>NC_141150.1:37001901-39882499 GCF_053477565.2 Lygodium microphyllum
TTTGCTCAAAATCTGCAATCACCTAATTAATGATCTCTGATTTGAAACTTGACAAAGCGCCGTATGTGTTCTATAGACAATCAATTTTTTCATATAATTCCTAGCTTACATTGAGAGCAAGGACATGGGACACACTAATTAAGATATGCCTCATGATCTTAAATATCACGGCCTTCAACATTTTTCATTTGGTCTACGTTACGACAAACAATTTGTTTTTGTTATCATTCTTTTTTTCTTTCTTAAATTATTTAAGAAGGGATTTCTTTTCTTATAACTCAATAAATTTAATGTATGTAAAGTCTCCACCTACCTACGAATCGGCCTACAGTATGTAAAGTCTAATATGCTATGCATTGGAGCGAGGAACTAGCTACCCTATGTCGGAGTTTTCCCCGTCATCCTATGGTATTGCATCCGGACCTCGCCAGCTTTTTTCCTTTGTGTGCAACTCGATATACAGAGCGTAGGAGAATGTAGAGCAAAGCATGTCAATAAAACCATCTGTTCACCTCCAAGTCCAATCTCTCTTTCTCTCTTTCTACTACTACTACCACCACCACCACCACCACCACCACCACTACTACTACTACTACTACTCGCCTTTCAGAAGTGTCAAACACACCCAAGGTGTACCTTTAAAAAAACCTCTCTCTCTCTCTCTCTACTACTACCACCACTACTACTACTACTCGCCTTGCCGAAGCGTCGAACACACCCAAGGTGCACCTTTCACTCTCTACCACTACCACCACCATAGATGAGATGTCACCTCCTTGTAATAAAATTTACGGCCACATCCAATGTTTTTGTATATGATATTCAATTAGTTTACAAATAGAATGCATGATTGATAGACACTTTTCTTACTGTTTACTCAAAATTTGAGATCGCATGATCAATGATCTCTGATTTAAATCTTGCCAAAGCCTCGTATGTGTTCTATAGACAATCGATGTTTTCATCTATTTGGCAGCTTACATTGAGAGCAAGGACATGAGACACGCTGATTAAGATACGCCTCATGATCTTGAATATCACTGTCTTCAACATTTTTCATTTGGTGTACGTTACGACAAACAATTTGTTTTTTTATCATTCTTTTTTTCTTTCTTAAATTATTTAAAAAGGGATTTATTGTCTTGTAACTCAACAAAATTAACATATGTAAAGTCTCCACCTACCTACGGATTGGCCTACAATATGTAAAGTCTAATATGCTATGCATGGGGGCCAGGGACTAGCTACCCTATGTTGGAGTGTTCCCCGTCCTATGGTATTGCATCAGACCTCGCCACCTTTTATCATTTGTGTGTGACTCGATATACAAAGCGTAGGAGGAGCTAGCACAAAGCATGTCAATAAAACCATCCGTTCACCTCCAAGTCCAATCTCTCTCTCTCTCTCCTACCACTACTACTACTACTACTACCACCATCACCACCACCATAGGAGGAGCTAGCGCAAAGTATGTCAATAAAACCATCTGTTTACCTCCAAGTCCAATCTCTCTCTCTCTCTCTCTCTCTCTCTCTCCTACCACTACTACTACTACCACCACCATCACCACCACCACTACTACTACTCGCCTTCGCGAAGCGTCGAACACACCC
Source organism: Lygodium microphyllum (assembly GCF_053477565.2). Taxonomy (NCBI): domain Eukaryota; kingdom Viridiplantae; phylum Streptophyta; class Polypodiopsida; order Schizaeales; family Lygodiaceae; genus Lygodium; species Lygodium microphyllum. Next base: position 37,003,515 of record NC_141150.1, read on the forward strand.
AAGGTGCATCTTTAACAAAACCTTTCTCTCTCTCTACTACTACTACCACTACTACTAATAGTACTCGCCTTCCCAAAACGTCAAACACATCCAAGGTGCACCTTTAACAAAACCTCTCTCTCTGTCTCTATCTCTCTCTTACTCTCTACCACCACCACCACCACCACCACCACCATCACTACTACTCGCCTTCCTGAAGCATCGATCACACCCAAGGTGCACCTTTAGCAAAGCATCTCATTTTCTCTCTCTACTACTACTACTACAAACAAGAAAAGAAGAAATTAAAGAACAAGATCTTACCCTCTCTTTGTTTTTCATCCAATCCTTCTCCTCTCAACCTCCCTATCTCTCTCTTTCTCTCTTTCTTTATTATGTTTCATGTTTATTTCCACTCTCTCTCGTTCTTTCTTTCTTATTCTCTCTTCTTCTCCCTCTCTCATTTCTTCTCTTTATCCCTTAATACACATTATTTTAAACAAAAACAAACAAAACAAAAGGAAAAAAAACAAAAACAAACCAAGAGGGAGCAATACACTCATCGCAAAGGCCCAAGGATGGATTCAGCACCTCCTCTCCACGACGGCGGTTCCTCTTCACCTTTCGTACTTTCTCCTCTTCTTCGTGAATGGTGGCAGCGGTGGTGAGAAGCTCTCCTTCTCCCTCTTTCTCTCTCACTCTCTCTCCCTCCCAAAGGCACGATGTAGTTTGCTCTCTCTTTTGGCCCGCTTTTTTTTGTCTGAGTACCGTCGCTATTTGAGTCGCAAAGGCACGATGTAGTTCGCTCTCCCTTTTGGCACGATGTAGTTCGCTCTCTCTTTTGGCACGATGTAGTTCACTCTCTCTTTTGGCCCGCTTTTTTTTGTCTGAGTACCATCGCTATTTGAGTGTCACAAATAGCGATGCCGCTAATTTGCATTGCAAATGGCTGTTGCTATTCCCCTATATCCTTGTAGTGCAAACTTGCACATCCTGCAGATGGGCCAACTTGTTTACCACTTGCAGCATTATTCTTACCACAATCATATGGGTAATTATCTAGGTAATATGACAAGCAGGTGAGTTGACTTACGTTATCACAACATCCTCATGGACCATATAGACAAATCAAAGTAGGTATGCTTTCGTAGAGCATCACATCATCCAGTTCTTCTTTGGTTAGTTGATCATCAAACAATCCCATGACTCCAAATTCTCTTTCCTTCTTCAATGGAGAAAATCTTGTTCGTGCCTTGACCACATTGAAACTTATCTCAATATCCATCTCAAGAAATGGCATAAACATTGGCAAATCATTATCACCCCCTCTACCGTAAGAGGTCTCATCATCCAAAAGTAGCACATTTGATACGATAACCCGGCTTGAAATCTGAATAAGTGCTTGTACAACATTTGTGCTAGGTGAAAAATCCTTTAGAACCTCTACAAGCATCTCCATCAACTCTTCATTATCCTCTTGTCCATGTTGCATTAAATCTGGTTTGTCTTTACGCTGATTGTTTCTCTTATCATCTAGAATGAAAAAGCCTTCTAAAGCCTCATTGAGAGCCAAATGTTTCATGTCTTCCTTCACTGCCAAAGAATTCTATAAGTCGCCTCTATAATGACCAAAAGAAACCTCATCACATATATCATACATAGGGGTATTATGCCTTGAGAAAAACACATTCTCCTTGTTACCCTCCATAAGATATTTGTGACTTCTAGCATCACAAGACTTAGCATGCATCATAAGAATAGCATTATTTTCCATTTTCATAGCATAACCATACCACACCTTCTCATTGAATGCACCAAGAAAGTGCACATAGTCCTCCATAGTAAACTCACAAGCATATGAACCATAATCAAAAACCTGAGAATGGTCCATGTATATTGTATTTTCCTTTGAGCTAGTCATTAGACGGTCTTCACCTTCATCTCCATCCTCACTAGAACCGCTCTTAGAGCTAGTTGTGCCATTGAGCACCTCTGATAAATTTTGTTTAGCTTCAATTCGGTTTATATCTTCGACCTGTGAAGAATTATCCAAAACTTGGTTTTCCAATTGTGCATATAGAACTCTGTACTCATCATGAGGTTCCACAACATCACCATCTTTGACAAGGCATGCATTGTGATCTTGTTCTTCTGGAACACCTGCATCACCAAAAGATTCCCCTATCTCTAATTCCAAATAATAGTCACCCACATGTATAACAACATCTTCAAAATCTGTCCAATTGTCTGCATATACTCTGTCCAATTCATGTATTTGCTTATGCAAATCCAGATTTACTAGTTGTTTAAACTCTTTGATCATGCATTCATGTGGGACACCTCTAAGTTTCATCTCTGACTTGTAGCATGAAAGATAACCTTTAGGATCATAACCATCAAGTACACACCTTTCCTCCTATAGTGCATCTAGTTACTTTTCCAATGCTTCATCCATCACTTGCAATCCGAGCTCTAGCTTTCATGTCGAGTTCACCATATGTGAGGTGGACCTAGGATTCTCGTCTTGCGGGTCGATTACCAAAAGGATCCGAGCCTCTGTTTACTTGAGCTCACAAGCAGAAAGGAAGAAAAAACTCAAAGAGCTCAAAATGATTTGAATAAAAAAATTTGTTTACTCAAATTCGAATTCATTTGGCTACTCAATGCTTGGAGCAAATTCTAAACACAATGAATAGTTGTGCTCACACTCCGTGATGCTCACTCCAACTCTTTGACTTCAATGCACATGACATGGTTATCCACTGCAATCACAAAAGTATAGTGCTTCAACTTGAGGCAATGAACCAACACATAATAGGCACTCAAAATCAGTACAATCAGAACCAGTGTGTATTGATAAGGTAACATCAACTCTCAAAAGCTCCAATCTTTTTGATTGCAACAACCCTTGAAGCATTCAAATTTGTTTCATTTCTCACAAGTGCCATGACAATGATTGGACTTCCATGTCTCTGAAGTTCCTTGACCCAAAATTGAGCTTTATGATATGTTTCTTGGTTTGTAATATCATAAACTACAACTGCAGCTGTCGCTCCTCTATAGTTAAGGGGTGCTCATGATGCAGATCTCTCTTGGTTATTAGTATCTCAAATTTGAGCTTTGAATGTCTTGTTATCCACAGAGATAGTCCTTGTCTAAAATTCTACCCTGATGGTAGCCTTGGAGTCCAGGGTGAACTCGTTTCTTACAAAACGATTGAGGAACTCTAATTTCTTGACTACCGAATCAACAATGACGACGACTTTGAAAGCGTAATCTAGCTTTTGATTGTAACCACTGTAGCTAGCCATACTGCAAAACTGGTGGAAGACGGTGAAGGAAACCAAACATCTGTAAAGCATTGAAGTATCACTTAAACTTGCAAGGTGGTTGCCCATCAAGCCTCACATCCATGCACAAACATCCTTTTTAGTGAGGATTCCTCCAACCTCTTCAGGTTGTTTACTGAAATTTGGTTGTTTCTTTGCTAGAGGCACAATAGAAGTGCAATCAGGTAAATAGAGATGCAAATATGATCATAACATATCATCTAAAACTACATTTTAGCCCATTAATTTTATAAGATTTGCCATTCCAACTAGGATAGCAAATTAGAGCTGGTATAGGATGATTTCTCTTCCACCAATTCATTGTAATTTATTCATGTGATTGAGGTTGCAGCACCCTGGGATTCATTACATGCCATGGATTCATCTACTTTATCAGTTCTATTCTCTAGTCCTACAATCCATTAGTTCCTTGTCCTCGAATACCTGTCCACAATATTCTTCAAGAGAAGAATCCAAATCTGAACTATGTCTCACCTTGGAACTCCAAGATGCACTTGGGATATGAATCCTCAATACTTTGCCACTCCAAGTTTTAGCATCAGATATGATTGTGATCAATCCTTACACATACAGGCCAGTAAGCTTCAAGCATTAGCTTAGGCTGGATCAAACTTGATCCTCCACATGATTGGTGTTGAGCATAGATCTCGATATAGTCATGGACTTTGCCATCTTTAACACATCAATTGACTGCTTAAAGCTAGCTTAGCAATCTCGAATAGCTTGATATAATTTTTTGACTATCTCAATGTTGTGAGAAAAAAAAAACAAGGCCTAATGTTGCCACCCACTAAACATTCTCAATCACCTCTGAAGTCAAGAACTAGAGCTTCCACGACACGCAGTTGCATGATATCAATCTTCTCCTCTCGATTGCTTCAGTCCATGCTTTTCTCTCAAACATGATGTGTCTCATGAATTCATGCAATAATTGTTTACCTGTGGCACATGGCTTGAAAATAGATGATTCTGAGTGCCTATTATGTGTTAATTCGTCGCTTCAAGTTGAAGCACTATAATCATGTCACTGTAGTGGACAACCATGTTATGTGCACTGAAGTCAAAGAGTTGGAGTAAGCAACATGGAGTGTGAGCACAACTCTAAATTGTGTTTAGAATTTGTTCTCAACATTGAGTAGCCAGACAAATTCGAATTTGGGTAAACAACTTTTGTGATTCAAATCATTTCGAGTTCTTTGAGTGTTTTCTTCCTTTTTGCTTGCGATCTCGAGTAAACAAAGCTTGGCACCTTTCGACAATCAACCCGTGAGATGAGAATCCTAGATCCGTTTCACATCGGCACGGATGTTCTGATGTTGCGCATCCACCACTGCAAATCTAAGGGTGGAGTTTCCTGCCAAAAGAAATTGATCACATTAGTCAGTCTCATTAGGGATTTATTTTCCATTGTGTGTGTCTCTTTCTTTGCATTTGCATGACACACAAGGACATGTAATTAGGCTAGGCACAATTTCTTCAATTCATTTTTTAAAGCATCCCTCGATTGATTGCATAGCATGGATTCTAATCAAAATTTCTTAAGGGGCATTGCATGGAAGAATAGCGACATCATTTTGCATCTCACCTAGAAAGAATGTTCATAGTGGTACAAGTGTAGGGTTCCTACTTTACTTTTGTTAAGGGACCTCCAAGAGTTATTGAAGAAAGGCTTCTTGTCATTCCTCCAAAATATGTGGAGTCTTACAAGCATTCTCTAAGCGTTATACATGTCAAGGATTTTTGGTTTTGGCTTAGCTTATAAGAAACTATCAAACTATCAAACATGCCAGTTGGTAACTTACGCAATATGGACGGACAATTGATTGAAGCATTCTTCACATGACTATGTGATGTTTACAAGAGGACAAGCTTTGACTACTTGCCATGTGACATCTCAAGTACACATATTGTCAAATGTTGTATTGATCTTAACTTCATGAAAAATGGACAACAAATTTGAGTGGTCGTCAAGACATCCTACCCTATTAGAACAAAGAAGTTATGACTTAATCTATGAGCCATGATCTCTACATATCTAGGGAGAGTCTCGCCATCCTTCGATGAGCTGAAGCCTTGCAATTAGTCATTCCATTTATCAAGGTTTTTACTCGAATTTGTCGTGATCAAAAAGAGCTTATATTTACAACCCTTAAAAAAGTTTGGTGTACAACATTGGTGTGTAGAGATGGTACAAATGAAGTTGAAGCATTAACACAATCGCATGTAGGTGTTGCACAATTGAATGATATTTCTCCAAACCAACCTGTATCTGAGCGGTTATCAAAGTATGCTACTGCTTTGAAAAGAAAAGCAATTAGTTTCAAATTTTGTTCAAGTAAAAGCTTTAAAATGGCAACTAACTCCTGCAGAAATGTAAATATTGAGGTTGAGGAAGAACAACTTCTATTGAAAAGCTTGGTGATGCATCAAGAGCTACTCCATTCACTGTCAAGGAAGCCTCAGTGATTGAATTGTCTTGCAATGGCATTATCTCATGCATTCGATATTAGTTGAAGGGTTAATAAAGCAAGTGGCATTATGAAACGTCAATACGTAAAGATGGCGATGGAAAAAGCTTAAATAATCAAAAGCTTTTTGAAGATCGTGATGGCCGCATAGCTGGCATACTTGTTAACGTCAGAATATCAAAAGCTTCTTCTGAGGAAAAAGCTATAGTCTAGAATCTCCACGGAGCCAGAAAAGAGAAAGAGAAAGCTAAAAAAGCGCTATGGGGAAGACAAACGAGGAAGGGTGACAAAGACAAAGACCTGCAAACGAAGAAGCGGACAGAGTTGTATACAGAGGCAGGACGCGTGACGAACAAAGCATACAGAGAAGTTGATGAAGCACGAGAAGATGAAGCAATGACGACGAAGAAGAAGTAGTAGAAGATGACGGGAACAATGAAGGCGAGCTCTGCAAAAGGACGCAATAAGATGATTACAAAGCAGAAGACAATGAGGTGAGGCAGAAGGCACACGACTTCTATCTTGTCACCTTGGAGGATGCCCAATGATTGAAGCACCGCCTTCTCTATTCCAGCTCCTCAACTAGTACCTCCTGGAGTTCTTGGCTCTGCTCTTGCTGCGGCATGGCACTCCGTGTACCGATGTTTACTCCCATCGATAAATGAGACATAATGGATTGCTGCAATTAAACATGTCACTTCCACAATCGGCAATCAATCAGTTACCCGAAGGCAAAAATAATATGAGACCATCCCTACATGGATGTTTGAAGTGGTACAATTTTATATAATCGAGAGGCGGACAGCAAAGTTTCTCGGCTTCTCATTCGACAACTTTCCAATGTTCTTACGCTGTATTAATTGTTGATTTTGTCAACTTGGTTTGTGGAATTTATGACGACATTATTGAAATTAGCTATGTACTATCTAATGCTCAAAGTCCTCAATTTTTTTTTCAAAACCTTGGTGATAGAAATATTTAAAAGTACACTTGGGTTCTTGGGGGTGATTGATAGATTCACAACTGCCATATGGATGTTGGAAGCAAAGATTTGAAGGAGCTTGAGTCTCTTTTGGTAGTTCCGTACAATGAGATTTGTTTTTGTACTTGGCTTTGAAGATTTCGGTCTTCTAACCCTTCTCATTGAGCTTCAAAGAGTTGTCAAGTGTCATGATGAAAGCTAAGTACTAGGACTCCCCATGGTGAACTACTAGGACGGATGTAGCCTTGGTCTAACAGTTGCTTGAGTTGCTCGTTCAGTTGAATTGCTTCTAGGATAGACATCCTATATGGTCTCTTTGTGATTGGTGCAGCTCTTGGCGCTAGCTCGATTTCATGATCAACTTTCCTTTGAGGAGGAAGTTTTGTCAACTCTTCAGGAAATACATCTGTGTATTCTTTTAACCATGATGGTTCTTCCCTAGATTCATGATTTTGATCTAACTTATTTAGCTTAATCAAATAGATAGGTAGTCCCTTTCTAACTCCTTTTGTTATCTGTGTTGCTTTGGCTAGTTGAATTTTTAGCTTCCCAGCCTCTCCTTGAGTTGTGACTAGTTCCCCTTCAGAATTTCGAAAGGAGACTTGGCCCTTTCAACAGTGAATGTGGGCGTCATTGGGTATTAGCCAATCCATTCCGATCAAACACTCATGGATACCTAAGTTCATTACTCGGAATCTGACCAAAGTCGACTTTCCACCCAGTAGGAATTTCACCTTAGCAGTTTGCCTGGTATAGGAGACCTCACGACCATTTGCTAATTCCACAAGTATGGTAGGTGCATCTGATGTGGCTATTCCTAATCTTTTCGCACAGACTGGTAAAATGAAAGAATGTGTACTTCCATAATCAATCAAGGTTTTGAAGCTTTTACCTTGATAATCTGATGGTGTTTGAATCACCGAGAATTAGGGATTCGGGCCTTTCTTGTGAAGGGCAGCATGAACTGTTGCCTTCTCAATGTCAGCTTCCATGGTTGGATCTTCTTCGTCACCCAACTTCTTGTTGGCAACACTGGAGGTTCTCCCTTTGACCCTGAAGGTGGCTCCTTGTCCATGGGCGGTTCCTTGGAATGGCCCTTGACGTTGTCCTCTGTTAAGCTTGGGACACTGCTTTTTAAAGTGACTAGGCTTATTGCAATGGAAGCAATAGAGATTGTGGCAATTACCTTGGGTAGGAACAAAGTTGATATTGTTAGCTCTAGCTTTCTTCCTTTGTGCTCGATTTTGGCCATGCGCTCTCTTGCTTTGATCCCTGTAAGACCAAGTTCTGTTATTTCTTGGCTTAGTTTGCACCTCTTGTATTATCGATGTAGCTCGAATGAGCACGTCTTGAAGGTCCATGGGGTGCATTGATTCCACGCAGGTGTTTATGGGTGGGTTTAATCCGGCACAAAACTGTGACACCCGTTGTATCATGTCCATTTATGGCGCGTACTTTAAGAGAGAGACGAATTTTGAATAGTATGCATCAAGGGATAGACCAACCTGCTTCAGTTCATAGAATTCGTTCATCTTCTGTGTGCGGTACGCAGGTGGTAAATATCTCCCTGGCACAGCTCTTTTAAGCTTCTCCCAAGTAACTGACCCTTTCGAGATCCCTTAGTCTCTGCACCATTTCTTCTACCAAAGCCTTGCTTCGCCAATAAGCTTCAGTTTGGCAAGCATATCTTGGTTAGTGGGTGCAGTACTGTAACGTGTCCCCTAAGTATCATCATCCAGGACACGTCTTAGCAGTCCATCAGAAAGGATGTCTAGAAAGCTCCGCCCGGCACTCCCATGGAATGTTATGGGATTTGCGATTTAGGTCTTCCTGCGTCTACCACGTAGCGGAAGTATTCTGGCTGTTCCCACTTAGGATCGAACGGAATTAGGATTTTTCTGACTAGTCATTAACTAACAGCAACTAGCGTCGGACTCGAGCGAACTACTTTACGCAGAAACGCCAGGTTCGAAGTGGATTCACATTGCACTTGGTTCAAGGAGAATGGGAAACGAGAGGGATGCAAAGCTCAACCTCTTTGCCGTAAGGCATAGTCCCATTCTGTTCCCCTAAAACAGTGTAAATCGGGTAAGACATAACTCTAGGTCATTGCATCCGTTATTCATTTTCTTTGACGATCATCCTGTTGTTCTTTGAGAAAAGTTCCCGGCTAACCGGGACCACCCAACCGTAGGAAGGACCCATGGCCCATCCTCCACACTTTCCTCGGTTTGTTTTTAGTTATGTAATTATCTAACACATTGATTTAACATATAACAATCAGCTTCTTTAATTAAATCATTAAGCACTGGTTCCTTCACGTAATCTTATCACTTGACATAGAAAAACAATATCAAGCAAGTTCTTTATTAACATTTCATCATTTTATGTTTGAAATACAATGGGTTCCGCCCATAGGCTTGTCCATAATCCGCCCGAAGGCTATCCAGTAATTCGCAGGGATCACTATTCCAAGCTTCCACCCATAAACTAGTGTGCAGGCCTCGAGATCCAATCCCGAGTCACGTTAGCCTCTTTCGCAGGACCCGAAAGGTGAGGGATTTATGGCCAGAGCCCCCTCTAGCACCCAAGCGTCCTCCTACTCCATGTAGAGATCAACGGAGAGACCTCTTGCAGCGGGTTCGGTCCATGTTCTTGGCGCGGTCAACAACGCCCTTGGTTAGGGTTAGGTAGGCAGTTGGGGGTAACTGAAACTGCCTCTCCCTTAGGGCCTTTAACCTGAAGTATAGGTATTCATTTACTTTGTAATTCATAATTCAAACAGAGCTCTAAAATCTCTAGCAAGCACAAACATTTCCATTAATCAACCATGTTGTTTGGCAAACTGCTAAGGAAGTGTTCTTTCCTTTTGAGTGTATCACCACTCGTTCCCAAGGTGTCTTGTAAATTGGCAAGATCCTTTACATTCCGGTGTAGGGCGTACCTTATTAACCCAAATTGGTCAACCCTAAAGTTCCTTAGATACTCCAGTTTCCGGTTCACAACTTTCCTTATTTAGAAGGATATCCAAAAATACGTCCGTTTGCAAGATAACTTGCGTAGGGATCTGCTATCCTTGTTGAGGGTATTTACCCTTTCTCCTTGTGAATCAATCACAAGACTAAATGATTTTGTACTTGCTGCGCAAGTCTTGCAATGGAATAATCCGTTTTAGATCCTTTAAGCTGACGTATGTCGGACCTAGGTCTCTTTTTTAAGAACCTCAGGGACATACCCTAGTTCTTTATCTTTACTAATCTATTGACCCTACAATAAGGAAAGTAGTCAAGTGCTTAAGGTATAAACATTTCCTTTAAATCATTTCCAAGGCCTATTTTTTTTAGACATGGTATTTCTAAGTTTAGATTGGTTTGGTTATCTTTCAGAAGGTACTATTGATCACCTTGTCACGGTTTTGTTATCCTTGTGACAATTGATTTTTCAGTCGGTACAATACAATTTAATCATCTTTTTTTTCCTTGCAAATGAACTCATGCAATTAGCAATCATTTCCCTTGCTAAGATGTGCAACTAGCAATAATGACTTCCTAGTAATTTGAGCAACAAAAAGAACCTTTCATGAATTTAATCATTTACAATGATTCGTTGCAAAAAGGAATAGGAATAATGGTGCAAGATACAATTTCTATACCTTCAGGATTTATCTCAAATATACTACTATAGTAAAATAGATAATCTTGCTCGTAGTTTATAATGCATGATGCTATTCGACGGAAACTATGTTCTATACATTATCATTCATTCAGTTAAGCTAAACTCCTTTATTACTAATAACTCGAACAAATATATCCTATCCCTAATAATTTCTCTTTGCATGATTGACTTAAAACCGAATTAAAGCCGAGAAGAAAAACGTGGTTTTGGAGTGAGATATCCACATGGATATCGGGAGATGAACCTCCCGCAGCTACGCCTTGGACTTTCTTAGGTGGCATCGTAGTTCGAAAGTGAAGGTAGGTTTTACTCTTTCTTCTGGAATTCCACCGTCTCTCTTTCGAGGTAAGATGTTAAAACGGTTGGTCATGAGAAGGAATGATAGGACCTTTAGATTCTTAGAATCTTCGAAGAGGAAAAGTTTCACAAAGCCTAAGAAGATCCTACAGGGTCTATGCTTGGCAAAAAGTTTATGGGTGAGTGTGGTTTTGCAACCAGAAGAACCCTTGGAGAACTTTGACTTGGGGTAAAAGGATATAGAAGGCACTTATTCTCCTTCCTTGCACTTCCTCTACTGTTTTTCCTTCTCCTTCCCTACTTCTCCCCCTTCACTCCCTTTTTTTTTCCTCCCTTTTTACCCTTCTAACTCCCTCTATTCCTTCTCTACTCTACCTCTTCTACTCCTTTCTTATTCTTCTTTATCTTTTCCTCACCCTCTACTTCTTTCACACTACTCTTTTCTCCTTCACTCCTCTCTACTTCCCTTCCTTATCTTTTATCTTTTTCCCCACCCTTCCTTCTTCTCTCCACTCCTTTTCTTTATCTTTTACTTCCCTTCCTTAGCTTTTATCTTTTCCCCACTCTTCCTCTTTTACTCCACTCCTTCTTTTCACTCCCTCTATTTTCCCTTTTTTACTCCTCTCACGGCCCCACGATGCAAAATCCAATCAGAAATTAAGGTTTGAATTAGATAGCCTAGAAATTAATGTTTGAATCATCAAAAGGAAAAGAAAATTTTTGTGGTTTACGATCGTGGTGATCCAAGGTGTTGTCAATGCATGGCGAAAACAAATCGAAGGGTGATTAAGGTCGTGGCCCAGCGGTTCATTCAGCGGAACGGGGGGAAAGAAATAAGCTGGGACGTCTCTTGGGTGGCGGCGTAGAATGTCAGCCTACGGCTGTCCAAGTTAGCACCTTCGGAGGCCCAGGCAGCGCCGGGCAATGCTGGCCGAAGGACTAGGGGAGGGCGTGCAATGCTATTGAGCAAGGAGGGGGCAAATTTCCAATGAGCAGCCTCAAGGCCCTGCAGCAGCTAACGGCCGTGGTGTGCGTAGAAGGCGTAGACTCTATCTCCTCCCCCTTCTCTCCACAGTAAATTTTGTCCGGTCGTCTCCCTCACGGATAGAATATGTCACCCTCTTTCTCTTTTTTTTTGTCTTCCATAGGAGACGAATATTTATGGGAGGAGGGGGGGTAGGACCTTTCCCCCCACATGGATCCTGCATGTGATCCCTCCCCTCCACGACTACTCCATCCCATTTAAGCATAATTCCCTTCCCTCAACCACGCTTCGGCTGAGGGAGAAAGTAAAAAAAGAAATTGCATAAATTCCCATATTTATCCCTTATCCTCCTCCCAAGAGGAGGTTCTTATGGGAAATACACGATTTCGAAAAGATGTGTCTTGTATGGACTCAGTGAAGGGTGTATTAGTTTAGACTATCCCGTCCGAAACCTCACTGTGATGCCTTCATCTACCCAAGTGGCATCCTCCTCGGGATAATCCTTCCACTGGACGAGATATTCTCTCAAGGTTTTGGATCTTAACTATCTCTCCCTAACATCTAGGAGCCTATCCGGCCTTAGTTCAAGGACTCCTTGACTAGGCATTACAATTTGTTGGTCATCAAGTACATGGTTAGGGTTGGGTACATATTTTTTTATTAGGCTGATATGGAATACATTGTGAACCTTTAGGTTCTCAGGGAGTTGCAATCTATAAGCATTGGGTCCTAGGCATTTGAGGATTTTGTATGGCCCACAATACCTTAGACTTAGCTTCTTGCACTCTCCTAGGGATAGAGAACTCTTTTTAGGGCGTACACGAATGAAGACCATGTCTCCTTCTTTGAAGACTCTTTCTTGGCGTCTATCCTTGGCCGCTTGTATGTCTTGTCTTATTGACTTTATTTGGTCATCCATGTCTTCCAACATCTTCCTTGATGCTTCAACCCTTAGGGTTGGATCAGAAAAGTATAGAGGACTTCGACAATCATGTCCATACAATGCTTGGAAAGGGGTCATCTGAATGCTCTGCTAGTAAAAAGCATTGTAGGCAAATTCAACTAATGGCAAGTATTGAATCCACCTCTTCGACTCTTGACAGCAGTATGCCCTAAGCATATCTTTGATGATTTGATTTACTCACTCTGTTTGCCCATCCGTTTGGGGATGGTAGGTGGTGCTAAAGCAGAGTTGAGTTCCAATAGCTTTAAAAATAGCTCTCTAGAAGTGTGATGTGAAGAGAGAATCTCGATCACTAATGATTCTTCTGGGTAACCCATGTAGCTTGAATATCTCTTTGATAAACAATCTTGCAATGTCGGAGGCTTTATAGTTTGTCTTTACTGGAATCAGGTGTGCAATCTTGGTAAGCATGTCAACCACAACCATAATGGAATTGTATCCTCCTTGGACTTGGGGTAAGCCCACAACAAAATCCATACTGATGAATTCCCATTTCATTTGGGGAATGTCAAGCGGTTGCAATTTCCCTGGCATCATGACATGTTCGGCTTTGATACGTTGGCAAGACAAACACTTAGTGATATATTTGAGAACGTCACCTTTGAGCCTCTCCCAATGGTAGCTCTTCCTAACTGCATTAAGAGTCTTAGCATAGCCAGGATGTCCTACGAAAGGGGAATCATGAGCTTCCCATAATATCTTCTACTTAAGTGATTGGCTTGTTGGTATACACAGCCTTGTTCTGTAGTAGGCAAGTCCATTATCAATGGAAAATTCCTGATACTTAGCTTGTAACTTTTGATTCTGCTCCTTGGTAGATATTTCCTTTTGCATTGTTTGTTAGGCCAAATCATGGCATGCTTCCTCTCTAGCTAGTTCAAGTATAGGGTTGTTTGGCATAGATACTTTTGTAGCCAGAGATTTGGCCGTTGATGGATTCTACAAGATTAGGGAATTTAGGAATGCCTTGCGACTGAGTGCATCGGCAACTACATTCTCCTTCCCTGGTCGGTACTTGATTTCAAAATCATATTCCTCCAACACTTCAATCCACTGACGTTGCCTCATGTTGAGCTCGTTCTGGGTAAAAATCCATTAGAGACTCTTATGATCGGTTACTAGAGTAAACTTGTTACCCAACAGGTAGTGTCTCCAAAGCTTTAGAGCATGGATGACAGCTAGTAATTCCAAATCATGCATGGCATAATTCCTTTCATGACTCTTCAATTTCCTTGAAGAGTATGCTACTGGATGACATTCCTGCATAAGTACACACCCCAAGGTAAGAATGCTAGCATCAGTTACTACCTCGAACTCCTTATTGAGGTCAAGAAGTTTTAGAATAGGTGCTGATACCAAACTTTGCTTCAATTTGTTGACCATATAATGGAAGTCTGCTTCTTTAGTAAGTCTGTAAGAGGTGCTCCAATCAAAGCATAGTTTTTTATGAAGACCCTATACCATCCTGTCAATCCAAGAAAGCTGCATATTTCTTTGACAGATACTGGTATTGGCCATTCAAGCACATCTCTAACCTTGGCTGGGTCTACTGATATTCCTTCTGATGATACTATGAACCCCAGATATTCAATTTGATGCTTAAAGAATGCTCACTTCTTCATTTTTGCGTACAACTTATGTGACCTCATTGTCTCAAGGACAATTTGAAGTTGAGGTTCATGATCTTCTTCCTATTTAGAATAGACTAAAGTGTCATCAAAAAAGACAAGCACGAAATCATCAAGATATGGTCTAAAAATATCATGCATTAATCTATTGAAGGTGGCAGGTACATTTGTAAGCCCGAATGACATAACCACGAACTCAAAGTGCCCATATCTTGTATTGAAAGCCGTATTTGGAATATCATCTTCCTTGATCCTTATCTGATAGTAACCTGACCTGAGATCAATCTTGGAGAAGATCTTTGCACCCTGAAGACGATCAAGAAGCTCATCTATTCTAGGAATAGGATACTTGTTCTTGATTGTTGATTGATTCAACCCTTGGTAGTCAATACATAGTCAAAGTGTCCCATCTTTCTTTTTCTGGAATAGTACTGGAGCTCCCCACGGTGAATTGCTAGGCCAGATATAACCCTAATCTAACAGTTGCTTGAGTTGTTCCTTCAACTCAATTGCTTCTGGTATGGACATTCTATAAGGTCTCTTTGCAATTGGTGCAGCTCCAGGTACTAACCTAATCTCATGATCCACTTCTCTTTGAGGCGGAAGTTCGGTCAACTCTTCAAGGAATATGTCAGCGTATTCCTTTAGCCAAGAAGGTCCTTCATGAGACTCTTGTTTTTTATCTAACTTGTTGAGTTTGATCAAGTAAACGGGAAATCCTTTTCTGACTCCTTTTATGATCCGAGATACTTTGGCCAATTGGATTCTTGGCACTCCTGCCTCACCTTGAGTTGTGACAAATTCCCTTTCAGAGTTTTGAAAGGAAACTTGACCCTTTCCACAGTGAATGTGGGCGTCGTTGGGCTTAAGCCAATCCATCCCGAGTAGACACTCATGGATACCTAAATTCATGACTCTAAATTTGACTGAAGTCTTCTTTCTTCCCAGAAAGAATTCCACCTTAGCAGTTTGCCTGGTACAAGTTACCTCACGACCATTTGCCAATTCCACAAGCAGGGTAGGTGCTTCTACTGTGGCTATTCCTAATCTTTTTGCACATGCTGGTGAGATAAAGGAATGCGTAATGCCACAATCAATCAAGGTTTTGAAAACCTTTACCTTCATAGTGCGACGGTGTTTGAATCACCGAGAACTGGCGATTCGACCCTTTCTTGTGTAAAGCGGCATGAACTGTCGCTCTTTCGAATTCTGCTTCCATATTCGAATCTTCCTCTTCTTCTTCTTTGCATCTTTTCCTATTGGCAATGCAGGCGGTTCTTCCACTTCCACGGTTAGCGGTTCCTTGACCATGGCCTGCTCCTTGGAAAGGCGTTTGGCGATGTCCTCCGCTGAGCTTGGGACATTGCCTCTTGAAGTGACCAGGTTCATTGCAGTGGAAACATTGGAGGTTCCGGCCATTACTTTGAGTAGGAACAAAGTTGTTGACGTTATTTGTTCTTTCTTTCTTTATTTGTCCCTGATTATGACCTTGAACTCTCTTCATTTGAGGTCTGAATGCTCCTCTGTTCGGGTCACTATAAGACCAAGTTTTGTTACCCCTTGGTCTAGATTACACCTCCTAAATTATGGGTGTCACTCGAATGAGTGCATCCTGAAGATCTGATGGACGCATAGATTTGAGACGGGTATTTACTGGTGCATTTAAGCCCGCACAAAATTTGGACACCTGCTGCGTCATGTCCATCCGTGGCACATACTTTAAAAGTGAGACGAATTTAGAGTAGTATGCGTCAAGAGTGAGTCCTAGCTGTTTTAGCTCGTAGAACTCGTTCATTTTCTGCGTGCGATATGTAGTTTGTAAGTATCTTCCCTGCACAGCTTTCTTCAACTTCTCCCAGGTAACGGATCCCTCTGAAATCCCTTGATCCCTACACCATTGCTTACACCAAAGTCTAGCTTCGCTGGTGAGCTTTAACTTGGCGAGCATAGCCTGATTGGTAGGTGCAATACCAGCTGCTTTGAAGTAATCCTCCATGGATTCAATCCAAATTTCAGCATCAGCCTGGATGAATCTGCCTCTCCCGTCAAACTCGGGTGGCTTTATCTGCTTGAGGAGAAACTTCTTCTCCTGGATCACGGCAGTACTTGATGTAGGACGCGAAATTGGAACCTGTACCTAGGGTTGTGCCTGGATAAAGGTTTTCTTAACGTTATTATATGATAATCGACATTAGCTTATCTTTCATTTTTAGTTCAGTCATCTCGTAACAATGTAGCTACTTAACTTCTTAACAACTCTTATGCACAGCCAGATATTTATAAATAGAAGTCTTTATTTGTATTTACATGGGCATAGCCTTTTCGAATACAACGTTTCATGTAATGATTGTTGAGATGGCAAGCTCAACACATGTGGACATGGATGATGGACCGCCTGGTTAGATGGGTCCACACATCTACACTTAGCACGTCGGTGGTCATTATGCATCTTACATGGCCACTGACTCATTACTTATTATATTCAGGTCGTTACACCTGTTTACAGCTGGCATAGTTATAGCGCCAGTCGACTAGTGTAGTCGGTTATGCATTGTTTGACTTAGTAGGCCACTTTCCTTTTATGTTGTATCTTATCTATACTTTGTGTACATTGTAAAGTGAGTGGAAGAAGAAGAAGAAACTAGCAAGAAAACGTTTTGGCCTCCATCTCTCTTCTTGTCTCTTGAGTGAGCTTCTCCTTGTGCATTCTGTGTGTGTTTGGCGCAGCATCTTGAGCAACCCCCTCCACCACGCGATTCTTGACATGATAATCCAATTGTTACATTCAGTTTGGGGATAACAATGTTGCATTGTGAAGAGCACCCTGCCATGGCACAAAGCAAACCACAAACCGGCTAGGAGAGGCTGCAAATACATTTGCTAGCCATGAAAACCTGCAAGAAAACTCTCCTTTTTCTCACCAAGAACCATGCTCTCCAAACACACAAGAGAGAGGCACACAAGAAATTGAGAGAAAGTCTTCCATCCTCACCCTCTTCCTCTTCCTCACTCTCCATGAGATCTTGCTATGAAAGCACAAGAGAGGGAAGAAAGAACAAGAAGGCAAGTGTTGTGCCAAAATGAGAGAGGGAGAAATGAACCGTGACAAGAGAAGATAAAGGAAGAGAGAGGGTGTAACCATCTCAACCTCCCACCTCCCCAAATCCCACGACTGCAACCACCTCCTTTTCCTTTCTTGAATTATAAAATTCAAATTTGCATACATTGGCTAAGGTCTAAGGACCTTTCAATTTTTGGAATGAGACAAAAGGTGTTTAACCTTTCCTTTCCTTTCAACATTTTTTTAATGTGATCCTTTTGGACTACACACTTTACATTGCTTTATATTTGATTTTTTACAAAGGGGTATAAAAGCAAAGTGTCAATTTACAAAGAATGTTTCCATGTTGAACACATTTTTGATGCCTTTATTTGCACATATTTCCTGGTCATCATTCCTCCCACGCTTAAGTGTGAAGCGTCCCCGCAAACAAAGTTGAAGAAGAACCACAATCAGCTTGGACAAATCTTCATCTTCAATCTTCGGTCTTCATTTATTTTCTTCAATCTTCCTTGAATTGTCATTGGATAAGGAGGGAAATAACACATAAAAAAGAATCACAACTAGGACGTTGAGCCTAGGTTATAAAGCACACCAAACAAAACTCGAAAGATAGGGCTCTTCAACAATTTTGCATACAAGAACAATTTCACACTTAGATAGAAAGAAAAAGCAACCACATCATAAAGCTCATAAGGAAAACCCAAAAAATATATAACCGTACTGTATACCCTCACAAAATATAGGACCATGATGTATTCCACCCAGTTGTTTTTTTTAAAGGAAAGGAGAGATAAGTTTTATTAAAATTGGAAAAGAAAACAACAAAAGGGAAAACCTAAATTAAGGCTTGTGAGCATGGGAGAATGGTCTTGGTGAAAATAAAAGATTGCATTAAGGGTAACAAAAGATATGCATGTAAACCACCAACAAGGTTGTGTTGAAAAGCTTAATTATCAAGGCCTTTTTGTTTAATGGTTATCTTGGAAATGGATAAGAGGAAGCAACTAAAATCGTCACACCACATGGAAACGAGAAGAAGTGAGGATAAGGTACGAAATGTGACGCTTAGCGATCTCGCTGCTCTGAAGTGATGCCAGTCACACAGGCTTATCGACGCCAATGCCATGAGAGAGACATGGAAATCATGCGCAGCCATTTTGCTCTGACCAATCAATGCTGTCATCATCTACACATGAGCTACGCTATTTCTTGATCATGCATCTGATGCCACCACGTTCGGAATTGCAACTGTCTTCGTTGTTCTATGTGCCAGTGAGATCTGCCCAATCATGCGCGGTCGTTTTGCTCTGACCAACCAATGCTCCCATCATTAGCATGGGCTAGGCTATTTCTTGATCATGCGCCTGATCCTGCCATTGATGCGAGCTAGAGAAATGGGAGCGAATAGTGCAGATTGGAGGGATTAAAGCTATGGTGGCTGGGGCACTCGTGCTCTCTCTATCTCTCTACTCTATGTCTCTGAGCACTAGTGACCAGGATGAGGTGGGTAATGGCCGCATCATTGTATCTCTCAGCCTGTCAAAGTTAGTGCACAGGAAACATCCGTAATCGCAGCCGTCTTCAAGGGCTTGCAAGATCCATCTATAGGGCATTACAAAATCCTTATTGAAAGCTTCACTAATAATCCCATCAAAGCAGGTCCATCCTCTTCCTCTAAGGATGCAGCTCGTAAAGATTCAATTTTTCCATGGCCAAAATGCAATTGCAACCCATTAGCTTGCAAGCTCCATAGCCACCTCTTTTTCCCGGCCAGTGCACCAAATGAAGAGCACCCTGCCACGGCACAAAGAGAACCACAAACCGGCTAGGAGAGGCTGCAAATACATTTGCTAGCCATGAAAACCTGCAAGAAAACTCTCCTTTTTCTCACCAAGAACCATGCTCTCCAAACACACAAGAGAGAGACACACAAGAAATTGAGAGAAAGTCTTCCATCCTCACCCTCTTCCTCTTCCTCACTCTCCATGAGATCTTGCTATGAAAGCACAAGAGAGGGAAGAAAGAACAAGAAGGCAAGTGTTGTGCCAAAATGAGAGAGGGAGAAATGAACCGTGACAAGAGAAGATAAAGGAAGAGAGAGGGTGTAACCACCTCAACCTCCCACCTCCCCAAATCCCACGGCTGCGACCACCTCCTTTTCCTTTCTTGAATTATAAAATTAAAATTTGCATACATTTGCTAAGGTCTAAGGACCTTTCAATTTTTGGAATGAGACAAAAGGTGTTTGACCTTTCCTTCCCTTCAACATTTTTTTAATGTGATCCTTTTGGACTACACACTTTACATTGCTTTATATTTGATTTTTTACAAAGGGGTACAAAAGCAAAGTGTCAATTTACAAAGAATGTTTCCATGTTGAACACATTTTTGATGCCTTTATTTGCACATATTTACTGGTCATCACATTGCTTTTTTCTACAGGAATTGAGTAATAGTAGGGTTTTGGGTCATGGATCTTTAAGAATCCATAAGTCATTGGAAGTTCAAGATACCCTTTCCGTTGGAATCCATACTTTTCATGGCGGCCCAACACTTTAATCCTGTCGGCTGGGATTACACGGGTTACTTCCTCATATACATATGAGTTCATCTCAGCCCTCCGACCTTGAATATGTAAAGTCGAATTTACGTGAGCTTCCACAAAAACGAACAGCTTCATGACTTTCAAGTCTTCCAACCACTTGATCCTCTTTAGGTTGGTCTGTAGATAAGCAAATGGGTGGGCGGCTATATAGTAGATTCCTGAAGACCCCATCCATCTTCGTTCTATGTATAAAGGTGATGGATTATAAATGTGCTCTAGGATGTTCATCATCCCAATTCTTTGTCTATAAAGCGGAGAATGCATTGCAGTCATAAACATGACCTAAAATACCAAAAACTTGTTCCACGCTTCATAATTCTGCAAGACATCATTGAAGGTAAGAAAATGTTTGGACAATGACAATTTCTTTACTTCATTTTATTGAGATCTCATAAATACAATTCCGTTGTTGGTCAGCTCTGATACCAACTGTAACGTGTCCCCTAAGTATCATCCAGGACACGTCTTAGCAGTCCATCGGAAAGAATGTCTAGAAAGCTCCGCCTGACACTCCCATGGAATGTTACGGGATTTGCGATGTAGGTCTTCCCGCATCTGCCATGTAGCGGAAGTATTCTGGCCGTTCCCACTTAGGATCGACCAGAATTAGGGTTTTCCTGACTAGTCATTAACTAATAGCAACTAGCGTCGAACCCGAGCGAATTACTTTACGTAGAAGCGCCAGATCCGAATCGGATTCACGTTACACTTGGTTCAAGGAGAATGGGAAACGAGAGGGATGCAAAGCTCAACCTCTCTACCATAAGGCATAGTCCCATTCCGTTCCCCTAAAATAGTGTAAATCGGGTAAGACATAATTCTAGGTCATTACATCCGTTATTCGTTTTCTTTGACGCTCATCCTGCTGTTCTTTGAGAAAATTTCCCAGCTAACCGGGACCACCTAACCGTAGGACGGACCCATGGCCCATCCTCGGCACTTTCCTCGGTTTTTTTTTAGTTATGTAATTATCTAACACATTGATTTGACATATAATAATCAGCTTCTTTAATTAAACCATTAAGCACTGGTTCCTTTACGTAATCTTATCATGTGACATAGAAAAACAATATCAAGCAAGTTCTTTATTAACATTTCATCATTTTATGTTTGAAATACAATGGATTCCGCCCGTAGGCTTGTCCATAATCTGCCCGAAGGCTATCCAATAATCCGCAGGGATCACTATTCCAAGCTTCCGCCCGTAAACTAGTATGCGGGCCTCGAGATCCAATCTTGAGTCACGTTAGCCTCTTGCGCAAGACCCGGAAGGCAAGGGATTTATGGCCAGAGCCCCCTTGGCACCCAAGCGTCCTCCTACTCCATGTAGAGATCAACGGAGAGACCTCTTGCAGCGGGTTCGGTCCATGTTCCTGGCGCGGTCAACAACGCCCTTGGTTAGGGTTAGGTAGGCAGTTGGGGGTAACTGAAACTGCCTCTCCCTTAGGGCCTTTAACCTGAAGTATAGGTATTCATTTACTTTGTAATTCATAATTCAAACAGAGCTCTAAAATCTCTAGCAAGCACAAACATTTCCATTAATCAACCGTGTTGTTTGGCAAACTGCTAAGGAAGTGTTCTTTCCTTTTGAGTGTATCAGCACTCGTTCCCAAGGTGTCTTGTAAATTGGCAACCCTAAAGTTCCTTAGATACTCTAGTTTTCGGTTTACAACTTTCCTTATTTAGAAAGATATCCAAAAATACGTCCTTTTGCAAGATAACTTTTGTAGGGATTTGCCATCCTTGTTGAGGGTATTTACACATTCTCCTTGTGAATCAATCACAAGACTAAATGATTTCGTACTTGCTGCGCAAGTCCTACGATGGAATAATCCGTTTTAGATCCTTTAAGCTGATGTATGTCGGACCTAGGTCTCTTTTTTAAGAACCTCAGGGACATACCCTAGTTCTTTATCTTTACTAATGTATTGACCCTACAATAAGGAAACTAGTCAAGTGCTTAAGGTATAAACGTTTCCTTTAAATCATTTCCAAGGCCTATTTTTTTTGGACATGGTATTTCTAAGTTTAGATTGGTTTGGTTATCTTTCGGAAGGTACTATTGATCACCTCGTCACGGTTTTGTTATCCTTGTGACAATTGATTTTTCAGTCGGTATAATTCAATTTAATCATCTTTTTTTTCATTGCAGACGAACTCATGCAATTAACAATCATTTCCCTTGCTAAGATGTGCAACTAGCAATAATGACTTCCTAGTAATTTGAGCAACGAAAAGAACCTTTCATGAATTTAATCATTTACAATGATTCGTTGCAAAAAGGAATAGGAATAATGGTTCAATATACAATTTCTATACCTTCAAAATTTATCTAAAATGTACTACTATAGTAAAATAGATAATCTTGCTCGTAATTTATAATGCATGATGCTATTCGAAGGAAACTATGTTCTATACATTATCATTCATTCAGTTAAGCTAAACTCCTTTATTACTAATAACTCGAACAAATATATCCTATCCCTAACAATTTCTCTTTGCATGATTGACTTAAAACCGAATTAAAGCCAAGAAGAAAAACTTGGTTTTGGGGTGAGATATCCACATGGATATTGGGAGATGAACCTCCCGTAGCTACGCCTTGGACTTTCTTAGGTGGCATCGTAGTTCAAAAGTGAAGGTAGGTTTTACTCTTTCTTCTGGAATTCCACCGTCTCTCTTTCGAGGCAAGATGTCATTAAAACGGTTGGTCACGAGAAGGAATGATAGAACCTTTAGATTCTTAGAATCTTCGGAGAGGAAAAGTTTTACAAAGCCTAAGAAGATCATATAGGGTCTATGCTTGGCAAAAAGTTTATGGGTGAGTGGGTTTTGCAACCAGAATAACCCTTGGAGAACTTTGACTTGGGGTAAAAGGGTATAGAAGGCACTTATTCTCCTTCCTTGCACTTCCTCTACTTTTTTTCCTTCTCCTTCCCTACTTCTCCTCCTTCACTCCCTTTTTTTTTCCTCCCTTTTTACCCTTCTAACTCCCTCTATTCCTTCTCTACTCTACCTCTTCTACTCCTTTCTTATTCTTCTTTATCTTTTCCTCACCCTCTACTTCTTTCACACTACTCCTTTCTCCTTCACTCCTCTCTACTTCCCTTCCTTATCTTTTACTTCCCTTCCCTATCTTTTATCTTTTTCCCCACCCTTCCTTCTTCACTCCACTCCTTTTCTTTATCTTTTCATTCCCTTCCTTATCTTTTATCTTTTCCCCACTCTTCCTCTTTTACTCCACTCCTTCTTTTTACTCCCTCTATTTTCCCTCTTTTACTCCTCTCACGGCCCCACGATGCAAAATCCAATCAGAAATTAAGGTTTGAATTAGATAGCCTGGAAATTAATGTTTGAATCATCAAAAGGAAAAGAAAAGTTTTGTGGTTATGATCGTGGTGATCCAAGGCATTGTCAATGCATGGCGAAATTAAATTGGAGGGTGATTAAGGTCGTGGCCCAGGGGTTCGCTCAACGGAATGGGGGGAAAGAAATAGGCTGGGACGTCTCCTGGGTGGCGGCGTAGAATGTCAGCCTACGACTGTCCTAAGAGGGGCGGAAAAGTTAGCGCCTTCAGAGGCCCAGGCAGCACCAGGCAACGCTGGCCGAAGGCCCAGGGGAGGGCGTGCAACGCTATTGAGCAAGGAGGGGGCAAATTTCCAATCAGCGGCCTCAAGGCCCTGCAGTAGCTAATGGCTGTGGCATGCGTAGAAGGCGTAGACTCTATCTCCTCGCCCTTCTCTCCACAGTAAATTTTGTCCCGTCGTCTCCCTCACGGACATAATATGTCACCCTCTTCCTCTTTTTTTTTTTGTCGTCCATAGGAGACGGATATTTATGGGAGGAGGGGGGATAGGACCTTTCCCCCCACGTGGATCCTGCATGTGATCCCTCCCCTCCATGACTACTCCATCCCATTTAACCATCATTCCCTTCCCTCAGCAACGCTTTGACTGAGGGAAAAAGTTAAAAAAAAATTGCATAAATTCCCATATTTATCCCTTATCCTCCTCCCAAGAGGAGGTTCTTATGGGAAATACACGGTTTCGAAAAGCTGTGTCTTGTATGGACTCAGTGAAGGGTGTATTAGTTTAGACTATCCCGTCCGAAACCTCACTGCAACCTTATTATTTTCACGAAACTTCTCATGGCCGAAAATATTACAAGTACCTACTGCTTCAAAGTAATCCTCCATGGATTTGATCCAGATCTCGGCATCAGTTTGGACGGTCCTTCCCTTACCATCAAATTCTAGTGGCTTGATTTGTTTGAGAAGAAACTTCTTCTCCTAAATCACGGCTGTACTTGGTGTAGGGGTCAGGCTAGGAATCTACACTTGAGGTTGCGCCTCGGCAATAAGATTATTTGCGTTAAAAATTTGCTAAGCGTTTCTCACATGACATTAACATGCCCAATTCAGCTTTTAGCCAAGTGACACTACAACAAAAAGGGTTCATAGATGCGCTTGTAGACGCAATATTTGAATTGTGAAAAAAATGTCATGCGCGTTTATTAACGCATCTATTTGCGCGTCTACAAAATCGTGTCTAAAAGCACGCTTATGATTAGAGTTAAACGCACACTTAGACGCGTCTATAGACGCATGTATAAACGTGCTACGTAAATATATAATCATATTTTTAAAAAAGTTTACATATTCATATTGTGTGTCTATACAAGCATGTATCTACATGTCTAAAACCACGTTTACTCTGAAAGTTTTTGACAAAAATAGACGCGCATTTATCCTACAATTTAGACGCGCTGATAGACGCGCAAAACAGAGGTATGAAAAAAAAACTAGAGAGCATGTGGCTTGCAAAGCCACATGCTCTCTGGTTTTTTTCCCCCCATCAACATCAAATTGTATGCTTGGGGATAACAAAGAAAGATTATTTCGAAGATTGGATACTGAAAACAAAACAATATATGTAGCACACGAAATTTCATATATATAAATGAAACCTTTTTACATTATGAGTTCTAGTGCTTGTGACGTCATGGTCACAAGCACTAGCTAAAAGTAATACATATCAAAAATGAAAATTACAAGCTAAGGGGAGGCATGCATGCATGGGGCTCCTCTATATCTCCTGAGAAGAGGCATCATCATCGCTACCACCACCGCTGCCTGTGCCGTTTCCGTTGCCGCCACCGCTACTGCTAGTCCCCCCTTCGCTATCCTCAATTACATTAGGGTTCGCCTACACAAAGGATTAAGGTATATAAATACCATTATAAACAATAAATTAGAGTTATCTATACTTTTCATGTAAAAAATAAAACATACCTCTTTTGGTGGTGGAATCCTTATGGCGCGATTATATTGCTCCTCCGTGATGAGTTCCTCCTCGTAGAAATGCTGCCAAGTGGACGCCCGGTTATAACGTCGATGGTAGCCTACCTCTCTAGGAGTAGGCATCCTACCAACAATATGGAACTACAAAACAATTTGAACATACAACGTATTAAAACACACTGCATAATGAAGTGAAACAAATTACAAAATTTAATTTAAAAAAAGAAATCAAATAATACTTACAAACTCAGCCTCCCATGACTCCCTGCCACCCGATCCATAATGCGACGATCCCATGGTTGCCATCTGGATACGTTGTGCCTCTGCATGCTGGCGACTTGTCATTTTCTATGTTACTCTCTTCTTGGCCTCTTTCCACTCCTTGTGTTGGCAATTGGGTGGTTGGCCATATCCAGGGCGCCCCTGCTCTTGTCTCCACAATGACTCCTTGGCGCGCGTCATAAGGTGAGACCTCTTGTTATGAGGCGCGTCTCTCACCTTTGACTGTCCCCAATCATTTGAGAATCGTGAATTCTTGGGATTAGGGTACCTTTTATATACTGCCCGCAGCACCTCTTGCCACAAACCATTTTTTTGGTGCTTAAAGGGAATCATGCAATCTTTGTATGTGGTATGCACGACACTCCTCAAGTACGCTATCACTTCCCTCCCCTCAAAGTCATGCAAGATACCACCAACATCAGTGATAGAGTAGTACATTTGTGGAGGCTCACCTCTCTCATTTTTCGGTGAGGGTGATCGAGAGCCACCACCTAGGCAACCCCCACAAAGCCCTCGACCTCCTTGTCCTCCCGCACCACTCTCCCTCCTCCCTCGATGTGCACTACCCTCTACCTCACTCGATACACGAGCCTCTGCAGATGTACGTGCTTCGGCCAATCCATATACCTCAGCTAATCTCTGTGTAGGCAAAGATGTGATAGGTGTCCCAGACATCACACTGAAAACCTCATCTGTAGTGGGAGGGCGACCAAGATAATTGGTCATCTCCCCCATGAATTGCTCCTTATTGAATGGGGTGCTGGAGGATCCACGATTCCACATCTACACAAGAAAAATCATATTACCCTGTGTAGATAAAATATATTACATACAGCATCTATACCTGCATCTCTGTGCGCGTCTATACCTGCATCTTTACGGGCGTCTGTCAACGTGTGTATCCTCGCGTGTACACTGCAGAGCACACGCACCCTCACACGCGCTCAAAGACGCGTCCCCAGAGAAATATTTTTTGTGTCTATATCTGCGTCTACACTAAGATGTAGACGCGCTATCAGACGCGCTCGGTCAACTGATTTTAGCGGATGACCGCCATTATTGATTTACAAAATGCAATGCATAATGGAATCACAAATCCTAAATACATAGACAGAGCAGAGAGAGGAAGATAAAAAGAAAGAGAGAGAGAGAGAGAGAGAGAGAGTCACCTTGGGTGTTTGGTGTGGCGGGTGGTGGCGCTTCTTCCTTCTCCTTCTTCCTCTCCTTGGTAAGTTATCCTCCCTTGATGCTTGCTTACTTGCTTGCTACTTCTTCTTGTTCTCCTCTCTCTTATTCTCTCTTTGTTCCTCTCCTTGGCTTTCCTTTTTCCCTTCTTGTGTGTTTGAAATGAAAGAAGAGGTGAGTCATGAGGAGGTGAGGCATGAAGAGACTGCATGTCAACTAAACTTAAGCTTCAGAACCGCAAAAAACGTAAGAAAGGAAAGGCGTAGTTTGAAAAGAAATGATTTAAGTATGATTTAAATTTTAGCGTGTGCGTCTATTTTTGTGTGTATAAGCGCATCTATTTGCGCGGATATATAGACGCAAAGTGCACATCTATTTACACACACGTTTACACGCGCTTATAGACGCTGTGATAGATGCGCCCAACTTTGCGCGTCTATGCCTCGTTTCTGTTGTAGTGTGACCTAATCACTTAACTCCTTTACCAACACTTATAGCCAAGACAGATAGTGATAAAAATGTTATTCATTCATGTGGGCATAGCCCTTTCGAGTATAATTATTCTTTTAGGAAGGTAGAACAAGATGATTGGCACATCAGTTTGGGGAGAATAAGATTGTGTTACATTCTGCTACGGGAACTGAGTAATAATTTGGATTGGGGTCATGGATTTTCAGGAATCGATAGGTCATAGGAAGCTTAGGGTATGCTTTCCTTTGATACCCATTCTTCTCATAGCGTCCTAACACCTCGATTCTGTCGGCAGGGATTATTTGAGTCACTTCCTTGTACACATACTTGTTCTGCTTGACCTTTCAACCGCCGACATGTAGGGTTGTGTTTGCATGAGCCTCAACAAAGATGTACAACTTCACGATCTTTAAGTCCTCCATCCACTTGATTCTCTTCAAGTTGGTCCAAAGGTACGCAAGTCAGTGGCCGGCTATATAATAAATTCTTGATTCACCTGTCCATCTCCATTTCATGTACAGGGGTGAAGGATTGTAGATATGGTCTAGAATGTTCATCATGCCTAGCCTCCGTCGATAATCCAAAGCACGCATTGCAGTCATAAACATAACGTGGAACACCAAGAATTTGTTCCATGCTTCGCGACTCTGCAGGCCATCATCCATAAGTAAGTAAGAAAATGTTCTTAATGGCAACTATGCTCTACTTCCCCTCCTTAAGTCTCCTTGTAATTATTAGATCTCGTTGGTTTGCTCTGATACCAACTGTAACGTGTCTCCCTGTTCACTTATAGGAGACGTCTTAGCAGCCCATCAGGAACAGAGTCGAAAAAGCGCCGCCTGGCACTCCCAAGGAATGTCACGGGGTTTGCGATCTAGATCTTCCCGAGTCTGCCATGAAGCGGAAGCATTCCGGCCGTTTCCACTTAGGACCGACCTAAATCAAGGTTTTCCTAATTGTCAAGTTCCTAGAAAGTAACTAGCATCGAGCCCTAGACAAACTACTTGTGCAAAATCATCAGGGTCAAAATTGATTTATACTGCACTTGGTTCAAGGAGAATGGGAAATGAGAGGGATGCAAAGCTTGATCTCTCTACCAGTAAGGCATAGTCCCATTCCATTCCCCTAAAACACCACAAATCGGGACTCTAACTTTTATTGATTCTTAAGTCATTGTTGCCTCGCTGTCAAATCCTTTGAGAAAAGTTCCCAGTCAACCGGGACCACCCTTCCGTAGGACGGACCCAGGGTCACATTCACCACACTTTCCTCAAGTTGCTTTATTTATCTAATTACCTATCACATTTAATTTGATAAGCAAAAATAGCTTTCTTAATTAGGCAATTAATCATCGGTTCCTTTACGTAACTTAGGCACTGACATAGAAAAACAATGTCAAGAAAAATTCTTTTCAAAATTTTATCTTTACTTATTAGTCTTTGGAATACATCAAATAATCTAGCCCCAAGGATAATCTACCCGAAGGCTATTCCAGCAATCCTCAGGGATCGCTATTCCAAGTTCCGCCCGTAGACTAGTATGTGGGCCTCGAGATCCCATCTTGAGTCACATCGGCCTCTTGTGCAGGATCCAAAGGCAAGGGATTTACAGCCAGAGCCCTCCTGGCACCCAAGCGTCCTCCTGCTCCAAGTAGCACCCACGGAGAGACCTCTCGCGGCGGGTTCTATCTACATACTCGGCGCGGCTAACAACCCCCTTGGATAAAGTCAGGCAGACACTCAGGTATAACTGATGCTGCCTCTCCCTCCAGGCTTTGAACTTGAAGCATTATTTATTTTTCAGCATTAGTTCCTTGAGCAAAGAAGAACAAACAGTGCTCCTAAGTGTACAAAAACAAGCACTCCAATGGTCGTTTGTACGGCCAACAGCTAAGGTGTGAATCCTTTTCTCTGAATACATCCAGCATTTGATCAAGGATCAATCTCGGCTTGGCAAGATCGCAAGGGTTTCGTAAGCTAAGTTGCTTGTTTACCCTTTTATCCTTAGGTTAGGGTTTATATCCTATTGACCAAAATTGTCAATACCTTAGGTATCCTTATGTCTTAGTGAATAAATCCTGGACAACCCCGTTGTCCTCACTTGATTGGTCAATTGCTTACTAGGCAATACATAATTACCC
This sequence comes from Lygodium microphyllum, assembly GCF_053477565.2. NCBI lineage: Eukaryota > Viridiplantae > Streptophyta > Polypodiopsida > Schizaeales > Lygodiaceae > Lygodium > Lygodium microphyllum. The sequence continues at coordinate 37,032,889 of NC_141150.1, forward strand.
TAACTTGGCGAATTAGCCCAAGGAAGGTGATGTAGTAAGATGACTACTCATCCTATAGAAAATTAGACTTGTACTTAGAACTCTCCAACCTTGTTCTAAGGAGTGGCAATACTATTTTGTGATTTAGACACAAACCATGCGACGTTGCAACTTGTTGCACGAGATAGGTGTGAGCACCTAGCTTGTGGGATTATTTTTCTCATCACATGGTATTCCTTGGTCAAGAATACCTTTGACCACGATATAGGGTTTGGGAGTCCTATTGACCCAATCCAACCCTAACCCTACTAGGCCGATAATGCTTTGGCCCTAGGGATCCTAAATTCACACGAAGGTTTAGTATTTGGTCAATTGATCCTTAAGGTGAGAACCCTAGATCATTCTTGCATGGGCGTTTAGATAACCCTAAAATTTTGGAGAATGTGGGTAGTATCTTTGGGATTGAAAGTCTTAAATCGACATCCCAAGTGCGATACTAGGCAGAATTTTAACGTAACTTAACCCTACCTAGGATTTTGAGGTGATCGTCATATGCAATCTAATCGTACCTTTATGATTTTCATGTGAGCTACTCAACTATATGCTAATTACTTAGTTGATTTAATTAACCCACGATTAGAGATGATCATCCTTTTTAAAGATGCAATTACTTCCTTCTAAATTAGCAACTATCTTTCCCTAGAAGATGCAAATAACTGCAAGATATAACATTCGATGCAAATATGCAATTTCAAGACCATAGACTTTTTCCTTCTATGCAGCTATAAGATCTACAATGATTGTTACTTTTCCTTGCCTAAGCTATAATGATTGACAATTCGCAGCTAACTCTTATAACCCTATGTTGATGCAACGAAATCAAGCTTTAATATTTTTAATAAAGATGCATTCAAACTTTGATAAAGAACTCCACGCTTGAGTGAATGCCATAAGTCCATCATTGATTTAATCCCTCCTTTTATCACTTAACCTGACCTAAAATGCAACCATCTTCGCATGCAATTTTCCATGCATTGCGACCATTTGGACATCATTCAATGGGCATCTAAGATTTATCTCATACACGAGTCACAACTAGGAAATTATTACCTAAGTGCATTATGTATTATATGCACTGTTCTTTTCACGAGGCAACAAGTATGCCTTTAGACAAATCCACCTTTTAACTTATGCAATATGCGTTCAAGAATGCAACTACCTTGACCATGCAAGTACTCGTCATGCAATTTAACTTGGTAATTCGATGCGAGTATATAAATTTTCCAATGTATTTAAACTTTCCTACGAGAATTTAATCATGCTTAATGCATCCTTCACATGCGGAATCAATTTTCGGAACTTGAGTATTCAAAGTCGAGGCAGCATTGTCCACTCAAAAGCCATCGATGATGTAGATCCTCGACTCACCAAACTCTCCTTGCCCCCTTTATCTCGATCTCCAAAACTGCCTACTAGGCCGATAAATTCTCCCCCTCTTGTGCCAAACTTAGGCCTTGCAAGACTGGTTTTTAAAAACTGAGGAAGGCACAAGAGAACAAGGCTTATGGAGGCTTTAATAGAAGCTTCCAAGATTCTATCCCACAGGGGATGACGTGGAGAGAGAAAATGATTAAGGGAGATGATGACGATGGGGTTGAAGAGGAAGATGAGGACGAAGATGATGATGATAATGATGATGATGATGATGATGATGATGATGATGATGATGATGATGGAGGCGTAGCAGCCTGGCATAGTGGCAACATGGTGGACGGCGAGAAGGCAGTGACGGCAGCATATGCTTCTCTCTCCTCCTCCCCCTCAAGCTTGGGGAGGGGGGGGGGTCATATATAGGCTTGAAGGGGGGGGATAGCCACATAAGTTTCTATTTGCATGCTCCTCTCCCTCATGCTTCTCCAACACCTACTCAAGCTCCTCTCACACTCCCTCTCCCCTGCCATGCAACGGCTGAAAGGGAGGGGAGTTTATTCATTAAAAAAATTTCCAAAAATTTATCCAATATCCCTTTTCCCCCTTGAAGGGGTGCTCCTGCGTAGGCCTACGAGTTTTTAGCCACGGTCTCTTATGCTCAACACGGGCTGGAGTTCGTTGATGCATGCAGAGGGAGCACTTAGCCACCAACATTTATCGTTGCACGAGATTACTTTGGGTTTCTTTTTATGCGAGATTTAGGATCTTGAATATTTCGTAGCGGAAATATTACACGAATCCATCCTCGGGCCTTTGCGGTGATGAGTGCATTGTTCCCTCTTGCTTTGTTTTTGTTTTCTCTCATTTTCTTTTGTTTGTTTTTGTTAAAAGTCATGTGTATTGAGAGAGAAAGAGGAAATGAGAGAGGGACAAGAAAAGAGAAAAGAAAAGAAGGAATGAGAGAGAGAGGGAGAAAACATTAAACATAATAGAGAAAGAGAGAAAGAGAGAGAGAGAGGGAGCGAGAGAGGAGAATGAATGAATAAAATACAAAGAGAGGGTAATATCATGTTCTTTAATTTCTTCTTTTCTTGTTTGTAGTAGTAGTAGTAGTAGTAGTAGTAGTAGTAGTAGTAGTAGCAACAGCAACTCTTTAATTTCTTATTTTCTTATTTATAATGGTAATACTAGTAGTGGTGGTAGTAGTAGTAGTTCTTTAATTTCTAATTTTCTTGTTTGTAGTAGTAGTAGTGGTAGTAGTTGTTGTTGTTGTTGTTGTTATTATTGTTGTTTTATTTTTTCTATTCTTTTTTTCTTGTTTGTTGTTGTTGTGGTAGTCATAATAGTGGTAGTGGTAGTGGTAGTTGTTATTGTTTAATTTCTAATTTTCTTATTTGTTATCATTGTGGTAGTCGTAGTAGTAGTAGTGGTAGTAGTAGTGATAGTAGTAGTTGTTATTGTTTAATTTCTTCTTTTCTTGTTTATTATTGTGGTAGTCGTTATTTAATTTCTTCTTTTCTTGTTTGTTGTTGTTGTGGTAGTCGTAGTCATGGTTGTAGTAGTAGTAGTAGTAGTAGTAGTTTTCTTGTTTTTTATTGTTGTTGTTGTTGTAGTAGTAGTAGTAGTTTTTTTTTCTTGTTTATTATTGTTTAGTTTTTTATTGTTTGTAGTAGTAGTAGTAATAGTAGTAGTAGTTTTTTTTTTCTTCTTCTTCTTCTTTTCTTGTTTATTGTAGTGGTAGTGATAGTGGTAGTGGTGGTAGTAGAGAGAGAGAGAGATGTTTTGTTAAAGGAAATGAGAGAGGGAAAGGAAGAGAAAAAAAAAAAGAAACGAGAGAGAGGGAATAAACATACAACATAATAAAGAAAGAGAAAAAGAGAGAGATGAAAGGAGAGAAGAGAATGAATGGATAAAAAACAAAGAGAGGGTAAGATATTGTTCTTTAACATCTTCTTTTCTTGTTTATAGTAGTAGTAGTAGTAGTAGTGGTGAGGTCTAGTGAGGTCCAAGGCAATACCACGAGATGGGAAACACTCCGACCTACGTTAGTTTGTGGATGGGTGGAGACTTCACATATGCTAATTTTGTTGAGTTACAAGAGAAGAAATCCATTCTTAAACAATTTAACAAAGAAAGAAAAAAAAAGTGATAACAAAAACAAACTATTTGTCATAACGTAGATCAAATGGAAAATTATGAAGGTCGTGATGTTCAAGATTGCGAGGCGTATCTTAATCAGTGTGTCCCATGTCCTTGCTCTCAATGTAAGCTGGCAATTAGATGAAAATGTTGATTGTCTATAGAACACGTACGACGCTTTGGCGAGTTTCAATCAGAGATCATTGATCATGCGATCTTAGATTTTGAGCAAACGGTAAGGAAAGTGTATATCAAGCATGCATTGTATTTGCAAGCTAATTGAATATCATATAAAAAAACATTGGCTGTGGCTAGAAAGTTTTCTATCCAGGGAGGTGACGTCTCGTCCCAAGGAGGAGTGTACCCTTTACAGCCAATTGGAAGATTTGGTGGGTGTGCAATTGATGGAGTGCCTGAGCCAATCCACCAACCACTTGGAAGGTACTACCTAATCTATACTATCAGTACTAGAGTAGACAAGCAACCTTCCAGAATTTCCTAAAATCTTGGAGCCTGAGATGGAGGCATTGATCGATGCATTGATGCCCATGGATGTCGAGACATCTGATCCTCTTAGAGAGGAAGCATCCATACCACTATATGATGGGTGCCGAGTATCTCGCCTGAAGACATTGCTTGCACTCCTAAGTGAGCACGCAAAATACGGGTGGAGCGATGCGAGTGTGGCCGAGTTATTGAGGTACCTTGTACGTAGGCTTCATTGATTTCTTTTCGGTACCATCATAAAAAGCATTTGTGCATTTTCAAGGTTTTTTATGATTTTTTAAAGGTTACTGAAGTATCATATATTACCACTTGCAAATACCATGCCTGAGTCTCGTGATGATGCACGATATGTTTTACGAAAGCTTGGCATGGAGTACAACAGCATCCATGCATGTATAAAAGATTGCATACTGTTTCGAGGAGAATATGAGACTATGGAGACATGTCCAAAGTGTAGTGCTCATAGGTATCGATAGAACCTACAAGGGCAAACCATCCCTCAAAAAGTTCTTAGACACTTTCCACTTATCCCCCACACAAACCACATGTTTCGTACATCTGGCTTTGTGAGCTTGGCAATGACGTGGCATGCGCAGAATAGATCCACAGATGGAGTTTAATGAATATCAGTGGATTCACATGCATGGAGCCACATTGACTCTACCTTTCCAGCTTTTTCGCGAGAGCCAAGGAATCTTCCGCTCGGTCTTGCTATGGGGGATGGCGTGAACCCATTCGGTCTACGTTGAACTTCTTATAGTGTGTGGCCTATAGTCCTTGTCAACTACAATATCCCTCCATGGCTTTCTACAAAGAAAGTACATCTCATCCTTAGCTTGCTCGTTCTTGGCTGCTACAAAGTCAAAAATATGGACGTGTATCTTCATCCATTAGTCGATGAGCTTAAGATTTTGTGGGAGGAGGGGGTCACCGTGCCAGATATGAGCAAGCACGATGGTCAACGGTCTGCCAATAATCGAGCCATTCTCAATTGGACCATGCATGACTTTTTTGGATTCGGAGAGTGCTTAGGTAAGTAGGCTTCCATTCTCATTTGGTAATATCTATCATAGCTCGTTCAAGTTTATATTCATTGGATAGAGGTGTTGGGACATGTCTGGTTATCTCAGGTTTTCATGCATGTTCATTGTGTGGGCCACAGTTAGACTCCCGAAGGTCATGAACCATCAAAAAGATGGTATATCAAGAAGACATCGCTTTCTTGCCAGAGGGTCATGAACTCAAGGAAGGTTTTCTTGGAAGATAACCTCTAGTAGTATGAATACCCAAAGCTCGTATGAGTTGAAAATGGTCCACACGAAGTCACACCCAAACTGAATGCGATGGTTCTCAGTTTTCTACAAGTTGTCGTTTGACCCACTTATAGATCAACCACTTGTTGGATCCCATGAATATTTTCAAGAACGTGGGCAGCTTACTATGGAACCACATCACAGGAAAGAGAGACACTATAGGGGCACGAATGGATTTGAAGCAGATAGGCAAGATGGAGACGCTTTGGCCGCAGTCAAGTGCTGATGGTCACTTGTAGCTACCTCGTGCTCCTTGGCTTTTGTCCACTAAAGAAGAGCGCATTGTGAAGCAAATAGTCAAGTCTATCCGCACTTTGATTGGTATGATGCGTTCTCTCAGGTCCGCATTTTCTAAAGATGATCAATTATCAGGGCTAAAATCCCATGATTGGCATAAGATATGTCAGGTTTGTACTACGAATGGATTGTAAGTGGCCTATGTATTTTGATATTTGGAGTGTAGTCATTGTTCATAATGCTTCCTCGTTTGTGGTAGTTGGTACTACCGATCCTGATCTTAGGGATGCCTTACTCTAGAAATACGCGGGGGGATTTATAGGTTGTCAATGGATCTTACAAAATGAGATTAAAAGGTCCTCTATTGAGTCGGCAAGGCGAGGAGCAGTGGAGAAATGTCTATCTCTTGGAGAAATACCTGCCTACTAGCATGCTCACGATACAAATCCACCTTCTTCTACATCTTATACATGAAGTGGCGATTGCTAGACCTATCCATACATGATGGATGTTCTTCTTGGAGCACTTCATGAAAACCCTAAAAGGCTTTGTGCGACAAGGACCTGGGCCAGAAGGTAGCATGGCTGAAGGTTGGTTGGTGTTTGAGGCATTAATGCATATTTCACAATGGCTACCAACAGAGGATTCAGACAATAGTATGCTATGGTCGCTAAAGGATGATGATAGACTGACCTGAGGTTCTCTTTTCTTCTACCATAGCTTCATGATTATTAATTTCAGCTAATCGAGCAAAAGCTTAAAATGAATCAACTGGCTCCGTCCATCCGGTTCTTCCTGGGATGCATTTACTAGCAGTAGTTAAATCATCTTTGGTTTCCTTCCCTTGCACCATGCGATCTAAGGCCTGCATCCACACTTTAGATTTTGCATCAATTTTACATGCTTTAACAATTTCATTAGTTGGCTCAATTTACAGCCCATAGGTTGCTGCATCAACAGCTGCATAGCCTGTTCTTGTTGCCAAATCCTTAAGTCTTTTCTTCATGCCGCCGTTACCAGAATTTGGCTCAAGAGGAAGCCCGGTTTCAGTTGCATGAATTTTACCATCCTTCCAAAAGACTAATTTTTGCGCTTCAGCTTCAGGGAATGTACCACACTCCCTCTTATCATGTTGTAGGCTACCACACCAGATACAACATCTTTTGAAGCCTTCTCCTACGGGTCTTTGGCCAGTTGACCCCCGTTTCCTTTCTTCCACTTTCACATCAAGCCTTTCCACCTTGTAATTAATCTCCATTAGATTAAGATGGAGATCTTACATGCTTTTAAATAGCTCATCCATGACATTCTTCTTTGAAGATGGAACAACAGGATTTCTTGGTTGCTCGGCCATAGAGATAAGAGGTCGAGAAACAGGAACAGGCTCCTTCATGGATTCAGTTGGTATAGAGGTAGATTCCCATCTTAGGCTCAACTGCTCTCTTTGAGCAATCATATTAATTGCTTCAGTGACATCACTCCAAGTAGTCTTCAATCTCGTCTTAGAGTCAAGATCTTCAAGCCAATCAGTTAGCTTCTCTCGAAGAAAAGGATCTGCAGCCATTAGAAATAATTCAATCTTTTGGCTTTCCATACCCTGTTGATCGTCAGGATCTAGTTGAGCAAATTTGCTTTCAAATTCGCGGTGAAGATCACTGGGGCGGTTAATCCCTTATTGGGCCTTTCGACCCATTCAGTGAAAACTTTCTTCGTTATAAGACCATAATCTTCAAGAAATTTTTTTTCTCGAAGAGCCTTCTTGAATGCGGACCATCCTGCGTCTTTTTGGAAAACACCATGAATTCGGTCGTGGTGGCCATGCATGGCCAAACGGGAAAAATATCGGCTCCATGCACGATGAGGAACTCCAAAGAAGACCATCTTGTTAGTATAGAGGCGGATAAAAGAGGACATATTTGCCGATTAAATTGCTTGAGCTCTTGCCCAACTACTTCCAAAGCTTAAATGGTAGCGGCATTATTTCACTCTTCTTCTTGTCTTCGTTGTTGTTGCAATTGCAACTGCTGCTGAAATTGCAATTGTTGTTGTTGGCTTTCTTGCATCAGATGAACCAATTGTTGCAAGGCATCTCCTCCCAAACTTGACGATTCTCCCATTGTACTTCTTCTTCCGTAGCAGACCTTCACGTCGGGTTCACCACTATTGTCGTGTTGAAGGTTGAAGGTGTACGACCGAGGTTTAGAGTAGAAGAAGAGTGTGGGATTCAAGGATTGGAGAAGGAGGAAAGATTGGGTTTTGACAAGATTTGGGTTTTAGAAATGACTTAGTTGAAGAAGAAGATATCAATATTTTTCTGTTTATTTAGCATACATAAATGGAATGAATGACTTTGTCTTGATCACATCAAATGCATTTGGAAATAATAAGCCATTACATAACGGATAATCTTAGATTTAAACCAAATGCATATTCCAGATGCAAGCTCAAAGGGTTTTTATTTCATGTACATGGATGGATAACTACTTCAAGAAACAAGTATTTTGATTGCAGACTCAAGTACATTCAAGGCATAGTTCAAAAGCTCATGAAATGCATTGATTAAGCATAAATTTAACTTCAGCCCTGTTTTAAAACAATAATTTCCAGCCCATAATCAAGCTCCAAAAGTGTCCATAAACTCAAGATTAAGCTCCTCTAATCATTTATAAGTAAAGCCCTGATGTTAAGAGGTCAATTTCTTCTATTACAACCACATAGATCACTTGTTTACTCATCAAAATGGATAAGAACAGTGGGCTGCCCTGTTTATGCCTAGTTTTTTCAGTCCATAACAGCCAATACATCTTCAAAATCCTCCCCTTTTGCTTGCCCCAAAGTATCTCAAGTACTTGGGTACAAGCTTCATTGGACCATGAATAATGTAAAAAAAATGAGAGAATACGTACATACACTACAAGATATAGACCTTATAGCGACGTTTAAAGCGACGAAAATACAAACAACAAAATTTGCCCCCGTCGTCGCAAAAAGCGTCGTTATTGACGACGCCATGGAATCGTCGCTATTTGCGTCGCTATATGCGTCGCTATTTGCGTCGCTAACGCATATAGCGACGATTACAGAGAATTTGCGACGCTGATAGCGACGACAATAGCGACGCCTGCAGTAAATTTGCGACGCAAATAGCAACGGTAACAGAGGAAAAAAAAAATTTGTGGCAGGGCAGTCACATATAGCACTGTGTGCTGTATGAGAGCCATACAAAATAGTTTCTGCACTGCTGCATACAAAGCGTTTGCAAACAAAAAGAATCTATACTGAAATCATAAAACTGATAGATGAAATAAATACATGATATCGCATAAAATGCGATTGGTACAATCATAAAACAATATCACTAATACATAGAAAATGTCTACATAGATCGGGCGACTAAAAACTAAAGGTATGTGAGCGCTAAGGATCCGAGGGCGAGCTACAAATCGTCGTCCCCCGAAAGCTCGTCCCTCTGCAAAGGAGCATCAAACGGATTCTGCAGAAAAAGAAACAACATATCAATCCACCATACAATAATGCATTCAAATATCTCATGGTAACTACGGACATGAAAGATGAGAGACTTACTGGGCCGCCGCGTCTGTACAATCGGTCGATCAATGATCTGAGACCGTGCCTCTCTGCATATTGAGTCTCAAGGCCTTGCGGATCACGATTTGTAATGGAGTGCTGCAAAGAAAACAAAATGCTAACTGTTAGAAATATGATTGTCAGTACAAATAATATCTCAAAAAAACAAATAAGCAAAACAAAAGAGAAACTTACAAAGTCCTCCAAATATGTCCTGTGGCCGCCACTCCCAAGATGATGTACCGATCCGGCCTCGATTCGTGCCCTCGCCGCCTCCCGCTGCTGACTCCAACGTCCTGGCGAATTTGTAGCCTCCTCCCTCAGTCGGCGCCAGTCCTCTACATCTAACCACTCGGGCTTTGGAGCCCCACTCTTGATTACCTTGCGTGCGTCGGATCGTCTATGTGACATGTATGCACGCATGCAATCCATCATCCAGCCCGTAGAGAATCTATCCACTGCGGCTGGCACCGGGAACTCCTCATGCAAGGATGCTACTATGTACTCCTTGCTCCCCTCCGGTATGTTCCTCCAATGATCCAGGACGTTGTGCCGAAAAACTTGTTGGCACAACTCCCTCATGCGAGCTATCACCCTCCTCCCCTCATCATTCATGATGATAGCTCCTGACCTGCCATCCACTAGGTATCCATAATCCCTAGGAGTGTGCCTCGTATGGGCCCTCTCCCATCTCCGTCCACGCTCCTGGGCATATCCAGGAGACCCCTGAACATCCGGTGTACCGACGGGGGTACCCTCTCCCGGAGTGCCACTGAAAGGGGTGCCACCAGAGGGGGTGCCACCAAAAGGAGTGCCACCAGAGGGGGTGCCACCAAAAGGAGTGCCACCAGAGGGGGTGCCACCAAAAGGCGTGACATCTGCCGACGGCTGCGCAAAAGCCGGAGTAACTGGAGTGGACGTCCCCACAGGTGTGACAAATCCTGGAGGTGACCGAGCTCTAGCTGAACGACGAGACGGAGACACCGCGTCCGTGTCTCCACAGCAGCACCCCCCTGATCCTCCTGCAGTCGCAGTCCCTCCCTCTGGCCCAAGTCGCGAGCGTCGAGATCGTCTGCTCGAAGCTGAAGCATCTGATCGCACTGAAGCTGATCTAGCAGAGCGCCCTGACGAAGAACGAGACAGCTCCTGATCTGCTATCTCTCTGAATCTCGCGAGCTGATCTGGAGACATACGTGCCATCATCTCCTGAAACTCCTCATCGCTCATCCCTCGACTCATCCTGAAAATAAAGATACCTGCAGAGATAAAAAATAATGTTAGAATAATCAATTGAAACTATACAAAGCGCATTAATATAAATCATTTTTGAAAAATCCATCTTAAAATGCATATCTTATCTACCTTTATGGAAGATCTAAACAACGAATTGAGTAATACAATTCTCCAACACCACAAAAGAACGAGTCTGCCTCGTTCTCAAAAAATTCTACGACTTCTGTATTTCCATCATTGTTAGCCGATGCGGGCTCCAAGCTTGCGGTGGCCTCCACCCCTTGTAATTTCGATCCCTCTATTTGCATATATTCTTCATCTATGCCTGGAACATCGCTTTGATCGTATACTCTCGCACCTCTAGGAGTTGAAGGTATAACATACCACCATCGAGGTTGTCGGGGATTTGGATAGAAGATTACCTGTTCACAAACACTTACAAACCGTCTTCAAATCATTGTGACATAAAGCATATCGTATTACAATTAGCAAGCAAATGACTAGAAGATTACCTGTTCACAATGTGCCGGCAACACAAAGGTGTCGCGCAAATCCATCCATTTTTTTTCGGAATCTATTTCGAGAAATCCAGATGGACCTCGTCGAACCGTTGCGCCAGCTCCTCCAAGTACCACTTTGAACCACTGCACATCGAATATTATCATGGAGAAGCTACGGTAATCCACCGTAATAATACTTTGCAAATTCCCAAAATACTCCATCTCATCCACAACCGTGTTCGGATCCGTTGCTCGTCGCCGGCTCTCTTGCTCAAACCTTGCCATGACACCACAGTCCATTGTGGAGCGCATTTTGTCAATACGCTCCACCCGAAAATGCCGTCCGCGCGACCACGCTGCACTATATATTTTGTACTGCACATTGAAACACTCAAATTAGATGTAGCAAACAAATTCAGATACGACACATTCTAAACCCCTCATTACCTTTGGACTACATCCCCTCGAGAACTCCCACTCCTCCATTGAGACCTCTGCCCCTTCGCTGGATGTTGCGATCAAGGCTCCATGCAACCATCGTGTTGACATAAACCGCGGCATCTCCTCCATGCCTTCGGGATATCGAATCGGTCGGTGACGCGTACTGCGTCGGAATTCAGCTCGCGCTTCCTCTCGATCTTGCCTTGCAATCTGGTACTTGGCGAGCCACGTCTCCATGGAGGCATGGTGCAACATACAAAAGCGATTCACTTTCTCTTCCATTGAGGCATCCATTCTTTTTTCTACCCCATTTCCAACCACCACATCTCCAGTCAGCCTGTCATCGTCCTTGAGCGTCCATAGCATTTCATTGTCTGGTTCCACCGTTGGTAGCCATTGTGAGATATGCACTAATGCCTCTGACACCAACCAACCCTCCACCATGCTACCTTCCGGACGAGCTCGTTGTCGCACAAAGCCTTTCAGGGTTTTCATGAAGCGCTCCAGGAAGAACATCCATCGCGTATGGACAGGTCCGGCAATCTCCACTTCGTCCACAAGATGCACAAGAAGGTGAACTTGTATCGTGAGCATGCTAGTGGGCAGGTATTTCTCAAAGAGACAGACCGTCTCAACTGCTCCCCGCCTTGCGGATTCAATAGAGGACGTCTTAATCTCTTTCTGTGAGATCCATTGCACCAAAGTCGACAGCTTGTAAATGGCCCCGCGAATTTCTGGAGTTAGGCATCCCGCGATCGCGATCGGTAGGAAAAACTGCCACAAATGAGAAAGCATTAAGAATAATGGTCACTTTTCAAATTTCAAAATGTCCACGCTTATTAAAATCCATTCTGTTCACAAACCTGACATATCTTATGCCAATCATGGGATTTTAGCCCAGACATTTGGTCATCTTTAGAAAATGCGGACCTGAGAGAACGCATCATACCCGTCGGAGTGCGGATAGACTTGATTACTTGCTTCACAATGCGCTCTTCTTTGGTAGACAAAACCCAGGGAGCGCGAGGAAGCTGCACTCCCCCTTCAGCACTCGACTGCGGCCAAAGCGCCTCCATCTTACCTACCTCCTTTAAATCCATTCGTGACCCTATAGTGTCTCTCTTTCCTGTGATGTGGTCCCATAGCAAGCTGCCCACATTTTTGAAAATATGCATGGGATCCAACAAGTGGTTGACCTGTAAGTGGGTCCAATATGGCAACTCGTAGAAAACTGAGAACCGTCGCATTCCATTTGGATGTGATTCCGGGTTTACCATTTTCAGCTCGTACCAGCTTGCAGCGTTCATACGTGCTGGAGGTCGTCCAAGAAAACCTTCCTTGAGTTCATGATCCTCCGGCAAGAAAGTGGCGTGTCCTTGATATACCATCTTCTTCATGGTTCGTGACCTTCGGGAGTCTAACTGTGGCCCACACAATGGACATGCATGATAACCTGAGGTAACGAGACCTGCAAGGCGATCCACGACCTAGTGAATACTTGATTGAATGAAATAAAATATAGATATTACCGGCGTGAACAAAGGTCTGCTCACCTGAGCACTCTCCCAATCCCGGAAAGTCATGCATCGTCCACATGAGAATGGCTCGAATGTTGGCTGACCGCCGACCATCGCGCCTGCTCATATCTTGCACCGTGACCCCCTCCTCCCACAAAATCTTAAGCTCATCGACTAATGGACGAAGATACACGTCCATATTTTTTACTTTGTAGCGGCCCGGGACGAGCAAGCTAAGGATGAGATGTCCTTTCTTCGTAGAAAGCCATGGAGGAATGTTGTAGTTGACAAGCACTATAGGCCACACACTGTAAGAAGTCGAGCGCAGACCGAATGGGTTCACACCATCCATGGCGAGACCGAGCCGAAGATTCCTTGTCTCTCGCGCAAAGCCTGGGAAGGTAGAGTCAATGTGGCTCCATGCGCGCGAATCTGCTGATATTCGTTGCACTCCATCCGTAGACCTATTCTGCACATGCCACGTTGTCAAGCTTGCCATGGCAGACGTGCGAAACATGTGGTTTATGCGGGGGATGAGCGGAAAGTGTCTGAGGACTTTTTGAGGGATGGTCTGCCCTTGCAAGTCCTGTCGATACCTATGAGCACCACACTTTGGACATGTCTCCATAGTCTCGTATTCATCTCGAAACAATATGCAGTCGTTGATACATGCATGGATGTTATTGTAGTCCATGCCAAGCTTCCGTAAAACATGTCGTGCATCATCATGAGACTCAGGCATGGTGTTTGCAGGTGGCAATATATGATATTTCAATAACCTGAAAACATCATAAAACACCTTGAAAAATCCATCCATATTTACAATAATACTGTTTAAAAAAAAAACAATGAAGTCTGTATGCAAGGTACCTGAATAACTCAGTCACACTCGTATCGCTCCAACCGTATTTCGCTTGCACACTTAAGAGTGCAAGCAATGTCTTCAACCGAGATACTCGGCACCCATCATATAATGGTATGGATGCTTCCTCTCTAAGCGGGTCAGATGTCTCAACATCCATGGGAATCAATGCATCGATCATTGCCTCCATCTCAGGCTCCAAGATTGTAGGCAAGTCGGGAAGGTTGTCTGTCTCCTCTGGCATTGACGATATAGATGGGCCTTGCGAGTGGTCTATTGGCTCCTGCCATCCATCCATCTCACGTCCACGAACTCTTCTAATTGGCCGCAAAGGGTGCACTCCCCCTTGGGTCAAGACATCACCCCCCTGGACACAAAATTTGCCAACAAGACCCAATCTTATTGTGTATGGTTTTCAATTAGCTTGAGAGTACAATGCATGAAAAATGCTAACTTGAAAATACCGTTTGCTGAAAATCTGCAATCGCCTGATCAATAATCTCAGGTTGAAACTCGCCAAATCGTCGTACGTGTTCTATAGACAATCGGCGTTTTCGTCTAATTGCCAACTTGCATTGAGAGCAAGGACATGGGACACGCTGATTAAGATACGACTCGCGGTCTTGAACAATAGGACCTTCTTCGTTTGCCATCTTATCTACATTACAGCAAACGAGGCTTAAATGGATAGCTTTTTGGAGATGTACGTCAACTTGCAAGTTGACCATAAACCTTGCATTGTATATAGTAGTCGAGAGATTTTCCGATGTTATATCTCGGCCTTGTATCATGCTCAACGATTTGTTTGTCCCGGTAGATAATTTTTTGTTATATCTCGGCTTTGAGTATAAGTAATCCATTTTAAAATTAATGCGCGCCATCTATGAAATTTTACAACTATAGTAATAAAATTTATTTCAATCAATTCTACTCATAGTCATAAGACCTGAGAGAAATTATCCTATACTCAATTTAAGGGATCTCCACTTCTATAACAATAATTTTGGGTTAATTTTGATGAAGTACGTGGCCGTATGCAAAGCACATTGCATACCATTATCGATACGTATATTATCTTAAATTCCATTCCCTTCCCTCTCCCTCTCCCTCTCCCTCACCCTCTCCCTCTCTTTCTCTCACCCTCTCCCTCACCCTCTCGTTCTCTTTCTCTCCCTCTCTCATTTCCTCCCTCCTCCTCCCTCTCCCTCTTTCTCCCTCTTTCTCCCTCTCCCTCTCCCTCACTCCCTCGCTCCCTCTCCCTCCCCCTCCCTCTTTCTCTCCCTCTCTCATTTCCTTCCCCTCCCCCTCCCTCTCCCTCTCCCTCTCCCTCTCCCTCTCTATCTCTCTTTCTCTCTCATTTCCTAAACAAGCAAAAAATAAAGTGATTTAAACATCCTCCAAGCAAAAGGGAGAGGGAGAGATACAATGCACTCTCCCTCTCTTTCTCTTTCTATCCCTCTCTCATTTCCTTCCCCTTCCTATCCCTCTCACTCTCTTTCTCTCTCATTTCCTCTCCTAAACAAGAAAAAAATAAAGTGATTCAAACATTAAACAAGCAAAAGGGAGAGGGAGGGAGAGAGAGAATGCACTCTCCCTCCTTCTCCCTCTCTTTTTCTTTCTCTCCCTCTCCTATTTCCTCCCCCTCCCTCTCCCTCTCCCTCTATTTCTCTTTCTCTTTCTTTCCCTTTCCCTCTCCCTCTCCCTCTCTTTCTCTCTTACTCTCTCGTTTCCTCTCCTAAACAAGCAAAGAAGAAAGTAATTTAAACATTAAACAAGCAAAAGGGAGAGAGAGAGAGAGAGAATGCACTCTCACTCTCTTTCTCTCCCTCTCCCTCTCTTTCTCTCCCTCTCTCTCCCTCTCCCTCTCCTTCTCTTTCTTTTCCTATCCTAAATAAACAAAAGAGAACGATTTAAACCTTCAACAAGTAAAAGAAAGAGAGAGGGAGACTCACCAATGAGATATGGCGAGCGTGGGCGGCTTCTCTTTGCAACGAGGGCTCCTCCTCTCCTTCGCGAACAACGACGGTGGCGGTGGCGGCGGCGGCGGCAACAAGTCTCTTCCTCCTCTTTTTTCACAAAGCCTTGGCTCTCTCCCTCGCTCTCGCTCTCAAAAGGCGAAGAAAACAAAATGAAAACGGCGCTCTGGTTTCGGCCGCGCTTTTTTTCCCTACGGCGTCGCTATATGCGTCGCTATTTGCGTCGCAAATGCGACGCAAATAGCGACGCATATAGCGACGCAAATAGCGACGCATATAGCGACGCCAATAGCGACGCCGATAAACGCCGTCGCTAATCGGCGTCGCTATTGCCCCAGTCCCTTGTAGTGATAAGAGCAGGCTGAATACTTTTCTCTCAGGTTTCCCCCTTTTATAAACTGTCTTACCGTTCATTTTCGTCATACAAAATGGACGTGTAAGAGGAGCTCTCACCTTCCTTGTTTGTATCTCCTTCTTCAGCTCCAGTTTGCCTTCAGTTTGCATGCTTTGGAGCATGCACCATAGCCCACAACTCTTCTCCATCTGCCACACGTATGCAGGCCCGCTTCTTGCACCGAAAAATGTGGGATGCATCCTGCTCATCTCCTACTTATCTTTTTGACCACTTAGGTCACTTAAAGGTCATTTAAGTTCATTATTTCAGGTCCCCCATGAACCTAGTGGACTTTTGGCACTTTTATTGATTTCTAACTAAATTTACCACTTGAATCAATGTGGTTTAGCATGCAGACTGTCAATTACTTCCAGCTGATCAAGTTATGGGTTCCCATAGACTTAATTTTTTATCAATATACACGGTACAACTGAAAATTGTATGACAAATACAAAAGAACTTATGTAACTAAGTGATATCTAAGTTGGTTGTTGGGTAACAATGACTGAGTTATGTATGAAAATTCCTCATATAAATCCTAGTAAAGTTCTTCTGTGTTCATAAGAATTCCATGATTTATATTATGAATAATAAACTCTTTGACATTCACCCCTTCCTAACCTGTACATCCTCCGGCTTGTGCCATTTCATAAGATTACAGGTTTAAGGAGGGTCTTCTTCTGACATATCTTCATCTTCATCCTCTAAGTCTTCTTCATCTTGCTTGTCTTCAAGTAGATGGCTCATATCCAAGTCTTCAAGCTCATAAGTTGAAGATTCTCTCCGTTTGAAGAGCTTGATACGTTTACCGGCTTTTGGTACCTTCACCATGGTTCCATCCATTTCAGCCAAAGTATAAGTAGCATTATCATGCACTACTTTCACCACATATGGACCAAACCATCATTTGGCTAGCTTCCTATGAGCACTATATTGATTGTTGAAGCTGCTATCATAGACAAGTACCCAATCATTCTCTTGAATAGCTCTTGGACGGAGTCGATGATGTTTGTCAAACCTTTTCTTATTCTTTAATCTTACTGCCTTCAGCCTTTCAATTGCTGCCTTGATATGTTCTGGCCTTCTTCCAAGCTGCCTTATGTGCAAAGTCACCAACTCTTTTCTATTTAAGCCTTCATCTCAAGGCAAGATACTCCATGTGACAATAGACTCCTCAATAGGCAAAATAGGTGGTTGCCCATATATCAGTTCAACTGGCATATAACTTGTTACTGCACTATGGGCAGTTCTATCAGCCCATAATGTGAATGGTAGCATTCTAGGCCATTCCCTCATCTTTCCTTTTCAAGATTTCGCCAATGCATTGAGAATTGGTTGATGACCTCTTTTTCTCTTACCATTGCCTTCAGGTTGTAAGCTGATGTAAGATATAGCTTGATTCTCAATTGAGCAAAGAAATGGCGACCCTCATCAGCATCCAATTCTCCTCTATCAGCAGCTACTTTGGCAACACAGACATACCCGCAAAATACTTCTTGAAGTAAAAATCTACAAACGGCTTGAGTAGACTTTGTTATTAAGGCTTTTCCTTCTACTTGATTTGTGAGATCTTCACTAGCAAGTACTAGATATCTCATGTTCCAAATTCGTGTAGGCATGGTTACTAAATCAATAACCCATCTATAGTGAATGGATAAAGGAAAGGTAGGCTGAAGCCCATCTCTATGCTTAACCATAGAGTACATTTGACAAACAAGACAAGACTCAACAAAATGCTCAATGTCTTTATACAAGTTTTAACACCAAAATTTCTCTTTTATTTTGGCAAAAGTGCCCCATATGCCTCTATGACCAGCCAATAGGCTTTCATGAAATTCTTGCATGACCTGTCTTTGTGTCTTCTTGTCTCCTAAGACAAGAACAGGCGCCCTTCCTTTCTTTTTTGCATGCCTCCAAAGGTAGCCATCTTTGAGAAAAAAGCTATAAGCTTTTCTCTTGATTCTCTTGAACTCTTCATTAGTCCAATCTTCCTTCTTTGTCATAGTGCTTAGAAATTGGCCAATTTTTAGCCAATCACCTGCATAATATTCTTCTTTAAAGTGTGAACAAACCATAACAAAACATTGAGCATGCTGTCTATCAGCTACCCACTGTCCTTCTGTGGTTGTTTCTTCCTTCTTTGCTGATGTAAAATTTGTTTTAGCAGTTGAACGTGTTGTACTTGATGTAATTAATATTGTACCTACATTTTTGACAGTTGATCCATCATTAGGTACAATTATACTTGCTGTTTTTAGATCTAAACCTGCAATTATAGCATCATTTTTAGCAAATAGAGACTCTGATTCTTCATCATCCATCATCTCTTCTTCATCCTTATATCTAGCACACGAAAGCATGTCAGCAACTAGATTATCTCTTCCTGCAATATGTTTCAAATCATGATTTAAGGATTTAATATAGGTTATCCATCTTAGCATAGCTACGTCGAGAGTGGAACAGTTGGCAATCATTCCCAAGAGTGAAAGAAAATATGTTTCCACTATTACATGTGGACCCATGAAGTACTCCCGGTCACATTTAAATGCAGTTACTACTCCCCAAAGTTCTCTTTTAATTTGAGCATACCTTCTTTGTTGTTCATTAAGAACCTTTGCTCCAAAGCGAATTACATATATGTTGCCTTCAAGGTCGTCTTGACCGACTTCCCATCCTATTCCAATAGGACTTGTGTCCACTATGAGTATAATAGGCTATCCATTAGAGTAATTAGCCCTCTTTAAGGTAGGGGCTGAAATGAGCAATTTCTTCAATTTTCGAATAACTTGAGTATGCTCTTTTTCCCATATAAACCTTTGGCCTTTTCTTAGTGGTTGATAAAGATTTTTAGAAACATGAGCAAAATGTGGGATCCAAATAAGGTAGAACACACATGCTCCAAGAAATCTTCTCACATCCGAAACATTTGTGCATATTTCTCGCATTTTGCTGATAGCATCAATCTTGGTTGGAGAAGGCTTTCGGCCATATGGACCACACATATGCCCTACCACAAGAACTTCTTTGACTCCAAAAACAGATTTAGCACCTGAAAGAGTAAGATGGACTTCTTCTAATTTGGACAAGATTTGAGCACAATCATTAATATGATCAGAAACAAACTTGTGACATCCAAGTTTATTGAGTTCTTCATTCTTCTCATGAACTTCATATCCTTTGATCGGTACATCATCAAGGAAAGGAAGAGTTAGTTGGGGAATATAATCTCTCAATATGTTATGCATGGCATTCATCATGTGAGCTACTGAATTTGTAGCTCCTTGAGGTAGAGTGCACATGTGGACTAATCCAAGAGGCATCTTCATTGTGGTAATGTCTCGGCTCTCCAAAGCAAGCTGAAATTGGTCATAGCCCCAATATAAATCTCCCATAGAATAAATTGCTCTACCTGCAAAAACCTGAGCAAATTCATCAACAATTGGCCCCGAACCAACATTTCTAATAGTGACTTTATTGACAGGTTGTAAATCTTGAAAGAATCGCAAAGATCCATTCTTCTTAAGCACAGTTGGAAGATGGAGTTGAAGATGGCTCCAATATTCGCATTTTTATCTTTTCATTTAAAAGCTCTAGTAATTTAGGCAAATGAGCCCTTGGTACTCTTCACTTTCAAGTGGTAGAGGAGTAGCCACCGGCTTGACCTTTTTGTCAACTGTCTTATACTTTGTTTCTACTCTTACCTCATCCTTGTTTGGCTATCCAAAAGCTTCTTGATCTGCAAATTCTTGAATTATGTCATACATATCCAATGTGCATACCTGTATGGACTCATTTTCAACTTGATTTTCTGCATGAACAGCTGCATATATTTCAGCCAATATATCATTATAAATCAGCCCATGAAATAGCCCTGAAATTTCTTCATCTTTATGCAAAACATCAATTTTCTTTAGCTCTCGTTCCACATGACATAAATGCTTTCTTTCAGCCCTATTCATGGCTGAAAACTGTTTATAACAGCCCACACTGTTGGCTGTAAAAACCTGCCAGTCACCTTTTGGTATTGCCCCCTTTACATGTGGAGGCAAATTTTTATGACATGAAGCACCACCATAGCCTCCACTTATAGCAGTGCTACCCAAAAACCCTTAAATTCTCGAGCATTAGAAGGTATAGGATGATCTCTCAATCGATCTCTATTCCGATAATGATTCACACATACAGTCAAAAAATGGACAGCTTTGTCATTATCCTTACTTCTTATCCGATAATATGATGAACCATCATCAAGGGCCTTTGTCTCCAAACGAGATTCAGAAATAAAAGGTTGTCCAAGAATGATAGGATAGCTGTAGAAATCTTGAACAAAGAAATGAAATTCATCTTTTACATTACCAATATTAACTTGTACATAAGGGCATGCCGCATAGAGATCTCCAAAGGAGTTATTGGCTACTTTCATGCACCATCCTGGGTCCACATCTATGGGCCATCCGCCTTTCTCGTAGAGACTTCTTGGCATGACATTGATTTCCAAGCCATGGTCTATAAGGGCAATGCATGGAGTCTCTTTTTCTCCAATCTTAACAACAGTTTCGGTGGTCGCCCTTGCCCAATGGGTACGGGAGTAGTGACTACTAGGAATAAAGTGAGCATCACTTTCTTCTTGCGTGTTGTGAAGATGAGCTTCTTTCTTATGCATGGGCTGCACTTTGGATTGAGAAGACCCCACCATAACATTTTCTGCAATAACTTCTTCAATTTCTGCTTCATAGATGTCTTCATCTTTGGCTTTTATGGCTGCAATCAATTCTTTGATTGCCTCCAATCAAATCCCTCGAGTTTTCAGCTTCTCTTCATCCTGCAAATACACATGGAGTGCTTGCAAAAAAGCATGCACGGATTCTTCAGTTTCCTCACCAACATACTGTCTTTTTCATTTAATTACATCAATTATTACATCATGAAATCCTCATTTTGCAATTCCAAGAATTTCACCTAATGTAAATTCAATTCTACTTCCAAGAATCCTTTCTTCTAGGATCCGCTTAAGATCCATTGCAGTTTCTATGTCAGACTGCAACTTGTAGCTGGGATGTTTGCCTTTTCTTTTTCCTTCTGTCTTCTTTGCTTGAGGAGCATCTCCCATATCAAGCACTGACGATGGTGGATTTTCAGCAGCCTTCTATTGATCCGGTTTACTTCTTGTCACACATTTTGTTGGCCCCGAAGAGGAGGGACCCGCAACATCTTCTTCTCTTTTCTTCTACCATAGCTTGATGATTATTAATTTCACCTAACCGAGCAAAAGCTTAAAATGAATCAACTGGCTCGATCTATCCCGTTCTTCCTCAGATGCATTGACTGGAAGTAGTTAAATCATCTTTGGTTTCCTTGCCTTGCTCCATGCGATCTAAGGCCTGCATCCACACTTTAGATTTTGCATCAGTTTTATATGCTTTAACAATTTCATTAGTTGGCTCAATTGGCAGCCCATACGTTGCTGCATCAATAGCTGCATAGGTTGTTCTTGTTGCCAAATCCTCCAGTCTTTTCTTCATGCCACCGTTATCGAAATTTGGCTCAAGAGGAAGCTCGGTTTTGGTTGCATGAATTTTATCATCCTTCCAAAAGACTAATTTTTGCACTTCAGCTTCATGGAATGCACTGCACTCCCTCTTATCATGCTGTAGGCTATCACACCAGATACAACGTCTTTTGAAGCCTTCTCGTACGAGTCTTTGGGCAGTTGACCGTCCCCTTTCTTCCACTTTCACATCAAGCCTTTCCACCTTGGAATTAATCTCCGTTAGATTAAGATGGAGATATTGCATGCTTTTAATTAGCTCATTCATGACATCCTTCTTTGAAGATGGAACAATAGGATTTCTTGGTTGCTCGGCCATAGAGACAAGAGGTAGAGAAACAGGAACAGGCTCCTTCATGGATTCAGTTGGTGCAGAGGTAGATTCCCATCTTAGGCGCAACTGCTCTCTTCGAGCAATCATATTAATTGCTTCAATGACATCACTCCAAGCAGTCTTCAATCCCGTCTTAGAGTCAAGATCTTCAAGCCAATCAGTTAGCTTCTCTCGAAGGAAAGGATCCACAGCCTTTAGAAATAATTCAATCTTCTGGCTTTCCATACCCTGTTGATCGTCAGGATCTAGTTGAGCAAATTTGCTTTCATTTTTGCAACGAAGAGCAGTGGCGGTTAATCCCTTATTGGGCCTTTCGACCCATTCAATGAAAACTTTCTTTGTCATAAGGCGAGAATCTTCAAGAAAAAATTCTTCTCAAAGAGCCTTCTTGAATACGGACCATCCCGCGTCTTTTTGGAAAAGACCATGAATTTGGTCCTGGAGGCCATGCACGGCCAAACGGGCAAAATATCAGCTCGAGGAATGATGAGGAACTCCAAAGAAGACCATCTTGTCAGTGATAAAAGAGGACACATTTTTCCCATTAAATTGCTTGAGCTCTTGCCCGAGCTCTTGCCCAACTGCTTCCAAAGCTTTAATGGTAGCAGCATCATTCCGCTCTTCTTCTTGTCTCCATTTTTCTTGCAATTGCAATTGCAGCTAAAATTGCAATTGTTGTTGTTGGCTTTCTTACATCAGACGAACCAATTGTTGCAAGGAATCTCCTCCCGAACTTGACGATTCTCCCATTCTACTTCTTCTTCTGCAATGGACCTTCACATCGGGTTCACCACTGTCGTCGTGTTGAAGGTCAAAGGCCTACCACCGGGGTTTAGAGCAGAAGAAGAGTGTGGGATTCAAGGATTGGAGAAGGAGGAAAGATTGGGTTTTGACAAGATTTTAGTTTTAGAGATGACTTAGTTGAAAAAGAAGATATCAAACTTTTTCTATTTATTTAGCATACATGAATGGAATGAACGACTTTGTCCTGATCACATCAAATGCATTTGGAAATAATAAGCCATTACATAAGGGATAATCTTAGATTTAAACCAAATGCATATTCCAAATGCAACCTCAAATGGTTTTTATTTCATGTACATGGATGGATAACAACTTCAAGAAACAAGTATTTTGATGGTAGACTCAAGTACATTCAAGGCATAGTTCAAAAGCTCATGAAATGCATTGATTAAGCATAAATTTAACTTCAGCCCTATTTTAAAACAATAATTTCCAGCCCATAATCAAGCTCCAAAAGTGTATAGAAACTCAAGATTAAGCTCCTCTAATAATTCATAAGTAAAGCCCTGATGTTAAGAGGCCAATTTCTTCTATTACAACCACATAGATCACTTGCTTACTCATCAAAATGGACAAGAAAAATGGGCTACCCTGTTCATGACTGGTTTTTTCAGTCCATAACAGCCCATACATCTTCAAAATCCTCCCCTTTTGCTTGCCCCAAAGTCACTCAAGTACTTGGGTACAAGACAGGCTTCATTGGACCATGAATAATGTAAAAAAAATGAGAGAAGACGTACATAAAAGTAGGCTGAATACTTTTCTCTCAGGTTTCCCCCTTTTATAGACTATCTTACCGTTCATTTTTGTCATACCAAATGGACAGGTAAGAGGAGCTCTCACCTTCCTTGTTTGTATCTCCTTACCTCACAGCTCTTCTCCATCTGTCACAGGTATGCAGGTCTGCTTTTTGTGCCGAAAAATGCGGGCTGCATCCTGCTCAGCTCTGCCACTTATCTTTTTGACCACTTAGGTCACTTACAGGTCATTTAAGTTCATTATTTCAAGTCCCCCATGAACCTAGTGGACTTTTGGAACTTTTCTTGATTTCTAACCAAATTTTCCACTTGAATCAATGTGTTTTAGCTTGCAAACTATCAATTACTTCCAGCTGATCAAGTTGTGGGTTCCCATAGACTTAATTTTTAATCAATATACATGGTACAATTAAAAATTGTATGACAAATACAAAAGAACTTATGTAACTAAGTGATATCTAAGTTGGTTATTGGGTAACAATGACTGAGTTATGTATGAAAATTCCTCATATAAATCCTAGTAAAGTTCTTCTGTGTTCATAAGAGTTCCATGATCTATATTATGAACAATAAACTCTTTGACAGCGGCCCTGTAAGTCACTTATCTTTCTTATCCGTAGTTACTAAGTTTAATTAACATGCATTATTGTATGGTGGACTGATGTGTAGTTGTTTTTTTTTCTACAAAGTCCATTCGATGCTCCTTTGCGGTGGGAGGAGGTTTTGGATGGTGAGGATCTATAGCTCGCCCTTGGATCCCTGGAGCTTGCATACTCTTCTTTTTTGTCACGTGATTTGTGTAGGCATTTTCTATATAGTAGTAGTATCTTGCCATGATTGTACCTGTCACTTTCATTACGCGATCATGTATTTATTTCATATATTAGTGTTATGATTCAAGTACACTTTTCCTTTATTTACACGAGCATTGTACACATTTCTAAAACTATTTTGTATGGCCCAAATAAAGCACATAGTGCTATTTGTGACAAAGTAGCTTGCTGCCCTACCACAAATTTTTTTCCCTATTACCGTCGCTATTGGTGTCACAAATTTATTGCATGCATCACTATCAACATCGCAACATGCGACACAAAGTGGTGTTATCAGCATCGCTATTTGTATTGGTATTAGTGCAACACTCATACCGACACAAATAGAAATGTTGATAACGACGTTGATATGAACTGTTCTATGGCATCGCTAATACAGACGTTTTTTGCGATGATGGGAAAATTTTTCTTTATGAACATTTTCATCAGTTTAAACGTCGGTATAAGGCCTGTATCTTGTAGTGTTAACTATGGTTCACTTTTATCTTGCCTCTCATGAGGCGACACATACATGCTATGCCTTACATCAAGCGTCCTAATTGAAGGTATTCCCAACTCACTGTTCGAATTGTCACTACCAGGTGACTCATATCCTCGGGTAAGTTACTCATGAATCTATGTGTACATCACGTGGGTTCAAAATAAGGTATTTTTAAAATATAAATTTTATACATTTTTACATTCATAAGGGTGTAATATAAAGGGATTATTTACACTTTGAATAGAAAAGGGTTATGTTTTATTCAAGAAATATTCAGAGATAAGGATATTTATAAATAGGCCTTGAACACACCTGATGTAGAGGATATACTAATAGTAACTTCTCAAGGTGCATATCCTACTATAAGCAAACTAGTCACATCATCAAAATTCTTTTCTTTTCCTTTATCCAATCTCCCCCTCATTGGCATATCCATGTTAGTGGATGTAGGAGGACGATTATGCAATCATCCTATCCACCAAGGACTAACTATAGATGAAGCATCACTTGTAGAATCACTTATAGAAGTACTTGTTGAAGAAGAATTTTCAGCATTAGTAGTGCTAGAAAATCCATTAGAAACCAATGCAATAGGATTAACATACTATGAAGCCAGCTCATCAAAAACTACATCGCTACTGATCAAGGTCTCATGAGTGGACGGTACATAACATTTGTAAGCCTTCTTGTCTTTTGCATAACCCAGGAAAACACTCTTGATAGCTTTTGGATCCAATTTCTTCCTCTTTTCATCAGGAATATGCATGTAAGAAATGCATTCAAACACCTTAAGATGCCCAATGTCAGGCTTGTGCCCATATAGCTTCTCATAGGGAGTTACATCATGAATCCCAACTATAGGAGTTCTATTTAGCACATAAAAAATAGTAAGCACTGCTTGAGCCCACTAAAAATTTGGCCAACTCTTTTCATTAAGCATTCCCTTACCGATTGCATAAGCACACAATTTTTCCTCTTTGCTACACCATTCTATTGTGGTGTATAATTGCAAGTAAATTGTCTTTTTATACCATATTTGGCAAGATACCTATCAAAATCTCTAGATACATATTCTCCACCTCCATTTGATCTTAAACATGAGATATAACAGTCAACTTCATTTTTAAAATGCATTTTGAAGTCTTTAAAATAATCAAACACCTCATCTTTGTGTTTCATAATGTACATATGGTGAAATCATCAATGAAAGAGACATAATATTGAGCACCACCAATAGAAGAATTATGAGACCGACCCCATACATCCAAGTGTACTAACTACAATGGATAAGAACTGTTCGTGACATGTCTCATGAAAGGACACCTTGCTTGTTTTTCAAACAGACAAGTAGAGCATACATGTCCAAGATCATTGTATTTGAGCTTAGGTAACCCAAGTACAACCTCCTTCTCTTGCATAGATTTCAGCTTTTGAACATTTACATGGCTAATACATTTCTGCCAAATTCAACATCCCCTACAACTCCATTATCATGGGCAAACATGGTTGCCTTCAATTCCAGAATAGATGCATCCAATGTAAACATTCTCCCATCCCTTCTACCTTTAGCAATCAATTTGCAGCCATTACCATATTCCTCGATAAAGCATCCATCCTTATTGAATCTGACTTGTAGATTTTGCTCTGCCATCTATCCTGCCATCTGTCCAACCAACAAAAGATTTTTGTGATAGATGATAGATGAAGCACATAATGTAGACTCTTTTTCTTGTCGTTAGGTATAAGCAATGGGACCACACCTGTATGTTGAATATCATGCTGGGTATTATCCCTAGTGCAGACATATCCATGAGAACCTACAACTAGCTCATCAAACCATTCTAGCTGGGGTGTCATATGATTAGAGGCCCTTGAATCTATGTACCATTTCTCATCTCTACCTTGCTTAGGCACATTCTTTGATACATACTGCATAGAAAAAAATCTGTCTCCCGGATCATCCTAAGCACCACTGGAAGATGCATAATTTCCATGTTTTCAGCCTTTTGCTTTCATGTCCGCTTTTTTCTTATGACAATCTTTAGCAATATGACTAGATCTGCCACAATAATGACAGTCTTTGTCCCTATTAGACTACTCATGTGACTAACAAGATCCACCACCTCTCCCTCTAGGTGATCTCCCCCTACCCCTAAAACCATAGATCCTTGCTGGCCTTGCATATTCGAGAAATTCCATGCATTTTGCTACTATTGTCCATAGGTATTTTGAGCTGCTCCATGCATTCAGCTACTGTCTCTAGGTGATCTCTCCCTACCTCTAGAATTGCCAGATCCTCACTGGCCTTGCATATTCGAGCTATTCCATGTATTCTTCTATTGTCTCTAGGTGATCTTCCCCTACCTCTAAAACCGCGACATCATTGTTGGCCTTGCATATTCGAGCTCTTCCATGCATTCTACTACTACTTTCCATAGATATTTTGAGTGTCTCCTTGACCTCGAAAAGAATCACGGCCTCTACAACCTTTGCCACGCTGGCTAGAGTAGACAACAGTGTCTCTACCTTGAGATGAACTGGAACCTATGTTACAATCAAACTTTACTTCTTCATGCAGCTGTAATGCAAGTAGTTCATCCCAATTAGGGGGTTTTTCTCTTACAAAAATAGAAGTATCAAACACCTTGTACTGCTTGCCAAGCCCATTCAATGTCACTACAATCATAGCACCCTCTGAAACACTAGACCCAATAGTAGCTTGCTGGTCAACTATGGTCTTTATCTCTATTGTGTATGCTTGAATGATCCTTCCATTTTTGGACATATTATTAAATTGTTGCTTAATTTGTATCTTCCTTTCATGCGTGACATTACCATAATTTTTCATGAGTGTATCCCAAGCATCTTTTAGGGAATGACAGCTGGCAATCTCCATAGCCATTGAATCAAAAATGCACAAAGAGAACCAATGTAGTACTTTGCTAGCTCTTTCGAACATCATTGTCAATGAGCCCTTCGTTTTGTTGATCCTGTGTTGAATTCCATTTGGGTAAATTAAGTTCAGCTACTTCAATCCCTGTACATAAATCCCAGTATCCTCTGTCAATAAAAAAGTTATACATCATGAACTTCCATAGTGCAAATTTCTTGTTATCAAGCTTATCATCGACAATTTGGGTGATGTTATCAGTGCCCTGAGCATTTGCCATATTGCAACAAACAGTTTTTAATCAATGTCTTATTCCTTGCAAACCAAGATGCCTTACTGACCAATTTCAACCTTCAACTTTCATGACAATTTTCTACAACAAAATCCTTGCTGAAATCATAGTATTTTAGCCAACAAACATGTCATATACATCCACAATCAAGTGGCACAGCATGTAGGTACATCAACGAGTTTCATAGACCATGTAGTTGCTCCATACCGTGTGTACATTCAATCTTACTAACAGTAGAGAAACATGTAGCATGTAATCGGCAAACTAGTAAATGACCAGCAACCTTTTCTTAATCAAAACAAAGATATTTATGTGTCAAACATGCCCCAAAATATCCTAGATATTTGTCACTATATACAAGAGTTCATACATGACCTTTCTAACACATTGTAGTACATGTACAACAAGTACAAATGCCAAACATCTTCTAAGATTCCCCAATATGCAGCCAAAACAAGGGCCATCCAAGCTCAAAAGCTTCTCAAATAATAGCATACATATGCGAGCACATGTAGAGACCAAGACATGATCATACCAACATTCATACATGCTTTGTCTTCAAGAACCAATGTCATATAACTCCGGTACTATTCATGTATAGGCAGTAATCATGTCAATGCAGTTGATTTTCAACTCCAAAAGTTAACATTCAATGATTTTTTTAGTTCATACAACATCTAACATACATATGCCCGTAATGAGGGTCCACATATACTATCCAATTTCATAGATTGCTTCAAGAAGTAATAGATGCTTGTTGTCCATAGTTCAAGATAGATTTCTAGCCTATTAAAACCTTCCAAAGCTCAGCATTTGACATTCCAGAACCATGCTCAAATACATGAGAATAAGGGCATATACATTGTTAGGATGAAAGCCACCAGTGCCCTAGAACCACCTATTTTTTATTGCAATAAACAATCAGTCTGCATAAGTCTATGCTAAATATCTCAAAATCTATGAAGAATTTAAAAACACTTTCTTCTGCAAAGTTATAGACCACATCAAATTAGTCAAGAGTAGAGGGTCGTTTCTCCAAAATCCATTTTTGTAGCAAGATATGGCTTCTTCAAAAAAATGAGTTGTAGGCACAATCTCCTTAAATTGATGACTTTTTTTCAACTTTGATGTCTTTGATGTCAAACGGCTACTCATAGGTGCTCAATGAAGCCTTATAAGCTCCCAAATAAGCCACAACAAGTTCTTGCACAAGCACAAAGCATAAACCTTGATACATACCTTGACAATAACAATGGCAGCCTTTTTTCTTCAGCAGAGACTCTCATCTTCAAGCTCCAGATTCAAACTCGTTCAATTCCATGCTCCAGAGAGCCCACTGATGTTGTCTTTGATACCAAGTTCAAAGATAAGAGAGACAAAGGAGAGCCAAAGAGTGAGTAGTTAGCTCATCTCATTCATCTTCATTATTCAATATCTACTAATATTAAAGAGATAGTACAATCAAGTTACCACTAACCATGACTTATTGTGGTTAGGTCAACACCAACTTATTTAATGTCCCATACATGAGTTCAACTGGACACAACTGTAGGTAATGTTGGTTACGCACACATACATATGAGTAGTTGAGGTTGAAGTCTTAACATCAAGTATATATAGACCTATATTTGTATATGCTACACATATACGCATAGAAAACACACATGTATATAGGTGTATGCATAACATATTGTTTATATTTTCAAATACACATACACATATGCATAGGCTATACACATACATATACGTATATATATATAAATATGCTACAAACAAACACATGTATATGTATGCATAACATATATACATTTCTATATGTACGTGCTTAGCATATATATATATATATATATATATATATATATATATAATAGCTTAACTACCACAACCTCTAAACTAGGCATACTATACAACTTAGGAATTAGATACTTGGCTACCCCCATCTAAACACATGCAACATCACACGCATGAACTCCACGCAATGGATTGTATACCCTCACCAACTCAACTATAGTTTTAATAAACCATAAATTTTAAATATTTAAACCAAACATCAAATTGTATATAGGTAATTGTGTTAGCATATATGTTAGTTCATGGTTGAGTTTATGCATGTTAATGGGGTTAGGGAACCATGACATTTGTCAAATTTTTTTGACAATTTCTGATAGTCATTTCAGCATTTCACACAGGGCTAAGAGACAATTCCTACTATCAAAGAAGTTAGACAATCGATCCCAAATAATGACAAGACTTTGCAAACAAGTACTCCACTGTTAAGGAACGTGCCACTGTTTTCTTGGGAAGGATCTATTTGACAATATCTTCGTCTGCTGATGTTCCATCTATAGCCTCATTGGGAGAGTCAGAAGATAATTCCAAGGAGGTGGATCCCTGTCCTTTTTGAGCACCATATAGCTTCAGCACCACTTTGTTGGGTCCTCTACCCAAGGTCAAGGTTCCTTTGAACCAATCCTTCCTTGCTCTAGCTTAAAAAATTCATGGTCTGCCCAGTAATAGGGGGTAGGATGTATCATAAGAGTTTGGCTTCACCACCTGATAGGTTAGCCAATAATCTTTTCCAGCCACTGTAGTCTTCACATATGGGAGAATGCCCAAAGGCTTGATTCTGCTCTCATCCGCCAGTCTGATGAGCCATTGGGTTGGTTGCACACCTTGTAGGCCTAGATCCTTCATTGTCACATCCGTCATAATGTTCACTGATGAACCACCATCAATCAGTGCATTTGCAATAAAGCAGCCTTCTATCCACACGCCAGTCTCTGGGGTACTCGGATCTAGGAAGGCGTTAGCCACGTTCACTTCTTTTACATGCTCTAGAGCTTTGTTGGACTTTGTTGCTGTTGAGGGAGCAATCCTTAATCCACGTCTTCTTGATAGTACTTTTGAACCTTTTTCGGCAACTGGGAGACAATATCAATAATTGTCGGAATGTGAGGTTTGGTTTAAAGTTATCTAGATCTCTGACCAGATCGTATTCCTTAATAGAATCCACTGGCTTCTCTAACCGGTTAGGGAATGGGACAACACCCATTTTCATTTTCCTTTTTTCTTCCAATAGGGGCATCATGGAAACTTCTTCTGCCACTTGTGGCACCTCCTCCTCTTCTATCTACTAGACCTCTGGTCCTGTCTCTGGAACTGTCTATGTGACTCTCTGTGGCACTGTGGTGCTCTGTACGGCACTCTCAAGCTCTGTTCTTCTATTGGAAGATTAAACTTCACTGTTTTGATAGGAGGATTATTTTCTTTCTGGATAGGTGGTTCCTTCTTCTTTGCACGCGTGATGGCAACAATTTCCAATTCCACTAAATTGGAGGTAGGCTCTTGGGCCTTGGCCGGATTATCAGTAGCACTGTTTTTCACAGGGGCTGGGCTTGGACAGTCTTTTGCAGTGTGGCCTTCTCCTTTGCATCGACTGCATAAGGGCTTGTAATCCATTGATCTTCTAGGATTTGGACAATTTGGTGAAATGTGTCCCTTTTCTCCACACCGATAACATTCCACCTCTGATCTCTGACCACCGCCAGACTGTCTTCCTCTGCAACTTTGTGAGGGAAACCTCCTTGGACTAAAATTAGGACCAAAATCTCTAGGCTTGGGTCCAATATCATGTGTTGTCATTTTGGATTCCAGCAAGTTGAATCTTGCGTCTTCTTCCTTTCTTCGCCTATCATGCATCTCCTTCAGAGAGCAAATATCCTTTGTATGGTTCTTTCCCAAACAGTAGGAACAAAAAGCTCCAGGGATGGTTGGTTTTCATGTACATTTAGTGGCTAAATGGCCTGCTTGATGACACTTACCACACCAAGTATTTGACCGCATCACTTCTCTTCCTGCTCCTGCAATGTTGGATATGCTAGCGGTATTCACTTTCAGTGTCTGTAGCTGCTATGTAATCACATCCATCAACTCCTTTTTGATATTTGCAACTGAGTTGGATAAGTAATCCTTCAAGCTTTCTCCTCCAGAGGTACTGGCAGTAGGGTTTTGAGGAGTCTCTGTAATCACTGCATAAACAGGTTGGGCTGGTGCAGCAGGGTCTCTGTTCTGATTCTGATTCAGAGCTCCTATTTGAACTGTTGGCTGTTGACTCGAGTTGGTAGGGTTCCACTGTTGCTGCTGATTTGGCATTGGGAAAATTGGTTGGGACCATTGTTGTTGTGGTTGAACCATCATTTGAGGCATTGATTGTGGCTACTGTGGATTTGGTGCACTGTACTGTGATACTGGGGGCATCTGTTGGTAGGGGTAGGGGATGTTGAACAATGCGCGAGGGAGATGAGGAACGGAGGAAGAGAGAGAAAAAGAGAGACACGAGACACTGAAAGTGGAACCCCATAAGTGTGTCAACTGAGCACACATGATTGGAATATATAGAGGGGACTTGGGGCGCTATATATAGACAGACTATATATAGCTTATATAGACAAACTATATATAACTAACACCCCCGCTCAAATAAAGGTCCCTTATTATGGATGAAAAAACCCTTGGGGGCTCAAGGGAAAAACCCACAGCTCTATATAGGCCTACCGTTATATTAATATTCAAAATATAAAATTACAAAGTTGAACTTACAAGAGCCTATTCATAGGCATCAAAGGAGCTACATCACTCGTGAATTACAACATCAGCGGAGATGGAGCTACATCACTCCTGAATTACAACAGCCTATTCAGAGGCATCAAAAGAGCTTTATCACTCCTAAATATACAACATGTAAAATAAGGATAAGCGACATCACTGCAAAAGATAAAATCTCCAAGAAATTCATTCAACTGAACTTGGGATGCAAGCAGTATATCTGTCACATCAAAACTGAAAGAAAAACATTACAATGACATTAGAACAACACAAGGTGAATATAGATGCTCATCAGCCGGAAAGAATATAAACGAAATAATGTGTCATCAGCTGGAATATAGACAATGAAACATGAGTTGGAATAACTCAATAGCTAGAATAAGGAATGAAACATCAACTGGAACAACTCAACAGCTGGAATAATAATGAAACCTCAGCTGGAACATTTCAACAGCTGGAATAGGAATGAAATGAAATATCATCCCATCAGCTCGAAACATTTCTTATAAACAATGCATGGAATAATTCCTTTTAAGAATGAAACGTAGCATGAAGAGCCAAAAATCAGCTGGAAGAAGCATTGGATTACTTATCCACAATGTCCAAGACATGCAAAAGCATAACTGAAGTTACAATGATCTTCATTAAATATTGGCCACTGGCACACCTTGAGCCTAAAGATTGTAGCAAAGGTTCTCAAAAGATACAACCAACCTGTGCTGCCTTTGAATAATCTGTTGTCAACAAGCTTATGGATGTATGGTACGTTCCAAACTCTGGATGAGGTTGCACAGCTTGCAAGGCTTCACAAAATGACCTCAAGCTGAATTCAGCTCTGAGCAATTTGCAATCACACTTAGCTTAAGCAGTGATTGAAAATAATTAAAATAATGCAGAGCCAATTTCAGATATTCTAGCATAGGATGGCGCCTTATGCACCACATCAATCCAGTCATTACAACTCTGTGTGCAGCATCATATACACCTGGAATTTGTGGCATCATGTTCCATCTAAAGAACTTAATAAATGTTAGAAAAATACAAGTTTGATTTTGCACCAGATTTTGAGGTGGAAACCTTTGCAGATACTCTAGATTACTGTTATGGTTATCGTCCTGTAGAGGTTCCACAAGATGCAATCCCTTATTCAAAGACTTCCCAGCTTGTGTAGGCTTGACCCTCATGTTTGCAAGCTGACCTCCTACCCATGGTGGGTGCAAGAAAGAATGAATCCAAAGACCTTCTCCAGTTATCTTGTGCTTGTAATCTGGATAGTTGCAATGTCTCTTGCTCTCTATGTGATCCCACCACTCTCATGGAGTTGTACCTTCTCCAATTATCTTGTGCTTGTAATCTGGATAGTTGCAATGTCTCTTGCTCTGTGTGTGATCCCATCACTCTCATGAAATTGTGAGAACCGAATGCCACAATGCTGCAATATGCTCCTTCCGTTCATGATTAAAACAACCGTAGTTGGCCTTATGGTGCCTCCTATGATGGCTATCATAATCATGATGATGATGGTTATGATCTCCATGTGTTATAGATGAAGGTATGGCCAAAATCTTTCTACTCCATCTCGCGACCGATGAGTATTATCCAGAGTTTCCAAATCTTTAAGCTCATTGCCATCCATTATAGCAACAGGACCATTTGCTACAATGCTACGTTTGGTTATGACAATTCTAGCAACCTTTACCACCAAAGGCTATAGCAGAAATGGTGGCCTAGAGCTGAGGCTCACGAGCCATCTGGAACTTAAGAACTTGTAGATGCAGACTTGCTGCTCAGTCCACTTTCATATGTAACATCTCTCTGTGGAGGCCTAGCAAAAGGCCAAAAGCAAGACAGAGGATGCTGTCAAAATAAGCATGGACCTGCATCCCTATGCAGTGGATTAGGTAGGGTAATAATAGAGATTATGCTCATATGATATGTTGGCCCTGAATCTAACAACATCCTTGGACTCAGCCATAGCCCATAGCTCTAAATCCACCAAATAGAAGACCAGTACGACAAGCTTCTTCCCTTATGATCAGATTCTTTTCTGATACGAGAATCCTCAAGTCCAGGATGGAGCGATATGATTTGTTCCTTGCAAGCTTGAAAGATCTGAGAAGAACCTTGATGCCAACTTGGACACCATATGCCGATGGAGCGATACGATTTTTTTCTTGCAAGCTTGAAAGCTCTGAGAAGAACCCTGATGCCAACTCGGACACCGTACGCCAAGAGGAAGCTCCGGTAGAGGCTCCCAATGGAATTGGCAACGCAAGAATCAGAATGCTAGCAGAGGTGGTGCCTCCCACTGAAAAATGAAGAGTATCGATCGTCCCTACCATGGCTATAGGCCCCTACTAAGGAAGCGCGAGGCCATGATTTCTTTCTTGCTAGTCAATGATAGCATGAGAGCGGCCGATGGTTCGTTTGCGTTTTTGAGGATTGAGCAAGTGCAGATTGAGATGAACAAGAGCGTCGAGATGTCGATCATCGAACAGGGAAAAGATTAAGAGGAGGATGGGAAAAGGGCAAAGGACACCGGTGCCTCACCCTTCTCTCTGTCTCTCCTGCTTGCACAAGCAAGTTGATGTTACTGTAGGGTCTCTGCCATGAGACTGCCATGGTTTCGTTAGATGCCAGAGGTAGCATCAGCGGCAGCAACACCTCCAGCAGTCAGAGGGATGATGACAGTGTCCGCCTCTATAACCCTTTCCAAGATTATCGTGGCACTGCCTTTGACCTGCGGTCTGTCATCAACACCCTCTATCGCCTCCCCTCGTCTCCTGAATTCCTCTTCCCAGAGGAGGTCGTCGTGCAGCATCGCAACTGGAGCGAGAACTTTACCTACTACACTGCCTGCGGCTACCTTAGAGTGGGCTGGAGGCAGGGAGCGAAGTCAGCATATGGTGATTCCTTTCCATCATAGGATCGGCGCTTGGGACGATCATCACTACCCCTGCTAGGGCTTCTACTATGGCTCCGGCTTGGACTTCAAGCAGGGCTTCAGCTCGTACTATGACTAGGACTTCCAGTCAGACTACGTCTATGGTAGGAATCCCTGTCTTGATCATGATATCGATCACGCTCATACTTGTCCCGGCTACATCCATGTATGGCAGCAACGGTCAGGTCACTACGGGGAGGCGTTCTTGCCTTATGCTGGTGATGGTGGAGGCAGAGTCAAGATACTCTTAGCTATTAGGTTGCCATGGCTGACGGCAAGTACAACAAGGCAAGATACTCTCAGCTACCGACCTGTCCCTGCTCTGATACCATGTTGAACAATGCGCGAGGGAGACGAGGAACAGAGGAAGAGAGAGGAAAAGAGAGACACGAGACACCAAAAGTGGAACCCCATAAGTGTGTCAATAACTAAGCACACATGATAGGAATATATAGAGGGGACCTGGGGCGTGTCAAGATTGTGGGAGAGAAGGAAGGAGTCTCACTTGAAGCTTTCTTGCTTGCACAATGGGGGAATACACACAGAGATGGAGGCTAAAAACAATTTTCATATTCTTAGTTGTGTAAGCCAAAAGAACTCAAGTACAAAGAAATAGAAGAACCCTATATATGGGTCTCAAACCAAACTCAACTAACTAAGGTGGCATACTAACTGAGCCACGAACTAGAGTAGATAAGGATAGCTATCATGTAGCTATTATTCATGGGCGGTGTACCAACCGCATCTCCAACTGACACGTCGGTGATATAAATGCACAACGGTCACCCTGGCGTATCACGAGTGGAGCTCGATATCTCAACACTCCCCCTCGAGCTCAATCCCAATTTCTGCACACCAAGCAGGTCTCTGAACTTGCGCAGCTTCTCTACGCCCAATGCCTTCGTGAATATGTCAGCTACCTGTTCCTCTGTGCTGACATAAACTAGATCAATAAGACCTAGTAAAACCCTCTCCCGCACATAGTGATAATGCACCTCAATGTGCTTTGTTCTAGCATGATAGACTGGGTTATTTGCCAAGTGTATACTGCTCATGTTGTCACAATAAATGACAACTAGCCCATCTGTAGACTGATGCATATCATAAAGTAGCTTATGCAACCAAGCTACCTCACATGCAGCCATTGCTGCACCCCTATACTCGGCCTCTGTGCTCGACAAGGAAACTGTAGGCTATTTCTTGCTGCTCCAAGTGACTGCAGCACTCCCAAAAGAGAACACATATCCACTGGTAGATCGTCTATCAGAAATACTACCAGCCCAATCAGCATCAGTGTATCCATGTAACTGTATCTGAACCCCAGTCTCATAAAATAGTCCATACTGCAATGTGGACTTCACATACCTGAGTATACGTCTAGCCGCATCCAAATGCGGTTTCCTTGGAGCCTGCATAAACTGACTTACCAATCCAACAGCATAGCTCAAATCTGGCCTGGTAATAGTCATATAAATCAAACTTCCTACTATGCGTCTGTACATAGTAGGGTCTTCCAGAAGCTCACCTGTATCTGCGCTCAGCTTCACATTCTGCTCCAAAGGAACTGAAATAGGCTTACAGCCTGTCATCCCATATTTGGACAACATGTCCAATCCATACTGCCTCTGCAAGAGCTGTATCCCACTTGGTGATCTAATCACCTCAATGCCCAAGAAATAACGCAGCTCTCCCAAATCCTTCATCTCAAACTTCTGCTTCAATAGCATTTTCACATGAAGGATATCTTCATCACTGTCACCTGTCATAATCAAATCATCAACATAAATGACAAGTAGCATAATACCTTTCTCTGTTTTTCTCACATAAAGTGAGAAATCTGCCTTGGAAATCTGAAAGCCAATAGTGACAAGATACTGTCCTATCTTGTTAGACCATGCTCTAGGTGCTTGCTTCAAGCCATACAAGGCTTTCTTCAACCTGCAAACAAACTCAGGATGAACAGCATGCACATAACTTGGTGGCTGCTCCATATAGACCTCTTCTTGCAAATCACCATGCAAGAAGGCATTCTTTACATCCATCTGATGTAAAGACCATCCCTTTGATGCAGCCATAGCAATGACTGCTCTTACGGTTGCCATCCTTACAACCGGACTGAATGTTTCTTCATAGTCAATGCCATATGTTTGTGCATACCCCTTGACTACTAATCTTGCCTTGTATCTGTTCACAGAACCATATGCATTGTGCTTCACCTTATAAACCCACTTACAACCAATTGCATTCTTACCTTTAGGAAAAGGTACCAATTCCCATGTAGCATTTGCTTCCAAGGCATCCATTTCTTCATCCATGGCTTTCTCCCATTTTTCTTTTCCCATGGCTTGCTCAAAAGAAGTGGGTTCTGGTTCCTGTATCACTTTGACCATATATGCATAGTGGATGGCTGTAAATCCATCATATTTCAGCCTATCCACAGGATACCTAGCTCTGGTAGACCTACGCAAAGTAGGCTCACTTCCAGGTGCTCTCAAAACATCCCTAGTCTTCCTTACTCCAGGTGTAACAATAGAGGGGATACCCAACTCATCATCAATGCTCTGTTCTAAGCCACTGGATTCACCATCCACATAAGAGTGACCTGCATTCACATCAAACATGGGCTGATCAACCTTCTCTTTTCCTTTTTGTGATACATGCATACCACTATCTGCATTGCTTTGAGAAGATTCTCCTGATCTCAATCTGCCTGTCCATGGTGAAGAATGTGAACCACTGCTAGAAGACGATCCAGGTCCACTAATATTTTGTGACTGCTGCAGTGAATTCTGTGCAGCATTACCATTTTGTGCATCTACATCATCAATCACATTTACTGGTTTATACCAGCTACTCATCTCATCAAAAACAACATCTCTGCTCACTGTAAACTTACGAGTAAAAGGGTTATAGCATCTATACCCTTTTTGCTCTGCAGAGAGTAACCAATAAAGATGCACTTCTCAGCTTTTGGATCCAACTTGGATCTCAACTCATCTGGCACATGTACATAGGCAATGCAACCAAAAATTTGAGAAATATCTGGTTTCCTACCAGTATACCTCTCCTCTGGAGTCATTCCATGTATTGCTGCAGTGGGAGTCCTGTTCATTATGTAGACTGCTGTAGCAACTGCTTCAGCCCAATAAAAATCTCGCAAGTCTTTTTCATTGAGCATGACACGAGATACCTCTCCAATATGCCTGTTTTTCCTTTCTGCAATTCCATTTTGTTGTGGGGTATGACTGCATGAATATTGCTGCTTTATGCCATGCTCCTGCAGGAACCTTGCAAACTCATTTGAGAGGTACTCTCCCCCTCCATCTGACCTTAGGCATTTTATCTGCAGGCCCGTTTCTTTTCCAACCATAGCTTTAAGAGTTTTGAAATGCCCAAAAACTTCACTTTTCTTTTTCATAAAATACACCCAAACTTTTCTGCTATAGTCATCAATAAAAGTGACAAAATAATGACAGCCTCCAAGAGATGCAGCTTTAGTAGTCCACACATCAGAGTGGATTAATTCCAATGGCTTCTCACTCTCTTGAACATGTCTAGGAAATGGTTTCCTTGCCTGTTTTCCAAACTGACAGGCTTCACATACCTTATGCATTTCTGCAACCTTGAATTTGGGCAATCCTGCAACAATATTTTGGGCATGCATTGATTTAAGTCGTTGTACATTAACATGACCAATGCGTTTATGCCAGATATCAATATCTGCAACTACACCGGTCCCATGTGCAAACATTGCTGCACTCAATTCAGACATGTCTGCATCCAACGTAAACATTCTGCCCTTCTTCTTTCCTTTTGCTATCAAGCGACCTTTATTTTTCATATCCTCAACAAAGCATCCATGAGGATTAAATCTGACCTGCAAGCCCTGCTCAACCATTTGACCAACAGAAACCAGATTCTTGGTGATATTCGGGACATGAAATACATCGGACAGGTATTTCTTTTTCCCATCTTGCATAGACAAAGGAATTTTTCCAATCTGCACAATAGGATGTGCAGTATCATCACTAGTCTCCACAAATCCTGGTTTTTCCATTTTCCTTGCATCCTCCATCCATTCTGCATGACCTGTCATGTGGTTTGATGCACCTGAGTCAACATACCATACATTATTGCTTTCTTCTGCACTTGTCACAGAATTGTTCATGTGCTGCATCATAAACAAATGCTCATTTCTATCATCACCCTGTCTACTAGAAGATGCATAATTTCCTTGTTGCAGTTTTCCATTCATGATGTCATTCTGCTTTTTATAGCAGTCTTTAGCCATATGACCCATTTTACCACAGTAGTAGCATTCAACATTACTGTTTGCATTTTGGCCTCTTTGCCATCCACCACGACCTCTTTGGCTCCCCCTGCCTCTAGAGTTACCATGTCCTCCTCCATAGGACTGGTTTTCTTGAGTTTGCTGCATATTCTGATTTCTACCACGGCCTCCAAATCGGCCTCCTCTGCCTCTGCCTCTACCTCTTCCAGCATTTGAGTAGAAGACAGCTTCCTTTGAAGTTCCTCCTGAAGAAGATGCACCACCATTTCTCTGCTCCTCAGAAATTAGAAGAGCAATCAACTCCTCAAAATCAGGAAATCTTTCACGAACTGAAATGGATGTCCGAAACTGTGCATAATCCTTTCCTAGACCATTCAAGGTCACAGAAACTAAATCATCATCTTCCACTGGCGATCCAATGAAAGCAAGTGCATCTGCAATCTTCTTCACCTTCATGTGGTAGTCATTGATGCTCATATTTTCTCTTTGCACATTATGCAACTCTTGCTTGAGCTGCATTTTTCTGGCTTGCGTATTTGTGCTATACATTTTTGACAAAGTATCCCATGCCTCCTTTGGCGTACTTGCATCCTGAATATGCACAATCATAGAGTTTGAAATACTGATAGACAGCCAATACATAACTTTCCTGGCTCTCTCATGCCATGCTTTGAATGCCTGCATTTGCTGTTGATTGGGAACATCAGGAAGAACTGGTTCTTCTTCATTTCCTGCAACAAATTCCTAATATCCTTTTCCCATAAGGAAATTCGTCATTCTAAACTTCCATGCTTGGAAGTTGTTCTTGTCAAGCTTTTCAGTTACAATCTGTGAAAGAGAATCAGACGCCATTACAGAATACTGCAAAAAATTCTGTCACTGCAAAAAACACAGCTTCACCCTCACAAGGGCAAATCTGCAAAACTGGCGAAAGTGGTATTTGACCACACAGTCACTTCCTAGTGATGATTTTGCATCAACAGGCAACAGGGATGATTTTGTAACTCCCAATGTCTCTGCACACAAGCATACGATGCAATTTCTATAGTAACTTTTCACCGACCTGTAGAACAGTGGCTGCACAGCATGAGACTGGGCCTTTTCTTGAGTGCGTGCAGAAAACTTCCGCCTCCAAAACAGGCCCCGAAATGGCCTCAAATCAAAAGAACAAGGTCGCCGAGGGCCAAAACCCTCACCCGCAGCATATACTGCCCTCTTGCTTCACCGCGAAGGGCGTCTCAACCTGAGACAATGCACTCTTGCAATTCCCGGCTGTCCTGCCTGCAGAGATCTGCTCCCAAAGACAGAAAATCAAAGCAACACTACTCCTCTTACCAGAACACTGTGAGCTTGGCTTGCTTTCTTGAGCTCCTTACCACGAACAAGGCTCTGATACCATGTCAAGATTGTGGGAGAGAAGGAAGGAGTCTCACTTGAAGCTTTCTTGCTTGCACAATGGGGGAATACACGCAGAGATGGAGGCTGAAAACAATTTTCCTCTTCTTAGTTGTGTAAGCCAAAAGAACTCAAGTACAAAGAAATAGAAGAACCCTATATATGGGTCTCAAACCAAACTCAACTAACTAAGGCGGCATACTAACTGAGCCACGAACTAGAGTAGATAAGGATAGCTATCATGTAGCTATTATTCATGGGCGGTGTACCAACCGCATCTGCAACTGACACGTCGGTGATATAAATGCACAACGGTCACCCTGGCGTATCACGAGTGGAGCTCGATATCTCAACAGGGTGCTATATATAGACAGACTATATATAGCTTATATAGACAAACTATATATAGCTAACAGGGGATAGTCCCTGGGACTGCATTTGGTGGGTACATCATTCCTGGCATCAGAGGAAGTAGGACTCCTCTTCCTGGATTCATCGCCAATCTAGCTTCCACTTCATCGTACAGTCTTGCACCTTCTGTTGCAGTTTGCAGTGTGGTTAGTCTTTGCAGTTCCACAAACTTACGGAATTTTGATTGTAATCCTCTGAGAAACACCCCCTTCTGAATGCCATCATCTAGATTATGGTTAGTCCATCTCTTCAGGATGGATTCCATTCGTGAGACATAAGCTTCTACACTTTCTCTAGAGGACTGACTTAAATTCATAAATTCCTCTCGCATCCACTTTTCAAAACCTTCACGCCTGAATTTAGTGAGGAAGGCCAACTTCAGGTGATTCCCATGTGCCAAAATTTCCTACTGCTTGTCTCTCATACCACTAAAACGCCGCACCCTTGAAAGTGATGGGGAATATTGCTAACCAATGCTCAGGGGTTCTGGCATTGTTAGCCACACATGCTACCATAAACTCTGCTACATGAAGATCAGGGTCTTCATTGTACTCTCCCTTAAAAAATGGCAATGGGACTACATTCGCTGGCCTGTCTCATCAATATTTCCAGGATGGATCTGGATCGGAAGTGGACCTCTAGCAGAAGGAGGAAGGGCTTGATGTGCCATTGGGACTTCTGTAAAGAGTTCCGCAAGGGCATCAAAGGCGGCTTCTGCTGCGAGCTCATTCTCGGCTTTCATTCTTGCCTTCTCTCTTCTCACGTACCTCTGGACTCGTTCTAACGCTTGCCTCTTTATTGCGTCATTCATCAGGGGTTTGGCTCCACTATGTTGTTAGTGCTCCACAGAGAGATAATAGAAGGCTTCAGTCTCTGGAGGACTGTCTTGCCAACATTAATTCTACTTCTTCCTTTTCAACGTCTCTGAATTCTGCTTTCATGCCACTGCACAGAGAAAGGTATTCGGTTCTGAAGGTGTCAAAATGCATACGTCTAAGCATTGTAGTGGTGCCAATATCATAGTAATGCCAACTTCTGATGGTTTCAACAATGTATGTTGTAAAGAACACTCTGTCTACCAACTTCTAGTGGGTTTCCAATTGAACAAATAGAAGATTGTCAGAACACCAAGCATCCCACGTATCTTGCTGTTGAGCATCCACGAAAAAATTCCAACTCTTTTCCTTCTTGTCTTTGTGAACCTCCACAGACCAAGATTCCTGAAGCTTCTTCACAATCTCCCACTTGATGATGTCTGGAAACTTCTCAATGAATGCCAAATCTTCCATGGATGTTCATTCTCTCTGTTTCTGCTCTTCAGTTTGTTCCCAAATAGTTTTTCACCAAGATGCAAGTTTCTGCTGCTTCAACAGGAAG
The DNA here is from genome assembly GCF_053477565.2 of Lygodium microphyllum. NCBI lineage: Eukaryota > Viridiplantae > Streptophyta > Polypodiopsida > Schizaeales > Lygodiaceae > Lygodium > Lygodium microphyllum. The sequence continues at coordinate 37,075,969 of NC_141150.1, forward strand.
AGGAAACTGTCCACCACATAGAGCACGCATCATGATGGTGATGTGTTTCCGCCATTGTGGGATGAACTTCTTGTGAAAAGTGGCTTTGATTATGAGAAATTCCAACTCTTCAGTGGAAGAAGGAACTTTACAAACATCCATTGAATTCTTCTCTTCTTGGCAATGCCATTTCCTTCATTTTCAGTCTCTTCTGGTACTTGTTGATGGCAAGTTTCCCCGGCTGCGCACAAAAAACATGGAGCCCCAAGAGGAACACCAAAGAAAAGGGAATTATCTTGTAATAAAATCTATCTTGTAACATCAACAAGCTTTTTTATTAGGTTTTATATGATCACAATGAAAAAAAGAACACCAGGCACAACAAATCTTCATGCAGCATCATGTAGATCTCCCACGGATTTGATAGAATCAACCATATTCTTCAACATCTTCACAAAATCCATCAACAGAAAAAAGAAATCAAAGGAATACACCATCTTTGAATGGAAATACATCACATAGTATTCATCTTCAATATCTTCATAGTCTTCTCTCTCAATCTCTCACATACAATTACACTATTTTGATAGAATTGGCTATCTCTGACTCTCTCTCTCTCTCTCTCTATCAATAGTACATCATATCCTCACTAAAATCACTCAATAATCACCCACAATAATCCTTCTTTGGTCGTGGATACACCTCCCAAGAGGTATGTCTGATATGAAGAGGCACCAGAGCCACTATAGTGTCTTTTCATAGCTGACCACTGTCACTTCACTCCAGTCTTCACTTCAGTATTCAGCAGCTACTTCTTTGACTTCTTTTAACTCTTTTGCACTTGTATTCACCTCTTTCCAAGGCTAGAAAACTTTCCCAAGCTACACTCTCATCCAACAGAACATATACAGAAGCATACATAAGGTCTACAAAAGTGCATCAGAAGCTCACCAGAGAGTTACAGAAGGTCAACAGAAAGCATCAGAACCAAACAGAACATATCAGAACATCATCAGAACTTCACATATCTACTAATAAACATCATGAGCTTAATAAAACCATTCCAACCTATCCAAAACACTCTCAAAACACTTCCAAACCAATCAATCATCTCATAAAATCAATCATTCAGCTCCCAAAAACAACAAAAATCAGCCAAAACATAGGTCATTTCAACACTCAACAGTTAGGGCCTCATGTAGCCATCTAGTGGACATGAGTAGAGGCATCTCCTCTAAGCCCTTCCGATATCAAATGGGCCATTGCCGCGTACTCGTCGAAAGTCAGATCTTGCAGACTCTCGCTTAGCGCGAGCATCCTCATACCGTTGCAGCCACTTCTCCATCGTAGTGCTATGCAGCATACAAAATCGGTTCACTTTGGACTCCATGGATGCATCCATCTTCTTCTCTATTCTATTTTCCACTAGGACATCTCCATTCAGACGATCATCCTCCTTAAGTGACCATATCAAGCCTTTGTCCCGGTCCATAGTGGACAACCACTCAGAAATGTACACCAAGGCCTCCGACACTAACCAACCTTCAGCCATGCTACCCTCAGGACGAGCCCGTTGTCGCACAAATCCCTTTAAGGTCTTCATGAACCGTTCAAGGAAAAACATCCATCAACTATGGACTGGACCTGCAACCTGCAATTCATCTACAATATGCACTAGAAGATGGGTTTGTATCGTGAGCATGCTAGTGGGAAGATACTTCTCCAAAAGACAAGCAGTCTCTACTGCCATGCATTTCGCGGATTCAATCGATGATGTGTGAATCTCTTTTTGGGAGACAAACTGAACCAACTCGGACAATTTGTAAATGGTTGTCCGTACCTTCGATGTTAGAGACCCCACGATTGCGATCCGCAATACGAACTGTGAAAACCATGTAATTAATATTGTGTATAAACAAACGGAGATTCTGAAATCTAATATATAGAATCATGCCATACGCAACCTCATACCGTACATATCTGACACATCTTATTCCAATCATGGGATTTGAGTCCTATCAGTTGGTCATCCTTTGTGAATGCTGTCTTGAGAGAACGCATTAGGCCAGTCGGCGTGCGAAAGGACTTGATGTTTTCCTTTACTTGTCACACTTCATTGCCACACAAAACCCAAGGAGCACGCGGCAATTGCACTTGATCGTCGACGCCACTTATAGGCCAATATGGTTCCATCTTTCCCACTACTTTCAAATCCATCCTCGCTCCTAGTGTGTCTCACTTCCCAGTGAGGTGGTCCCATAGCAAGCTACCCACATTCTTAAAAATGTGCATGGGATCCAAAAGGTGGTTAATTTTCATTTTTTTCCAATAAGTCAGCTCATAGAAAATTGAGAAATGTCACATTCCACTGGGAAGTGAGTCTTGGTCCACCATCCTGTGATCAAACCAGCTCAGTGCATTCATTCTCGCAGGAGGGCGACCAAGAAATTCTTCTCTCATGACATGATCCTTTGGCAAAAAATCCCGATGTCCCTCAAATACCATCTTCTTCATAGATTTTGACATACGAGAATCCAACCTTGGTCCACACAGAGGACATGCATGGTAACCTTATGTGACTAGCCCTGTAGAACACACATGTACAATGAGGCATGTCATAACACCAACATCGCTCAAAGAAAACTAGCAAAATAAGAGGTCCACATAAGAATTGCTCGTATAGTTGCATATCGCCTACCAATATGTTTGCTCATGTCCTCCACTACAATTCCCTCCCACAACTCCTTTAGCTTATCAATCAGTGGAGAGAGGTAGACATCCATATTCTTGACTTTGTGTCATCCAGGCACAAGCAAGCTGAGCAAAAGGTGTCCTTTCTTGGTGGAAAGCCATGGCAGTATATTGTAGTTAACAAGGACCACGGGCCATACACTATAGGAGGTGGAATGTAAACCAAAAGGATTTACCCCGTCCATGGCAAGACCAGATCGTAGATTCCTCACCTCCTTTGCAAAGTCAGGGAAAGTCTCATCAATGTGATGCCATGCTTCTGAGTCAGCTGGTGTACGATGTACACCATCAGTGGATCGATTTTCCGCATGTCATGTAGTCAAATTTGCAAAACTCTTGGTTCGAAAAATGTGACGAACACGTGGTATCAGTGGAAAGTGCCTCAAAAACTTTTGCGGAACACTCTGTCCTTGCAAGTCATTTTGATACCTGTCCGCACTGCACATGGGACATGTGGCCAACAATTCAAACTCTCCCCGAAAGAAAACACAATCATTGGGGCAAGCATGAATGCAATTATAATCCATGCCTAGGTTTTGTAGCACTTGTCTTGCATCGTTACGAGACTCAGGCATCATGTTTTGGGTAGCCAAAATGTAAGATTTCAACGTTCTACAAATTGCAATGAAGCATGTTATTAGAGTACTACATAGCAGATTTTAATGGCTTTCAATAAAGAATCATACACATCATAATATACCTGAATAGCTCTGTCACACTCGCATCACTCCATGCATACTTTCAACAATGCAAGAAGTGTCTTCAAATGGGATACCCGACTCCCATCACACAATGGAATGGCAGCCTCAGCAATTAAAGGATCTTGGGATTCTGAGTCCGTCGAAAGCAATGATTTGATCATGTCCTCTAATTCGGGCTCCAAAAGAGCAGGAGGATCGTCCATGTCTCCAGCATTCTCACCCATAGAAGGGGGTTGAGAGTTATCACCTTCTATGAGACAGTTAGTTATCTCGGATGGCATTTGTATAGAGCGCAGACGAACCTGTCTTACTGGATGCAAGAGATCTGTGGACTGCAATGTATCGACATGGCCCTGACCCTGTAAAGGACGTTAAGGAGCTAACTTCTAAGATAACCCCAAACTGTTATACTTAAATCAATTACATGTCATATAGTACGTAATGAGAGAGAACTTACCGCAATCTCGTACTTCAAGACTGCTTGGTTGATTATCTCAACTCAAAACTCTCCATATCATTGCACATGCTCTATGTACAAACAATGTTTCCGACAAATGGCCAATTTGCATTGTGTGCATGGACAGGGGACACGTTGATTGAGCCAAGCCTCACGATCACCACCATGTTGGTCGTGAGTGCTAACATCTTAACTGCGATGTAATGGAATGATAATTTAATAACAATTCTATATTGTATATTGGGACCACTCCACTATATATATTTCAGGCCTTTTTTTTAAATTTTCATACCTATCTCTTTGAGTTCGGCTCTAAACTTATCTATCTTTGAGGTTGGCTCTAAACTTATCTATCTTTGAGGTCGGCTCTAAACTATGCTCACACACATACATTTTCGTACCTACATTGCAAAGAATAAAAACCAACACAAGAAAAAATTTGAAAACGCTCGCTTCCATTTCTCTCTCTTTCAAAACTTCCTAACCTACATTGCAAAGCAACACAAAGCAACACAAAGATTGAAGACAAACCAACACTTTCTAACCTACATTGCAAAGCAAAACAAAGATTGTAAAGAAACCAAAACAGGGCATACCGTCGTGCTCTCTTCTTCTTCCACGACCTCTTCGTGCGGGCGACACTCCTCTCCTCACGTGCGGCTCGCGGCTTGCTTCCTTGCTCACCTCCCTTGCTCACCTCCCTCTCTTGCTCACCTCCCTTTTTCTTTCTCTCTGCCTTCGCGCGCTCATATGAAAGAAACGTTTGGGTTTCGACAAAATGTTACCGCAGTAAGTTGTCGCTATTAGTGTCGCTATCTGCATCTCTAAAAATCTCGGTATTTGCGTCACTATTTAGCGATGCAAATACTGACATTTTTAGCGACGCTAATACCGACGCCGAAAAAAAAACATCGCTACTTAGCGTCGTTATATGTGTGTACCCTTGTAGTGTATGTTTACATTTAGACAATCTGTAAGATGGCTTATTGACTATCTTTGAATGAGGCTCCAAATCTATAAAGTGATCCACCACTCTCTTAGGAGGTAATGAAGTAGGAACTTCAAACAAGTTTTTGTACTCCTCAATGAGAGTTTTCAAAGTTGAATGCTCAATTGAATTCTTAGACTAATCTTACACTACCTCTTTATTCAAGTGTTTTTTTAAAAAAATTACCATTTGTACTTCTTCTTGAGTTATTTAATGGTGATAAGCTAGAAATGAGATTTATTAGGGATTCCTTGTAGATGGATAAGTTGCCTACTATCAATGGCAAACTCCATGCACAACTACAAAAAATCCATAGTAAAATTTTTTAAAGTCATCAAGCACACTTGTAAACCTTTTAGATAATATTTCATCTTAAGAGAAACATTTGTAATCTTTTCAAAGAATCCCTTAAAAACTATAAAATTTTCATATTAATATTCAAATGTACACTTTTTTGAGTCAATCTTTTGAAAAAATGATATAAAAATGACTAATTTTTTTAAATAGTATCATATTTGTCATCTTGAAAAGTATCTAGATTTTGAAATAAAAATTTAAAGAGGACCATAAGAGAAGTACAAAAATGTAATATATCATGTATACTTACTATTCACTAAAACTTTATATACATATGCTGGTGAGATTTTAAAATGTTACTAAATTTATACTAATTGAAAAAATGATAGATATTTCAATAAAAGATAAAAGAAAGCATGGGCAAATTTTATTATTGTAAGGTATTTAGTCTTCTTCATCTTCCTCTTGTGTTGCACCATCAATATCAGTAGCTTCTGTCCATGCATATTTTGAACTAGATGATGCATCCTCTTCCCTATTATCAAAAGAGCGTTGATTGCATCTAAATGTAGAATCTTATTTTCCAAGTTTTCAACTCTACTTCTAGTACATTATTTTTTCATAGGCTCATCACGATCATCATCATCATCATTATCTTTTTGCAAACCATGAACTTTCTCTTTGAGAATTACAATGGTTGACTTCCTAAGATATTCAATTGTTGCAAAAGGGAGAAATCATATACTAATATATGATTTCTCCCTTTTACACATCATTTTAGGGAAGCTAAAAGCTCCATGACAACAACTGGTTCTGGTGTATAAGCATCCTATATGATACACATCATTTTAGGGAAGCTAAAAGCATTGTGTCAAGATAGTTGCTTAGTAAATATGCTAAACATTTGATCAATATGATCATGTGTATGACCCACCATAAAAAAATTTACTTTTTCTTTGTGAGATACCCCCATGGATACAATCATATTAAAGTATCCCAAAACTGTCTGATTTTTGTTCTCTTATTGTGTTATTCAATTACAAATAAGGAATAAGTGGTAAAGTACCTCCCAATTAGAGAGTATAATGTTCAAAATTATGATCATAAGGTTGGGATCATTATGAGCATTTGGATAATTAAATAATACTCTAGGATTAACTCTTCCATGGTACACAAGGCATCCCATAACAAGAGTTTCTTCATTGACATTGTTTGGAAGACTAGAAAAATGAGATACGCATGACTACTTCTAGTGCGTAATATCAATAACAAGTCCAATATATCTTTCTAGTATAGAAAAACACATACACCTATGCTACATGGCCTTTTCTCTCTTTATTGATTGCTCTTCCTAATGAGTTTATAGTGCTTTCTTTGCCATCACAAGCTTCTCCTCATCTCTTACATTCTTTTGTTGAGCTTTTAAATTTGTAGAGATGCTACATACACCCATTCTTACTTTTCTTGGGATTGATAGATTGTTAAAGAATGACTTTCACAATCTAGTGAAATGTGGATAGCTGACAAACTTGTCTACATTTTGAAGCATAGCTTGCTTCTTGTAGATTGAATATGCATGAGTCGTCTTAGTAAAGTTATTTGCAAGTTGAAAACTTCGAGTTGTTGGCATAACTTCACAATGTGCCTAAAAGTAAATTTCCATCCAAGAAAGTGTAACCTTACCTAAACAACCAATGGTAACAACTGGCTCAAAAATATGTATCCATCATTCTTAGACATTCTACAATTTAATCTTTTAAGATGAGTATTGCCTAGGGTCAAGCCTATTTTAAATGTTGTCCTACAAACCATTAGGTTATAAAAACAATACTCAAATTTTCCACATATCCATGGTATCAACATTTATGAAAGAAAAGCATCCTGCTTTCTAACTATATGAGAGTGGACTTTTAGAGCCTGTTTTTTGGAGTGGAAAAGAGGTCTAGGAGCCGTAAACGACCATTTTTTCATGCAAAACGAAACGATTGTGGATCGATGAGCTGGGGTTTTCCTAGATGGAGTTTGATGCGCCTGGAACTTAACACAATTCGTCGTTTGTCGATCAGAGTCCATTTGACCCCCGATTTAACCCCTGCAAGGCTTAACATTATAAAGTAGCTATGTGGTCCCGGAGCCAAAAAGTGTATGATAGGGGTGAGATTTATAGATTTTAACATCACAAAGCCAACCACTAGTCAAATCTCAAAACTAAGCTTGTTTGCCTTGCCAAAGTGCAAAAAACCACTTACGACAAGTGTGAACATGAAAAAAAATTGAACCAGTTATTGTATTTAAAGCTTAAGCGTTGTTTAAGGCTTAATGAGAATCCAAAGGGCACAAATATGAAATGTGGAGGGGAGGGCCGTTGTTTTTTTGGGTGCCCCCAAATTTGATTTAAAAATATAATTTCTTTCCTATTGGAATCAGGCTAACACAAGACACCAGCAAGATACTCAATTTCTTTGCCATCCATCATCGTGATGACAAATTGATCAAAAAATGATGCATTAAATCAAGAGATCTAATTTTTCTCTCTGCTCTCTCCTCTTGTGTGTTTCCATGGGTTAATGTATGAGAGAAGGAGGTGGGTTGAGATGAAAGATTTTGATCATACGATGATGTGGGAAGGATTGTCAATGGCTCTTATGAAGTGTCAGCGGGCCTCCAATTACAAAATACATGCGTCATCAAGGTGTGATTTCATGAGTAAATCATAGATTTCATTGTTTTATGATAAATTTTGGTTGCAAATGGTTGGAAATGATTGTATTTCGTTGTCTATAATCTAATTTATCAATAATGTTAAAGTATTCAAGAAAAATTAGTTGTATAATAATTTTATGCTAAAATGTAATGAAGGAAACCTAGGAGAGAAAAGGAGAGAAGGAAGAGACTGCAAAGAGGAGAGAGAAAGGGGAAGAAGATGAGAAAAGAAGAGAGAGAAAGACTAGCAGAACAAAGAGAAAGACATGAAAAGAGAGAGAAAGAGGAGGGAAGCCATGGAAGCTGGAAGGAAAGAGAAAAGAGACTTGATTATTGATCAAATTGATGCCCTAATTGGGTCTCTCAACACCTTGTATACCTTGCCAGTGTAACTAGGTATTCCCATGCTAACCTGTGTCCTACTCGTCTATCCCCACTCTTTTACATTCCATCCCGACCCTGAAGGTTTTTGCCCTCAAAAACAAAAAGAGGACTTATGGGTCACAACAGAAGGGGAGGGTTGCAGAGTAGTACTCTGCTCAGCATTACAAAGGAGAATATAGGTATGGGGACGTACAATCTCATGTGGAATTGGGGCATACAAATGTGTATATGATGTATACGGCATGTGCAAGTTGATAGCATATGAGTTCTTGACAATTTGAGGTTGACAAACAGTGGACAACATGCTGTCCAAAATGGGCCTGCTAGAGAAAACTGGTCATAACATCCTATGGGCAGCTCTGATTGAGGCGTGTGACATGTCAAAAAGAATCTCATGAAGCATACTTTGAAGCCATATAGGTGACACTTAACTTTCATTAATACAGTGTAAAAATTGTTTTGAAATAGTGTGCTATTTGTAAGTTGTCTGCATTTTAGATTGGTGTAAATTTAGCTATTGCTAAATCAAAATTGCATCCTTGAAGTAGTGAAAGAACTGCACTTCTGAAATCCTGATCAGGATAGAGCTTTTCCAAGACCATTCCGTTCCCCGGGATCAAATGGATAACCTCCGTAATAAGCATCAAGAGCATAAGGGTCATCCATATAAGCATGGGTCACTGTACTACCACCAAGGTCAAAAGGATAATTGTGATCCAATGCATCCGATGTATCATAGAAGTAATTCATGGTGTCATCTTCAAGCACTGATGGTGGCACAAGATCCTTACCAACCCATACAGTAGCATGCATTGACTTGTCCATAAACTCATTGGGAACCACTAGGCCAAGTTGGACTGGAGCAAATGAGGTTGCACTCACTACCGCATTCATTGCATCAATCCGTAGGCATTTCATGTCCATGAGTTCCACATGCATAGCTACTACTCAGCATTCAAAGTCAAGGGCCTTAGGTTGACGGGGCACCTTCTCATGAGCCTGCAGCAGTGAGATGCTCTCATCATGGCATCGTTCTTGAGAAGTATCATGTGGCTCATAAGGATGTGCATGTTGCTTATAGTAATGATCAAGTGGCTGATGATATTGAGCACTCCGTTACTCATAATGATGTTTCTCCCCATGTACATACTTGTATACATTTGCATGTTGTTGTCCATGTACATAGTGTTTTCTAGATGGTTGTCCATGTATGTGATCAGAATGTAGCTCATAAGAACATACATAGTCATCAAATACATGCTGCTCAAAATATTCACAATCATCATATGCATGTTGACCATAAGTAGGGGCATGCACTTGCCTTTGCACATCGAACCCATGCCAATGGTCATGGTACTCATAATGTCCGTGAGAATGCCCATACATGCCTTGCTGATCAAAATGTCCTTGGGTGCCATGCTGCCCATGCATTACATGTAGATGAAGCTAATTATTAGGGCCTTGCTGCCCAAAATTTCCATGCTGCCCATGTGCACCTACATTAGGGTCTTGCTGCCCAAAATTTTCATGCTGCCCATGCAATACGTGTGAATCAAACTGAACATTGGGGCCTTGCTGCCCAAAATTGCCATGTGCACACTGCCCATGTGCACTTGCATTAGGGCCTTACTGCCCAAAATTTCCATGCTTCCTATGCAATACATGCGAACGAAATTGAACATTGGGGCCTTGCTGCCCAAAACTGCCATGTGCATGCTGCCCATGTGCACCCTGCATACTATGTTGCCCAAAATTTACATTTTGCCCTTGCATATAGCTTCCACTATGGGGGAGCTACTATCCCAAGGATGGGTTGGAAGGGTTCGTCACATGTGAGAGGAGGATAGGCTCATCATGTTGCAGGGCTCGCCTAGTTCATAGGTGTTATGGGGAAAACCATGGGTGCTACTGTTAACCCTCAAACGAACAAAGGTGGAAAATCCAGAAAAGCTAAAGCAGAAGAAAAAGACAAAGGCTAAGGCAAAGAGAAACGGAAGACAAAGACGCACAAGGACAAAAGTCCTAAATGAGGGAGAAAGGCGCACAAGGAAAAGTTCAAGTCAAAACTTTTGTAAAAGAGCGCAAGCGCATCATTGTTTAATTCAAGGAGCGCCGGGCTCTCACCCGTGCAATTTGTAAATGTAGACGGGTGGTGGAAAGGAAGCTAGGAAGATAGAAGGACAATGGGAAAAAGGGCCTAGGCTATGGCTGGCCATGTAAAAAAGAGGAAAAGGGGATGACCGCCCAAAAGGGATTTAGGGTTTTGTATATTAAGTTGAAAAGTGAATGAGAAGCTCATTCTTGTGTGTGGCCAAAAGTAGCTCTCTTCTTCTTCTTCTTCTTCTTCTTTTTCTTCCTTGCTTGAGCTTGTGCTTGAGAGACGGAGTGTGAGGGAGTGAGTGTGTGAGGGTGAGGGACCGTGGGGTGGAGAAGCCCTCCATCTTCTCCCCTCTTCTTCTCTTCTCTTCTCTTCTCTTCTCTTGCTCGCGGCAATGGAGCTTGGAGCTTGGAGCGGGAGGATCGAGCTTGCTTGAAGCTTGCACTTGGATCATGGAGCTACCGGAGTGCGCGGGAGAGGAGGTAACTCAAACGGCACGGAGGTAAGCTCACTACACCCGTAGATATGGATGGCGCGTTGGTTATGTGAGAGGTAGCCATTAGTGCTCGGCTTGGAATGCTTGAAACAATAAGCGGTCCGTGGGTCTTAACAGTTGAGCGAAAGCTCCTACATTTTGGTTCCGTTGCCAGGACCAACGGATTCAAGCCTTGAGCGCTTGCGCACTTTGAATCGAACATTGGAGTAGGGTTTCCCCCGAACCGGTGCTTGAAATAAGTAGGAAGCGAGGGGGTTGAAGATGATATTTGATCTCCTTGGCAAGTAGGTTTGTTGTTTTTCTTGAGATTTATGTTGTGAGATGGAGTAGTGTAGGTATTTACTTTGTGATTTGGATGCATTAGAGTAGGAGAAAACAAAGAAAAACAAAGAAAATAAGCATTAGGGTTACTGTTGCAAAGTAGGGCAGAAATAGGGCAAGAATCGTGCAAAAGGGGTAAAAAACTTACTTGTGATGCCTAAGGTTGGTAAGTGAGTTATTGGGGGTGCCAATACCATACCCGGAAGAGGGTATAAGGGCCAGAAGTGGCAAGAAAGGCCACAATGTGCATTGCAGGGTTTCAGGAGAGCAGGAGAGAAGAGGAAAGCTTGGCGAGGAAATCCGCTTCAATCTTGGCATCAAGGAGATCTTTGGCTAGCCTAGGTAATTCTAGACCTCCCCCTATAGTAGTAGGACCAATCTAGAGTTGCTTGACAAGGGGAAAGACCCCCAGCGCCTTGCACGACAAATTTTGCGAGCTTCGGTGAAAAAACACGCGCGGCGTTCGGCCCCGTTCGAGTCACGTCGACTCTGGTCCGAGGCCCAGACTCGGCTCTCGGACCACCCGGTCCACTCGGTCAAACCCTAGTTGGCCTCGAACCGTTCAAGGAAAAGCCTGCCTGAGACTCAAATTCGGCCCTCGGCCACATCTCACATTCGGCCCTCGGCCCAAGTGCCTCAGCCCGCCCGAGTGACCGTGTCCGAATTCATCCGAATCGTCCAAACTTAGCCCTCGGCCCATGCGCCTCGGCCCGTCCGAGTGACCCACTCGGACCCTGCAATTCGGACCTGTTAGGCCGAATTTAGATTTTCTCAAATTTTAACCTGAAGATAGTGAAATTAACTAAGAAACCATGTAGAGCCGAAACCATATCATAGATCCATTACCGGGCTGAAAGAGAGAGTAAGTGGTTCAAATTTGGCTTTAAACGGTCCTCCAAATTGTGCATGGCTTTTACCGTAACGGCCTTGTGGGCCGAGGGGAATTGCCCCCCCTGCACCCCCATAGAGGGGGCTCTATCCCCTCCGCACCTCCCCCAAGTAGGTTGGAGAGAAAACGCGTGCAGTGACATGTCCTCCAAATTGAACCCTAGTGTAGTAATAGCTCTACACGAGCATGGAACCTCACTTGCAAAAGAGCAACCAAAAGCCCATACCCAAACAGAGAGAAATAGAGACCCTAGAACATCAATAGGCCAAACTAGCCATCAAGGGAAAAAGGGCCACACCATGAGAACACAAAGACATTGTGTTCAGACCGTGTCTAGTCAGAGCAAAATGCAACTTTAGCAAGCTACAAATGCGAAGATGACTAGACATGACACTCTTGACGAGAGATGTACCTTGAATAACACCACACAGATGACCTAAGACATTGGTGGAGAATCCACGTCTGGTCACGCAAGTGGGGACTCAAGGGCATCTGTCAGAATGCTTAAATTTACAAGCCAGGACTCGGAAGATGAAGACATAGTACCACCTGCTTATCTTAGGGTCAAGCTCACCGCGAAAAGAGAGCATACTATCGATGCTCTAATTGATAAAGGAACAGATTTTAATATCTTGACCTATGAAACATGGACCCTACTAGGCCAACCAGAGCTCACACCGACTAGTGCAACTCTTAGCCCTTATGGGGGACATCCACAAGCACTCATAGGGAAGTGCAAAATCCTTGTGACAATTGAAACGGAAAGCTTGCCTATCCTATTTCATGTTCCTCCAAATAGTACTAGCTGCGGAAAAGAAACCCTCCTAGGTAGATCCTTCAAAAGGGCGACCAAGTGTGAGGCCGACTATGTAGCATAGAGGATACACCTAACACTACCAGGTGTGAGGATAGTCACAACCTTTAGCAAGGGTGACCTCATCAAACCTCAAGGGAAAGGCAAGGAAGGTGCTGACGTAATAGTCAAGCCTACTAACGAGAGCAAGGACTTGTTGGACAAACTCATATAAGCAAAGGTCAAACAACGAGAACCAGTGAGTGAGGCCAGGCCTGAAAGGAGGTCAAGAGACAATGCCAAGGACAGGCTTTAGACTTACAAATATCGTAGAAGACCCCAAAAGAAGCCCAAGCCTTATAGACGTAAGCATCGATGGAGAGCTAGCACAACGCCACGATGGATATCCAATGCGTTGCTACATGCTCAAGGGTACTATGTGGGTAACCGATGGATTTGGGTACCAAAATCCCTTTCTAAACCACCTCCATCAGCTGAAGGCCAGAGTGCATCAAAAGCAATGAAGCATAGGAGGAAATCTAAGAGAGACTCTAGGTCTCGAGGCAAGAAACCAGACATGAGTGTTCAAAAGAAAGAGCCACAGCCTAGCATGCTTAATAAGCATATGTCAGATGTAGCCATTGAGTGTGCACAAAAGCCATTAGTGCCCAAAGAGACTTTGATTTTCCAAGAGGATAATAGGCATCATAGGCACAACATTGCTCAGGGCAAGGCTGATCGCTCAACAAAGCAAATGGCACAATCGTCTAATAGCCTCGAGCAAATCATTCGGCCAATGCCAAGTCCACCTAAGAGTCCTAGATCTCCTACATCCTCTTTTTCCAAATTGACATAGGAAGCACAACAGCCGTCGTCGATGGCAACTGCTCAATTCCAATCTCTATCTCCATCTAAGCTTCCAATCGTCCAAGAGGTGGGACATGACGCCATCTATAGCTCTCGGCCCAAGGATATGCCTGAGCCACCTAATGTGACTAGATCAACTCATGTTCAATCTACACAGATGAGTGCTCAAAGGTCAACAAAAGACACAACCACTTCTGATCGCCCTAGGGACTTGACATCGCAATCCACCAAGGGTAGCCAGCCCACTAAACTAGCTGCTACTACTTCCAATCAAGGATCACAGCAGTCACAGCCCTTGGCCATGACAATGACCCTTGTGGAACATGTCCTTAGAAGTTTACTTATGGAGGAGGTGTCACAACCAACTTCCTCGACAACTCTAGCACTTTCAAAGTGCCTAAAGCCTAGGCTGGAGGAGTTAAACATAAGGGAGTTGGCTGAAAAGCTAGACTCTCCCAAAAGGGAGACAGTTGTACCCTCACAACCTAGCGAGGCTTATCAGCAGGCCATGGCCATGTCCCATAAAGACACACTAGAGAAAGAGAATGCTGAGGCCCAAGCAAGCACATCAACGGTTGATCTAGTCCAGGGTCCTGAGTCATTGAGAGATGCACCTTCATTGACCAAGAAAAAGAGGAGAAAACAACGAAGACAACAACAATCACAGGTGGTTGTGGATCCCAAGAACATTAACACCAAGAGCGCTGGAGAGCTAGGGAATAAAGCATCAAGTCCAACCACCAGTGAGCCCATTGATGCCTCTCCTAATAGCCGGGGAACCTCAAACACATCCGTGTGCTCTAAAAAATCAAAGCAGCTGTTACCATCAATAGTTGCTTGCAACACTCAATCCACCGACAACGGAACTCGCATTGACCAATCAAGGGTGGATACAACGTCATCATAATAGGGTGACAAATCTATACCAGTCACATCCGAGAAGAACCATGACAAAATAGCAGCAAAACCTCAGGAGAAACGTGAGAACCCCAGGAGCATAAGAAATCCTAGCGTTGACCAATCTTGCTCATCTAGGCTTGAGCCCCCAGCTATGCTAAGGCCTAGGTAAACTTCTAGAACCTTGCATGAAATAGCAACCGAGCAAGCCCTCATTGAACATAGAAGTGTCACAGAATGCTTAACTGAGTTGGATGCTAAGCTCAAAGTGGTCACACGTGTCTACGTCCTTGCGGACATGGGCACAATCCCCAAGGAGCAGCTCGGAGATTACTTTCCCTTTCCTCTATCCTGGGAAGAGCAAGAACATCTTAACGAGCACTACGACAGTCTCCTGCATCAATGCATGCGACTCATCTCTGACGAGGAGGGTGACAAACTGCACTTAACCGTCACGTTCAATGAAGAGCTCTGCCGACCGAATCTCGTAGACATAGAGCAACTAAAGTGACTGTCATCAGGCTAGAGTCAATTTGAGCAGCGTTGGTGCAAAATCCGCGTTGTAATGGCCAAATTAGGGGCTCAAATCATGACAGTCTCTGAGGAGCGATTGGCCAAATGGCGATCCCAAAGGGACCCAACCTATGTGGCACCAACTTCCCTTCGCGTGCTAACTGCCATTTGGGGTACGGACTTAGTTGGAACTAGCCAAGAGAATGCTCTCTTTAAGGTTCTCACTGAGGAGGAGTTACATATTGCCAGTAGACTCGGACAAGGTTCCATGCTACTCGATGTGGCAAAATATCTATTGGTATTGCGTAAGCTGCCACACGAATACTAGATGCGTGGGCCACGCTCCAGTACAATCCTGAGCTCTACAATTGGTTTCTATCCTCGTGAGGTGACATGGATTCGTATATGTATATATATATAGATGTATATATAAACAATGATTTTTGTGTCACCTTGTATAGATACTATCAACACACACAAGCAAGGAGAGTGAAGCGCAGGGAGAAGAGTTGGGTTTGACAGGCTAAGCTCCTCAGGTCCTCCTATCATCACACTTTTAAAAGTCATGTGACCATTCCCACCTCCAAGTGAAGGGCATGCAACCCTCATTACTACCATAGGAAGCCTTGACCAACGACTCTGATGGTGTAGATGGGGTACCATCCCTTTCTATACACATTTCCCCCTTTTTGGTCTATCCTTCTGAGGAGGAGCCCTGCCTAAATCCATGACCGCCAACTGATGTAACTCGGCATAAACCAAGATCTGCTAATGGCAGGAGGCTAAATATAAATCACGGGGGCCATCCCTCTACAACAACACTGCATGCCCCACCCCTCCCCTTCTCGTCCTATGCGCTTGATAACCCGCACTATAATCCCTTATATATGAATGGTCTTATCATGTAACAAATCCTAATCCTTGATTTGCATCTTACAGGCCCCCCGCGAGGAAAACATGGAGAACCAAGGGCAGCTAGCTTGCAAGGATGCTCTTTGCAACCGACGGGAACATGCAGCATAGGCCCCTCCGTCGGTGCGCTACATGCCCACTCTTAAAAGGTACGCCAAGAAACGCGGCCCCAAGTGACACCGCCCCGGATGAAGGCCGAAGAATCCATGGGCCAAGGGAGTGGACACTCAGGGAGGCACACAAAATGTGGCAACGCCAATTGCACAGACCCCCAACGCACGCTCGGGAACCAGGTGCTCATGAAGTGACAAGGCGGCCAGGGATAGGGCACAATTTAATGAAATTTTTAAAGACATTCTGGAAACGCTAGCGGTCCGGGACTACACCATTCATGTCCCGGCCGACATGTTCCCTGCCCAGCCTCACGGGAGCCTCGCACTAGCACCGCCCTAGTGGCCTAGCCAACCGGACTCACCCCGCCTTGTACCTATCGACTAAATCCCTATGATGTACAAGTAGCTTGACAAGTCAACATGCCAGAACATTTTGTTTTTTGATGAGTAAAGGGGCAAGATCCCCACTTGTACACATTCCCGTTACTTCTTGTTAATGAATGCGACCTTAACAAGCAATGAAATAGGCATCCCAATAGACATCATACAATTTTGAAAAATTATATCTTATCATGATTGCATTTGATTCAATGCACTTAACACAAGCGAGCATATACTCTCACTAAGTGACAAGTGGATGCAGGATAATACAGGTCCTTGTGCGAAAGTGTTCAATGCCTGATCACCACAAGACCATCGACCCCACAAAGAGCCGTGACAAAGCCACGCTGCCAAAAGCAAAAATCACCATTGTCGACATCACATAGCCCAAAGCATATTCATGGGATACACTCTCTTTCTGGGTCAAGCTCTATAGTTGGCTCACGGCAGTCGTTACCTCAATTGTATCACATCCTGTGTGTCGCAAGGAGGTTTGCAATATCTCAAGTGTATCTCCCCATCTCAATAACTGCTTCTCTAACAACAAGGCTAGGGCACAATCATCACTGTAATATCCATTTCTTGAGCCTTCGAAGCTTGACATTTTCCAACCCACTGAAAGGCTGATAGCCTCAACATATTGCAATGGTTGTACTCAAGCAAGTCAAAAAAAAAAAAAAGGAGAAGAGAAAGAAAGAAAGAAAGCAAGAAAAAAGCACAAGAAAAAGAAACAAAAAAGAAAACAAAAAAAAGAGCAAAAAGAGAGAAGAAAAAGGGAAAAAAAACAAAAAGCAAAGAAAAGAAATGAACGAAAAGAAGCACCCACAATCACAACACAGCACCTAGGGGTCCTCAAATTAGGTACGTCCAGTGACCTTGATCGATTGGCTCCGTCCCTAGTCCCCTAGCCCTTTAGCATTACCCACAATTGTTCAGGGCACATCAAGGGCAGGACATACCTAGGGAGCTTGTCTCGCCTATGGTTAGACCTGTCACCCTAACCCACTTGCACAATTCTCTCTTACACTCTGCCTTAATACCATTGCAATCAATTGTGGTAAGCACTGCACGATTGACCATGAAATGTACACCGTCCTCATCAAGCAAGTCCAATAGCTTCCAATTATTGAAAGTGTGGTGTCCCTGTATTCAATTATGCTACGTCGTGCAGTCACAATGCAAAGGATGTCTCATATACCTTCACATGTACTTCTCAACATGGACAACTTTGCTTCATCCACACATTGTTACGAGAAACTAGCCCACGGTCTTCTAACTACGTAATATCTAAGTATGCACGGGTACTTACATAATATCTGCACCAAAGTATATACACAATTTGGGTCCTCAAGTGCAGGACAATACTCTCAGCTTGCTTACAGTTCGACCTGCCTCCCAAACTAGTCAAATATGTCTTGTGCACGATAAGAAGACTAGCACTACCCCTTAGGGAGAGACCACACGAGAGTTTTTCAACTTGCAGGTATTGAAGCCTCGAACAAAATTTCACACGCTCTTCATCAACACCCAACTGTGAATGCTCATCCCTTACCATCCGACAAGCCACAAAGAATCGTCATGTGCAGAATCCCCAACAAACCAACACTTGTGTTGGCCATCAATGCAATCCCCAACACAGAATAGCCCTACCGCCAACTCCAACACCCTTCCACTAGCCACCTTGGCCACCAACAGGCCCCCAGGACCTTCTTCCACACCACCACCAACACTCCTCCACGGAAACCATAGGCGTCCTTTTCACCCACGTCTTCGGTGCATGTTATAGCCTACTACCTACGACAGTGAGTGCCATGGGAGTGGCACTCGTCTAGGAGGGGGGTAATGTTAACCCTCAAATGAACGAAGGTGGAAAATCCAGAAAAGCTAAAGCAGAAGACAAAGACAAAGGCCAAGGCAAAGAGAAACGGAAGACAAAGACGCACAAGGAGAAGAGTCCTAAACAAGGGAGAAAGGCTCACAAGGAAAAGTGCGAGTCAAAACTTTAGGGCAGTTAGTCTCACAAGGAGGACCATGTTCCTTGGGCTAAGCCAAGGAGGGTGAGAGGGTGGAGATGAGGGTGCCATGCGCTCTACGAGCAAGTACATCTTAGCCCTCATCTTGCTATGACGCTGATCTTGGCAGTTTTCCATCTCCCCATGGCATTGTTCCAGCTCTTGATGCTGCTCAGCATGATGGGTCTCATATTGGCATAGTGTGTCTTTAAGCATAGCAAAATAGTCCGTCTCAGGAGCACCTTCTTCAAGCATGTCTTCACGATCCTCTTGGGTGGAGCTAGGAGCATTCATAGGTGCACGGGGATCTTTGATCTCGTGCTATAAGTCTCACTTCATAGCTCTTGATTTGGCTCTGCAAGTAAGGCATCATAGTAATTAGACCGGTCTTCAAAATCCCTGTGCGTGGCAGCCATGGCAAGTCCTCTTGCTACCACCATTTCTGAACAATGATGCCATGTCTAGGCATCCACCGGCCAAAATTTTTGGCACCTAACTTTTGCATACTAGGCCCTTCCATCTTTCTAAAATCATTGCAATGATCTGTGTTAACACTGAGGCCCTGTACTCTTCTAAATACATCATTAAGTTTAAGACCAAGAATCCCAATCCCTTCCATTCTCCTCAGAGTATCATCTTTGGATTGTGGCATACCCAGTCCATCTCTTCTCCTAAGAGTCTTGTCACTAGTAGGTCATAGTATTCCATGACCATCTATCCTCCTAAGAGCATTGACATTTTCAGGGTGAAGCACATCATGGCCTTCTCTTCTCTGCAAATTGTTGTCATCCTCAGGGTGAAGCATAGCAGCACCATCAATCATCATTAAAGTGAGATCCCCTTCAAGGTGTAGTATACCAGGGCCTTGGGGGCTTAGAATGCTAGCACCATCAGGGTGCAATAAACCAGGGCCTTCCATTATCTGTAAAACATGATTTCCCTGCGGGCATAACAAAACTGGACCATCCATCCTTCTAGGCATGTTCTATCTATCAATATGCAACAATCAAGGTCTATCAATACACCTCTCAACCTTGATAGGCCTGGGGATGCCCATGGGCCTATCTTCACCTGGCAGCCACACTCCTCTCTATCATACATCCTTAGTTCCATGATTTCTCTGAGAAAAATGGAAGGGGGCACTGTTTAACAGTCGAGCTAAGCCAAAAGGCAACAATGCAGACAAAGATGACAAGAAGAAAGAGAAGGCCTCTTTTCAAAAGTAACTCTAACTGGATCTTTGGCTCTTCACTCTTGCAGCTCTCTACTTCTTTCTCTAGTTCTTTAGCATGGCTTCCCTATGCTTCTTTCTCGAATGGCAGAGGAGCCGAAGGGCAGATCTTTGCCTCATCTTCTTCTCTCTGACATTGCACTCCCTCTGCTGTTCTCTCCTCTGCTTTGATTCATTCTTCAAAAACTTCTTCTTCTTCTTTTGGAGTGTGAATAGTTACATTGTCAGGAAAAGGAATAGCAGGCCCTTGTTTGCCCTTCAGATCCCAATCCAACATAATCTTAACCTTGATACCCAACACTCTCTCTCTAAGTAAAACATGGCCAACAACAGAATCAATGTAGAGATTAACTAGGTGACTAGATGTAATCATGTACCCATCCTTAAACTTCTTTGACCTAGCTCTCTCAGCTCTAAGTTTTCCACTGACAATGACATCGCAGCCCTTAGCACGGCTTACCATAATGAATCTCAAAACTCCATAGTAGGCCCTTTGAATGGCAAGACGATGCAAAAGCTTGTATTGCAACGACTCAGCTTGGGCAATCGCACAAAGCCCACGGTTGTGGACCTTCTCAGCATAAAGCTCCATAGTTCCTTCAGGGAAATTGAACCTCTTTTGAACTACAGAATAGCAGAATCAATGCAGAGATTAACTGGGTGACCAGATGAAATCATGTACCCATCCTTAAACTTCATGGACTTAGCTCTCTGAGCTCTGAGTTTTCCACTGACAATGACATCGCAGCCCTTAGCACCACTTTCCATAATGAATCTCAAAACTCCATAGCAAGCCCTTCGAATGGCAAGACCACCGAAAAGCTTGTACCACAACAACTCAACTTGGGCAATCGCACAAAGCCCATGGTTGTTGACCTTCTAAGCATAAAGCTCTATAATTCCTTCAAGGAAATTGAACCTCTTCTAAACTATAGAATAGAAGAATCAATGTAGAGATTAACTGAGTGACCTGATGCAATCATGTACCCATCCTTAAACTTGATGGACTTAGCTCTCTGAGCTCTGGGTTTGCCAATGACAATGACATTGCAACCCTTAGCACCACTTGCCATAATGAATCTCAATACTCCATAGCAAGCCCTTCGAATGGAAAGACCACCCAAAAGCTTGTACCGCAACGACTCAACTTGGGCAATCACACAAAGCCCAGTGTTGTTGACCTTCTCAACATAAAGCTCCACTGTTCCTTCAAGGAACTTGAACCTCTTTTGAACTACAGAAGTCATTTGTCTGATTCTCTATCCTTTCTCACCGAGAACATTCTGAGTCTTGGTGGCACGGATGATGATCCCTGTGTGCATGGAAGTGACAAAGACCTCGAGGCCTAAGTATCCATCTTCTTGGGACCTTCACACCCTCAACTAGTGCATACGGCAAGCCACGGTCAATAATGGAAGGCATGCATCACTTGCGGAGCGATTCCCCTCTAACGAGACGAGTCGTGCATTCTTCTCTGCATTTTCTTAGGACAATGGAACTTGCTCCTGATGTTGATCCCAAAGCAATATTGGTTGCTACCCAGTGTCTTGTAGATGCATTTTGACTTGAAATCTATGAGTTGGATGATTCAATACCAAACTTGGCTCTCCTATTCCAAGCACATGGATTTGATCCTTCAAGCCAGAATCAGACTTCCAAAATGCTGAAGAGTGCACTATTGTCAAGAACAACACATCTGAGTTAGGTGACCTAGATACAAGGCTTCAAGAAAGAGAGCCTTATCACATTCCACATCTCATTTTCTAGCAACCCACAGACCAAGCAAAAACACCAAATAGCACAGGAAGTGCATATGCACGGTCGCACGAGCATTTGCGATCATGTGGATGAATCACCCAAAGAAACTAAAAATGCAGCCTGAGAGAATGATGATGAGCCATCGCCACCAATTCATAGATGTTGGTGGGATGGTGCTGGTGGGGCAGAAGTTTGCAGGAAATTACAGAGGCAGCCTTGGGGCTTCAGCAAGATATGGGGTGGTAGTCAGGTGCTCCATATGCTCAAGATGAAGTGAAGAAAGCCATGGCAGCACCCATTTGCAAGGGAGGAGCATGGTCTAAGAGATATGAAATGATCTTGGCTTGGTACTCCATGGAAGCTCCAAGAGGGAGCTTACAAGGAAGAAAGAGAAGACCTCTTTTCAAACTCCCAAGAAAGCTGCCATCTCTATAGTACTCCCTGACTCCTGTTCTCTTCAATGTTGTACTTGTCTTGGTGTACCTGAGAAAATTAGGGTTTCCTGAGACTGAAGAGAGAACTAAATCTAAAAGTAGGAGAGAGAAATGAAGGATCTAAAAACTAAGCTCTAATACCAACTATAGTGAAGGAGACCTAGGAGAGAGAAGGAGAGAAGGAAGAGACTACAAAGAGGAGAGAGAAAGGGGAAGAAGATGAGAGAAGTAGAGAGAGAAAAACTTGCAAAAGAGAGAGAAAGGTAGGAAAAGAGAGAGAAAGATGAGGGAAGACATGGAAGCTCGAAGGAAGGAGAAAAGAGACTTGATTCATTACAAGATATAGACCTTATAGCGACGTTTAAAGCGACGAAAATACAAACAACAAAATTTGCCCCCGTCGTCGCAAAAAGCGTCGTTATTGACGATGCCATGGAATCGTCGCTATTTGCGTCGCAATATGCGTCGCATATTGCGACGCAAATAGCGACGGTTACAGAGATTTGCGACGCTGATAACGATGACAATAGCGACGCCTGCAGTAAATTTGCGACGCAAATAGCGACGGTAACAGAGAAAAAAAAAATTTTGTGGCAACTGCCCTGCCACATATAGCACTGTGTGCTGTATGAGAGCCATACAAAATAGTTTCTGCACTGCTGCATACAAAGCGTTTGCAAACAAAAAGAATCTATATTGAAATCATAAAACTGATAGATGAAATAAATACATGATATCGCATAAAATGCGATTGGTACAATCATAAAACAATATCACTAATACATAGAAAATGTCTACATAGATCGGGCGACTAAAAACTAAAGGTATGTGAGCGCTAAGGATCCGAGGGCGAGCTACAAATCGTCGTCCCCCGAAAGCTCGTCCCTCTGCAAAGGAGCATCAAACGGATTCTGCAGAAAAAGAAACAACATATCAATCCACCATACAATAATGCATTCAAATATCTCATGGTAACTACGGACATGAAAGATGAGAGACTTACTGGGCCGCCGCGTCTGTACAATTGGTCGATCAATGATCTGAGACCGTGCCTCTCTGCATATTGAGTCTCAAGGCCTTGCGGATCACGATTTGTAATGGAGTGCTGCAAAGAAAACAAAATGCTAACTGTTAGAAACATGATTGTCAGTACAAATAATATCTCAAAAAAACAAATAAGCAAAACAAAAGAGAAACTTACAAAGTCCTCCAAATATGTCATGTGGCCGCCACTCCCAAGATGATGTACCGATCCGGCCTCGATTCGTGCCCTCGCCGCCTCCCGCTGCTGACTCCAACGTCCTGGCGAATTTGTAGCCTCCTCCCTCAGTCGGCGCCAGTCCTCTGCATCTAACCACTCGGGCTTTGGAGCCCCACTCTTGATTGCCTTGCGTGCGTCGGATCGTCTATGTGACATGTATGCACGCATGCAATCCATCATCCAGCCCGTAGAGAATCTATCCACTGCGGCTGGCACCGGGAACTCCTCGTGCAAGGATGCTACTATGTACTCCTTGCTCCCCTCCGGTATGTTCCTCCAATGATCCAGGACGTTGTGCCGAAAAACTTGTTGGCACAACTCCCTCATGCGAGCCATCACCCTCCTCCCCTCATCATTCATGATGATAGCTCCTGACCTGCCATCCACTAGGTATCCATAATCCCTAGGAGTGTGCCTCCTATGGGCCCTCTCCCATCTCCGTCCACGCTCCTGGGCATATCCAGGAGACCCCTGAACATCCGGTGTACCGACGGGGGTACCCTCTCCCGGAGTGCCACTGAAAGGGGTGCCACCAAAAGGAGTGCCACCAGAGGGGGTGCCACCAAAAGGAGTGCCACCAAAAGGCGTGACATCTGCCGACGGCTGCGCAAAAGCCGGAGTAACTGGAGTGGACATCCCCACAGATGTGACAAATCCTGGAGGTGACCGAGCTCCAGCTAAACGACGAGACGGAGACACCGCGTCCGTGTCTCCACAGCAGCACCCCCCTGATCCTCCTGCAGTCGCAGTCCCTCCCTCTGGCCCAAGTCGCGAGCGTCGAGATCGTCTGCTCGAAGCTGAAGCATCTGATCGCACTGAAGCTGATCTAGCAGAGCGCCCTGACGAAGAACGAGACAGCTCCTGATCTGCTATCTCTCTGAATCTCGCGAGCTGATCTGGAGACATACGTGCCATCATCTCCTGAAACTCCTCATCGCTCATCCCTCGACTCATCCTGAAAATATCGATACCTGCAGAGATAAAAAATAATGTTAGAATAATCAATTGAAACTATACAAAGCGCATTAATATAAATCATTTTTGAAAAATCCATCTTAAAATTCATATCTTATCTACCTTTATGGAAGATCTAAACAACGAATTGAGTAATACAATTCTCCAAGAATGAAGTATTCTATGGTCCCATGTTAATCTCCTGACATAACTCTGCATACACTGGAAGGTCGATAGACATGTCACCACAAAAGAACGAGTCTTCCTCGTTCTCAAAAAATTCTACGACTTCTGTATTTCCATCATTGTTAGTCGATGCGGGCTCCAAGCTTGCGGTGGCCTCCACCCCTTGTAATTTCGATCCCTCTATTTGCATATATTCTTCATCTATGCCTGGAACATCGTTTTGATCGTATACTCTCGCACCTCGAGGAGTTGAAGGTATAACATACCACCGTCGAGGTTGTCGGGGATTTGGATAGAAGATTACCTGTTCACAAACACTTACAAACCGTCTTCAAACCATTGTGACATAAAGCATGTCGTATTACAATTAGCAAGCAAATGACTAGAAGATTACCTGTTCACAATGTGCCGGCAACACAAAGGTGTCGCGCAAATCCATCCATTTTTTTTCGGAATCTATTTCAAGAAATCCAGATGGACCTCGTCGAACCGTTGCGCCAGCTCCTCCAAGTACCACTTTGAACCACTGCACATCGAATATTATCATGAAGAAGCTACGGTAATCCACCGTAATAATACTTTGCAAATTCCCAAAATACTCCATCTCATCCACAACCGTGTTCGGATCCGTTGCTCGTCGCCGGCTCTCTTGCTCAAACCTTGCCATGACACCACAGTCCATTGTGGAGCGCATTTTGTCAATACGCTCCACCTGAAAATGCCGTCCGCGCGACCACACTACACTATATATTTTGTACTGCACATTGAAACACTCAAATTAGATGTAGCAAACAAATTCAGATACGACACATTCTAAACCCCTCATTACCTTTGGACTACCTCCCCTCGAGAACTCCCACTCCTCCATTGAGACCTCTGCCCCTTCGCTGGATGCTGCGATCAAGGCTCCATGCAACCATCATGTTGACATAAACCGCGGCATCTCCTCCATGCCTTCGGGATATCGAATCGGTCGGTGACGCGTACTGCGTCGGAATTCAGCTCGCGCTTCCTCTCGATCTTGCCTTGCAATCTGGTACTTGGCGAGCCACGTCTCCATGGAGGCATGGTGCAACATACAAAAGCGATTCACCTTCTCTTCCATTGAGGCATCCATTCTTTTTTCTACCCCATTTCCAACCACCACATCTCCAGTCAGCCTGTCATCGTCCTTGAGCGTCCATAGCATTTCATTGTCTGGTTCCACCGTTGGTAGCCATTGTGAGATATGCACTAATGCCTCTGACACCAACCAACCCTCCGCTATGCTACCTTCCGGACGAGCTCGTTGTCGCACAAAGCCTTTCGGGGTTTTCATGAAGTGCTCCAGGAAGAACATCCATCGCGTATGGACAGGTCCGGCAATCTCCACTTCGTCCACAAGATGCACAAGAAGGTGAACTTGTATCGTGAGCATGCTAGTGGGCAGGTATTTCTCAAAGAGACAGACCGTCTCAACTGCTCCCCGCCTTGCGGATTCAATAGAGGACGTCTTAATCTCTTTCTGTGAGATCCATTGCACCAAAGTCGACAGCTTGTAAATGGCCCCGCGAATTTCTGGAGTTAGGCATCCCGCGATCGCGATCGGTAGGACAAACTGCCACAAATGAGAAAGCATTAAGAATAATGGTCACTTTTCAAATTTCAAAATGTCCACGCTAATTAAAATCCATTCTGTTCACAAACCTGACATATCTTATGCCAATCATGGGATTTTAGCCCAGACATTTGGTCATCTTTAGAAAATGCGGACCTGAGAGAACGCATCATACCCGTTGGAGTGCGGATAGACTTGATTACTTGCTTCACAATGCGCTCTTCTTTGGTAGACAAAACCCAGGGAGCGCGAGGAAGCTGCACTCCCCCTTCAGCATTCGACTGCGGCCAAAGCGCCTCCATCTTACCTACCTCCTTTAAATCCATTCGTGACCCTATAGTGTCTCTCTTTCCTGTGATGTGGTCCCATAGCAAGCTGCCCACATTTTTGAAAATATGCATGGGATCCAACAAGTGGTTGACCTGTAAGTGGGTCCAATATGGCAACTCGTAGAAAACTGAGAACCGTCGCATTCCATTTGGATGTGATTCCGGGTTTACCATTTTCAGCTCGTACCAGCTTGCAGCGTTCATACGTGCTGGAGGTCGTCCAAGAAAACCTTCCCTGAGTTCATGATCCTCCGGCAAGAAAGCGGCGTGTCCTTGATATACCATCTTCTTCATGGTTCGTGACCTTCGGGAGTCTAACTGTGGCCCACACAATGGACATGCATGATAACCTGAGGTAACGAGACCTGCAAGGCGATCCACGACCTAGTGAATACTTGATTGAATGAAATAAAATATAGATATTACCGGCGTGAACAAAGGTCTGCTCACCTGAGCACTCTCCCAATCCCGGAAAGTCATGCATCGTCCACATGAGAATGGCTCGAATGTTGGCTGACCGCCGACCATCGCGCCTGCTCATATCTTGCACCGTGACCCCCTCCTCCCACAAAATCTTAAGCTCATCGACTAATGGACGAAGATACACGTCCATATTTTTTACTTTGTAGCGGCCCGGGACGAGCAAGCTAAGGATGAGATGTCCTTTCTTCGTAGAAAGCCATGGAGGAATGTTGTAGTTGACAAGCACTATAGGCCACACACTGTAAGAAGTCGAGCGCAGACCGAATGGGTTCACACCATCCATGGCGAGACCGAGCCGAAGATTCCTTGGCTCTCGCGCAAAGCCTGGGAAGGTAGAGTCAATGTGGCTCCATGCGCGCGAATCTGCTGATATTCGTTGCACTCCATCCGTAGACCTATTCTGCACATGCCACGTTGTCAAGCTTGCCATGGCAGACGTGCGAAACATGTGGTTTATGCGGGGGATGAGCGGAAAGTGTCTGAGGACTTTTTGAGGGATGGTCTGCCCTTGCAAGTCCTGTCGATACCTGTGAGCACCACACTTTGGACATGTCTCCATAGTCTCGTATTCATCTCGAAACAATATGCAGTCGTTGATACATGCATGGATGTTATTGTAGTCCATGCCAAGCTTCCGTAAAACATGTCATGCATCATCACGAGACTCAGGCATGGTGTTTGCAGGTGGCAATATATGATATTTCAATAACCTGAAAAAATCATAAAACACCTTGAAAAATCCATCCATATTTACAATAATACTGTTTTTAAAAAAAACAATGAAGTCTGTGTGCAAGGTACCTGAATAACTCAGTCACACTCGTATCGCTCCAACCGTATTTTGCTTGCACACTTAAGAGTGCAAGCAATGTCTTCAACCGAGACACTCGGCACCCATCATATAATGGTATGGATGCTTCCTCTCTAAGCGGGTCAGATGTCTCAACATCCATGGGAATCAATGCATCGATCATTGCCTCCATCTCAGGCTCCAAGATTGTAGGCAAGTTGGGAAGGTTGTCTGTCTCCTCTGGCATTGATGATATAGATGGGCCTCGCAAGTGGTCTATTGGCTCCTGCCATCCATCCATCGCACGTCCACGAACTCTTCTAATTGGCCGCAAAGGGTGCACTCCCCCTTGGGTCGAGACATCACCCCCTGGACACAAAATTTGCCAACAAGACCCAATCTTATTGTGTATGGTTTTCAATTAGCTTGAGAGTACAATGCATGAAAAATGCTAACTTGAAAATACCGTTTGCTGAAAATCTGCAATCGCCTGATCAATAATCTCAGGTTGAAACTCGCCAAATCGTCGTACGTGTTCTATAGACAATCGGCGTTTTCGTCTAATTGCCAACTTGCATTGAGAGCAAGGACATGGGACACGCTGATTAAGATACGACTCGCGGTCTTGAACAATAGGACCTTCTTCGTTTGCCATCTTATCTACATTACAGCAAACGAGGCTTAAATGGATAGCTTTATGGAGATGTACGTCAACTTGCAAGTTGACCATAAACCTTGCATTGTATATAGTAGTCGAGAGATTTTCCGATGTTATATCTCGGCCTTGTATCATGCTCAACGATTTGTTTGTCCCGGTAGATAATTTTTTGTTATATCTCGGCTTTGAGTATAAGTAATCCATTTTAAAATTAATGCGCGCCATCTATGAAATTTTACAACTATAGTAATAAAATTTATTTCAATCAATTCTACTCATAGTCATAAGACCTGAGAGAAATTATCCTATACTCAATTTAAGGGATCTCCACTTCTATAACAATAATTTTGGGTTAATTTTGATGAAGTACGTGGCCGTATGCAAAGCACATTGCATACCATTATCGATACGTATATTATCTTAAATTTCATTCCCTTCCCTCTCCCTCTCCCTCTCTTCCTCTCTTTCTCTCACCCTCTCCCTCACCCTCTCGTTCTCTTTCTCTCCCTCTCTCATTTCCTCCCTCCTCCTCCCTCTCCCTCTCCCTCCCTCTTTCTCCCTCTTTCTCCCTCTCCCTCTCCCTCGCTCCCTCTCCCTCCCCCTCCCTCTTTCTCTCCCTCTCTCATTTCCTTCCCCTCCCCCTCCCTCTCCCTCTCCCTCTCCATCTCCCTCTCTTTCTCTCTCTCCCTCTCTATCTCTCTTTCTCTCTCATTTCCTAAACAAGCAAAAAATAAAGTGATTTAAACATCCTCCAAGCAAAAGGGAGAGGGAGAGATACAATGCACTCTCCCTCTCTTTCTCTTTCTATCCCTCTCTCATTTCCTTCCCCTTCCCCTCCCTCTCACTCTCTTTCTCTCTCATTTCCTCTCCTAAACAAGCAAAAAATAAAGTGATTCAAACATTAAACAAGTAAAAGGGAGAGGGAGGGAGAGAGAGAATGCACTCTCCCTCCTTCTCCCTCTCTTTCTCTTTGTCTCCCTCTCCTATTTCCTCCCCCTCCCTCTCCCTCTCCCTCTATTTCTCTTTCTCTTTCTTTCTCTTTCTTTCCCTTTCCCTCTCCCTCTCCCTCTCTTTCTCTCTTACTCTCTCGTTTCCTCTCCTAAACAAGCAAAGAAGAAAGTAATTTAAACATTAAACAAGCAAAAGGGAGAGAGAGAGAGAGAATGCACTCTCACTCTCTTTCTCTCCCTCTCCCTCTCTTTCTCTCCCTCTCTCTCCCTCTCCCTCTCCTTCTCTTTCTTTTCCTCTCCTAAATAAACAAAAGAGAACGATTTAAACCTTCAACAAGTAAAAGAAAGAGAGAGGGAGACTCACCAATGAGATATGGCGAGCGTGGGCGGCTTCTCTTTGCAACGAGGGCTCCTCCTCTCCTTCGCGAACAACGACGGTGGCGGTGGCGGTGGCGGCGGCGGCGGCGGCGGCGGCAGCAAGTCTCTTCCTCCTCTTCTCTCACAAAGCCTTGGCTCTCTCCCTCGCTCTCTCCCTCGCTCTCGCTCTCAAAAGGCGAAGAAAACAAAATGAAAACGGCGCTCTGGTTTCGGCCGCGCTTTCTTTCCCTGCGGCGTCGCTATATGCGTCGCAAATGCGCGACGCAAATAGCGACGCCAATAGCGACGCCAATAGCGACGCCGATAAACGCCGTCGCTAATCGGCGTCGCTATTGCCCCAGTCCCTTGTAGTGATTATTGATAAAACTGATGCCCTTATTGGGTCTCTCAACACCTTATATACCCCATCAGTGTAATTGGGTATTCCTATGATAGCACGTGTCCTAGCCGTCTATCCCCACTCTTTTACATAAACATACAAAATCCATAACTTTGTGATTTAACGAAAATTATGCGTTTTTTAGATTTTGTTGTGCTTATAGCGTTCCTATGTGGATTGAAATATGATTAAAAAATCATTCTAAGTAAGATCAATCAATCTAAATCACTAATTCAATACATATCAATAATTTTCTATAAATAAATAGTAAAAAATAAGAACAAATAGAAAAAATATGTTTATTGCATCCAAAAATAGGAAAAAATAAGATTTGTGTTTGTGAATGTATGGTAGAGCTAAATCATGAGGTTTAGCCTTAGTTCAGTCTTAGCTTTATGTTAAAATGGATTTTTATTGCTTTTGTAAAAGAAAAATACATAAAAAACATGCCTTAAACCTATCATCGAATACATAACTTTAAATAAGAGAAAGAAGGGGATTATTGAGTGCTTAAAGTATGGTGAATTTTTATTTTTTATGATGCACGACATATAAGGTACGTTGTTTAAAAATAAAAGGGTCTAGTAGTAGGAGAATGCTTGGTACTAGTTCTAAGCAGCAAACAACAATCATGGATTAGAAGAAAGGCATGGAGAGAAGTATCTTTGCACTTTCACAATGCTTATTGTTAGTTAATAAGCTTGTTTGAGAACGGTAGTCATACTCAATTACATTGCACACACCATATGGTATCATCCTGGATCTATAGCAATTGCTTTCATGCGCCACAATGACCTAGCTTGAGAGTGTCAAGTACCCTAAGCTATAGGGTTAGAGGTTTGGTTCCTTGGGGAAACATTCTATGAGGACCACTTGTTATCTCTTGGATCAATTCATCAAAAGAGTGGAGCTTTTTTCGAATGTGTTCTATGTGTTCACACGGTGTATCTTGGGGCCAATCCTCGAGGTATAGGAGAGCCATAATGGGGCTGCAGCAATTACTCGATGGGCACTTCCTTTTTTTGTGCTTACATGGTGTATAACATTTATATGTGTAGGGACTCCCACTAAGGAGTGTAGGGAATGATTATATGTTAGAGTACAATTTGTACAAACCTAAATTTTTGTATCTGAAGCTAGGGTAGTGTACCCCTTAGATGCTCATTGCCATGAGGCTGTGTGGGGTGGTTTTAGGTGAGTAGTAGAGGTCATGCTAGTTCCATAGAGCTAGTGTCGGGCCCATTTTAGGTCTCAATAGGTGTGATGCATTTGTCGGGAGCCACTAGTAAGTGGCGATTCTCGAACCTTGTCTGAAAAGGGACTTAAAGTTGATAACCTCGCCTATTAGGGGTGCTCTAAAGTATTTGTATAATGGGGTTTGTCTACTGTTTTAAACACTTGACTTGCCCTATTTAAAATCTCCTAACATACCTAATTAATTACGTATAGATTGAATCCTCCTACAATAGATGATTTATGTAATGTGGATAGTAAGCACCTAGTTGTGAGTCCACCCTCTAGTATGATGGCATGGTCCGAGGTTCGACTTGGTGCTCCTACATACAAAAGAAACATTGTTTACTTGGGGGTTTGTGATATTCTCCTCTACCTCACCAATATATTTGTGATCCACCTCGGCTTATGTGAGGAGATGGATAATCTTATTATGTGTATGACACTGATGGGGAAACAACACCAACATATGGTCTAGGGTGATTCCAATGGGTCCACTATGCTCCTCCCCTAACTTGTTCTAACATTTCCTATCTCATTGCACGTGTTAGACAAGAAAACAGATGTATTGTGGGTGGCCATATAGCAAATTCCCCACCACCATTAATTACGATTACACTTAGTAGCTAGGTGACCTAGACTACTACACTTCGTACACTAGAGGGTTCTGAGAGCAAGTTTTTGAGCACCTTTTGAGGGTTTGTGGGCTTCTCTTGGACTTAGTTGGCTTTTTGCATTCCTCTTCCTCAGAGTCCTCCTCCTCATTCTTACTCTTTTTCTCTAGGTCCAAATTTGTATCAGATTCACCATGTCTCATATGAAAGGTATTATCAGCAAGTTTCTCCAATTTTCTCTCTTTTTTGACATTTTTCAAAAGCTAGAAATATCTAAATGTAGTTAGCATTCTAGTAGAAATAATCAAGGTTATTAACTAATAAGTCTTTTGAAGCCAAAGCTTTGCATATATGCCAGTTCAAGCCTTGTACATATGGAGAGTGCAACATCTCACCATTGGATTGGGTGTTCTGAGACATTCGTCCTCTTAAGGCCTTAAACTATGCTGTAAAGCTCTAGACTATGGCACTACCTTATTTTAGTCTATGTTGTTTCTCTAACTTCTAGGCATCTGTCTTGTTGGATTGGAACCATGAGAAAATTTTTGTCTGAGAAATGTTAAATATTGCCTAGTTGGTTTTCGTTGCAAACCAAGCCATCGCCTATTAAAATAATCTTAAGGCTTAAACTTTGACTCATGGGACCAAGAGTTCATTCACATCGGCAAACATACTCTTGGAATACCTAATCTACCTGCCTTTCAAACAAACCTCATAAGATCATAGGGAATGGACCTACCAAAGACACTTATCAAGATGAACCAATTATTCAAAGGCATGGTGGATATAACGGTTTGACGTGAGGCATAAAGAAAGAACTCATTTTTTAAAATGATATTTGGGATTGTATGTCTAGGCTACTTTCTTGATATTTTTTAAAGGTTGTGGCTTATGATGAGGCTAAAGCATTGAATATTGATGGAAAAAGGCTTAACATACTACCATAAGATCTTTTAAACTAAACTTGGGATTCCTTGTGGACTTGTAAGAAAAGTTCTTATGTTCTATGTGGTGTGTGGAGTTATGGGTGAAGCGTTATACCTCCATCGAGGTCCTAATACATAGAATAAAAATATTATATAACATGATTAAGGTCCCAACATATATAATAAATAATATTATAAACTTTAATGATATTTAAAAATTAGTAAAAATAACATTACATATCTCAATCGAGGTTATAAAATATTTACCATGTCACCCCTAATGGACGAATAGTTCCATTAGGTGGATGTAGTGTATGTAAGTCGTGGTTACATGTAATAGGTAGAGGTTAATATAGCTTAAGAATGTTTTAGAAGTGATTGAAATATTTGCTAGTTCATATTTTTGAAAAGGTATAGGTGGAGGTTTTATTGTAGTGACTGAGAGAGTAACATAGCAAGGAGAATCACAGATATTATGTCTGATAGGATACAAACTCTATATCTACACGAGAGATAGAGACACATATATGACATGGCACCTCTATTTACACACTATGTAAGTTGTTGACCTCTTCTTGACATGGCACCTCTATTTACACACTATATGAGTGGCTAACCTTGCCTTCTCATGAGGGCCTGTGATACAACTCAAATTTGAGCTACTCTCATAAGAAAACCTATATTTCTCAACTTATCTCATGAGCTTACTTCCTACTTGTATTCATTTTCAAAAAATTAATCCAATATCACATTATTTTGAAAAAACTTTCTGAGACTACACAGATTGAGCAAACAAAGCCATAATTAGGTCCCAAGTTCTGGATGTGGTCACCGAATGCAAATTGGTTGTACCATCTTTGTGGCACAAGAGAGCCTTATCATACCCAAACCCAACATAGGGATATGCTAGTATTATAGACTTAACAACAAATAATACAAATAGAGTGAACTACTATTTATGCACTATTGAGACCATATATTGAAACAATATATTCCATCAAATGTGTACAGGGTTTGATAATAGATATCAGAATATAGAGTACATGCTAGAAGGTTACTACCCAGAATAAGTACATGACAATGGACTAGCTGACTTAGCTACCCTTGTAGCATTACACTGAATGATTACAAGGAGATCATTAGGGGTTAGGAAAATTTAGGACCTAAACAATGAGTCAAAGGAGGAATTAAAGAGGAAGATGGATGGATGTGATATCAAGATGAGAGAGATAAAACAAGGGTAACTAAGAGAGAGTCCATGTAAAGACAACTTGAGGAGGAGGAGAACACCACAACACTTATTCTGTGCTCACTTTTTAGAGATTTTGGTGCCCATGATGTCATGAGATCCTTCTGTCATAATCCTTGGTGAATTTTCCACGTTGTGTTACTATGCCATTGCCATTAGGATTGATGGCCTCTTTTAGTTGCCTTCCCATGAATGCTATTTTGGGTTGTCAATCAGACCATACTCACATGGCATGCATAGAGGAATCAAATCCACATGAATCATTCTTTGATGGCACCTTTGTCCTCTAGAGAATGCTATTCTTGTGTGGGGTTTGGTGGTGCAAGTGTGGGGTTGAGACCAAGATTTTGGAAAGCTAGTAGTGGTAGACTAGGTGGGATAGGTAGACCCAAATGGGGTTGGGGTAGAGTAAGATAGGGTGTGGGACTAAAGGAGTAGGAGATAAAGCCAAGAGCAGTGACTAATGGAGGTTGGAGGATGTTGTGCTGAAGCCAGAGGTCCATATAGGCCTACTAAGCCGCCAGAGGTCCATGAGGCTACAAGATTTTATGAGTATAGATTTTAACCACTAGGATTCCCAAGTAACTCATGTAGCTTATTGGAGCCGATCTCACTCCACTCTTGCAATATACACTACTATGTTCAAAACTCAAATTTCTAATATGTTTGGCTAGCAAAATCTTGGAGAGAGTAGATGAACATCCTCAAAGTGCAACAACCAGGGGAGGTGGAGAATCATCATCCTCTATGTCAATAGGTTCAAACTCATCTGAAGGTGGAGGAGGAGGTACTAGATCTGATGGCGGAGGTGAAGGCACACTCTTCTGTAAACCTGAATAGGTTAAGAAAGCAGACAAATATGATCCATATGTGACATTGGTAACATTACCCCTGGTGACTTTGACGAAATGTTGATCCATTTTAGTGAGGAGGTAAGTGCTCCAATCAATAGCAACGCCTTTCAACACCATCCTGGAAGCTATGAAAAGCTCTTTGGACAAGTACTGGGATGGCGTTTTGGCAGGCATAAACCTGTCCTGGAGAAACTGACATACCATCTTTCATATGGGATCAGTGATCATGGAAAAGGAAACTCCTGAAGAGTTTATCACCTTCTTAACATCCAGCATTTCCCTTGTCTGCTTTTGTAACAGCTTCAGAATCTCTTCATTAGAGAAAAGCTGACGAGTGGTAACAAAAGGTTCATCTTTGGAGGGAAGAGACAGAGCCTTCCCTAAGTCTCGAGGTGTCAAAGTCATAGAAATTCCCTGGACTAGTCCTGTCTTCTTGCTGTAGGAGGCCAGAAACTCATCACATAATGACGGATCCTCTGGAAGCAATGGAAAGGAAGAAGCCACAAAAGCAGCAAGTCCCGCCTTCATGAGAGGCTCAAAAGTGAGTAGGGAAGAGTAATCCCTACTAACTAATGGGACGTACTGGATAGGGGGAGGAGCGTGAGAAGGCGCCATTCAGATGGTTACACACACACCACAAACACAGACAATCAAGGAGAATGCCTGCAAAGCAACAGACAAAAAACCAAGGATAAGAGAACCACCAAAACAATAAAACGTGAGGCGACCAACTAACCCCAAGCAAACCACAACCTATAAAAAATTCGACATGACCTCTAGACAAATGCGACCGAAAGCTTCATGCTATGCATCAGACAAACACCCAGAACCCCGTATCAGGCAATAAAAGAAAAAAACTACACACCGTATCCTTAACCGTAACAAAGACAGGAAACCAAAACATCACCACATCCGACACACATCAAGACCACATCTTGGATGTTTGACCATGGAAATAACTCCAATGAGTGCGCATACCCATCCCACGAAACGGTTCGTTAAAAAGGGGAATTAAGTGCAGTGAGGGGGAATTAATTTAATGAAGGGTTTATTTTAAGAAATTATTAAGAAATGGGTGAATTTTTATTAAGTGATAAACCTTAGCAAGAAAACGGCGGTTCCTTCTTAAAAATTAAATTCCCAATTATTAGGTGAAAGCGGTGCTTTAATTCAAATCCTGGACTTCGATACCCAGACTAGGTCTCTAAATGCAAGTTCATTGATTACAAATTAAGGTGATGTGGAGCACTTTTTTGCCAGCGCGTGCTCTTGTGATGGCTGGTTCATTTTAATTAAAAATATTAAAGTGTCTCTCTAGCGCACGTAGTGCGTGCTAAGTGAACGGTGGGTTTATTTTAATTAAAAAAATATGGTGTATGTAGCGCGAATGCGCGTGCCATGATGGTAATTAGGTTTCATGTATGTTAAGTATTGGTTTGGTTGTTTTGTTTTTTTTTTTCGTGGTTGTGTTTTATTTTTATATTAACCGTGGGTTTTGGGGGAGCTTTTTAAAAAAATAACAAATAAAAGGGAAATACCTGGTAGTGGGTGCATGGAAATGCAAAGAATGCGCTCTCCTCAAGCAAAAAATATATGGATGGTTTCTAGACATTTAGTTGGGGTGTTGGATGAAAAAGGTTTTATTTATTTATTTTTTTAATTTTCAAGGAATTTAGGTGTGAAATGAAATATTATGACAGCTAAGAAAAATATGCCAAAGATAAAGAAAAATGTTAAGGAAAGGGTTAGGAATTTTTCAGAAATTAATTTGGAATTTTTTAGCATTTTTAATGAATTTTTTCATATTTTTGGGTATTTTGAAAAGATTTGGGAATTTTAAAATGGGCAGAAATATTTTTTTTTGAAATTTACAGGTGTAGAAAAATATGGCCATGGGTTGCAAAAATAAGAGGAAATGTTTCTAGATTTTTCTGTAATATTGTTAGAATTTAAAGTGTTATTTAATGATTTGTTGTGTATTTTTCAATGTTTTTTTGTTTTTTTTTTAATTGTAAAAGGGTTTGCGAGTATGTGAATTAAAAATCTGGGAAAATACCCAGCAATAGGCTGCGTGGCAGCTGCGTGTCAGCAACCAACGATCAAAGTCCCGCAGCCGCGCACGAACAACCGCACGATCAACCACAAGCTCGTACACACCCGCACGCGTGTCGACGTCTCGAGGGAAAACCGGCGTGTGGATGGGGCGGTGTGCGAGGTGCCGCGTGACGGGGGGTTAAGGAGGGGTCAGGTGCTGCGGGGCTGCTGGGGTAGGACAGCGGGCTTACAGAAGGATAGGGGGTGGGTGGGTGCAAAGGTGGGGGGAAAGAGGGCCTGGTTAGTGGTGGGGGGTGTGCGTGTGGGGATGGGGTGTGAAGGGGGATTAGTGGAGTGGGGGAGGTAGTGGGTGCTGGGGGCAGGAACATGGATTAGAGGAGGGGGTAGGGTTGTGTGTATGCTGGGGGAAGGGTATGGGGGTGGTGGGAAGGGGGTTTAGTGGGGGGGGTTAATGGGGGTGGTGGGAAAGGGGTTTAGTGGGGGGGTTAATGGGGGTGGTGGGAAAGGGGTTTAGTGGGGGGGTTAATGGGGGTGGTGGGAAAGGGGTTTAGTGGGGGGGGTTAATAGGTATGGTGGGAAGGGGTGGACCATGTGGCGGGCAGGAGCGCAAGTAGCGGTGACCGTGGCAGGCAGGAGCGCAGGTGGCGGCGACCTTGGCGGGCAGGAGCGCAGGTGGTGGCGCTGGACGACAGGGAGGGCAAATGGCGGGGGCTCGGGCGACGGCTGGCGAAGATGGCGCGGGCTGGAGCGACGACTGGCGGGGGCTGCGGGCTGGAGCGATGACTGGCGGGGGCTGCAGGCCACAAGGCGAGGAGGCGGCCGCTGTAAGGCTGGCCGGGGAGGGAGGACAAGGCCGGAGGGAGAGGAAGGAGGGGAAGGAGAGGGGAGGAAGGAGGAGAGAAGGAGAAGAAGAGGAGGAGGGGGGGAAGGGAAATGGCGGGGAGGAAGAAGGAGGTAGGGAGGGGAGAAGGAAATGGCGGGAAGGAAGAAGGAGGTAGGGAGGGGAGAAGGAAATGGCGGCACGCAAGAGCAGGGGGAGAGGGAAAGAGGAGAGGGGAAGCAGTTAGGGTGGAAGGGTCGGGGAGAGAGAACATGGGGGGTGGAAAGGCATAGGGGCGGGGTCCATAGGGGGGGGTGCCTAGCGGGTGGGGTAGAGTTAGGATTAGGTGCTAGGGTTAGTGGGTAGGGTAGAGAGGGTGCCCAAGGGGTGGGGTAGGGTTAGGATTAGGTGCTAGGGTTAGTGGGTAGGGTAGGGAGGGTGCCCAAGGGGTGGAGTAGGGTTAGGATTCAAAAAGGAGGCGTATCCCCCCCGTCCCACGTGCGTGCGCGGGGCGGGGGTAAAAAAAATTTACCGTGACGGGATTCAAAGGGCGCTCGGATATGGGGACGAGGCACGCGGATGCAACCGGGGCGTGTGAAGATGCGTAAAATCGAAAAAAGGCGCGTGCACGCGCGGGACGGGCGCGTAAAAACTCATAAAAATAAAGAAAAATTAATAACTCCCAATCCGGACATCAAAACGAAATGACGTAAAAACAAAAAGTGGGCAGGACGGCAGGGGGAAGACATGAAAAATATGTAACTGAGGTTCCGGGAGGGGTAAAGGGCGGTCACGTGCAAAAACACAAAAAACGGATCAAAAAACTGCAATTAAAAATTAATATCGGAAGATCCGTGCATCGGAACGAGGTGCAAAAAAAAGGAAAACTATGCAGAAAGACGTGCCCAACAATCCTATCACATCAAAACATAGTTCTGACTGAGATAAGATGAGTTCACGTGGGAAAAACCCAAAACAAAACCTAAAAATGGGATCAAAAATTAATATCGAACGAACTGTTCGCTGAAATGACATGCAGTAAGAAGGAAAAATCTCCGCAGGAAGGAATGGCACAGGGTTGTCATGTTAAACCGCAGTTCCGGTGGAAGTAGGAGGGGTTCATATGTGAAAAACACCAAAAATACGCCCGAAAACTCATTTAAAATTTAATAATTAAAAATCCGAAAGTCGAAAGAGGGGGGAGGAAAAAGGAAAAAGGTGGGGGAAGACACAGGGGACACGACTGTCAAATCAAATTGGAATTCCAATGCAAACAGGGCAGGTTCACATGGAAAAATGTCAAAAGACGCACGAAAAAGTCTTTAAAAAACTGAAAAATTAATATTGGATAAACCGTGCATCGGAATGACTCGGAGTAAAAAGGAAAAATGTCAGGGGAAAAGTGGTTGTCAAGGCTATGATGTCAGATCACAGTTTCGAAGCAAGAAAAGCGCGTTCATATGGAAAACTTGCTAATTTACGAAAAATGCTTTAAAAATTAATAACTCGAAAACCGTGCACCGGAACAAGGGTAGGTAAAAAGGAAAAATGGTCAATTCAAAAAGAGGAACAAGGCTATAAGGTTGGATTTGGACTTCGGTAAACATAGGGTGCGTTCACATGGCAGGATCTCAAAAGTAGGGAATGAAGGAAAACTGCAAGGGAATAGCCCCAAGGGTGGGTGGAACATGAACGAATGGGTGGGAAGGGACCCTATCAGGGTAACAGCAAGTCATGGCATAGAGGCATTAGCAAGTTAAGGCATATGCAGAGGGGTATGCAATGTAGACACGCAGGGACGCGTCCCCACACTTAAGACCTTAACAGATAGGGTTAACCGAGCAACAGGGACCTAGGACCACGCCACAGACCATCCACTAATGTCCGCACACTTAAAAAATGAACGTCACTGAAAA
Source organism: Lygodium microphyllum (assembly GCF_053477565.2). Lineage (NCBI taxonomy): Eukaryota > Viridiplantae > Streptophyta > Polypodiopsida > Schizaeales > Lygodiaceae > Lygodium > Lygodium microphyllum. The sequence continues at coordinate 37,115,576 of NC_141150.1, forward strand.
ACAGAAGTTGTAGGGTTAGAAAAACTTGGCCCATTTTGTGAAGGATCAAGGTTGATTGTCAATAACACGTCCTGTATTGTTGTCGGCTGCTGGAGGTACCAAGGCATCTTCTCGGCACACGTTTGTCATGGCAGGGACCATGCGGCAGTACCCAGGGAGGTGGCGGATGGAAGGAATCGCATGAAATTTATCGATGATGAGGGATATTGCATTCAACTCACAGTCACTCAAATGAAATGAAAGAACTGTCACTCGCCCCATGACTAATAGCACTCAAGGAAGAATGATTGAAACCCATATCTCATACCCGATTTAGGAATCAACAGGGGAATGGTGCAGAGGGAGTATGCCAGGGTGCACAGTTGATGGTGCATTAGTGCGTCCAACCCGTCTGGCATAAGTGCAAGGAGGAAGGCAAGGGAGCCTTATAGTGCAGTGTACAGAACAGGGTGACGTGTCCTATGATGATGGTAGAGACCCGTCCCGTAGGTGCATAAGGAAACAGAAACATACTTGACTCCAAGTGTCGTAACGTCCCTCAATCTCACCTCTCGGTAATTGATTGAAGAAACTCCAGTCACACTCAGCCCACCCTTTGACTCACTCTCTGTTGATAGTTACAGGAGGGCAGCCATGTCCTGAAACCCATTGATGTAATCCTCACGGTCACTTGTGCAAAGGTTGTATGCCTTGTGCGCATTTGATGGTGCAGCTGTGCATCCCGCCCTGTGCCGGCATACAGTGCGAGAAGGAAGGTCAGGGAGCCTTATGGTGCAGTGCACAGAAACAAATTGTGCTTTGTGCATTGAGAGGCCCATCCCGTGCATGCAACACTTCATTCACACTACTCACCTCTCATTTGATTTGAAGAGAAAAGACTGGTCACTCGGCCCACCCTCTGTCCCACTCATTGTTGAAAGTTACAGAGGGCAACCCATACTCACGTCCCCATCCGGTTAGGATGAAAGCTCACGTCACTCAATTGTTTGTCGATAAAGATCGCATTGTCAGTTGTTGAAGAGGCGTACCCAGGGAGGTAGCCATCAAATCGAATGTTGTGTTGGATAGGACATGTCGTCTGCTAGAGGACAGGTAGACGCGTTGCAAAGAGACCCAGGACACAGCGTACCAAGGGAGGTAGCTTCAGAATTGGATCCTGGAAATTTCAAGTGATGAATCCACTTTTTGGACTGCTGGGTGTTGCCACCTTTTCCACAGCCAGCTTCCCGCCCAAGGGTGTTTGCCACCTTTTCTTAGAACGAGGCCTGCTATGACAGGGAATTGCTTCCTTTTCTACCATAACAGTTTTTTTTTTTAAAATTTCATTTTTTTTTCCTATTCCTGAGGGTGTTTCCACCTTTTCTCAAAGAATAGGTCGGCATGACAGGGACCTATGTCCTTTTCTCCCATGACCGATATGTATATGTTTTTCTTTTTCTTTTTCTGTTTTTTTCTTTTCTTTTCTTTCTCTTCGAAATAAGTAAGGAAATGGTAGAAAGACCATGTATCAAGACCAACCTCGCCACTGTCGCTGGTGGAAAATAGAGGATAAGAGATCACGGCTGGAAGGGGGAGTTGAGGGGACAGAGGGTTGCGTCGAAAGAATGAAGTGACCATGATTGTCAGGATCCCCAAGGAAGGAAGTACTTCTTCAGGCGATATCCATTGATCAGGAAGGGATCATCAGAGGCATCAACGGTCTGCACTTGGACAGAGCCATTAGGGTTGACGGCAAGTATCTTATAGGGGCCCATCCACCACTGTTGGAGCTTGCCAGGAAACTTGCCAAATCGTGAATCATAGGCTAGGACTAAATCACCTTCTTTGAACTCCTTGTGCTTGATGAAGCTGTCATGGTAAGCCTTGCGTCGAGCTTGCATGGCTTCCATGCACTGTAGAGCCATCCTGCAAGTTTCGTCCAAACATTCCAGGTGCAGGAGACAGCGTTGCAGTGAATCATCGTCCTCCAAACGCTCTTTGATAGCCACTCTCAAAGAGAGTAATTCCAGTTCAACAAGGAAAATAGCTTCTGTACCATACACCAGCTGGAAGGGTGTTTGTCTTGTTGCTGCTTTATAGGAGGTTCTATACACCCAAAGGGCCTCTGTAAGTCGATCATCCCAATCACGACGATGTGCAGCAATTGTTCTTGTCAGAATCGAGCAGAGGATGCGATTCGTGACTTCGACTTGGCCATTGGCTCTGGGGTAATAAGGAGTGGACTTGCAATGGCGGATCTTATACAACTCTGTGAAATCTTTTATGACTTTATTAATGAAATGAGTGCCTCTGTCACTTACCAGCTCTAAGGGACTACCAAAATGGGTGATGATATTCTCATACATGAACAGGGCCACGCTGTTACCATCGTCCCGCCTCAGGGCTTTAGCCTCACACCACTTTGTGATATAATCCGTACATACGAGGATGTATCGGTTCTATTTCCTTCTGGTGGGAGAATCGATTGGGCCTAGAAGTCAATGCCCCACTTCTCAAACGGCTTTAAGGAAAGGATAGGTTGCAGTGGCATGGCACTTGTCTTTGTCGGTTTCCCCATTCTCTGACAAGCATCACATCTTTTACAGTAATCATAGGCATCCTTATGAATGGTAGGCAACTAGTATCCTGCTAGCAGAGCCTTCCTGGCTGTGGCTTCTCCTGCAAAGTGACCTCCACATGGCTCGTCATGGCAAGCCTTCAAAACAATCCCAATCTCATCTCCTACAACACATCTTCGGAGCACTTCATCTTTGCCTTTCTTGTACAATCCACCGCCTAACAGGGTGTAGGGGGTTGATTCTAGCATAAGCTTCTTCCTTTCCTGACTAGAAATACCAGGAGGATACTGTTGGGTTGCCAACAGATTGGCAATGTCTGCATACCAAGGAGTTACAGTTTCTACCAAGAATAGGGAAGCATCAGGAAGGTCTGGATCATCCTGCTCCTCGTCTGCAGTTTGTGGGATACGCGACAGATGATCAGCCAGAACATGGGAACGACCCGACTTAGTAATTACCTCAAAGTCAAACTCCTGAAATAAAAGGAGCCATCTCATCATTTGTCCTTTCACATCTGCTTTGTTCATTACGAAGGACAGGGCCTCATGATCCACATAAAATTTAAAGTGGGTAGATAGGAGGTAATGGCAGAACTTCTCTAGGGCAAACACCATTGCCAAGCATTCCAGCTCTGTCACTGTATAGTTCCATTCCCTATCAGTGACTTTTCGGCTTGCGTAATAGATTAGTTGATCCAGCTTTGAGGAACCCTTCTGGCAGAGAACTGCGCCTAAGCCTTCAATGGATGCATCAGTGTGTACATGGAACTCTTTCGTCCAATCAGGAGGTTGCAGAATGGGTACCTCAATCAAACACTGCTTCAGAGTGTTGAAGGCTTTGTCACATTCTTCCGCCCAAGTAAACTCTACATCTTTCCTCAGAAGCTTGTGCAAGGAGGTTGCCTTTGTTGCAAAATGGGCTATGAATCTTCTGTACCCACATGGCCTAGGAATCCCCTCAACTGTTTGAGGTTGGTGGGTGCTATCAAAGCTGCGATCTTTTCGATCTTTGCAGGGTCTGTTGATATCCCCTGTGCAGAGACAATGTGGCCCAACAGAACTCCAGAAGAGACCCCAAAGATGCATTTGTCGGGGTTGAGAGAAATCCCATACTCCCGGCATCGGTCAAAGCATTGTTCCAGGTGTTCCCAGTGTTCACGGATCAAACTATAGACACAGAAGTCATCCAAATATACCTCAATAAAGTCGTGCAGATGATTTTGAAATGCGGCCATCATGACTCGCTGAAAAGTAGCAGGGGCATTGCAGAGCCCAAATGGCATCACTCGGTAAGCGTAGGTCCCCCATTCTGTGGTGAAGGTTGTTTTGGACTGGCTTTCTTTTGGGATTTGGACTTGGTTGTATCCGCTGAATCCATCCAGAAGGGAATAAAGCTCATGTCCTGCCACTGTGTCCAACAGTTGGTCTGTGAAAGGAATCGGAAAGGGATCCTTCTTCGTCTTGGAATTCAACTTGCGGAAATCCACACATATTCGCAATTTGCCATTCTTCTTGGGTACAACCACGATGGGTAAAACCCATTCACTATTTGCCACTGGATAGATGAACTCGGCTTCCGGAAGCTTCAACAGCTCTGCTTTTACCAATGTGGAATAATTCGGGTTCATTCGCCTCTGTCGTTGCCGTACTGGCTTGGCATCAGGCTCCAAGTCAATATGATGCTGACATATTGTGGGATCAATCCCCTTTAGGTCCTTGTAGGACCATGCAAACACGTCCAAATTCTCTTTCAACAAGTTGTACAAAGTTGACAACTCCTCTTCAGGAAGGCTGCAACCCACCTTCAAGTGGCGTTCCGTGCCATTTGCATCCACAAAGGTTAACTGCCTTTCACCTTCTACTTCATGAATGAAGGTCCCACAGACTGCTTCTGGGTACAGATCCGACTCCTTCAAAGGAGTGGTATCCTCTTCTGATGTCCCACTAGAACCAACTTCTTCTTTTGATAGAGACTTAGGTTGCCTCTTGAGATGTTGGAATGGGATTAGAGCCGTTTCGGGTTTGGTTTCAAAATTAATTACCTCTTGGCTTGAAGACTCCTCTTCTGAAGATGTCACATCCAGGAACGTCACATAACAGGGACCCTCTGATGCCTGTTGGGTTAGTGGGACTGGTGCTTATTGGCACGGTGCATCATCATCATCTTTCTTTGACAAGGATGGGTGAGGACGGCATAAGCCACTGTTGAAAGACAGCTTATTCTTCTTAATCCATTTCGTATAAAGGTTTTGCATACGAGAAGATCCATTTACCAGACCAAATGGTACCATCGTCATTCTATCCCACAGCATGAGCTCGTCTGCTTCTAATGCTTCTGAAACTTCTTCTCCAAATGTATCTTCTTCGGGTGGAATAGACTCTTCCATCTCGCTTTCATAACCTTCTTCGTCCATATCATCTCCATCCTCTTCTGTCTCAGTCTCTGTCTCTGCTTCTGCTTCTGCTTCTGCTTCTGTCTCTGTAGGAGCTCTGTAAGAGAAGAAAAGGTTCTCTATTTCATCTTCTGCCTCTGTCTCTGGCTCTGTTATGGCCATATAACAGGGAGAGCAATACATCCATGCTTCTATCTCACTGTCAGAAGTGATTTCGGAAATAGTTCCTAGTTCAGGTAGGAAGTATTCACCCATTGACAATGGCTTTGCATCTTTTGGGAGTTGGCTTACAGTATCCACTGTTAAGGAACGTGCCACTGTTTTCCTGGGAAGGATATGTTTGACAGCATCTTCGTCCGCCGATGTCCCCTCTGTAGCCTCATTAGGGGAGTCAGAAGATAATTCCAAGGAGGTGGATCCATGTCCTTTTTGAGAACCATATAGCTTCAGCACCAGTTTGTTGGGTCCTCTACCCAAGGTCAAGGTTCCTTTGAACCAATCCATCCTTGCTCGGGCTTCAAAAAGCCATGGTCTACCCAGTAACAGAGGGTAGGATGTACCATAAGAGTTCGGCTTCACCACCTGATAGGTTAGCCAATAATCTTTTCCAGCCACTATAGTCTTCACATATGGGAGAATGCCCAAAGGCTTGATTCTGCTTTGATCCGCCAGTCTGATGAGCCATTGGGTTGGTTGCACACCTTGTAGGCCTAGATCCTTCATTGTCACATCCGTCATAATGTTCACTGATGAACCACCATCAATCAGTGCATTTGCAATAAAGCAGCCTTCTATCCACACGCCAGTCTCTGGAGTACCTGGATCTAGGAAGGTGTTAGCTACGTCCACTTCTTTGACAGGCTCTGGAGCTTTATTGGACTTTGTTGTTGTTGAGGGAGAAATCCTTAAGCCACATCTTCTTGTCAATATACTTTTGAACCTTTTCTGGCAACTGGGAGACAACATCAATAATTGTCGGAATGTGAGGTTTGGTTTAAAGGTATCTAAATCTTTGACCAGATCGTATTCCTTAATAGGATCCACTGGCTTCTCTAATCTGTTAGGGAATGGGGTAACGCCCATTTTCATCTTCCCTCTCTCTTCCAACAGGGGAATCATGGAAACTTCTTCTGTCACTTGTGGCACTTCCTCCTCTTCTGTCTCCTGGACCTTTGGTCCTGTCTCTGTAACTCTCTGTGGCACTGTAGGGCTCTGTACGGCACTATCAGGCTCTATTCTGTTCTGTTCTTCTGGTGGAAGATTGAACTTCACTGTTCTGGAAGGAGGATTATTTTCTTTCTGGATAGGTGGTTCCTTCTGCTTTGCATGTGTGATGGTAGCAACTTCCAATTCCACTAAATTGGAGGTAGGCTCTTGGGCCTTAGCCGAACTGTCAGTAGCACTGTTTTTCACTGGGGCTGGGCTTGGACAATCTTTTGCAGTGTGGCCTTCTCCTTTTCTTCGACTGCATAAGGGCTTGTAATCCACTGACCTTCTGGGATTTGGACAATTTGGTGAGATGTGTCCCTTTTCTCCGCATCTGTAACACTCCACTTTTGATCTCTGACCACTGCTAGAGTGTCTTCCTCTGTAACTTTGGGAAGGAAATCTTCTCGGTCCGAAATTAGGACCAAACTCTCTACGCTTTGGTCCAATATCCTGTGTTGTCATTTTGGATTCCAGCAAGTTGAATCTTGCGTCTTCTTCCTTCCTTCTCCTATCATGCATCTCCTTCAGAGAGCAAATGTCCTTTGTATGGTTCTTCTGCAAATAGTAGGAACAGAAAGCTCCAAGAATGGTTGGTTTTCATGTACATTCAGTGGCTAAATGACCTGCTTGATGACACTTACCACACCAAGTATTTGACCGCATCACATCTCTTCCTGCTCCTGCAACGTTGGATATGCTAGCGGTATTCACTTTCAGCGTCTGTAGCTGCTCTGTAATCACATCCATCAACTCCTTTTTTATATTTGCAATTGAGTTGGATAAATAATCCTTCAAGCTTTCTCCTCTAGAGGTACTGGCAGTAGGGTTTTGAGGAGTCTCTGTAATCACTGCATAAACAGGTTGGGCTGGTGCAGCAGGGTCTCTGTTCTGATTCTGATTCAGAGCTCTTGTTTGAACTGTTGGCTGTTGACTCCAGTTGGTAGGGTTCCACTGTTGGTGCTGATTTGGCATTGGGGAAATTGGTTGGGACCATTGTTGTTGTGGTTGAACTATCATTTGAGGCATGGATTGTGGCCACTGTGGATTTGGTGCACTGTACTGTGATACTGGGGGCATCTGTTGGTAGGGGTAGGGGACAGTCCCTAGGACTGCATTTGGTGGGTACATCATTCCTGGCATCAGAGGAGGTAGGACTCCTCTTCCTGAATCCATCGTCAATCTAGCTTCCACTTCATCATACAGTCTTGCACCTTCTGTTGCAGCTTGCAGTGTGGCTGGTCTTTGCAGCTCCACAAACTTACGGACTTCTGGTTGTAATCCTCTGAGAAACACTCCCTTCTGAATGCCATCATCTAGATTATGGTTAGTCCATCTCTTCAGGATGGATTCCATTCGTGAGACATAAGCTTCTAATCTTTCTCCAGAGGACTGACCAATGCCAAAAGTTCATGCTGCTTGTCTCTCATACCACTGAAACGCCGCGCCCTTGAAAGTGGCGGGGAATATTGCTAACCAATGCTCAGGGGTTTTGGCATTGTTAGCCACACATGCTACCATAAACTCTGCTACATGAAGATCGGGGTCTTCATTGTACTCTCCCTTAAAAACTGGCAATGGGACTACATTCGCTGGCCTGTCATCAATATTTCCAGGACGGATCTGGCTTGGAAGTGGACCTCCAGCAGGAGGAGGAAGGGCTTGATGTGCCATTGGGACTTCTGTAAAGAGTTCCGCAAGGGCGTCAAAGGTGGCTTCTGCTGCGAACTCGTTCTCAGCCTTGATTTTTGCTTTCTCTCTTCTCACATACCTCTAGACTCGTTCTAACGCTTGCCTCTTTATTGCGTCATTCATCAGGGGGTTGGATCCACTATGTTGTTAGTGCTCCACAGAGGGTTAACAGAAGGCTTTAGACTCTGGAGGACTGTCTTGCCAACATTTCTTCTACTTCTTCCTTTTCAACATTTCTGAATTCTGCTTTCATGCCACTGCACAGACGAAGGTATTCGGTTCTGAAGGTGTCAAAATGCATACGTCTGAGCATTGTAGTGGTGCCATCATCATAGTAATGCCAGCTTCTGATAGTTTCAACAGTGTATGTTGTAAAGAACACTCTGTCTACCAACTTCCAGTGGGTTGCCAATTGAACAGACAGAAGATTATCAGTGCACCAAGCATCCCATGTATCTTGCTGTTGAGCATCCACGAACAAATTCCAACTCTTTTCCTTCTTGTCTTTGTGAACCTCTACAGACCAAGACTCCTGAAGCTTCTTCACAATCTCCCACTTAATGATGTCTGGAAACTTCTCAATGAATGCCAAATCTTCCATGGATGGTCATTCTCTCTGTTTCTGCTCTTCAGTTTGTTCCCAAACAGTTTGCCACCAAGATGCAAGTTTCTGCTGCTTCAACAGGAAGAGGAAACTGTCCACCAGATAGAGCATGCATCATGATGGTGATGTGTTTCCGCCATTGTGGGATGAACTTCTTGTAGAAAGTGGCTTTGATTATAAGAAATTCCAACTCTTCAGTGGAAGAAGGAACTTTACAAACATCCATTGAATTCTTCTCTTCTTGGCAATGCCATTTCCTTCATTTTCAGCCTCTTTTAGTGCTTGTTGATGGCAAGGTTCCCCGGCTGCGCACCAAAAACATGGAGCCCCAAGAGGAACACCAAGGAAAAGGGAATTCTCTTGTAAGAAAATCTATCTTGTAACATCAGCAAGCTTGTTTATTATGTTTTATATGATCACACTGAAGAAAAGAATACCAGGCACAACAAATCTTCATGCAGCATCATGTAGATCTCCCACGGATTTGATAGAATCAACCATATTCTTCAATATCTTCATAAAATCCATCAATAGAACAAAGAAAGCAAAGAATACACCATCTTTGAATGGAATTACATCACATATTATTCATCTTCAATGTCTTCATAGTCTTCTCTCTCAATCTCTCATATACAATCACTCTGTTTTAGTAGAATTGATTATCTTTGACTCTCTCTCTCTCTCTCCATCAATAATACATCATATTCTCACTACAATCTCTCAAAATCACTCTCAATAATCCCTCTTAGGTCGTGGATACCCCTCCCAAGAGGTATGTCTAATATGAAGAGTCACCAGAGCCACTGCACTATCCTTTCATAGCTCACTATTGTCACTTCACTCCAGTCTTCACTTGAGTCTTCAACAGCTACTTCTTTCACTTCTTTCAGCTCTTTTACACTTGTATTCACCTCTTTCCATGGCTATAAAACTTTCCCAAGCTACACTCTCATCCATCAAAACACATACAGAAGCATACAGAACAGTCATCACAGAACAGTACCAGAACAGCTACAGTACAGAACAGAACAAAACAGAAATAGAGGCTCTACAGAAGGTTAGAGAAGGTCATCAAAACCACATAACTCATACTCAAACCATTCCAAACTCTCACAAACCATTCAATAAACTTTTACAAGATCTCAATCTTCATCAATCAATACTCCATCCCTCCTTATAGAAGACAATCAGAACAAAACAGAACAAAATAGAAGCTATACAGAAGGTATATAGAACCAATCAGAACCTATCAGAACATCACAGAACCACTAATAAACATCATTAACTTCCAAAACACAATCAATATCATCCAAAAAACTCTCAAACCACTTCTAAACCAATGAATCATCTCATAAAACCAACCATTCAGCTCTCAAAAACAACAAAAATCAGCCAAAACACAAGTCATTTCAACACTCAACATGTTGCATTCTCTACAATTCTTCTTCTCTGTGAGGGTTAATCTTCTCATTGAAAATAATTGTGGGTAGGGGCATCTTGTAGCCATATGTAGGCTCAAAGGTTAAAACTCCAATGCTAGCATGAGTGGAGTTATTATAGAAAGACTTAGCCAAATGCAGCCATGAGTCCCATGCATGTTCCACATCTTGATAGAAATGATGAAGCTAAGTCTTCAACCACTTATTCACCCTTTCCATCTAGCTCAGTCTATAAATGATAGATTGTAGAAGAAGCCAATTTAGTACCCATAAAGCTAAATACCACTTGCTAAAGTTACTCATGAATTTGATATCCCTATCACAATCACCTGTAGTAATCCATGTAATGTAAAGATTTACTCCACGAATTAAAGTCACTTGTCAAGCAGTGAATTGGGTCTTTGATAGGAATAAAATGGGCTACCTTAGTGAGTCTGTTCACTATACATAAATGCTATTTCAACCCTTTTTGTTAGTAGGTGAGTGAGTGATGAAATCCATGGTAATATGTGTCTATTTTTTTCCTTCATGGGGATTGGCAATGGCTGCAACAAATCACCTAGCTTATGGGTGCTATCATTATGGAATTGGATACCTATTCTTCATTTTGTGATCTTGTTTAGATCCATGTAGTCAATACACATCCTGAAGGATTCATCTTTCTTATTCGCTAACCAGACCAAGATGCATAAGGTGAAGAACTAGGCTCTATGAACCCCACATGCAAAAGCTCTTTGATTTACTTGGCTACTTTTTTATCACTACAACATATACATGCTATAATGACATTTTCTTTATATATAAAAAAATATCCCCATCGTCGGTATTAGCGTCGCTACAAAACCATTGCTATTTGCCTCGCTATTTAGCGACGCTAATACAGACGAAAATAGCAACGGTTACAGAGGAATTTCCGACGCTAATATCAATGATTGCAGAATTATTTTCCGACGCTGATACCGACGGTTGCAGAGAATATTTTTTTTTTGTGGCAGAGCTGTAGATGCAGCCCTGCCACAGTTAGAGCCACACAGGGCTAAGAGACAATTCCTACTATCAAAGAAGTTAGACAATCGATCCCAAATAATGACAAGACTTTGCAAACAAGTACTTTCATGATATTAATTAATACAAATATGCACTGCATTGATAAAGAAAATAACAGAACTTAAATTGAGAAGTGCTACTGCGACAAAGCAAATATGGAGTCATGCTACAACATAGAAGTCTAAATCATATATACTTTGCTATTACATATGGAGGATAGAGGCCATAAGGCCTTACATAATACAAGATGGGGAGCAATCCTATGTAGCCTAATCTACTCTCTACGACTCATCCGCATCAGAAAACTCCTCTCGCTGTAGTGGCATATCGAAAGGAGTCTGCAACAGCAAATACATATATAATTGTGAGTACCAAATACAAAGTGACATACAATGACAGATTTCTCAAATTAGGAATAATATTTATTACTACTTATCGGTCCTTCGTGAGCATAGAGCTTCTCGATCAGGGCACTCAAGCCATGCTTCTCCCCGTATGTCACCTCTAGTGTAGTCGGGTTGCGATTCGAAAAACCTTGATGTGGCACATAAACATTGAAAAACAACGTACTTGAGATTCATGTTCTAAATACATACATCAACATGGATGTCATTAAATTAGAGTACTCTACCCTATTAATACTTATGAAATCTGCCACGAATGTTGCGTGGCCACCGCTACCAAGGTGATGCACCGATCCTACGTCCAAGCGCGCCTTTGGTGCGTCCTTCTGCTACTTCCACTTGTCTGGAATGGATGTCACCTCATCCTGGAGATTACTCCAGTCCTCTGTATCCAGCCACTTCGGCTTCGATTTGCCCTGCTTGATTGCTTCGCGTGCATCAGACCGCCTATGCAACTGATAGTCACGCATACGCATCATCATCCACCCTCTCGAAAATCTATCATTGCTAGAGGGCTGAGGGAACTCTCGATCCAATGTATCGATTATGTACTCCTTGCTGGCATCTGGGATCTCCTTCCACTTGTCTATAATGTTGTGCCAAAATACTTGTTGGCACAACTCATGCATCCTAGAGATGACAACTTTTCCATCATCATTCATGTATAAATGGCCAGAGGCCTTATCTATGAGATACGAGTAACCTGGAAGATTTGGCAAATGGGTACTTTCATGACATTAATACAAATGTGTCAAACACAACTTGAATTGATAAGTGCTACTATGAAAATCTTCATGCGAAAATACATACCTGGAGGAGTGGGTTTCGTGTACTTCTTGTTAGCCCTGGGAGTGATCGGTGGGGTGCGTGAAGGAGTGGGAGAAGTAGATGTTTGCCCGCCACCACCAGTGAAAGACGGTGTCGACTCCCTGGTGGCAGTGCAAGTGAGAGAGACTACATCCGCGTCTCCACAACAGGAGCTATCTCCTCCTCGACCACGTGACTCTGAAGCAAAGCGAGACCTGTGATTGCGTCTACTGGAGATTGAAGCATCGAACCGTCTAGAGTCTGCCAATCGTGCTGAGGTGGAACGGGAAAGCTGTGCATCGGCTCTATCTCTGACCCATGCTAGCTGCTCCGGTGAGAAATGCACTAGCATCGTGTCAATGTCGTCATTTGTAAAATTCCGACTCATCCTGCCGTCCGTGCCCAAATCTTAAACCTGCACATACAAGGAAAAAAAATTCAATTAGATAATGAATTGCAAGACATAATAAAACTGATACTTAATTTGCAAGACTTAATTTTAAAATAATAAAAAAATTAGATAATATAAAACACCATACTCCAAAAACATACAAACTGTCCTAACCGATTTGCAAAAAGTGGCATTGCTGTAGTGGGAGGAACATTTTGATCGAGTCACTTTTCTTTAGGGTTCCACAATCTCATCTTGACATAGCTCAATATACACCGAGAGAACTATACAAAATTCTCCACAAAATGAGGACTTTGCTTCATTTTCAAAAAACCCATCCTCTATCTCCATAGGTGAGATGTCTTGGTCCTCTAGGTAGTTCATCCTAGTTTCTTGTATGCCTTCTATCATTGCCGCTATTAAAGGTGTCTCTTCTGCGATCGGTACGGGGGTTCTGGCAAACACGGGGATACTCCTAGATGTCATGGGAATGACATACCAGCATTGAGGTTGTTGCGGATTAGGGAAAAAGACGACCTAATCCATATTACGATTAGTATAAAAGTCCACTTTGAGATTGCTAAAGTGCATCAAGTATTAGGGACTCTTACCTGCTCACAGTGATTTGGCAAAACAAATGTATCACTCAAATCGGTCCACTTCTTCGTTGAGTCAATCTCAATAAAGCCACTTGGCCCTCACCGAACAGTTGCACTTGCTCCTTCGAGAGTAACCTTGAACCATTGCACATCAAATATGGTCACGGAGAAACTTCGATAGTCCACTACAAGGATACTCTGTAAACATTCGAAATACTCCATCTCTGAAACTACACGGTTTGGATCTGTGGCACGTCATCGGCTTTCCTGCTCAAACATTGCCATCACTCCACAATCCATTGTCGAGCGTAACTTGTCGATGTGCTCTACTCTGAAATGTCCTCCACGTGACCATGCTACACTATGGACCTTATACTGGGAGAAGAACAAGTATATTAGTTGCAATTTGCAGTATAGATTGTAATTTCTTGGGATTTCATACCTTGGGATTGCATCCATACCTTGGGATTGCATCCATGTGAGAAGTCACACTCTTCTTCAGTAACTGTTTCTCCATCTTGAGATGCTTTGGTTAGTGGAGCCCCAAGAGGAACACCAAAGAAAAGGGAATTCTCTTGCAAGAAAATCTATGTTGTAACATCAACAAGCTTTTTTATTAGGTTTTATATGATCACAATGAAGAAAAGAACACCAGGCACAACAAATCTTCATGCAGCATCATGTAGATCTCCCACGGATTTGATAGAATCAACCATATTCTTCAACATCTTCACAAAATCCATCAATAGAACAAAGAAAGCAAAGGAATACACCATCTTTGAATGGAAATACATCACATAGTACTCATCTTCAATATCTTCATAGTCTTCTCTCTCAATCTCTCACATACAATCACACTATTTTGATAGAATTGGCTATCTCTGACTCTCTCTCTCTCTCTCTATCAATAGTACGTCATATCCTCACTACAATCACTCAATAATCACCCACAATAATCTTTCTTTGGTCGTGGATACACCTCCCAAGAGGTATGTTTGATATGAAGAGGCACCAGAGCCACTACAGTGTCTTTTCATAGCTCATCACTGTCACTTCACTCCAGTCTTCATTTCAGTCTTCAGTAGCTACTTCTTTGACTTCTTTTAACTCTTTTGCACTTGTATTCACCTCTTTCCAAGGGCTAGAAAACTTTCCCAAGCTACACTCTCATCCAACAGAACACATACAGAAGCATACAGAAGGTCTACAGAAGCTCACCAGAGAGTTACAAAAGGTCAACAGAAAGCATCAAAACCAAACAGAACATATCAGAACATCATCAGAACTTCACATCTCTACAAATAAACATCATGAGCTTAATAAAACCATTCCAATCTATCCAAAACACTCTCAAAACGCTTCCAAACCAATCAATCATCTCATAAAGTCAACCATTCAGCTCCCAAAAATAACAAAAATCTGCCAAAAAATAGGTCATTTCAACACTCAACATATCCCCATACTTAATAAGGAAGCGTCCTTGCGACCCAAGAAAAAGGGAATACAAGTTCATTCAAGAGCTCAACTATGATCTTCAATAAATCTTCAAAAACAGTCCATCCAACCACGACCCCAACTTATAACCTGTATCTGATATAAAGAATACAACGAAAGGAAAACCCTTTATACATTAACACTTCTTATCAAACTGGAAATCACAACAAACTTGTAAAGGATATAAGAGGTTTCTTCTTCATCATCATCAACATCTTCAACTATCCAACTAGCAACACCATCACCACAATTCTCCAAAATGTAGCTCGCACGAAAGCAAATGAATAGGAAACCGCCACGATCTTATCACATAAATTAACCCACAACACAAACACTACACACAACACAACCATCTGAATGACTCCTCCAAAAAGAGAGATTTGTCATTAAAAATCATCCACCATACATGGCAAAGGTATCAATGAAGATGATCCCTCTTGAAAGATTGGTGATTTCAAAAACGATCCATGGATAAGGATTCATCTACAAATGTCTTGGGAGGATTCTGAAAAAATTGAAGGCAGCATATCCTTTCCAACAGGATAAGGTATCTGCTAGGCAAACAGAGGGCATGAAAGTACAATACATCCAGTTGCTGGGAATCAATGCTCACATTGACATTCATGCACAACTTTGGAATAGGCTTTGAATCATTATGAGAATGCCTATGCATATATGCCAGGTACTAAGGAAAATGAGCAGTTAAGCGCACAGAAGGATCTGCAGACTGAGAATACTACTGAGCAAAATGCAGATAATTCTGATAAGCCTGACTAGCACTTATCCATTCTCCTGGGATCAATGGCCAATTGATTTGAGGTCCAGTAAGGGAATCATTTGAACTCCATCCTCTTCTTCGAAGAATCTTCTGATCAAAACCTGGATACCCACTAACCAACTGAGGAGGATTAGGAATAGAAGTGTTAGGAGACGGAAGAGGGACTAATGAAAGAGGATGAAGCAATGGATACGCAAAATCATAAAATGAGGAATGGATTAAAGATGGATTTGCTGAAAATTAAGGAGATTCTGTTAAGAAAGGCGTTAAAAGATAAGCAGGAAAAGTTGATAGAATGTCAGGGGATGGGGAAGGACAAGGATCAGGAGGTAGAAAAATTCAATCTTCAATAAAAGAACAATGGGTAAATATAGGAATTTGAGGAGATCCTTGAGGTTGAAAAAGAAGGGGTAAAATGACTTCTGGGTTAGATTGAAAAAGGGAAATATAAGCATCATACCTATGAGCCATTTGTTGATAATGAGTTAAGCATGGTAAGGACAAACCTAAAGCTAATCTACGATGATAGGCTTCAAAGAAAGAAGTATCAAATGGAGGTTGGTTAGAAAGATAGGCTAAAAGATCCACCCTCAGTTGGTTAGTGTTCTGGGCATGAGCTAAAGCTTTGACCTGACGGTGATTCAAAATGACAGCATCAACCATAGTGTGCCATGAAAACTCAGGACACTTAGCCACCTTTGAAGAATATCCCTGGAACATCTCATCAATCCTCAACTCCAAATGTCGGACATACAAAGAAGCTTGCAATACCACATCTCCAACATACCAAGCTAGATCTTCATCATCTGGAATTAGTAAATCACCCCTCAAATACATGTAGGACAGAAGCATCGTATCTGGAGTGACAGAGTCTTCAAAAACCATCCTCACTACTTGTATTAGCAAATCATATGACCAAGCCCCACTCCATCCATCCTCTTGAATAGGTAAATCCATCGTGGAAAGTTTTATATAGAAGGCCAACTTTTGTTGTTGATAATGGACAAAAAAGGAATGATCTGGTGGAACATATTCTTGATACTACTCAAAAGAAAACCATAACAAATCCATGTGAGATTGCAATCTTTCCACCTTGGCTTGGAATAAGGGACATAAGGTAGCCTGTCTCTGAAGAGTTGCCAAGTCTGCAGTGGATAAAAGAGAAACTAGCTGCACAAGACTCTGTGTATTAGACCGAGATTGAGCCAATTGATCTTTGAGTTGCTGGATTTGAGCATTGCTCTGGTCTAAAATAGTTGTGGTGGATTTAAACTTCTCTGCTTGGGCAGCTATCACCTCCTTCATCTCTTGACTCTCCTTCTGTAACTTATCCCTCTCCTTTGTTTACAGTAACCACTTGAGACCTAGCTTCTACCAACTTAGCTTTTAACTTAGAGATTTCAGCTTTTTGAGTATCTACTAACTTAGTCTGCTGCTCCATTTGCGTACAAAGGTCAGAGAATTTCTCTTGAGCAGAGGCTAACTCAGTATTGGTCTTATTTAGTTCCTCCTTAGACTATTGAACTTCATCATAAAATGAAGAATATAATTGCTGGATACAAGCAGTCATCGAAAGTTCAATAGAACTCTGGATATCCTTGCACTGGAACGGAATAACATCTCCTGTTGCCAGGCGGTGAACATAAGGAATAGTAAGGTCGAGCATCCCATCTCTATGGGCTCTGAGAAGATTTGGCGTTTGAAGGAATGCAAGCAAGCTGCTGCAAGACTGGGCAGGAATTGTCACTGGAACTGGAGGAATAGACACTGACTTAGCCACCCTCTTGAGGCGTTTTCTCTGAATGACCAGGGGAGGAGGAGAATCATCATCCTCAATTATCACATCATCATCTTCATTATGAGGTGGAAGAGGAACTTCTGGAGGATCAACTGGAGGTAAAGGAACTTCCTTTGAAGGGGCAGTATGTAGCAAGAAGACATAGAGGAAGGACCCAAATGTAACATTAGTCACATTTTCTCGAGTAGCTTGGATAAAATGGTGATCCATCTTGGAGAGGAGGTAGATACTCCAATCAATGGTTACGCCTTTCAAAATCATTCGTGAAGTGGTAAACAACTCCTTGGAAAGATAATGGCATGGGGATTTTGCAGGCATGAACCTGTCCTGAAGGAATTGGCATAGTTGTTTCCATAGGGGATTGGAAATCATGGAGACACCCACTCGTGACGTGGTAATGACCTTCTTCGAATCAAGAACATCTTGAGTCTGCTTCTGCAACAGCTTCAAAATATCGTCATTGGTAAACAACTGTTTGGCGGCAGGGACAGACTCCCCACCATATGGCAGACCAAGAGCCTTGCCTAGACTCTTCGGTGTCAGAAGAACAATAGTGCCATGGACTGGACCAGACCTCTTACTGTAAGAGGTTAAAAACTCGTCACAAATAGTAGGATCATCTGGAACCAATGGGAAAGAAAGGCTCACGAACTTGGACAAGCCCGCTTTAGCGACAACATCCGAATCCAGTAACAAAGAATAATCATGTACACCCAAAAGAACATACTGAATCGGGGGAGGAGTACCAGAGGGCGCCATTCAGATGGTTACACGCACACACCACAAACACAGACAAACTAAGAGAATGCCTGCAAAGCAACAGACAAAAACCAAGGATAAGATATCAACCAACGTGGTAAAACGTGACTCAACCAACTATCCCCAAGCAAACCACAGCCTAGAAAAAATTCGACATGACCTCTACACATATGCGATCGAAAGCTTCATGCTATGCAACATGCAAACACCCAAATCCCCGTATCAGGCAATAAAGAAAAAAAAACTACACACCGTACCCTTAACCGTAACACAAAAACTGAACCAAAACATAACAACAACCCACACATATCATGACCACAACTTTGATAATCAGGTTTGACCATGGAGACAACTCCGAAGACTTTGCGTATCCATCCCACGAAACGAGTTCATTAAAAAGGGAAAATAAGTGCAGTGAGGGGGAATTAATTTAATGAAATGTTCATTTTATGAATTATTAAGAAATGGATGAATTTTTAATTAAGTGATAAACCTTAACAAGAAAACGGCGGTTCCTTCTTAAAAATTTAATTACAAATTATTAGGTTAGAGCAGTGCATTAATTCGAATCCCGGACTTCAATACCCAGACTGGGTCTCTAAATGAAAATTCATTTATTAAAAATTAAGGTGATGTGGAGCGCTTTTTTGCCAGCGCGTACTTTTGTGACGACTGGTTCATTTTTATTAAAAATATTAAGGTGCCTCTTAAGCGCACATAGCGCGTGCTAAGTGAACGACGGGTTGATTTTAATTAGAAAAATGTGTGTTTGGCGCGAGCGCACGTGCCATGGTGGTGTTTAGGATTCATATTAAAAAGTAAATGTGAATTTTTGGGAAGCAGAAAAAATAAAAAATATAAAAGGGAAAATACTTGGAAGTGGGTGTATGTGTATGCAATGAATGCGCACTTCTCAATCCCAAATGTAGGTCAGCAATCCAAAAAGAACCAATGTATCTGGATTTTTCTAGAATTTTCATTTTGTGTTTTGAATTAAAGAGGATTTTTCATGAATTTAGGTATTTAATGAAGTATTTTTACCATAAAATAATAATGGAATAAAATGACACATCATTTTCAGCTTAGAAAATACTCCAAAAATAAGCAAAAAAATTTATGGAATTTTGAAGAATTTTTTGCAAGTAAATTAGAATTTGTACAATTTTTAATATATTTTTTTTCATTTTGTGTGTATTTTTTAAAAGATTTTTTAATTTTAAAATGTTTCTAAAAAAGTTTCTTGAAATTTTCAGTTTAAAAAAATATTGCAATTTATTGCAAAAAGATTGGGAAAATTTCAAGATTTTTCTGTAATTTTTTTGAATTTTAAGTGATTTTTAATGATTTTTGTTTAATTTTTCAATGTATTTTTAGGGTTTTCGGGTTTTGGAATTAAAAATCCGGGAATATACCCAGGAATGGATTGCGTGTCAGCTGCGTGTGAACAGCCGGCTGGGGCACACCACGTCACGAACGAGCTAATGCGCCTCCTCGCGCGTGAACAGCCGCTAGCGGACTCTTGCACCCGAACACGAACAACCACATGAACAGCCACACGCGCATACACACCCGTTCGTGGGTCAGGGGACTAAGGGCTGAAAAAGGGATCGGCAGGTGCTACGTGGTGCTGCAGTTTTCGGGTGGTTTCCGCTTGTGTCATCGGGTGGTTTCTGCGAGTGGGATTGGGGGCTTATGGGGGGGTTTCTGCGGGTGGGACTGGGGGCTTATGGGGGGGTTTTCTGCGGGTGGGACTGTGTGCCTGGGGGGGGGATAGGGGCTTGGAGGGGGATGGGGTTGTGTAGTGGGACTTGGGGGGGGAAGGGGGGACTTGCAGGGGGGTGGGGTTGTGTGGGGCACGTGGTGGGGCAGATCCGGCAGCGGGCGCATAAGGCGACAAGGCGTCGTGGTATGGCGACGGGGTAGCCACAGGACGGGGCCCAGCGAGGCGGATGGTGGGCGTGCAGGAGGCCGCGAGACGGGAGGCGGCGGACAGAGGGCCACGGGGCGGCGGCCAGGCCACAGGGCGGCCAGAGGAGCAGGCGTCAAGGGCACGCGGATGGCGGACAGGGCGGCCACAAGGACACCCACGAGGAGGGGTAGCGGGGCGTGGAGGAGGAAGGGAGGAGAAGAGGAGGAGGAGAGAGAGGGAGGTGGAGATGGAGAAGAGATGAGGAGGAGGAGGAATGGAGAGGGAAGGAGAACGAAGGGAGAGGGAGGGAACGCAGGGAGGAGAGAGAGATGGAGAGAGGTGGTTGGGGGGGAAGGGGTCGGGGAGAGAGAAAGGGGGGGGGGTGGGGGGAAAAGGGGGGGTGCCCATGGGGGATGGGGGTGGGGAGGGATAGGGTGACCATGGGGTGCCCATGGGAGGGAATGGGCGGGGTGTCTATGGGGGAAGGGTACTCGCCATAAAAGAAAGGCGTGCCCCCGTCCCGCGTGCGTGCGCGGGGCAGGGTAAAAAATTTTTCCGTGACGGGAGCGGAATGGTGCCACGATGGTGGTACGGGGTACGCGGATGCGAGGGGGGTGCATGGAGACGCGTGAAACCAAAAACGGGCGTTCATGCGCGGGACGAGTCGCGCGAACCACGTAAAAATAAAAAAAAAATGAATATCTCCCAATCCGGGCATCGAAACGAAATGTCGTAAAAACAAAAATTGTGTAGGAAGGCAGGGGGAAGACCAAGAAAACGTGCAATGGGAGCTCCGGGGGAAAGACAAGGCATTCACATGCAAAAAACATGAAAAATGGGTCAAAAAACGTAAGTAAAAATTAATATCGGAAGATCTGTGCATCGGAACGAGGTGCAAGAAAAAGAAAAAATGTGCAGAAAGATGTGCCCGACAATCCTATCACATCAAAACATGGTTCTGATTGAGATAAGATGCGGTCACATGGGAAAAATCCAAAAAACAGACTCGAAAATGGAATCGGAAATTAATATTGGACGAACCGCTGGCCGGAATGACATACAGTAAAAAGGAAAAATGTCCACAGGAAGGGGTGGCACAGTGTTGTCATGTTAAAACGCAGTGCCGGTTGAAGTAGGAGGGGTTCACATGCAAAAAATACCAAAAATACGTCCGAAAACACATGTAAAAATTAATAATTAAAAATTCAGAAGGCGAAAGAGGGTGGAGGAAAAATGAAAAAGGTGGGGGAAGGCGCGATGGACATGGCTGTCAAATCAAATTGAAATTCCGATGCAAACAGGGCAGGTTTATATGGAAAAATTGCAAAAAGACACACGAAAAAGCCTCGAGAAACCGCAAAATTAATATTGGACAAACCGTGCATCAAAATGACATGGAGTACAAATGAAAAATGTCAAGGAAAAAGTGATTGTCAGGGCTATGACATCAGATCATGGTTCCAAAGCAAGAAAAACGCATTCACATGGAAAACCGGTTAATTTACGCAAAATCCGTCAAAAATTAATAACTCAAAAATAGTGCAGCGGAACAGGGGTGGGTAAAAAGGAAAAATGGTCAGTTCAAAGGGATGAACAGGGCTATAAGGTTGGATGTGGATTTTGGTCAATGTAGGGTACGTACACTTGGCAGGACAACAAAATCATGGAATGAAGGAAAACTGCAAGGGAACAGCCCCGAGGGTGGGTGAAAAAATGAACGGGTGGGTGGGGAAGGACCCCAGTAGGGTAAAATCAAGGTATGGTAGAGAGGCATGAGCAGGTTGAGGCATATGCAGAGGGTTATGCAACGTAGACGTGCAGGGACGCGTCCCCACACTTAAAACCTTAACGGACAGGGGTAATCGAGCAACAGGGACCTAGGACCACACAACAGAACAATCGCTAACGTCCCCACACTTAAAACATAATTACCACTGACAAACAGAAGGTGTAGGGTTAGAAAAACTTGGCCCATATTGTAGAGAAGCAAGGTGCACTGTCGATGGCACGTCTATTGTCGTTGTCGGCTGCAGGAAATGCCAACATATCTGCACAGCACATGTCCTTCATGGCAAGGACCACGCGACAGCACCCAGGGAGGTACTGGTTGAAGGAATCATAGGAAATTCGCCGATGATGAGGAATGGTACACTCAACTCACAATCACTCATATGGAATGAAAGAGCAATCACTCACCCCATGACTAATATCACTCGAGGAATAATGATTGAAACCCATATCTCGTACCCAGTTTAGGAATCGACAAGGGGGATGGTGCAGAGGGAGTATGCCAGGGTGCACAGTTGATGGTGCATTAGTGCGTCCAACCCGTCTGGCATAAGTGCAAGGAGGAAGGCAAGGGAGCCTTATAGTGCAGTGTACAGAACAGGGTGACATGATATTCTGTGATGACGGTAGAGACCCACCCCGTGGGTGCATAGGAAAACGGGAACGTACCTGACTCCAAGTGTCGTAACGTCCCTCAATCTCACCTCTCGGTAATTGATTGAAGAAACTCTAGTCACACTCAGCCCAGCCTCTGTCTCACGCTCTGTTGATAGATACAGGAGGGCAGCCCGTACCTTACACCCATTGATGTAATCCTCACAGTCACTTATGCAAAGGTTGTATGCCTTGTGCGCATTTGATGGTGCAACTGTGCATCCCGCCCTGTGCTGGCATACGGTGCGAGAAGGAAGGCCAGGGAGCCTTATGGTGCACTGCATAATAACAAATCATGCTTTGTGCATTGAGAGGTCCATCCCGTGCGTGCAACACTTCATTCACACTTCTCACCTCTCATTTGATTTAAAGGGAAAAGAGTGGTCACTCACCCCACCCTCTGTCTCACTCTCTATTGATAGTTACAGAGGGAAACCATACTCACAACCCCATCCGGTTAGGATGAAAGCTCACATCACTCGATTGTTTGTCGATGAAGATCGCGTCGTCAGTTGTTGAAGAGGCGTACCCAAGGAGGCAGCCAATAAATCTAGTACTTCAATTGGTTGTAGAAAAGATCGTCTGCAAAAGGGGGCAGATAGACTAATGAAGTGGCAGAGACAACGCACCAAGGGAGGTGGCTTCAAATTTCTTCTGGACCATTTTCTGCTGGTGAGTTAGTTATCCTGAACTGCGGGGTGTTACCACCTTTTTCACAGCCAGCTTTCCGCCCAAGGGTGTTTGCCATCTTTTCTTGGAGCGAGGCCTGCTATGACAGGGAATTTCTTCCTTTTCTCCCATAACAGTTTTGTTTTGCTTGTTTTTTTTTGTTTTTCTTGTTTTTTTTTTTTCTTTTTTTTCTTTTTTCCTCCTATTCCCGAGGGTGTCTCCACCTTTTCTCGAAGAATAGGTCGGCATGATAGGGACCGAAGTCCTTTTCTCCCATGACCAATATGTTTTTTTTTTCTTCTTGTTTTTTTTCGAATTAAGCAAGGGAATGATGGAAATACCATTTGTTAGAACCATCCTTGCCACTGCCACTGGTGGAAAATAGAGGAGAAAAGATCAGGGCTGGAAGGTGGGGATGAGGGAACAGAGGGTTGCGTCCATCTCATTAGAAGTGGCTAAAGAATGGCTGTCAGAAGTAGCATCATAAGAGTTACAGGGCCATGCCAATGGGGGAAAGGATCAAGTGACCGTGATTGTCAAGATCCCCAAGGAGGGAAGTACTTCTTCAGGCGATATCCATTGATCAGGAAGGGATCATCAGAGGCATAAAAAACGGTGTGGACTTGGACAGAGCCATTAGAGTTGACAGCAAGTACCTTATATGGGCCCATCCACCGCTGTTGGAGCTTTCCAGGAAACTTGCCAAATCGTGAATCATAGGCTAGGACCAAATCACCTTCTTTGAACTCCTTGTGCTTGATGAAGCTGTCATGGTAAAGCCTTACGGTGAGTTTGCATGGCTTCCATGCACTGTAGAGCCATCCTGCAAGTTTCGTCCAAACATTCTAGGTGCAGGAGACAGCGTTGCAGTGAATCAGCATCCCCCAAATGCTCTTTGATAGCCACTCGCAAAGAGGGCAATTCCAGTTCAACAGGGAAAATAGCTTCTGTACCATACACCAGCTGGAAGGGTGTCTATCCTATTGCTGCTTTATGGGAGGTTCTGTACGCACAGAGGGCCTCTGTAAGTCGATCATCCCAATCACGACAATATGCGGCAATTGTTCTTGTCAGAATTGAGCAGAGGATGCGATTCGTGACTTTGACTTGGCCGTTGGCTCTCGGGTAATAAGGAGTGGACTTGCGATGGTGGATCTTATACAACTCTATCAACCCTTCCATAACTTTATTAATGAAATGAGTGCCTTTGTCACTTACCAGCTCTAAGGGACTGCCAAAATGGGTGATGATATTCTCGTACATGAACAGGGCCATGCTGTTACCATCGTCACGCTTTAGGGCTTTAGCTTCACACCTCTTTGTGACATAATCTATACATACCAAGATGTATCTATTCTGCTTCCTTCTGGTGGGAGGATCGATTGGGCCTACGAAGTCGATGCCCCACTTCTCAAACGGCTTCAAAGGAAGAATAGGTTGTAATGGCATGGCACTTGTTTTGGTGGGTTTCCCCATCCGCTGACAAGCATCACATCGCTTACAGTAATCATAAGCATCCTTGTGAATGGTCGGCCACTAGTATCCTGCTAGCAGAGCCTTCCTGGCTGTGGCTTCTCCTGCAAAGTGGCCTCCACATGGCTCGTCATGGCAAGCCTTCAAAACAATCCCAATCTCATCTCCTGCAACACATCTTCTGAGCACTTCGTCTTTGCCTTTCTTGTACAGTGCACCGCCTAACAAGGTGTAGGGGGCTGATTCTAACATAAGCTTCTTCATTTCCCAACTAGAAATGCCAGGAGGGTACTGTTGGGTTGGCAGCAGATTGGCAATGTCTGCATACCAGGGGGTTATAGTTTCTACCAGGAATAGGAAAGCATTAGGGAGGTCTAGATCATCCTGCTCCTCGTCTGCAATTTGTGGGATACGCGACGAATGATCAGCCAGAACATGGGAACGACTAGGTTTGGTAATTACCTCAAAGTCGAACTCCTGGAATAGAAGGAGCCATCTCATCATTCATCCTTTCACGTCTGCTTTGTTCATTTGGAAGGATAGGGCCTCGTGATCCACATAAAATTTAAAGTGGATAGATAGTAGGTAGTGGCAAAACTTCTCTAGGGCAAACACAATTGCCAAGCACTCTAGCTCTATCACTGTATAGTTTCGTTCCCTATCAGTGACTTTTTGACTTGCGTAATAGATGGGTTGATCTAGCTTTGAGGAGCCCTTCTGACATAGGACAACACCTAGCCCTTCAACTGATGCATCAGTGTGTACATGAAACTCCTTCGTCCAGTCAGGAGGTTGCAGAATGGGTACCTCAATCAGACACTGCTTCAGAGTGTTGAAGGCTGTGTCACATTCTTCCGTCCAAATAAACTCTGCATCTTTCCTGAGAAGCTTGTGCAAGGAGGTTGCCTTTGTTGCAAAATAGGATATAAACCTTCTATAGTAACCCACATAGCCTAGGAATCCCCTCAACTGTTTGAGGTTAGTGGGTGCTGTCAGAGCTGCAATCTTTTGGATCTTTGCAGGGTCTGTTGATATCCCTTGTGCAGAGACAATGTGGCCCAACAAAACTCCAGAAGAGACCCCAAAGATGCATTTTTCAGGGTTGAGGGAAATCCCATACTCTCGACATCAGTCAAAGCATTGTTTCAAATGTCCCCACTGTTCATGGATCAAACTATAAACACAGAAGTCATCCAAATAGACCTCAATAAAGTCATGCAGATGATTTTGGAATGCGGCCATCATGACTCGCTGGAAAGTAGCAGGGGCATTGCAGAGTCCAAACGGCATCACTCGGTAAGTGTAGGTCCCCCATTCTGTGGTGAATGTTGTTTTAGATTGGTCATCTTTTGCTATTTGCACTTGGTTATATCCACAGAATCCATCCAGAAGGGAATAAAGCTCATGTCCTGCCACTGTGTCCAATAGCTGCTTTGTGAAAGGGATAGGAAAGTGATCCTTCTTCGTCTTGAAATTCAACTTGCGGAAATCCACACATAAACGAAGCTTGCCATTCTTCTTGGGTACAACCATGATGGGTGAAACCCATTCACTATTTACCACTGGATAGATGAATTCGGCTTCCAGAAGCTTCAGCAGCTCTGCTTTCACCAAGGTTGAATAATTTGGGTTTATTCGCCTCTGTCATTGCCGTACTGGCTTGGCATCAGGCTCCAAGTCAATATGATGCTGACATATTGTGGGATCAATCTCCTTTAGGTCTTTGTAGGACCAAGCAAACACGTCCAAATTCTCTTTCAACAAGTTGTACAAAGTTGACAACTCCTCCTCTGGTAGGCTGCTACCCACCTTCAAATGGCGTTCAGTGCCATTTGCATCCACAAAAGTTAACTGCCTTTCACCTTCTACTTCACGAATGAAGGTCCCATGGATTGCTTCTAGATACAGATCCGACTCCTTCAAGGTGGTGGTGTCCTCTTCTGATGTTCCACTAGAACCAACTTCTTCTTTAGGTGGAGACTTAGGTTGCCTCTTGAGATGTTGAAATGGGATTAGAGCCGTTTCGGGTTTGGTTTCACGATTAGTTACCTCTTGGCTGGAAGACTCATCTTCTGATGACACGTCCAGGAACATCACATAACAGGGACCCTCTGATAACTGTTGGAATCATGAGACTGGTGCTTGTTGGCAAGGTGCATCATCATCATCTTTCTTTGGCAAGTATGGTTGAGGGCGGCATGAGCCACTGCTGAAAGACGGCTTGGTCTTCTTTAACTATTTCTTATAAAGATTTTTCATATGAGAAAATCCATTTACCAGACCAAATGGTACCATCGCCATTCTGTCCCACAGCATGAGCTCCTCTGCTTCTGATGCTACTGGAACTTCTTCTTCATATATATCCTCTTCAAGTGGGATATACTCTTCCATCTCACTTTCATAACCTTCTTCTTCAATATCATCTCCATCCTCTTCTGTCTCTGTCTCTGTCTCTCTCTGGCTCTGGCTTTGTAGGAGCTCTATAAGAGAAGAACAGGTTCTCTGTTTCATCTTTTGTCTCTGTCTCTGGCTCTGCTCTGGCCATGTAATACGGAGAGTAGTACATCCATGCTTCTATCTCACAGTCAGAAGTGATTTCGGAAATCGTTCCTAGTTCAGACAGGAAGTATTCACCCATTGACAATGGCTTTGCATCTTTTGGGAGTTGGCTTACAGTATCCCCTGTTAAGGAACGTGCCATTGTTTTCTTGGGAAGGATCTATTTGACAGCATCTTCGTCTGTTGATGTTCAATCTGTAGCCTCATTGGGGGAGTCAGAAGATAATTCCAAGGAGGTGGATCCCTGTCCTTTTTGAGCACCATATAGCTTCAGCACCACTTTGTTGGGTCCTCTACCCAAGGTCAAGGTTCCTTTGAACCAATCCTTCCTTGCTCTAGCTTAAAAAATTCATGGTTTGCCCAGTAATAGGGGGTAGAATGTACCATAAGAGTTTGGCTTCACCACCTGATAGGTTAGCCAATAATCTTTTCTAGCCACTGTAGTCTTGACATATGGGAGAATGCCCAAAGGCTTGATTCTGCTCTCATCTGCCAGTCTGATGAGCCATTGGGTTGGTTGCACACCTTGTAGGCCTAGATCCTTCATTGTCACATCCATCATAATGTTCACTGATGAACCACCATCAATCAGTGCATTTGCAATAAAGCAGCCTTCTATCCACACGCCAGTCTCTGGGGTACTCGGATCTAGGAAGGCGTTAGCCACGTTCACTTCTTTTACACGCTCTAGAGCTTTATTGGACTTTGTTGCTGTTGAGGGAGCAATCCTTAATCCACGTCTTCTTGATAGTACTTTTGAACCTTTTTCGGCAACTGGGAGACAATATCAATAATTGTCGGAATGTGAGGTTTGGTTTAAAGTTATCTAGATCTCTGACCAGATCGTATTCCTTAATAGAATCCACTGGCTTCTCTAACCGGTTAGGGAATGGGGCAACACCCATTTTCATTTTCCTTTTTTCTTCCAACAGGGGCATCATGGAAACTTCTTCTGCCACTTGTGGCACCTCCTCCTCTTCTATCTACTGGACCTCTGGTCCTGTCTCTGGAACTGTCTATGTGACTCTCTGTGGCACTGTGGTGCTCTGTACGGCACTGTTAAGCTCTGTTCTTCTGTTGGAAGATTGAACTTCACTGTTTTGGTAGGAGGATTATTTTCTTTCTGGATAGGTGGTTCCTTCTTCTTTGCACGCGTGATGGCAACAACTTCCAATTCCACTAAATTGGAGGTAGGCTCTTGGGCCTTGGCCGGATTATCAGTAGCACTGTTTTTCACAGGGGCTGGGCTTGGACAGTCTTTTGCAGTGTGGCCTTCTCCTTTGCATCGACTGCATAAGGGCTTGTAATCCACTGATCTTCTAGGATTTGGACAATTTGGTGAAATGTGTCCCTTTTCTCCATATCGATAACATTCCACCTCTGATCTTTGACCACCGCTAGACTGTCTTCCTCTGCAACTTTGTGAGGGAAACCTCCTTGGACCGAAATTAGGACCAAACTCTCTAGGCTTGGGTCCAATATCATGTGTTGTCATTTTGGATTACAGCAAGTTGAATCTTGCGTCTTCTTCCTTTCTTCGCCTATCATGCATCTCCTTCAGAGAGCAAATATCGTTTTGTTAACCTCAAACACGACAAGAGCGAAAGAAGGCAGAGAAGACGCACGGAAAAGGCGATAAGAAGGTAGCCGACGGAAGGAAAAGAAGGAGAAAAGCCCAAAAAGCGCAAGGACAACTGTTAAAGACCAAGGCAACCATAAAAAGGGAAAGGCGCACAAAAAGCGCACTCTAAAATCTTGTAAAAGAGTGCCGGGCTCTCACCCGTGCTATTTGTAAAGACAAAAGGGTAGTGAAAAGAAAGCAAGGAAGAGAAAAGAACAATGGGAAATAGGGCCTCGGCTATGATTGGCCATGTAAAAGAAGGAAAAAGGGAATGACCACCCAAAAAGGGAAGTAGGGTTTTGTATAAAAAGTGGAAAAGTGAATGAAGAGCTCATTCTTTGGTGTGGCAAACTAGTCTTCTCTCTTCCTCTCTTCTTCTTTTCTTCTTCTTGCTTGTGTGTGCTCTTGAGAGAGGGAGTGTGAGAGATTGAGGGAGTGAGCACGTGAGAGAGTGAGGAATCAAGAGGGTGAAGCTCTCTACCATCTCCTCCTCCCTTCTCCTCTTCTTCTTCCTCTTCCTTCTCTTCTCTTGCGCGCGCGGCTATGGAGGATGAGGCTTGGAGAAGGAGGAGGCTTGAGGATGCTTGAGCTAGCATCAAGAATCGTGGAGCTACCTAAGTGTGAGAGAGAGGAGGGCACTCGATCGAGCATCAAGGTAAGTTCACTGCATTCATAGGATCGGTGGCGTGACGGCTAGGTGAGAGATAGCCATGAGGGCTTGCTTGGAACGCTTGATCAATAAGCGGTCCGTGGGTCTTGGCGGTTGAGCGAAAGCTCCCACATTTTGGTTCCGTTGCCGGGACCACGGATTCAAGCTCGAGCACTCGCGGGCCCCATATCGAGCACCGAAGTAGGGCATTCACCCTGAAACGGAGCTTGAGATAGGTAGGAAGTCTGGTGTTTTGATCTTCAGAACATGTAAGTGTTTTTGAACAATCTGGTTAATAATGACTGGACAACATGGAGGAATGGGTTCAATTTTTTGCTTTCAATTCAGGATGTGTTTAGGATAGATTAGCAGTAGGAAATCATACACGGAGAGGTAGAGGGCTGCTGCTGTGAAACAAGGGAGAGATCACAGGAACAAAGGGAAAAAATGGAGTAGATGCAAGGTAATGGCATAAGGAACACCAGGGACAGAACCTGGAGGGTGTTGGGCAGAAATAGCAGAATATAAAACTCTGAGGGGGGGGCAGGAGGACCCCATTTCCAACCAACAGAGAGCGAAAGAGACAGAGAGAGAGAGAGTGAGCGAGCTGGGCGTCTATCCGATCGTCTGGAGCTAGGAGGACATTGCATCCGGCGACTTCAGGTAATCGATCTTGTCTACCCCATTCCAACTCTGTTGAGGGGTATTCGCATGACCAATAGGATAATACACCTAGTGAAAATCGAATGAGTCGGCGTGTGCGACCCATCGGACCGGCGGAATCGGACCGCCGGCCCAGTGTCCGATTCCCAGAATTGGACACTCGGACAATCGTCCGATCAGACCTCCCACTCAATCACTAGCTCGGACTAACTGGTCCGATCGGACGTGCCACGTGGCACGCGGGCCGACCAGACCCTTTTGTTAAAATCGGACGCTCGGACCAACTCGTCCGATCCAACCACTCGGACGCCCCGACTCGGACCCACCGGTCCGATCGGATGGAGTAATACACGTCATCAATTGGAACTCCTAGGATCGGACCTCCTAGGATCGGACCTCCTAGAATCGGACCCCTAGAATTGGACCTCCTAGAATCGGACTGATTCCTCGCACACCCGCCCGTCTGATTCTTGAGAATTGGACACGCGGACCCTAAGACCCCCACTACGCCCTGACATACCTGGTCCAATCCCCACAATCGGTCCACTGGTAAATCGGACGTCCGATTCCCAGAGTCAACCCATAACTAAACCTGACCCATTTAGGAGCACACTGGGGCACTCCCCCGGTGGTCAACCCCCCACGTACGCAACAGGAAGCAGCATGAGGCCCTGCGACCCATGAGGCGGCTAGGAATAGAGTAGTAAAGCCTGCTAGGCCCAAAACGAACAAGAGTGAGCAAGACACAGGGGAGCACTCACAGCACTTTGATCGAATTTCCACACTTGAAGGACACTTAGGAAAGTCGAAAGCCTGGTTGAGCACGAGTGCACAAGGACAACACAATTACGAGTGGCCCTAAGTTGAGTGCTGCATTCAAAAATTAAAAAGAACTCACTCAGATAAATTGCCGAAAAAACCTACCCCTAGGAGAAGACCCAAGCATGACAGACGCACAGAGCGCAGGGTAGGATCAAGCAAGGAGTAACAACGACAAGGATTTGACGGACAACCAGGCGTAAGGATTTCACCATGACAGAGGGAGTTCCAGATCATCGGTTTGCGAGGGAGCTAGATGTTAGCACGTTTCCGGAAGCCATACAACAAATGGTGAGCAGTTATGACGCACACGCCCGGTACGAACACCATGGCAGGACAGCGGAGGCAATTATTGCAGACCTAGAGGAGGAGAGGAGGCTAGCCCGCAAAATATTGCAGGGCATAGCAGACTATAATAGGGACCAACAAGCCAGGATCCTAAGGCAAAGCATGGAGCTGCATGAGGTGCAGTGAGTACTGAACCTGGCTGGCCGAACCCGAACAGACCAGGAGAGAGCACTCGAGGGAGACTTGACGCTAGGCGAGCTCCTCATGAAACGGCTGTTCGATAACACCGCGACGGAGCAAAATGCCACTGCGCTAGCAACCTCGCTACTTGCAGGACTAGGGGCAACCCAAGGCTCAAAGAGCTAGGCCAAAATACCTATTGTCGCTAAGCAACTCGACAAGTACCAACCACCGGACGACCCGTATAGCTTCGTCGAGCAGTTCGAGCAGGTCTGCGAAGCAAATGGCCTCAATGACCAAACCCAGCATTCGCAAGCGTTCGGACTGTGCTTAAGCGATAAGGGTAGGACGTGGTATACAAGTCTAGATAATGTAGAATGGGCCAATTTCAATAACCTCAAGGATCTCTTCGTTAAGAGATTTGCCGAACCCGGATACTCTGACAACCTGCTAGTGCGTCTGATGAACGTCAAGCAGAAGGAGAAGGAGGGCATCCGCGACTACGTCACCCACGTTAGAAGCCTCCTCAAGAGAATCCCCTTGGGCGAAAGGCCGACTGACAGGGCGGTGTCAACCGTGTTTATCAGCGGGATTCGGGATGAAGAGTTGTACAAAGCACTAGCGGGCAACTCGAGCTTACAAAGGGACGTGGTGGCTAGAGTGTTCGAGGAGGCCATTAGGGTCGATGACCAGCTGAGGGAGCGGAGCTCTAGGAGCTCGAACCCGGAAGAACTCAACCCACGGAGTTTAGAACGAACTCCAACCTCTAGCGAACGACCCAATACGTCATCCCACGATAAAGGGAAGTCCGCCGAGGCAGACCACAGCTTGGTCGAGGTGAAAACAGAACTGGCCAAAATACAGGACATGTTACGGCGACCTGCACGTCAGCATACCCAGTGCGTGTACTGCGGAGGAAACCACCTGCCAGAAGAATGTCAGGACCCTAGATCGAGACCCTGCACCAAGTGTGGAAGGTTCGGCCATGATGCCGCACACTGCAGATTACCACGGCGACTGCCGTACACGCAGCCCTATGGCCAGCTCTATCCGGCTAACAGGCCACAGCCATTCTACGGAAGGGGAGCTCCTCTCGCCCTACCAGCACCTAACGATGCGAAGCCAGCGGTCCCTAGGATGGACATCAACCCTACCGGCATCCCTAGGCCGCCTAGTCCCTATGTGACCCACCCGGCGAGTGATGCCCCTATGCATTACATAGAGGAGCCCAGTGACAAAGAAACCTACATGTACCCATACATCTCGCACGACGACAAGGGCAATGCAATCCTCATGGACTATCGACCAGTACCGGTGATGGCACTAGGACGAGGATGGGGTAGAGGCCTGGGAGGGCAGCCACCGGATCCAGTCACTTGTTGGACATGTGGGCATCCCGGCCACGTCTCGTCAAGATGCCCAGAGAGAGAGCAACAAAATAGGGACAAAACCGACCAAAGGTGTGCGGAGTGCGGAATCACTCATCTTTTTATAGATTGCCCAAAGCGGAAGCCGCTTTCTGGGGCAGCCAATTTTCCGTCCGTCCCTCTGGGACTGTTTGGGGTTGAAAACCCCGATGGGGAGGCCACACCTATCCCTCTACGAGTGATGACCCGAGCACAAACGAGGGAGGCCTGCGTCTCTCTGCCAGGACCTAGCAATCTCGACGCTGTCTCTGTAGGAAAGAAAAGCCGAAGGCGGAAAAAGAAGTGGTCAAAGGCTAAGGTCGCACTAAAAACCGACAGCATCACGACCTTGCCCCCCGGCAAGAAGGTCTCAGATGTAGAGGCAGAAACTTCAGCCCCTAGAACTGCGCAACCAGAGAGCGCTAAGGTGGGGGAATACCCACATCCCAGGCGGTAGTTGGAAGCCATAGAAAAGGTAAAGGAATGGGTGAGGGAGGCTCAACAACACCTCAAGGACGTCGAGCTTGTTACGGAGGATGAGATTGAGGACCTCTCCAGCATGAGTGCACCATCATTGCTACCCCACCCTAAGTCTGCCGAGGCGACTACGCCACTAGCAGTACCGATAAGGGCAAGGCCAGGCCTAGACGTAACAGAACCACAGGACAGCCCTGGCTGTTGGCCCGGACAGTCTGAACATAGATTAGGACAGGGGGTTAGCAATCTCCTAACCGCATTAGTAACCACCCCTGTAACGGTTGCGCTGGGAGAGCTGCTCAGGCAACACTCGACCCTGTGGCAGGATCTCAAGCGGTGGATCGACAGACCGCACGAGCAAGTGCCAGGAAATGCTCAAGACCAGGAGGCAGAAACACATTTGCCAAGCTTGACGCTGCACTCAAGCCCTAAGTCCTTGCACATCAATGCCTTCTGGGAGGGCTCAGAAATGCACTCAGTCCTGCCAATCCTAGCGCTAGGGGACACAACGAGAAGGGGGATCATGGACACAGGCGCAGGGATCAGTGTGCTCAACCATGCAGTGCTACAGAAGTGGGGAAACCCACCCGTCGAAACTACCCGGTTTAATGTCACACTAGCAAATGGCATGTGAGTGAGACCATTCGGGGTCTTGAAAAATTGGCCAGTGAAGATTGCAGGAATTCAGTTCTCTGTCGACTTCATCATCATGAAGGGAGTAGACTATGACATTTTATTGGGTCGACCCTGGATGCGCAATGCCAGGGTTATCGAAGACTAGGGTAACAACCTGATCCTCTTGGGCAACCGAGCGGACGCTGTGAGAATAGAGATGGACACTTGGAAGACCTCACCAGTCGACCTAGATACCATCTCCACTCTACTCAAAGGCACCAACCAGAACAAGGAATCCCACAGGTCCTTGACGAGGTATATCCCTTGCCCGGAGAATGAGCAGGATTGA
Organism: Lygodium microphyllum; assembly: GCF_053477565.2. NCBI lineage: Eukaryota > Viridiplantae > Streptophyta > Polypodiopsida > Schizaeales > Lygodiaceae > Lygodium > Lygodium microphyllum. Next base: position 37,149,663 of record NC_141150.1, read on the forward strand.
TGCACGTTCTCGCTACGCTCGATTTGCCATTCTCGGATCAGGAAGCGTACGAGCAGGCTGCCCAAACAGTTGGCAAGCCAAGAGAAACACAGCCCGCGCCAGTCTACATGATGGCAGAAAGCCCCCATGACATACCTAAACCTGTCGCCTTCCAAGTGCCAACCAATAGGAGACAACTTCAAGGGATACTGGGACACCTAACGAACCGACTGGAGCTCAACGCAGCCGCCAATCTCAAGCCGCTCCAAGACCTCTTGGAACAACCCGAATGGAAGTGGACCAGAGTACACAAACTAAATCTCAAATACAACTGGGCATTGGTCTCTGACCAACAAAATGAGGCAAAACAGGCCATGGAGATCGTCGACGCGCAGTCCAGCGAGGCGGATTCTAGCGACGAATACGAAGATTGCCAACCCTTCGATGAAGAAAGTGACGGTGAGATGGACACGATAGAATATGATACCGAAGGGCGAGAGATCGAACAAATCCGAGCGGATGCAAAACCGTAGCCGAGGCCGGCCATTTGGATGGACCAAGGGGTCATGTGTGCGAAATGCGATCATGCGTGGTTGGAACAAATGGGGGCTGTGGATTTTAAGCAGGCCGGCCTGACCCAACCAAGAGCGGCAGCCCTGTTTAGAACCGAGTCGCCCTCCGAACTGAGGCCGCCAGGAGAGACCACCTCCCCTAGTGAAGATGAGGAATTTGACTCTGAATCTGAAGTTACTTCGGAGGATGACCCGGAAATCCCCAGGCCACCCACGGCCAGACGCACCAGGGGAGATCTGCCCATCCACCTGAGGCACCGACGACTCCGACAGAATAACACAGAGCGCTCCAACGGCGTGCGATCGGAAGAACAACGAAAGCCGCGGGACCTCCCCAAGCGCTTTTCGAAATTCAAAAAAGGGGATAGGGTGGTGGTTCTGCTAAGCGCCAAACGCCAAGGGCAAATCCACGAACCCATCGAAGGGCCAGCCAAGGTCAAGGAGATAAACCTTGCCCTGGAACGGGAAACACCGCGACCGGTGTTCATTGCCGAGGACCTCACCACGGAGGAGGAATCCAACCTCATCACTCTTTTGCGGGAGTATTGGGATGTGTTTGCTTGGTCCCTAGATGAGCTACGAGGAGTGGACCCGAATGTTGTGACTCACAACATACCCATGACGACGGATGCAATGCCGGTCAAGCAGCGACCATACCCCATGAATCCCAAGCATGCCCATGCTGTCAAGGAGGAAATTCACAAGTTAATGCGAGCTGGGTTCATTTACAAAATTGAGCACACGGACTGGGTATCACCCATAGTCATTGTGATGAAGAAAAACGGCAAGATTCGAGTGTGCGTCAATTATAAGAAAGTAAACGCAGCGACAAAGAGAGACAACTACCCCTTACCATACACTGAGCACATGCTGGAGAGGGTGGCAAGTGAGGAAGCCTACAGTTTCCTGGATGGCTTCTCGGGATACAATCAGGTGCAAGTGCACCCTACAGATAGGCACAAGACCGCCTTCGCCACTGAGTGGGGCGTCTTCGCCTATGTAGTCATGCCATTTGGGCTAACCAATGCCCCCGCCACCTTTCAACGCCTCATGTGCACCATATTCAAGGATATGCTTCGCAAGGAGTTGGAGGTCTTCGTCGATGACCTCTGTGTCCATTCAGCTTGGAACCGGCATCTCGAAAAACTCCGCACGGTCTTTGAACGGTGCCGTTTATACCATCTCTCCCTCAACCCCCTGAAATGTCAATTTTGGGTAAAGCATAGTTGCATCCTGGGACATGTGGTGTCCAAGAACGGCATTGCCACGGACTTCTCAAAGGTCAAGGTTATCGTGGACCTCCCACCCCCAAGCAATTATAGGGGGGTTCAATGCTTCTTAGGTCACACAGGATACTACAGGCAGTTCGTACTAAACTACGTACTCATCGCTAGGCCATTGTACAAACTGCTAGTGGCCTTCGAGTGGACCGAGGCCTGCCAGCAAGCCTACGAGGAACTGAAAAAAGCCCTAACGACAGCACCTATCCTGCGACTCCCAGATTGGACCATGCCATTCCATGTACACATCGACGCTTCTAAGTTCGCCGTGGGGGCGGTGCTGTGCCAACCAGGCGAGCATAACTTAGATTACCCAGTAAGTTTTGCAAGTAGGCAGCTTACTGAAACAGAGATGAACTATTCAACAACGGAAAGAGAAGGACTAGCTATGGTGTTCGCCGTGAAGAAGTTCCAGCATTACCTGCTTGCCACCCCCTTCACCTTCTTTGTCGACCATCAAGCCCTGCTCTACCTAGTCAACAAACCTTGCGCTACCGGGCGTATAGCACGATGGCTTATCCTGCTCCTAGAGTTCGACTTCTCAGTGGTAGTATGGAAGGGGAAACAACACTATATGGCTGACCATCTGTCCCGAATACCCACAGGAGAAGCCGCGGGACAAGGCATAGTGGACGAATTACCAGACAGCCACTTATTTCGCATGACCAGCAAAAAAGACCTATTCAGAGCCGACCTAACACCATATTGGGCGGACGACATAGTCCAAGTACTCGAGCATGGGCTGCCCGAACGACCAATGGAACGGGCACGACTCAGGCGGTTACTCCTGAAGAGCCAGCCTTATCAGTTGATTGCAGGCCAGCTCTATAGGCTGGGGCAAGACAGTCTGCTACGTAGATGCGTATGTGAGCATGAGATGCACGATGTGCTCTCAGAGGCGCACAGCGGCATTGCAGGAGGACACTTTAGCGGGGATACAACAACTCGGAAGGTGTTGCAGTCCCAGCTATGGTGGCCCACGCTCTTCCGGGACGCCTCACAATTTGTCAAACACTGCGATGCGTGCCAACGAACGAGGGTCCCAATCCGTAAAGATTAGATGGAGTTAACCTCGGTCATCGCTCGCCAACCTTTCGAAAAGTGGGGTATTGACTTCATAGGACCCATCAGCCCTGCGGCACAATATTCACAGGCTAGATATATCATGGTAGCCACCGACTACCTCACCAAATGGGCGGAGGTGAGAGCCACGCGGAAAAACGACGCTAGGACAACTGCCAAGTTTTTATGGGAACAAGTGATCTCACGTTTTGGGTGCCCCATCGAATTGGTTAGCAACCAGGGAACGCACTTCATCAACGAAGTGATAGCCCATCTCCTATCCACATTCCTCATCATCCATCGCAAATCCTCACCATACTACCCTCAAGCTAACGGCCAGGCTGAGTCAACCAACAAAACTCTCATCGCCATCCTGACCAAAGTTGTATCAACCTTACGAAGTGACTGGGATAACAAGTTGATGGCGGCCCTGTGGGCCTATCGAACAGCTTATAAGACGGCCGTTGGGCAAACGCCTTTCAGGCTAACCTATGGGACCGAAGCTATTCTCCCCCTAGAATTCTTTGTCCCCAGCCTGCGGATAGCACTACAAGAACGATGGGAGGGGAGGGAGGCATGGACGCAATGCTTAGTCGAGCTAGAACGCCTGTCGGAGGTACGTCTGCTAGCCACCCATGCGCTCATTTGTGAGAAAGCTAGACGCAAAACCTGGTTTGACAGGCACGTCAAGCAACGAGAGTTTGAGCAGGGCGACCTAGTACTCCTCTATTCAGTTAAAGGACACAAATAGAAGATGAAATTCAGAGGTCTTGGGCCCTTTAAGGTCCGCGCAATCAGTCGTACTGGTAATGTCGAGCTGGAAACCCTGGATGGAGAGGGCATCGACTTCTTTAACGGCAGTCGAATCAAAAAGTATTACCCGCCCACGCACCCACTGCATGAATAACCAATGGTGGAACCGCTTGTTAAAATACGAGTAGCCACACTTACAGAAATTGAAGAAGATGAGGACGAGCTTGTCGAACCCGCCTACCTCCATATCACAATCACGGCCAAGCAAATGTGCTCCATCAACGCCCTGATCGACGAGGGGGCGGATTTTAACGTCTTGGCACACGAGCATTGGACCCAACTGGGCGCTCCAACACTTCACCCTACAGCAGCCAGATTGAACCCATATGGGGCCCAATCCTACCCTCTCCTTGGCACGTGCAGGGTTGCAGTTTCTATCGAGACTGAAACTATCCCCATGTTGTTCTACGTCCTACCCGATGCCAGGGAGACAGGCGCAGAGTCACTGCTCGGGCGGACTTTTAAAAAGCAGACCCGCTGCAATGTTGATTATGCGTTACAACGCATCCACCTAACAATCGGGAATGTGACAATTACCACGACCTCCAACCAGCGCCTCGTAACCCCAACCATGCTCAACGAACCACCATTAGAAATAGTTGCACAAAGGACCAAGAAAGAAGGCCGTACATATCTACTACCATCAGATTCCCATGCACCGCAACCCGCCAGACCTAAGGCAAAACCCCAACAGACTCGCTTGCGCTGGGTGCCAAAAAAGCTGTGGGATCAGTCTACTACTAGACGCGCGGATCCGCGAAACACATACAAACCTAAACCTAGAAGACCAAGATGCCATCATCACAAGCGCCGCGTGGTCAAGAAAATATGGGTCCCTAAAACCTTGCTGTAGGCACAAGGCTACTATGAAGGGAATGCCTTGCTAAGGATCCCCAAGGTCCCCACTGACACAAGTCCAGCTCCTACGTCAATCGCAACATCCGGTCCTCAAACACTTCAAGACCACGAGCCGCGCAACCAATCCCAGTCATCCGACTTCCTTGATAGGCATTCCACAGGCATCATACACGCCCAACTGCCCAAGCACTGGCCACTACTGCCGGCGGTCTGACCCAACCACCCTGGCCCGCAACCCAGCAGCCCTGCCGACCGCCCGAGCACGGTCCCTCAGACCAACCTCGACCTGTCCCTTCAACCGTTGGCCGAGCCGCTGACTCAAACAAGCCCCCACCGGTAGCCCTGTGCCGACTGAACTTCTAGCCCCAACAAACCTCAACCACCCGACGACCTTAAGCCTTCCTATGAACGGAAGTCATTCCTAACGCTGGCCGCAGACCTCGCCGAGGACACAGAGATTGACGTTGTGGACTGCATCAAACAACTCGACGCCACTTTTGTGGCACTGGCCCTTAGCTATGACCGCCTAGACTTGGGACTGTTAGCAGAGCCCCTTGCAACGAATGTACGCACTATGCCTTGCTTGTGGGAGACTTTCGAATTCGCCTTCGCACAAGCTTCACGCTCTGTCGCTGAGCTACTCGCTCGCTCGGTCTCCGAGGAGCAAGCCATTAGGCAACGCCTCATCCCATCGTTTGACCAGCGCACGGTGTCCAGCCTCACCAACCAAGAAACAGCAAGGTTGTCCCACCTCGCAGACACCGAATCTCCCTTCTTGAAGCAATGGTACACTCTTCGATTAAGGTGGGCAACAGAAGGATGCCGCAAAATGACCAACGCCGAACAACGCCGAGCCATCAAGACGGCCGAGTATGATCCCACATACGTCGCGCCCACCTCGTATCAAGTGTTAACCACTCTTCGAGGTCGAACCATGGACGATCATATCTTAGGACACCCCTATCTCGATCGTATCCTGACCGAGGAAGAGCTCCATATCGCAAGTCGGACCAACTCCGGAGATTTCCTTACCGATGTCCTCACATACATCACCCACGTAGGCATCCGACTCTGTAACCTGGACCACACTGCACACCTCGAATATAACCCCAACTTCTACGATTGGCTCCTTCTTAAAACAACCTGACCACCTGCAGCCCACACCCCAATCCGGGGACGGATTTTTCTTTTCTCCAGGGAAAGGGCAGAAAATAGTGGGGCAGTAAATCAGTAAATCTAAACAACGGGGCAGTAAATCTAAAAAGCAAACCAAGCATGAAAGTTAAAAAAGTAAACCAAGCATGAAAGGGCAGGAAATAGTGGGGCAGTAAATCAGTAAATCTAAACAATGGGGCAATAAATCTAAAAAGCAAACCAAGCATGAAAGTTAAAAAAGTGAACCACACATGAAAAAGCTCTAAATTAAAATGACATGCAGGAACAGGTGATAGAAGTTGAAAAATAATAATAATTTTTTATTATAAAATGATGAAATCTGTTATGGTTGTCCCACAAATTGGTTGCCAAAATACTAAGGGGCGAGTTGACTGGATGTACAGGTAGTGACCATGGCAGGCCAAGACAAGGTGAGCAAACTCCCTTTTTCGGAGGAGGAACATGCGCGGTACGGCCTCACGGTGGAAACCAGAGCATTCAATCAGCTAAAGTTCCGCCATATATTCAATTTGGAGGATGTAGTTATTGAGGAGCCAGCAGTGCGACGAATCATGGAGCAATGCCACTTGCAACGGTACCTGGAAGCAATAGGCCGGAGAATAGACTATGCCCTGTGCGCAGAGTTCCTATGCACCTTCAACAAAAACAGAGGCACCATCACAGTACGGGACGCAGGAGCCACCAAACAGGTGCAGGTTGAGCTAACCCCGGAACTGGTAGAACGAGCTCTGGAACTTCCAAACAAGGTGGAGAAGAAGCCGAAAAGGGATGTCTACGCCATGTTGGGAATGGACAAGGTGAAAGTCCACACCAACGACGGGGTCAACTTGGCAGACATCCCTAATCCAGAGATCCAGCTACATGCAAAAATGATGCATGCCCTATTTTCTAGCCAACGCTACAATAGCATCATGTCCAGGATAAATGTACCTTTACTCGAAAGCATCGCAGCTCAGGCACTGGATGAGGTAAACCTCAATGGCTTCGTGAGAAGGACGATCGAGGCCTCAGCAAAGGCCCTGGCAACGGCAGGAAGGGCCGGGGCAGGAGAATCCCTCTCGCCTCGATCGACCCGCAAGGCCTCGTCCTCCAAGGCCTCCACCGTAGGGTTTGGAGGTGTCATCACTGCAATCCTCCACGAGGCAATAGGGCAGGGACGTGCTGAAGAGGACAAACAGGGAGGCGGCAAAAAAGGAGGCGAATCGCCGTCGCAATCCCAGCCCCGGCCGGACGAAGAGTCGGATGAAACAGAGACGGACACCGACAAGGAGGAGGAGCGCTAGGAGGCACTAGAAAGGGAAGCGGAGCAACGAACCAAAGCCCTGCATGGGAAGAGAGAGGAGGAGCGAAGGAGGAAGGAGCGAGAGGAGCTCGAATGGGCCCGAAGAGAGTCGGTGAGAGGAAAAGAGGAAAGAAGAAAAAGAGCTGAGGAAGAGCTGAGGAGGAGAGAAGAAGAAGAATTGGAGCTGGCAACGCGTCGCTCCATTGAGGAACAGCGTAGAAAAGAAATAGAAGGAGCGGGCAGGGCATACCAACCCGACTCTGAAGCGCCAGGCGCCAGCACTGGTGCACCGGAACCCGTGTCGCCGCCTCCTATAGAAGGGAAGGGAAAAGAACCGATCAGACCCTCCTCCCCTTCCCCCGCACCAGCCGCACAAGCCACTCCCCTCAAGATGACTCCCCCTGACACGACCACCCTGGTGCACATCGCAAAGGTAGATGAAAGCAATATAGTTACTTGGCTACAATTCTTAGTAGAACGAGAATTAGCAAGGGACACAGCCAAGGCCACCCCAGTCTCAGGGGCCAAAAGGGCAGCAACGACCGAGCTAGAGCAGGAGCCAGATGAGAAAAGACAAAAGGTGGAGGAGACCGCCACTACTACAATCCGGCCCCACTCTCCACCCCCAGCTGGCCACTATGATGATTATGTAAAGGAGCTGCTCGCGCAGTTGCAAACAGCCAGGCGGGAAAGGCGGGTGGTAGTGGAAGAGCTGGCAGCGGAGCGTGAATTGCAAGCGGTCCTCCAACTAGACAGAGTAAGACAAATAACAGAATATCAAAAAGAAATTTCTGTGCTTAAGGAGGAAGCCAACACCAAGGAGGTGGAGGAGCTGAAAGCCCTGAAGGAGCGTGATGCCACTTGGGAAGGACGAAGGAAAATTCTGATGGACCGTCTCACCATAGAAAGAGAGACAAATGCCCACCTTCAGCGCAGAAATGACCAGCTATCTACAACTAACTTGGAAGCACAGAGCCAACTCGAAAAAATCAGAGAAGAAGTTGCAGAGCTGGATCAATTGCGGGCAGAACAGGTGCGCCGATTACAGGCGATGCGGGACCAACTCAACGAGCAGATTGTAGAACAACAATGAGAGCAGCCCCGTTTGCACCAGGAGCTCGAAGCCCAACAACAGCAGCTCAGGGCAATGACCCTCCGACAAGGAGAGAGCCTGGAGGACATGGAAAAGCGGGCAAAGGAGTGGGCAATTCACAACGAGCAGAGAGTGCGAGACCTAGCACGCCGGCTGGCCAAGGCTGAAGGTGACAAAGTGATGGTAGAAAACCAAGCAGAGGCAGCTAAACTTGCTATGATGGCTCAGCAGCACACTTTCATCAGCACGCTACTCCACACCACCCACTCAGAAACATGAGAGACCAATGATCAGTTGCAGAAAAAGCTAACCACTGCGCGCCAGGCCCTTATGGCAGGCCTGCACGTACCACTGCAACTGGGAGGTCCTCCGCAGAGCCTGGAGGAACAAAGGAAATGTCTGGCACAAGCAGGACTCACAACACAGGAAATGGATGATCTGGGGTTCACGGAAGAAAAAACACAGGAGGAGGAGCAAGCGGAAGGGGGTGAGCACGAGCTTGAATTAGGGCCTCAGGACGAGGAATATGCCCCGCCACCCCCTCAACCCCAACAAACCGAAGTGCCACCCCATGATGCACCCACCGAACGAAGAGCGGCCCACACCACTCGAAGGAAGGAACTAGTGGAGAAGGCAAGAAGAAAACTCAAGGCTAGACCCGCCCTGAAACAGCCCGTCCCGTTCCTGCTGCGCACCCAAGACTCACCCGCTGAGTACCGTGCGGAGATGATCATTTGGGAACAGCAGGAGTATAGCCAGGTCCCCTTCGACCTACGCTTCGAATTGCCCACCGCTCTGAATAGGGTGCTGCCCATTCACTTGGTGGAGGACGTCATCGCCATGGGGGCCCGGCTCAAAGCTAGATGGTTAGAAGAGCGTGAGGCCCACCCAACTGCTTGGGGGACCGAGGACCGCGAATTTTGGCAGGACAAAGTCCTCCAGGTACCCCGCACAGTGGAAGGATATAGTTCCCAACCTACCTGGAGGCAGCGCATTTTTGACGTCAACCTGGAGGCGTGGATGGCGTTTTGCAACACCCTCCCTTCGGAAAGGAACGACCCCACCTATATGCCGTTTCCTCGAAGGGTAGGCGTGGATTTTAACCCGTCCATCCACGGCAGGTTTGACTTTCCCATTATTTACAATGCCAACTCCACGTCCCATAGGAGCGCCCTTCTATTCACCCTACCCGATTTGTACAGCTCCATAAATAAATTCCTTACTGAATTCTCTTCTTGTCCTGACCCAGCCTTCATCACCACCTGTAACTACCTTAGATTAATTAGAATACTAGTACACCACGAACCTGCACCCCAAGAGCGCCATCTTCCGCCCCTTTACTTTGATCCCAACGCCATAGATAGCACCACTATGACCCATTTCATGATGCGTGCTGCCCTTTTGCCATCTTTTTGTGTTGCACTGCTGGAGGACATGAATGACAGCAAGTTCACACAGTGCAATCATCCCTTCCTCTCCACCACCACCCTTAAAACCCGCCTCCATACTAAAGGCTACTTGCTAAGCTGGAAGTTCCTCAACAAGGCCCCCCGGCCTCCACCCACACTCCCCCCTAATTCGGATGATGAGGGGCGAACTCCCATTATCCCTTGTATTGCTGCTCCCATGTAACCATGGCAAAAAAAAAAAAAAAAAAAAACTGAGGTGCACTTTATCTCCCCATTACCACTCTCCTGCTCCACGCAGCCCCCGTCGCCCAGTCGCCTAACTACGTAATAATTAAGTATGCACACGCACGACACTCATATAATACCTACACAGAATTAATTCAGAGTTTGGGTCCTCAAGTGCAGGACAACACTCTCAGCTTGCTTAGAGTTCGACCTGTCTCCCAAACTAAGTCTTGCGCACAATACAGAGACTAGCACCCCCCCTAGGGAGAGACCACCTGACAGGGTTTTCAATTGCAGGTATCGACAACCACGACCCAAGTGGCATGCATTCTTCATCAACCTCCCATGCTAATTGCCCACCCGGCATCCAGCAAGCTGACAAACTCAAGCAACGCGACAACCAACCAACCCCCGCATACCCAGTCGCCACTGCAAACCCCAAGCCCCGGTCACCCCGAAGTCCTCAGCGCCTACCACCACTTGCTCCCTCTGCCAGTAAGTGCCATGGGACTGGCACTCGTCTAGGAGGGGGGCAATGTTAACCTCAAACACGACAAGAGCGAAAGAAGGCAGAGAAGACGCACGGCAAAGGCGATAAGAAGGTAGCCGACGGAAGGAAAAGAAGGAGAAAAGCCCAAAAAGCGCAAGGACAACTGTTAAAGACCAAGGCAACCATAAAAAGGGAAAGGCGCACAAAAAGCGCACTCTAAAATCTTGTAAAAGAGTGCCGGGCTCTCACCCATGCTATTTGTAAAGACAAAAGGGTAGTGAAAAGAAAGCAAGGAAGAGAAAAGAACAATGGGAAACAGGGCCTGGGCTATGACCGGCCATGTAAAAGAAGGAAAAAGGGAATGACTGCCCAAAAAGGGAAGTAGGGTTTTGTATAAAAAGTGGAAAAGTGAATGAAGAGCTCATTCTTTGGTGTGGCAAACTAGTCTTCTCTCTTCCTCTCTTCTTCTTTTCTTCTTCTTGCTTGTGTGTGCTCTTGAGAGAGGGAGTGAGCACGTGAGAAAGTGAGGAATCAAGAGGGTGAAGCTCTCTACCATCTCCTCCTCCCTTCTCCTCTTCTTCTTCCTCTTCCTTCTCTTCTCTTGCGCGCACGGCTATGGAGGATGAGGCTTGGAGAAGGAGGAGGCTTGAGGATGCTTGAGCTAGCATCAAGAATTGTGGAGCTACCTAAGTGTGAGAGAGAGGAGGGCACTCAATCGAGAATCAAGGTAAGTTCACTGCATTCATAGGATCGGCGGCGTGACGGCTAGGTGAGAGATAGCCATGAGGGCTTGCTTGGAACGCTTGATCAATAAGCGGTCCGTGGGTCTTGGCAGTTGAGCGAAAGCTCCCACACCTTTGTATGGTTCTTTCCCAAATAGTAGGAACAGAAAGCTCCAGGGATGGTTGGTTTTCATGTACATTTAGTGGCTAAATGGCCTGCTTGATGACACTTACCACACGAAGTATTTGACCGCATCACTTCTCTTCCTGCTCCTGCAACGTTGGATATGCTAGCGGTATTCACTTTCAGTGTCTGTAGCTGCTCTGTAATCACATCCATCAACTCATTTTTGATATTTGCAACTGAGTTGGATAAATAATCCTTCAAGCTTTCTCCTCTAGAGGTACTGGCAGTAGGGTTTTGAGGAGTCTCTGTAATCACTGCATAAACAGGTTGGGCTGGTGCAGCAGGGTCTCTGTTCTGATTCTGATTTAGAGCTCCTGTTTGAACTGTTGGCTGTTGACTCCAGTTGGTAGGGTTCCACTGTTGCTGCTGATTTGGCATTGGGGAAATTGGTTGGGACCATTGTTGTTGTGGTTGAACCATCATTTGAGGCATTGATTGTGGCTACTGTGGATTTGGTGCACTGTACTGTGATATTGGGGGCATCTGTTGGTAGGGGTAGGGGATGTTGAACAATGCGTGAGGGAGATGAGGAACGGAGGAAGAGAGAGGAAAAGAGAGACACGAGACACTGAAAGTGGAACCCCATAAGTGTGTCAACTGAGCACACATGATTGGAATATATAGAGGGGACTTGGGGCGCTATATATAGACAGATTATATATAGCTTATATAGACAAACTATATATAACTAACACCCCCGCTCAAATAAAGGTCCCTTATTATGGATGAAAAAACCCTTGGGGGCTCAAGGGAAAAACCCACAGCTCTATATAGGCCTACCGTTATATTAATATTCAAAATATAAAATTACAAAGTTGAACTTACAAGAGCCTATTCATAGGCATCAAAGGAGCTACATCACTCGTGAATTACAACATCAGCGGAGAAGGAGCTACATCACTCCTGAATTACAACAGCCTATTCAGAGGCATCAAAAGAGCTTTATCACTCCTAAATATACAACATGTAAAATAAGGATAAGCGACATCACTGCAAAAGATAAAATCTCCAAAAAATTCCTTCAACTGAACTTGGGAAGCAAGCAGTATATCTGTCACATCAAAACTGAAAGAAAAACATTACAATGACATTAGAACAACACAAGGTGAATATAGATGCTCATCAGCTGGAAAGAATATAAACGAAATAATGTGTCATCAGCTGGAATATAGACAACGAAACATGAGTTGGAATAACTCAACAGCTAGAATAAGGAATGAAACATCAGCTGGAACAACTCAACAGCTGGAATAATAATGAAACATCAGCTGGAATATTTCAACAGCTGGAATAGGAATGAAATGAAATATCATCCAATCAGCTCGAAACATTTCTTATAAACAATGCGTGGAATAATTCCTTTTAAGAATGAAACGTAGCATGAAGAGCGAAAAATCAGGTGGAAGAAGCATTGGATTACTTATCCACAATGTCCAAGACATGCAAAAGCATAACTGAAGTTACAATGATCTTCATTTAATATTGGCCACTGGCACACCTTGAGCCTAAAGATTGTAGCAGAGGTTCTCAAAAGATACAACCAACCTGTGCTGCCTTTGAATAATCTGTTGTCAACAGGCTTATGGATGTATGGTACGTTCCAAACTCTGGATGAGGTTGCACAGCTTGCAAGGCTTCACAAAATGACCTCAAGCTGAATTCAGCTCTGAGCAATCTGCAATCACACTTAGCTTAAGCAGTGATCGACAATAATTAAAATAATGCAGAGCCAATTTCAGATATTCTAGCATAGGATGGCGCCTTATGCACCACATCAATCCAGTCATTACAACTCTACGTGCAGCATCATATACACCTGGAATTTGTGGCATCATGTTCCATCTAAAGAACTTAATAAATGTTAGAAAAATACAAGTTTGATTTTGCACCAGATTTTGAGGTGGAAACCTTTGCAGATACTCTAGATTACTGCTATGGTTATCGTCCTGTAGAGGTGCCACAAGATGCAATCCTTTATTCAAAGACTTCCCAGCTTGTGTAGGCTTGACCCTCATGTTTGCAAGCTGACCTCCTACCCATGGTGGGTGCAAGAAAGAATGAATCCAAAGACCTTCTCCAGTTATCTTGTGCTTGTAATCTGGATAGTTGCAATGTCTCTTGCTCTCTGTGTGATCCCACCACTCTCATGGAGCTGTACCTTCTCCAATTATCTTGTGCTTGTAATCTGGATAGTTGCAATGTCTCTTGCTCTGTGTGTGATCCCATCACTCTCATGAAACTGTGAGAACCGAATGCCAAAATGCTACAATATGCTCCTTCCGTTCATGATTAAAACAACCGTAGTTGGCCTTATGGTGCCTCCTATGATGGCTATCATAATCATGATGATGATGGTTATGATCTCCATGTGTTATAGATGAAGGTATGGCCAAAATCTTTCTGCTCCATCTCGCGACCAATGAGTATTATCCAGAGTTTCCAAATCTTTAAGCTCATTGCCATCCATTATAGCAACAGGACCATTTGCTACAATGCTACGTTTGGTTATGACAATTCTAGCAACCTTTACCACCAAAGGCTATAGCAGAAATGGTGGCCTAGAGCTGAGGCTCATGAGCCATCTGGAACTTAAGAACTTGTAGATGCAGACTTGCTGCTCAGTCCACTTTCATATGTAACATCTCTCTGTGGAGGCCTAGCAAAAGGCCAAAAGCAAGACAGAGGATGCTGTCAAAATAAGCATGGACCTGCATCCCTATGCAGTGGATTAGGTAGGGTAATAATAGAGCTTATGCTCATATGATATGTTGGCCCTGAATCTAACAACATCCTTGGACTCAGCCACAGTCCATAGCTCTAAATCCACCAAATAGAAGACCAATATGACAAGCTTCTTCCCTTATGATCAGATTCTTTTATGATACGAGAATCCTCAAGTCCAAGATGGAGCGATATGATTTGTTCCTTGCAAGCTTGAAAGCTCTGAGAAGAACCTTGATGCCAACTTGGACACCGTATGCCGATGGAGCGATACGATTTGTTTCTTGCAAGCTTGAAAGCTCTGAGAAGAACCCCGATGCCAACTCGGACACCGTACACCAAGAGGAAGCTCCGATAGAGGCTCCCAATGGAATTCGCAACGCAAGAATCAGAATGCTAGCAGAGGTGGTGCCTCCTACTGAAAAATGAAGAGTATCGATCGTCCCTGCCATGGCTATAGGCCCCTACTAAGGAAGCGCGAGGCCATGATTTCTTTCTTGCTAGTCAATGATAGCATGAGAGCGGCCGATGGTTCGTTTGCATTTTTGAGGATTGAGCAAGTGCAGATTGAGATGAACACAAGAGCGTCGAGATGTCGATCATCGAACAGGGAAAAGATTAAGAGGAGGATGGGAAAAGGGCAAAGGACACCGGTGCCTCACCCTTCTCTCTGTCTCTCCTGCCTGCACAAGCAAGTCGATGTTACTGTAGGGTCTCTGCCATGAGAATGCCATGGTTTCGTTAGACGCCAGAGGTAGCATCAGCGGCAGCAACACCTCCAGCAGTCAGAGGGATGATGACAGTGTCCGCCTCTATAACCCTTTCCAAGATTATCGTGGCACTGCCTTTGACCTGCGGTCTGTCATCAACACCCTCTATCGCCTCCCCTCGTCTCCTGAATTCCTCTTCCCAGAGGAGGCCGTCGTGCAGCATCGCAACTGGAGCGAGAACTTAACCTACTACACTGGCTGCGGCTACCTTAGAGTGGGCTGGAGGCAGGGAGCGAAGTCATCATATGGTGATTCCTTTCCATCATAGGATCGGCGCTTGGGACGATCATCACTACCCCTGCTAGGTCTTCTACTATGGCTCTGGCTTGGACTTCAAGCAGGGCTTCAGCTCGTACTATGACTAGGACTTCCAATCAGACTATGTCTGCGGTAGGAATCCCTGTCCTGATCATGATATCGATCACGCTCATACTTGTCCCGGCTACATCCATGTATGGCAGCAACGGTCAGGTCACTACGGGGAGGCGTTCTTGCCTTATGCTGGTGATGGTGGAGGCAGAGTCAAGATACTCTTAGCTATTAGGTTGCCATGGCTGACGGCAAGTACAACAAGGCAAGATACTCTCAGCTACCGACCTGTGCCTGCTCTGATACCATGTTGAACAATGCGCGAGGGAGACGAGGAACGGAGGAAGAGAGAGGAAAAGAGAGACACGAGACACCAAAAGTGGAACCCCATAAGTGTGTCAACTGAGCACACATGATAGGAATATATAGAGGGGACCTGGGGCACTATATATAGACAGACTATATATAGCTTATATAGACAAACTATATATAGCTAACAGGGGATAGTCCCTTGGACTGCATTTGGTGGGTACATCATTCCTGGCATCAGAGGAAGTAGGACTCCTCTTCCTGGACTCATCGCCAATCTAGCTTCCACTTCATCGTACAGTCTTGCACCTTCTGTTGCAGTTTGCAGTGTGGCGAGTCTTTGCAGTTCCACAAACTTACGGACTTTTGATTGTAATCCTCTGAGAAACACCCCCTTCTGAATGCCATCATCTAGATTATGGTTAGTCCATCTCTTCAGGATGGATTCCATTCGTGAGACATAAGCTTCTACTCTTTCTCTAGAGGACTGACTTAAATTCATAAATTCCTCTCGCATCCACTCTTCAAAACCTTCACGCCTGAATTTAGTGAGGAAGGCCAACTTCAGGTCGTCCCATGTGCGAAAATTTCCTACTGCTTGTCTCTCATACCACTAAAACGCCGCACCCTTGAAAGTGATGGGGAATATTGCTAACCAATGCTCAGGGGTTCTGGCATTGTTAGCCACACATGCTACCATAAACTCTGCTACATGAAGATCAGGGTCTTCATTGTACTCTCCCTTAAAAACTGGCAATGGGACTACATTCGCTGGCTTGT
The DNA here is from genome assembly GCF_053477565.2 of Lygodium microphyllum. Taxonomy (NCBI): domain Eukaryota; kingdom Viridiplantae; phylum Streptophyta; class Polypodiopsida; order Schizaeales; family Lygodiaceae; genus Lygodium; species Lygodium microphyllum. Next base: position 37,165,700 of record NC_141150.1, read on the forward strand.
CTCATCAATATTTCCAGGATGGATCTCGATCGAAAGTGGACCTCTAGCAGAAGGAGGAAGGGCTTGATGTGCCATTGGGACTTCTGTAAAGAGTTCTACAAGGGCATCAAAGGCGGCTTCTGCTGCGAGCTCATTCTTGGCTTTCATTCTTGCCTTCTCTCTTCTCACGTACCTCTGGACTCGTTCTAACGCTTGCCTCTTTATTGCGTCATTCATCAGGGGGTTGGCTCCACTATGTTGTTAGTACTCCACAGAGGGATAACAGAAGGCTTCAGTCTCTGGAGGACTGTCTTGCCAACATTTCTTCTACTTCTTCCTTTTCAACGTCTCTGAATTCTGCTTTCATGCCACTGCACAGAGAAAGGTATTCGGTTCTGAAGGTGTCAAAATGCATACGTCTAAGCATTGTAGTGGTGCCAATATCATAGTAATGCCAACTTCTGATGGTTTCAACAATGTATGTTGTAAAGAACACTCTGTCTACCAACTTCCAGTGGGTTTCCAATTGAACAAATAAAAGATTTTCAGAACACCAAGCATCCCACGTATCTTGCTGTTGAGCATCCACGAACAAATTCCAACTCTTTTCCTTGTTGTCTTTGTGAACCTCCACAGATCAAGATTCCTGAAGCTTCTTCAAAATCTCCCACTTGATGATGTCTGGAAACTTCTCAATGAATGCCAAATCTTCCATGGATGTTCATTCTCTCTGTTTCTGCTCTTCAGTTTGTTCCCAAATAGTTTTTCACCAAGATGCAAGTTTCTGCTGCTTCAACAGGAAGAGGAAACTGTCCACCACATAGAGCATGCATCATGATGGTGATGTGTTTCCGCCATTGTGGGATGAACTTCTTGTGGAAAGTGGCTTTGATTATGAGAAATTCCAACTCTTCAGTGGAAGAAGGAACTTTACAAACATCCATTGAATTCTTCTCTTCTTGGCAATGCCATTTCCTTCATTTTCAGTCTCTTCTGGTGCTTGTTGATGGCAAGTTTCCCCGGCTGCACACAAAAAACATGGAGCCCCAAGAGGAATACCAAAGAAAAGGGAATTATCTTGTAAGAAAATATATCTTGTAACATCAAAAAGCTTTTTTATTAGGTTTTATATGATCACAATGAAGAAAAGAACACCAGGCACAACAAATCTTCATGCAGCATCATGTAGATCTCCCACGGATTTGATAGAATCAACCATATTCTTCAACATCTTCACAAAATCCATCAATAGAACAAACAAATCAAAGGAATACACCATCTTTGAATGGAAATACATCACATAGTATTCATCTTCAATATCTTCATAGTCTTCTCTCTCAATCTCTCACATACAATTACACTATTTTGATAGAATTGGCTATCTCTGACTCTCTCTCTCTCTCTCTCTCTCTCTATCAATAGTACATCATATCCTCACTAAAATGACTCAATAATCACCCACAATAATCCTTCTTTGGTCGTGGATACACCTCCCAAGAGGTATGTCTGATATGAAGAGGCACCAGAGCCACTATAGTGTCTTTTCATAGCTGACCACTGTCACTTCACTCCAGTCTTCACTTCAGTCTTCAGCAGCTACTTCTTTGACTTCTTTTAACTCTTTTGCACTTGTATTCACCTCTTTCCAAGGCTAGAAAACTTTCCCAAGCTACACTCTCATCCAACAGAACACATACAGAAGCATACAGAAGGTCTACAGAAGCGCATCAGAAGCTCACCAGAGAGTTACAGAAGGTCAACAGAAAGCATCAGAACCAAACAGAACATATCAGAACATCATCAGAACTTCACATATCTACTAATAAACATCATGAGCTTAATAAAACCATTCCAACCTATCCAAAACACTCTCAAAATACTTCCAAACCAATCAATCATCTCATAAAATCAATCATTCAGCTCCCAAAAACAACAAAAATCAGCCAAAACATAGGTCATTTCAACACTCAACAGTTAGGGCCTCATGTAGCCATCTAGTGGACATGAGTAGAGGCATCTCCTCTAAGCCCTTCCGATATCAAATGGGCCGTTGCCGCGTACTCGTCGAAAGTCAGATCTTGCAGACTCTCGCTTAGCGCGAGCATCCTCATACCGTTGCAGCCACTTCTCCATCGTAGTGCTATGCAGCATACAAAATCGGTTCACCTTGGACTCCATGGATGCATCCATCTTCTTCTCTATTCCATTTCCCACTAGGACATCTCCATTCAGACGATCATCCTCCTTAAGTGACCATATCAAGCCTTTGTCCCGGTCCATAGTGGACAACCACTCAGAAATGTACACCAAGGCCTCCGACACTAACCAACCTTCAGCCATGCTACCCTCACGACGAGCCCGTTGTTGCACAAATCCCTTTAAGGTCTTCATGAACCGTTCAAGGAAAAACATCCATCGACTATGGACTGGACCTGCACCCTGCAATTCATCTACAATATGCACTAGAAGATGGGTTTGTATCGTGAGCATGCTAGTGGGAAGATACTTCTCCAAAAGACAAGCAGTCTCTACTGCCATGCATTTCGCGGATTCAATCGATGATGTGTAAATCTCTTTTTGGGAGACAAACTGAACCAACTCGGACAATTTGTAAATGGTTGTCCGTACCTTCGATGTTAGAGACCCCACGATTGCGATCTGCAATACGAACTGTGAAAATCATGTAATTAATATTGTGTATAAACAAACGGAGATTCTGAAATCTAATATATAGAATCATGCCATACGCAGCCTCATACCATACATATCTGACACATCTTATTCCAATCATGGGATTTGAGTCCTGTCAGTTGGTCATCCTTTGTGAATGCTGTCTTGAGAGAACGCATTAGGTCAGTCGGCGTGCGAAAGGACTTGATGTTTTCCTTTACTTGTCACACTTCATTGCCACACAAAACCCAAGGAGCACGCGGCAATTGCACTCGATCATCGATGCCACTTATAGGCCAATATGGTTCCATCTTTCCCACTACTTTCAAATCCATCCTCGCTCCTAGTGTGTCTCGCTGCCCAGTGAGGTGGTCCCATAGCAAGCTACCCACATTCTTAAAAATGTGCATGGGATCCAAAAGGTGGTTAATTTTCATTTTTTTCCAATAAGTCAGCTCATAGAAAATTGAGAAGTGTCACATTCCACTGGGAAGCGAGTCTTGGTCCACCATCCTGTGATCAAACCAGCTCAGTGCATTCATTCTCGCAGGAGGGCGACCAAGAAATTCTTCTCTCATGACATGATCCTTTGGCAAAAAATCTCGATGTCCCTCAAATACCATCTTCTTCATAGATTTTGACATACGAGAATCCAGCCTTGGTCCACACAGAGGACATGCATGGTAACCTGACGTGACTAGCCCTGTAGAACACACATGTACAATGAGGCATGTCATAACACCAACATCGCTCAAAGAAAACTAGCAAAATAAGAGGTCCACATAAGAATTGCCTGTATAGTTGCAGATCGCCTACCAATATGTTTGCTCATGTCCTCCACTAGAATTCCCTCCCACAACTCCTTTAGCTTATCAATCAGTGGAGAGAGGTAGACATACATATTCTTGACTTTGTGTCGTCCAGGCACAAGCAAGCTGAGCAAAAGGTGTCCTTTCTTGGTGGAAAGCCATGGCAGTATATTGTAGTTAACAAGGACCACGGGCCATACACTATAGGAGGTGGAATGTAAACCAAAAGGATTTATCCCATCCATGGCAAGACCAGATCGTAGATTCCTCACCTCCTTTGCAAAGTCAGGGAAAGTCTCATCAATGTGATGCCATGCTTCTGAGTTAGCTAGTGTATGATGTACACCATCAGTGGATCGATTTTCCGCATGTCATGTAGTCAAATTTGCAAAACTCTTGGTTCGAAAAATGTGACGAACACGCGGTATCAGTGGAAAGTGCCTCAAAAACTTTTGCGGAACACTCTGTCCTTGCAAGTCATTTTGATACCTGTCCGCACTGCAGCATGTGGCCAACAATTCAAACTCTCCCCGAAAGAAAACACAATCATTGGGGCAAGCATGAATGCAATTATAATCCATGCCTAGCTTTTGTAGCACTTGTCTTGCATCGTTACGAGACTCAGGCATCGTGTTTTGGGTAGGCAAAATGTAAGATTTCAACATTCAACAAATTGCAATGAAGCATGTTATTAGAGTACTACATAGCAGATTTTAATGGATTTCAATAAAGAATCATACACATCATAATATACCTGAATAGCTCTGTCACACTCGCATCACTCCATGCATACTTTGTTTGTATGCTCAACAATGCAAGAAGTGTCTTCAAATGGGATACCCGACTCCCATCACACAATGGAATGGCAGCCTCAGCAATTAAAGGATCTTGGGATTCCGAGTCCGTCGAAAGCAATGATTTGATCATGTCCTCTAATTCGGGCTCCAAAAAAGCAGAAGGATCGTCCATGTCTCCAGCATTCTCACCCATAGAAGGGGGTTGAGAGTTATCACCTTCTATGAGACAGTTAGTTATCTCGGATGGCATTTGTATAGAGCGCAGACGAACCCGTCTTACTGGATGCAAGAGATCTGCGGACTGCAATGTATCGACATGGCCTTGACCCTGTAAAGGACGTTAAGGAGCTAACTTCTAAGATAACCCCAAATTGTTATACTTAAATCAATTACATGTCATATAGTACGTAATGAGAGAGAACTTACCGCAATCTCGTACTTCAAGACTGCTTGGTTGATTATCTCAACTCAAAACTCTCCATATCATTGCACATGCTCTATGTACAAACAATGTTTCCAACAAATGGCCAATTTGCATTGTGTGCATGGACAGGGGACACGTTGATTGAGCCAAGCCTCACGATCACCACCATGTTGGTCGTGAGTGCTAGACATCTTAACTGCGATGTAATGGAATGATAATTTAATAACAATTCTATATTGTATATTGGGACCACTCCACTATATATATTTCAGGCCTTTTTTAAAAATTTTCATACCTATCTCTTTGAGTTCGGCTCTAAACTTATCTATCTTTGAGGTTGGCTCTAAACTTATCTATCTTTGAGGTCGGCTCTAAACTATGCTCACACACATACATTTTCGTACCTACATTGCAAAGAATAAAAACCAACACAAGAAAAAATTTAAAAACACTCGCTTCCATTTCTCTCTCTTTCAACACTTCCTAACCTACATTGCAAAGCAACACAAAGCAACACAAAGATTGAAGACAAACCAACACTTTCTAACCTACATTGCAAAGCAAAACAAAGATTGTAAAGAAACCAAAACAGGGCATACCGTCGTGCTCTCTTCTTCTTCCACGACCTCTTCGTGCGGGCGACACTCCTCTCCTCACGTGCAGCTTGCGGCTTGCTTCCTTGCTCACCTCCCTTGCTCACCTCCCTCTCTTGCTCGCCTCCCTTTCTCTTTCTCTCTGCCTTCGCACGCTCATATGAAAGAAACGTTTGGGTTTTGGCAAAATGTTATTGCAGTAAGTTGTCGCTATTAGTGTCGCTATCTGCGTCTCTAAAAATCTCAGTATTTGCGTCACTATTTAGTGATGCAAATACTGACGTTTTTAGCGACGCTAATACCGACGCCGAAAAAAAAACATCGCTACTTAGCGTCGCTATATGTGTGTACCCTTGTAGTGTATGTTTACATTTAGACAATCTGTAAGATGGCTTATTGACTATCTTTGAATGAGGCTCCAAATCTATAAAGTGATCCACCACTCTCTTAGGAGGTAATGAAGTAGGAACTTCAAACAAGTTCTTGTACTCCTCAATGAGAGTTTTCAAAGCTGAATGCTCAATTGAATTCTTGGACTAATCTTACACTACCTCTTTATTCAAGTTTTTTTTAAAAAATTTACCATTTGTACTTCTTCTTGAGTTATTTAATGGTGATAAGCTAGAAATGAGATTTATTAGGGATTCCTTGTAGATGGATAAGTTGCCTACTATCAATGGTAAACTCCATGCACAACTACAAAAAATCAATAGTAAAATTTTTTAAAGTCATCAAGCACACTTGTAAACCTTTTAGCTAATATTTCATCTTACGAGAAACATTTGTAATCTTTTCAAAGAATCCCTTAAAAACTATAAAATTTTCATATTAATATTCAAAAGTACACTTTTTTGAGTCAATATTTTGAAAAAATGATATAAAAATGACTAATTTTTTTAAATAGTATCATATTTGTCATCTTGAAAAGTATCTAGATTTTGAAATAAAAATTTAAAGAGGACCATAAGAGAAGTACAAAAATGTAATATATCATGTATACTTACTATTCACTAAAACTTTATATACGTATGCTGGTGAGATTTTAAAATATTACTAAATTTATACTAATTGAAAAAATGATAGATATTTCAATAAAAGATAAAAGAAAGCATGGGCAAATTTTATTATTGTAAGGTATTTAGTCTTCTTCATCTTCCTCTTGTGTTGCACCATCAGTATCAGTAGCTTCTGTCCATGCATATTTTGAACTAGATGATGCATCCTCTTCCCTATTATCAAAAGAGCGTTGATTGCATCTAAATGTAGAATCTTATTTTCCAAGTTTTCAACTCTACTTCTAGTACATTATTTTTTCATAGGCTCATCACGATCATCATCATCATCATTATCTTTTTGCAAACCATGAACTTTCTCTTTGAGAATTACAATGGTTGACTTCCTAAGATATTCAATTTTTGCAAAAGGGAGAAATCATATACTAATATATGATTTCTCCCTTAGTATATGATTTCTCCCTTTTACACATCATTTTAGGGAAGCTAAAAGCTCCATGACAACAATTGGTTCTGGTGTATAAGCATCCTATATGATACACATCATTTTAGGGAAGCTAAAAGCATTGTGTCAAGATAGTTGCTTAGTAAATATGCTAAACATTTGATCAATATGATCATGTGTATGACCCACCATAAAAAATTTTACTTTTTCTTTGTGAGATACCCCCATGGATACAATCATATTAAGGTATCCCAAAACTATCTGATTTTTATTCTCTTATTGTGTTATTCAATTACAAATAAGGAATAAGTGGTAAAGTACCTCCCAATTAGAGAGTATAATGTTCAAAATTATGATCATAAGGTTGGGATCATTATGAGCATTTGGATAATTAAATAATACTCTAGGATTAACTCTTCCATGGTACACAAGGCATACCATAACAAGAGTTTCTTCATTGACATTGTTTGGAAGACTAGAAAAATGAGATACGCATGACTACTTCTAGTGTGTACCATCAATAACAAGTCCAATATATCTTTCTAGTATAGAAAAACACATACACCTATGCTACATGGTCTTTTCTCTCTTTATTGATTGCTCTTCCTAATGAGTTTACAGTGCTTTCTTTGCCATCACAAGCTTCTCCTCATCTCTTACATTCTTTTGTTGAGCTTTTAAATTTGTAGAGATGCTACATACACCCATTCTTACTTTTCTTGGGATTGATAGATTGTTAAAGAATGACTTTCACAATCTATTGAAATGTGGATAGCTGACAAACTTGTCTACATTTTGAAGCATAGCTTGCTTCTTGTAGATTGAATATGCATGAGTCGTCTTAGTAAAGTTATTTGCAAGTTGAAAACTTTGAGTTGTTGGGATAACTTCACAATGTGCCTAAAAGTAAATTTCCATCCAAGAAAGTGTAACCTTACCTAAACAACCAATGGTAACAACTGGCTCAAAAATATGTATCCATCATTCTTAGACATTCTACAATTTAATCTTTTAAGATGAGTATTGCCTAGGGTCAAGCCTATTTTAAATGTTGTCCTACAAACCATTAGGTTAAAAAACCAATACTCAAATTTTCCACATATCCATGGTATCAACATTTATGAAAGAAAAGCATCCTGCTTTCTAACTATATGAGAGTGGACTTTTAGAGCGTGTTTTTTGGAGTGGAAAAGAGGTCTAGGAGCCGTAAACGACCATTTTTTCATGCAAAACGAAACGATTGCGGATCGATGAGCTAGGGTTTTCCTAGATGGAGTTTGATGCGCCTGGAACTTAACACAATTCTTCGTTTGTCGATCACAGTCCATTTGACCCCCGATTTAACCCCTGCAAGGCTTAACATTATAAAGTAGCTATGTGGTCCCAGAGCCAAAAAGTGTATGATAGGGGCGAGATTTATAGATTTTAACATCACAAAGCCAACCACTAGTCAAATCTCAAAACTAAGCTTGTTTGCCTTGCCAAAGTGCAAAAAACCACTTACGACAAGTGTGAACATGAAAAAAAATTGAACTAGTTATTGTATTTAAAGCTTAAGCGTTGTTTAAGGCTTAATGAGAATCCAAAGGGCACAAATATGAAATGTGGAGGGGAGGGCCGTTGTTTTTTTGGGTGCCCCCAAATTTGATTTAAAAATATAATTTCTTTCCTATTGGAATCAGGCTAACACAAGACACCAGCAAGATACTCAATTTCTTTGCCATCCATCATCGTGATGCCAAATTGATCAAAAAATGATGCATTAAATCAAGAGATCTAATTTTTCTCTCTCTGCTCTCTCCTCTTGTGTGTTTCCATGGGTTAATGTATGAGAGAAGGAGGTGGGTTGAGATGAAAGATTTTGATCATACGATGATGTGGGAAGGATTGTCAATGGCTCTTATGAAGTGTCAGCGGGCCTCCAATTACAAAATACATGCGTCATCAAGGTGTGATTTCATGAGTAAGTCATAGATTTCATTGTTTTATGATAAATTTTGGTTGCAAATGGTTGGAAATGATTGTATTTCGTTGTCTATAATCTAATTTATCAGTAATGTTAAAGTATTCAAGAAAAATTAGTTGTATAATAATTTTATGCTAAACTGTAATGAAGGAAACCTAGGAGAGAAAAGGAGAGAAGGAAGAGACTGCAAAGAGGAGAGAGAAAGGGGAAGAAGATGAGAAAAGAAGAGAGAGAAAGACTAGCAGAACAAAGAGAGACATGAAAAGAGAGAGAAAGAGGAGGGAAGCCATGGAAGCTGGAAGGAAAGAGAAAAGAGACTTGATTATTGATCAAATTGATGCCCTAATTGGGTCTCTCAACACCTTGTATACCTTGCCAGTGTAACTAGGTATTCCCATGCTAACCTGTGTCCTACTCGTCTATTCCCACTCTTTTACATTCCATCCCAACCCTGAAGGTTTTTGCCCTCAAAAACAAAAAGAGGACTTATGGCTCACAACAGAAGGGGAGGGTTGCAGAGTAGTACTCTGCTCAGCATTACAAAGGTAAATATAGGTATGGGGACGTACAATCTCATGTGGAATTGGGGCATACAAATGTGTATATGATGTATACGGCATGTGCAAGTTGATAGCATATGAGTTCTTGACAATTTGGGGCTGACAAACAGTGGACAACATGCTGTCCAAAATGGGCGTGCTAGAGAAAACTGGTCATAACATCCTATGGGCAGCTCTGATTGAGGCGTGTGACATGTCAAAAAGAAGCTCATGAAGCATACTTTCAAGACATATAGGTGACACTTAACTGTCATTAATACAGTGTAAAAATTGTTTTGAAATAGTGTGCTATTTGTAAGTTGTCTGCATTTTAGATTGGTGCAAATTTAGCTATTGCTAAATCAAAATTGCATCGTTGAAGTAGTGAAAGAACTGCACTTCTGAAATCCTGATCAGGATAGGGCTTTTCCAAGACCATTCCGTTCCCCGGGATTAAATGGATAACCTCATAATAAGCATCAAGAGCATAAGGGTCATCCATATAAGCATGGGTCACTGTACTACCACCAGGGTCAAAAGGATAATTGTGATCCAATGCATCCGATGTATCATAGAAGTAATTCATGGTGTCATCTTCAAGCACTGATAGTGGCACAAGATCCTTACCAACCCATACAGTAGCATGCATTGACTTGTCCATAAACTCATTGGGAACCACTAGGCCAAGTTGGACTGGAGCAAATGAGGTTGCACTCACTACCGCATTCATTGCATCAATTCGTAGGCATTTCATGTCCATGAGTTCCACATGCATAGCTACTACTCGGCATTCAAAGTCAAGGGCCTTAGGTTGACGGGGCACCTTCTCATGAGCCTGCAGCAGTGAGATGCTCTCATCATGGCATCGTTCTTGAGAAGTATCATGTGGCTCATAAGGATGTGCATGTTGCTTATAGTAATGATCAAGTGGCTGATGATATTGAGCACTCCGTTACTCATAATGATGTTTCTCCCCATGTACATACTTGTATACATTTGCATGTTGTTGTCCATGTACATAGTGTTTTCTAGATGGTTGTCCATGTATGTGATCAGAATGTAGCTCATAAGAACATACATAGTCATCAAATGCATGCTGCTCAAAATATTCACAATCATCATATGCATGTTGACCATAAGTAGGCGCATGCACTTGCCTTTGCACATCGAACCCATGCCAATGGTCATGGTACTCATAATGTCCGTGAGAATGCCCATACATGCCTTGCTGATCAAAATGTCCTTGGGTTCCATGCTGCCCATGCATTACATGTAGACGAAGCTTATTATTAGGGTCTTGCTGCCCAAAATTTCCATGCTGCCCATGTGCACCTACATTAGGGTCTTGCTGCCCAAAATTTTCATGCTGCCCATGCAATACGTGTGAATCAAACTGAACATTGGGGCCTTGCTGCCCAAAATTGCCATGTGCACACTACCCATGTGCACTTGCATTAGGGCCTTACTGCCCAAAATTTCCATGCTTCCTATGCAATACATGCGAACGAAATTGAACATTGGGGCCTTGCTGCCCAAAACTGCCATGTGCATGCTGCCCATGTGCACCCTGCATACTATGTTGCCCAAAATTTACATTTTTCCCTTGCATATAGCTTCCACTATGGGGGAGCTACTATCCCAAGGATGGGTTGGAAGGGTTCGTCACATGTGAGAGGAGGATAGGCTCATCATGTTGCAGGGCTCGCCTAGTTCATAGGTGTTATGGGGAAAACCATGGGTGCTACTGTTAACCCTCAAACGAACAAAGGTGGAAAATCCAAAAAAGCTAAAGTAGAAGAAAAAGACAAAGGCCAAGGCAAAGAGAAACGGAAGACAAAGACGCACAAGGACAAAAGTCCTAAATAAGGGAGAAAGGCGCACAAGGAAAAGTGCAAGTCAAAACTTTTGTAAAAGAGCGCAAGCGCATCATTGTTTAATTCAAGGAGCGCCGGGCTCTCACCCGTGCAATTTGTAAATGTAGACGAGCGGTGGAAAGGAAGCTAGGAAGATAGAAGGACAATGGGAAAAAGGGCCTAGGCTATGGCTGGCCATGTAAAAAAGAGGAAAAGGGGATGACCGCCCAAAAGGGATTTAGGGTTTTGTATATTAAGTTGAAAAGTGAATGAGAAGCTCATTCTTGTGTGTGGCCAAAACTAGCTCTCTTCTTCTTCTTCTTCCTCTTCTTCTTCTTGCTTGCTTGAGCTTGTGCTTGAGAGAGGGAGTGTGAGAGTGTGAGGGAGTGAGTGTGTGAGGGTGAGGGACCGTGGGGTGGAGAAACCCTCCATCTTCTCCCCTCTTCTTCTCTTCTCTTCTCTTCTCTTCTCTTGCTCGCAGCAATGGAGGTTGGAGCTTGGAGCGGGAGGATCGAGCTTGCTTGAAGCTTGCACTTGGATCGTGGAGCTACCGGAGTGCGCGGGAGAGGAGGTAACTCGAATGGCACGGAGGTAAGCTCACTACACCCGTAGATATGGATGGCGCGTCGGTTATGTGAGAGGTAGCCATTAGTGCTCGGCTTGGAATGCTTGAAACAATAAGCGGTCCGTGGGTCTTAACAGTTGAGCGAAAGCTCCTACATTTTGGTTCCATTGCCGAGACCAACGGATTCAAGCCTTGAGCGCTTGCGCACTTCGAATCGAACATTGGAGTAGGGTTTCCCCCGAACCGGTGCTTGAGATAGGTAGGAAGCGAGGGGGTTGAAGATGATATTTGATCTCCTTGGCAAGTAGGTTTGTTGTTTTTCTTGAGCTTTATGTTGTGAGATGGAGTAGTGTAGGTATTTACTTTGTGATTTGGATGCATTAGAGTAGGAGAAAACAAAGAAAAACAAAGAAAATAAGCATTAGGGTTACTGTTGCAAAACAGGGCAGAAATAGGGCAAGAATCGTGCAAAAGGGGTAAAAAACTTACTTGTGATGCCTAAGGTTGGTAAGTGAGTTATTGGGGGTGCTAATACCATACCCGGAAGAGGGTATAAGGGCCAGAAGTGGCAAGAAAGGCCACAGTGTGCATTGCAGGGTTTCAGGAGAGCAGGAGAGAAGAGGAAAGCTTGGCAAGGAAATCCGCTTCAATCTTGGCATCAGGGAGATCTTTGGCTAGCCTAGGTAATTCTAGACCTCCCCCTATAGTAGTAGGACCAATCTGGAGTTGCTCGACAAGGGGGAAGACCCCCAGCGCCTTGCACGACAAATTTTGCGAGCTTCGGTGAAAAAACACGCGCGGCGTTCGGCGCGTCCGAGTCACGTCGACTCTGGTCCGAGGCCCAGACTCGGCTCTCGGACCACCCGGTCCACTCGGCCAAACTCTAGTTGGCCTCGAACCGTTCGAGGAAAAGCCTGCCCGAGACTCAAATTCGGCCCTCGGCCACGTCTCACATTCGGCCCTCGGCCCAAGTGCCTCGGCCCGCCCGAGTGACCGTGTCCGAATCGTCCGAATCGTCCGAACTTAGCCCTCGGCCCATGCGCCTCGGCCCGTCCGAGTGACCCACTCGGACCCTGCAATTCGGACCTGTTAGGCCGAATTTAGATTTTCTCAAATTTTAACGTGAAGACAGTGAAATTAACTAAGAAACCATGAAGAGCCGAAACCATATCATAGATCCATTACCGGGCTGAAAGAGAGAGTAAGTGGTTCAAATTTGGCTATAAATGGTCCTCCAAATTGTGCATGGCTTTTACCGTAACAGCCTTGTGGGCCGGGGGGAACTGCCCCCCCTGCACCCCCGCAGAGGGGGCTCTACCCCCTCCGCACCTCCCCCAAGTAGGTTGGAGAGAAAACGCGTGCAGTGACAGGTCCTCCAAATTGAACCCTAGTGTAGTAATAGCTCTACACGAGCATGGAACCTCACTTGCAAAAGAGCAACCAAAAGCCCATACCCTAACAGAGAGAAATAGAGACCCTAGAACATCAATAGGCCAAACTAGCCATCAAGGGCAAAAGGGCCATGCCATGAGAACACAAAGACATGGTGTTCAGACCGTGTCTAGTGAGAGCAAAATGCAACTTCAGCAAGCTACAAATGCGAAGATGACTAGACATGACACTCTTGACGAGAGATGTACCTTGAATAACACCACACAGATGACCCAAGACATTGGTGGAGAATCCACGTCTGGTCACGCAAGTTGGGACTCAAGGGCATCTGTCAGAATGCTTAAATTTACAAGCCAGGACCCAGAAGATGAAGACATAGTACCACCTGCTTATCTTAAGGTCAAGCTCACCGCGAAAAGAGAGCATACTATTGATGCTCTAATTGATAAAGGAACAGATTTTAATATCTTGACCTATGAAACATGGACCCTACTAGGCCAACCAGAGCTCACACCGACTAGTGCAACTCTTAGCCCTTATGGGGGACATCCACAAGCACTCATAGGGAAGTGCAAAATCCTTGTGACAATTGAAACGGAAAGCTTGCCTATCCTATTTCATGTTCCTCCAAATAGTGCTAGCTGCGGAAAAGAAACCCTCCTAGGTAGACCCTTCAAAAGGGCGACCAAGTGTGAGGCCGACTATGTAGCATAGAGGATACACCTAACACTACCAGGTGTGAGGATAGTCACAACCTTTAGCAAGGGTGACCTCATCAAACCTCAAGGGAAAGGCAAGGAAGGTGCTGACGTAATAGTCAAGCCTACTAACGAGAGCAAGGACTTGTTGGACAAACTGATACAAGCAAAGGTCAAACAATGAGAACCAGTGAGTGAGGCCAGGCCTGAAAGGAGGTCAAGAGACAATGCCAAGGACAGGCTTTGGACTTACAAATATCATAGAAGACCCCAAAAGAAGCCCAAGCCTTATAGACGTAAGCATCGATGGAGAGCTAGCACAACGCCACGATGGATATTCAATGCGTTGCTACGTGCTCAAGGATACTATGCGGGTAACCGATGGATTTGGGTACCAAAATCCCTTTCTAAACCGCCTCCGTCAGCTGAAGGCCAGAGTGCATCAAAAGCAATGAAGCATAGGAGGAAATCTAAGAGAGACTCTAGGTCTCGAGGCAAGAAACCAGACATGAGTGTTCAAAAGAAAGAGCCACAACCTAGCATGCTTAATAAGCAGATGTCAGATGTAGCCATTGAGCGTGCACAAAAGCCATTAGTGCCTAAAGAGCCTTTGATTTTCCAAGAGGATAACAGGCATCATAGGCACAACATTGCTCAGGGCAAGGCTGATCGCTCAACAAAGCAAATGGCACAATCGTCTAATAGCCTCGAGCAAATCATTCGGCCAGTGCCAAGTCCACCTAAGAGTCCTAGATCTCCTACATCCTCTTTTTCCAAATTGACACAGGAAGCACAACAGCCGTCGTCGATGGTGACTGCTCAATTCCAATCTCTATCTCCATCTAAGCTTCCAACTGTCCAAGAGGTGGGACATGACGCCATCTATAGCTCTCGACCCAAGGATATGCCTGAGCCACCTAATGTGACTAGATCAACTCATGTTCGATCTACACAGATGAGTGCTCAAAGGTCAACAAAAGACACAACCACTTCTAATCGCCCTAGGGACTTGACATCGCAATCCACCAAGGGTAGCCATCCCACTAAACTAGCTGCTACTACTTCCAATCAAGGATCACAGCAGTCACAGCCCTTGGCCATGACAATGCTCCTTGTGGAACATGTCCTTAGAAGTTTACCTATGGAGGTGTTGTCACAACCAACTTCCTCGACAACTCCAACACTTTCAAAGTGCCTAAAGCCTAGGCTGGAGGAGTTAAACATAAGGGAGTTGGCTGAAAAGCTAGACTCTCCCAAAAGGGAGACAGTTGTACCCTCACAACCTAGCGAGGCTTATCATCAGGCCATGGCCATGTCCCATAAAGACACACTAGAGAAAGAGAATGCTGAGGCCCAAGCAAGCCCATCAACGGTTGATTTAGTCCAGGGTCCTAAGTCATTGAGAGATGCACCTTCACTGACCAAGAAAAAGAGGAGAAAACAATGAAGACAACAACAATCACAGGTGGTTGTGGATCCCAAGAACATTAACACCAAGAGCGCTGGAGAGCTGGGGAATAAAGCATCAAGTCCAACCACCAGTGAGCCCATTGATGCCTCTCCTAATAGCCGGGGAACCTCAGACACATCCGTGTGCTCTAAAAAATCAAAGCAGCTGTTACCATCAATAGTTGCTTGCAACACTCAATCCATCGACAACGGAACTCGCATTGACCAATCAAGGGTGGATACAACGTCATCATAATAGGGTGACAAATCTATACCAGTCACATCCGAGAAGAACCATGAGAAAATAGCAGCAAAACCTCAGGAGAAATGTGAGAACCCCAGGAGCATAAGAAATCCTAGCGTTGACCAATCTTGCTCATCTAGGCTTGAGCCCCCAGCTATGCTAAGGCCTAGGCAAACTTCTAGAACCTTGCATGAAATAGCAACCGAGCAAGCTCTCATTGAACATAGAAGTGTCACAGAATGCTTAACTGAGTTGGATGCTAAGCTCAAAGTGGTCGCACGTGTCTACGTCCTTGCGGACATGGGCACAATCCCCAAGGAGCAGCTCGGAGATTACTTTCCCTTTCCTCTATCCTGGGAAGAGCAAGAACATCTTAACGAGCACTACGACAGGCTCCTGCATCAATGCATGCGACTCATCTCTGACGAGGAGGGTGACGAACTGCACTTAACCGTCACGTTCAATGAAGAGCTCTGCCGACCGAATCTCGTAGACATAGAGCAACTAAAGCGACTGTCATCAGGCTAGAGTCAATTTGAGTAGCGTTGGTGCAAAATCCGCGTTGTAATGGCCGAATTAGGGGCTCAAATCATGACAGTCTCTGAGGAGCGATTGGCCAAATGGCGATCCCAAAGGGACCCAACCTATGTGGCACCAACTTCCCTTCGAGTGCTGACTGCCATTCGGGGTACGGACTTAGTTGGAACTAGCCAAGAGAACGCTCTCTTTAAGGTTCTCACTGAGGAGGAGTTACATATTGCCAGTAGACTCGGACAAGGTTCCATGCTACTCGATGTGGCAAAATATCTATTGGTATTGAGTAAGCTGCCACGAATACTAGATGCGTGTGCCACGCTCCAGTACAATCCTGAGCTCTACAATTGGTTTCTATCCTCGTGAGGTGACATGGATTCGTATATGTATATATATATAGATGTATATATAAACAATGATTTTTGTGTCACCTTGTATAGATATTATCAACACACACAAGCAATGAGAGTGAAGCGCAGGGAGAAGAGTTGGGTTTGACAGGCTAAGCTCCTCAGGTCCTCCTATCATCACACTTTTAAAAGTCATGTGACCATTCCCACCTCCAAGTGAAGGGCATGCAACCCTCATTACTACCATAGGAAGCCTTGACCAACGACTCTGATGGTGTAGATGGGGTACCGTCCCTTTCTATACACCTTTCCCCCTTTTTGGTCTATCCTTCTGAGGAGGAGCCCTGCCTAAATCCATGACCGCCAACTGATGTAACTCGGCGTAAACCAAGATCTGCTAATGGCAGGAGGCTAAATATAAATCACGGGGGCCATCCCTCTACAACAACACTGCATGCCCCACCCCTCCCCTTCTCGTCCTATGCGCTTGATAACCCGCACTATAATCCCTTACATATGAATGGTGTTATCATGTAACAAATCCTAATCCTTGATTCGCATCTTACAGGCCCCCCGCGAGGAAAACATAGAGAACCAAGGGCAGCTAGCTTGCAAGGATGCTCTTTGCAACCGACGGAAACATGCAGCACAGGCCCCTCCGTCGGTGCGCTACATGCCCACTCTTAAAAGGTACGCCAAGAAACGCGGCCCCAAGTGACACCGCCCCGGACGAAGGCCGAAGAATCCATGGACCAAGGGAGTGGATGCTCAGGGAGGCACACAAAATGTGGCAACGCCAATTGCACAGACCCCCAACGCACGCTCGGGAACCACGTGCTCATGAAGTGACAAGGCGGCCAGGGATAGGGCAGAATTTAATGAAATTTTTAAAGACATTCTGGAAATGCTAGCGGCCCAGGACTACACCATTCATGTCCCGGCCGACATGTTCCCTGCCCAGCCTCACGGGAGCCTCGCACTAGCACCGCCCCAGTGGCCTAGCCAACCGGACTCACCCCGCCTTGTACCTATCGACTAAATCCCTATGATGTACAAGTAGCTTGACAAGTCAACATGCTAGAACATTTTGTTTTTTGATAAGTAAAGGGGCAAGATCCCCACTTGTACACATTCCCGTTACTTCTTGTTAATGAATGCGACCTTAACAAGCAATGAAATAGGCATCCCAATAGACATCATACAATTTTGAAAAATTATGTCTTATCATGATTGCATTTGATTCGATGCACTTAACACAAGCGAGCATATACTCTCACTAAGTGACAAGTGGATGCAGGATAATACAGGTCCTTGTGCGAAAGTGTTCAATGCCCGATCACCGCAAGACCATCGACCCCACAAAGAGCCGTGACAAAGCCACGCTGCCAAAAGAAAAAATCACCATTGTCGACATCGCATAGCCCAAAGCATATTCATGGGATACACTCTCTTTCTGGGTCAAGCTCTATAGTTGGCTCACGGCAGTCTCGTTACCTCAATTGTACCACATCGTGTGTGTCGCAAGGAGGTTTGCAATATCTCAAGTGTATCTCCCCATCTCAACAACTGCTTCTCTAACAATGAGGCTAGGGCACAATCATCACTGTAATATCCATTTCTTGAGCCTTCAAAGCTTGACATTTTCCAACCCATTGAAAGGCTGATAGCCTCAACATATTGCAATGGTTGTACTCAAGCAAGTCAAAAAAAAAAAAAAGGAGAAGAGAAAGAAAGAAAGAAAGCAAGAAAAAAGCACAAGAAAAAGAAACAAAAAAGAAATAAAAAAAAAGAGAAAAAAGAGAGAAGAAAAAGGAAAAAAAAACAAAAAACAAAGAAAAGAAATGAACGAAAAGAAGCACCCACAATCACAACACAGCACCTAGGGGTCCTCAAATTAGGTACGTCCAGTGACCTTGATCGATTGGCTCCGTCCCTAGTCCCCTAGCCCTTTAGCATCACCCACAATTGTTCAGGGCACATCAAGGGCAGGACATACCTAGGGAGCTTGTCTCGCCTATGGTTAGACTTGTCACCCTAACCCACTTGCACAATTCTCTCTTACACTCTGCCTTAATACCATTGCAATCAATTGTGGTAAGCACCGCACGATTGACCATGAAATGTATACCGTCCTCATCAAGAAAGTCCAATAGCTTCCAGCTATTGAAAGTGTGGTGTCCCTGTATTCAATTATGCTACGTCGTGCAGTCACAATGCAAAGGATGTCTCATATACCTTCACATGTACTTCTCAACATGGACAACTTTGCTTCATCCACACATTGTTACGAGAAACTAGCCCACGGTCTTCTAACTACGTAATATCTAAGTATGCACGGGTACTTACATAATATCTGCACCAAAGTATATACACAGTTTGGGTCCTCAAGTGCAGGACAATACTCTCAGCTTGCTTAGAGTTCGACCTGTCTCCCAAACTAGTCAAATATGTCTTGTGCATGATAATAAGACTAGCACTACCCCTTAGGGAGAGACCACACGAGAGGTTTTCAACTTGCAGGTATTGAAGCCTCCAACAAAATTTCACACGCTCTTCATCAACACCCAACTGTGAATGCTCATCCCTTACCATCCGACAAGCCACAAAGAATCGTCATGTGCAGAATCCCCAACAAACCAACACTTGTGTTGGCCATCAATGCAATCCCCAACACAGAATAGCCCTACCGCCAACTCCAACACCCTTCCACTAGCCACCTTGGCCACCAACAGGCCCCCAGGACCTTCTTCCACACCACCACCAACACTCCTCCACGGAAACCACAGGCGTCCTTTTGACCCACGTCTTCGGTGCATGTTACAGCCTACTACCTACGACAGTGAGTGCCATGGGAGTGGCACTCGTCTAGGAGGGGGTAATGTTAACCCTCAAATGAACGAAGGTGGAAAATCCAGAAAAGTTAAAGCAGAAGACAAAGAGAAAGGCCAAGGCAAAGAGAAACGGAAGACAAAGACGCACAAGGAGAAGAGTCCTAAACAAGGGAGAAAGGCGCACAAGGAAAAGCGCGAGTCAAAACTTTAGGGAAGTTAGTCTCACAAGGAGGACCATGTTCCTTGGGCTAAGCCAAGGAGGGTGAGAGGGTGGAGATGAGGGTGCCATGCACTCTACGAGCAAGTACATCTTAGCCCTCATCTTGCTATGACGTTGATCTTGGCAGTTTTCCATCTCCCCATGGCATTGTTCCAGCTCTTGATGCTGCTCAGCATGATGGGTCTCATATTGGTATAGTGTGTCTTTAAGCATAGCAAAATAGTCCGTCTCAGGAGCACCTTCTTCAAGCATGTCTTCACGATCCTCTTGGGTGGAGCTAGGAGCATTCATAGGTGCATGGGGATCTTTGATCTCGTGCTATAAGTCTCACTTCATAGATCTTGATTTGGCTCTGCAAGTAAGGCATCATAGTAATTAGACCGGTCTTCAAAATCCATGTGCGTGACAGCCATGGCAAGTCCTCTTGCTACCACCATTTCTGAATAATGATGCCATGTCTAGGCATCCACCGGCCAAAATTTTTGGCATCTAACTTTTGCATACTAGGCCCTTCCATCTTTCTAAAATCATTGCAATGATCTGTGTTAACATTGAGGCCCTGTACTCTTCTAAATACATCATTAAGTTCAAGACCAAGAATCCCAATCCCTTCCATTCTCCTCAGAGTATCATCTTTGGATTGTGGCATACCCAGTCCATCTCTTCTCCTAAGAGTCTTGTCACTAGTAGGTCACAGTATTCCATGACCATCTATCCTCCTAAGAGCATTGACATTTTCAGGGTGAAGCACATCACGGCCTTCTCTTCTCTGCAAATTGTTGTCATCCTCAGGGTAAAGCATAGCAGCACCATCAATCATCATTAAAGTGAGATCCCCTTCAAGGTGTAGTATACCAGGGCCTTGGGGGCTTAGAATGCTAGCACCATCAGGGTGCAATAAACCACGGCCTTCCATTACTTGTAAAACATGATTTCCCTGCGGGCATAACAAAACTGGACCATCCATCCTTCTAGGCATGTTCTATCCATCAATATGCAACAATCAAGGTCTATCAATACACCTCTCAACCTTGATAGGCCTGGGGATGCCCATGGGCCTATCTTCACCTGGCAGCCACACTCCTCTCTATCATACATCCTTAGTTCCATGATTTCTCTGAGAAGAATGGAACAGTTGAGCTAAGCCAAAAGGCAACAATGCAGACAAAGATGACAAGAAGAAAGAGAAGGCCTCTTTTCAAAAGTAACTCTAACTGGATCTTTGGCTCTTCACTCTTGCAGCTCTCTACTTCTTTCTCTAGTTCTTTAGCATGGCTTCCCTATGCTTGTTTCTCGAATGGCAGAGGAGCCGAAGGGCAGATCTTTGCC
Organism: Lygodium microphyllum; assembly: GCF_053477565.2. Lineage (NCBI taxonomy): Eukaryota > Viridiplantae > Streptophyta > Polypodiopsida > Schizaeales > Lygodiaceae > Lygodium > Lygodium microphyllum. Next base: position 37,186,400 of record NC_141150.1, read on the forward strand.
TCATCTTCTTCTCTCTGACATTGCACTCCCTCTGTTGTTCTCTCCTTTGCTTTGATTCATTCTTCAAAAACTTCTTCTTCTTCTTTTGGAGTGTGAATAGTTACATTGTCAGGAAAAGGAATAGCAGGCCCTTGTTTGCCCTTCAGATCCCAATCCAACATAATCTTAACCTTTATACCCAACACTCTCTCTCTAAGTAAAACATGGCCAACAACAGAATCAATGTAGAGATTAACTAGGTGACTAGATGTAATCATGTATCCATCCTTAAACTTCTTTGACCTAGCTCTCTCAGCTCTAAGTTTTCCACTGACAATGACATCGCAGCCCTTACCACGGCTTACCATAATGAATCTCAAAACTCCATAGTGGCCCTTCGAATGGCAAGATGATGCAAAAGCTTGTACTGCAACGACTCAGCTTGGGCAATCGCACAAAGCCCACGGTTGTGGACCTTCTCAGCATAAAGCTCCATAGTTCCTTCAGGGAAATTGAACCTCTTTTGAACTACAGAATAGCAGAATCAATGCAGAGATTAACTGGGTGACCAGATGAAATCATGCACCCATCCTTAAACTTCATGGACTTAACTCTCTGAGCTCTGAGTTTTCCACTGACAATGACATCACAGCCCTTAGCACCACTTTCCATAATGAATCTCAAAACTCCATAGCAAGCCCTTCGAATGGCAAGACCACCGAAAAGCTTGTACCACAACAACTCAGCTTGGGCAATCGCACAAAGCCCATGGTTGTTGACCTTCTAAGCATAAAGCTCTATAATTCCTTCAAGGAAATTGAACCTCTTCTAAACTATAGAATAGAAGAATCAATGTAGAGATTAACTGAGTGACCAGATGCAATCATGTACCCATCCTTAAACTTGATGGACTTAGCTCTCTGAGCTCTGGGTTTGCCAATGACAATGACATTGCAACCCTTAGCACCACTTTTCATAATGAATCTCAATACTCCATAGCAAGCCCTTCGAATGGAAAGACCACCCAAAAGCTTGTACCGCAACAACTCAACTTGGGCAATCTCACAAAGCCCAGTGTTGTTGACCTTCTCAACATAAAGCTCCACTGTTCCTTCAAGGAACTTGAACCTCTTTTGAACTACAGAAGTCATTTGTCTGATTCTCTATCCTTTCTCACCGAGAACATTCTGAGTCTTGGTGGCACGGATGATGATCTCTGTGCGCATGGAAGTGACACAGACCTCGACGCCTAAGTATCCATCTTCTTGGGACCTTCACACCCTCAACTAGTGCATACGGCAAGCCACAGTCAATAATGGAAGGCATGCGTCACTTGCGGAGCGATTCCCCTCTAACGAGACGAGTCGTGCATTCTTCTCTGCATTTTCTTAGGACAATGGAACTTGCTCCTGATGTTGATCCCAAAGTAATATTGGTTGCTACCCAGTGTCTTGTAGATGCATTTTGACTTGAAATCTATGAGTTGGATGATTCAATACCAAACTTGGCTCTCCTATTCCAAGCACATGGATTTGATCCTTCAAGCCAGAATCAGACTTCCAAAATGTTGAAGAGTGCACTATTGTCAAGAACAACACATCTGAGTTAGGTGACCTGGATACAAGGCTTCAAGAAAGAGAGGCTTATCACATTCCACATCTCATTTTCTAGCAACCCACAGACCAAGCAAAAACACCAAATAGCACAGGAAGTGCATATGCACGGTTGCACGAGCATTTGCGATCATGTGGATGAATCACCCAAAGAAACTAAAAATGCAGCTTGAGAGAATGATGATGAGCCATCGCCACCAATTCATAGATGTTGGTGGGATGGTGCTGGTGGGGCAGAAGTTTGCAGGAAATTACAGAGGCAGCCTTGGGGCTTCAGCAAGATATGGGGTGGTAGTCAGGTGCTCCATATGCTCAAGATGAAGTGAAGAAAGCCATGGCAGCACCCATTTGCAAGGGAGGAGCATGGTCTAAGAGATATGAAATGATCTTGGCTTGGTACTCCATGGAAGCTCCAAGAGGGAGCTTACAAGGAAGAAAGAGAAGACCTCTTTTCAAACTCCCAAGAAAGCTGCCATCTCTATAGTACTCTCTGACTCCTGTTCTCTTCAATGTTGTACTTGTCTTGGTGTACCTGAGAAAATTAGGGTTTCCTGATACTGAAGAGAGAACTAAATCTAAAAGTAGGAGAGAGAAATGAAGGATCTAAAAACTAAGCTCTAATACCAACTATAGTGAAGGAGACCTAGGAGAGAGAAGGAGAGAAGGAAGAGACCGCAAAGAGGAGAGAGAAAGGGGAAGAAGATGAGAGAAGTAGAGAGAGAAAAACTTGCAAAAGAGAGAGAAAGGTAGGAAAAGAGAGAAAAAGATGAGGGAAGACATGGAAGCTCGAAGGAAGGAGAAAAGAGACTTGATTATTGATAAAACTGATGCCCTTATTGGGTCTCTCAACACCTTATATACCCCATCAGTGTAATTGGGTATTCCTATGATAGCACATGTCCTAGCCGTCTATCCCCACTCTTTTACATAAACATACAAAATCCATAACTTTGTGATTTAAGGAAAATTATGCGTTTTTTAGATTTTGTTGTGCTTATAGCGTTCCTATGTGGATTGAAATATGATTAAAAATTCATTCTAAGTAAGATCAATCAATCTAAATCACTAATTCAGTACATATCAATAATTTTCTATAAATAAATAGTAAAAAATAAGAACAAATAGAAAAAATATGTTTATTGCATCCAAAAATAGGAAAAAATAAGATTTGTGTTTGTGAATGTATGGTAGAACTAAATCATGAGGTTTAGCCTTAGTTCAGTCTTAGCTTTATGTTAAAGTGGATTTTTATTGCTTTTGTAAAAGAAAAATACATAAAAAACATGCCTTAAACCTATCATCGAATACATAACTTTAAATAAGAGAAAGAAGGGGATTATTGAGTGCTTAAAGTATGGTGAATTTTTATTTTTTATGATGCACGACATATAAGGTACGTTGTTTAAAAATAAAAGGGTCTAGTAGTAGGAGAATGCTTGGTACTAGTTCTAAGCAGCAAACAACAATCATGGATTAGAAGAAAGGCATGGAGAGAAGTATCTTTGCACTTTCACAATGCTTATTGTTAGTTAATAAGCTTGTTTGAGTACGGTAGTCATACTCAATTACATTGCACACACCATATGGTATCATCGTGGATCTATAGCAATTGCTTTCATGCGCCACAATGACCTAGCTTGAGAGTGTCAAGTACCCTAAGCTATAGGGTTAGAGGTTTGGTTCCTTGGGGAAACATTCTATGAGGACCACTTGTTATCTCTTGGATCAATTCATCAAAAGAGTGGAGCTTTTTTCGAATGTGTTCTATGTGTTCACACGGCATATCTTGGGGCCAATCCTCGAGGTATAGGAGAGCTGTAGTGGGGCTGCAGCAATTACTCGATGGGCACTTCCTTTTTTTGTGCTTACATGGTGTATAACATTTATATGTGTAGGGACTCCCACTAAGGAGTGTAGGGAATGATTATCTGTTAGAGTACAATTTGTACAAACCTAAATTTTTGTATCTGAAGCTAGGGTAGTGTACCCCTTAGATGCTCATTGCCATGAGGCTGTGTGGGGTGGTTTTAGGTGAGTAGTAGAGGTCATGCTAGTTCCATAGAGCTAGTGTCGGGCCCATTTTAGGTCTCAATAGGTGTGATGCATTTGTCGAGAGCCACTAGTAAGTGGCGATTCTCGAACCTTGTCTGAAAAGGGACTTAAAGTTGATAACCTCGCCTATTAGGGGTGCTCTAAAGTATTTGTATAATGGGGTTTGTCTACTATTTTAAACACTTGACTTGCCCTATTTAAAATCTCCTAACATACCTAATTAATTACGTATAGATTGAATCCTCCTATGATAGATGATTTATGTAATGTGGATAGTAAGCACCTAGTTGTGAGTCCACCCTCTAGTATGATGGCATGGTCCGAGGTTCGACTTGGTGCTCCTACATACAAAAGAAACATTGTTTACTTGGGGGTTTGTGATATTCTCCTCTACCTCACCAATATATTTGTGATCCACCTCGGCTTATGTGAGGAGATGGATAATCTTATTATGTGTATGACATTGATGGGGAAACAACACCAACATATGGTCTAGGGTGATTCCAATGGGTCCACTATGCTCCTCCCCTAACTTGTTCTAACATTTCCTATCTCATTGCACGTGTTAGACAAGAAAACAGATGTATTGTGGGTGGCCATATAGCAAATTCCCCACCACCATTAATTACGATTACACTTAGTAGCTAGGTGACCTAGACTACTACACTTGGTACACTAGAGGGTTCTGAGAGCAAGTTTTTGAGCACCTTTTGAGGGTTTGTGGGCTTCTCTTGGACTTAGTTGGCTTTTTGCATTCCTCTTCCTCAGAGTCCTCCTCCTCATTCTTACTCTTTTTCTCTAGGTCCAAATTTGTATCAGATTCACCATGTTTCATATGAAAGGTATTATCAGCAAGTTTCTCCAATTTTCTCTCTTTTTTGACATTTTTCAAAAGCTAGAAATATCTAAATGTAGTTAGCATTCTAGTAGAAATAATCAAGGTTATTAAATAATAGGTCTTTTGAAGCCAAAGCTTTGCATATATGCCAGTTCAAGCCTTGTACATATGGAGAGTGCAACATCTCACCATTGGATTGGGTGTTCTGAGACATTCGTCCTCTTAAGGCCTTAAACTATGCTGTAAAGCTCTAGACTATGGCACTACCTTATTTTAGTCTATGTTGTTTCTCTAACTTCTAGGCATCTGTCTTGTTGGATTGGAACCATGAGAAAATCTTTGTCTGAGAAATGTTAAATATTGCCTAGTTGGTTTTCATTGCAAACCAAGCCATCGCCTATTAAAATAATCTTAAGGCTTAAACTTAGACTCATGGGACCAAGAGTTCATTCACATCGACAAACATACTCTTGGAATACCTAATCTACCTGCCTTTCAAACAAACCTCATAAGATCATAGGGAATGGACCTACCAAAGACACTTATCAAGATGAACCAATTATTCAAAGGCATGGTGGATGTAACGGTTTGACATGAGGCATAAAGAAAGAACTCATTTTTTAAAATGATATTTTGGATTGTATGTCTAGGCTACTTTCTTGATATTTTTTAAAGGTTGTGGCTTATGATGAGGCTAAAGCATTGAATATTGATGGAAAAAGGCTTAACATACTACCATAAGATCTTTTAAACTAAACTTGGGATTCCTTGTGGACTTGTAAGAAAAGTTCTTATATTCTATGTGGTGTGTGGAGTTATGGGTGAAGCGTTATACCTCCATCGAGGTCCTAATACATAGAATAAAAATATTATATAACATGATTAAGGTCCCAACATATATAATAAATAATATTATAAACTTTAATGATATTTAAAAATTAGTAAAAATAACATTACATATCTCAATCGAGGTTATAAAGTATTTACCATGTCACCCCTAATGGACGAATAGTTCCATTAGGTGGATGTAGTGTATGTAAGTCGTGGTTACATGTAATAGGTAGAGGTTAATATAGCTTAAGAATTTTTTAGAAGTGATTGAAATATTTGCTAGTTCATATTTTTGAAAAGGTATAGGTGAAGGTTTTATTGTAGTGATTGAGAGAGTAACATAGCGAGGAGAATCACAGATATTATGTCTGATAGATACAAACTCTATATCTACACGAGAGATAGAGACACATAGAGGGACAAAGTTTAAGAGATAGTGAAGATGAATTGAGATGTTGATGATTGATCAACATATGGAGAGGGGATATCAATGGACAAAATGCATGAACCTCTTAGGAGCATAGATTGGTGCCAACTTCTAAGGTAACAATCTCATTCCTTTCAGCATAGTATCCTTTCTCGTGTATATTGAGTAACAAATCTAGTGTAGCTATTACATATAAATTTTGGCTATCAAATTGACAATTTCATAGAAATTTTGGGTTTTGAAGAAGCTCCATATAATAAGGTAACAATTCTGAATATATCTAAAGGGGGGGAGAGAGAGGGGGACAGGGAGGGAGGGAGGAAGGAAGGAAGGAAGAGAGTGAGTGAGTGAGTGAGTGATTATTTGGGCAGGAAAATTGAAAATCTTGTAGTATGTAAGAATGATTCTTTGAGGAAGGAAAAAAATAATCAATTTATGATAAATAAATGCAATTCTCTCTCAAAGATAGGTGCACCTTCCTTTTTATAAATGTAGTTCCAGCCTTGAAGAATTATATGTTGCCTATTTATCAATCATGACACATTCTCTAAAGCCTGATGAACAAATGTAAGTTGTTGACCTCTTCTTGACATGGCACCTCTATTTACACACTATATGAGTGGCTAACCTTGCCTTCTCATGAGGGCCTGTGATACAACTCAAATTTGAGCTACTCTCATAAGAAAACCTATATTTCTCAACTTATCTCATGAGCTTACTTCCTACTTGTATTCATTTTCAAAAAATTAATCCAATATCACATTATTTTGAAAAAAATTTCTGAGACTACACAGATTGAGCAAACAAAGCCATAATTAGGTCCCAAGTTCTGGATGTGGTCACCGAATGCAAATTGGTTGTACCATCTTTGTGGCACAAGAGAGCCTTGTCATACCCAAACCCAACATAGGGATATGCTAATATTATAGACTTAACAAGAAATAATACAAATAGAGTGAACTACTATTTATGCACTATTGAGACCATATATTGAAACAATATATTCCATCAAATGTGTACAGGGTTTGATAATAGATATCAGAATATAGAGTACATGCTAGAAGGTTACTACCCAGAATAAGTACATGACAATGGACTAGCTGACTTAGCTACCCTTATAGCATTACACTGAATGATTACAAGGATATCATTAGGGGTTAGGAAAATTTAGGACCTAAACAATGAGTCAAAGGAGGAATTAAAGAGGAAGATGGATGGATGTGATATCAAGATGAGAGAGATAAAGCAAGGGTAACTAAGAGAGAGTCCATGTAAAGACAACTTGAGGAGGAGGAGAAGACCACAACACTTATTCTGTGCTCACTTTTTAGAGATTTTGGTGCCCATGATGTCATGAGATCCTTCTGTCATAATCCTTGGTGAATTTTCCACGTTGTGTTACTATGCCATTGCCATTAGGATTGATGGCCTCTTTTAGTTGCCTTCCCATGAATGCTATTTTGGGTTGTCAATCAGACCATACTCACATGGCATGCATAGAGGAATCAAATCCACATGAATCATTCTTTGATGGCACCTTTGTCCTCTAGAGAATGCTATTCTTGTGTGGGGTTTGGTGGTGCAAGTGTGGGGTTGAGACCAAGATTTTGGAAAGCTAGTAGTGGTAGACTAGGTGGGATAGGTAGACCCAAATGGGGTTGGGGTAGAGTAAGATAGGGTGTGGGACTAAAGGAGTAGGAGATAAAGCCAAAAGCAGTGACTAATGGAGGTTGGAGGATGTTGTGCTGAAGCCAGAGGTCCATATAGGCCTACTAAGCCGCCAGAGGTCCATGAGGCTACAAGATTTTATGAGTATAGATTTTAACCACTAGGATTCCCAAGTAACTCATGTAGCTTATTGGAGCCGATCTCACTCCACCCTTGCAATATACACTACTATGTTAAAACCTCGAATTTCTAATATGTTTGGCTAGCAAAATCTTGGAGAGAGTAGATGAACATCCTGCATTTCGATGCCATAGCCTCAGACTATGTCAGACTTCCTTTCACGTGCTCCACTTCAACATGTAGATTGATGCAAGGCTTTGCCTCTATGTGCTGAGCATGTGCGTAACTAGCCTTTTGTCTCCTCCTTGGAATTTTTCACTAAAGTGCACTTCCTTTTGATTGTGCTAGTACCAATGAATGTGCCGACTTAGGTGCAAGCTTTTGCAAAGGTTGGGATTGTGACTACATCACAGTCAGATAAGAGAATAGCTTGCTACATTATCCAATCTAAGTGATTTGAGACGGCGAGTGGAATGTTCTTATAGAAATACTTAACCTCCATGTTTTCATCAACCCACTAGTTAAATATGATAATTTTGGAGCACTTACACTCACTCCAAAGCCTCATGCTATCTCTCAAGGGCCTTGTAGTGCTCCATGAGCATGAGCTATTTGGGATCCTAAGAGGAAGTGCTACTAGTGAAGTTGAAGAAATCATGGGTAGGGATTCCCTAGGGAGCTTCATCATGAGGTGAATAATTTCCTATTTGGTGATGGTCTTTCCTTTGCTAGCTTTGTAGGTGGAAATAGGGTGATTCGAAGTCATGTAAAGGGTGTTTGTGAGGCATAGTCTCTCTCGTCGCCTAGTTGTTGCACTTTGAGGATGAGAAGGGGTTTGAGGCCTCCTCTACCTTGCAACATCCAGTGCTATTAGAGTGGGACAAGGGGCCATTGGCACCTTGCAAATTTCTATGGGAACACCTTGAGAAACAAGGGTTCAACTAGAGGTTACAACGTACTACTTAAGTGTGGCTACAAGCTAGTTGCAAAAGGGGAGGCTACATGGGTGGATAAAGTGGATGTGGTGGCATTACAGTTGGCAATGGGATGAGGTAAGAGCTGGTCAAGTGAGTTTTCTTAGAGGGTGGGACTGGGCATCAAAATTTGAATCATCTTTTTGATATGGAAAAGGTAGTAGCTTGGAATCATGAGGGAGGTCTAGATCATCCTAATCCTCTTCTTTAGTCTGAGGGATCCACAATAGGTGATCGGCAAAAACATGGAAGCATATCTTGTTTCTAATGATTGATTTAGACCTATTGATAATTAGAAAATTAAAGCACTGCTTCAGGTGTTCCCAACATTTGTGGATTATACTATAGACAAAGAAGTCATCCAACTATACCTCAATGAAATTGTGTAGATTATTATAAAATGCAGCCATCATTACTCTCTATAATGTAGTAGGGGTGTTAAAAGCCCAAATAATATCACTCTATAAGCATAGGTACTCATTTTGTTATGAAGATTGTCTTGGATTGATTTTCTTCTACTATCTAAACTTGGATGTACCCAATGTATCCATCCAAGAGAGAGTAGAGCTCATGTCCAACAACTATATCCAATAGCGAGTCTATGAAAGGAATAGGGAAATGAGTCTTCGTTGTGTTGGAACTCAACTTGAAAAAGTCTACACATAATAGTAACTTTTCATTATTCTTGGTTACTACCATGATGAGTGAGACCCATTCACTATTGGCCACTAGGTAGATGAACTCAACTTCTAATAGCTTGAGAAACTCTGCTTTCACTAGGGATAAGTAATTTTGATTGATGCACCTCCATCTTTGCCTTACAAGGTTGGCATCAATCTCTAGGTAGATATGATGCTAACACACTATGGGATCAATCCTCTTCAGATCTTTATACGACCATGTAAACACGTCAAACTTATCTTTCAATAGATTATGAAGAGTCAACCACTCCTCTTTTGGAAGGTTGCTACTTATGTTTAGGTGACGTTCAAATCCATCTACATCCACAAAAGTTATTTACTTTTCACCTTTCACTTTTTGGATGGTGGTCCTACGGACTAGTGGCCTTCTTGTTAATTGCTCCACTAGAAGCAACTTCTTCCTTCAATAATGGCTCGTTTGGCGCTTTGGGATAATAAATTGGTATATCAGGGCTATTTCTTATTTTTTTTGAGAGCTAGTTACCTCTTGAATCAAAGACTCATCTTTTGAGGATGCATCTCGGAATGTCATATAATAGGGACCATATGTATTCAGTTCGGCAAGCTCTAGGGGACTAGTGCTTGTCGTCAAGGTGCATCATCATGGTCCTTTCTTGAGAAGAGTAAATTAGGGTGATAAGAGCTACTACTAAAGGAGTTTTTTTTTTGTTAATCCATTTCTTATAGACGTTATGCATATGATGAGATTCATTTACCAATCCAAAGGTTACTAGAGTCATTATATCCAATAGCATGATAAGTAATAAAGCATCTCGGCCATATACTAACTGAAAAGGGTTGAATCCTATATTTGTCTTTTGCATTGTTCTACAAGCCCACAACACTTGATGTAGATAATTGTCCCAATCTTTAGGATGATCTTCCACCAGCTTAAAGAGAATCTTCTGTAATGTTCCATTGAATGCTTCCACCAGTCCATTGCACTTAGGGTGATAAGGAGTAGTAAATTTTTGTTTCAAGTCTAGTTTCCCTATTAATTCTGTCAATAGCTTATTTCTGAAGCCAAGACCTTGATCTCTCACTATTTCTAGTGGTATTCGAAATCAGTAGCATATGTTCTCCATGAGGAACTGGGTTACATCCTCTTTCTTACAATTCCTTGTAGCCTTAGCTTCAGGCCATTTGGTCATATAATCAATTGCATTAATGATATGAGACTTTCCTATTTTTGTACCAGGAAAAGGTCTAATAAAATCCAAACCCCACTTCTCAAATGGTCCATAGGCAATAATGGCTTTAGCAGGTTCTAGAATTAGTATCCTTTTTGTATATGACTAGCAAGCATGACAATTTTTACACCAATGAGCAACATTAGCACTCAGACTAGGCCAAGTAAGTCCTACTAACATAATTTTCCTTTTGGTAAGCTCATAACCAAAATTACCACCACATACTTCCTCATGACAGGAAGATAAACAAGCAGGAATCTCAAAATTATCTAGCACCGTTCTTAGTACATTATCAATCCCCTTCATGTACAACTGATCATTTATGAGCACATATGCCCTAGCCTTTCTTAAAATGGCATATCTTTTGTATTCATTAGCCAATGAATTTAGCTCCCCATTTTTTAGAAACTCTTCAATTAGGTGAAGACTTTTCGTGCCCTCATCTTTAGGACTATCCACCCTCATGGCAGCAACATACTAGGAAAGAGTATTTTCAGGCAATTCATGAGCCCTATGGTTGTTCTCCCTACCAATATGCTGAATTTCAAATTTTTGTAGTTGCCTCATGAGACCTTTTATATTAAATAGCCAGTCTTTTAAAATATCTTTATTGGCTTTCCAAACATTTTGAAACTATCTGACCACCAACATAGCATCTCCTTTTGCAACTATCTTCCTGTATCCTAGTTGAATACATTGTTTTAGGCCAGCATGTAAACTCGCATATTCAGCTTCATTGTTACTTTGTATCTCTTTACTTTCTTGACTTACATAAAAGACTTCTTGATTTCAGCATCCATAATGACAAAACCCAATCCTCCCTTTTTTAGCACTCTTGTAACTACCATCAAAAAACAAGGTAGCATCTTTATCCTTCATCTCCTCATGAATTTGTGGATGTAGAATTAGTTTTGATCTTATAACGGCTATACTTTCAACAGGTTCTTTATAAGTCAAGATATCAGCTAAGCTAGCTATTATAGTATCCTCCTTCAAACATGTAAATTGAAATTCTTGCAAAGCCAACAGCTACTTAGTAACTCTTGGAGCATTTCCATCAGATTGCAAAACATGTGGAAGCAACTGGGAACCAGTAAGTACTACAAATGGTTTTTGAATCAAGTATTGTTTTCATCTTTTAATTGCATATACGAGCCCCCATACCAACAATTCTTCTTCCATCCAAGCTTTTTTAGTTGCTCCAATGGATTTTCTTATGTAAAACATTGGCCTCTTATAAGACGTCCCCTTTTCCTTCTACATTAAAATGGCTCTCACTGCATTTTTCCCAACATTGATACTAATGATAAAAGGTTCATCCTAGTTTAGGGACATAAGAACTCGAAAAGTGCTTAACTTTTCTTTAATCTGCAAGAATGCATCCTCTTCAACTTGTGTCCAAACTAAAGGATCCCTTTGAGTTTCTTTCTATAAAGGATATACATACTCATCCAGCATATGGAATGATCTTGCTAGATACCTCAATTTTTTAACAAAGCTCATCAATTCTTTTACAGTTTTTGGAGATTCCATAAGAAGTAAAGCCTCAACTTTACTAGGCTCAGGTGAAATACCATTAGTAGACACTTCATGACCCAAGAGTATCACTCTAGTTCTTGCTATTTTACATTTATCAAGGTTCAACTGACCACCATCCTCATCAAATTTGCAAAAAACTCCATCAAGATTTTTAGAGTGTAATGCCCTTGAGCTATACACACAAAATTCATCCATCAATACCTACAAATTTTTCCCAATGAAAGGCACTAATACCCAATTAGCCCATCTTGAAAAGTTTATGTATTCATTCATCAGATCAAAGGGCATCACTCTATAATAGAAGCATCCCCATTAGGTGATGAACATTATTTTCTTCTGATCTTCTTCTGCTATTTTGATTAGGAAATATCCAAAGTATCCATTGCACACACTATAAAATTCATGACCAACCACTTGATACAAGATCTCATCCTGAAACAAAAGAGGATAGTAGTCCCTCTTTGTAGCTGCATTAAGAGGCTTCAAATCAACACATACTCTCCACTTTCCATTCTTCTTTAGTCTGATTACAACAGGAGACACCCACTCTGCATATCAACATGATAAATAAATTCAGCATCAAGCAACTTCTAAATTTCAGCTTTAAGTACATTTTTATGAATTGTAGCAAGTCTCCTAAGTTTTTGAGCCATTGTTGTATACCCTTCTTTCAATTTAATATGGTGCATAATGCTATTGGTACCCCTCAGTTGCTGATATTCTGTAGAAAATAGTTTTGGATATTTCTGCAAAATGACTGAATATTCATCTCTTTCATCATTAATCAAGTCATTTCCCAGCATATTCATAAGCTTAGGCAGTCCAACATTCATTTCAGGTTGCTGATCACATGTTTCGTGCATGAAGTTTGTACTTCCTGCAGCAATATTTACCACTTTTTCCTCTCTTTTGGAAGCATGGATTGACAACCCAAAGAGGTCAATATCCCTAGAGAGTAGGCTAGCTTCCCATTCTCAATCTTCTTCATCAAGGCTGGAATTTTTGGAATCACTACTTTCATCACCTCCAATATCACTTTCATGTCCATCTTGAATGACTGACCTTGTTTTCATGTCAAATATCACCCTCTTATGAACTGGCTTTTCTAGATAGAGTTCCAATTGACCTCTATACCAGTCTTGTCTAGATCTCATGCCAATCAACCACGGTCATCCCAAAAGGAGAGGATATGCCCCAAGTTTTGCAGGTATAGCATGGAAATCCAAACATGCTCTTTGGCCTTCAATGTTGATTTCCAAGCTCTCAATGACTCCCAAACTTTTCACTTTTGAGTTGTTTGTCATTTTAACTTTAAACAATCACTTCCCTGCCATTTTAAGATGTATTTGCAACATTTCTTTTTTAATGATACACAAACTTGCACATCACCATCAACATAAACTTGATCAACTTTCCTTCCATGTATGCATGCATCCACGATAGGTATAATGTCTTTCACATCTGATAGGTATACCACTCTAACATGCCTAGTTTGGTTTTTTCCTTTCTTGGTGATAACCAAACCATGCCATTGCCTCCTCATAGATGAGTTCATCTGCAGCAGCAGCTGACCATATGTAACATCAGCCTTTTTACCTTTTAAATCTTTAAGCAGGTTGTAAGGAACTTGATTGACTCCCAAAGCAAAGTTCCCCATTTCAATATTCCTTTGTTGACTAGCTTTCCTGCTGGTTTCTGGACCATTTGCAACCTGTTTTCCTTTTTTAATCCTTGATGCCCTTTGAGTTTCAATTATAGTATCCCTCTCTCTAACTCTCTTGTAAGCAAAAACATCTGCATTTTCCCCATCATCAGACACGTTGGTTTCGATCAAATTCATACATGATCTACCTTCGTTAGGTCTTCTTTCCAATTGTTGCCTAGTTGGTTCAAGTGTCATTTGTTCTTGTTGAGTTCTAGCATCTTACCTAGCATTCCCTTGTGGCATGGGATACATCTCCCCTCTTGTTCTTCTTGTACAAGGGAAATTAGGAGAAATATGACCTTTCTCCCTCCAATTAAAGCATTCAAAGTATTCCCATCTATGTCTTGGAGGTCCTCTAAATCTAGGCTGCATTTGAGGCTGCCATGCCTGCAATAGTCAAATTCAAATTTGCCAATTGTTCGTGAGTTTACTAATCACATCATCATCTGATTTCATATGGCCCCATGAAGATGCATAGCTTGATGTTCTGCATTTTCTACAATAGTGTTAACTTGAATAGGTGTAAAAATGCATGCACAACAATACCTCTTGATTGATCCGACCTCAATTGTATTTTCATTTTCTTTTTTTTGGATATTTTGATTGTATCTTCAAATGTATCAGGGTCTTTGATCACAAACTTTTCTCTAATTTTAGGTTTGAGCAATGAAGAAAATTTATCCCTTTTCAAGAACATCACAGGAGGTTGCTCCATACTCTGTGCAATTTCTATCCATTTTGCTTTAAATCTCTCAAATAATTTAGAAATTTCCTCATTTTCCCCCTAAAACATCATTTTCAAAGATTTCCATAAACTCTGAGGAGTTTTCTTAGTTGCAAACCTTGTAAGGAACTCATTTTTAACTTCATTCCAATTTTCCCTTGTCTCTTCATTCAATAAGTTCCACCATAATCTTGCAGAACCTTCAAGTAAGATGTTGATCATTCGAAGATTATTTGCATCAGTGTCCCTTCGATCTTGGTAAGCCATCCACTCCAATCTCTTGATAAATTGATTAGCATCCTCATTTTTAGTACCAAAGAAGGGTTCATATCCAAAAGCCACCATGCTTGAGTTTGTGTAACCTTACACTTCCCAATTCATAAGATCAACAAGAGATCTTCAACACGGGAGATCCTCAACGAGGGAACCAATCTATGGTAGGTGAATTGGGTAGTCGGCCTCTAGCAATCCCCAAGGCAACACCATAGGATAAAGACCGAGGATCCTCCCTCAACAAAACCCACGAAACAACACCACTAAACACATGATCCAAAATTCTTGATCACTCACTCCTCATTGAGACTTCAATTCAACACTTAATCATCTTAAACCTTCAAGCTCAAATTTTACCATTCTTAGAGAGAATGTGACGCTGAAACAACCATGGCTAAGACTTTGACAACACGAGCTTTCAGATTCACACAACTCCTATTTTTTAGGGATGGCAACTCCACGTAGCAAATTGCCCCCCACAAAGCATGGTTGTCTCAATCAATGTAAAACCAGTTGTAGATCCTTTTTATTCTTCTTTTCTTAGAGCACACATAAATACAATCCAAATACACAGGTAACCAAAGCTCTATACGGTAAATTTTTTTGCCAATTCAATGGCTACAAGCATTTCACTGTTATAAACATTACATTATTGCATCAAAATAGAGTTTGCACTAATATAGCAATCGAAAATCATGATGACTTTCATGGGAAACCAATTGGTGACGTAGATGCTGCTAAATTCATATGTTTCCTCATAGAGCATAGAAATTGCCTCATGGAGCATTACACAGAACAATTCATAACTTTCTAACTAGATCTTGGATTGTCAAGATTGAAAAAGAAAAGTTGTAGGCCTCTTTCCAATCTATAGTTATTCAAAACAACTCAAAGTCAAATTTCTTGATTTGCTACCCTGAAACAACTCTCCATAGTCTACAATCCTAAATCTCTACACACTCTATACAACAAACATAACTACTCTGTTTCAAAAGTACACAGTTGCAAATGGAAAGACACATTCTTTGACTTCAGATTATCATTTTAGCATAGTAGCAGATACATCTCAACATATCCTGCATTGATGAAGAGTTGCAGGAGCTTCGAACTTTATGAACTCTGATCCATTATTTTCTTGGCTACAAATCCTTTCAAATTTCATGTAACTCAAACCCATGCACTCAACATCTACCCATAACACATATTCCAGGCCATATACCTAGTTTTAGATGTAGAGATCCTTTACTTCCATTCTTCTCTATTGATGGGAAGTCTCACACAATAACTAACAGACATCATTCTCCACATGATGAAGAACAACCCTCTGTTGTCTTTCGCTCAAATCCATGAATCAAAACTGATCTGCATACTCTCTACCCTACGAAGCAGTAGAAGAAAACAATATAAATAATACTCTTATTACCATCATCTGAAAACAGAGAACTCACATCAGCCCATTGACTAGAGCAGTCCTACCATCCTACTCCTCAGCTCCAATAACTTAAGCTTCACCATCTTTCTTCTGACAAATTTTTCTTCTCTTCTGAGCTTTGGATTTATCCCTTCTTCAGCCTACAAGATTCTTCTTCCACCCCCCCCTCTCTCTCTCTCGCTCTCTCTCTCTCTCTCTCTCTCTCTCTCTCTCTCTCTCTCTCTCTCTCTCTCTCTCTCTCTCTCTCTCTCTCTCTCTCGTTTGTTGTGTTGTGTCGAACACTTCTATTGTCTTATTTTTAAAAAAAAACTCATCACATTTTTCCGTTTTTCCTTATTTTTCCAAGGTGCCCTTTGCTTCCCCTTAGTTGTTAGATGGGAAACATGCCCCTTGCCACGTAAAATTCCACTCAGAGACTCAAAATCAAAAGCGAGAACACATTTTTTTCTCTTCGTGCATGAAGCGTGTGTCTCAAAACTGAAATATCACAACCATGTGTCAAGCATGCATGATACCACTTGGGATTTCCATTTGCCAACCCGTCTCCCACTATGTGTAAGTGTTAGAAAGGAATAAAAATGATATTTGCATGTGTGGGTTCAAAATAAGGTATTCTTAAAATATCATTTTTTACATTTTTTACATATAGAAGGGTGTAGTATAAAGGGATTATTTACAGATTGAATAGAAAAGGGTTATATTTTATTCAAGAAAAATTTATGGATAAGGATATTTATAAATAGGCCTTGAATGCATGTGATGTAGAGGATATACATATAGTAGCTTCCCTGAGTACATTAATAAGGTTAGTAAAGAGGGGAGAGTTTAAATGAAGCGGGATTGTTCAAGGTTTAAGACTTTTGTAGCCCCTATACATTAGTATTCACACTATTAGGGTATAAAACCTAAAGATGTCCCTCTTGATACATTTCTTGAACCAAGAACAAAACTTAGATATACATCTACAATCATGCTTAAACAACCTTTCAAAAGATTCACCTCCAAAATCGTATTGATTACACAAAAAATAAGTAGGAGTTTTATTGCTTCTTTGAACATGCTCTCTCTATAAACTTTCTAGTATCTTCAATGGCAAAGAGAGAGTGGGGAGTTCACGAAAAATATATATAAACATATAATGTGGGTTCAAAACAATGTATTTTTAAAATACATTTTTTACATATTGAAGGGTGCATATAAAATTATTATTCATATATTGAATAGAAAAGGGGTGTGTTTTATTTAGGGAAAATTCAAAATAAGTTTTTTTTTAAAATAGGCCTTGAATGCATGTGATATAGAAGACTTGTATATATTAAATCCCCTGAGATGTTAAATGATCATTTATACACAATCCATGAAATTTTCATGTGTTTCCTCATGTGATAATAAGTGCTCTTAGTGCAGATTAAAGAATCAAGGAATCAAGGAGCTATTGTTGGAAAAACTATTCCTATAGCCACAGATCTAAAAGTAGGAGCTCCTGTCTTTTACTTTTTCTCTTCTTGTGCTTTTAATGTGCATTATTTTCATGAGTGAACTACATATGTTAAAAAAGATTGCACACAATAACATGGTTTGAGACAACAAAAGATTGAATGGAAATATAGAAGAAAAGTTGTAAAGGAACCAAAATGAACCAAATGCTTTAAAAGAATGTTCTTGACTTATATATTCATAAGAAGAAAAATCTAATTGAAGCCATATTAGACTTAACTTGCTAAAATGTTTTCATAAAGTATACAGAGATAGCACTACAAGTTGCCATATTCGAGCTACCTTCATAAAGGATGAATGAGATAACTTAAAACTACAAGATAGGTCCCAAATTAGGTTTAATAAGTTTAGTTTTTTATAGTAGATAATGAGTATTTTATATCACTATCTATAAGACAATGATGATCCACAAGAAATTTTGTAACTTCTTTGAACACCTCTAAAACATATTCTCATATTTAATTCAAAAACCATACATATATAATGGTTGGGACAGTTGCATATCCAACATATCAAGATTAGTAACATCAATATCTATGGAATCTCGTATTTATTGAGCCAAAATACTTATGACTCCCTGGGTTGAAATCACATCATCTTCATATGCCATCCTAGTCTCTCTCCTTGCTCCTTATACTTTCTCGTGGACATGGTTGCATGTGTTGATGTTCTCTAGGATGCTAGTGTAAAAGAGTGGGATAGATAGATAAGATACAAGGGGTTAGGTCCATGAGAATATCTAGTTATACTAATGAAGTATTTAAGGTGTTGAGAGACTCAATTAGGACGTCAATTATTATCAATAATCAAGTCTCTCTTTACCTTCTTTTCATCTTTCATGGCTTCCCTTCTCTTTCTCTCTCTTTTGCGAGTCTTTCTCTCTTCTTCTCTCTCTCTTTGTCTCTCCTTCTCTCTTTGCTCTATAGTCTTTCTCCTTCTCTCTCCTCTCCCCTATGTCTCCTTCATTATAGTTGGTAAGAGAGTTGTGTGCTTTGATCATTTATCTCTCCTTCTTTCACATCTACTTTTCCCTTTTTCACACTAGTGAAAACCCCAATGACTTTAGGTAGACAAGAGTACTTAGGCAAGAGGACAACCTTTTTTGAAGGGCATATAGGAGCAATGGTAGGAGTTGGAGGTCTATTTAGAGGTAAGCATGCCAACTTAGTAATTTATCTATAAATATGGTAATGTAAATTTACCATTATCAACCTTAGTTTTCATGCCAAACATATAATTTACTATTAGTAGAGAGGTAGTGTCCAACTAGTGTTATATATGTTTAAGTTAAGCCAAAGCATACTAATCTATTATGCTTATGTATTGATCAATCTAGAAAGTTGATAATATAGATTCAATTAGTCATAATGGATTCATCAACCCAACTAGTGTTGTTGCTATTGTTGGTGTCAAATTTGGTGTTGGGACAAATAAGCTGATATTCTTCTGTATTTATCCATCATTACAGCATCACTCATGGATCTCTCCTCTTATAACGAGGAACAACTTGCAATTAGTATTAGATATGTATATGTGTGTATAGCACATGTGTCCAATAGGGTTGTCCTCTTTGTCTACATGGAGAGGCCTAATCACTGCATTTGGGAGGAGTCATTGAGGAGCCAATTTAGTACCCACAAAGCTAAATACCACATGCCAAAAGTTACAAATGAATTTTGTGTCCCTATCACAATCACATGTAGTAATCCAAGTAATCTAAAGATCTACTCCTTGAATTAAATAGTCCGTTATCAAGCAATCAATTGGGTCTTGATAGGAATAAAATGGGCTACCTTAGTGAGTCTCTTCACTATACATAAATATTATTTCAACCCTTTGTGTTAGTCAGGGAGTGAGTAATGAAATCCATGGTAATATGTGTCCATTTGTATTCAATCACCTAGCTTATGGGTACTATCAATATGGAATTGGATACCTATTCTTCATTGTGATCTTTTTTAGATCCATGTAGTCAATCCACATTCTAAAGGATTCATCTTTCTTGTTCACTAACAAGACCAAGATGCAAAAGGTGAAGAACTAGGCTCTATGAACCCCACATGTAAAAGCTCTTTGATTTCCTTGGCTACTTTTTCATGCTCACATTCAAACAAGACCAAGAAGCATAAGGCAAAGAACTAGGCTCTATGAGCCCCACATTTAAAAGCTCTTTAATTTTCTTCGCTACTTTTTCATGCTCACATTTAGACAATCTATAGGGTGGCTTATTGACTATCTTTGAATGAGGCTCCAAATCTATAAGGTGATCCACCACTCTCTTAGGAGTTAATGAAGTAGACACTTCAAATAAGTTCTTGTACTCCTCAAGGAGAGCTTTCAAAGTTAGATGCTTAGTTGAATTCTTGGACTAATCCTAGACTACCTCTTTATTCATGTGTAAAACAAAAATTTGGAGATTACCATTCGTACTCCTTCTTGAGTTATTTAATGGTGATAAGCTAAAAATCAAATTTATTAGGGATTCCTTGTAGATGGATAAGTTGCCTATAAATGGAAGACTCCATGTACAACTACAAAAGATCCATAGTAATTTTTCTTAGAGTCATCAAGCACACTTGTAAACCTTAAAGATAATATTTCATCTTAGGTAAAATATTTGTAATATTTTTAAAGATTCCCTAGAAACTATAAAATATTCATATTAATATTCAAAATTACACTTTTTGAGTCAATATTTTAAAAAAATGATACAAAAATGAACAATTTTTTTAATAATATCATACTTAATTTTTCATCTTGAAAAGTACCTAGATTTTGAAATAAAAATAAAAAGAGGACCATAACAGAAATAAAAAAATTTAATCTATCATGTAAACTTACTATTACTAAAACTCTATATACATATGCTAGCGAGATTTTAAAGTATTACTAAATTTATACTAATTGAGAAAATGATAGATATTTCAATAAGAAGAGATAAAAGAAAACATTAAAAATTTTCATTATTGTAAGTTGTCCAGTCTTCTTCATCTTCCTATTGTGTTGCACCATTAGTATCAGTAGCTTCTTTCCATGCATATTGTGAACTAGATGACGCATCCTCTTCTCTATTATCAACAATAGCATTGATTTCATCTAAATGTAGGCATTTCTTTTCCAAGTTTTCAACTCTACTTGTAGTACATCTTGTTTTCACAAACTCATCACAATCATCATCATCATCATTATCTTTCTGCAAACCATGAACTTTCTCTTCGAGAATTGCAATGGTTGATTTTCTAAGATGTCCAATTGGTGTAAGGGAGAAATCATATACTAATATATCCACAACCATGAACTTTCTCTTCGAGAATTGCAATGGTTGAGTTCCTAATATGTCCAATTGTCGTAAGGGAGAAATCATATCCTAATATATCCACCTTATCAAGTTTCAATACTCTCGTGAATCAACTTAGCTTTCTCACGTTTTTTAATTGTAGTATTTCTTGTAGACTTCATGGCTAGCGTATATTTACTTGCAAGTGTATCCTTATGCTCTGTTTGAAGCCGCCATACTTCTATGGAGCATATCTTACTTAAAGTGTCATCCTTCTTAACTTCCAAAACTTTTGCTATTTGAAATGGATGACTCATCTCATCATCCTCAACCATTGTTGCCACAAGTAAGCCTATCTTAATATCATTAGTATCACTCTACCATATTTATTGTAGCTTCTCAATTTTTGTTCTTAATCTTCTACTACCAATATACATTTCTCCCTCCTTAGAATTTAAGATATTCGGATCTCCTTTGACATTTGAACATTGTTCCTTGCAAGAGGATTTGTAGTACTCAAACTTTTAGGGCATGCAAAAGGTTTTTTTAGATGCCAATCATCATTTTGTATTTTTGTAACAATATTTTCTCTTGTTGTTGGAAAAAATTGTCCTATCAAGTCACATCCTATATTCATGCATACTTTCTTGCTTTTTCAATTAACTACCTTTATTCTTGTATACATTTGGCATGGACCATCTCTCATCCCTTGTTGGAATTCAAGGGTTCTTGTTCGGCTACAAGCATTGTAGTATATTGGATATATCTCAAGAACTTAAGTCCCCTTGAAAGCAACCACTCCTTATTTATTGAAAGAGAATTGCTTTCCATATAGATGTATTCTAGCACCTTCTTTTTTCCTCTTGATTAAAAATGCAAGTTGGAAGCAAAGGTCATTTAACTTGTGCAAAGGTTTTACCTTTTTATCCTTTGAGCCATATGTAGAAAGCTTGAAGTCATATGTTTCTCTTAGTTGCATGACAACTGGTTTTGGTGTATAAGCATCCTATATGATACACATCATTTCATGGAAGCTAAAAGCATTGTGTCAAGATAGTCACTTAGTAAATGTGCTGAATATTTGATTTATATGATCATGTGTATGACCCACCATTAAAAATTCTACTTTTACATTTTGAAATACCCCCATGTGTACAAGCATATTGAGGTATCCCAAAACTATCCGATTTTTTTTCTCTTGTTATGTCATTCAATTGCAAATAAGGAACATGTGGTAAAGTGCCTCCCAATTAGAGAGTATAATGTTCAAAATTATGATCATAAGGTTAGGATCATTATGAACATTTGGATAGTTAAATAATAATCTAGGATGCACTACAAGGATTGTAACGTATAGCGACGGCGGGTAGCAACGCAGGAATAGAGGCGTTGCTATTTGCGTCACTATCTATGTCCCACAGGAAAAAAAACAAGCCGAAACTCGAGCGCGGTTCATTTCGCGCATTTTCCTCGAATGTTTCGAGAGGGAGAGTGAGAGAGAGAACGACCATCTTGCATAGGGTGAGAGAGGGAGAGGAAGAAGGCTTGCCGCCGCCGCCGCCGCCATTCGCAAAGGAGAGGAGAAGCCTTCATTGCAAAGAGGAGCCGCCAAACCCTCGCCATATCTCATCGGTGAGTCAATTCTCTCCTTCTTTTCCTTGTTTAGGGTTTAATTCTCTCCTTCTTTTGCTTGTTTAGGAGAGGAAACGAGAGAGAAAGAGAGGGAGAGGGAGAGGGAGAGGAAGAGGGAGGGAGAGAAAGAGAAAGAGAGGGGAAGAGAAAGAGAAAGAGAAAAAGAGGGAGAGGGAGAGGGAGAGGGAGAAGGAGAGGGAGGGGAGAGGAAATGAGAGAGGGAGAGAAAGAGAAAGGGAGGGAGAGGGAGAGGGATGGGGAGGAAATGAGAGAGGGAGATGGAGGGAGAGTGCATTCTCTCTCTCTCTTTTACTTTTTCTTATATAATTTGTGTATATATATTGAGACAGGGAGAGGAAATGAGAGAGAAAGAGAGGGAGAGGGAGGTGGAGGGAGGGAGAGGGAAAGGGAGGAAATGGAAGAGGGAGGGGGATGAAATAAGAGAATGAGAGGGAGGGAGAGTGTTCTCTCTCATATTTATTTATTTTTTGTATAATTTATATATAATGAGAGATGGAGAAGAAATGAGGGAGAGGGAGAGGGAGAAAGAGAGGGAAATGAAAGAGAGGGAGAGGGAGGAAATGAGAGAGGGAGAGGTAGAGGGAATAAGAGAGCGAGAGGGAGGAAGAGAGAGAGGAAATGAGAGAGGGAGAGAGAAAGGGAAAGAGAAAGAGAGGGAGAGGGAGAGGGAGAGGGATGGGGAGGAAATGAGAGAGGGAGAGGAGGGAGAGTGCATTCTCTCTCTCTTTTACTTTTGCTTATATGATTTGTGTATATATATTGAGAGAGGGAGAGTAAATGAGACAGAAAGAGAGGGAGGAAATGGGAGAGGGAGAGAGAGAGAGAGAAAGAAAGGGAGAGGGAGAGGTAGCGAGAGGGAGAGGGAGAGGGAGAGGGAGGAAATGGAAGAGGGAGGGGGATGAAATGAGAGAACGAGAGGAAGGGAGAGTGTATTCTCTCTCTTTTTTATTTATTTTTTGTATAATTTGTATATAATGAGAGAGGGAGAAAAAATATAGGAGAGGGAGAGGGAGGGGGAGAGGAAATGAGAGAGGGAGGGGGGGATGAGAGAGAGAAAATGAGAGAGGGAGAGGGAGAGGGAATGAGAAAGGGAGAGGGAGAGGGGGGGGAGACAAAAACATAATAGGGAAAGGAGAGACGGAGAGGGAGGGAGAAGAAATGAGAGAAGGAGAGAAAGAGAGCAAAAGAAAAATGAGAGAGGGAGAGGAGAGAGAAAAAATAGAGAGAATGAGAGGAGAGAGAAAAAGAGATAAGATGTGGGCCATAATAGGCAAATAGAGAAAGAGAGGGTGTGGGTGAGGGTGAGGGTGAGGGCGAGGGAGGGAGAGGAAATGAGAGAGGGAGAGGAGAGAAAAGGAAATGAGAGAGGGAGAGAAAGAAATAAAGGGAAATGAGACAAGGAGAGGAGAGGGAAAAAAATGAGAGAGGGAGAGGAGAGAGAAAAAGAGAAAAAAATATTAAATCTAATAGAGAAAGAGAAAAAGAGAGGGTCAGGGTGAGGAAGGGATATGAAATGAGAGAGGGAGAGAAAGAGAGAAAGGTAAATGAGAGAGGGATAGGAGAGAGAAAAATTGAGAGAGAGAGGAGAGAGAAAAAGAGAGAAAATTCATTAAACCTAATAGAAAAAGAGAGAAAGAGAGGGTGAGGGCGAGGGAGGGAGAGGAAATGAGAGAGGGAGAGGAGAGAGAAAAAGGGAATGAGAGAGAGAGAGGTGAGAGAAAAAGGAATGAGAGAGGGCAAGGGAGGGAGAGGAATGAGAGAGAGAGGAGAGACAAAAAGAGAGAGGGAGGGAGAGGAATGAGAGGGAGAGGAGAGAGAAAAGGAAATGAGAGAGAGAGAGAGGGCAAACTAGGAGCTGTCTCGGTCTGAGAGAGAGGGCGCTTGAATGTGGCAAATAGACCTGGATGTATGCAATACTAACTACACTTCACCCGTTTGATTACAACCTTGTTCAACATCAACAGCTTCAACTTCATAAAAGAAACAAATCTGATTTATAAACTGGCTGCTAAAAAACTAAAGTCCTTCACGTCCCTTCTTGCTATTTCAGAAAGAGATACTCTACAAGTTATCCGTTGATCAGTACTGTGTAAGAAGCACCAAGATTATTTGTATGTTGAAAGACTGTATAAGTTGTCAGTTGATACTATATGCTAGGTTATAGAAAAAGAGAGAGATGGAAGGAGAGGATAATAATCTAAGAAAAGAAAAGAATGATAACAAAAACAAATTGTTTGTTAGAACGTAGACAAAATGGAAAACGAAGAAGGTCGTATTGTTCAAGATCGCGAGGCATATCTTAATCAGCGTGTCCCATGTCCTTGCTCTCAATGCAAGCTGGCAATTAGACGAAAACGCCGATTGTCTATAGAACACGTACAACAATTTGGCGAGTTTCAATCTAAGATCATTGATCAGGCAATTGCGGATATTTAGCAAATGGTAATTTGAAGTTAATATTAATCATGCATTGTACTCGCAAGCTAATTGAATACCATATACAATAAGATTGAGTCTCGCTCGAAAGTTTTCTATCATAGGGAGGTGATGTCTCGTCCCAAGGGGGAGTGCACCCTTTGCGGCCAATTAGAAGAGTACGTGGGCGTGCGACGGATGGAGTGTAGGAGCCAATCCACCACTCGTAAGGCCAATCTATACCGTCAATACCAGAGGAGACAGGCAACCTTCCAGACCTACCTACAATCTTGGAGCCTGAGATGGAGGCAATGATCGATGCATTGATTCCCATGGATGTCGAGACTTCTGATCCGCTTATAGAAGAAGCATCCATACCATTATATGATGGGTGCCAAGTATCTCAGTTGAAGACACTACTTGCACTCTTAAGTGTGCAAGCAAAATACGGGTGGAGCGATACGAGTGTGATTGAGTTGTTCAGGTACCTTGTACATACGCTTCATTGAAAAAAAAATTCGGCATTATTATTACAAGCATTTGTGCTTTTTCAAGGTGTTTTATGATTTTTTTAAGGTTATTGAAATATCATATATTACCACCTGCAAATACCATGCCTGAGTCTCATGATGATGCACGACATGTTTTACGGAAGCTTGGCATGAACTACAATAACATCCATGCATGTATCAATGATTGCATACTGTTTTGAGGAGAATATAAGACTATGGAGACATGTCCAAAGTGTGGTGCTCACAGGTATCGACAGTACTTGCAAGGGCAAACCATCCCTCAAAAAGTTCTCAAACACTTTTCGCTTATCCCCCGCATAAACCACATGTTTCGTACGTCCAGCATGGCGAGCTTGAAAATGGGGCATGCGCAAAATAGGTCCACTGATGGAGTTCAACGAATATCAGTGGATTCACACGCATGGAGTCACATTGACTCTACCTTCCCAGGCTTTTGTTAGAAGTCAAGCTCTCTTCAATTCGTCTTTATGAGTGATCAACATCTGTGACAGCTAGTGTGTGTGTACAACTATCTCCATGTGACTACATTGAATAAGTCCGGTGTGTGTTAGTCAGTGACCTGACTAGAGTTAGTTAGTTAGGTCTACACCTAGTCTAGTTTACTTTTACATTGTATTGTGTGCTTCTCAGTTAGTTCTTGAATAATGAAGAAAACACAATGAGAGCCTGAAGGCTCATGGATATGGAGTATTCCTTGTCTCTCTCTCCCATCTTTGAACATGCTATCAGAGCAGGACTTGGTGGACTTCTTGGAGCAGGAGGGAGTCAAGAAGACATGAAGAAGCTGAAGAACAAGGTTTTTTGAGAAGAAAACAAGATTTGCTCATTTGGACTCTATGCTTTATCACAGTGGTTGAGGCCTTTCTGGGAGCCTTGGTGGGAATCTTTGAGCATATGTAAGTGCTCATTGAGCCTCATGATGAGGAGGACCAACTGTCAAACCAGATCTGGAAATCAGCATGACTGCGCCTGCTGGACTGTTGATCACAGATCTCTGCAAACTATCAACTACATCATTTACTAAGTGATATGGAGCTTGTCTACACCTTCTGAAGGTACTTGAAGACTACAGGAAGCCATTGCTTGTGCTGAAGCTCTATTATAAGCTGGGAACAGAGTACAGAGATCTATGAAATAGTCTTGAACTATTGGGAAAATGAAAGGATAGCTTGCATTTGATTATCATTGAGCTACAGACATTTGCTTGGCGGCCGTATGTATATGTTCTCATGTGTTGGAGTTGGTTTTTTATGACTAAAATATTCAGATCTGGGAATATTTCAATGGCTGAAAACTGTCATACATAGTGAATAGCAAGCATTGTATCTTGGTGAAGCAATACATGTCACTTTGGAGCTTCTATCACCTATATGAACTGACATATGCATGCTTAATGTATAGAGGATTGTGGAAAGCATTAGATGCTGCTGAATACTCAAATTTGGACCTGAAATAATTGCCTTGACAGTGTTTGGGCTGGTTATGAACAGTCATGGTTATGAACAGTCATGTATTCCTTGACAGTGATTAATGAAGACAAGTTGTCTATGCCTACCCAAATGCTCATGTATTGAGCCTATCACTTCAAAGTGAATGTATGACATGTCTTCAAAATTTTTGGAGCTGAAATACATCTTGGTTACCAGAGTATTGGTTGTTTGTAATCTGTGAGCAGATTTATGTCACTTGTATTTGCTGGATATGCACTACTTTGTACTTGAATGGTTATGTTTGGACTACCACATGTACTAGTAGATACTCTAGAGTTTTTGGGACATGTATGACATGTATACACATTGATTTTGGCCTTGAAATTACTGCTGGTTACTCACAGTCTATAGTTTTCAGATTGCATCTTTCGTCCTTGGTAGTGAGGTTGCAGGAGTTTAAACTGAAGCAAATACATAGCATATGTATTGATTGTTTTACCTACGGGTTAGATATATATTTTTTTGACTATTTTGGGTTATCAGTGGGCTGAAATACCCAGTTTTTTACTGCAATTAGTTGCAAAAAAAACTGTCATAAACTGTTGTGGACTGAACTTGGTCAGTCATACTTATTGGTTTGCAGGTAGTTAAACATCTGACATACAGTCTATTGCATCATGGCTAATGCACATGGGACTGATAATATCACTCAGATAGTTGGAGAGAAGTTAGACAACAAGAAATTTGCATTATGGAAATTCAGAATGAATAACTTTCTAGTTGGCAGGGGTTATTGGGATCTATGTACAGGAGATGAGGCTGCTCTTGAGTTGCCTACAACGAATCCAACTAATGAACATAAAAGAGCTCAAAGGCTATGGAATGAGAGAGCATGCAGGGTGTTGCATTGGTTTTCTCTATGTATATCTGATGCTATGGTAATTCAAATCATTGGATGTGAGACTCCAAAGGATGCTTGGAACATACTGATGAAAAATTATGGAACCATGACACATGCACGAAAGATCCAGTTGAAACAGCAGTTCAACAACATGTTTAGGAATGGCAAGAGCATCCAGGTGTATACCACAGAGATTAAGACCATAGCTGATCAACTTGCTACCATTGACTCAAGTGTATCAGAAGATGATATGATTGTTGTTGCCTTGAATGGATTAGGGAAAGAGTACAAAGCTTTTGACACATCTATTTCTGTTAGAGAAGAGCCTCCTACCTAGGAAGAGCTAGTTGCTTTGTTGCTGCATGAGGAGGTCAAACTTGGTTTGAATACAGGTTACAGTGCATCTTAGAGTAGAGACACTGTGTTATACTCTAGCCAGCATGGCAGAGGATTTAGAGGTCATGGTTCATTTCAAGGTCGTGGTGACACTCGTAATGCTTATGGACAGTAGCAGCAGCATGGTAATTGGCATGGTGCAAATACACAAGGCAAGTGTGGATTTGGCGGGTTTAGAGGCAAGGGAAAATCACCCCGTGGTAGAGGTGGTGGATCCGGTTCATAGCACTCATCTGATCAGTCCAACAGGGACAAGGATTGCTCTTATTGCGACAGGTAAGGGCACATTGCAAAAGACTATTACAAGAAGCAAGGAGATATGAAGGCAAAGGGCAGACAGCATGGGCACTATGCATCTTCCAGTGGTGCTCATGATGAGCAAGTTGATAGACTCTTTGCCATGCAGCATGTATCCAAAAATGCATCGAGACATAATAGAGATGATAGATGGTACATTGACTCTGGAGCATCAAACCACATGACACCGCATGGAGAGTGGTTTGATGAGATGGTCGCAGGTACACATGGTCATGTATGTACTGGGGATGACACCCAACATGACATAAAGCATAAAGGGATTGTTCCTCTCATGATGCCTGATGGCAAGAAGAAAGGTCTGCATGATGTATTACATGTACCGACCATAACAAAGAATCTTTTGTTTATGGGTCAAATGGCAAAACAAAATCTGCAAATGAGATTTAACAAAGATGGATGTTTCATTGAGGAGTATGGAAATGGCTGCAAGTTAATTGCCAAGGGTAGAAGAGATGGCAGGATGTTCACATTGGATGCGACCATTCCGGGACTTAAGGTAGCCATGTTTGCTCATGATGAGAGTGCCATTCGGGATGTAGAGATTTGGAACAAGCGGATTGGAAATATCAATGTACAAAAGCTGAAATCTATGCAGCAGAAGAAATTAGTACTTGAATTACCCCAATTCAAGTATAATGACTTTGGTCATGTATGCTTTGCATGTCAGTTTGGGAAGCAGGCACGGTTTCCTTTCATGAGACATGTAAAAAACAACACTAGGCCTTTACAGTTGGTGCACTCTAGCGTCTGGGGTCCTTCACATAATGCTTCTTTTGGAGGTGCACAATATTATGTATCATTTATTGATGATTTCAGTAGGTACACTCGGCTTTATATTTTGAAGTATAAAGATTATATGTTTGATGCATTCAAAGACTTCAAGAAGCATGCAGAAAATGAGGTGGGCTGCTACATATCCTGTTTGAGATCAGATGGAGGAGGTGAATATGTCTCTAATTACTTTGACAGGTATCTTGCTAAATATGGGATCAGAAGACAGCTCACATGTAGCTATACACTGCAACAAAATGGTGTTGCAGAAAGGAAAAACAGGGTCCTAATGGAATCAACTAGAGCTATGTTGAATGAGAAATGTCTACCAAATGGTTATTGGGCTGAAGCAGTGATGACTGCTGTCTATGTGCTGAATCGAACCCCTACAGCAGGGATTCATGATGTTACTCCATATGAGAGGCTATATAGTCATAAACCTGATATTTTGCACTTGAAGGTATTTGGCAGCATTGCATATGTGCATATACCAGATGAGAAGAGGAAGAAACTAGACCCTAAGGCAGTGAAGAGTGTGTTTGTGGGATATGCACAAGAACGGAAAGCTTATAGGTGTTATGTACCTTCTATGCATGAGACACTCATAAGCAGAGATGTGGTATTTGATGAGTTAGCATCCTGGTATGGGAATCCTATTGCAGTGCCTACTGATGGCTCACCCAGTATGAGTCGTGCTGAAAGTTTCTCGAATCCTCCTAGCCATTATCCCACTGCAATGATTCTCGCTAGGAAGAATGCCCATGTTGTAGCAATTCCACCTAGGAGGTAATGAGCCACCCCTACAGCTCGTCCTTGTAGAGAGTACTTCCATGAGTGGTCAAACAGGTGATGTATCATCTACAGTGAGTCCTTGGACAGGACGATTGCACAGTCACACTACTGCATCCACTGAACGGATATGTCAGTGAGAGGGAGAACAGATAAGGGAAAAGAAAAGGTTTTTAAATATGTAACAGGTCCACTCACTACATGTTATGACTCATCTACCAGTGACAACTTAGACAGTGAATTTGGGATTCTGTCTATTATGACGCCAGGTGCTAGGCAGAGTCATTATGTGCCGCCTCATGAGAGGCAAGCTCATAGTAAGCCACAGCTTAAGAGATCAGAGAGGGTCAGACGGCCTATTGATAGGTACACTTACATTGGATATTCAACCCGTCATTATGCTTATATGACGAAAGTAACAAGTTTTAGAGAACCAAGTAAGTTTGATGAGGCAATTGTGTAGATGAGGATTGGCATGCTACTATGGATGAGGAATATTCAGCTTTGGCTAAAAATGGCACATGGGATTTGGTACAATTGCCTGAGGGCAAAACACCTATTGGCTGCAAGTGGGTGTATAAGGTAAATGTAAATCAGATGGATCATTGGAAAGATACAAGGTGAGGCTAGTTGCAAAAGGGTATGCGCAGCAGTATGGTCTTGATTATGAGGAGACTTTCAAACCTGTAGCAAAGATGGCTACAGTTAGAACTGCGATTGCTTTGGCTGCAGAGCTAGATGTTGGAAACTATGGCAGATGGACGTAAAGAATGCCTTTCTGAATGGAGAGTTACAAGTTTACATGGAAGAGCCTGAAGGCTATGTGTATCTAGAATTTCCAGCACATGTATGCCGGCTGAAAAATGCATTATATGGGCTGAAATAGGCACCCAGAGCATGGAATGCTTGCATCAGCAGTTATTTGCAGCAACATGGTTTCCGATTGGGTGATGCAGATCATAGTTTGTTTGTGAAGAAGACAGATCGTGGCTATGTATTCCTAGTTGTCTATGTTGATGAGTTGATCATTATAGGAGATGATGAAAGCAGGATTGCTGAAGTAAAGACATGTTTACAGGCTAATTTTAAGGTCAAGGACCTAAGAGAGCTAAAATATTTTTTGGGGATTGAGGTTGTCTCTACACCTCAAGGCAGTTGGCTGCTACAGAAGCAGTATGCTCATGATATGTTACAAAAATATGGTATGGTTGATTGCAAGCCTATGGATACGCATTTAGAGCAAAGCTGTAGATTGATGTTGGAATAGAGATTGAGAATGTTACCATGTACATACAGATGGTAGGCAGCTTAATCTATCTCACAATCACTAGACCTGACATGAGTTATGCTGTGGGGCTGATCAGTCAGTTCATGCAGAAGCCTCGCAAACCACACTTGGATGCAGTCAGGAGAATTCCGAGATATGTAAAGAGTACCATAGATCATGGGCTATTTTATGCATATGGAAAACCCCTTGACTTGATGGAGTATACTGATGCTGACTGGGCTGGTTGCACTTATGACAGGAGGTCAACTAGCGGCTATGCATTTGGATTGGGTAGTAGCATGATTAGTTGCCAGAGTAAGAAATAGCCTACAGTTGCACTGTCTAGTACAGAAGTAGAGTATCCTGGTGCGGCCTTAGCAGCATGTGAAGCTATGTGGTTATAGAAGTTGCTGAATGACTTGGGAGTACACTTGGATAGCAAAGTAAGACTGTACTATGACAATTTAAGCAGTGTCATGTTAACAAGCAATCTTGTTTATAATGCAAGATGGAAACACATTGAGGTTTACTACCATTTCATCAGGGAAATGGTTTTAACAGATCAGATTGACTTGGAGCATGTGAAGACTGAAGACCAGGTAGCATACATCTTTACCAAATCACTTGGTAAAGATAAGTTCATTGACTTTAGACAACTACTTGGAGTGATGCAGACGATTTGAGTTTTGTTTTGAGCTTGAGGGGGAGTGTTAGAAGTGAAGCTCACTTTAGTTTGTCTTTATGAGTGACCGACATTTGTGCCAGCTAGTGTTTGTGTACAGCTGTCTCCATGTGACTACATTGAATAAGTCCGGTGTGTGTTAGTCAGTGACCTGACTAGAGTTAGTTAGTTAGGTCTACACCTAGTCTAGTTTACTTTTACATTGTATTGTGTGCTTCTCAGTTAGTTCTTGAATAATGAAGAAAACGCAATGAGAGCCTGAAGGCTCATGGATATGGAGTATCCCCTGTCTCTCTCTCCCATCTTTGAACAGCTTTGCCCAAGAACCAAGGAATCTTTGGCTTGGTCTTGCAATGGTGGCGCAAACCCATTCCGTATGCGCTCAACTTCTTACAGTGTGTGGCCTATAGTTCTTGTCAACTACAATATCCCTCCATGTCTTTCTACGAAGAAAGGATATCTCATCCTTCGCTTGCTCATCCTCGGCCGCTACAAAGTAAAAAATATGGATGTGTATCTTCGTCCATTAGTCGATGAGCTTAAGATTTTGTGGGAGGAGGGGGTCAATGTGCAAGATATGAGCAAGTGCGATGGTCAGCCGGTTAATCAATATTCGAGCCATTCTCATGTGGACGATGCATGACTTTCCAGGATTCGGAGAGTGCTCAGGTGAGTAGGCCTCCATTCTCGCTGGTAATATCTATATTTTATGTCGTTCAAGAAAGTATTCACTAGGTCGTGGTGTTGGAACAAGTCTGGTTACCTCAGGTTATCATGCATGTCCATTGTGCAGGCCACAGTTAGACTCCCAAAGGTCAGGAACCATAAAAAAGATGGTATATCAAGGACATGCTGCTTTCTTGCCAGAGGATCTTGAACTCAGGGAAGGTTTCCTTGGACGACCTCCAACACATATGAACGCCGCAAGCTGGTACGAGCTGAAAATGGTCCATGCGGAATCACATCCAAATGGAATGCGACGGTTCTTAGTTTTCTATGAGTTGCCATATTGGACCCACTTACAGGTCAACCACTTGTTGGATCCCATGCATATTTTCAACAATGTAGGCAACTTGTTATGGGACCACATCACAGGAAAGAGAGACACTATAGGGGCACGAATGGATTTGAAGGAGGTAGGTAAGATGGAGGCGCTTTGGCCGCAATCGAGTGCTAATGGTCACGTGCAGCTTCCTTGCGCTCCTTGGGTTTTGTCCACTAAAGAAGACTGCATTGTGAAGCAAGTAATCAAGTCTATCCGCACTCCGATGGGTATGATGCGTTCTCTCATGTCCACATTTTCTAAAGATGACCAATTATCAGGGCTAAAATCCCATGACTCGCATAAGATATGTCAGGTTTGTGCTACAAATGGATTGTAATTAGCGTGGGCATTTTGCTATTTGGAATGTAGTCATTATTCATAATGCTTTCTCATTTGTGGAACCTTGTACTACCGATCGTGATCGCAAGATGTCTTACTCCAAAAATACACGGGGCCATTTACAGTTTCTCGACTTTGGTGCAATGGATCTCACAGAAGGAGATTAAGACGTCCTCTATTGAATCCGCGATGTGGGGAGCAGTGGAGACGGTCTGTCTCTTTGAGAAATACCTACCCACCAGCATGCTCACGATATAAATCCACCTTCTTGTGTATCTTGTAGATGAAGTGGAGATTGTTGGACCTGTCCATATGCAATGGATGTTATTCTTGGAGTGCTTCATGAAAACCTTGAAAGGCTTTGTGCAACAACGAGCTCGGCCATAAGGTAGCATGGCTGAAAGTTGGTTGGTGTCTGAGATGCTAGTGCATATTTCACAATGGCTACCAATGGTGGAACCAGACAATGAAATGCTATTGTCGCTAAAGGACGATGATAGACTGACTAGAGATGTGGTGGTTGAAAATGGGGTAGAAAAAAGAATGGATGCCTCAATGGAAGAGAAGATGAATCGCTTTTGTATGTTGCACCATGCCTCTGTGGAGACATGGCTCGCTAAGTACCAGATCGCTAGGCAAGATCGAGAGGAAGCGCGAGCTGAATTTCGACGTAGTACGCATCATCGACCGATTCGATATCCCGAAGGCATGGAGGAGATGCCACGGTTTATGTCAATGCGATGGTTGCATGGAGTTTTGACCACAGCGTCTCGCGAAGGGACAGCGGTCTCAATGGAGGAGTGCGAATTCTCGAGGGGATGCAGTCCAAAGGTGATGAGGGGTTTAGAATCTGTCATATCTAAATTTTATATGTGACATCTAATTTGAGTGTTTCAATGTACAGTACAAAATATATAGTGTAGCGTGGTCATGCGGACGACATTTTCGCATGGAGCGTATTGAAAAAATGCACTCCACAATGGACTGTGATATCATGGCAAGGTTCGAGCGAGAGAGCTGACGACGAGAAATGGATCCAAACACGGTTGTGGATGAGATGGAGTATTTTGGAAACTTGCAAAGTATTCTTACGGTGGATTACCGTAGCTTCTCCATGATACTATTCGATGTGCAACGGTTCAAACTGGTACTTGGAGGAGCTGGAGCAGCAGTTCAATGAGGTCCATCTGGATTTCTTGAAATAGATTCCCAAAAAAAATGGATGGATTTGTGCGACACCTTTGTGTTGCCGGCCCATTGTGAATAGGGGCATGGACTCATTTTCTTGCTAACTGTATTACAACATGGTTTATGTCACAATGGTTTGAACTCTCTTGTACGTGTTTGTGAACAGGTAATCTTCTATCCAAACCCCCGACAACCTCGATGGTGGTATGTTATACCTTCAACTCCCCGAAGTGCGAGAGTATATGATCAAAGCGATGTTCCGAGCATAGATGAAGATAATATGCGAATAAAGGGGTTGATATTGCAAGGGGTGGAGGCCGTCGAAAGCTTGGAGCCAGCATCGGCTAACAGTGATGGAAATATAGGAGTCCAAGAATTCTTTGAGAATGAGGTGGACTCATTATTTTGTGGTGACATGTCTATCGACCTTCCAGTGTATGCAGAGTTGTGTCAGGAGATTAACATGGGACCATAGGATACTTCATACTTGGAGCATCCACTTACTCAATTCGTTGACCAATCGCTTATAAGGATACATAAGATATGTATTTTAAGTGAGATTTTTTTTAAATGATTTATATTACTGTGCTTTGTAAGATTTAAATTGATTATTGTAACATCATTTTTTATCTGTGCAGGTGACATTTTCAGGATGAGTTGAGGGATGAGCGATGAGGAGTTACAAGACATCTTCATACGCATGTCTCTAGACCAGATCGTGAGATTCAGAGAGATGGCAGACCAAGAGCTGTCTCGGTCTTCATCAGGGCGCTCTGCTAGATTTGTTTCAGCGCGATCGAATGCTTCGACTTCGAGCAGACGAGCTCGATGCTCACGACTTGGGCTAGAGGTAGGGAGTGCATCGGGATCAGGGGGATGCTGCAGAGATACAGAGGTAGTGAGCCCGAGGTCGACACGGGATACAGATGCGACTCCTTGCTCTCATGGCCCTTCCAGGGAACGTGGCTCAGGCTCAGGTGGATGCTTAGCTGGAGTTGCATCACCTCAGGAATTTGCCACACCTGTGGAGACGTCTACTTCAGTTACTCCAAGTTTTCCTCAGCCGTCAGAAGGTGGCACCCTTGTGGGTGCCACTTCGAGAGATATTACCCCAGTCGGTACACCGGATGCACAAGGGTCTCCTGAATATGCCCAGGAGCGTGGACGCAGATGGGAGAGGACCCATCTTAGGCAGACTCCAGGGGGTTATGGATATCTAGTCGACAGTAGGTCAGAAGCCATCATCATGAATGATGAGGGGAGGAGGGTGATGGCTCTCATGAGAGAGTTGTGCCAACAAGTTTTTCGGCACAATGTCTTGGATCATTGGAAGAACATACCGAAGGGGAGCAAGGACTACATAGTAGCATCCTTGCACAAGGAGTTTCTGGTGTCAGTCTCAGTAGATAGATTCTCTACGGGCTGGATGATGGATTGCATGTGTGCTTACATGTCACATAGACGATCCGATGCACGCAAGGCAATCAAGAGTGGGGCTGGAAAGCCCGAGTGGTTAGATGCAGACGACTAGCACCAACTGAGGGAGGAGGCTACAGATTCTCCAGGATGTTGGAGGCAGCAGCGTGAGGTGGCGAGGGCACAACTCGAGGCCAGAGTGGTCCATCATCTTGGGAGTGGCGGCCACATGACATATTTGGAGGACTTTGTAAGTTTTTCTTTTGTTTTGCTTGTTTATTTTTTTGAAATATTCTTTGTACTGACAATCATGTTTCTAACAGTTAGCATTTTGTTTTCTTTGTAGCACTCCATTACAAATTGCGATCCGATTGGCCTTGAGACTTGATATGCAGAGAGCCATGGTCTCACTTCATTGATCGACCGATTGTATAGACGCGGCGGCCCTGTAAGTCACTCATCTTTCTTGTCCGTAGTTACCATGAGATATTTGAATGCATTATTGTATGGTGGACTAATGTGTTGTTTCTTTTTCTATAGAGTCCGTTCAATGCTCCTTTGCGGCGGGACAAGCTTTCGGGGGACGAGGATATACAGCTCGCTCTTGGAGCCTTGGAGCTCATACACCTTTATTTTTGAGTCGCCTAATCTATGTAGACATTTTTTGTGTTAGTGATATCTTGTCATGATTGTACCAATCGCTTATTATGAGATCATGTATTTATTTCATGTATCAGTTTTATGATTTCAGTAAACATTGTTTTTGTTTGCAAGCGCATTGTACACAGTAGTGCAGAAACTATTTTGTATGGCTCTCATAAAGCACACAGTGCGCTGCCTTGCCATAAATTTTTTTTTTCCCTGTTACCGTCGCTATTAGCATCGCAAATTTTACTGCTCGCATCATTATTGGCATCGTTATATACGCCGCAAATCATCGCTATCAATGTCGGTATTGGCGTCGGAATCAGCGTCGCATTGACATCGACGCCAATACCGACGCTGATAGGGACGGTGATACCAACTATTCTATGGCATCGCCAATAACGACGCTTTTTACGATGACGAGGGAAATTTTTGTTATTTGCATTTTTGTTGCTTTAAATGTGGGTATAAGGCCTATATCTTCTAGTGATGAACTCTTCCATGGTACACAAGTCATCCCATAACAAGAGTTTCTTCACCAAGATACTTTGGAAGACTAGAAAAATGAGATAAGCATGACTTCTTGTGGTGCATACCATCAATAACATGCAAGTCCAATATAACTTTCTAGCATAGCAAAACACTTATACCTATGCTACATGGCCTTTTTTCTCTTTGTTTATTGCTCTTTCTAATGAATTTGTAGTGCTTCCTTTTCCATCACAAGCTCCTCCTCATCTCTTACATTCTGTTGTTGAGCTTTTAAATTTACAAAGATGCTACATACTGCCATTCTAACTTTTTTTGGGATTGATACTTTCATGGAAAGAGCATATATAGTTTGTTTTGGGATTGATTTGGATTGTGCTTGCATATATGTATATTACCCATAAACTTCAATGATCTATTGGTCCTTGAATTGATCATTTCTTCACTTTTATGCCTAACACTGATCTTTAATTGTTTGGGTGATATTGATCATAAAAATTGGGGAAATTTATATGATGTTAAGTGGCACTACAATGACAGGAAGACATATCGACGATCATTATTTTCATCAAAACACATTGTGATGCTATTTGCAATGCATTTTCCAACTCTAATAGTGATGCAAATGTGACATCATTTGGGGAAAAAAAAGGCGTACATCTTACCCATCCCACTAGGATATGGCTACATAGTGGATGAGAGAAAGTATGTCTTGATCATGAATATTGAGGGGAGGAGGGTGATGCCATGCATGAGGAATTTTTGCTAGCAAATACTTTGGCACAGTGTTCTCGACCATTGGAAATGCACATCATAGGGATACAAGAAGTATGTGATCACATCCTTGCACGAGGAGCTCTTGGTACCTGTAGTGGTTGGTTGATTCTTCATTGGATGGATGATGGTAAGTGGCACTACAAGGACACAAAGACATATCGACCTTTTTTTTTGACAAATTTGAGTAGCGTCACTATCTATGATGCAAAAAGCATCACAACAACTATCGCTACTTGTGATACACATTATAATGCTATTTAGAATGCATTTAGCAACTCCAATAGCAACATGAAAAATTAAGATATTTTGGGAAAAAATGAGAACACATCTTACCCAGCCCTCCAGGGTATGGGTACTTAGTGGATGAGAGAAATGAGCTCCCGATCGTGAATATTGAGGGGAGGAGGGTGATGGCATGCATGAGGAAATTATACCATTAGATATTTAAGTACAACGTTCTAGATCATTGGAAAAGTATATCATAGGAAATCAAGGAGTATGTGATCGCATCCTTATACGAAGACTTCTTAGTACTTGAAGTGGCTAATCGATTCTTAATTAAATGCATGATGGACTGCATATGTGCATATATTCTAGCATTTACAGCCATTTGAGAAATAATTACAAGGACACTACAAGGATATAGGGGCATAGAAATGGGTAGTTGCAGCGTATATTAGTAGCCTCAATACAAATAGTGACGCAAATAGCTATGGTACTCAGAGGAAAAAAAGTGGGTGAAACTCGAGTACGGAATTTTACCGCAAAGAGTGAAAGAGAGAGTGAAAGAGATTGTTTATTTGGGAGAGAGAGGGAGAGGAAGAGAGAAAGAGAGAGAAGGAAAGCTTCTCACCACCACTACTGCCGCCA
Organism: Lygodium microphyllum; assembly: GCF_053477565.2. Taxonomy (NCBI): domain Eukaryota; kingdom Viridiplantae; phylum Streptophyta; class Polypodiopsida; order Schizaeales; family Lygodiaceae; genus Lygodium; species Lygodium microphyllum. The sequence continues at coordinate 37,225,164 of NC_141150.1, forward strand.
TCACCATTTTCGAAGAAAATGAGGAAGTGCACGAAGAAAGAAGAGGGGCCGTCGCAAAGAGGAGATGAAGAATCCATCCTCGGGTCTTTGTGGTGAGCACATTGCCCCCTCTTGGGTTTTTTTTGTTCTGTTTTTTTTTGTTGAGAATGAGGTGCATTGAGGGTGAAAAAGAGGAAATGAGAGAGAAAATGAGAGAGAGAGAGAGAAGAAGAAAGGAAAAGGAAGAGAGCACGAGAGAGAGAGAGAGAGAGAATAAACATGAAAGATAACAAAGAATTCAAAAAAGAGAAAGAGGGAGGGAGGGAGAGGAGAATGAGTGAGAAAACACGAGGGGTGGAGAGAAACAAAGAGAGGGTTTGTCGTGAAGAGGAGACAAACAATCCATCCTCCTCTTCGCTTGTTCTTGTTCTTCTTTCTTTTTTTTTTGTTTTTCTTGAGAATAAGGTGCATTGAGGGAGAAAGAGAAGAAGTGAGAGAGAGAAGAAAGGAAAAGAAACAGCGAATGAGAGAGAGACAATAAACATAAAAGATAACAAAGAAATGGGAAAAGAGAGAGAGAGAGGGAGGGAGAAAGGAGAATGAGTGAGAAGGCACAAGGGGGTGGAGAGAAGCAAAGAGAAGGGTAACAAAGAGAGAGAGAGAGAGAGAGAGAGAGAGAGAGACAAGGGGGAGAGAATATAAAATGAAGAGTGTAAAGAAATGTGCAAAGAAAGGGGGAGAAAACCAAGACCTAAGTTTATGTTAATTTTATTGACTTACAAGAGAAGAAAACCCTTCTTAAATAAATTAAAAAAGAAAAAGAGAATAAGAACAAAAGCCAATTATTTGTCGTAACATAGAGAAAATGAAAAATGATGATGATCGTGATGTTCAAGATCGCGAGGCGTATCTTAATCAACATGTCTTGTGTCCTTGCTCTCAATGCAAGTTGGCAATCAGATGAAAGCATCGCTTGTTTATAGAACACGTACTATGCTTTGGTGAGTTTCAATCGGAGATCATTAATCAGGCAATCTCATACTTTAAGAAAACGGTAAGAAAAATGTGTATCAATCATGCTTATATTATTTTTGCAAACTAGTTGAATATCATATACAAAAACATTAGATGCGGTCATAATATTTATACAGGGAGGTGACATCTCACCCCAAGGAGGAATGCACCTATTGTAGCCTGTTAGAAGAGTCTGTTGACATGCAATGGATGGAGTGTCTGAGCCAATTCACCACTCGAAAGGCACGACCAAGTCTATACCGTCAATACCAGAGGAGATAGGTAGCCTTTCAGAGACTTTCCTACAATCTTGGAGCCTGAGATAGAGGCAATGATCGATGCATTGATATCCATGGATGTCAAGACATCTGATCAATTAAGAGAGGAAGCATCCATACCATTATATGATGGATTCCGTGTATCTCGCCTCAAGATGTTGCTTGCACTTCTAAGTGTGCAAGCAAAATATGGGTGGAGCGATGGGAGTGTGACCGAGTTGTTTAGGTACCTTCTATGTATGCTTCGTTGATTTCTTTTCGACACGATTATAAAAGCAAATTGTGATTTTTCAAGGTGTTTTATGATTTCTTTTTAGGTTGCTAAAGTATCATATATTGCCACTTGGAAATACCATGCCTAAGTCTCTTGATGATGCACGATATATTTTACGAAATCTTTGCATGGACTACAATAGCATCCATGCATGTGTCAACAATTGTGTGTTGTTTTTAGGAGAGTATGAGACTATGGAGACATATTTAAAGTGTTGTGCTCAAAGGTATTGACAGGACTTGCAAGGGCAAACCATCCCTCAAAAAGTTCTTAGACACTTTCCACTTATCCCCTATATATGTCACATGTTTTGTACGTTGGGCAGGGCGAGCTTTATAATGTGGCATGCATAGAATAGATCCATAGATGGAGTCCAACGAATATTAGTGGATTTATGTGTATGGAGACACATTAACTTTGGCTTTCCAAGCTTTGCACGATAGCCAAGGAATCTTTGACTTGGTTTTGTTATGGATACCATGAACCCATTCAGTCTCCACTCAACTTCTTACAATGTGTGGCCTATAGTCCTTGTTAACAACAACATCCTGCTATGGCTTTCTACAAAAAAAGAACACCTGATGCTTAGCTTGCTTGTTCCTGGGCACTACAAAAGTCAAGAATATGGATATATATCTACATCCATTAGTTGATGAGCTTAAGATTTTGTGGGAGAAGGGGGTCGTCCTAGAAAATATGAGCAAGCGTGATGGTTGATGGTCTGCCAATATACAAGCCATTCTCATGTGGACCATGCATGACTTTCTGGGATTCAAGGAGTGCTCAGGTAAGTAGGATTCAGTTCTCTTTAGTCATATCTATCATAGCTCGTTCAAGTTTTTGTTTACTAAATAGAGGTGTTGGGACAAGTCTCGTGGGACAAGTTTCGTTACCTTAGGTTATCATACATGTCCATTGTGTGGGCCATAGTTAGACTCCTGAAGGTCACAAACCATGAAGAAGGTGGTATATCAAGGACACGCCTTTTTCTTGCCGGAAGGTCATGAACTGAGGGAAGGTTTTCTTGGACGACCTCCAACACGAATGAATGCCCAAAGCTATTATGAGTTTAAAATGGTCCACACTGAGTCGCATCCAAATGGAATGCAATGGTTCTCAACTTTCTACGAGTTGCCCGGACTCACTTACAGATCAACCACTTGTTGGATCCCATGCACATTTTCAAGAATGTGGGCACCTTACTATGGGACCACATCACAAAAAATAGAGACATTGCAATGGCACGAATGGATTTGAAGGAGGTAGGCAAGATGGAGGCCCTTTGGCCATAGTTGAGTGTTGATGGTCGCTTGCAACAATCTCGCGCTCCTTGGGTTTTGTCCACTAAAGAAGAGTGCATTGTGAAGTAAATTATCAGGTGGTCTATCCGCATTCCAACGAGTATGATGCGTTCTCTCAGATCCAATTTTTCTAAACACGACTAACTATTAGGGCTAAAATTGGACGATTGGCATAAGATATGTCAGGTTTATAATACAAATGGATTGTTAGTGGCTTGCATATTTTGCTATTTGGAGTCTAGTCAGTAGTCATAATGCTTCTTCATTTGTGGTAGTTTATACTACCGATCGCGATTGCACAATGCCTTACTCCAAAAATATGCAAGGCAATTTATAGGTTGTCAAATTTAGTGCAATGATCTCGCAAAAGGAGATCAAGACATCCTCTATTCAATTCGCAAGGTGGGGAGCAATGGAGACGATTTGTCTCTTTGAGAAGTACTTGCTCACCAGCATGCTCACGATATAAACCCACCTCTTGGTGCACCTTGTAGATGAATTGGAGATTCTGGGACCTATCCATATGCGATGGATGTTATTATCGGAGTGCTTCATGAAAATCCTCAAAGTATTTGTGCGACAACGAGCTCGGTCAAAAGGTAGCATGGCTGAAGGTTGGTTGGTGTATCAGGCATTAGTGCATATTTCACAATGGCTACCAATGGTGGATTTAGACAACAATATATTGTGCTCAATGAAGGATGATGATAGAGTGATAGGAGATATGGTGGTTTGAAATGGGGTAGAAAAAAGGATGGATGATACAATGGAGGAGAAATTGAATTATTTTTGTATGTTGCACCATGCATCCATGGAGACATGGCTCGCTGACAGATGTTTTTTGATGCTAAGAAGTGCTTAAAAACAATAAAAAATTACGAATATTCGGGGGAAAATAGACTTCGTTGAAGGAGACAGTGGCAATCAGTACGATTTTAAGAGGCAAGTCCCTAAAGCGCTAGTGCTTATTTTCATGGAAATCAAATGGTGGCAGATGGTCAAGCTAGAGTTTTCCTAGATGCAAAACGATGCCAGGAATCCAAGACAAGTCCTGGATCTTCATTCCGAGGTCGTTTGATCCCCCATTTAATCCCTGCAAGGTTTGGGATTGTGAAGTAGATACTAGATCCGAAAGCAGAAAAGAGCGTGACGGGGCTTAGCTTTGTAGATTTTGATGCCACGGAGCCAGCTGTCCCAGACGGATCTCGATTCCGATGTCGTTTGCCCCCTCAAAACTGAAAAATCCATTTGTCGAAAGTGTGAATGCAAGATGCATTAACTAGATAACTTGATTAGAGTTTAGAGGCTCTTCAAAGAGCTTAAGGCCACAAAAATGCCCACGAAATGAAACGATGGGGGGGGAAGGGGGCATCAGTTTTTTGTGCCCCCTTTTTTCGCCCCCATCATGATTTCTTGATCGGGTGAGACACGAGGAATGCTCCTGGGCCTGGAATGCTTCTATCCTTCGCCCTCCATCTCCACAAGAAGATCAAGAAATGATGCACTGAATTAAGAGATAAAAAACCAGTCTTTCTCTCTCCTCTCTCTCTCCTGCATAGACGCTATTCATGTGCAAGAAATCAAGAAGAAGAGGGGCTGAAGAATGCTTGTCCGGATTGCTTCAAGATGAAGAGGAGGCTGAAGAAAGAGGTTCAGCATTGAAGAATGGTTGCTAGTCGGTTTGTGGGTTGCCTAGAATAATTATTAAAAAACCCGCAACACGCAAGACACGCAGTATGCTCCAATTTTATGAAGAAATTTGCTTGTTTTTGCTGTTCATGGTCCAAATGTTGTTCATATGCGATGAATTTTGGTTTGTACCTTGTTTACATTATGTTTGAGGGATGGAATTATAGAAATACAGAACCCATAATGATTTAGAGTCATTATTAATTCTTTAAAACCCGTAAAATGTCATTTTTAATGGAAATTAATGGTTTTTTCAATTTTGAGTTGGAGAAAATGAATGAAAATGGAATAAAATCAGAGAAAATGTTAAGTTTCAGTCAAATTAATAAGCCAATACAAATAAATCAGAAAATACCTATTTTTCATGAATATAAAATAGGAAAAAATAGTAAAAAATAGAGAAAATTAGGGATTTCGCGCTCAAAAAATATAGAAAAATAAGATTTATGTGCGTGAATGTTTGGCAAGGTTGAACATGAGGTTAAGCCTTTGTTTGGACTTTTCCTTTGTGTTATGGTATGTGTTTGTTGTTTTTTATATATAAAAATGATACAAAACAACCATTTACACCTATACACTGCAGCAACACCTAAACGAAGAGGGGAGAATGAAGGTTGTGTGACGATCTAATTACTGAAAAGTTAAAATTTCTAATTTCCCTCTTTATGCATAGAATTTAGGGATCATTCCATAATTAAATAGAGGTGACTAGTAGCACGGAAGTTCCGGTGCTAGTCCCTAAAGCAGGGCAGTACATAACGCTTAGTTAAAAATCATGAAAGGGCTATTTTTTGCACCTCACATGGTTGTTTTTAATCATAAAATGGTTGTGCACAATTGTCATACACCTTGCATCAAGCATGCCATGTGGTATCTCTTGGAATGCATTACAATTGATTGATAAACTTTCACCAACGCTGAGAGGACAAGAAACTTAAGCTGTAGGTTAGACGGGTGTTTCCATTGGGGAAAGTTTTGTGAGGCAAATCAAAATCTCCTAGAACGCTGAATTATGAAAGAGTGGAGTTTTTGCAAATGCTATATGTGTTAGTGACACATCTTGGGGCTAATCCCTGAGGTTTTGGAGAGTCGCAGTGGAGCCACGGCAATCAGCCAAGAGGTGCTTCCCTATGTGTGTATTACGAGGCATTATGACTATATGTTATGGGATCTCCCTCTGAGGAGATGGGAAGGTGAACGTTGGAGTACATATTGAATACAAACACAAAATCGTCATAAGCATTTAGTGAAAAGCGAGTTTCAGACGCTCCAAGCCCACGAGGCCGTGTGGTGGGATTGTCTGTCGTATGCATGAGGTCCGACTAGTGGCTAGTGTTGGCCCATTTTAGGTCCCATTAGTTGTGTGTTTGCCGGGAACTGCCAAGTGGTTCTCGAATCTAGGGTTTTTAGGGACCAAATAGTTGGTTTATGTCCTCTAACAAGGACCATCAAGCCAAAATACAAAAAGCAGAATGTGTTGAGAGGGCTAGATGGCGGTTGGAGATTGTAAGACACTATTCTTCTCAAAGGAATAGCCCATTACACATAAGTGGTGGTGATTCTAGTAACCTAGGTGTTACGAGTAGCTCTTCGAGTGTAAGTTGAAGTTTTGGTACTTCTCTATTTCCAGTTAATCAACCCACAACAAGTGGGAGTGTAGTGTTGCTTACACAAACTCCTATTGTCAATTCGATTGTAGCCATGGCACAACCTATCGCAATTCTAGCAGGTACACCAAATTTACAAGCATTAGGAGCACCGTTGCCCATTTTCCATGGGTTACCAAATGAAGATGGAGAACTCCACATTAAGGAGTTTGAAACACTTATGTTCAATTATTGAATCCAAGATGAACCAATTCTTTACGGCTTTCCATAGGGAGTTTTCCCCTGAGAAGGGTGGACAATATTGGTTACGTGTTTTGAACGTAACATGCCAAGAGCCAAATGAGAATATCCAAACATATGCCAAGAAATTAAAGCAAATTATTCGCAAACTTAACGCTTATATTCCCATTCCAGTGGCACATTGCAATATTTCTTACGTGGATTGGATTTTAATATCCAAGTGTAGCTGAGTAGTGTTTCTTTGGTCGATATTGACACTACCATTACCCAAGCAGAAGGAGTAGAGTCGCACTTGCAAGTGGATTATGTAGCAAGGATAAATTGGAATGGTAATTATTTGGCCTTGACCAATGGGAGTCAAGGGGACCCCATGTTAAATATGAGTGGCAGAGGGACTATTATGTCGAATTTGCCTATGTTACCAGCTCCTCTTAGCATGACTATGCCTATGGCTAGTTAGGCAGCCTCACTAAATAGTGGTGGAAACCAAACAATGAATCCTAATGTTGTCCCAGTTGGTCAGCGGTGGCTAATTTCTAATCTAGTGGTTAGGCCCATGGGATGACAGACTGACGATCGCGGCTATGAGTCGAGTGCTTCTAATGTTGTTGGTGAAGTTAAGGACATGATAAAGCACTACACCAATATGATCTCTAGATTGTATTGACAAATAGCTATGGATGTAAATTTTCTTAAGAAGCAATAGAATTTGATAGGGAGTCGACGCCTTGAAGAGGGCGGCCCTTCAAGATTCAGCTGTAAGTGGAGTGGGGACCAACATTTTCCTAGGAATCGCCCCAATATCAAATGCGATATTTGTGGGAAGTCTGGCCACTTAGCTGCTACCTATTGGAATAAGATGAGTTCCCTTCAACAAGGGAGTAAACAATGAAGTCCAGTTAACCATCGCGCACAAGGGAATAATCCCCAGCAAGATGATGGACCAAGGCAAATACTGCAAAGAGGAAAGGCTGTTGTAGAGGAGTTACCTCATGGCACCGGAGTTAGCATTATTGAGGCTATATGTGTCAATGATGCCGAAACTTCTAATCTACGAGCCGTAACAAGAGGTCAAAAGATTAAAGAGGGTGACAAAAGAATTGTAAAACCTGTCGAGGGAAGCCCTAAGAAAAATACTAAGAAAAAGCGAGTCCTGAATCCTGATATGGAAGGTGGACCGTTAAGATTGTTGGCAGTAAAGTTGATCCCGAGGAGGATAAAGGGTTGCCAAGAAAGAAGGTAAAGGCTAAAAAAGAAGCACCAAAGCTGATTGAAAGACCAAAGGAGAGAATGGTTTGGCGAGAGAAGAGAACTTTGGCTAATTATCATGACTTTGATCTAGCAAGTTCCCTTTGCGAAGTCAAACGAGACGTGAATCTCCTGCAATTGATTAAACTTTCTCTAGGAGTACACAAGGAATTCAAGAAAATCCTGTATATAGGGTATATAGTAGAACCTTTGGGCATAGCTAGAGTGGGGGAAGATTGGTTCGATCATGCTGAAAAGCATTGCCCTAGGGTTCCAGCATATGTGGATGGAATATTAGTGGAGCACGCTATCGTGGACATTAGATCCTCCGTCAATATCATAAGTTAAGACTTGATGGAGAGGTTAGGTCTAGAGATAAAAAAAGATGGCTCCACACTTCTTAGGATAGCTGATGATAGTCTAAGACAACCAGAAGGTTGCATTACTAAGGTCCACGTTACAGTTGCGAGCGTGGAATGCTATCTGGACTTTAGGGTGATAAGGTTTGCATGCTGTCCTAGCTATGGAGTCTTGCTAGGTAGGCCATGGATTCTACGGACAGACTGTCAAGTTGATATACCTGTTGGTTGAGTGATTCTAGGTTGAGGTGCCCATCGTGTAATAGTGGATGCTTACCTTGAGTCTCCTTAGAGTGAGAGAGCTTCACTATCCTCTGTTGAACTAGAAACAATAGATGATCCATCTAGTAGTGAGATGTCATCGACCAATGGATCCAAGGAAGGGTCCACTACAGAGGATATTTATCAAGATAACCTTGAATGAGCTGATAGAGTCTCATGATCGAATAAGAGACGCGGATGTTATTGAGATGGATCTTGGTACGATAAATGATTCACGGCCAATTAAATTAGGTTACATGCTCAGTTCGGAAGAAAGAGAGGATTATGTGTCCTTAATTCAAGAGTTCCATGATATCTTTTCTTGGAGCTATGACAAACTTCAAGGTATTCCTCCCAATCTAGCTGTGCGTACTATTCCTATTAAGAAAGGTACCTGCCCTGTATGTCAGAAAGTAAGCTGTATGCCTTTTGAATGAAGGGACGGGTTGTACGAGGAACTACAAAAGTTGCAAAAAGCGGGTTTGATCTTCCCTGTTCAACATACTAAATGGTGCTCACCAGTTGTGATTAAGAAGAATAATAATAATCAAATCCGTATTTATGTAGAATTTAGAGAGCTGAATAGGTAGACTGTTAATGATTACTACCCGTTGCCATTTATTGACCAAATTTTGGATCAACTAGCGGGTAGGGAAATATATTCGTTTATGGATTGCTTTGCAGGGTATAACCAAATGGTGATTGCTGAGCAAGACAAGCTACCAAAGACGTTAATTACAGTCTTTGGTACCTTTGTGTACCATGTGATGGCATTTGGGTTGTATAATGCATCTGGTTCGTGGTAGAGAACAACCAACAAGACCTTTGGTGACATCTCCCCAAAGGAGCTGAAAGTATTCATTGACGATCTGGGGGCAGCCGCTATAAGGGATAGACAGTTGATCATTTTGTGCAAGTGTTTTGAGCGTTGCAGACAAATTTTCATAGCTCTTAACCCACGGAAGTGCGTTTTCGGAGTTCCTCATGGGCTCTTGTTAGGCCATGTGGTCAGTTCCGTAGGGATTGCGACTGATCCTGAAAAGATCAAGGTCATAGTCGCCATGAGTCTGCCACATAATCCAAAGGAAGTTCATAGCTTTCTATCATCAGTAGGATATTATAGGAGGTTTATCAATGCCTTGGTAGAAAGAACGTTGCCACTGACAAACCTATTGTCCTTTAACTGTCAGTTTACATGGAGTGATGCTTGCAAAGTGTCTTTTGATGATGTGAAGTAAGAGCTTGCCAAGGTCCCTATTTTAAAAGCAACCAAAAGGGGCAAAATGTTTTATATATTTTTAGTAGCAACTATGTATAGTATCAGTCGTTGTTTAGCTCAAATTTGGGAGGAAAAGTGGTACCATCTGAGAGCTTTTACTAGTCTATACCTAACTACACCTATTTGGGAGAAAAAGTGGTACCATCCGAGAGCCTTTTCTAGTCTGAAGTTGGGCATATTGGAAATTAACTACACCTATATGGAGAAGTTGTGCCTTCTGATGGTATTTGCGACCAAAAATTTCAGGCACTACATCCTTTATGAGAGGGTGGTTTTTTATACGAAGACGGAAGGGCTTCGATTGTTGTTGAATAAGCTACAACTGCCTCACCATTTAGCAAAGTGATTAATCACTTTTCAAGAATTTGATTATGAGATTAACAGCGAGCCACCGAAGCTTCAGGGCATTGTAGAGTGTCTTGTGGATTTCGAAGAACCAAAAGAGATCGTGGTTGAAGGAAGTGACATGGAGACTTTGTTCAAAATTGATACGGCATCTACTTCCTCCTGGTATGCTGCTATAATGCACTATCTTTCCATGGGAGAGATTGAGGCTAGGTTATCAAAATCGAAGAAGAAAAAGATTAAACATTAGGCATTGAAATTTTCCTTAATCGCAGGCACATTATATCGGCAGGGTGTTGATGATATCTAACGAAGGAAATTCGGTATGGCAGCCTCTATACTATGCCAAACTACCTTCTGCCACAAATTGAATGAGGTAAGGGCACCACCTAGTCATGGAAGAGAGGACTAGGATGCTATACAAGAGGGAGAGGATCTTGTGAGGGAGAAGAGAGGAAAACTAAGAGAGAGAGAAAGAGAGAGAGAGAGAGAGAGAGAGAGAGAGAGAGAGAGAAAGAGAGAGAACCACAAAAAATAGATGAATCAATAAAACTTAAGAGGGCACAAGAGATGGAGAACCCTCAAGACATAACCAATATAAATAATATGACACCAATAGCATGGCCTTATTACACTCTAGAGCATGCATAAGCTATAGTAAGGGAATGAACTGCATAAGCTCATGAGAGAGAATAGGGAGGCTCAATAGGGCAGAAAAAGGCCTCTTGGCTCTCTCTTGCAAATTACAAAGGAGAAGGCCTCTTTATATAATCCTTGAGGGTGTTTAGGGAGGAGGTTAAGATAGAATAGGAATTAACACCACCAAAGCTGCATTAAGGCGGTTCCACCAATGTGGAAGCTCCATCTAGATGTTTTGTTGACCAAATTTGTACTTAACCAAGTTCCATCATAGGTAAGTTGTCTCCATTCTCCCCCCCATATCTTTAGTCCAAGAGCTCTCCTATAAAAAAATATAGAGAATCTTCATAAAATAAGATCATATCTAGCAATAATGGAGAGAGTGTAGTGAGAATTCATACATTACTACTAATTAAGAATGATTTGAGGGTGATTTAGGAGGGGAATTCTAATGGTTTATTAGCTTGAGAGAGAGAGGAAGAGAGGGGAAAGGGTTGAGAGTCTAATGAATGATTTTTTATGGAAGTGTTAAGTGTGAGGAAGAAAGTGTGGGTGTGTATAAAATTGGGAGGTGGTCTCCACCACAGTTGGAAAAAGTTGGCATCCACCATTTTGGCCATATCTCGTAGCTCCAAAAAATTTTAAAAAAATACCAGCTAAACCTTCAGCTCACGCTCTACAACTTTCATATTGAAAAGTTTTTTGGAATCAGAGTGGAAGTATTTTTGAAAAATCTTACAAAATCATGGGCCTAATGTTTCTTCCATCAATGCTTCCAAGAAGGGTCCCATTTATTTGAATCATCATAAGGCTCCAAATCCATGATATCATGAACCTCACATGCCCTTTGGATGGATCCAAATCCATTTCATGTCTTTTCTTTTCACAGTACACATTTTCCCTTCACCTTCCTCCATTGATCTTTACTCTTCACCCCCCCTTGGTAAACTGGTCCATGAAATATTTTCATCCAGTGATTTCTTGGATTTCCCATGAGGTTGTTCCCACCCTCTTATTTATTTCAAACCTCCAAATGTACAAAAAATCAGCAAAGTGTTAGACAATTTTTTTTTTTCTCGGATCATATAGCCCCCCAACCTGGCTAGAGGTATTTATGCCTCTAGACACTCTTTGATATCTTGAGCTGACCCTACCCTGATGTGATAGGGTTTTAAGCGCCATCCATTTACCTTGGTCTTGTGCACTTTTCCCTCAATGTCTTGAAGCTTGTAGGAGCCATTGTTGAAATTTTTTGTGACCCGAAATGATCACTTCCACCGGTAGAGAAACTTGCCATCCTTTCTTTCATCAAAGCGATTGTCATATCAAAGCACTAAAGATCCCTCCTTGATGTTTTATCTGTTAGCTTCTTGTTGAACTTTTCTCTATGCTTCTCAACTTCCTAGGAGTAGTGGTTGATGGCTTCTTCACAATCCAATTGTAGCCTCTCTAGGTCCAGTAATCTTTGATGTAACTTCTCCTTTTGAGAGCCTACTATGCCACCTAATACTCGAAGGCTAGCTAATTTCACCTCAATAGGCAAAAGAGCCTCTTGTCCATAAACTAGATGAAAAGGTGCAAACCCTAACATGGTTATGAAGGAGGTTCTGTAAGCCCATAGAGCTCCACTAACATGCTTGTCCCAATCCTGGGGCCTTGAATGTACCTGTTTGCTGATGATTTTACAAATCATTCCATTTACCTTCTCCACCAATCCATTGCATTGAGGGTAGTAAGGGGTAGAGTGTCGTTGTTGAATATTTAGCTTTTGCATGAGTTCACCCACCACATTAGCTCTAAGCCCTGGTCCTCTATCAGATAGTATCTCAAGAGGGGTACTAAACCTACAACAAATGTGGTCAAAGATGAACTTACTCACTTCCTTCAACAGTGATTCTTCTAGTTGGCATAGCCTCAGCCCATCTAGTCATATAATCTACCCCCATGATAATATATTCTTTTCCTGATGGAGTGCATGGTAGAGGCCCTATGGCATCAATTCCCCACTTCTCAAAGGGTCCATAGACCTTGATTGGGGTTTGGGGTTCTGCTATGAGCCGTCGTGGTCCTGATTTCTGACATTCTTCACATGTTTGACACCAATATTTGACATCTCAGTGTAGACTGGGCCAAGTAAATCTGGCTTGTAGAACCTTTCTCCCTTAGTCAGGTGTTTGGGAGCTTCTCCTTGCTTTAAGAGGTGTAGAATATCTTCTAAGTCTTCCTTGCCTTGCTGAAGTGGGGGTTTGATAGCCATTTCTCCCACCATTGACTCATTCAGCTTTGATGATGCTAGATAGGCGGCATCCTTGTTCTAGTCTCTTGGCACATGATGTACTTGTGCCTCCCTAAAGCTTCTCATAAGAGATTTGGCCTCTCTCATTTTACTAGAGACGTTTGTATTTTTGCATGCCCATGTACCTTGCATTCGCCTTACCAATAGCATGGAGTCTCCAAAAGCATTCAACCTCTCGATTCAATTACTAAGACACCAATAAAGACCATGAATTAAAGCTTGATATTCTGCCTCATTGTTAGAGTAGACACCTTCCAAGATGATTCCTTTACCATAGATTTTCTATCCTAAAGGAGAGAAAACAACAATGCCTGTGGGTGCCTTATCCTTAGTTCTCTTGTATGCACCATCAATGTAGAGGCTATAAGTATCTACAAGAGTCTTTATGGATGGGGGTGGTGGAGGGTCCTTTCTTTTTACCCTGAGATTTTTCTTATAGCACCTGTTTGTAAAAATATCATCCAGGCATGCTTGAGTTGTTTTTTCAACATGTACTGTATAATCAAACTCTTGAAGTCAGACCACCCACTTTGCTATTTTGTCATAGATTTCCATATGTTATAGTGCATAGGGAAACATATCCTCCACAATGATGATCACAAACCTCTTTGGAAGAAAATATGGCCGAAATTTGGTTACTGCAAACATGAGGGCCAACACTAGTTGTTCCATGGAGGTGTAAGTATTCTCTGAGGCTTTCATGAGGTGGCTGGCAAAATACATAGGCCTCATGAAGGATGTTTTTGGATCTTTTTGTACGAGAGCAGCACTAATGGCCTCTTCTCCCATGCTAGGGTTTACAAAGAATGTTTCTTCCCAACAAGGTTGGATGATTATAAGAAGTGACCCCAACATTTTCTTTATCTCCTTAAAATGTCCTTCACTTTGTTCACTCCATACAAGTGTTTCTTGGCATGTCAGTTGCAGCAGGGAATATATGGCCTAAGAGAGTAAGTGTATAAATCTACCCAAATATCTTAGCTTTTGTAAGAAGGAGACTAATTGTTTGATGGAGATTGGGGAAGGTAGAGCTAGCAATTTTTCTACCTTTTGTGGATCTACCTCAATTCCTTCAATTGACACTACATGCCCTAGTAGTGTAACCTTGCTTTCCCCAATGTGATATTTATCCTTGTTTAGTTGTCCACCCAACTTAGCTAAGCGAGTAAATCCTTCATCAACCTTGCGTAGATGTATGTTCCTTGAGCTATAAATACAAAAATCATCTATGAAAACCCTTATGGACTTACCAAAGTAGGGTTGGAAGACCATATTCATGAATCGTTGAAAGGTTGCTGGGGCATTTGAGAGACCAAAGGGCATGACTCGAAAGGAAAAACAGCCCCATGGTGTGATGAAAGTGGTCTTCTTTTGATCCTCCTCTGTAATGCGAATCTAGAAGTAGCCAGAGTATCCATCACACACTGTATACCGCTCATGTCCCGCCACTTCATTAAACATTTCATCCTGAAATGGGAGAGAAAAGTAGTCCCTCTTTGTTGCAACATTTAATGGCTTGTAATCTATGCATACTCACCACTTACCATTTTTCTTTGGCCTCACTACTACCGGGGAGACCCATTCTGAATCTTCCACTGGGTATATGAATCCTACATTCAAGAGTTTCTTTACCTCCGTCAACAGTACATCATGTTGCACAACTCCTAGTCTTCTCAATATTTGTACTACAGGTTTGCTTCCTTCTTTGAGTTGGATGTGATGCTTCATTGCACTGACACCTGTAATGTGAGTATAATCAGAAATAAACAATGATGCATGCTTCTTGAGAACATTCACATAACCCTCCCTTTCTTCATCCTTTATATCCTTGGATATCATCTTCTCTAGGCTAGCATCCCACGCATCTTCTCCTTGGATTCTTGGTTTGTCTTTTGATGAGGTAGGTTTCTTTAAGGTGACGCCCACTATCGACATATGTTTTTCTGTCATGACACAAACCTCTACTCCACTATCGATGTATGTTTTTCGAATCCGTTGACCTTTGATTTGAGCCTCCACTAAAGGCACTATATCTTTGAGGCCATATGCCTTGATTGGACTAACCATTTTACCTTGCCTTACCATTGTGCTTAACATTTTTTACCATTGTTGTCGTAGCTTTGGAGAGGCATGAAGTAGTTGTGTCCAAGTAATTTTTGGCCCTTGAGAGCTCACGTCTGCTATCAGATCATAAGGTTGTATTCGAGAACCCAAAGGGATGTCACAGATATCAATTTTAGACCTAGTTCGAGTCTTTCTCTTCTTCCCTTCATCTCTAGGTGCCCGTGATGTACTTGCCTCATTGATTGCTTTCTTGCTTGCCTCAGTTTGGACACATACCTGCTTGATAGACATGGTCTCTACTACATCTACCTTCATCTTACCTCTTGCTATTTCCTCTTAGAGCCTTCTATCCCTGACTACCTCCTCTATTTTTATGACATTAACATTTGGTTGAATAGCAAGGGTTTAAGCTTGAACATAAGGTGGTTGTAAAATTGCAGGTCGTGACTGCTCTTGCTCTTGAGTCCTAGAATAAGGAGGGCTTACTTGTTGTTGAGGACCTCTGGCAGGGTGATCATATCTTATAGGGTGAGGACAGTTGTACATACCATGTCCATTTTCTCCACAGTTGTAACACAACATCTCCCTTGCTTGTCACCACATTTGTGGTCGATTCCCACCATTCCCCTCGATAGGTCTTATTGCACCTTGCACAAGATTCACTCTCAAACCCTCTAATTGATTAGTAAGATTTTTTATTAATTGGATTATGTCTTTATGACCTCTAACAAGGCCTGATACATTAGATACATTTGGGGGAACTTGAGAGGCCTCCATAGTTGTGATGTTGTTTCCCAAAACTGCTTGGCTAGCTTGGGTTTGGTAGAAAATCTTTCGATTATTTTCCCTAGTGATTCTCAAAGCATCTTCAAAAGTATTTGGAAATTCACCTTTACCTTCTCCCTGAGCAAGGGGTACAAACCTGAAATAAATCAATCCTTTTGAAGGCAATTTGGAGCTCTCTCACTAGGATTCAATGAGTCTAACCACTGCCCCCAAAGCTTCAAAAACCCTTCCTCATAAGTTGCATAACCATAAGGATCAATTTGATGGAGGGCCAAAAGCTGTTGCCAGAACTGTTCAGTTGAGTTAGTTTGTTGAAATCTCTGCAAGAAAGCTGCTTTCAATCCCTCCCATTCAGCTCTTTGGGCCGGATTTAGAGTTTCAAACCACATTCTAGCTTCTTCCTTGAGCACCAAAGGAAAGGCCCTCAACTTTAATGCTTTATCATCCCTCCAAGAGACAAGGAAGGCCATCTCAAGGTTGTCCAAAAAATCCACTACATTTTTTCCATTGCACCCAAAGAATCTTGGAAATGCCATGTTGTCTTAGTAGAGTACAAAGATGAACACATCTAGACTTAAGTTGTATTTTATGAGGGGAAGGATGAATGGGTTCACAGATGCATTGATTTCAACAAGACATCTAGGCCCCATTATGCTTCTAATAATGCCTCGGAATCTAAGCTTTGTGTTGGCTACAATATGCACAGTTTGCATAGCAAGAGGTTGGATTCGTCCATACAACTCACGGTGATTCATGAGAGACTATTATAATAAAATAAAGACATGTACATTGAAGGATGCATTGTAGTCTAGCATTGGGAAGATTATAAGTTCTGGTGATACAAGAATTGTAATATTCCCACTCAAAAATATTACTAAACTTGACTCCCCGCACGCCACGTAATACTTGTGCAAGGTTATCTTCCGCATCGTAATTATCGGCAGCTGAATCTGTACCCTGCACGCGCAAAGATGAGGCCTCCACATTGCAAAATCCAGCTCGGGGGTTCAAGACTGCATAACTACGGGGAAACACCCTTTTGGAAGGGGGAAAAATGGATAATGATGCAAATTAAGAAAAAAAAATTTAAATTCCCCCAACCGATGCATGGCTCGAGGGAAGGGAATGGGAGAATGAGGTGATATATTAAAGTTGGTGTATGGGGGGAGAGCCATTCAACCAGCCACATGGTGGCTTCTGTCTTCCCCCTTTAAGCTATAAAAACCCCCCCTTAGCTTTGGATTGGGAGGAGGAGGAGCCTGAGATGCTGCCGTGCTTCACGATTGTGAAGGGAGGAAAGAGGAGAATGTTGCCATAGCCCGCCGTGCTGGAGACACCGCTGCCAAGAAGACGCCGCCCTCATACGGCTGCCGCCGCCATTCTTTCCCTCCTACCATCATCCTAATCACCTCCCTCTTCGTCATCATTCCCTATTCTCCAATCATTGGCCCTTTGCTCCCCATGTCACATCTGTGAGACAGGTTGAAGAAGCTTTCTTAGAACCTTCTAAGGATAAGGCTACTTTAGGCCTTGTGCACACGGATTTCACCCCGGGTGTTTAACAACCCACATTCGTAAAGCTCTATTCCCACAAGCCTTTCCATAAGCCCAAATCCCACAAGCCCCGCGTTTTTAAAGATCCGCGATTCGGTGAAGGAATCTCCTGTGTACAAGGGAGAAGGCAAATCTTGAGGCTGTTCGGAGAACGTGTAGAAGTGAGGGTAATCCGCGGAGTTCAAGTCCTCAATGATGGCTCCCAAGAAGTCGCAAGGCGTGCTTGTGGGATGTTCATCCCCTAACATTCACATGGACATCACCGCGGATCCATAAGCCTAGGTGCCACGAATTTATTTTCCACATAAAGAAATGCTTAAAAGCACTTATGCATGTTTCTAATTCACCTAGCATAGGGATAATGCATTTCTTGCTTATCATTAGTTCAAATAATAGTGATAAAAGTACATTTGATAAATTATGTCTTTGAACGATAGATAAGGAATGATGCATGTCATAAAATTGGATCATTTGCATTTCGAGAGTTGTCCGTCTTAAGAGATTAGCTGCATGTTGCTATTTTTGGTGCATTTCCAAATAATGAGTCTAAACGCCTATAACTTAGGGCAAAGGAATGAAATTGTTAAGTGTAGTTTTGACTGGACATGGAAGGAATAAGCGTATGTCACATTTTAGGCAATATCTTCCTTGTAATGATTCATGAGGAAAAGTCATTAACACCCATAGGATGTTATCCAAAAAGAAATAGTAGAGCATGAAAATGATTCTATAGACTTGCACGTGGCATGTGCTTGTGAAATGGAATAAGTTAACACTAACTTTAGTTTTGCATGAACTTCATTAACTACGTTGTAGCTAGGAGAAGGTTTGTTGTTGCATATTCATCATGCAAAAAATTCATTCATCAAGAGTTACATTTAGGAAAGGTTGCATGGTTTATCAAAGCATGAGATTCTAAAGCGTAGACAAAAAGGTTGTGGGCATGATTCTTTGATGTAAGTCCTAGTAGGCCCTATGAAAGTTATTCTGCAAATTATCATGCATTTTGAATTTTAGCAAGAAAGGATAGGGTTATTGCAAATCTAGTGGTACATAGAAGCAACGAATCGCATGTTTACGTGTATTGTGACATTTTGCAACTATTTTTCTCCTTTAGATCAAGCTTATCATCTCTAGAAAAGGCTCGTCCTTGTTGCAAGACAAGTAGATCAAATTATCTAAATCACCTAACCTGCAAGGGATTCGTATAGGCATGGTTCAGTCGATACGATAAATACCCCAAGTGCTAACTAGGGTTTGGCACGCTAAGGATTCGGCCTAGTTTCACACTTGTTGCCAAGTCAAAACCCTCAAACCCAAAAGTCCTACCCACATTCACGGAATGTTTGGGTCAATTGGATGCTCATGCAAACAACGATCTAGGGTTTCTACCCTAAGGTTCGTTCGACCTAGTGCTAAAACTCGGATTGAGTTTGGAAACCCTAGGACCGGTCTAGTACAATTAGGGTTGGGTTGGGTCTAGTACCAAGAAACGTCGTTCAATGGGTGGAATGATTTGCCATTTCTTGGAATGAGGTTGGCATGTTCTAGTGCAAGTCTAACTTATAAGAGGATGAGTAGTCATCCTGCTACATTACCTTTCTTGGGCTGATTTGCCAAGTTAAGGAAAGTTAGGTATTTGCTTGGAAGCAAAGGATCAATCAAGTTAGAGCGACATGGTCACCAGGACATACTGTTAATTTATGAAACCTAAGGTGTTGGTTATGTTGGGCTAACAGGGTACGGCCCTAACCCAAGGACAAAGGGTGAACAAACAGACCCTTGGGGGATCTTTCCAAGTCGCAATTGATCCCGAATTGAATGTTGGATGCATTAAAAGAGAAGGATTCACTCCTTAGCAGTTAACCAAATAAATGACCATTGGTTGATTGTTCTTGTAACAGTTTAGGAGCACTGTTTGCATTGTTTGCTCAAAGAACTAAAAGATTGTGCTCGTAACAGTTTAGGTTGAAGGCCTGAAGGGAGAGGTAGCATCAGTTACCCCCGACTGTCTGCGTGACCCTAACAAATGGGGTTGTTAGCCACGCCGGGAACGTGGACAAACCCGCCACGAGAGGTCTCTCCATTGGGCGCTACTTGGAGCAGGAGGATGCTTGGGTGCCAGGTGGGGCTTTGGCCGTAAATCCCTTGTCTTCCGCGCTCTGCGAGGCCCGTATACTACTCTATGGGCAGAATCTTGGATTAGTAATACTTGTGGATTGCTGGATAGCCTTCGAGTAGATTATGGATTAGCCTACGGACAGGATTATATGGATGTATTCCAAAGATAAGTAAGATAACCTGTTGAAAAGGAACTTCTTTGGCACTGTTTTTCTATGTCAAGTGCTAAGATTACGTGAAGGAACCAGTGTCTAATTGGCTAATTAACGAAGTTGTTTTATGCGTATCTAACTAAATGTGGTAGGTAATTAGACAACTAAAATAACCCTGAGGAAAATACGGTGGATGTGGCCATGGGTCCATCCTACAGATGGGTGGTCCTAGTTGGCTAGGAACTTTTCTCAATCGAAATGGACAGAAGGAGGTCTTCTCAAAGGAAATGAACAAAAAGGGCGCTGACCTAGAGTTTAGGTTACTAGAATCCCGATTTATGATGTTTTAGGGAAACGGAATTGAACTATGCCTTATGGGTAGAGAGGTCGAGCTTTGTATCCCTCTCATTTTCCATTCTCCTTGAACCAATTGTAGCATGAATCCGCTCCGACCCTAGCTGCCATTCTAGGAGTTTGACCACTAGGAAAACCCTGATTCACGTTGGTCTTAAGTGGAAATAGCCGGAATACTTTCGCGACGTGGTAGACTCGGAAAAACCTAGATCGCAAACCCTATAACATTCCATGGGAGTGCCGAGCGGAGCTTTCTGGGCCCTCTTTCCGATGGGCTGCTAAGACGTGTCCTGAAAGGGAACAGGTGGAAACGTTAGAAGAATCTCCCTTAATCTTTTACCTCTAAAGTACATGACAAGACGCTGCTAGAAGAAAATCTTCCTATTGATGCATACATTAACTCGAATGTTTTGTACAGAGTGGAAGGTGTAGAATTTCGGGCCATTATTATTATTCATAAGTGGAGACTACTTAAGGGAGTAGAGGGAATGCACTTTCTTGAATTATAAAGAATTTTCCCCAGAGTGTTTCTTTCTGGAACCCACCAACTTTACTATACAGAGAATTTTCTCACCAGTGATTGTTCTTGCCTTAGTGTGTTCATCCTCGACGACATATATTTCATAAGGTGTGATGGCCACCTTTTCAATCACACCTAACCTTCGAGCTAGCAACAGTTGAAGGTAGTTTCCATACTGTGCACCTCTACAAAACTCCACACCGTTCATGCATAGTTGTATTCCTTTGATGTGGATTAGGTCAGAGAGAGAGAGGGATTTGATGATTTGGAGATGACGACCTCTTAAAAGGGCCTTCACTTTTTTTGCAAAACACTCACCACGCTTATGAGAACCTAGCAATTGATGGCAACAAGATTTTTTCCGTTGTGAGAGAATGGAATTTCTAAGGTGAACACCTTTTACTCGCATACGTATCATCATCCGATAGGCATACTTCCTTTCTTGGGCTTCCTTGGGAGACCATTGTGGGAGTCGTGGACTTCAATCAGCTTCAAAAAGAGTTGGTGAAGGTGTTGGAGAAGAGCCACTTGGAGCACCTGTAGAGGATGCACCACTATGTGTTGTATCGTCCCGCATAAGGAGGTAGAAAATTGTGGATGAGAATGTCCTCAACAAGGGCACCAATTTATGATGAAGGAAATTCGGTATGGTAGCCTCTATACTATGCCAAGCTCCCTTCTTCCTCAAACTGAATGAGGTAAGGGCACCACCTTGTCATGGAAGAGCGGACTAGGATGCTATGCAAGAAAGAAAGAAAGTTATATTAACGTCTTCTAAAGACCAAAACTGCCCTATGAGACAAACTGTGATACAACTGATGAGGTCCAGCTATCCAAAATAAAAGTGTTGAATGAAAAGCTAAAAACTGGAAACTGAAAATACGGTGCTGTGAGTGTGATAAGTGTCATGTATGTGTATGTGCGTATGTAGCTCTGTTACTCCAAATAATGGCTACAAAAGGGGAACAAATGTCGGTTGTGATAAAGTGGTGCGATATGTATATGTAACAGATGCAGGGAGATATACTATCCTGGGATGTAGTAGGAGTCGTCGAAGTCACTAATAGCAGGTGATCCCTCCTGGATGCAGGATGTGGTACATCGGCGATGGAGAAAGAGCAAACTGGAGATCTGAGATCCAATATGTCGAGTGTCGTCGAATCTCAGTCTGCTGTCGATTTAGATCAAGAATCCTCCGGATCTCCTGTCGGTGTGGCTGTGGGATCCGAAACCCACGGATCCTCGTGCGGCATCGGGTATGCTGGTCCTCAGCTTGCTGTAGTGTGAGCCCGGAGGTTTGGCTAGAGGCTGGTACAGTAGCTCTCACTCTATTTGTCTGAAAGAACTGTGTAATAGTCATCTGGGTGGGCCCCTCTCTGACTGGGACCCGCTGTGTGCTCTGCTCTCTGATGTGCCATGCCTCTCCCAGAAAACGGCCAAATGATCTCTGATCAATATCAATCATACATCCCTGAAGTGAGCTGCTCAATGTGTATCTAGATCTCAACTCTGAGTATGCCAGGCATCTGAGAACAAAATGCTCCTCACTCTCCACCTCTGATCTGCAAAGGGGGCATATCCTCTCCTCCCGTGGGAGGCCACTAGATCTGCCACTCTCAATCATAAGCTGATGTGATGATATCCTGAGCTGTCCAATAAGAACTCTCAATCGATGTGACATATAGATCTGCATATATCTCAGAATCTCTATGAATCCCTGCTCTGATATGCTCAAGAACTGTGTATAATAATGTGCCATCTTCGATGGCAGTGGCTGTGCAGGGCTGACCCATGTCCTCTGTATATAAATATGCCATATCTCCTGTCCGATGACTCTGTTCCTCTCAGAGAGAGAGAGGGTTTAAGTGGGAGCCTGAGTATCATATAGAAGAGGTGGGAGTCTATCAATGTCCAGCCCATGTCTGTCAAACCAAGCTCTAGTCTATGCATACCATGATGTGGTATCCCCCGCTCGAGCCATCTCCTGAGATGCCATATATGCTCTGTATGCAATGCGATCTCTGTCCATATCCTAAAATCTGTGTAGGAAGTAGACTGTGTGAAATAATGCCTCGACTAGCATGGGCAGTGTGGCAAGCTCTGCTCGCACAACGTCATGTGGGACTAAGGCCTTGCTGCGAATCAATCTAGATATTATGATCACTTGAGGTCTCTCCATCAATGTCCATACATAATCGGCAAGGCCTGGCCCCCATATAGCTGCTCCATACATCAGTGCTGGAGTGACTAGAGTATCAAAGAGCCACCCCTTGGTGCGGGGCTCCTGGAAATGTGCCTGATGATACTGTCGCTCCATAAGAGCCAATGCTGAGTATCCTCTAGTGAGGCAGTCATGAGCTGCCTGTGTCATCGAGAAAGTCCCTGAAGCTGCTATAAAGGTGACTCCCAAATATACATATGATCCAGTGACCTCAATACTCCCTCCTGTTGCCATGAAAATACTCTGTCTGCGTATCTGAGCTGATGTATGGAATATAAGAACCTTGGTTTTACCAAGGTTCACTGTCATGCCTCTCTGTATGCAAAAATCATCCAATGCTAATAAATGCTGCTGTAATCCCTGAGCTGAATCTAAGACCAACACAATGTCATCCGCATATAGTAAGATATGAATTGTGGCTCCAGTGAGATCTATACCTCCACCGGCTCGCTGTTGAATAAACTCTGCTATCTCATCAATGTATAGCCCAAATAGAGTCGGTGAGAGTGGGCATCCTTGTTTCACAACAATGGTGCTCACAAGGGGATCTGATATACCTCCCGGACATCTGACTCTGCCAGTAACCCGCTCATATAGTGCATAAATACCCCATATCATGTCATCATCCACCCCCAGATCAAGTAGGCATCTCAAAAGCCTCTCTCTCGGAACCATGTCAAAGGCTTTGCAAAAATCCACAAAGCAACAATACAATCTCTGTTTCTTCACTCATGTCTGGTCGATCAGACAACGGAGAGTGAGAAGGGAGAGGAGCTTGTGAGGGAGAAGAGAGGAAAACTGAGAGAGAGAGAGAGAGAGAGAGAGAGAGAGAGAGAGAGAGAGAGAAAACTACAAAAAATAGATGAATCAATAAAACTTAAGAGGGCACAAGAGATGGAGAACCCTCAAGACATAACCAATATATACAATATGGACACCAATAGCATGGGCTTATTACACTGTAGAGCATGAATAAGCTATAGGAAGGGAATGAACTGCATAAGCTCATGAGAGAGAATAGGGAGGCTCAATAGGACTGAAGAAAGCCTCTTGGCTCTCTCTTGCAAATTACAAAGGATAAGGCCTCTTTATATAGGCCTTGAGGGTGTTTAGGGAGGAGGTTAAGATAGAATAGGAATTAACACCACCAAAGCTGCATTAAGGCGGTTCCACCAATGTGGAAGCTCCATCTAGATGTTTTGTTGACCAATTTTGTACTTAATCAAGTTCCATAATAGGTAAGTTGTCTCCATTCTCCCCCCCATATCTTTAGTCCAAGAGCTCTCCTATAAAAAAATATAGAGAATCTTCATAAAATAAGATAATATCTAGCAATAATGGAGAGAGTGTAGTGAGAATTCATACATTACTACTACAATTAAGGATGATTTGAGAGTGATTTAGGAGGGGAATTCTAATGGTTTATTAGCTTGAGAGAGAGGGGAAGAGAGGGGAAGAGAGGGAAAAGGGTTGGGAGTCTAATGAATGATGTTTTATGGAAGTGTTTAGTGTGAGGAAGAAAGTGTGGGTGTGTATAAAATTGGGAGGTGGTCTCCACCGCAGTTGGAAAAGATTGGCGTTCACCATTTTGGCCATATCTCTCTACTTGTAGCTCCAAAAATTTATAAAAATATACCAATCAAAACTTTAGCTCAGGTGCTACAACTTTCATGTTGAAAAGTTTTTTTTGATCGGAGTGGAAGTATTTTTAAAAAATCTTACAAAATCATATGCTTGATTTTTCTTCCACTAATACTTCTAACAAGGGTCTCATTTGTTTGAATTATCATAAGGCTCCAAAGCCATGACATTATGAGCCTCACATGCCGTTTGGATGGCTCTAAATCTATTTCATGTCTTTTCTTTTCACATTACATATTTCCCTTCACCTTCCTCCATTGATCTTTACTCTTCACCCCCCCTTGGTAAACCTGTCCATGAAATATTTTCATCCAGTGATTTCTTGGATTTCCCAAGAGGTTGTTCCCACCGTCTTCTTTATTTCAAACCTCCAAATGTAAAAAAAATCAACAAAGTGTTAGAAAAATATTTTTTTGTGATTTTTTCGGATCAATATCTATCGCCGATGTGTAATGCTTGACAAGGTTCCCTTCATTTTGGAAGAGTGCCATGACTCCGCTTCTGGAGGACACTTTGTTGAGCGGTTAATTGCACAGAAAGCTTTAAGATCTGGATATTGGTGGCCGTACATCTTCCAAGATTCATTTGACTATGTTAGGAGATGTGATACATGCCAAAGACATGATAGTAGCAGAGAGAATAGGAAGCGTCCACTTATGCCGATCATGGCTATCCTTCCATTTGAGAAGTGGGGCATTGACTTTGTGGGTCCTATTACCCTATCGTCTACTACTCAGAAGAGGTATATTATAGTGGCAACTGATTACTTTACAAAGTGGTCAGAAGTACGAGCGACGAGGCAGGACAATGCAAAAGAGAGTGTCAATTTTCTACTCGAGCAAATCATCGGCTGTTTTGGTCCGACAAAGAAAATTATTATTGGACCGTGGAACTCACTTTTTAAATAAAGTGATTAAAAGTCTGATTGAAGCTTGGAAAATCAAGCATAACAAGATGACCCCCTATAATTCGCAAGCAAATGGACAAGGTGAAAGTACCAATAAGCAACTTGTGGATATCCTATTCAAGATAGTCTCAGAAAAGAAGTAGGACTGGGATACAAAATTCTATGTGGCAGTTTGGGCGTATAATACGACATTTAACTGAGCCACTGGCCACATCCCATTCAAATTAGTTTACGGGGAGGAGTGTGTTTTACCCTTAGAAATTGAGTTTTCGACTATTAAATTCGCGATCAATCATTCTCTGGGTGATGAAGATGCCCTATTTGAGCGGTTTATGACTATAGCCCACTTAGACAAGCTCAAATTACAGAGTTTGTTGCACCAGGAGGTAGCTAAACGTCAGATGAAATGGTTGCAAGATCTAAAAGCAAATAAATATACATTCAAGAAAGGGCAGTTAGTTCTATATTACAATGCGCATAGGGAGCTATTTCCAGGAAAGTTGGAACCTCGATGGGATGGCCCTTACAAGATAGTTCGAATAGGTAAAAATAGGTCCACAGTTCTATTAGCTGATCTACAAGGGGTGGAATGTAAGAATAAGGTTAATCTTAATAAGATTAAACCTTATTATTTCTAAGTATGCTAACACGAAAAAATGCATTGCAGGTCCATGTTGGGGTTGATTTGAGACATGTAGAAGAGCTTAAATTGGTTGATGCGGCGGTTAATCCCTTATTTGGAGCACCCATATCTCCAGCAAAGATATCATCAGGGGAGGCTTATCTAGTGGAGCAAGGGATATAAAGTGATTGAGCAAGAAGACGGTACCTTTGTATGGGAGATTAAAGTTTTCTGCCATCAGTGCTTACAAATCTTGACAAGCATCCCTGTTGAGTTTAATGAAGAATGTGCGATGGAGCTGTCAATTCATCCTCTAAATATGTTAAACTTTGACTATTTTAATTATGAATAGGGGAGTTCTTGATGGTTGCCTGTATAAACCCATTATGGACATATACATTATACTTTGATGGAGCATCCAGGGGCCCTAATAGAAAACAAAGTGTTGGAGTAGTTATCTGAGATTCCTGACATAGAGTTACAATGAAATTAGTTGCTTATCTCGGGGTAGGATTTACTAACAACATGGCTGAGTATAAAGCCCTGATTATGGAACTGAATATTGCCAAGAAAGGTGCTATTAGGCGGTTGTTAATAAAAGGGGATTCCCATCTAGTCTTAAATCAACTCAATGGGACATATACAGTCCGGAATCCTCTCCTTCGTATGTATCATCGAGCTATTATAACCCTACTTGATGAATTTGAGAGTATATCTCTTCAGCTGATTCCACGCTATTGGAATCAGTTTGCGGATTCCTTAGCTAATTTTGCTTATGAAGAGGACCTCTTTTTCAACTGTGGTCCTAGTCCGGATGTTATTGATAATGAGACAGGACCTAGTCACTTGTGGGGAATGTTATCAGACCATGCGTTATATGGCAGGCGATGGTTGATATGGGTAATGCAAAGAGTAGCTGAAACCCATCTACCATTATTATCTTGGACCGATAGGTTGATTCAAAGACATGTTATGCGTACGCCTATTGTTACATATGCAGGAGGTATGGGCCATAATTTGATGCATTTAGTTTAGGGCTGCGAGCCCTATTTTTCCCCTTGGAAGAGAGTGTATTGGCATATATCTGCATTCTTCCAAGGGGGGATCTCTATGAGTTGTTTTGTTTGATTCCATTAGACCAAGAGGGCCAGTTGCTCTCAGTAGTTAATGTTTGATTTCTTTAGGCCAAGAGGGCCAGTTGTTTTCAGGTTTTAATAATCTATTTCTTTAGGCCAAGAGGGCCAATTAGTTTGCAGTGAAATGTGCTATTTCTTTAGGCCAAGAGAGCCCTGTCTCTATTTGGTGCAGGTACGTTTAATGATTTGTTGTTTTAGTGATTACACCATACAGGTTGACGAAGTTGCTGGAGGGAGCCTTTGCTGCGAAGAAGCTTCTTGTGGCCATTCCAGGTGGTTTCGTCCCATTTTGTATTTTTTCCCTTAAGTAATTAATGATATATGTGCGGATGAGGGTTTTCTTTCTTGTTGGGGACCGGCAATTAAGGCATGAAGCCCTAGGTTTAGGTTCTATATTTCTGGGGGAGGTCTGAGTAGTCATTGCCTCTTGCAAGGCATTTTTAGGCATTAAAAGACCTATTTTAGATGGGAGTTCTAGTGACCCTGTTCTACTGACCTGCTAGGTGGCCATTCTAGGAGTTCCTATTAGTTGTGAGACAATTAGAGAAGCCTACTAAAATAATGCTGGTAAGAGACAAAACCCTAAAGATTTGAAAGACAATATATATATACAAAAGTGTGTGAAAAGGGGTTCTAACCCCTATAAAAATAGAAAAGGAAAGAAATAAAAATCATTGAGCTATTGTTTATCGCCTTGCAAAGGCTTGCTAGGTTCCTAGGGACGAGTCAGATCCGGGGCCGATACCTTGTCTTCTTTGGGGTGACATCTTGCCATAAAAACAAAGAAAATAAAAGAAGGTTGGAGTGAAAATAACAGTGAGCGTTAGAAAAGGATTAAGTGTCGCCTTGCAAGGGCTTGGTATGTTCTTGGGTACCAATAGAGGACCTGAGGCTGATGCCCTATTCTCCTTGGGTCACTACGCTCAGCTCCCTCCTTTTTACATGCGCGAGTATCGAAAATGAAAACTTAAAAGAATAGGAACTTTGCTAAAAGAAAGTATTCCTTGATCAAGCTGTAGGAGTCCTCGCTTGTGAGGAGCTCCTAGTTGGGTTCTCCTTAGCTAGGTAGGTAGTACAGACCACCACTTAGGATGACCTCTTTGATAGTTCTTTTTAGCTTGGTTGTGTTGCAGCAGTTGGTTAGTGACTAGCTTCGGGCCTTCTATCAGATTATGTTGGGCCTACTCTTTGTGGATTTCATGCCTTGGTTTTGTCAGGGGATATGGTATGAGCTGTGATATGTTGTGTTGTGTATTTTTTGTATCAGCTTGATGCTCCTTTTTGTTTTTTATGTGCAGATCTATTCATGGGATTCGAGGGCTAAGTCACCCTATCTCGTGGTCGCCAATGACAGATGATTTTTAATGCCAAGAAGTGCTTAAAAATAGCTAAAAATTATGAATATTCAAGGAAAAATAGACTTCGTCAAAGGCGGCAATGACAATCAGTACGATTTTAAGCAGTAAGTCCCTAAAGTGCTAGTGCTTATTTTCATGGAAATCAAACGCTGGCGGATGGTCGAGCTGGAGTTTTCCTAGATGCAAAACGACGTCAGGAATCCAATGCAAGTCTCGGATTTTCATTCCGAGGTCGTTTGATCCCCCATTTAATCCCCGCAAGGTTTAGGATTGTGAAGCAACTACTAGATCCAAAAGCCGAGAAGAGCATAACAAAGCCCAACTTTGTAGATTTTGACGCCACGGAGCCACCCGTCCAGACGGATCTCGATTCCGATGTCGTTTGTCTCCTCAAAACTGAGAAATCCATTTGCCGGAAGTGTGAATGCAAGATGCATGAACTAGATAACTTGATTAGAGTTTAGAGGCTCTTAAGAAAGAGCTTAAGGCCACAAAAATGCTCACGAAATAAAATGATGGGGGGGGGGGCTCAGTTTTTTGCGCCCCCTTTTTCCCCCCCATCATGATTTCCTGATTGGGTGAGACAAGAGGAATGCTCCTGGGCCTGGAATGCTTCTATCCTTCGCCCTCCATTGCCACAAATAGATCAAGAAATGATGCATTAAATCAAGAGATAAAAAACCAGTCTTTCTCTCTCCTCCCTCTCTCTCTTGTATAGAGGCTATTCATGTGCAATAAATCAAGAAGAAGAGGGGCTGAAGAATGCTTGTCCAGCTCTGATTGCCTCAAGATGAAGAGGAGGCTGAAGAAAGAGGTTCAGCATTGAAGAATGATTGTTGGTCTACCTGTGGGCTTCCCAGAATATTTATTAGAAAACCCGCAACACGCAAGACATGCGGTATGCCCTGATTTTATGAAGAAATTTACTTATTTTTGTTGTTTCATGGTCCAAATGTTGTTCATATGCGATGAATTTTTGTTTATACCTTTTTAACATCATGTTTGAGGGTTGGAATTACAGAAATAGAGAACCTCTAATGATTTAGAGTTGTTATTAATTCTTTAAAACTTGTAAATGTCATTTTTAATAGAAATTAGTGGTTTTTTTAAATTTTGAGTTGGAGAAACGGGATAAAATGAGAGAAAATGTTAATTTTTATTCAAAAAAATAAGTCAATACAAATAAATAAGAAAATATCTATTTCTCATGAATAATAAATAGAAAAAATAATAAAAAATAGAGAAAATTGAGATTTTCGCGCTTAAAAAAATGGAAAAAAAGATTTATGTGCGTGAATGTTTGGCAAGGTTAAAGCATGAGGTTAAGCATAATTTTGGCATTGTTCTTTGTGTTATAGTATGTGTTTATTATTATTTACATACAAAAATGATACAAAATAACCATTTACACCTATGCACAGCAGCAACACCTAAACAGAGAGGGGAGGATGAAGGTTGTGTGACAATCTAATTGCTGAAAAGTTACAAATTCTGATTCCCCTCTTTGTGAATAGCATTTATGGATCGTTCCATAATTAAATAGAGGTAACTAGTAGCATGGAAGTTCTGATGCTAGTCCCTAAAGCAACGCAGCACGTAACGCTTAGTTAAAATTCATGAAAGGGCTATTTTTTGCACCTCACATGGCTTTTTTAAATCATAAAATGGTTGTGCATAATTTTCATACACCTTGCATCAAGCATGCCACGTGGTATCTCTTGGAATGCATACAATTGATTGATAAACTTTCACCAACGCTGAGAGGACAGGAAACCTAAGCTATAGGTTAGACGGGTGCTTCTGTTGGAAAAATTTTTGTGAGGAAAATCAAAATATCTTGGAACGCTGAATTATGAAAGAGTGGAGTTTGTGCGAATGTTATATGTGTTAGTGACACATCTTGGGGCTAATCCCTAAGGTGTAGGAGAGTCGCAGTGGAGCTGTGGCAATCAGCCGAGAGGTGCTTCCCTATGTGTGTATTACAAGGCATTATGGCTATATGTTATGGGATCTCCCTCTTGTTAGCTATATATAGTCTTTCCATATATAGTGCCCAGGTCCCCTCTATATATTCCTATCATGTGTGCTCAGTTGACACACTTATGGGGTTCCACTTCTAGTGTCTCATATCTCTCTTCTCTTCTCTCTTCCTTTCATCTCTCGTCTTCCTCGCAATTTCCAACACCTCTAAGGAGATGGGAAGGTGAACGTAGGACTACATATTGTATACAAACGCAAAATCCTCATAAGCATTTAGTTAAAAGTGAGTTTGAGATACTCCTGGCCCGCGAGGCCGTATGGTGGGGTTGTCTGTGGTATGCATGAGGTTTGGCTAGTGCCATAGCTAGTGCCGGCCCATTTTAGGTCCCATCACTCGCTAGGTACGAGCAAGCTAGGAAAGATTAAGAAGAAGCGCGATCAAAATTTTGATGAAATATGCACCATCGACCGATTCGATATCCCGAGGGCATAGTGAGATGTCATGGTTTATGTCTATAGGATGATTACATGGAGCTTTGATCACAACCTCTCGTGAAGGGGTGGAGGTCTCTAGTGAGGAGTAGGAATTTTCAAGGCGATGCAGTCCAAAGGTGACCACATGTTTTTTAAGCTATCGTCTCTATATTTTATATGTGAGATCTAATCTAAATATTTTAATGTACATTACAAAATATATAGTGCCTCATGGTCACGTGGGTAACATTTTTGTGTTGAGTGCATCAATAAAATGCACTCTACAACGGATTGTATTGTCATGGCAAAGTTCGAGCAAGAGAACCGATGGTGAGCCATGGATCCAAACATAGTTATAGATAAGATGGAGTATTTTGGAAACTTGTAAAGTTTTATCACGGTGGATTATTGTAGCTTCTCCATGATCATATTTGTCGTCTAGTGGTTCAAAGTGGTATTGGAAGGAGTGAAGCAACTGTTGAACGAGTTCCATCTGGATTTCTCGAAATAGATTCTGAAAAAAGATGGATGGATCTACATGACACGTTTTTCTTCCCTGCCCATTGTGAACATGTACATGAACTATTTTTAAAATTTTATTATGACATTGTATATGCCACAAATATTGAATCTCTCTTGTATGTAATTTTGAAGAAGTAATTTTCTATCCAAACCCTAACAACCTCGATGGTGGTATGTTCTGCTTTCAGCTCCCCAAAGTGCGAGAGTGTATGATGAAAGCAATGTTCCAAGCATAGATGAGGATAATATGTAGATGAAGGGGTCAATATTGCAAGGGGTGGAGGTTTGGAGCATCTAGAGGAGGCAGAATCAGGTAACAATGACAGAAAGATAGGAGGTTGATAATTCTTTGAGAACGAGGTAAACTCATCCTTTTGTGGTGACTTGTCTATCAACTTTCTAGTCTATGTGGAGTTGTACAAGGAGATTGACATGGGACCATAGACTATGTCATACTTGCAGCATTTGCTTACACAATTCCTTGATGAATTGCTTACAAGAGTTCTCTAGAATATGCATTTTAAGTAACATTATTTTTTCAGAGTTATATTATCGTACTTCGCTTAAATCTTTATATTGACTATACTAACATCTCTTTTTGTCTATGTAAGTAACCTTTGAGAATATTTTGGAGAGAACGATGGGTCGAGGGATTAGCAATGAGGAGTTGCAGGATATTTTTATATGTATATCTTCAGATCAGATGGCTTGACTCAGAGATATGGTAGACCCGGAGCTATCTCGAACACCATCAGGCCGTTCTCTTAAATCTACATCGACACACTCTGATGCTTTGGTTTCCAGTAGATGAGGTCGACGCTCCAGACTTGGGCCAGATGAAGGGAGTCATTTTGGGGGATGCTATGGAGACAAGGATGTAGTAAGCCTGTGCTCAGCTTGAGATACAGGTGCTACTCATTAGTCTCGTGTAGGTTTAAGAGAGGATGGCTCATATGGTTGTAGTGGAGGCACTGATTCAGTATCTTCGTCTCGTCATTCCAGTAGAGTTGTGTCACCCGTAGGATTTTTCACACCTGTGAGGACGTCTACTCTAGTGACTTTTACTTAGTTGTCTGCATGTGGCACCCCTATGGATGCTACTCCAAAAGATACTACCCCCATGGGTATACCAGATGTATAGGGGTCTCTTGGTTATGCCTAGGAGTGTAGTCATAGGTGGGAGAGGACACATCTTAGAGATACTCCAGATGGGTATGGATACCTTGTAGATGACAAGACATGAGCCGTAATCATGAATGATGAGGGGAGGAGGGTGATGGCTCGTATGAGAGAGTTGTGCCAACAATTTTTTCGGCACAACGTCTTGGACCATTGGAAGAACATACCCGAGGGGAGCAAGGACTACATCCTAGCATCCTTGCATGAGGAGTTTCCACTACTCATCGCGACCAATAGGTTTTTAATAGGCTGGATAATGGAGTGCATGCATGTGTACATGTCACACAAATAATCGAATGCACACACGGCACTTAAGAGTGGTGCATCAAAGCCAGAGTGGCTAGATGCAGCTGAGTGGCGCAAACTCAAGGAGGAGGCTACAGATTCTCTAGGATGTTGCAGATAGTAGTGCGTAGCAACGAGGGCATGACTGGAGGCATGGGTGGTCCATTATCTTAGGAGTGGTAGCCATAGGACTTATCTCGAGGACTTTGTACGTTTTTCTTTTGTTCTTCTCGCTTATTTTTTTGCAATATTTCTTGTGCTAACAATCGCGTTTCTAACAATTGTATTTTGTTTTCTTTACAACACTCCATTACAAACTGGGATTCCATCGACCTAGAGACTAGATATGCAGAGTTACACGGTCTCATTGCATTGATTGATAGCCTCTATGCACGTGGTGGGCCACTAAGTCACTCAACTTTCTTATCTGTAGTTACTATTTTAAAAAAAATGCATTATGTATGGTGGACTGATGTGTATTTTAGTTTTTGGCAGAGCCCATTTGATACTCCTTTGCATCAAGATGAGCTTTTAGATGGTGAGGATCTATAGCTCGCACTTGGATTCGTGGAGCACACATCCTCTTCCTTTTTGCTCCTATGATTTATGTAGGCATTTTCTATGCACTATGTTATTATCATCCTTTGTGTCTTGCCATGATTCCATGAGCTTTCATTCAGTGATCTTGTATTTATTTTATGTATTAGTCTTGTGGGTTCAAGTACATTTTGTCTTCATTATGATGAGCATTGTACGCTTTACATGTAATCCATTTGTAGAATGTACACACAACACATAGTTCTATCTGCTTTGCCACAAATTTTTTTCCTCTATGACCGTCATTTTTAGCATCACAAATTTACTACAACCATCACTATTGTTATCGCAATGTGCGTCACAAACCGTTGCTATTTGCGTCGATGCAAATAAGAATGCAAATAGCGACGACAATAGTGATAGTTTTATGGGGACGCTAATATCGACGTGTTTAGTGACAACGGGGGCAATTTTTTGGGTGAACATTTTCGTTGATTTGAATGTTGATATGAGGCATGTAGCTTGGAGTGGGATTGCAAGTTAAAGCATGGTACTTTAAGCTTTTTACAAGAGTTTCTTAGATTTGATAGGGTATTTCTAGGTCTATTTAGCTTAGATATAGTCCTTAGAGAAGTATTTCTAGTGTGTACAAGTCATATAGTGACTATTGTAAGGTTTGGAGTCCTAACAGAGGGTTTATAGGTGGTTTGACAACTCAAATAGATCACTTATAACTTGCTATTATTTCTATATAATAGTCACTGAGAATTGTTTCCAAAATTGACTATTGATTTTCTATCAAATTTTGTGTGCTTATTTCAAAGAGGATAATTCTACGATTTTATTTGACCTAAAACATAGTCAATTGGAGTTCCATGTCAAAAGTTATAGCCAAAAAGGTGACAGTAGGTATATTTCAACTACACTTTAGAAATGGCAATGAACAAGCATAAAGGCAAGGCTAATAAGGACCTATAGTAGAAAATAAAATACTCTAGGGACTCTAGTGCTAGAAATACTCATGGGGATGATTATGAGAGGAGTATTTGCATGAAATAAGAGCATGTTATCTATTGAACAATACCTTATGTCAACATGAGACAAGACATTCACTTAGGCATAGGTAATTATTGAATGTTGTGATTAAGCTTGGGAATCAAACCTTGATCAACTCACTTCTAAATTACAAGATGGATGGACTTTCAAATGCAAGACAAGGAGAAAGAGGCGCTAGAGAAATAGAAAGAGAAGACGCATGTAAATCAAATTCAATCCTCTATTGACAAAATTTTTGCTTAAATTTTAAAATGGATGAAGTCCCGAATGAAAGAAAAGGAGAAGGAGAAGGAGCCATAGGTCAATGTAGATAAAGTGCAAGTTTCACCATCCAATGCAAATTGGAGTGTTAATTTCTCAGTCATCCTAGGGAGGATTCCCAATCCAATTATGAGATAGGTGAGACTTTGCATAGAGGCATTGATCATTTGGGCAATGCAAGTGGAGGCGGTTTCTTTATTATTTGAGTGCCCATTCCATATGCTAGATATTAGCACCCTTTTCGCATAAACTACTTCAACAATAGTGGCTTTGGTGGTACACATTATGATCAACCCCATGGTGGGACAATCAAATTATGGGGATAGAGATTTTAGGGATAAGATCATATTATCTAAGTATAATGGCCAATTGTCCTCTCCATCACACCTTGAAGAGTGACTTTCCAAATTTTAAGGATACATTGACATATTCCTAGGGTTGATGATTAGAAGATCAACTTTGAAGAGTGGAAAAAGAAAAACTTGCTAGACATTGGTATGGCCTACAAGAAAGGGGATCTTTTTGGGAGAAAACACACCACTCAATTTTTTATTCTTACTATGTATGTGGAATTTGCTAGTGATGATGATCCACAAGTACAAGTATGGTTTGGATTCTTGTCTTTTAGTTGATGTGATGGTACAATCCCCTGCAAGTTTCTTAGAGCTATTGAGTTTGCTAAAAGGTAATCTAGGAAATATAAGAGAGAAGCCACCTTGCAGTTACCTTGTTGGTAGGAAAGAAATACTGCATATCCACCCTTTAATGACATTTAATGCTACATATCCACCCTTTAATGCTTCTAATTTGTGAGCTCATCTCCTAATTGCAAATGGTAATAAAGTACGAAACCAACATGCTACCTTGAAGCCAACTTCTATCATTACTCCAAATAAGTATAAATTGATCCTAGTGGACCTCTATAAGGCAATACTAGCGATCGTGATTAATCTACATTTCACTTTGCTAGTAGACTATTGGAACTTTGTAGTAGAGATTTAGCTTTTGCAACTTTATCCATCTATTTGCACATTGAAAGCTTCAAATAATTTGCTCATCCTTACAAGGGAGTCCTATGTACTTTGGAACATCGGTGGTTTAATTGTAATATTTTTTTCTCCAATAGGGTTTTTTTTATATCAAGCTATCTACTTTTGGCAAGTGTTCTTTCAGAGAGATTTTATGTTCAACTTTTTATTGAGACTTTTAGATACTACCTATATGCTAGGATTCTTCATCAGTCTTCATTACTCTCCAATTCCTCTAGACCCTTGAAAATTCTTTCATCTTTTATAATATTTGAGCAGAATATTTTATTCCTTCCTACCATTTTATATTGTAATAGGTCTCTTCCGTGTTTTTAAGGGAAAAAATCATTTTTAGTGAGGATGGAATGTAAAGAATGGAAATAATATTGAAAATATTAATGTGAGAAGAATACTAGTTACATTAGCTAGTATATAAGGTGTTAGAGAGTTTTATTTATTTCATCATCAATTAATATATAAGTCTCTTCATCTTAGATCTTCTCTCTCTCAGCTTTCATGGCTTCTCTCCCTGGGTAATTCACTATATGTATACCCTCTATATCACATGCATTCAAGGTGTAGTTATAAATATTCTTATCTCTAAATTTTTACTTAATAAAACATAATCTTTTTCTATTCAATCTATAAGTAGCCCCTTTATATGGGACCCCATGTATGTAAAAAATGTGTAAAAATTGTAATTTGAAAATCCCTTATGTTGAATCCACATGATACATATATATATTTATCATTGATCTCCCTCGGCTTCTCTTACTTCTTTCTTGTCTCTCTCATATTTAAATCTCTTGTGAAGGAGATATATGTGCCTTCAAGGGGGCCAATATATATTGAAATGTGATTCATCCAAAGTTTTTAGAAGCATGGTCCAATCTCATGATGCTTAGGTGGTCGTAGGATACATTAACAAGAGCAAGAAATGGAGGAGAGTTACAATTGAAGAGCATTGGGATTATTCAAGGAGCAAGATTCATAAGGTAAGTAGTAGTATATTATTTTATGGCATAAATTAAATCCTTGTATAAATTTTATAATAAATCAATTTAGTCTCACACTTTCTTTGTAAAACCAACTTTCAGTACAACACTTTCATAGCCTTATTGTCATCACCATTCCATTTTCATTGTGGAGCATTTTTTGATGTGTTTAAAGGCTTTGTCAAATATCATGGTGGTTCAATGGTTCTATGATACATTAACAAGGGTTGAAAAGAAGTGGGATTATTCAATGGTAGGAAAGATAGATGGACCTCTTGATGAATTTCTTGAACTAAGAACAAAAGTTAGAGATGCGTCTACAATCATGCTTTAAGAACTATCAAAAGATCTACCTCCAAAATCATATTGATTACACAAAGAATAAGTAGAAATTTTTATGCTTCTTTGAACATTCTCTATCTATAAAATTCATAATATCTTAAATGCCATAGAGGGAGTGGGGGGTCACTCAAAAATATATAAGCATACAATGCTGGTTCAAAAGACGGTATTTTTAAAATACCATTTTTAGACATTTTATACACATTCAAGGGTGTTATATAAAAGGGTTATTCATTGATTGAATAAAAAAGGGGTGTGCTTTATTTTTTAAAAATCCACAGATAAGGTTTTTGAAAAATAGGCATAAAGTACATGTGATATAAAAGGTTTGCATATAGCAAATCCCCTGAGATGTTAAACAATCGTTTGTACACAATCCATGAAAATTTCATGTGTTTCCTTATGTGATAATAAGCACTCCTGTGTAGATTCAAGAATCAAGAAATCAAGGAGCTATTGGTGGAAAAACTATTTTTGTAGCCAAAAATCTAAAAGTAGGAGCTCCTTATTTTTACTTTTTCCCTTATTGTGTTCTTAATGGGCACTATCATTATGAGTTAACTACACATATTAAAATAGGTTACACACAATAACATGGCTTAAGACAATAAAGGATTGAATGGAAATATAGAAAAAATACTAGAAAGGAACCAAAATGAACCAAATTATTTAAAAGAATGTTCTTGAGTTATATATTCATAAGAAAAAAAATCAAATTGAAGCTATATTAGAATTCACTTGATAAAATGTTTTCACAAAGTATACAAAGATAGCACTACAAGATGCATAACAAGTTGCCATATTCAATGTACCTTGAAAAAGGATGAATGTGAGAGCTTATAACTACATGATAAGTCCCAAAGTAGGTTTAATAAGTTGGGTTTTAATAAGTTAAGTCCCAAAGTAGGCATTTTATGTGACTATCTACAAGAAAGTGATGATCCACAAGAAAATTTGTAACTTCTTTGAACATATCTAAAACACATTCTCATATGTGATTCAAAAACTGTATATATATAATGGCTTGAGATAATCGAGTATCTAAAATATCAAGACTAGCAACATCAATATCTATGGATTCTTGTAGTACTTGAGCCAACAAAGTTATGGCTTCTTGGGTTGAAATCACAGCATCTTCATATTCCACCCTAGTCTCTCCCCTTGTTCCTTATACTTTCTCATGAACATGGTCGCATGTGTTGATGTGCTCTAGGATGCTACTATAAAAGAGTGGGATAGATAGGTAGGACACAAGGGCTTAGCACAACAATATCCGATTGCACCAACAAAGTATTTAAGGTGCTGAGAAACTCAATTAGGGCATAAGTTATATCAATATAAACAATGAGAGCTGATTTGTGAGCTTGAAATGTACTAGAAAATTGCCAAAAAAAATCAGGGGAAATTTAATCCCATCAAAGGCGATGGATGCAAGTGAGTTAATTTTAAGTGGCAAGAAAAAGATGGTTTTCAAAAGCGCCTTGAAGGCCACCGGAGCATTAGTTCCAGATTTTTAGTAAATGTCAGGCGGCCAAGGACCGGGAAAATGGCCAAAATTGGTGTGAAGGGCTAGGACCAAATCACCTTCTTTGAACTCCTTGTGCTTGATGAAGCTGTCATGGTAAGCCTTACGTCGAGCTTGTGTGGGGCCCAAAATAAGAATTAAAAGGGGGTGATCTTTGGGGCCACTCCCCAAAAATTAATTTCGTGCGGGGGGGGGGGGGGCAATTTTTCCTATGTGCATAGCAAAATGATAGACATAATCCCCTCCTCCATGAAAAAATAAGGGGTGGGGTTGAAGAACAACCCCCCCGACCAATTGCATCAAGGATCTACATTATTTCTCCAATCCATATCGTCGCCCTTTCCTCCTCTAATGGCTGCTCAGATGGACCATTGTGAATCTAGTCTTCTCTCTCCTCCCTCTCTCTCTTGGAAGGGGCACTTCCTGCGTGTGAAGGGAGATGAAGCCCGGGTGGTGAATGCTTATCCGGTGTGGTAATGGATGACTTCCGAGTCAACTTGGGGCTGTAGATAAATGATTGGAGATGGGCTAGGCATTAACGATGGATTGTTTTGCTATCTCGAATCCGACTTTAGAAACCCGCAACCATAAAAAAACCCAGTAACTCTATTTTATAAAGGAAAAATGCTTCTTTTTCAGGTTTGGTTCACCAAATGATGTTCATATTGGATGAAAATTGATAGGAATGTTTTTTGTTGTATGTTTGATGATTCCATGTCAGCAAAATCAGAATAGATAATGCCATAATGATGAAACTAATTTTTTAAAACCCAAAAAATACGCATTTTACAAAGAAAATGGAATCTTTTGGCATTTCGGGTTTGGTAAAAATGATGCATGAGGAATGAAATGTAAAAAATAAGTGATTTTTAATTTTTATAATTAGAAAAACTAGTAAATGCTCTATTTTCTTAATAAATAAATATGAAAAAATAGCAAAAAATGAGAAAATTTAGGTTTTGTGACAAGTAATTAAAAAAATATTAATGTATGTACATGTTTGGCAAGGTTGAGGCATGAGGTATAGCCTCAGCTCATCCTTATTTTTTATGTTTTAGTGTGTTTTTATTACTTTATACATTGAAAATGATAGAAAATAAAACCCTACACTTATGCAACGATGCAACACATAAATGGTAGGGGGAAAGGGTTGTGGAAGTGTTAAGATGCTAGTAGCACGAGGTAACTCGGTGCTAGTCTCTAGCAACGCAACAACAACGAGTAGATCGAAAATCGTTGAAGTACTGATTTTTACACTACTCCACTTTGCTGATTTTTAATGATAAATGTTTGTGTACAATAAGCATCCACTTTTACATTTTGCATACCACATGGTATGAAATCTTAGATGTGTAGCCCCTATATGCTAAACAATGACTAACGTTGAGAGTGTGAGGAAGTCCTTGCTATAGGTTAGACAAGCAGTTCCTTGGGGTAAGTTCAGTGAGGAAACATCAACTCTTGGATCGTTCGATAAATCAAATAGTGGAGCTTGTATGATTTTTCTTTATATTGAGGCACTGCATCTTGGGGCCAATCCGTGAGATGTAGCAGAGCTGTAGTAGTGAGCCCGCCATGTTTTAGCTGCGAGGTTGTCTCCTATGTATGCGATACGAGGTTCCCTCTGAGGAGAAGGAAAGATAAACATTGGATCGTGTCCTATTACAAATGCAAAATCGATATTAAATTCCATTTTAGTGTGAACCTTAGACGCTCCTGGGGCCGTGAGGCCGTGTGGGTTATGTTGTGCGTCTTAGAGATTCGGCTAATGCTAGAGAGCCTATGTCGGGCCCATTTTAGGTCCTGACAGGTGGTGCGTTTGTCGAGATCCACCTATCAGTGGCCATTTTCAAATCTTGGTCTTATAAGGAACCTGTTAGCTTTATTCTATAGTTGATAGCCACCTTGAAGTGGTGGATGCTAAAATAGGTTGAGATTAAAGTTTCAGCCATGAGCATGATGATAAAACCAAGGAACCCCCATAACCCTAAAGCTACTTTCTCCATTTTAAACGGTTTAGTGGGATCTTTGGTTAGAAACGTTGTTGATTACTTTACCCTTTGCCCTAAAAGTGACATGATGCTGGAGTTTGGGTCACTATGGGGAAATATCCATGGAGTAATCATGAGAAATAGTCCATGGGAGTTGGAGGAAGGATGAGAAAGTGAAAGTGAGGCTATAGGAAGGCTAGCTGTTTAGGATATTATGACCAGATTACATCACGCCAAGAGGGACAATTAGTTTGCAGTAAAATGTTTTATTTCATTAGGCCAAGAGGGTGATTTGTCTATTTAGTGTAGATGCATTTTATGGGTTTTGTTTTAGGGCTGTGCTAGACAGATTACATGGATCCTGGGGCCGGGCAAGCCTTTACTGTGTCGACACTTTTCGTGGTCCAATCTAGGTGATATCTTTAATTTTTGACCACCTTGTTTTTATACTATATATGTCTGGTTACTTGTGAGGGATTTATTTTCTTGTTGTGGACTGGCAATCAAGGTATGAAGTCATAAGTTTAGGTTAGGTATGCTTGTGGGTGGTCTGAGCCATTATTGTCTCCTCCAAAGGCATTTTCAGGCATTGAAAGACCTATTTTAGAAGGCAATCCTAGTGACCCTGTTTAGTTAACCTACTACGCGAAAATTCTAGGAGTTTCTGTTAGTTGCAAGACAGTCAGAAAAGCCTACCAAACAAAATGATGATGCAAAGAATAAAAATCCTGAATAGTTGAAGAATACAAATATACAGAGATGTGTAAAAAGGGGGTTCTAACCCCTATAAAAAAAGAAAAAGAAAGAAAGAAAAATCCTTGAACAATTTTTCATCGCCTTGCGAAGGCTTGGTAGGTTTTTGGGGACAAGACAAGACCTGGGGCCAATGCCTTGTCTTACTAGGGGTGGCAACTAGTTGAAAAGAAAAGAAAACTAAGGGAGATTGGAGCGAAAATAAAAGTGAGTATTAGCAAAGGATTAAGTGTCACCTCACGAGGGCTTAGTAGGTTCTTGGGTACCAAGATAAGACCTGAGACCGATGCCCTGTTCTCCTTGGGTCACTATGCTCAACTCCCTTCTTTTTACACGCCCGAATATGGAAAATAAAGGCCTAAAAGGACAATGTGCTAAAAGAAAACCTTTGTTGATCAAGCTATAAGAGTCCTTGCCTAGGAGGAGCTCCTCGCTAAGTTCTCCTCGGTTAGGAAGGTAGTTCAGACCACCACTTAGGATCACCTCTTTGATAGTTCTTTTTAGATTGGCCGTGTTGGAGCAGTTGGTTAGTGACTAGCTTTGGGCTTTCGGTTAGATTATGCTAGGCCTACTCCTTGTGGATTTCATGCCTTGGTTTTGATAGGTGGTAGGGTGAGAGCTATGATGTGTTTTGTTGAGTATTTTCTGTATAAGCTTGATACTCCTCGTGATTCCTGCGTGTGAAGGGAGATGAAGCTCGGGTGGTGTATGCTTGTCCGACATCTTCTAAGTCATCTTGGGGTTGAAAATGGATGATTAGAGATAGGCTAAGCATTAATGGTGGAGTGTTTTGCTGTACCAAATCTGGTTTTAGAAACCCGCAACCATAAAAAACCTAGTAACACTCTTTTATAAAGGAAAAATGCTTCTTTTTTAGGTTTGGTGGGCCAAATGATATTCATATTTGATGAAAATTGATCAGAATGTTTTTTGTTGTATATTTCATGATTCTATGTTAGAAAAATCAAAATATATTATGCCATAATGATTAAAATAAATTTTAAAACTCGAAAAACATGCATTTTACAAAGAATGGGATTTTTGGGCATTTCGAGTTTCATAAAAATGATACATGAGGGATGAAATGTGAAAAATGAGTAATTTTTAGTTGTCATAATCAAAAAAATGAGTAAATGCTCTATTTTCTTGATAAATTAATATGAAAAAACGAAAAAAAAGAAAAAAATTAGGTTTTTGTGACAAATAATTAAGGAAAAATATTATTAATGTCCATACATGTTGGGAAAGGTTAATGCATGAGGTATAGCCTTAGCTCATCCTTGTTTTTTGTGTTTTAGTACATTCTTATTACTTTATACATTGAAAATGATAAAAAAGAAAACCTTACACATGTGCAACGATGCAAAACATAAATCATAGGGGAAAAAAGGGTTGGTGGAAGCATTTAAGTGCTGAAAATGAAAAAAAGTCTGATATTTTGGTTGTGTAGGCCATATAGGACTATTAAAATTTAAGTTTTAAGAGGCTAGTAGCACGAGGTAACTCGCTACTAGTCTCTAGCAATGCAACAACAATGAGTACATTGAAAATCATTGAAGGGCTCATTTTTACACTCCAGTTTGCTGATTTTTAATGTTAAATGTTTGTGCACAATGAGCATCCATTTTTACATTTTGCATGCCACATGGTATGAAATCATGGATGCATAGCACTTGTATGCTAAACAATGACCAACGTTGAGAGTGTAAGGAAGTCCTTGCTTTAGGTTAGAAAATGAGTTTGTTTATGTAAGTTCAGCGAGTAAACATCAACTCCTAGATCATTCAATAAATCAAAGAGTGGAGCTTGTACACTTGTTCTTTCTGTTGAGGCAGCACATCTTGGGACCAATCCGAGAGATGTAGGAGAGCTGTAGTGAGCCCGCGGTGTTTCAGCCGAGAGGTTGCCTCCTGTGTATCTGATACGAGGTATTATACTAATGTGTATGGGATCTCCCTCTAAGGATAAGGAAATGTGAACTTTGAACTGTTTG
Source organism: Lygodium microphyllum (assembly GCF_053477565.2). Taxonomy (NCBI): domain Eukaryota; kingdom Viridiplantae; phylum Streptophyta; class Polypodiopsida; order Schizaeales; family Lygodiaceae; genus Lygodium; species Lygodium microphyllum. The sequence goes on from NC_141150.1 coordinate 37,268,330, forward strand.
CTATTACAAATGCGAAATCGATATTAGAGTTCAGTGTAGTGTGAGCCTTAGACGCTCCTAGCTGCGAGGCCGTGTGGGGTGTCTTGTGTGTCTTAGAGGTCCAGCTAGTGCTACAGAGCCACTCTTGGGCCCATTTTAGGTCTTTACAGGCACTGTGTTTGCATGGAGCTGCTTATAAGTGGTGGTTTTTGAAACTTGGTCTTATAAGGAACCTGTTAGCTTTATTCTATAGTTGATAGCCGCCTTAAAGCAGTGGATGCTAAAGTATGTTGATTAAAGTTTCAATCATAAGCATGACAATGAAACAAATAAACCCCAGTAATCCTAAAGCTACTTTGTTTATTTTAGATGGTTTAATGGGATCTTTGGCTAGAAATGTTGCCGACTACTCTACCCTTTGCCCTAAAAGTGACACCATGTTCGAGTTTGGGTCATTATGGGAAAATACCCATGGAGTAATCATGAGAAATAGTCCATGGGAGTTACAGGAGGATTAGAAAGTAAATGTGAGGCTAGAAAGGCTAGCTGCTTGGGATATTATCACCTGATTATGTCACGCCAAGAGGGCCAGTTAGTTTGCAATAAAATGTTCTATTTCATTAGGCCAAGAGGGCCATTTGTCTGCTTAGTGCAGATGTGTTTTATGGGTTTTGTTTCAGTGATGTGCTAGACAGATTACATGGAACCTAGGGGGGAGCCTTTGCTGCATCGACGCTTCTCGTAGCCCAATCCAGGTGATATCTTTCCTTTATGAGAACCTTGTTTTTATACTATATATGTATGGTTACTTGTGAGGGATTTCTTTTCTTTTTGGGGATTGGCAATCAAGACTTGAAGTCCTAGGTTTAGGTTAGCTATGTTTGTGGTGGTCTGAGCCATTGTTGCCTCCTGCAAAGGCATTGTCACGCATTGAGAGACCTGATTTAGAAGGAAATCCTAGTGGCCTTGTTCTGTTGACTTGTTAGGCGGCCATTCTAGGAGTTTCTATTAGTTGTAAGGCAGTTAGAAAAGCCTGCCAGACAAAATAATGATGCAAAGAAGTAAAATCCTAAGTAGTTAAAGAATAAAAATATACAGAGGTTGTAAAAAGGGGTTCTAACCCCTATAAAAGTAGAAAAGAAGAAATAAAAATTCTTGAGCAGTTGTTGATCACCTTGCAAAGGCCTGGTAGATTCTTGGGGACGAGACAAGACCCAGGGCCAATGCTTTATCTTCCTAGGGGTGGCAACTAGCTGAAAAGCAAAGAAAACTAAGGGAGGTTGGATCAAAAATAAAAGTGAGTGTCAGCAAAGGATGAAGTGCCATCTCACGAGGGCTTGGTAGGTTCTTGGGTACCAAGATAGGACGTGAGGCCAATGCCCTCTTCTCCTTGGTCATTGCGCTCAACTCCCTTCTTTTTACACGCCCGAATATGGAAAATAAAGGCCTAAAAGGACAATGTGCTAAAAGAAAATATTTGTTGATCAGGCTATAGGAGTCCTCGCCTAGGAGGAGCTCCTCGTTGAGTTGTCCTCAATTAGGAAGGTAGTTCAAACCACCACTTGGGATCACCTCTTTGATAGTTATTTTTAGCTTGGCCGTGTTGGAGCAATTGGTTAGTGACTAGCTTTGGGCTTTCTGTTAGATTATGCTGGGCCTACTCCTCGTGGATTTCATGCTTTGGTTTTGACAAGGGGTAGGGTAAGAGCTGTGATGTGTTTTTTTTAGTACTTTTTGTATCAGCTTCATGCTCTTCGTGGTTATGTTGATGTGTAGATTTGTTCGTCGGATTCAATGGGTTGAGTTGCCCTATCCCAGGCTCGCCAATGAGAGTTGATTTTTGAGCCCAAGATATACCAAAAAATTATCAAAAAACTCAAATTTCAAGAAAAATTTTAATCCCATCAAAGGAGACGGATATAGCTGGGTTGATTTTAAGCAGCAAGCAAAAGACAATTTTCAAAAGCACCTTGAAGGCTGCCCCATTATCAGTTTCGGATTTTAAGTAATTTTTTTCGAGAGCATGGGCAAGTTAGAGCAGCTACTCGGCAATGCTAGACATCAAGACAGACGCACACGATTATCCAGATCCCGACTCGGACGTCGGACGGGGCCAAAGGCTGCGCAAATGGCCAAAATTGGTGTGAAGGGGGCCCAAAATAAGAATTAAAAGGGGGTGACCTTTGGGACAACCCCCCAAAAATCGATTTTGTTCCCCCCCCCCACCAATTACATCAAGGATCTACACTATTTCTTCACTCCTTATCGCTGCCCTTTACTCCTCCAATGGGTGCTTGGATGGTCTGGTATAAATCTAGTCTTTCTCTATCCTCCCTCTCTCTCCTACAAGGGGCAGTTTCTATGTGTGAAGGGAGATGAAGTTCGGGTGGTGAATGCTTGTCGTCCTGGTACCGGATCACTTTTGAGTTGCTTGGGGTTGTAGTTGGATGATTGGAGATGGGCTGACCATTATCAGTGGACTGTTTTGCTATCTCGAATTCGATTTTAGAAACCCGCAACCATAAAAAAGCATGTAACTCTATTTTATAAAGGAAAAATGCTTCTTTTTTAGGTTTGGTTAGCCAAATGATGTTCATATTGGATGAAAGTTCATAATAATGTTTTTTTTAAAATGTTTGATGATTCTATGTCAAAAAAATTAGAATACATAATGCCATAATGAGTAAAATAATTTTTAAAAATCCAAAAAACATGCATTTTACAAAGAAAATGGGATTTTTTGGTATTTCAAGTTTGATAAAAATGATGCATAAGGGATGAAATGTGGATAATACTGAATCTTAATTCTCCTAATTAGAAAACCAAATCAACACTCTATTTTCTTGATAAATAAATATGAAAAAATAGCAAAAATAAGGTTTTTGTGATAAATAACTAAGGAAGAATATGATTAATGTCCGTACGTGTTTGACAAGGTTGAGGCATGAGGTATAGCCTTAGCTCATCCTTGCTTTTTCTGTTTTAGTGTGTTTTTACTACTTTATACATTGAAAATGACAAAAAACAAAATCCTACACCTATGCAATGATGCAACACATAAACGGTAGGGAGAAAAGGGTCGTGGAAGTGTTTAAGTACTAAAAATAAAGTAAAGTCTTATCTTTTGGTTGTGTACATCATAAAGGACCATAAAAATTTAAGTTTTAAGATGCTATTGGCACGAGGTAACTCGATGCTAGTCTCTAGCAATGCAACGAGTAGATTGAAAATCATTGAAGGGCTGACTTTTACACTCCCCTTTAGTGATTTCTAATGATAAATGTTTGTGCACAATAAGGATCCACTTTTACATTTTACATGCCACATGGTACAAAATCCTGGATGCATAGTGCATGTATGCTAAACAATGACCAACGTTGAGAGTGTGAGGAAGTCCTTGTTGGAGGTTAGACAAGAAACTCCTTGGGATAAGTTCAGGGAGGAAACATCAACCAGTGGATCGTTTGATAAATCAAAGAGTGGAGCTTGTAGGCTTGTTCTTTATATTGAGACACGCATCTTGGGGCCAATCTGCAATATCTGCGAGAGGTGCAATGAGCCCGCGATGTTTTAGCTAAGAGGTTACCTCCTATGTATGTGATACGCGGTATTATACTAATGTGTATGGCATCTCCCTCTCAAGAGAAGGGAAGGTAAACGTTGGATTGTGTGCTACTACAAATGCAAAATTGATATTAGAGTTTAGTGTAGTGTGAGCCTTAGATGCTCCTAGCCACGAGGCCGTGTGGGGTATCTTTTGCATCTTAGAGGTCCAGCTAGTGCTAGAGAGCCAATGCCGGGCCCATTTTATATCCCGACAGGTGGTGCGTTTGCCGCGAGCTGCCTATAAGAGGTGGTTTCCGAATCTTAGCCTTATAAGGGACCTACTAGCTTTATTCTATAGTTATAGCTACCTTGAAGTGATGGATTCTAAAATAGGCTAATTAAAGTTTCAGTCATGAGCATGATGATGAAACCAAGAAACCCTCGTAAACCTAAAGCTACTTTGTCCATTTTAAATGGTTTAGTGGGAACTTTGGCTAGAATTGTTGTTGATTACTCTATCCTTTGCCCTAAAAGTGACACCATGCTTGAGTTTGGGTCACTATGGGGAAATACCCATGGAGTAATCATGAGAAATAGTCCATGGGAGTTAGAGGAAGGTTTGGAAAGTAAAAGTAAGCCTAGGAAGACTTGCTGCTTGGGATATTATGACCAGATTATATCACGCCAAGAGGGCTAGTTAGTTTGTAGAAAAATTTTCTATTTCATTAGGCCAAGAGGGTCATTTGTCTATTTATTGCGGATGCGTTTTATGGGTTTTCACTTAGTGATGTGTTAGACAGATTACATGGAACCTAAGGGGGAGCCTCTACTGCGTTAACACTTCTCGTGGCCCAATCCAGGTGATATATTTCCTTTATGAGCACCTTGTTTTTATACTATATTTGTCTGGTTACTTGTGAGGGATTTTTTTTCTTGTTGGGGATCGGCAATCAAGGCATAAAGTCCCAAGTTTAGGTTAGATATGTCTGTGGGCGGTTTGAGCCATTGTTGCCTCCTGCAAAGGCATTGTCAAGCACTGAAAGACCTGTTTAAGAAGGCAATCCTAGAGACCGTGCTCTACTAACCTGCTACACGGCCATTCTAGGATTTTTTATTAGTTGTGAGGTAGTTAGAAAAGCCTACCAGACAAAATGATGATGCAAAGAAGCAAAATCCTGAATAGCTAAAGAATAAAAATATACGTAGGTGTGTAAAAAGGGGTTCTAACTCCTATAAAAATAGAGAAAAAAAACAAAGAAAAATAATTGAACAGTTGTTTATTACCTTGCAAAGGCCTCGTAGGTTTCGAGGGATGAGACAAGACTCGAGGCCAATGCCTTGTCTTCCTAGGGGTGGCAACAACTAGTTGAAAAGTAAAGAAAACTAAGGGAGGTCGGAGCAAAAATAAAAGTGAGCATTAGCAAAGTATTCAGTATCGCCGCACGAGGGCGTGGTAGATTCTTGGGTACCTAGATAGGACTTGAGACCAATGCCCTGTTCTCCTTGGGTCATTTCGCTTAACTCTCTCCTTTTTACACACCCGAGTATGGAAAATAAAGGTCTAAAAGGACAATGTGCTAATTAAAGTAAGTATTTGTTGATTAGGCTATACGAGCCCTCAGATAGGAGAAGCTCCTTATTGAGTTGTCCTCACTTAAGAATGTAATTTTTACCACCACTTAGGATCACCTCTTTGAATGTTCTTTTTAGCTTGGTCATGTTGGAGCAGTTGGTTAGTGACTAGCTTTGGGCTTTCTGTCAGATTATGCTGGGCCTAGTCCTCATGGATTTCATGCCTTGGTTTTGACAGGGGGTAGGGTGAGAATTGTGATGTATTTTATTGAGTATTTTATGTATCAGTGTGATGCTCTTCATGGTTATGTTGATGTTCAAATATGTTCATGGGATTCGATCGGCTGAGTCGCCCTATCCTCTGGTCACCAATGAGGGTTGATTTTTGAGCTTGACATGTGTCCAAAAATTATCAAAAACCCCAAATTTCAAGGAAAATTTGAATCTTGTCGAAGGCGGTGGATGCAACTAGGTTGATTTTAAGCGGCAAGGAAAAGGCCATTTTCAAAATCGCCTTGAAGGCCACCCGAGTATCAATTCTAAAATTTTAATAAAATTTTTGAGCACATGGGCAAGTCAGAGCAGCTATACACCATTGTTGGACATCAAGACGGACGCACATGATTTATCGGATCGCAACTCGGATGTTGAATGGCCAAACACAAAGAAACTGGCCAAAATTGGTGTGAAGGGGTCCAAAAATAAGAATTGAAAGGTTTGGGGCCACCCCCAAAAATCAATTTCATCCCCTCCATCCCCTCACCAATTGCATCATGGATCTACACTACTTCTTCGCTCCCAATCGCCACCCTTCGCTCCTGCAATGGTTCCCTGGGTCCATCTTAGGTCCGGACAAGTGATGTGTTTGCCGAGAGCTGCCTATAAGTGGCGATTTTGGAATCTTGGTTTTATAAGGGACCTATTAGATTTACTCTATAGTTAATACCTACCTTGATGCAGGGGATGCTAAAATAGGCTTCACCCATGAGCATGACGATGAAACCAAGGAACCCCCGTAACCCTAAAGATGCTTTGTCCATTTTAAATTATTTAGTGGGATCTTTGGCTAGAAATGTGGTTGATTACTCTACCCTTTGCCCTAAAAGTGACACCATGCTGGAGTTTGGGTCACTATATGAAAATATCCACGGAGTAATCATGAGAAATAGTCCATGGGAGTTAGAGGAAGGATTAGAAAGTAAAAGTGAGGCTATAGGAAGGCTAGCTACTTGGGATATTATGACCAAATTACGTCACGCCAAGAGGGCCAGTTAGTTTGTAGTAAAATGTTCTATTTCATTAGGCTAAGAGGGCCATTTGTCTGTTTAATGCGGATGCATTTTACGAGTTTTTTTAAGTTTTGTGCTAAACAAATTACATGGAACGTAGGGGGGAACCATTGCTGCACTGGTGCTTCTCGTGGCCCAATCCATGTGATATATTTTCTTTATGAGCACCTTGTTTTTATACTATATATGTATGGTTACTTGTGAGGGATTTCTTTTCTTTTTGGGGACCGGCAATCAAGGCATGAAGTCCTAGGTTTAGGTTAGGTATGATTGTGGGTGGTCTGAGCCATTGTTGCCTCCTACAAAGGCATTGTCAGGCACTGAAAGACCTCTCTTAGAAGGAAATCCTAGTGACTCTATTCAGCTAACCTACTAAACGGCCATTCTAGGAGTTTCTGTTAGTTGTCAAGCAATTAGAAAAGCCTGCGAGACAAAATGATGATGCAAAGAAGAAAAATCTTGAATAGCTAAAGAATAAAAATATACCAAGGTGTGAAAAAGAGGGTTCTAACCCCTATAAAAATAGAAAAAAAAAAGGAAGAGAAATCCTTGAGCAGTTTTTCATCGCCTTGTGAAGGCTTGGTAGGTTCTTGTGGGTGAGACAAGATCCAGGGCCAATGTCTTGTCTTCATAGGGGTGGCAACTAGCTGAAAAGTAAAGAAAACTAAGCAAGGTTGGAGAGAAAATAAAAGAGAGAGCTAGCAAAGAATTAAGTGTCGCCTCACAAGGGCTGGGTAGGTTCTTAGGTACCAAGACAGGACTTGAGGCTAGTGCCCTCTTAACACCATATTAGAGAATATGGGAATTTCCCATAAGTTTGGGACATGTGATCAAATATTGGATTTATCATAACTTGAACACTATAACTCCAAATTGAGCACTCTATAGGTCAACAAATTCAAATTTTCAAGGGTTTTTCAATGATAGGTCATATTATATGGTTTTGAGAAACTTATTGGCATGTTATCCGGGTGCCACCTTTTAAGTATTCGAAAAATGGGAATTGGGAGATTTACAAACTCACTAATATTGTGTTTCTTCTCCTTAGGTCACTACACTCAACTCCCTCCTTTTCACATGCCCGAGTATGAAAAATAGAGGCCGAAAAGGACAATGTGATAAAAGAAAATATTTGTTGATGAGGCTATAGGAGTCCTTGCCTAGGAGGAGCTACTTCTTGAGTTGTCCTTAGTTAGGATGGTAGGTCAAACTACCACTTAGGATCACCTCTTTGATAGTTCTTTTTAGCTTGGCCATGTTGGAGCAGTTGATTAGTGACTAGCTTTGGGCTTTGTGTCAAATTATGGTGGGCCTACTCATCGTGGATTTCATGCCTTGGTTTTGACATGTGGTAGGGTGAGAGCTGTGATGTGTTTTCTTGAGTATTTTCTATATTCGCTTGATGCTCTTCGTGGTTGTGTTGATGTGCACATTTGTTCATGGAATTCAATGGGCTGAGTCACCCTATTTCGTGATTGCCAATGAGAGTTCATTTTTGAGCCCAAATGTGCTGAAAATTTGCCAAACAACTCGAATTTCAAGGAAAATTTTAATCCCGTCAAAGGCGGCGGATACAACTGGGTCGATTTTAAGTGGCAAGCAATAGACAGATTTCAAAATCATCTTGAAGGCCACCCCAGCACTAGTTCCAGATTTTTACTAATTTTTGTGACTGCTTGGTAGTGCTGGACATCGAGACACACGAGCAAGATTTTTCGAATCACGCCTTAGACACCGAACGACAGCCAAAGACCAGACAAATGACCAAAATTGGTGTGAAGGGGGATCCGAATAAAAATTGAAAGAGGGTGATCTTTGGGGTTACCTCCCAATAATTGATTTTGTGGGGGGGAGGGGGCACCGTTTTTTCCTATGCGCGCAACAAAACAATGGCCATACTCCTCTCCTCCATGGAAAAATGACAGGTGGGGTTGAAATTTACCATCCTCCCACCAAGTGCATTAGGGATCTATACTATTTCTCCCCTCCATATCACCGCCCTTCACTGATCCAATGGTTGCGTGGATGGTCCGTTGTGAATCTAGTCTTTCTCTCTCCTCCCTCTCTCTCCTATAAGGGGCAGTTCCTGCATGTGAAGGGAGATGAAGCTCGGGTGGTGAATGCTTGTCCGGCATGGTATTGGATCACTTCTGAGTCGACTTGGGGCTACAGATGGATGATTGGAGATGGACTGAGCATTAATGGTGAACTCTTTTGATATCTCAAATCCATTTTTAGAAACCTGCAACCATAAAAAACCCTATATCTCTATTCTATAAAGAAAGAATTCTTCTTTTTGAGGTTTGGTTGGCCAAAGGATGTTCATATTCGATGAAAATTGGTAGGAATGTTGTTTTTTGTATGTTTGATGATTCTATGTCAGAAAAATCAAAATACATAATGCCATAATGTTGAAAATAATTTTTAAAAACCTAAAAATTACGCATTTTACAAAGAAAATTGGATTTTTTGTCATTTTGAGTTTGATAAAAATGATGTATAAGGGATGAAATGTGAAAAATGAGTGATTTTAAGTTTTTATAATTTAAAAAACTAGTAAATGCTCTATTTTCTTGATAAATAAATATAAAAATAGCAAAAAATAGAAAAAATTAGGTTTTTACGATATATAATTAAGAAAAAATACGACTAATGTTCGTACATGTTTGGCAAGGTTGAGACATGAGGTATAGTCTCAGTTCATCCTTTTTTTTGTGTGTTTTGGTGCGCTTTTATTGCTTTATACATTGAAAATAACAAAAAAACAAAACCTAGACCTATACAATGATGCAACACATAAACGGTAGGGAAAAAAGGGTTGTGGAAGTTTTTAGGTGTGCTAAAAATGAAGTAAAGTCTAATATTTTGGTTTTGCACGTCATATAGGATGATTAAAATTTAAGTTTTAAGAGGCTAGTAGCAGGAGGTAAGTTGGTGCTAGTCTCTAGCAATGCAGCAACAACGAGTAGATTAAAAATCATTGAAGGGTTGATTTTTACACTCCACTTTGCTAAGTTTTAATGATAAATGTTTGTGCACAATAAGCATTCACTTTTGGATTTTGCAAGCCATATAGTATAAAATCTTGGATACATAGCACCTGTATGTTAAATAGTGACCAACACTGAGAGTATGAGGAAGTCCTTGCTCTAGGTTAGAGGAGCGATTCCTTAGGGTAAGTTTAGTGAGGAAAAATCAACTCCTAGATTGTCCGATAAATCAAAGAGTGGAGCTTGTACGCTTGTTCTTTATGTTGAGGCAGTGCATCTTGGGGCCAATCCTCGAGATGTAGTAGAGTTGTAGTGAGGCCGCGGTGTTTTAATCGAGAGGTTGCCTCTTCTGTATGTGATACACTCCGGGAAGTTACTCTAATATATGTTCTACATCACGCGTGTGTTCAAGGCCTATTTATAAATATCCTTATCTGTGAATTTTTCATGAATAAAACATAACCCTTTTCTATTCAATCTGCAAATAACCCCTTTATATTACATCCTTTTGTATGTAAAAAATGCATAAAAATGGTATTTTAAAAATACATTATTTTGAACCCATGTGATACACACATATATTAATGAGTAACTTACCAGAGGTGATACGAGGTATCCTATTAATGTGTATGGAATCTCCCTCTAAGGAGAAGGAAAGGTAAACATTGGACTGTGTCCTATTACAAACGCAAAATCAATATTAGAGTTCAGTGTAGTACGAGCCTTAGACGCTCCTAGCTGTGAGGCCATGTAGGGTGTCTTGTATATCTTAGAGGTCCGGAAAGTGCTAGAGAGCAAGTGTCAGGCCCATTTCAGGTCCTGAGAAATGAGTCTCTCTTTGCCTTCCTTCCAATTTTCGTGGCTTCCCTTCTCTTTCTCTCTCCTTCCTTTTATTCTTTCTCTTTTGCTAGTCTTTCACTCTTCTTCTGTCTTTCTCTCTCTTTCATTGTCCACAACTCTTCCTTCTCCTCTCTCCTCTTCCCTATGTCTTTGTCATTATGGTTGGTAAAAAAGATATTTTCTTTGATCCTTTCTCTCTCCTTCTTTCTCATCTCCTTTTCCCTTTTTTAGTGCGAAAATCCTAGTGAATTCAGGTACACAAGAGTACTCAGGTAAACTGACAACCTTTTTTGAAGAGCACATAGGAGCCATGGTAGGAACTGGAGGTCTCTTTAGAGGTAACCATGGCAATTTAGTAGGTCTTAACCACTATTGCTTTTGGGAGGTCTTAACCACTATTGCTTTTGGGAGGAAGGCCCCCTCTCCTCTTATTGCGAAGCTTTTCTCACAATTTCCATGGAGGGCAACCTTTCTGTTGAGATATCGAGCTCCACTCGTGATATGCTAGGGTGATCGTTGTGCATTTATGTCACCGACTCCTCAGTTGCAGATGTGGTTGGTACACCGCCCATGAATAATAGCTAGATGACAGCTATCCTTATCTACTCTAGTTCGTGGCTCAGTTAGTATGCCACCTTAGTTAGTTGTCTTTGGTTTGAGACCCATATATAGGGTTCTTCTATTTCTTTGTATTAGAGTTATTTTGGCTTACACAACTAAGAAGAGGAAAACTATTTTCAGCCTCCACCTCTGTGTGTATTCCCCCATTGTGCAAGCAAGAAAGCTTCAAGTGAGACTCCTTCCTTCTCTCCCACAATCTTGACATGGTATCAGAGCCTTGTTCGTGGTAAGGAGCTCAAGAAAGCAAGCCAAGTTCGCGGTGTTCTGGTAAGAGGAGCAGTGTTGCTTTCATTTTCTGTTTTGGAAGCAGATCTCTGCAGGTAGCACAGCCAGAAATTGCAAGAGTGCATTGTCTCAGGTTGAGATGCCCTTCGCGATGAAGCAAGAGGGCAGTATATGCTGTGGGAGAGGGCTTTAGCACATGGCGACCCTGTTTTTTTTATTTGAGGCCATTTTGGGGCCTGTTTTGGAGGCGGAATTTTTCTGCACGCACTCAGGAAAAGGCCCTGTTTTATGCTATGCAGCCACTGTTCTACAGGTCGATGAAAAGTTACTGTAGAAATTGCATCGTATGCCTGTGGGCAGAGACATTGGGAGTTACAGAATCATCCTTGTTGCCTGTTGATACAAAATCATCACTAGGAAGTGACTGTGTGGTTAAATACCACTTTCGTCAGTTTTGCAGATTTGCCCTTGTGAGGCTGAAGCTGTGTTCTCTGCAGTGACAGAATTTTTTGCAGTATTTTGTAATGGCGTCTGATTCTCTTTCATAGATTGTAACTGAAAAGCTTGACAAGAACGACTTCCAAGCATGGAAGTTTAGAATGACGAATTTCCTTATGGGAAAAGGATATTGAGAATTTGTTGTAGGAAATGAAGAAAAACCGGTTCTTCCAGATGTTCCCAATCAACAGCAAATGCAGGCATTCAAAGCATGGCATGAGAGAGCCAAGAAAGTTATGTACTGGCTGTCTATCAATATTTCAGACTCTATGATTGTGCATATTCAGGATGCAAGTACGCCAAAGGAGGCATGGGATACTTTATCAAAAATGTATAGCACAAATATGCAAGCCAGGAAAATGCAGCTCAAGGAAGAGTTGCATAATGTGCAAAGAGAAAGTATAAGCATCAATGACTACCACATGAAGGTGAAGAAGATTGCAGATGCACTTGCTTCCATTGGGTCACCAGTGGAAGATGATGATTTAGTTTCTGTGGCCTTGAATGGTCTAGGAAAGGATTATGCATAGTTTTGGATATCCATTTCAGTTCGTGAAAGATTTCCTGATTTTGAGGAGTTGATTGCTCTTCTAATTTATGAGGAGCAAAGAAATGGTGGTGCATCTTCTTCAGGAGGAACTTCAAAAGAAACCGTCTTCTACTCAAATGCCGGAAGAGGTAGAGGCAGAGGTAGAGGAGGCCAATTTGGAGGCCGTGGTAAAAATTAGAATATGCAGCAAACTCAAGAAAACCAGTCCTATGGAGGAGGTCGTGGTAACTCTAGAGGCAGGGGGAGCCAAAGAGGTCATGGTGGATGGCAAAGAGGCCAAAATGCAAACAGTAATGTTGAATGCTACTACTGTGGTAAAATGGGTCATATGGCTAAAGACTGCTATAAAAAGCAGAATGACATCATGAATGGAAAACTGCAACAAGGGAATTATGCATCTTCTAGTAGACAGGGTGATGACAGAAATGAGCATTTGTTTATGGTGCAGCACATGAACAATTCTGTGACAAGCGCAGAAGAAAGCAACGATGTATGGTATGTTGACTCAGGTGTATCAAACCACATAACAGGTCATGCAGAATGGATGGAGGATGCAAGGAAAATGGAAAAACCAGGATTTGTGGAGACTGGTGATGATACTACACATCCTATTGTGTAGATTGAAAAAATTCCTTTGTCTATATAGGATGGAAAAAAGAAATACATGTCCGATGTATTTCATGTCCCGAATATCACCAAGAATCTGGTTTCTGTTGGTCAAATGGTTGAGCAGGGCTTGCAGGTCAAATTTAATCCTCATGGATGTTTTGTTGAGGATATGAAAAATAAAGGTCGCTTGATAGCAAAAGGAAAGAAGAAGGGCAGAATGTTTACATTGGATGCAGACATGCCTGAATTGAGTGCAGCAATGTTTGCACATGGGACCGGTGTAGTTGCAGATATTGATATTTGGCATAAACGCATTGGTCATGTTAATATATAACGACTTAAATCAATGCAAGCACAAAATATTATTGCAGGATTGCCTAAATTCAAGGTTGCAGAAATGCATAAGGTATGTGAAGCCTCTCAGTTTGGAAAACAGGCAAGGAAACCATTTCCTAGACATGTTCAAGAGAGTACGAAGCCATTGGAATTAATCCACTCTGATGTGTGGACTACTAAAGTTGCATCTCTTGGAGGCTATCATTATTTTATCACTTTTATTGATGACTATAGCAGAAATGTTTGGGTGTATTTTATGAAAAAGAAAAGTGAAGTTTTTGGGCATTTCAAAACTCTTAAAGCTATGGTTGAAAAAGAAACAGGCCTGCAAATAAAATGCCTAAGGTTAGATGGAGGGGGAGAGTACCTCTCAAATGAGTTTGCAAGGTTCCTGCAGGAGCATGGCATAAAGCAGCAATATTCATGCAGTCATACCCCACAACAAAATGGAATTGCAGAAAGGAAAAACAGGCATATTGGAGAGGTATCTCGTGCCATGCTCAATGAAAAAGTCCTACCAGAGTTTTATTGGGCTGAGGCAGTTGCTACATCACTTTACATAATGAACAGGACTCCCACTGCAGCAATACATGGGATGACTCCAGAGGAGAGGTATACTGGTAGGAAACCAGATATTGCTCATTTGAATATTTTTTGTTGCATTGCCTATGTTCATGTGCCAGATGAGTTGAGATCCAAGTTGGATCCAAAAGCTGAGAAGTGCATCTTTATTGGTTACTCTCTGCAGCAGAAAGGGTATAGATGTTATAACCCTTCTACTCGTAAGTTTACAGTGAGCAGAGATGTCGTTTTTGATGAGATGAGTAGCTGGTATAAACTAGTAAATGTGATTGATGATGTAGATGCACAAAACGGTAATGCTGCACAGAATTCACAGCAGCAGTCACAAAATATTAGTGGACCTGGAGCGTCCTCTAGCAGTGGTTCACATTATTCGCCATGGACAGGCAGATTGAGATCAAGAGAATCTTCTCAAAGAAATGCAGATAGTGGTATTCAGGTATCACGAAAAGGAAAAGAGAAGGTAGATCAGCCCATGTTTGATGTGAATGCAGGTCACTCTTATGTGGATGGTGAATCCAGTGGCTCAGAACAGAGCATTGATGATGAGTTGGGTATTCCTTCTATTGTTATACCTGGAGTAAGGAAGACTAGGGATGTTTTGAGGGCACCTGGGAGTGAACCTACTTTGTGCAGGTCTACCAGAGCTAGGTATCTTGTGGATAGGCTCAAATATGATGGATTTACAGCCATTCACTATGCATATATGGTCAAAGTGATACAGGAACTAGAATCCACTTCTTTTGAGCAAGCCATGGGAAAAGAAAAATGGGAGAAAGCCACGGATGAAGAAATGGATGCCTTGGAAGTAAATGCTATATGGGAGTTAGTATCCTTACCTAAAGGTAAAAATGCAAATGGTTGTAAGTGGGTTTATAAGGTAAAGCACAATGCAGATGGTTCTGTGAACAGATACAAGGCAAGATTAGTAGTCAAGGGGTATGCACAAACATATGGCATTGATTATGAAGAAACATTCAGTCCGGTTGCAAGGATGGCAACCGTAAGAGTAGTCATTGCTATGGCTGCATCAAAGGAATGGTCTTTACATCAGATGGATGTAAAGAATGCCTTCTTGCATGGTGATTTGCAAGAAGAGGTCTATATGGAGCAGTCACCAGCTTATGTGCATGTTGTTCATCCTGAGTTTGTTTGCAGGTTGAAGAAAGCCTTGTATGGCTTGAAGCAAGCACCTAGAGCATGGTCTAACAAGATAGGATAGTATCTTGTTACTATTGGCTTTCAGATTTCCAAGGCAGATTTCTCACTTTATGTGAGAAAAATAAGGAAAGATATTATGCTACTTGTCATTTATGTTGATGATTTGATTATGACAGGTGACAGTGATGAAGATATCCTTCATGTGCAAAGGCTATTGAAACAAAAGTTTGAGATGAAGGATTTGGGAGAGCTGCGTTATTTATTGGGCATTGAGGTGGTTAGATCACCAAGTGGGATATGGCTCTTACAGAGGCAGTATGGATTGGACATGCTGTCCAAATATGGGATGACATGCTGTAAGCCTATTTCAGTTCCTTTGGAGCAGAATGTGAAGCTGAGCACAGATGTAGGTGAGCTTCTGGAAGACCCTATTATGTACAGACACATAGTAGGAAGTTTGATTTATATGACTATTATCAGGCCACATTTGAGCTATGCTCTTGGATTGGTAGGTCAGTTTATGCAGGCTCCAAGGAAACCACATTTGGATGCGGCTAGACGCATACTCAGATATGTGAAGTCCACATTGCAGTATGGACTATTTTATGAGACGATCTACCAGTGGATATGTGTTCTCTTTTGGGAGTGCTGCAGTCACTTGGAGCAGCAAGAAACAGCCTACAGTTGCCTTGTCGAGCACAGAGACTAAGTACAGGGATACAGCAATGGCTGCATGTGAGGTAGCTTGGTTGCATAAGCTACTTTATGATATGCATCAGCCTACAGATGGGCCAATTGTCATTTATTGTGACAACATGAGTAGTATACACTTGGAAAATAACCAAGTCTATCATGCTAGAACAAAGCACATTGAGGTGCATTGTCACTATGTGTGGGAGAGGGTTTTACTAGGTCTTATTGATCTAGTTTATGTCAGCATAGAGGATCAGGTAGCTGATATATTCACGAAGGCATTGGGCGCAGAGAAGCTGCGCAAGTTTAGAGACCTGCTTGGTGTATAGGAATTGGGATTGAGCTCGAGGGGGAGTGTTGAGATATCAAGCTCCATTCGTGATATGCCAGGGTGACCGTTGTGCATTTATGTCACCGACTCGTCAGTTGCAGATGCGGTTGGTACACCGCCCATGAATAATAGCTAGATGACATCTATCCTTATCTACTCTAGTTCGTGGCTCAGTTAGTATGCCACCTTAGTTAGTTGTCTTTGGTTTAAGACCCATATATAGGGTTCTTCTATTTCTTTGTATTAGAGTTCTTTTGGCTTACACAACTAAGAAGAGGAAAACTATTTTCAACCTCCACCTTTGTGTGTATTCCCGCATTGTGCAAAGAAGAAAGCTTCAAGTGAGACTCCTTCCTTCTCTTTCACAATCTTGACACTTTCCTCTTCTATCATGCTCAATGTGGTCTTCATCACAACCATGGGGTAATAATTATTCACATCCCCCTTAGCAATTAGGCATCCATTGTGGCCCAAATCCATAGGAAGTAGTTTAAAGAAGCCAACTCAAAATGTACAATGTATTCTACACTAATGAATTTGGCCTCTTGACTACTTCTTTGTCATTGTATTTCCTCGTTGATACTTCTCCATGACTTCAAGTAACCTTATTCCACCTCTTGCTCATTAGTTTCACCTCTCTTCTTGAGCATTGGGAGCTCTCTTGGACTAGGCATCCTAGCCTACAACTTGGAGCTCTCTTGAACTTAAAGATTTATCCATCCAAACCCCTAAGATAAATATTATGCATGAGAAAATAGTGAATGCAAATGAGTTGGTAAGCCAAAAGAGAGGTGACCCTCCCTTATCACTTAAGACCCTAAAGGGGTGCACAATTTGCGGCATGGAGACATTGCCCACCTCCTGATGATTTGAAGCCAGATACTTGTATATAGGTGTAGGCACACTCCACAAAGAGCCTGGATCTCAAAGGAAACACACTTGGAAAAAGATAAATGTGTCAGAAGGACACGTATGTTATGCTCTTTTGATATATGCAATGAATGAGAATGTAAGTCACCTAAAATCTCTAGTAGGATTTCACATAGAAGCCTCACATGGATATCCATCATACTAAGAATTTATTTTATGTTGATAATGTCATGGTATATGGTTCTCAACTATGAGGTATTCAAACAACACAAATAAGGTTCAAGATGACAAATTGTGTATTAGGTGCAAGAATTTTAGGACTACCAAAGTGATTCAAGTACAAAAAGTCAAATATTATCATTGAGAAAATATTGTATATCTCGTCTGTGAGATGGAAATTTTCCCTTTGATTGAATAGAGTCTCCTTGATTGAAATTATGGGTGACAAGATATTATATGTTTTGTGAATAGTGGTCTAGTGGGATAGAGGTTGGAGGCAGTCCTATATAGTCACAGAAAGTGAGAAAAATCAAATTATTTTATTAGAAAAACTTTTCACATCATTTTGTAATGGGAATTAACCTCTTTGATTTGAATTAAAAAATATTCCAATGGGAGTTGCTTATCAAAAGATACACTCATTTTACTAATAGTGGGTCTAGTTGACTACACCCAGAATAGTAAACAAATGTAAGGGCAAGGCCTAGGGTAACCTAAAAATAGATATTATCAATGCTAGAGAGCCCCATGGAGATAAATTTGAGCAAGAATCATATGAATGGGGAGCCTTCAATGCTCTCAATTAAACCCTATGCAAGCATGACACATGCCGTGTACTAAGGCATAATGATATGGTCTAAAAACATAATGAGATGGTATTAAATTTTAATAAGCTAATATCATAGAAAATTTCAATGTCATGTATTCTAGATGCTAATTTAGGTGGTGGAATGAATGATTTGATATGCTTCCATGCTAGTAGTTAGCATTATTATTATTTTTCATTGAAAACATTAAAGTGTATTAAGGTAAAAATGAAAAATAGTTATAGCGTAGACTTTTTTTTACTGGAAATCTAACCAAAGGCAACAAGTAATGTCCAATAGGTCGTTGGGCAAAAAGAAAGGAGATTGCCTAATACATAGCCATTATAGATAAATTGAAGAATATATGATTGCAACCATTTGAGGTCCAAAACTAAGCTCCATCATTCTTTGCACCATGATCTTTTGCTTCATTCTATCTGTATGAGGCTGCATTTCATGTTACAATGCTAAGCTCTCTTATGTATATCTTTCATAACATCTTGTATAAAGGATGTGGTGGATATTTCCATCAGCTCCTCCGGCCTTGCTATGACTAGCCTTCTCGCTTCCAGTCTCTTCTTACGGTCAAGTTCTTGGGCTTCCAAAACAATAGCTCTATGTTCATCTTTGGCCTCTAGCCACTTCCCATGCTCCTTTTTCATTTTGAACTTGCGTTGTGGAACTTGCAAACATACTTCGTGTAAGAACATATGCATTGGGTCTATATTCTTGTCCTTAAAAATCTTTTTGTTTCTAGCCATCCATATAGCCTAGAGAAATTTCCTTCTAAGCCAATTCCAAACAACAGGGAGGATCCCATTTATTTATCCTAGAAGTAATTCTTTCTAGGTCACTGCTGTGGGGTGATAAGGAGCCATGAATACCTGCAAGACATTCAGCACATTAGTATTTTCTTTGCAATTTAGGAAAAAACGGGAAATGGATTCAATACCTTTATAGCATCGTGGAGAAGTCCCATGACCTATTCCAAGTTTGAAAGCCCAATCATTTGTCCACACTGCCTGATGTAGTATGAGCCACAACAAACAAGAAACTTTGGGTTGATTTACAATGCTCCAAATCATTCCAAATCTGTATTTCCATTGAATGGCGTACCAATTTACTTTCCATCTCTTATTAAGCTTAATGTATAAGAATGTCTTTTTTGTTTTTATATATGGGATGGATAGTAGTGTTTTATTGTCAAGCTACCAGATTCCCCTTATGTTAAATCTCATATTTAGTTGTATAATCTTGCAAACCTTCGGATCCTAGCTGTTAATTCTTTGTTGTATTAATGTGATATCTGAGGGTGATAAACGATAGCAGCATGGTCCCCCTTGTCATACTCCCATAAGTCCTTCTAGCTAATTACTCCTTTTTTGTTTAGTTTGAATGCCTACCTTAATTGGTCCTCTTCTATGCAACCATGGAACACACTATACCAGATTGAGTCCAAAGCAGCCCATGCGAGGGTAAACTTTCTAATAGTGGATAGAGTGGTCAACTCCTTGTAGGACATCCAAACCCCCCAAATGCTCCGAGTTAAGTCTGAACTCCTGTGGATCTTTAGCTTTATCTTACTAAAGGCAACATTGATGACATTCAAATTCTTCCATCTCTTACACTTAGGGGGATAGAAGTTCTTGCAGCTATTATGCAAAAGAATGGCCCAATCTTCATTCTCATGGAAAAAGAATCAAGCTACTCATTTAGCTGCAAGTTTCTCTACTAAGCTTAATATGTCTGGGAGGCCTAGTCCTCCTCCTTCCTTGGTTAAGGTACAAGTTACCCAAGACACTTTAGGTATTCTGAGTTTTTCACTTTCACTAGCCCATAGGAAGTTCCTAGCCAAACTTTCTAGGTTCTTAAGACCAATTTTGGAGGGTTTCTAGCATGAAAAAAATAAAATGGTTGTTGGGATAACAATATGCTTTAGTACTAGGCTTCTACCTGCTAGATTGAGTTGCAGACCTTTTAGATATTCCAATTTTTTCTTAACTTTACTTAGAACCGAATCCTATCTCTACTTTTGGGGTGACCCCAAAGCCCATAAGGTATCCCCAATAATCTGAACACCTGTCCATCTTCTATCTCTTTGCACCCTTTCTCCAATAACCATTGAGGAGGCAGCTTGATTAAGGACTTAATCTCAATTTTTGCATGATTAACCAGTGACCCAGAGGCCATACAATAGGTCGAATACAGCCCCAAAATGTCTTAATTGATTGGATCATTATTTACCATTCCATTCATATCATCAACAAAATGGTTCAACACCATATCAGATTTTTCTGGGAGTTTAATTCCTCTCATCCTGCCTTCTTTCACTTCGTGCTCCATCAACCATCCTAGTGCATCACTAGCTATGGCAAAGAGCAAGGGTGTTAGAGGACACGCTTGTCTAATGGATCTGAATAAGGGGAATGGTGCTGATATTTCTCTTGGGGAAGTTACTATATGTATATCCTCTACATCATGTGCAATCAAGGCCTATTTATAAATATGCTTATTTCTGAATTCTCCTTGAATAAAACATAACCCTTTTCTATTCAATCTGTAAGTGACCCCTTTACATTACACCCTTCTATATATAAAAAATATATAAAATTAGTATTTTAAAAATATCTTATTTTGAACCCACATAATGCACAATATATTCATGAGTAACTTACCCGAGATATTTCTCCATTGATGGCTACCTTAGCAGTGGCATTACCAATAAGGGTGCTTACATATCTAATGAATTTTCTGCCCATTCCCATGTCTTGCAAGGACTAAAGGATAAAGCACCAGCCCAGATGATCATACGCTTTATCGAAATCAATTTTAAAGAACATGAAATCCTTGTTATTTTGTTGGGCATATTCAAATCCTTCCCACAGCCCAATGATGGAGTCTTGTATGTACGTACCCTTTATGAAACCCTTTTGTTCTTTTCTTAACCAATGGTCTAGATGGGGGACTTATTCTTCTTGCCAGAGCTTTGGCAAAGATCTTGTATGGTGAGGTCAAGCAAGTTATTGTCTCTAATTGGACACCTCATCTTTGGAATCCCTCTTGTGAATTAATTTAATCACACCTTGATTGATTCCAATAGGTAGGGCCCCTAATCTTATAGATTATTTCCAATATTGGAGTGGTTTGACTAGGATCTCTTGGAATTTCTGATAGAATTTGTTTGGCAATCCATCTAGTCCTGGACCCTTTCCTTTAGAGAGTCCTTTTATTGTGTCCACAAGCTCTGTTAGCATTAATATTGATGAGCTTTATGATTTTTTTCAAAAAGACAGACATTTGTAGTATTTGGCCACCTACATATATTTCCTCCGAAATTGTATATTTTCTTTAGGTTGGGAAAAATTTAAAATTTTCATTCATTCGACACACTTTTTGTAAACGCCTCGAACAACGTAGTATGCTTAACAATTATGATATTTGCTTGTTTTCGAGATTTAATATAAAAGAGAATGAACACTTAAAGCTGAAAATGAAAATTACTCACAAAATTACAGCCATGAAAATGTAAAAGTAATGGAGACAAGATTGAGGATTGAAGATGGGCAACCCCCCTCGAAGGAATGTATTTCTGCTCAACCCAAGTCCCTTAGGGAAGAGCTCAGTTACAATCAACCTGAGAGTGAGAAGAAGTAATTCTCACTCTCACAAGATCATGCAAAGATGTACAAACACACATGCATTATCTATTATGCAATGATAAGAACTGATTTCTTTACAGTATGAGAGAAGAAAAAGGGGAATTCAGCCTTTCTCCATCGTTGATCACCAGTACATGGATAGAGCTTGCTTCTTGTAGCTAAAATGGAAGAAAGAGCTCAAGAAGGAGGTGCTGTAATGAATTTACAGGCTTGCTATCTTGTAAAATAATAGTGATAGAAGAGAGAATATGGAGGAATTTGATAATGGAGAAGTGGGGGATGATGATGGGGATGGATGGGGCCAGTTTCTGGCTATCTGTGGGTGCTGTACATGAGTTTACAGCAAAGAAAAATGATGATCAATGAAGAAAAACGAGCTCTTATTTATAGGAGAGGGGAGAGCTAGTACAAAAGGGGAAAGTGGAGTAGCACAAGACAAGTGTCCAGCCACATGTCATGAGATGTGACAAGTGGTGGGACACTTGGAAACTTGTGTGACAAGTGTCTTGACACTTGTCTCTTCTTTATGGCCTTCCTTTTTGGGTTGAATACTGTCAAGAATAGAAACAACCAAATTTAGTAAGCACAGTCAGAGTATAGAACTTACTATTTTTAGAATGACATCCCTATTTTTTTAGGACTAGCATTTTTAGGCTAATTCGAGGCTCCTAAAATTTAGGGACCTCCTAAAATTTAGGGATCTCCTAGAATTTAGGGACCCCCCCAATATGGGTATCATATGAAAGCTTTTTCCGTGTATATCGCAAAAATGGTATCCGAATCTTCATGTGACTTTCCTATGCAAAGAAATGTGCATTTCAAGCTTTCAGCCCACACATGCACATTATACAAGCATTTCATGATCATGCCATCTTGTTGATTGTAACTGTCTGTTCTGGTGGATCTAGCCCACACTTCAAGGCATCAATCCTTTCTGTGTGCGAGTCTAACCCTGATATGCGTGAGTTCTAGTCACAGGCGCCCAATCGGGTCATATAGGTGGAAGTGTGAACTATCTTTTCTCTAACCCACCGTGTGGGTCCACCATAACCTGTGACCACTCATTAGTGGCCAGCTCCAATACACTTTTCTTTATATCTAATTAGTGCAAAGGAAATAAATTTAATAAATCATTATATAGATAAATTAATGAAAAAGGATACAAATTCTGTTTCTATAGAGTTGTGACAGCCCTCTGGCTTTTATTCAGCTGTCCTCAGCTGAAAATCTTCTTGATATTATTGTAGAATATTTGGGTAATCCTTCATGAATTTTTCATCTACCCACTGTGCATCTGTGGTGGGTAGATTCTTGAATTTTAGCAAGAATTTTCATGTCACAAGGCCACTTCTCGTGGTTCGATCCTTGAGAAACAAAATCTTTTCAGGTTCCAAGAGTTGCTCTGTTTCTTCAACTTCTGGGGGATCTTCAGTAATGGGTTCCTTTGGTTCTGGTCCTATGTAAGGTTTTAGCAAACTTACATGAAAAGCATTGTGTATTTTCCAATGAGTAGGAAGCTCAAGTCGATAAGAAACTTCATTTATTTTCTCAATCACTTTGAAGGGTCCAAAGTATCTACTGGAGAGCTTTGGAAAAGATGAATTTTGACCAGAACCTTGTTTGAGCCTGCTTTTATCAAACTTTAGCAAGACATATTGACATTTTTCAAAAGCCAAAGGTCTTCTTCGTTTATCTGCTTGCTTCTTTTGTCGCTCTTGCGCAACTTTGATAGTGGCTCGAACTTGATCCATTGTTGTTTTTAAATCTGAAGCAAACTCATCAGCAGCAAAAATCTTATCTTTAGTGCGAATAATTGGAGGGGGAATCACTTTACCCTGTACTATTTCATTTGGAGCTTTCCCTGTGGATGAGTGCACTGTATTGTTGTAAGCAAACTCCAATAATGGAAGATATTTCTCCCATTGTGACTTATGTTCACTAACATAAGCTTTCAACATATCCAAAAGAGTGAGATTCATCACCTCTGTTTGGCCGTCAGTTTGAGGATGAAAAGCTGAGGAGAACTTTAAAGTGGTTCCCAAATTCTCAAATAAAGCACGCCAAAAGTTACTTGTGAATTTGGAGTCTCTATCTGAAATGATCTCAGAAGGCATACCATGTAATCTGAAGATATGTTGAATGAAAAGTCTTGCAGCTTGTGCGGATTTCAATGTTTTATGACATGGAATAAAATGTGATTGTTTACTGAATCTATCAATTATGACCCAAATCATATCATGACCTTGAGGTGTTTTTGGAATACCTGAGATGAAATCCATTGTGATAGATTCCCATAGATCTTTGGGCACTGGAAGAGGTTGTAACAATCCTGGAATCTTCTGCCTATCATATTTGGATTTTTGGCATACCAGACAAGCCTCAATGAAGTTATGTGTATCTTTTCGTAATGTTGGCCAATAAAAGTAGCGCTCAATTGCACTTAGAGTGGCTGCCCTCCCTCTATGCCCTGCATAAGGGGGTTCATGACTTTCTTTAAGCACCTTTTGTCGAACAGGAAGAGTGACACAAAGGTGATTGTTCATGAGAAGGTAACCGTCTTTGATGGAATAATCTGGATGAGAACCTCCTTGCTGTAAATTTGACCAAATTGCTACAAAATCAGTATCTTCATCATAAGTATTCTTCATCGTTTGAAAATCTTCACGATGAGCCACTGTAATAGTTGCAATGCGAGGCACTCTAGAAAGTGCATCAGCAACTACATTTTGTTTCCCTGGAGTGTACATAATTTGAAAATGAAACATAGACAAGAAATTTTTCCATCTTGCATGTTTCTCCTGCAAATGCTTTTGAGTCTTGAAATACTTCAAGCTTTGATGATCGGTTTTAATAAGGAATTCATTGCCTAAAAGATAATGTTTCCATATCTTTAAAGCATGAACCACTGCTAAGAGCTCCTTTTCATAAATGTCATACCTTTTCTCCACATCATTTAGACGGCGGCTTTCAAAGGCTACGGCATGGCCTTCTTGATTTAGCACTGCACCAATACAATCACCGCAAGCATCTGCTTCCACCACAAATGGTTTTACCAGATCTGGAATGATAAGAACAGGTCCAGAAGTAAGAGCTGTTTTCAGCCTTGTGAAGGCTGCCTTCTCTTTTTCCTTCCATTGGAAAGAGATCTTCTTCTTTGTAAGGTCATGAAGTAGAGAAGCCATATGTGCAAAATGCTTGATGAAGCGGCAGTAATAAGAACATAAGCCAAGAAACGATCGCACCTCATGTACATCACGAAGATGAGGCCATTCTTGGATTATCCTGATCTTTTCAGGATCCATTTGAATCCCTTCAAAAGAGATGACATGCCCAAGGTAATTTATTTTATGCATGAAAAATTCACTCTTTTTACCATTTACCAAGAGTTGATTTTGTTGTAGTAATTGTAGAACAATTTCCAAGTGTTGATGATGCTCCTCTTCATTCTTGCTAAAGACAAGAATATCATCAAAGAAAGTACCGACATATTGTCGATGCTCTCTAAAGATGCGCTCCATCATTCGATTAAAGGTGGCTGGTGCATTGGTTAATCCGAAAGGAACCACCAAGAATTCATAAAGACCGTATGAAGTGCGGAAAGCAGTTTTGTGTACATCTTGTGGTATTACCCTAATTTGATGATAACCACTCTTTAGATCAATGCGGCTGAAAACCTTTGAGCCTCCTAGACGATCCAAAATGTCGTCAATTCTGGGAATAGGAAACCGATTCTTCACAGTGATTTTGTTGAGGGCTCGATAATCAATGCACATCCTGAATGTGCAATCTTTCTTTTGAACAAGAAGAACCGGTGAACAAAATGGTGAGCTACTTGGCCTAATTAGCCCACGGTTGAGTAGGTCTTCGACTTGCTTTCTGATTTCTTCTTGTTGAGGACGGCTCACACGGTATGGTGCTATATTAGGAGGAGAACTGCCCGGAATAATATCAATATGATGGTCTTTAGGCCTTTCTAGGGGAAGTTGATAAGGAAGATCTTTCGAAAAACAATCTTTATACTTTTCCAAGAGCTGAAGTTGCTCTTGGTTTTCAGCATTCATATTATCTTTTACATCAGTGACATAAAGCAGACAACATTGAACACAATCCTTAATTGCTCTAGAGACTTGCATATGGCTTACCATAGGTATGGTGTCTCCAGAAACTCCAGCTTGGATCTCGTACTTCTTGCCATTTTTGGTGAGTTCTACCTTCTTTTTCTGAGAGAAGATGGTTGAATCTACTCTATGATTCCAGGGCATGCCAAGAATCACATTGCAACCATCAAGGTCTCCGATACAGAAGGTATCTTCGTCACTGTAGCCTTGAATTTGAAACTTGAGCCTGCCAATGTAGGGTATCACAGTCTTCACTGTGTCACCTTCATCAGCATTCAAAGCTTGGCGAACTTCTGCCGGAGTGTCCATCTCTTCATTCTTTAATCCAAGCTCTTTAGCTAATTGCAAGGAAATAATATTTTCATTCGCCCCAAGATCTATCAAGAATAGTGCTTGCTTACCTTGCAACTGTCCCCAAGCTTTTAATAATTTGTGTCTCTGGAGTGTGAGTTGTGTTTGCAACTACATCACTAATAGCATTGATTTTCACTGGCGACTTAGGCTTGTTGTCAGAAACCTTGCTTTGTCCCTTGTTTGGACATTGCTTCGCTATGTGGCCTGTTTGTCCACATTTAAAGCACTTCCCTTCTTTCATGAAGCGTTGCTTTTCTTCTTCGGAAAGCTGCTTTGCTTGTGGGTATAGATTGGAGCGAAATTGAGGAGCATTAGGAGCTGCATAGGGCTTCATCTTCTTTTGATTTGATGGCTGCTTTTGCCACTGTTTTTGTCCTTCATTTGGGGCTGAATACTACTCATCGTCAGCTACTCTCTTCTTATCATTCTTTTGGAATGATTTGTTGCCATTGTGCTTCATTTCCCATGTCTCAGCATGGTCAATGAGTTCCCTGAGACTAGAACAATGATAATGATTAAGAGCAGTACGAAGTTTAAAATGCAAACCTCCTTGAAACTTCCTAAGCTTTTCCAAACTGCTGATCTTCTTGAAATGTTGGACCTTCAAAAGTAGCTCCCAAAATCTCTTGGTATAGTCACCAAGTGACTCATTTTTCCTTTGCCAAAGCCGATCCCATTCCATTTTTACATCTCTTTTGAAATGAACAGGAAGAAATTGGCTTTGTATCAGGCGAACAAAGGACCGCCATGATTTTGGGGCAGCATGATCATATTCCAACCCCGTCCACCAAGTATGGGCTAAGTCAGTTAAATGTAAAGCTGCAAACTTAATCTTTTCTTTTTCTTTATACTTGTCACGACCATACAAAATTTGAAATGGACGAATAAACTTGAGAAGAAGATCAGGATTTCAGGAACCATCATACATACTGAACTTGATCTTCTTTTCAAGTTGAGATAGTGACTTAGTCTTCTTCTTCTTCTTATGCCTTCGTCCATGCTCGGATCTTGAGGTTGAAGATGATGAAGTGCTTGATGGGGATGAAGATGGAGACGAGGGTGAAGAATGTCGATGCCTTTGACGATGATGAGGTCTTCCACGAGAAGGGTGTGACTCTTCATTACTAGAAGAGGATCCATCAGAATAGGCGCCAGATGACTTTGAAGAAGAGGATGAGCTTCGACGCGATCTCTTTCTTTATATTGAAGTAGAATGGGACTGCCTCTTAGAAGTAGTTGGACTTCTTGATCGGCTCTTTTCATTGATATGGCTTTGTCTCCTTGAAGTAGATGGGCTTCTTTCCTTGAATTCTTTGGGATTTGTCAACTTTTTCTAGTTTGAGAAGTTGCTCACGAATTTGCTGATTCTCCTCTCTAAGACTTTGAATGGCTTGAAGGATAGCACTCGATTGATCCATTGAGACTAAAGAAAAAAAATATGCTCAAGCACTCAATGCAAGGGCTAAAACAAACAAACTTATAGTTGTAAGCACTACCAGTGTTGGGGGTGAGGACCGAGCCAAAGCTCTGATACCACTGTAAACGCCCCGAACAACGTAGTATGCTTAACAATTATGATATTTGCTTGTTTTTGAGATTTAATATAAAAGAGAATGAACACTTAAAGCTGAAAATGAAAATTACTCACAAAATTACAGCCATGAAAATGTAAAAGTAATGGAGACAAGATTGAGGGTTGAAGATGGGCAACCCCCCCCGAAGGAATGTATTTCTGCTCAACCCAAGTCCCTTAGGGAAGAGCTTAGTTACAATCAACCTGAGAGTGAGAAGAAGTAATTCTCACTCTCACAAGATCATGCAAAGATGTACAAACACACATGCATTATCTATTATGCAACGATAAGAACTGATTTCTTTACAGTATGAGAGAAGAAAAAGGGGAATTCAGCCTTTCTCCATCGTTGATCAGCAGTACATGGATAGAGAGAGCTTGCTTCTTGTAGCTAAAATGGAAGAAAGAGCTCAAGAAGGAGGTGTTGTAATGAATTTAAAGACTTGCTGTCTTGTAAAATAATAGTGATAGAAGAGAGAATATGGAGGAATTTGATAATGGAGAAGTGGGGGATGATGATGGGGATGGATGGGGCCAGTTTCTGGCTATCTGTGGGTGCTGTACATGAGTTTACAGCAAAGAAAAATGATGATCAATGAAGAAAAACGAGCTCTTATTTATAGGAGAGGGGAGAGCTAGTACAAAAGGGGAAAGTGGAGTAGCACAAGACAAGTGTCCAGCCACATGTCATGAGATGTGACAAGTGGTGGGACACTTGGAAACTTGTGTGACAAGTGTCTTGACACTTGTCTCTTCTTTATGGCCTTCCTTTTTGGGTTGAATACTGTCAAGAATAGAAACAACCAAATTTAGTAAGCACAGTCAGAGTACAGAACTTACTATTTTTAGAATGACATCCCTATTTTTTTAGGACTAGCATTTTTAGGCTAATTCGAGGCTCCTAAAATTTAGGGATCTCCTAGAATTTAGGGACCCCCCCAATATGGGTATCATATGAAAGCTTTTTCCGTGTATATCGCAAAAATGGTATCTGAATCTTCATGTGACTTTCCTATGCAAAGAAATGTGCATTTCAAGCTTTCAGCCCACACATGCACATTATACAAGCATTTCATGATCATGCCATCTTGTTGATTGTAACTGTCTGTTCTGGTGGATCTAGCCCACACTTCAAGGCATCAATCCTTTCTATGTGCGAGTCTAACCCTGATATGCGTGAGTTCTAGTCACAGGCGCCCAATCGGGTCATATAGGTGGAAGTGTGAACTATCTTTTCTCTAACCCACCGTGTGGGTCCACCATAACCTGTGACCACTCATTAGTGGCCAGCTCCAATGCACTTTTCTTTATATCTAATTAGTGCAAAGGAAATAAATTTAATAAATCATTATATAGATAAATTAATGAAAAATGATACAAATTCTGTTTCTATAGAGTCGTGAC
The DNA here is from genome assembly GCF_053477565.2 of Lygodium microphyllum. Taxonomy (NCBI): domain Eukaryota; kingdom Viridiplantae; phylum Streptophyta; class Polypodiopsida; order Schizaeales; family Lygodiaceae; genus Lygodium; species Lygodium microphyllum. The sequence goes on from NC_141150.1 coordinate 37,296,936, forward strand.
ACTTTTTATATGCCCTTCATGTAAAATGTTGGGAAGACTTTGGGGTATTTGGATAGGAGGGTGGGCATCAAATCTTAACCATGTATCTTCCATGCATTAAAAGTGTATTTAAAGCCAAGTCTTATGCACTAAGTATACATGTCAAATCACCTTATGTATGATAACACAATTAGGTTGAAAAATACATGGATGGATAATATTTACCTTGGACTCCTTGACTCAATAACTTTAGGTGGATGTGACATCCTTAGGAATAGGGATATTACGTTTTACTCACGAGGTTCATCATACCCTTCAAAGATCCATGCCCCTTTTATGATTTAACAATACCTTTTGTTTAGGAAAAAAACTTATGCAATATAAATACCCCTTTTGTGAATAAATACACACGTCTTAAAACATTTCCTTCTATAATATATATAAGATTATGTTTTTTCAAACTCCCTTTTTTGAACTCGATGCACATTTCCATACATAGTGAGCTCCCCAAGATTGACTTTTTAAGAAATTTATTTCCACTATATATCAATTACCAAGAGAGTTGAACTTGGGAGCATTCCAACTTTAAAGAATCTAGGCTCAAAAAAGTCATGAACCATTTCAACTTTCAAGAAACTCAATTATTGAGTTAAGAGTATTACATTGATCAAGTGAATTAGAACACATGATTATCAAAGCCAACTTGGGTAATTAAGGGTAACCATATCAAGCCACATGCATGTGTGAGCCAATTAACTATACAATCATTAAGAACACATTCTATTCAAATCCCACCACATGATTATCAAAGCTAGGTTGGGTAATTGGATGAAACTATATCATGCATTACTTGGTATTGGCTCAATCAGGCCACAACTTTGGTACATATGTGTGAGCTCATTCTACAATCATTTAAGTCCACAATAGTATCTTTTGGAATTAGAGCACATGATTATCATAGTCTAACTTCGGAATTTTGTTGGGCTATTTCAACCTTTTGATCATGAAATACTATCTACACCATCATTAGTTCTTAATGACATCACTATCGGAATTAGAGCACGTGATTATGAAAAGACTTAAATGCTACGCCATCATTAGTTCATGATCTACACCATTGTTAGTTCATTAAGACATCACATTATCTATATTGGAATTAGAGCACATAATTATGAAGAGTCTTTTAACTTTGGGCAATGAATGCAACTATAGACATTACCTTGAGTTACTTCAACCCAACACACTTGATTGTAAAACATCACTAGTCCTATTTTAACCCCATCATCATTAGTTTGCATATACCCAATTATTTTTACAATTAAGATCACATGATTGGTTGGCCTTCTCTAGTCTGGTTTTATTTTTCCTTCTATATTCTGTTTTGCTTCATAAGTTGAAGCAATGTTCCTTGCTCGAGATTGTATGAAGTGCTCTAGTTTGTTTCTCCTTGCCCTATCTAGCTCTACATATCCTCTTTATTTTGTTGTTGCTTCATAAGTTAAAGTGTCTATACTATCATTCCAAGTGTCTAGAATTTGTCACGTCAATGCATGTGGCTTCATAAGTCTGGACCATTTCAATCTTGATCCATTAGGCGACAATCAAATTTCAATCTATGAACCACAAGCTCAAAATTCTTTGGAAGGAGAGGAAAGTGTTCTTAGGTTAATGGCGAAATTCGTGCTTTTGTCTTAGCCAATTTCTCAAAGAGCTTTTACCCAGTTTAAAAGTTACATACAAATGACATTTTAAGCTAGGCCAAGTTCTTGAGAGCTTTTAATTGGAAAAGTTACGAGTTAAATGACTCTATTGACCTCGTGCTTCGTCCTCACCTCCATTTTAGCTGGTTGAGTGAGCTGCTTCAAAACTGGAAAGCTACCATTGCTTAGGTGGACAGTTAGTCAACTTTACAAAAACCAACATACCATAGTAGGTCTTAAGCATCAAACATGTAAATCCTAATAATAGTAGGTCTTAAGCATCAGACATGTAAATCCTAATAAACTTTCATTGTTCATCCGCCTTCTTGATATCCAGCAGTATGGCTGCCAAGTCCACAGTGGAGGCTGAAATCTTGAGCCCCTCCTTCAAATTGTCCACAGTGGATTTGATCTTTTTTTTCAAGTCCTCGCGTCAATTTTAAGAAGAATACTTGCTACCAAATTCGGAATTTTCCACCATATCCACCATATGCTTATGTAACTCCATGAACAATGGTAATCGTATGCTTATGTTTCTAACGCGAAAGCATGTTTATATAACTCCACGAACAATCTCAACCTCTATTGGCTTATGTCTACAAATCTTTAAAAGACATCCATATGTCTGTTAGCAAATGGAAATGCATGTACGAGACATCACCTGACATGTTCAAATTAAAAATCATCTAATATTCGGCTCCGAGAGAATTTGGGTCCTGGGCACAATTATTAAACTTTATTACTAACTCGCGAGAAATATGTACAGTCTGCGCATTCAACCAAAAAATGAAACTCCCCTCCCCCCCCTCCAAGTACGTACGTACTTCAGCGTTTTCATATGTACATTTGTTGGTGCCCAGGATGATCGGTGCCAGGTGGTGTGCGCGAGCGGCGTGAGCTTCGCTAGCACGGCTATATTTGATTAGGCGAGCAGCGACAGCGCGTCCTCCACGAGCTCCTTGCCGCTCTCAAGGAACCTCTCCACCAGCTCCGGCAGCTGCGAATCAGAATTAGGTCGACGCCGATGATTTCCTCCTGTTCTCGCTCCCACTCGCCATCATCATGTCTCCTGCGGTGCTCTTCGTGACGACCGCGACCAGCTGCGAAGATGAACTCGTCTTCCTCACGCCCCCGGACCAGCTCCTCAAAGGTCCTCTCATCCACGCGCAAAGCGGTGCGCAGCACCTGTGTGGGTATCCCGCGATACAGGGAGTTCCGCCCGGCCAGGAAGGAGAATGATGGGTTGTCGCTGGTGATGAGGTTGATCCACTCCAGCCCCTGATCGCCCGCGATCTTCAAGGACGGGTGGAACTGCGGGATGGCCACCACGGAGTCCTCTCGCACCTCCTCGTTGAAGGCGCTCCGGCCGTCGCCCGTTGACACCTCAATCCTGCCGTTTCCGCGCGTCACGTAGATGAGCTGGTGAGGGTTGAGGAAGAAGAGCGGCGCGAAGATGGCGTTCTGCAGGTCGAGATGAGGTGGAAGGTGAGAATGACATATTGCCATATTTCGACAAGCGTGATGATATATACATCTAATGAATAATCGCGCACATACATATTAGCGCATGCTGGTCGTGCATATTAATGCAATAATTACCGGCTCCAGTTGTCCCCTCCCCACGCTGAACCCTACTGCGCTCAAAGCCGGGAGCTTGTGTCGATTCACAATCTGTGTCTCCCCACCATCCCGAACATAGACATCGGGCCCCTGCGCTCGGGTACTGTACCTGAGCTCCTCGAAGTAGTCGAAACTGCTTCGGCTGCGCTCAGCCATCTCGATAGCATTCTCGTTATTAATCTCAGTATCGCGGCTAAAACCACGGCGGCGCCCTCGGCGATGTTCCTCTTCGTCCTCCTCTTCCTCCTCATAGTGCTGCCGTCGTCGACCCGGCTCCTCGAAGGAGATCCTCCGCTCAACTCGAATTATATCGACGTCACTCTGGCGCCCTAAAATGGAGCGGAGTGTGTCCTCGTCGACGCCCCACGCCTCGTCGACGCCCCACGCCTTAGCAAGTGTCTCCTCGCTGAACCCGTGGAGGATAGAGCCGAATCTCTGCTGTTTGGCGCCGGCGAGACCAAATTGCTGATATATACAGTACAAATGGATGAAAAAAGGTCAGACGCGATACGTCGAGTATGTATGAAAAAAGGTCAGAAGAAATCTATCCTCAGCCGGACTTATGCTCACTGCTAGTGAAAATTTATAGGAAGACAGAGAGAGAGAGAGAGAGAGAGAGAGAGAGAGAGAGAGAGTGTATACATTCCGCATAAGGCATTACATCACCTGCATCTGTCCTGGATTCGAGCCGAAGGTTGTCTCTGCGCTTAGAGAGAGAGAGAGAGAGAGAGAGAGAGAGAGAGAGAGAGAGAGAGAGTGTGTATACATTCCGCATAAGGCATTACATCACCTGCATCTGTCCTGGATTCGAGCCGAAGGTTGTCTCTGAAGCGCAGAGCACACGATGGCGACGGTTGCCATCATTGTACCACCAATAGTTAGACAGTGCCCTTGGGCAACGCAATCACATCGTCCCTGTCGACGCGACGCACTAGCATGTTGGGGCGGTACTCAGGACGGACGGGGAGGACGGCACCAAACCATCCTTTGCCTGCAGCAAACAACGGTCGATGAACATGTGATCATCATGAGAGGACGTCGATAGCAAGCAAACAAATGAAGTGAACGTGAAGTCAAATGATATGGTGCCCTGCTAATACTAATTATTACCTTCCAGCACGACCGCCACCTTCTCTGCATCTGCGTACTGCGGCAGCAGCAAGCCGTTGTCTTCCAGCTGGAGGTCCGCCATGCCCACATAAGCATTCTGAAAGGCCTCGACGCGCTCCCTCCAGATGCGATAGCTACCCCCGTCCGACCTCAGTACCTCGCGGGCCTCTCCCAGTCCCAGGTCATACTGCTCTTCCTCACCCCGGCGGCGGCCCTCCCGCTGCTGCTGTTGCCTCGCAGCCCTCCCCCACCCTGCCAGCAACAGAAGCGCGAGCACTAGCAGTCCACCCCTCATTCTCAACATGATCATATACAGCTGATGATTATAATAGAACTACTGATCACTGAAGGTTACTGCAGCACAACTCCTGGAGAGCCCTCTGATGCCATGGCCTTTTATATACCGGAAGGCCTCGCTGCTTTGCTCCGTTTTAGAAAGCCAACATCATGATTGCGACAGGCGGCCGCATTTGGGCTCGTTATGGAAACATGCAGCATCAGGATGCGGCGATCTGCTTCCGCATGGGGCACAGTCGCACTTATCTGCCATGTGGCGCACACAGCGTTTTACCCCTTATGGGCTTTTTCTATTGAATTAATAAAAAACACAACTTGAAATATATCAAAAGAGAAATAGGTTCGTTCCGCCAGAAACACTAACCTTCGGAATGAGGACTGCATACGCATGCGACATATTGACCATTAGGATATGCGCGGGGAGCTTGGACATCACAAGAGTAGCAACCACCGTTACCATCCCTGGAACTTCTCAGACCATGAGAATCTATGAGGCAAGTGGATGGATGACTCATGAGTCCGTGGTATTTATGTCTACTTTTCGAGATTCAAACAAACCATTGTTTCACGTAGTTCTAAATCGCAAGCATACAAGCGGTTTTGTCTCCTCCATTTTCTTATGCATCATACGTTAGTGCCCAACCCCTCTCACAATCAAGGTTCGAAGGTTGATCACTCACAAGAGAAGTTTCCAAAAACTTCAAAAACCCTCATAAACATATTTTAGTTCTATGCTTATTTTAGTTACTTTTTTAGTTTTAATAATTTAAAAATCTTATGTGCTCTTCTTGAAGCTCTCAAATAGAAAAATGAGGTTGTCGAATATCTTAAAAATGACACAATCTAAACATGTCATTGTTATGAAGTCATACATCACAAATGGTCTTATTTCTATTGTTAGAAAGCACATGCAAATGGGAATGGGCGCTCTAAATGGTTCTAAACTTTGTGTGTGGTCAAAAGGATTAGTGACTTAAATATTTTTCCTTTTATGCCACAACATTTTCTCAAGGATATAAGTTATTGAGATAGTTCTCCTTTGAGTGAAGAGTTGATGGGAATTCTTGTTCTTTTTGGATAACAACATTTCTTAGCATGTACTACTACATGACACAAATTTATGAAATTAAATGTCTACCACTACAACATATAGACCCAATAGCGATGTTTAAAGCGATGGAATTATTCACGGTAAAAATTACCATGTCATCCTATTCACGTCGCTATTAGCAACACAATAAATTTGTCATTATTTTAATCGCTATTTGTGTCGCTAATTAGGTTAGCGACACAATAGAAATAGTGATGCTAATAGCGATGCTGATAGTGACAAAAATAGCAATGTTAGAAGTGACGTAAATAGAGATACTAATAGCGGTTGCAGAGTAAATTCCCAACGCAAATAGCAACAGTTATAGAGGGGAAAAAATTAGGTGGTAGGGCATGGAGCCCTGCCACCCTTCTAGCTATATGCACTAAATATTCTTGTATAATTCATTTGCCAATGTCACCTACATCTAATGTCTAGAAATTGTGTATCAGATTTTAAAAAACAAAAGATTCCTATGATTGCCAAAGTTAGATATAATCAATTTGAAAAGGTATTATACAATGAGCTTTTTCATCACATTCTTAGGCCCCAGAAGAAGAAGAGCTTGTGATTGCAAAAGCTAGATATAATCAATTCAAAAAAGTATTACTCAAGGAGCTTTTTTATCACTTGCTTAGGCCCAAGAAGAAGAGCTTCACTTTAAGCTTTAATAACTCCCATTGATCTTTTGCTCACTCGAGCTTATTTCAAACTTGTTCAAGTTTTTTTGGGGAAGCATTTAAACATTTGCAAGAGTTATTCCATGGCATTGGAGCTAGAAACACTTATATAGAGAGTGGTAGTGTCTCTAAGCTCTACTTTTTTCTTCTTGTTTTTACCTACATCTAAGTCATTTTCTTTCTCTTCTTTCTTAGTCTCACCCTCAATCTCAATGGATGGAGGTGTTTCAAGATCAAAAGAATCAAGCTCATCCTCCCCCTTCTCAAACTCTATTTCTTGAGCTTGTACTCCAAGTAGCTCCCTGAAATGAACGAATTTTTCTTTACCAAGTGATTTGGTAAAGATATTTGCTACCTGGTCTTCTATCTTACAATGCAAAATTACTTGAAATAACACACAGAACAATCTGTCGTACAAGTACCATTTCCTAAGGGAAATGGTAATGAACCTCTATGTGTTTGAATCTAGCACGATAGATGGGATTTCTAGCCAGCATCACACTACTAAGATTGTCACAATGCAATGTGACTTTGTTGTCCAAGTGGATACCAAAATCATGTAGCAGTTTCACAAGCCAAAGTGCTTTGCATGTCGCTAAGGCTACACCCTTGTATTCTACCTCTATATACTAGATAAAGCAATGGTGGGTTGCTTCTTACTACTCTAGTTGATCATACTATTACCCAAACTAAAATAATAACCATTGGTTGACCTCTTGTCATAGATACAACTAGCCCAATCAGCATCTGTATAACCTATCAAGTTAAATGATTTTCCATGCTCATGAAATAGCCCATAATCAGCAATACCCTACACGTATCGCATAATCCTCATGATTGCATCTAAGTGTGGCTTATGAGGTTTCTGCATAAATTGGCTAATCAGCCCCACTACATAACTCAAGTTAGGGCAGATAATAATAAGGTAAATCAGGATCAATCCCGAGAAGTACTTCAGCTCACCAAGATCCTTGCTTTGAATTCATCATGTAACATTGCTTTAATTTCAGCAATCCCATGATCATCATCTCCAATGATAGCTTTCTGACAAACAGTCTAACTTGCATTTCACTTTATAAATCCATTTGCTTAAAGACATCGAGCACCTCATCCTTGTAATTCAAAATGTACAACCATGTGTATCGATTGAAATCATCTATCCAACCGACACTAGATTTGCTGCGAAACTCAAGAAGAATGACAAGACAAGCATCAAGAATCACCATCAAGCAGAAAGAAGATCCAAGCTCAAGACCAGACATAGTATCTCTTGATACCATACAAAGTGTGTCTTCACATTATCTTACACTTGTGTCTCTTAACACATTGAAATACAACTCTTTTGCTGCTTAATTGAAGCTTATCAACATGGTAGAGCTTTAGTAAATAACAAAGTTCAATGGAGAAGGTTTCCATGTCTGGAAGTAAAAGAGCATGTACCACCTCATGAGGAAAGGCCTCTGGGATCTCTTTGAAGATGATGAAGGTGATATAGATGACGGAAAATAAGATTCAGAAAGCGGGATTCTTACAGTAGCTCCACCAAAAACCAAAGAATGGAAGAAGATGAATAACAAGACACTAGGCATCATTGCTTGGGGACTAAGTGATGATGTGCTACATCATATCTTTGGCATTAGAGATGCTAAAACTTCTTGGGAGGATGTTTGGTACCCAAGCAAATAATTTAAGGGTAAAATCACTCATGCAATTTTATAAACTGGATATAAAGATAGTGCTTCTAGACCATACACATTAACAAGTTCTCTCTCTCTCTCTCTCTCTCTCTCTCTCTCTCTCTCTCTCTCTCTAGATATATATATATATATATATATATATATATATATATATATCCCCCTTGCGTTGATCTCTCTCCCTTCTTCTCTCTATACATCTCTTCATCAATAAAAAGAAAGAGAGAAAGAAATAAAAGAGAAAAACAAAGAGAGAAGAGAGAATGCACTTACCTCAAAGCTTGAAAAAGAATCATTTCACGCTTCTCTCCTTCTTCTTTACTACAAGAGAAAGGCCCTATAGACGTGCACTGTACATGCGAAATAGCGGGCGCGTTTATCAACGCGTCTATTCGCGCTAGTATACAGAATGCGTCTATACTCATGTTTATAAACACGCCTATAGATGCAAAAATAAACACACATATTTTTAATTTCTCATAAAGTCCCTAAATATGACCAAACATCTTAACAGCTATTATTTGTTTGAATACATTACCAACTTTACTTGTTTTTGAGTATTACAAATATATATCCAATCATTCAAAGCTAATTATATATGCTACAATGAATGATCAATCTCATCTTCAATGAGATCGGCCCTTGCTAGACTATCTACCTCTAGGTCTATGTTACCAATAGGCAATGAAACAAATAAGTCTATCCCACTGTCAGATGTATTGCTATGCTCAATTTCTTCTTCATCATTTGCAACCATATTATTATGCTCTTCTGCACTTCTTTGAACATCCTCGCGGGGATCATCTTGCACTGCATCATGTATATCATCGATCATGGCATCATCGTGTGCATCATCATCGTGTGCATCATCATTGGTTGTTGGATTGTCATCAACTATCTCTATGTTGGTAGCATTGCCATATATTGGTTTTGAACGATTAGATATGGAGATGACGTGCCACCATCGATTATTGTTTACCATTGGATGATACACAACCTACATTTAAAAAACAAAAAGTAAGCAACTTAGATATTTATTGTATTTTAAGAATGTATCAAGAAGTAATATATATATAAATATATAGTTTCTAATATACCTACTCACATTGTTGAGGTAGTACGAATGTGTCATTCTTGCCTTGGTGAAATTTTGTAGAGTCAATCACTACAAAACCACTTGGATGATATCTAATTGTGCAATGCTCACCCATTGTTACTACTTCTTTAAACCACTTCACATCTAGTATATATATATATAATCGGCTAAAGTCAAGCTTCAAAATATATTGGATCAAGCCACAATAACCTTCCATGGTGCCATTGGTATCCTGGAAGTTTGCAAGGATAACAAAATCCTGGGTATTTTTCTTATCATCTATACGTTGAGTTCGAAAATGTTTGCCTTCACACCAAATAGCATTGAACAATGTGCACTAGTAGTACATTGTTGAGATCATATTAATGATTTAGTTAAAGATGAAATATGTGAAATTATTATATCATATATGACTAAAAATAATTTAATTATAAATATATCTCACCTTTGATAAGCAACCTCATGCGTATTCCCACTCCTCTTTCGATATATCCATCGCCTCCTCTTTTTCCATATTCTCCATTTCTTCATGTAGCCAATCTATATCAATATGATGTGGAAGCGCACTTAAATGTTCTGGATATGGGACATTACGTCCATATCTAGCACGAAATGCTTGCCTTTCGTTTACTCTTCTTGCCCTTGCTTCTTTATATAGTGTCACCCGTTTGCTTATTACTTCGTTGTTAAGCACACAAAATATATTTAACTTGCGAAGTTCCTCTTTCATTATCACTTTTCTCCTTCCTTTTCCTTGAGGTATTATAGAGGTCGTCCTCAAATCTTCATAATCTTTCCATAGTCGTGGTAAAGAGGAGTCCACTTTAGTAAGATATTCAGAGATTTGTACAAGGAATGATTGCACTAACCAACTCTTATCCATGCTTCCCTGAGGCCATGCGTTTTGCCTCACAAAATCTTTTAGGGTTTTCATAAAGCGCTCTAGAAAAAACATCCACCTTGCATGAACTACCCCATGAATTGCGATCTCATCAATCAGATGTACGAGTAAGTGTACTTGAGTAGTCAAAATGGAGCGAGGAAAAGTTTCCTCCTGCACCAAACAAACCACCTCAATGGACAATATTTGAGCCTCTTGCAACATATTTTGATCGATTTCCTTCAAACTCACAAATCTACCAACATGCAATTGAGAACGATGATTAGTTTTGTCCATAAATTAGAGCGGGTTTACTATGTGATGTACGTAATATGTAAACTAAAAAATAAGTATAAAGTATACATACCTCGCGAGCTCACCCATCTTGTGAATGATATCATGCACATATTTCGAAACACTATGGGATATGCTAGTAGGAAGGATGAACTGTATGTAAATATTCATACATTGTTAATTAGTCTACATAGTTACTGCACTAATTAATATATTTATGGCTATGAAAATCCTTACCTGAATCATTTTGTGCCAATCATGAGACTTTAAACCGGATAGTTGCTTCACACCTCTTTTCTTTTTCTTTATGAAGGCTCCCTTGAGGCATCTCATATATCCTGTGGGAGTTCGAAAGCTACATATATGCTGCTTTACCATCTTTTCTTTGGTCTTCGACAACGTCCAAGGTGCACGTGGTAACTTGATCTTTCCTCTAGGTGTCTGATGCATGACCAAGCTTGTCTCATATGTCCAATGCTACGTAAATCCTCCCTTACATTGATAGAATCACGAGCCTCGATTAAGTGATCCCATAATGTAGAGGCAACATTCTTGAATATATGCATGGGATGCAATAGGTGATTGATCTTGACTTCAATCTAATATGGGAGATGAAAAAATATAGAGAATCTAAGGCACAAACAATATTATATTTCTTTTTCTCATAATGGAGTGTACTTTAAAGACAAAAAAATGAAGTAAACTAGTTACCGACTCATGCCGAGTGGAGGATGATCATTGGCATGTGTCCAAGTGTCCTTCCAATCTTGAATGGTCAGAGATTGTGGAGTTCTTCCATTAGTGGGGGGTGCATATTTGGGGTGGTCAATAGGAAGAAAACGATGATGATTGGCATAGATAACCTTCTTCAAGCGTGTTGGTCTAGAAGAAACCAAAGAGGGACCGCAAATTGGACATACATGATATCCTGATGTAGTTACACCTGTAAAAAACAAGTGGATTAATGATGACATATATTTGATTAAGGGTAAGAATGAATAAAATAGAGTATGTAACTACCTGAACACTCTCCATAGCCTAGAAAGTCATGCATGGTCCACAATAACATACCCTTTAAAGTGAAATCTCTAGAGGACAATGATGCACTCACATCTTGCACCTCAATACCTCTCCATAGTTTTTCTAGCTCCTCGATCAAAGGCTCTAAGTAAACGTCCATGTTTTTTACTTTGTGTTTTCCAAGAATCAAAAAGGACAACATTACATGTCATTTTTTTATTGCCATGGATGGAGGGATATTATGGTTCACCAATACCACTAGCCATACACTATATGAGGTGCTTTTGATACCAAATGGATTTATTCCATCTAATCCTAGACTAAATCTCAAATTTCTAGACTCTTCTTTGAAAGTAGGCCACAAATTGTCTACGTGTTGCCAAGGTGGTGTATCTGAAGGAATTCTTCACTTTCCATCACTTGAATGGTGACTAGCATGCCATGACACGAGTCTCGCAATAGATTCACACTTAAACATAAGTTGAATACATGGAATAATAGGAAAATGTCGCAAAACCTTACGAGGCACATCCATTGATTTCATCTCCTGGTTGTATCTTGGTTCACCACAAATAGGACACTATTGTGCAGATGCATGATCCCCACAAAATAAGATGCAATCATTGACACATGCATAGATTTTAACGTAATTGAGACCTCCAAGAGATTTCAAGAAACGCCTTGCTTGCTACCTTCTAGTTGGTAATTTATTTCCATTTGGAAGCATTTGTGACAATAACCTGCATATATTGTACAAACAGAGTTAACAAACCGCGAATATTGTCTAGAAGCATTTATGAATTAATATCAAATGATACATACTTCAATAATGCATTCAAGCTAGCATTACTCCATCCATAAATGGTTTGTAACTCTCGAGATATGCATGCAGAATGGAGTAGGTGCAACCTTCGTACAATGGATTTTTTGACGCTATGTGTAGCGGGTCATCTATCTCTCTAGTGGAGCCCTCCTCCCGAACCTGATGGGAAAATAAATTGTGTACCATGTTGTCCAAAATCTCTTCCTCCAAAACTTGATGGGGCATTTGAATAGAGCTACTATCGTCGTCATCAGTCTCTACTCTTCTTTAGGACTCTGCCTCCTTGCGTCGACCCTTCGCAGCCTCTCGATGCCCTAGAGGATTCATTTGAGGATGTGGTACCGCATCCTACTCAATTAAAAAAACGAGGTTTTGTTTAATGGTGAAGACGCAACATAGACCAATAATATTTGTGCAAATAAAGCAATAAAAATTACCGGGTCTTTTTCTTGGTCCCACTCTCCGCACATGCTGAGGTGTGACATTGTGATTCGACGTGCTCCAAAAAAAACATCCTCGACAACGATCACACATACATTTGATTTTCCATCGTAGCCAAGCGTCTCGATTGTAAAGACGCAATGTCTCATCCTTACTGGAGGATGTACTGTTTGTTGACTCAGCATGTCCTATACTAGTAGAAGATGACGATATAATTACACTTGAATCATAAGGACATATGTGATTTCATTTGGTATATATGTCATTTTCCCAAATGCATTTATACTTATAACATGGAGGCAAACATTTTGATATTGAAAGACTAGGAAAGTCATGTCATGTTGATCTAAAAACAACCAAAAGCTAGCATCTAATCACTTTCATTGTAACTGCGCGTCTATCAGCGCGTGTAATATGTCTTATTTGCGCATATATACATGCAATTACACGCGCTTACAGACGCGCCACGCAAATATAATTTTTTTTAAAAAAAATTTGTGGCTTTCTTTTCAAACCAATGCTTTCCTGCGTTTTTAAAAAACCAATCCTGAGTTGGAACTCGTTTTTAACTAATCCTGAGTTGGAACGCATAAACAACACCTTAGCAGAGTTTTCTAGAGGTGTTAGTAGCTTTTTTGGAGGATTTTCAAACAAGGAGCAATTCATGGGGGAGATGACCAATTATCTTCGTTACCCTCCCACTGCTGCAGAGGAGGTTTCTAGTGTCATGTCTGGGGCACCTATCACATCTTTGCCTAGCACTGCCGCACAAACACCAAACCTTGGTACACCTCTACTAACAGGTACTCTACGCACTATGCATACACATAGATTAGCTGATGCACAAGGATCAGCTGAAGTACATGGATCGACCGAAGCACGTGCATCTGTAGAAGCACGTGCAATATCAAGTGAGGTAGAGGGTAGTGCTTGTCGAGGGAGGAGGGAGAGTCGTGCGAGAGGACGAGGAGGTCGAGGACTTTGTGGGGGTTGCCTAGGAGGTGGCTCTCAATCACCCTCACCGGGAAATAAGAGAGGTGAGCCTCCACAAATGTACTACTCTATCACTGATATTGGTCGTATCTTGCATAACTCTGAGGGGAGGGAAGTGATAGCCTACTTGAGGAGTGTTGTGCATGGCACATACAAAGATTGCATGATTCCCTTCAAGCACCAAAAAAATGGTTTGTGGCAAGAGGTGCTGCGGGTAGTACATAGAAGGTACCCTAATCTCGAGAATTCACAATTCTCAGATGAGGGTACCTTCTATGTACTACTCTATCACCCTCACCGGGAAATAAGAGAGGTGAGCCTCCACAAATGTACTACTCTATCACTGATATTGGTCATATCTTGCATAACTCTGAGGGGAGGGAAGTGATAGCCTACTTGAGGAGTGTTGTGCATGCCACATACAAAGATTGCATGATTCCCTTCAAGCACCAAAAAAATGGTTTGTGGCAAGAGGTGCTGCGGGCAGTACATAGAAGGTACCCTAATCTCGAGAATTCACAATTCTCAGATGATTGGGGATAGTCAAAGGTGAGAGACGCGCTTCATAACAAGAGGTCTCACCTTATGATGCGCGCCACAAGGAGTCACTGTGGAGACAAGAGCAGGGGCGCCCTGGATATGACCAACCACCCAATTGCCACCGTAGGGAGTGGAAAGAGGCCAAGAAGAGAGCAATAGAGAAAAGGATAAGTCGCTAGCATGCAGAGGTGCGATATATCTAGATGGCAACCATGGGATCGTCGCATTATGGATCCGGTGGCAGGGAGTCATGGAAGACTGAGTTTGTAAGTATTATTTGATTTATTTTTTAAAATTAAATTTTATAATTTATTTCAATTCATTATGTAGTGTGTTCTTATACGTTGTATGTTCAAATTGTTTTATAGTATCATATCATTGGTAGGATGCCTACTCCTAGAGAGGTAGGCTACCATCGAGGTCATAATCGGGCGTCCACTTGACAGCGTTTCTACAAGGAGGGACTCATCACGGAGGAGCAATATAATCATGCCATGAGGATTCCACAACCAGAAGATGTATGTTTTATTTTTTACATGAAAAGTATAGGTAACTCTAATTTATTATTTATAATGGTATTTATATACCTTAATCCTTTGTGTAGGCAAACCCTGATGCAATTAAGGATAGCAAAGGGGGGACTAGCAGTAGCGATGGCGGTAGCAGTGGTGGTAGCGACGATGATGCCTCTTCTGAGGAGATGTAGAGGAGCCCCATGCATGCATGCCTCCCCTTGGCTTGTAGTTTTCATTTTTGATATGTATTAGTTTCAGCTAGTGCTAAAGGCCATGACTATGCTTGAGGTCACAAGTACTAGAATTAATCAGATATAAAAACGTTTTATCTATATATATATGAAATTCTATGTTCTACATACATTGTTTTATTTTCAGTATAAAAATCTTTGAAATAATCTTTCTCTGCTTTCCCTAAGCATATAATTTGATGTTGATGGGGGAAAAAAAAATCGAAGAGCATGTGGCTTTCTCTCTGTTTTTTTTTTTCATACCTCTGTTTTGCACATCTATCAGCGTGTCTAAAGTGCAGGAAAAATGCGTGTCTATTCTCGTCAAAAACTTGCAGCATAAATGCTTTTTTAGACGCGCAGTTACACATGTGTATAGACACATAATATGAATATATCCACTTTTTTATAAATATGATTATATTTTTACGTAGCGCATCTATATGCACGTCTATATTGGCGTGTAACTCTCACTATAAGCACACTTTTAGATGCAAAATTTTAGACGCAGCAGTAGACACGGTAATAAACGCGCCCGACATTTTTTAACATAGTTCAAATATTGCGTCTACAAACGCGTCTATGGAGCCTTTTTGTTGTAGTGCTTCTTCTTCTTCACAGGTTCCCTCCTCCTCCTTTGTAGTTGTCCCCTCTCTTTTAGTGGATGTAGTGGCAATGGCAATGGAAACCTCTCTCTCTCTCTCTCTCTCTCTCAATCTCCCTTGTGTTGATCTCTTTCCCTTCTTCTCTCTATACATCTCTTCATCAACAAAAGGAAAGAGAGAGGTAAAGAAAAGAGAAAAACAAAAAGAGAAGAGAGAATACACTTACCTCAAAGCTTGAAGAATGATCCTTTTGCGCTTCTCTCCATCTTTTTCTTCTCCTTCATGGATTCCCTCCTTCTTCTTTGCGGTTTTCTCCTCTCTTTTTACGGTGAATTGGTGGTGGCAGTGGCCTCTCTCTCTCTCTCTCTCTCTCTTAGTCTCCCTTGCATTGATCTCTCTCACTTCTTCTCTGCATACATCTCTTCATCAACAAAAAGAAAGAGAGAAGTAAAAAAAAGATAAAAACAAAGAGAGAAGAGATAATGCACTTACCTCAAAGCTTGAAGAAGAATCCCTTCATACTTTCCTCCTTTTTCTTCTTCTTTGTGAGTTCCTTCCTTCTCCTTTACACTTGTCTCCTCCCTCTTCGTGTAGGATTATGGTGATGGTGGCGGTCTCTCTCTCTCTCTCTCTCTCTCTCTCTCTCTCTCTCTCTCTCTCTCTCTCGCTTGTTTATAAACCTCTAAAATGCCATGCTCGGGTTTCAACACTTTTTTATGAAGCTCCTCTCTCTCCTCTTTTTTATTTATCTCTATTTCTCCCTTCTTCCCTCCCCACTCTCACTCAATGCATCTCATTGCAAAGACAATCAAATATAGAAATTAAAAAGCTTAAAAACAAAGATATTGAAAGAAATGTCACCCACCTCTCTTTATCTCTCTCTCCTCGCTCTCCCTTTACTTTTCTTTCTTAACCTTCTCTCTCATTCTCTCATTGTTTTCCTATTTCTCTCTCGCTCTCTATTTTTTCTCCCTATCTCTCTATCACTCTTTCTCTCTTCTTTTCACTCTCCTTCCTCTCTTTACGTCACCCTTCTTTTCTACTTCCTCCTCCTCTCTTCCTTTCCTTTCCCTCTTTCTATCTCTCTCTCCCTCTCTTTTTCTGTCTATTTCCCTTTCTTTGTTTCCTTTTTCTTTGCTTCTCCCCCCTCTCTCTCTGCTTGTTTCTCTCACTCATCCTCCTTTCTCCCTCTATCTCTCATTTCTCTTTTCCTCTTTCTCTTTGTTTTGTTTCTCCCCTTTCTCTCTTTCTCGCCCTTCCTTATTTTCCCTCCCTCCCTCTCTTTTCATGCATCTCTTTGCAAAGAAAAACAAAAAAAGAGAAGAAGAGAACACAAAAATAAAGCAAGAAAAGGCAATGTACCTACCTCAAAGGCCTAAAGATGAAACCCTTTGTACCTTCTCTTCGCACCTTCCCTTCCTTATCCCTTGCACACTTCTCTTTCTTCTTCATGTATAGTGGTGGAAACGATGATGGTGTTGATTGGCTTTCCTCCTCTCTCTCGCTCCCTCTTCCTATCACTCTCCCTCTCAAAGCTTTAAGCTCTCTCACTCTCTCTTTTATTCTCTCGCACAAATGTTTTCTCAAAAAATGTCACGCTCGAGTTTTCAAAACTTTTTCCTTAGACTAGCATTGCTAGTAGTGTCACTATGTGTGTCTCTAATTATAATATAATAGCGACACCGCTTTTTTTGCATTGCAAATGGCCATCGCTATTGCTCCATTCCCTTGTAGTGTACTTATTTGAATGCGAGTTAAGAATATCTCTTAGGTTTTTTAAAAACTTGGTTTCTCCCATCATAGTAAGTATGCTCTCATTTGAATATAATTTTTATTCATATTCGTCCCATCATATGTTTATCTTATGATAATACCATGATGGTGCATACTCTATCACAACACAAATACATGTGGTGCAAAGTAAAGTGCACATATGGGCCATGAGCATAGCCTTTCAAGGCTCCCAACATCAACATTGTGACATTTCTTTTTATGTTTTTGAATAAGAAAAGTGTGCTTATAAAGCAAATAATTAGTTTGTGTATATCCTTAGTTTGTGGTCTTTGTGTATGATTATTTTTTCTTACAGTTGTGTATTTAATAAAAGGGATTAACCCCTCATAAGGCCTTATTCCTTGGTTTTGTCTAGTCCTTCTTATGTACTCATTGCGCTAAGCATTAACTTTACAAACTGTATGCATATATTAGGAAAATCCTTCACATGCTAACAAAGGTTGAGAAAATTAAATGTAGATAACAAAAATGACCAAGAGTAGCTCAGATACTTGAAAATAACCAATAGTAGCTAGTATTCCTTAAATATACAAAAGATATGTACATGATTTTGAAGCAAGCTAGTATGGCTTCTAGCACATAATAGGCTACTATGTACATCAAAGCTCATATGTATTGCGAAAAGATTTCACCACCATCCACTCTCTTTGCATCATTACTCTCATCATCCTCATGACTCTCTCACTCTTGTTCTTGGTGCTCTTTGCTCTAATCTCCATCACCCCCTACTCAGCTTCCTCTCTCTCTAACTGCCTCATTAGGTTATCCATGATGCAAAATATTCTATCTTAGAATAGCTCACAACTTTCAATGCATTCAAGAAGAGATATAACTTAACAAATCCTTCGTACCATGATTTCATGCAATTGCTACTCTATGATGATGCCTTGCTGCCATAACTATGTCCATGTATTGAGTTTGTTATGACAATGCCTATAAGTCGATCTTGTGGCTCGTGGGTATTTAGCCAACAATACTCAACTCCAAAATGAAAATACTATGAGTATTAGACATAATTATTTCTAAATAGTAACATATGAAAAAATTAAAGAATATATATACTTACAAAGTCTGCTTTCCATATATCAACACTTCTTGACCCAAAATATGACAAATCCAATCCCTCCAAACACCATATTGGTGAATATGGGAATTTCCCATAAGTTTGGGACACGTGGTCAAATCTTTGGATTTGTCATAACTTGAATACTATAATGCCAAATCGAGTGCTCTATAGCTCAATATATTCCATTTTTCAAGCGCTTTCCAATGATAGGTCACATCATATGGTTTTGAGAAACTTATGAGCATGTTATCCGAGTGCCACCTTTTTAGTAATTAAAAAATGGGAATTGGAAGATTCCCAAACTCACTAATATTGTGTTTCCATTTGGATTCATTGTGCCTCCCTTTGTTTTGGGCTAAAGATCCGCAGCTCCACCCTACTTTCGGCTTTTATCCACTCTTGACCATGTGTGGTCATTAACATTGGCTTAGGATCTAAGCCTTATTAATTTAACATTCTCTTATTTTCCATTGCTATATGTTTGACCATGGCTCTTTGATTTGAAAGTGCCTTTTGGGTCCTTTCTTGCGTCCAATGGTTTGCAAATCTCATATGTAGAAAATTAGGATATTTTTCATGTAGTGCAGCAATGGTTGCCTACAGTGCATTTCGATCTTGGTTTTTGAAAGTTAAAAAGAAATCTCTATAGTTCTCTCACCCTAATTATTCAAATAGCTCCACAACTCCTCTCTCCCATAAGCTTAGTAACCCCTACTCGAAGAATTTAGTTGGTAATACACATATGGCTAGGGCTCTCCCTCCCTCTCTTCATGCTACTACATTCTCTCTCTATTTTTCTAAGGAGAGGGGCTCTAATCACCACCAAAGACCCTCTACCAAAGCAGTCTCTAACTTGGTGCTTATACCCATGGCTACTATGATTCTCACTTTGACCAGACAATTCATCCAAATGATTCTATTGATGGTTTGGATCTTCACAAGGAAACAAACCTAACACTAGTAGAGTGACTCCCAAATCGTTTGTGGTTGAGATGATTGAGAGGTGGTCATATAATCAAATAGTTTGGTTGGGATAGGAGGGTGCCCAAAGAGGGCCTCTATCTCAGAAACCTTTCTCTATCTCTCATCCTTAGGGTTGGGATCTCATGATGATAACTCTTACCATATCAAAAGTTCCATCAAGAGGAATGGAAACATCTACAAAGATACAATATAATAGTCCACTAGTTGCATAGTATCACACACACACACACACACACACATGACTAGTTGAGCTTGAAGTCTCAACACTCCCCCTCAAGCTCAAACTAACTGTTGAACTCCAAGTAGTTGTCTAAACTAGATAAACTTCTCTTTACTGAGTGATTTGATAAAGATATCTACTACCTGGCCTTCGATCTTCACATGCAACAATTCAATATGCCCTGCAAGTACCATTTCTCTAATGAAACGGTGATGAACATTGATATGTTTGGATCTAGCATGATAGACAAGATTGCTAGAGCTAACATCGCAATGGAATCTAACTTTTCTATCCAAATGTATCCCCAAGTCATTCAGCAATTTTATCAACCAAACTGCTTCACATGCCGCTAATGATGCACCCCATGTATTCCATTTCCATGCTAGACAAAGCGACGATTTTCTTACTACTCCAGATGATCATACTAGTAGAGTGACTCATGAATTGTTTGTGGTCGAGATGATGGAGAGGTGGTGATATAATCATATAGCTTGATTGGGATAGGAGGGTGCCCAAAGATGGCCTCTATCTCAAAAACCTTTCTCTATCTCTCATCCTAAGAGTTGGGATCTCATGATGATAACTCTTACCATATCAAAAGTTGCATCAAGAGGAATAGAAACATCTACAAAGATACAATATAATAGTCCATTAGTTGCATAGTACCACACACACACACACACACACACACATACATGCACATGTATACCTATAAGTGCATATGTAGCCTATGCACATACTTGACCCTACAGTATATATGCAACATTATATAAGAAAATAAGACTAATAGCATAACATAACTATGGATTTGTAGTCCTACGTATATGCATATGTATACTCATATCCATACATATACAGATAGGTATATGTGCTTGCCTAGGCACATGTATACATATAGTCATATGCATAGCCTATGCCTATGCATGCATCAATACCTATAATCAACCTTTGAGTATATATACACACATAGACATGTGCATATATTATAGATATGAAAACACATAGGTTAGGATAAACCTAAGTATATGATATACATATGCATATGTATAGATGTATACATGGCCTATATGTATGCATGTGCATGTGTGCATTTGGATTGGTAATTCATGAATATATATATATGCGTATGCCAATATCTAGACATATAGACATATGCATATGCATCAACTATGCATACATAGTACAAGCTCTACATAAGCACATGCAAAGGCCACATAGATCCATATGTATAGGCTATGCAAATACACACATGTACATATAGGTTAAGTGTTCAAAGATGAGAGAGATAGAGTGGGGCCAAAGAGTGAGTAGTCATCTCATCTCATTGATCTTCATTATTCAATCTCTACGAACATGAAAGAGATAGTGCAACGAGGTTACCACTAACCATGAATGACTGTGGTTAGGTCAACATCGACTTATTTAATGTCCCACACATGAGTACAACTAGACACACCTATAGGTAATGTCAGTCACACACACATACATATGACCAGTTGAGCTTGAAGTCTCAACACTCCCCCTCAAGCTCAAACTAACTGTTGAACTCCACGTAGTTGTCTAAAGTAGATAAACTTCTCTCTACCAAGTAATTCAGTTAAGATATCTGCTACTTGGTCTTCAGTCTTCACATGCAACAAGTCAATCTTCCTTACAAGTACCATTTCTCTGATGAAATGATAATGAGCCTCGATATGTTTGAATCTAGCATGATAGACGAGATTGCTAGAGCTAACATCACATTGCTAAGATTATCACAATGCAATCTAACTTTGCTATCCAACTATATCCCTAAATCATTCAGCAATTTCATCAACCAAATTGCTTCACATGCCGCTAATGATGCTCCCCTGTATTCAGCTTCTGTGCTAGACAAAGCAACAGTAGGCTGTTTCTTACTACTCCAACTAATCATACTGCTATCCAAACCAAATGCATAACCACTGGTTGACCTCCTATCATTGGCACAACTAGCCCAAAAAACATCAATGTAACCTATCAAGTCAAGGGTTTTCCATACTCATAAAAACAGTGCCACTACATAACTCAAGTTAGGATGAGTGATAGTAAGGTAGATCAAGCTACCCACCATATGTCTATACATAGTTACATTCTCTACTTCAAGCCCAACATCACAAGGAACTTTTTATCATTCCCTACACAAGAAAAAAAAGGGAAATTCCTATCAATTCACTAGTTAAAAATACACATAAGTAAGAAACCTAAATGATAGGGAAAATGGAACATTTCCTGATTAGAGAAACTAGGGAATCACATAGGAAATTTCCTACATAGGAAAATTTTCCTATGTAGAAATTTCTCTAGGGAACATAGGAAATTTCCTACATAGGGAAATTTTCCTATGTAAGAATTTCCTTACATATAATATTTTTTCTAACTAGGAAATGTTCTATTTTCCCTATCATTTACTTTCCCTACTTATGTATATTCTTAACTAGGGAATTGATAGGGTATTTTCTTCTTTTTTTCTTATGTATGGAATGATTAAAAGTTCCTTATTGTATGTATAGAGAAATAAGAATGATATGAGCCCTTGGTCTTCTCATGTCAAGGATTAGGGGATTTGAGCTTTTGAAGCATCTCTGAGAATGTGTTGTACCCAAGACAAATTCTAAACACAACAAGAGTAGATTCCATCTATGATTCAAGAATGATGCCACCCAATTGTGTGGCTATCTAGACATAAAAAATACAACTATGATAGCAAGGTAGACATTCAATTTGTTCAAGATTTTTTTAAAACTAAAAGGTGTAATTTTCCACCGCAATTATAGTGACAATTGCATAATTATAGTGACTAGACAATCTAGAAGCACTATTTTCTATCAAAAGGCATTACCTAAACTAAAAATTCAAGCATTGGACTTGCGATTCCATTGGCATATTGTGTTGTTAAAAAAAGGGTCGCTTGGAATACACAGGCTTGAATTTGTGAAAAAAGAGGATAATCACATATATACACTAGTGCACTAGACAAAACATGTTTGATTACAATAGTGATCTGGTCTCTCAACTAAGAAAGTACAAAATGTTCCTCTCTTTGTTCTCTTGGATCAAAGTACAAGACTATATAGCACTTGCCATTGTAGAACTTTCCATACTTGCTTGCAAATATAGCCTCTTTTGAGTTTGACTTTATATGCTAGACTTGAGCAACACTCCATTAGTTCGATTGTTGATCCCCTGTAGTCATGCCCTACCATAAAGAATATTAGTTATAAAAAAAATTAGCTCACTGATATACACACAAAATGACTTCCTATGGCATACAGAGAAAAGCCTACTATGACATTGGATGTCATGCCATGCATCTCCATCACACATTGCCTTTGGGCATACACTCAAATAGAAAGCCAATCCACTACCTAAAGACACTCAACAAGTTGCCACAAATACCAAACATGAATAATGCTCATGCATTTGGTCAAGCAGATAACATAAAATAGGAAAATAGAACAAATAAACATGTAAAGCTAACTAAATTCAAGAATTATTTTAAGGAAAGAAATAGGGATAGGTATAGACTAAGATGCCAAACTATTGTATGCAAATATTTATGTTATCAAAATGTATATACAAACCCTCTTCCTCAGGGTATTGCAAGGTATAGACTATTACCTTTAGTCCTCCATGTAGCCCTCTTCTTGTTTCCAATATCTAAAATAAAAAATCCTCAAATTTTTGAGCTTCAATTCAAGTGGGCACTAGTCATACGCATTCAGATCTTTTGGCTAACAAACATGTATGCTTCTCTTCGGTATGTCTTCATCCCTTGACTGGAGCATGAACTAAGTTGACACCTGCCTGTCAATAACAATTTCATTGTCAGAAAATCTTCAAAGGAAATATGAAAGTCTCACACTACGAGAAAAGTGTTTTGGTTCCAATCTTGAAGAAAGAGTCATAAGCTTAACAATTTTACAACCACCACTAGACAAGAATATGAGGAAGCTTGTACAATAGACCACAACTTACCATGTCAGAACATTGATCCTTTAGAAATTAGGACTTGCTCATCCTCCATGTAGTCCTCCTCTTGCTACCAATAGCTAAAATTAAAAAATCTCAAAGTACCTAATTGCAACAACAAAAACCAATGCATATACAGACATGCAGATATCATCTATTAATCCAACAACAACATAACAAGTCCATTCTTACTCTCATAAATGCTCTCTCACTCACTCTTGGTCTTTGTAACAACTCCATAGGACAATAATATCCATGATAATGTTTATAATAGAAAGAAAAAAAGTTGACTGGACTACCCAATGATACTGCTTTCACTGTTGCAAGACATGCACTGAGACATTCTGCCTCTAGTTTATTGATGGAAAGTATATCTAAGAGCAATTGTCCTTCTTGCAGCACAAAATTCATTGGGCCTTCCTCACTTCTAACCTCAAAGTCAAACTTGCTGCGAGGCTAATCTACTAATTGCAAGGAGATAGCATGGAAGATGCAGTGTTATTCTACATTGTTATCAGCTCCATGCCTAATAGCATTTGGCTATGTCAAAAGCACTAGAGAGTTTGTTCCAACCATGGACCCACCATAGCAACACAATGAAGGGCATTGCTTCCCTATAATCCAACATTGATACATCTACCAATCTATTATGCATCAACCTATGCCAAAACCAATTGAACCTGTGTTCTTAGAACTCGTTGGAACACTACCAAAACTAGTTAAAGCTGTGGTTGCAAAACTACTTGACCAATTATTGCTCCCAAATCCAGTTGTACTAGGTGCAGTACCGGTAATTGGTACTTTAGAATTGTTGCTATAACTAGTTGAAGGCTTGCTTGACCAATTATTGCTTCCATAGCCACTTGAGCTACCAAAATCATGTGAAGTTGTGCTCCCAAAACTAGAGGGCATGCCCAGCCCAAAGCCAATGGAGTTATTGCTATCAAAAGTATTTGAAGGTGAGCTCCCATAATTTGAAGGCTTACTGCTTGTGAAATCAATGTTACTACCATAGGTAGGAGGTTTACTAAACCAAGTGCTAGCACTGTAACCACTTTGGGACCTACTAGACTACTGCAAACTCATATTTTGACCAAAAGCACCACCTCTACAGAAACCACCATAAATTAAATCCGCCAGCCCCTAACAAGAACATGCTGCCAAACTATTGGCACCAAAAGTATTTTCTACTATCTTAGGGAGCTGCATTGAAAACAAGAGCCATGTTAAGAACATGAACCACAAAGGTGAAAATATACCCGAAAAAAAATTCATTCATCAAGAGTTACATTTAGGAAAGGTTGCATGGTTTATCAAAGCATGAGATTCTAAAGCGTAGACAAAAAGGTTGTGGGCATGATTCTTTGATGTAAGTCCTAGTAGGCCCTATGAAATTTATTCTGCAAATTATCATGCATTTTGAATTTTAGCAAGAAAGGATAGGGTTATTGCAAATCTAGTGGTACATAGAAGCAACAAATCGCATGTTTACGTGTATTGTGACATTTTGCAACTATTTTTCTCCTTTAGATCAAGCTTATCATCTCTAGAAAAGGCTCGTCCTTGTCGCAAGACAAGTAGATCAAATTATCTAAATCACCTAACCTGCAAGGGATTCGTATAGGCATGGTTCAGTCGATACGATAAATACCCCAAGTGCTAACTAGGGTTTGGCACGCTAAGGATTCGGCCTAGTTTCACACTTGTTGCCAAGTCAAAACCCTCAAACCCAAAAGTCCTACCCACATTCACGGAATGTTTGGGTCAATTGGATGCTCATGCAAACAACGATCTAGGGTTTCTACCCTAAGGTTCGTTCGACCTAGTGCTAAAACTCGGATTGAGTTTGGAAACCCTAGGACCGGTCTAGTACAATTAGGGTTGGGTTGGGTCTAGTACCAAGAAACACCGTTCAATGGGTGGAATGATTTGCCATTTCTTGAAATGAGGTTGGCAGGTTCTAGTGCAAGTCTAACTTATAAGAGGATGAGTAGTCATCCTGCTACATTACCTTTCTTGGGCCGATTTTCCAAGTTAAGGAAAGTTAGGTATTTGCTTGGAAGCAAAGGATCAATCAAGTTAGAGCGACATGGTCACCAGGACATACTATTAATTTATGAAACCTAAGGTGCTGGTTATGTGGGGCTAATAGGGTACGGCCCTAACCCAAGGACAAAGGGTGAACAAACAGACCCTTGGGGAATCTTTCCAAGTCGCAATTGATCCCGGATCGAATGTTGGATGCATTCAAAGAGAAGGATTCACTCCTTAGCAGTTAACCAAATAAACGACCATTGGTTGATTGTGCTTGTAATAGTTTAGGAGCACTGTTTGCATTGTTTGCTCAAAGAACTAAAAGATGGAAAGTTAATTAATGCTTTAGGTTGAAGGCCTGAAGGGAGAGGTAGCATCAGTTACCCCCGACTGTCTCCGTGACCCTAACAAATGGGGTTGTTAGCCGCGCCGGAAACGTGGACAAACCCGCCACGAGAGGTCTCTCCATTGGGCGCTCCTTGGAGCGGGAGGATGCTTGGGTTCCAGGTGGGGCTTTGGCCGTAAATCCCTTGTCTTTCGCGCTCTGCGAGGCCCATATACTAGTCTATGGGCAGAATCTTAGATTAGTAATCCTTGTGGATTGCTGGATAGCCTTCGAGCAGATTATGGATTAGCCTATGGACAGGATTATATGGATGTATTCCAAAGATAAGCAAGATAACATGTTGAAAAGGAACTTCTTTGGCACTATTTTTCTATGTCAAGTGCTAAGATTACGTGAAGGAACCAGTGTCTAATTGGCTAATTAACGAAGCTGTTTTATGCGTATCTAACTAAATGTGGTAGGTAATTAGACAACTAAAATAACCCTCAGGAAAATACGGTGGATGTGGCCATGGGTCCATCCTATGGATGGGTGGTCCTGGTTGGCTGGGAACTTTTCTCAATCGAAATGGACAGAAGGAGCTCTTCTCAAAGGAAATGAACAAAAAGGGCGCTGACCTAGAGTTTAGGTTACTAGAATCCCGATTTATGATGATTTAGGGAAATGGAATTGAACTATGCCTTATGGGTAGAGAGGTCGAGCTTTGTATCCCTCTCATTTTCCATTCTCCTTGAACCAATTGAAGCATGAATCCGCTTCGACCCTAGCTGCCATTCTAGGAGTTTGACCACTAGGAAAACCCTGATTCACGTTGGTCTTAAGTGGAAACAGCCGGAATACTTTCGCGACGTGGCAGACTCGAAAAAACCTAGATCGCAAACCCTATAACATTGCATGGGAGTGCCGAGCGGAGCTTTCTGGGCCCTCTTTCCGATGGGCTGCTAAGACGTGTCCTGAAAGGGAACAGGTGGAGACGTCAGAAGAATCTCCCTTAATCTTTTACCTCTAAAGTACATGACAAGACGCTGCTAGAAGAAAATCTTCCTATTGATGCATACATTAACTCGGATGTTTTGTACAGAGTGGAAGGTGTAGAATTTCGGGCCATTCTTATTATTCATAAGTGGAGACTACTTAAGGGAGTAGAGGAAATGCACTTTCTTGAATTATAAAGAATTTTTCTCAGAGTGTTTCTTTCTGGAATCCACCAACTTTACTATACAGAGAATTTTCTCACCAGTGATTGTTCTTGCCTTAGTGTGTTCATCCTCGACGACATATATTTCATAAGGTGTGATGGCCACCTTTTCAACCACACCCAACCTTTGAGCTAGCAACAGTTGAAGGTAGTCTCCATACTTTGCACCTCTACAAAACTCCACACCGTTCATGCATAGTTGTCCTCCTTTGATGTGGATTAGGTCAGAGAGAGAGAGAGATTTGATGATTTGGAGACGACGACCTCTCGAAAGGGCCTTCACTTTTTTTGCAAAACACTCACCACGATTATGAGAACCTAGCAATTGATGGCAACAAGATTTTTTCCGTTGTGAGAGAATGGAATTTCTAAGGTGAACACCTTTTACCCGCATACGTATCATCATCCGATAGGCATACTTCCTTTCTTGGGCTTCCTTGGGAGACCATTGTGGGAGTCGTGGACTTCAATCAGCTTCAAAAAGAGTTGGTGAAGGTGTTGGAGAAGAGCCGCTTGGAGCACTTGTAGAGGATGCACCACTATGTGTTGTATCGTCCCGCATAAGGAGGTAGAAAATTGTGGATGAGAATGTCTTCAACGAGGGCACCAATTTATGATGAAGGAAATTTGGTATGGTAGCCTCTATACTATGCCAAACTCCCTTCTTCCTCAAACTGAATGAGATAAGGGCACCACCTTGTCATGGAAGAGCGGACTAGGATGCTATGCAAGAAAGAAAGAAAGAAAGAAAGTTATATTAACGTCTTCTAAAGACCAAAACTGCCCTATGAGACAAACTGTGATACAACTGATGAGGTCCAGCTATCCAAAATAAAAGTGTTGAATGAAAAGCTAAAAACTGAAAACTGAAAATACGGTGCTGTGAGTGTGATAAGTGTCATGTATGTGTATGTGTGTATGTAGCTCTGTTACTCCAGATAATGGCTACAAAAGGGGAACAAATGTCGGCTGCGATAAAGTGGTGCGATGTGTATATGTAACAGATGCAGGGAGATATACTATCCTGGGATGTAGTAGCAGTCGTTGAAGTCGCTAATAGCAGGTGATCCCTCCTAGATGCAGGATGTGGTACATCGGCGGTGGAGAAAGAGCAAACTGGAGATCTGAGATCCAATGTGTCGAGTGTCGTCAAATCTCAGTCTGCTGTCGATTTAGATCAAGAATCCTTCGGATCTCCTGTCGGTGTGGCTGTGGGGTCCGAAACCCACGAATCCTCGTGCGTCGTCGGGTATGGTGGTCCTCAGCTTGCTGTAGTGTGAGCCCAGAGGTCTGGCTAGAGGCTGGTATAGTAGCTCTCACTCTGTTTGTCTGAAGGAACTGTGTAATAGTCGTCTGGGTGGGCCCCTCTCTAACTGGGACCCGCTGTGTGCTTTGCTCTCTGATGTGCCATGCCTCTCCCAGAAAACGGCCAAATGATCTCTGATCAATATCAATCATACATCCCTGAAGTGAGCTACTCAATGTGTATCTAGATCTCAACTCTGAGTATGCCGGGCATCTGAGAACAAAATGCTCCTCACTCTTCACCTCTGATCTGCAAAGGGGGCATATCCTCTCCTCCCGTGGGATGCCACTGGCTCTGCCACTCTTAATCATAAGCTGATGTGATGATACCCTGAGCTGTCCAATAAGAACTCTCAATCGATGTGGCATATAGATCTGCATATATCTCAGAATCTCTATGAATCCCTGCTCTGATATGCTCAAGAACTGTGTATAATAATGTGCCATCTTCGATGGCAGTGGCTGTGCAAGGCTGACCCATGTCCTATGTATATAAATATGCCATATCTCCTGTCTGATGACTCTGTTCCTCTCACAGAGAGAGAGGGTGTAAGTGGGAGCCTGAGTATCATATAGAAGAGGTGGGAGTCTATCAATGTCTAGCCCATGTCTGTCAAACTAAGCTCTAGTCTATGCTGATGTGGTATCCCCCGCTCGAGCCATCTCCTGAGATGCCATATATGCTCTGTATGCAATGTGATCTCTGTCCATATCCTGAAATCTGTGTAGGAAGCAGACTGTCTGAAATAATGCCTCGACTAGCATGGGCGGTGTGGCAAGCTCTGCTCGCACAATGTCATGTGGGACTAAGGCCTTGCTGCGAATCAATCTAGATATCATGATCACCTGAGGTCTCTCCATCAATGTCCATACATAATCGGCAAGGCCTGGCCCCCATATAGCTGCTCCATACATCAGTGCTGGAGTGACTAGAGTATCAAAGAGCCACCCCTTGGTGCGGGGCTCTTGGAAATGTGCCTGATGACACTGTCGCTCCATAAGAGCCAATGCTGAGTATCCTCTAGTGAGGCAGTCACGAGCTGCCTGTGTCATCAAGAAAGTCCCTGAAGCTGCTGTAAAGGTGACTCCCAAATATACATATGATCCAGTGACCTCAATAGTCCCTCCTATTGCCATGAAAATACTATGTCTGCGTATCTGAGCTGATGTATGGAATATAAGAACCTTGGTTTTACCAAGGTTCACTGTCATGCCTCTCTATATGCAGAAATCATCCAATGCTAATAAATGCTGCTGTAATCTCTGAGCTGAATCTGAGACCAACACAATGTCATCTACATATAGTAAGATATGAACTGTGACTCCACTGAGATCTATATCTCCACCGGCTCGCTGTTGAATAAACTCTGCTATCTCATCAATGTATAGCCCAAATAGAGTCGGTGAGAGTGGGCATCCTTGTTTCACACCAATGGTGCTCACAAGGGGATCTGATATACCTCCCAGACATCTGACTCTGCTAGTAACCCGCTCATATAGTGCATAAATACCCCACATCATGTCATCATCCACCCCCAAATCAAGTAGGCGTCTGAAAAGCCTCTCTCTCGGAACCATGTCAAAGGCTTTGCGAAAATCCACAAAGCAACAATACAATCTCTATTTCTTCACTCATGTGTGGTCGATCAGACAACGGAGAGTGAGAAGGGAGAGGAGCTTGTGAGGGAGAAGAGAGGAAAACTAAGAGAGAGAGAGAGAGAGAGAGAGAGAGAGAGAGAGAGAGAGAGAGAGAAAACTACAAAAAATAAATGAATCAATAAAACTTAAGAGGGCACAAGAGATGGAGAACCCTCAAGACATAACCAATATACATAATATGGACACCAATAGCATGGGCTTATTACACTGTAGAACATGAATAAGCTATAGGAAGGGAATGAACTGCATAAGCTCATGAGAGAGAATGGGGAAGGCTCAATAGGACTGAAGAAAGCCTCTTGGCTCTCTCTTGCAAATTACAAAGGATAAGGCCTCTTTATATAGGCCTTGAGGGTGTTTAGGGAGGAGGTTAAGATAGAATAGGAATTAACACCACCAAAGCTGCATTAAGGTGGTTCCACCAATGTGGAAGCTCCATCTAGATGTTTTGTTGACCGATTTTGTACTTAATCAAGTTCCATAATAGGTAAGTTGTCTCCATTCTCCCCCCCATATCTTTAGTCCAAGAGCTCTCCTATAAAAATATATAGAGAATCTTCATAAAATAAGATCATATCTAGCAATAATGGAGAGAGTGCAGTGAGAATTCATACATTACTACTACAATTAAGGATGATTTGAGAGTGATTTAGGAGGGGAATTCTAATGGTTTATTAGCTTGAGAGAGAGGGGAAGAGAGGGAAAAGGGTTGGGAGTCTAATGAATGATGTTTTATGGAAGTGTTTAGTGTGAGGAAGAAAGTGTGGGTGTGTATAAAATTGGGAGGTGGTCTCCACCGCAGTTGGAAAAGATTGGCGTCCATCATTTTGGCCATATCTCTCTACTTGTAGCTCCAAAAATGTATAAAAATATACCAACCAAAACTTCAGCTCAGGTGCTACAACTTTCATGTTGAAAAGTTTTTTTTGATCGGAGTGGAAGTATTTTTAAAAAATCTTACAAAATCATATGCTAGATTTTTCTTCCACTAATACTTCTAACAAGGGTCTCATTTGTTTGAATTATCATAAGGCTCCAAAGCCATGACATTATGAGCCTCACATGCCCTTTGGATGGCTCTAAATCTATTTCATGTCTTTTCTTTTCACATTACATATTTTCCCTTCACCTTCCTCCATTGATCTTTACTTTTCACCCCCCCTTGGTAAACTTGTCCATGAAATATTTTCATCCAGTGATTTCTTGGATTTCCCAAGAGGTTGTTCCCACCATCTTCTTTATTTCAAACCTCCAAATGTAAAAAAAATCCACAAAGTGTTAGAAAAATATTTTTTTGTGATTTTTTCGGATCAATATCTATCGTCGATGTGTAATGCCTGACAAGGTTCCCTTCATTTTGGAAGAGTGCCATGACTCTGCTTCTGGAGGACACTTTGTTGAGCGGTTAATTGCACAGAAAGCTTTAAGATCTGGATATTGGTGGCCGTACATCTTTCAAGATTCATTTGACTATGTTAGGAGATGTGATACATGCCAAAGACATGATAGTAGCAGAGAGAATAGGAAGCGTCCACTTATGCCGATCATGGCTATCCTTCCATTTGAGAAGTGGGGCATTGACTTTGTGGGTCCTATTACCCTATCGTCTACTACTCAGAAGAGGTATATTATAGTGGCAACTGATTACTTTACAAAGTGGTCAGAAGTACGAGCGACGAGGCAGGACAATGCAAAAGAGAGTGTCAATTTTCTACTCGAGCAAATCATCGGCTGTTTTGGTCCGACAAAGAAAATTATTATTGGACCGTGGAACTCACTTTTTAAATAAAGTGATTAAAAGTCTGATTGAAGCTTGGAAAATCAAGCATAACAAGATGACCCCCTATAATTCGCAAGCAAATGGACAAGGTGAAAGTACCAATAAGCAACTTGTGGATATCCTATTCAAGATAGTCTCAGAAAATAAGGAGGACTGGGATACAAAATTCTATGTGGCAGTTTGGGCGTATAATACGACATTTAACTGAGCCACTGGCCACATCCCATTCAAATTAGTTTACGGGGAGGAGTGTGTTTTACCCTTAGAAATTGAGTTTTCGACTATTAAATTCGCGATCAATCATTCTCTGGGTGATGAAGATGCCCTATTTGAGCGGTTTATGACTATAGCCCACTTAGACAAGCTCAAATTACAGAGTTTGTTGCACCAGGAGGTAGCTAAACGTCAGATGAAATGGTTGCAAGATCTAAAAGCAAATAAATATACCTTCAAGAAAGGACAGTTAGTTCTATATTACAATGCGCATAGGGAGCTATTTCCAGGAAAGTTGGAACCTCGATGGGATGGCCCTTACAAGATAGTTCGAATAGGTAAAAATAAGTCCACAGTTCTATTAGCTGATCTACAAGGGGTGGAATGTAAGAATAAGGTTAATCTTAATAAGATTAAACCTTATTATTTCTAAGTATGCTAACACGAAAAAATGCATTGCAGGTCCATGTTGGGGTTGATTTGAGACCTGTAGAAGAGCTTAAATTGGTTGATGCGGCGGTTAATCCCTTATTTGGAGCACCCATATCTCCAACAAAGATATAATCAGGGGAGGCTTATCTGGTGGAGCAAGGGATATAAAGTGATTGAGCAAGAAGACGGTATCTTTGTATGGGAGATTAAAGTTTTCTGCCATCAGTGCTTACAAATCTTGACAAGCATCCCTGTTGAGTTTAATGAAGAATGTGCGATGGAGCCGTCAGTTCATCCTCTAAATATGTTAAACTTTGACTATTTTAATTACGAATAGGGGAGTTCTTGATGGCTGCCTATATAAACCCATTATGGACATATACATTATACTTTGATGGAGCATCCAAGGGCCCTAATAGAAAACAAAGTGTTGAAGTAGTTATCTGAGATTCCTGACATAGAGTTACAATGAAATTAGCTGCTTATCTCGGGGTAGGATTTACTAACAACATGGCCGAGTATAAAGCCCTGATTATGGAACTGAATATTGCCAAGAAAGGTGCTATTAGGTGGTTGTTAATAAAAGGGGATTCCCATCTAGTCTTAAATCAACTCAATGGGACATATACAGTCCGGAATCCTCTCCTTCGTATGTATCATCGAGCTACTATAACCCTACGTGATGAATTTGAGAGCATATCTCTTCAGCTGATTCCACGCTATTGGAATCAGTTTGCGGATTCCTTAGCTAATTTTGCTTATGAAGAGGACCTCTTTTTCAACTGTGGTCCTAGTCCGAATGTTATTGATAATGAGACAGGACCTGGTCACTTGTGGGGAATGTTATCAGACCATGCGTTATATGGCAGGCGATGGTTGATATGGGTAATGCAAAGAGTAGCTGAAACCCATCTACCATTATTATCTTGGACCGATAGGTTGATTTGAAGACATGTTATGCGTACGCCTATTGTTACATATGTAGGAGGTATGGGCCATAATTTGATGTATTTAGTTTAGGCCTGCGAGCCCTATTTTTCCCCTTGGAAGAGAGTGTATTGGCATATATCTGCATTCTTCCAAGGAGGGATCTCTATGAGTTGTTTTGTTTGATTCCGTTAGACCAAGAGGGCCAGTTGCTCTCAGTAGTTAATGTTTGATTTCTTTAGGCCAAGAGGGCCAGTTGTTTTCAGTTTTAATAATATATTTCTTTAGGCCAAGAGGGCCAATTAGTTTGCAGTGAAATGTGCTATTTCTTTAGGCCAAGAGAGCCCTGTCTCTATTTGGTGCAGGTACGTTTAATGCTTTGTTGTTTTAGTGATTACACCATACAGGTTGACGAAGTCGCTGGAGGGAGCCTTTGCTGCGAAGAAGCTTCTTGTGGCCATTCCAGGTGGTTTCGTCCCATTTTGTATTTTTTCCCTTAAGTAATTAATTATATATGTGTGGGTGAGGGTTTTCTTTCTTGTTGGGGACCGGTAATTAAGGCATGAAGCCCTAAGTTTAGGTTCTATATTTCTGGGGGAGGTCTGAGTAGTCATTGCCTCTTGCAAGGCATTTTTAGGCATTGAAAGACCTGTTTTAGATGGGAGTTCTAGTGACCCTGTTCTACTGACTTGCTAGGTGGCCGTTCTACGAGTTCCTATTAGTTGTGAGACAATTAGAGAAGCCTACTAAAATAATGCTGGTAAGAGACAAAACCCTAAAGATTTGAAAGACAATATATATATACAAAAGTGTGTGAAAAGGGGTTCTAACCCCTATAAAAATAGAAAAGGAAAGAAAGAAAAATCATTGAGCTATTGTTTATCGCCTTGCGAAGGCTTGCTAGGTTCCTAGGGACGAGTCAGATCCGGGGCCGATACCTTGTCTTCTTTGGGGTGACATCTTGCCATAAAAACAAAGAAAATAAAAGAAGGTTGGAGTGAAAATAAAAGTGAGCGTTAGAAAAGGATTAAGTGTCGCCTTGCGAGAGCTTGGTATATTCTTGGGTACCAATAGAGGACCTAAGGCTGATGCCCTATTCTCCTTGGGTCACTACGCTCAGCTCCCTCCTTTTTACATCCGCGAGTATCGAAAATGAAAACGTAAAAGAATAGGAACTTTGCTAAAAGAAAGTATTCCTTGATCAAGCTATAGGAGTCCTCGCTTGTGAGGAGCTCCTAGTTGGGTTGTCCTTAGCTAGGTAGGTAGTACAGACCACCACTTAGGACGACCTCTTTGATAGTTCTTTTTAGCTTGGTTGTGTTGCAGCAGTTGGTTAGTGACTAGCTTCGGGCCTTCTATCAGATTATGTTGGGCCTACTCTTTGTGGATTTCATGCCTTGGTTTTGTCAGGGGATAGGGTATGAGCTATGATGTGTTGTATTGTGTATTTTTTGTATCAGCTTGATGCTCCTTTTTGTTTTTTATGTGCAGATCTATTCATGGGATTCGAGGGCTAAGTCACCCTATCCCGTGGTCGCCAATGACAGATGATTTTTTATGCCAAGAAGTGCTTAAAAATAGCTA
This sequence comes from Lygodium microphyllum, assembly GCF_053477565.2. NCBI lineage: Eukaryota > Viridiplantae > Streptophyta > Polypodiopsida > Schizaeales > Lygodiaceae > Lygodium > Lygodium microphyllum. The sequence goes on from NC_141150.1 coordinate 37,332,075, forward strand.
AAAATTATGAATATTCGGGGAAAAATAGACTTCATCAAAGGCGGCAATGACAATCAGTACGATTTTAAGCGGTAAGTCCCTAAAGCGCTAGTGCTTATTTTCATAGAAATCAAACGCTGGCGAATGGCCGAGCTGGAGATTTCCTAGATGCAAAATGACGTCAGGAATCCAATGCAAGTCTCGGATTTTCATTTTGAGGTCATTTGATCCCCCATTTAATCCCCGCAAGGTTTAGGATTGTGAAGCAACTACTAGATCCAAAAGCCGAGAAGAGCATAAAAAACCCAACTTTGTAGATTTTGACGCCACGGAGCCACCCGTCCAGACGGATCTCGATTCCGATGTCGTTTGTCTCCTCAAAACTGAGAAATCCATTTGCCGGAAGTGTGAATGCAAGATGCATGAACTAGATAACTTGATTAGAGTTTAGAGGCTCTTAAGAAAGAGCTTAAGGCCACAAAAATGCCCACGAAATAAAATGATGGGGGGGGCTCAGTTTTTTGCACCCCCTTTTTTCCCCCCCATCATGATTTCCTGATCGGGTGAGACAAGAGGAATGCTCCTAGGCCTGGAATGCTTCTATCCTTCCCCCTCCATTGCCACAAATAGATCAAGAAATGATGCATTAAATCAAGAGATAAAAAACCAGTCTTTCTCTCTCCTCCCTCTCTCTCTTGCATAGAGGCTATTCATGTGCAATAAATCAAGAAGAAGAGGGGCTGAAGAATGCTTGTCCGGCTCTGATTGCCTCAAGATGAAGAGGAGGCTAAAGAAAGAGGTTCAGCATTGAAGAATGATTGTTGGTCCACCTGTGGGCTTCCCAGAATATTTATTAGAAAACCCGCAACACGCAAGACATGCGGTATGCCCTGATTTTATGAAGAAATTTACTTGTTTTTGTTGTTTCATGGTCCAAATGTTGTTCATATGCGATGAATTTTTCTTTATACATTTTTTACATCATGTTTGAGGGTTGGAATTGCAGAAATAGAGAACCTCTAATGATTTAGAGTTGTTATTAATTCTTTAAAACCTGTAAATGTCATTTTTAATAGAAATTAGTAGTTTTTTAAAAATTTGAGTTGGAGAAACGGGATGAAAATGGGATAAAATCAGAGAAAATGTTAATTTTTATTCAAAACAATAAGTCGATACAAATAAATAAGAAAATATCTATTTTTCATGAATAATAAATAGAAAAAATAGTAAAAATTTGAGAAAATTGAGATTTTCGCGCTTTAAAAAATGGAAAAATAAGATTTATGTGCGTGAATGTTTGGCAAGGTTAAAGCATGAGGTTAAGCATAATTTTGGCATTGTTCTTTGTGTTATAGTATGTGTTTATTATTTTTTACATACAAAAATGATACAAAATAACCATTTACATCTATGCACAGCAGCAACACCTAAACAGAGAGGGGAGGATGAAGATTGTGTGACAATCTAATTACTGAAAAGTTACAAATTCTGATTCCCCTCTTTGTGCATAGCATTTAGGGATCGTTCCATAATTAAATAGAGGTAACTAGTAGCATGGAAGTTCTGATGCTAGTCCCTAAAGCAACGCAGCACATAATGGTTAGTTAAAATTCATGAAAGGGCTATTTTTCGCACCTCACATGGCTGTTTTTAATCATAAAATGGTTGTGCATAATTTTCATACACCTTGCATCAAGCATGCCACGTGGTATCTCTTGGAATGCATGCAATTGATTGATAAACTTTCACCAACGCTGAGAGGACAGGAAACCTAAGCTATAGGTTAGACGGGTGCTTCTGTTGGGAAAAATTTTGTGAGGAAAATCAAAATATCTTGGAACGCTGAATTATGAAAGAGTGGAGTTTGTGCGAATGTTATATGTGTTAGTAACACATCTTGGGGCTAATCCCTAAGGTGTAGGAGAGTCGCAGTGAAGCTGTGGCAATCAGCCGAGAGGTGCTTCCCTATGTGTGTATTACAAGGCATTATGGCTATATGTTATGGGATCTCCCTCTTGTTAGCTATATATAGTCTTTCCATATATAGTGCCCAGGTCCCCCCTATATATTCCTATCATGTGTGCTCAGTTGACACACTTCTGGGGTTCCGCTTCTGGTGTCTCATATCTCTCTTCTCTTCTCTCTTCCTTTCATCTCTCGTCTTCCTTGCAATTTCCAACACCTCTAAGGAGATGGGAAGGTGAACGTAGGACTACATATTGTATACAAACGCAAAATCCTCATAAGCATTTAGTTAAAAGTGAGTTTGAGATACTCCTGGCCCGCGAGACCGTGTGGTGGGGTTGTCTGTCGTATGCATGAGGTTTGGCTAGTGCCATAGCTAGTGCCGGCCCATTTTAGGTCCCATCACTCGCTAGGTACGAGCAAGCTAGGAAAGATTAAGAAGAAGCGCGATCAAAATTTTGATGCAATATGCACCATCGACCGATTTGATATCCCGAGGGCATAGTGGAGATGTCATGGTTTATGTCTATAGGATGATTACATGGAGCTTTGATCACAACCTCTCGTGAAGGGGTGGAGGTCTCTAGTGAGGAGTAGGAATTTTCAAGGCGATGTAGTCCAAAGGTGACCACATGTTTTTTAAGCTATCGTCTCTATATTTTATATGTGAGATCTAGTCTAAATATTTTAATGTATATTACAAAATATATAGTGCCTCATGGTCACGTGGGCAACATTTTTGCGTTGAGTGCATCAATAAAATGCACTCTACAACGGATTGTGTTGTCATGGCAAAGTTCGAGCAAGAGAACCGATGGTGAGCCATGGATCCAAACACAGTTATAGATAAGATGGAGTATTTTGGAAACTTGCAAAGTTTTATCACGGTGGATTATTGTAGCTTCTCCATGATCATATTTGTCGTCTAGTGGTTCAAAGTGGTATTGGAAGGAGTGAAGCAACTGTTGAACAAGTTCCATCTGGATTTCTCGAAATAGATTCCGAAAAAAGATGGATGGATCTACATGACACGTTTTTCTTCCCTGCCCATTGTGAACATGTACATGAACTATTTTTAAAATTTTATTATGACATTGTATATGTCACAAATATTGAATCTCTCTTGTATGTAATTTTGAAGGAGTAATTTTCTATCCAAACCCTAACAACCTCGATGGTGGTATGTTCTACTTTCAGCTCCCCAAAGTGCGAGAGTGTATGATGAAAGCAATGTTCCAAGCATAGATGAGGATAATATGTAGATGAAGGGGTCAATATTGCAAGGGGTGGAGGTTTGGAGCATCTAGAGGAGGTAGAATCAAGTAACAATGACAGAAAGATAGGAGGTTGATAATTCTTTGAGAACGAGGTAAACTCATCCTTTTGTGGTGACTTGTCTATCAACTTTCTAGTCTATGTGGAGTTGTACAAGGAGATTGACATGGGACCATAGGCTATGTCATACTTGCAGCATTTGCTTACACAATTCCTTGATGAATTGCTTACAAGAGTTCTCTAAAATATGCATTTTAAGTAACATTTTTTTTCAGAGTTATATTATCGTACTTGGCTTGAATCTTTATATTGACTATACTAACATCTCTTTTTGTCTATGCAAGTAACCTTTGAGAATATTTTGGAGAGAACGATGGGTTGAGGGATTAGCAATGAGGAGTTGCAGGATATTTTTACATGTATATCTTCAGATCATATGGCTTGACTCAGAGATATGGTAGACCCGGAGCTATCTCGAACACCATCAGGCCGTTCTCTTAAATCTACATCGACACACTCTGATGCTTTGGTTTCCAGTAGATGAGGTCGACGCTCCAGACTTGGGCCAAATGGAGGGAGTCATTTTGGGGGATGCTATGGAGACAAGGATGCAGTAAGCCTGTGCTCAGCTTGAGATACAGGTGCTACTCATCAGTCTCATGTAGGTTAAAGAGAGGATGGCTCATATGGTTGTAGTGGAGGCACTGATTCAGTATCTCCGTCTCGTCATTCCGGTAGAGTTGTGTCACCCGTAGGATTTTTCACACCTGTGAGGATGTCTACTCTAGTGACTTTTACTCAGTTGTCTGCATGTGGCACCCCTATGGATGCTACTCCAAAAGATACTACCCCCATGGGTATACCAGATGTATAGGGGTCTCTTGGTTATGCCTAGGAGTGCAGTCATAGGTGGGAGAGGACACATCTTAGAGATACTCTAGATGGGTATGGATACCTTGTAGATGACAAGACATGAGCCATAATCATGAATGATGAGGGGAGGAGGGTGATGGCTCGTATGAGAGAGTTGTGCCAACAATTTTTTCGGCACAACGTCTTGGACCATTGGAAGAACATACCCGAGGGGAGCAAGGACTACATCCTAGCATCCTTGCATGAGGAGTTTCCACTACTCATCGCGACCAATAGGTTTTTAATAGGCTGGATAATGGAGTGCATGCATGTGTACATGTCACACAAACAATCGAATGCACACAAGGCACTTAAGAGTGGTGCATCAAAGCCTGAGTGGCTGGACGCAGCTGAGTGGCGCAAACTCAAGGAGGAGGCTACAGATTCTCTAGGATGTTGCAGATAGTAGTGCGTAGCAACGAGGGCATGACTGGAGGCATGGGTGGTCCATTATCTTAGGAGTGGTAGCCATAGGACTTATCTCAATGACTTTGTACATTTTTCTTTTGTTCTTCTCGCTTATTTTTTTGCAATATTTCTTGTACTAACAATCGCGTTTCTAAAAATTGTATTTTGTTTTCTTTACAACACTCCATTACAAACTGGGATTCCATCGACCTAGAGACTAGATATGCAGAGTTACATGGTCTCATTGCATTGATTGATAGCCTCTATGCACGTGGTGGGCCACTAAGTCACTCAACTTTCTTATCTGTAGTTACTATTTAAAAAAAAATGCATTATGTATGGTGGACTGATGTGTAGTTTAGTTTTTGGCAGAGCCCATTTGATACTCCTTTGCGTCAAGACGAGCTTTTAGATGGTGAGGATCTATAGCTCGCACTTGGATTCGTGGAGCACACATCCTCTTCCTTTTTGGTCCTATGATTTATGTAGGCATTTTCTATGCACTATGTTATTATCATCCTTTGTGTCTTGCCATGATTCCATGAGCTTTCATTCAGTGATCTTGTATTTATTTTATGTATTAGTCTTGTGGGTTCAAGTACATTTTGTCTTCATTATGACGAGCATTGTACGCTTTACATGTAATCCATTTGTAGAATGTACACACAACACATAGTTCTATCTACCCTGCCACAAATTTTTTTCCTCTATGACCATCATTTTTAGCATCACAAATGTACTACAACCATCACTATTGTTATCGCAATGTGCGTCACAAACCATTGCTATTTGCGTCGATGCAAATAAGAATGCAAATAGTGACGACAATAGTGATAGTTTTATGGAGACGCTAATATCGACGTGTTTAGTGACAACGGGGGCAATTTTTTGGGTGAACATTTTCGTTGATTTGAATGTTGATATGAGGCATGTAGCTTGGAGTGGGATTGCAAGTTAAAGCATGGTATTTTAAGCTTTTTACAAGAGTTTCTTAGATTTGATAGGGTATTTCTAGGTTTATTTAGCTTAGATATAGTCCTTAGAGAAGTATTTTTAGTGTGTACAAGTCATATAGTGACTGTTGTAAGGTTTGGAGTCCTAACAGAGGGTTTATAGGTGGTTTGACAACTCAAATAGATCACTTATAACTTGCTATTACTTCTATATAATAGTCACTGAGAATTGTTTCCAAAATTGACTATTGATTTTCTATCAAATTTTGTGTGCTTATTTCAAAGAGGATAATTCTACGATTTTATTTGACCTAAAACATAGTCAATTGGAGTTCCATGTCAAAAGTTATAGCCAAAAAGGTGACAGTAGGTATATTTCAACTACACTTTAGAAATGGCAATGAACAAGCATAAAGGCAAGCTAATGAGGACCTATAGTAGAAAATAAAATACTCTAGGGACTCTAGTGCTAGAAATACTCATGGGGATGATTATGAGAGGAGTATTTGCATGAAATAAGAGCATGTTATATATTGAACAATACCTTATGTCAACATGAGACAAGACATTCACTTAGGCATAGGTAATTATTGAATGTTGTGATTAAGCTTGGGAATCAAACCTTGATCAACTCACTTCTAAATTACAAGATGGATGGACTTTCAAATGCAAGACAAGGAGAAAGAGGCGCTAGAGAAATAGAAAGAGAAGACGCATGTAAATCAAATTCAATCCTCTATTGACAAACTTGTTGCTTAAATTTTAAAATGGATGAAGTCCCGAATGAAAGAAAAGGAGAAGGAGAAGGAGCCATAGGTCAATGTAGATAAAGTGCAAGTTCCACCATCCAATGCAAATTGGAGTGTTAATTTCTCAGTCATCCTAGGGAGGATTCCCATTGACATATTCCTAGGGTTGATGATTAGAAGATCAACTTTGAAGAGTGGAAAAAGAAAAACTTGCTAGACATTGGTATGGCCTACAAGAAAGGGGATCTTTTTGGGAGAAAACACACCACTCAATTTTTTATTCTTACTATGTATGTGGAATTTGCTAGTGATGATGATCCACAAGTACAAGTATGGTTTGGATTCTTGTCTTTTAGTTGATGTGATGGTACAATCCCCTGCAAGTTTCTTAGAGCTATTGAGTTTGCTAAAAGGTAATCTAGGAAATATAAGAGAGAAGCCACCTTGCAGTTACCTTGTTGGTAGGAAAGAAATACTGCATATCCACCCTTTAATGACATTTAATGCTACATATCCACCCTTTAATGCTTCTAATTTGTGAGCTGATCTCCTAATTGCAAATGGTAATAAAGTACGAAACCAACATGCTACCTTGAAGCCAACTTCTATCATTACTCCAAATAATTATAAATTGATCCTAGTGGACCTCTATAAGGCAATACTAGCGACCGTGATTAATCTACATTTCACTTTGCTAGTAGACTATTGGAACTTTGTAGTAGAGATTTAGCTTTTGCAACTTTATCCATCTATTTGCACATTGAAAGCTTCAAATAATTTGCTCATCCTTACAAGGGAGTCCTACGTACTTTGGAACATCGGTGGTTTAATTGTAATATTTTTTTCTCCAATAGGGTTTTTTTTATATCAAGCTATCTACTTTTGGCAAGTGTTCTTTCAGAGAGATTTTATGTTCAACTTTTTATTGAGACTTTTAGATACTACCTATATGCTAGGATTCTTCATCCGTCTTCATTACTCTCCAATTCCTCTAGACCCTTGAAAATTCTTTCATCTTTTATAATATTTGAGCAGAATATTTTATTCCTTCCTACCATTTTATATTGTAATAGGTCTCTTCCGTGTTTTTAAGGGAAAAAATCATTTTTAGTGAGAATGGAATGTAAAGAATGGAAATAATATTGAAAATATTAATGTGAGAAGAATACTAGTTACATTAGCTAGTATATAAGGTGTTAGAGACTTTTATTTATTTCATCATCAATTAATATATAAGTCTCTTCATCTTAGATCTTCTCTCTCTCAGCTTTCATGGCTTCTCTCCTTGGGTAATTCACTATATGTATACCCTCTATATCACATGCATTCAAGGTGTAGTTATAAATATCCTTATCTCTAAATTATTACTTAATAAAACATAATCTTTTTCTATTCAATCTATAAGTAGCCCCTTTAAATGTGTAAAAATTGTAATTTGAAAATCCCTTATGTTGAATCCACATGATACATATATATATTTATCACTGATCTCCCTCGGCTTCTCTTACTTCTTTCTTATCTCTCTCATATTTAAATATCTTGTGAAGGAGATATATGTGCCTTCAAGGGGGCCAATATATATTGAAATGTGATTCATCCAAAGTTTTTAGAAGCATGGTCCAATCTCATGATGCTTAGGTGGTCGTAGGATACATTAACAAGAGCAAGAAATGGAGGAGAGTTACAATTGAAGAGCATTGGGATTATTCAAGGAGCAAGATTCATAAGGTAAGTAGTAGTATATTATTTTATGGCATAAATTCAATCCTTGTATAAATTTTATAATAAATCAATTTAGTCTCACACTTTCTTTGTAAAACCAACTTTCAGTACAACACTTTCATAGCCTTATTGTCATCACCATTCCATTTTCATTGTGGAGCATTTTTTGATGTGTTTAAAGGCTTTGTCAAATATCATGGTGGTTCAATGGTTCTATGATACATTAACAAGGGTTGAAAAGAAGTGGGATTATTCAATGGTAGGAAAGATAGATGGACCTCTTGATGAATTTCTTGAACTAAGAACAAAAGTTAGAGATGTGTCTACAATCATGCTTTAAGAAGTATCAAAAGATCTACCTCCAAAATCATATTGATTACACAAAGAATAAGTAGAATTTTTTATGCTTCTTTGAACATTCTCTATCTATAAAATTCATAATATCTTAAATGCCATAGAGGGAGTGGGGGGTCACTCAAAAATATATAAGCATACAATGCTGGTTCAAAAGACGGTATTTTTAAAATACCATTTTTAGACATTTTATACACATTCAAGGGTGTTATATAAAAGGGTTATTCATTGGTTGAATAAAAAAGGGGTGTGCTTTATTTTTTAAAAATCCACAGATAAGGTTTTTGAAAAATAGGCATAGAGTACATGTGATATAAAAGGTTTGCATATAGCAAATCCCCTGAGATGTTAAACAATTGTTTGTACACAATCCATGAAAATTTCATGTGTTTCCTTATGTGATAATAAGCACTCCTGTGTAGATTCAAGAATCAAGAAATCAAGGAGCTATTGGTGGAAAAACTATTTTTGTAGCCAAAAATCTAAAAGTAGGAGCTCCTTATTTTTACTTTTTCCCTTATTGTGTTCTTAATGGGCACTATCATTATGAGTTAACTACACATATTAAAATAGGTTACACACAATAACATGGCTTAAGACAATAAAGGATTGAATGGAAATATAGAAAAAATACTAGAAAGGAACCAAAATGAACCAAATTATTTAAAAGAATGTTCTTGAGTTATATATTCATAAGAAAAAAAATCAAATTGAAGCTATATTAGAATTCACTTGATAAAATGTTTTCACAAAGTATACAAAGATAGCACTACAAGATGCATAACAAGTTGCCATATTCAATGTACCTTGAAAAAGGATGAATGTGAGAGCTTATAACTACATGATAAGTCCCACAGTAGGTTTAATAAGTTGAGTTTTAATAAGTTAAGTCCCAAAGTAGGCATTTTATGTGACTATCTACAAGAAAGTGATGATCCACAAGAAAATTTGTAACTTCTTTGAACATATCTAAAACACATTCTCATATGTGATTCAAAAACTGTATATATACAATGGCTTGAGATAGTCGAGTATCTAACATATCAAGACTAGCAACATCAATATCTATGGATTCTTGTAGTACTTGAGCCAATAAAGTTATGGCTTCTTGGGTTGAAATCACAGCATCTTCATATTCCACCCTAGTCTCTCCCCTTGTTCCTTATACTTTCTCATGAACATGGTCGCATGTGTTGATGTGCTCTAGGATGCTACTGTAAAAGAGTGGGATAGATAGGTAGGACACAAGGGCTTAGCACGACAATATTCGATTGCACCAACAAAGTATTTAAGGTGTTGAGAAACTCAATTAGGGCATAAGTTATATCAATATAAACAATGAGAGCTAATTTGTGAGCCTGAAATGTACTAGAAAATTGCCAAAAAAAATCAGGGGAAATTTAATCCCATCAAAGGCGATGGATGCAAGTGAGTTAATTTTAAGTGGCAAGCAAAAGACGGTTTTCAAAAGCGCCTTGAAGGCCACCGGAGCATTAGTTCCAGATTTTTAGTAAATGTCAGGCGGCCAAGCACCGTGAAAATGGCCAAAATTGGTGTGAAGGGGGCCCAAAATAAGAATTAAAAGGGGGTGATCTTTGGGGCCACTCCCCAAAAATTGATTTCGTGCGCGGGGGGGGGGGGGAGCAATTTTTCCTATGTGCATAGCAAAATGATAGACATAATCCCCTCCTCCATGAAAAAATAAGGGGTGGGGTTGAAGAACAACCCCCCCCCCCCCCCGACCAATTGCATCAAGGATCTACATTATTTCTCCAATCCATATCGTCACCCTTTCCTCCTCTAATGGCTGCTCGGATGGACCATTGTGAATCTAGTCTTCTCTCTCCTCCCTCCCTCTCTTGGAAGGGGCACTTTCTGCGTGTGAAGGGAGATGAAGCCCGGGTGGTGAATGCTTATCCGGTGTGGTAATGGATGACTTCCGAGTCAACTTGGGGCTGTAGATAAATGATTGGAGATGGGCTAGGCATTAACGATGGATTGTTTTGCTATCTGGAATCCGACTTTAGAAACCCGCAACCATAAAAAAACCCAGTAACTCTATTTTATAAAGGAAAAATGCTTCTTTTTCAGGTTTGGTTCACCAAATGATGTTCATATTGGATGAAAATTGATATGAATGTTTTTTGTTGTATGTTTGATGATTCCATGTCACCAAAATCAGAATAGATAATGCCATAATGATGAAACTAATTTTTTAAAACCCAAAAAATACGCATTTCACAAAGAAAATGGAATCTTTTGGCATTTCGGGTTTGGTAAAAATGATGCATGAGGAATGAAATGTAAAAAATAAGTGATTTTTAATTTTTATAATTAGAAAAACTAGTAAATGCTCTATTTTCTTGATAAATAAATATGAAAAAATAGCAAAAAATGAGAAAATTTAGGTTTTTGTGACAAGTAAGTAAAAAAATATTAATGTATGTACATGTTTTGCAAGGTTGAGGCATGAGGTATAGCCTTAGCTCATCCTTATTTTTTATGTTTTAGTGTGTTTTTATTACTTTATACATTGAAAATGATAGAAAATAAAACCCTACACTTATGCAACGATGCAACACATAAATGGTAGGGGGGAAAGGGTTGTGGAAGTGTTTAAGTGCTGAAAATGAAGTAAAGTTTGATCTTCTGGTTATGTATATCATATAGGATGATAAAAATTTAAGTTTTAAGATGCTAGTAGCACGAGGTAACTCGGTGCTAGTCTCTAGCAACGCAACAACAACGAGTAGATCGAAAATCGCTGAAGTACTGATTTTTACACTACTCCACTTTGCTGATTTTTAATGATAAATGTTTGTGTACAATAAGCATCCACTTTTACATTTTGCATGCCACATGGTATGAAATCTTAGATGTGTAGCACCTATATGCTAAACAATGACTAACGTTGAGAGTGTGAGGAAGTCCTTGCTATAGGTTAGACAAGGAGTTCCTTGGGGTAAGTTCAGTGAGGAAACATCAACTCTTGGATCGTTCGATAAATCAAATAGTGGAGCTTGTATGATTTTTCTTTATATTGAGGCACCGCATCTTGGGACCAATCCGTGAGATGTAGCAGAGCTGTAGTAGTGAGCCCGCCATGTTTTAGCTGCGAGGTTGTCTCCTATGTATGCGATATGAGGTTCCCTCTGAGGAGAAGGAAAGATAAACATTGGATCATGTCCTATTACAAATGCAAAATCGATGTTAAAGTCCATTGTAGTGTGAACCTTAGATGCTCCTGGGGCCGTGAGGCCGTGTGGGTTATGTTGTGCGTCTTAGAGTTTCGACTAATGCTAGAGAGCCTATGTCGGGCCCATTTTAGGTCCTGACAGGTGGTGCGTTTGTCGAGATCCACCTATCAGTGGCCATTTTCAAATCTTGGTCTTATAAGGAACCTGTTAGCTTTATTCTATAGTTGATAGCCGCCTTGAAGCGATGGATGCTAAAATAGGTTGAGATTAAAGTTTCAGCCATGAGCATGCTGATGAAACCAAGGAACCCCCATAACCCTAAAGCTACTTTCTCCATTTTAAATGGTTTACTGGGATCTTTGGCTAGAAATGTTGTTGATTACTTTACCCTTTTCCCTAAAAGTGACATGATGCTGGAGTTTGGGTCACTATGGGGAAATATCCATGGAGTAATCATGAGAAATAGTCCATGGGAGTTGGAGGAAGGATGAGAAAGTGAAAGTGAGGCTATAGGAAGGCTAGCTGTTTAGGATATTATGACTAGATTACATCACGTCGAGAGGGACAATTAGTTTGCAGTAAAATGTTTTATTTCATTAGGCCAAGAGGGTGATTTGTCTACTTAGTGTAGATGCATTTTATGGGTTTTGTTGTAGGGCTGTGCTAGACAGATTACATGGATCCTGGGGCCGGGCAAGCCTTTACTGTGTCGACACTTTTCGTAGTCCAATCTAGGTGATATCTTTAATTTTTGACCACCTTGTTTTTATACTATATATGTCTGCTTACTTGTGAGGGATTTATTTTCTTGTTGTGGACTGGCAATCAAGGCATGAAGTCATAGGTTTAGGTTAGGTATGCTTGTGGGTGGTCTGAGCCATTATTGTCTCCTCCAAAGGCATTTTCAGGCATTGAAAGACCTATTTTAGAAGGCAATCCTAGTGACCCTGTTTAGCTAACCTACTATGCAAAAATTCTAGGAGTTTCTGTTAGTTGCAAGACAGTCAGAAAAGCCTACCAAACAAAATGATGATGTAAAGAATAAAAATCCTGAATAGTTGAAGAATAAAAATATACAGAGGTGTGTAAAAAGGGGGTTCTAACCCCTATAAAAAAAGAAAAAAAAAGAAAGAAAAATCATTGAACAATTTTTCATCGCCTTGCGAAGGCTTGGTAGGTTTTTGGGGACAAGACAAGACCTGGGGCCAATGCCTTGTCTTACTAGGGGTGGCAACTAGTTGAAAAGAAAAGAAAACTAAGGGAGATTGGAGCGAAAATAAAAGTGAGCATTAGCAAAGGATTAAGTGTCACCTCACGAGGGCTTAGTAGGTTCTTGGGTACCAAGATAAGACCTGAGACCGATGCCCTGTTCTCCTTGGGTCATTATGCTCAACTCCCTTCTTTTTACACGCCCGAATATGGAAAATAAAGGCCTAAAAGGACAATGTGCTAAAAGAAAACATTTGTTGATCAGGCTATAAGAGTCCTTGCATAGGAGGAGCTCCTCGCTAAGTTGTCCTCGGTTAGGAAGGTAGTTCAGACCACCACTTAGGATCACCTCTTTGATAGTTCTTTTTAGATTGGCCGTATTGGAGCAGTTGGCTAGTGACTAGCTTTGGGCTTTCGGTTAGATTATGCTAGGCCTACTCCTTGTGGATTTCATGCCTTGGTTTTGATAGGTGGTAGGGTGAGAGCTATGATGTGTTTTGTTGAGTATTTTCTGTATAAGCTTGATACTCTTCGTGATTCCTGCGTGTGAAGGGAGATGAAGCTCGGGTGGTGTATGCTTGTCCGACATCTTCTAAGTCGTCTTGGGGTTGCAAATGGATGATTAGAGATAGGCTAAGCATTAACGGTGGAGTGTTTTGCTATACCAAATCTGGTTTTAGAAACCCGCAACCATAAAAAACCTAGTAACACTCTTTTATAAAGGAAAAATGCTTCTTTTTTAGGTTTGGTGGGCCAAATGATATTCATATTTGATGAAAATTGATCAAAATGTTTTTTTTTGTATATTTGATAATTCTATGTTAGAAAAATCAAAATATATTATGCCATAATGATTAAAATAATTTTTAAAACTCGAAAAACATGCATTTTACAAAGAATGGGATTTTTGGGCATTTCGAGTTTCATAAAAATGATACATGAGGGATGAAATGTGAAAAATGAGTAATTTTTAGTTGTCATAATAAAAAAAATGAGTAAATGCTCTATTTTCTTGATAAATTAATATGAAAAAAAGAAAAAAAAGAAAAAATTTAGGTTTTTGTGACAAATAATTAAGGAAAAATATTATTAATGTCCATACATGTTTGGAAAGGTTAATGCATGAGGTATAGCCTTAGCTCATCCTTGTTTTTTGTGTTTTAGTACATTCTTATTACTTTATACATTGAAAATGACAAAACAGAAAACCTTGCACATGTGCAACGATGCAAAACATAAATCATAGGGGAAAAAGGGGTTGGTGGAAGCATTTAAGTGTTGAAAATGAAAAAAAGTCTGATATTTTGGTTGTGTAGGCCATATAGGACTATTAAAATTTAAGTTTTAAGAGGCTAGTAGCACGAGGTAACTCGCTACTAGTCTCTAGCAATGCAACAACAATGAGTACATTGAAAATCATTGAAGGGCTCATTTTTACACTCCAGTTTGCTGATTTTTAATGTTAAATGTTTGTGCACAATGAGCATCCATTTTTACATTTTGCATGCCACATGGTATGAAATCATGGATGCATAGCACTTGTATGCTAAACAATGACCAACGCTGAGAGTGTAAGGAAGTCCTTGCTTTAGGTTAGAAAATGAGTTTGTTTATGTAAGTTCAGCGAGTAAATATCAACTCCTAGATCATTCGATAAATCAAAGAGTGGAGCTTGTACGCTTGTTCTTTATGTTGAGGCACCACATCTTGGGACCAATCCAAGAGATGGAGGAGGGCTGTAGTGAGCCCGCGGTGTTTCAGCCGAGAGGTTGCCTCCTGTGTATCTGATATGAGGTATTATACTAATGTGTATGGGATCTCCCTCTAAGGATAAGGAAAGGTGAACTTTGAACTGTTTCCTATTACAAATGCAAAATCGATATTAGAGTTCAGTGTAGTGTGAGCCTTAGACGCTCCTAGCTGCGAGGCCGTGTGGGGTGTCTTGTGCGTCTTAGAGGTCCAGCTAGTGCTACAGAGCCACTCTTGGGGCCATTTTAGGTCTTTACAGGCACTGTGTTTGCCTGGAGCCGCCTATAAGTGGTGGTTTTTGAAACTTGGTCTTATAAGGAACCTGTTAGCTTTACTCTATAGTTGATAGCCGCCTTAAAGCAGTGGATGCTAAAGTATGTTGATTAAAGTTTCAATCATAAGCATGACAATGAAACAAATAAACCCCAGTAATCCTAAATCTACTTTGTTTATTTTAGATGGTTTAATGGGATCTTTGGCTAGAAATGTTGCCGACTACTCTACCCTTTGCCCTAAAAGTGACACCATGCTCGAGTTTGGGTCATTATGGGAAAATACCCATGGAGTAATCATGAGAAATAGTCCATGGGAGTTACATGAGGATTAGAAAGTAAATGTGAGGCTAGAAAGGCTAGCTGCTTGGGATATTATCACCTGATTATGTCACGCCAAGAGGGCCAGTTAGTTTACAATAAAATATTCTATTTCATTAGGCCAAGAGGGCCATTTGTCTGCTTAGTGCAGATGTGTTTTATGGGTTTTGTTTCAGTGATGTGCTAGACAGATTACATGGAACCTAGGGGGGAGCCTTTACTGCGTCGACGCTTCTCGTAGCCCAATCCAGGTGATATCTTTCCTTTATGAGAACCTTGTTTTTATACTATATATGTATGGTTACTTGTGAGGGATTTCTTTTCTTTTTGGGGATTGGCAATCAAGACTTGAAGTCCCAGGTTTAGGTTAGCCATGTTTGTGGTGGTCTGAGCCATTGTTGCCTCCTGCAAAGGCATTGTCACGCATTGAGAGACCTGATTTAGAAGGAAATCCTAGTGGCCTTGTTCTGTTGACCTGTTAGGCGGCCATTCTAGGAGTTTCTATTAGTTGTAAGGCAGTTAGAAAAGCCTGCCAGACAAAATGATGATGCAAAGAAGTAAAATTCTAAATAGTTAAAGAATAAAAATATACAGAGGTTGTAAAAAGGGGTTCTAACCCCTATAAAAGTAGAAAAGAAGAAATAAAAATCCTTGAGCAGTTGTTGATCACCTTGCAAAGGCCTGGTAGATTCTTGGGGACGAGACAAGACCCAGGGCCAATGCTTTATCTTCCTAGGGGTGGCAACTAGCTGAAAAGCAAAGAAAACTAAGGGAGGTTGGATCAAAAATAAAAGTGAGTGTCAGCAAAGGATGAAGTGCCATCTCACGAGGGCTTGGTAGGTTCTTGGGTACCAAGATAGGACGTGAGGCCAATGCCCTCTTCTCCTTGGTCACTGCGCTCAACTCCCTTCTTTTTACACGCCCGAATATGGAAAATAAAGGCCTAAAAGGATAATGTGCTAAAAGAAAATATTTGTTGATCAGGCTATAGGAGTCCTTGCCTAGGAGGAGCTCCTCGTTGAGTTGTCCTCAATTAGGAAGGTAGTTCAAACCACTACTTGGGATCACCTCTTTGATAGTTATTTTTAGCTTGGCCGTGTTGGAGCAATTGGTTAGTGACTAGCTTTGGGCTTTCTGTTAGATTATGCTGGGCCTACTCCTCGTGGATTTCATGCTTCGGTTTTGACAGGGGGTAGGGTAAGAGCTGTGATGTGTTTTTTTTAGTATTTTTTGTATCAGCTTCATGCTCTTCGTGGTTATGTTGATGTGTAGATTTGTTCGTCGGATTCGATGGGTTGAGTTGCCCTATCCCAGGCTCGCCAATGAGAGTTGATTTTTGTGCCCAAGATATACCAAAAAATTATCAAAAAACTCAAATTTCAAGAAAAATTTTAATCCCGTCAAAGGAGACGGATATAGCCGGGTTGATTTTAAGCAACAAGCAAAAGACAATTTTCAGAAGCACCTTGAAGGCTGCCCCATTATCAGTTTCGGATTTTAAGTAATTTTTTTCGAGAGCATGGGCAAGTTAGAGCAGCTACTCGGCAATGCTAGACATCAAGACAGACGCACACGATTATCCAGATCCCAACTCGGACATCGGACGGGGCCAAAAGCTGCGCAAATGGCCAAAATTGGTGTGAAGGGGGCCCAAAATAAGAATTAAAAGGGGGTGACCTTTGGGACAACCCCCCAAAAATCGATTTTGTTCCCCCCCCCCACCAATTACATCAAGGATCTACACTATTTCTTCACTCCTTATCACTGCCCTTTACTCCTCCAATGGGTGGCTGGATGGTCTGGTATAAATCTAGTCTTTCTCTGTCCTCCCTCCCTCTCCTACAAGGGGCAGTTTCTATGTGTGAAGGGAGATGAAGTCCGGGTGGTGAATGCTTGTCGTCATGGTACCGGATCACTTTTGAGTTGCTTGGGGTTGTAGTTGGATGATTGGAGATGGGCTAACCATTATCAGTGGACTGTTTTGCTGTCTCGAATTCGATTTTAGAAACCCGCAACCATAAAAAAGCATGTAACTCTATTTTATAAAGGAAAAATGCTTCTTTTTTAGGTTTGGTTAGCCAAATGATATTCATATTGGATGAAAGTTCATAATAATGTTTTTTTTTTTAATGTTTGATGATTCTATGTCAAAAAAATTAGAATACATAATGCCATAATGAGTAAAATAATTTTTAAAAATCCAAAAAACATGCATTTTACAAAGAAAATGGAAATTTTTGGCATTTCAAGTTTGATAAAAATGATGCATAAGGGATGAAATGTGGATAATACTGAATCTTAATTCTCCTAATTAGAAAACCAAATCAACGCTCTATTTTCTTGATAAATAAATATGAAAAAATAGCAAAAATAAGGTTTTTGTGACAAATAACTAAGGAAGAATATGATTAATGTCCGTACGTGTTTGACAAGGTTGAGGCATGAGGTATAGCCTTAGCTCATCCTTGCTTTTTCTGTTTTAGTGTGTTTTTACTACTTTATACATTGAAAATGACAAAAAACAAAATCCTACACCTATGCAATGATGCAACACATAAACGGTAGGGAGAAAAGGGTCGTGGAAGCGTTTAAGTACTAAAAATAAAGTAAAGTCTTATCTTTTGGTTGTGTACATCATAAAGGACCATAAAAATTTAAGTTTTAAGATGCTAGTGGCACGAGGTAACTCGATGCTAGTCTCTAGCAATGCAACAACAACGAGTAGATTGAAAATCATTGAAGGGCTGACTTTTACACTCCACTTTAGTGATTTCTAATGATAAATGTTTGTGCACAATAAGGATCCACTTTTACATTTTACATGCCACATGGTATAAAATCCTGGATGCATAGTGCATGTATGCTAAACAATGACCAACGTTGAGAGTGTGAGGAAGTCCTTGTTGGAGGTTAGACAAGAAACTCCTTGGGATAAGTTCAGGGAGGAAACATCAACCAGTGGATTGTTTGATAAATCAAAGAGTGGAGCTTGTAGTCTTGTTCTTTATGTTGAGACACGCATCTTGGGGCCAATCTGCAATATGTACGAGAGGTGCAATGAGCCCGCGATGTTTTAGCTAAGAGGTTACCTCCTATGTATGTGATACACGGTATTATACCAATGTGTATGGCATCTCCCTCTCAAGAGAAGGGAGGGTAAACGTTGGATTGTGTGCTACTACAAATGCAAAATTGATATTAGAGTTTAGTGTAGTGTGAGCCTTAGATGCTCCTAGCCACGAGGCCGTGTGGGGTATCTTTTGCATCTTAGACGTCCAACTAGTGCTAGAGAGCTAGTGCCGGGCCCATTTTATATCCCGACAGGTGGTGCGTTTGCCGCGAGCTGCCTATAAGAGGTGGTTTCCGAATCTTGGCCTTATAAGGGACCTACTAGCTTTATTCTATAGTTATAGCTACCTTGAAGTGATGGATGCTAAAATAGGCTAATTAAAGTTTCAGTCATGAGCATGATGATGAAACCAAGAAACCCTCGTAAACCTAAAGCTACTTTGTCCATTTTAAATGGTTTAGTGGGAACTTTGGCTAGAATTGTTGCTGATTACTCTATCCTTTGCCCTAAAAGTGACACCATGCTTGAGTTTGGGTCACTATGGGGAAATACCCATGGAGTAATCATGAGAAATAGTCCATGGGAGTTAGAGGAAGGTTTGGAAAGTAAAAGTGAGCCTAGGAAGACTTGCTGCTTGGGATATTATGACCAGATTATATTACGCAAAGAGGGCTAGTTAGTTTGTAGAAAAATTTTCTATTTCATTAGTCCAAGAGGGTCGTTTGTCTATTTATTGCGGATGCGTTTTATGGGTTTTCACTTAGTGATGTGCTAGATAGATTACATGGAACCTAAGGGGGAGCCTCTACTGCGTCAAGACTTCTCGTGGCCCAATCCAGGTGATATATTTCCTTTATGAGCACCTTGTTTTTATACTATATTTGTCTGGCTACTTGTGAGGGATTTTTTTTCTTGTTGGGGATCGGCAATCAAGGCATAAAGTCCCAAGTTTAGGTTAGATATGTCTGTGGGCAGTTCGAGCCATTGTTGCCTCCTGCAAAGGCATTGTCAAGCACTGAAAGACCTGTTTAAGAAGGCAATCCTAGAGACCGTGTTCTACTAACCTGCTACACGGCCATTCTAGGATTTTTTTTAAGTTGTGAGGTAGTTAGAAAAGCCTACCAGACAAAATGATGATGCAAAGAAGCAAAATCCTGAATAGCTAAAGAGTAAAAATATACGTAGGTGTGTAAAAAGGGGTTCTAACCCCTATAAAAATAGAGAAAAAAAACAAAGAAAAATCCTTGAACAGTTGTTTATTACCTTGCAAAGGCCTCGTAGGTTTCGAGGGATGAGACAAGACTCGAGGCCAATGCCTTGTCTTCCTAAGGGTGGCAACAACTAGTTGAAAAGTAAAGAAAACTAAGGGAGGTTGGAGCAAAAATAAAAGTGAGCATTAGCAAAGTATTGAGTATCGCCGCACGAGGGCGTGGTAGATTCTTGGGTACCTAGATAGGACTTGAGACCAATGCCCTGTTCTCCTTGGGTCATTTCGCTTAACTCTCTCCTTTTTACACACCCGAGTATGGAAAATAAAGGTCTAAAAGGACAATGTGCTAATTAAAGTAAGTATTTGTTGATTAGGCTATACGAGCCCTTAGATAGGAGAAGCTCCTTATTGAGTTGTCCTCACTTAAGAATGTAATTTTTACCACCACTTAGGATCACCTCTTTGAATGTTCTTTTTAGCTTGGTCATGTTGGAGCAGTTGGTTAGTGACTAGCTTTGGGCTTTCTGTCAGATTATGCTGGGCCTAGTCCTCATGGATTTCATGCCTTGGTTTTGACAGGGGGTAGGGTGAGAATTGTGATGTATTTTATTAAGTATTTTCTGTATCAGCGTGATGCTCTTCATGGTTGTGTTGATGTTCAAATATGTTCATGGGATTCGACCGGCTGAGTCGCCTTATCCTCTGGTCACCAATGAGGGTTGATTTTTGAGCCTGACATGTGTCCAAAAATTACAAAAAACCCCAAATTTCAAGGAAAATTTTAATCTTGTCGAAGGCGGTGGATGCAACTAGGTTGATTTTAAGCGGCAAGGAAAAGACCATTTTCAAAATCGCCTTGAAGGCCACCCGAGTATCAATTCTAAAATTTTAATAAATTTTTTGAGCACATGGACAAGTCAGAGCAGCTATACAGCATTGTTGGACATCGAGACGGACGCACATGATTTTTCGGATCGCAACTCGGATGTTGAATGGCCAAATACTAAGAAACTGGCCAAAATTGGTGTGAAGGGGTCCAAAAATAAGAATTGAAAGGTTTGGGGCCACCCCCAAAAATCAATTTCATCCCCTCCCTCCCCTCACCAATTGCATCATGGATCTACACTACTTCTTCACTCCCAATCGCCACCCTTCGCTCCTGCAATGGTTCCCTGGGTCCATCTTAGGTCCGCACAAGTGATATGTTTGCCGAGAGCTGTCTATAAGTGGCGATTTTGGAATCTTGGTTTTATAAGGGACCTATTAGATTTACTCTATAGTTAATACCTACCTTGATGCAGGGGATACTAAAATAGGCTTCACCCATGAGCATGACGATGAAACCAAGGAACCCCCGTAACCCTAAAGATGCTTTGTCCATTTTAAATTGTTTAGTGGGATCTTTGGCTAGAAATGTGGTTGATTACTCTACCCTTTGCCCTAAAAGTGACACCATGCTGGAGTTTGGGTCACTATATGAAAATATCCATGGAGTAATCATGAGAAATAGTCCATGGGAGTTAGAGGAAGGATTAGAAAGTAAAAGTGAGGCTATAGGAAGGCTAGCTGCTTGGGATATTATGACCAAATTACGTCACGCCAAGAGGGCCAGTTAGTTTGTAGTAAAATGTTCTATTTCATTAGGCTAAGATAGCCATTTGTCTGTTTAATGCGGATGCATTTTACGAGTTTTTTTAAGTTTTGTGCTAAACAAATTACATGGAACGTAGGGGGGAACCATTGCTGCACTGGTGCTTCTCGTGGCCCAATCCATGTGATATATTTTCTTTATGAGCACCTTGTTTTTATACTATATATGTATGGTTACTTGTGAGGGATTTCTTTTCTTTTTGGGGACCGGCAATCAAGGCATGAAGTCCTAGGTTTAGGTTAGGTATGATTGTGGGTGGTCTGAGCCATTGTTGCCTCCTACAAAGGCATTGTCAAGCACTGAAAGACCTCTCTTAGAAGGAAATCCTAGTGACTCTATTCAGCTAACCTACTAAACGGCCATTCTAGGAGTTTCTGTTAGTTGTCAAGCAATTAGAAAATCCTGCGAGACAAAATGATGATGCAAAGAAGAAAAATCTTGAATAGCTAAAGAATAAAAATATACAAAGGTGTGAAAAAGAGGGTTCTAACCCCTATGAAAATAGAAAAAAAAAAGGAAGAGAAATCCTTGATCAATTTTTCATCACCTTGTGAAGGCTTGGTAGGTTCTTGTGGGCGAGACAAGATCCAGGGCCAATGTCTTGTCTTCATAGGGGTGGCAAGTAGCTGAAAAGTAAAGAAAACTAAGCAAGGTTGGAGAGAAAATAAAAGAGAGAGCTAGCAAAGAATTAAGTGTCGCCTCACAAGGGCTGGGTAGGTTCTTAGGTACCAAGACAGGACTTGAGGCTAGTGCCCTCTTAACACCATATTAGAGAATATGGGAATTTCCCATAAGTTTGGGACATGTGATCAAATATTGGATTTATCATAACTTGAACACTATAACTCCAAATTGAGCACTCTATAGGTCAACAAATTCAATTTTTCAAGGGTTTTTCAATGATAGGTCATATCATATGGTTTTGAGAAACTTATTGGCATGTTATCCGGGTGCCACCTTTTAAGTATTCGAAAAATGGGAATTGGGAGATTTACAAACTCACTAATATTGTGTTTCTTCTCCTTAGGTCACTACACTCAACTCCCTCCTTTTCACATGCCCGAGTGTGAAAAATAGAGGCCGAAAAGGACAATGTGATAAAAGAAAATATTTGTTGATGAGGCTATAGGAGTCCTTGCCTAGGAGGAGCTACTTCTTGAGTTGTCCTTAGTTAGGATGGTAGGTCAAACTACCACTTAGGATCACCTCTTTGATAGTTCTTTTTAGCTTGGCCATGTTGGAGCAGTTGATTAGTGACTAGCTTTGGGCTTTGTGTCAAATTATGGTGGGCCTACTCGTCGTGGATTTCATGCCTTGGTTTTGACATGTGGTAGGGTGAGAGCTGTGATGTGTTTTCTTGAGTATTTTCTATATTCGCTTGATGCTCTTCGTGGTTGTGTTGATGTGCACATTTGTTTATGGAATTCAATGGGTTGAGTCACCCTATTCCGTGATTGCCAATGAGAGCTCATTTTTGAGCCCAAGATGTGCTGAAAATTTGCCAAACAACTCGAATTTTAAGGAAAATTTTAATCCCGTTGAAGGCGGCGGATACAACTGGGTTGATTTTAAGTGGCAAGCAATAGACAGATTTCAAAATCATCTTGAAGGCCGCCCCAGCACTAGTTCCAGATTTTTACTAATTTTTGTGACTGCTTGGTAGTGCTGGACATCGAGACACACGAGCAAGATTTTTCGAATCACGACTCAGACACCGAACGGCAGCCAAAGACCAGACAAATGACCAAAATTGGTGTGAAGGGGGATCCAAATAAAAATTGAAAGAGGGTGATCTTTGGGGTTACCTCCCAATAATTGATTTCGTGGGGGGGAGGGGGCACCGTTTTTTCCTATGCGCGCAACAAAACAATGGCCATACTCCTCTCCTCCATGGAAAAATGACAGGTGGGGTTGAAAGTTACCATCCCCCCACCAAGTGCATTAGGGATCTATACTATTTCTCCCCTCCATATCACCGCCCTTCGCTGCTCCAATGGCTGCCCGGATGGTCCGCTGTGAATCTAGTCTTTCTCTCTCCTCTCTCTCTCTCCTATAAGGGGCAGTTCCTGCATGTAAAGGGAGATGAAGCTCTGGTGGTGAATGCTTGTCCGGCATGGTATTGGATCACTTCTGAGTCGACTTGGGGCTACAGATGGATGATTGGAGATGGACTGAGCATTAATGGTGAACTATTTTGATATCTCGAATCCATTTTTAGAAACCCGCAACCATAAAAAACCCTATATCTCTATTCTATAAAGAAAGAATTCTTCTTTTTGAGGTTTGGTTGGCCAAAGGATGTTCATATTCGATGAAAATTGGTAGGAATGTTGTTTTTTGTATGTTTGATGATTCTATGTCAGAAAAATCAAAATACATAACGCCATAATGTTGAAAATAATTTTTAAAAACCTGAAAATTACGCATTTTACAAAGAAAATTGGATTTTTTGTCTTTTTGAGTTTGATAAAAATGATGTATAAGGGATGAAATGTGAAAAATGAGTGATTTTAAGTTTTTATAATTTAAAAAACTAGTAAATGCTCTATTTTCTTGATAAATAAATATAAAATTAGCAAAATATTAAAAAAAAAGTTTTTACGACATATAATTAAGAAAAAATATGATTAATGTTTGTACATGTTTGGCAAGGTTGAGACATGAGGTATAGTCTCAGTTCATCCTTGTTTTTTGTGTTTTGGTGCGCTTTTATTGCTTTATACATTGAAAATAACAAAAAAACAAAACCCTAGATCTATACAATGATGCAACACATAAACGGTAGGGGAAAAAGGGTTGTGGAAGTTTTTAGGTGTGCTAAAAATGAAGTAAAGTCTAATATTTTGGTTGTGCACGTCATATAGGATGATTAAAATTTAAGTTTTAAGAGGCTAGTAGTAGGAGGTAAGTTGGTGCTAGTCTCTAGCAATGCAGCAACAACGAGTAGATTAAAAATCATTGAAGGGTTGATTTTTACACTCCACTTTGCTAATTTTTAATGATAAATGTTTGTGCACAATAAGCATTCACTTTTGGATTTTGCAAGCCATATAGTATAAAATCTTGGATACATAGCACCTGTATGTTAAATAGTGACCAACACTGAGAGTATGAGGAAGTCCTTGCTCTAGGTTAGAGGAGCGGTTCCTTAGGGTAAGTTTAGTGAGGAAAAATCAACTCCTAGATCATCCGATAAATCAAAGAGTGGAGCTTGTATGCTTGTTCTTTATGTTGAGGCAGTGCATCTTGGGGCCAATCCTCGAGATGTAGTAGAGTTGTAGTGAGGCCGCGGTGTTTTAATCGAGAAGTTGCCTCTTTTGTATGTGATACACTCCGGGAAGTTACTCTAATATATGTTCTACATCACGCGTGTGTTCAAGGCCTATTTATAAATATCCTTATTTGTGAATTTTTCATGAATAAAACATAACCCTTTTCTATTCAATCTGCAAATAACCCCTTTATATTACATCCTTTTGTATGTAAAAAATGCATAAAAATGGTATTTTAAAAATACATTATTTTGAACCCACGTGATACATACATATATTAATGAGTAACTTACCAGAGGTGATACGAGGTATCCTATCAATGTGTATGGAATCTCCCTCTAAGGATAAGGAAAGGTAAACGTTGGACTGTGTCCTATTACAAACGCAAAATCGATATTAGAGTTCAGTGTAGTACGAGCCTTAGACGCTCCTAGCTGTGAGGCCATGTAGGGTGTCTTGTATATCTTAGAGGTCCGGCAAGTGCTAGAGAGCAAGTGTCAGGCCCGTTTCAGGTCCTGAGAAATGAGTCTCTCTTTGCCTTCCTTCCAATTTTTCGTGGCTTCCCTTCTCTTTCTCTCTCCTTCCTTTTATTCTTTCTCTTTTGCTAGTCTTTCACTCTTCTTCTGTCTTTCTCTCTCTTTCATTGTCCACAACTCTTCCTTCTCCTCTCTCCTCTTTCCTATGTCTTTGTCATTATGGTTGGTAAAAAAGATATTTTCTTTGATCCTTTCTCTCTCCTTCTTTCTCATCTCCTTTTCCCTTTTTTAGTGTGAAAATCCTAGTGAATTCAGGTACACAAGAGTACTCAGGTAAACTGACAACCTTTTTTGAAGAGCACATAGGAGCCATGGTAGGAACTGGAGGTCTCTTTAGAGGTAACCATGGAAATTTAGTAGGTCTTAACCACTATTGCTTTTGGGAGGAACGCCCCCTCTCCTCTTATTGCGAAGCTTTTCTCACAATTTCCATCTGTTGAGATATCGAGCTCCACTTGTGATATGCCAGGGTGATCGTTGTGCATTATGTGACCGACTCGTCAGTTGCAGATGTGGTTGGTACACCGCCCATGAATAATAGCTAGATGATAGCTATCCTTATCTACTCTAGTTCGTGGCTCAGTTAGTATGCCACCTTAGTTAGTTGTCTTTGGTTTGAGACCCATATATAGGGTTCTTCTATTTCTTTGTATTAGAGTTCTTTTGGCTTACACAACTAAGAAGAGGAAAACTGTTTTCAGCCTCCACCTCTGTGTGTATTCCCCCATTGTGCAAGCAAGAAAGCTTCAAGTGAGACTCCTTCCTTCTCTCCCACAATCTTGACATGGTATCAGAGCCTTGTTCGTGGTCAGGAGCTCAAGAAAGCAAGCCAAGTTCGCGGTGTTCTGGTAAGAGGAGCAGTGTTGCTTTCATTTTCTGTTTTGGGAGCAGATCTCTACAGGTAGCATAGCCAGAAATTACAAGAGTGCATTGTCTCAGGTTGAGACGCACTCAGGAAAAGGCCAAGTTTTATGCTGTGCAGGCATTGTTCTACAGGTCGGTGAAAAGTTACTGTAGAAATTGCATCGTATGCCTGTGGGCAGAGAAATTGGGAGTTACAAAATCATCCTTGTTGCCTGTTGATACAAAATCATCACTAGGAAGTGACTGTGTGGTTAAATACCACTTTTGTCAGTTTTGCAGATTTGCCCTTGTGAGGATAAAGCTGTGTTCTCTGCAGTGACAGAATTTTTTGTAGTATTCTGTAATGGCGTCTGATTCTCTTTCATAGATTGTAACTGAAAAGCTTGACAAGAACAACTTCCAAGCATGGAAGTTTAGAATGACGAATTTCCTTATGGGAAAAGGATATTGGGAATTTGTTGTAGGAAATAAAGAAAAACCGATTCTTCCTGATGTTCCCAATCAACAGCAAATGCAAGCATTCAAAGCATGGCATGAGAGAGCCAGGAAAGTTATGTACTGGCTGTCTATCAATATTTTAGAATCTATGATTGTATATTCAGGATGCAAGTACGCCAAAGGGGGCATGGGATACTTTGTCAAAAATGTATAGCACAAATATGCAAGCCAGGAAAATGCAGCTCAAGGAAGAGTTGCATAATGTGCAAAGAGAAAGTATGAGCATCAATGACTACCACATGAAGGTGAAGAAGATTGCAGATGCACTTGCTTCCATTGGGTCGCCAGTGGAAGATGATGATTTAGTTTCTGTGACCTTGAATGGTCTAGGAAAGGATTATGCACAGTTTCGGATATCCATTTCAGTTCGTGAAAGATTTCCTGATTTTGAGGAGTTGATTGCTCTTCTAATTTATGAGGAGCAAAGAAATGGTGGTGCATCTTCTTCAGGAGGAACTTCAAAAGAAACCATCTTCTACTCAAATGCTGGAAGAGGTAGCGGCAGAGGTAGAGGAGGCCGATTTGGAGGCCGTGGTAAAAATTAGAATATGCAGCAAACTTAAGAAAACCAGTCCTATGGAGAAGGACGTGGTAACTCTAGAGGCATGGGGAGCCAAAGAGGTCGTGGTGGATGGCAAAGAGGCCAAAATGCAAACAATAATGTTGAATGCTACTACTGTGGTAAAATGGGTCATATGGCTAAAGACTGCTATAAAAAGCAGAATGACATCATGAATGGAAAACTGCAACAAGGGAATTATGCATCTTCTAGTAAACAGGGTGATGATAGAAATGAGCATTTGTTTTTGGTGCAGCACATGAACAATTCTGTGACAAGCGCAGAAGAAAGCAACGATGTATGGTATGTTGACTCAAGTGTATCAAACCACATAATAGGTCATGTAGAATGGATGGAGGATGCAAGGAAAATGGAAAAACCAGGATTTGTGGAGACTGGTGATGATACTGCAAATCCTATTGTGCAGATTGAAAAAATTCATTTGTCTATGCAGGATGGGAAAAAGAAATACCTGTCGGATGTATTTCATGTTCTGAATATCACCAAGAATCTGGTTTCTGTTGGTCAAATGGTTGAGCAGGGCTTGCAGGTCAGATTTAATCCTCATGGATGTTTTGTTGAGGTTATGAAAAATAAAGGTCGCTTGATAGCAAAAGGAAAGAAGAAGGGCAGAATGTTTACATTGGATGCAGACATGCCTGAATTGAGTGCAGCAATGTTTGCACATGGGACCGGTGTAGTTGCAGATATTGATATTTGGCATAAACTCATTGGTCATGTTAATGTATAGCGACTTAAATCAATGCCTAAATTCAAGGTTGCAGAAATGCATAAGGTATGTGAAGCCTCTCAGTTTGGAAAACAGGCAAGGAAACCATTTCCTAGACATGTTCAAGAGAGTAAGAAGCCATTGGAATTAATCCACTCTGATGTGTGGACTACTAAAGTTGCATCTCTTGGAGGCTGTCATTATTTTGTCACTTTTATTGATGACTATAGCAGAAAAGTTTAGGTGTATTTTATGAAAAAGAAAAGTGAAGTTTTTGGGCATTTCAAAACTCTTAAAGCTATGGTTGAAAAAGAAACAGGCCTGCAAATAAAATGCCTAAGGTTAGATGGAGGGGGAGAGTACCTCTCAAATGAGTTTGCAAGGTTCTTGCAGGAGCATGGCATAAAGCAGCAATATTCATGCAGTCATACCCCACATCAAAATGGAATTGCAGAAAGGAAAATCATGCATATTGGAGAGGTATCTCGTGCCATGCTCAATGAAAAAGACCTACCAGATTTTTATTGGGCTGAGGCAGTTGCTATATCAATCTACATAATGAGCAGGACTCCCACTGCAGCAATACATGGGATGACTCCAGAGGAGAGGTATACTGGTAGGAAACCAGATATTTCTCATTTGAATATTTTTGGTTGCATTGCCTATGTTCATGTGCCAGATGAGTTGAGATCCAAGTTGGATCCAAAAGCTGAGAAGTGCATCTTTATTGGTTACTCTCTGCAGCAGAAAGGGTATATATGTTATAACCCTTCTACTCGTAAGTTTACAGTGAGCAGAGATGTTGTTTTTTATGAGATGAGTAGCTGGTATAAACCAGTAAATGTGATTGATGATGTAGATGCACAAAACGGTAATGCTGCACAGAATTCACAGTAGTCACAAAATATTAGTGGACCTAGAGCGTCCTCTAGCAGTGGTTCACATTCTTCGCCATGGAGAGGCAGATTGAGATCAGGAGAATCTTCTCAAATCAATGCAGATAGTGGTATTCAGGTATCACGAAAAGGAAAAGAGAAGGTAGATCAGCCCATGTTTGATGTAAATGCAGGTCACTCTTATGTGGATGGTGAATCCAGTGGCTCAGAACAGAGCATTGATGATGAGTTGGGTATTCCTTCTATTGTTACACCTGGAGTAAGGAAGACCAGGGATGTTTTGAGAGCACCTGGGAGTGAACCTACTTTGTGCAGGTCTACCAGAGCTAGGTATCTTGTGGATAGGCTCAAATATGATGGATTTACAACCATTCACTATGCATATATAGTCAAAGTGATACAGGAACCAGAACCCACTTCTTTTGAGCAAGCCATGGGAAAAGAAAAATGGGAGAAAGCCACAGATGAAGAAATGGATGCCTTGGAAGAAAATGCTACATGGGAGTTAGTATCCTTGCCTAAAGGTAAAAATGCAATTGGTTGTAAGTGGGTTTATAAGGTGAAGCACAATGCAGATGGTTCTGTGAACAGATACAAGGCAAGATTAGTAGTCAAGGGGTATGCACAAACATATGGCATTGATTATGAAGAAACATTCAGTCCGGTTGCAAAGATGGCAACCATAAGAGCAGTCATTACTATGGCTGCATCAAAGGAATGGTCTTTACATCAGATGGATGTAAAGAATGCCTTCTTGCATGGTGATTTGCAAGAAGAGGTCTATATGGAGCAGCCACCAGGTTATGTGCATATTGTTCATCCTGAGTTTGTTTGCAAGTTGAAGAAAGCCTTGTATGGCTTGAAGCAAGCACCTAGAGCATGGTCTGACAAGATAGGACAGTATCTTGTCACTATTGGCTTTCAGATTTCCAAGGCAGATTTCTCACTTTATGTGAGAAAAACAGAGAAAGATATTATGTTACTTGTCATTTATGTTGATGATTTGATTATGACAGGTGACAGTGATGAAGGTATCCTTCATGTGCAAAGGCTATTGAAGCAGAAGTTTGAGATGAAGGATTTGGGAGAGCTGCGTTATTTCTTGGGCATTGAGGTGGTTAGATCACCAAGTGGGATATGGCTCTTACAGAGGCAGTATGGATTGGACATGCTGTCCAAATATGGGATGACAGGCTGTAAGCCTATTTCAGTTCCTTTGAAGCAGAATGTGAAGCTGAGCACAGATGCAGGTGATGTAAACGCCCCGAACAACGTAGTATGCTTAACAATTATGATATTCGCTTGTTTTCAAGATTTAATATAAAAGAGAATGAACACTTAAAGCTAAAAATAAAATTTACTCACAAAATTATAGCCATGAAAATGTAAAAGTAACGGAGACAAGATTGAGGGTTGAAGATGGGCAACCCCCCCCCCCCCCCCGAAGGAATGTATTTCTGCTCAACCCAAGTCCCTTAGGGAAGAGCTCAGTTACAATCAACCTGAGAGTGAGAAAAAGGTAATTCTCACTCTCACAAGATCATGCAAAGATGTACAAACACACATGCATTATCTATTATGCAATGATAAGAACTGATTTCTTTACAATATGAGAGAAGAAAAAGGGAAAATCAGCATTTCTCCATCGTTGATCAGCAGTACATGGATAGGGCTTGCTTCTTGTAGCTAAAATGGAAGAAAGAGCTCGAGAAGGAGGTGCTGTAATGAATTTACAGGCTTGCTGTCTTGTAAAACAACAGTGATAGAAGAGGGAATATGGAGGAATTTGATAATGGAGAAGTGGGGGATGATGATGGGGATGGATGGGGCCAGTTTCTGGCTATCTGTGGGTGCTGTACATGAGTTTACAACAAAGAAAAATGATGATCAATGAAGAAAAACGAGCTCTTATTTATAGGAGAGGGGAGAGCTAGTACAAAAGGGGAAAGTGGAGTAGCACAAGACAAGTGTCCAGCCACATGTCATGAGATGTGACAAGTGGTGGGACACTTGGAAACTTGTGTGACAAGTGGCTTGACACTTGTCTCTTCTCTATGGCCTTCCTTTTTGGGTTGAATACTGTCAAGAATAGAAACAACCAAATTTAGTAAGCACAGTCAGAGTACAAAACTTACTATTTTTAGAATGATATCCCTATTTTTTAGGACTAGCATTTTTAGGCTAATTCGAGGCTCCTAAAATTTAGGGACCTCCTAAAATTTAGGGATCTCCTAGAATTTAGGGACCCCCCCAATATGGGTATCATATGAAAGCTTTTTCCGTGTACATCACAAAAATGGTATCCGAATCTTCATGTGACTTTCCTATGCAAAGAAATGTGAATTTTAAGCTTTCAGCCCACACATGCACATTATACAAGCATTTCATGATCATGCCATCTTGTTGATTGTAGCTGTCTGTTCTGGTGGATCTAGCCCACACTTCAAGGCATCAATCCTTTCTGTGTGCAAGTCTAACCCTGATATGCGTGAGTTCTAGTCACAGGCGCCCAATCGGGTCATATAGGTGGAAGTGTGAACTATCTTTTCTCTAACCCACCATGTGGGTCCACCATAACCTGTGACCACTCATCAGTGGCCAGCTCCAATGCACTTTTCTTTATATCTAATTAGTGCAAAGGAAATAAATTTAATAAATCATTATATAGACAAATTAATGAAAAAGGATACAAATTCTGTTTCTATAGAGTTGTGACAGGTGAGCTTCTGGAAGACCCTACTATGTACAGACGCATAGTAGGAAGTTTGATCTATATGACTATTACCAGGCCAGATTTGAGCTATGCTCTTGGAATAGTAAGTCAGTTTATGCAAGCTCCAAGGAAACCACATTTGGATGCGGCTAAACGCATACTAAGATATGTGAAGTCCACATTGCAGTATGGACTATTTCATGAGACGATCTACCAGTGGATATGTGTTCTCTTTTGGGAGCACTGCAGTCACTTGGAGCAGCAAGAAACAACCTACAGTTGCCTTGTCGAGCACAGAGGCTGAGTACAGGGATGCAGCAATGGCTGCATGTGAGGTAGCTTGGTTGCATAAGCTACTTTATGATATGCAACAGCCTACAGATGGGCCAGTTGTCATATATTGTGACAACATGAGTAGTATACACTTGGCAAATAACCCAGTCTATCATGCTAGAACAAAGCACATTGAGGTGCATTGTCACTATGTGTGGGAGAGGGTTTTACTAGGTCTTATTGATCTAGTTTATGTCAGCACAGAGGATCACGTAGCTGATATATTCACGAAGGCATTGGGCGTAGAGAAGTTGCGCCAGTTCAGAGACCTGCTTGGTGTGTAGGAATTGGGATTGAGCTCGAGGGGGAGTGTTGAGATATCGAGCTCCACTCGTGATATGCCAGGGTGACTGTTGTGCATTTATGTCACTGACTCGTCAGTTGTATATGCGGTTGGTACACTGCCCATGAATAATAGCTAGATGATAGCTATCCTTATCTACTCTAGTTCGTGGCTCAGTTAGTATGCCACCTTAGTTAGTTGTTTTTGGTTTGAGACCCATATATAGGGTTCTTCTATTTCTTTGTATTAGAGTTCTTTTGGCTTACACAACTAAGAAGAGGAAAACTGTTTTCAGCCTCCACCTCTGTGTGTATTCCCCTATTGTGCAAGCAAGAAAGCTTCAAGTGAGACTCCTTCCTTCTCTTTCACAATCTTGACACTTTCCTCTTCTATCATGCTCAATGTGGTCTTCATCACAACCATGGGGTAATAATTATTCACATCCCCCTTAGCAATTAGGCATCCATTGTGGCCCAAATCCATAGGAAGTAGTTTAAAGAAGCAAACTCAAAATGTACAATGTATTCTACACTAATGAATTTGGCCTCTTGACTGCTTCTTTATCATTGTATTTCCTCGTTGATACTTCTCCATGACCTCAAGTAACCTTATTCCACCTCTTGCTCATTAGTTTCACCTCTCTTCTTGAGCATTGGGAGCTCTCTTGGACTAGGCATCCTAGCCTACAACTTGGAGCTCTCTTGAACTTAAAGATTTATCCATCCGAACCCCTAAGATAAATATTATGCATGAGAAAATAGTGAATCCAAATGAGTTGGTAAGCCAAAAGAGAGGTGACTCTCCCTTATCACTTAAGACCCTAAAGGGGTGCACAATTTGTGGCATGGAGACATTGCCCACCTCCTGATGATTTGAAGCCTGATACTTGTATATAGGTGTAGGCACACTCCACAAAGAGCCTGGATCTCAAAGGAAACACACTTGGAAAAAGGTAAATGTGTCAGAAGGACACGTATGTTATGCTCTTTTGATATATGCAATGAATGAGAATGTAAGTCACCTAATATCTCTAGTAGGATTTCACATAGAAGCCTCACATGGATATCCATCATACTAAGAATTTATTTTATGTTGATAATGTCATGGTATATGGTTCTCAACTATGAGGTATGCAAACAACACAAATAAGGTTCAAGACGACAAATTGTGTATTAGGTGCAAGAATTTTAGGACTACCAAAGTGATTCAAGTACAAAAAGTCAAATATTATCATTGAGAAAATATTGTATATCTCGTCTGTGAGATGGAAATTTCCCTTTGATTGAATAGAGTCTCCTTGATTGAAATTATGGGTGACAAGATATTATATGTTTTGTGAATAGTGGTCTAGTGGGATAGAGGTTGGAGGCAGTCCTATATAGTCACAGAAAGTGAGAAAAATCAAATTATTTTATTAGAAAAACTTTTCACATCATTTTGTAATGGGAATTAACCTCTTTGATTTGAATTAAAAAATATTCCAATGGGAGTTGCTTATCAAAAGATACACTCCTTTTACTAATAGTGGGTCTAGTTGACTACACCCAGAATAGTAAACAAATGTAAGGGCAAGGCCTAGGGTAACCTAAAAATAGATATTATCAATGCTAGAGAGCCCCATGAAGATAAATTTGAGCAAGAATCATATGAATGGGGAGCCTTGAATGCTCTCAATTAAACCCTATGCAAGCATGACACATGCCGTGTACTAAGGCATAATGATATGGTCTAAAAACATAATGAGATGGTATTAAATTTTAATAAGCTAATATCATAGAAAATTTCAATGTCATGTATTCTAGATGCTAATTTAGGTGGTAGAATGAATGATTTGATATGCTTCCATGCTAGTAGTTAGCATTATTATTATTTTTCATTGAAAACATTAAAGTGTATTAAGGTAAAAATGAAAAATAGTTACAGCGTAGACTTTTTTTTACTGGAAATCTAACCAAAGGCAACAAGTAATGTCCAATAGGTCATTGGGCAAAAAGAAAGGATATTGCCTAATACATAGCCATTATAGATAAATTGAAGAATATATGATTGCAACCATTTGAGGTCCAAAACCAAGCTCCATCATTCTTTGCACCATGATCTTTTGCTTCATTCTATCTGTATGAGGCTGCATTTCATGTTACAATGCTAAGCTCTCTTATATATATCTTTCATAACATCTTCTATAAAGGATGTGGTGGATATTTCCATCAGCTCCTCCTGCCTTGCTATGACTAGCCTTCTCGCTTCCAGTCTCTTCTTACGGTCAAGTTCTTGGGCTTCCAAAACAATAGCTCTATGTTCATCTTTGGCCTCTAGCCACTTCCCATGCTCCTTTTTCATTTTGAACTTGCGTTGTGGAACTTGCAAACATACTTCATGTAAGAACATTTGCATTGGGTCTATATTCTTGTCCTTAAAAATCTTTTTGTTTCTAGCCATCCATATAGCCTAGAGAAATTTCCCTCTAAGCCAATTCCAAACAACAAGGAGGATCCCATTTATTTATCCTAGAAGTAATTCTTTCTAGGTCACTGCTGTGGGGTGATAAGGAGCCATCAATACCTGCAAGACATTCAGCACATTAGTATTTTCTTTGCAATTTAGGAAAAAATGGGAAATGGATTCAATACCTTTATAGCATTGTGGACAAGTCCCATGACCTATTCCAAGTTTGAAAGCCCAATCATTTGTCCACACTGCCTGATGTAGTATGAGCCACAACAAACAAGAAACTTTGGGTTGATTTACAATGCTCCAAATCATTCCAAATCTGTATTTCCATTGAATGGCGTACCAATTTACTTTCCATCTCTTATTAAGCTTAATGTATAAGAATGTCTTTTTTGTTTTTATATATGGGATGGATAGTAGTGTTTTATTGTCAAGCTACCAGATTCCCCTTATGTTAAATCTCATATTTAGTTATATAATCTTGCAAACCTTCGGATCCTAGCAATTAATCCTTTGTTGTATTAATGTGATATCTGAGGGTGATAAACCATAGCAGCCTGGTCCCCCTTGTCATACTCCCATAAGTCCTTCTAGCTAATTACTCCTTTTTTGTTTAGTTTGAATGCCTACCTTAACTGGTCCTCTTCTATGCAACCATGGAACACACTATACCAGATCGAGTCCAAAGCAGCCCATGCGAGGTTAAAGTTTCTAATAGTGGATAGAGTGGTCAACTCCTTGTAGGACATCCAAGCCCCCCAAATGCTCCGAGTTAAGTCTGAACTCCCGTGGATCTTTAGCTTTATCTTACTAAAGGCAACATTGATGACATTCAAATTCTTCCATCTCTTACACTTAGGGGGATAGAAGTTCTTGCAGCTATTATGCAAAAGAATGGCCCAATCTTCATTCTCATGGAAAAAGAATCAAGCTACCCATTTAGCTGCAAGTTTCTCTACTAAGCTTAATATGTCTGGGAGACCTAGTCCTCCTCCTTCCTTGGTTAAGGTACAAGTTACCCAAGACACTTTAGGTATTCTGAGTTTTTCACTTTCACTAGCCCATAGGAAGTTCCTAGCCAAACTTTCTAGGTTCTTAAGACCAATTTTGGAGGGTTTCTAGCATGAAAAAAATAAAATGGTTGTTGGGATAACAATATGCTTTAGTACTAGGCTTCTACCTGCCAGATTGAGTTGCAGACCTTTTAGATATTCCAATTTTTTCTTAACTTTACTTAGAACCCAATCCTATCTCTACTTTAGGGTGACCCCAAAGCCCATAAGGTATCCCCAATAATCTGAACACCTGTCCATCTTCTATCTCTTTGCACCCTTCCTCCAATAACCATTGAGGAGGCAGCTTGATTAAGGACTTAATCTCAATTTTTGCATGATTAACCAGTGACCGAGAGGCCATACAATAGGTCGAATACAGCCCCAAAATGTCTTAATTGATTGGATCATTATTTACCATTCCATTCATATCATCAACAAAATGGTTCAACACCATATCAGATTTTTCTGGGAGTTTAATTCCTCTCATCCTGCCTTCTTTCACTTCGTGCTCCATCAACCATCCTAGTGCATCACTAGCTATGGCAAAGAGCAAGAGTGTTAGAGGACACGCTTGTCTAATGGATCTGAATAAGGGGAATGGTGCTGATATTTCTCTTGGGGAAGTTACTATATGTATATCCTCTACATCATGTGCAATCAAGGCCTATTTATAAATATGCTTATTTCTGAATTCTCCTTGAATAAAACATAACCCTTTTCTATTCAATCTGTAAGTGACCCCTTTACATTACACCCTTCTATATATAAAAATATATATAAAATTAGTATTTTAAAAATACCTTATTTTGAACCCACATAATGCACAATATATTCATGAGTAACTTACCCGAGATATTTCTCCATTGATGGCTACCTTAGTAGTGGCATTACCAATAAGGGTGCTTACATATCTAATGAATTTTCTGCCCATTCCCATGTCTTGCAAGGACTAAAGGATAAAGCACCAGCCCAGATGATCATACGCTTTATCGAAATCAATTTTAAAGAACATGAAATCCTTGTTATTTTGTTGGGCATATTCAAATCCTTCCCATAGCCCAATGATGGAGTCCTGTATGTACCTACCGTTTATGAAACCCTTTTGTTCTTTTCTTAACCAATGGTCTAGATGGGGGACTTATTCTTCTTGCCAGAGCTTTGGCAAAGATCTTGTATGGTGAGGTCAAGCAAGTTATTGTCTCTAATTGGACACCTCATCTTTGGAATCCCTCTTGTGAATTAATTTAATCACACCTTGATTGATTCCAATACGTAGGGTCCCTAATCTTATAGATTCTTTCCAATATTGGAGTGGTTTGACCAGGATCTCTTGGAATTTCTGATAGAATTTGTTTGGCAGTCCATCTAGTCCTGGACCCTTTCCTTTAGAGAGTCCTTTTATTGTGTCCACAAGCTCTGTTAGCATTAATATTGATGAGCTTTATGATTTTTTTTAAAAAGACAGACATTTGTAGTATTTGGCCACCTACATATATTTCCTCCGAAATTGTATATTTTCTTTAGGTTGGGAAAAATTTAAAATTTTCATTCATTCGACACACTTTTTATATGCCCTTCATGTAAAATGTTGGGAAGACTTTGGGGTATTTGGATAGGAGGGTGGGCATCAAACCTTAACCATGTATCTTCCATGCATTAAAAGTGTATTTAAAGCCAAGTCTTATGCACTAAGTATACATGTCAAATCACCTTATGTATGATAATACAATTAGGTTGAAAAATACATGGATGGATAATATTTACCTTGGACTCCTTTACTCAATAACTTTAGGTGGGTGTGACATCCTTAGGAATAGGGATATTACGTTTTACTCATGAGGTTCATCATACCTTTCAAAGATCCATGCCCCTTTTATGATTTAACAATACCTTTTGTTTAGGAAAAAAACTTATGCAATATAAATACCCCTTTTGTGAATAAATACACACGTCTTAAAACATTTCCTTCTATAATATATATAAGATTATGTTTTTTCAAACTCCCTTTTTTTGAACTCGATGCACATTTCCATACATAGTGAGCTCCCCAAGATTGACTTTTTAAGAAATTTATTTCCACTATATATCAATTACCAAGAGAGTTGAACTTGGGAACATTCCAACTTTAAAGAATCTAGGCTCAAAAAAGTCATGAACCATTTCAACTTTCAAGAAACTCAATTATTGAGTTAAGAGTATTACATTGATCAAGTGAATTAGAACACATGATTATCAAAGCCAACTTGGTAATTAAGGGTAACCATATCAAGCCACATGCATGTGTGAGCCAATTAACTATACAATCATTAAGAACACATTCTATTCAAATCCCACCACATGATTATCAAAGCTAGGTTGGGTAATTGGATGAAACTATATCATGCATTACTTGGTATTGGCTCATTCAGGCCACGACTTTGGTACATATGTGTGAGCTCATTCTACAATCATTTAAGTCCACAATAGTATCTTTTGGAATTAGAGCACATGATTATCATAGTCTAACTTCAGAATTTTGTTGGGCTATTTCAACCTTTTGATCATGAAATACTATCTACACCATCATTAGTTCTTAATGACATCACTATCGGAATTAGAGCACATGATTATGAAAAGACTTAAATGCTACGCCATCATTAGTTCATGATCTACACCATTGTTAGTTCATTAAGACATCACATTATCTATATTGGAATTAGAGCACATAATTATGAAGAGTCTTTTAACTTTGGGCAATGAATGCAACTATAGACATTACCTTGAGCTACTTCAACCCAACACACTTGATTGTAAAACATCACTAGTCCTATTTTAACCCCATCATCATTAGTTTGCATATACCCAATTATTTTTACAATTAAGATCACATGATTGGTTGGCCTTCTCTAGTCTGGTTTTATTTTTCCTTCTATATTCTGTTTTGCTTCATAAGTTGAAGCAATGTTCCTTGCTCGAGATTGTATGAAGTGCTCTAGTTTGTTTCTCCTTGCCCTATCTAGCTCTACATATCCTCTTTATTTTGTTGTTGCTTCATAAGTTAAAGTGTCTATACTAACATTCCAAGTGTCTAGAATTTGTCACGTCAATGCATGTGGCTTCATAAGTCTGGACCATTTCAATCTTGATCCATTAGGCGACAATCAAATTTCAATCTATGAACCACAAGCTCAAAATTCTTTGGAAGGAGAGGAAAGTGTTCTTAGGTTAATGGCGAAATTCGTGCTTTTGTCTTAGCCAATTTCTCAAAGAGCTTTTACCCAGTTTAAAAGTTACATACAAATGACATTTTAAGCTAGGCCAAGTTCTTGAGAGCTTTTAATTGGAAAAGTTACGAGTTAAATGACTCTATTGACCTCGTGCTTCGTCCTCACCTCCATTTTAGTTGGTTGAGTGAGCCGCTTCAAAACTGGGAAGCTACCATTGCTTAGGTGGACAGTTAGTCAACTTTACAAAAACCAACAGACCATAGTAGGATCCTAATAAACTCATTGTTCATCCGCCTTCTTGATATCCAGCAGTATGGCTGCCAAGTCCACAGTGGAGGCTGAAATCTTGAGCCCCTCCTTCAAATTGTCCACAGTGGATTTGATCTTTTTTTTCAAGTCCTCGCGTCAATTTTAAGAAGAATACTTGCTACCAAATTCGGAATTTCCCCACTATATCCACGATATGCTTATGTAACTCCATGAACAATCGTAATCGTATGCTTATGTTTCTAACGCGAAAGCATGTTTATATAACTCCACGAACAATCTCAACCTCTATTGGCTTATGTCTACAAATCTTTAAAAGACATCCATATGTCTGTTAGCAAATGGAAATGCATGTACGAGACATCACCTGACATGTTCAAATTAAAAATCATCTAATATTCGGCTCCGAGAGAATTTGGGTCCTGGGCACAATTATTAAACTTTATTACTAACTCGCGAGAAATATGTACAGTCTGCGCATTCAACCAAAAAATGAAACTCCCCTCCCCCCCCTCCAAGTACGTACGTACTTCAGCGTTTCATATGTACATTTGTTGGTGCCCAGGATGATCGGTGCCAGGTGGTGTGCGCGAGCGGCGTGAGCTTCGCCAGCACGGCTATATTTGATTAGGCGAGCAGCGACAGCGCGTCCTCCACGAGCTCCTTGCCGCTCTCGAGGAACTTCTCCACCAGCTCCGGGAGCTGCGAATCAGAATTAGGTCGACGCCGATGATGTTCCTCCTGCTCTCGCTCCCACTCGTCATCATCATGTCTCCTGCGGTGCTCTTCGTGACGACCGCGACCAGCTGGGAAGATGAACTCGTCTTCCTCACGCCCCCGGACCAGCTCCTCAAAGGTCCTCTCATCCACGCGCAAAGCGGTGCGCAGCACCTGTGTGGGTATCCCGCGATACAGGGAGTTCCGCCCGGCCAGGAAGGAGAATGATGGGTTGTCGCTGGTGATGAGGTTGATCCACTCCAGCCCCTGATCGCCCGCGATCTTCAAGGACGGGTGGAACTGCGGGATGGCCACCACGGAGCCCTCTCGCACCTCCTCGTTGAAGGCGCTCCGGCCGTCGCCCGTTGACACCTCAATCCTGCCGTTTCCGCGCGTCACGTAGATGAGCTGGTGAGGGCTGAGGAAGAAGAGCGGCGCGAAGATGGCGTTCTGCAGGTCGAGATGAGGTGGAAGGTGAGAATGACATATTGCCATATTTGGACAAGCGTGATGATATATACATCTAATGAATAATCGCGCATATACATATTAGCACATGCTGGTCGTGCATATTAATGCAATAATTACCGACTCCAGTCGTCCCCTCCCCACGCTGAACCCTACTGCGCTCAAAGCCGGGAGCTTGTGTCGATTCACAATCTGTGTCTCCCCACCATCCCGAACATAGACATCGGGCCCCTGCGCTCGGGTACTGTACCTGAGCTCCTCAAAGTAGTCGAAACTGCTTCGGCTGCGCTCAGCCATCTCGACAGCATTCTCGTTATTAATCTCAGTATCGCGGCTAAAACCACGGCGGCGCCCTCGGCGATGTTCCTCTTCGTCCTCCTCTTCCTCCTCATAGTGCTGCCGTCGTCGACCCGGCTCCTCGAAGGAGATCCTCCGCTCAACTCGAATTATATCGACGTCACTCTGGCGCCCTAAAATGGAGCGGAGTGTGTCCTCGTCGACGCCCCACGCCTTAGCAAGTGTCTCCTCGCTGAACCCGTGGAGGATAGAGCCGAATCTCTGCTGTTTGGCGCCGGCAAGACCAAATTGCTGATATATACAGTACAAATGGATGAAAAGGTCAGACGCGATACGTCGAGTATGTGTGAAAAAAGGTCAGAAGAAATCTATCCTCAGCCGGACTTATGCTCACTGCTAGTGAAAATTTATAGGAAGACAGAGAGAGAGAGAGAGTGTGTGTATACATTCCGCATAAGGCATTACATCACCTGCATCTGTCCTGGATTCGAGCCGAAGGTTGTCTCTGCGCTTAGAGAGAGAGAGAGAGAGAGAGAGTGTATACATTCCGCATAAGGCATTACATCACCTGCATCTGTGCTGGATTCGAGCCGAAGGTTGTCTCTGAAGCGCAGAGCACACGATGGCGACGGTTGCCATCATTGTACCACCAATAGTTAGACAGTGCCCTTGGGCAACGCAATCACATCGTCCCTGTCGACGCGACGCACTAGCATGTTGGGGCGGTACTCAGGACGGACGGGGAGGACGGCACCAAACCATCCTTTGCCTGCAGCAAACAACGGTCGATGAACATGTGATCATCATGAGAGGACGTCG
Organism: Lygodium microphyllum; assembly: GCF_053477565.2. NCBI lineage: Eukaryota > Viridiplantae > Streptophyta > Polypodiopsida > Schizaeales > Lygodiaceae > Lygodium > Lygodium microphyllum. Next base: position 37,373,035 of record NC_141150.1, read on the forward strand.
ATAGCAAGCAAACAAATGAAGTGAACGTGAAGTCAAATGATATGGTGCCCTGCTGATACTAATTATTACCTTCCAGCACGACCGCCACCTTGTCTGCATCTGCGTACTGCGGCAGCAGCAAGCCGTTGTCTTCCAGCTGGAGCTCCGCCATGCCCACATAAGCATTCTGAAAGGCCTCGACGCGCTCCCTCCAGATGCGATAGCTGCCCCCGTCCGACCTCAGTACCTCGCGGGCCTCTCCCAGTCCCAGGTCATACTGCTCTTCCTTACCCCGGCGGCGGCCCTCCCGCTGCTGCTGTTGCCTCGCAGCCCTCCCCCACCCTCCCAGCAACAGAAGCGCGAGCACTAGCAGTCCAGCCCTCATCCTCAACATGATCGTATACAGCTGATGATTATAATAGAACTACTGATCACTGAAGGTTACTGCAGCACAACTCCTGGAGAGCCCTCTGATGCCATGGCCTTTTATATACCGGAAGGGCTCGCTGCTTTGCTCCGTTTTAGAAAGCCAACATCATGATTGCGACAGACGGCCGCATTTGGACTCCTTATGGAAACATGCAGCATCAGGATGCGGCGATCTGCTTCCGCATGGGGCACAGTCGCACTTATCTGCCATGTGGCGCACACAGCGTTTTACCCCTTATGGGCTTTTTCTATTGAATTAATAAAAAACACAACTTGAAATATATCAAAAGAGAAATAGGTTCGTTCCGCCAGAAACACTAACCTTCGGAATGAGGACTGCATACGCATGCGACATATTGACCATTAGGATATGCGCGGGGAGCTTGGACATCACAAGAGTAGCAACCACCGTTACCATCCCTGGAACTTCTCAGACCATGAGAATCTATGAGGCAAGTGGATGGATGACTCATGAGTCCGTGGTATTTATGTCTACTTTTCGAGATTCAAACAAACCATTGTTTCACATAGTTCTAAATCGCAAGCATACAAGCGGTTTTGTCTCCAATTTTCTTATGCATCATACGTTAGTGCCCAACCCCTCTCACAATCAAGGTTCGAAGGTTGATCACTCACAAGAGAACTTTCCAAAAACTTCAAAAACCCTCATAAACATATTTTAGTTCTATGCTTATTTTAGTTACTTTTTTAGTTTTAATAATTTAAAAATCTTATGTGCTCTTCTTGAAGCTCTCAAATAGAAAAATGAGGTTGTCGAATATCTTAAAAATGACACAATCTAAACATGTCATTGCTATGAAGTCATACATCACAAATGGTCTTATTTCTATTGTTAGAAAGCACATGCAAATGGGGATGGGCGCTCTAAATGGTTCTAAACTTTGTGTGTGGTCAAAAGGATTAGTGACTTAAATATTTTTCCTTTTATGCCACAACATTTTCTCAAGGATATAAGTTATTGAGATAGTTCTCCTTTGAGTGAAGAGTTGATGGGAATTCTTGTTCTTTTTGGATAACAACATTTCTTAGCATGTACTACTACATGACACAAATTTATGAAATTAAATGTCTACCACTACAATATATAGACCCAATAGCGATGTGTAAAGCGATGGAATTATTCACGGTAAAAATTACCATGTCATCCTATTCACGTCGCTATTAGCAACACAATAAATTCGTCATTATTTTAATCACTATTTGTGTCGCTAATTAGGTTAGCGACACAATAGAAATAGTGATGCTAATAGCGATGTTGATAGTGACAAAAATAGCAATGTCAGAAGTGACGTAAATAGAGATATTAATAGCGGTTGCAGAGTAAATTCCCAACGCAAATAGCAACAGTTATAGAGGGGAAAAAATTAGGTGGTAGGGCATGGAGCCCTGCCACCCTTCTAGCTATATGCACTAAATATTCTTGTATAATTCATTTGCCAATGTCACCTACACCTAGTGTCTAGAAATTGTGTATCAAATTTTAACAAACAAAAGATTCCTATGATTGCCAAAGTTAGATATAATCAATTTGAAAATGTATTATACAATGAGCTTTTTCATCACATTCTTAAGCCCCAGAAGAAGAAGAGCTTGTGATTGCAAAAGCTAGATATAATCAATTCAAAAAAGTATTACTCAAGGAGTTTTTTTATCACTTGCTTAGGCCCAAGAAGAAGAGCTTCACTTTAAGCTTTAATAACTCCCATTGATCTTTTGCTCACTCCAGCTTATTTCAAACTTGTTCAAGTTTTTTTGGGGAAGCATTTGAACATTTGCAAGAGTTATTCCATGGCATTGGAGCTAGAAACACTTATATAGAGAGTGGTAGTGTCTCTAAGCTCTACTTTTTCCTTCTTGTTTTTGCCTACATCTAAGTCATTTTCTTTCTCTTCTTTCTTAGTCTCACCCTCAATCTCAATGGATGGAGGTGTTTCAAGATCAAAAGAATCAAGCTCATCCTCCCCCTTCTCAAACTCTATTTCTTGAGCTTGTACTCCAAGTAGCTCCCTGAAATGAACGAATTTTTCTTTACCAAGTGATTTGGTAAAGATATTTGCTACCTGGTCTTCTATCTTACAATGCAAAATTGCTTGAAATAACACACAGAACAATCTATCGTACAAGTACCATTTCCTAAGGGAAATGGTAATGAACCTCTATGTGTTTGAATCTAGCACGATAGATGGGATTTCTAGCCAGCATCACACTACTAAGATTGTCACAATGCAATGTGACTTTGTTGTCCAAGTGGATACCAAAATCATGTAGCAGTTTCACAAGCCAAAGTGCTTTGCATGCCGCTAAGGCTGCACCCTTGTATTCTACCTCTATATACTAGATAAAGCAATGGTGGGTTGCTTCTTACTACTCTAGTTGATCATACTATTGCCCAAACTAAAATAATAACCATTGGTTGACCTCTTGTCATAGATACAACTAGCCCAATCAGCATCTGTATAACCTATCAAGTTAAATGATTTTCCATGCTCATTAAATATCCCATAATCAGCAATACCCTACACGTATCGCATAATCCTCATGATTGCATCTAAGTGTGGCTTATGAGGTTTCTGCATAAATTGGCTAATCAGCCCCACTACATAACTCAAGTTAGGGCGGGTAATAATAAGGTAAATCAGGCTCAATCCCGAGAAGTACTTCAGCTCACCAAGATCCTTGCTTTGAATTCATCATGTAACATTGCTTTAATTTCAGCAATCCCATGATCATCATCTCCAATGATACCTTTCTGACAAACAGTCTAACTTGCATTTCACTTTATAAATCCATTTGCTTAAAGACATCGAGCACCTCATCCTTGTAATTCAAAATGTACAACCATGTGTATCGATTGAAATCATCTATCCAACCGACAATAGATTTGCTGCTGAACTTAAGAAGAAGGACAAGACAAGCATCAAGAATCACCATCAAGCAGAAAGAAGATCCAAGCTCAAGACCAGACATAGTATCTCTTGATACTATACAAAGTGTGTCTTCACATTATCTTACACTTGTGTCTCTTAACACATTGAAATACAACTCTTTTGCTGCTTAATTGAAGCTTATCAACATGGTAGAGCTTTAGTAAATAACAAAGTTCAATGGAGAAGGTTTCCATGTTTGGAAGTAAAAGAGCATGTACCACCTCATGAGGAAAGGCCTTTGGGATCTCTTTGAAGATGATGAAGGTGATATAGATGACGGGAAAGAAGATTCAGAAAGCGGGATTCTTACAGTAGCTCCGCCAAAAACCAAAGAATGGAAGAAGATGAATAACAAGACACTAGGTATCATTGCTTGGGGACTAAGTGATGATGTGCTACATCATATCTTTGGCATTAGAGATGCTAAAACTTCTTGGGAGGATGTTTGGTACCCAAGAAAATAATTTAAGGGTAAAATCACTCATGCAATTTTATAAACTGGATATAAAGATAGTGCTTCTAGACCATACACATTAACAAGTTCTCTCTCTCTCTCTCTCTCTCTCTCTCTCTAGATATATATATATATATATATATATATATATATATATATAAAGATATATATATATATATCCCCCTTGCGTTGATCTCTCTCCCTTCTTCTCTCTATACATCTCTTCATCAATAAAAAGAAAGAGAGAAAGAAATAAAAGAGAAAAACAAAGAGAGAAGAGAGAATGCACTTATCTCAAAGCTTGAAGAAGAATCATTTCACGCTTCTCTCCTTCTTCTTCACTACAAGAGAAAGGCCCTATAGACGTGCACTGTACATGCGAAAAAGCGGGCGCGTTTATTAGCGCGTCTATTCGCGCTAGTATACAGAATGCGTCTATACTCACGTTTATAAACACGCCTATAGATGCAAAAATAAACACACATATTTTTAATTTCTCATAAAGTCCCTAAATATGACCAAACATCTTAACAGCTATTATTTGTTTGAATACATTACCAACTTTACTTGTTTTTGAGTATTACAAATATATATCCAATCATTCAAAGCTAATTATATATGCTACAATGAATGATCAATCTCATCTTCAATGAGATCGGCCCTTGCTAGACTATCTACCTCTAGGTCTATGTTACCAATAGGCAATGAAACAAATAAGTCTATCCCACTGTCAGATGTATTGCTATGCTCAATTTCTTCATCATCAATCCTGGAAGTTTGCAAGGATAACAAAATCCTGGGTATTTTTCTTATCATCTATACGTTGAGTTCGAAAATGTTTGCCTTCACACCAAATAGCATTGAACAATGTGCACTAGTAGTACATTGTTGAGATCATATTAATGATTTAGTTAAAGATGAAATATGTGAAATTATTATATCATATATGACTAAAAATAATTTAATTATAAATATATCTCACCTTTGATAAGCAACCTCATGCGTATTCCCACTCCTTTTGCGATATATCCATCGCCTCCTCTTTTTCCATATTCTCAATTTCTTCATGTAGCCAATCTATATCAATATGATGTGGAAGCGCACTTAAATGTTCTGGATATGGGACATTACGTCCATGTCTAGCACGAAATGCTTGCCTTTCGCTTACTCTTCTTGCCCTTGCTTCTTTATATAATGTCACCCGTTTGCTTATTACTTCACTGTTAAGCACACAAAATATATTTAACTTGCGAAGTTCCTCTTTCATTATCACTTTTCTCCTTCCTTTTCCTTGAGGTATTATAGAGGTCGTCCTCAAATCTTCATAATCTTTCCATAGTCGTGGTAAAGAGGAGTCCACTTTAGTAAGATATTTAGAGATTTGTACAAGGAATGATTGCACTAACCAACTCTCATCCATGCTTCCCTCCGGCCATGCGTTTTGCCTTACAAAATCTTTTAGGGTTTTCATAAAGCGCTCTAGAAAAAACATCCACCTTGCATGAACTACCCCACGAATTGCGATCTCATCAATCAGATGTACGAGTAAGTGTACTTGAGTAGTCAAAATGGAGCGAGGAAAAGTTTCCTCCTGCACCAAACAAACCACCTCAATGGACAATATTTGAGCCTCTTGCAACATATTTCGATCGATTTCCTTCAAACTCACAAATCTACCAACATGCAATTGAGAACGATGATTAGTTTTGTCCATAAATTAGAGCGGGTTTACTATGTGATGTACGTAATATGTAAACTAAAAAATAAGTATAAAGTATACATACCTCGCGAGCTCACCCATCTTGTAAATGATATCATGCACATATTTCGAAACACTATGGGATATGCTAGTAGGAATGATGAACTGTATGTAAATATTCATACATTGTTAATTAGTCTACATAGTTACTGCATTAATTAATATATTTATGGCTATGAAAATCCTTACCTGAATCATTTTGTGCCAATCATAAGACTTTAAACCGGATAGTTGCTTCACACCTCTTTTCTTTTTCTTTATGAAGGCTCCCTTGAGGCATCTCATATATCCTGTGGGAGTTCGAAAGCTACATATATGCTGCTTTACGATCTTTTCTTTGGTCTTCGACAACGTCCAAGGTGCACGCGGTAACTTGATCTTTCCTCTGGGTGTCTGATGCGTGACCAAGCTTGTCTCATACGTCCAATGCTACATAAATCCTCCCTTACATTGACAGAATCACGAGCCTCGATTAAGTGATCCCATAATGTAGAGGCAACATTCTTGAATATATGCATGGGATGCAATAGGTGATTGATCTTGACTTCAATCTAATATGGGAGATGAAAAAATATAGAGAATTTAAGGCACAAACAATATTATATTTCTTTTTCTCATAATGGAGTGTACTTTAAAGACAAAAAAAGTAAGTAAACTAGTTACCGACTCATGCCGAGTGGAGGATGATCATTGGCATGTGTCCAAGTGTCCTTCCAATCTTGAATGGTCAGAGATTGTGGAGTTCTTCCATTAGTGGGGGGTGCATATTTGGGGTGGTCAATAGGAAGAAAAGGATGATGATTGGCATAGATAACCTTCTTCAAGCGTGTCGGTCTAGAAGAAACCAGAGAGGGACCGCAAATTGGACATGCATGATATCCTGATGTAGTTACACCTGTAAAAAACAAGTGGATTAATGATGACATATATTTGATTAAGGGTAAGAATGAATAAAATAGAGTATGCAACTACCTGAACACTCTCCATAGTCTAGAAAGTCATGCATGGTCCACAACAACATACCCTTTAAAGTGAAATCTCTAGAGGACAATGATGCACTCACATCTTGCACCTCAATACCTCTCGATAGTATTTCTAGCTCCTCGATCAAAGGCTCTAAGTAAATGCCCATGTTTTTTACTTTGTGTTTTTCAAGAATCAAAAAGGACAACATTACATGTCATTTTTTTATTGCCATGGATGGAGGGATATTATAGTTCACCAATACCACTGGCCATACACTATATGAGGTGCTTTTGATACCAAATGGATTTATTCCATCTAATCCTAGACCAAATCTCAAATTTCTAGACTCTTCTTTGAAAGTAGGCCACAAATTGTCTACGTGTTGCCAAGGTGGTGTATCTGAAGGAATTCTTCACTTTCCATCACTTGAATGGTGACTAGCATGCCATGACACGAGTCTCGCAATAGATTCACACTTAAACATAAGTTGAATACGTGGAATAATAGGAAAATGTCGCAAAACCTTACGAGGCACATCCATTGATTTCATCTCCTGGTTGTATCTTGGTTCACCACAAATAGGACACTATCGTACAGATGCATGATCCCCATGAAACAAGATGCAATCATGCATTTATACTTATAACATGGAGGCAAACATTTTGATATTGAAAGAATAGGAAAGTCATGTCATGTTGATCTAAAAACAACCAAAAGCTAGCATCTAATCAGTTTAATTGTAACTGCGCGTCTATCAGCGCGTGTAATATGTCTTATTTGCACATATATACATGCAATTACACGCACTTACAGATGCGCCACGCAAATATAATTTTTTTTTAAAAAAGTTATGGCTTTCTTTTCAAACCAATCCTTTCTTGCGTTTTTTAAAAACCAATCCTGAGTTTTTAACTAATCCTGAGTTGGAACGCATAAACAACACCTTAGCAGAGTTTTCTAGAGGTGTTAGTAGCTTTTTTGCAGGTTTTTCAAACAAGGAGCAATTCATGGGGGAGATGACCAATTATCTTCGTTACCCTCCCACTGCTGCAGAGGAGGTTTTCAGTGTCATGTCTGGGACACCTATCACATCTTTGCCTAGCACTGCCGCACAAACACCAAACCTTGGTACACCTCTACTAACAGGTACTCTACGCACTATGCATATACATAGATTAGCTGATGCACAAGGATCAGGTGAAGTACATGGATCGACCGAAGCACGTGCATCTGTAGAAGCACGTGCAATATCGAGTGAGGTAGAGGGGAGTGCTCGTCGAGGGAGGAGGGAGAGTCGTGCGAGAGGACAAGGAGGTCGAGGACTTTGTGGGGGTTGCCTAGGAGGTGGCTCTCAATCACCCTCACCGGGAAATAAGAGAGGTGAGCCTCCACAAATGTACTACTCTATCACTGATATTGGTCGTATCTTGCATAACTCTGAGGGGAGGGAAGTGATAGCCTACTTGAGAAGTGTTGTGCATGCCACATACAAAGATTGCATGATTCCCTTCAAGCACCAAAAAAATGGTTTGTGGCAAGAGGTGCTGCGGGCAGTACATAAAAGGTACCCTAATCTTGAGAATTCACAATTCTCAGATGATTGGGGACAGTCAAAGGTGAGAGACACGCTTCATAACAAGAGGTCTCACCTTATGATACGCGCCACAAGGAGTCACTGTGGAGACAAGAGCAGGGGCGCCCTGGATATGACCAACCACCCAATTGCCACCGTAGGGAGTGGAAAGAGGCCAAGAAGAGAGCAATAGAGAAAAGGATAAGTCGCTAGCATGCAGAGGCGCGACATATCCAGATGGCAACCATGGGATCGTCGCATTATGGATCCGGTGGCAGGGAGTCATGGAAGACTGAGTTTGTAAGTATTATTTGATTTATTTTTTTAAATTAAATTTTATAATTTATTTCAATTCATTATGTAGTGTGTTCTAATACGTTGTATGTTCAAATTGTTTTGTAGTATCATATCATTGGTAGGATGCCTACTCCTAGAGAGGCAGGCTACCATCGAGGTCATAATCGGGCGTCCACTTGACAGCGTTTCTACAAGGAGGGACTTATCACGGAGGAGCAATATAATCATGCCATAAGGATTCCACAACCAGAAGACGTATATTTTATTTTTTACATGAAAAGTATAGGTAACTCTAATTTATTATTTGTAATGGTATTTATATACCTTAATCCTTTGTGTAGGCAAACCCTGATGTAGTTAAGGATAGCAAAGGGGGGACTAGCAGTAGCGATGGCGGCAGCAGTGGTGGTAGCGACGATGATGCCTCTTCTGAGGAGATGTAGAGGAGCCCCATGCATGCATTCCTCCCCTTGGCTTGTAGTTTTTATTTTTGATATGTATTACTTTCAGCTAGTGCTAAAGACCATAACTATGCTTGAGGTCACAAGCACTAGAATTAATCAAATATAAAAACGTTTTATCTATATATATATGAAATTCTATGTTCTACATACATTGTTTTATTTTCAGTATAAAAATCTTTGAAATAATCTTTCTCTCTGTGCTTGTGAAGAGATAAAAACAAAGAGAGAAGAGATAATGCACTTACCTCAAAGCTTGAAGAAGAATCCCTTCATACTTTCCTCCTTTTTCTTGTTCTTTGTGAGTTCCTTCCTTCTCCTTTACACTTGTCTCCTCCCTCTTCGTGCAGGATTATGGTGATGGTGGCGGTCTCTCTCTCTCTCTCTCTCTCTCTCTCGCTTGTTTACAAACCTGTAAAATGCCATGCTCGGGTTTCAACACTTTTTTATGAAGCTCCTCTCTCTCCTCTTTTTTATTTATCTCTATTTCTCCCTTCTTCCCTCCCCACTCTCACTCAATGCATCTCATTGCAAAGACAATCAAATATAGAAATTAAAAAGCTTAAAAACAAAGATATTGAAAGAAATGTCACCCACCTCTCTTTATCTCTCTCTCCTCGCTCTCCCTTTACTTTTCTTTCTTAACCTTCTCTCTCATTCTCTCATTGTTTTCCTATTTCTCTCTCGCTCTCTATTTTTTCTCCCTATCTCTCTATCACTCTTTCTCTCTTCTTTTCACTCTCCTTCCTCTCTTTACGTCACCCTTCTTTTCTACTTCCTCCTCCTCTCTTCCTTTCCTTTCCCTCTTTCTATCTCTCTCTCCCTCTCTTTTTCTGTCTATTTCCCTTTCTTTGTTTCCTTTTTCTTTGCTTCTCCCCCCTCTCTCTCTACTTGTTTCTCTCACTCATCCTCCTTTCTCCCTCTATCTCTCATTTCTCTCTTCCTCTTTCTCTTTGTTCTGTTTCTTCCCTTTCTCTCTTTCTCGCCCTTCCTTATTTTCCCTCCCTCCCTCTCTTTTCATGCATCTCTTTGCAAAGAAAAACAAAAAAAGAGAAGAAGAGAACACAAAAATAAAGCAAGAAAAGGCAATGTACCTACCTCAAAGGCCTAAAGATGAAACCCTTTGTACCTTCTCTTCGCACCTTCCCTTCCTTATCCCTTGCACACTTCTCTTTCTTCTTCATGTATAGTGGTGGCAACGATGATGGTGTTGATTGGCTTTCCTCCTCTCTCTCGCTCCCTCTTCCTATCACTCTCCCTCTCAAAGCTTTAAGCTCTCTCACTCTGTCTTTTATTCTCTCGCACAAATGTTTTCTCAAAAAATGTCACACTCAAGTTTTCAAAACTTTTTCCTTAGACTGGCATTGCTAGTAGTGTCACTATGTGTGTCTTTGATTATAATATAATAGCGACACCGCTTTTTTGCATTGCAAATGGCCATCACTATTGCTCCATTCCCTTGTAGTGTACTTATTATCTGAATGCGAGTTAAGAATATCTCTTAGGTTTTTAAAAAACTTGGTTTCTCCCATCATAGTAAGTATGCTCTCATTTGAATATAATTTTTATTCATATTCGTCCCATCATATGTTTATCTTATGATAATACCATGATGGTGCGTACTCTATCACAACACAAATACATGTGGTGCAAAGTAAAGTGCACATATGGGCCATGAGCATAGCCTTTCAAGGCTCCCAACATCAACATTGTGACATTTCTTTTTATGTTTTTGAATAAGAAAAGTGTACTTATAAAGCAAATAATTAGTTTGTGTATATACTTAGTTTGTGGTCTTTGTGTATGATTATTTTTTCTTACAGTTGTGTATTTAATAAAAGGGATTAACCCCACATAAGGCCTTATTCCTTGGTTTTGTTTAGTCCTTCTTATGTACTCATTGCACTAAGCATTAACTTTACAAACTGTATGCATATATTAGGAAAATCCTTCACATGCTAACAAAGGTTGAGAAAATTGAATGTAGATAACAAAAATGACCAAGAGTAGCTCATATACTTGAAAATAACCAATAGTAGCTAGCATTCCTTAAATATACAAAAGATATGTACATGATTTTGAAGCAAGCTAGTATGGCTTCTAGCACATAATAGGCTACTATGTACATCAAAGCTCATATGTGTTGTGAAAAGATTTCACCACCATCCACTCTCTTTGCATCATTGCTCTCATCATCCTCATGACTCTCTCACTCTTGTTCTTGGTGCTCTTTGCTCTAATCTCCATCACCCCCTGCTCAGCTTCCTCTCTCTCTAACTGCCTCATTAGGTTATCCATGATGCAAAATATTCTATCTTAGAATAGCTCACAACTTTCAATGCATTCAAGAAGAGATATAACTTAACAAATCCTTCGTACCATGATTTCATGCAATTGCTACTCTATGATGATGCCTTGTGTCACAACTCTATAGAAACAGAATTTGTATCCTTTTTCATTAATTTGTCTATATAATGATTTATTAAATTTATTTCCTTTGCACTAATTAGATATAAAGAAAAGTGCATTGGAGCTGGCCACTGATGAGTGGTCACAGGTTATGGTGGACCCACGCGGTGGGTTAGAGAAAAGATAGTTCACACTTCCACCTATATGGCCCGATTGGGCGCCTGTGACTAGAACTCATGCATATCAGGGTTAGACTCACACACAGAAAGGATTGATGCCTTGAAGTGTGGGCTAGATCCACCAGAACAGACAGTTACAATCAACAAGATGGCATGATCATGAAATGCTTGTATAATGTGCATGGGTGGGCTGAAATCTTGAAATGCACATTTCTTTGCATAGGAAAGTCACATGAAGATTCGGATACCATTTTTGCGATGTACATGGAAAAAGCTTTCATATGATACCCATATTGGGGGGGTCCCTAAATTTTAGGAGCCTCGAATAAGCCTAAAAATGCTAGTCCTAAAAAATAGGGATGTCATTCTAAAAATAGTAAGTTCTGTACTCTGACTGTGCTTACTAAATTTGGTTGTTTCTATTCTTGACAGTATTCAACCCAGAAAGGAAGGCCATAGAGAAGAGACAAGTGTCAAGACACTTGTCACACAAGTTTCCAAGTGTCCCACCACTTGTCACATCTCATGACATGTGGTTGGACACTTGTCTTGTGCTACTCCACTTTCCCCTTTTGTACTAGCTCTCCCCTCTCCTATAAATAAGAGCTCGTTTTTTTTCATTCATCATCGTTTTTCTTTGCTGTAAACTCATGTACAGCACCCACAGATAGCCAGAAATTGGTCCCATCCATCCCCATCATCATCCCCCGCTTCTCCATTATCAAATTCCTCCATATTCCCTTTTCTATCACTGTTGTTTTACAAGACAACAAGCCTATAAATTCATTACAGCACCTCCTTCTCGAGCTCTATCTTCCATTTTAGTAACAAGAAGCAAGCTCTATCCATGTACTGCTGATTAACGATGGAGAAAGGATGATTTTCCCTTTTTCTTCTCTCATACTGTAATGAAATCAGTTCTTGTCATTGCATAATAGATAATGCATGTGTGTTTGTACATCTTTGCATGATCTTGTGAGAGTGAGAATTACTTCTTCTCACTCTCAGGTTGATTGTAACTGAGCTCTTCCCTAAGGGACTTGGGTTGAGCAGAAATACATTCCTTCGGGGGGGGTTGCCCATCTTCAATCCTCAATCTTGTCTCCATTACTTTTACATTTTCATGGCTGTAATTTTGTGAGTAATTTTCATTTTCAACTTTAAGTATTCATTCTCTTTTATATTAAATCTCGAAAACAAGCGAATATCATAATTGTTAAGCATACTACGTTGTTCGGGGCGTTTACAGTGGTATCAGAGCTTTGGCTCGGTCCTCACCCCCAACACTGGTAGTGCTTACAACTATAAGTTTGTTTGTTTCCAGCCCTTGCATTGAGTGCTTGAGCATTTTTTTTTTTCTTTAGTCTCAATGGAGCAATCGAGTGCTATCCTTCAAGCCATTCAAAGTCTTAGAGAGGAGAATCAGCAAATTCGTGAGCAACTTCTCAAACTAGAAAAAGTTGAGAATCCCAAAGAATTCAAGGAAAGAAGCCCATCTACTTCAAGGAGACAAAGCCATACCAATGAAAGGAGCCGATCAAGAAGTCCAACTACTTCTAAGAGGCAGTCCCATTCTACTTCAAGACAAAGAAAGAGATCGCGTCGAAGCTCATCCTCTTCTTCAAAGTCATCTGGCGCCTATTCTGATGGATCCTCTTCTAGTAATGAAGAGTCACACCCTTCTTGTGGAAGACCTCATCATCGTCAAAGGCGTCGACATTCTTCACCCTCGTCTCCATCTTTGTCCCCATCAAGCACTTCATCATCTTCAACCTCAAGATTCGAGCATGGACGAAGGCATAAGAAGAAGAAGAAGACTAAGTCACTATCTCAACTTGAAAAGAAGATCAAGTTCAGTATGTATGATGGTTCTCGAAATCCTGATCTTCTTCTGAAGTTTATTCGTCAATTTCAAATTTTGTATGGTCGTGACAAGTATAAAGAAAAAGAAAAGATTAAGTTTGCAGCTTTACATTTAACCGACTTAGCCCATACTTGGTGGACGGGGTTGGAATATGATCATGCTGCCCCAAAATCATGGCGGTCCTTTGTTCGCCTGATACAAAGCCAATTTCTTCCTGTTCATTTCAAAAGAGATGTAAAAATGGAATGGGATCGGCTTTGGCAAAGGAAAAATGAGTCACTTGGTGACTATACCAAGAGATTTTGGGAGCTACTTTTGAAGGTCCAACATTTCAAGAAGATTAGCAGTTCGGAAAAGCTTAGGAAGTTTCAAGGAGGTTTGCATTTTAAACTTCGTACTGCTCTTAATCATTATCATTGTTCTAGTCTCAGGGAACTCATTGACCATGCTGAGACATGGGAAATGGAGCACAATGGCAACAAATCATTCCAAAAGAATGATAAGAAGAGAGTAGCTGATGATGAGGAGTATTCAGCCCCAAATGAAGGACAAAAACAGTCGCAAAAGCAGCCATCAAATCAAAAGAAGATGAAGCCCTATGCACCTCCTAATGCTCCTCAATTTCGCTCCAATCTATACCCACAAGCAAAGCAACTTTCCGAAGAAGAAAAGCAACGCTTCATGAAAGAAGGAAAGTGCTTTAAATATGGACAAACAGGCCACATAGCAAAGCAATGTCCAAACAAGGGACAAAGCAAGGTTTCTGACAACAAGCCTAAGTCGCCAGTGAAAATCAATGCTATCAGTGATGTAGTTGCAAACACAACTCACACTCCAGAGACGCGCAAATTATTAAAAGCTTGGGGACAGTTACAAGGTAAGCAAGCACTATTCTTGATAGATCTTGGGGCGAATGAAAATATCATTTCCTTGCAATTAGCTAAAGAGCTTGGATTAAAGAATGAAGAGATGGACACTCCGGCAGAAGTTCGCCAAGCTTTAAATGCTGATGAAGGTGACACAGTGAAGACTGTGATACCCTACATTGGCAAGCTCAAGTTTCAAATTCAAGGCTACAGTGACGAAGATACCTTCTGTATCGGAGACCTTGATGGTTGCGATGTGATTCTTGGCATGCCCTGGAATCATAGAGTAGATTCAACCATCTTCTCTCAGAAAAAGAAGGTAGAACTCACCAACAAAGGCAAGAAGTACGAGATCCAAGCTGGAGTTTCTGGAGACACCATACCTATGGTAAGCCATATGCAAGTCTCTAGAGCAATTAAGGATTGTGTTCAATGTTGTCTGCTTTATGTCACTGATGTAAAAGATAATATGAATGCTGAAAACCAAGAGCAACTTCAGCTCTTGGAAAAGTATAAAGATTGTTTTTCGGAAGATCTTCCTTATCAACTTCCCCCAGAAAGGCCAGAAGACCATCATATTGATATTATCCCGGGCAGTTCTCCTCCTAATATAGCACCATACCGTGTGAGCCGTCCTCAACAAGAAGAAATCAGAAAGCAAGTCGAAGACCTATTCAACCGTGGGCTAATTAGGCCAAGTAGCTCACCATTTTGTTCACCAGTTCTTCTTGTTCAAAAGAAAGATGGCACATTCAGGATGTGCATTGATTATCGAGCCCTCAACAAAATCACTGTGAAGAATCGGTTTCCTATTCCTAGAATTGACGACATTTTGGATCGTCTAGGAGGCTCAAAGGTTTTCATCCGCATTGATCTAAAGAGTGGTTATCATCAAATTAGGGTAATACCACAAGATGTACACAAAACTGCTTTCCGCACTTCATACGGTCTTTATGAATTCTTGGTGGTTCCTTTCGGATTAACCAATGCACCAGCCACCTTTAATCGAATGATGGAGCGCATCTTTAGAGAGCATCGACAATATGTCGGTACTTTCTTTGATGATATTCTTGTCTTTAGCAAGAATGAAGAGGAGCATCATCAACACTTGGAAATTGTTCTACAATTACTACAACAAAATCAACTCTTGGTAAATGGTAAAAAGAGTGAATTTTTCATGCATAAAATAAATTACCTTGGGCATGTCATCTCTTCTGAAGGGATTCAGATGGATCCTGAAAAGATCAGGATAATCCAAGAATGGCCTCATCTTCATGATGTACATGAGGTGCGATCGTTTCTTGGCTTATGTTCTTATTACCGTCGCTTCATCCAGCATTTTGCACATATGGCTTCTCCACTTCATGACCTTACAAAGAAGAAGATCTATTTCCAATGGAAGGAAAAAGAGAAGGCAGCCTTCACAAGGCTGAAAGCAGCTCTTACTTCTGGACCTGTTCTTATCATTCCAGATCTGGTAAAACCATTTGTGGTGGAAGCAGATGCTTGCGGTGATTGTATTGGTGCAGTGCTAAATCAAGAAGGCCATGCTGTAGCCTTTGAAAGCCGCCGTCTAAATGATGTGGAGAAAAGGTATGACATTTATGAAAAGGAGCTCTGAGCAGTGGTTCATGCTTTAAAGATATGGAAACATTATCTTTTAGGCAATGAATTCCTTATTAAAACCGATCACCAAAGCTTGAAGTATTTCAAGACTCAAAAGCATTTGCAGGAGAAACATGCAAGATGGGAAAATTTCTTATCTATGTTTCATTTTCAAATTATGTACACTCCAGGGAAACAAAATGTAATTGCTGATGCACTTTCTAGAGTGCCTCGCATTGCAACTATTACAGTGGCTCATCATGAAGATTTTCAAACAATGAAGAATACTTATGATGAAGATACTGATTTTGCAGCAACTTGGTCAAATTTACAGCAAGGAGGTTCTCATCCAGATTATTCCATCAAAGACGGTTACCTTCTCATGAACAATCGCCTTTGTGTCACTCTTCCTGTTCGACAAAAGGTGCTTAAAGAAAGTCATGAACCCCCTTATGCAGGGCATAGAGGGAGGGCAGCCACTCTAAGTGCAATTGAGCGCTACTTTTATTGGCTAACATTACGAAAAGATACACATAACTTCATTGAAGCTTTTCTGGTATGCCAAAAATCCAAATATGATAGACAGAAGATTCCAGGATTGTTGCAACCTCTTCCAATGCCCAAAGATCCATGGGAATCTATCACAATGGATTTCATCTCAGGTATTCCAAGAACACCTCAAGGTCATGATATGATTTGGGTCATAATTAATAGATTCAGCAAACAATCACATTTTATTCCATGTCATAAAACATTGAAATCCGCACAAGCTGCAAGACTTTTCATTCAACATATCTTCAGATTACATGGTATGCCTTCTGAGATCATTTCAGATAGAGACTCCAAATTCACAAGTAACTTTTGGCGTGCTTTATTTGAGAATTTGGGAACCGCTTTAAAGTTCTCCTCAGCTTTTCATCCTCAAACTGACGGCCAAATAGAGGTGATGAATCTCACTCTTTTGGATATGTTAAAAGCTTATGTTAGTGAACATAAGTCACAATGGGAGAAATATCTTCCATTATTGGAGTTTGCTTACAACAATACAGTGCACTCATCCACAGGGAAAGCTCCAAATGAAATAGTACAGGGTAAAGTGATTCCTCCTCCAATTATTCGCACTAAAGATAAGATTTTTGCTGCTGATGAGTTTGCTTCAGATTTAAACACCACAATGGATCAAGTTCGAGCCACTATCAAAGTTGCCCAAGAGCGACAAAAGAAGCAAGCAGATAAACGAAGAAGACCTTTGGCTTTTGAAAAAGGTCAATATGTCTTGCTAAAGTTTGATAAAAGCAGGCTCAAACAAGGTTCTGGTCAAAATTCATCTTTTCCAAAGCTCTCCAGTAGATACTTTGGACCCTTCAAAGTGATTGAGAAAATAAATGAAGTTTCTTATCGACTTCAGCTTCCTGCTCATTGGAAAATACACAACGCTTTTCATGTAAGTTTGCTAAAACCTTACATAGGACCAGAACCAAAGGAACCCATTACTGAAGATCCCCCAAAAGTTGAAGAAACAGAGCAACTCTTGGAACCTGAAAAGATTTTGTTTCTCAAGGATCGAACCACGAGAAGTGGCCTTGTGATACGAAAATTCTTACTAAAATTCAAGAATCTACCCACAACAGATGCACAGTGGGTAGATGAAAAATTCATGAAGGATTACCCAAATATTCTACAGCAATATCAAGAAGCTTTTCAGCTGAGGATAGCTGAATAAAAGCCAGAGGGCTGTCACAACTCTATAGAAATAGAATTTGTATCCTTTTTCATTAATTTGTCTATATAATGATTTATTAAATTTATTTCCTTTGCACTAATTAGATATAAAGAAAAGTGCATTGGAGCTGGCCACTGATGAGTGGTCACAGGTTATGGTGGACCCACGCGGTGGGTTAGAGAAAAGATAGTTCACACTTCCACCTATATGGCCCGATTGGGCGCCTGTGACTAGAACTCACGCATATCAGGGTTAGACTCGCACACAGAAAGGATTGATGCCTTGAAGTGTGGGATAGATCCACCAGAACAGACAGTTACAATCAACAAGATGGCATGATCATGAAATGCTTGTATAATGTGCATGTGTGGGCTGAAATCTTGAAATGCACATTTCTTTGCATAGGAAAGTCACATGAAGATTCGGATACCATTTTTGCGATGTACACGGAAAAAGCTTTCATATGATACCCATATTGGGGGCGTCCCTAAATTTTAGGAGATCCCTAAATTTTAGGAGGTCCCTAAATTTTAGGAGCCTCGAATAAGCCTAAAAATGCTAGTCCTAAAAAATAGGGATGTCATTCTAAAAATAGTAAGTTCTGTACTCTGACTGTGCTTACTAAATTTGGTTGTTTCTATTCTTGACAGTATTCAACCCAAAAAGGAAGGCCATAGAGAAGAGACAAGTGTCAAGACACTTGTCACACAAGTTTCCAAGTGTCCCACCACTTGTCACATCTCATGACATGTGGCTGGACACTTGTCTTGTGCTACTCCACTTTCCCCTTTTGTACTAGCTCTCCCCTCTCCTATAAATAAGAGCTCGTTTTTCTTCATTCATCATCATTTTTCTTTGCTGTAAACTCATGTACAGCACCCACAGATAGCCAGAAATTGGTCCCATCCATCCCCATCATCATCCCCCGCTTCTCCATTATCAAATTCCTCCATATTCCCTTTTCTATCACTGTTGTTTTACAAGACAACAAGCCTGTAAATTCATTACAGCACCTCCTTCTCGAGCTCTATCTTCCATTTTAGTAACAAGAAGCAAGCTCTATCCATGTACTGCTGATCAACGATGGAGAAAGGATGATTTTCCCTTTTTCTTCTCTCATACTGTAATGAAATCAGTTCTTGTCATTGCATAATAGATAATGCATGTGTGTTTGTACATCTTTGCATGATCTTGTGAGAGTGAGAATTACTTCTTCTCACTCTCAGGTTGATTGTAACTGAGCTCTTCCCTAAGGGACTTGGGTTGAGCAGAAATACATTCCTTCGTCAACCCTCAATCTTGTCTCCATTACTTTTACATTTTCATGGCTGTAATTTTGTGAGTAATTTTCATTTTCAACTTTAAGTGTTCATTCTCTTTTATATTAAATCTCGAAAACAAGCGAATATCATAATTGTTAAGCATACTACATTGTTCGGGGCGTTTACACCTTGCTGCCATAACTATGTCCATGTATTGAGTTTGTTATGAGAATGCCTATAAGTCGATCTTGTGGCTCGTGGGTATTCAGCCAACAATACTCAACTCCAAAATGAAAATACTATGAGTATTAGACATAATTATTCCTAAATAGTAACATATGAAAAAAGTAAAGAATATATATACTTACAAAGTCTGTTTCCATATATCAACACTTCTTGACCCAAAATATGACAAATCCAATCCCTCCAAACACCATATTGGTGAATATGGGAATTTCCCATAAGTTTGGGACACGTGGTCAAATCTTTGGATTTTTCATAACTTGAATACTATAACGCCAAATCGAGTGCTCTATAGCTCAATATATTCCATTTTTCAAGTGCTTTCCAATGATAGGTCACATCATATGGTTTTGAGAAACTTATGAGCATGTTATCCGAGTGCCACCTTTTCAGTATTTAAAAAATGGGAATTGGAAGATTCCCAAACTCACTAATATTGTGTTTCCATTTGGATTGATTGTGCCTCCCTTTGTTTTGGGCTAAAGATCCGCAGCTCCACCCTACTTTCGGCTTTTATCCACTCTTGACCATGTGTGGTCATTAACATTGGCTTAGGATCTAAGCCTTATTAATTTAACCTTCTCTTATTTTCCATTGCTATATGTTTGACCATGGCTCTCTTATTTAAAAGTGCCTTTTGGGTCCTTTCTTGCGCCCAATGGTTTGCAAATCTCATATGTAGAAAATTAGGATATTTTTCATGTAGTGCAGCAATGGTTGCCTACAGTGCATTTCGATCTTTGTTTTTGAAAGTTAAAAAGAAATCTCTATAGTTCTCTCACCCTAATTATTCAAATAGCTCCACAACTCCTCTCTCCCATAAGCTTAGTAAACCCTACTCGAAGAATTTAGTTGGTAATAGACATTTCTCTAATGAAACAGTGATGAACATTGATATGTTTGGATCTAGCATGATAGACAAGATTGCTAGAGCTAACATCACAATGGAATCTAACTTTTCTATCCAAATGTATCCCCAAGTCATTCAGCAATTTTATCAACCAAACTGCTTCACATGCCGCTAATGATGCACCCCATGTATTCCGTTTCCATGCTAGACAAAGCGACGATTTTCTTACTACTCCAGATGATCATACTAGTAGAGTGACTCATGAATTGTTTGTGGTCGAGATGATGGAGAGGTGGTGATATAATCATATAGCTTGATTGGGATAGGAGGGTGCCCAAAGATGGCCTCTATCTCAGAAACCTTTCTCTATCTCTCATCCTGAGAGTTGGGATCTCATGATGATAACTCTTACCATATCAAAAGTTGCATCAAGAGGAATAGAAACATCTACAAAGATACAATATAATAGTCCATTAGTTGCATAGTATCACACACACACACACACATACATGCACATGTATACCTATAAGTGCATATGTAGCCTATGCACATACTTGACCCTACAATATATATGCAACATTGTATAAGAAAATAAAACTAATAGCATAACATAACTATGGATTTTTAGTCCTACGTATATGCATATGTATACTCATATCCATACATATACAGATAGGTATATGTGCTTGCATAGGCATATGTATACATATAGGCATATGCATAGCCTATGCCTATGCATGCATCAATACCTATAATCAACCTTTGAGTATATATACACACATAGACATGTGCATATATTATAGATATGAAAACACATAGGTTAGGATAAACCTAAGTATATGATATACATATGCATATGTATAGATGTATACATGGCCTATATGTATGCATGTGCATGTGTGCATTTGGATTGGTAATTCATGAATATATATATATATGCGTATGCCAATATCTAGACATATAGACATATGCATATGCATCAACTATGCATACATAGTACAAGCTCTACATAAGCACATGCAAAGGCCACATAGATCCATATGTATAGGCTATGCAAATACACACATGTACATATAGGTTAAGTGTTCAAAGATGAGAGAGATAGAGTGGGGCCAAAGAGTGAGTAGTCATCTCATCTCATTGATCTTCATTATTCAATCTCTACGAACATGAAAGAGATAGTGCAACGAGGTTACCACTAACCATGACTGACTGTGGTTAGGTCAACATCGACTTATTTAATGTCCCACACATGAGTACAACTAGACACACCTATAGGTAATGTCAGTCACACACACATACATATGACCAGTTGAGCTTGAAGTCTCAACACTCCCCCTCAAGCTCAAACTAACTGTTGAACTCCACGTATTTGTCTAAAGTAGATAAACTTCTCTCTACCAAGTAATTCGGTTAAGATATCTCCTACTTGGTCTTCAGTCTTCACATGCAACAAGTCAATCTTCCTTACAAGTACCATTTCTCTGATGAAATGATAATGAGCCTCGATATGTTTGAATCTAGCATGATAGACGGGATTGCTAGAGCTAACATCACATTGCTAAGATTATCACAATGCAATCTAACTTTGCTATCCAACTATATCCCTTAATCATTCAGCAATTTCATCAACCAAATTGCTTCACATGCCGCTAATGATGCTCCCCTGTATTCAGCTTCTATGCTAGACAAAGCAACAGTAGGCTGTTTCTTACTACTCCAACTAATCATACTGCTATCCAAACCAAATGCATAACCACTGGTTGACCTCCTATCATCAGCACAACTAGCCCAAAAAACATCAATGTAACCTATCAAGTCAGGGGTTTTCCATACTCATAAAAACAGTGCCACTACATAACTCAAGTTAGGATGAGTGATAGTAAGGTAGACCAAGGTACCCACCATATGTCTATACATAGTTACATTCTCTACTTCAATCCCAACATCACAAGGAACTTTTTATCATTCCCTACACAAGAAAAAAAAGGGAATTTCCTATCAATTCACTAGTTAAAAATACACATAAGTAAAAAACGTAAATGATAGGGAAAATGGAACATTTCCTGATTAGAGAAACTAGGGAATCACATAGGAAAATTTTCCTATGTAGAAATTTCTCTAGGGAACATAGGAAATTTCCTACATAGGGAAATTTTCCTATGTAAGAATTTCCTTACATATAATATTTTTTCTAACTAGGAAATGTTCTATTTTCCCTATCATTTACTTTCCCTACGTATGTATATTCTTAACTAGGGAATTGATAGGGTATTTCCTTCTTTTTTTCTTATGTATGGAATGATTAAAAGTTCCTTGTTGTATGTATAGAGAAATAAGAATGATATGAGCCCTTGGTCTTCTCATGTCAAGGATTAGGGGAATTGAGCTTTTGAAGCATCTCTGAGAGTGTGTTGTACCCAAGACAAATTCTAAACACAACAAGAGTACATTCCATCTATGATTCAAGAATGATGCCACCCAATTGTGTGGCTATCTAGACATAAAAAATACAACTATGATAGCAAGGTAGACTTTCAATTTGTTCAAGATTTTTTTAAAACTAAAAGGTGTAATTTTCCACCGCAATTATAGTGACAATTGCATAATTATAGTGACTAGACAATCTAGAAGCACTATATTCTATCAAAAGGCATTACCTAAACTACAAATTCAAGCATTGGACTTGCGATTCCATTGGCATATTGTGTTGTTAAAAAAAGGGTCGCTTGCAATACACAGGCTTGAATTTGTGAAAAAAGAGGATAATCACATATATACACCAGTGCACTAGACAAAACATGTTTGATTACAATAGTGATCTGGTCTCTCAACTAAGAAAATACAAAATGTTCCTCTCTTTGTTCTCTTGGATCAAAGTACAAGACTATATAGCACTTGCCATTGTAGAACTTTCCATACTTGCTTGCAAATATAGCCTCTTTTGAGTTTGACTTTATATGCTAGACTTGAGTAACACTCCATTAGTTCGATTGTTGATCCCCTGTAGTCATGCCCTACCATAAAGAATATTAGTTATAAAGAAAATTAGCTCACTGATATACACACAAAATGACTTCTTATGGCATACAGAGAAAAGCCTACTATGACATTGGATGTCATGCCATGCATCTCCATCACACATTGCCTTTGGGCATACACTCAAATAGAAAGCCAATCCACTACCTAAAGACACTCAACAAATTGCCACAAATACCAAACATGAATAATGCTCATGCATTTGGTCAAGCAGATAACATAAAATAGGAAAATAGAACAAAGAAACCTGTAAAGCTAACTAAATTCAAGAATTATTTTAAGGAAAGAAATAGGGCTAGGTATAGACTAAGATGCCAAACTATTGTATGCAAATATTTATGTTATCAAAATGTATATACAAACCCTCTTCCTCAGGGTATTGCAAGGTATAGACTATTACCTTTAGTCCTCCATGTAGCCCTCTTCTTGTTTCCAATATCTAAAATTAAAAATCCTCAAATTTTTGAGCTTCAATTCAAGTGGGCACTAGTCATACGCATTCAGATCTTTTGGCTAACAAACATGTATGCTTCTCTTCGGTATGTCTTCATCCCTTGACTGGAGCATGAACTAAGTTGACACCTGCCTGTCAATAACAATTTCATTGTCAGAAAATCTTCAAAGGAAATATGAAAGTCTCACACTATGGGAAAAGTGTTTTGGTTCCAATCTTGAAGAAAGAGTCATAAGCTTAACAATTTTACAACCACCACTAGACAAGAATATGAGGAAGCTTGTACAATAGACCACAACTTACCATGTCAGAACATTGATCCTTTAGAAATTAGGACTTGCTCATCCTCCATGTAGTCCTCCCCTTGCTACCAATAGCTAAAATTAAAAAATCTCAAAGTACCTAATTGCAACAACAAAAACCAATGCATATAGAGACATGCAGATATCATCTATTAATCCAACAACAACATAACAAGTCCATTCTTACTCTCATAAATGCTCTCTCACTCACTCTTGGTCTTTGTAACAACTCCATAGGACAATAATATCCATGATAATGTTTATAATAGAAAGAAAAAAAGTTGACTGGACTACCCAATGATATTGCTTTCACTGTTGCAAGACATGCACTGAGACATTCTGCCTCTAGTTTGTTGATGGAAAGTATATCTAAGAGCAATTGTCCTTCTTGTAGCACAAAATTCATTGGGCCTTCCTCACTTCTAACCTCAAAGTCAAACTTGCTGCGAGGCTAATCTACTAATTGCAAGGAGATAGCATGGAAGATGCAGTGTAATTCTACATTGTTATCAGCTCCATGCCTAATAGCATTTGGCTATGTCAAAAGCACTAGAGAATTTGTTCCAACCATGGACCCACCATAGCAACACAATGAAGGGCATTGCTTCCCTATAATCCAACATTGATACATCTACCAATCTATTATGCATCAACCTATGCCAAAACCAATTGAACCTGTGTTCCTAGAACTTGTTGGAACACTACCAAAACTAGTTAAAGCTGTGGTTGCAAAACTACTTGACCAATTATTGCTCCCAAAGCCAGTTGTACTAGGTGCAGTACCGGTAATTGGTACATTAGAATTGTTGCTATAACTAGTTGAAGGCTTGCTTGACCAATTATTTCTTCCATAGCCACTTGAGCTACCAAAAGCATGTGAAGTTGTGCTCCCAAAACTGGAGGGCATGCCAAGCCCAAAGCCAATGGAGTTATTTCTATCAAAAGTATTTGAAGGTGAGCTCCCATAATTTGAAGGCTTACTGCTTGTGAAATCAATGTTACTACCATAGGTAGGAGGTTTACTAAACCAAGTGCTAGCACTGTAACCATTTTGGGACCTACTAGACTATTGCAAACTCATATTTTGACCAAAAGCACCACCTCTACAGAAACCACCATAAATTAAATCCGCCAGCCCCTAACAAGAACATGCTGCCAAACTATTGGCACCAAAAGTATTTTCTACTATCTTAGGGAGCTGCATTGAAAACAAGAGCCATGTTAAGAACATGAACCACAAAGGTGAAAATATACCCGAAAAAAAATTGTTGTGATATAGAGAAAAAGTTCAATCAAAGTGTCACGAATGATCTTCACAGCTACAAGACAAGATGGGTCTTATACCCAAAGTTGAGGTAAGCATGACAACGAACAGGAATTTATAGGTACTCCACAAAGTAGTATAATACAAAACTATACAAGTTAGTCAATCTTGCAAATTGAGGTGAGCCATCTCGTTCTCAGAGAGCATGTTATTTCTGATACCCATATTAAACACCAAGATATATTCAACCAAAAAAGCAACAAAGTTTAAGCTCAAATATATGTAGATATAAACTTTACAAATAGGGTAAGATAATTACTATGCATACATGAGATTCACATGTGACAAGAAGGCATTTATTTATTAGCATGCATGTGCTATGTATAGTAGGAAAGAATGCATCTTGAAAATCATGGCACATTAAACCCAAAAAAGGAAAAGTAAATAACCTTATTTATAGCTTCTATTGAATCTAATCTTCTTGATAGAAGTTCATTAGCAATCGTTTCTGGCAAGTCAAAACTGCACCTTGCACTTGTCCATCATGAGATCATATCAAACGAAGAACATCAGACAATAGTAAAGTACCCTCAAGACAATGTGGTCCTTACCTCACTGTCAGTCAATCAACAAAGGAAATTTTGCAAACACTAAGTGCGGGAGCAAGATAAACTTGCCCTAGGTAATGGGTCACTTTGTCAATTGTAACATGATTTTATCATCGAAAAGTGATCTTCAGTGTAATCCATCCCTAACCAAAAGCAATTATGCATTAGGTATAGAACTACAAAGAATAGCATCAAAATCTAGACTATGTGCATCATGAAACTGGATAGAGATGTACAATTCACAACCCATATCAGATTTGAGCCTCAAGGCAAAGTATAAGCTTGATACCTGTTCATGTGAGATTAAAGACTGTGAAGTGGGGATCTGATTACAACCACACATTAGAGCCAAAGCTGCAGCTAGCACTCATGGCCCCCTTGTTCTAACAACAATTTCTCAGTAATAGGAAGAAAAATGTCATTCAACTCTGAAAAGCTGCATTCTATATCTTAAAAACTACATGCTCTAGTGAGCATTTTATTACATCCTCTACAACAAGAGGTTCTATATTCTCAAACTTGAACCTCAGTTTACACTCAAGTAGGTCAAGTGTAGATTTTAGCATCTGAGTACACATGAGAATCATAGTGTCTTTTTGGCCAGCTTGACCTATTTGCTCAGAACGATGTAGAAATACCTCAACATCATTTGCAACTTCATAGTGAACAACCTACACAAACAATATGGTTCAACACCTCAGTAACCTTCCAAAGAAAGGTACAATCATTTCCACTCAGTATAGAAGGCACCAATAACCAATGTCATGGGAAAAACATTTTAGGGCTCATGTGAAAACATAGATACTATAGTTTTAAGAAGGCATTATGGATACTACTCAAGCCTCAAGGGTACATGTTTTGCAACCTGTGACATGGTACTGTAATAATCTCGAGGATAAACTTTGCACCATGCACACTCCTCGCCCTGGATGACAAGTATTATGCATGGTTAAATGTACTGATGATGATGGCAATGCATTTTTTACAGTCAACTATTAGATTTGTGATTTTTCATGAAGGGACAGACCCTACTTCACTTTGGGAATATGCACATGCTAATATACTATCAAAATATGATAAAATACAAATGCAAATGTCATAATATTTCTTTTCTATGTCATCTCAATTGAAAAGTGCCATTGGATTTGCCAAACACATGCTAGCTATCTCCAAGATTCGGTGCATAAAAATATTAGCAAAACCAAACAATATTTCAGTACTTACATGGATATACCAATCCATGCCCCTTCTCCTCAATGCTTAACAATGAGACAACACTGAGATCAACGATTAGTCAAATTCAAATAACATCATATAACACGAATAAAACTAAATGTGATAAACATGAGGCATCAATAAAATTATAGTAACTCACACTACAAATAATACAATTACTCAGATCAATACAATGAATCAACCTCTTTACAGGTTTAGAGCTTTGATGGGTAGGTAAGAAGATAGGACCCCTACTTACAACTATTCAAAAAGCTCTTAGTGCTGCTCCAATCTTTGGCCAAAGCCCATGGTAGATTCTATAATCCACATATTATAGGAATCATGAATGAAAATAGACCTGTCATCACTTGAAAGGGGAAGATCTTCAAAGTATTCTAGTCTAGATTAAGCTAGTAAACAAAATCTTTTTTTGTTTATGATTGATCAAGTCACTTTCTTTCATAGTCCACTACTATTCATATAAATAGGCATCAACACCTCTGCAAACAGATCAACTCCAATGTAATAAGTTAAGCAATACATTTTTAAATCTATCCTGTCACTAGTGGTCCTCTTCTTTTGATTCGATCAAAATGAAAAGAGAAATACATTCTATTCTCTTATGTACTCCAACATAGAGGAAATAGTAAAATTTATACTCACATTTATACAAAAGGAGCTCACATTCAAGTATGTTTCACTTTCTCTAGGCTCTACTGGGTATCTTTCCATAATCATGCACATATTGTACATGTGCTTTTTTGCCTAGTTTGTCACAATGCCATATTTGTCTGATTACTTTAAAATCTGCAAGTACAAATTCATCCAAAATGGCAATTCTATTTTCTTGGGAGTAACAATCCAACATCGATACATAGATAAATAGTGAGGCCTATCATCTCAAGCATTCCATTGTGCACAAGTATTTTCATTCCACCTCTTCCCCTCAATTCTCAACTATATGCAAAGGTAGAGGCTTATGCACCAATGAAGGCAGCATTGCAACTGGCTTGGTTGGGAATCATCATCGAAACCGGCTGCGGTAGCTGTCACCATGCAAAGTAGATAGTGTCCATGTCTTGATAGTTTCCCACCATGGCATTGAGGATTGAGAAAGAAGAGTCATAAATTTCTGTCTTTTGCGATGGTGCAGAGACATAAGGGGGGATTGAGAAAGAAGAGACACAAATTTTTTTCACATGTTGAGGCCCTGATTTTGTTATAAAAGGATTTTTAAAACTAACCTTACAAGTGTTGGAACCTTAGTTAGGCAAACGTATCCTAAATCAAAGAGTGATTAATTTGTAATATCCTTGGAATTTTAGCTTCTTCTTTTGGTTGTTGTGAGAGAGATCTTGTACTGGGGTCGGTGGTGGTATACAAAGATAATCTATTGTATTCACTCTCGTGGTGGAAAACTTCAATCCAAAGGAGGTCTTGCAAATCAAATGTCCAGTTTGGGTCAAGGTTTGAGGCCTCTATCTCTAAGTGGATTGGGGGTTGGGTCTTCTCATTGAAGTGTTGGTAAAAACCCTCTAAGTCTCATCAACTATTGTATCTAATGGATTAGTTCTCAAAGTTGAGAGGAGGGTTTGTATCTCATGGAATTGGAGAAAATCGATCCCTGAGATGTTGGAACTCTTATACTAACAACATCAAGTCACTTGTGGATTTCAAGTTTTTTGTATTTTTGGATATGTGTTTATTCACTTGTAGATGTCAAACCCATTGGCATTGATGGCATTCTAGTTGAACTGTATCAATCCCTTTGGAAAGTTTGCCCCAAGGATTTATGCATACTACATAAAATAAGAATTGGAGGAGAGTTTCTAAAGGATCTTAACAAATGTCTTATGAAGTTAAATATCAATTCTTTTGATGGAGTTAGTTCACTAGTGGGAAACCTCTTAGGATGCTTAATATGGTATATAAAATCATGACCAAAGTAATAGCAAATAGAATTACGTTCATCCTTGGTTTTGTGATACATTTGCAATAGCATGGATTCTTACATGGGAGATTCATCCATTATGCCATCTTAAACTTGATGTTCTCAATGAATCATGCTCTCTCACTCTAGTTGGATTTGTACCCCATACACATAGAATATTCCTATATGTGTCAGAAACTCTATGGCACATAGAGCACATCCAATGGGCAACTAGACTATACAAAGTAAACTAGGTTACTTCTAACATCTTATTGTTGCTTATTTATGGGCGTGGCCTTTTTTGAAATGGGATAGAAAGCAATACATGTGAGAATCCCTTTAGGTGTAGCTTTGCCCAACTAAATCTTAGGGAGTTTGCTTTGGGATATGTAAGGAAGCATGTGTATGAAACAATAGGGGTTTTATCCTCTAGTGGAGTTATAGAAAGTATAGATAGATCTTGAGGTTTTGAGAAAGGTGCAATATCTTTACTATCTCCTTATTATATAACCAACTAAACAATCAACAAAATTGACACCAATCTCCATTCCTAAATGGTTAGAGCTTGAGGTTCCCAAACCTAACAAGTTCTTCTGAAGAGAAGGGAATCAAAGGGAATCTACGTAAACAAGCTTTCTTTTGCTCACACTAATCACCACACCCTATAGAGCTTTGAAAAACTATCATATACACTTTCATGAATGCATCTACACATTTGGTCTTTTCTTGCACAATGTTTTTATCGTTTCTATAGAATCAAGAGACCAAATGTTATCTTTATGGCATATGAAGCCCCTTGGTTACTCTATGTTGCACCTTCAAATCCAATCAGTCTATATGGATTCAACAATAAGATTGATTGCACTAAGAAAATCTTAGTAATTAATTGTAAATAGTCAAAGAGCAATGCAAATCGTAGTATTGATTTCTACAACCAATTGTTTGGCAAGTTCTAAGGCAATAATCTTAATTGCAAGTGCTTTAGCTATTACAATATCCCAAGATGTTGGGCTTATCCACACAATTTGCTGACAATGATAGCCCATAGTTGTTGTGGATCCAACCTCTTAAGCAGTTGAAACATAAATGAGATCCCTCTTTTTCTTTCGTCAATTCCAAGTCCTCCTTTTGACGTCTCAACTATGACCTATTCCCATGCTACAACATGCCATCTATATTTGTTTCCTTGCTTTACTAGAGTTTTGGATGGTTTAAGGATAAGATCCAAGCCAAGGTTCACAAATGGTCCAATGAAAATTTCTTAGTGGGGGGACAACCTTAATATATTGGCACACATATAAAGTTTTAGCCAATTGGCAAATATTAGCCTTAATATGGGGGCATGTCCCTAATGTATATGATTATGTAATTTTGGGAAAAAACCCCCTCCCTTGTACTTACGTATATTAGCCACTAAAGGGGGAGTTAATATGGGGGCATGTCCCTAATGTATATGCTTATGTAATTTTGGGAAAACCCCCCCTCCCATATACTTACGTGATTTTATAAGTTTTCCATGTGAACTCCCTAAGCTTTTGGCGTGCTTTTGCAACTCTCCCTTTACTTCTCTCCTTCTTGTTTGAGTCAATCTCCATTTTCACAGCCATCCTAACAAACTTCCACATCTAAATTTCAAGTTTTCCACACTTGCATTGTCACCCTCATGCCAATCTCATGAGTCAAGTGCCTTGTTTTGTGAAGAAGCTTTGAACCTCCACATTATGTGCCTCAAAAGAGCATCCCTCTTCATATATTGACACATTACAAATTAGCCATCATTTATTCTGGAGAAGTAGCCATCTTGGATTTCAATAGTATTACAATTATGGCATGTAGACATGGAAATACAATAGTGGCCTCTGATTTCCATTATGATATTCTTATCATCTTTATGCTTACATTGTGCTTGCTCTCTACTTGTGGATGATGGTGTAAACAACCTTATGGTAGAAATGCATACCCAACATGTGAGGTTGTACAATGCATGAAAATCCTAGGCTCAGTTTGCTGTAACACTCCCTTTGTCTTACTTTCAAAAGAAATTGTCCACCCTTCTGTTGATTATTTGTTGCAATCACTAGTTCTGTTTAAATCAGCCTCGTTTCACAGTTTGATCACCTTCTTCATCATGGTCTTCATCTTGATACATGTCAAGAATATCATTTGCCTCCCTTGAAAGGCAATAACAGCCCCTACTCATGGTTCTCATGGGCCCACCATAATCTATTCCTTCTTTGTTTATCCAGAAACAAGTCCCCCTGTTTGTTTTGTTCAACCACTTGTGGCTTGATAATGCATAGTGGAAGTATCTACAACTAGCAAGAGGTCTCGACAAGCTGCTAAAGGTTCAAATGAGAAATATATGCCTTAGCTATCTACTAGTGCCTTTTAGGGCTCCATTAGCCCATGAAACTCTATGGGATCCATTTTCACCTCCTAACACTATAATATTGAAGTTATTGAGGCATGCTTTTGAAACCACATAGGCACAAATCATCCAAAAGCCTACATGCCATAACCAGAATCAAACTCTATTCCTATTTCACAAACATTCATTTTTTCTCTATGTGATGTATTTTGATTGGTGTAATTTAATTTTATATGTGATATCTTTGATAATTATATTGTGTGAGATGTATTCTCATCACTATTATAGAATTATATCTTTGAAAATTGTACGTTGGACAAGATTTTAGCCCCTACAAGCCAAAAGTGTGATTTATGAATAGACTTGGAATGGTGCTTTATCTAATCTTGGTTAGATGTACAATGTTATCCATGTAAAGAACTAAAGCTGACTTTTTGACCTCATCACCTTGAGAAAATTTGTTGGCTTAAGAAGGTTTCATGAATTGGCCATGTTGGAGCAGTTGGTTAGTAACTAGCTTTGGGCTTTCGGTTAGATTATGCTGGGCCTACTCCTTGTGGATTTCATGCCTTGGTTTTGATAGGTGGTAGGGTGAGAGCTATGATGTGTTTTGTTGAGTATTTTATGTATAAGCTTGATACTCTTCGTGATTGTGTTGATGTGCATATTTCTTCGTGGGATTCGACAGGCTCAGTTGCCCTATCCCGTGGTCGCCAATGAGAGTTGATTTTTGAGCATGAGATGTGTCGAAAAATTACAAAAAAATCCAAATTTCAAGGGAAATTTTAATCCTGTTGAAGGCGGCGGATGCATCCAGGCCGATTTTAAGCATCAAGCAAAAGATGGTTTTCAAAAGTGCCTTGAAGGTCGCACGAGCATCAGTTCCAGATTTTTAGTAATTTTTCCGAGTGCATGGGCAAGTCAAAGCAACTACCAGGCAATGCTAGACTTTGAGACAGATGCAAAGGATTTTTTGGATCTTGACTCAAATGTCGGATGGCCAAAGACCAGGAAAATTGCCAAAATTGGTGTAAAGGGGGCCCAAAATAAGATTTGAAAGGGAGTAACCTTTGGTGCACCCCCCAAAAATCGATTTCCCCCCCCCCCCCCCAACCAATTGCATGAGGGATCTACACTACTTCTTCACTCCCTATCGCCGCCCTTGGCTCCTCTAATGGTTGCCTGGATGGTCTGTTGTAAATCTAGTATTTCTCTCTCCTCCCTCTCACTCCTGCAAGGGAAAGTTCCTGCGTGTGAAGGGAGATGAAGCTCGGGTGGTGTATGCTTGTTCGGCATCTTTTAAGTTGTCTTGGGGTTGCAAATGGATGATTAGAGATGGGCTAAGCATTAACAGTGGAGTGTTTTGCTGTACCAAATCTGGTTTTAGAAACCCACAACCATAAAAAACCTGGTAACACTCTTTTATAAAGGAAAAATGCTTCTTTTTTTGGTTTGGTGGGCCAAATGATATTCATATTTGATGAAAATTGATCAAAATGTTTTTTGTTGTATGTTTGACGATTCTATGTAAGAAAAATCAAAATATATTATGCCATAATGATAAAAATAATTTTTAAAACTCGAAAAACATGCATTTTACAAAGAAAATGGGATTTTTTGGCATTTCGAGTTTCATAAAAATGATACATGAGGGATGAAATGTGAAAAATGAGTAATTTTTAGTTGTCATAATCAAAAAAATGAGTAAATGCTCTATTTTCTTGATAAATTAATATGAAAAAATGGAAAAAAAGGAAAATTTAGGTTTTTGTGACAAATAATTAAGGAAAAGTATTATTAATGTCCATACATGTTTGGAAAGGTTAATGCATGAGGTATAGCCTTAGCTCATCCTTGTTTTTTGTGTTTTAGTACATTTTTATTGCTTTATACATTGAAAATGACAAAAAAGAAAACCTTACACATGTGCAACGATGCAAAACATAAATCATAGGGGAAAAAAGGGTTGGTGGAAGCATTTAAGTGCTGAAAATGAAAAAAAGACTGATATTTTGGTTGTGTAGGCCATATAGGACTATTAAAATTTAAGTTTTAAGAGGCTAGTAGCACGAGGTAACTTGCTACTAGTCTCTAGCAATGCAACAACAATGAGTACATTGAAAATCATTGAAGGGCTCATTTTCACACTCTAGTTTGCTGATTTTTAATGATAAATGTTTGTGCACAATGAGCATCCATTTTTACATTTTGCATGCCACATGGTATGAAATCATGGATGCATAGCACTTGTATGCTAAACAATGACCAACACTGAGAGTGTAAGGAAGTCCTTGCTTTAGGTTAGAAAACGAGTTCGTTTATGTAAGTTCAACGAGTAAACATCAACTCCTAGATCATTCGATAAATCAAAGAGTGGAGCTTGTACACTTGTTCTTTATGTTGAGGTAGCACATCTTGGGACCAATCCGAGAGATGTAGGAGGGCTGTAGTGAGCCCGCGGTGTTTCAGCCGAGAGGTTGCCTCTTGTGTATCTGATACGAGGTAATATACTAATGTGTACGGGATCTCCCTCTAAGGATAAGGAAAGGTGAACTTTGAACTGTGTCCTATTACAAATGCAAAATCGATATTAGAGTTCAGTGTAGTGTGAGCCTTAGACGCTCCTAGCTGCGAGGCCATGTGGGGTGTCTTGTGCGTCTTAGAGGTCCAGCTAGTGCTAGAGAGCCACTCTTGGGCCCATTTTAGGTCTTGACAGGCACTGTGTTTGCCTGGAGCCGCCTATAAGTGGTGGTTTTTGAAACTTGGTCTTATAAGGAACCTGTTAGATTTATTCTATAGTTGATAGCCGCCTTAAAGGGGTGGATGCTAAAATATGTTGATTAAAGTTTCAATCATAATCATGACAATGAAACAAATAAACCCCAGTAATCCTAAAGCTACTTTGTTTATTTTAGATGGTTTAGTGGAATCTTTGGCTAGAAATGTTGCCGACTACTCTACCCTTTGCCCTAAAAGTGACACCATGCTCGAGTTTGAGTCATTATGGGAAAATACCCATGGAGTAATCATGAGAAATAGTCCATGGGAGTTACAGGAGGATTAGAAAGTAAATGTGAGGCTAGAAAGGCTAGCTGCTTGGGATATTATAACCTGATTATGTCAAGCCAAGAGGGCCAGTTAGTTTGCAATAAAATGTTCTATTTCAGTAGGCCAAGAGGGCCATTTGTCTGGTTAGTCCATATGTGTTTTATGGGTTTTGTTTCAGTGATGTGCTAGACAGATTACATGGAACCTAGGGGGGAGCCTTTGCTGCGTCGACACTTCTCGTAGCCCAATCCAGGTGATATCTTTCCTTTATGAGCACCTTGTTTTTATACTATATATGTATGGTTACTTGTGAGGGATTTCTTTTCTTTTTGGGGATTGGCAATCAAGACTTGAAGTCCCAGGTTTAGGTTAGCTATGTTTGTGGTTGTCTAAGCCATTGTTGCCTCCTGCAAAGGCATTGTCACGCATTGAGAGACCTGATTTAGAAGGAAATCCTAGTGGCCTTGTTCTATTGACCTATTAGGCGGCCATTCTAGGAGTTTCTATTAGTTGTAAGGCAGTTAGAAAAGCCTGCTAGTTAGACAAAATGATGATGCAAAGAAGTAAAATCCTAAATAGCTAAAGAATAAAAATATAAAGAGGTGTGTAAAAAGGGGTTCTAACCCCTATAAAAATAGAAAAGAAGAAATAAAAATCCTTGAGCAGTTGTTGATCACCTTGCAAAGGCCTGGTAGATTCTTGGGGACAAGACAAGACCCAGGGCCAATGCTTTATCTTCCTAGGGGCGGCAACTAGCTGAAAAGCAAAGAAAACTAAGGGAGGTTGGAGCAAAAATAAAAGTGAGCATCAGCAAAGGTTGAAGTGCCGTCTCACGAGGGCTTGGTAGGTTCTTGGGTACCAAGATAGGACGTGAGGCCAATGCCCTCTTCTCCTTGGTCACTGCGCTCAACTCCCTTCTTTTTACACGCCCGAATATGGAAAATAAAGGCCTAAAAGGACAATGTGCTAAAAGAAAATATTTGTTGATCAGGCTATAGGAGTCCTCGCCTAGGAGGAGCTCCTTGTTGAGTTGTCCTCAATTAGGAAGGTAGTTCAAACCACCACTTGGGATCACCTCTTTGATAGTTATTTTTAGCTTGGCCGTGTTGGAGCAATTGGTTAGTGACTAGCTTTGGGCTTTCTTTTAGATTATGTTGGGCCTACTCCTCGTGGATTTCATGCTTCGGTTTTGACAGGGGGTAGGGTAAGAGCTGCGATGTGTTTTTTTTAGTATTTTTTGTATCAGCTTCATGCTTTTCGTGGTTGTGTTGATGTATACATTTGTTTGTCGGATTCGATGGGTTGAGTTGCCCTATCCCAGGCTCACCAATGAGAGTTGATTTTTGAGCCCAAGATATACCAAAAAATTATAAAAAAACTCAAATTTCAAGAAAAATTTTAATCCCGTCGAAGGAGACGGATATAGCTGGGTTGATTTTAAGCAACAAGCAAAAGACAGTTTCAAAAGCACCTTGAAGGCTGCCCCAACATCAGTTTCAGATTTTAAGTAATTTTTTTTGAGAGCGTAGGCAAGTCAGAGTAGCTACTCGGCAATGCTAGACATCAAGACAAATGCACACGATTTCCCAGATCCCGACTCGGACGCCGGATGGGGCCAAAGGCTGGGCAAATGGCCAAAATTGGTGTGAAGGGGGCCCAAAATAAGAATTAAAACGGGGTGACCTTTGGGACAACCCCCCAAAAATCGATTTCGTTCTCCCCCCCACCAATTACATCAAGGATCTACACTATTTCTTCACTCCTTATCGCTGCCCTTTACTCCTCCAATGGGTGCCTGGATGGTCTGGTATAAATCTAGTCTTTCTCTGTCCTCCCTCTCTCTCCTATAAGGGGCAGTTTCTATGTGTGAAGGGAGATGAAGTCCAGCTGGTGAATGCTTGTCGTCGTGGTACCGGATCACTTTTGAGTTGACTTGGGGTTGTAGTTGGATGATTGGAGATGGTTGACCATTATCAGTGGACTATTTTGCTGTCTCGAATTCGATTTTAGAAACCCGCAACCATATAAAAGCTTGTAACTCTATTTTATAAAGGAAAAATGCTTCTTTTTTAGGTTTGGTTAGCCAAATGATGTTCATATTGGAAGAAAGTTCATAAGAATGTTTTTTGTTTATGTTTGATGATTCTATGTCAAAAAAATTAGAATACATAATGCCATAATGATGAAAATAATTTTTAAAAATCCAAAAAACATACATTTTACAAAGAAAATGGGATTTTTTAGCATTTCAAGTTTGATAAAAATGATGCATAAGGGATGAAATGTGGATAATACTGAATCTTAATTCTCCTAATTCGAAAACCAAATCAACGCTCTATTTTCTTGATAAATAAATATGAAAAAATAGCAAAAATAAGGTTTTTGTGATAAATAACTAAGGAAGAATACGATTAATGTCCGTACGTGTTTGACAAGGTTGAGGCATGAGGTATAGCCTTAGCTCATCCTTGCTTTTTATGTTTTAGTGTTTTTTTACTACTTTATACATTGAAAATGACAAAAAAAAAAACCCTACACCTATGCAATGATGCAACACATAAACGATAGGGAGAAAACAATCGTGGAAGCATTTAAGTACTAAAAATAAACTAAAGTCTTATCTTTTGGTTGTGTACATCATAAAGGACCATAAAAATTTAAGTTTTAAGATGCTAGTGGCATGAGGTAACTCGATGCTAGTCTCTAGCAATGCAACAACAACGAGTAGATTGAAAATCATTGAAGGGCTGACTTTTACACTCCACTTTAGTGATTTCTAATGATAAATGTTTGTGCACAATAAGGATCCACTTTTACATTTTACATGCCACATGGTACAAAATCCTGGATGCATAGTGTGTGTATGCTAAACAGTGACCAATGCTGAGAGTGTGAGGAAGTCCTTGTTGGAGGTTAGACAAGAAACTCCTTGGGATAAGTTCAGGGAGGAAACATCAACTAGTGGATCGTTTGATAAATCAAAGAGTGGAGCTTGTAGGCTTGTTCTTTATGTTGAGGCAGCGTATCTTGGGGCCAATCTGCAATATGTACGAGAGGTGCAATGAGCCCGCGATGTTTTAGCTAAGAGGTTACCTCCCATGTATGTGATACGCGGTATTATACCAATGTGTATGGCATCTCCCTCTCAAGATAAGGGAAGGTAAACGTTGGATTGTGTGCTACTACAAATGCAAAATTGATATTAGAGTTTAGTGTAGTGTGAGCCTTAGATGCTCCTAGCCACGAGGCCGTGTGGGGTATCTTCTGCATCTTAGAGGTCCAGCTAGTGCTAGAGAGCCAGCACCGGGCCCATTTCATATCCCGACAGGTGGTGTGTTTTCCGCAAGCCGCCTATAAGAGGTGGTTTCCGAATCTTGGCCTTATAAGGGACCTACTAGCTTTATTCTATAGTTATAGCTGCCTTGAAGTGATGGATGCTAAAATAGGCTGATTAAAGATTCAGCCATGAGCATGATGATGAGACCAAGAAACCCCCATAAACCTAAAGCTACTTTGTTCATTTTAAATGGTTTAGTGGGAACTTTGGCTAGAACTGTTGCTGATTACTCTATCCTTTGCCCTAAAAGTGACACCATGCTTGAGTTTGGGTCACTATGGGGAAATACCCATGGAGTAATCATGAGAAATAGTCCATAGGAGTTAGAGGAAGGTTTGGAAAGTAAAAGTGAGCCTAGGAAGACTTGCTGCTTAGGATATTATGACCAGATTATGTCACACCAAGAGAGCTAGTTAGTTTGTAGAAAAAATTTCTATTTCATTAGGCCAAGAGGGTCGTTTGTCTATTTAGTGAAGATGCGTTTTATGGGTTTTCACTTAGTGATGTGCTAGATAGATTACATGGAGCCTAAGGGGGAGCCTCTACTGCGTCGGCACTTCTCGTGGCCCAATCCACGTGATATCTTTCCTTTATGGGCACCTTGTTTTTATACTATATTTGTCTGGTTACTTGTGAGGGATTTTTTTTCTTGTTGGGGATCGGCAATCAAGGCATAAAGTCCCAAGTTTAGGTTAGATATGTCTGTGGGCGGTCTGAGCCATTGTTGCCTCCTGCAAAGGCATTGTCAAGCACTGAAAGACCTGTTTAAGAAGGCAATCCTAGAGACCGTGTTCTACTAACCTGCTACACGGTCATTCTAGGAGTTTTTGTTAGTTGTGAGGTAGTTAGAAAAGCCTACCAAACAAAATGATAATGCAAAGAAGCAAAATCCTGAATAGCTAAAGAATCAAAATATATGTAGGAGTGTAAAAAAGGATTCCAATCCCTATAAAAATAGAGAAAAAAAACAAAGAAAAATCCTTGAACAGTTGTTTATCACCTTGCAAAGGCCTCGTAGGTTTCGAAGGATGAGACAAGACTCGAGGCCAGTGCCTTGTCTTCCTAGGGGTGGCGACTAGTTGAAAAGTAAAGAAAACTAAGGGAGGTTGGAGCGAAAATAAAAGTGAGCATTAGCAAAGTATTGAGTATCGCCGCACGAGGGCGTGGTAGGTTCTTGGGTACCTAGATAGGGCTTGAGACAAATGCCCTGTTCTCCTTGGGTCATTGTGCTTAACTCTCTCATTTTTACACACCCCCCACCCGAGTATTGGAAAATAAAGGTCTAAAAGGACGATGTGCTAATTAAAGTAAATATTTGTTGATTAGGCTATACGAGCCCTCACATAGAAGAAACTCCTTATTGAGTTGTCCTCACTTAAGAATGTAATTTTTACCACCACTTAGGATCACCTCTTTGAATGTTCTTTTTAGCTTGGTCATGTTGGAGCAGTTGGTTAGTGACTAGCTTTGGGCTTTCTGTCAGATTATGCTGGGCCTAGTCCTCATGGATTTCATGCCTTGGTTTTGACAGGGGGTAGGGTGAGAACTGTGATGTATTTTATTGAGTATTTTCTGTATCAGCTTGATGCTCTTCATGGTTGTGTTGATGTGCAAATATGTTCATGGGATTCGACCGGCTGAGTCCCCCTATCCTCTAGTTGCGAATGAGGGTTGATTTTTTAGCCTGAGATGTGTCCAAAAATTACCAAAAAATCCAAATTTCAAGGAAAATTTTAATCTTGTCGAAGGCGGTGGATGCAACTAGGTTGATTTTAAGCGGCAAGCAAAAGACCATTTTCAAAATCGCCTTGAAGGCCACCAGAGCATCAATTCTAAAATTTTAATAATTTTTTTGAGCACATGGGCAAGTTAGAGCAGCTATACATCATTGTTGGACATCGAGACGGATCCACATGATTTTTCGGATCGTAATTCAAATGCTAAATGGCCAAATACTAAGAAAATGGCCAAAATTGGTGTGAAGGGGTCCAAAAATAAGAATTGAAAGGGGGTGCCCTTTGGGGCCGCCCCCAAAAATCAATTTCATCCTCTCCCTCCCCTCACCAATTGCATCATGGATCTACACTACGTCTTTGCTCCCAATCGCCACCCTTCGCTCCTGCAATGGTTCCCTGGGTCCATCTTAGGTCCGAACAAGTGAAGTGTTTGTTGAGAGCCACCTATAAGTGGCGATTTTGGAATCTTGGTTTTATAAGGGACCTATTAGATTTATTCTATAGTTAATACCTACCTTGATGCAGGGGATGCTAAAATAGGCTTCACCCATGAGCATGACAATGAAACCAAGGAACCCCCGTAACCCTAAAGATACTTTGTCCATTTTAAATTGTTTAGTGGGATCTTTGGCTAGAAATGTGGTTGATTACTCTACCCTTTGCCCTAAAAGTGACACCACGCTAGAGTTTGGGTCACTATGAGAAAATACCCATGGAGTAATCATGAGAAATAGTCCATGGGAGTTAGAGGAAGGATTAGAAAGTAAAAGTGAGGCTATAGGAAGGCTAGCTGCTTGGGATATTATGACCAAATTATGTCACCCCAAGAGGGCCAGTTAGTTTGTAGTAAAATGTTCTATTTCATTAGGCTAAGAGGGCCATTTGTCTGTTTAATGTGGATGCATTTTACGAGTTTTTTTTAAGTTATGTGCTAAACAAATTACATGGAACGTAGGGGGGAACCATTGCTGCACTGGTGCTTCTCGTGGCCCAATCCATGTGATATATTTTCTTTATGAGAACCTTGTTTTTATACTATATATGTATGGTTACTTGTGAGGGATTTCTTTTCTTTTTGGGGACCGGAAATCAAGGCATGAAGTCCTAGGTTTAGGTTAGGTATGATTGTGGGTGGTCTGAGCCATTGTTGCCTCCTACAAAGGCATTGTCAGGCACTGAAAGACCTCTCTTAGAAGGCAATCCTAGTGACTTTATTCAGCTAACCTACTAAACAGCCATTCTAGGAGTTTCTGTTAGTTGTCAAGCAATTAGAAAAGCCTGCAAGACAAAATGATGATGCAAAGAAGAAAAATCTTGAATAGCTAAAGAATAAAAATATGCAGAAGTGTGAAAAAGAGAGTTCTAACCCCTATAAAAATAGAAAAAAAAAAAGGAAGAGAAATCCTTGAGCAGTTTTTCATCGCCTTGTGAAGGCTTGGTAGGTTCTTGTGGACGAGACAAGATCAAGGGCCAATGTCCTGTCTTTGTAAAATATTACACGGTGCAGCGAACAAAATCTGATAAAGAGATAGAGAGTACACAACAGATAAGAGAAGAATCAGTAAATTCTTTAACTTCAAACAAGTGATACAAAGATGGCTCTGTCCACCCGTGCGCTTCCACTGTGTGAAGCTTAGATGGCAATCTAGACAGAAGATAGGTGAAGAGCTTAAGGCTAGCTGGAACAATAACTCTGACTGGGTGAAAGATAAGTGAGAGATAGTTGTGAAAGGGTTTAGCTTTTATAGCCCGCGAAGGTTGATCGCCGACCTACCATATGAGCCTCCACTAGTCGGCCAGGGAATATTCTAGGGAATATTCCCTTTACCATCGGGCCGGCGGCACTGCCCCCGGACCCCCGCCAGGAGGGCCGCTCACCCCCCTGGGACCCTCCAGCCAGGGGCCGCGGAAGCGGCCCCTGGACCCCACAATAGGGGCCCCTTTTAACTCCCTTACACCGCAACTCGATGCAATGTGCCTCGAGTTGCTACTAGCTTAACCACTCCATCTAACCCAAAGATTAGACCCACAATAGTCACCTTTTTGCCATCCGGTCACATAGACCTCATTTGGTATACAAGTGAGGACTCAACCAATGTCCGCGCTCACATTTGGCTTCTCCTCATAATGGGGGCCTTACAACTTTGAGCACCATGGATCATTGGTAGCACCTAATGAGGGTGGGGCATTGATCATATCTAACACCCCCCCTTAATGTTCACCCATAGGTGACCTATCTCCTCGGCCTCATGCTGAGGCCTAATGCTGAGTCTTTGAAGATGAACTTGAAGCAGATCCTTCGTAAGTGCTTTGGTGAAGATATCTCCTCCATTCTCCTCTGTTGGACAATAGACCAGTTCCACTATCCCATCCTCCATCAAATCACGCACATAGTGATACTGGATGTCTATATGTTTGGTGCGTGCATTAAACACTGGATTTTTGGCAATGGCGATGCAACTCTGATTGTCACATCTTAGCATAGTTGGTTCTTCATCCTGCACTCCCATATGCCATAGAATCCTTCTCAACCATACGGCTTCACATGCAGCAAAACAAGCTGCCTTGTACTCTGCTTCGGTAGATGACAATGCCACTGTTGGTTGCTTCTTACTAATCCAAGAGAAAATTCCTGAACCCAAAGAGAAACAATAACCAGAATCTGACTTCCTGGAATCAATGTCTCCTGCCCAATCTGAGTCACAGTTCCCCACAAGAGAAGTTCCAAAACTGTATGTGATACCATAGTCAAGAGTTTCCTTCAAGTATCTAAGCACCCACATCCTAGCCTTCCAATGACTCTCATGAGGTTTGTTTGAGAACCTGCTCAAAACACCAACAGCAAAACTGATATCTGGTCCGGTGTTACACAAGTAGATCAGACTGCCGACCAACCTCTTATACCTCCCAATGTCTGCTAGTGCTGATGTATCCTCCACGGATAACTTTGCATTCACCTCCATAGGTGTAGCTATCTCCTTGCACTCGGTCATGCCAAATGCCTTCAAGATCTCCCATGCATACTTCTTTTGAGAGATGAAGATATTTCATGGCTCTTGCCAGACTTCAATCCCCAAACAATAGTGCAGCAAGCCTAAGTCTGTCATTTCAAACTCAGAACTCAAAGCCTTTCGAGTTTGGTTTATCATCTCTTCATAGTCACCTGTAATAAGAAGGTCGTCCACATATAGGACAATCACTATAGACTTTTTACCATCCCTGTAAACATACAAGTTAGCATTTGAGGCACATCTTTTGAAGTTTAGGTTTAAAAAGAATCTATTTATCCGCTGGTACCATGCTCTGGGGGCTTATTTCAGCCCATACAATGCCTTCTTCAGCTTACACACTTTGTTCTCAGAATGGGGGGCCTCAAACCCTGGTGGCTGAGCCACGTACACCTCCTCCTTGAGGTCACCATTAAAGAACGCTGACTTAACATCCATTTGGTACACTGGCCACTTCTTGTGGACAGCCACTGCAAGTACCGTGCGAATAGTGGTCATTCTGGCAGTTGGGGCAAATGACTCTTGAAAATCAAACCCTTCAACTTGTGAAAATCCTTGGGCAACCAGTCTAGCTTTGTACTTTTCTAAGGTACCATCAGCCTTGTACTTTACCTTCCAGATCCACTTGGTGCCAATAACCTTCCGCTTTGCTGGTTAATCCACTAGCTCCCAAGTGTCATTCTTCATTATGCTGTCATACTCTACCTGCATAGCAGCCTTCCATGATGGATCTGCAAGTGCTTCTTCTAAGTCAGTTGGCTCCTTTACTTCTCTCATAATCTCAACCATCAAGGCCATATTGACTATGTGAGCAGAAGCCCTCCTTTGCTCCTCTATTCTCTGAGACCTCCTTGGTTCGTCTGCCTTCTCCTCAACAGATGCAGGCATAGGATTATTGTGGTCATAGAGCTGCTTCACCCAGCGCGGCAATGGCTTTTCTGGTGGTGTGATGTCAGGTTGGTGAACTTTTTCCTCATCATCTGAAGATGATGCTTCCTCCTCCTTAAGGATAGGGATAGCTCTCGGGACAGGTTCATAGTGGACTACTTCTTCGCTTGATGATAAAGTG
The DNA here is from genome assembly GCF_053477565.2 of Lygodium microphyllum. Lineage (NCBI taxonomy): Eukaryota > Viridiplantae > Streptophyta > Polypodiopsida > Schizaeales > Lygodiaceae > Lygodium > Lygodium microphyllum. The sequence continues at coordinate 37,416,280 of NC_141150.1, forward strand.
GAAGAACTTGCCTTCTCCTCCTCCACTGTATGCGGCTCCTCCTTAAACACCACATCACGGCTCGCGATGATCTTCTTTGCCTCTTGGTCATATAATTTGTAAGCCTTCTGCTCATCACTATAACCCAAGAAGATACATTTTCTGCTTTTTGGTTGTAACTTGTGTCTCTTCTCATCTGGAACATGTGCATAACATTCACATCCAAAAATTCTGAAATGTTAGACAGATGTTTTCTTACCAGTGTAAGCCTCATGAGGTGTTTTTCCCTTGAGAGCCTTTGTATAGCTCCGATTTAGAATGTAGACTATAGTATTAACAACTTCAGCCCAAAAATGGTTAGGCAATCCCTTGCCCTTTAGCATGCATCTTGCCATCTCCACAATGGTGCGATTCCTGCGTTCCACAACACCGTTCTGCTGAGGTGTGTGAGGCGTCGTCAATTGACGCTTGATCCCTTTGCTATTGCAAAAGCCTTCAAACTCCTTTTAGTTGAACTCACCACCACCATCTGTTCTAAATTTCTTCATACTTTTCCCTGTTTCATTCTCAACAAGTATTAGCCATTCTTTAAACTTACCAAAAGCTTGAGTCTTATCACGAAGGAAGTACACCCACATCTTCCTACTATAGTCATCGACAATCAACATAAAATAAGAAGAAGATCTCCCCAAGGCCTGTGTGGCATATGCACCAACTCTAGAGGAGCCTGTGCTCTATTCTTGCTTTCTTGTGGAAATGCCTTTCTCTGTTGCTTGCCCATCATACAAGCTTCACATGGTTCCTTCAATTCAGTTATTGTAGGTAGGTAAGCAACCATACCTTGCTTTTGCATCTCCTTCAATACTGCAAATCCGATGTGTCCAAACCTTTCATGCCAAAGCTTACTTGTGCCCACTCCAGCGGTGGCTATAAGAGCACTTAGCTCATACAGGTTGTTCCTTCTTTCTCCTTTGCCAACAATTGTGCCAGCACTATCAATAATTTCTGCACCTTCACCTGTCTTCTTGAACCTCACTTCATGACCAAGATCAGTTATGGCAGCAACTGATAATAGATTTCTCCTGATTTCGGGAACATACAACACATTTGAAAGCTTTTTGACTTCACCATTTGTAGCAACAAAAGAAATAGTACCTGTGCCCGCAGCAGGGCATTTAGCATCATTTCCAACCGTCACAGTCATGGATTCTTGTAGAGGCTGCATAGAACTGTATAGACCTTTCTTGTCGGTCATGTGACGAGAAGCCCCACTATCCAACACCCATGAGTCAGTGGTAGATTCTTCTTGCGCTAAGGAGCACACTTCCTCAATGGTTGCCATGTATAAGTCCAGCTCTGCTTCAGCCGTATTGGCTGTCTCTTTCCCTTTACTTTTAAGGGTACCATTCTTTTCATCTGCCTTCTTGACACGACAATCTGTAATTGCATGTCCTTTCTTCTTGCAATAGAAGCAATCTCCTTGAAACTTCTTCTTTTCGCCCTTCTTCTTTTTGTCACCATCATTTTTGGTGAAGGAACCACCTTTGCCTTTTGCATTGGCAGAGAATGCAGCATCTCCATTGTTGCTTCCTTCTTGGGCTTTCAGTCTCAACTTCTCCTCCATTAATAATGCACAAAACTCCTCAAAAGTCAAAGCTATGGTTCTATGTCAGTCCCCAGCATAGTCTCCAGAAGCTCATAAGAATCAAGGATAGTTGTAATTTTAAACTTCCACAAGGTGTAGTTTGTACCATCTAACTTGCCTTCGCTGAAGGTTGGTGGACGAATCCTCAGTGTTTGAATAGCTGGTACAGCAACACCACCTCCTGCACCACTTCCTGATGCGCTAGAACCGCTTCTGGAAGTCGATATAGTTTCTCTTTGCTGTTGAAGCCTTTGCCTCTTGCACACTCTCCGATCTCTAAAGCCCCTTGGGCTCTGATACCATGTAAAATATTACACGGTGCATCAAACAGAATCTGAGAAAGAGATAGAGAGTACACAACAGATAAGAGGAGAATCAATAAATTCTTTAACTTCAAACAACTGATACAAAGATGGCTCTGTCCACCCGTGCGCTTCCACTGTGTGAAGCTTAGATGGCGATCTAGACAGAAGATAGGTGAAGAGCTTAAGGCTAGCTGGAACAACAACTCTGACTGGGTGAAAGATAAGTGAGAGATGGCTGTGAAGGGGTTTAGCTTTTATAGCCTGCGAAGGTCGTTAGGTCGGCCTACTGATCGACCTACCATATGAGCCTCCACTAGTCGGCCAGGGAATATTCTAGGGAATATTCCCTTTACCATTGGGCTGGGGGCGCTGCCCCCGGACCCCCGCTAGGGGGGCTGCTCACCCCCCTGGGACCCTCCAGCCAGGGGCTGCTTCCGCAGCCCCCGGACCCCACAATAGGGGCCCCTTTTAACTCCCTTACACCGCAACTTGATGCAATGCGCCTCAAGTTGCTACCAGCTTAACCACTCCGTCTAACCCAAAGATTAGACCCACAACAATCACCTTTTTGCCATCCGGTCACATAGACCTCATCTGATATACAAGTCAGGACTCAACCAATGTCCGGGCTCACATTTGGCTTCTCCTCATAATGGGGGCCTTACAACTTTGAGCACCATGGATCATTGGTAGCACCGAATGAGGGTGGGGCATTGATCATATCTAACAGTCTTCCTAGGGGTGGCAACTAGCTGAAAAGTAAAGAAAACTAAGCAAGGTTGGAGAGAAAATAAAAGAGAGAGCTAGCAAAGAATTAAGTGTCACCTCACAAGGGCTGGGTAGGTTCTTAGGTACTAAGTCAAGACCTGAGGCTAGTGCCCTCTTAACACCATATTAGAGAATATTGGAATTTTCCATAAGTTTGGGACATGTGATCAAATATTGGATTTATCATAACTTGAACACTATAACTCCAAATTGAACACTCTATAGCTCAACAGATTCAAATTTTCAAGGGTTTTCCAATGATAGGTCAGATCATATGGTTTTGAGAAACTTATGGGCGTGTTATCCGGGTGCCACCTTTTTAGTATTCGAAAAATGGGAATTGGAAGATTTCCAAACTCACTAATATTGTGTTTCTTCTCCTTAGGTCACTACACTCAACTCCCTCCTTTTTACATGCCGAGTATGAAAAATAGAGGCCGAAAAGGACAATGTGATAAAAGAAAATATTTGTTGATGAGGCTATAGGAGTCCTCGCCTAGGAGGAGCTACTTCTTGAGTTGTCCTTAGTTAGAATGGTAGGTCAAACTACCACTTAGGATCACCTCTTTGATAGTTCTTTTTAGCTTGGACATGTTGGAGCAGTTGATTAGTGACTAGCTTTGGGCTTTGTGTCAAATTATAGTGGGCCTACTCGTCGTGGTTTTCATGCCTTGGTTTTGACATGGGGTAGGGTGAGAGCTGTGATGTGTTTTCTTGAGTATTTTCTATATTCGCTTGATGCTCTTTGTGGTTGTGTTGATGTGCACATTTGTTCGTGGAATTCAACGAGCTGAGTCACCCTGTCCCGTGATTGCCAATGAGAGCTCATTTTTTAGCCCAAGATGTGCTGAAATTTTGCTAAACAACTCGAATTTCAAGGAAAATTTTAATCCCGTTGAAGGCAGCAGATACAACTGGGTCGATTTTAAGTGGCAAGCAATAGACAGTTTTCAAAATCATCTTGAAGGCCGCCCCAGCACTAGTTCCAGATTTTTACTAATTTTTGTGACTGCTTGGTATGGCTAGACATCGAGACATGCGAGCAAGATTTTTCGAAACACGACTCAGACACCGAACGGCGGCCAAAGACCAGACGAATGACCAAAATTGGTGTGAAGGGGGCTCCAAATAAAAATTGAAAGGGGGTGATCTTTGGGGCTACCCCCCAATAATTGATTTCGTGGGGGGGAGGGGGCACCGTTTTTTCCTATGCACGCAACAAAACAATGGCCATACTCCTCTTCTCCATGGAAAAATGACAGGTGGGGTTGAAATTTACCATCCCCCCACCAATTGTATCAGGAATCTACACTATTTCTCCCCTCCATATCGCCGCCCTTCGCTGCTCCAATGGCTGCCCGGATGGTCCGCTGTGAATCTTGTCTTTCTCTCTCCTCCCTCTCTCTCCTATAAGGGGCGGTTCCTGCATGTGAAGGGAGATGAAGCTCGGGTGGTGAATGCTTGTCCGGCATGGTATCGGATCACTTCAGAGTCAACTTGGGGCTACAGATGGATGATTGGAGATGGACCGAGCATTAATGGTGAACTATTTTGTTATCTCGAATCCATTTTTAGAAACCCGCAACCATAAAAAAACCCTATATCTCTATTCTATAAAGAAAGAATTCTTCTTTTTGAGGTTTGGTTGGCCGAAGGATGTTCATATTGGATGAAAATTGGTAGGAATGTTGTTTTTTGTATGTTTGATGATTCTATGTCTGAAAAATCCAAATACATAATGCCATAATGCTGAAAATAAATTTTAAAAACCTGAAAATTACGCACTTTACAAAGAAAATTGGATTTTTTGTTATTTTGAGTTTGATAAAAATGATGTATAAGGGATGAAACGTTGTCGAAGGGTTTTCGAAAGCCAAGTCGCGACCACTGAGGACTTTGAATAATTTCAGGATAAAAGATTCAACATATGAATAATCTAATTGTTCAATTTACCACACAGCAACAAGCTCCAGACGGGTTTGTTTTATGATTGTGAGTGTATGCTCAAGCATATGTTTAGGGAAAGCATCTTCCATGGGAAGAGTCAATTAATCCTTAATTTCAGTACTTAGTACAGATCAATCTCCATTATCAGCAAACCTGAAACAGAAGTCTGTTCCGTTTACTATATATCAGTCCATTTCTATACATCAGTCCAACAGATCTCAGACAAGTGTGAAATGTCCCAAACCATTAATCAGCAGTTCTACACAACCTTTGCTTTGAAGCAATCTGAGAAAGACTGGACTTCATGAAACTCTCTAGAGCATTGTTTTCCAGAGAGATCACATGTCGCCTCTCTTCAATTTCCCCAGCAGACACTAGTTCACTTCTCTTTTTCATGTTCAATTACAGTCTCTCCTTTCAGAAACATCCATCCTGGATACTCTTTAACTCAAACATGATGTGTCATCTGCTTGTTTCCAAAAGCGTAGTCAACAAAGTGGCAGTCAAGGTTCATCACCTAGAATCAACAATCTGCTATGGTCAGCATGGTTCAGGCTGAGGGCATCGGATGGGCAATCATTCTCAGGCGGTTCCAATGGATGTTTAATCGGTGCAAACTTTTCTACAGGTTCATCACAATCAGCAACAGGTAAAATGGTGGCTCTCGGGCATTCGCATCTTCCCCTGGATCTCCGGGGTGATGAGAGAAAAGAGGCCAGTCGCTCTTGTTGCAGACAGGTGCAAGAAAATTCCCACCATTGCTCTTTGCGTACGTTTTTCCTCTCTTCTGCTAAGGCTTCATCTTCTACAGCTTCGTCGTCACCTTTTGGACTTCCTCTGTCATAGCAACGTTGGATTCATCCAATCTCCTCTCCCAGAGCAGCGTCCATGTGCTCCATCACTAGCTTTAAAGCTAGTAATAGCTCTTTCTTCTTCCAAGATCCTCACCCATTGCAGTCATCACCTTCGACCGTCCTCTGCTAAATCTTTGCCGCCAGCTTCTGAATCACTTCATTCCTGACCTACCTTCGTTTTATGTCATTCAGTCCGCCATCGTCGCGATTTTCTCCGTCCTAATGATGCCTTCCTCTGCACGGTGACACCTGATTACCTTCGTTTTCTTCTTCAGAGCCTTTCGTTCTCTTCGTCAACTTTCACCTTGTCTTCCTCCGTTTACTGACGGTCTTCTCTTCTCTCGCTACTACTCTACTCCCACAGCAACGTTCGCTTCATTCAATCAAAACATACTGCTCCTCGAAGTCACAGAGAAAACGAGTCCAACAGTCGCAGAGAAAGCGAATTCAGCAGTTGCAGAGAAAACAAATTCCCTGTTGAGCCGCAGACAGTATTTCCCCCCCCCCCGGATCGATGGATGAATATATCGGAATCAAAATGGATCATAGCACAGATGCTGTGATTATGTACTGTTGCTGAGAAAGGATGGCTCCTCCTCCGAGCTCCTTGAGAGTCCTCGATAGCCTTCCCCTCTGCCTCCGTGCTCACAATCCGATAGATCTTCCCTTGGCGTTCTGATTCTCTCCTTTCAAAATGTCGAATATATGATCAGGATTCCCCAGGCTTGATTCCCCCCCCCAAAACTGGCGAGCCCCTCTTTTTCTGCATGTCCCTCTGTTCCCGTATGCTCTATTCTGCTTCCTCGTCTTCTTCAGTGTTGGCTAATAATCCTGAGAACAGGATAATAGCCCGCAAGAAAGCAAGGCTCAATCTACGCCTTCCACAATGTGCAGGTATGAAACTTCATCAGGGATGAGGCAATCAAAGCAGGTGTGGAGAAAGCTCGGCTCAAAGATGGACTGAATCAGCTCTTTTCCACTCTGAGTAGTGTGTCCAATAGCAGCCACAAGAAAACAGAAACTCCTCTTTTCCCCGTACGCCCATATAATGACTGCCATCTCCCTCCATCTATTTCCGCACTCTCCTCCTCTGTTTCTGCCTGTTCCTCCCGCCCAAAAATACCTCTTTTCAAAAATAGATCAAAAGCTTTTTCTTTTTCCAGCCTGATCCACATCTTCTTTAACCATTCAAAATCCCCTCTTTAGCCTTCGTAACTCCCATATCATTATTTTTGGTTCAATTTTAAACTATCTATTCTAGAACTTGTAGAAGTTTTAGCTTCTTCCTTCTCCTCCGATGCGTGTGTAATCACATATGCATGCACCTGTGTGTGCTCATGGCCATGGCCACCGTGCTCCCATGGATGCCACAAACCCAGAAGGACAGGGCCATCCTCTTTCGCTCTGTAGAAAACCCAAAACCGCATGATGAAGCAGCCTCAGTCATTAAGCTTAAACCGTGAATCTGTCCAACAGTCAATGGCTCCTCTTTTTGCTGAGTCTACGAGCAATAGTGCTAATGGATTTTAGCAAGCAATGATTCCAAACCTTTTTGCAGCAACATGTATCAACATAGGCTGAAAGCATCTCATCATGCTCACTCATGCGCAGAAAATAAATGTAAACACAACAACTGAGTATATACAAAGTATCAAATCATACACAATTTTTGGGTGGTTTTCACACCTCGAATGCGCAGCAATACGACATCCACCCCCTCTAATCCTGCGCATCCTCCGGATGGGCCAACTACCCGTGATCATTATCATCAAGATCCACAAACAAATCAATCTCTTCGTCATGCATTTCCGGTAGATCAACAAGATTATCAGCCATATCATCTGTCTCTTCCATTGGAGTTTCTTGTCGTTGCTCTTCTCTTGAAAATTCTTCCAATGCATAATCCTCATCATCTCTTTTCTTGAAAATCTTGATTCTTTTTCCAGCAATTGGCACTCTAAGCACTGTCCCATCCAATTCTGTCAACTCATATGTTGCATTATCAAAGACATGTGTGACTATGTATGGCCCAAACCATCTTTTCACCATCTTCCGAAGTGCAGTATGCTGATTTTCAAGGCTGCTATCAAAGACCAATACCCAATCTCCCTCTTCTATTGCTCTAGGCCGCAAGCGATGCCTGCTATCAAACCTGTCCTTGTTCCTTAGTCTAGCAACTTTCAACCTGTCAATAGCTAGCTGAATATCCTCAGGTCTCCTCTCCAACTGTCGAATCCGAAGAGCTAAGAGCTCCTCTCTCGTCAAATTCTCCTGCCAAGGTAAAACTGACCAAGTCAAAGCACAAGTCTCAATCGGCATAACAGGTTTCTGACCATACATCAACTCTGCAGGCATATATCCTGTAGTAACACTATGAGTCGTACGATCAGCCCATAAAGCAAATGGTAGAAGTCTCGGCCATTCTCCAATCCGTCCTCTGCATGCTTTGGCTAATGCTTTCACTATCGGCGGATGCCCTCTTTCACTCTTCCCATTTCCCTCTGGATTGTATGCTGTGGTTAGAGCCAATTTGATTCCTAGCTGAGAGAAAAACTCCCTAGCTTCATCTGCATCCAATTCACCACAATCCGCAGTGATCTTACCCACACAACCATACCTGCAGAAAATTTCCTCCAATAAGAACTTACACACTGCACTAGTGGTCTTCGTTCTCAAAGATCTGTCCTCAACATGATTGGTAAGATCCTCTCTAGCCAAAACAATGTACCTCATCTGCCATAGACCCATAGGCATGGTAACCAAATCAACTACCCACTTATAATGAATGCATAGCGGATAGGTCGGATGAAGCTCATCTCTATGACGCACTACTGAATACATCTGGCAGTCTCTGCAAGTCTCAACAAAGTGAGAAACATCTCTATACATGCCTTTCCACCAATATTTCTCCTTGATTTTCTCATAAGTAGCCCATACTCCTCTATGACCAGCCCAAGGACTCTCATGAAACTCCCTCATCACCTGTAACTGTGTCTCTCTATCGCAGACAACCCGCAAAGGTAATCCGCCTCTTTTCTTCGGATGTTTCCAAAGAAATCCGTCCTTGAGAAAATAACCATAGGCTTTTCTTCTGATCTTCTTGAACTCTTCATCTGTCCATTCATCTCTTTTGCTTAGTGTACTAAGGTACCTGCCAATCTGCAACCAATCTCCAACATAGAGCTCTTCTATGAAAGCCACAATATCATAAACATGACAAACATGATCAACCATAGTGGCTGAAATTTCTGCATCATCCTCTTCTGCAAGTAGAGTCTCCTCATCATCATATCTGGCTCTAGACAACATATCTGCCACTGGATTATCCTTCCCTGCTATGTGTTTAAATTCCGGATTTAATGACTTGATGTATGCAATCCATCTCAACATGGCTATATCTGGAGTAGAGCAACTCGTGATCATACCAATCAATGGCAAGCAATCTGTCTCTACCACAACTGAAGCTCCAATAAAGTACTCCTTGTCACATTTGAGAGCCGTCACAATCCCCAATAACTCCCTTTTGATTTGCGGATATCTTCTTTGTCTCTCGTTTAGGACTTTCGCCCCAAACCGAATAGCATACCTATTTCCATCTGCATCATCTTGACCCACAGCCCAACCTATGCCAATTGGACTAGTGTCAACTGTCAATACAATAGGCCTATCACAATTATAATCCGCTTTCCTGAGAGTAGGAGCATTCTGCAATAACTTCTTCAATTTCCGCATGGCTTTAGTGTGGCTCTCATCCCAATAAAATTTCTGCCCCTTTCGAAACAGCTGATAAAAACAATCTGCTATGTGTGCAAAATGAGGTATCCAAATCATATAAAACACACAAGCTCCAATGAATCTCTGTATCTCTGAAGTGGTAGAACAATACTCCATAATCTTGCCTATAAAATCCACCTTCTTATCCACAGTCTTGTATTTCGTGTCAACCCTGGCTTCATTATGCTCTTCTGCATTACATAAACCTTGCTGTAAATCAGCAATTCTGCACTCCAATGGCTGAATATTCTCAGCCCTCTGCTCTATGGACTGCATAGAAATAGCCCCAAACTCTGAATGCTGAAATATTTCAGCAGTAAACTCTGTTGGCTGAAAATTTTCAGCCCTCTGTCTCTCTGAAAGCTGATCATAACCAGCTGGAAACTCTGTTTGCTGAATTTCTTCAGCACTCAATACTCTTTGCTGAGTTACCTCAGCCTCTGACTCAATCTGTGACACAAAATCTGCAATTTCATGAAACATGTCCAGGGACTGCACTAATACATTACCATGACAATTCAGCATATCAGTTTTCAGCATATCTCCCATCTCTGCCATCGTATCTGCACAAATCACATTGTCATACATACCATCTATGTGCTCATCATCCTCCAAAATTCCTGCATTTTTCAAATTTTTCTCCTTCCTGCATATATACTGCCTGGCAGCTCTAGACAATCTAGAAGTCCTCTGATAGCTCATTGAACTGTTTGCTGAAATCCCAACATAACCGGAGGAGAAAACACTGCTGCCAGGAGGCGAGAACTCCAATCTCTTCTCCTCTGTACCACCGTCGTCTCGCGAAACGGCGGTACCTAATGAAAACCCGAATCCCTCACAGTGGGTAAGGGTGCATCTCTGAGAGTATCCCTGTTTCTAACATGGTTCACACATACAGTCATAAACTGAACTGCTCTCATACCATCTTTACTGCGAATCCGTGCATAAGCAGATCCATCATCCATGACCTTTGTCTCCATGCACATCTCTGTAATGAATGGCTGACCAAGAATTATGGGATACGAGCATGAATCCTGCACAAAGAAATGAAAATCCTCCTCTACATCACCAATAGAAACCCTGACACTAGGGCAAGCAGCATATAAATCTCCTGCAGTGTTATTGGCGGCTCTCATACGCCACCCATGCTCTACATCCATAGGCCATCTGTTACTCTCATAAACCCCACGTACTATGAGATTAATCTCTGAACCATGATCAACCAATGCAACATAAGGCACTTCTCCAACCTTTACCATCGTCTCTGTAGTTGCCCTAGCCCAATGGCTCCGCGAAAAGTGACTACGCGGTATCAAAACAGGCTCATCAATTTCAGCATAATGCATAGGCTGAGCCCTCTTCTCTACCTGTGGCAAAACAGAAGCATTATCAACCATAACCTCATCATCATCCTCATCCAACTCTCCAATCAAAACTCCCTGTGTATCAGTGGTAGCCAATGCATGTCTTTTCCTCTTCAGGACCTCCTGAAACTGATCCTGAAACTCTCTTTTTGAGATGCCCAAAATCTCAGAAATAGTAAAAGTCACCTCACTGCCAAGTATCTTATCATTAAAGATTTTCTTCATATCTGTAGATGTCTCAATGTCGGACATCAATCTGAATCCTGGCTGCTTTCTCTCTCTAGGCTCTTGCCTCTTTTCCCTCTTTTGAGCATCCTCCATCTGTCGATCTGGCCCTGATCGTGAAGACGGTCCTGCAGTAGGTGGAGTAGTAAACTCACCCCCTCTAGTCTTCTTAGCTGTACTTGGGTTGTCTTCATCCCTCTTATGCTTCTCCTCAACAAATACATCTGCACCATGAGATTTAGCCAAATAAGCATAAATAGAATACCTGTCAACAGGCGAGTCCCATCCTGTCTCTGATCTGATGTTAGAGCCTGCGCTAGTCAAAACAGTTTGCTGAATTTTCCCCTTGTTTGCAGTCTCCATAGCATAAGTCCATAGTGCGGACTGAGTCTCCGATCCCTTCTCAATCTGTACTCCATATGCAGAAGCATCACCTCTAGCTGCCACATAAGAAGTACGCGCAGCCATATCCTCCACTAACTTCTTCATTCCACCTTTACCAAAGTTGGTAGCAAGTGGAGCTCTTGTCTCAGTCAACCAAATCTTACCATCTTGCCCCCAATATACCAAATTTTGCCTCCTTGCATCCTGGAAAGAGTCACAATCCCTGCAATGCTGATGCTCCGTACTATCACACCAAATACATCTCCGATCTCTCCTAGGAGCACTAGGAGCACTCCTAGGTGCAATAGGAGCACTAGAAGAAGTAGCAGGCACAGTGGAAGCAAACTGCTCCTTCAACTTACCCACCAACTCCGCTTTGATTGACTCAAGTGTCAAATCTGTGATTCCTTTGATTATATCATCAATAGAGGTAGGCACCGATGGAATAGATGGGTTTGGAGTAGAAGGTGTAGGCATCGGTCGTGGAATAGGAGGAATAGGTGGAGTAGAAACAGTAGGCACTGGCATAGGCCAAGAAACTGGCTGAGGAGGAGAAGAAACAATAGGAATAGAAGTAGGCATAGGAGCTGAAGATGATGTAGGTGTCATGGAACCATTCTGTAGACGAGTCTTCCATATCCTCCTCTTGGTCAATGTCGAAACTGCATCCTGAGCATCCTGCCAATCAGTTTTAAGACCCATAGGCTTTGTGCGATCTTCAAGAAGCTCACCCAATTCTTCTTGAAGAGCAGGATCTGCAGCTTGCAAGAAAAGCTCAACTTTTTCAACATCCAATGCTCTTTGTTCAATGGCATCAAGCTGACTATACCTCTCTTCGAATTCTCGAATCAACTCCGAAGCAGCAAGACCTTTGTTTGGCATGTAGACCCACTCTCGGAATGACCGCCGAGTAGCCATACCAAAGTCCTCAAGGAAGTATTCTTCTTTTAGAGCCTTCTTAAAATCTTGCCAATGTGTATTTTGAATATATAAATCAGTCACCTTTGTCCTCAAAGAAGGTGTGACAAGTCGAAGGAAGTACTTACTCATAAGTCCAGCAGGAACTCCAAAGAACCCCATCTTGATCTCATATGTCTTCAAATATGCTGAAACATTACGCCCGTCAAATAGCTTCTTCTCACTCTCAACTGCTTCAATAGCCTTAGTCGCGCTATTTGCATTCTCCTGCTCCGAGTAGAGTTGCCTTTGCTGAGACAACTGTTGTTGATGCAATTGTTGTTGCTGCTGCATATACATTTGTGTTTGCTGATTTTGGAGCTGCATATACATGGACATATTCTGCAAAATCTGTTTTAGATCTTCCGTTGAAGTACTTGACGCAGCAGTCATAGATGGAGCTGAAGTAGACGCAGCTGGAGTTGAAGAAGAGGCTGAAATAGAGGCTGAAGAATCTCCCATCCTGAAATTTCTGCGACGCTTTCACGTCGGGTTCACCAAAGATGTCGAAGGGTTTTCGAAAGCCAAGTCGCGACCACTGAGGACTTTGAATAATTTCAGGATAAAAGATTCAACATATGAATAATCTAATTGTTCAATTTACCACACAGCAACAAGCTCCAGACGGGTTTGTTTTATGATTGTGAGTGTATGCTCAAGCATATGTTTAGGGAAAGCATCTTCCATGGGAAGAGTCAATTAATCCTTAATTTCAGTACTTAGTACAGATCAATCTCCATTATCAGCAAACCTGAAACAGAAGTCTGTTCCGTTTACTATATATCAGTCCATTTCTATACATCAGTCCAACAGATCTCAGACAAGTGTGAAATGTCCCAAACCATTAATCAGCAGTTCTACACAACCTTTGCTTTGAAGCAATCTGAGAAAGACTGGACTTCATGAAACTCTCTAGAGCATTGTTTTCCAGAGAGATCACATGTCGCCTCTCTTCAATTTCCCCAGCAGACACTAGTTCACTTCTCTTTTTCATGTTCAATTACAGTCTCTCCTTTCAGAAACATCCATCCTGGATACTCTTTAACTCAAACATGATGTGTCATCTGCTTGTTTCCAAAAGCGTAGTCAACAAAGTGGCAGTCAAGGTTCATCACCTAGAATCAACAATCTGCTATGGTCAGCATGGTTCAGGCTGAGGGCATCGGATGGGCAATCATTCTCAGGCGGTTCCAATGGATGTTTAATCGGTGCAAACTTTTCTACAGGTTCATCACAATCAGCAACAGGTAAAATGGTGGCTCTCGGGCATTCGCATCTTCCCCTGGATCTCCGGGGTGATGAGAGAAAAGAGGCCAGTCGCTCTTGTTGCAGACAGGTGCAAGAAAATTCCCACCATTGCTCTTTGCGTACGTTTTTCCTCTCTTCTGCTAAGGCTTCATCTTCTACAGCTTCGTCGTCACCTTTTGGACTTCCTCTGTCATAGCAACGTTGGATTCATCCAATCTCCTCTCCCAGAGCAGCGTCCATGTGCTCCATCACTAGCTTTAAAGCTAGTAATAGCTCTTTCTTCTTCCAAGATCCTCACCCATTGCAGTCATCACCTTCGACCGTCCTCTGCTAAATCTTTGCCGCCAGCTTCTGAATCACTTCATTCCTGACCTGCCTTCGTTTTATGTCATTCAGTCCGCCATCGTCGCGATTTTCTCCGTCCTAATGATGCCTTCCTCTGCACGGTGACACCTGATTACCTTCGTTTTCTTCTTCAGAGCCTTTCGTTCTCTTCGTCAACTTTCACCTTGTCTTCCTCCGTTTACTGACGGTCTTCTCTTCTCTCGCTACTACTCTACTCCCACAGCAACGTTCGCTTCATTCAATCAAAACATACTGCTCCTCGAAGTCACAGAGAAAACGAGTCCAACAGTCGCAGAGAAAGCGAATTCAGCAGTTGCAGAGAAAACAAATTCCCTGTTGAGCCGCAGACAGTATTTCCCCCCCCCCGGATCGATGGATGAATATATCGGAATCAAAATGGATCATAGCACAGATGCTGTGATTATGTACTGTTGCTGAGAAAGGATGGCTCCTCCTCCGAGCTCCTTGAGAGTCCTCGATAGCCTTCCCCTCTGCCTCCGTGCTCACAATCCGATAGATCTTCCCTTGGCGTTCTGATTCTCTCCTTTCAAAATGTCGAATATATGATCAGGATTCCCCAGGCTTGATTCCCCCCCCCAAAACTGGCGAGCCCCTCTTTTTCTGCATGTCCCTCTGTTCCCGTATGCTCTATTCTGCTTCCTCGTCTTCTTCAGTGTTGGCTAATAATCCTGAGAACAGGATAATAGCCCGCAAGAAAGCAAGGCTCAATCTACGCCTTCCACAATGTGCAGGTATGAAACTTCATCAGGGATGAGGCAATCAAAGCAGGTGTGGAGAAAGCTCGGCTCAAAGATGGACTGAATCAGCTCTTTGCCACTCTGAGTAGTGTGTCCAATAGCAGCCACAAGAAAACAGAAACTCCTCTTTTCCCCGTACGCCCATATAATGACTGCCATCTCCCTCCATCTATTTCCGCACTCTCCTCCTCTATTTCTGCCTGTTCCTCCCGCCCAAAAATACCTCTTTTCAAAAATAGATCAAAAGCTTTTTCTTTTTCCAGCCTGATCCACATCTTCTTTAACCATTCAAAATCCCCTCTTTAGCCTTCGTAACTCCCATATCATTATTTTTGGTTCAATTTTAAACTATCTATTCTAGAACTTGTAGAAGTTTTAGCTTCTTCCTTCTCCTCCGATGCGTGTGTAATCACATATGCATGCACCTGTGTGTGCTCATGGCCATGGCCACCGTGCTCCCATGGATGCCACAAACCCAGAAGGACAGGGCCATCCTCTTTCGCTCTGTAGAAAACCCAAAACCGCATGATGAAGCAGCCTCAGTCATTAAGCTTAAACCGTGAATCTGTCCAACAGTCAATGGCTCCTCTTTTTGCTGAGTCTACGAGCAATAGTGCTAATGGATTTTAGCAAGCAATGATTCCAAACCTTTTTGCAGCAACATGTATCAACATAGGCTGAAAGCATCTCATCATGCTCACTCATGCGCAGAAAATAAATGTAAACACAACAACTGAGTATATACAAAGTATCAAATCATACACAATTTTTGGGTGGTTTTCACACCTCGAATGCGCAGCAATACGACAACGTGAAAAATGAGTGATTTTAAGTTGTCATAATTAAAAAAACTAGTAAATGCTCCATTTTCTTGATAAATAAATATAAAAATAGAAAAAAATAGAAAAAATTAGGTTTTTGCGACATATAATTAAGAAAAAATATGATTAATGTTCGTACATATTTGGCAAGGTTGAGACATGAGGTATAGTCTCAGTTCATCCTTGTTTTTCGTGTTTTGGTGCGCTTTTATTGCCCTAGACCTATACAATGATGCAACACATAAACGGTAGGGAAAAAAGGGTTGTGGAAGTATTTAGGTGTGCTGAAAATGAGGTAAAGTCTAATATTTTGGTTGTGCACGTCATATAGGATGATTAAAATTTAAGTTTTAAGAGGCTAGTAGCAAGAGGTAAGTTGGTGCTAGTCTCTAGCAATGTAGCAACAACGAGGAGATTAAAAATCATTGAAGGGCTGATTTTTACACTCCACTTTGCTAATTTTTAATGATAAATGTTTGTGCACAATAAGCATTCACTTTTGGATTTTGCAAGCCACATAGTATAAAATATTGGATACATAGCACTTGTATGTTAAACAGTGACCAACACTGAGAGTATGAGGAAGTCCTTGCTCGAGGTTAGACGAACGGTTCCTTAGGGTAAGTTTAGTGAGGAAAAATCAACTCCTAGATCGTTCGATAAATCAAAGAGTGGAGCTTGTACGCTTGTTCTTTATGTTGAGGCAGTGCATCTTGGGGCCAATCCTCGAGATGTAGTAGAGTTGTAGTGAGGCTGCGGTGTTTTAATCGTGAGGTTTCCTCTTCTGTATGTGATACACTCCGGGAAGTTACTCTATATATATGTTCTACATCACGTGTGTGTTCAAGGCCTATTTATAAATATCCTTATCTGTGAATTTTTCATGAATAAAACATAACCCTTTTCTATTCAATCTGTAAATAACCCCTTTATATTACATCCTTCTGTATGTAAAAAATGCATAAAAATGGTATTTTAAAAATAAATTATTTTGAACCCACGTGATACACACATATATTAATGCGTAACTTACCAGAGGTGATACGAGGTATCCTATCAATGTGTATGGAATCTCCCTCTAAGGATAAGGAAAGGTAAACGTTGGACTGTGTCCTATTACAAACGCAAAATTGATATTAGAGTTCAGTGTAGTACGAGCCTTAGATGCTCCTAGCTGTGAGGCCGTGTGGGGTGTCTTGTATAACTTAGAGGTCCGGCAAGTGCTAGAGAGCAAGTGTCAGGCCCATTTCAGGTCCTGAGAAACGAGTCTCTCTTTGCCTTCCTTCCACTTTTCGTGTCTTCCCTTCTCTTTCACTCTCCTTCCTTTTATTTCTTTCTCTTTTGCTAGTCTTTCACTCTTCTTCTCTCTTTCTCTCTCTTTCATTGTCCACTCCACACTCTTCCTTCTCCTCTCTCCTCTTTCCCTATGTCTTTATCATTATGGTTGGTAAAAAATATATTTTCTTTTATCCTTTCTCTCTCCTTTCTCATCTCCTTTTCCCTTTTTTAGTGCGAAAATCCTAGTGAATTCAGGTACACAAGAGTACTCAGGTAAGCTGACAACCTTTTTTGAAGAGCATATAGTTGCCATGGTAGGAACTGGAGGTCTCTTTAGAGGTAACCATGGCAATTTAGTAGGTCTTAACCACTATTGCTTTTGGGAGGAAGGCCCCCTCTCCTCTTACTGGGAAGTTTTTCTCACAATTTCCATGGAGGTCAACCTTTCCTCTTCTATCATGCTCAATGTGGTCTTCATCACAACCATGGGGCAATAATTATTCACATCCCCCTTAGCAATTAGGCATCCATTGTGGCCCAAATCCATAGGAAGTAGTTTAAAGAAGCCAACTCAAAATGTACAATGTATTCTACACTAATGAATTTGGCCTCTTGACTACTTCTTTATCATTGTATTTCCTCGTTGATACTTCTCCATGACCTCAAGTAACCTTATTCCACCTCTTGCTCATTATTTTCACCTCTCTTCTTGAGCATTGGGAGCTCTCTTGGACTAGGCATCCTAGCCTACAACTTGGAGCTCTCTTGAACTTAAAGATTTATCCATCCAAACCCCTAAGATAAATATTATGCATGAGAAAATGGTGAATGCAAATGAGTTGGTAAGCCAAAAGAGAGGTGACCCTCCCTTATCACTTAAGACCCTAAAGGGGTGCACAATTTGCCGCATGGAGACATTGCCCACCTCCTAATGATTTGAAGCCTGATACTTGTATATAGGTGTAGGCACACTCCACAAAGAGCCTGGATCTCAAAGGAAACACACTTAGAAAAAGGTAAATGTATCAGAAGGACACGTATGTTATGCTCTTTTGATATATGCAATGAATGAGAATGTAAGTCACCTAAAATCTCTAGTAGGATTTCACATAGAAGCCTCACATGGATATCCATCATACTAAGAATTTATTTTATGTTGATAATGTCATGGTATATGGTTCTCAACTATGAGGTATGCAAAAAACACAAATAAGGTTCAAGGCGACAAATTGTGTATTAGGTGCAAGAATTTTAGGACTACCAGAGTGATTCAAGTACAAAAAGTCAAATATTATCATTGAGAAAATATTTTATATCTCGTCTGTGAGATGGAAATTTTCCCTTTGATTGAATAGAGTCTCCTTGATTGAAATTATGGGTGACAAGATATTATATATTTTGTGAATAGTGGTCTAGTGGGATAGAGGTTGGAGGCAGTCCTATATAGTCACAGAAAGTGAGCTATAGAAAATCAAATTATTTTATCAGAAAAACTTTTCACATCATTTTGTAATGGGAATTAACCTCTTTGATTTGAATTAAAAAATATTTCAATGGGAGTTGCTTATCAAAAGATACACTCATTTTACTAATAGTGGGTCTAGTTGACTACACCCAGAATAGTAAATAAATGTAAGGGCAAGGCCTAGGGCAACCTAAAAATAGATATTATCAATGCTAGAGAGCCCCATGGAGATAAATTTGAGCAAGAATCATATGAATGGGGAGCCTTCAATGCTCTCAATTAAACCCTATGCAAGCATGACACATGCCATGTACTAAGGCATAATGACATGGTCTAAAAACATAATGAGATGGTATTAAATTTTAATAAGCTAATATCATAGAAAATTTCAATGTCATGTTTTCTAGAGCTAATTTAGGTGGTAGAATGAATGATTTGATATGCTTCCATGCTAGTAGTTAGCATTATTATTTTTTTCATTGAGAACATTAAAGTGTATTAAGGTAAAAATGAAAAATAGTTACAGCGTAGACTTTTTTTAACTGGGGTGACTCCAAAGCCCATAAGGTATCCCCAATAGTTTGAACACTTGTCCATCTTCTATCTCTTTGCACCCTTCCTCCAATAACCATTAAGGAGGCAGCTTGATTAAGGACTTAATCTCATTTTTTGCATGATTAACCAGTGACCCAGAGGCCATACAATAGATCTGAATACAGCCCCAAAATGTCTTAATTGATTTTGGATCATTATTTACCATTCCATTCATATCATCAAAAAAATGGTTCAGCACCATATCAGATTTTTCTGGGAGTTTAATTCCTCTCATCCTGCCTTCTTTCACTTCGTGCTCCATCAACCATCCTAGTGCATCACTAGCTATGGCAAAGACCAAGGGTGTTGGAGGACATGCTTGTCTAATGGATCTGAAAAAGGGGAATGGTGCTGATATTTCTCTCGGGGAAGTTACTATATGTATATCCTCTACATCATGTGCAATCAAGGCCTATTTATAAATATGCTTATTTCTGAATTCTCCTTGAATAAAACATAACCCTTTTCTATTCAATCTGTAAGTGACCCCTTTACATTACACCCTTCTATATATAAAAAATATATAAAATTAGTATTTTAAAAATACCTTATTTTGAACCCACATAATGCACAATATATTCATGAGTAACTTACTCGAGATATTTCTCCATTGATGGCTACCTTAGCACTGACATTACCAATAAGGGTGCTTACATATCTAATGAATTTTCTGCCCATTCCCATGTCTTGCAAGGACTGAAGGATAAACCACTAGCCCAGATGATCATATGCTTTATCGAAATCAATTTTAAAGAACATGAAATCCTTGTTATTTTGTTGGGCATATTCAAATCCTTCCCACAGCCCAATGCTGGAGTCCTGTATGTACCTACCCTTTATGAAACCCTTCTGTTCTTTTCTTAACCAATGGTCTAGATGGGGGACTAATTCTTCTTGCTAGAGCTT
This sequence comes from Lygodium microphyllum, assembly GCF_053477565.2. NCBI lineage: Eukaryota > Viridiplantae > Streptophyta > Polypodiopsida > Schizaeales > Lygodiaceae > Lygodium > Lygodium microphyllum. The sequence goes on from NC_141150.1 coordinate 37,435,897, forward strand.
TGGCAAAGATCTTGTATGGTGAGGTCAAGCAAGTTATTGTCTCCAATTGGACACCTCATCTTTGGAATCCCTCTTGTGGATTAATTTAATCACACCTTGATTGATTCCAATAGGTAGGGCCCCTAATCTTATAGATTCTTTCCAATATTGGAGTGGTTTGACCAGGATGTCTTGGAATTTCTGATAGAATTTGTTTGGCAGTCCATCCAGTCCTGGACCCTTTCCTTTAGAGAGTCCTTTTATTGTGTCCACAAGCTCGGTTAGCATTAATATTGATGAGCTTTATGATTTTTTTTTAAAAGACATGACATTTGTAGTATTTGGACACCTACATATATTTCCTCCGAAATTGTATATTTTCTTTAGGTTGGGAAAAATTTAAAATTTTCATTCATTCGACACACTTTTTATATGCCCTTCATGTAAAATGTTGGGAAGACTTTGGGGTATTTGGATAGGAGGGTAGGCATCAAATCTTAACCATGTATCTTCCATGCATTAAAAGTGTATTTAAAGCCAAGTCTTATGCACTAAGTATACATGTGAAATCACCTTATGTATGATAACACAATCAGGTTGAAAAATACATGGATGGATAATATTTACCTTGGACTCCTTGACTCTACTTTAGGTGGGTGTGACATCCTTAGGAATAGGGATATTACGTTTTACTCACGAGGTTCATCATACCCTTCAAAGATCCATGCCCCTTTTATGATTTAACAATACCTTTTGTTTAGGAAAAAAACTTATGCAATATAAATACCCCTTTTGTGAATAAATACACACGTCTTAAAACATTTCCTTCTATAATATATATAAGATTATGTTTTTTCAAACTCCCTTTTTTTGAACTCGATGCACATTTCCAGACATAGTGAGCTCCCCAAGATTGATTTTTTAAGAAATATATTTCCACTATATATCAATTACCAAGAGAGTTGAACTTAGGAGCATTCCAACTTTAAAGAATCTAGGCTCAAAAAAGTCATGAACCATTTCAACTTTCAAGAAACTCAATTATTGAGTTAAGTATTACATTGATCAAGTGAATTAGAACACATGATTATCAAAGCCAACTTGGGTAATTAAGGGTAACCATATCAAGCCACATGCATGTGTGAGCCAATTAACTATACAATCATTAAGAACACATTCTATTCAAATCCCACCACATGATTATCAAAGCTAGGTTGGGTAATTGGATGCGACTATATCATGCATTACTTGGTATTGGCTCAATCACGCCACAACTTTGGTACATATGTGTGAGCTCATTCTACAATCATTTAAGTCCACAATAGTATCTTTTGGAATTAGAGCACATGATTATCATAGTCTAACTTGGGAATTTTGTTGGGCTATTTCAACCTTTTGATCATGAAATACTATCTACACCATCATTAGTTCTTAATGACATCACTATCGGAATTAGAGCACATGATTATGAAATGACTTAAAACACTACACCATCATTAGTTCATGATCTACACCATTGTTAGTTCATTAAGACAACACATTATCTTTAGAGCACATAATTATGAAGAGTCTTTTAACTTTGGGCAATGAATGCAACTATAGACATTACCTTGAGTTACTTCAACCCAAACACTTGATTGTAAAACATCACTAGTCCTATTTCAACCCCATCATCATTAGTTTGCATATACCCAATTATTTTTACAATTAAGATCACATGATTGGTTGGCCTTCTCTAGTCTGGTTTTATTTTTCCTTCTGTATTCTATTTTTCTTCATAAGTTGAAGCAATGTTCCTTGCTCGATTGTATGAAGCGCTCTAGTTTGTTTCTCCTTGCCCTATCTAGCTCTACATATCCACTTTATTTTGTTGTTGCTTCATAAGTTAAAGCATCTATACTATCATTCCAAGTGTCTAGAGTTTGTCACGTCAATGCATGTGGCTTCATAAGTCTGGACCATTTCAATCTTGATCCATTAGGCGACAATCAAATTTCAATCTATGAACCACAAGCTCAAACTTCTTTGGAAGGAGAGGAAAGTGTTCTTAGGTTAATGGCGAAATTTGTGCTTTTGTCCTGGCCAATTTCTCAAAGAGCTTTTACCCAGTTTAAAAGTTACATACAAATGACATTTTAAGCTAGGCCCAGTTCTTGAGAGCTTTTAATTGGAAAAGTTATGAGTTAAATGACTCTATTGACCTCGTGCTTTTGGCCTAGCCAAGTTCTTAAGGAGAGAGGTTTTGGCATCCTCACCTCCATTTTTTTTTTTTGCAAGAAGCTATAAAGATGTATTAATATAGAACAAAAATTTTACAACGGGTTGAGTGAGAGCTGCTTCAAAACTGGGAAGCTACCATTGCTTAGGTGGACAGTTAGTCAACTTTACAAAAACCAACAGACTATAGCAGGTCTTAAGCATCAAATATGTAAATCCTAATAAACTTAGTCATTGTTCATCCGCCTTCTTGATATCCAACAATATGGCTGCCAAGTTCACAATGGAGACAAAAATCTCCAACCCCTCCTTCAAATTGTCCACAGTGGATTTGATCTTTTTTTTCAAGTCCTCACCTCAATTTTAAGAAGACTACTTGCTACCAAATTTGGAATTTTCCACCATATGCTTATGTAACTCCATGAACAATGGTAATCGTATGCTTATGTTTCTAACGCGAAAGCATGTTTATATAACTCCACGAACAATCTCAACCTCTATTGGCTTATGTCTACAAATCTTTAAAAGACATCCATATGTCTGTTAAGCAAATGGAAATGCATGTACGAGACATCACCTGAGATGTTCAAATTAAAAATCATCTAATATTCGGCCCCGAGAGAATTTGGGTCCTGGGCACAATTATTAAACTTTATTACTAACTCGCGAGAAATATGTACAGTCTGCGCATTCAACCAAAAAATGAAACTCCCCTCCCCCCCCTCCAAGTACGTACGTACTTCAGCGTTTCATATGTACATTTGTTGGTGCCCAGGATGATCGGTGCCAGGTGGTGTGCGCGAGCGGCGTGAGCTTCGCTAGCACGGCTATATTTGATCAGGCGAGCAGCGACAGCGCGTCCTCCACGAGCTCCTAGCCGCTCTCAAGGAACCCTCTGCAAAAGCTCCGGCAGCTGCGAATCAGAATTAGGTCGACGCCGATGATGTTCCTCCTGCTCTCGCTCCCACTCGTCATCATCATGTCTCCTGCGGTCCTCTTCGTGACGACCGCGACCAGCTGGGAAGATGAACTCGTCTTCCTCACGCCCCCGGACCAGCTCCTCAAAGGTCCTCTCATCCACGCGCAAAGCGTTGCGCAGCACCTGTGTGGGTATCCCGCGATACAGGGAGTTCCGCCCGGCCAGGAAGGAGAATGATGGGTTGTCGCTGGTGATGAGGTTGATCCACTCCAGCCCCTGATCGCCCGCGATCTTCAAGGACGGGTGGAACTGCGGGATGGCCACCACGGAGCCCTCTCGCACCTCCTCGTTGAAGGCGCTCCGGCCGTCGCCCGTTGACACCTCAATCCTGCCGTTTCCGCGCGTCACGTAGATGAGCTGGTGAGCGTTGCGGAAGAAGAGCGGCGCGAAGATGGCATTCTGCAGGTCGAGATGAGGTGGAAGGTGAGAATGACATATTCCCATATTTCGACAAGCGTGATGATATATACATCTAATGAATAATCGCGCATATACATATTAGCACATGCTGGTCGTACATATTAATGCAATAATTACCGGCTCCAGTTGTCCCCTCCCCACGCTGAACCCTACTGCGCTCAAAGCCGGGAGCTTGTGTCGATTCACAATCTGTGTCTCCCCACCATCCCGAACCTAGACATCGGGCCCCTGCGCTCGGGTACTGTACCTGAGCTCCTCGAAGTAGTCGAAACTGCTTCGGCTGCGCTCAGCCATCTCGACAGCATTCTCGTTATTAATCTCAGTATCGCGGCTAAAACCACGGCGGCGCCCTCGGCGATGTTCCTCTTCGTCCTCCTCTTCCTCCTCATAGTGCTGCCGTCGTCGACCCGGCTCCTCGAAGGAGATCCTCCGCTCAACTCGAATTATACCGACGTCACTCTGGCGCCCTAAAATGGAGCGGAGTGTGTCCTCGTCGACGCCCCACGCCTTAGCAAGTGTCTCCTCGCTGAACCCATGGAGGATAGAGCCAAATCTCTGCTGTTTGGCGCAGGCGAGACCAAATTGCTGATATATACAGTACAAATGGATGAAGAAAGGTCAGACTTGATACGTCGAGTATGTATGAAAAAAGGTCAGAAGAAATCTATCCTCAGCCGGACTTATGCTCACTGCTAGTGAAAATTTATAGGAAGACAGAGAGAGAGAGAGAGAGAGTGTGTGTGTGTGTGTATACATTCCGCATAAGGCATTACATCACCTGCATCTGTCCTGGATTCGAGCCGAAGGTTGTCTCTGAAGCGCAGAGCACACGATGGCGACGGTTGCCATCATTGTACTACCAATAGACAGTGCCCTTGGGCAACGCAATCACATCGTCCCTGTCGACGCGACGCACTAGCATGTTGGGGCGGTACTCAGGACGGACGGGGAGGACGGCACCAAACCATCCTTTGCCTGCAGCAAACACCGGTCGATGAAGATGTGATCATCATGAGAGGACGTCGATAGCAAGCAAACAAATGAAGTGAACGTGAAGTCAAATGATATGGTGCCCTGCTGATACTAATTATTACCTTCCAACACGACCGCCACCTTGTCTGCATCTGCGTACTGCGGCAGCAGCAAGCCGTTGTCTTCCAGCTGGAGCTCCGCCATGCCCACATAAGCATTCTGAAAGGCCTCGACGCGCTCCCTCCAGATGCGATAGCTGCCCCCGTCCGACCTCAGTACCTCGCGGGCCTCTCCCAGTCCCAGGTCATACTGCTCTTCCTCACCCCGGCGGCGGCCCTCCCGCTGCTGCTGTTGCCTCGCAGCCCTCCCCCACCCTGCCAGCAACAGAAGCGCGAGCACTAGCAGTCCACCCCTCATCCTCAACATGATCATATACAGTTGATGATTATAATAGAACTACTGATCACTGAAGGTTACTGCAGCACAACTCCTGGAGAGCCCTCTGATGCCATGGCCTTTTATATACCGGAAGGCCTCGCTGCTTTGCTCCGTTTTAGAAAGCCAACATCATGATTGCGACAGACGGCCGCATTTGGACTCGTTATGGAAACATCCAGCATCAGGATGCGGCGATCTGCTTCCCCATGGGGCACAGTCGCACTTATCTGCCATGTGGCGCACACAGCGTTTTACCCCTCATGGGCTTTTTCTATTGAATTAATAAAAAACACAACTTGAAATATATCAAAAGAGAAATAGGTTCGTTCCGCCAGAAACACTAACCTTCGGAATGAGGACTGCATACGCATGCGACATATTGACCATTAGGATATGCGCGGGGAGCTTGGATAGCCACCACCGTTACCATCCCTAGAACTTCTCAGACCGAGGCAAGTGGATGGATGACTCATGAGTCCATGGTATTTATTTCTACTTTTCGAGATTCAAACAAACCATTGTTTCACATAGTTCTAAATCGCAAGCATACAAGCGGTTTTGTCTCCTCCAATTTCCTTATGCATCATACGTTAGTGCCCAACCCCTCTCACAATCAAGGTTCGAAGGTTGATCACTCTCAAGAGAACTTTCCAAAAACTTCAAAAACCCTCATAAACATATTTTAGTTCTATGCTTATTTTAGTTACTTTTCTAGTTTTAATAATTTAAAAATCTTATGTGCTCTTCTTGAAGCTCTCAAATAGAAAGATGAGGTTGTCGAATATCTTAAAAATGACACAATCTAAACATGTCATTGCTCACAAATGGTCTTGTTTCTATTGTTAGAAAGCACATGCAAATGGGGATGGGCGCCCTAAATGGTTCTAAACTGTGTGTGTGGTCAAAAGGATTAGTGACTTAAATATTTTTCCTTTTATGCCACAACATTTTCTCAAGGATATAAGTTATTGAGATAGTTCTCCTTTGAGTGAAGAGTTGATGGGAATTCTTGTCCTTTTTGGATGACAACATTTCTTAGCATGTACTACTACATGACACAAATTTATAAAATTAAATGTCTACTACTACAACATATAGACCCAATAGCGATGTTTAAAGTGATGGAATTATTCATGGTAAAAATTACCATGTCATCCTATTCACGTCACTATTAGCAACGCGATAAATTCGTCATTATTTTCATCGCTATTTGTGTCACTAATTAGGTTAGCGACACAATAGAAATAGTGATGCTAATAGTGATGCTGATAGTGACAAAAATAGCAATGTCAGAAGTGACGTAAATAGAGACACTAATAGCGGTTTGCAGAGTAAATTCCCAACGCAAATAGCAACAGTTATAGAGGGGAAAAATTTAGGTGGTAGGGCATGGAGCCGTGCCACCCTTCTAGCTATATGCACTAAATATTCTTGTATAATTCATTTGCCAATGTCACCTACACCTAATGTCTAAAAATTGTGTATCAAATTTTAAAAAACAAAAGATTCCTATGATTGCCAAAGTTAGATATAATCAATTTGAAAATGTATTATACAATGAGCTTTTTCATCACATTCTTAGGCCCGAGAAGAAGAAGAGCTTGTGATTTCAAAAGCTAGATATAATCAATTCAAAAAAGTATTACTCAATAAGCTTTTTTATCACTTGCGTAGGCCCAAGAAGAAGAGCTTCACTTTAAGCTTTAATAACTCCCATTGATCTTTTGCTCACTCGAGCTTATTTCAAACTTGTTCAAGTTTTTTTGGGGAAGCATTTGAACATTTGCAAGAGTTATTCCATGGCATTGGAGCTAGAAACACTTATATAGAGAGTGGTAGTGTCTCTAAGCTCTACTTTTTCCTTCTTGTTTCTACCTACATCTAAGTCATCTTCTATCTCTTCTTTCTTAGTCTCACCCTCAATCTCAATGGATAGAGGTGTTTCAAGATCAAAAGAATCAAGCTCATCCTCCCCCTTCTCAAACTCTATTTCTTGAGCTCAAACTAGTTGATGTACTCCAAGTAGCTCCCTGAAATGAACGAATTTTTCTTTACCAAGTGATTTGGTAAAGATATCTGCTACCTGGTCTTCTATCTTACAATGCAAAATTGCTTGAAATAACACACAGATCAATCTGTCCTGCAAGTACCGTCTCCTAAGGAAAATGGTAATGAACCTCTATGTGTTTGAATCTAGCATGATAGATGGGATTTCTAGCCAACATCACACTACTAAGATTGTCACAATGCAATGTGACTTTGTTGTCCAAGTGGATACCCAAATCATATAGCAGTTTCACAAGCCAAAGTGCTTTGCATGCCGCTAAGGCTGCACCCTTGTATTCTACCTCTATATACTAGATAAACCAATGGTGGGCTGCTTCTTACTACTCTAGTTGATCATACTATTGCCCAAACTAAAATAATAACCATTGGTTGACCTCTTGTCATAGACACAACTAGCCCAATCAGCATCTGTATAACCTATCAAGTTAAATGATTTTTCATGCTCATGAAATAGCCCATAATCAGCAATACCCTACACGTATCTCATAATCCTCATGATTGCATCTAAGTGTGGCTTATGAGGTTTCTGCATAAATTGCCTAATCAGCCTCACTATATAACTCAAGTTAGGCCAGGTAATAATAAGGTAAATCAGGCTCAATCCCGAGAAGTACTTCAGCTCACCAAGATCCTTGCTTTGAACTCATCATGTAACATTGCTTTAATTTCAACAATCCCATGATCATCATCTCCAATGATACCTTTCTGACAAACAGTCTAACTTACATTTCACTTTATAAATCCATTTTCTTAAAGACATCGAGCACCTCATCCTTGTAATTCAATCATCTATTCAACCGACAATAGATTTGCTGCTAAACTCAAGAAAAAGGACAAGACAAGCATCAAGAATCACCATCAAGCAGAAAGAAGATCCAAGCTCAAGACTAGACATAGTATCTCTTGATACTATACAAAGTGTGTCTTCACATTATCTTGCACTTGTGTCTCTTGACACATTGAAATACAACTCTTTTGTAGCTTAATTGAAGCTTATCAACATGGTAGAGCTTCAGTAAATAACAAAGTTCAATGGAGAAGGTTTCCATGTCTGGAAGTAAAAGAGCATGTACCACCTCATGAGGAAAGGCCTCTGGGATCTCTTTGAAGATGATGAAGGTGATGCAAATGACGGGAAAGAAGATTCAAAAAGCGGGATTCTTACAGTAGCTCCACCAAAAACCAAAGAATGGAAGAAGATGAATAACAAGACACTAGGCATCATTGCTTGGGGACTAAGTGATGATGTGCTACATCATATCTTTGGCATTAGAGATGCTAAAACTTCTTGGGAGGATGTTTGGTACCCAAGCAAATAATTTAAAGGTAAAATCACTCATGCAATTTTATAAAATGGATATAAAGATAGTGCTTCTAGACCATACACATTAACAAGTTCTCTCTCTCTCTCTCTCTCTAGATATATATATATATATATCCCCCTTGCGTTGATCTCTCTCCCTTCTTCTCTCTATACATCTCTTCATCAATAAAAAGAAAGAGAGAAAGAAATAAAAGAGAAAAACAAAGAGAGAAGAGAGAATGCACTTACCTCAAAGCTTGAAGAAGAATCATTTCACGCTTGTCTCCTTCTTCTTCACTACAAGAGAAAGGCCCTATAGACGTGCACTGTACATGCGGAATAGCGGGCGCGTCTATTCGCGCTAGTATACAGAATGCGTCTATACCCGCGTTTATAAACACGCCTATAGATGCGAAAATAAACACACATATTTTTCATTTCTCATAAAGTCCCTAAATATGACCAAACATCTTAACAGCTATTATTTTTTTGAATACATTACAAACTTTACTTCTTTTCGAGTATTACAAATATACATCCAATCATTCAAAGCTAATTATATATGCTACAATGAATCAATCTCATCTTCAATGAGATCGGCCCTTGCTAGACTATCTACCTCTAGGTCTATGTTACCAATAGGCAATGAAACAAATAAGTCTATCCCACAGTCAGATGTATTGCTATGCTCAATTTCTTCTTCATCATCTGCAATCATATTGTTATCCTCTTCTGCACTTCCTTGAACATTCTCGCGGGGATCATCTTGCACTGCATCATGTATATCATCGATCATGGCATCATCGTGTGCATCATCATTGATTGTATCATCATTGGTTGTTGGATTGTCATCAACTATCTCTATGTTGGTAGCATTGCCATATATTGGTTTTGAACGATTAGATATGGGGATGACGTGCCACCATCGGTTATTGTTTACCATTGGATGATACACAACCTGTATTTAAAAAATAAAAAGTAAGCAACTTAGATATTTATTGTATTTTAAGAATGTATCAAGAAGTAATATATATATAAATATATAGTTTTTAATATACTCACATTGTAAGGTAGTACGAATGTGTCATTCTTGCCTTGGTGAAATTTTGTAGAGTCAATCACTACAAAACCACTTGGATTATGTCTAATTGTGCAATGCTCACCCATTGTTACTACTTCTTTAAACCACTTCACATCTAGTATATATATAAAAAATCGGCTAAAGTCAAGCTTCAAAATATCTTGGATCAAGCCACAATAACCTTCCATGGTGCCATTGGTATCCTAGAAGTTTGCAAGGATAACACAATCCTGGGTATTTTTCTTATCATCTATACGTTGAGTTCGAAAATGTTTGCCTTCACACCAAATAGCATTGAACAATGTGCACTAGTAGTACATTGTTGAGATCATATTAATGATTTAGTTAAAGATGAAACATGTGAAATTATTATATCATATATGACTAAAAATAATTTAATTATAAATATATCTCACCTTTGATAAGCAACCTCATGCGTATTCCCACTCCTCTTGCGATATATCCATCGTCTCCTCTTTTTTCATATTCTCCATTTCTTCATGTAGCCAATCTATATCAATATGACATGGAAGCGCACTTAAATGTTATGGATATGGGACATTACGTCCATGTCTAGCACGAAATGCTTGCCTTTCGCTTACTCTTCTTGCCCTTGCTTCTTTATATAGTGTCACCCATTTTCTTATTACTTCGCTGTTAAGCACACAAAATATATTTAACTTACGAAGTTCCTCTTTCATTATTACTTTGCTCCTTCCTTTTCCTTGAGGTATTATAGAGGTCGTTCTCAAATCTTCATAATCTTTCCATAGTCGCGGTAAAGAGGAGTCCACTTTAGTAAGATATTTAGAGATTTGTACAAGGAATGATTGCACTAACCAACTCTCATCTATGCTTCCCTCGGGCCGTGCGTTTTGCCTTACAAAATCTTTTAGGGTTTTCATAAAGTGCTCTAGAAAAAACATCCACCTTGCATGAACTACCCCACGAATTGCGATCTCATCAATCAGATGTACGAGTACTTGAGTAGTCAAAATGGAGCGAGGAAAAGTTTCCTCCTGCACCAAACAAACCACCTCAATGGACAATATTTGAGCCTCTTGCAACATATTTGGATTGATTTCCTTCAAACTCACAAATCTACCAACATGCAATTGAGAACGATGATTAGTTTTGTCCATAAATTCGAGCGGGTTTACTATGTGATGTACGTAATATGTAAACTAAAGAATAAGTATAAAGTATACATACCTCGCGAGCTCACCCATCTTGTAAATGATATCATGCACATATTTTGAAACACAATGGGATATGCTAGTAGGAAGGATGAACTGTATGTAAATATTCATACATTGTTAATTAGTCTACATAGTTACTCCACTAATTAATATATTTATGGCTATGAAAATCCTTACCTGAATCATTTTGTGCCAATTGTGAGACTTTAAACCGGATAGTTGCTTCACACCTCTTTTCTTTTTCTTTATGAAGGCTCCCTTGAGGCTTCTCATATATCCTGTGGGAGTTTGAAAGCTACATATATGCTGCTTTACCATCTTTTCTTCGGTCTACGACAACGTCCAAGGTGCACGCAGTAACTTGATCTTTCCTCTGGGTGTCTGATGCGTGTCCAAGCTTGTCTCATATGTCCAATGCTACGTAAATCCTCCCTTGCATTGACAGAATCACGAGCCTCGATTAAGTGATCCCATAATGTAGAGGCAACGTTCTTGAATATATGCATGGGGTCCAACAGGTGATTGATCTTGACTTCAGTCTAATATGGGAGACGAAAAAATATAGAGAATCTAAGGCACAAACAATATATTATTTCTTGTTCTCATAATGGAGTGCACTTTAAAGATAAAAAAAAGAAGTAAACTAGTTATCCACTCATGCCGAGTGAAGGATGATCATTGGCATGTGTCCAAGTGTCCTTCCAATCTTGAATGGTCAGAGATTGTGGAGTTCTTCCATTAGTGGGGGGTGCATATTTGGGGTAGTCAATAGGAAGAAAACAATGATGATTGGCATAGTTTACTTTCTTCAAGCATGTCGGTCTAGAAGAAACCAGAGAGGGACCGCAAATTGGACATGCATGATAGCCTGATGTAGTTACACCTGTAAAAATAGGTGGGTTAATGATGACATATATTTGATTAAGGGTAAGAATGAATAAAATAGAGTATGCAACTACCTGAACACTCTCCATAGCCTAGAAAGTCATGCATGGTCCACAACAACATGCCCTTTAAAGTGAAATCTCTAGAGGACAATGATGCACTCACATCTTGTACCTCAATACCTCTCCATAGCATTTCTAGCTCCTTGATCAAAGGCTCTAAGTAAATGTCCATGTTTTTTACTTTGTGTTTTCCAAGAATCAAAAGGGACAATATTACATGTCATTTTTTTATTGCCATGGATGGAGGGATATTATAGTTCACCAATACCACTGGCCATACACTATATGAGGTGCTTTTGATACCAAATGGATTTATTCCATCTAATCCTAGACCAAATCTCAAATTTCTAAGCTCTTCTTTGAAAGTAGGCCACAAATTCTCTACGTGTTGCCAAGCTGGTATGTTTGAAGGAATTCTTCACTTTTCATCACTTGAATGGTAACTAGCATGCCATGACATGAGTCTCGCAATAGATTTACACTTAAACATAAGTTGAATACGTGGAATAATAGGAAAATGTCGGAAAACCTTACGAGGCACATCCATTGATTTCATCTCTTGGTTGTATCTTGGTTCACCACAAATAGGACACTGTCATGCAGATGCATGATCCCCACAAAACAAGATGCAATCATTGCCACACGCATGGATTTTAACGTAATTGAGACCTCCAAGAGATGTCAAGAAATGCCTTGCTTGCTACCTTCTAGTTGGTAATTTATTTCCATTTGGAAGCATTTGTGACAATAACCCGTATATATTGTACAAACAGAGTTAACAAACCGCGGATATTGTGTAGAAGCATTTATGAATTAATATCAAATGATACATACTTCAATAATGCATTCAAGCTAGCATTACTCTATCCATAAATGGTTTGTAAGTTCAGTATCTTGAGAGATGCACGCAGAATGGAGTAGGTGCAACCTTCGTACAATGGATTTTTCGACGCTATGTGTAGCGGGTCATCTATTCTAGTGGAGCCCTCCTCATGAACCTGATGGGAAAATAAATCGTGCACCATGTTGTCTAAAATCTCTTCCTCCAAAACTTGATGGGGCATTTGAATAGGGCTGCTATCATCGTCATCAATCTCTACTCTTCTTTAGGACACTGCCTCCTTGCATCGACGCTTCGCAGCCTCTCGGCGCCCTAGAGAAATCATTTGAGGATGTGGTACCGCATCCTACTCAATTAAAAAAAGGAGGTTTTGTTTAATGGTGAAGACGCAACATAGACCAATAATATTTGTGCAAATAAAGCAATAAAAAATACCTGGTCTTTTTCTTGGTCCCACTCTCCGTACATGCTGAGGTGTGACATTGTGATTCGACGTGCTCGAAAAAAACATCCTCGACAACGATCACACATACATTTGATTTTCCGTCGTAGCCAAGTGTCTCGATTGTAAAGACGCAATGTCTCATCCTTATTGGAGGATGTACTGTTTATTGACTCAGCATGTCCCATACTAGTAGAAGATGACGACATAATTACATCTGAATCATAAGGACATATGTGATTTCATTTGGTATATATGTCATATTCCCTAAATGCATTTATACTTATAACATAGATGCAAACATTTTGATATTGAAAGACTAGGAAAGTCATGTCATGTTGATCCAAAAACAACCAAAAGCTAGCATCTAATCAGTTTAATTGTAACTGCACGTCTATCAGCGCATGTAATATGTCTTATTTGCGCATATATATGCGCAATTATACGCGCTTACAGACGCGCCACACAAATAATTTTTTTTTAAAAAAAAGTTATGGCTTTCTTTTCAAACCAATACTTTCCTACGTTTTTTACGCATTTTCTACAGTTCGAGCTCAACATCACTAATCATCTCTATCTATCACTTCATGAAGACAATGAGGGAAGGAAATAAGAGTAAAAAGAGGATTGGAGGAAGAAAGAGCCAAAGAGTAAAGAACAAGAGCCAAACAGCAAGGAAGAGAAGAAGATTCAAGTAACTTACCAAGGGAAGGGAGAAGGAGGACAAGGAGCTTGCAACCTAGCCGCCACCCATTGGAACAAGCAAAGAAGGTGAGTTTTTCTTCTCTCTCTCAATCTTGTTTGCTTTCTCTGTCTGTTTGTCTCTCTCTCTCTCTCTCTCTTTACATGCTATAGACTGTCATCTATGGAGTTTTTTGCATGTTTTTTATAAAAGTTTAAAAAATATGATCCGACTGTGCACGTCTGTCAGCGCGTCTAAATGACAGTGTAGATGCAGGTATAGACGCGAAAATACACTCGTTGACAGATGCACACAGAGACACAGATATAAACGCAGCATGTAATATGTTTTATTTGTAGAGGGTAATATGATTTCTCTAGTGTAGATGTGGAATCCTGGATCTTCAAGCACTAATCCTGAGTTGGAACGCATGAACAACACCTTAGCAGAGTTTTCTAGAGGTGTTAGTAGCTTTTTTGAAGGTTTTTCAAACAAGGAGCAATTCATGGGGGAGATGACCAATTACCTTGGTCGCCCTCCCACTGCTGCAGAGGAGGTTTTCAGTGTCATCTCTGGGACACCGATCACATCTTTGCCTAGCAGTGCCGCACAAACACCAAACCTTGGTACAGCTCTACTAACAGGTACTCCACGCACTATGCATACACATAGATCAGCTGATGCACAAGGATCACCTGAAGTATATGGATCGACCGAAGCACGTGCATCTGCAGAAGCATGTGCAATATCAAGTGAGGTAGAGGGTAGTGCCCGTCGAGGGAGGAGGGAGAGTCGTGCAGGAGGACGAGGAGGTCGAGGACTTTGTGGGGGTTGCCTAGGAGGTGGCTCTCGATTACCCTCACCGAGAAATAAGAGAGGTGAGCCTCCACAAATGTACTACTCTATCACTTATATTGGTCGTATCTTGCATAACTCTGAGGGGAGGGAAGTGATAGCCTACTTGAGGAGTGTTGTGCATGCCACATACAAAGATTGTATGATTCCCTTCAAGCACTAAAAAAATGGTTTCTGGCAAGAGGTGCCGTGGGCAGTACATAGAAGGTACCCTAATCCCGAGAATTCACAATTCTCAAATGATTCGGGACAGTCAAAGGTGAGAGACGCTCTTCATAACAAGAGGTCTCACCTTATGATACGCGCCATAAGGAGTCACTGTGGAGACAAGAGCAGGGGCACCCTGGATATGGCCAACCACCCAATTGTCACCGTAGGGAGTGGCAAGAGGCCAAGAAGAGAGCAATAGAGAAAAGGATAAGTTGCCAGCATGCAGAGGCGCGACGTATCCAGATGGGAACCATGAGATCGTCACATTATGGATCCGGTGGCAGGGAGTCATGGAAGACAGAGTTTGTAAGTATTATTTGATTTTTAAAAAAAATTAAAAATTATAATTTATTTCAATTAATTATGTAGTGTGTTCTAATACATTGTATGTTCAAATTGTTTTGTAGTATCATATCGTTGGTAGGATGCCTACTCTTAGAGAGGTAGGCTACCATCGAGGTCATAACCGGGCGTCCACTTGACAACATTTCTACAAGGAGAGACTCATCACGGAGGAGCAATATGATCATGCCATGAGGATTCCACAACCAGAAGATGTATGTTTTATTTTTTACATGAAAAGTATAGGTAACTCTAATTTATTATTTGTAATGGTATTTATATGCCATAATCCTTTGTGTAGGCAAACCTTAATGCAGTTAAGGATAGCAAAGGGGGGACTAGCAGTAGCGATGGCGGCAGTAGCGGCACAGGCAGCGGTGGTGGTAGTGACGATGATGCCTCTTCTGAGGAGATGTAGAGGAGCCCCATGCATGCATGCCTCCCCTTGGCTTGTAGTTTTCATTTTTTATATGTATTACTTTCAGCTAATGCTTGCGACCATGACCATGCTTGAGGTCACAAGCACTAGAATTAATAAGATGTAAAAACGTTTTATCTATATATATGAAATTTTGTGTTCTACATACATTGTTTTATTTTCAGTATAAAAATCTTTGAAATAATCTTTCTCTGCTTTCCCTAAGCATACAATTTGATGTTGATAGCGGAAAAAAAATCGAAGAGTATGTGCTCTCTTTTTTTTTTTTCATACCTCTGTTTTGCACATCTATCAGCGTGTCTAAAGTGCAGGAAAAATGCGCGTCTATTCTCGTCAAAAACTTGCAGCATAAATGCTTTTTTAGACGCATTGTTACATGCATGTATAGACACATAATATGAATATATCCACTTTTTTATAAATATGACTATATATTTACGTAGCGCGTCTATATGGGCGTCTATATTGGCGTGTAACTCTCACTATAAGCACACTTTTAGATGCAAAATTTTAGACTCAGCAGTAGACGCGGTAATAAATGCGCCCGACATTTTTTAACACAGTTCAAATATTGCGTCCACAAGCGCGTCTATGGAGCCTTTTTGTTGTAGTGCTTCTTCTCCTTCACAGGTTCCTTCCTCCTCCTTTGTAGTTTTCCCCTCTCTTTTAGTGGATGTAGTGGCAATGGCAATGGAAACCTTCCTCTCTCTCTCTCTCTCTCTCTCTCTCAATCTCCCTTGTGTTGATCTTTTTCCCTTCTTATCTCTATACATCTCTTCATTAACAAAAAGAAAGAGAGAGGTAAAGAAAAGAGAAAAACAAAAAGAGAAGAGAGAATGCACTTACCTCAAAGCTTGAAGAATGATCCTTTTGCGCTTCTCTCCATTTTTTTCTTCTCCTTCATGGATTCCCTCCTTCTTCTTTGCGGTTTTCTCCTCTCTTTTTGTGGTGAATTGGTGGTGGCAGTGGCCTCTCTCTCTCTCTCTCTCTCTCTATCTCCCTTGCATTGATCTCTCTCACTTCTTCTCTCCATACATCTCTTCATCAACAAAAAGAAAGAGAGAAGAAAAAAAAAGATAAAAACAAAGGGAGAAAAGATAATGCACTTACCTCAAAGCTTCAAGAAGAATCCCTTCGTACTTCCCTCCTTTTTCTTCTTCTTTGTGAGTTCCTTCCTTCTCCTTTACACTTGTGTCCTCCCTCTTCGTAGAGGATGACGGTGATGGTGGTGGTCTCTCTCTCTCTCTCTCTCTCTCTCTCTCTCTCTCTCTCTCTCTCGCTTGTTTACAAACCTGTAAAATGCCATGCTCAGGTTTCAACACTTTTTTATGAATCTCCTCTCTCTCCTCTTTTTTATTTATCTCTATTTCTCCCTTCTTCCCTCTCCACTCTCACTCAATGCATCTCATTGCAAAGACAATCAAAGATAGAAATTAAAAAGCTTAAAAACAAAGATATTGAAAGAAATGTCACCCACCTCTCTTTATCTCTCTCTCCTTGCTCTCCCTTTAGTTTTCTTTCTTAACCTTCTCTCTCATTCTCTCACTGTTTTCTTATTTCTCTCTCGCTCTCTATTTTTTCTCCCTATCTCTCTATCACTCTTTCTCTCTCTATCTCTCTTCTTTTCACTCTCCTTCCTCTCTTTACATCACCCTTGTTTTCTACTTCCTCCTCCTCTCTTCCTTTCCTTTCCCTCTTTCTATCTCTCTCTCCCTCTCTTTTTCTGTCTATTTCCCTTTCTTTGTTTCCTTTTTCTTTGCTTCTCCCCCCTCTCTCTCTGCTTGTTTCTCTCACTCATCCTCCTTTCTCCCTCTATCTCTCATTTCTCTCTTCCTCTTTCTCTTTGTTTTCTTTCTCCCCTTTCTCTCTTTCTCGCCCTTCCTTATTTTCCCTCCCTCCCTCTCTTTTCATGCATCTCTTTGCAAAGAAAAACAAAAAAAGAGAAGAAGAGAACACAAAAATAAAGCAAGAAAAGGCAATGTACCTACCTAAAAAGGCCTAAAGATGAAACCCTTTGTACCTTGTCTTCGCACCTTCCCTCCCTTATCCCTTGCACACTTCTCTTTCTTCTTCATGTATAGTGGTGGCAACGATGATGGTATTGATTGGCTTTCCTCCTCTCTCTCGCTCCCTCTTCCTATCACTCTCCCTCTCAAAGCTTTAAGCTCTCTCACTCTCTCTTTTATTCTCTCACACAAATGTTTTCTCAAAAAATGTCACGCTCGAGTTTTCAAAACTTTTTCCTTAGACTAGCATTGCTAGTAGTGTCACTATGTGTGTCTCTAATTATAATATAATAGCAACACCGCTTTTTTGCATTGCAAATGGCTATCGCTATTGCTCCATTCCCTTGTAGTGTACTTATTATTTGAATGCGAGTTAAGAATATCTCTTAGTTTTTAAAAAAACTTGGTTTCTCCCATCATTGTAAGTATGCTCTCATTTGAATATAATTTTTATTCATATTCGTCCCATCATATGTTTATCTTATGATAATACCATGATGGTGCGTACTCTATGACAACACAAATACATGTGGTGCAAAGTAAAGTGCACATATGGGCCATGAGCATAGCCTTTCAAGGCTCCCAACATCAACATAGTGACATTTCTTTTTATGTTTTTGAATAAGAAAAGTGTACTTATAAAGTAAATAATTAGTTTGTGTATATACTTAGTTTGTGGTCTTTGTGTATGATTATTTTTTCGTACAGTTGTGTATTTACTAAAAGGGATTAACCCCACATAAGGCCTTATTCCTTGGTTTTGTTTAGTCCTTCTTATGTACTCATTGCGCTAAGCATTAACTTTACAAACTGTATGCATATATTAGGAAAATCCTTCACATGCTAACAAAGGTTGAGAAAATTAAATGTAGATAACAAAAATGACCAAGAGTAGCTCATATACTTGAAAATAACCAATAGTAGCTAGTATTCCTTAAATATACAAAAGATATGTACATGATTTTGAAGCAAGCTAGTATGGCTTCTAGCACATAATAGGCTACTATGTACATCAAAGCTCATATGTATTGTGAAAAGATTTCACCACCATCCACTCTCTTTGCATCATTGCTCTCATTATCCTCATGATTCTCTCACTCTTGTTCTTGGTGCTCTTTGCTCTAATCTCCATCACCCCCTACTTAGCTTCCTCTCTCTCTAACTGCCTCATTAGGTTATCCATGATGCAAAATATTCTATCTTAGAATAGCTCACAACTTTCAAAGCATTTAAGAAGAGATATAAATTAACAAATCCTTCGTACCATGATTTCATGCAATTGCTACTCTATGATGATGCCTTGCTGCCGTAACTATGTCCATGTATTGAGTTTGTTATGACAATGCCTATAAGTCAATCTTGTGGCTCGTGGGTATTCAGCCAACAATACTCAACTCCAAAATGAAAATACTATGAGTATTAGACATAATTATTCCTAAATAGTAACATATGAAAAAATTAAAGAATATATATACTTACAAAGTCTGCTTTCCATATATCAACACTTCTTGACCCAAAATATGACAAATCCAATCCCTCCTTTTGGATTCATTGTGCCTCCCTTTGTTTTGGGCTAAAGATCCGTAGCTCCACCCTACTTTCAGCTTTTATCCACTCTTGACCATGTGTGGTCATTAACATTGGCTTAGGATCTAAGCCTTATTAATTTAACCTTCTCTTATTTTCCATTGCTATATGTTTGACCATGGCTCTCTGATTTGAAAGTCCCTTTTGGGTCCTTTCTTGCGCCCAATGGTTTGCAAATCTCATATGTAGCAAAATAGGATATTTTTCATGTAGTGCAGCAATGGTTGCCTACAGTGCATTTCGATCTTGGTTTTTGAAAGTTAAAAAGAAATCTCTATAGTTCTCTCACCCTAATTATTCAAATAGCTCCACACCTCCTTTCTCCCATAAGCTTAGTGAACCCTACTCGAAGGATTTAGTTGGTAATACACATATGGCTAGGGCTCTCCCTCCCTCTCTTCATGCTACTACATTCTCTCTCTATTTTTCTAAGGAGAGGGGCTCTAATCACCACCAAAGACCCTCTACCAAAGCAATCTCTAACTTGGTGCTTATGCCCATGGCTATTATGATTCTCACTTTGACCAAACAATTCATCCAAATGATTCTATTGATGGTTTGGATCTTCACAAGGAAACAAGCCTAACACTAGTAGAGTGACTCCCAAATCGTTTGTGGTTGAGATGATTGAGAGGTGGTCATATAATCATATAGTTTGGTTGGGATAGGAGGGTTCCCAAAGAGGGCCTCTATCTCAGAAACCTTTCTCTATCTCTCATCCTCAGGGTTGGGATCTCGTGATGATAACTCTTACCATATCAAAAGTTGCATCAAGAGGAATGGAAACATCTACAAAGATACAATATAATAGTCCACTAGTTGCATAGTATCACACACACACACACATATGACTAGTTGAGCTTGAAGTCTCAACACTCCCCCTCAAGCTCAAACTAACTGTTGAACTCCAAGTAGTTGTCTAAAGTAGATAAACTTCTCTTTACCAAGTGATTTGATAAAGATATCTACTACCTGGCCTTCAATCTTCACATGCAACAATTCAGTATGCCCTGCAAGTACCATTTCTCTAATGAAACGGTGATGAACATTGATATGTTTGGATCTAGCATGATAGACAAGATTGCTAGAGCTAACATCACAATGCAATCTAACTTTGCTATCCAAATGTATCCCCAAGTCATTCAGCAATTTTATCAACCAAACTGCTTCACATGCCGCTAATGATGCACCCCATGTATTTCGTTTCCATGCTAGACAAAGCGACGATTTTCTTACTACTCCAGATGATCATACTAGTAGAGTGACTCATGAACTGTTTGTGGTCGAGATGATGGAGAGGTGGTGATATAATCATTTAGCTTGATTGGGATAGGAGGGTGCCCAAAGATGGCCTCTATCTCAGAAACCTTTCTCTATCTCTCATCCTGAGAGTTGGGATCTCATGATGATAACTCTTACCATATCAAAAGTTGCATCAAGAGGAATAGAAACATCTACAAAGATACAATATAATAGTCCATTGGTTGCATAGTATCACACACACACACACACACACACACATGAACATGTATACCTATATGTGCATATGTAGCCTATGCACATACTTGACCCTACAATGTATATGCAACATTATATAAGAAAATAAGACTAATAGCATAACATAACTATGCATTTGTAGTCCTACGTATATGCATATGTATACTCATATGCATACATATATAGATAGGTATAGTTGCTTGCATAGGCACATGTATACATATAGGCATATGCATAGCCTATGCCTATGCATGCATGAATACCTATAATCAGCCTTTGAGTATATATACACACATAGACATGTGCATATATTATAAATATGCAAACACATAGGTTAGGATAAACCTAAGTATATGATATACATATACATATGTATAGATGTATACATGGCCTATATGTATGCATGTGCATGTGTGCATTTGGATTGGTAATTCATGAATATATATATATGCGTATGCCAATATCTAGACATATAGACATATGCATATGCATCAACTATGCATACATAGTACAAGCTCTACATAAGCACATGCAAAGGCCACATAGATCCATATGTATAGGCTATGCAAATACACACATGTACATATAGGTTAAGTGTTCAAAGATGAGAGAGATAGAGTGGGGCCAAAGAGTGAGAAGTCATCTCATCTCATTGATCTTCATTATTCAATCTCTACGAACATGAAAGAGATAGTGCAACGAGGTTACCACTAACCATGACTAATTGTGGTTAGGTCAACATCGACTTATTTAATGTCCCACACATGAGTACAACTAGACACACCTATAGGTAATGTCAGTCACACACACATATATATGACCAGTTGAGCTTGAAGTCTCAACACTCCCCCTCAAGCTCAAACTAAATGTTGAACTCCAAGTAGTTGTCTAAAGTAGATAAACTTCTCTCTACCAAGTAATTCGGTAAAGATATCTGCTACTTGGTCTTCAGTCTTCACATGCAACAAGTCAATCTTCCTTACAAGTACCATTTCTTTGATGAAATGATAATGAGCCTCGATATGTTTGGATCTAGCATGATAGACGGGATTGCTACAGCTAACATCACATTGCTAAGATTATCACAATGCAATCTAACTTTTCTATCCAACTATATCCCCAAATCATTCAGCAATTTCATCAACCAAATTGCTTCACATGCTGCTAATGATGCACCCCTGTATTCAGCTTCTGTGCTAGACAAAGCAACAATAGGCTGTTTCTTACTACTCTAACTAATCATACTGCTATCCAAACCAAATGCATAACCACTGGTTGACCTCCTATCATCGACACAACTAGCCCAAAAATCATCAATGTAACCTATCAAGTCAAGGGTTTTCCATACTCATAAAAACAGTGCCACTACATAACTCAAGTTAGGATGAGTGATAGTAAGGTAAATCAAGCTACCCACCATATGTCTATACATAGTTACATTCTCTACTTCAAGCCCAACATCACAAGGAACTTTTTATCATTCCCTACACAAGAAAAAAAAGGGAATTCCCTATCAATTCACTAGTTAAAAATACACATAAGTAAGAAAAGTAAATGATAGGGAAAATGGAACATTTCCTGGTTAGAGAAACTAAGGAATCACATAGGAAATTTCCTACATAGGAAAATTTTCCTATGTAGAAATTTCTCTAGGGAACATAGGAAATTTCCTACATAGGGAAATTTTGCTATGTAATAATTTCCTTACATATAATATTTTTTCTAACTAGGAAATGTTCTATTTTCCCTATCATTTACTTTCCCTACTTATGTATATTCTTAACTAGGGAATTGATAGGGAATTTCCTTTTTTTTTTCTTATGTATGGAATGATTAAAAGTTCCTTGTTGTATGTATAGAGAAATAAGAATGATATGAGCCCTTGGTCTTCTCATGTCAAGGATTAGTGGAATTGAGCTTTTGAAGCATCTCTGAGAATGTGTTGTACCCAAGACAAATTCTAAACACAACAAGAGTAGATTCCATCTATGATTCAAGAATGATGCCACCCAATTGTGTGGCTATCTAGACATAAAAAATACGACTATGATAGCAAGGTAGACTTTCAAATTGTTCAAGATTTTTTTAAAACTAAAAGGTGTAATTTTCCACCACAATTATAGTGACAATTGCATAAATATAGTGACTAGACAATCTGGAAGCACTATATTCTATCAAAAGGCATTACCTAAACTACAAATTCAAGCATTGGACTTGGGATTCCATTGGCATATTGTGTTGTTAAAAAAAGGGTCACTTGCAATACACAGGCTTGAATTTGTGAAAAAAGAGGATAATCACATATATACACCAGTGCACTAGACAAAACATGTTTGATTACAATAGTGATCTGGTCTCTCAACTAAGAAAATACAAAATGTTTCTCTCTTTGTTCTCTTGGATCAAAGTACAAGACTATATAGCACTTGCCATTGTAGAACTTTCCATACTTGCTTGCAAATATAGCCTCTTTTGAGTTTGACTTTATATGCTAGACTTGAGCAACACTCCATTAGTTCGATTGTTGATCCCCTGTAGTCATGCCCTACCATAAAGAATATTAGTTATAAAAAAAATTAGCTCACTAATATACACACAAAAGGACTTCCTATGGCATACAGAGAAAAGCCTACTATGACATTGGATGTTATGCCATGCATCTCCATCATACATTGCCTTTGGGCATACACTCAAATAGAAAGCCAATCCACTACCTAAAGACACTCAACAAGTTGCCACAAATACCAAACATGAATAATGCTCATGCATTTGGTTAAGCAGATAACATAAAATAGGACAATAGAACAAAGAAACCTGTAAAGCTAACTGAATCCAAGAATTATTTTAAGGAAAGAAATAGGGCTAGGTATAGACTAAGATGCCAAACTATTATATGTAAATATTTATGTTATCAAAATGTATATACAAAACCTCTTCCTTAGGGTATTGCAAGGTATAGACTATTACCTTTAGTCCTCCATGTAGCCCTCTTCTTGTTTCCAATATCTAGAATTAAAAATCCTCAAAGTTTTGAGCTTCAATTCAAGTGGGCACTAGTTATACACATTCAGATCTTTTGGCTAACAAACATGTGTGCTTCTCTTTGGTATGTCTTCATCCCTTGACTGGAGCATCAACTAAGTTGACACCTGCCTGTCAATAACAATTTCATTGTCAGAAAATCTTCAAAGGAAATATGAAAGTCTCACACTACGAGAAAAGTGTTTTGGTTCCAATCTTGAAGAAAGAGTCATAAGCTTAACAATTTTACAACCACCACTAGACAAGAATATGAGGAATCTTGTATAAGAGACCACAACTTACCATGTCAGAACATTGATCCTTTAGAAATTGGGACTTGCTCATCCTCCATGTAGTCCTCCTCTTGCTACCAATAGCTAAAATTAAAAAATCTCAAAGTACCTAATTGCAACAACAAAAACCAATGCATATAGAGACATGCAGATATCATCTATTAATCCAACAACAACATAGCAAGTCCATTCTTACTCTCATAAATGCTCTCTCACTCACTCTTGGTCTTTGTAACAACTCCATAGGACAATAATATCCATGATAATGTTTATAATAGAAAGAAAAAAAGTTGACTAGACTACCCAATGATGCTGCTTTCACTGTTGCAAGACAGGCACTGAGACATTGTGCCTCTAGTTTGTTGATGGAAAGTATATCTAAGAGAAATTGTCCTTCTTGCAGCACAAAATTCATTGGGCCTTCCTCACTTCTAACCTCAATGTCAAACTTGCTACGAGGTTAATCTACTAATTGCAAGGAGATAGCATGGAAGATGCAGTGTTATTCTACATTGTTATCAGCTCCATGCCTAATAGCATTTGGCTATGTCAAAAGCACTAGAGAGTTTGTTCCAGCCATGGACCCACCATAGCAACACAATGAAGGGCATTGCTTCCCTATAATCCAACATTGATACATCTACCAATCTATTATGCATCGACCTACGCCAAAACCAATTGAACCTGTGTTCCTAGAACTGGTTGGAACACTACCAAAACTAGTTAAAGCTGTGGTTGCAAAACTACTTGACCAATTATTGCTCTCAAAGCCAGTTGTACTAGGTATAGTACCGGTAATTGGTACATTAGAATTGTTGCTATAACTAGTTGAAGGCTTGCTTGACCAATTATTGCTTCCATAGCCACTTGAGCTACCAAAAGCATGTGAAGTTGTGCTTCCAAAACTGGAGGGCGTGCCCAACCCAAAGCCAATGGACTTACTGCTATCAAAAGTATTTGAAGGTGAGCTCCCATAATTTGAAGGCTTACTACTTGTGAAATCAATGTTACTACCATAGGTAGGAGGTTTACTAAACCAAGTGCTAGCACTGTAACCACTTTGGGACCTACTAGACTACTGCAAACTCATATTTTGACCAAAAGCACCACCTCTACAGAAACCACCATAAATTAAATCCGCCAGCCCCTAACAAGAACATGCTACCAAAACTATTGGCACCAAAAGTATTTTCTACTATCTTAGGGAGCTGCATTGAAAACAAGAGCCATGTTAAGAACATGAACCACAAAGGTGAAAATATACCCGAAAAAAAATTGTTGTGATATAGAGAAAAAGTTCAATCAAAGTGTCACAAATGATCTTCACAGCTACAAGACAAGATGGGTCTTATACCCAAAGTTGAGGTAAGCATGACAACGAACAGGAATTTACAGATACTCCACAAAGGAGTATAATACAAAACTATACAAGTTAGTCAATCTTGCAAATCGAGGTGAGCCATCTCGTTCTCAGAGAGCATGTTATTTCCGATACCCATATTAAACACCGAGATATATTCAACCAAAAAAGCAACAAAGTTTAAGCTCAAATATATGTAGATATAAACTTTACAAATAGGGTAAGATAATTACTATGCATACATGAGATTCACATGTGACAAGAAGGCATTTATTTATTAGCATGCATGTGCTATGTATAGTAGGAAAGAATGCATCTTGAAAATCATAGCACATTAAACCCAAAAAAGGAAAAGTAAATAACCTTATTTATAGCTTCTATTGAATCTAATCTTCTTGATAGAAGTTCATTAGCAACCATCTCTAGCAAGTCAAAAATTCACCTTGCACTTGTCCATCATGAGATCATATCAAACGAAGAACATCAGACAATAGTAAAGTACCCTCAAGACAATGTGGTCCTTACCTCACTATCAGTCAATCAACAAAGGAAATTTTGCAAACACTAAGTGCGGGAGCAAGATAAACTTGCCCTAGGTAATGGGTCACTTTGTCAATTGTAACATGATTTTATCCTCGAAAAGTGATCTTCAGTGTAATCCATCCCTAACCAAAAGCAATTATGCATTAGGTATAAAACTACAGAGAATAGCATCAAAATCTAGACTATGTGCATCATGAAAGTGGATAGAGATGTACAATTCACAACCCATATCAGATTTGAGCCTCAAGGCAAAGTATAAGCTTGATACCTGTTCATGTGAGATTAAAGACTGTGAAGTGGGGATCTGATTACAACCACACATTAGAGCCAAAGCTGCAGCTAGCACTCATGGCCCCCTTGTTCTAACAACAATTTCTCAGTAATAGGAAGAAAAATGTCATTTAACTTTGAAAAGCTGCATTCTATGCTCTAGTGAACATTTTATTACATTCTCTACAGCAAGAGGTTCTATATTTTCAAACTTGAACCTCAGTTTACACTCAAGTAGGTCAAGTGTAGATTTTAGCATCTGAGTACACATGAGAATCATAGTGTCTTTTTGGCCAACCTGACCTATTTGCTCAGAACGATGTAGAAATACCTCAACATCATTTGCAACTTCATAATGAACAACCTACACAAACAATATGGTTCAATATGAATTTAAGCACAGGGGGAAAGGTAATAAGACTTTTAAGCCTTATTTCTTTTTGGGGGGAAAAAGGGCTTATAAAGCCCAAGGAAAAGGTGACTTATAGGGGGGTTAAAACCGAAGGGGGGTGACTCCAAAGTGAAGGGAAATGGGTTTAAGGGATTAAGCATGGGGGGGGGTAATCCCCAAGCCCACAGGAAGGGGGGTCTTGGAGGAGACCCTTGGAAGCTTCTAAGAAGCATCTGGGGGAAAGTGTATGGGATTATGTGGCACCATGTGGAGGGAGATGGCTCCCTTGCGCAGCGTGGTGACATGCAGAATCTCCTCCTCTCCCTTTTAGTCTGGCGGCAACTCACGTTGGCTGCACATCAGCCCAGCCCCTCGTCCACAGCACGGTGATGAGGCGGCCTCACTCCCTCCTTTTTCTATTGCAGGGCGGCAACACGGTTATTGGCAACACCTCCTTCACTCTCTCGTCGACTGCACCGTAGGGTATTGTGGCGGCCCTCACTTCCTCATTTGTCTTCCTTCGTCCCCTCCCGGTAGCAACAGGCCGTATGTTTAAATAGGGGAGGGGAGGGGGATCCTCCCTCCCCTATGTGTCGATTGGCATGGGGCACATTACACCTACGAGCTCCACCGAGGAGCTTCTGCCTCCTTTCTATTCCTCCCTCTCCAACACGACTGTTGGCTGGGGGGGTAAGGAAAAAAATTTGCATTATCCTCAAAAAAATGCTATATCATTATCCCCATTAATTAAAAGGGGGTTCATGCGAAAGATAGAATTTAGAATGTTAGAGTCACATCGACTCCATCTAGAGAATGATTGGGTACTTGTCTATGACAGTAGCCTAGACAATCAGTATAGTGCTCATAGGAAGCTAGGTGAGCGATGGTTTGGACCATATGTGGTGAAGGTAGTACATGATAATGCTACTTACACTTTGGCTAAAATGGATGGGACCATGATCAAGATACCAGTAGCCGACAAACGTATCAAGCTCTTGAAACAAAGAGAGTCTTCTACTTATGAGCTTGATGACTTGGATGTGAGCCATCTACTTGAAGGCAAGGAAGAAGAAGAAGACTTAGAGGAGGAAGATGAAAATATGTCAGAAGAAGAGCCTCCTTAACCTGTAATTTCATGAAGTGGCACATACCGGAGGATGTGCAAGTTAGGAGGAGGTGAATGTCAAAGGGTTTGCGGTTCATGCTATAAAACATGGAGTTCTTATGATTGCAGATGAACTTCATTAGAACACACATGAGACACTTTCATACATCATTGAGTTATTATACCCCTACATTAGTCTTAGATGTCATTTAAGTTCATAAGTTACTTTGTAACTTGGCATGTAATTTTCAGTTTGTATCATGCAAATTGATAAAAATAAAGTCTATGAGGCCCTTCAGCTTGGACTACAGGTGTTCTTTGATAGATTACAGGTTATGCCACATTGGTTTATGAAGCTCATTAGCTTAGAAGATCCAGCTTTTGTTAAGAGCACTCCAAAGTTGACTAGGTCCACATGTGACACAGAGTAATAGTTGCAAAGGACTTATATGACTTGTATATGATCAATATGAACTCTTTTTTGTGTGGAAGAAGGACAGGAGTCCAACCTGCATTTTGTGGCACACTTTTCGAGCCTGCACACCTGTGGAAGATGGAGGGAGAGTTGAAGACAATGGTGAATGCTCCAAAGCATGCAAACACAAAGCAAATTCAAGATAAAGAGGAGATACAAACAAAGAAGGTAAGAGTCCTTTTTTCCCATCCATTTGGTATCACGAAAATGAGTGGTATGACAGTCCATGAAAGGGGAAAAACAGAGATAAAGTATGTTGGAAACTGCGAGCGAGGAAGATGAGAGAGACGAAAAGAAGAGAGGAGACAAGAGAGATATGAGACACCAGAAGTGAAACGCCAGAAGTGTGTCAACTGAGCACACATGATAGGAATATATAGAGGGGACCTAGGGCGCTATATATAGACAGGCTATATATAGCTACTGGGGCGCTATATATAGATAAACTATATATAGCTAACACCCCCGCTCAAATAAAGGTCACTTACTATGGATGAAAAAACCCTTGGGGGCTCAAGGGAAAAACCCACAACTCTATATAGGCCTACTGTTATATTACTATTCAAAATATAATATTACAAAGTTGAACTTACAAGAGCCTATTCATAGGCATCAAAGGAGCTACATCACTCGTGAATTACAACATCAACGGAGAAGGAGCTACATCACTCCTGAATTACATAGCCTACTCAGAGGCATCAAAAGAGCTTTATCACTCCTAAATATACAACATGTAAAATAAGGATAAGCGACATCACTGCAAAAGATAAAATCTCCAAGAAATTTATTCAATAAGGGACATCACTGCAAAAGATAAAATCTCCCAGAAATTCCTTCAATAAGTGACATCACTGCAAAAGATAAAATCTCCAAGAAATTCCTTCAACTGAACTTGGTATGTAAGCAGTATATTTGTCACTTCAAAACTTAAAGAAAAACGTTACAGTGACATTAGAACAACACAAGGTCTATAGAGACGGTTCACGACACCGCTCTATAGACAACATAACACATGTGGGGCCCTATGAATAGAATATAAATAAAACAATTTGTCATCAGCTGGAATATAGATGCTCATCAGCTGGAAAGAATATAAACGAAATAATGTGTCATTAGTTGAAATAAAGACCCTCGTCAGCTGGAAAGTATATAAACGAAACAATGTATCATCAGCTAGAATATAGACGCTCATCAATGAAATAATGAACGAGGACGATCATCATGAAGCATGACAATATCAACATCCAAAAATAATGTTGATGTTAAAATGGAGAGAGAGAGAGAGAGAGAGAGAGAGAAAGCTTATCGAGAGGAAGCTTATCCGCTAAGTGGCTCTCATAAGCTACTAGGTTTCTAAACAACCTATCTATATCATCTCCCACTCATATTTTGGGCAAATACAGAATGGCCTTCTTAGCATCGGAATTGATTGAGTGTAACATTCCGAACTTCCAAAAGCACGCGTGAACCGCCTTTATAAGTCGTAAGGATAATTTTTTATTTGGATAATGGTAAATTTTTTTAAAAAAAATCCCCTTACCCCCCCAGCCGACAGTTGTGTTGGAAGGGAGGGGAATAGCATGTATAAGCAAGCTCCTTGCTGGAGCTTGCTAAAGGTATGAGACCATGCGAGATGTTACGCAGGGGATGGAGGATCCCCTCTCCTCACCTATTTAAGTTGAGGATGGTGGGAGGATTGGAGGGCATCACTGCTGCCATAAAGCTTGAGGAGGGAGTGAAGAGCCAAGACTCTGCTGTGCAAGAGTGAGAAGGGTTGTTGTGAGAGGAGAGGAAGAAGCCCATCGTCGCTACCGTGGAGCTAGAAGAGGTCGCCGCCAAACTACTGAGAGGGATAGGAGGAGTGGAGGCGCTGATCGTTGTCCTGAAGGAGGAGAATCTGCCACTGCCGTGAGAAGGAGAGGAGGAGTAGAGACGTCGCCGGCTGCTGCCACTCGCCAACTCGCCCTGCTGCCACCTAGTTAAGAAGTTGACGCCAACAATTGCTTCATCACCCCCACATGGCTTTCTCACGACTTCTTTAGAAGCTTCATAAGCTTCTTAGGAAGCTTTTATAGCCTCCTAAGAAACCCCCCTTCCTATGGCTCTTTAGGACTAACCCCCCACAAATTCCCTCCTAAGGGCTCTATAAGCCCCCTTTTCCCCCCAGATTTGCCTTGAAGGGTCTTCATGTGCCTCTTTTAAGCCCTTTTTTTTCCCCCCACCTAAATACCCTTCTTCAAGGTTATATACCCCTTCCTTTTTCCCCCTTTTTTCCCTTTGTTTTTCACACCTAGGGCATCCCAAAAACTACCCCCGGGATCAAATTAAAAAGCCCCATTTTCGTGGCTTTAATAAGCCTTACCCTTGAAAGAATTTAAACCCCCTCCACGGGATCTAAAGCCCATTTCGTGAGCCTTATTATTGCCCTCACAAGTAGGGTTTAAAAGCCCAGTTATCTCATTGAAATCAAGCCCTTGTGCCCTCTTTAGGCCGGGGTTTAAAGACCCTTTCCGTGGGAATTCCCCACTCAAATTCATAGGAGGAAACCTTCTACAAAAACCATTTTCGAAAGATGGTGCAAGCTAAGGGGAGGTATGCATGCAAAAGGAGACAGGCAAGTCATAAATCAGCATCCAAAACGGAAAGGCCGCATTCGCGATGGCGCTTAAGAAAGCACAAGGCACAACCACAAGAGGATCGTCTCCTAGCATCCACGTGGACATTTCAACACAAGTCTAGGTTTTTCTTCATAATTTTTATTTTACGTTGTTATAATTCAATCATGCATGGGTGATTTTTGGAGATAGATGCATTTTTCGTCTTAAATACTTTGGTTAATTTAAAAGAAATAGCTCATGACGAAAGAATTTGGTTATTAGTATTTTTAATAAAGTGAACAAAATAAAGTGAGTAGAAGATTGCTATGCATTTTTAGCAAGTGGCTTTATGCAGTAATTAGATTAATGTCCATTTTTACAAAACGGAATTATGATAATACACATTGATTAAGCATGGAAGAAATAAACCGCATATTGCATTATTGAACATCTTTTTCGAAATGATTCCTAAAGAAGGTTGCTAGCAACCGTAGGAAATTGCTAGGGTCACATGAAGAAGATTTAACTCTAGGCAAGTAGCCTAAAAACTTAAATTAACGAAAGAGTGTGTAAGTTCTGCATACGACAAAGTCATTCGGAAATGAAAGTAGTAAAAGGTTGCATGTTTTAGCATGAATCTTGTTTGCATGTTTAGGATGATCAATTGGAATTAGACTATAACCTAAGCTATGCTTGATCTGAAACTGAAAAATTAGGGTTTGAAAATCAGCTTACGCGTAGATAATAAGTCATGTGGTTATGGAAATGAGAGCGTAATTATCTTCAAGAATAGACAGGTTAAATTGACATAATCCTAAACACCTAAAACTGCAGAGTACTCGTTTAGAAAGAGGTTAATTCAATGCAATGTATCCCAAGGAACTGTCTAGGGTTAGTCCAGTGAAGACATTTACCTAGTCGCACACATTGCCAAAAACTAAAACTCCTACACCCGAAATACTTGTCCACATTCGCGGAATGTAGGGACAGTAGGACCTACTTGCGAGAAGCGATCTAGGTTTTTCCTATGAATCTCTCGCTAAAAAGATGAAGCTCAAAACCCTAGGATTGACAAGTCGGCCTAATGCCATCAGGAATAGATTATTTCGTGACTCCATTCGATGGGTAAATAGTCCCATAGTTGATGCCACACTTGTGCAACAAGTGGTAGAGTTGCATGATCTTGTGATTTGATCATAAGGGAATGGCCAATTCCTCGGAATTAGATTGGCAGATTCTTACGCAAGTTATCTTGCATGAGGATGAATAATCGTCCTAATATAGTATCTTTCCTGGGTAAAGATAATTGCTTGAAAGCAAAAGACCAACCAATAAATTGGAATAACATATGAACTTAAGGTATTGACCAAGTCGAGTTAATAGGGTACGGCCCTAATCACAGGATATACGGGATCTTGCCAAGTCGGAAGTAATCCTAGATCGAGTGCTGGATGCATTCGGAAAGAAGGATTCACTCCTTAGCAGTTGGCCAACAATAATGACCAATGGAAATGATTGTGCTTGTTACAGATTTAAGAGCACTATTTTGATTTTTTTAATCAAAGAATTAAAGGATAAATGGATATCTAATGCTTCAGGTTGAAGGCCTGAAGGGAGAGGCAGCTTCAGTTACCCCCGACTGCCTGCCTGACCCTAACCAAGGGGGTTGTTAACCGCGCCCGGAAGGTGGACCGAACCCACCACGAGAGGTCTCTCTGTTGAGCGCTACTTAGAGCAAGAGGATGCTTGGGTGCCAGAGGGGGCTTTGGCTGTAAATCCCTCGCCTTTCGGGCCTTGCACAAAAGGCTAACATGACTCGGGATTAGATCTCAAGGCCCGCATACTAGTCTACAGGCGGAATCTTGGATTAGTGATCCCTGTGGATTGTTGGATAGCCTTCGGGCGTATTGTGGATAAGCCTACGGGCTGGACTTTTATGCATTCTCAAAGATAAATATGATAACTTGTTAAAAAGGAACTTGTTTGACATTGCTTTTCTATGTCAAGTGCTGTGATTACGTGAAGGAACCAGTGCCTAAACGGGCTAATTAAGGAAGTGCAGTGGATGTGGCCATAGGTCTGTCCTACGGATGGGTGGTCCAGGTTGGCCGGGAACTTTTCTCAGTCAAGATGGATAGCAAAAAGATCGTTCAAAGAACACGAATAACAAGAGCGTTGACCTAGAGTTATAACTGATCTCGATTTACGCTATTTTAGGGGAACGGAATGGGACTATGCCTTATGGCAGAGAGGTTGAGTTTCATATCACTCTCATTTCCCATTCTCCTTGAACCAAGTTCAGTGTGAATCTGCTTCGAACCTGGTGTTTTTGCGTAAAGTAGTTGGCTCAGGTTCGGTGCTAGTTGTCGTTAGGAAATGACCAATATGGAAAACCCTAATTCAGGTCCTAGATCGCAAACCCCGTAACATTCCATGGGAGTGCCGGGCGGAGCTTTCTAGACATCCTTTCCGATGGACTGCTAAGACGTGTCCTGAAGATAACAAATGGACACTTTACACTGAGTTCATGTAACCTGGTGCTACCAGGTTGGAATTTGATACCATAATTGTAATTCCCTGTTTCAAATTGTGCCCTGTAGCAGAATCACCTAAGTGGTAATCTGTACCTTGCAAATTATTCATATGTACATTAATCACTGAATCTTCCACTTTGTCTCCTTTCCTATCAAGCTTGTCTTCTTTCTTGTCAAGCTCACCTGCTTCTACGGGCAAAGACTCCTTTTTCCCTTGGACTACATCTCAAATCATTTCGTCAGTCATCCAAAACTGTATCACTTTCACTTTCCTCATCCAAAAAAGGCATTAGGAAGAATAGCAGGATTTCTAGCCCTGTTTTGCTTGAGAGAAAACTATATTTCGTGTTTGAACATGGGGTAGTCATTCTTGTTCTGGCCATCGCATGCTTCAGTGGGCATTGAAACTGGTTCTTTAATTGAAATTTTTCATTTGTAATTCATAATCTTTATCTAGTGATACAGAGAGAGATATGGTGGGAGAATTAACGTTTGCAGGAGTTCCTTTAGACAATCTTTTACCTCCTTTTGATGGAGTGCTATGATTCCTGCCCTGATTACTGTGCTCCATAGATGGTCTTATTTTCCCCTCTTCTGAGAAATTATCAATATACTTTTGATGGACTGCCATGATTCCTGCCCTGATTACTGTGCTCCATAGATGGTCTTATTTTCCCCTCTTCTGAGAAATTATCAATATAATTGTTGCTCTGCCTTGCTTTCGTAATGCCAGGACTACCACTTTCAATTTTCCCAAGACTAATACTTGCACTACTTTGTGAAGGACTTCTTGCTCTCTCTCTGGATGCAGATCGTCTGATTGTCATGTGCCTTTTATTTTGATCCCTTTCCTGCTTTGGAGAATCCTTTCTCTCTCTTCGATGGTTAGGAGATCGAGAGTGAGATCTCCTCTTGGGGAACGTAGAAATACTATGGGACCTCCTCCTACCTCTGCTCCTGCTCCACACAGGAGATCTAGAGTTGGTTCTTAACCATCTTCTTGGCCTACTCCCACTCCACCTATGGTAGTAAAAATCTATGTCCCTTCCATATCTATAGCGTGCATAATCAAAATGACTTCCCTTGTAATAGTTCCTGTAGCCACGACTTCTATACCTGTGATAATCTCTTGCCTGAGACGGTGAATGATAGTCACGCCTATTCTTGAAGGTGACAAATTATTTGATATTGTTTTGGGTGACTTGACTTGCCCAGTTCAACCTATTGATGTGATGAATGACAATTCTCTAATTACTGATGACTTGTTATTTGAACAATGGAAAATTGATCATACTGATTGGATTCATCTCATGACAAAGCGGCTCGTCGTTATATATTATTTGCACTTCTTGACTCACTTATGTTGGATGTCTTTCATCTAGAAACCTCTCATGCTGTTTGGGAGTATCTTATCTCAATGTTTGAGAAGAAATCGGTCACCGAAATTTTATATCTCCAAACTCGTTGGAAGAATCTTCAATATAAGGTTGGTACTTCTATGCACTCTCATATCGAGGCTTTTAGAGACATTATCAATCAGCTTGGTGCTGTCAGTGCTCTTGTTGCTAAAAATCAGATTGTTACTCAACTTCTTCATACCATCAAAGATCCTTTATATGACAATATCATAACTGTTTTGTCACAAGGATGATATCCACTTTGACAAAGCATGTATATCTCTTATTGAATATTCTCCACGTCATGAGCATCATTTGGAAAAATTTGATGATGTTTTGGTCACTTGCGAACAAAGGGATTTTGATGCTGCTTTTGTTGCTCGTAAGCATCCGGCTTGATGCTTTCAACATGGTGGATGCCATAATCAAGGTTTTGAATCTTCTCGTCTTGCTTATCCTAACAAACATTGTTCTTATTCTGATAAGAAAGGCCATGTGGCTTCTGATTGGTGGGCACGTCAATATGATGAGGAGCATGGAGTTACTACAAAGCAACCTCGCTCGTCCAAAATTTTTCCTCGTGATTATTATGCACATACAGATCATCCATCTCATCATTGTTATAAACGTAGATATGATGAAGCACATTCTCGAGCTTATATTGTTCAACAAACTACAACTGATGATGATCATACTCATCAGGAGCTCAATTTTGTCCATCATGATATCTCTCTAGAAAAGGTACTTCATGTTCATGATGATTCTCTATTCATGCTTGATTCAGGTGCCACTGGAAACATGACATACCAATCGTAGTGGCTTCACAATTCTCTTCATGTCAAGAAGTTTGTTTACCTTGTGGATGATACGACTTTTCAAGTCAAAGGAGTGGGTGATTTATATCTGGAGACTGTTTCATCCACTAGAATATTAAGAGGAATTCTTCATGTTTCAGATTTGCAAAGAAATCTTCTTTTTGTTGCTCATCTAGTTGATCTTGGTTTGTTTGTTGGCTTTGATCATAATCAATGTCATATAGAGAAAGACGGACATACTATAGTAGTGGCTCCTCGACATGGTAATCTAGTTGAGCTATCATTGAACGATATGGTTGCAAATGTTGTTACTGCCCCTGGAGATGTAGATTGAAAATTATGGCATCAACAATTTGTACACTCCGATTTTGCCAAAATTCTTGATCTTCATCGTCATGGTCTTGTGCAAGGTATGGATCTTAAATCTCATCCATGTATGGGAATATGTGAGTAGTGTGCACTTGAAAAACACCATCATTCGCCTTTCCACACTTCTACTTCATCACATTCATGTGCTCTCTCGGATTTGGTTCATACCGATATTTACGATCCTTTTTCTTCCTCAAAGTCTCAATATCGATATTTTATAACTTTCATTGATGATTTCTCACGGTACACACATGTCTATCTTCTTCGCCATAAGTCTGAGGCTTTATCTATATTGAAACAATACAAGATAAGTGTGGAGATTCAAACTGGATTCTCTATAAAGACTCTTCGTAGTGACAATGGCGGTGAATATGTATCCAATCTATTTGATGACTTCTGTAAGGATCAAGTATTCATCATGAGTTTACAGTTCCTTATTCTCCTCAGCAAAATGGTGTTGTTGAGCGCAAAAATCGCACTATTCTTAATGCTCTACATTTCATGCTTATACATTCTGGTTTGTCTCGAAATTTTTGGATTGAAGCACTTCTAACAACCGTTTTTATTCAATATCATCTTCCAACAACTGTACTTGCTGGTTAAATTTCTATAACAATCTGGATAGGGAAGACACTTTCAGTCTCTCACTTTTGCACATTTGGCTGCATTGCTTATATTCATGTGCCCAAGGACACTGGACATAAGTTGGATCCTCTAGGTTTGAAGGTTATTTTTCTTGGTTATTCAGATCATTCCAAAGGTTACAAATTTTATGATCCTTCTACTCAAAGGTTATCATTAGTCGTGATGCTATATTTGATGAGAAGACTATGGGTGGCACATGGTCATCAGATGTTTCAGATGATACACAGTCTTTGCTTAGTGCATTTCCTTACTTGCTTTGTGAGTCTACTAATTCTGATGATTATAAACCTCCTTCACCTCCAAAGAAGGTTGATGAAAATTTGGAGATATATGTCGATCTTCCTATTGAGATAGAGCATGGATTCTATTCTATTGAATATGATGTCTTTGATGATGCTATGTCTATTCAAGAGGATCCAATATCATATATGGAAGCTATCAATTTGTCTCAAAGGGATGAATGGAAAGCAGCTATGAAAGCTGAGTACGATTCTTTAATCTCCAAAGGTACATGGATTCTTACTGAACTCCCCCCAAACCATGTTCCTATAAAATGTAAATGGGTTTATAAAACCAAGACCAAAGCTGATGGCTTGTTTAATAAGTTCAAAGCACGACTTGTTGCAAAAGGTTACTCGCAGATTGCAGGAGTAGATTATCAAGAAACATTATTTCTTATTGTGCGCTCCACAACTGTTCGTATGCTTTTGGCTTTTGCAACACTATTTGATCTAGAAATTCACCAAATGGATGTTAAAATGGCTTTTCTCAATGGAGATCTTGAAGAAGAAATCTATATGGAGCAACCTGAAGGTTTTATGATTGCAGGAAACGAGCATCTTGTATGCCAGCTTCATCGTGCATTATATGGATTGAAGCAAGCCTGTTGTGCTTAGTATATTAAGATTGATCAGCTTCTCACATCTAAAGGTTTTGTTGCATGTTTTACTGACCCAAATCTTTACATCAAAAGGGAGGACAAATGTTTTATTATTCTTGCTCTATATGTTAATGATATTATTCTTGTGTCAAATAATATTGCTTTCTTGGATGCTATGAAGAAGCTTTTATCGACTACATTTGAAATGGTGGATCTTGGTGAGATACATTCTTGTTTGGGTATTCAAGTTCAATGACACCGCTATTGGAAATGGAACAAAATATGAAATAGATTTATGCATAAACCTCATGGTTATTGATGTAATTGGATCCAAGTTTATTATGGTAAACTTGTATGACTTGGCTATGTAAGATATTGGTTACTCTCTATCTCATCTACTCTCTCCATAATGTGAGAATCCATCAAACCCCAATCTTTTTCCTCTCTCCCCTTTGAGTCTCTCACTCCTCTTCTGCTCTAAACCTCGGTGGTAGACCTTTGACCCCCAACACGATGACAACGTGATGAGCGATCACAATTTACAAGCATCAAACAATACTCCAAAATAGGAGAAGAAAAATGAGTGATTTGGGAGAAATATAACCAAGTGTCCTCAAATTTTACCTCCCTTTTGGATAGCCAAAAGAAGCATGAGATTGGTGCTTTGGGCAGTAGAGAAGAAGCTACAATTTGATGCAAGTTTTTTGTCTACAAGGGATTTATCTTCTCAAGATTCCAAAATAAATTAACAGGCTTCACCTCTATAGTATTCTTCTACATCTTCTATTTCTTTGAATCCCTTCTCTTCCATAAAAATTCTCTCCCTGAATCTCCCTTCACCCTACTATCTCTTACCCCTGTGGTAGACTTTCGACCCCAAATGCTCTGACACACTGGCTCCTTCCAATACCACTTTGAACAACTACACATCAAATATGATAATGTAGAAGGTATGGTAATCCACTGAGATAACACTTTGCAAGTTTCTAGAATACTCCATCTCATCTATAATGGTGTTTGGATATTTTTCTCGCCATTGGCTCTCTTGCTTGAACTTTTCCATGACACCACAATTCATTATGGAGCGCATTTTGTCAATGCGATTGATGTGGAAATATCGCCCATGGGACCACGCTGCACTATATATTTTGTACTATACATTGAAACATTTAGATTAGTTGTCACATATAAAATCTGGATACGATAGCTTATAAACCATACAGTCACCTTCAGACTACACTCCCTTAAGGATTTCCCACTCCTTAGTAGAGACCTATACCCCTTCGCAAGAAGCTATGATCAAATCTCCATGTAACCATCGCATAGACATAAACCATGGAATCTTGTCCATGCCCTCAGAATATCAAATCGATCGATGGTGTGTATTGCATCAAAATTTCGATTGGGCTTCTTCCCAATATTTCTTGGCTTGCTCGTACCTAGCGAGCCATGTCTCCATGGATGCATGATACAACATACAAAAACGATTCACTTTCTTCTCCATTGTAGCATCCATACTTTTTTCTACCCCATTTTCAATGACCACATCTTCGGTCAGTCTATCATCGTCCTTCAACAACCATAGCATACTATTGTCTAGATCCACCTTTGGTAGCAGCTACTTTGAAATATACACTAACGCTTCTGACACCAGCTAACCTTCAGCCATGCTCCCTTCTAGCCAAGCTCGTTGTCACACAAATCCTTTCAGGGTTTTCATGAAGCACTCCAAGAAGAACATCCATCACGTATGGACGGGTTCCGCAATCTCCACTTCGTCTGTAAGATGCACCAGGAGAGCTGAGATTGTATCATGATCATGCTAGTGCATAGGTACTTCTCAATGAGACAAACCATCTCCACTGCTCCCTGCCTTGCGGATTCAATAGATGATGTCTTGATCTCCTTTTGTGAGATCCATTGCACTAAATTTGATAGCCTGTAAATTGCCCCGATGTATTTTTGGACTGACACATCCCGCGATCACAATTGGTAGTACAAACTAGCACAAATAAATAAGTATTACAAATACTGACTAGACACTAGATAGCAAAAAAAGCAGGCCACTACAAACCTGGCATATCTTATGCCAATCATGGGATTTTAGCCCTGATAGTTGGCAGTCTTTAGAAAAAACGGATGTGAGGAAATGCATCATAGTTATTGGGATGCGGATAGTAGACCTAATAATTTACTTCACAATGTGCTCTTCTTTAGTGAACTGAACCCAAGGAGTAAGAGGTAGTTGCAAGCGACCATCAGTGCTCAACTATGGCCAAAGTGCCTCCATCTTGCCTACCTCCTTCAAATCCATTCGTGCCTCTACAATGTCTCTCTTTCCTGTGATGAGGTCTCGGGGGGTTCACTATATATATATTATGTATATAACGTGCATTCATGACCTATTTATAAATATCCTAATCTGTGAATATTTCTTGAATAAAACACAACCCTTTTCTATTCAATCTGTAAGTAACCTCTTTATATGACACCCTTCTATATGTAAAAAATGTATAAAACTAGTGTTTTAAAAACTTTAAACTCACATTATATATACATATATTCATGAGTGACCCCCCCCTGAGGATGTGATCTCATTGTAAGATGACCACATTCTTAAAAATCTACATGGAATCCAACAAGTGGTTAATTTGTAAGTGGGTTCAATACAACAACTCATAGAAAACCGAGAATTGCCGCATTCCATTTGGATGTGACTTTGTGTGGACCATTTTCAACTTGTACCAACTTTGGGCATTCATTAGTGCTGGAGGTCATCCAAGAAAACCTCCCCTTAGTTCATGACATGCATGATAACCTAAGGTAACTAGACTTGTCCCAACACCCCTATTTAGTCAACACAAACTTGAATAAGCTATGTTAGATATCACAAACAAGAACAAAAGCCTACTTACTTGAGCACTCCTTGAATCCTGAAAATTCATGCATGGTCCACATGAGAATGGCTCATATATTGGTGGATCTCGTCGACCATCACACTTTCTCATATCTTCCATGGCGACCCCCTCCTTCCAAAAAATCTTAAGCTCATCAACTAATGGATGGATATAGACGTCCATATTCTTAACTTTGTAGTGCCCAAGAACAAGCAAGCTAAGGATCAGGTGTCCTTTCTAAGTAGAAAGCCATGGTAGGATATTATAGTTAACAAGGACTACAAGCCACACACTGTAAGAAGTTGTAAGCGGAGACCAAATGGATTAACACCATCCATTAGGAAGACTGAGCCAAAGATTCCTTGGCTCTTATGCAAAGCTTGGAAAGGTAGATTCAATGTGGCTCCATGTACATGAATCCACTAATATTCATTGGACTCCATCTATAGATCTATTTTGCACTTGCCACGTTGTCGAGCTTGCCATGTCCAATGTACAAAACATGTGATGTATACATAGAACACATGGAAGTGTTTAAAAACTTTTTGTGGGATGGTTTGCCCTTGCAAGTCCTATCGATACCTTTGAGCATCACACTTTGAACATGTCTCCATAGTCACATACTCTTCTCAAAACAACATGCAATCGTTGATACATGCATAGATGCTATTGTAGTCCATGCCAAGCTTTCGTAAAACATGTGGTGCATCATTACAAGACTCGAGCATGGTATTTCCAAGTGGTAATATATGGTACTTTAGCAGGCTACAAAGAAATCATAAAACATCATAAAAAAGTACAAGTGTTTTTTATAATGGAGTCAAAAAAATCAACAAAGCATACGTAGAATATACTTGAACAACTCAGTCACATTTTCATCGATCCGCCCATATTTTGCATGTACACTTAGGAGAGTGCAAGTAATGTCTTTGGGTGAGATACTCGACACCCATCATATAATGGTATGGATGTCTTAATGGATTAGATGACTCGGCATCCATGGGCATCAATGCATTGATCATTGCCTCCATCTTAGGCTCTAAGGTTGGAGGAAGGTCCGAAAGGTTGCCAGTCTCCTTTGGTATTGAGGGTATAGATTGAGTCATGCCTTCCAAGTCTTGGATTGACTCATGCACTCCATCTATCTCTCCCACGAACTCTTCTAACTAGCTGCAGTAGGTGCATTCCTCCTTAGGATGAGACATCACCTTCCTGTATAAATTTTATGAGCATGTCTAATTTTTTGTATATGATATTCAGTTAGTTTGCAAATGTAAGGCATAATTGATACACACATTTCTTACCGTTTGCTCAGAGTTTGAGATTTTCTTATCAATGATATCCTATTGAAACTTGTTGAAGCATTGTACATTGTCGTACTGCTGCGCATCTGAGATGTGGAATCCACCAAAAAGATACGCTGAATATGGGCCTAATGATGAGGTGCGTTCAGATGCTTTCATTTATCTTTGCAACTTGAAAACTTGTAGCATTACAGGAGCATTGGAAACAGGACATGAAATGCATGTTGAGATAATTCAAAGGGGATTTAAAAAGGGGAGTTCCCTGTGGGAAACATGCTGGTAGAAATGTATACTGGATGTGGC
This sequence comes from Lygodium microphyllum, assembly GCF_053477565.2. Classification (NCBI taxonomy): domain Eukaryota; kingdom Viridiplantae; phylum Streptophyta; class Polypodiopsida; order Schizaeales; family Lygodiaceae; genus Lygodium; species Lygodium microphyllum. Next base: position 37,477,599 of record NC_141150.1, read on the forward strand.
TTTCATGGAGATGTTGCCAAGTTTTTGATAGGCTACCAGTTTGAAATACAGTTTCTTGGATTGTGAAGCTTTCAAGATATGTAGAATGTGGGAAAAAGGATTGCTATTTTTTCTATTTCTCTGAAAAATCCAAGAGGGAAAGAAAGGGGGGGCAACAAAAGACACAATGTGGACTCCGAAAATGGAGATACTGGTAATATTTTATTTCCTGAAAGGAGCTGGTCTTCATCTGGAGAATGGCAAGGTCCTCAGGACCATCAAGGGAGAATGAAAGATTTTAATAGTAAGATGTCACGCTTGGATAACGTTCTAAAGTAGCCTGTTATTTCAGGAACTCAAAGACTCAAAAACTCTGTATCACCAGACAAAATTTTGCTGAGAAAGGATCAAAAGCCTTCTGACAGTCTTACTTTCAATCAGCAGAACATCAACAACTTGGTGGGATTAAAGGCCATGGTTCCTATTCCTCAAGTATAGCTCCAATGCAAGTTGACATGTAGCGTATGGATAGGCTCTGGCCGCAAAGTCAGATGAATGGAATACTTGCCAACAGATCTGATCTGAACATAGCAATGAGCCAACTGGCTCAATTCCAGGGTGTGGTCTCTCAGTAGGTTCCACAAGAATTTCAAGAGAGGTGGACACCCAACATCTCCTTCAATTTTAATACCGTCCATTGCTTCAAATGGGTTGGCGTCTGCTAATGTTGCAGCTCTGAAACTCCAACAGGCTCAAGCTCAGTATCTAAACTTCTAGGCTCAAGATCTTGGCGAGATGCAGTTTACTCAGCAGGCTCTCTCCCAGATGCGAGGTGTGGTGCAACAAGGATTGGCAGCATTTGAAAGTGAGAATCACATGTTCACAGATGTTTGTAGGCATTGCTGCTCTTCTCGTGGGAACAACATTAAGCCTACTCCCTTCCATTTGTGTGTGCATGACAAAGTTACAACTGGTTTTAGGGGACCTTCGCCAGCAAGACCTATAGCGACCTGCCAAAAGAGTTGAAGCTGCTGCGTGATTGATTTCATGAGTTTTTGCAGGGATTAGATCTGCAAACCTTTTCTAGATGTTTTGCAATACACTACATGCAGAGTATTTTGAGCACCCTATTTGGAGGTGTGAAGCCTATAGTGCTTAAAAGCTAACGCTTACGTTGCATTGCAGCAAAAACTGTTCCTGGTTAATACTCTTTGTATAGAGTATGATGCGAAGAAGGCCGCTTTTCTGGTTAAAAAAGGGCCGCTTTACTAGGGCCTATTGCGGAAGGAACAGAGGATTGAGGGGGAAAAAGCAACGGCATCTAGACCAACGACGGACGGAGTGGGCAGGTTTGTGTTCTGGAGGTAGAGGCTTGCTGCATTGGTGCTACACAGAGAATAATAGGTAAACCTCTGCGCTTGTGAAAGAGGAATTGTAGGGAGGAGGATTGATCGGGTGGAGTTTGATCACGCATGGACACACTGAAGAAATGTAAAAATAAGACAATCAATCATACGACAATATCATGTGATGTTGTCCTTCATCGATCCTTCTTTAAAGAGCTCCTAAATAGTCATCGTTCTAATACTCAGCTCTAAGACTAGGCTGCGATAACCTGAGGAAGATCCATACACAAGAGTGGCCTGGTCAACTTGTATGCATCAACATATTTGACCCATGTAAATAATTCCTGGTGCTGTTTGTATTGATAGCATAGATAGACAGACACAGAGAGAGAGAGACAAAGATTCTGACAGAGGATTTCAAAGAGGTAGATTTATTGATGAACCCTCAGCCCAAACAAAGTCTTTTGCCTATATAGGAAAAAGGTGTCACAAGAGCAACATTTCATACAAGTTACAGGTGTTGTTTCTCCCTTTCAAAGCAGTGGAGCAGTAGGGCCTGGGAGCAGGAGCACCACATTGCCTGATTGTGAAAGATTAGCAAGAGAAAGGCCTTTGCAGGAGCAGAATATGCTAAGAGAGGAGTGCCATAGGTTAATAGAAAGCCCACAGTATGTAGATTCTTCTGTGGCCAATGCTATACACTGAAGCTTAGAAATTTTTGCAACTGCTTTAGCTCAAGTGGACAAACTATGGGAGAGGAATGCAATGCTGGAGCATACTCAGGTCTTCCCAAACAGGACTTTCAATATGTAAAACATGACAAATCGGGCCTGGTAAAATGTGCTTCCCTGCACAAGAAGCCTATTATGTAAGAAGGAGCTTTAAAAATCCATATGATCATTATAGCTGAAGGATCTACAAATGCTACAGAATTAAATCAGGTGGTCTAGAACCAGTGGACTAATCAGATTGGAATTCATCTTGTATTTTGTAAACATCTTGGCAGTAATACAATTGTTACTTGGCATCATTTTCTCGTTTTTGCTTATTCACATGTTTGAACTTCTATCTTGAAATTTATCAAGGACTTCTTAAGTCGCAAGATTGCTTTCGAAACCCTTCGACATCTTTGGTGAACCCGACGTGAAAGCGTCGCAGAAATTTCAGGATGGGAGATATTTCAGCCTCTCTTTCAGCCTCTTCTACAATTCCAGCTGCATCTTCTACTTCAGCTCCATCAATGACTGCTGCATCAAGTACTTCAACAGAGGATCTAAAGCAGATTTTGCAGAATATGTCCATGTATATGCAGCTCCAAAATCAGCAGACACAATTGTATATGCAGCAGCAGCAACAATTGCATCAACAGCAGTTGTCTCAGCAAAGGCAACTCTATTCAAAGCAAGAGAATGCAAACAGCGCGACTAAGGCTATTGAAGCAGTTGAGAATGAGAAGAAGCTATTTGTCGGTCGTAATGTTTCAGCATATTTGAAGACATATGAGATCAAGATGGGGTTTTTTGAAGTTCCAGCTGAACTTATGAGTAAGTACTTCCTTCGTCTTGTCACACCTGCTTTGAGGGCAAAAGTGACTGATCTTTTTATTCAAAATACACATTGGCAATATTTTAAGAAGGCCCTGAAAGAAGAATATTTCCTTGAGGACTTTGGTATGGCTACTCGGCGGTCATTCGAGAGTGGGTTTACATGCCAAACAAAGGTCTAGCTGCTTCGGAGTTGATTCGAGAATTTGAAGAGAGGTATAGTCAGCTTGATGCCATTGAACAAAGAGCATTGGATGTTGAAAAAGTTGAGCTTTTCTTGCAAGTTGCAGATCCTGCTCTTCAGGAAGAGTTGGGTGAGCTTCTTGACGATCGCACGAAGCCTATGGGTCTTAAAATGGATTGGCAGGATGCTCAGGATGCAGTCTCAACTTTGACCAAGAGGAGGATATGGAAGACTCGCCTACAGAATGGTTCCATGACACCTACACCATCATCTGCTCCTATGCCTGCTTCTATCCCTGTTATTTCTTCTCCTCCTCAGCCAGTTTCTTGGCCTATGCTAGTGCCTACTGTTTCTACTCCACCTAATCCTCCTGTTCCACGACCGATGCCTACACCTTCGGCTCCAAAACCATCCGCTCCATCGGTGCCTACCTCTCTTGATGACATAATCAAAGACATAACGGATTTGACACTCGAGTCAGTTAAAGCGGAGTTGGTGGGAAAATTGAAAGAGCAGTTTCCTTCGACTGCGCCTACTACTTCTTCTAGTGCTCCTAGTGCACCTAGGAGAGATCGGAGATGTATTTGGTGCGATAGTACGGACCATCATCATTGCAGGGATTGTGAATCTTTTAAGGATGCAAGGAGGAAGAATTTGGTATATTGGGGGCAAGATGGTAAGATTTGGTTGACTGAGATAGGAGCTCCACTTGCTACCAACTTTGGTAAAGGTGGAATGAAGAAGTTAGTGGATGACATGGTTGCGCGTACTTCTTATGTGACAGCTAGAGGTGATGCTTCTGCATATGGAGTCCAGATTGAGAAGGGATCAGAGACTTAGTCAGCACTATGGACTTATGCTATGGAGACTGCAAACAAGGAAAAAATTCAGCAAACTGTTTTGACTAGTGCAGGCTCTAGTATCAGATCAGAGACAGGTTGGGATTCGCCTGTTGACAGGTACTCTATTTATGCTTATTTGGCTAAGTCTCATGGAGCAGATGTACTTGTTGAGGAGAAGTGTAAGAGGGATGAGGAAAATCCAAGTGCAGCTAAGAAGACTAGAGGGGGTGAGTTTGTTACTCCACCTACTGCAGGACCGTCTTCAAGACCAGGGCCAGATCGACAGATGGAAGATGCTCAAAAGAGAGAAAAGAGGCAAGAGCCTAGAGAGAGAAAGCAGCCAGGGTTTAGATTGATGTCCGATATTGAGACATCTATGGACATGAAGAAAATCTTTAATGACAAGATACTTGGCAGTGAGGTGACTTTCACTATTTCTGAGGTTTTGGGCATCTCAGAAAGAGAGTTTCAGGATCAGTTTTAGGAGGTCCTGAAGCGGAAAAGACATGCATTGTCTACCACTGATACATAGGGAGTTTGGATTGGGGAGTTGGATGAGGATGAGGATGAGGTTATGGTTGAGAATGCTTTTGTTTTTCCGCAGGTAGAGAAGAGGGTTCAGCCTATGCATTATGCTGAAACTGATGAGCCTGTCTTGATACCGCGTAGTCACTTTTCGCGGAGCCATTGGGCTAGGGCAACTACAGAGACGATGGTAAAGATTGGAGAGAAACAGGTGCCTTATGTTGCATTGGTGGATCATGATTCAGAGATTAATCTCATAGTTCGTGGAGTTTATGAGAGTAACAGATGGCCTATGGATGTAGAGCATGGGTGGCGTATGAGAGCCGCCAATAACACTACAGGTGATTTGTATGCTGCCTATCCTAGTGTCAGGGTTTTTATTGGTGATGTAGAGGAGGATTTTCATTTCTTTGTGCACGATTCATGCTCTTATGCTATAATTCTTGGACAGCCATTCATCACAGAGATGGGTATGGAAACAAAGGTCATGGATGATGGATCTGCTTATGCACGGATTTGCAGTAAAGATGGCATCAGAGCAGTTCAGTTTATGACTGTATGTGTGAACCATGTTAGAAATAGAGATACTCTTAGAGATGCACCTTTGCCCACTGTGAGGGATTCGGGTTTTCATTAGGTACCGCCGTTTCGCGAGACGACGATGGTACAGAGCAGAGGAGATTGGAGTTCTCGCCTCCTGGAAGTGGTGTTTTCTCCTCAGGTTTTGTTGGGATTTCAGCAAACAGTTCGATGAGCTATCAGAAGTTTTCTAGGTTGCCTAGAGCTGCCAGGCAGTATATATGCAGGAAGGAGAAAAATTTGAAAAATGCGTGAATTTTGGAGGATGATGAGCACATAGATGGGATGTATGACAGTATGATTTGTGCAGATACAATGGAAGAGATGAAAGATATGCTGAAAACTGATATGCAAAGTTGTCACAGTAATGTATTAGTGCAGTCCCTGGACATGTTTCATGAAATTGCAGATTTTGTGTCACAGATTGAGTCAGAGGCTGAGGTAACTCAGCAAAGAGTGTTGAGTGCTGAAGAAATTCAGCAAACAGAGTTTCCAGCTGGTTATGATCAGCTTTCAGAGACATAGAGGGCTGAAAACTTTCAGCCAACAGAGTTTACTACTGAAACATTTCAGCATTCAGAGTTTAGGGTTGTTCCTATGCAGTCCATAGAGCAGAGGGCTGAGGATATTCAGCCACTGAAGTGCAGAATTGCTGATTTACAGCAAGATTTGAGTAATGCAGAAGTGCATAATGAAGCCAGTGTTGACACGAAATACAAAACTGTGGATAAGAAGGTGAAGCCAGTAGCTGTACCGCTTCCACCTGACAGTGATCAGCAAATAGAGAGGGCTGCTAAACAGCCAATTTTGAGGAATCCAGAGCATATTGGTCATAAATTTTCAACAGAGACTCTTGCTGAATTGAAAATTGGAAATGGTGATTTCTTGCTACCCATAGAGAAGCAATGCTTTCAGGAGATGCTTGAGCGACTTGGAAGGGGATTTGCTTTTTTCCCGCATGAGATTGGATGTGTGAATCCTGATATTGTTGCTCCTATGGTCATTTTTACTATTCCTCATATTCCATGGAATCTCCGACCTATTCCAGTGCCTAAGGCACACCTGCCAAAGCTGATTGATTTATTGAATGAGAAAATCAGGATGGGAATCCTTGAGCCTTCATCTGCACCATACTCAAACAGGTGGTTTACAGTTTCAAAGAAGAATGGTACTCTCCGATTTATTCAGGACATGCAGCCAGTGAACAGAGTTACTATCAGGAATGTTGGTATAGGTCCACTTGTGGATGAGTTTGTAGAAGCATTTGCTAGACGTGCCATCTATTCTTTAGGTGATTTGTATTCAGGATATGATCAGTTTCAGCTGGCTTTGGAAAGCAGGGACATAACCACCATGAGAACTCCTATTGGGCTTGTCAGGATGTGTACCTTGCCTCAAGGTGCCACTAATTCTGTTGCGCATATGATGAATGCCATGCATAAGGTCCTTCGTGATTATATACCTCAGCTTACCATGCCTTTCTTGGATGATGTGCCCATTAAGGGGTGTGCAGAAGAAGAGAAAAATGAGAGTCTAAATGAGCAGGGATGCAGATCCTTTGTGAGTGATCATATTTCAGCATGTGAGAAGATTTTGGCCAGGTTAGAAGAAGTGAACTTGACACTTTCAAGGCAAAAATCAGTTTTTGGAGTGAATGAGGTTGTCATTGTTGGACATATGTGTGGATATTGTGGCAAGAAACCCTCACCTGATAAGGTGAATGCTATAGGCAAGATTGCGGAGTATTGTTCTACCACTTCAGAGGTACAGAGATTCATTGGAGCTTGTGTGTTTTATATGATTTGGATACCTCATTTTGCACACATAGCAGATTGTTTGTATCAGCTGCTTCGAAAGGGGCAGAAATTCTATTGGGATGAGAGCCACACTAGAGCCATGCGGAAATTTAAGAAGTTATTGCAGGATGCTCCTACTCTCAGGAAAGCGGATTATAATTGTGGAAGGCCTATTGTATTGGCAGTTGACACTAGTCCAATTGGCATAGGTTGGGTTGTGGGTCAAGATGATGCAGATGGAAACAGGTATGCTATTCGGTTTGGGGCGAAAGTCCTAAACGAGAGACAGAGGAGATACCCACAAATCAAGAGGGAGCTACTGGGGATTGTCACGGCTCTCAAATGTGACAAGGAGTACTTTATTGGAGCTTCAGTTGTGGTAGAGACAGATTGCTTGCCATTGATTGGTATAATCACGAGTTGCTCTACTCCGGATATAGCTATGCTGAGATGGATTGCATACATCAAGTCATTAAATCCGGAATTTAAACACATAGCAGGGAAGGATAATCGAGTGGTAGATATGTTGTCTAGAGCCAGATATGATGATGAGGAGACTCTACTTGCAGAAGAGGATGATACAGAAATTTCAGCCACTATGGTTGATCATGTTTGTCATGTCTATGATATTGTGGCTTTCATAGAAGAACTCTATGTTGGAGATTGGTTGTAGATTGGCACGTACCTTAGTACACTAAGCAAAAGAGATGAATGGATAGATGAAGAGTTCAAGAAGATCAGAAGGAAAGCCTATGGTTATTTTCTCAAGGACGGATTTCTTTGGAAGCATCCGAAGAAAAGAGGCGGATTACCTTTACGGGTTGTCTGCGATAGAGAGACACAGTTACAGTGGGCTGGTCATAGAGGAGTGTGGGCTACTTTTGAGAAAATCAAGGAGAAATATTGGTGGAAAGGCATGTATAGAGATGTTTCTCACTTTGTTGAGACTTGCAAAGACTGCCAGATGTATTCGGTAGTGCGTCATCGAGATGAGCTTCATCCGACCTATCTGCTATGCATTCATTATAAATGGGTAGTTGATTTGGTTACTATGCCTATGGGTCTATGGCAGATGAGGTATATTGTTTTGGCTAGAGAGGATCTTACCAATCATGTTGAGGGCAGATCTTTGAGAACGAAGACCACTAGTGCAGTGCGTAAGTTCTTATTGGAGGAAATTTTCTGCAAGTATGGTTGTGTGGGTAAGATCACTGCGGATCATGGTGAATTGGATGCAGATGAAGCTAGGGAGTTTTTCTCTCAGCCCAAGGACTCTTAGCTCTATGAGAGCCAAGTTAGAGCCCAAGGACTTTCATATGGGAAATGGAACTAACTACAGCATATAATCCAGAGGGAAATGGAAAGAGTGAAAGAGGGCATCCGCCGATAGTGAAAGCATTAGCCAAAGCATGCAGAGGACGGATTGGAGAATGGCCAAAACTTTTACCATTTGCTTTGTGGGCTGATCGTACGACTCATAGTGTTACCACAGAATATATGCCTGCAGAGTTGATGTATGGTCAGAAACCTGTTATGCCGACTGAGACTTGTGCTTTGACTTGGTCAGTTTTACCTTGGCAGGAGGATTTGACGAGAGAGGAGCTCTTAGCTCTTCAGATTCGACAGTTGGAGAGAAGACCAGAGGATATTCAGCTAGCTATTGACAGGTTGAAGGTTGCTAGACTAAGAAATAAGGACAGGTTTGACAGCAGGCATCACTTGTGGCCTAGAGCAATAGAAGAGGGAGATTGGGTATTGGTCTTTTATAGCAGCCTTGAAAATCAGCATACTGCACTTCGGAAGATGGTGAAAAGATGGTTTGGGCCAGACATAGTCAGACATGTGTTTGATAATACAACATATGAGCTGACAGAATTGGATGGGACAGTGCTTAGAGTGCCTATTGCTGGAAAAAGAATCAAGATTTTCAAGAAAAGAGATAATGAAGATTATGCATTGGAAGAATTTGCAAAAGAGCAATGAGAAGAAACTCCAATGGAAGAGACAAATGATATGACAGATAATCTTGTTGATATACTGGAAATGCATAATGAAGAGATTGAACTGTTTGTGGATCTTGATGATAATGATCATGGGTAGTTGGCCCATCCGGAGGATGCACAGGATTAGAGGGGGTGAATGTCGTACTGCTATCCATCTGAGATGTGGAATCCACCAAAAAGATACGCTGAATATGGGCCTGATGATGAGGTGCGTTCAGATGCTTTCATTTATCTTTGCAACTTGAAAACTTGTAGCATTACAGGAGCATTGGAAACAGGACATGAAATGCATGTTGAGATAATTCAAAGGGGATTTAAAAATGGGAGTTCCTTGTGGGAAACATGCTGGTAGAAATGTATACTGGATGTGGCTTTCATGGAGATGCTGCCAAGTTTTTGACAGGCTACCAGTTTGAAATACAGTTTCTTGGATTGTGAAGCTTTCACGATATGTAGAATGTGGGAAAAAGGATTGCTATTTTTTCTATTTCTCTGAAAAAGCCAAGAGGGAAAGAAGGGGGGGCAATAGAAGTCACAATGTGAACTCTGAAAATGGAGATACTGGTAATATTTTATTTCCTGCAAGGAGTTGGTCTTCATCTGGAGAATGGAAAGGTCCTCAGGACCATCAAGGGAGAATGAAAGATTTTAATAGTAAGATGTCACGCTTGGATAACGTTCTAAAGTAGCCTGTTATTTCAGGAACTCAAAGACTCAAAAACTCTGTATCACCAGACAAAATTTTGCTGAGAAAGGATCAAAAGCCTTCTGAGAGTCTTACTTTCAATCAGCAGAACATCAACAACTTGGTGGGATTAAAGGCCATGGTTCCTATTCCTCAAGTACAGCTCCAATGCAAGTTGACATGTAGCGTATGGATAGGCTCTGGCCGCAAAGTCAAATGAATGGAATACTTGCCAACAGATCTGATCTGAACATAGCAATGAGCCAACTCGCTCAATTCCAGGGTGTGGTCTCTCAGCAGGTTCCACAAGAATTTCAAGAGAGGTGGACACCCAACATCTCCTTCAATTTTAATACCGTCCATTGCTTCAAATGGGTTGGCGTCTGCTAATGTTGCAGCTCTGAAACTTCAACAGGCTCAAGCTCAGTATCTAAACTTCTAGGCTCAAGATCTTGGCGAGCTGCAGTTTACTCAGCAGGCTCTCTCCCAGATGCGAGGTGTGGTGCAACAAGGATTGGCAGCATTTGAAAGTGAGAATCACATGTTCACAGATGTTTGTAGGCATTGCTGCTCTTCTCGTGGGAACAACATTAAGCCTACTCCCTTCCATTTGTGTGTGCATGACAAAGTTACAACTGGTTTTAGGGGACCTTCGCCAGCAGGACCTATAGCCGCCTGCCAAAAGAGTTGAAGCTTGTGCGTGATTGATTTCATGAGTTTTTGCAGGGATTAGATCTGCAAACCTTTTCTAGATGTTTTGCAATACACTACATGCAGAGTATTTTGAGCACCCTATTTGGAGGTGTGAAGCCTATAGTGCTTAAAAGCTAACGCTTACGTTGCATTGCAGCAAAAACTGCTCCTGGTTAATACTCTTTGTATAGAGTATGCTGCGAAGAAGGCCGATTTTCTGGTTAAAAAAGGGCCGCTTTACTAGGGCCTATTGTAGAAGGAACAGAGGATTGAGGGGGGAAAAGCAACGGCATCTAGACCAATGAGGGACGAAGTGGGCAGGTTTGTGTTCTGGAGGTAGAGGCTTGCTGCATTGGTGCTACACAGAGAATAACAGGTAAACCTCTACGCTTGTGAAAGAGGAATTGCAGGGAGGAGCATTGATCGGGTGGAGTTTGATCATGCATGGACACACTGAAGAAATGTAAAAATAAGACAATCAATCATACGGCGATATCATGTGATGTTGTCCTTCATCGATCCTTCTTTAAAGAGCTCCTAAATAGTCATCGTTCTAATACTCAGCTCTAAGACTAGGCTGCGATAACCTGAGGAAGATCCATGCACAAGAGTGGCCTGGTCAACTTGTATGCATCCACATATTTGACCCATGTAAAGAATTCTTGGTGCTGTTTGTATTGACAGCACAGACAGACAGACATAGAGAGAGAGAGACAGAGAGTCTGACAGAGGATTTCAAATAGGTAGATTTATTGGTGAACCCTCAGCCCAAACAAAGTCTTTCGCCTATATAGGAAAAAGGTGTCACAAGAGCAACATTTCATACAAGTTACAGGTGTTGTTTCTCCCTTTCAAAGCAGTGGAGCAGTAGGGCCTGGGAGCAGGAGCACCACATTGCCTGATTGTGAAAGATTAGCAAGAGAAAGGCCTTTGCAGGAGCAGAATATGCTAAGAGAGGAGTGCCATAGGTTAATAGAAAGCCCACAGTATGTAGATTCTTCTGTGGCCAATGCTATACACTGAAGCTTAGAACTTTTTGCAACCGCTTTAGCTCAAGTGGACAAACTATGGGAGAGGAATGCAATGCTGGTGCATACTCAGGTCTTCCCAAACAGCACTTTCAATATGTAAAACATGACAAATCGGGCCTGGTAAAATGTGCTTCCCTACACAAGACGCCTATTATGTAAGAAGGAGCTTTAAAGATCCATATGATAATTATAGCTGAAGGATCTACAAATGCTACAGAATTAAATCAGGTGGTCTAGAACCAGTGGACTAATCAAATTGGAATTCATCTTGTATTTTGTAAACATCTTGGCAGTAATACAATTGTTACTTGGCATCATTTTCTCATTTTTGCTTATTCACATGTTTGAACTTCTATTGTTACTTCTGAAGTCGCGACATTGCTTTCGAAACCCTTCGACAACGTGTTCTATAGACAAGTGATACTTTCATCTGATTATAAGCTTGCATTGAGAGCAAGGACACTAGACACATTGATTAAGGTACACCTCGCGATCTTGGACATTGAAACCATCATGATTTTCCATTTTGTCTATGTTACGACAAACAACAAGTTTTTGTTCTCATTCTCATTTTCTTTTTTTTTTTTTTGCCTCCCCTCATCCTTTTTTGTTTCTTTCTCCCCCTCTATTTCTATAAATGTTTCTTTATCCCCCCATCTTCCCTCCCCACTCTCACTTCTTTTCTCTTTTCCTATCCCTCCCATCTTTTCTCTATGTCTTTCTCTCGTTTTCTCTTCATTTGCACTTGATGCACCTCACTAAAATAAAAATCAAAGATAAAAAATAAAAAACTCATAAAACAAAGCATTGAAAGACTCTCTCTCCCTACCCCTCTTTCTGTCTCTCTTCCCCCTCTACCATTCTCTTTCTATAATTTTGTTCTATGTAATTCTCTCATTGTTTTTGTTTTTCTCTATTTTTCTCACTCTATTTATTGTTTTTTCTATGTCTCTTTTTCTCCCTCTTTTTGTCTCTTTTTCTCCAATTCTCTTTCTAGCTCTTTTTTTTCCCCACTATCCTTCTTCACTTTATTTCCCTTTTATCCACCTCTCCCATGACTCTCTATTTCATATTCTCTCCCCCCTCTCTTTCTTTTTCTTTGTTGCCCCTCTCTTTGCTCCCTCTTTTTTTCCCACTATCCTTCTTCTTTTTATTTTACCCTTTTATCTACCTCTCCCTTCACTCCATGTTTCATGTTCTTCTTTCTCTCTTTCTTTTTCTTTGTTGCCCCTCTCTTTGTTTCTCTTTGTCCCCTCGTTTTCTCACTCATTTTCCTCTCTCCCTCCCTTTCTCTCTCTTTTTTTTTCCCACTATCCTTCTTCCACTACAACAAAAAGGCCTCTTAGATGCACTTTTAGATGCCATTTTTGAATATAGAGAAAATCTTACAGGTGCGTCTATCCGCCCCGTCTATTTGCGCGTCTATAGCCTCGCATCTATTATCGCATGTATAAAGGAATTTACACACAAAAATAGACGCGCAACAGACGCACATTATTCATATGTACCTTGCAAATTATTCATATGTACATTAATCACTGAATCTTCCACTTTGTCTCCTTTCCTATCAAGCTTGTCTTCTTTCTTGTCAAGCTCACCTGCTTCTACGGGCAAAGACTCCTTTTTCCCTTGGACTACATCTCAAATCATTTCGTCAGTCATCCAAAACTGTATCACTTTCACTTTCCTCATCCAAAAAAGGCATTAGGAAGAATAGCAGGATTTCTAGCCCTGTTTTGCTTGAGAGAAAACTATATTTCGTGTTTGAACATGGGGTAGTCATTCTTGTTCTGGCCATCGCATGCTTCAGTGGGCATTGAAAGTGGTTCTTTAATTGAAATTTTTCATTTGTAATTCATAATCTTTATCTAGTGATACAGAGAGAGATATGGTGGGAGAATTAACGTTTGCAGGAGTTCCTTTAGACAATCTTTTACCTCCTTTTGATGGAGTGCTATGATTCCTGCCCTGATTACTGTGCTCCATAGATGGTCTTATTTTCCCCTCTTCTGAGAAATTATCAATATACTTTTGATGGACTGCCATGATTCCTGCCCTGATTACTGTGCTCCATAGATGGTCTTATTTTCCCCTCTTCTGAGAAATTATCAATATAATTGTTGCTCTGCCTTGCTTTCGTAATGCCAGGACTACCACTTTCAATTTTCCCAAGACTAATACTTGCACTACTTTGTGAAGGACTTCTTGCTCTCTCTCTGGATGCAGATCGTCTGATTGTCATGTGCCTTTTATTTTGATCCCTTTCCTGCTTTGGAGAATCCTTTCTCTCTCTTCGATGGTTAGGAGATCGAGAGTGAGATCTCCTCTTGGGGAACGTAGAAATACTATGGGACCTCCTCCTACCTCTGCTCCTGCTCCACACAGGAGATCTAGAGTTGGTTCTTAACCATATTCTTGGCCTACTCCCACTCCACCTATGGTAGTAAAAATCTATGTCCCTTCCATATCTATAGCGTGCATAATCAAAATGACTTCCCTTGTAATAGTTCCTGTAGCCACGACTTCTATACCTGTGATAATCTCTTGCCCGAGACGGTGAATGATAGTCACGCCTATTCTTGAAGGTGACAAATTATTTGATATTGTTTTGGGTGACTTGACTTGCCCAGTTCAACCTATTGATGTGATGAATGACAATTCTCTAATTACTGATGACTTGTTATTTGAACAATGGAAAATTGATCATACTGATTGGATTCATCTCATGACAAAGCGGCTCGTCGTTATATATTGTTTGCACTTCTTGACTCACTTATGTTGGATGTCTTTCATCTAGAAACCTCTCATGCTGTTTGGGAGTATCTTATCTCAATGTTTGAGAAGAAATCGGTCACCGAAATTTTATATCTCCAAACTCGTTGGAAGAATCTTCAATATAAGGTTGGTACTTCTATGCACTCTCATATCGAGGCTTTTAGAGACATTATCAATCAGCTTGGTGCTGTCAGTGCTCTTGTTGCTAAAAATCAGATTGTTACTCAACTTCTTCATACCATCAAAGATCCTTTATATGACAATATCATAACTGTTTTGTCACAAGGATGATATCCACTTTGACAAAGCATGTATATCTCTTATTGAATATTCTCCACGTCATGAGCATCATTTGGAAAAATTTGATGATGTTTTGGTCACTTGCGAACAAAGGGATTTTGATGCTGCTTTTGTTGCTCGTAAGCATCCGGCTTGATGTTTTCAACATGGTGGATGCCATAATCAAGGTTTTGAATCTTCTCGTCTTGCTTATCCTAACAAACATTGTTCTTATTCTGATAAGAAAGGCCATGTGGCTTCTGATTGGTGGGCACGTCAATATGATGAGGAGCATGGAGTTACTACAAAGCAACCTCGCTCGTCCAAAATTTTTCCTCGTGATTATTATGCACATACAGATCATCCATCTCATCATTGTTATAAACGTAGATATGATGAAGCACATTCTCGAGCTTATATTGTTCAACAAACTACAACTGATGATGATCATACTCATCAGGAGCTCAATTTTGTCCATCATGATATCTCTCTAGAAAAGGTACTTCATGTTCATGATGATTCTCTATTCATGCTTGATTCAGGTGCCACTGGAAACATGACATACCAATCGTAGTGGCTTCACAATTCTCTTCATGTCAAGAAGTTTGTTTACCTTGTGGATGATACGACTTTTCAAGTCAAAGGAGTGGGTGATTTATATCTGGAGACTGTTTCATCCACTAGAATATTAAGAGGAATTCTTCATGTTTCAGATTTGCAAAGAAATCTTCTTTTTGTTGCTCATCTAGTTGATCTTGGTTTGTTTGTTGGCTTTGATCATAATCAATGTCATATAGAGAAAGACGGACATACTATAGTAGTGGCTCCTCGACATGGTAATCTAGTTGAGCTATCATTGAACGATATGGTTGCAAATGTTGTTACTGCCCCTGGAGATGTAGATTGAAAATTATGGCATCAACAATTTGTACACTCCGATTTTGCCAAAATTCTTGATCTTCATCGTCATGGTCTTGTGCAAGGTATGGATCTTAAATCTCATCCATGTATGGGAATATGTGAGTAGTGTGCACTTGAAAAACACCATCATTCGCCTTTCCACACTTCTACTTCATCACATTCATGTGCTCTCTCGGATTTGGTTCATACCGATATTTACGATCCTTTTTCTTCCTCAAAGTCTCAATATCGATATTTTATAACTTTCATTGATGATTTCTCACGGTACACACATGTCTATCTTCTTCGCCATAAGTCTGAGGCTTTATCTATATTGAAACAATACAAGATAAGTGTGGAGATTCAAATTGGATTCTCTATAAAGACTCTTCGTAGTGACAATGGCGGTGAATATGTATCCAATCTATTTGATGACTTCTGTAAGGATCAAGTATTCATCATGAGTTTACAGTTCCTTATTCTCCTCAGCAAAATGGTGTTGTTGAGCGCAAAAATCGCACTATTCTTAATGCTCTACATTGCATGCTTATACATTCTGGTTTGTCTTGAAATTTTTGGATTGAAGCACTTCTAACAACCGTTTTTATTCAATATCATCTTCCAACAACTGTACTTGCTGGTTAAATTTCTATAACAATCTGGATAGGGAAGACACTTTCAGTCTCTCACTTTTGCACATTTGGCTGCATTGCTTATATTCATGTGCCCAAGGACACTGGACATAAGTTGGATCCTCTAGGTTTGAAGGTTATTTTTCTTGGTTATTCAGATCATTCCAAAGGTTACAAATTTTATGATCCTTCTACTCAAAGGTTATCATTAGTCGTGATGCTATATTTGATGAGAAGACTATGGGTGGCACATGGTCATCAGATGTTTTAGATGATACACAGTCTTTGCTTAGTGCATTTCCTTACTTGCTTTGTGAGTCTACTAATTCTGATGATTATAAACCTCCTTCACCTCCAAAGAAGGTTGATGAAAATTTGGAGATATATGTCGATCTTCCTATTGAGATAGAGCATGGATTCTATTCTATTGAATATGATGTCTTTGATGATGCTATGTCTATTCAAGAGGATCCAATATCATATATGGAAGCTATCAATTTGTCTCAAAGGGATGAATGGAAAGCAGCTATGAAAGCTGAGTACGATTCTTTAATCTCCAAAGGTACATGGATTCTTACTGAACTCCCCCCAAACCATGTTCCTATAAAATGTAAATGGGTTTATAAAACCAAGACCAAAGCTGATGGCTTGTTTAATAAGTTCAAAGCACGACTTGTTGCAAAAGGTTACTCGCAGATTGCAGGAGTAGATTATCAAGAAACATTATTTCTTATTGTGCGCTCCACAACTGTTCATATGCTTTTGGCTTTTGCAACACTATTTGATCTAGAAATTCACCAAATGGATGTTAAAATGGCTTTTCTCAATGGAGATCTTGAAGAAGAAATCTATATGGAGCAACCTGAAGGTTTTATGATTGCAGGAAACGAGCATCTTGTATGCCAGCTTCATCGTGCATTATATGGATTGAAGCAAGCCTGTTGTGCTTAGTATATTAAGATTGATCAGCTTCTCACATCTAAAGGCTTTGTTGCATGTTTTACTGACCCAAATCTTTACATCAAAAGGGAGGACAAATGTTTTATTATTCTTGCTCTATATGTTAATGATATTATTCTTGTGTCAAATAATATTGCTTTCTTGGATGCTATGAAGAAGCTTTTATCGACTACATTTGAAATGGTGGATCTTGGTGAGATACATTCTTGTTTGGGTATTCAAGTTCAATGACACCGCTATTGGAAATGGAACAAAATATGAAATAGATTTATGCATAAACCTCATGGTTATTGATGTAATTGGATCCAAGTTTATTATGGTAAACTTGTATGACTTGGCTATGTAAGATATTGGTTACTCTCTATCTCATCTACTCTCTCCATAATGTGAGAATCCATCAAACCCCAATCTTTTTCCTCTCTCCCCTTTGAGTCTCTCACTCCTCTTCTGCTCTAAACCTCGGTGGTAGACCTTTGACCCCCAACACGATGACAACGTGATGAGCGATCACAATTTACAAGCATCAAACAATACTCCAAAATAGGAGAAGAAAAATGAGTGATTTGGGAGAAATATAACCAAGTGTCCTCAAATTTTACCTCCCTTTTGGATAGCCAAAAGAAGCATGAGATTGGTGCTTTGGGCAGTAGAGAAGAAGCTACAATTTGATGCAAGTTTTTTGTCTACAAGGGATTTATCTTCTCAAGATTCCAAAATAAATTAACAGGCTTCACCTCTATAGTATTCTTCTACATCTTCTATTTCTTTGAATCCCTTCTCTTCCATAAAAATTCTCTCCCTGAATCTCCCTTCACCCTACTATCTCTTACCCCTGTGGTAGACTTTCGACCCCAAATGCTCTGACACACTGGCTCCTTCCAATACCACTTTGAACAACTACACATCAAATATGATAATGTAGAAGGTATGGTAATCCACTGAGATAACACTTTGCAAGTTTCTAGAATACTCCATCTCATCTATAATGGTGTTTGGATATTTTTCTCGCCATTGGCTCTCTTGCTTGAACTTTTCCATGACACCACAATTCATTATGGAGCGCATTTTGTCAATGCGATTGATGTGGAAATATCGCCCATGGGACCACGCTGCACTATATATTTTGTACTATATATTGAAACATTTAGATTAGTTGTCACATATAAAATCTGGATACGATAGCTTATAAACCATACAGTCACCTTCAGACTACACTCCCTTAAGGATTTCCCACTCCTTAGTAGAGACCTATACCCCTTCGCAAGAAGCTATGATCAAATCTCCATGTAACCATCGCATAGACATAAACCATGGAATCTTGTCCATGCCCTCAGAATATCAAATCGATCGATGGTGTGTATTGCATCAAAATTTCGATTGGGCTTCTTCCCAATATTTCTTGGCTTGCTCGTACCTAGCGAGCCATGTCTCCATGGATGCATGATACAACATACAAAAACGATTCACTTTCTTCTCCATTGTAGCATCCATACTTTTTTCTACCCCATTTTCAATGACCACATCTTCGGTCAGTCTATCATCGTCCTTCAACAACCATAGCATACTATTGTCTAGATCCACCTTTGGTAGCAGCTACTTTGAAATATACACTAACGCTTCTGACACCAGCCAACCTTCAGCCATGCTCCCTTCTAGCCAAGCTCGTTGTCACACAAATCCTTTCAGGGTTTTCATGAAGCACTCCAAGAAGAACATCCATCACGTATGGACGGGTTCCGCAATCTCCACTTCGTCTGTAAGATGCACCAGGAGAGCTGAGATTGTATCATGATCATGCTAGTGCATAGGTACTTCTCAATGAGACAAACCATCTCCACTGCTCCCTGCCTTGCGGATTCAATAGATGATGTCTTGATCTCCTTTTGTGAGATCCATTGCACTAAATTTGATAGCCTGTAAATTGCCCCGATGTATTTTTGGACTGACACATCCCGCGATCACAATTGGTAGTACAAACTAGCACAAATAAATAAGTATTACAAATACTGACTAGACACTAGATAGCAAAAAAAGCAGGCCACTACAAACCTGGCATATCTTATGCCAATCATGGGATTTTAGCCCTGATAGTTGGCAGTCTTTAGAAAAAACGGATGTGAGGAAATGCATCATAGTTATTGGGATGCGGATAGTAGACCTAATAATTTACTTCACAATGTGCTCTTCTTTAGTGAACTGAACCCAAGGAGTAAGAGGTAGTTGCAAGCGACCATCAGTGCTCAACTATGGCCAAAGTGCCTCCATCTTGCCTACCTCCTTCAAATCCATTCGTGCCTCTACAATGTCTCTCTTTCCTGTGATGAGGTCTCGGGGGGTTCACTATATATATATTATGTATATAACGTGCATTCATGACCTATTTATAAATATCCTAATCTGTGAATATTTCTTGAATAAAACACAACCCTTTTCTATTCAATCTGTAAGTAACCTCTTTATATGACACCCTTCTATATGTAAAAAATGTATAAAACTAGTGTTTTAAAAACTTTAAACTCACATTATATATACATATATTCATGAGTGACCCCCCCCTGAGGATGTGATCTCATTGTAAGATGACCACATTCTTAAAAATCTACATGGAATCCAACAAGTGGTTAATTTGTAAGTGGGTTCAATACAACAACTCATAGAAAACCGAGAATTGCCGCATTCCATTTGGATGTGACTTTGTGTGGACCATTTTCAACTTGTACCAACTTTGGGCATTCATTAGTGCTGGAGGTCATCCAAGAAAACCTCCCCTTAGTTCATGACATGCATGATAACCTAAGGTAACTAGACTTGTCCCAACACCCCTATTTAGTCAACACAAACTTGAATAAGCTATGTTAGATATCACAAACAAGAACAAAAGCCTACTTACTTGAGCACTCCTTGAATCCTGAAAATTCATGCATGGTCCACATGAGAATGGCTCATATATTGGTGGATCTCGTCGACCATCACACTTTCTCATATCTTCCATGGCGACCCCCTCCTTCCAAAAAATCTTAAGCTCATCAACTAATGGATGGATATAGACGTCCATATTCTTAACTTTGTAGTGCCCAAGAACAAGCAAGCTAAGGATCAGGTGTCCTTTCTAAGTAGAAAGCCATGGTAGGATATTATAGTTAACAAGGACTACAAGCCACACACTGTAAGAAGTTGTAAGCGGAGACCAAATGGATTAACACCATCCATTAGGAAGACTGAGCCAAAGATTCCTTGGCTCTTATACAAAGCTTGGAAAGGTAGATTCAATGTGGCTCCATGTACATGAATCCACTAATATTCATTGGACTCCATCTATAGATCTATTTTGCACTTGCCACGTTGTCGAGCTTGCCATGTCCAATGTACAAAACATGTGATGTATACATAGAACACATGGAAGTGTTTAAAAACTTTTTGTGGGATGGTTTGCCCTTGCAAGTCCTATCGATACCTTTGAGCATCACACTTTGAACATGTCTCCATAGTCACATACTCTTCTCAAAACAACATGCAATCGTTGATACATGCATAGATGCTATTGTAGTCCATGCCAAGCTTTCGTAAAACATGTGGTGCATCATTACAAGACTCGAGCATGGTATTTCCAAGTGGTAATATATGGTACTTTAGCAGGCTACAAAGAAATCATAAAACATCATAAAAAAGTACAAGTGTTTTTTATAATGGAGTCAAAAAAATCAACAAAGCATACGTAGAATATACTTGAACAACTCAGTCACATTTTCATGATCCGCCCATATTTTGCATGTACACTTAGGAGAGTGCAAGCAATGTCTTTGGGTGAGATACTCGACACCCATCATATAATGGTATGGATGTCTTAATGGATTAGATGACTCGGCATCCATGGGCATCAATGCATTGATCATTGCCTCCATCTTAGGCTCTAAGGTTGGAGGAAGGTCCGAAAGGTTGCCAGTCTCCTTTGGTATTGAGGGTATAGATTGAGTCATGCCTTCCAAGTCTTGGATTGACTCATGCACTCCATCTATCTCTCCCACGAACTCTTCTAACTAGCTGCAGTAGGTGCATTCCTCCTTAGGATGAGACATCACCTTCCTGTATAAATTTTATGAGCATGTCTAATTTTTTGTATATGATATTCAGTTAGTTTGCAAATGTAAGGCATAATTGATACAAACATTTCTTACCGTTTGCTCAGAGTTTGAGATTTTCTTATCAATGATATCCTATTGAAACTTGTTGAAGCGTTGTACATTGTCGTACTGCTGCGCATCTGAGATGTGGAATCCACCAAAAAGATACGCTGAATATGGGCCTAATGATGAGGTGCGTTCAGATGCTTTCATTTATCTTTGCAACTTGAAAACTTGTAGCATTACAGGAGCATTGGAAACATGACATGAAATGCATGTTGAGATAATTCAAAGGGGATTTAAAAAGGGGAGTTCCATGTGGGAAACATGCTGGTAGAAATGTATACTGGATGTGGCTTTCATGGAGATGTTGCCAAGTTTTTGACAGGCTACCAGTTTGAAATACAGTTTCTTGGATTGTGAAGCTTTCAAGATATGTAGAATGTGGGAAAAAGGATTGCTATTTTTTCTATTTCTCTGAAAAATCCAAGAGGGAAAGAAAGGGGGGGCAACAAAAGACACAATGTGGACTCCGAAAATGGAGATACTGGTAATATTTTATTTCCTGAAAGGAGCTGGTCTTCATCTGGAGAATGGCAAGGTCCTCAGGACCATCAAGGGAGAATGAAAGATTTTAATAGTAAGATGTCACGCTTGGATAACGTTCTAAAGTAGCCTGTTATTTCAGGAACTCAAAGACTCAAAAACTCTGTATCACCAGACAAAATTTTGCTGAGAAAGGATCAAAAGCCTTCTGACAGTCTTACTTTCAATCAGCAGAACATCAACAACTTGGTGGGATTAAAGGCCATGGTTCCTATTCCTCAAGTATAGCTCCAATGCAAGTTGACATGTAGCGTATGGATAGACTCTGGCCGCAAAGTCAGATGAATGGAATACTTGCCAACAGATCTGATCTGAACATAGCAATGAGCCAACTGGCTCAATTCCAGGGTGTGGTCTCTCAGTAGGTTCCACAAGAATTTCAAGAGAGGTGGACACCCAACATCTCCTTCAATTTTAATACCGTCCATTGCTTCAAATGGGTTGGCGTCTGCTAATGTTGCAGCTCTGAAACTCCAACAGGCTCAAGCTCAGTATCTAAACTTCTAGGCTCAAGATCTTGGCGAGCTGCAGTTTACTCAGCAGGCTCTCTCCCAGATGCGAGGTGTGGTGCAACAAGGATTGGCAGCATTTGAAAGTGAGAATCACATGTTCACAGATGTTTGTAGGCATTGCTGCTCTTCTCATGGGAACAACATTAAGCCTACTCCCTTCCATTTGTGTGTGCATGACAAAGTTACAACTGGTTTTAGGGGACCTTCGCCAGCAAGACCTATAGCGACCTGCCAAAAGAGTTGAAGCTGCTGCGTGATTGATTTCATGAGTTTTTGCAGGGATTAGATCTGCAAACCTTTTCTAGATGTTTTGCAATACACTACATGCAGAGTATTTTGAGCACCCTATTTGGAGGTGTGAAGCCTATAGTGCTTAAAAGCTAACGCTTACGTTGCATTGCAGCAAAAACTGTTCCTGGTTAATACTCTTTGTATAGAGTATGCTGCGAAGAAGGCCGCTTTTCTGGTTAAAAAAGGGCCACTTTACTAGGGCCTATTGCGGAAGGAACAGAGGATTGAGGGGGAAAAAGCAACGGCATCTAGACCAACGACGGACGGAGTGGGCAGGTTTGTGTTCTGGAGGTAGAGGCTTGCTGCATTGGTGCTACACAGAGAATAATAGGTAAACCTCTGCGCTTGTGAAAGAGGAATTGTAGGGAGGAGGATTGATCGGGTGGAGTTTGATCACGCATGGACACACTGAAGAAATGTAAAAATAAGACAATCAATCATACGACGATATCATGTGATGTTGTCCTTCATCGATCCTTCTTTAAAGAGCTCCTAAATAGTCATCGTTCTAATACTCAGCTCTAAGACTAGGCTGCGATAACCTGAGGAAGATCCATACACAAGAGTGGCCTGGTCAACTTGTATGCATCAACATATTTGACCCATGTAAATAATTCCTGGTGCTGTTTGTATTGATAGCATAGATAGACAGACACAGAGAGAGAGAGACAAAGATTCTGACAGAGGATTTCAAAGAGGAAGATTTATTGATGAACCCTCAGCCCAAACAAAGTCTTTTGCCTATATAGGAAAAAGGTGTCACAAGAGCAACATTTCATACAAGTTACAGGTGTTGTTTCTCCCTTTCAAAGCAGTGGAGCAGTAGGGCCTGGGAGCAGGAGCACCACATTGCCTGATTGTGAAAGATTAGCAAGAGAAAGGCCTTTGCAGGAGCAGAATATGCTAAGAGAGGAGTGCCATAGGTTAATAGAAAGCCCACAGTATGTAGATTCTTCTGTGGCCAATGCTATACACTGAAGCTTAGAAATTTTTGCAACTGCTTTAGCTCAAGTGGACAAACTATGGGAGAGGAATGCAATGCTGGAGCATACTCAGGTCTTCCCAAACAGGACTTTCAATATGTAAAACATGACAAATCGGGCCTGGTAAAATGTGCTTCCCTGCACAAGAAGCCTATTATGTAAGAAGGAGCTTTAAAAATCCATATGATCATTATAGCTGAAGGATCTACAAATGCTACAGAATTAAATCAGGTGGTCTAGAACCAGTGGACTGATCAGATTGGAATTCATCTTGTATTTTGTAAACATCTTGGCAGTAATACAATTGTTACTTGGCATCATTTTCTCGTTTTTGCTTATTCACATGTTTGAACTTCTATCTTGAAATTTATCAAGGACTTCTGAAGTTGCAACATTGCTTTCGAAACCCTTCGACATCTTTGGTGAACCCGACGTGAAAGCGTCGCAGAAATTTCAGGATGGGAGATATTTCAGCCTCTCTTTCAGCCTCTTCTACAATTCCAGCTGCATCTTCTACTTCAGCTCCATCAATGACTGCTGCATCAAGTACTTCAATAGAGGATCTAAAGCAGATTTTGCAGAATATGTCCATGTATATGCAGCTCCAAAATCAGCAAACACAATTGTATATCAGCAGCAGCAACAATTGCATCAACAGCAGTTGTCTCAGCAAAGGCAACTCTATTCAAAGCAAGAGAATGCAAACAGTGCGACTAAGGCTATTGAAGCAGTTGAGAATGAGAAGAAGCTATTTGTCGGTCGTAATGTTTCAGCATATTTGAAGACATATGAGATCAAGATGGGGTTTTTTGAAGTTCCAGCTGAACTTATGAGTAAGTACTTCCTTCGTCTTGTCACACCTGCTTTGAGGGAAAAAGTGACTGATCTTTTTATTCAAAATACACATTGGCAATATTTTAAGAAGGCCCTGAAAGAAGAATATTTCCTTGAGGACTTTGGTATGGCTACTCGGCGGTCATTCGAGAGTGGGTTTACATGCCAAACAAAGGTCTAGCTGCTTCGGAGTTGATTCGAGAATTTGAAGAGAGGTATAGTCAACTTGATGCCATTGAACAAAGAGCATTGGATGTTGAAAAAGTTGAGCTTTTCTTGCAAGTTGCAGATCCTGCTCTTCAGGAAGAGTTGGGTGAGCTTCTTGAGGATCGCACGAAGCCTATGGGTCTTAAAATGGATTGGCAGGATGCTCAGGATGCAGTCTCAACTTTGACCAAGAGGAGGATATGGAAGACTCGCCTACAGAATGGTTCCATGACACCTACACCATCATTTGCTCCTATGCCTGCTTCTATCCCTGTTATTTCTTCTCCTCCTCAGCCAGTTTCTTGGCCTATGCTAGTGCCTACTGTTTCTACTCCACCTAATCCTCCTGTTCCACGACCGATGCCTACACCTTCGGCTCCAAAACCATCCGCTCCATCGGTGCCTACCTCTCTTGATGACATAATCAAAGACATAACGGATTTGACACTCGAGTCAGTTAAAGCGGAGTTGGTGGGAAAATTGAAAGAGCAGTTTGCTTCGACTGCGCCTACTACTTCTTCTAGTGCTCCTAGTGCACCTAGGAGAGATCGGAGATGTATTTGGTGCGATAGTACGGACCATCATCATTGCAGGGATTGTGAATCTTTTAAGGATGCAAGGAGGAAGAATTTGGTATATTGGGGGCAAGATGGTAAGATTTGGTTGACTGAGATAGGAGCTCCACTTGCTACCAACTTTGGTAAAGGTGGAATGAAGAAGTTAGTGGATGACATGGTTGCGCGTACTTCTTATGTGACAGCTAGAGGTGATGCTTCTGCATATGGAGTCCAGATTGAGAAGGGATCAGAGACTCAGTCAGCACTATGGACTTATGCTATGGAGACTGCAAACAAGGAAAAAATTCAGCAAACTGTTTTGACTAGTGCAGGCTCTAGTATCAGATCAGAGACAGGTTGGGATTCGCCTGTTGATAGGTACTCTATTTATGCTTATTTGGCTAAGTCTCATGGAGCAGATGTACTTGTTGAGGAGAAGTGTAAGAGGGATGAGGAAAATCCAAGTGCAGCTAAGAAGACTAGAGGGGGTGAGTTTGTTACTCCACCTACTGCAGGACCGTCTTCAAGACCAGGGCCAGATCGACAGATGGAAGATGCTCAAAAGAGAGAAAAGAGGCAAGAGCCTAGAGAGAGAAAGCAGCCAGGGTTTAGATTGATGTCCGATATTGAGACATCTATGGACATGAAGAAAATATTTAATGACAAGATACTTGGCAGTGAGGTGACTTTCACTATTTCTGAGGTTTTGGGCATCTCAGAAAGAGAGTTTCAGGATCAGTTTTAGGAGGTCCTGAAGCGGAAAAGACATGCATTGTCTACCACTGATACATAGGGAGTTTGGATTGGGGAGTTGGATGAGGATGAGGATGAGGTTATGGTTGAGAATGCTTCTGTTTTTCCGCAGGTAGAGAAGAGGGTTTAGCCTATGCATTATGCTGAAACTGATGAGCCTGTCTTGATACCGCGTAGTCACTTTTCGCGGAGCCATTGGGCTAGGGCAACTACAGAGACGATGGTAAAGATTGGAGAGAAACAGGTGCCTTATGTTGCATTGGTGGATCATGATTCAGAGATTAATCTCATAGTTCGTGGAGTTTATGAGAGTAACAGATGGCCTATGGATGTAGAGCATGGGTGGCGTATGAGAGCCGCCAATAACACTGCAGGTGATTTGTATGCTGCCTATCCTAGTGTCAAGGTTTTTATTGGTGATGTAGAGGAGGATTTTCATTTCTTTGTGCACGATTCATGCTCTTATCCTATAATTCTTGGACAGCCATTCATCACAGAGATGGGTATGGAAACAAAGGTCATGGATGATGGATCTGCTTATGCACGGATTTGCAGTAAAGATGGCATCAGAGCAGTTCAGTTTATGACTGTATGTGTGAACCATGTTAGAAATAGAGATACTCTTAGAGATGCACCTTTGCCCACTGTGAGGGATTCGGGTTTTCATTAGGTACCGCCGTTTCGCGAGACGACGATGGTACAGAGCAGAGGAGATTGGAGTTCTCGCCTCCTGGAAGTGGTGTTTTCTCCTCAGGTTTTGTTGGGATTTCAGCAAACAGTTCGATGAGCTATCAGAAGTTTTCTAGGTTGCCTAGAGCTGCCAGGCAGTATATATGCAGGAAGGAGAAAAATTTGAAAAATGCGGGAATTTTGGAGGATGATGAGCACATAGATGGGATGTATGACAGTATGATTTGTGCAGATACAATGGAAGAGATGAAAGATATGCTGAAAACTGATATGCAAAGTTGTCACAGTAATGTATTAGTGCAGTCCCTGGACATGTTTCATGAAATTGCAGATTTTGTGTCACAGATTGAGTCAGAGGCTGAGATAACTCAGCAAAGAGTGTTGAGTGCTGAAGAAATTCAGCAAACAGAGTTTCCAGCTGGTTATGATCAGCTTTCAGAGACACAGAGGGCTGAAAACTTTCAGCCAACAGAGTTTACTACTGAAACATTTCAGCATTCAGAGTTTAGGGTTGTTCCTATGCAGTCCATAGAGCAGAGGGCTGAGGATATTCAGCCACTGAAGTGCAGAATTGCTGATTTACAGCAAGATTTGAGTAATGCAGAAGTGCATAATGAAGCCAGTGTTGACACGAAATACAAAACTGTGGATAAGAAGGTGAAGCCAGTAGCTGTACCGCTTCCACCTGACAGTGATCAGCAAATAGAGAGGGCTGCTAAAGAGCCAATTTTGAGGAATCCAGAGCATATTGGTCATAAATTTTCAACAGAGACTCTTGCTGAATTGAAAATTAGAAATGGTGATTTCTTGCTACCCATAGAGAAGCAATGCTTTCAGGAGATGCTTGAGCGACTTGGAAGGGGATTTGCTTTTTTCCCGCATGAGATTGGATGTGTGAATCCTGATATTGTTGCTCCTATGGTCATTTTTACTATTCCTCATATTCCATGGAATCTCCGACCTATTCCAGTGCCTAAGGCACACCTGCCAAAGCTGATTGATTTATTGAATGAGAAAATCAGGATGGGAATCCTTGAGCCTTCATCTGCACCATACTCAAACAGGTGGTTTACAGTTTCAAAGAAGAATGGTACTCTCCGATTTATTCAGGACATGCAGCCAGTGAACAGAGTTACTATCAGGAATGTTGGTATAGGTCCACTTGTGGATGAGTTTGCAGAAGCATTTGCTAGACGTGCCATCTATTCTTTAGGTGATTTGTATTCAGGATATGATCAGTTTCAGCTGGCTTTGGAAAGCAGGGACATAACCACCATGAGAACTCCTATTGGGCTTGTCAGGATGTGTACCTTGCCTCAAGGTGCCACTAATTCTGTTGCGCATATGATGAATGCCATGCATAAGGTCCTTCGTGATTATATACCTCAGCTTACCATGCCTTTCTTGGATGATGTGCCCATTAAGGGGTGTGCAGAAGAAGAGAAAAATGAGAGTCTAAATGAGCAGGGATGCAGATCCTTTGTGAGTGATCATATTTCAGCATGTGAGAAGATTTTGGCCAGGTTAGAAGAAGTGAACTTGACACTTTCAAGGCAAAAATCAGTTTTTGGAGTGAATGAGGTTGTCATTGTTGGACATATGTGTGGATATTGTGGCAAGAAACCCTCACCTGATAAGGTGAATGCTATAGGCAAGATTGCGGAGTATTGTTCTACCACTTCAGAGGTACAGAGATTCATTGGAGCTTGTGTGTTTTATATGATTTGGATACCTCATTTTGCACACATAGCAGATTGTTTGTATCAGCTGCTTCGAAAGGGGCAGAAATTCTATTGGGATGAGAGCCACACTAGAGCCATGCGGAAATTTAAGAAGTTATTGCAGGATGCTCCTACTCTCAGGAAAGCGGATTATAATTGTGGAAGGCCTATTGTATTGGCAGTTGACACTAGTCCAATTGGCATAGGTTGGGTTGTGGGTCAAGATGATGCAGATGGAAACAGGTATGCTATTCGGTTTGGGGCGAAAGTCCTAAACGAGAGACAGAGGAGATACCCACAAATCAAGAGGGAGCTACTGGGGATTGTCACGGCTCTCAAATGTGACAAGGAGTACTTTATTGGAGCTTCAGTTGTGGTAGAGACAGATTGCTTGCCATTGATTGGTATAATCACGAGTTGCTCTACTCCGGATATAGCTATGCTGAGATGGATTGCATACATCAAGTCATTAAATCCGGAATTTAAACACATAGCAGGGAAGGATAATCGAGTGGTAGATATGTTGTCTAGAGCCAGATATGATGATGAGGAGACTCTACTTGCAGAAGAGGATGATACAGAAATTTCAGCCACTATGGTTGATCATGTTTGTCATGTCTATGATATTGTGGCTTTCATAGAAGAACTCTATGTTGGAGATTGGTTGTAGATTGGCACGTACCTTAGTACACTAAGCAAAAGAGATGAATGGATAGATGAAGAGTTCAAGAAGATCAGAAGGAAAGCCTATGGTTATTTTCTCAAGGACGGATTTCTTTGGAAGCATCCGAAGAAAAGAGGCGGATTACCTTTACGGGTTGTCTGCGATAGAGAGACACAGTTATAGTGGGCTGGTCATAGATGAGTGTGGGCTACTTTTGAGAAAATCAAGGAGAAATATTGGTGGAAAGGCATGTATAGAGATGTTTCTCACTTTGTTGAGACTTGCAGAGACTGCCAGATGTATTCGGTAGTGCGTCATCGAGATGAGCTTCATCCGACCTATCTGCTATGCATTCATTATAAATGGGTAGTTGATTTGGTTACTATGCCTATGGGTCTATGGCAGATGAGGTATATTGTTTTGGCTAGAGAGGATCTTACCAATCATGTTGAGGGCAGATCTTTGAGAACGAAGACCACTAGTGCAGTGCGTAAGTTCTTATTGGAGGAAATTTTCTGCAAGTATGGTTGTGTGGGTAAGATCACTGCGGATCATGGTGAATTGGATGCAGATGAAGCTAGGGAGTTTTTCTCTCAGCCCAAGGACTCTTAGCTCTATGAGAGCCAAGTTAGAGCCCAAGGACTTTCATATGGGAAATGGAACTAACTACAGCATATAATCCAGAGGGAAATGGAAAGAGTGAAAGAGGGCATCCGCCGATAGTGAAAGCATTAGCCAAAGCATGCAGAGGACGGATTGGAGAATGGCCAAAACTTTTACCATTTGCTTTGTGGGCTGATCGTACGACTCATAGTGTTACCACAGGATATATGCCTGCAGAGTTGATGTATGGTCAGAAACCTGTTATGCCGACTGAGACTTGTGCTTTGACTTGGTCAGTTTTACCTTGGCAGGAGGATTTGACGAGAGGGGAGCTCTTAGCTCTTCAGATTCGACAGTTGGAGAGAAGACCAGAGGATATTCAGCTAGCTATTGACAGGTTGAAGGTTGCTAGACTAAGAAATAAGGACAGGTTTGACAGCAGGCATCACTTGTGGCCTAGAGCAATAGAAGAGGGAGATTGGGTATTGGTCTTTTATAGCAGCCTTGAAAATCAGCAAACTGCACTTCGGAAGATGGTGAAAAGATGGTTTGGGCCATACATAGTCAGACATGTGTTTGATAATACAACATATGAGCTGACAGAATTGGATGGGACAGTGCTTAGAGTGCCTATTGCTGGAAAAAGAATCAAGATTTTCAAGAAAAGAGATGATGAAGATTATGCATTGGAAGAATTTGCAAAAGAGCAATGAGAAGAAACTCCAATGGAAGAGACAAATGATATGACAGATAATCTTGTTGATATACCGGAAATGCATAATGAAGAGATTGAACTGTTTGTGGATCTTGATGATAATGATCATGGGTAGTTGGCCCATCCGGAGGATGCACAGGATTAGAGGGGGTGAATGTCGTACTGCTATCCATCTGAGATGTGGAATCCACCAAAAAGATACGCTGAATATGGGCCTGATGATGAGGTGCGTTCAGATGCTTTCATTTATCTTTGCAACTTGAAAACTTGTAGCATTACAGGAGCATTGGAAACAGGACATGAAATGCATGTTGAGATAATTCAAAGGGGATTTAAAAATGGGAGTTCCTTGTGGGAAACATGCTGGTAGAAATGTATACTGGATGTGGCTTTCATGGAGATGCTGCCAAGTTTTTGACAGGCTACCAGTTTGAAATACAGTTTCTTGGATTGTGAAGCTTTCATGATATGTAGAATGTGGGAAAAAGGATTGCTATTTTTTCTATTTCTCTGAAAAAGCCAAGAGGGAAAGAAGGGGGGGCAATAGAAGACACAATGTGAACTCTGAAAATGGAGATACTGGTAATATTTTATTTCCTGCAAGGAGTTGGTCTTCATCTGGAGAATGGAAAGGTCCTCAGGACCATCAAGGGAGAATGAAAGATTTTAATAGTAAGATGTCACGCTTGGATAACGTTCTAAAGTAGCCTGTTATTTCAGGAACTCAAAGACTCAAAAACTCTGTATCACCAGACAAAATTTTGCTGAGAAAGGATCAAAAGCCTTCTGAGAGTCTTACTTTCAATCAGCAGAACATCAACAACTTGGTGGGATTAAAGGCCATGGTTCCTATTCCTGAAGTACAGCTCCAATGCAAGTTGACATGTAGCGTATGGATAGGCTCTGGCCGCAAAGTCAAATGAATGGAATACTTGCCAACAGATCTGATCTGAACATAGCAATGAGCCAACTCGCTCCATTCCAGGGTGTGGTCTCTCAGTAGGTTCCACAAGAATTTCAAGAGAGGTGGACACCCAACATCTCCTTCAATTTTAATACCGTCCATTGCTTCAAATGGGTTGGCGTCTGCTAATGTTGCAGCTCTGAAACTTCAACAGGCTCAAGCTCAGTATCTAAACTTCTAGGCTCAAGATCTTGGCGAGTTGCAGTTTACTCAGCAGGCTCTCTCCCAGATGCGAGGTGTGGTGCAACAAGGATTGGCAGCATTTGAAAGTGAGAATCACATGTTCACAGATGTTTGTAGGCATTGCTGCTCTTCTCATGGGAACAACATTAAGCCTACTCCCTTCCATTTGTGTGTGCATGACAAAGTTACAACTGGTTTTAGGGGACCTTCGCCAGCAGGACCTATAGCCGCCTGCCAAAAGAGTTGAAGCTTGTGCGTGATTGATTTCATGAGTTTTTGCAGGGATTAGATCTGCAAATCTTTTCTAGATGTTTTGCAATACACTACATGCAGAGTATTTTGAGCACCCTATTTGGAGGTGTGAAGCCTATAGTGCTTAAAAGCTAACGCTTACGTTGCATTGCAGCAAAAACTGCTCCTGGTTAATACTCTTTGTATAGAGTATGCTGCGAAGAAGGCCGCTTTTCTGGTTAAAAAAGGGCCGCTTTACTAGGGCCTATTGTAGAAGGAACAGAGGATTGAGGGGGGAAAAGCAACGGCATCTAGACCAATGAGGGACGAAGTGGGCAGGTTTGTGTTCTGGAGGTAGAGGCTTGCTGCATTGGTGCTACACAGAGAATAACAGGTAAACCTCTACGCTTGTGAAAGAGGAATTGCAGGGAGGAGCATTGATCGGGTGGAGTTTGATCATGCATGGACACACTGAAGAAATGTAAAAATAAGACAATCAATCATACGGCGATATCATGTGATGTTGTCCTTCATCGATCCTTCTTTAAAGAGCTCCTAAATAGTCATCGTTCTAATACTCAGCTCTAAGACTAGGCTGCGATAACCTGAGGAAGATCCATGCACAAGAGTGGCCTGGTCAACTTGTATGCATCCACATATTTGACCCATGTAAAGAATTCTTGGTGCTGTTTGTATTGACAGCACAGACAGACAGACATAGAGAGAGAGAGACAAAGAGTCTGACAGAGGATTTCAAATAGGTAGATTTATTGGTGAACCCTCAGCCCAAACAAAGTCTTTCGCCTATGTAGGAAAAAGGTGTCACAAGAGCAACATTTCATACAAGTTACAGGTGTTGTTTCTCCCTTTCAAAGCAGTGGAGCAGTAGGGCCTGGGAGCAGGAGCACCACATTGCCTGATTGTGAAAGATTAGCAAGAGAAAGGCCTTTGCAGGAGCAGAATATGCTAAGAGAGGAGTGCCATAGGTTAATAGAAAGCCCACAGTATGTAGATTCTTCTGTGGCCAATGCTATACACTGAAGCTTAGAACTTTTTGCAACCGCTTTAGCTCAAGTGGACAAACTATGGGAGAGGAATGCAATGCTGGTGCATACTCAGGTCTTCCCAAACAGCACTTTCAATATGTAAAACATGACAAATCGGGCCTGGTAAAATGTGCTTCCCTACACAAGACGCCTATTATGTAAGAAGGAGCTTTAAAGATCCATATGATAATTATAGCTGAAGGATCTACAAATGCTACAGAATTAAATCAGGTGGTCTAGAACCAGTGGACTAATCAAATTGGAATTCATCTTGTATTTTGTAAACATCTTGGCAGTAATACAATTGTTACTTGGCATCATTTTCTCATTTTTGCTTATTCACATGTTTGAACTTCTATTGTTACTTCTGAAGTCGCGACATTGCTTTCGAAACCCTTCGACAACGTGTTCTATAGACAAGTGATACTTTCATCTGATTATAAGCTTGCATTGAGAGCAAGGACACTAGACACATTGATTAAGGTACACCTCGCGATCTTGGACATTGAAACCATCATGATTTTCCATTTTGTCTATGTTACGACAAACAACAAGTTTTTGTTCTCATTCTCATTTTCTTTTTTTTTTTTGCCTCCCCTCATCCTTTTTTGTTTCTTTCTCCCCCTCTATTTCTATAAATGTTTCTTTATCCCCCCATCTTCCCTCCCCACTCTCACTTCTTTTCTCTTTTCCTATCCCTCCCATCTTTTCTCTATGTCTTTCTCTCGTTTTCTCTTCATTTGCACTTGATGCACCTCACTAAAATAAAAATCAAAGATAAAAAATAAAAAACTCATAAAACAAAGCATTGAAAGACTCTCTCTCCCTACCCCTCTTTCTGTCTCTCTTCCCCCTCTACCATTCTCTTTCTATAATTTTGTTCTATGTAATTCTCTCATTGTTTTTGTTTTTCTCTATTTTTCTCACTCTATTTATTGTTTTTTCTATGTCTCTTTTTCTCCCTCTTTTTGTCTCTTTTTCTCCAATTCTCTTTCTAGCTCTTTTTTTCCCCACTATCCTTCTTCACTTTATTTCCCTTTTATCCACCTCTCCCATGACTCTCTATTTCATATTCTCTCCCCCCTCTCTTTCTTTTTCTTTGTTGCCCCTCTCTTTGCTCCCTCTTTTTTTCCCACTATCCTTCTTCTTTTTATTTTACCCTTTTATCTACCTCTCCCTTCACTCCATGTTTCATGTTCTTCTTTCTCTCTTTCTTTTTCTTTGTTGCCCCTCTCTTTGTTTCTCTTTGTCCCCTCGTTTTCTCACTCATTTTCCTCTCTCCCTCCCTTTCTCTCTCTTTTTTTTTCCCACTATCCTTCTTCCACTACAACAAAAAGGCCTCTTAGATGCACTTTTAGATGCGATTTTTGAATATAGAGAAAATCTTACAGGTGCGTCTATCCGCCCCGTCTATTTGCGCGTCTATAGCCTCGCATCTATTATCGCATATATAAAGGAATTTACACACAAAAATAGACGCGCAACAGACGCACATATACACGCGTGAATAAAGCGTATAAAAAAACCAAAATTGTTATTTATTTAATTTATACGCCAGCTTGAAGTTTTAAGGTAAACATATGAATGACAAATATTTTGATGTTGTCATGAATTAGGTTGAATCATGTCGTTGTGATCACCTAGTGCGGTGCATGTTAATGAGTCAACGAGCACATCCTCAAGTGAGGATGGAACATTACGTCTTCATAATCGAGATGCATGGCTACGACAAAAAATTAAATGCATGTGTGATTATTGTCGAGGGTGTATTTTTCGAGCACTTTGAATTGCAATGTCACACCTCAGCTTGTATAGAGAATGGGACCGAGAAAAATCATTGGTATTCATTGTTTTTCTTAAACTCTAAGATTGCTAGTCTATGTTACTCAATATATATCAACGTACATGAAACTCCCTTTTGTGGTTGAGCAAGATGCGGTACCACATCCTCAGATGATCCCTCCCAGGCATCGAGAGGCTGCAAAATGTGGACGCGAGGAGGCAGAGTCTTCAAGAAGAGTGGAGACTCACGACCATGATAGTAGCCCTCATGAAATACCCCATCAAGTCATAGAGGATGAGATTTTGGACAGCATGGTACAACATCTATTTTCACAACCGGTTCAGGGAGAAGGTCACTCTACGAAGCCACATGATCCACTATATGTAGTGTCATCTACTCCATTGTATGAAGGTTGTACGTACTCCGTTATTCATGCGTCCCTCGAGATACTTAACTTGCAAACAATTTATTGATGGAGTAATGTCAGTTTGGATGCGTTATTAAAGTAGGTATCAATTCAGTTTGGCTTATGAATCATAATATTAATTGTTCTATTTTGAAATCAGACAGAAATATATGTTTGTGGTTTTTTAACTCACTTTTAAAATATATGTAGGTTATTATCACAAATGCTTTCAAAAGGAAAAAAATTGCCAACTAAGAGAGAGCAAGCAAGACATTACTTGACATCTCTGGGAGGCCTCGATTATGTCAAGATCCATGCATGTGTCAATGATTGTGTCTGGGATTCATGAGTTCGCACGAGAGTGTCCTATTTTTTGTGAATCAAGATACGAAGTGGAGATGAAGTAAATGGATGTTCCTCGTAAGGTTTTGCGATATTTTTTTATTGTTCCATGTATAAAACTTATGTTCAAGTGTAAGTCTATTGGAAAGCTCATATCATGACATGCTAGTCATCGTTCAAGTGATGGAAAATGGAGGATCCCTGCAGACACACTGGCATAGCAACATATAGATAATTTGTGGCCCATTTTCAAAGAAGAGCCAAGAAATTTGAGATTTGGTTTAGGTATGGATGGAATCAATCCATTTGGCATCAAAAGCACATCATACAGTGCATGGATAGTGGTATTGGTGAACTATAATATTCCTCCATCGATGGCAATTAAAAAGGGACATGTAATGTTGTTCCTTCTGATTCTTGAAAAGCACAAGGTAAAAAACACGGACATTTACTTAGAGCCTTTGATTGAAGAGTTAGAAATGTTATGGGAAGGTATTGAGGTGCAAGATACAAGCGCATCTGTATCCTCTAGAGATTTCACATTGAAGGCCATGTTGTTTTGGACCATGCATGACTTTCCAGGATACAGAGAGTGTTTAGGTACATGTATATAACTCTAGATTTGAAATTCAAGACTTGAATCAATTGGATTTTATTAATTCACTTGTTTTCTCAGGTTTAACCACATCAGGATATCATGCATGTCCTATTTGTGGTCCCTCTCTAGTTTCCTCTAGGCTGGCACGTTTAAAGAAGGTTATCTACGACAATCATCATCGATTTCTTCCTATTGACCATCCCAAATATGTTCTTCCTACTAATGGAATTACTCCACAATCTCTAACCATTCGAGATTGGAAGGAGAGATGGATTAATGCCGACAGCCACCCTCCACTCAGCATGAGTCGGTAAGAAGTGTATTTCTCTCGATTGACTTTAAAGTATTTAGCATGATGAATTATTTACATAATATATTGTTTGTTTGTTAGGTTCTCTATATTTTTTTGTCTTCCGTACTGGACTGAACTCAAAATCAATCACCTGTTGAATCCCATGCACATATTCAAAAATGTTGTATCTACATTATGAGATCACTTGACAGGGGCTCATGATTCAGTCAATGTAAGGGAGGATTTACGTAACATTAGTCACATGAGATGAGCCTGGGCACGCATTGGACCCAGAGGAAAGATTGAGCTACCCCATGCACCTTGGATGTTGTCAAAGAACGAGGAAAAAATAGTGAAGGAACAAATATGTAGCTTTCGAACACCCATAGGATGTATGAGATGTTTCAAGGGAGCCTTCATAAAGAAAAAGAAAAGAGGTGTGGAGCAACTATTTGGTTTGAAGTGCCACGATTGGCACAAAATGATTCAAGTAAGGGTATCTCTAACCATGAATATAGTAATTAGTGGAGTAACTATGTGTAAACTTTGGGGTATGATGACTTTTTCCTCAACTAATCATTTGATCTATGAATATTGTTTACATTCAGTTCGTACTTCCTACTAGCATATCCCATTGTGTATCCAAAGATGTACGTGATATCATTTACAAGATGGGAGAGCTTGTGAGGTGTGTATACATTGTATTTTTTCATTATATATCTTTGAATTTCTACACAAAAGAAAACAATTCTCAAATACATCCTGACAGATACGTGAGCTCGAAGGAAATTGATCCAAACACATTGCAAGATGCTCGAGTATTATCTGTTGAGGTGGTTTGTTTGGTGGAGGAAATTTTTCCTCGATCCATTTTGACTACTCAATTACATTTACTCGTACATTTGATTGATGAGATCGCACTTTGTGGGGCAGTTTATGCAAGGTGGATGTTTTTTCTTGAGCGCTTCTTGAAAACCTCGAAAGATTTTGTGAGGCAAAAAGCATGGCCTGAGGGAAGCATGGCTGAGGGTTGGTTAGTGCAATAATCCCTTGTTTATATCTCTGAATATCTTGCTGAAGTGGACCCCTCTCAACCACGACTATGGAAAGATGATGAAGACTTGAGGATGACCTCTATAATACCTCAAGGAAAAGGAATGAGTAAAGTGCTAACAAAAGAAGAACTTCGTAAGTTAAATAGTTTTTGTGTGCTCAATAGTGATGTACTGAGAAAATGGGTGACACTATATAATGAAGCAAGGGAAAGAAGAAAAAGCGAAAGACAAGCATTTCGCACCAGATATGGACGTAATGTCTCATTTTCACATCATCTAAATGCGCTCCCACATCATATTGATATAGATTGGTTACATGAGGAAATTGAGAGAATGGAAAAAGAGGAGGAAATTAATATATCTCAAGAAGAGTGGGAATACACATGAGGTTTCTTATCAAAGGTTAGACATACAATCAATTAATTTGTTTTTATAAATTATATTTTATATAAATAATTGACATATTTGATCTTTTATTTTTTACTACTAGTGCACATTATTCAATGCTATTTGGTGTGAGGGTAAATATATTTGAACTCAACTTATAGATGAAAAGAGAAATACCCAAGATTGTGGTGTCCTTGCTCACTTCGAGGATGCCAATGGTACCATGGAAGGTTATTGTGGCTTGATCCAAGATATTCTGAAGCTTGACTTGAGACAATTCTTTATATATGTACTGGATGTGAAGTGGTTTAAAGAAGTGGTAACAAATGGTGAGCATTGCACAATCAAACATCATCCAAGTGGTTTTGTAATCATTCACTCTACAAAATTTTACCAAAACAAGAATGACACATTAGTACTATCTCAACAATGCGAGTAGGTATATATGCAAAAGATAATTTTTTAATATGTATACATGTGATACATATACACAATATAATAAGTATTTAAGTTTCTTGCTTTTGTTTTTCAAATACAGGTTGTGTATCATCCAATGGTAAACAATAACCGATGGTGGTATGTCATCCCTATATCTAATCGTTCAAAACCAATATATGGTAATATTACTGACATGGAGATAGCAGATGAAAATCCAACAATTAATGATGATGTACATGATGACACCATAATGGATGATATGCGTGATATAGTACAAGATGAACCTCGCAAGGATGTTGAAGGAAACGTAGAAGAAGACAATAATGTGATTATTGATGATATTGATGAAGTTATTGAGCAATATAGCAACACATCTGATAGTGGGATAGACTTATTTGTTTCGTTACCTCTTGGTAACATAGACCTAGAAGTAGATAGTTTAGCAAGGGCTAATCTCATTGAAGATGAGATGGATCATTCACTGTAACATACTTAATTTGCTTAATGATTCAATGTGTATTCTTAATTCTATGGTTTTTATCATGCGCACACGTGCATACTCAAGAATCAATAGTCAAGTTTAAAGCTAAATTGAATTTTTCATAATAAAAATGAAGTATTTTTTATCATCTTTCAGTAGAGAAATTACGAGATACATATTGCAATGCTTGCTACTAATTGTATAATAAGGTTTCTGTCGCTTGCCGCTAATTACCTATATCAGGCTTGTCAACTGGAGAAACTGCCATTCATTAGAGAACAATGAAAAAATAATTATTAACTCTGGTTTTTTTATTCAATGATTCAATGTGTATTCTTAATTCTATGGTTTTTATCATGCGTACACGTGCATACTCAAGAATCAATTTCAAGAGGTTAAATAATTATTAACTCTGCTTTTTTTATTATATTAAGTCTAATTTCAGGTGGTTAAATAATTGCATGTCTGGAGGCACGTCTATATTGGTGTCTATTTACACAGTTATATAGACACAAAATTCGCCTCTATTTACACGCTCTTTTACACACACATATAGACGTAATGATAGACGCGCCCGACTTTGCGCATCTAACATGCGTGTCTATGCCTCGTTTCTGTTGTAGTATTCTCTTTACTTTACCCTTTTATACACCTCTCCCTTCACTCTCCATTTTGTGTTCTCTCCTCCCTCTCTTTCTTTCTCTATTTCTCTTTCTTTGTTGCCCCTCTTTTTTTTTCTCTCCATCCCGTCATTGTTTTCTCACTCATTCTTCTATGTCCCTACCTTTCTCTCTTTCTTTGTTATATTTCATCTTTATTTTCTCTCTATCATTCTCTCTTCCTTTTCCTTTCTTCTTCTTCCTCTCTCATTTCCTATCTTCTTCCTCGATGCATTTCATTCTCAAGAAAAAAAAAAAAAAGAACAAAGCACAAGAACAAACCCAGAGGAGGCAATGTACTTACCGCAAAGGCCTAAGGATGGATTCTTTGTCTCCTGTTCATGACATCCCCTCTTTATCCTTTGTGCACTTCTCCCTCTTCTTCATGTACAGTGGTGGTAGTGAGTAGCTCTCTTTCTCTCTCTTTCTCTCCCTCTCCCTTCCAAAGCCATTATCTCTTTCACTCTCTCTTTTGCTCTCTCTCAAATGCTTTGCGCAAAATGTCACGCTCATGTTTTCGCCACTTTTTTTTCTCAAAGCAGCATCACTATTGGCGTCACTATTTGCATAATAGCGATGTAAATAGTGACATCACTATTTTGTTTTGGAAAGCACTGTTGCTATATCCCCATTCGCTTGTAGTGCTTGTTTGTGTGGATTCTACAAAGATACATATGCTATGATCCTACGAGCCAGTTAGTACTCCTCTATCACATTGAGATTCTAAATAGGGTGGCTTTAGAGGTTGCTATAAAGATAAACATATAGTGTCTCCCTCTCATTGATCAAATTAATTCCCATTGCCCATATTGGCTATACTTATAGGGATTTCCACTTGTGTGACACCTTGATTTGCTCAACCATCTACAAATGGCACTCCTATAGGTGGAACTTCTATAGATACACTAGGTATGCATGGATCTGCTAATTGTTCTCAAAATTTTGCTCTCACATGGTAAAGGATGTATACTAGTCATGATATGCCTTGAAACAAGGTATACATAAAGACATGGTTTGACTGCACTCATCAACAAGCTCTCTACATATGGTGGTTCGATACTTCATGTTTCTTGGATAATTTGTTATATCATGACAAGCTTTTGGATGGTGACTAGTTATAGGAGCTTGGATTCTTAGAGTACCCTTCTCTTTTTTGCCATGTACTCTATATCTACTATTTTCCTTCTTTGTTAATATATATTGATGGTAAAGTATTATGAAATTATATACCATAGCTTACTATGCCTTTTTTGGATAGCATGCCAATCAAAGGGTGTGCATAAGAGGATAAACGTAAAGGATTGAATGAATAGGGATACACAAGATTTGTTACAAGGCATGATATCCAAAAAAGGCATTGTTAATATATACTGATGGTAAAGTATTATGAAATTATATACCATAGCTGACTATGCCTTTTTTGGATAGCATGCCAATCAAAGGGTGTGCGTAAGAGGATAAATGTAAAGGATTGAATGAATAGGGATACACACGATTTGTTACAAGGAATAATTCTGACCATGAAAATATTTTTAAGAGCCTAAACACCATATTGGGGAATATGGGAATTTCACATAAGTTTGGGACACATGGTCAAATCTTTGGATTTGTCATAACTTGAACACTAACTCCAGATTGAGTGCTCTGTAGCTCAATAGATTTTGTTTTTCAAGTGTTTTTCAATGATAGGTCACATCATATGGTTTTGAGAAACTTATGGGCATGTTATCCAAGTGCCACCTTTTTAGTATTCAAAGAATGAAAATCAGGATTCCCAAACTCACTAATATTGTGTTCCTAGAAGAGGTAACTCTTACTACTATTTTAGGACAAAAGTCAGTTATTTGGAAGTAAATGAGGTTTTGATTGTGGATCACATGTCTATGCTATGCCATGTTGCTATCTCTAGTAAAAGTGAATGGAAGAGGCTTGCATGTCACTTTCAATGCAAAAGTTTTTGGGAGCTTGCATGTTTTATCTCATTTGCATTCCTCATTTTTCAAAAATTACAAATTCTCTTTATCATTTACCAAGAAAAGGAAAGAAATTTCATTGGGGTAGAATATATACAAAGGCTATGAGAAAGCTAAAGTGTTTGTTGTAGACTACATCTTGATATCCATTATTCATGGTTGTCCTAGCAACTGAAATTGCAAGAGGCCAAGGAAAACCAAATGCACTTACCCTATGATATCAAAGGTTTTTAGACCACAATTTATAGAGAGCATAATAACCTCTACAATTAATACCTACAATGTCACACATCATGACTATTTCATAAGGTTTCACAATCCCTTTCATGTCTCTCACTAACTCTTTTAGAGTTTGACCCCTAAAATTTCCATTTTGGGGTGATCGAAGAATCCTTAAGATATCTTTTATATTCATAGTTTCTTATAAAAGACTCATTTTCTCCTTGTTCTCTTCAATACAATGCCTAAAATATGGGAGATAAATTTCGTTGCAAGACTTAGTCTCCTCTTTACACAAGTCAATTAAAATTTTTAGCAAACCTTTTCTTTCAATAAATCCTACTAGAGTTTTGTTTAAGTGTAATAATTTTCCTTGCAAGGACTTAGCATTTTCTCGAATGTCAGCCTTGTTCATTAGCCTAGAAGTAGTTTTTTGTGTAGTTGTTAATGCTTCTCTCATTTTAAGCATCTATCTTGTG
Source organism: Lygodium microphyllum (assembly GCF_053477565.2). Classification (NCBI taxonomy): domain Eukaryota; kingdom Viridiplantae; phylum Streptophyta; class Polypodiopsida; order Schizaeales; family Lygodiaceae; genus Lygodium; species Lygodium microphyllum. Next base: position 37,519,145 of record NC_141150.1, read on the forward strand.
CATACTAAAGAGACAAAACATAATTGCATGTGATACCAAAGCATTCCATCACAACCATCTCTAATATATCTTATAAATTCATGAATATTGAGAAAAGGAGGAGATTTACCTATGGAAGGGTCTTCTAGATAATTATCTCCACCTACCAACAAATTGATATGGTTTTCTTCCGTCAAATTGTAATTTGTTAGCTTTCTCCTTGTCCAACTATGCTCAATGATGCATACTTCTCCAAGATGAACAAACTAGATCTATTTGAGTAGCAAGTTTACATTTGCATGCACTTGAGCTTGTGTTATTTGAAGAGGTATTGTTTGACATTTTAGTAGAATAGAATCAACTAGGAGATATTATCACAAAGAAGAAAATCAAGTCTAGAACAGAGAATGACACAAAAAATGAGCCTGGAAGAACAAATGAATGTGTTGTGGTATAAAAATCTCAGCTATGCAAAATTCTGCAAGTTCTAAGAGGAAAACCATAAAAAAGATGACCCTTGACATGGATTACAGAATGGAGGCATTTAATAACAAACATGCTCAATGAATCATATATTCCCTTATTAACTACATCTAAAATACCAAATTTAGATAGTTCATTACTTTAAAACCTATTCTAATTAGAAACTTAACTATTTTCTTACAAGTTCTATTTGGAAAACGTTTTTGGTCATCCTAATGTCTTAAAGACCTTGGAGAATAGTAAGGTTGAAACTCTCTTTAATTTTAGTCAAATCAAAGGGGATTTGATCATCCATTGTCTCTAACGATTGTGCTTAAGGGTAAATGAAAATCTCTTCACCAACATTGAATCATTTTTTAAAGATTGGGAGGATATTACCATTATGAATAACAGTGGACAATAAGCACCACTCAAAGGCACTTGAAGCATTGGGAATTTATTCAAGAATTGATTAATCTTTGCATGGGATTGGTACTTCAATAAGAAATAAAGATTTCTTATCACTTTGAGATGGTGTATTGATCAAATCAAGTCTTCATTAATGGGTTCAAGACATACATTTGATGTTGATCTCTTTAATCTCCATTTCCATCCAATTTATTAGCCTTCTCCACTTGTTCAAGAGAGAGATTAAGGGTTATTTACTTTCATGGAAAGAGCATATATAGTTGGTTTTGGGATTGATTTGGATTGTGCTTGCATCTCCAGGGTATGGGTACTTAGTGGATGAGAGAAATGAGCTCCCGATCATGAATATTGAGGGGAGGAGGGTGATGGCATGCATGAGGAAATTATACCATTAGATATTTAAGTACAATGTTCTAGATCATTGGAAAAGTATATCATAGGAAATCAAGGAGTACGTGATCGCATCCTTATACGAAGACTTCTTAGTACTTGAAGTGGCTAATCGATTCTTAATTAAATGCATGATGGACTGCATATGTGCATATATTCTAGCATTTACAGCCATTTGAGAAATAATTACAAGGACACAATAAGGATATAGGGGCATAGAAATGGGTAGTTGCAGCGTATATTAGTAGCCTCAAGGCAAATATTGACGCAAATAGCTATGGTACTCAAAGGAAAAAAAGTGGATGAAACTCGAGTACGGAATTTTACCGCAAATAGTGAAAGAGATTGTTTGTTTGGGAGAGAGAGGGAGAGGAAGAGAGAAAGAGAGAAAGAGAGAGAAGGAAAGCTTCTCACCACCACTGCTGCCGCCGTCACCATTTCCGAAGAAAATGAGGAAGTGCATGAAGAAAGAAGAGGGGCCGTTGCAAAGAGGAGATGAAGAATCCATCCTCGGGTCTTTGTGGTGAGCACATTGCCCCCTCTTGGTTTTTTTTTGTTCTTATTTCTTTTGTTTTGTTTTTTTTGTTGAGAATGAGGTGCATTGAGGGTGAAAAAGAGGAAATGAGAGAGAAAATGAGAGAGAGAGAGAAGAAGAAAGCAAAAGGAAGAGAGCATGAGAGAGAGAGAGAGAATAAACATGAAAGATAACAAAGAATGCAAAAAAGAGAGAGGGAGAGGGAGGGAGAGAGGAGAATGAGTGAGAAAACACGAGGGGTGGAGAGAAACAGAGAGAGGGTTTGTCGTGAAGAGGAGACAAACAATCCATCTCCCTCTTCGTTTGTTCTTGTTCTTCTTTCTTTCTTTTTTGTTTTTCTTGAGAATAAGGTGCATTGAGGGAGAAAGAGAAGAAATGAGAGAGAGAAAGAGAGAGAGAGAAGAAAGGAAAAGAAACAGTGAATGAGAGAGAGACAATAAACATAAAAGATAACAAAGAAATGGGAAAAGAGAGAGAGAGAGGGAGGAAGAAATGAGAATGAGTGAGAAGGCACAAGGGGGTGGAGAGAAGCAAAGAGAAGGGTAACAAAGAGAGAGAGAGAGAGAGAGAGAGAGAGAGAAGGGGGAGAGAACATAAAATGAAGAGTGTAAAGAAAGGTACAAAGAAAGGGGGAGAAAACCAAGACCTAAGTTTATGTTAATTTTATTGACTTACAAGAGAAGAAAACCCTTCTCAAATAAATTAAAAAAGAATAAGAGAATAAGAACAAAAGCCAATTATTTGTCCTAACATAGAGAAAATGAAAAACGATGACGATCATGATGTTCAAGATCGCGAGGCGTATCTTAATCAACATGTCCCGTGTCCTTGCTCTCAATGGAAGTTGGCAATCAGATGAAAGCATCGCTTGTTTATAGAACACGTTGTCGAACTGCTGCGCATCCGAGATGTGGAATCCACCAAAAAGGTTATGCTGAACATGGATCATTTGTCAAGGCACTTGCTTTTTTATCATCACATGTAATTAGAGGGTGCCTGTCTAGATGTTGTCAGCCATTGGACATGGGTATTAACTATATTACAGTCAGCAAATAAGACTTTACATATGGAATAAGTGGATCTTTTTGGTATTAAGTGAAGGGTACTAAAGGTTCATATTGTTTTGGAACTTGTTTGACATGCTGAGATCCGGAGGAATGGAAATTCACGATATTGTGCTAGGCAATGGATTGGTGAGCATGTATGCTAAGTGTGGTGCATTTGCAAAAGCAGAAGAAGTGTTTGATAAGCTAGCAATACCAAATGTTGTCTCTTGGAATGCTCTAATCTCTGGGTATCCTTGGCAATGCTGAATCTTTTTCAACTGATGGAATTGGAGGATGTTCAGCCAAACTTAGTCTTGTGGAATGCACTTCTCTGGGCATATGCTGAACATCTATTAGCAAATGACATAACTTTTGCAAGCATTTTTAGTGAGATTTAAAGCTTTATGTGTGCTGGAAGCAATCCTGCGTAGACAACTGCTACGAAAAGTTGCGTGCTGTATGGCAAAAAGGGGGTTTAAAAAAAACACTATTCTGGAAGGCCTAGGGTCAGAAAAAGCATCACGAGAAGAGAATCATGGGCTCTATGATGGGAATGCAACAGAGATGGTTAGGAGTTTTGTTTCTCAGTCGACGAGGGGATCGATTCTGCTACAGCGACTGCCGCTCCTGATCATTGATGGTACCCAGAAGTAATGGAATCTTCTCACTATCCACTGGGATGCTTTTGGAAAAACAGAACCTCTTTCACTGGTAAGAAGCGCAGCAAGGCTCCTAAAAATTCAGAGACTGGTCACTCCCATTACCTTGCAAAGGAAGAGGAGAAGAATCGCTGAGAAAAAGAACACTATTTTGGGGGGCTCTCAGGGAAAAAGAGGACGCATGTGCTCGATGCAAGAAAGCAGGGATATACGACGAAGAAAAGGAAGGCGCTGTGGCGAATCTGATCTGCATCGCGTACATCCGAGTTTTGTTGATGATAATAACTGTGATGTTTCTCGTGGCTTGACAATCCTGACATGGATTGAGGCTTGTCAAGGTGCAAGAGATTAATCAATTGGGTCTTCTACTTCCTGGGCTGCACGTATCAGGAATTGAACTGGGAGTCGTCATCGTCAATTGGAGGGCAAGCATTGCTCTGACGACGAGGAGGGGCAAAACTAATCGTTATTGCATCGATGAGATGCAGATTACGTTCTGATGCAGATTGCATTCTTTGATACTTCCATGGTGGAAATTCGATAGTGCCCGTACCCTGAATCTTCCAGTTCTTGAGTGGTAGAGCACACGATCTTGCACTCTCACCATGATAATGCGCACAGCAAGGATCGTAATCCCATCTCTCTCTTCAACATGAAGAACGGCTAGAAGAAACCATAGAAGAAACTGGGGATGTGCAGGTGACATTGAAAGTGTTTATTATCGACCAAATTATTCAATGAAGCCTCATCGACTGTGTATGACACATAATCTGGTTTTAGCATATGGACTTCACAACAAGATGGGGATTTATAGACCACACAAGACGTATCCAGTGGAGCTGGCTCAGTTTCATTCAATCGATTACATTGAGTTTCTGCATAGAATTACACTGGAGACACAGGATCAATTTTCTAAGGAGCTTCTAAAATATAGCATGGGAGAAGACTGTCCTGTATTTGATAACCTTTTTGAGTTCTGCTAAATATATGTAGGTGGTACAATTGATGCTACTTATAGGTTAAATAGCGGCCTTTGTGAAGTGGCAATAAGCTAGGCAGGATATGCAAATTTTATGCCAAGTCTCATATGGACACTCTCAGAATGACCAAAAGCAGTATACATTGTTTGTATTTACTGAAAGGATGTTATTGATTGCAGTGTTCATGTAAGCAATCAATATTCATCTTTCATGGGAAGAGAAGGTGTATGAATACTCCAATATTTGAGTAGACTTTCCACAACAGATTCACTTGAATGAGCATCTAACTTCTTTGAAAAATGCAGTGTTTTTCTATCATCCAGAGTATAAACATGCCCTCTGTTTTCTGCCGCTTTGCTGCTCACAAATCCTCTCATCTTGCTTATTCGTTTGATTGAATTTCTATCCTGAAATTTATCAAGGACTTCTGAAGTCGCGACATTGCTTTCGAAACCCTTCGACATCTTTGGTGAACCCGACGTGAAAGCATCGCAGAAATTTCAGGATGGGAGATACTTCAGCCTCTTCCACGATTCCAGCTGCGTCCTCTACTTCAGCTCCATCAATGACTGCTACATCAAGTACTTCAACAGAGGATCTAAAGCAGATTTTGCAGAATATGTCCATGTATATGCAGCTCCAAAATCAGCAGACACAATTGTATATGCAGCAGCAGTAACAATTGCATCAATAGCAATTGTCTCAGCAAAGGCAACTCTATTCGGAGCAGGAGAATGAAAACAGCGCGACTAAGGCTATTGAAGCAGTTGAGAATGAGAATAAGCTATTTGACGGCCGAAATGTTTCAGCATATTTGAAGACATATGAAATCAAGATGGGGTTTTTTGGAGTTCCAACTGGACTTATGAGTAAGTACTTTCTTCATCTTGTCACACCCGCTTTGAGGGAAAAAGTGACTGATCTTTTTATTTAAAATACACATTGGCAAGATTTTAAGAAGGCCTTGAAAGAAGAATATTTCCTGGAGGACTTTGGTATGGCTACTCAGCGGTCATTCCGACAGTGGGTCTACATGCCAAACAAAGATCTAGCTGCTTCAAAGTTGATTCGAGAATTTGAGGAGAGGTATAGTCAGCTTGATGCCATTGAACAAAGAGCATTGGATGTTGAAAAAGTTGAGCTTTTCTTGCAAGCTGCAGATCCTGCTCTTCAAGAAGAATTGGGTGAGCTTCTTGAGGATCGCACGAAGCCTATGGGTCTTAAAACGGATTGGCAGGATGCTCAGGATGCAGTCTCGACTTTGACCAAGAGGAGGATATGGAAGACTCGCCTACAGAATGGTTCCATGACACCTACACCATCATCTGCTCCTATGCTTGCTTCTATCCCTGTTATTTCTTCTCCTCCTCAGCCAGTTTCTTGGCCTATGCCAGTGCCTACTGTTTCCACTCCACCTATTCCTCCTGCTCCACGACCGATGCCTATACCTTCTGCTCCAAAACCATCCGCTCCATCAGTGCCTACCTCTCTTGATGACATAATCAAAGGCATAACAGATTTGACACTGGAGTCAGTTAAAGCGAAGTTGGTGGGAAAATTGAAAGAGCAGTTTGCTTCGACTGCGCCTACTACTTCTTCTAGTGCTCCTACTGCATCTAGGAGTGCTCCTAGTGCACCTAGGAGAGATCGGAGATGTATTTGGTGCGATAGTACGGACCATCAGCATTGCAGGGATTGTGAATCTTTTTAGAATGCAAGGAGGAAGATTTTGGTATATTGGGGGCAAGATGGTAAGATTTGGTTGACTGAGACAGGAGCTCAACTTGCTACCAACTTTGGTAAAGGTGGAATGAAGAAGTTAGTGGATGACATGGTTGCACGTACTTCTTATGTGACAGCTAGAGGTGATGCTTCTGCATATGGAGTCCAGATTGAGAAGGGATCAGAGACTCAGTCAGCACTATGGACTTATGCTATGGAGACTGCAAACAAGGGAAAAATTCAGCAAACTGTTTTGACTAGTGCAGGCTCTAGCATCAGATCAGAGACAGGTTGGGATTCGCCTGTTGACAGGTACTCTATTTATGCTTATTTGGCTAAGTCTCATGGAGTAGATGTACTTGTTGAGGAGAAGTGTAAGAGGGATGAAGAAAATCCAAGTGCAGCTAAGAAGACTAGAGGGGGTGAGTTTGTTACTCCACCTACTGCAGGACCGTCTTCAAGACCAGGGCCAGATCGACAGATGGAAGATGCTCAAAAGAGAGAAAAGAGGCAAGAGCCTAGAGAGAGAAAGCAGCCAGGGTTTAGATTGATGTCCGATATTGAGACATCTATGGACATGAAGAAAATCTTTAATGACAAGATACTTGGCAGTGAGGTGACTTTCACTATTTCTGAGGTTTTGGGCATCTCAGAAAGAGAGTTTCAGGATCAGTTTCAAGAGGTCCTGAAGAGGAAAAGACATGCATTGTCTACCACTGATACACAGGGAGTTTTGATTGGGGAGTTGGATGAGGATGAGGATGAGGTTATGGTTGAGAATGCTTCTCTTTTTCCGCAGGTAGAGAAGAGGGTTCAGCCTATGCATTATGCTGAAATTGATGAGCCTGTCTTGATACCGCGTAGTCACTTTTCGCGGAGCCATTGGGCTAGGGCAACTACAGAGACGATGGTAAAGATTGGAGAGAAACAGGTGCCTTATGTTGCATTGGTGGATCATGATTCAGAGATTAATCTCATAGTTCATGGAGTTTATGAGAGTAACAGATGGCCTATGGATGTAGAGCATGGGTGGCGTATGAGAGCCGCCAATAACACTGCAAGTGATTTGTATGCTGCCTATCCTAGTGTCAGGGTTTCTATTGGTGATGTAGAGGAGGATTTTCATTTCTTTGTGCACGATTCATGCTCTTATCCTATAATTCTTGGACAGCCATTCATCACAGAGATGCGTATGGAAATAAAGGTAATGGATAATGGATCTACTTATGCATGGATTCCCAGTAAAGATGGTATGAGAGCAGTTCAGTTTATGACTGTGTGTGTGAACCATGTTAGTAACAGGGATACTCTCAGAGATGCACCTTTGCCCACTGTGAGGGATTCGGGTTTTCATTAGATACCGCCGTTTCGCGAGACGACGGTGGTACAAAGCAGAGGAGATTGGAGTTCTCGCCTCTTGGCAGCAGTGTTTTCTCCTCAGGTTTTGTTGGGATTTCAGCAAACAGTTCGATGAGCTATCAGAAGACTTCTAGGTTGCCTAGAGCTGCTAGGCAGTATATATGCAGGAAGGAGAAAATTTTGAAAAATGCAGGAATTTTGGAGGATGATGAGCATATAGATGGGATGTATGACAGTATGATTTGTGCAGATACGATGGAAGAGATGGAAGATATGCTAAAAACTGATATGCAGAAATGTCACAGTAATGTTTTAGTGCAGTCCTTGGACATGTTTCATGAAATTGCAGATTTTGTGTCATAGATTGAGTCAGAGGCTGAGGTAACTTAGCAAAGAGTGTTGAGAGCTGAAGAAATTCAGCAAACAAAGTTTCCAGCTGGTTATGATCAGCTTTTAGAGACACAGAGGGCTGAAAACTTTCAGCCAACAGAGTTTACTGCTGAAATATTTTAGCATCCAGAGTTTAGGGCTGTTTCTATGCAGTCCATAAAGCAGAGGACTGCGGATATTCAGCCATTGGAGTGCAGAATTGCTGATTTACAGCAAGATTTGAGTAATGCAGAAGAGCATAATGAAGCCAGGGTTGACACAAAATACAAAACTGTGGATAAGAAGGTGAAGCTGGTAGCTATACGGCTTCCACCTGACAGTGATCAGCAGATAGAGAGGGCTGCTAAACAGCCAATTTTGAGGAATCCGGAGCATATTGGTCATAAATTTTCAACAGAGACTCTTGCTGAATTGAAAGTTGGAAATGGTGATTTTTTGTTACCCATAGAGAAGCAATGCTTTCAGGAGATGCTTGAGCGACATGGAAGGAGATTTACTTTTTTCCCGCATGAGATTGGATGTGTAAATCCTGATATTGTTGCTCCTATGGTGATCTTTACTATTCCTCATATTCCATGGAATCTCCGACCTATTCTAGTGCCTAAAGCACGCTTGCCAAAGATGATTGATTTATTGAATGAGAAGATCAGGATGGGAATTCTTGAGCCTTCATCTGCACCATACTCAAACAGGTGGTTTACGGTTCCAAAGAAGAATGGTACTCTCCGATTTATTCAGGACATGCAGCCAGTGAATAGAGTTACTATCAGGAATGTTGGTATAGGTCCAGTTGTGGATGAGTTTGCAGAGGCATTTGCTGGACGTGCCATCTATTCTTTAGGTGATTTGTATTCAGGATATGATCAGTTTCAGCTGGCTTTGGAAAGCAGGGACATAACCACCATGAGAACTCCTATTGGGCTTGTCAGGATGTGTACTTTGCCTCAAGGTGCCACTAATTCTGTTGCGCATATGATGAATGCCATGCATAAGGTCCTTCGAGATTACATATTTCAGCTTACTATGCCTTTCTTGGATGATGTGCCCATTAAGGGGTGTGCAAAAGAAGAGAAGAATGAGAGTCTAAATGAGTAGGGATGTAGATACTTTGTGGCTGATCATATTTTAGCATGTGAGAAGATTTTGGCCAGGTTAGAAGAAGTGAACTTGACACTTTCAGGGCAAAAATCTGTTTTTTGGAGTGAATGAGGTTGTCATTGTTGGATATATGTGTGGATATTATGGCAGGAAACCCTCACCTGATAAGGTGAATGCTATAGGCAAGAGTGCGGAGCATTGTTCTACCACTTCAGAGGTACGGAGATTCATTAGAGCTTGTGTGTTTTATATGATTTGGATACCTCATTTTGCACACATAGCAGATTGTTTGTATCAGCTGCTCTTAGCTCTTCGAATTCGACAGTTGGAGAGGAGACCAGAGGATATTCAGCTAGCTATTGACAGGTTGAAGGTTGCTAGACTACGAAGTAAGGACAGGTTTGATAGCAGGTATCGCTTGCGGCCTAGAGCAATAGAAGAGGGAGATTGGGTATTAGTCTTTGATAGCAACCTTGAAAATCAGCATACTGCACTTCGGAAGATGGTGAAAAGATGGTTTGGGCCAGACATGTTTTTGATAATGCAACATATGAATTGACAGAATTAGATGGGACAAAGCTTAGAGTGCCTAATGCTGGAAAAAGAATCAAGATTTTCAAGAAAAGAGATGATGAAGATTATGCATTGGAAGAATTTTGAAGAGAAGAGCAACGAGAAGAAACTCCAATGGAAAAGACAGATGATATGACAGATAATCTTGTTAATATACCGGAAATGCATAATGAAGAGATCGATCTGTTTGTGGATCTTGATGATAACGATCAAGGGTAGTTGGCCCATCCGGAGGATGCGCAGGATTAGAGGGGGTGGATGTCGAACTGCTACGCATCCGAGATGTGGAATCCACCAAAAAGGTTATGCTGAACATGGATCATTTGTCAAGGCACTTGCTTTTTTATCATCACATGTAATTAGAGGGTGTCTGTCTAGATGTTGTCAGTCATTGGACATGGGTATTAACTATATTACAGTCAGCAAATAAGACTTTACATATGGAATAAGTGGATCTTTTTGGTATTAAGTGAAGGGTACTAAAGGTTCATATTGTTTTGGAACTTGTTTGGCATGCTGAGATTCGGAGGAATGGAAATTCATGATATTGTGCTAGGCAATGGATTGGTGAACATGTATGCTAAGTGTGGTGCATTTGCAAAAGCAGAAGAAGTGTTTGATAAGCTAGCAATACCAAATGTTGTCTCTTGGAATGCTCTAATCTTTGGGTATCCTTGGCAATGCTGAATCTTTTTCAACTGATGGAATTGGAGGATGTTCAGCCAAACTTAGTCTCGTGGAATGTACTTCTCTGGGCATATGCTGAACATCTATTAGCAAATGACATAACTTTTGCAAGCATTTTTAGTGAGATTTAAAGCTTTATGTGTGCTGGAAGCAATTCTACGTAGACAACTGCTACGAAAAGCTGTGTGCTGTATGGTAAAAAGGGGAAAAAAAAAACACTATTCTGGAAGGCCTGGGGTCAGAAAAAGCATCACGAGAAGAGAATCATGGGCTCTATGATGGGAATGCAATAGAGATGCTTAGGAGTTTTGTTTCTCAGTCGACGAGGGGATCGATTTTGCTACAGCGACTGCCGCTCCTGATCATTGATGGTACCCAGAAGTAATGGAAGCTTCTCACTATCCACTGGGATGCTTTTGGAAAAACGGAACCTCTTTCACTGGTAAGAAGCGCAGCAAGGCTCCTAAAAATTCAGAGACTGGTCACTCCCATTACCTTGCAAAGGAAGAGGAGAAGAATCACTGAGAAAAAGAACACTATTTTGGGGGGCTCTCACGGAAAAAGAGGACGCATGTACTCGATGCAAGAAAGGAGGGATATACGACGAAGAAAAGGAAGGCGCTGTGGCGAATTTGATCTACATTGAGTTGGCGAATCTGATCTGCATCGCGTATATCCGAGTTTTGTTGATGATAATAACTGTGATGTTTCTCGTGGCTTGACAATCCTGACATGGATTGAGGCTTGTCAAGGTGCAAGAGATTAATCAATTGGGTCTTCTTCTTCCTGGGCTGCACGTATCAGGAATTGAACTGGGAGTCGTCATCGTCAATTGGAGGGCAAGCATTGCTCTGACGACGAGGAGGGGCAAAACTAATCGTTATTGCATCGATGAGATGCAGATTCCGTTCTGATGCAGATTGCATTCTTTGATACTTCCATGGCGGAAATTCGATAGTGCCCGTACCCTGAATCTTCCAGTTCCTGAGTGGCAGAGCACACGATCTTGCACTCTCACCATGATAATGCGCACAGCAAGGATCGTAACCCCATCTCTCTCTTCAACATGAAGAACAGCTAGAAGAAACCGTAGAAGCAACTGGGGATGTGCAGGTGGCATTGGAAGTGTTTATTATGGACCAAATTATTCAATGAAGCCTCATCGACTGTGTATGACACATAATCTGGTTTTAGCATATGGACTTCACAACAAGATGGGGATTTATAGACCGCACAAGACGTATCCAGTGGAGCTGGCTCAGTTTCATTCAACCGATTACATTGAGTTTCTGCACAGAATTACACTGAAGACACAGGATCAATTTTCCAAGGAGGTTCTAAGGTAGGCAGGATATGAAAATTTTATGCCAAGTCTCATATGGACATTCTCAGAATGACCAAAAGTAGTATACATTGTTTGTATTTACTGAAAGGATGTTATTGATTGCAGTGTTCATGTAAGCAATCAAGATTCATGTTTCATGGGAAGACAAGGTGTATGAATACTCCAATATTTGAGTAGACTTTCCACAACAGATTCACTTGAATGAGCATCTAACTTCTTTGAAAAATGCAGTGTTTTTCTATCATCCAGAGTATAAACATGCCCTCTGTTTTCTGCCGCTTTGCTGCTCACAAATCCTCTCATCTTGCTTATTCATTTGATTGAACTTCTATCCTGAAATTTATCAAGGACTTCTGAAGTCGTGACATTGCTTTCGAAACCCTTTGACAACGTACGATGCTTTGGTGAGTTTCAATCAGAGATCATTAATCAGGCGATCTCATACTTTAAGAAAACGGTAAGAAAAATGTGTATCAATCATGCTTATATTATTTTTGTAAACTAGTTGAATATCATATACAAAAACATTAGATGTGGTCATAATATTTATACAGGGAGGTGACATCTCATCCCAAGGAGGAATGCACATATTGTAGCCTGCTAGAAGAGTCTGTTGACATGCGATGGATGGAGTGTCTGAGCCAATTCACCACTCCGAAGGCACGACCAAGTCTATATCGTCAATACCAAAGGAGATAGGTAGCCTTTCAGATACTTTCCTACATTCTTGGAGCCTGAGATAGAGGCAATGATCAATGCATTGATACCCATGGATGTCAAGACATCTGATCAATTAAGAGAGGAAGCATCCATACCATTATATGATGGATTTCGTGTATCTCGCCTCAAGATGTTGCTTTCACTTCTAAGTGTGCAAGCAAAATATGGGTGGAGCGATGGGAGTGTGACTGAGTTGTTTAAGTACCTTCTACATATGCTTCGTTGATTTCTTTTCGACACGACTAGAAAAGCAAATTGTGATTTTTCAAGGTGTTTTATGATTTCTTTTTAGGTTGCTAAAGTATCATATATTACCACTTGGAAATACCATGCCTAAGTCTCCTGATGATGCGCGATATATTTTACGAAAACATGGCATGGACTACAATAGCATCCATGCATGTGTCAACAATTGTGTGTTGTTTTTAGGAGAGTATGAGACTATGGAGACATATTTAAAGTGTTGTGCTCACAGGAATTGACAGGACTTGCAAGGGCAAACCATCCCTCAAAATGTTCTTAGACATTTTCCACTTATCCCCTGTATACATCACATGTTTTGTACGTTGGGCAGGGCGAGCTTGATAATGTGGCATGCATAGAATAGATCCATAGATGGAGTCCAACGAATATTAGTGGGTTTATGTGTATGGAGATACATTAACTCTGCCTTTCCAAGCTTTGCACGATAGCCAAGGAATCTTTGACTTGGTTTTGTTATGGATGCCATGAACCTATTCAGTCTCCACTCAACTTCTTACAATGTGTGGCCTATAGTCCTTGTTAACAACAACATCCTGCTATGGCTTTCTACAAAAAAAGAACATCTGATGCTTAGCTTGCTTGTTCCTGGGCACTACAAAAGTCAAGAATATGGACATATATCTACATCCATTAGTCAATGAGCTTAAGATTTTGTGGGAGAAGGGGGTCGTCCTAGAAAATATGAGCAAGCGTGATGGTTGATGGTCTGCCAATATACAAGCCATTCTCATGTGGACCATGCATGACTTTTTGGGATTCAACGAGTGCTCAGATAAGTAGGATTCAGTTCTCTTTAGTCATATCTATCATAGGTCGTTCAAGTTTTTGTTTACTAAATAGAGGTGTTGGGACAAGTCTCGTGGGACAAGTTTCCTCACCTTACGTTATCATACATGTCCGTTGTGTGGGCCATAGTTAGACTCCTGAAGGTCACAAACCATGAAGAAGATGGTATATCAAGGACACACCTTTTTCTTGCGGGAGGGTCATGAATTAAGGGAAGGTTTTCTTGGATGACCTCCAACACGAATGAATGCCCAAAGCTATTATGAGTTTAAAATGGTCCACACTGAGTCGCATCCAAATGGAATGCGATGGTTCTCAACTTTCTACGAGTTGCCCTATTGGACTCACTTACAAACCAACCACTTGTTGGATCCCATGCACATTTTCAAGAATGTGGGCACCTTACTATGGGACCACATCATAGAAAATAGAGACATTGCAATGGCACGAATGGATTTGAAGGAGGTAGGCAAGATGGAGGCCCTTTGGCCATAGTTGAGTGTTGATGGTTGCTTGCAACAATCTCGCGCTCCTTGGGTTTTGTCCACTAAAGAAGAGTGCATTGTGAAGTAAATTATCACGTGGTCTATCCACATTCCAAGGAGTATGATGCGTTCTCTCAGATCCACTTTTTCTAAAGACGACTAACTATCAGGGCTAAAATTGGATGATTGGCATAAGATATGTCAGGTTTATAATACAAATGGATTGTTAGTGGCTTGCATATTTTGCTATTTGGAGTCTAGTGAGTAGTCATAATGCTTCTTCATTTGTGGTAGTTTATACTACCGATCGCGATTGCACAATGCCTTACTCCAAAAATATGCAAGGCAATTTATAGGTTGTCAAATTTAGTGCAATGATCTCGCAAAAGGAGATCAAGACATCCTCTATTCAATTCGCAAGGTGGGGAGCACTGGAGACGATTTGTCTCTTTGAGAAGTACCTGCCCACCAGCATGCTCACGATATAAACCCACCTCTTGGTGCACCTTGTAGATGAATTGGAGATTCTGGGACCTATCCATATGCGATGGATGTTATTATCGGAGTGCTTCATGAAAATCCTCAAAGTATTTGTGCGACAACGAGCTCGGTCAAAAGGTAGCATTGCTGAAGGTTGGTTGGTGTATCAGGCATTAGTGCATATTTCACAATGGCTACCAATGGTGGATTTAGACAACAATATATTGTGCTCACAATGAAGGACGATGATAGAGTGATAGGAGATATGGTGGTTCGAAATGGGGTAGAAAAAAGGATGGATGATACAATGGAGGAGAAATTGAATTATTTTTGTATGTTGCACCATGCATCCATGGAGACATGGCTCGCTGACAGATGTTTTTTGATGCCAAGAAGTGCTTAAAAACAGTCAAAAATTACGAATATTCGGGGGAAAATAGACTTCATCGAAGGAGACGGTGGCAATTAGTACGATTTTAAGAGACAAGTCCCTAAAGCACTAGTGCTTATTTTCATGGAAATCAAACGGTGGCAGATGGCCGAGCTGGAGTTTTCCTAGATGCAAAACGATGTCAGGAATCCAACACAAGTCTTGGATCTTCATTCCGAGGTCGTTTGATCCCCCATTTAATCCCCGCAAGGTTTGGGATTATGAAGTAGATACTAGATCCGAAAGCAGAGAAGAGCGTGACGGGGCTTAGCTTTGTAGATTTTGATGCCACGGAGCTAGCTGTCCTAGACGGATCTCGATTCCGATGTCATTTGCCCCCTCAAAACTGAAAAATCCATTTGTCGGAAGTGTGAATGCAAGATGCATTAACTAGATAACTTGATTAGAGTTTAGAGGCTCTTCAAAGAGCTTAAGGCCACAAAAATGCCCACGAAATGAAACGATGGGGGGGAAGGGGGCATCAATTTTTTGTGCCCCCTTTTTTCGCCCCCATCATGATTTCCTAATCGGGTAAGACAGGAGGAATGCTCCTGGGCCTGGAATGCTTCTATCCTTCGCCCTCCATCTCCACAAGCAGATCAAGAAATGATGCACTGAATCAAGAGATAAAAAACCAGTCTTTCTCTCTCCTCTCTCTCTCTCTCCTGCATAGAGGCTATTCATATGCAAGAAATCAAGAAGAAGAGGGACTGAAGAATGCTTGTCTGGATTGCTTCAAGATGAAGAGGAGGCTGAAGAAAGAGGTTCAGCATTAAAGAATGGTTGCTAGTCACTCTGTGGGCTACCTAGAATAATTATTAAAAAACCCGCAACACGCAAGACTGCGCAGTATGCTCCAATTTTATGAAGAAATTTGCTTGTTTTTGTTGTTTCATGGTCCAAATGTTGTTCATATGCGATGAATTTTGGTTTGTACCTTGTTTACATTATGTTTGAGGGCTGGAATTATAGAAATACAGAACCCATAATGATTTAGAGTCATTATTAATTCTTTAAAACCTGTAAAATGTCATTTTTAATGGAAATTAATGATTTTTTCGATTTTGAGTTGGAGAAAATGAATGAAAATGGAATAAGATCAGAGAAAATGTTAAGTTTCAGTCAAATTAATAAGCCAATACAAATAAATCGGAAAATACCTATTTTTCATGAATACAAAATAGGAAAAAATAGAGAAAATTAGAGATTTCGCGCTCAAAAAATATAAAAAAATAAGATTTATGTGCGTGAATGTTTGGCAAGGTTGAATATGAGATTAAGCCTTTTTTTGGCCTTTTCCTTTGTGTTATGGTACGTGTTTATTGTTTTTTATATATAAAAATGATACAAAACAACCATTTACACCTATACACTGCAGTAACACCTAAACGAAGAGGGGAGGATGAAGGTTGTGTGACGATCTAATTACTAAAAAGTTAAAATTTCTAATTTTCCTCTTTATGCATAGCTTTTAGGGATCATTCCATAATTAAGTAGAGGTGACTAGTAGCACGGAAGTTTCGGTGCTAGTCCCTAAAGCAGCGCAGTACATAACGCTTAGTTAAAAATCATGAAAGGGTTATTTTTTGCACCTCACATGGTTGTTTTTAATCATAAAATGGTTGTGCACAATTGTCATACACCTTGCATCAAGCATGCCATGTGGTATGTCTTGGAATGCATTACAATTGATTGATAAACTTTCACCAACACTGAGAGGACAGGAAACTTAGGCTGTAGGTTAGATGGGTGCTTCCATTGGGGAAAGTTTTGTGAGGCAAATCAAAATCTCATAGAATACTAAATTATGAAATAGTGGAGTTTTTACGAATGCTATATGTGTTAGCGACACATCTTGGGGCTAATCCCTGAGGTTTAGGAGAGTCGCAGTGGAGCCGCGGCAATCAGCCGAGAGGTCCTTTGTACCAATCTTCTATACATATTAACAGAAGGTTTTGGAGGGGGTGCCACATGGCAAATATTAATCCCCCCTAAAACCTTCTCTTCTTTTTTCTTTTGATTCACTAATTCCAATTCTCTTTCCTTGTTCGCTAAATCTAAAAGCTTCTCTTTCTCCTCAATAGGCAGGAGAGACGGGTAGAGAGAGAGAGAGAGAGGGGGTGAGAGAGAGAAAGGGAGGGAGGACGAGAGAGCCCTCTTTCGATCCACCATGCCCCGTTTCTCACACACCTCTCTCAAATACAAATCCATGGAGAGAAATCTCTCTCTCTCTCTCTCTCTCATGCATATAGCCAAGGCAAGCGGTACGCAGCCCCAGTATGATTAGATGCAAGGCCTTGGTCCAGCGTCCTTGGGTTTTTGCACAAGAGAGCACATATGATGGCTTTACAATCAAACACAAAATTGTCATAAGCATTTAGTGAAAAGTGAGTTTCAGACGCTCCAAGCCCACGAGGCCGTGTGGTGGGATGGTCTGTCGTATGCATGAGGTCCGACTAGTGGCCAGTGTTGGCCCATTTTAGGTCCCATCAGTTGTGTATTTGCCGGGAACTGCCAAGTGGTTCTCGAATCTAGGGTTTTTAGGGACCAAATAGTTGGTTTATATGCTCTAACAAGGACCATCAAGACAAAATACAAAAAGCAGAATGTATTGAGAGGGCTGGATGGTGGTTGGAGATTGTAAGACATTATTCTTCTCAAAGGAATAGCCTGTTACACATAAGTGGTAGTGATTCTAGTAACCTAGGTGTTACGAGTAGCTCTTCGAGTGTAAGTGGAAGTTTTGGTAATTCCCTATTTCCAGTTAATCAACCCACAACAAGTGGGAGTGTAGTGTTGCCTATACAAACTCCTATTGTCAATCCGATTGTAGCCATGGCACAACCTATCGCAATTCTAGCAGGTACACCAAATTTACAAGCATTAGGAGCACCGTTGCCCATTTTCCATGGGTTACCAGAAGAAGATGGAGAACTCCACATTAAGGAGTTTCAAACACTTATGTTCAATTATTGAATCCAAGATGAAGGACACCTAATGATGTTCTTCAACATGGCATTAAAAGGAAGAGCGGTAGTGTGGTATCACGGTCTAGAGGTCGGAACCATAACTAGTAGTGCCCAATTCTTTACGGCTTTCCATAGGGAGTTTTCCCCTGAGAAGGGTGGAAAATATTGGTTACGTATACTGAACGTAACACGCCAAGAGCCAAATGAGAATATCCAAGCATATGCCAAGAAACTAAAGCAAGTTATTCGCAAACTTAACACTTATATTCCCATTCCAGTGGCACATTGCAATATTTCCTACATGGATTGGATTTTAATATTCAAGTGTAGCTGAGTAGTGTTTCTTTGGTCGATATTGACACTGCCATTACCCAAGCAGAAGAAGTAGAGTCGCACTTGCAAGCAGATTATGTAGCAAGGATAAATTGGAATGGTAATAATTTGGCCTTGACCAATGGGAGTCAAGGGGACCCCATGTTAAATACGAGTGGCAGAGGGACTATTATGTCGAATTTGTCTATGTTACCAGCTCCTCTTAGCATGACTATGCCTATGGCTAGTTAGGCGGCCTCACTAAATAGTGGTGGAAACCAAACAATGAATCCTAATGTTGTCCCAGTTGGTCAGCGGTGGCTAATTTCTAATCTAGTGGTTAGGCCCATGGGATGAGAGACTGACGATCGCAGCTATGAGTCAAGTGCTTCTAATGTTGTTGGTGAAGTTAAGAACATGATAAAGCACTACACCAATATGATCTCTGAATTGTATTGAAAAATAGCTATGGATGTAATGTTGTCCCAGTTGGTCAGCGGTGGCTAATTTCTAATCTAATGGTTAGGCCCATGGGATGACAGACTGACGATCGCGGCTATGAGTCGATTGCTTCTAATGTTGTTGGTGAAGTTAAGAACATGATAAAGCACTACACCAATATGATCTCTGAATTGTATTGAAAAATAGCTATGGATGTAAATTTTCTTAAGAAGCAATAGAATTTGATAGGGAGTCGATGCCTTAAAGAGGGTGGCCCTTCAAGATTCAGTTGTAAGTGGTGTGGGTGCCAACATTTTCCTAGGAATTGCCCCAATATCAAATGCGATATTTGTGGGAAGTCTGGCCACTTAGCTGCTACCTATTGGAGTAAGATGAGTTCCCTTCAACAAGGGAGTAAACAAAGAAGTCCAGTTAACCATCGCGCACAAGGGAATAATCCCCAACAAGATGATGGACCAAGGCAAATATTGCAAAGAGGAAAGGTTGTTGTAGAGGAGTTACCTCATGGCACTGGAGTTAGCCTTGTTGAGGCTATATGTGTCAATGATGCCGAAACTTCTAATCTATGAGCCGTAACAAGAGGTCAAAAGATTAAAGAGGGTGACAAAATAATTGTAAAACCTGTCGAGGGAAGCCCTAAGAAAAATACTAAGAAAAAGCGAGTCCTGAATCCTGATATGGAAGGTGGACCGTTAAGACTTGTTGGCAGTAAAGTTGATCCCGAGGAGGATGAAGGGTTGCCAAGAAAGAAGGTAAAGGCTAAAAAAGAGGCACCAAAGCCGATTGAAAGACCAAAGGAGAGAATGGTTTGGCGAGAGAAGAGAACTTTGGCTAATTATCAGGACTTTGATCTAGCAAGTTCCCTTTGCGAAGTCAAACGAGATGTGAATCTCCTGCAATTGATTAAACTTTCTCTAGGAGTATGTAAGGAATTCAAGAAAATCCTGCATATAGGGTATATAGTAGAACCTTTGGGCATAGCTAGAGTGGGCGAAGATTGGTTCGATCATGCTGAAAAGCATTGCCCTAGGGTTCCAGCATATGTGGATGGAATATTAGTGGAGCACGCTATCGTGGACACTAGATCCTCCGTCAATATCATAAGCTAAGACTTGATGGAAAGGTTAGGTCTAGAGATAAAAAAAGATAGCTCCACACTTCTTAGGATAGCTGATGATAGTCTAAGACAACCAGAAGGTTGCATTACTAAGGTCCACGTTACAGTTGCAAGCATGGAATGCTATCTGGACTTTAGGGTGATAAGGTTTGCATGTTGTCCTAGCTATCAAGTCTTGCTAGGTAGGCCATGGATTCTACGGACAGACTGTCAAGTCGATATACCTGTTGGTCGAGTGATTCTAGGTTGAGGTGCCCATCGTGTAATACTGGATGCTTACCTTGAGTCTCCTTAGAGTGAGAGAGCTCCACTATCCTCCACTGAACTAAAAACAATAGATGATACATCTAGTAGTGAGACGTCATCGATCGATGGATCCAAGGAAGGGTCCACTACAAAGGATATTTATTAAGATAACCTTGAATGAGCTGATAGAGTCTCATGATCGAATAAGAGATGCGGATGTTATTGAGCTGGATCTTGGTACGATAAATTATTCATGGCCAATTAAATTAGGTTACATGCTCAGTTCAGAAGAAAGAGAGGATTACGTGTCCTCAATTCAAGAGTTCCGTGATATCTTTTCTTAGAGCTATGACAAACTTCGAGGTATTTCTCCCAATCTAGCTGTGCATACTATTCCTGTTAAGGAAGGTACCTGCCCTGTATGTCAGAAAGTAAGCCATATGCCTTTTGAATGAAGGGACAGGTTGTACGAGGAACTACAAAAGTTGCAAAAAGCGGGTTTGATCTTCCCTGTTCAACATACTAAATGGTGCTCACCAGTTGTGATTAAGAAGAATAATAATAATCAAATCCATCTTTATGTAGAATTTAGAGAGCTGAATAGGTAGACTGTTAATGATTACTACTCGTTGCCATTTATTGACCAAATTTTGGATCAACTAGCAGGTAGGGAAATATATTCGTTTATGGACTGCTTTGCAGGGTATAACCAAATGGTGATTGCTGAGCAAGACAAGCTAAAAACGACGTTAATTACAGTCTTTGGTACCTTTGTGTACCATGTGATGGCATTTGGGTTGTGTAATGCACCTGGTTCGTGGTAGAGAACAGCCGACAAGACCTTTGGTGACATCTCCCCAAAGGAGCTGAAAGTATTCATTGACGATCTGGGGGTAGCCACTATAAGGGATAGATAGTTGATCATTTTGTGCAAGTGTTTTGAGCGTTTCAGACAATTTTTCATAGCTCTTAACCCACGGAAGTGCGTTTTCGGAGTCCCTCATGGGCTCTTGTTAGGCCATGTGGTCAGCTTCGTAGGGATTGCGACTGATCCTGAAAAGATCAAGGTCATAGTCACCATGAGTCTGCCACATAATCCAAAGGAAGTGCATAGCTTTCTATCATCAGTAGGATATTATAGGAGGTTTATCAATGCCTTGGTAGAAAGAACGTTGCCACTGACAAACCTATTGTCCTTTAACTGTCAGTTTACATGGAGTGATGCTTGCAAAGTGTCTTTTGATGATGTGAAGTAAGAGCTTGCCAAGGTCCCTATTTTAAAAGAAACCAAAAGGGGCAAACTGTTTTATATATTTTTAGTAGCAACCATGTATAGTATCAGTCATTGTTTAGCTCAAATTTGGGAGGAAAAGTGGTACCATCTGAGAGCTTTTGCTAGTCTATACCTAACTACATCTATTTGGGAGAAAAAGTGGTACCATCCGAGAGCTTTTTCTAGTCTGAAGTTGGGCATATTGGAAATTAACTACACCTATATGGAGAAGTTGTGCTTTCTGATGGTATTTGCGACCAAAAATTTCAAGCACTACATCCTTTATGAGAGGGTGGTTTTTTATACGAAGACAGAAGGGCTTCGATTGTTGTTGAATAAGCTACAGCTGCCTCACCGTTTAGCAAAGTGATTAATCACTTTTCAGGAATTTGATTATGAGATTAACAGCAAGCCACCGAAGCTTCAGGGCATTGTAGAGTGTCTTGTGGATTTCGAAGAACCAAAAGAGATCGTGGTTGAAGGAAGTGACATGGAGACTTTGTTCAAAATTGATACGGCATCTACTTCCTCCTGGTATGCTGCTATAACACACTATCTTTCCACGGGAGAGATTGGGGCTAGGTTATCAAAATCGAAGAAGAGAAAGATTAAACATTAGGCATTGAAATTTTCCTAGATTGCAAGCACATTATATCGACAGGGTGTTGATGATATCTAACGAAGGAAATTCAGTATGGCAGCCTCTATACTATGCCAAACTCCCTTCTGCCACAAATTGAATGAGGTAAGGGCACCACCTAGTCATGGAAGAGAGGACTAGGATGCTATACAAGAGGGAGAGGATCTTGTGAGGGAGAAGAGAGGAAAACAGAGAGAGAGAGAGAGAGAGAGAGAGAGAGAGAGAGAACTACAAAAAATAGATGAATCAATAAAACTTAAGAGGGCACAAGAGATGGAGAACCCTCAAGACATAACCAATATAAATAATATGACACCAATAGCATGTCCTTATTACACTCTAGAGCATGCATAAGCTATAGTAAGGGAATGATTTGCATAAGCTCATGAGAGAGAATAGGGAAGGCTCAATAGGGTGGAAGAAGGCCTCTTGGCTCTCTCTTGCAAATTACAAAGGAGAAGGCCTCTTTATATAGTCCTTGAGGGTGTTTAGGGAGGAGGTTAAGATAGAATAGGAATTAACACCACCAAAGCTGCATTAAGGCGGTTCCACCAATGTGGAAGCTCCATCTAGATGTTTTGTTGACCAAATTTGTACTTAACCAAGTTCCATAATAGGTAAGTTGTCTCCATTCTCCCCCCCCATATCTTTAGTCCAAGAGCTCTCCTATAAAAAAATATAGAGAATCTTCATAAAATAAGATCATATCTAGCAATAATGGAGAGAGTGTAGTGAGAATTCATACATTACTATTACAATTAAGGATGATTTGAGGGTGATTTAGGAGGGGAATTCTAATGGTTTATTAGCTTAAGAGAGAGAGGAAGAGAGGGGAAAGGGTTGGAAGTCTAATGAATGATTTTTTATGGAAGTGTTAAGTGTGAGGAAGAAAGTGTGGGTGTGTATAAAATTGGGAGGTGGTCTCCACCACAGTTGGAAAAAGTTGACATCCACCATTTTGGCCATATCTCATAGCTCCAAGAAATTATTAAAAAATAGCAGCCAAGCTCAAGCTCTACAACTTTCATATTGAAAAGTTTTTTTGGATCGGAGTGGAAGTATTTTTGAAAAATCTTACAAAATCATGGGCCTGATGTTTCTTCCATTAATGCTTCCAAGAAGGGTTCCATTTATTTGAGTCATCATAAGGCTCCAAATCCATGACATCATGAACCTCACATACCCTTTGGATGGATCCAAATCCATTTCATGTCTTTTCTTTTCACAGTACACATTTTCCCTTCACCTTCCTCCATTTATCTTTACTCTTCATCCCCCCTTGGTAAATCGGTCCATGAAATATTTTCATCCAGTGATTTCTTGGATTTCCCATGAGGTTGTTCCCACCCTCTTATTTATTTCAAACCTCCAAAAGTACAAAAAATAAACAAAGTGTTAGACAAATTTTTTTTTTCCTCGGATCATATAGCCGCCCCCAACCTGGCTAGAGGTATTTATGCCTCTAGACACTCTTTGGTATCTTGAGTTGACCCTACCCTGATGTGATAGGGTTTTAAGTGCCATCCATTTACCTTGGTCTTGTGTACTTTTTCCTCAATGTCTTGAAGCTTGTAGGAGCCATTGTTGAATTTTTTTGTGACCCGAAATGGTCCCTCCCACCGGTAGAGAAACTTGCCATCCTTTCTTTCATCAAAGCGATTGTCATATAGAAGCACTAAAGATCCCTCCTTGATGTTTTTATCTGTTAGCTTCTTGTTGAACTTTTCTCTATGCTTCTCAACTTCCTGGGAGTAGTGGTTGATGGCTTCTTCAGAATCCAATTGTAGCCTCTCTAGGTCCAGTAATCTTTGATGTAACTTCTCCTTTTGAGAGCCTACTATGCCACCTAATACTCGAAGGATAGCTAATTTCACCTCATTAGGCAAAAGAGCCTCTCGTCCATAAACTAGATGAAAAGGTGTGAACCCTAACATGGTTTTGAAGGAGGTTCTGTAAGCCCATAGAGCTCCACTAACGTGCTTGTCCCAATCCTGGGGCCTTAAATGTACCTGTTTGCTGATGATTTTACAAATCATTCCATTTACCTTCTCCACCAATCCATTGCATTGAGGGTAGTAAGGGGTAGAGTGTCGTCATTGAATATTTAGCTTTTGCATGAGTTCACCCACCACATTAGCTCTAAACCCTGGTCCTCTATCAGATAGTATCTCAAGAGGGGTACCAAACCTACAACAAATGTGGTCAAAGATGAATTTACTCACTTCCTTTAACAGTGATTCTTCTAGTTGGCATAGCCTCGGCCCATCTAGTCATGCAATCTACCCCCATGATAATATACTCTTTTCCTGATGGAGTGCATGGTAAAGGCCCTATGGCATTAATTCCCCACTTCTCAAAGGGTCCATAGACCTTGATTGGGATTTGGGGTTCTGCTATGAGCCGTCATGGTCCTGATTTCTGACATTCTTCACATGTTTGACGCCAATATTTGACATCTCAGTGTAGACTAGGCCAAGTAAATGCGGCTTGTAAAACCTTTCTACTTGTGATGTCATGTGAAAAGTGGCCTCCACACACATCATCATGGCAAGCTTTTAAGATTTCTTCAATTTTCCACTTTGAAGGCACTTTCCTAAGCACACCATCCTTACCAAGACAATACAAACTATCATTTACCATGCGATATCTTGTAGCCTTCCGAGCTAGCCATTGTCTTTCTCCCTTAGTCAGGTGTTTGGGAGCTTCTCCTTGCTCTTTAAGAGGTGTAGAATATCTTCTAAGTCTTCCTTGCCTTGCTGAAGTGGGGGTTTGATAGCCATTGCTCCCACCATTGACTCATTCAGCTTTGATGATGCTAGATGGTCGGCATCCTTGTTCTGGTCTCTTGGCACATGATGTACTTGTGCCTCCCTAAATCTTCTAATAAGAGATTTGGCCTCTCTCATTTTACTAGAGACGTTTGTATTTTTGCATGCCCATGTACCTTGCATCTGCCTTACCAATAGCATGGAGTCTCGAAAAGCATTCAACCTCTCGATTCAATTACTAAGACACTAATAAAGACCATGAATTAAAGCTTGATATTTTGCCTCATTGTTAGAGTAGACACCTTCCAAGATGATTCCTTCACCATAGATTTTCTCTCCTAAAGGAGAGAAAACAACAATGCCTGTGGGTGCCTTATCCTTAGTTCTCTTGTATGCACCATCAATGTAGAGGCTATAAGTATCTACAAGAGTCTTTATGGATGGGGGTGGTGGAAGCTCCTTTCTTTTTACCTTGAGATTTTTCTTATAGCACCTGTTTGTAAAAATATCATCCAGGCATGCTCGAGTTGTTTTTTCAACATGTACTGTATAATCAAACTCTTGAAGTCAGACCACCCACTTTGCTATTTTGTCATAGATTTCCATATGTTATAGTGCGTAGGGAAACATATCCTCCACAATGATGATCACAAACATCTTTGGAAGCAAATATGGCCGAAATTTGGTTACTGCAAACATGAGGGCCAACACTAGTTGTTCCATGGAGGTGTAAGTATTCTCTGAGGCTTTCATGAGGTGGCTGGCAAAATACATAGGCCTCATGAAGGATGTTTTTGGATCTTTTTGTAGGAGAGCAGCACTAATGGCCTCTTCTCCCATGCTAGGGTTTACAAAGAATGTTTCTTCCCAACAAGGCTAGAGGATTATAAGAAGTGACCCCAACATTTTCTTTATCTTCTTAAAATGTTCTTCACTTTGTTCACTCCATACAAGTGTTTCTTGGCATGTCAGTTGCAGCAGGGAATATATGGCCTAAGAGAGTAAGTGTATAAATCTACCCAAATATCTTGGCTTTTGTAAGAAGGAAACTAATTGTTTGATGGAGATTGGGGAAGGTAGATCTAGCAATGTTTCTACCTTTTGTGGATCTACCTCAATTCCTTCAATTGACACTACATGCCCTAGTAGTGTAACCTTGCTTTCCCCAATGTGACATTTATCCTTGTTTAGTTGTCCACCCAACCTAGCTAAGCGAGTAAATCCTTCATCAACCTTGCGTAGATGTATGTTCCTTGCGCTGTAAATACGAAAATCATCTATGAAAACCCTTATGGACTTACCAAAGTAGGGTTGGAAGACCATATTCATGAATCGTTGAAAGGTTGCTGGGGCATTTGAGAGACCAAAGGGCATGACCCAAAAGGAAAAACAGCCCCATGGTGTGATGAAAGTGGTCTTCTTTTGATCCTCCTCTGTAATGCGAATCTAGAAGTAGCCAGAGTAGCCATCACACACTGTATACCGCTCATGTCCCGCCACTTCATTAAAGATTTCATCCTGAAATGGGAGAGGAAAGTGGTCCCTCTTTGTTGCAGCATTTAGTGGCTTGTAATCTATGCATACTCACCACTTACCATTTTTCTTTGGCCTCACTACTGCTGGGGAGACCCATTCTGAATCTTCCACTGGGTATATGAATCCTGCATTCAAGAGTTTCTTTACCTCCGTCAACAGTACATCATGTTGCACAACTCCTAGTCTTCTCAATATTTGTACTACAGGTTTGCTTTCTTCTTTGAGTTGGATGTGATGCTTCATTGCAGTGACACCTGTAATGTGAGTATAATCAGAAATAAACAATGATGCATGCTTCTTGAGAACATTCACATAACCCTCCCTTTCTTCATCCTTTATATCCTTGGATATCATCTTCTCTAGGCTAGCATCCCAAGCATATTCTCCTTGGATTCTTGGTTTGTCTTTTGATGAGGTAGGTTTCTTTAAGGTGATGCCCACTATCGACGTATGTTTTTCTGTCATGACACAAACCTCTACTCCACTATCAATGTATGTTTTTCGAATCCGTTGACCTTTGATTTGAGCCTCCACTAAAGGCACTATATCTTTGAGGCCATATGCCTTGATTGGACTAACCATTTTACCTTGCCTTGCGGTTGTGCTTAACATTTTTTACCATTGTTGTTGTAGCTTTGGAGAGGCATGAAGTAGTTGTGTCCAAGTAATTTTTTGCCCTTGAGAGTTCACATCTGCTATCAGATGATAAGGTTGTATTCGAGAACCCAAAGGGATGTCGGAGATATCAATTTTAGACCTAGTTCGAGTCTTTCTCTTCTTCCCTTCATCTTTAGGTGCCCGTGATGTACTTGCCTCATTGATTGCTTTCTTGCTTGCCTCAGTTTGGACACATACCTGCTTGATAGGCATGGTCTCTACTACATCTACCTTCATCTTACCTCTTGCTATTTCCTCTTAGAGCCTTCTATCCCTGACCACCTCCTCTATTTTTATGACATTAACATTTGGTTGAATAGCAAGGGTTTAAGCTTGAACATAAGGTGGTTGTAAAATTGCAGGTTGTAACTGCTCTTACTCTTGAGTCCTAGAATAAGGAGGGCTTACTTATTGTTGAGGACCTCTGGCAGGGTGATCATATCTTATAGGGTGAGGACAGTTGTACATACCATGTCCATTTTCTCAACAGTTGTAACACAACATCTCCCTTGCTTGTCACCACATTTGTGGTCGATTCCCACCATTCCCCTCGATAGGTCTTATTGCACCTTGCACAAGATTCGCTCTCAAACCCTCTAATTGATTAGTAAGATTTTTTATTTGTTGGATCATGTCTTTATGACCTCTAACAAGGCCTAGTACATTAGATACATTTGGGGAAACTTGAGAGGCCTCCATAGTTGTAATGTTTCCCAAAACTTCTTGGCTAGCTTGGGTTTGGTAGAAAATCTTTCGATTCTTTTCCCTAGTGATTCTCAAAGCATCTTCAAAAGTATTTGGAAATTCACCTTTACCTTCTCCCTGAGCAAGGGGTACAAACCTGAAATAAATCGATCCTTTTGAAGGCAATTTGGAGCTCTCTCACTAGGATTCAGTGAGTCTAACCACTGCCCCCAAAGTTTCAAAAACCCTTCCTTATAAGTTGCATAAGCATAAGGATCAATTTGATGGAGGGCCAAAAGCTGTTGCCATAACTGTTCAGTTGAGTTAGTTTGTTGAATTCTCTGCAAGAAAGCTGCCTTCAATCCCTCCCATTCAGCTCTTTGGGCCGGATTTAGAGTTTCGAACCACATTCTAGCTTCTTCCTTGAGCACCAAAGGAAAAGCCCTAAACTTTAATGCTTCATCATCCCTCCAAGAGACAAGGAAGGCCATCTCAAGGTTGTCCAAAAAATCCACTACATTTTTTCCATTGCGCCCAAAGAATCTTGGAAATGCCATGTTGTCTTAGTAGAGTACAAAGATAAACACATCTAGACTTAAGTTGTATTTTATGAGGGGAAGGATAAATGGGTTCACAGATGCATTGATTTCAACAAGACATCTAGGCCCCATTATGCTTCTAATAATGCCTCAGAATCTAAGCTTTGTGTTGGCTACAATATGCACAGTTTGCATAGCAAGAGGTTGGATTGGTCCATACAACTCACGGTGATTCATGAGAGACTATTATAATAAAATAAAGACATGTACATTGAAGGATGCATTGTAGTCTAGCATTGGGAAGATTATAAGTTCTGGTGATATAAGAATTGTAATATTCCCGCTCAAAAATATTACTAAACTTGACTCCTCGCACGCCACATAATACCTGTGCAAGGTTATCTCCCGCATCGTAATTACCGGCAGCTGAATCTGTACCCTGCACGCGCAAAGATGAGGCCTCCACATTGCGAAATCCAGCCCGGGGATTCAAGACTGCATAACTGCGGGGAAACACCCTTTTGGAAGGGGGAAAAATGGATAATGATACAAATTAAGCAAAAAAAAATTAAATTCCCCCAACCGATGCATGGCTCGAGGGAAGGGAATGGGAGAATGAGATGATGTATTAAAGTTGGTGTATGGAGGGAGAGCCATTCAACCAGCCACATGGTGGCTTCCGTCTTCCCCCCTTAAGCTATAAAAACCCCCCCTTAGCTTTGGATTGGGAGGAGGAGGAGCCTGAGATGCTGTCGTGCTTCACGATTGTGAAGAGAGGAAAGAGGAGAATGCTGCCATAGCCCGCCGTGCTGGAGACACCGCTGCCAGGAAGACGCCGCCCTCATACGGTTGCGGCCGCCATTCTTTCCCTCCTGCCATCATCCTAATCACCTCCCTCTTCGTCATCATTCCCTATTCTCCAATCATTGGCCCTTTGCTCCCCATGTCACATCTATGAGACAGGTTGAAGAAGCTTTCTTAGAACCTTCTAAGGATAAGGCTGCTTTAGGCCTTGTCCACACGGATTTCACCCCGGGTGTTTAACAACCCACATTCGTAAATCTCTCTTCCCACAAGCCTTCCCATAAGCCCAAATCCCACAAGCCCCGGGTTTTTAAAGATTCGCGATTCAGTGAAGGAATCTCCTGTGTATGAGGGAGAAGACAAATCTTGAGGCTGTTCGGAGAACGTGTAGAAGTGAGGGTAATCCGCGGAGTTCAAGTCCTCAATGATGGCTCCCAAGAAGTCGCAAGGCGTACATGTGGGATGTTCATCCCCTAACATTCACGTCGACATCACCGCGGATCCATAAGCCCTGGTGCCACGAATTTATTTTCCACATAAAGAAATGCTTTAAAGCACTTATGTATGTTTCTAATTCACCTAGCATAGGGATAATGCATTTCTTGCTTATCATTAGTTCAAATAATAGTGATAAAAGTACATTCGATAAATTATGTCTTTGAACGATAGATAAGAAATGATGCATGTCATAAAATTGGATCATTTGCATTTCGAGAGTTGTCCGTCTTAAGAGATTAGCTGCATGTTGCTATTTTTGGTGCATTTCCAAATAATGAGTCTAAACGCCTATAACTTAGCTTAAAGGAATGAAATTGTTAAGTGCAGTTTTGACTGGACATGGAAGGAATAAGCGTATGTCACATTTTAGGCAATATCTTCCTTGTAATGATTCATGAGGAAAAGTCATTAACACCCATAGGATGTTATCCAAAAAGAAATAGCAGAGCATGAAAATGATTCTATGGACTTGCACGTGGCATGTGCTTGTAAAATGGAATAAGTTAACACTAACTTTAGTTTTGCATGAACTTCATTAACTACGTTGTAGCTAGGAGAAGGTTGCTTGTTGCATATTCGTCATGTGAAAAATTCATTCATCAAGAGTTGCATTTAGGAAAGGTTGCATGGTTTATCAAAGCATGAGATTCTAAAGCGTAGACAAAAAGGTTGTGGGCATGATTCTTTGATGTAAGTCCTAGTAGACCCTATGAAAGTTATTCTGCAAATTATCATGCATTTTGAATTTTAGTAAGAAAGGATAGGGTTATTGCAAATCTAGAGGTACATAGAAGCAACGATTCGCATGTTTACGTATATTGTGACATTTTGCAACTATTTTTCTCCTTTAGATCAAGCTTATCATCTCTAGAAAAGGCTCGTCCTTGTCACAAGACAAGTAGATCAAATTATCTAAATAACCTAACCCACACGGGATTCGTATAGGCATGGTTCAGTCGATACGATAAATACCCCAAGTGCTAACCAGGGTTTGGCACGCTAAGGATTCGGCCTAGTTTCACACTTGTTGCCAAGTCAAAACCCTCAAATCCAAAAGTCCTACCTACATTCATGGAATGTTTGGGTCAATTGGATGCTCATGCAAACAACGATCTAGGGTTTCTACCTTAAGGTTCGTTCGACCTGGTGCTAAAACTCAGATTGAGTTTGGAAACCCTAGGACCGGTCTAGTACAATTAGGGTTGGGTTGGGTAAGAAGACACCTTGAACCCTGCTTTTTGTCTAAACATAATTCCTTGACCAAGAAACGCCGTTCAATGGGTGGAATGATTTGCCATTTCTTGGAATGAGGTTGGCAGGTTCTAGTGCAAGTCTAACTTGTAAGAGGATGAGTAGTCATCCTACTACATTACCTTTCTTGGGCTGATTTGCCAAGTTAAGGAAAGTTAGGTATTTGCTTGGAAGCAAAGGATCAATCAAGTTAGAGCGACACGGTCACCAGGACATACTGTTAATTTATGAAACCTAAGGTGTTGGTTATGTTGGGCTAACAGGGTACGGCCTAACCCAAGGACAAAGGGTGAACAAACAGACCCTTGGGGGATCTTTTCAAGTCGCAATTGATCCCGGATCGAATGTTGGATGCATTCAAAGAGAAGGATTCACTCCTTAGCAGTTAACCAAATAAACGACCATTGGTTGATTGTGCTTGTAACAATTTAGGAGCACTGTTTGCATTGTTTGCTTAAAGAACTAAAAGATGGAAAGTTAATTAATGCTTTAGGTTGAAGGCCTAAAGGGAGAGGTAGCATCAGTTACCCCCGATTGTCTGTGTGACCCTAACAAATGGGGTTGTTAGCCGCGCCGGGAACGTGGACAAACCCGCCACGAGAGGTCTCTCCATTGTGCTACTTGGAGCGGGAGGATGCTTGGGTGCCAGGTGGGGCTTTGGCCGTAAATCCCTTGCCTTTCACACTTTGCACAAGATGCCAACGCGACTCGCGATTGGATCTCGAGGCCCGTATACTAGTCTATGGGCAGAATCTTGGATTAGTAATCCTTGTGGATTGCTGGATAGCCTTCGAGCGGATTATGGATTAGCTTACGGACTAGATTATATGGATGTATTCCAAAGATAAGTAAGATAACATGTTGAAAAGGAACTTCTTTGGCACTATTTTTCTATGTCAAGTGCTAAGATTACGTGAAGGAACCAGTGTCTAATTGGCTAATTAATGAAGTTGTTTTATGCGTATCTAACTAAATGTGGTAGATAATTAGACAACTAAAATAACCCTGAGGAAAATGCGGTGGATGTGGCCATGGGTCCATCCTACGGATGGGTGGTCCTGGTTGGCTGGGAATTTTTCTCAATCGAAATGGACAGAAGGAGCTCTTCTCAAAGGAAATGAACAAAAAGGGCGCTGACCTAGAGTTTAGGTTACTAGAATCCCGATTTATGATGTTTTAGGGGAACGGAATTGAACTATGCCTTATGGGCAGAGAGGTCGAGCTTTGTATCCCTCTCATTTCCCATTCTCCTTGAGCCAAGTGTAGCATGAATCCACTTCGACCCTAGGTGCCATTCTAGGAGTTTGACCACTAGGAAAACCCTGATTCACGTTGGTCTTAAGTGGAAACAGTCCGAATACTTTCGCGACGTGGCAAACTCGGAAAAACCTAGATCGCAAACCCTATAACATTCCATGGGAGTGCCGAGGAAAGCTTTCTGAGCCCTCTTTCCGATGGGTTGCTAAGACGTGTCCTGAAAGGGAACAGGTGGAAACGTTAAAAAAATCTTCCTTAATCTTTTACCTCTAAAGTATATGACAAGACACTGTTAGAAGAAAATCTTCCTATTGATGCATACATTAACTCGGATGTTTTGTACAGAGTGGAAGGTGTAGAATTTCGGGCCATTATTATTATTCATAAGTGGAGACTACTTAAGGGAGTAGAGTGAATGCACTTTCTTGAATTATAAAGAGTTTTCCCTAGAGTGTTTCTTTTTGGAACCACCAACTTTGCTATACAGAGAATTTTCTCACCAGTGATTGTTCTTTCCTTAGTGTGTTCATCCTCGGTGACATATATTTCATAAGGTGTGATGGCCACCTTTTCAACCACACCCAACCTTCGAGCTAGCAAGAGTTGAAGGTAGTCTCCATACTTTGCACCTCTACAAAACTCCACACCGTTCATGCATAGTTGTCCTCCTTTGATGTGGATTAGGTCAGAGAGAGAGAGGGATTTGATGATTTGGAGACGACGACCTCTCGAAAGGGCCTTCACTTTGTTTGCAAAACACTCACCACGATTATGAGAACCTAGCAATTCATGGCAACAAGATTTTTTCCGTTGTGAGAGAATGGAATTTCTAAGGTGAACACCTTTTACCCGCATACGTATCATCATCCAATAGGCATACTTCCTTTCTAGGGCTTCCTCGGGAGACCCTTGTGGGAGTCGTGGACTTCAATCAGCTTCAAAAAGAGTTGGTGAAGGTGTTGGAGAAGAGCCACTTGGAGCACTTGTTGTAGAGGATGCACCACTATGTGTTGTATCATCCCGCATAAGGAGGTAGAAAATTGTGGATGAGAATGTCATCAACGAGGACACCAATTTATGATGAAGGAAATTTGGTATGGTAGCCTCTATACTATGCCAAACTCCCTTCTACCTCAAACTGAATGAGGTAAGGGCACCAACTTGTCATGGAAGAGAGGACTAGGATGCTATACAAGAGGGAGAGGATCTTGTGAGGGAGAAGAGAGAAAAACTGAGAGAGAGAGAGAGAGAGAGAGAACTACAAAAAATAGATGAATCAATAAAAATTAAGAGGGCATAAGAGATGGAGAACCCTTAAGACATAACCAATATAAATAATATGACACCAATAGCATGGCCTTATTACACTCTAGAGCATGCATAAGCTATAGTAAGGGAATGAACTGCATAAGCTCATGAGAGAGAATAGGGAAGGCTCAATAGGGTGGAAGAAGGCCTCTTGGCTCTCTCTTGTAAATTACAAAGGAGAAGGCCTCTTTATATAGTCCTTGAGGGTGTTTAGGGAGGAGGTTCAGATAGAATAGGAATTAATACCACCAAAGCTGCATTAAGGCGGTTCCACCAATGTGGAAGCTCCATCTAGATGTTTTGTTGACCAAATTTGTACTTAACCAAGTTCCATCATAGGTAAGTTGTCTCCATTCTCCCCCCCATATCTTTAGTCCAAGAGCTCTCCTATAAAAAAATATAGAGAATCTTCATAAAATAAGATCATATCTAGCAATAATGGAGAGAGTGTAGTGAGAATTCATACATTACTATTACAATTAAGGATGATTTGAGAGTGATTTAGGAGGACAATTCTAATGGTTTATTTGCTTGAGAGAGAGGGGAAGAGAGGAAAAAGGGTTGGGAGTCTAATGAATGATGTTTTATGGAAGTGTTAAGTGTGAGGAAGAAAGTGTTGGTGTATATAAAATTGGGAGGTGGTCTCCACCGCAGTTGGAAAAGATTAGCATCCACCATTTTGGCCATATCTCTCTACTCGTAGCTCCAAAAATTTATAAAAAAATACCAACCAAAACTTTAGCTCAGGTGCTATAACTTTCATGCTGAAAAGTTTTTTTTTATCGGAGTGGAAGTATTTTTAAAAAATCTTACAAAATCATATGCTTGATTTTTCTTCCACTAATACTTCTAACAAGGGTCTCATTTGTTTGAATTATCATAAGGCTCCAAAGCCATGACATTATGAGCCTCACATGCCCTTTGTATGGCTCTAAATCTATTTCATGTATTTTCTTTTCACATTACATATTTTCCCTTCACCTTCCTCCATTGATCTTTACTCTTCACCCCCCCTTGGTAAACCTGTCCATGAAATATTTTCATCCAGTGATTTCTTGGATTTCCCAAGAGGTTGTTCCCACCCTCTTCTTTATTTCAAATCTCCAAATGTAAAAAGAATCAACAAAGTGTTAGAAAAATATTTTTTTGTGATTTTTTTGGATCAATATCTATCGTCGATGTGTAATGCCTGACGAGGTTCCCTTCATTTTGGAAGAGTTCCATGACTCCGCTTCTGGAGGGCACTTTGTTGAGTGGTTAATTGCACAGAAAGCTTTAAGATCTGGATATTGGTGGCCGTACATCTTCCAAGATTCATTTGACTATGTTAGAAGATGTGATACATACCAAAGACATGATAGCAGAGAGAATAGGAAGTGTCCACTTACGCCGATCATGGCTATCCTTCCATTTAAGAAGTGGGGCATTGACTTTGTGGGTCCTATTACCCCATCGTCTACTACTCAGAAGATGTATATTATAGTGGCAACTCATTACTTTACAAAGCGGTCAGAAGTACGAGCGACGAGGCAGGACAATGCAAAAGAGAGTGTCAATTTTCTACTCGAGCAAATCATCAGCTATTTTGGTCCGCCAAAGAAAATACTATTGGACCGTGGAACTCACTTTTTAAATAAAGTGACTAAAAGTCTGATTGAAGCTTGGAAAATCAAGCATAACAAGATGACCCCCTATAATTCGCAAGCAAATGGACAAGGTGAAAGTACCAATAAGCAGCTTGTGGATATCCTATTCAAGATAGTCTCCGAAAAGAAGCAGGACTGGGATATAAAATTCTATGTGGCAGTTTGGGCGTATAATACGACAGTTAAATGAGCCACTGGCGGCCACATCCCATTCAAATTAGTTTACGGGGAGGAGTATGTTTTACCCTTAGAAATTGAGTTGTCGACTATTAATTTCACAATCAATCATTCTCTCAATGATGCCCTATTTGAGCAGTTTATGACTATAGCCCACTTAGACGAGCTCAAATTATAGAGTTTGTTGCACCAGGAGGTAACTAAACGTAAGATGAAATGGTTGCAAGATCTAAAAGCAAAGAAATATACCTTTAAGAAAGGCAGTTAGTTCTATATTACAATGCGCATAGGGAGCTATTTCCAAGAAAGTTGGAACCTCGATGGGATGGCCCTTACAAGATAGTTCGAATAGGTAAAAATAAGTCCACAGTTCTATTAGCTTATCTACAAGGGGTGGAATGTAAGAATAAGGTTAATCTTAATAAGATTAAACCTTATTATTTCTAAGTATGCTAACGCGAAAAAATGCATTGCAGGTCCATGTTGGGGTTGATTTGAGACCTGTAGAAGAGCTTAAATTGGTTGATGGGGTAGTTAATCCCTTATTTGGAGCACCCATATCTCCAGCAAAGATATCATCAGGGGACGCTTATCTGGTGGAGCAAGGGATATAAAGTGATTGAGCAAGAAGACGGTACCTTTGTATGGGAGATTAAAGTTTTCTGCCATCAGTGCTTACAAATCTTGACAAGCATCCCTGTTGAGTTTAATGAAGAATGTGCGATGGACCCGTCAGTTCATCCTCTAAATATGTTAAACTTTGACTATTTTAATTACGAATAGGGGAGTTCTTGATGGCTGTCTGTATAAACCCATTATGGACATATACATTATACTTTGATGGAGCATCCAGGGGCCCTAATAGAAAATGAAGTGTTAGAGTAGTTATCTGAGATTCCTGACATAGAGTTACAATGAAATTAGCTGCTTATCTCGGGGTAGGATTTACTAACAACATGGCCAAGAATAAAGCCTTGATTATGGAACTGAATATTGCCAAGAAAGGTGCTATTAGGCGGTTGTTAATAAAAGGGGATTCCCATCTAGTCTTAAACGACTTGATGAATTTGAGAGCATATCTCTTCAGCTGATTCCACATTATTGAAATCAGTTTGTGGATTCCTTAGCTAATTTTGCTTATGAAGAGGACCTCTTTTTCAATTGTGGTCCTAGTCCGGATGTTATTGATAATGAGACAGGACCTGGTCACTTGTGGGGAATGTTATCAGACCATGCGTTATATGGTAGGCGATGGTTGATATGGGTAATGCAAAGAGTAGCTGAAACCCATCTACTGTTATTATCTTGGACCGATAGGTTGATTCGAAGACATGTTATGCGTACGCCTATTGTTACATATGCAGGAGGTATGGGCCATAATTTGATGCATTTAGTTTAGGGCTGCGAGCCCTATTTTTCCCCTTGGAAGAGAGTGTATTGGCATATATTTGCCTTCTTCCAAGGAGGGATCTCTATGAGTTGTTTTGTTTGATTCCGTTAGGCCAAGAGGGCCAGTTGCTCTCAGTAGTTAATGTTTGATTTCTTTAGGCCAAGAGGGCCAATTGTTTTCAGGTTTTAATCATCTATTTCTTTAGGCCAAGAGAGCCAATTAGTTTGCAGTGAAATGTGCTATTTCTTTAGGCCAAGAGAGCCCTGTCTCTATTTGGTGCAGGTACGTTTAATGCTTTGTTGTTTTAGTGATTGCACCATACAGGTTTACAAAGTCGCTGGAGGGAGCCTTTGCTGCGAAGAAACTTCTTGTGGCCATTCTAGGTGGTTTCGTCCCATTTTGTATTTTTTCCCTTAACTAATTAATGATATATGTGCGGGTGAGGGTTTTCTTTCTTGTTGGGGACCGGCAATTAAGGCATGAAGCCCTAGGTTTAGGTTCTATATTTCTGGGGGAGGTCTGAGTAGTCATTGCCTCTTGCAAGGCATTTTTAGGCATTGAAATACTTGTTTTAGATGGGAGTTCTAGTGACCCTGTTCTACTGACCTGCTAGGCGGCCGTTCTAGGAGTTCCTATTAGTTGTGAGACAATTAGAGAAGCCTACTAAAATAATGCTGGTAAGAGACAAAACCCTAAAGATTTGAAAGACAATATATATATATACAAAGGTGTGTGAAAAGGGGTTCTAACCCCTATAAAAATAGAAAAGGAAGGAAAGAAAAATCATTGAGCTATTGTTTATCGCCTTGCGAAGGCTTGCTAGGTTCCTGGGGACGAGTCAGATCCGGGGATGATACCTTGTCTTCTTTGGGGTGACATCTTGCCATAAAAACAAAGAAAATAAAAGAAGGTTGGAGTGAAAATAAAAGTGAGCATTAGAAAAGGATTAAGTGTCGCCTTGCGAGGGCTTGGTAGGTTCTTGGGTACCAATAGAGGACCTGAGTCTGATGCCCTATTTTCCTTGGGTCACTACGCTCAGCTCCCTCCTTTTTACATGCGCGAGTATGGAAAATGAAAACTTAAAAGAATAGGAACTTTGCTAAAAGAAAGTATTCCTTGATCAGGCTATAGGAGTCCTCGCTTGTGAGGAGCTCCTAGTTGGGTTGTCCTTAGCTAGGTAGGTAGTAAAGACCACCACTTAGGACGATCTCTTTGATAGTTCTTTTTAGCTTGGTTGTGTTGCAGCAGTTGGTTAGTGACTAGCTTCGGGCCTTCTATCAGATTATGCTAGGCCTACTCTTTGTGGATTTCATGCCTTGGTTTTGTCAGGGGATAGGGTATGAGCTGTGATGTGTTGTGTTGTGTATTTTTTGTATCAGCTTGATGCTCCTTTTTGTTTTTTATGTGCAGATCTATTCATGGGATTCGAGGGCTAAGTTACCCTATCCCGTGTTCGCCAATGACATATGATTTTTTATGCCGAGAAGTGCTTAAAAATAGCCAAAAATTACGAATATTTGGGGAAAAATAGACTTCGTCAAAGGCGGCAGTGACAATCAGTACGATTTTAAGTGGCAAGTCCTTAAATCGCTAGTGCTTATTTTCATGGAAATCAAACGCTGGCGGATGGCCGAGCTGGAGTTTTCCTAGATGCAAAACGACGTCAGGAATCCAATGCAAGTCTCGAATTTTCATTCCGAGGTCGTTTGATCCCCCATTTAATCCCCGCAAGGTTTAGGATTGTGAAGCAACTACTAGATCCAAAAGCCGAGAAGAGCATAACAAAGCCCAACTTTGTAGATTTTGATGCCACGGAGCCACCTATCCAAACGGATCTCGATTCCGATGTCGTTTGTCCCCTCAAAACTGAAAAATCCATTTGTCGGAAGTGTGAATGCAAGATGCATGAACTAGATAACTTGATTAGAGTTTAGAGGCTCTTAACAAAAAGCTTAAGGCCACAAAAATGCCCACGAAATAAAATGATAGGGGGGGGGGGCTTAGTTTTTTGCGCCTCCTTTTTTCCCCCCCATCATGATTTCTTGATCGGGTGAGACAAGAAGAATGCTCCTGGGCTTGTAATGCTTCTATCCTTCACCCTCCATCGCCACAAATAGATCAAGAAATGATGCATTAAATCAAGAGATAAAAAACCAGTCTTTCTCTCTCCTCCCTCTCTCTCTTGCATAGAGGCTATTCATGTGCAATAAATCAAGAAGAAGAGGGGCTGAAGAATGCTTGTCCGGCTCTGATTGCTTCAAGATGAGGAGGAGGCTGAAGAAAGAGGTTCAGCATTGAATAATGGTTATTGGTCCGCCTGTGGGCTTCCCAGAATATTTATTGAAAAACGTGCAACACGCAAGACACGCAGTATGCCCCGATTTTATGAAGAAATTTACTTGTTTTTGTTGTTTCATGGTCCAAATGTTATTCATATGCGATGAATTTTTGTTTATACCTTTTTTACATCATGTTTGAGGGTTGGAATTAGAGAAATAGAGAACCTCTAATGATTTAGAGTTGTTATTAATTCTTTAAAACCTGTAAAATGTCATTTTTAATAGAAATTAGTGGTTTTTTTAAATTTTGAGTTGGAGAAACGGGATGAAAATGGGATAAAATCAGAGAAAATGTTAAGTTTTATTCAAAACAATAAATCAATACAAATAAATCAGAAAATATCTATTCTTCATGAATAATAAATAGAAAAAAATAATAAAAAATAGAGAAATTTGGGATTTTCTTGCTTTAAAAAAATGGAAAAATAAGATTTATGTGCGTGAATGTTTGGCAAGGTTAAAGCATGAGGTTAAGCATAATTTTGGCCTTGTTCTTTGTGTTATAGTATGTGTTTATTATTTTTTGCATACAAAAATGATACAAAACAACCATTTACACCTATGCACCGCAGCAACACCTAAACAGAGAGGGGAGAATGAAGGTTGTGTGACAATATAATTACTGAAAAGTTACAAATTTTGATTCCCCTTTTTGTGCATAGCATTTAGGGATCGTTCCATAATTAAATAGAGGTAACTAGTAGCATGGAAGTTCTGATGCTAGTCCCTAAAGCAACGCAGCACGTAACGCTTAGTTAAAATTCATGAAGGGGCTATTTTTCACACCTCACATGGCTGTTTTTAATCATAAAATGGTTGTGCATAATTTTCTTACACCTTGCATCAAGCATGCCATGTGGTATCTCTTGGAATGCATACAATTGATTGATAAACTTTCACCAACGCTGAGAGGATAGGAAACTTAAGCTATAGGTTAGACGGGTGCTTCTGTTGGGAAAATTTTTGTGAGAAAAATCAAAATATCTTGGAACGTTGAATTATGAAAGAGTGGAGTTTGTGCGAATGTTATGTGTGTTAGTGACACATCTTGGGGCTAATCCCTAAGGTGTAGGAGAGTCGTAGTGGAGCTGTGGCAATTAGCCGAGAGGTGCTTCCCTATGTGTGTATTACAAGGCATTATGGCTATATGTTATGGGATCTCCATCTTGTTAGCTAAATATAGTCTTTCTATATATAGTGCCTAGGTCCCCTCTATATATTCCTATCATGTGTGCTCAGTTGACACACTTCTGGGGTTCCACTTCTGGTGTCTCATATCTCTCTTCTCTTCTCTCTTCCTTTCATCTCTCATCTTCCTCGCAATTTCCAACACCTCTAAGGAGATGAAAGGTGAACATAGGACTACATATTGGATACAAACGCAAAATCCTCATAAGCATTTAGTTATATTAAAAGTGAGTTTGAGATGCTCCTGGCCCGCAAGACCGTGTGGTGGGGTTGTCTGTCGTATGCATGAGGTTTGACTAGTGTCATAGCTAGTGCCGGCCCATTTTAGGTCCCATCACTCGCTAGGTACGAGCAAGCTAGGAAAGATTGAGAAGAAGCGCGATCAAAATTTTGATGCAATATGCACCATCGACCGATTCGATATCCCGAGGGCATAGTGGAGATGTCATGGTTTTTCTTCCCTGCCCATTATGAACATGTACATGAACTATTTTTAAAATTTTATTATGACATTGTATATATCTCAAATATTGAATCTCTCTTGTATGTAATTTTGAAGAAGTAATTTTCTATCCAAACCCTAATAACCTCGATGGTGGTATGTTCTGCTTTCAGCTCCCCAAAGTGCGAGAGTGTATGATGAAAGCAATGTTCCAAGCATAGATGAGGATAATATGCAGATGAAGGGGTCAATATTGCAAGGGGTGGAGGTTTGGAGCATCTAGAGGAGGTAGAATCAGGTAATAATGACAGAAAGATAGGAGGTTGATAATTATTTGAGAACAAGGTAAACTCATCCTTTTGTGGTGACTTGTCTATCAACTTTCTAGTCTATGTGGAGTTGTACAAGGAGATTGACATGGGACCATAGGCTATGTCATACTTGCAGCATTTGCTTACACAATTCCTTGATGAATTGCTTACAAGAGTTCTCTAGAATATACATTTTAAGTAACATTATTTTTTCAAAGTTATATTATCGTAATTCGCTTGAATCTTTATATTGACTATACTAACATCTCTTTTTGTCTATGCAAGTAACCTTTGAGAATATTTTGGAGAGAACGATGGGTCGAGGGATTAGCAATGAGGAGTTGCAGGATATATTTACATGTATATCTTCAGATCAGATGGCTTGACTCAGAGATATGGTAGACCCGGAGCTATCTCGAACACCATCTGGCCGTTCTCTTAAATCTACATCAACACACTCTGATGCTTTGGTTTCCAGTAGATGAGGTCGACGCTCCAGACTTGGGCCAAATGGAGGGAGTCATTTTAGGGGATGCTATGGAGACAAGGATGTAGTAAGCCTGCGCTCAGCTTGAGATACAGGTGCTACTCATCAGTCTCGTGTAGGTTTAATAGAGGATGGCTCATATGGTTGTAGTGGAGGCACTGATTTAGTATCTCCGTCTCGTTATTCCGGTAGAGTTGTGTCACCCGTAGGATTTTTCACACCTGTGAGGACGTCTACTCTAGTGACTTTTACTCAGTTGTCTGCATGTGGCATCCCTATGGATGCTACTCCAACAGATACTACCCCCATGGGTACACGAGATGTACAGGGGTCTCTTGGTTATTCCTAGGAGTGCAGTCGTAGGTGGGAGAGGACACATCGTAGAGATACTCCATATGGGTATGGATACCTTGTAGATGACAAGACATGAGCCGTAATCATGAATGATGAGGAGAGGAGGGTGATGGCTCGTATAAGAGAGTTGTGCCAACAATTTTTTCGGCACAACGTCTTGGACCATTGGAAGAACATACCTGAGGGGAGCAAGGACTACATCCTAGTATCCTTGCATGAGGAGTTTCCACTACTCATCGCGACCAATAGGTTTTTAATAGACTGGATAATGGAGTGCATGCATGTGTACATGTCACACAAACAATCGAATGCACACAAGGCACTTAAGAGTGGTGCATCAAAGCCCGAGTGGCTAGACGCAGCTGAGTGGCACAAACTCAAGGAGGCTACAGATTCTCTAGGATGTTGCAGATAGTAGTGTGTGGCAACGAGGGCATGACTGGAGGCATGGGTGGTCCATTATCTTAGGAGTGGTAGCCATAGGACTTATCTCGAGGACTTTGTATGTTTTTCTTTTGTTCTTCTCGCTTATTTTTTTGCAATATTTCTTGTACTAACAATCGTGTTTCTAATAATTGTATTTTGTTTTCTTTACAACACTCCATTACAAACTGGGATCCCATCGACCTAGAGACTAGATATGCAGAGTTACACGGTCTCATTGCATTGATTGATAGCCTCTATGCACGTGGTGGGCCACTAAGTCACTCAACTTTCTTGTCTGTAGTTACTATTTTTTTAAAAATGCATTATGTATGGTGGACTACTGTGTAGTTTAGTTTTTGGCAGAGCCCATTTGATACTCCTTTGCGTCAAGACAAGCTTTTAGATGGCGAGGATCTATAGCTTGCACTTCGATTCGTGGAGCACACATCCTCTTCCTTTTTGGTCCTATGATTTATGTAGGCATTTTCTATGCACTATGTTATTATCATCCTTTGTGTCTTGCCATGATTCCATGAGCTTTCATTCAGTGATCTTGTATTTATTTTATGTATTAGTCTTGTGGCTTCAAGTACATTTTGTCTTCATTATGACGAGCATTG
The DNA here is from genome assembly GCF_053477565.2 of Lygodium microphyllum. Classification (NCBI taxonomy): domain Eukaryota; kingdom Viridiplantae; phylum Streptophyta; class Polypodiopsida; order Schizaeales; family Lygodiaceae; genus Lygodium; species Lygodium microphyllum. The sequence continues at coordinate 37,561,665 of NC_141150.1, forward strand.
TACGCTTTACATGTAATCCATTTGTAGAATGTACACACAACACATAGTTCTATCTGCCCTGCCACAAAACTTTTTCCTCTATAACCGTCATTTTTAGCATCACAAATTTACTACAACCGTCACTATTGTTATCGCAATGTGCGTCGCAAACCGTTGCTATTTGCGTCGATGCAAATAAGAATGCAAATAGCGACGACAATAGTGATAGTTTTATGGAGACACTAATACCGACGTGTTTAGTGACAATGGGGGCAATTTTTTCGGTGAACATTTTCGTTGATTTGAATGTTGATATGAGGCATGTAGCTTGGAGTGGGATTGCAAGTTAAAACATGGTATTTTAAGCTTTTTACAAGAGTTTCTTAGATTTGATAGGGTCTTTCTAGGTCTATTTAGCTTAGATATAGTCCTTAGAGAAGTATTTCTAGTGTGTACAAGTCATATAGTGACTGTTGTAAGGTTTGGAGTCCTAACAGAGGGTTTATAGGTGGTTTGACAACTCAAATAGATCACTTACAACTTGCTATTACTTCTATATAATAGTCACTGAGAATTGTTTCCGAAATTGACTATTGATTTTCTATCAAATTTTGTGTGCTTATTTCAAAGAGGATAATTCTACGATTTTATTTGACCTAAAACATAGTCAATTGGAGTTCCATGTCAAAATTTATAGCCAAAAAGGTGAGTAGGTATATTTCAACTACACTTTAGAAATGGCAATGAACAAGCATAAAGGCAAGGCTAATGAGGACCTATAGTAGAAAATAAAATACTCTAGGGACTCTACTACTAGAAATACTCATGGGGATGATTATGAGAGGAGTATTCGCATGAAATAAGAGCATGTTATATATTGAACAATACCTTATGTCAACATGAGACAAGACATTCACTTAGGCATAGGTAATTATTGAATGTTGTGATTAAGCTTGGGAATCAAACCTTGATCAACTCACTTCTAAATTACAAGATGGATGAACTTTCAAATGCAAGACAAGGAGAAAGAGGCGCTAGAGAAATAGAAAGAGAAGAAGCATGTAAATCAAATTCAATCCTCTATTGACAAACTTGTTGCTTAAATTTTAAAATGGATGAAGTCCTGAATGAAAGAAAAGGAGAAGGAGAAGGAGCCATAGGTCAATGTAGATAAAGTGAAAGTTCCACCATCCAATGCAAATTGGAGTTTTAATTTCTCGGTCATCCTAGGGAGGATTCCCAATCCAATTATGAGATAGGTGAGACTTTGCGTAGAGGCATTGATCATTTGGGCAATGCAAGTGGAGGTGGTTTGGTGGTTTCTTTATTATTTGAGTGCCCATTCCATATGCTAGATATTAGCACCCTTTTCGCATAAACTACTTCAACAATAGTGGCTTTGGTGGTACACATTATGATCAACCCCATGGTGGGACAATCAAATTATGGGGATAGAGATTTTAGGGATAAGATCATATTATCTAAGTATAATGGCCAATTGTCCTCTCCATCACACCTTAAAGAGTGACTTTCCAAATTTTAAGGATACATTGACATATTCCTAGGGTTGATGATTAGAAGATCAACTTTGAAGAGTGGAAAAAGAAAAACTTGCTAGACATTGGTATGGCCTACAAGAAAGGGGATCTTTTTGGGAGAAAACACACCACTCAATTTTTTATTCTTACTATGTATGTGGAATTTGCTAGTGATGATGATCCACAAGTACAAGTATGGTTTGGATTCTTGTCTTTTAGTTGATGTGATGGTACAATCCCCTGCAAGTTTCTTAGAGCTATTGAGTTTGCTAAAAGGTAATCTAGGAAATATAAGAGAGAAGCCACCTTGTAGTTACCTTGTTGGTAGGAAAGAAATACTGCATATCCACCCTTTAATGACATTTAATGCTACATATCCACCCTTTAATGCTTCTAATTTGTGAGTTGATCTCCTAATTGCAAATGGTAATAAAGTACGAAACCAACATGCTACCTTGAAGCCAACTTCTATCATTACTCCAAATAATTATAAATTGATCCTAGTGGACCTCTATAAGGCAATAGTAGCAACCATGATTAATCTACATTTGACCTTGCTAGTAGACTATTGGAACTTTGTAGTAGAGATTTAGCTTTTGCAACTTTATCCATCTATTTGCACATTGAAAGCTTCAAATAATTTGCTCATCCTTACAAGGGAGTCCTATGTACTTTGGAACATCGATGGTTTAATTGTAATATTTTTTTCTCCAATAGGGTTTTTTTTATATCAAGCTATCTACTTTTGGCAAGTGTTCTTTCAGAGAGATTTTATGTTCAACTTTTTATTGAGACTTTTAGATACTACCTATATGCTAGGATTCTTCATCAGTCTTCGTTACTCTCCAATTCCTCTAGACCCTTGAAAATTCTTTCATCTTTTATAATATTTGAGCAGAATATTTTATTCATTCCTACCATTTTATATTGTAATAGGTCTCTTCCGTGTTTTTAAGGGAAAAAAACATTTTTAGTGAGGATGGAATGTAAAGAATGGAAATAATATTGAAAATATTAATGTGAGAAGAATACTAGTTACATTACCTAGTATATAAGGTGTTAGAGACTTTTATTTATTTCATCATCAATTAATATATAAGTCTCTTCATCTTAGATCTTCTCTCTCTCAGCTTTCATGGCTTCTCTCCCTGGGTAATTCACTATATGTATACCCTCTATATCACATGCATTCAAGGTGTAGTTATAAATATCCTTATCTCTAAATTTTTACTTAATAAAACATAATCTTTTTGTATTCAATCTATAAGTAGCCCCTTTATATGGGACCCCATGTATGTAAAAAATGTGTAAAAATGGTAATTTGAAAATCCCTTATGTTGAATCCACATGATACATATATATATTTATCACTGATCTCCCTCGGCTTCTCTTACTTCTTTCTTGTCTCTCTCATATTTAAATCTCTTGTGAAGGAGATATATGTGCCTTCAAGGGGGCCAATATATATTGAAATGTGATTCATCCAAAGTTTTTAGAAGCATGGTCCAATCTCATGATGCTTAGGTGGTCGTAGGATACATTAACAAGAGCAAGAAATGGAGAGTTACAATTGAAGAGCATTGGGATTATTCAAGGAGCAAGATTCATAAGGTAAGTAGTAGTATATTATTTTATGGCATAAATTCAATCCTTGTATAAATTTTATAATAAATCAATTTAGTCTCACACTTTCTTTGTAAAACCAACTTTCAGTACAACGCTTTCATAGTCTTATTGTCATCACCATTCCATTTTCATTGTGGAACATTTTTTGATGTGTTTAAAGGCTTTGTCAAATATCATGGTGGTTCAATGGTTCTATGATACATTAACAAGGGTTGAAAAGAAGTGGGATTATTCAATGGTACGAAAGATAGATGGACCTCTTGATGAATTTCTTGAACTAAGAACAAAAGTTAGAGATGCGTCTACAATCATGCTTTAAGAACTATCAAAAGATCTACCTCCAAAATCATATTGATTACACAAAGAATAAGTAGAATTTTTTATACTTCTTTGAACATTCTCTATCTATAAAATTCATAATATCTTAAATGCCATAGAGGGAGTGGGGGGTCACTCAAAAATATATAAGCATACAATGCTAGTTCAAAAGACGGTATTTTTAAAATACCATTTTAGACATTTTATACACATTCAAGGGTGTTATATAAAAGGGTTATTCATTGATTGAATAACAAAGGGGTGTGCTTTATTTTTTAAAAATCCACAGATAAGGTTTTTGAAAAATAGGCATAAAGTACATGTGATATAAAAGGTTTGCATATAGCAAATCCCCTGAGATGTTAAACAATCGTTTGTACACAATCCATGAAATTTTCATGTGTTTCCTTATGTGATAATAAGCACTCTTGTGTAGATTCAAGAATCAAGAAATCAAGGAGCTATTGGTGGAAAAACTATTTTTGTAGCCAAAAATCTAAAAGTAGGAGCTCCTTATTTTTACTTTTTCCCTTATTGTGTTCTTAATGGGCACTATCATTATGAGTTAACTACACATATTAAAATAGGTTACATATAATAACATGGCTTAAGACAATAAAGGATTGAATGGAAATATAGAAAAAATACTAGAAAGGAACCAAAATGAACCAAATTATTTAAAAGAATGTTCTTGAGTTATATATTCATAAGAAAAAAAATCAAATTGAAGCTATATTAGAAATCACTTGATAAAATGTTTTCACAAAGTATACAAAGATAGCACTACAAGATGCATAACAAGTTGCCATATTCAATGTACCTTGAAAAAGGATGAATGTGAGAGCTTATAACTACATGATAAGTCCCAAAGTAGGTTTAATAAGTTGAGTTTTAATAAGTTAAGTCCCAAAGTAGGCATTTTATGTGACTATCTACAAGACAGTGATGATCCACAAGAAAATTTGTAACTTCTTTGAACATATCCAAAACACATTCTCATATGTGATTCAAAAACTGTATATATATAATGGCTTGAGATAGTCGAGTATCTAACATATCAAGACTAGCAACATCAATATCTATGGATTCTTGTAGTACTTGAGCCAACAATGTTATGGCTTCTTGGGTTGAAATCACAGCATCTTCATATTCCACCCTAGTCTCTCCCCTTGTTCCTTATACTTTCTCATGAACATAGTCGCATGTGTTGATGTGCTCTAGGATGCTACTGTAAAAGAGTGGGATAGACAGGTAGGACACAAGGGCTTAGCACGACAATATCCGATTGCACCAACAAAGTATTTAAGGTGTTGAGAAACTCAATTAGGGCATAAGTTATATCAATATAAACAATGAGAGCTGATTTGTGAGACTGAAATATACTAGAAAATTGCCAAAAAAAATCAGGGGAAATTTAATCCCATCAAAGGCGATGGATGCAAGTGAGTTAATTTTAAGTGGCAAGCAAAAGACGATTTTCAAAAGCGCCTTGAAGGCCACCGAAGCATTAGTTCCAGATTTTTAGTAAATGTCAGGCGGCCAACGACCGGGAAAATGGCCAAAATTGGTGTGAAGGGGGCCCAAAATAAGAATTAAAAGGGGGTGATCTTTGGGGCCACTCCCCAAAAATCGATTTCATGCGAGGGGGGGGGGGGGGGGGGGCAATTTTTCCTATGTGAATAGCAAAATGATAGACATAATCCCCTCCTCCATGAAAAAATAAGGGGTGGGGTTGAAGAACAACCCCCCCGACCAATTGCATCAGGGATCTACATTATTTCTCCAATCCATATCGTCACCCTTTCCTCCTCTAATGGCTGCTCGGATGGACCATTGTGAATCTAGTCTTCTCTCTCCTCTCTCTCTCTCTTGGAAGGGGTACTTCCTGCATGTGAAGGGAGATGAAGCCCGGGTGGTGAATGCTTATCCGGTGTGGTAATGGATCACTTCACAGTCAACTTGGGGCTGTAGATAAATGATTGGAGATGGGCTAGGCATTAACGATGGATTGTTTTGCTATCTCGAATCCGACTTTAGAAACCCGTAACCATTAAAAAACCCAGTAACTCTATTTTATAAAGGAAAAATGCTTCTTTTTCAGGTTTGGTTCACCAAATGATATTCATATTGGATGAAAATTGATAGGAATGTTTTTTGTTGTATGTTTGATGATTCCATGTCAGCAAAATCAGAATAGATAATGCCATAATGATGAAACTAATTTTTTAAAACCCAAAAAACACGCATTTTACAAAGAAAATAGAATTTTTTGGCATTTCGGGTTTGGTAAAAATGATGCATGAGGAATGAAATGTAAAAAATAAGTGATTTTTAATTTTTATAATCAGAAAAACTAGTAAATGCTCTATTTTCCTAATAAATAAATATGAAAAAATAGCCAAAAATGAGAAAAATTAGGTTTTTGTGACAAGTAATTAAAAAAATATAATTAATGTATGTACATGTTTGGCAAGGTTGAGGCATGAGGTATAGCCTCAGCTCATCCTTATTTTTTATGTTTTAGTGTGTTTTTATTACTTTATACATTGAAAATGATAGAAAACAAAACCCTACACTTATGCAACGATGCAACACATAAATGGTAGGGGGGAAAGGGTTGTGGAAGTGTTTAAGTGCTGAAAATGAAGTAAAGTTTGATCTTCTGGTTATGTATATCATATAGGATGATAAAAATTTAAGTTTTAAGATGCTAGTAGCACGAGGTAACTCGGTGTTAATCTCTAGCAACGCAACAACAACGAGTAGATCGAAAATCGTTGAAGTACTGATTTTTACACTACTCCACTTTGCTGATTTTTAATGATAAATGTTTGTGCACAATAGGCATCCACTTTTACATTTTGCATGCCACATGGTATGAAATCTTAGATGCGTAGCACCTATATGCTAAACAATGACTAACGTTGAGAGTGTGAGGAAGTCCTTGCTATAGGTTAGACGAGCAGTTCCTTGGGGTAAGTTCAGTGAGGAAACATCAACTCTTGGATCGTTCGATAAATCAAATAGTGGAGCTTGTATGATTTTCTTTATATTGAGGCACCGCATCTTGGGGCCAATCCGTGAGATGTAGCAGAGCTGTAGTAGTGAGCCCGCCGTGTTTTAGCTGTGAGATTGTCTCCTATGTATGCGATACGAGGTTCCCTCTGAGGAGAAGGAAAGATAAACATTGGATCGTGTCCTATTACAAATGCAAAATTGATATTAAAGTCCATTGTAGTGTGAACCTTAGACGCTCCTGGGGCCGTGAGGCCGTGTGGGTTATGTTGTGCGTCTTAGAGATTCGGCTAATGTTAGAGAGCCTATGTCGGACCCATTTTAGGTCCTGACAGGTGGTGCGTTTATCGAGATCCACCTATCAGTGGCCATTTTCAAATCTTGGTCTTATAAGGGACCTGTTAGCTTTATTCTATAGTTGATAGCCGCCTTGAAGCGTTGGATGCTAAAATAGGTTGAGATTAAAGTTTCAGCCATGAGCATGATGATGAAACCAAGGAACCCCCATAACCCTCAAGCTACTTTCTCCATTTTAAATGGTTTACTGGGATCTTTGGCTAGAAATGTTGTTGATTACTTTACCCTTTGCCCTAAAAGTGACATGATGCTGGAGTTTGGGTCACTATGGGGAAATATCCATGGAGTAATCATGAGAAATAGTCCATGGGAGTTGGAGGAAGGATGAGAAAGTGAAAGTGAGGCTATAGGAAGGCTAATTGTTTGGGATATTATGACCAGATTACATCACGCCGAGAGGGACAATTAGTTTGCAGTAAAATGTTCTATTTCATTAGTCCAAGAGGGTGATTTGTCTGTTCAGTGTAGATGCATTTTACGGGTTTTGTTTTAGGGTTGTGCTAGACAGATTACATGGATCCTGGGGCCGGGCGAGCCTTTACTGTGTCGACACTTTTCGTGGCCCAATCTAGGTGATATCTTTAATTTTTGACCACCTTGTTTTTATACTATATATGTCTGGTTACTTGTGAGGGATTTATTTTCTTGTTGTGGACTGGCAATCAAGGCATGAAGTCTTAGGTTTAGGTTAGGTATGCTTGTGGGTGGCCTAAGCCATTGTTGTCTCCTCCAAAGGCATTTTCAGGCATTGAAAGACCTATTTTAGAAGGCAATCCTAGTGACCCTGTTTAGCTAACCTACTATGCGAAAATTCTAGGAGTTTCTGTTAGTTGCAAGACAGTCAGAAAAGCCTACCAAACAAAATGATGATGCAAAGAAGAAAAATCCTGAATAGTTGAAGAATAAAAATATACAGAGGTGTGTAAAAAGGGGGTTCTAACCCCTATAAAAAAAGGAAAAAAAAGAAAGAAAAATCCTTGAACAATTTTTCATCACCTTGCAAAGTCTTGGTAGGTTTTTGGGGACGAGACAAGACCTGGGGCCAATGCCTTGACTTACTAGGGGTGGCAACTAGTTGAAAAGAAAAGAAAACTAAGGGAGATTGGAGCAAAAATAAAATTGAGCATTAGCAAAGGATTAAGTGTCACCTCACCAGGGCTTAGTAGGTTCTTGGGTACCAAGATAAGACCTGAGACCGATGCCCTGTTCTCCTTGGGTCACTATGCTCAACTCCCTTCTTTTTACACGCCCGAATATGGAAAATAAAGGCCTAAAAGGACAATGTGCTAAAAGAAAATATTTCTTGATCAGGCTATAAGAGTCCTTGCCTAGGAGGAGCTCCTCGCTAAGTTGTCCTCGGTTAGGAAGGTAGTTCAGACCACCACTTAGGATCACCTCTTTGATAGTTCTTTTTAGATTGGCCGTGTTGGAGCAGTTGGTTAGTGACTAGCTTTGGGCTTTCGGTTAGATTATGCTAGGCCTACTACTTGTGGATTTCATGCCTTGGTTTTGATAGGTGGTAGGGTGAGAGCTATGATGTGTTTTGTTGAGTATTTTATGTGACTATCTACAATGTGCATATTTGTTCGTGGGATTCGACGGGCTGAGTTGCCCTATCCCGTGGTTGCCAATGAGAGTTGATTTTTGAGCATGAGATGTGTCGAAAAATTACAAAAAAATCCAAATTTCAAGGGAAATTTTAATCCCATTGAAGGCGGCGGATGCATCCAGGCCGATTTTAAGCATCAAGCAAAAGATGGTTTTCAAAAGTGCCTTGAAGGTCGCCCGAGCATCAGTTCTAGATTTTTAGTAATTTTTCCGAGTGCGTGGGCAAGTCAAAGCAACTACCAGGAAATGCTAGACTTCGAGACAGATGCAAAGGATTTTTTGGATCTCGGCTCAAATGTCGGATGGCCAAAGACTGGGAAAATGGCCAAAATTGGTGTAAAGGGGGCCCAAAATAAGATTTGAAAGGGAGTAACCTTTGGTGCACCCCCCAAAAATCGATTTTGCCCCCCCCCCCCCCCCCCTCCCAACCAATTGCATGAGGGATCTACACTACTTCTTCACTCCCTATCGCCGCCCTTCGCTCCTCCAATGGTTGCACGGATGGTCTGTTGTAAATCTAGTCTTTCTCTCTCCTCCCTCTCAATCCTGCAAGGGGTAGTTCCTGCGTGTGAAGGGAGATGAAGCTCGGGTGGTGTATGCTTGTCCGGCATCTTCTAAGTCGTCTTGGGGTTGCAAATGGATGATTAGAGATGAGCTAAGCATTAATGGTGGAGTGTTTTGCTGTACCAAATCTGGTTTTAGAAACCCGCAACCATAAAAAATCTGGTAACACTCTTTTATAAAGGAAAAATGCTTCTTTTTTAGATTTGGTGGGCCAAATGATATTCATATTTGATGAAAATTGATCAAAATGTTTTTTGTTTTATGTTTGATGATTCTATGTTAGAAAAATCAAAATATATTATGCCATAATGATAAAAATAATTTTTAAAACTCGAAAAACATGCATTTTACAAAGAAAATGGGATTTTTGGGCATTTGGAGATTCATAAAAATGATACATGAGGGATGAAATGTGAAAAATGAGTAATTTTTAGTTGTCATAATAAAAAAAATGAGTAAATGCTCTATTTTCTTGATAAATTAATATGAGAAAATGGAAAAAAAGGAATAAATTAGGTTTTTGTGACAAATAATTAAGGAAAAATATTATTAATGTCCATACATGTTTGAAAAGGTTAATGCATGAGGTATAGCCTTAGCTCATCCTTGTTTTTTGTGTTTTAGTACATTCTTATTGCTTTATACATTAAAAATGACAAAAAACAAAACCTTACACATGTGCAACGATGCAAAACATAGATCATAGGGGAAAAAAGGGTTGGTGGAAGCATTTAAGTGCTGAAAATGAAAAAAAGTCTGATATTTTGGTTGTGTAGGCCATATAGGACTATTAAAATTTAAGTTTTAAGAGGCTAGTAGCACGAGGTAACTCGCTACTAGTCTCTAGCAATGCAACAACAATGAGTACATTGAAAATCATTGAAGGGCTCATTTTTACACGCCAGTTTGCTGATTTTTAATGTTAAATGTTTGTGCACAATGAGCATCCATTTTTACATTTTGCATGCCACATGGTATGAAATCATGGATGCGTAGCACTTGTATGCTAAACAATGACCAACGCTGAGAGTGTAAGGAAGTCCTTGCTTTAGGTTAGAAAATGAGTTCGTTTATGTAAGTTCAGCGAGTAAACATCAACTCCTAGATCATTCGATAAATCAAAGAGTGGAGCTTGTACACTTGTTCTTTATGTTGAGGCAGTACATCTTGGGACCAATCTGAGAGATGTAGGAGAGCTGTAGTGAGCCTGCGGTGTTTCAGCCGAGAGGTTGCCTCCTGTGTATCTGATACGAGGTATTATACTAATGTGTATGGGATCTCCCTCTAAGGATAAGGAAAGGTGAACTTTGAACTGTGTCCTATTACAAATGCAAAATCGATATTAGAGTTCAGTGTAGTGTGAGCCTTAGACGCTCCTAGCTGCGAGGCCGTGTGGGGTGTCTTGTGCGTCTTAGAGGTCCAGTTAGTGCTACAGAGCCACTCTTGGGCCCATTTTAGGTCTTGACAGGTGGTGTGTTTGCCTGGAGCCGCCTATAAGTGGTGGTTTTTGAAACTTGGTCTTATAAGGAACCTGTTAGCTTTATTCTATAGTTGATAGCCGCCTTAAAGCGGTGGATGATAAAATATGTTGATTAAAGTTTCAATCATAAGCATGACAATGAAACAAATAAACCCCAGTAATCCTAAAGCTACTTTGTTTATTTTAGATGGTTTAGTGGGATCTTTGGCTAGAAATGTTGCCGACTACTCTACCCTTTACCCTAAAAGTGACACCATGCTCGAGTTTGGATCATTATGGGAAAATACCCATGGAGTAATCATGAGAAATAGTCCATGGGAGTTACAAGAGGATTAGAAAGTAAATGTGAGGCTAGAAAGGCTAGCTACTTGGGATATTATCACCTGATTATGTCACGCCAAGAGGGCCAATTAGTTTGCAATAAAATGTTCTATTTCATTAGGCCAAGAGGGCCATTTGTTTGCTTAGTGCAGATGTGTTTTATGGGTTTTGTTTTAGTGATGTGCTAGACAGATTACATGGAACCTAGGGGGGAGCCTTTGCTGCGTCGACGCTTCTCATAGCCCAATCCAGGTGATATCTTTCATTTATGAGCACCTTGTTTTTATACTATATATGTATGGTTACTTGTGAGGGATTTCTTTTCTTTTTGGGGATTGGCAATCAAGACATGAAGTCCCAGGTTTAGGTTAGCTATGTTTGTGGTGGTCTGAGCCATTGTTGCCTCCTACAAAGGCATTGTCACGCATTGAGAGACATGATTTAGAAGGAAATCCTAGTGGCCTTGTTCTGTTGACCTGTTAGGCGGCCATTCTAGGAGTTTCTATTAGTTGTAAGGCAGTTAGAAAAGCCTGCCAGACAAAATGATGATGCAAAGAAGTAAAATCCTAAATAATTAAAGAATAAAAATATACAGAGGTTGTAAAAAGGGGTTCTAACCCCTATAAAAGTAGAAAAGAAGAAATAAAAATCCTTGAGCAGTTGTTGATCACCTTGCAAAGGCCTGGTAGATTCTTGGGGACGAGACAAGACCCAGGCCAATGCTTTCTCTTCCTAGGGGTGGCAACTAGCTGAAAAGCAAAGAAAACTAAGGGAGGTTGGAGCAAAAATAAAAGTGAGCGTCAGCAAAGGATGAAGTGCCGTCTCACGAGGGCTTGGTAGATTCTTGGGTACCAAGATAGGACGTGAGGCCAATGCCCTCTTCTCCTTGGTCACTACGCTCAACTCCCTTCTTTTTACATGCCCGAATGTGGAAAATAAAGGCCTAAAAGGACAATGTGCTAAAAGAAAATATTTGTTCAGGCTATAGGAGTCCTCGCCTAGGAGGAGCTCCTCGTTGAGTTGTCCTCAATTAGGAAGGTAGTTCAAACCACCACTTGGGATCACCTCTTTGATAGCTATTTTTAGCTTGGCCGTGTTGGAGCAATTGGTTAGTGACTAGCTTTGGGCTTTCTGTTAGATTATGCTGGGCCTACTCCTCGTGAATTTCATGCTTCGGTTTTGACAGGGGGTAGGGTAAGAGCTGTGATGTGTTTTTTTAGTATTTTTTGTATCAGCTTCATGCTCTTCGTGGTTGTGTTGATGTGTAGATTTGTTTGTCGGATTCGATGGGTTGAGTTGCCCTATCCCAGGCTCGCCAATGAGAGTTGATTTTTGAGCCCAAGATATACCAAAAAATTATCAAAAAAATCAAATTTCAAGAAAAATTTTAATCCCATCGAAGAAGACGGATATAGCTGGGTTGATTTTAAGCAGCAAGCAAAAGACAGTTTTCAAAAGCACCTTGAAGGCTGCCCCAACATCAGTTTCGGATTTTAAGTAAATTTTTTCGAGAGCGTGGGAAAGTCAGAGCAACGACTCGGCAATGCTAGACATCAAGACAGACGCACATGATTTTCCAGATCCCGACTCGGACGTCGGACGAGGCCAAAGGCTTGGCAAATGGCCAAAATTGGTGTGAAGGGGGCCCAAAATAAGAATTAAAAGGGGGTGACCTTTGGGACAACCCCCCAAAAATCGATTTCGTTCCCCCCCCACCAATTACATCAAGGATCTACACTATTTCTTCACTCCTTATCGCTGCCCTTTACTCCTCCAATGGGTGCTTGGATGGTCTGGTATAAATCTAGTCTTTCTCTGTCCTCCCTCTCTCTCCTACAAGGGGCAGTTTCTATGTGTGAAGGGAGATGAAGTCCTGGTGGTGAATGCTTGTCGTCGTGGTACCGGATCACTTTTGAGTTGACTTGGGGTTGTAATTGGATGATTGGAGATGGGCTGACCATTATCACTGGACTGTTTTGTTGTCTCGAATTCGATTTTAGAAACCCGCAACCATAAAAAAGCATGTAACTCTATTTTATAAAGGAAAAATGCTTCTTTTTTAGGTTTGGTTAGCCAAATGATGTTCATATTGGATGAAAGTTCATAAGAATGCTTTTTTTTTTAATTTTTGATGCTTCTATGTCAAGAAAATTAGAATACATAATGCCATAATGATGAAAATAATTTTTAAAAGTCCAAAAAACATGCATTTTACAAAGAAAATGGGATTTTTTGGCATTTCAAGTTTGATAAAAATGATGCATAAGGGATGAAATGTGGATAATACTGAATCTTAATTCTCCTAATTAGAAAACCAAATCAACACTCTATTTTCTTGATAAATAAATATGAAAAAATAGCAAAAATAAGGTTTTTGTGACAAATAACTAAGGAAGAATATGATTAATGTCCGTACGTGTTTGACAAGGTTGAGGCATGAGGTATAGCCTTAGCTCATCCTTGCTTTTTCTATTTTAGTGTGTTTTTACTACTTCATACATTGAAAATGACAAAAAACAAAACCCTACACCTATGCAATGATGCAACACATAAACGATAGAGAGAAAAGGGTCGTGGAAGCGTTTAAGTACTAAAAATAAAGTAAAGTATTATCTTTTGGTTGTGTGCATCATAAAGGACCATAAAAATTTAAGTTTTAAGATGCTAGTGGCACGAGGTAACTCGATGCTAGTCTCTAGCAATGCAACAACAACGAGTAGATTGAAAATCATTGAAGGGCTGACTTTTACACTCCACTTTAGTGATTTCTAATGATAAATGTTTGTGCACAATAAGGATCCACTTTTACATTTTACATGCCACATGGTACAAAATCCTGGATGCATAGTGCATGTGTGCTAAATAGTGACCAACGTTGAGAGTGTGAGGAAGTCCTTGTTGGAGGTTAGACAAGAAACTCCTTGGGATAAGTATAGGGAGGAAACATCAACCAGTGGATCGTTTGATAAATCAAAGAGTGGAGCTTGTAGGCTTGTTCTTTATGTTGAGGCAGCGCATCTTGGGGCCAATCTGCAATATGTACGAGGGGTGCAATGAGCCCGCGATGTTTTAGCTAAGAGGTTACCTCCTATGTATGTGATACGCGGTATTATACCAATGTGTATGGCATCTCCCTCTCAAGAGAAGGGAAGGTAAACGTTGGATTGTGTGCTACTACAAATGCAAAATTGATATTAGAGTTTAGTGTAGTGTGAGCCTTAGATGCTCCTAGCCACGAGGCCGTGTGGGGTATCTTTTGCATCTTAGAGGTCCAGCTAGTGCTAGAGAGCCAGTGCCGGGCCCATTTTATATCCCGACAGGTGGTGCGTTTGCCGCGAGCCGCCTATAAGAGGTGGTTTCCGAATCTTTTCCTTATAAGGGACCTACTAGCTTTATTCTATAGTTATAGCTACCTTGAAGTGAAGGATGCTAAAATAGGCTAATTAAAGTTTCAGTCTCATGAGCATGATGATGAAACTAAGAAACCCTCGTAAACCTAAAGCTACTTTGTCCATTTTAAATGGTTTAGTGGAAACTTTGGCTAGAACTGTTGCTGATTACTCTATCCTTTGCCCTAAAAGTGACACCATGCTTGAGTTTGGGTCACTATGGGGAAATACCTATGGAGTAATCATGAGAAATAGTCCATGGGAGTTAAAGGAAGGTTTGGAAAGTAAAAGTGAGTCTAGGAAGACTTGCTGCTTGGGATATTATGACCAGATTATATCAAGCCAAGAGGGCTAGTTAGTTTGCAGAAAAAATTTCTATTTCATTAGGCCAAGAGGGCCGTTTGTCTATTTAGTGCGGATGCGTTTTATGGGTTTTCACTTAGTGATGTGCTAGACAGATTACATGGAACCTAAGGGGGAGCCTCTACTGCGTCGACACTTCTCATGGCCCAATCCAGGTGATATCTTTCCTTTATGAGCACCTTGTTTTTGAATAGTGGTCTAGTGGGATAGAGGTTGAAGGCAGTCCTATATAGTCACAGAAAGTGAGCTACAGAAAAATCAAATTATTTTATCAGAAAAACTTTTCACATCATTTTGTAATGGGAATTAACCTCTTTGATTTGATTTAAAAAATATTTCAATGGGAGTTGTTTATCAAAAGATACACTCATTTTACTAATAGTGGGTCTAATTGACTACACCCAGAATAGTAAACAAATGTAAGGGCAAGGCCTAGGGTAACCTAAAAATAGATATTATCAATGCTAGAGAGCCCCATGGAGATAAATTTGAGCAAGAATCATATGAATGGGGAGCCTTCAATGCTCTCAATTAAACCCTATGCAAGCATGACACATGCCATGTACTAAGGCATAATGACATGGTCTAAAAACATAATGAGATGGTATTAAATTTTAATAAGCTAATATCATAGAAAATTTCAATGTCATGTTTTCTAAATGCTAATTTAGGTGGTAGAATGAATGTTTTGATATGCTTCCATGCTAGTAGTTAGCATTATTATTATTTTCATTGAAAACATTAAAGTGTATTAAGGTAAAAATGAAAAATAGTTACAACGTAGACTTTTTTTTTAACTGGAAATCTAACAAAAGGCAACAAGTAATGTCCAGTAGGTCGTTGGGCAAAAAGAAAGGAGATTGCCTAATACATAGCCATTATAGATAAATTGAAGAATATATGATTGCAACCATTTGAGGTCCAAAACTAAGCTCCATCATTCTTTGCACCATGATCTTTTGCTTCATTCTATCTGTATGAGGCTGCATTTCATGTTACAATGCTAAGCTCTCTTATGTATACCTTTCATAACATCTTCTATAAAGGATGTGGTGGATATTTCCATTAGCTCCTCCTGCCTTGCTATGACTAGCCTTCTCGCTTCCAGTCTCTTCTTACGGTCAAGTTCTTGGGCTTCCAAAACAACAGCTCTATGTTCATCTTTGGCCTCTAGCCACTTCCCATGCTCCTTTTTCATTTTGAACTTGCGTTGTGGAACTTGCAAACATACTTCATGTAAGAACATATGCATTGGGTCTATATTCTTGTCCTTAAAAATCTTTTTGTTTCTAGCCATCCATATAGCCTAGAGAAATTTCCCTCTAAGCCAATTCCAAACAATAGGGAGGATCCCATTTATTTCTCCTAGAAGTAATTCTTTCTAGGTCACTCTTGTGGGGTGATAAGGAGCCATCAATACCTGCAAGACATTTCGCACATTAGTATTTTCTTTGCAATTTAGGAAAAAATGGGAAATGGATTCAATACCTTTATAGCATCGTGGACAAGTCCCATGACCTATTCCAAGTTTGAAAGCCCAATCATTTGTCCACACTGCTTGATGCAGTATGAGCCACAACAAACAAGAAACTTTGGGTTGATTTACAATGCTCCAAATCATTTTAAATTTGTATTTCCATTGAATGGCGTACCAATTTACTTTCCATCTCTTATTAAGCTTAATGTATAAGAAGTTCTTTTTTGTTTTTATATATGGGGTGGTTTTTAGTGTTTTATTTTCAGGCTACCAGATTCCCCTTATGTTAAATCTCATATTTAGTTGTATAATCTTGCAAACCTTTGGATCCTAGTTGTTAATTCTTTGTTGTATTAATGTGATATCTGAGGGTGATAAACCATACCTTTCTTTGAGAGAGTAAGAAGCAGCCTGGTCCCCCTTGTCATACTCCCATACGTCCTTCTAGCTAATTACTCCTTTTTTGTTTAGTTTGAATGCCTACCTTACTTGGTCCTCTTCTATGCAACCATGGAACACACTATACCAGATCGAGTCCAAAGCAGCCCATGCAAGGGTAAAGTTTTTAATAGTGGATAGAGTGGTCAACTCCTTGTAGGACATCCAAGCCCCCCAAATGCTCCGAGTTAAGTCTGAACTCCCGTGGATCTTTAGCTTTATCTTACTAAAGGCACCATTGATGACATTCAAATTCTTCCATCTCTTACACTTAGGGGGATAGAAGTTCTTGCAGCTATTATGCAAAAGAATGGCCCAATCTTCATTCTCATGGAAAAAGAATCGAGCTACCCATTTAGCTACAAGTTTCTCTACTAAGCTTAATATGTCTGGGAGACCTAGTCCTCCTCCTTCCTTGGTTAAGGTACAAGTTACCCAAGACACTTTAGGTATTCTGAGTTTTTCACTCACCAGCCCATAGGAAATTCCTAGCCAAACTTTCTAGGTTCTTAAGACCAATTTTGGAGGGTTTCCAGCATGAAAAAAATAAAATGGTAGTTGGGATAACAATATGCTTTAGTACTAGGCTTCTACCTGCCAGATTGAGTTGCAGAACTTTTAGATATTCCAATTTTTCTTAACTTTACTTAGAACCCAATCCTATCTCTACTTTAGGGTGACCCCAAAGCCCATAAGGTATCCTCAATAGTTTGAACACCTGTCCATCTTCTATCTCTTTGCACCCTTCCTCCAATAACCATTGAGGAGGCAGCTTGATTAAGGACTTAATCTCAATTTTTGCATGATTAGCCAGTGACCCAGAGGCCATACAATAGGTCTGAATACAACCCCAAAATGTCTTAATTGATTCTGGATCATTATTTACCATTCCATTCATATCATCAACAAAATGGTTCAGCACCATATCAGATTTTTTTGGGAGTTTAATTCCTCTCATCCTGCCTTCTTTCACTTCGTGCTCCATCAACCATCCTAGTGCATCACTAGCTATGGCAAAGAGCAAGGGTGTTAGAGGACACGCTTGTCTAATGGATCTGAATAAGGGGAATTGTGCTGATATTTCTCTTGGGGAAGTTACTATATGTATATCCTCTACATCATGTGCAATCAAGGCCTATTTATAAATATGCTTATTTATGAATTCTCCTTGAATAAAACATAACCCTTTTCTATTCAATCTGTAAGTGACCCCTTTACATTACACCCTTCTATATATAAAAATATATATAAAATTAGTATTTTAAAAATACCTTATTTTGAACCCACATAATGCATAATATATTCATGAGTAACTTACCCGAGATATTTCTCCATTGATGGCTACCTTAGCACTGACATTACCAATAAGGGTGCTTACATATCTAATGAATTTTCTGCCCATTCCCATGTCTTGCAAGGACTGAAGGATAAAGCACCAGCCCAGATGATCATACGCTTTATTGAAATCAATTTTAAAGAACATGAAATCCTTGTTATTTTGTTGGGCATATTCAAATCCTTCCCATAGCCCAATGATGGAGTCCTGTATGTACCTACCCTTTATGAAACCCTTCTGTTCTTTTCTTAACCAATGGTCTAGATGGGGGACTTATTCTTCTTGCTAGAGCTTTGGCAAAGATCTTGTATGGTGAGGTCAAGCAAGTTATTGTCTCCAATTGGACACCTCATCTTTGGAATCCCTCTTGTGGATTGATTTAATCACACCTTGATTGATTCCAATAGGTAGGGCCCCTAATCTTATAGATTCTTTCCAATATTGGAGTGGTTTGACCAGGATCTCTTGGAATTTCTCTTGGAATTTTTGATAGAATTTGTTTGGCAGTCCATCCAGTCCTGGACCCTCTCCTTTAGAGAGTCCTTTTATTGTATCCACAAGCTCTGTTAGCATTAATATTGATGAGCTTTATGATTTTTTTATAAAAGACATGACATTTGTAGTATTTGGCCACCTACATATATTTCCTCCGAAATTGTATATTTTCTTTAGGTTGGGAAACATTTAAAATTTTCATTCATTCGACACACTTTTTATATGCCCTTCATGTAAAATGTTGCGAAGACTTTGGGGTATTTGGATAGGAGGGTGGGCATCAAATCTTAACCATGTATCTTCCATGCATTAAAAGTGTATTTAAAGCCAAGTCTTATGCAGTAAGTATACATGTCAAATCACCTTATGTATGATAACACAATCAGGTTGAAAAATACATGGATGGATAATATTTACCTTGGACTCCTTGACTCAACTTTAGGTGGGTGTGACATCCTTAGGAATAGGGATATTACGTTTTACTCACGAGGTTCATCATACCCTTCAAAGATCCATGCCCCTTTTATGATTTAACAATACCTTTTGTTTAGGAAAAAAACTTATGCAATATAAATACCCCTTTTGTGAATAAATACACACGTCTTAAAACATTTCCTTCTATAATATATATAAGATTATGTTTTTTCAAACTCCCTTTTTTTGAACTCGATGCACATTTAGAGACATAGTGAGCTCCCCAAGATTGAAGAAATTTATTTCCACTATATATCAATTACCAAGAGAGTTGAACTTAGGAGCATTCCAACTTTAAAGAATCTAGGCTCAAAAAAGTCATGAACCATTTCAACTTTCAAGAAACTCAATTATTGAGTTAGAGTATACATTGATCAAGTGAATTAGAACACATGATTATCAAAGCCAACTTGGTTAATTAAGGGTAACCATATCAAGCCACATGCATGTGTGAGCCAATTAACTATACAATCATTAAGAACACATTCTATTCAAATCCCACCACATGATTATCAAAGCTAGGTTCGGTAATTGGATGCAACTATATCATGCATTACTTGGTATTGGCTCAATCAAGCCACAACTTTGGTACATATGTGTGAGCTCATTCTACAATCATTTAAGTCCACAATAGTATCTTTTGGAATTAGAGCACATGATTATCATAGTCTAACTTGGGAATTTTGTTGGGCTATTTCAACCTTTTGATCATGAAATACTATCTACACCATCATTAGTTCTTAATGACATCACTATCGGAATTAGAGCACATGATTATGAAAAGACTTAAACACTACACCAACATTAGTTCATGATCTACACCATTGTTAGTTCATTAAGACAGCACATTATCTATATTGGAATTAGAGCACATAATTATGAAGAGTCTTTTAACTTTGGGCAATGAATGCAACTATAGACATTACCTTGAGTTACTTCAACCCAACACACTTGATTGTAAAACATCACTAGTCCTATTTCAACCCCATCATCATTAGTTTGCATATACCCAATTATTTTTACAATTAAGATCACATGGTTGGTTGGCCTTCTCTAGTCTGGTTTTATTTTTCCTTCTGTATTCTATTTTGCTTCATAAGTTGAAGCAATGTTCCTTGCTCGATTGTATGAAGCGCTCAGTTTGTTTCTCCTTGCCCTATCTAGCTCTACATATCCTCTTTATTTTGTTGTTGCTTCATAAGCGTCTATACTATCATTCCAAGTGTCTACAATTTGTCACGTCAATGCATGTGGCTACATATCCTCTTTATTTTGTTGTTGCTTCATAAGCGTCTATACTATCATTCCAAGTGTCTACAATTTGTCACGTCAATGCATGTGGCTTCATAAGTCTGGACCATTTCAATCTTGATCCATTAGGCGACAATCAAATTTCAATCTATGAACCACAAGCTCAAACTTCTTTGGAAGGAGAGGAAAGTGTTCTTAGGTTAATGGCACAAGCTCAAACTTCTTTGGAAGGAGAGGAAAGTGTTCTTAGGTTAATGGCGAAATTCGTGCTTTTGTCCTAGCCAATTTCTCAAAGAGCTTTTACCCAGTTTAAAAGTTACATACAAATGACATTTTAAGCTAGGCCCAGTTCTTGAGAGCTTTTAATTGGAAAAGTTACGAGCTAAATGACTCTATTGACCTCGTGCTTTTGGCCTAGCCAAGTTCTTAAGGTTGCAAGAAGCTATAAAGATGTATTAATATAGAACAAAAATTTTACAGCTAGTTGAGTGAGAGCTGCTTCAAAACTGGGAAGCTACCATTGCTTAGGTGGACAGTTTGGACAGTTAGTCAACTTTACAAAAACCAACAGACCATAGCAGGTCTTAAGCATCAGATATGATGTAAATCCTAATAAACTTAGTCATTGTTCATCCGCCTTCTTGATATCCAGCAATATGGCTGCCAAGTCCACAGTGGAGACTAAAATCTCCAGCCCCTCCTTCAAATTGTCCACAGTGGATTTGATCTTTTTTTTCAAGTCCTCGCCTCAATTTTAAGAAGACTACTTGCTACCAAATTCGGAATTTTCCACCATATCCACCATATGCTTATGTAACTCCATAAACAATGGTAATCGTATGCTTATGTTTCTAACGCGAAAGCATGTTTATAGAACTCCACGAACAATCTCAACCTCTATTGGCTTATGTCTACAAATCTTTAAAAGACATCCATATGTCTGTTAGCAAATGGAAATGCATGTACGAGACATCACCTGAGATGTTCGAATTAAAAATCATCTAATATTCGGCTCCGAGAGAAATTGGGCCCTGGGCACAATTATTAAACTTTATTACTAACTCGCGAGAAATATGTACAGTCTGCGCATTCAACCAAAAAATGAAACTCCCCTCCCCCCCCCTCCAAGTACGTACGTACTTCAGCGTTTCATATGTACATTTGTTGGTGCCCAGGATGATCGGTGCCAGGTGGTGTGCGCGAGCGGCGTGAGCTTCGCTAGCACGGCTATATTTGATTAGGCGAGCAGCGACAGCGCGTCCTCCACAAGCTCCTTGCCGCTCTCAAGGAACCTCTCCACCAGCTCCGGCAGCTGCGAATCAGAATTAGGTCGACGCCGATGATGTTCCTCCTGCTCTCGCTCCCACTCGTCATCATCATGTCTCCTGCGGTGCTCTTCGTGACGACCGCGACCAGCTGGGAAGATGAACTCGTCTTCCTCACGCCCTCGGACCAGCTCCTCAAAGGTCCTCTCATCCACGCGCAAAGCGTTGCGCAGCACCTGTGTGGGTATCCCGCGATACAGGGAGTTCCGCCCGGTCAGGAAGGAGAATGATGGGTTGTCGCTGGTGATGAGGTTGATCCACTCCAGCCCCTGATCGCCCGCGATCTTCAAGGACGGGTGGAACTGCGGGATGGCCACCACGGAGCCCTCTCGCACCTCCTCGTTGAAGGCGCTCCGGCCGTCGCCCGTTGACACCTCAATCCTGCCGTTTCCGCGCGTCACGTAGATGAGCTGGTGAGCGTTGCGGAAGAAGAGCGGCGCGAAGATGGCGTTCTGCAGGTCGAGATGAAGTGGAAGGTGAGAATGACATATTGCCATATTTCGACAAGCGTGATGATATATACATCTAATGAATAATCGCGCATATACATATTAGCACATGCTGGTCGTGCATATTAATGCAATAATTACCGGCTCCAGTCGTCCCCTCCCCACGCTGAATCCTACTGCGCTCAAAGCCGGGAGCTTGTGTCGATTCACAATCTGTGTCTCCCCACCATCCCGAACATAGACATCGGGCCCCTGCGCTCGGGTACTGTACCTGAGCTCCTCGAAGTAGTCGAAACTGCTTCGGCTGCGCTCAGCCATCTCGACAGCATTCTCGTTATTAATCTCAGTATCGCGGCTAAAACCACGGCGGCGCCCTCGGCGATGTTCCTCTTCGTCCTCCTCTTCCTCCTCATAGTGCTGCCGTCGTCGACCCGGCTCCTCGAAGGAGATCCTCCGCTCAACTCGAATTATACCGACGTCACTCTGGCGCCCTAAAATGGAGCGGAGTGTGTCCTCGTCGACGCCCCACGCCTTAGCAAGTGTCTCCTCGCTGAACCCATGGAGGATAGAGCCGAATCTCTGCTGTTTGGCGCCGGCGAGACCAAATTGCTGATATATACAGTACAAATGGATGAAAAAAGATCAGACGCGATACGTCGAGTATGTATGAAAAAAGGTCAGAAGAAATCTATCCTCAGCCGGACTTATGCTCACTGCTAGTGAAAATTTATATGAAGACAGAGAGAGAGAGAGAGAGTGCGTGTGTGTATACATTCCGCATAAGGCATTACATCACCTGCATCTGTCCTGGATTCGAGCCGAAGGTTGTCTCTGAAGCGCAGAGCACACGATGGCGACGGTTGCCATCATTGTACCACCAATAGACAGTGCCCTTGGGCAACGCAATCACATCGTTCCTGTCGACGCGACGCACTAGCATGTTGGGGCGGTACTCAGGACGGACGGGGAGGACGGCACCAAACCATCCTTTGCCTGCAGCAAACACCGGTCGATGAAGATGTGATCATCATGAGAGGACGTCGATAGCAAGCAAACAAATGAAGTAAACGTGAAGTCAAATGATATGGTGCCCTGCTGATACTAATTATTACCTTCCAGCACGACCGCCACCTTGTCTGCATCTGCGTACTGCGGCAGCAGCAAGCCGTTGTCTTCCAGCTGGAGCTCCGCCATGCCCACATAAGCATTCTGAAAGGCCTCGACGCGCTCTCTCCAGATGCGATAGCTGCCCCCGTCCGACCTCAGTACCTCGCGGGCCTCTCCCAGTCCCAGGTCATACTGCTCTTCCTCACCCCGGTGGCGGCCCTCCCGCTGCTGCTGTTGCCTCGCAGCCCTCCCCCACCCTGCCAGCAACAGAAGCGCGAGCACTAGCAGTCCACCCCTCATCCTCAACATGATCATATACAGCTGATGATTATAATAGAACTACTGATCACTGATGGTTACTGCAGCACAACTCCTGGATAGCCCTCTGATGCCATGGCCTTTTATATACCTGAAGGCCTCGCTGCTTTGCTCCGTTTTAGAAAGCCAACATCATGATTGCGACAGGCGGCCGCATTTGGACTCGTTATGGAAACATGCAGCATCAGGATGCGGCGATCTGCTTCCGCATGGGCACAGTCGCACTTATCTGCCATGTGGCGCACACAGCGTTTTACCCCTTGTGGGCTTTTTCTATTGAATTAATAAAAAACGAAAACTCTAGAACCGTTCGGCCAGACACAACTTGAAATATATCAAAAGAGAAATAGGTTCGTTCCGCCAGAAACACTAACCTTCGGAATGCGGACTGCATACGCATGCGACATATTGACCATTAGGATATGCGCGGGGAGCTTGGACATCACAAGAGTAGCCACCACCGTTACCATCCCTGGAACTTCTCAGACCATGAGAATCTATGAGGCAAAGTGGATGGATGACTCATGAGTGCGGTTTTGTCTCCTCCAATTTCCTTATGCATCATACGTTAGTGCCCAACCCCTCTCACAATCAAGGTTCGAAGGTTGATCACTCTCAAGAGAACTTTCCAAAAACTTCAAAAACCCTCATAAACATATTTTAGTTCTATGCTTATTTTAGTTACTTTTTTAGTTTTAATAATTTAAAAATCTTTGTGCTCTTCTTGAAGCTCTCAAATAGAAAAATGAGGTTGTCGAATATCTTAAAAATGACACAATCTAAACATGTCATTGCTATGAAGTCATACATCACAAATGGTCTTATTTCTATTGTTAGAAAGCACATGCAAATGGGGATGGGCGCCCTAAATGGTTCTAAACTTTGTGTGTGGTCAAAAGGATTAGTGACTTAAATATTTTTCCTTTTATGCCACAACATTTTCTCAAGGATATAAGTTATTGAGATAGTTCTCCTTTGAGTGAAGAGTTGATGGGAATTCTTGTCCTTTTTGGATGACAACATTTCTTAGCATGTGCTACTACATGACACAAATTTATGAAAATAAATGTCTACCACTACAACATATAGACCCAATAGCGATGGAATTATTCATGGTAAAAATTACCATGTCATCCTATTCACGTCGCTATTAGCAACGCGATAAATTCGAAATTATTTTCATCACTATTTGTGTCGCTAATTAGGTTAGCGACACAATAGAAATAGTGATGCTAATAGCGATGCTGATAGTGACAAAAATAGCAATGTCAGAAGTGACGTAAATAGAGACACTAATAGCGGTTGCAGAGTAAATTCCCAACGCAAATAGCAACAGTTATAGAGGGGAAAAATTTAGGTGGTAGGGCATGGAGCCTTGCCACCCTTCTAGCTATATGCACTAAATATTCTTGTATAATTCATTTGCCAATGTCACCTACACCTAATGTCTAAAAATTGTGTATCAGATTTAAAAAAAACAAAGATTCCTATGATTGCCAAAGTTAGATATAATCAGTTTGAAAATGTATTATACAATGAGATTTTTCATCGCATTCTTAGGCTTGAGAAGAAGAAGAAATTGTGATTGCAAAAGCTAGATATAATCAATTCAAAAAAGTATTACTTAAGGAGATTTTTTATCACTTGCTTAGGCCCAAGAAGAAGAGCTTCACTTTAAGCTTTAATAACTCCCATTGATCTTTTGCTCACTCGAGCTTTTTTCAAACTTGTTCAAGTTTTTTTGGAAAAGCATTTGAACATTTGCAAGAGTTATTCCATGGCATTGGAGCTAGAAACACTTATATAGAGAGTGGTAGTGTCTCTAAGCTCTACTTTTTGCTTCTTGTTTCTACCTACATCTAAGTCATCTTCTATCTCTTCTTTCTTAGTCTCACCCTCAATCTCAATGGATGGAGGTGTTTCAAGATCAAAAGAATCAAGCTCATCCTCCCCCTTCTCAAACTCTATTTCTTGAGCTCAGACTAGTTGATGTACTCCAAGTAGCTCCCTGAAATGAACGAATTTTTCTTTACCAAGTGATTTGGTAAAGATATCTGCTACCTGGTCTTCTATCTTACAATGCAAAATTGCTTGAAATAACACACAGATCAATCTGTCCTGCAAGTACCGTTTCCTAAGGGAAATGGTAATGAACCTCTACGTGTTTGAATCTAGCATGATAGATGGGATTTCTAGCCAACATCACACTACTAAGATTGTCACAATGCAATGTGACTTTGTTGTCCAAGTGGATACCCAAATCATGTAGCAGTTTCACAAGCCAAAGTGCTTTGCATGCCGCTAAGGCTACACCCTTGTATTCTACCTCTATATACTAGATAAAGCAATGGTGGGCTGCTTCTTACTACTCTAGTTGATCATACTATTGTCCAAACTAAAATAATAACCATTGGTTGACCTCTTGTCATAGACGCAACTAGCTCAATCAGCATCTGTATAACCTATCAGGTTAAATGATTTTCCATGCTCATGAAATAGCCCATAATCAGCAATACCCTACACGTATCTCATAATCCTCATGATTGCATCTAAGTGTGGCTTATGAGGTTTCTGCATAAATTGGCTAATCAGCCTCACTGCATAACTCAAGCTAGGGTGGGTAATAATAAGGTAAATCAGGCTCAATCCTGAGAAGTACTTCAGCTCACCAAGATCCTTGCTTTGAATTCATCATGTAACATTGCTTTAATTTCAGCAATCCCATGATCATCATCTCCAATGATACCTTTCTGACAAACAGTCTAACTTGCATTTCACTTTATAAATCCATTTGCTTAAAGACATCGAGCACCTCATCCTTGTAATTCAAAATGTACAACCATGTGTATCGATTGAAATCATCTATCCAACCGACAATAGATTTGCTGCTAAACTCAAGAAGAAGGACAAGACAAGCATCAAGAATCACCATCAAGTAGAAAGAAGATCCAAGCTCAAGACGAGACATAGTATCTCTTGATACTATACAAAGTGTGTCTTCACATTATCTTGCACTTGTGTCTTTTGACACATTGAAATACAACTCTTTTGCTGCTTAATTGAAGCTTATCAACATGGTAGAGCTTCAGTAAATAACAAAGTTCAATGGAGAAGGTTTCCATGTCTGGAAGTAAAAGAGCATGTACCACCTCCTGAGGAAATGCCTCTGGGATCTCTTTGAAGATGATGAAGGTGATGCAGATGACGGGAAAGAAGATTCAAAAAGCGGGATTCTTACAGTAGCTCCACCAAAAACCAAAGAATGGAAGAAGATGAATAACAAAACACTAGGCATCATTGCTTGGGGACTAAGTGATGATGTGCTACATCATATCTTTGGTATTAGAGATGCTAAAACTTCTTGGGAGGATGTTTGGTACCCAAGCAAATAATTTAAAGGTAAAATCACTCATGCAATTTTATAAACTGGATATAAAGATAGTGCTTCTAGACCATACACATTAACAAGCTCTCTCTCTCTCTCTCTCTTGCGTTGATCTCTCTCCCTTACATTGATCTCTCTCCCTTCTTCTCTCTATACATCTCTTCATCAATAAAAAGAAAGAGAGAAAGAAATAAAAGAGAAAAACAAAGAGATAAGAGAGAATGCACTTACCTCAAAGCTTGAAGAAGAATCATTTCACGCTTCTCTCCTTCTTCTTCACTACAAGAGAAAGGCCCTATAGACGTGCACTGTACATGCGAAATAGCGGGCACATTTATCAGCGCGTCTATTCGCGCTAGTATACAGAATGCATCTATACCCGCGTTTATGAACACACTTATAGATGTGAAAATAAACACACATATTTTTTATTTCTCATAAAGTCCCTAAATATGACCAAACATCTTAACAGCTATTATTTGTTTGAATACATTACTAACTTTACTTCTTGTCGAGTATTACAAATATACATCCAATCATTCAAAGCTAATTATATATGCTACAATGAATGATCAATCTCATCTTCAATGAGATCGGCCCTTGCTAGACTATCTACCTCTAGGTCTATGTTACCAATAGGCAATGAAACAAATAAGTCAATCCCACTGTCAGATGTATTGCTATGCTCAATTTCTTCATCATCATCTGCAACCATATTGTTATCCTCTTCTGTACTTCCTTGAACATCCTCGCGGGGATCATCTTGCACTGCATCATGTATATCATCGATCATGGCATCATCCTGTGCATCATCATTGATTGTATCATCATTGGTTGTTGGATTGTCATCAACTATCTCTATGTTGGTAGCATTGCCATATATTGGTTTTGAACAATTAGATATGGGGATGACGTGCCACCATCGGTTATTGTTTACCATTGGATGATACACAACCTGCATTTAAAAAACAAAAAGTAAGTAACTTAGATATTTATTGTATTTTAAAAATGTATCAAGAAGTAATATATATAAAAATATATAACTTCTAATATACCTACTCACATTGTTGAGGTAATACGAATGTGTCATTCTTGCCTTGGTGAAATTTTGTAGAGTCAATCACTACAAAACCACTTGGATGATGTCTAATTGTGCAATGCTCACCCGTTGTTACTACTTCTTTAAACCACTTCACATCTAGTATATATATAAAAAATCGGCTAAAGTCAAGCTTCAAAATATCTTGGATCAAGCCACAATAACCTTCCATGGTGCCATTGGTATCCTGGACGTTTGCAAGGATAACACAATCTTGGGTATTTTTTTTAATCATCTATACATTGAGTTCGAAAATGTTTGCCTTCACACCAAATAGCATTGAACAATGTGCACTAGTAGTACATTGTTGAGATCATATTAATGATTTAGTTAAAGATGAAACATGTAAAATTATTATATCATATATGACTAAAAATAATTTAATTATAAATATATCTCACCTTTGATAAGCAACCTCACGCATATTCCCACTCTTGCGATATATCCATCGCCTCCTCTTTTTCCATATTCTCCATTTCTTCATCTAGCCAATCTATATCAATATGACATGGAAACACACTTCAATGTTTTGGATATGGGACATTACGTCCATGTCTAGCACGAAATGCTT
Organism: Lygodium microphyllum; assembly: GCF_053477565.2. NCBI lineage: Eukaryota > Viridiplantae > Streptophyta > Polypodiopsida > Schizaeales > Lygodiaceae > Lygodium > Lygodium microphyllum. The sequence goes on from NC_141150.1 coordinate 37,589,948, forward strand.
GCCTTTCACTTACTCTTCTTGCCCTTGCTTCTTTATATAGTGTCACCCATTTGCTTATTACTTTGCTGTTAAGCACACAAAATATATTTAACTTACGAAGTTCCTATTTCATTATCACTTTGCTCCTTCCTTTTCCTTGAGGTATTATAGAGGTCGTCCTCAAATCTTCATAATCTTTCCATAGTCGTGGTAAAGAGGAGTCCACTTTAGTAAGATATTCAGAGATTTGTACAAGGAATGATTGCACTAACCAACTCTCATCCATGCTTCCCTCGAGCCGTGCGTTTTGCTTTACAAAATCTTTTAGGGTTTTCATAAAGCGCTCTAGAAAAAACATCCACCTTGCATGAACTACCCCATGAATTGCAATCTCATCAATCAGATGTACGAGTAAGTGTACTTGAGTAGTCAAAATGGAGCGAGAAAAAGTTTCCTCCTGCACCAAACAAACCACCTCAATGGACAATATTTGAGCCTCTTGCAATATATTTGCATCGATTTCCTTCAAACTCACAAATCTACCAACATGCAATTGAGAACGATGATTAGTTTTGTCCATAAATTCGAGCGGGTTTACTATGTGATGTACGTAATATGTAAACTAAAGAATAAGTATAAAGTATACATACCTCGCGAGCTCACCCATCTTATAAATGATATCATGCACATATTTCGAAACACAATGGGATATGCTAGTAGGAAGGATGAACTGTATGTAAATATTCATACATTGTTAATTAGTCTACATAGTTACTCCACTAATTAATATATTTATGGTTATGAAAATCCTTACCTGAATCATTTTGTGCCAATCATGAGACTTTAAACCCGATAGTTGCTTCACATCTCTTTTCTTTTTCTTTATGAAGGCTCCCTTGAGGCTTCTCATATATCCTGTGGGAGTTTGAAAGCTACATATATGCTGCTTTACTATCTTTTCTTTGGTCTTCAACAACCTCCAAGGTGCACGCAGTAACTTGATCTTTCCTCTGGGTGTCTGATACATAGCCAAGCTTGTCTCATACATCCAATGCTACGTAAATCCTCCCTTACATTGACAGAATCACGAGCCTCGATTAAGTGATCCCATAATGTAGAGGCAACATTCTTGAATATATGCATGGGGTCCAACAGGTGATTGATCTTGACTTCAGTCTAATATGGAAGATGAAAAAATATAGAGAATCTAAGGCAGAAATAATATACTATTTCTTTTTCTCGTAATGGAGTGCACTTTAAAGACAAAAAAAAGAAGTAAACTAGTTACCCACTCATACCGAGTGAAGGATGATCATTGGCATGTGTCCAAGTGTCCTTCCAATCTTAAATGGTCAGAGATTGTGGAGTTCTTCCATTACTGGGGGGTGCATATTTGGGGTGGTCAATAGGAAGAAAATGATGATGATTGGCATAGATAACCTTCTTCAAGCGTGTCGATCTAGAAGAAACCAGAGAGGGACTGCAAATTGGACATGCATGATAGCCTAATGTAGTTACACCTGTAAAAACAAGTGGGTTAATGATGACATATATTTGATTAAGGGTAAGAATGAATAAAATAGAGTATGCAACTACCTGAACACTCTCCATAGCCTAGAAAGTCATGCATGGTCCACAACAACATGCCCTTTAAAGTGAAATCTCTAGAGGACAATGATGCACTCACATCTTGCACCTCAATACCTCTCCATAGCATTTCTAGCTCCTCGATCAAAGGCTCTAAGTAAACGTCCATGTTTTTTACTTTGTGTTTTCCAAGAATCAAAAGGAACAATATTACATGTCATTTTTTTATTGCCATGGATGGAGGGATATTATAGTTCACCAATACCACTAGCCATACACTATATGAGGTGCTTTTGATACCAAATGGATTTATTCCATCTAATCCTAGACCAAATCTCAAATTTCTGGGCTCTTCTTTGAAAGTAGGCCACAAATTGTCTACGTGTTGCCAAGCTGGTATGTCTGAAGGAATTCTCCACTTTTCATCACTTGAATGGTAACTAGCATGCCATGACATGAGTCTCGTAATAGATTCACACTTAAACATAAGTTGAATACGCGGAATAATATGAAAATGTCGGAAAACCTTACGAGGCACATCCATTGATTTCATCTCCTGGTTGTATCTTTGTTCACCACAAATAGGACACTATCGTGCAGATGCATGATCCCCACGAAACAAGATGCAATCATTGACACATGCATGGATTTTAACGTAATTGAGACCTCCAAGAGATGTCAAGAAACGCCCTGCTTGCTACCTTCTAGTTGGTAATTTATTTCCATTTGGAAGCATTTGTGATAATAACCTGTATATATTGTACAAACAGAGTTAACAAACCACGAATATTGTCTAGAAGCATTTATGAATTAATATCAAATGATACATACTTCAATAATGCATTCAAGCTAGCATTACTCCATCCATAAATGGTTTGTAAGTTCAGTATCTCGAGAGATACACGCAGAATGGAGTAGGTGCAATCTTCGTACAATGGATTTTTCGATGCTATGTGTAGCGGGTCAACTATTCTAGTGGATCCCTCCTTATGAATCTGATGGGAAAATAAATCGTGCACCATGTTGTTCAAAATCTCTTCCTCCAAAACTTGATGGGGCATTTGAATAGGCCTGCTATCATCGTCATCAGTCTCTACTCTTCTTTAGGACTCTGCCTCCTTGCATCGACACTTCACAGCCTCTCAATGCCCTAGAGGAATCATTTGAGGATGTAATACCGCATCCTACTCAATAAAAAAAAGGAGGTTTTGTTTAATGGTGAAGATGCAACATAGACCAATAATATTTGTGCAAATAAAGCAATAAAAATTACCGAGTCTTTTTCTTGGTCCCACTCTCCGTACATACTGAGGTGTGATATTGTGATTCGACGTGCTCGAAAAAAACATCCTCGACAACGATCACACATACATTTGATTTTCCATCGTAGCCAAGCGTCTCGATTGTAAAGACGCGATATCTCATCCTTACTGGAGGATGTACTGTTTATTGACTCAGCATGTCCCATACTAGTAGAAGATGACGACATAATTACACCTGAATCATAAGGACATATGTGATTTCATTTGATATATATATCATATTCCCTAAATGCATTTATGCTTATAACATGGAGGCAAACATTTTGATATTGAAAGACTAGGAAATTCATGTCATGTTGATCCAAAAACAACTAAAAGCTAGTATCTAATCAGTTTAATTGTAACTGCGCATCTATCAGTGCGTGTAATATGTCTTATTTGCGCATATATACGCGCAATTACACGCACTTACAGATGCGCCACGCAAATATAATTTTTTTTAAAAAAAATTTGTGGCTTTCTTTTCAAACCAATGCTTTTCTGCGTTTTTTGCGCGTTTTCTACAGTTCGAGCTCGACATCACTAATCATGTCTATCTATCACTTCATGAAGACAATGAGGGAAGAAAATAAGAGTAAAAAGAGGATTGGAGGAAGGAAGAGCCAAATAGTAAAGAACAAGAGCCAAACAGCAAGGAAGAGAAGAAGATTCAAGCAACTTACCAAGGGAAGGGAGAAGGAGGACAAGGAGCTTGCAACCTAGCCACCACCCGTCGGAACAAGCAAAGAAGGTGAGTTCTTCTTCTCTCTCTCAATCTTGTTTGCTTTCTCTGTCTGTTTGTCTCTCTCTCTCTCTCTCTCTCTTTACATGCTATAGACTGTCATCTATGGAGTTTTTTTACACGTTTTTTATAAAAGTTTAAAAAATATGGTCCGATTGTGCACGTCTGTCAGCACGTCTAAATGATAGTGTAGACGCAGGTATAGACGCGAAAATACACTCGTTGACAGATGCACACAGAGACACAAATATAAACGCAGCATGTAATATGTTTTATTTGTAGAGGGTAATATGATTTCTCTAATGTAGATGTGGAATCCTGGATTTTCGAGCACTAATCCTGAGTTGGAACGCATGAACAACACCTTAACAGAGTTTTCTAGAGGTGTTAGTAGCTTTTTTGAAGGTTTTTCAAACAAGGAGCAATTCATGGGGGAGATGACCAATTATCTTGGTCACCCTTTCACTGCTGCAGAGGAGGTTTTCAGTGTCATTTCTGGGACACCTATCACATCTTTGCCTAGCAGTGCCGCACAAACATCAAACCTTGGCATACCAAACCTTGGTACACCTCTACCAACATATACTCCACACACTATGCATACACATAGATCAGCTGATGCACAAGGATCAGTTGAAGTACATGGATCGATCGAAGCATGTACATCTGCAGAAGCATGTGCAATATCAAGTGAGGTAGAGGGTAGTTCCCGTCAAGGGAGGAGGGAGAGTCGTGCGAGAGGACGAGGAGGTCGAGGACTTTGTGGGGGTTGCCTAGGAGGTGGCTCTCAATCACCCTCACCGGGAAATAAGAGAGGTGAGCCTCCATAAATGTACTACTCTATCACTGATATTGGTCGTATCTTGCATAACTCTGAGGGGAGGGAATTGATAGCCTACTTGAGGAGTGTTGTGCATGCCACATACAAAGATTGCATGATTCTCTTCAAGCACAAAAAAAAAGGTTTGTGGCAAGAGGTGCTGCGGGCAGTACATAGAAGGTACCCTAATCCCGAGAATTCAGAATTCTCAGATGATTGGGGACAGTCAAAGGTGAGAGATGTGCTTCATAACAAGAGGTCTCACCTTATGATGCGCGCCACAAGGAGTCACTGTGGAGACAAGAGCAGGGGTGCCCTGGATATGGCCAACCACCCAATTGCCACCGTAGGGAGTGGAAAGAGGCCAAGAAGAGAGCAATAGAGAAAAGGATAAGTTGCCAGCATGCAGAGGCGCGATGTATCCAGATGGCAACCATGAGATCATTGCATTATGGATCCGGTGGCAGGGAGTCATGGAAGAATGAGTTTGTAAGTATTCTTTTATTTCTTTTTTAAAATTAAATTTTATAATTTATTTCAATTCATTATGTAGCGTGTTCTAATACATTGTATGTTCAAATTGTTTTGTAGTATCATATCGTTGGTAGGATGCCTACTCTTAGAGAGGTAGACTACCATCGAGGTCATAACGAGGCGTCCACTTGACAGCATTTCTACAAGGAGGGACTCATCATGGAGGAGCAATATAATCATGCCATGAGGATTCCACAACCAGAAGAGGTATGTTTTATTTTTTACATAAAAAGTATAGGTAACTCTAATTTATTATTTGTAATGGTATTTATATACCTTAATCCTTTGTGTAGGCGAACCTTGTAGTTTTCATTTTTTATATGTATTACTTTCAGCTAGTGCTTGCGACCATGACCATGCTTGAGGTCACAAGAACTAGAATTAATAAGATGTAAAAACGTTTTATCTATATATATGAAGTTCTGTGTTCTACATACATTGTTTTATTTTCAGTATAAAAATCTTTGAAATAATCTTTCTCTGCTTTCCCTAAGCATACAATTTGATGTTGATGGGGGGAAAAAAATCGAAGAGCATGTGGCTTGCAAAGCCACATGCTCTCTGTTTTTTTTTCCATACATCTATTTTGCACATCTATCAGCGTGTCTAAAGTGCAGGAAAAATGCGCGTCTATTCTCGTCAAAAACTTGCAACATAAATGCTTTTTTAGACGCACAGTTACACGCGTGTATAGACACATAATATGAATATATCCACTTTTTTATAAATATGATTATACGCGGTAATAAACGCGCCTGACATTTTTTAACATAATTCAAATATTGCGTCTACAAGCACGTCTATGGAACCTTTTTGTTGTAGTGCTTCTTCTCCTTCACAGGTTCCCTCCTCCTCCTTTGTAGTTGTCCCCTCTCTTTTAGTGGATGTAGTGGCAATGGCAATGGCAACCTCTCTCTCTCTCTCTCTCTTTCTCTCAATATCCCTTGTGTTGATCTCTTTCCCTTCTTCTCTCTATACATCTCTTCATCAACAAAAAGAAAGAGAGAGGTAAAGAAAAGAGAAAAACAAAAAGAGAAGAGAGAATGCACTTACCTCAAAGCTTGAAGAAGGATCCTTTTGAGCTTCTCTCTATCTTTTTCTTCTCCTTCATGGATTCCCTCCTTCTTCTTTGCGGTTTTCTCCTCTCTTTTTGTGGTGAATTGGCGGTGGCAGTGGCCTCTCTAAGATAAAAACAAAGGGAGAAGAGATAATGCACTTACCTCAAAGCTTGAAGAAGAATCCCTTCATACTTCCCTCCTTTTTCTTCTTCTTTGTGAGTTTCTTCCTTCTCCTTTACACTTGTGTCCTCCCTCTTCGTAGAGGATGACGGTGATGGTGGCGGTCTCTCTCTCTCTCTCTCTCTCTCTCTCTCTCTCTCTCTCGCTTGTTTACAAACCTGTAAAATGCTATGCTCGGGTTTCAACACCTTTTTTATGAAGCTCCTCTCTCTCCTCTTTTTTATTTATCTCTATTTCTCCCTTCTTCCCTCCCCACTCTCACTGAAAGCATCTCATTGCAAAGACAATCAAAGATAGAAATTAAAAAGCTTAAAAACAAAGATATTGAAAGAAATGTCACCCACCTCTCTTTATCTCTCTCTCCTTGCTCTCCCTTTACTTTTGTTTCTTAACCTTCTCTCTCATTCTCTCATTGTTTTCTTATTTCTCTCTCGCTCTCTATTTTTTCTCCCTATCTCTCTATCACTCTTTCTCTCTCTATCGCTCTTCTTTTCACTCTCCTTCCTCTCTTTACGTCACCCTTCTTTTCTACTTCCTCCTCCTCTCTTCCTTTCCTTTCCCTATTTCTATCTCTCTCTCCCTCTCTTTTTCTGTCTATTTCCCGTTCTTTGTTCCTTTTTCTTTGCTTCTCCCCCCTCTCTCTCTGCTTGTTTCTCTCACTCATCCTCCTTTCTCCCTCTATCTCTCATTTCTCTCTTTCTCTTTCTCTTTGTTTTCTTTCTCCCCTTTCTCTCTTTCTCACCCTTCCTTATTTTCCCTCCCTCCCTCTCTTTTCATGCATCTCTTTGCAAAGAAAAAAATAAGAAGAGAAGAGAACACAAAAATAAAGCAAGAAAAGGCAATGTACCTACCTCAAAGGCCTAAAGATGAAACCCTTTGTACCTTCTCTTCACACCTTCCCTCCCTTATCCCTTGCACACTTCTCTTTCTTCTTCATGTATAGTGGTGGAAACAATGATGGTGTTGATTGGCTTTCCTCCTCTCTCTCGCTCCCTCTTCCTATCACTCTCCCTCTCAAAGCTTTAAGCTCTCTCACTCTCTCTTTTATTCTCTCGCACAAATGTTTTCTCAAAAAATGTCACGCTCGAGTTTTCAAAACTTTTTCCTTAGATTGGCATTGCTAGCAGTGTCACTATGTGTGTCTCTAATTATAATATAATAGCGACGCTGCTTTTTTGCATTGCAAATGGCCATCGCTATTGCTCCATTCCCCTATAGTGTACTTATTATTTGAATGCGAGTTAAGAATATCTCTTAGTTTTTTGCGTACTCTATCACAACAAAAATACATGCAGGTGCAAAGTAAAGTGCACATATGGGCCATGAGCATAGCCTTTCAAGGCTCCCAACATCAACATTGTGACATTTCTTTTTATGTTTTTGAATAAGAAAAGTGTACTTATAAAGCAAATAATTAGTTTGTGTATATACTTAGTTTGTGGTCTTTGTGTATGATTATTTTTTCTTATAGTTGTGTATTTACTAAAAGGGATTAACCCCACATAGGGCCTTATTCCTTGGTTTTGTTTAGTCCTTCTTATGTACTCATTGCGCTAAGCATTAACTTTACAAACTGTATGCATATATTAGGAAAATCCTTCACATGCTAACAAAGGTTGAGAAAATTAAATGTAGATAACAAAAATGACCAAGAGTAGCTCATATACTTGAAAATAACCGATAGTAGCTAGTATTCCTTAAATATACAAAAGATATGTACATGATTTTGAAGCAAGCTAGTATGGCTTCCAGCACATAATAGGCTACTATGTACATCAAAGCTCATATGTATTGTGAAAAGATTTCACCACCATCCACTCTCTTTGCATCATTGCTCTCATCATCCTCATGACTCTCTCACTCTTGTTCTTGGTGCTCTTTGCTCTAATCTCCATCACCCCTTGCTCAGCTTCCTCTCTCTCTAACTGCCTCATTAGGTTATCCATGATGCAAAATATTCTATCTTAGAATAGCTCACAACTTTCAATGCATTTAAGAAGAGATATAACTTAACAAATCCTTCATACCATGATTTCATGCAATTGCTACTCTATGATGATGCCTTGCTGCCATAACTATGTCCATGTATTGAGTTTGTTATGACAATGCCTATAAGTCAATCTTGTGGTTCGTGGGCATTCAGCCAACAATACTCAACTCCAAAATGAAAATACTATGAGTATTAGACATAATTATTCGTCTATGCAAGTAACATCTCTTTTTGTCTATGCAAGTAACCTTTGAGAATATTTTGGAGAGAACGATGGGTCGAGGGATTAGCAATGAGGAGTTGCAGGATATATTTACATGTATATCTTCAGATCAGATGGCTTGACTCAGAGATATGGTAGACCCGGAGCTATCTCGAACACCATCTGGCCGTTCTCTTAAATCTACATCAACACACTCTGATGCTTTGGTTTCCAGTAGATGAGGTCGACACTCCAGACTTGGGCCAAATGGAGGGAGTCATTTTAGGGGATGCTATGGAGACAAGGATGTAGTAAGCCTGCGCTCAGCTTGAGATACAGGTGCTACTCATCAGTCTCGTGTAGGTTTAATAGAGGATGGCTCATATGGTTGTAGTGGAGGCACTGATTTAGTATCTCCGTCTCGTTATTCCGGTAGAGTTGTGTCACCCGTAGGATTTTTCACACCTGTGAGGACGTCTACTCTAGTGACTTTTACTCAGTTGTCTGCATGTGGCATCCCTATGGATGCTACTCCAACAGATACTACCCCCATGGGTACACGAGATGTACAGGGGTCTCTTGGTTATTCCTAGGAGTGCAGTCGTAGGTGGGAGAGGACACATCGTAGAGATACTCCATATGGGTATGGATACCTTGTAGATGACAAGACATGAGCCGTAATCATGAATGATGAGGAGAGGAGGGTGATGGCTCGTATAAGAGAGTTGTGCCAACAATTTTTTCGGCACAACGTCTTGGACCATTGGAAGAACATACCTGAGGGGAGCAAGGACTACATCCTAGTATCCTTGCATGAGGAGTTTCCACTACTCATCGCGACCAATAGGTTTTTAATAGACTGGATAATGGAGTGCATGCATGTGTACATGTCACACAAACAATCGAATGCACACAAGGCACTTAAGAGTGGTGCATCAAAGCCCGAGTGGCTAGACGCAGCTGAGTGGCACAAACTCAAGGAGGCTACAGATTCTCTAGGATGTTGCAGATAGTAGTGTGTGGCAACGAGGGCATGACTGGAGGCATGGGTGGTCCATTATCTTAGGAGTGGTAGCCATAGGACTTATCTCGAGGACTTTGTATGTTTTTCTTTTGTTCTTCTCGCTTATTTTTTTGCAATATTTCTTGTACTAACAATCGTGTTTCTAATAATTGTATTTTGTTTTCTTTACAACACTCCATTACAAACTGGGATCCCATCGACCTAGAGACTAGATATGTAGAGTTACACGGTCTCATTGCATTGATTGATAGCCTCTATGCACGTGGTGGGCCACTAAGTCACTCAACTTTCTTGTCTGTAGTTACTATTTTTTTAAAAATGCATTATGTATGGTGGACTACTGTGTAGTTTAGTTTTTGGCAGAGCCCATTTGATACTCCTTTGCGTCAAGACAAGCTTTTAGATGGCGAGGATCTATAGCTCGCACTTCGATTCGTGGAGCACACATCCTCTTCCTTTTTGGTCCTATGATTTATGTAGGCATTTTCTATGCACTATGTTATTATCATCCTTTGTGTCTTGCCATGATTCCATGAGCTTTCATTCAGTGATCTTGTATTTATTTTATGTATTAGTCTTGTGGCTTCAAGTACATTTTGTCTTCATTATGACGAGCATTGTACGCTTTACATGTAATCCATTTGTAGAATGTACACACAACACATAGTTCTATCTGCCCTGCCACAAAACTTTTTCCTCTATAACCGTCATTTTTAGCATCACAAATTTACTACAACCGTCACTATTGTTATCGCAATGTGCGTCGCAAACCGTTGCTATTTGCGTCGATGCAAATAAGAATGCAAATAGCGACGACAATAGTGATAGTTTTATGGAGACACTAATACCGACGTGTTTAGTGACAATGGGGGCAATTTTTTCGGTGAACATTTTCGTTGATTTGAATGTTGATATGAGGCATGTAGCTTGGAGTGGGATTGCAAGTTAAAACATGGTATTTTAAGCTTTTTACAAGAGTTTCTTAGATTTGATAGGGTCTTTCTAGGTCTATTTAGCTTAGATATAGTCCTTAGAGAAGTATTTCTAGTGTGTACAAGTCATATAGTGACTGTTGTAAGGTTTGGAGTCCTAACAGAGGGTTTATAGGTGGTTTGACAACTCAAATAGATCACTTACAACTTGCTATTACTTCTATATAATAGTCACTGAGAATTGTTTCCGAAATTGACTATTGATTTTCTATCAAATTTTGTGTGCTTATTTCAAAGAGGATAATTCTACGATTTTATTTGACCTAAAACATAGTCAATTGGAGTTCCATGTCAAAATTTATAGCCAAAAAGGTGAGTAGGTATATTTCAACTACACTTTAGAAATGGCAATGAACAAGCATAAAGGCAAGGCTAATGAGGACCTATAGTAGAAAATAAAATACTCTAGGGACTCTACTACTAGAAATACTCATGGGGATGATTATGAGAGGAGTATTCGCATGAAATAAGAGCATGTTATATATTGAACAATACCTTATGTCAACATGAGACAAGACATTCACTTAGGCATAGGTAATTATTGAATGTTGTGATTAAGCTTGGGAATCAAACCTTGATCAACTCACTTCTAAATTACAAGATGGATGAACTTTCAAATGCAAGACAAGGAGAAAGAGGCGCTAGAGAAATAGAAAGAGAAGAAGCATGTAAATCAAATTCAATCCTCTATTGACAAACTTGTTGCTTAAATTTTAAAATGGATGAAGTCCTGAATGAAAGAAAAGGAGAAGGAGAAGGAGCCATAGGTCAATGTAGATAAAGTGAAAGTTCCACCATCCAATGCAAATTGGAGTTTTAATTTCTCGGTCATCCTAGGGAGGATTCCCAATCCAATTATGAGATAGGTGAGACTTTGCGTAGAGGCATTGATCATTTGGGCAATGCAAGTGGAGGTGGTTTGGTGGTTTCTTTATTATTTGAGTGCCCATTCCATATGCTAGATATTAGCACCCTTTTCGCATAAACTACTTCAACAATAGTGGCTTTGGTGGTACACATTATGATCAACCCCATGGTGGGACAATCAAATTATGGGGATAGAGATTTTAGGGATAAGATCATATTATCTAAGTATAATGGCCAATTGTCCTCTCCATCACACCTTAAAGAGTGACTTTCCAAATTTTAAGGATACATTGACATATTCCTAGGGTTGATGATTAGAAGATCAACTTTGAAGAGTGGAAAAAGAAAAACTTGCTAGACATTGGTATGGCCTACAAGAAAGGGGATCTTTTTGGGAGAAAACACACCACTCAATTTTTTATTCTTACTATGTATGTGGAATTTGCTAGTGATGATGATCCACAAGTACAAGTATGGTTTGGATTCTTGTCTTTTAGTTGATGTGATGGTACAATCCCCTGCAAGTTTCTTAGAGCTATTGAGTTTGCTAAAAGGTAATCTAGGAAATATAAGAGAGAAGCCACCTTGTAGTTACCTTGTTGGTAGGAAAGAAATACTGCATATCCACCCTTTAATGACATTTAATGCTACATATCCACCCTTTAATGCTTCTAATTTGTGAGTTGATCTCCTAATTGCAAATGGTAATAAAGTACGAAACCAACATGCTACCTTGAAGCCAACTTCTATCATTACTCCAAATAATTATAAATTGATCCTAGTGGACCTCTATAAGGCAATAGTAGCAACCATGATTAATCTACATTTGACCTTGCTAGTAGACTATTGGAACTTTGTAGTAGAGATTTAGCTTTTGCAACTTTATCCATCTATTTGCACATTGAAAGCTTCAAATAATTTGCTCATCCTTACAAGGGAGTCCTATGTACTTTGGAACATCGATGGTTTAATTGTAATATTTTTTTCTCCAATAGGGTTTTTTTTATATCAAGCTATCTACTTTTGGCAAGTGTTCTTTCAGAGAGATTTTATGTTCAACTTTTTATTGAGACTTTTAGATACTACCTATATGCTAGGATTCTTCATCAGTCTTCGTTACTCTCCAATTCCTCTAGACCCTTGAAAATTCTTTCATCTTTTATAATATTTGAGCAGAATATTTTATTCATTCCTACCATTTTATATTGTAATAGGTCTCTTCCGTGTTTTTAAGGGAAAAAAACATTTTTAGTGAGGATGGAATGTAAAGAATGGAAATAATATTGAAAATATTAATGTGAGAAGAATACTAGTTACATTACCTAGTATATAAGGTGTTAGAGACTTTTATTTATTTCATCATCAATTAATATATAAGTCTCTTCATCTTAGATCTTCTCTCTCTCAGCTTTCATGGCTTCTCTCCCTGGGTAATTCACTATATGTATACCCTCTATATCACATGCATTCAAGGTGTAGTTATAAATATCCTTATCTCTAAATTTTTACTTAATAAAACATAATCTTTTTGTATTCAATCTATAAGTAGCCCCTTTATATGGGACCCCATGTATGTAAAAAATGTGTAAAAATGGTAATTTGAAAATCCCTTATGTTGAATCCACATGATACATATATATATTTATCACTGATCTCCCTCGGCTTCTCTTACTTCTTTCTTGTCTCTCTCATATTTAAATCTCTTGTGAAGGAGATATATGTGCCTTCAAGGGGGCCAATATATATTGAAATGTGATTCATCCAAAGTTTTTAGAAGCATGGTCCAATCTCATGATGCTTAGGTGGTCGTAGGATACATTAACAAGAGCAAGAAATGGAGAGTTACAATTGAAGAGCATTGGGATTATTCAAGGAGCAAGATTCATAAGGTAAGTAGTAGTATATTATTTTATGGCATAAATTCAATCCTTGTATAAATTTTATAATAAATCAATTTAGTCTCACACTTTCTTTGTAAAACCAACTTTCAGTACAACGCTTTCATAGTCTTATTGTCATCACCATTCCATTTTCATTGTGGAACATTTTTTGATGTGTTTAAAGGCTTTGTCAAATATCATGGTGGTTCAATGGTTCTATGATACATTAACAAGGGTTGAAAAGAAGTGGGATTATTCAATGGTACGAAAGATAGATGGACCTCTTGATGAATTTCTTGAACTAAGAACAAAAGTTAGAGATGCGTCTACAATCATGCTTTAAGAACTATCAAAAGATCTACCTCCAAAATCATATTGATTACACAAAGAATAAGTAGAATTTTTTATACTTCTTTGAACATTCTCTATCTATAAAATTCATAATATCTTAAATGCCATAGAGGGAGTGGGGGGTCACTCAAAAATATATAAGCATACAATGCTAGTTCAAAAGACGGTATTTTTAAAATACCATTTTAGACATTTTATACACATTCAAGGGTGTTATATAAAAGGGTTATTCATTGATTGAATAACAAAGGGGTGTGCTTTATTTTTTAAAAATCCACAGATAAGGTTTTTGAAAAATAGGCATAAAGTACATGTGATATAAAAGGTTTGCATATAGCAAATCCCCTGAGATGTTAAACAATCGTTTGTACACAATCCATGAAATTTTCATGTGTTTCCTTATGTGATAATAAGCACTCTTGTGTAGATTCAAGAATCAAGAAATCAAGGAGCTATTGGTGGAAAAACTATTTTTGTAGCCAAAAATCTAAAAGTAGGAGCTCCTTATTTTTACTTTTTCCCTTATTGTGTTCTTAATGGGCACTATCATTATGAGTTAACTACACATATTAAAATAGGTTACATATAATAACATGGCTTAAGACAATAAAGGATTGAATGGAAATATAGAAAAAATACTAGAAAGGAACCAAAATGAACCAAATTATTTAAAAGAATGTTCTTGAGTTATATATTCATAAGAAAAAAAATCAAATTGAAGCTATATTAGAAATCACTTGATAAAATGTTTTCACAAAGTATACAAAGATAGCACTACAAGATGCATAACAAGTTGCCATATTCAATGTACCTTGAAAAAGGATGAATGTGAGAGCTTATAACTACATGATAAGTCCCAAAGTAGGTTTAATAAGTTGAGTTTTAATAAGTTAAGTCCCAAAGTAGGCATTTTATGTGACTATCTACAAGACAGTGATGATCCACAAGAAAATTTGTAACTTCTTTGAACATATCCAAAACACATTCTCATATGTGATTCAAAAACTGTATATATATAATGGCTTGAGATAGTCGAGTATCTAACATATCAAGACTAGCAACATCAATATCTATGGATTCTTGTAGTACTTGAGCCAACAATGTTATGGCTTCTTGGGTTGAAATCACAGCATCTTCATATTCCACCCTAGTCTCTCCCCTTGTTCCTTATACTTTCTCATGAACATAGTCGCATGTGTTGATGTGCTCTAGGATGCTACTGTAAAAGAGTGGGATAGACAGGTAGGACACAAGGGCTTAGCACGACAATATCCGATTGCACCAACAAAGTATTTAAGGTGTTGAGAAACTCAATTAGGGCATAAGTTATATCAATATAAACAATGAGAGCTGATTTGTGAGACTGAAATATACTAGAAAATTGCCAAAAAAAATCAGGGGAAATTTAATCCCATCAAAGGCGATGGATGCAAGTGAGTTAATTTTAAGTGGCAAGCAAAAGACGATTTTCAAAAGCGCCTTGAAGGCCACCGAAGCATTAGTTCCAGATTTTTAGTAAATGTCAGGCGGCCAACGACCGGGAAAATGGCCAAAATTGGTGTGAAGGGGGCCCAAAATAAGAATTAAAAGGGGGTGATCTTTGGGGCCACTCCCCAAAAATCGATTTCATGCGAGGGGGGGGGGGGGGGGGGGCAATTTTTCCTATGTGAATAGCAAAATGATAGACATAATCCCCTCCTCCATGAAAAAATAAGGGGTGGGGTTGAAGAACAACCCCCCCGACCAATTGCATCAGGGATCTACATTATTTCTCCAATCCATATCGTCACCCTTTCCTCCTCTAATGGCTGCTCGGATGGACCATTGTGAATCTAGTCTTCTCTCTCCTCTCTCTCTCTCTTGGAAGGGGTACTTCCTGCATGTGAAGGGAGATGAAGCCCGGGTGGTGAATGCTTATCCGGTGTGGTAATGGATCACTTCACAGTCAACTTGGGGCTGTAGATAAATGATTGGAGATGGGCTAGGCATTAACGATGGATTGTTTTGCTATCTCGAATCCGACTTTAGAAACCCGTAACCATTAAAAAACCCAGTAACTCTATTTTATAAAGGAAAAATGCTTCTTTTTCAGGTTTGGTTCACCAAATGATATTCATATTGGATGAAAATTGATAGGAATGTTTTTTGTTGTATGTTTGATGATTCCATGTCAGCAAAATCAGAATAGATAATGCCATAATGATGAAACTAATTTTTTAAAACCCAAAAAACACGCATTTTACAAAGAAAATAGAATTTTTTGGCATTTCGGGTTTGGTAAAAATGATGCATGAGGAATGAAATGTAAAAAATAAGTGATTTTTAATTTTTATAATCAGAAAAACTAGTAAATGCTCTATTTTCCTAATAAATAAATATGAAAAAATAGCCAAAAATGAGAAAAATTAGGTTTTTGTGACAAGTAATTAAAAAAATATAATTAATGTATGTACATGTTTGGCAAGGTTGAGGCATGAGGTATAGCCTCAGCTCATCCTTATTTTTTATGTTTTAGTGTGTTTTTATTACTTTATACATTGAAAATGATAGAAAACAAAACCCTACACTTATGCAACGATGCAACACATAAATGGTAGGGGGGAAAGGGTTGTGGAAGTGTTTAAGTGCTGAAAATGAAGTAAAGTTTGATCTTCTGGTTATGTATATCATATAGGATGATAAAAATTTAAGTTTTAAGATGCTAGTAGCACGAGGTAACTCGGTGTTAATCTCTAGCAACGCAACAACAACGAGTAGATCGAAAATCGTTGAAGTACTGATTTTTACACTACTCCACTTTGCTGATTTTTAATGATAAATGTTTGTGCACAATAGGCATCCACTTTTACATTTTGCATGCCACATGGTATGAAATCTTAGATGCGTAGCACCTATATGCTAAACAATGACTAACGTTGAGAGTGTGAGGAAGTCCTTGCTATAGGTTAGACGAGCAGTTCCTTGGGGTAAGTTCAGTGAGGAAACATCAACTCTTGGATCGTTCGATAAATCAAATAGTGGAGCTTGTATGATTTTCTTTATATTGAGGCACCGCATCTTGGGGCCAATCCGTGAGATGTAGCAGAGCTGTAGTAGTGAGCCCGCCGTGTTTTAGCTGTGAGATTGTCTCCTATGTATGCGATACGAGGTTCCCTCTGAGGAGAAGGAAAGATAAACATTGGATCGTGTCCTATTACAAATGCAAAATTGATATTAAAGTCCATTGTAGTGTGAACCTTAGACGCTCCTGGGGCCGTGAGGCCGTGTGGGTTATGTTGTGCGTCTTAGAGATTCGGCTAATGTTAGAGAGCCTATGTCGGACCCATTTTAGGTCCTGACAGGTGGTGCGTTTATCGAGATCCACCTATCAGTGGCCATTTTCAAATCTTGGTCTTATAAGGGACCTGTTAGCTTTATTCTATAGTTGATAGCCGCCTTGAAGCGTTGGATGCTAAAATAGGTTGAGATTAAAGTTTCAGCCATGAGCATGATGATGAAACCAAGGAACCCCCATAACCCTCAAGCTACTTTCTCCATTTTAAATGGTTTACTGGGATCTTTGGCTAGAAATGTTGTTGATTACTTTACCCTTTGCCCTAAAAGTGACATGATGCTGGAGTTTGGGTCACTATGGGGAAATATCCATGGAGTAATCATGAGAAATAGTCCATGGGAGTTGGAGGAAGGATGAGAAAGTGAAAGTGAGGCTATAGGAAGGCTAATTGTTTGGGATATTATGACCAGATTACATCACGCCGAGAGGGACAATTAGTTTGCAGTAAAATGTTCTATTTCATTAGTCCAAGAGGGTGATTTGTCTGTTCAGTGTAGATGCATTTTACGGGTTTTGTTTTAGGGTTGTGCTAGACAGATTACATGGATCCTGGGGCCGGGCGAGCCTTTACTGTGTCGACACTTTTCGTGGCCCAATCTAGGTGATATCTTTAATTTTTGACCACCTTGTTTTTATACTATATATGTCTGGTTACTTGTGAGGGATTTATTTTCTTGTTGTGGACTGGCAATCAAGGCATGAAGTCTTAGGTTTAGGTTAGGTATGCTTGTGGGTGGCCTAAGCCATTGTTGTCTCCTCCAAAGGCATTTTCAGGCATTGAAAGACCTATTTTAGAAGGCAATCCTAGTGACCCTGTTTAGCTAACCTACTATGCGAAAATTCTAGGAGTTTCTGTTAGTTGCAAGACAGTCAGAAAAGCCTACCAAACAAAATGATGATGCAAAGAAGAAAAATCCTGAATAGTTGAAGAATAAAAATATACAGAGGTGTGTAAAAAGGGGGTTCTAACCCCTATAAAAAAAGGAAAAAAAAGAAAGAAAAATCCTTGAACAATTTTTCATCACCTTGCAAAGTCTTGGTAGGTTTTTGGGGACGAGACAAGACCTGGGGCCAATGCCTTGACTTACTAGGGGTGGCAACTAGTTGAAAAGAAAAGAAAACTAAGGGAGATTGGAGCAAAAATAAAATTGAGCATTAGCAAAGGATTAAGTGTCACCTCACCAGGGCTTAGTAGGTTCTTGGGTACCAAGATAAGACCTGAGACCGATGCCCTGTTCTCCTTGGGTCACTATGCTCAACTCCCTTCTTTTTACACGCCCGAATATGGAAAATAAAGGCCTAAAAGGACAATGTGCTAAAAGAAAATATTTCTTGATCAGGCTATAAGAGTCCTTGCCTAGGAGGAGCTCCTCGCTAAGTTGTCCTCGGTTAGGAAGGTAGTTCAGACCACCACTTAGGATCACCTCTTTGATAGTTCTTTTTAGATTGGCCATGTTGGAGCAGTTGGTTAGTGACTAGCTTTGGGCTTTCGGTTAGATTATGCTAGGCCTACTACTTGTGGATTTCATGCCTTGGTTTTGATAGGTGGTAGGGTGAGAGCTATGATGTGTTTTGTTGAGTATTTTATGTGACTATCTACAATGTGCATATTTGTTCGTGGGATTCGACGGGCTGAGTTGCCCTATCCCGTGGTTGCCAATGAGAGTTGATTTTTGAGCATGAGATGTGTCGAAAAATTACAAAAAAATCCAAATTTCAAGGGAAATTTTAATCCCATTGAAGGCGGCGGATGCATCCAGGCCGATTTTAAGCATCAAGCAAAAGATGGTTTTCAAAAGTGCCTTGAAGGTCGCCCGAGCATCAGTTCTAGATTTTTAGTAATTTTTCCGAGTGCGTGGGCAAGTCAAAGCAACTACCAGGAAATGCTAGACTTCGAGACAGATGCAAAGGATTTTTTGGATCTCGGCTCAAATGTCGGATGGCCAAAGACTGGGAAAATGGCCAAAATTGGTGTAAAGGGGGCCCAAAATAAGATTTGAAAGGGAGTAACCTTTGGTGCACCCCCCAAAAATCGATTTTGCCCCCCCCCCCCCCCCCCTCCCAACCAATTGCATGAGGGATCTACACTACTTCTTCACTCCCTATCGCCGCCCTTCGCTCCTCCAATGGTTGCACGGATGGTCTGTTGTAAATCTAGTCTTTCTCTCTCCTCCCTCTCAATCCTGCAAGGGGTAGTTCCTGCGTGTGAAGGGAGATGAAGCTCGGGTGGTGTATGCTTGTCCGGCATCTTCTAAGTCGTCTTGGGGTTGCAAATGGATGATTAGAGATGAGCTAAGCATTAATGGTGGAGTGTTTTGCTGTACCAAATCTGGTTTTAGAAACCCGCAACCATAAAAAATCTGGTAACACTCTTTTATAAAGGAAAAATGCTTCTTTTTTAGATTTGGTGGGCCAAATGATATTCATATTTGATGAAAATTGATCAAAATGTTTTTTGTTTTATGTTTGATGATTCTATGTTAGAAAAATCAAAATATATTATGCCATAATGATAAAAATAATTTTTAAAACTCGAAAAACATGCATTTTACAAAGAAAATGGGATTTTTGGGCATTTGGAGATTCATAAAAATGATACATGAGGGATGAAATGTGAAAAATGAGTAATTTTTAGTTGTCATAATAAAAAAAATGAGTAAATGCTCTATTTTCTTGATAAATTAATATGAGAAAATGGAAAAAAAGGAATAAATTAGGTTTTTGTGACAAATAATTAAGGAAAAATATTATTAATGTCCATACATGTTTGAAAAGGTTAATGCATGAGGTATAGCCTTAGCTCATCCTTGTTTTTTGTGTTTTAGTACATTCTTATTGCTTTATACATTAAAAATGACAAAAAACAAAACCTTACACATGTGCAACGATGCAAAACATAGATCATAGGGGAAAAAAGGGTTGGTGGAAGCATTTAAGTGCTGAAAATGAAAAAAAGTCTGATATTTTGGTTGTGTAGGCCATATAGGACTATTAAAATTTAAGTTTTAAGAGGCTAGTAGCACGAGGTAACTCGCTACTAGTCTCTAGCAATGCAACAACAATGAGTACATTGAAAATCATTGAAGGGCTCATTTTTACACGCCAGTTTGCTGATTTTTAATGTTAAATGTTTGTGCACAATGAGCATCCATTTTTACATTTTGCATGCCACATGGTATGAAATCATGGATGCGTAGCACTTGTATGCTAAACAATGACCAACGCTGAGAGTGTAAGGAAGTCCTTGCTTTAGGTTAGAAAATGAGTTCGTTTATGTAAGTTCAGCGAGTAAACATCAACTCCTAGATCATTCGATAAATCAAAGAGTGGAGCTTGTACACTTGTTCTTTATGTTGAGGCAGTACATCTTGGGACCAATCTGAGAGATGTAGGAGAGCTGTAGTGAGCCTGCGGTGTTTCAGCCGAGAGGTTGCCTCCTGTGTATCTGATACGAGGTATTATACTAATGTGTATGGGATCTCCCTCTAAGGATAAGGAAAGGTGAACTTTGAACTGTGTCCTATTACAAATGCAAAATCGATATTAGAGTTCAGTGTAGTGTGAGCCTTAGACGCTCCTAGCTGCGAGGCCGTGTGGGGTGTCTTGTGCGTCTTAGAGGTCCAGTTAGTGCTACAGAGCCACTCTTGGGCCCATTTTAGGTCTTGACAGGTGGTGTGTTTGCCTGGAGCCGCCTATAAGTGGTGGTTTTTGAAACTTGGTCTTATAAGGAACCTGTTAGCTTTATTCTATAGTTGATAGCCGCCTTAAAGCGGTGGATGATAAAATATGTTGATTAAAGTTTCAATCATAAGCATGACAATGAAACAAATAAACCCCAGTAATCCTAAAGCTACTTTGTTTATTTTAGATGGTTTAGTGGGATCTTTGGCTAGAAATGTTGCCGACTACTCTACCCTTTACCCTAAAAGTGACACCATGCTCGAGTTTGGATCATTATGGGAAAATACCCATGGAGTAATCATGAGAAATAGTCCATGGGAGTTACAAGAGGATTAGAAAGTAAATGTGAGGCTAGAAAGGCTAGCTACTTGGGATATTATCACCTGATTATGTCACGCCAAGAGGGCCAATTAGTTTGCAATAAAATGTTCTATTTCATTAGGCCAAGAGGGCCATTTGTTTGCTTAGTGCAGATGTGTTTTATGGGTTTTGTTTTAGTGATGTGCTAGACAGATTACATGGAACCTAGGGGGGAGCCTTTGCTGCGTCGACGCTTCTCATAGCCCAATCCAGGTGATATCTTTCATTTATGAGCACCTTGTTTTTATACTATATATGTATGGTTACTTGTGAGGGATTTCTTTTCTTTTTGGGGATTGGCAATCAAGACATGAAGTCCCAGGTTTAGGTTAGCTATGTTTGTGGTGGTCTGAGCCATTGTTGCCTCCTACAAAGGCATTGTCACGCATTGAGAGACATGATTTAGAAGGAAATCCTAGTGGCCTTGTTCTGTTGACCTGTTAGGCGGCCATTCTAGGAGTTTCTATTAGTTGTAAGGCAGTTAGAAAAGCCTGCCAGACAAAATGATGATGCAAAGAAGTAAAATCCTAAATAATTAAAGAATAAAAATATACAGAGGTTGTAAAAAGGGGTTCTAACCCCTATAAAAGTAGAAAAGAAGAAATAAAAATCCTTGAGCAGTTGTTGATCACCTTGCAAAGGCCTGGTAGATTCTTGGGGACGAGACAAGACCCAGGCCAATGCTTTCTCTTCCTAGGGGTGGCAACTAGCTGAAAAGCAAAGAAAACTAAGGGAGGTTGGAGCAAAAATAAAAGTGAGCGTCAGCAAAGGATGAAGTGCCGTCTCACGAGGGCTTGGTAGATTCTTGGGTACCAAGATAGGACGTGAGGCCAATGCCCTCTTCTCCTTGGTCACTACGCTCAACTCCCTTCTTTTTACATGCCCGAATGTGGAAAATAAAGGCCTAAAAGGACAATGTGCTAAAAGAAAATATTTGTTCAGGCTATAGGAGTCCTCGCCTAGGAGGAGCTCCTCGTTGAGTTGTCCTCAATTAGGAAGGTAGTTCAAACCACCACTTGGGATCACCTCTTTGATAGCTATTTTTAGCTTGGCCGTGTTGGAGCAATTGGTTAGTGACTAGCTTTGGGCTTTCTGTTAGATTATGCTGGGCCTACTCCTCGTGAATTTCATGCTTCGGTTTTGACAGGGGGTAGGGTAAGAGCTGTGATGTGTTTTTTTAGTATTTTTTGTATCAGCTTCATGCTCTTCGTGGTTGTGTTGATGTGTAGATTTGTTTGTCGGATTCGATGGGTTGAGTTGCCCTATCCCAGGCTCGCCAATGAGAGTTGATTTTTGAGCCCAAGATATACCAAAAAATTATCAAAAAAATCAAATTTCAAGAAAAATTTTAATCCCATCGAAGAAGACGGATATAGCTGGGTTGATTTTAAGCAGCAAGCAAAAGACAGTTTTCAAAAGCACCTTGAAGGCTGCCCCAACATCAGTTTCGGATTTTAAGTAAATTTTTTCGAGAGCGTGGGAAAGTCAGAGCAACGACTCGGCAATGCTAGACATCAAGACAGACGCACATGATTTTCCAGATCCCGACTCGGACGTCGGACGAGGCCAAAGGCTTGGCAAATGGCCAAAATTGGTGTGAAGGGGGCCCAAAATAAGAATTAAAAGGGGGTGACCTTTGGGACAACCCCCCAAAAATCGATTTCGTTCCCCCCCCACCAATTACATCAAGGATCTATACTATTTCTTCACTCCTTATCGCTGCCCTTTACTCCTCCAATGGGTGCTTGGATGGTCTGGTATAAATCTAGTCTTTCTCTGTCCTCCCTCTCTCTCCTACAAGGGGCAGTTTCTATGTGTGAAGGGAGATGAAGTCCTGGTGGTGAATGCTTGTCGTCGTGGTACCGGATCACTTTTGAGTTGACTTGGGGTTGTAATTGGATGATTGGAGATGGGCTGACCATTATCACTGGACTGTTTTGTTGTCTCGAATTCGATTTTAGAAACCCGCAACCATAAAAAAGCATGTAACTCTATTTTATAAAGGAAAAATGCTTCTTTTTTAGGTTTGGTTAGCCAAATGATGTTCATATTGGATGAAAGTTCATAAGAATGCTTTTTTTTTTAATTTTTGATGCTTCTATGTCAAGAAAATTAGAATACATAATGCCATAATGATGAAAATAATTTTTAAAAGTCCAAAAAACATGCATTTTACAAAGAAAATGGGATTTTTTGGCATTTCAAGTTTGATAAAAATGATGCATAAGGGATGAAATGTGGATAATACTGAATCTTAATTCTCCTAATTAGAAAACCAAATCAACACTCTATTTTCTTGATAAATAAATATGAAAAAATAGCAAAAATAAGGTTTTTGTGACAAATAACTAAGGAAGAATATGATTAATGTCCGTACGTGTTTGACAAGGTTGAGGCATGAGGTATAGCCTTAGCTCATCCTTGCTTTTTCTGTTTTAGTGTGTTTTTACTACTTCATACATTGAAAATGACAAAAAACAAAACCCTACACCTATGCAATGATGCAACACATAAACGATAGAGAGAAAAGGGTCGTGGAAGCGTTTAAGTACTAAAAATAAAGTAAAGTATTATCTTTTGGTTGTGTGCATCATAAAGGACCATAAAAATTTAAGTTTTAAGATGCTAGTGGCACGAGGTAACTCGATGCTAGTCTCTAGCAATGCAACAACAACGAGTAGATTGAAAATCATTGAAGGGCTGACTTTTACACTCCACTTTAGTGATTTCTAATGATAAATGTTTGTGCACAATAAGGATCCACTTTTACATTTTACATGCCACATGGTACAAAATCCTGGATGCATAGTGCATGTGTGCTAAATAGTGACCAACGTTGAGAGTGTGAGGAAGTCCTTGTTGGAGGTTAGACAAGAAACTCCTTGGGATAAGTATAGGGAGGAAACATCAACCAGTGGATCGTTTGATAAATCAAAGAGTGGAGCTTGTAGGCTTGTTCTTTATGTTGAGGCAGCGCATCTTGGGGCCAATCTGCAATATGTACGAGGGGTGCAATGAGCCCGCGATGTTTTAGCTAAGAGGTTACCTCCTATGTATGTGATACGCGGTATTATACCAATGTGTATGGCATCTCCCTCTCAAGAGAAGGGAAGGTAAACGTTGGATTGTGTGCTACTACAAATGCAAAATTGATATTAGAGTTTAGTGTAGTGTGAGCCTTAGATGCTCCTAGCCACGAGGCCGTGTGGGGTATCTTTTGCATCTTAGAGGTCCAGCTAGTGCTAGAGAGCCAGTGCCGGGCCCATTTTATATCCCGACAGGTGGTGCGTTTGCCGCGAGCCGCCTATAAGAGGTGGTTTCCGAATCTTTTCCTTATAAGGGACCTACTAGCTTTATTCTATAGTTATAGCTACCTTGAAGTGAAGGATGCTAAAATAGGCTAATTAAAGTTTCAGTCTCATGAGCATGATGATGAAACTAAGAAACCCTCGTAAACCTAAAGCTACTTTGTCCATTTTAAATGGTTTAGTGGAAACTTTGGCTAGAACTGTTGCTGATTACTCTATCCTTTGCCCTAAAAGTGACACCATGCTTGAGTTTGGGTCACTATGGGGAAATACCTATGGAGTAATCATGAGAAATAGTCCATGGGAGTTAAAGGAAGGTTTGGAAAGTAAAAGTGAGTCTAGGAAGACTTGCTTCTTGGGATATTATGACCAGATTATATCAAGCCAAGAGGGCTAGTTAGTTTGCAGAAAAAATTTCTATTTCATTAGGCCAAGAGGGCCGTTTGTCTATTTAGTGCGGATGCGTTTTATGGGTTTTCACTTAGTGATGTGCTAGACAGATTACATGGAACCTAAGGGGGAGCCTCTACTGCGTCGACACTTCTCATGGCCCAATCCAGGTGATATCTTTCCTTTATGAGCACCTTGTTTTTGAATAGTGGTCTAGTGGGATAGAGGTTGAAGGCAGTCCTATATAGTCACAGAAAGTGAGCTACAGAAAAATCAAATTATTTTATCAGAAAAACTTTTCACATCATTTTGTAATGGGAATTAACCTCTTTGATTTGATTTAAAAAATATTTCAATGGGAGTTGTTTATCAAAAGATACACTCATTTTACTAATAGTGGGTCTAATTGACTACACCCAGAATAGTAAACAAATGTAAGGGCAAGGCCTAGGGTAACCTAAAAATAGATATTATCAATGCTAGAGAGCCCCATGGAGATAAATTTGAGCAAGAATCATATGAATGGGGAGCCTTCAATGCTCTCAATTAAACCCTATGCAAGCATGACACATGCCATGTACTAAGGCATAATGACATGGTCTAAAAACATAATGAGATGGTATTAAATTTTAATAAGCTAATATCATAGAAAATTTCAATGTCATGTTTTCTAAATGCTAATTTAGGTGGTAGAATGAATGATTTGATATGCTTCCATGCTAGTAGTTAGCATTATTATTATTTTCATTGAAAACATTAAAGTGTATTAAGGTAAAAATGAAAAATAGTTACAACGTAGACTTTTTTTTAAACTGGAAATCTAACAAAAGGCAACAAGTAATGTCCAGTAGGTCGTTGGGCAAAAAGAAAGGAGATTGCCTAATACATAGCCATTATAGATAAATTGAAGAATATATGATTGCAACCATTTGAGGTCCAAAACTAAGCTCCATCATTCTTTGCACCATGATCTTTTGCTTCATTCTATCTGTATGAGGCTGCATTTCATGTTACAATGCTAAGCTCTCTTATGTATACCTTTCATAACATCTTCTATAAAGGATGTGGTGGATATTTCCATTAGCTCCTCCTGCCTTGCTATGACTAGCCTTCTCGCTTCCAGTCTCTTCTTACGGTCAAGTTCTTGGGCTTCCAAAACAACAGCTCTATGTTCATCTTTGGCCTCTAGCCACTTCCCATGCTCCTTTTTCATTTTGAACTTGCGTTGTGGAACTTGCAAACATACTTCATGTAAGAACATATGCATTGGGTCTATATTCTTGTCCTTAAAAATCTTTTTGTTTCTAGCCATCCATATAGCCTAGAGAAATTTCCCTCTAAGCCAATTCCAAACAATAGGGAGGATCCCATTTATTTCTCCTAGAA
Organism: Lygodium microphyllum; assembly: GCF_053477565.2. Classification (NCBI taxonomy): domain Eukaryota; kingdom Viridiplantae; phylum Streptophyta; class Polypodiopsida; order Schizaeales; family Lygodiaceae; genus Lygodium; species Lygodium microphyllum. The sequence goes on from NC_141150.1 coordinate 37,615,914, forward strand.
GTAATTCTTTCTAGGTCACTCTTGTGGGGTGATAAGGAGCCATCAATACCTGCAAGACATTTCGCACATTAGTATTTTCTTTGCAATTTAGGAAAAAATGGGAAATGGATTCAATACCTTTATAGCATCGTGGACAAGTCCCATGACCTATTCCAAGTTTGAAAGCCCAATCATTTGTCCACACTGCTTGATGCAGTATGAGCCACAACAAACAAGAAACTTTGGGTTGATTTACAATGCTCCAAATCATTTTAAATTTGTATTTCCATTGAATGGCGTACCAATTTACTTTCCATCTCTTATTAAGCTTAATGTATAAGAAGTTCTTTTTTGTTTTTATATATGGGGTGGTTTTTAGTGTTTTATTTTCAGGCTACCAGATTCCCCTTATGTTAAATCTCATATTTAGTTGTATAATCTTGCAAACCTTTGGATCCTAGTTGTTAATTCTTTGTTGTATTAATGTGATATCTGAGGGTGATAAACCATACCTTTCTTTGAGAGAGTAAGAAGCAGCCTGGTCCCCCTTGTCATACTCCCATACGTCCTTCTAGCTAATTACTCCTTTTTTGTTTAGTTTGAATGCCTACCTTACTTGGTCCTCTTCTATGCAACCATGGAACACACTATACCAGATCGAGTCCAAAGCAGCCCATGCAAGGGTAAAGTTTTTAATAGTGGATAGAGTGGTCAACTCCTTGTAGGACATCCAAGCCCCCCAAATGCTCCGAGTTAAGTCTGAACTCCCGTGGATCTTTAGCTTTATCTTACTAAAGGCACCATTGATGACATTCAAATTCTTCCATCTCTTACACTTAGGGGGATAGAAGTTCTTGCAGCTATTATGCAAAAGAATGGCCCAATCTTCATTCTCATGGAAAAAGAATCGAGCTACCCATTTAGCTACAAGTTTCTCTACTAAGCTTAATATGTCTGGGAGACCTAGTCCTCCTCCTTCCTTGGTTAAGGTACAAGTTACCCAAGACACTTTAGGTATTCTGAGTTTTTCACTCACCAGCCCATAGGAAATTCCTAGCCAAACTTTCTAGGTTCTTAAGACCAATTTTGGAGGGTTTCCAGCATGAAAAAAATAAAATGGTAGTTGGGATAACAATATGCTTTAGTACTAGGCTTCTACCTGCCAGATTGAGTTGCAGAACTTTTAGATATTCCAATTTTTCTTAACTTTACTTAGAACCCAATCCTATCTCTACTTTAGGGTGACCCCAAAGCCCATAAGGTATCCTCAATAGTTTGAACACCTGTCCATCTTCTATCTCTTTGCACCCTTCCTCCAATAACCATTGAGGAGGCAGCTTGATTAAGGACTTAATCTCAATTTTTGCATGATTAGCCAGTGACCCAGAGGCCATACAATAGGTCTGAATACAACCCCAAAATGTCTTAATTGATTCTGGATCATTATTTACCATTCCATTCATATCATCAACAAAATGGTTCAGCACCATATCAGATTTTTTTGGGAGTTTAATTCCTCTCATCCTGCCTTCTTTCACTTCGTGCTCCATCAACCATCCTAGTGCATCACTAGCTATGGCAAAGAGCAAGGGTGTTAGAGGACATGCTTGTCTAATGGATCTGAATAAGGGGAATTGTGCTGATATTTCTCTTGGGGAAGTTACTATATGTATATCCTCTACATCATGTGCAATCAAGGCCTATTTATAAATATGCTTATTTATGAATTCTCCTTGAATAAAACATAACCCTTTTCTATTCAATCTGTAAGTGACCCCTTTACATTACACCCTTCTATATATAAAAATATATATAAAATTAGTATTTTAAAAATACCTTATTTTGAACCCACATAATGCATAATATATTCATGAGTAACTTACCCGAGATATTTCTCCATTGATGGCTACCTTAGCACTGACATTACCAATAAGGGTGCTTACATATCTAATGAATTTTCTGCCCATTCCCATGTCTTGCAAGGACTGAAGGATAAAGCACCAGCCCAGATGATCATACGCTTTATTGAAATCAATTTTAAAGAACATGAAATCCTTGTTATTTTGTTGGGCATATTCAAATCCTTCCCATAGCCCAATGATGGAGTCCTGTATGTACCTACCCTTTATGAAACCCTTCTGTTCTTTTCTTAACCAATGGTCTAGATGGGGGACTTATTCTTCTTGCTAGAGCTTTGGCAAAGATCTTGTATGGTGAGGTCAAGCAAGTTATTGTCTCCAATTGGACACCTCATCTTTGGAATCCCTCTTGTGGATTGATTTAATCACACCTTGATTGATTCCAATAGGTAGGGCCCCTAATCTTATAGATTCTTTCCAATATTGGAGTGGTTTGACCAGGATCTCTTGGAATTTCTCTTGGAATTTCTGATAGAATTTGTTTGGCAGTCCATCCAGTCCTGGACCCTCTCCTTTAGAGAGTCCTTTTATTGTATCCACAAGCTCTGTTAGCATTAATATTGATGAGCTTTATGATTTTTTTATAAAAGACATGACATTTGTAGTATTTGGCCACCTACATATATTTCCTCCGAAATTGTATATTTTCTTTAGGTTGGGAAACATTTAAAATTTTCATTCATTCGACACACTTTTTATATGCCCTTCATGTAAAATGTTGCGAAGACTTTGGGGTATTTGGATAGGAGGGTGGGCATCAAATCTTAACCATGTATCTTCCATGCATTAAAAGTGTATTTAAAGCCAAGTCTTATGCAGTAAGTATACATGTCAAATCACCTTATGTATGATAACACAATCAGGTTGAAAAATACATGGATGGATAATATTTACCTTGGACTCCTTGACTCAACTTTAGGTGGGTGTGACATCCTTAGGAATAGGGATATTACGTTTTACTCACGAGGTTCATCATACCCTTCAAAGATCCATGCCCCTTTTATGATTTAACAATACCTTTTGTTTAGGAAAAAAACTTATGCAATATAAATACCCCTTTTGTGAATAAATACACACGTCTTAAAACATTTCCTTCTATAATATATATAAGATTATGTTTTTTCAAACTCCCTTTTTTTGAACTCGATGCACATTTAGAGACATAGTGAGCTCCCCAAGATTGAAGAAATTTATTTCCACTATATATCAATTACCAAGAGAGTTGAACTTAGGAGCATTCCAACTTTAAAGAATCTAGGCTCAAAAAAGTCATGAACCATTTCAACTTTCAAGAAACTCAATTATTGAGTTAGAGTATACATTGATCAAGTGAATTAGAACACATGATTATCAAAGCCAACTTGGTTAATTAAGGGTAACCATATCAAGCCACATGCATGTGTGAGCCAATTAACTATACAATCATTAAGAACACATTCTATTCAAATCCCACCACATGATTATCAAAGCTAGGTTCGGTAATTGGATGCAACTATATCATGCATTACTTGGTATTGGCTCAATCAAGCCACAACTTTGGTACATATGTGTGAGCTCATTCTACAATCATTTAAGTCCACAATAGTATCTTTTGGAATTAGAGCACATGATTATCATAGTCTAACTTGGGAATTTTGTTGGGCTATTTCAACCTTTTGATCATGAAATACTATCTACACCATCATTAGTTCTTAATGACATCACTATCGGAATTAGAGCACATGATTATGAAAAGACTTAAACACTACACCAACATTAGTTCATGATCTACACCATTGTTAGTTCATTAAGACAGCACATTATCTATATTGGAATTAGAGCACATAATTATGAAGAGTCTTTTAACTTTGGGCAATGAATGCAACTATAGACATTACCTTGAGTTACTTCAACCCAACACACTTGATTGTAAAACATCACTAGTCCTATTTCAACCCCATCATCATTAGTTTGCATATACCCAATTATTTTTACAATTAAGATCACATGGTTGGTTGGCCTTCTCTAGTCTGGTTTTATTTTTCCTTCTGTATTCTATTTTGCTTCATAAGTTGAAGCAATGTTCCTTGCTCGATTGTATGAAGCGCTCAGTTTGTTTCTCCTTGCCCTATCTAGCTCTACATATCCTCTTTATTTTGTTGTTGCTTCATAAGCGTCTATACTATCATTCCAAGTGTCTACAATTTGTCACGTCAATGCATGTGGCTACATATCCTCTTTATTTTGTTGTTGCTTCATAAGCGTCTATACTATCATTCCAAGTGTCTACAATTTGTCACGTCAATGCATGTGGCTTCATAAGTCTGGACCATTTCAATCTTGATCCATTAGGCGACAATCAAATTTCAATCTATGAACCACAAGCTCAAACTTCTTTGGAAGGAGAGGAAAGTGTTCTTAGGTTAATGGCACAAGCTCAAACTTCTTTGGAAGGAGAGGAAAGTGTTCTTAGGTTAATGGCGAAATTCGTGCTTTTGTCCTAGCCAATTTCTCAAAGAGCTTTTACCCAGTTTAAAAGTTACATACAAATGACATTTTAAGCTAGGCCCAGTTCTTGAGAGCTTTTAATTGGAAAAGTTACGAGCTAAATGACTCTATTGACCTCGTGCTTTTGGCCTAGCCAAGTTCTTAAGGTTGCAAGAAGCTATAAAGATGTATTAATATAGAACAAAAATTTTACAGCTAGTTGAGTGAGAGCTGCTTCAAAACTGGGAAGCTACCATTGCTTAGGTGGACAGTTTGGACAGTTAGTCAACTTTACAAAAACCAACAGACCATAGCAGGTCTTAAGCATCAGATATGATGTAAATCCTAATAAACTTAGTCATTGTTCATCCGCCTTCTTGATATCCAGCAATATGGCTGCCAAGTCCACAGTGGAGACTAAAATCTCCAGCCCCTCCTTCAAATTGTCCACAGTGGATTTGATCTTTTTTTTCAAGTCCTCGCCTCAATTTTAAGAAGACTACTTGCTACCAAATTCGGAATTTTCCACCATATCCACCATATGCTTATGTAACTCCATAAACAATGGTAATCGTATGCTTATGTTTCTAACGCGAAAGCATGTTTATAGAACTCCACGAACAATCTCAACCTCTATTGGCTTATGTCTACAAATCTTTAAAAGACATCCATATGTCTGTTAGCAAATGGAAATGCATGTACGAGACATCACCTGAGATGTTCGAATTAAAAATCATCTAATATTCGGCTCCGAGAGAAATTGGGCCCTGGGCACAATTATTAAACTTTATTACTAACTCGCGAGAAATATGTACAGTCTGCGCATTCAACCAAAAAATGAAACTCCCCTCCCCCCCCCTCCAAGTACGTACGTACTTCAGCGTTTCATATGTACATTTGTTGGTGCCCAGGATGATCGGTGCCAGGTGGTGTGCGCGAGCGGCGTGAGCTTCGCTAGCACGGCTATATTTGATTAGGCGAGCAGCGACAGCGCGTCCTCCACAAGCTCCTTGCCGCTCTCAAGGAACCTCTCCACCAGCTCCGGCAGCTGCGAATCAGAATTAGGTCGACGCCGATGATGTTCCTCCTGCTCTCGCTCCCACTCGTCATCATCATGTCTCCTGCGGTGCTCTTCGTGACGACCGCGACCAGCTGGGAAGATGAACTCGTCTTCCTCACGCCCTCGGACCAGCTCCTCAAAGGTCCTCTCATCCACGCGCAAAGCGTTGCGCAGCACCTGTGTGGGTATCCCGCGATACAGGGAGTTCCGCCCGGCCAGGAAGGAGAATGATGGGTTGTCGCTGGTGATGAGGTTGATCCACTCCAGCCCCTGATCGCCCGCGATCTTCAAGGACGGGTGGAACTGCGGGATGGCCACCACGGAGCCCTCTCGCACCTCCTCGTTGAAGGCGCTCCGGCCGTCGCCCGTTGACACCTCAATCCTGCCGTTTCCGCGCGTCACGTAGATGAGCTGGTGAGCGTTGCGGAAGAAGAGCGGCGCGAAGATGGCGTTCTGCAGGTCGAGATGAAGTGGAAGGTGAGAATGACATATTGCCATATTTCGACAAGCGTGATGATATATACATCTAATGAATAATCGCGCATATACATATTAGCACATGCTGGTCGTGCATATTAATGCAATAATTACCGGCTCCAGTCGTCCCCTCCCCACGCTGAATCCTACTGCGCTCAAAGCCGGGAGCTTGTGTCGATTCACAATCTGTGTCTCCCCACCATCCCGAACATAGACATCGGGCCCCTGCGCTCGGGTACTGTACCTGAGCTCCTCGAAGTAGTCGAAACTGCTTCGGCTGCGCTCAGCCATCTCGACAGCATTCTCGTTATTAATCTCAGTATCGCGGCTAAAACCACGGCGGCGCCCTCGGCGATGTTCCTCTTCGTCCTCCTCTTCCTCCTCATAGTGCTGCCGTCGTCGACCCGGCTCCTCGAAGGAGATCCTCCGCTCAACTCGAATTATACCGACGTCACTCTGGCGCCCTAAAATGGAGCGGAGTGTGTCCTCGTCGACGCCCCACGCCTTAGCAAGTGTCTCCTCGCTGAACCCATGGAGGATAGAGCCGAATCTCTGCTGTTTGGCGCCGGCGAGACCAAATTGCTGATATATACAGTACAAATGGATGAAAAAAGATCAGACGCGATACGTCGAGTATGTATGAAAAAAGGTCAGAAGAAATCTATCCTCAGCCGGACTTATGCTCACTGCTAGTGAAAATTTATATGAAGACAGAGAGAGAGAGAGAGAGTGCGTGTGTGTATACATTCCGCATAAGGCATTACATCACCTGCATCTGTCCTGGATTCGAGCCGAAGGTTGTCTCTGAAGCGCAGAGCACACGATGGCGACGGTTGCCATCATTGTACCACCAATAGACAGTGCCCTTGGGCAACGCAATCACATCGTTCCTGTCGACGCGACGCACTAGCATGTTGGGGCGGTACTCAGGACGGACGGGGAGGACGGCACCAAACCATCCTTTGCCTGCAGCAAACACCGGTCGATGAAGATGTGATCATCATGAGAGGACGTCGATAGCAAGCAAACAAATGAAGTAAACGTGAAGTCAAATGATATGGTGCCCTGCTGATACTAATTATTACCTTCCAGCACGACCGCCACCTTGTCTGCATCTGCGTACTGCGGCAGCAGCAAGCCGTTGTCTTCCAGCTGGAGCTCCGCCATGCCCACATAAGCATTCTGAAAGGCCTCGACGCGCTCTCTCCAGATGCGATAGCTGCCCCCGTCCGACCTCAGTACCTCGCGGGCCTCTCCCAGTCCCAGGTCATACTGCTCTTCCTCACCCCGGTGGCGGCCCTCCCGCTGCTGCTGTTGCCTCGCAGCCCTCCCCCACCCTGCCAGCAACAGAAGCGCGAGCACTAGCAGTCCACCCCTCATCCTCAACATGATCATATACAGCTGATGATTATAATAGAACTACTGATCACTGATGGTTACTGCAGCACAACTCCTGGATAGCCCTCTGATGCCATGGCCTTTTATATACCTGAAGGCCTCGCTGCTTTGCTCCGTTTTAGAAAGCCAACATCATGATTGCGACAGGCGGCCGCATTTGGACTCGTTATGGAAACATGCAGCATCAGGATGCGGCGATCTGCTTCCGCATGGGCACAGTCGCACTTATCTGCCATGTGGCGCACACAGCGTTTTACCCCTTGTGGGCTTTTTCTATTGAATTAATAAAAAACGAAAACTCTAGAACCGTTCGGCCAGACACAACTTGAAATATATCAAAAGAGAAATAGGTTCGTTCCGCCAGAAACACTAACCTTCGGAATGCGGACTGCATACGCATGCGACATATTGACCATTAGGATATGCGCGGGGAGCTTGGACATCACAAGAGTAGCCACCACCGTTACCATCCCTGGAACTTCTCAGACCATGAGAATCTATGAGGCAAAGTGGATGGATGACTCATGAGTGCGGTTTTGTCTCCTCCAATTTCCTTATGCATCATACGTTAGTGCCCAACCCCTCTCACAATCAAGGTTCGAAGGTTGATCACTCTCAAGAGAACTTTCCAAAAACTTCAAAAACCCTCATAAACATATTTTAGTTCTATGCTTATTTTAGTTACTTTTTTAGTTTTAATAATTTAAAAATCTTTGTGCTCTTCTTGAAGCTCTCAAATAGAAAAATGAGGTTGTCGAATATCTTAAAAATGACACAATCTAAACATGTCATTGCTATGAAGTCATACATCACAAATGGTCTTATTTCTATTGTTAGAAAGCACATGCAAATGGGGATGGGCGCCCTAAATGGTTCTAAACTTTGTGTGTGGTCAAAAGGATTAGTGACTTAAATATTTTTCCTTTTATGCCACAACATTTTCTCAAGGATATAAGTTATTGAGATAGTTCTCCTTTGAGTGAAGAGTTGATGGGAATTCTTGTCCTTTTTGGATGACAACATTTCTTAGCATGTGCTACTACATGACACAAATTTATGAAAATAAATGTCTACCACTACAACATATAGACCCAATAGCGATGGAATTATTCATGGTAAAAATTACCATGTCATCCTATTCACGTCGCTATTAGCAACGCAATAAATTCGAAATTATTTTCATCACTATTTGTGTCGCTAATTAGGTTAGCGACACAATAGAAATAGTGATGCTAATAGCGATGCTGATAGTGACAAAAATAGCAATGTCAGAAGTGACGTAAATAGAGACACTAATAGCGGTTGCAGAGTAAATTCCCAACGCAAATAGCAACAGTTATAGAGGGGAAAAATTTAGGTGGTAGGGCATGGAGCCTTGCCACCCTTCTAGCTATATGCACTAAATATTCTTGTATAATTCATTTGCCAATGTCACCTACACCTAATGTCTAAAAATTGTGTATCAGATTTAAAAAAAACAAAGATTCCTATGATTGCCAAAGTTAGATATAATCAGTTTGAAAATGTATTATACAATGAGATTTTTCATCGCATTCTTAGGCTTGAGAAGAAGAAGAAATTGTGATTGCAAAAGCTAGATATAATCAATTCAAAAAAGTATTACTTAAGGAGATTTTTTATCACTTGCTTAGGCCCAAGAAGAAGAGCTTCACTTTAAGCTTTAATAACTCCCATTGATCTTTTGCTCACTCGAGCTTTTTTCAAACTTGTTCAAGTTTTTTTGGAAAAGCATTTGAACATTTGCAAGAGTTATTCCATGGCATTGGAGCTAGAAACACTTATATAGAGAGTGGTAGTGTCTCTAAGCTCTACTTTTTGCTTCTTGTTTCTACCTACATCTAAGTCATCTTCTATCTCTTCTTTCTTAGTCTCACCCTCAATCTCAATGGATGGAGGTGTTTCAAGATCAAAAGAATCAAGCTCATCCTCCCCCTTCTCAAACTCTATTTCTTGAGCTCAGACTAGTTGATGTACTCCAAGTAGCTCCCTGAAATGAACGAATTTTTCTTTACCAAGTGATTTGGTAAAGATATCTGCTACCTGGTCTTCTATCTTACAATGCAAAATTGCTTGAAATAACACACAGATCAATCTGTCCTGCAAGTACCGTTTCCTAAGGGAAATGGTAATGAACCTCTATGTGTTTGAATCTAGCATGATAGATGGGATTTCTAGCCAACATCACACTACTAAGATTGTCACAATGCAATGTGACTTTGTTGTCCAAGTGGATACCCAAATCATGTAGCAGTTTCACAAGCCAAAGTGCTTTGCATGCCGCTAAGGCTACACCCTTGTATTCTACCTCTATATACTAGATAAAGCAATGGTGGGCTGCTTCTTACTACTCTAGTTGATCATACTATTGTCCAAACTAAAATAATAACCATTGGTTGACCTCTTGTCATAGACGCAACTAGCTCAATCAGCATCTGTATAACCTATCAGGTTAAATGATTTTCCATGCTCATGAAATAGCCCATAATCAGCAATACCCTACACGTATCTCATAATCCTCATGATTGCATCTAAGTGTGGCTTATGAGGTTTCTGCATAAATTGGCTAATCAGCCTCACTGCATAACTCAAGCTAGGGTGGGTAATAATAAGGTAAATCAGGCTCAATCCTGAGAAGTACTTCAGCTCACCAAGATCCTTGCTTTGAATTCATCATGTAACATTGCTTTAATTTCAGCAATCCCATGATCATCATCTCCAATGATACCTTTCTGACAAACAGTCTAACTTGCATTTCACTTTATAAATCCATTTGCTTAAAGACATCGAGCACCTCATCCTTGTAATTCAAAATGTACAACCATGTGTATCGATTGAAATCATCTATCCAACCGACAATAGATTTGCTGCTAAACTCAAGAAGAAGGACAAGACAAGCATCAAGAATCACCATCAAGTAGAAAGAAGATCCAAGCTCAAGACGAGACATAGTATCTCTTGATACTATACAAAGTGTGTCTTCACATTATCTTGCACTTGTGTCTTTTGACACATTGAAATACAACTCTTTTGCTGCTTAATTGAAGCTTATCAACATGGTAGAGCTTCAGTAAATAACAAAGTTCAATGGAGAAGGTTTCCATGTCTGGAAGTAAAAGAGCATGTACCACCTCCTGAGGAAATGCCTCTGGGATCTCTTTGAAGATGATGAAGGTGATGCAGATGACGGGAAAGAAGATTCAAAAAGCGGGATTCTTACAGTAGCTCCACCAAAAACCAAAGAATGGAAGAAGATGAATAACAAAACACTAGGCATCATTGCTTGGGGACTAAGTGATGATGTGCTACATCATATCTTTGGTATTAGAGATGCTAAAACTTCTTGGGAGGATGTTTGGTACCCAAGCAAATAATTTAAAGGTAAAATCACTCATGCAATTTTATAAACTGGATATAAAGATAGTGCTTCTAGACCATACACATTAACAAGCTCTCTCTCTCTCTCTCTCTTGCGTTGATCTCTCTCCCTTACATTGATCTCTCTCCCTTCTTCTCTCTATACATCTCTTCATCAATAAAAAGAAAGAGAGAAAGAAATAAAAGAGAAAAACAAAGAGATAAGAGAGAATGCACTTACCTCAAAGCTTGAAGAAGAATCATTTCACGCTTCTCTCCTTCTTCTTCACTACAAGAGAAAGGCCCTATAGACGTGCACTGTACATGCGAAATAGCGGGCACATTTATCAGCGCGTCTATTCGCGCTAGTATACAGAATGCATCTATACCCGCGTTTATGAACACACTTATAGATGTGAAAATAAACACACATATTTTTTATTTCTCATAAAGTCCCTAAATATGACCAAACATCTTAACAGCTATTATTTGTTTGAATACATTACTAACTTTACTTCTTGTCGAGTATTACAAATATACATCCAATCATTCAAAGCTAATTATATATGCTACAATGAATGATCAATCTCATCTTCAATGAGATCGGCCCTTGCTAGACTATCTACCTCTAGGTCTATGTTACCAATAGGCAATGAAACAAATAAGTCAATCCCACTGTCAGATGTATTGCTATGCTCAATTTCTTCATCATCATCTGCAACCATATTGTTATCCTCTTCTGTACTTCCTTGAACATCCTCGCGGGGATCATCTTGCACTGCATCATGTATATCATCGATCATGGCATCATCCTGTGCATCATCATTGATTGTATCATCATTGGTTGTTGGATTGTCATCAACTATCTCTATGTTGGTAGCATTGCCATATATTGGTTTTGAACAATTAGATATGGGGATGACGTGCCACCATCGGTTATTGTTTACCATTGGATGATACACAACCTGCATTTAAAAAACAAAAAGTAAGTAACTTAGATATTTATTGTATTTTAAAAATGTATCAAGAAGTAATATATATAAAAATATATAACTTCTAATATACCTACTCACATTGTTGAGGTAATACGAATGTGTCATTCTTGCCTTGGTGAAATTTTGTAGAGTCAATCACTACAAAACCACTTGGATGATGTCTAATTGTGCAATGCTCACCCGTTGTTACTACTTCTTTAAACCACTTCACATCTAGTATATATATAAAAAATCGGCTAAAGTCAAGCTTCAAAATATCTTGGATCAAGCCACAATAACCTTCCATGGTGCCATTGGTATCCTGGACGTTTGCAAGGATAACACAATCTTGGGTATTTTTTTTAATCATCTATACATTGAGTTCGAAAATGTTTGCCTTCACACCAAATAGCATTGAACAATGTGCACTAGTAGTACATTGTTGAGATCATATTAATGATTTAGTTAAAGATGAAACATGTAAAATTATTATATCATATATGACTAAAAATAATTTAATTATAAATATATCTCACCTTTGATAAGCAACCTCACGCATATTCCCACTCTTGCGATATATCCATCGCCTCCTCTTTTTCCATATTCTCCATTTCTTCATCTAGCCAATCTATATCAATATGACATGGAAACACACTTCAATGTTTTGGATATGGGACATTACGTCCATGTCTAGCACGAAATGCTTGCCTTTCACTTACTCTTCTTGCCCTTGCTTCTTTATATAGTGTCACCCATTTGCTTATTACTTTGCTGTTAAGCACACAAAATATATTTAACTTACGAAGTTCCTATTTCATTATCACTTTGCTCCTTCCTTTTCCTTGAGGTATTATAGAGGTCGTCCTCAAATCTTCATAATCTTTCCATAGTCGTGGTAAAGAGGAGTCCACTTTAGTAAGATATTCAGAGATTTGTACAAGGAATGATTGCACTAACCAACTCTCATCCATGCTTCCCTCGAGCCGTGCGTTTTGCTTTACAAAATCTTTTAGGGTTTTCATAAAGCGCTCTAGAAAAAACATCCACCTTGCATGAACTACCCCATGAATTGCAATCTCATCAATCAGATGTACGAGTAAGTGTACTTGAGTAGTCAAAATGGAGCGAGAAAAAGTTTCCTCCTGCACCAAACAAACCACCTCAATGGACAATATTTGAGCCTCTTGCAATATATTTGCATCGATTTCCTTCAAACTCACAAATCTACCAACATGCAATTGAGAACGATGATTAGTTTTGTCCATAAATTCGAGCGGGTTTACTATGTGATGTACGTAATATGTAAACTAAAGAATAAGTATAAAGTATACATACCTCGCGAGCTCACCCATCTTATAAATGATATCATGCACATATTTCGAAACACAATGGGATATGCTAGTAGGAAGGATGAACTGTATGTAAATATTCATACATTGTTAATTAGTCTACATAGTTACTCCACTAATTAATATATTTATGGTTATGAAAATCCTTACCTGAATCATTTTGTGCCAATCATGAGACTTTAAACCCGATAGTTGCTTCACATCTCTTTTCTTTTTCTTTATGAAGGCTCCCTTGAGGCTTCTCATATATCCTGTGGGAGTTTGAAAGCTACATATATGCTGCTTTACTATCTTTTCTTTGGTCTTCAACAACCTCCAAGGTGCACGCAGTAACTTGATCTTTCCTCTGGGTGTCTGATACATAGCCAAGCTTGTCTCATACATCCAATGCTACGTAAATCCTCCCTTACATTGACAGAATCACGAGCCTCGATTAAGTGATCCCATAATGTAGAGGCAACATTCTTGAATATATGCATGGGGTCCAACAGGTGATTGATCTTGACTTCAGTCTAATATGGAAGATGAAAAAATATAGAGAATCTAAGGCAGAAATAATATACTATTTCTTTTTCTCGTAATGGAGTGCACTTTAAAGACAAAAAAAAGAAGTAAACTAGTTACCCACTCATACCGAGTGAAGGATGATCATTGGCATGTGTCCAAGTGTCCTTCCAATCTTAAATGGTCAGAGATTGTGGAGTTCTTCCATTACTGGGGGGTGCATATTTGGGGTGGTCAATAGGAAGAAAATGATGATGATTGGCATAGATAACCTTCTTCAAGCGTGTCGATCTAGAAGAAACCAGAGAGGGACTGCAAATTGGACATGCATGATAGCCTAATGTAGTTACACCTGTAAAAACAAGTGGGTTAATGATGACATATATTTGATTAAGGGTAAGAATGAATAAAATAGAGTATGCAACTACCTGAACACTCTCCATAGCCTAGAAAGTCATGCATGGTCCACAACAACATGCCCTTTAAAGTGAAATCTCTAGAGGACAATGATGCACTCACATCTTGCACCTCAATACCTCTCCATAGCATTTCTAGCTCCTCGATCAAAGGCTCTAAGTAAACGTCCATGTTTTTTACTTTGTGTTTTCCAAGAATCAAAAGGAACAATATTACATGTCATTTTTTTATTGCCATGGATGGAGGGATATTATAGTTCACCAATACCACTAGCCATACACTATATGAGGTGCTTTTGATACCAAATGGATTTATTCCATCTAATCCTAGACCAAATCTCAAATTTCTGGGCTCTTCTTTGAAAGTAGGCCACAAATTGTCTACATGTTGCCAAGCTGGTATGTCTGAAGGAATTCTCCACTTTTCATCACTTGAATGGTAACTAGCATGCCATGACATGAGTCTCGTAATAGATTCACACTTAAACATAAGTTGAATACGCGGAATAATATGAAAATGTCGGAAAACCTTACGAGGCACATCCATTGATTTCATCTCCTGGTTGTATCTTTGTTCACCACAAATAGGACACTATCGTGCAGATGCATGATCCCCACGAAACAAGATGCAATCATTGACACATGCATGGATTTTAACGTAATTGAGACCTCCAAGAGATGTCAAGAAACGCCCTGCTTGCTACCTTCTAGTTGGTAATTTATTTCCATTTGGAAGCATTTGTGATAATAACCTGTATATATTGTACAAACAGAGTTAACAAACCACGAATATTGTCTAGAAGCATTTATGAATTAATATCAAATGATACATACTTCAATAATGCATTCAAGCTAGCATTACTCCATCCATAAATGGTTTGTAAGTTCAGTATCTCGAGAGATACACGCAGAATGGAGTAGGTGCAATCTTCGTACAATGGATTTTTCGATGCTATGTGTAGCGGGTCAACTATTCTAGTGGATCCCTCCTTATGAATCTGATGGGAAAATAAATCGTGCACCATGTTGTTCAAAATCTCTTCCTCCAAAACTTGATGGGGCATTTGAATAGGCCTGCTATCATCGTCATCAGTCTCTACTCTTCTTTAGGACTCTGCCTCCTTGCATCGACACTTCACAGCCTCTCAATGCCCTAGAGGAATCATTTGAGGATGTAATACCGCATCCTACTCAATAAAAAAAAGGAGGTTTTGTTTAATGGTGAAGATGCAACATAGACCAATAATATTTGTGCAAATAAAGCAATAAAAATTACCGAGTCTTTTTCTTGGTCCCACTCTCCGTACATACTGAGGTGTGATATTGTGATTCGACGTGCTCGAAAAAAACATCCTCGACAACGATCACACATACATTTGATTTTCCATCGTAGCCAAGCGTCTCGATTGTAAAGACGCGATATCTCATCCTTACTGGAGGATGTACTGTTTATTGACTCAGCATGTCCCATACTAGTAGAAGATGACGACATAATTACACCTGAATCATAAGGACATATGTGATTTCATTTGATATATATATCATATTCCCTAAATGCATTTATGCTTATAACATGGAGGCAAACATTTTGATATTGAAAGACTAGGAAATTCATGTCATGTTGATCCAAAAACAACTAAAAGCTAGTATCTAATCAGTTTAATTGTAACTGCGCATCTATCAGCGCGTGTAATATGTCTTATTTGCGCATATATACGCGCAATTACACGCACTTACAGATGCGCCACGCAAATATAATTTTTTTTAAAAAAAATTTGTGGCTTTCTTTTCAAACCAATGCTTTTCTGCGTTTTTTGCGCGTTTTCTACAGTTCGAGCTCGACATCACTAATCATGTCTATCTATCACTTCATGAAGACAATGAGGGAAGAAAATAAGAGTAAAAAGAGGATTGGAGGAAGGAAGAGCCAAATAGTAAAGAACAAGAGCCAAACAGCAAGGAAGAGAAGAAGATTCAAGCAACTTACCAAGGGAAGGGAGAAGGAGGACAAGGAGCTTGCAACCTAGCCACCACCCGTCGGAACAAGCAAAGAAGGTGAGTTCTTCTTCTCTCTCTCAATCTTGTTTGCTTTCTCTGTCTGTTTGTCTCTCTCTCTCTCTCTCTCTCTTTACATGCTATAGACTGTCATCTATGGAGTTTTTTTACACGTTTTTTATAAAAGTTTAAAAAATATGGTCCGATTGTGCACGTCTGTCAGCACGTCTAAATGATAGTGTAGACGCAGGTATAGACGCGAAAATACACTCGTTGACAGATGCACACAGAGACACAAATATAAACGCAGCATGTAATATGTTTTATTTGTAGAGGGTAATATGATTTCTCTAATGTAGATGTGGAATCCTGGATTTTCGAGCACTAATCCTGAGTTGGAACGCATGAACAACACCTTAACAGAGTTTTCTAGAGGTGTTAGTAGCTTTTTTGAAGGTTTTTCAAACAAGGAGCAATTCATGGGGGAGATGACCAATTATCTTGGTCACCCTTTCACTGCTGCAGAGGAGGTTTTCAGTGTCATTTCTGGGACACCTATCACATCTTTGCCTAGCAGTGCCGCACAAACATCAAACCTTGGCATACCAAACCTTGGTACACCTCTACCAACATATACTCCACACACTATGCATACACATAGATCAGCTGATGCACAAGGATCAGTTGAAGTACATGGATCGATCGAAGCATGTACATCTGCAGAAGCATGTGCAATATCAAGTGAGGTAGAGGGTAGTTCCCGTCAAGGGAGGAGGGAGAGTCGTGCGAGAGGACGAGGAGGTCGAGGACTTTGTGGGGGTTGCCTAGGAGGTGGCTCTCAATCACCCTCACCGGGAAATAAGAGAGGTGAGCCTCCATAAATGTACTACTCTATCACTGATATTGGTCGTATCTTGCATAACTCTGAGGGGAGGGAATTGATAGCCTACTTGAGGAGTGTTGTGCATGCCACATACAAAGATTGCATGATTCTCTTCAAGCACAAAAAAAAAGGTTTGTGGCAAGAGGTGCTGCGGGCAGTACATAGAAGGTACCCTAATCCCGAGAATTCAGAATTCTCAGATGATTGGGGACAGTCAAAGGTGAGAGATGTGCTTCATAACAAGAGGTCTCACCTTATGATGCGCGCCACAAGGAGTCACTGTGGAGACAAGAGCAGGGGTGCCCTGGATATGGCCAACCACCCAATTGCCACCGTAGGGAGTGGAAAGAGGCCAAGAAGAGAGCAATAGAGAAAAGGATAAGTTGCCAGCATGCAGAGGCGCGATGTATCCAGATGGCAACCATGAGATCATTGCATTATGGATCCGGTGGCAGGGAGTCATGGAAGAATGAGTTTGTAAGTATTCTTTTATTTCTTTTTTAAAATTAAATTTTATAATTTATTTCAATTCATTATGTAGCGTGTTCTAATACATTGTATGTTCAAATTGTTTTGTAGTATCATATCGTTGGTAGGATGCCTACTCTTAGAGAGGTAGACTACCATCGAGGTCATAACGAGGCGTCCACTTGACAGCATTTCTACAAGGAGGGACTCATCATGGAGGAGCAATATAATCATGCCATGAGGATTCCACAACCAGAAGAGGTATGTTTTATTTTTTACATAAAAAGTATAGGTAACTCTAATTTATTATTTGTAATGGTATTTATATACCTTAATCCTTTGTGTAGGCGAACCTTGTAGTTTTCATTTTTTATATGTATTACTTTCAGCTAGTGCTTGCGACCATGACCATGCTTGAGGTCACAAGAACTAGAATTAATAAGATGTAAAAACGTTTTATCTATATATATGAAGTTCTGTGTTCTACATACATTGTTTTATTTTCAGTATAAAAATCTTTGAAATAATCTTTCTCTGCTTTCCCTAAGCATACAATTTGATGTTGATGGGGGGAAAAAAATCGAAGAGCATGTGGCTTGCAAAGCCACATGCTCTCTGTTTTTTTTTCCATACATCTATTTTGCACATCTATCAGCGTGTCTAAAGTGCAGGAAAAATGCGCGTCTATTCTCGTCAAAAACTTGCAACATAAATGCTTTTTTAGACGCACAGTTACACGCGTGTATAGACACATAATATGAATATATCCACTTTTTTATAAATATGATTATACGCGGTAATAAATGCGCCTGACATTTTTTAACATAATTCAAATATTGCGTCTACAAGCACGTCTATGGAACCTTTTTGTTGTAGTGCTTCTTCTCCTTCACAGGTTCCCTCCTCCTCCTTTGTAGTTGTCCCCTCTCTTTTAGTGGATGTAGTGGCAATGGCAATGGCAACCTCTCTCTCTCTCTCTCTCTTTCTCTCAATATCCCTTGTGTTGATCTCTTTCCCTTCTTCTCTCTATACATCTCTTCATCAACAAAAAGAAAGAGAGAGGTAAAGAAAAGAGAAAAACAAAAAGAGAAGAGAGAATGCACTTACCTCAAAGCTTGAAGAAGGATCCTTTTGAGCTTCTCTCCATCTTTTTCTTCTCCTTCATGGATTCCCTCCTTCTTCTTTGCGGTTTTCTCCTCTCTTTTTGTGGTGAATTGGCGGTGGCAGTGGCCTCTCTAAGATAAAAACAAAGGGAGAAGAGATAATGCACTTACCTCAAAGCTTGAAGAAGAATCCCTTCATACTTCCCTCCTTTTTCTTCTTCTTTGTGAGTTTCTTCCTTCTCCTTTACACTTGTGTCCTCCCTCTTCGTAGAGGATGACGGTGATGGTGGCGGTCTCTCTCTCTCTCTCTCTCTCTCTCTCTCTCTCTCTCTCTCTCTCTCTCTCTCGCTTGTTTACAAACCTGTAAAATGCTATGCTCGGGTTTCAACACCTTTTTTATGAAGCTCCTCTCTCTCCTCTTTTTTATTTATCTCTATTTCTCCCTTCTTCCCTCCCCACTCTCACTGAAAGCATCTCATTGCAAAGACAATCAAAGATAGAAATTAAAAAGCTTAAAAACAAAGATATTGAAAGAAATGTCACCCACCTCTCTTTATCTCTCTCTCCTTGCTCTCCCTTTACTTTTGTTTCTTAACCTTCTCTCTCATTCTCTCATTGTTTTCTTATTTCTCTCTCGCTCTCTATTTTTTCTCCCTATCTCTCTATCACTCTTTCTCTCTCTATCGCTCTTCTTTTCACTCTCCTTCCTCTCTTTACGTCACCCTTCTTTTCTACTTCCTCCTCCTCTCTTCCTTTCCTTTCCCTATTTCTATCTCTCTCTCCCTCTCTTTTTCTGTCTATTTCCCGTTCTTTGTTCCTTTTTCTTTGCTTCTCCCCCCTCTCTCTCTGCTTGTTTCTCTCACTCATCCTCCTTTCTCCCTCTATCTCTCATTTCTCTCTTTCTCTTTCTCTTTGTTTTCTTTCTCCCCTTTCTCTCTTTCTCACCCTTCCTTATTTTCCCTCCCTCCCTCTCTTTTCATGCATCTCTTTGCAAAGAAAAAAATAAGAAGAGAAGAGAACACAAAAATAAAGCAAGAAAAGGCAATGTACCTACCTCAAAGGCCTAAAGATGAAACCCTTTGTACCTTCTCTTCACACCTTCCCTCCCTTATCCCTTGCACACTTCTCTTTCTTCTTCATGTATAGTGGTGGAAACAATGATGGTGTTGATTGGCTTTCCTCCTCTCTCTCGCTCCCTCTTCCTATCACTCTCCCTCTCAAAGCTTTAAGCTCTCTCACTCTCTCTTTTATTCTCTCGCACAAATGTTTTCTCAAAAAATGTCACGCTCGAGTTTTCAAAACTTTTTCCTTAGATTGGCATTGCTAGCAGTGTCACTATGTGTGTCTCTAATTATAATATAATAGCGACGCTGCTTTTTTGCATTGCAAATGGCCATCGCTATTGCTCCATTCCCCTATAGTGTACTTATTATTTGAATGCGAGTTAAGAATATCTCTTAGTTTTTTGCGTACTCTATCACAACAAAAATACATGCAGGTGCAAAGTAAAGTGCACATATGGGCCATGAGCATAGCCTTTCAAGGCTCCCAACATCAACATTGTGACATTTCTTTTTATGTTTTTGAATAAGAAAAGTGTACTTATAAAGCAAATAATTAGTTTGTGTATATACTTAGTTTGTGGTCTTTGTGTATGATTATTTTTTCTTATAGTTGTGTATTTACTAAAAGGGATTAACCCCACATAGGGCCTTATTCCTTGGTTTTGTTTAGTCCTTCTTATGTACTCATTGCGCTAAGCATTAACTTTACAAACTGTATGCATATATTAGGAAAATCCTTCACATGCTAACAAAGGTTGAGAAAATTAAATGTAGATAACAAAAATGACCAAGAGTAGCTCATATACTTGAAAATAACCGATAGTAGCTAGTATTCCTTAAATATACAAAAGATATGTACATGATTTTGAAGCAAGCTAGTATGGCTTCCAGCACATAATAGGCTACTATGTACATCAAAGCTCATATGTATTGTGAAAAGATTTCACCACCATCCACTCTCTTTGCATCATTGCTCTCATCATCCTCATGACTCTCTCACTCTTGTTCTTGGTGCTCTTTGCTCTAATCTCCATCACCCCTTGCTCAGCTTCCTCTCTCTCTAACTGCCTCATTAGGTTATCCATGATGCAAAATATTCTATCTTAGAATAGCTCACAACTTTCAATGCATTTAAGAAGAGATATAACTTAACAAATCCTTCATACCATGATTTCATGCAATTGCTACTCTATGATGATGCCTTGCTGCCATAACTATGTCCATGTATTGAGTTTGTTATGACAATGCCTATAAGTCAATCTTGTGGTTCGTGGGCATTCAGCCAACAATACTCAACTCCAAAATGAAAATACTATGAGTATTAGACATAATTATTCGTAAATAGTAACATATGAAAAAATTAAAGAATATATATACTTACAAAGTTTGCTTTCCATATATCAACACTTCTTGACCCAAAATATGACAAATCCAATCCCTCCTTTTGGATTCATTGTGCCTCCCTTTGTTTTGGGCTAAAGATCCGCAGCTCCACCCTACTTTCGGCTTTTATCCACTCTTGACCATGTGTGGTCATTAACATTGGCTTAGGATCTAAGCCTTATTAATTTAACCTTCTCTTATTTTCCATTGCTATATGTTTGACCATGGCTCTCTGATTTGAAAGTCCCTTTTGGGTCCTTTCTTGCACCCAATGGTTTGCAAATCTCATATGTAGCAAATTAGGATATTTTTCATGTAGTGTAGCAATGGTTGCCTACAGTGCATTTCGATCTTGGTTTTTGAAAGTTAAAAAGAAATCTCTATAGTTCTCTCACCCTAATTATTCAAATAGCTCCACACCTCCTTTCTCCCATAAGCTTAGTGAACCCTACTCGAAGGATTTAGTTGGTAATACACATATGGCTAGGGCTCTCCCTCCCTCTCTTCATGCTACTACATTCTCTCTCTATTTTTCTAAGGAGAGGGTCTCTAATCACCACCAAAGACCCTCTACCAAAGCAATCTCTAACTTGGTGCTTATGCCCATGGCTACTATGATTCTCACTTTGACCAGACAATTCATCCAAATGATTCTATTGATGGTTTGGATCTTCACAAGGAAACAAACCTAACACTAGTAGAGTGACTCCCAAATCATTTGTGGTTGAGATGATTGAGAGGTGGTCATATAATCATATAGTTTGGTTGGGATAGGAGGGTGCCCAAAGAGGGCCTCTATCTCAGAAACCTTTCTCTATATCTCATCCTCAGGGTTGGGATCTCGTGATGATAACTCTTACCATATCAAAAGTTGCATCAAGAGGAATGGAAACATCTACGAAGATACAATATAATAGTCCACTAGTTGCATAGTATCACACACACACACACACACACACACACACACACACACACACACACACACACACACATATGACTAGTTGAGCTTGAAGTCTCAACACTCCCCCTCAAGCTCAAACTAACTGTTGAACTCCAAGTAGTTGTCTAAAGTAGATAAACTTCTCTTTCCCGAGTGATTTGATAAAGATATCTACTACCTGGCCTTCGATCTTCACATGCAACAATTCAATATGCCCTGCAAGTACCATTTCTCTAATGAAATGGTAATGAACATTGATATGTTTGGATCTAGCATGATAGAAAAGATTGCTAGAGCTAACATCACAATGAAATCTAACTTTGCTATCCAAATGTATCTCCAAGTCATTCAGCAATTTTATCAACCAAACTGCTTCACATGTCGCTAATGATGCACCCCATGTATTCCATTTCCATGCTAGACAAAGCGACGATTTTCTTACTACTCCAGATGATCATACTAGTAGAGTGACTCATGAATTGTTTGTGGTCGAGATGATGGAGAGGTGGTGATATAATCATATAGCTTGATTGGGATAGGAGGGTGCCCAAAGATGGCCTCTATCTTAGAAACCTTTCTCTATCTCTCATCCTCAGAGTTGGGATCTCATGATGATAACTCTTACCATATCAAAAGTTGCATCAAGAGGAATAGAAACATCTACAAAGATACAATATAATAGTCCATTAGTTGCATAGTATCACACACACACACACACACACACACACATACATGCACATGTATACTTATAAGTGCATATGTAGCCTATGCACATACTTGACCCTACAATGTATATGCAACATTATATAAGAAAATAAGACTAATAGCATAACATAACTATGCATTTGTAGTCCTACGTATATGCATATGTATAGTCATATGCATACATATACAGATAGGTATATGTGCTTGCATAGGCACATGTATACATATAGGCATATGCATAGGCACATGTATACATATAGGCATATGCATAGCCTATGCCTATGCATGCATCAATACCTATAATCAACCTTTGAGTATATATACACACATAGACATGTGCATATACTATAAATATGCAAACACATAGGTTAGGATAAGTATATGATATACATATGCATATGTATAGATGTATACATGGCCTATATGTATGCATGTGCATGTGTGCATTTGGATTGGTAATTCATGAATATATATATATGCGTATGCCAATATCTAGACATATAGACATATGCATATGCATCAACTATGCATACATAGTACAAGCTCTACATAAGCACATGCAAAGGCCACATAGATCCATATGTATAGGCTATGCAAATACACACATGTACATATAGGTTAAGTGTTCAAAGATGAGAGAGACAGAGTGGGGCCAAAGAGTGAGTAGTCATCTCATCTCATTGATCTTCATTTTTCAATCTCTACGAACATGAAAGAGATAGTGCAATGAGGTTACCACTAACCATGACTAATTGTGGTTAGGTCAACATCGACTTATTTAATGTCCCACACATGAGTACAACTAGACACACCTATAGGTAATGTCAGTCACACACACATACATATGACCAGTTGAGCTTGAAGTCTCAACACTCCCCCTCAAGCTCAAACTAACTGTTGAACTCTAGGTAGTTGTCTAAAGTAGATAAACTTCTCTCTACCAAGTAATTCGGTAAAGATATCTGCTACTTGGTCTTCAGTCTTCACATGCAACAAGTCAATCTTCCTTACAAGTACCATTTCTATGATGAAATGATAATGAACCTCGATATGTTTGGATCTAGCATGATAGACAGGAGTGCTAAAGCTAACATCACATTGCTAAGATTATCACAATGCAATCTAACTTTGCTATCCAACTATATCCCCAAATCATTCAGCAATTTCATCAACCAAACTACTTCACATGCCGCTAATGATGCACCCCTGTATTTAGCTTCTGTGCTAGACAAAGCAACAGTAGGCTGTTTCTTACTACTCCAACTAATCATACTGCTATCCAAACCAAATGCATAACCACTGGTTGACCTCCTATCATTGGCACAACTAGCCCAAAAAACATCAATGTAACCTATCAAGTCAAGGGTTTTCCATACTCATAAAAACAGTGCCACTACATAACTCACGTTAGGATGAGTGATAGTAAGGTAGATCAAGCTACCCACCATATGTTTATACATAGTTACATTCTCTACTTCAAGCCCAACATCACAAGGAACTTTTTATCATTCCCTACACAAGAAAAAAAAGGGAATTCCCTATCAATTCACTAGTTAAAAATACACATAAGTAAGAAAAGTAAATGATAGGGAAAATGGAACATTTCCTGGTTAGAGAAACTAGGGAATCACATAGGAAATTTCCTACATAGGAAAATTTTCCTATGTAGAAATTTCTCTAGGGAACATAGGAAATTTCCTACATAGGGAAATTTTCATATGTAAGAATTTCCTTACATATAATATTTTTTCTAACTAGGAAATGTTCTATTTTTCCTATCATTTACTTTCCCTACTTATGTATATTCTTAACTAGGGAATTGATAGGGAATTTCCTTTTTTTTAAATTATGTATGGAATGATTAAAAGTTCCTTGTTGTATGTATAGAGAAATAAGAATGATATGAGCCCTTGGTCTTCTCATGTCAAGGATTAGGGGAATTGAGCTTTTGAAGCATCTCTGAGAATGTGTTGTACCCAAGACAAATTCTAAACACAACAAGAGTAGATTCCATCTATGATTTAAGAATGATGCCACCCAATTGTGTGGCTAACTAGACATAAAAAATACAACTATGATAGCAAGGTAGACTTTCAATTTGTTCAAGATTTTTTTAAAACTAAAAGGTGTAATTTTCCACCACAATTATAGTGACAATTGCATAATTATAGTGACTAGACAATTTAGAAGCACTATATTCTATCAAAAGGCATTACCTAAACTACAAATTCAAGCATTGGACTTGTGATTCCATTGGCATATTGTGTTGTTAAAAAAAGGGTCGCTTGCAATACACAGGCTTGAATTTGTGAAAAAAGAGGATAATCACATATATACACCAGTGCACTAGACAAAACATGTTTGATTACAATAGTGATCTGGTCTCTCGACTAAGAAAATACAAAATGTTCCTCTCTTTGTTCTCTTGGATCAAAGTACAAGACTATATAGCACTTGCCATTGTAGAACTTTCCATACTTGCTTGCAAATATAGCCTCTTTTGAGTTTGACTTTATATGCTAGACTTGAGCAACACTCCATTAGTTCAATTGTTGATCCCCTGTAGTCATGCCCTACCATAAAGAATATTAGTTATAAAAAAATTTAGCTCACTGATATACACATAAAAGGACTTCCTATGGCATACAGAGAAAAGCCTACTATGACATTGGATGTCATGCCATGCATCTCCATCACACATTGCCTTTGGGCATACACTCAAATAGAAAGCCAATCCACTACCTAAAGACACTCAACAAGTTGCCACAAACACCAAACATGAATAATGCTCATGCATTTGGTCAAGCAGATACATAAAATAGGACAATAGAACAAAGAAACCTGTAAAGCTAACTGAATCCAAGAATTATTTTAAGGAAAGAAATAGGCCTAGGTATAGACTAAGATGCCAAACTATTATATGCAAATATTTATGTTATCAAAATGTATATACAAACCCTCTTCCTTAGGGTATTGCAAGGTATAGACTATTACCTTTAGTCCTCCATGTAGCCCTCTTCTTGTTTCCAATATCTAAAATTAAAAATCCTCAAAGTTTTGAGCTTCAATTCAAGTGGGCACTAGTCATACGCATTCAGATCTTTTGGCTAACAAACATGTGTGCTTCTCTTCGGTATGTCTTCATCCCTTGACTGGAGCATCAACTAAGTTGACAACTGCCTGTCAATAACAATTTCATTGTCATAAAATCTTCAAAGGAAATATGAAAGTCTCACACTACGAGAAAAGTGTTTTGGTTCCAACATTGAAGAAAGAGTCATAAGGTTAACAATTTTACAACCACCACTAGACAAGAATATGAGGAAGCTTGTATAATAGACCACAACTTACCATGTCAGAACATTGATCCTTTAGAAATTAGGACTTGCTCATCCTCCATGTAGTCCTCCTCTTGCTACCAATAGCTAAAATTAAAAAATCTCAAAGTACCTAATTGCAACAACAAAAACCAATGCATATAGAGACATGCAGATATCATCTATTAATCCAACAACAACATAACAAGTCCATTTTTACTCTCATAAATGCTCTCTCACTCACTCTTGGTCTTTGTAACAACTCCATAGGACAATAATACCCATGATAATGTTTATAATAGAAAGAAAAAAAGTTGACTAGACTACCCAATGATGCTACTTTCACTGTTGCAAGACAGGCACTGAGACATTCTGCCTCTAGTTTGTTGATGGAAAGTATATCTAAGAGCAATTGTCCTTCTTGCAGCACAAAATTCATTGGGCCTTCCTCACTTCTAACCTCAAAGTCAAACTTGCTGCGAGGCTAATCTACTAATTGCAAGGAGATAGCATGGAAGATGCAGTGTTATTCTACATTGTTATCAGCTCCATGCCTAATAGCATTTGGCTATGTCAAAAGCACTAGAGAGTTTGTTCCAGCCATGGACCCACCGTAGCAACACAATGAAGGGCATTGCTTCCCTATAATCCAACATTGATACATCTACCAATCTATTATGCATCGACCTATGCCAAAACCAATTGAACCTATGTTCCTAGAACTGGTTGGAACACTACCAAAACTAGTTAAAGCTGTGGTTGCAAAACTACTTGATCAATTATTGCTCCCAAATCCAGTTGTACTAGGTGCAGTATCGGTAATTGGTACATTAGAATTGTTGCTATAACTAGTTGAAGGCTTGCTTGACCAATTATTGCTTCCATAGCCACTTGAGCTACCAAAAGCATGTGAAGTTGTGCTCCCAAAACTGGAGGGTGTGCCCAGCCCAAAGCCAATGGATTTACTGCTATCAAAAGTATTTGAAGGTGAGCTCCCATAATTTGAAGGCTTACTGCTTGTGAAATCAATGTTACTACCATAGGTAGGAGGTTTACTAAACCAAGTGCTAGCACTGTAACCACTTTGGGACCTACTAGACTACTGCAAACTCATATTTGACCAAAAGAACCACCTCTATAGAAACCACCATAAATTAAATCCGCCAGCCCCTAACAAGAACATGCTACCAAAACTATTGGCACCAAAAGTATTTTCTACTATCTTAGGGAGCTGCATTGAAAACAAGAGCCATGTTAAGAACATGAACCACAAAGGTGAAAATATACCCGAAAAAAAATTGTTGTGATATAGAGAAAAAGTTCAATCAAAGTGTCACGAATGATCTTCACAGCTACAAGACAAGATGGGTCTTATACCCAAAGTTGAGGTAAGCATGACAACGAACAGGAATTTATAGGTACTCCACAAAGGAGTATAATACAAAACTATACAAGTTAGTCAATCTTGCAAATCGAGGTGAGCCATCTCGTTCTTAGAGAGCATGTTATTTCCGATACCCATATTAAAGACCAAGATATATTCAACCAAAAAAGCAACAAAGTTTAAGCTCAAATATGTGTAGATATACACTTTACAAATAGGGTAAGATAATTACTATGCATACATGAGATTCACATGTGACAAGAAGGCATTTATTTATTAGCATGCATGTGCTATGTATAGTAGGAAAGAATGCATCTTGAAAATCATGGCACATTAAAGCCAAAAAAGGAAAAGTAAATAACCTTATTTATAGCTTCTATTGAATCTAATCTTCTTGATAGAAGTTCATTAGCAACCGTCTCTGGCAAGTCAAAACTGCACCTTGCACTTGTCCATCATGAGATCATATCAAACGAAGAACATCAGACAATAGTAAAGTACCCTCAAGACAATGTGGTCCTTACCTCACTGTCAGTCAATCAACAAAGGACATTTTGCAAACACCAAGTGCGGGAGCAAGATAAACTTTCCCTAGGTAATGGGTCACTTTGTCAATTCTAACATGATTTTATCCTCGAAAAGTGATATTCAGTGTAATCCATCCCTAACCAAAAGCAATTATGCATTAGGTATAGAACTATAGAGAATAGCATCAAAATCTAGACTATGTGCATCATGAAAGTGGATAGAGATGTACAATTCACAACCCATATCAGATTTGAGCCTCAAGGCAAAGTATAAGCTTGATACCTGTTCATGTGAGATTAAAGACTGTGAAGTGGGGATCTGATTACAACCACACATTAGAGCCAAAGCCGCAGCTAGCACTCATGGCCCCCTTGTTCTAACAACAATTTCTCAGTAATAGGAAGAAAAATGTCATTCAACTTTGAAAAGCTGCATTCTATATCTTAAAAACTACATGCTCTAGTGAGCATTTTATTACATCCTCTACAACAAGAGGTTCTATATTCTCAAACTTGAACCTCAGTTTACACTCAAGTAGGTCAAGTGTAGATTTTAGCATCTGAGTACACATGAGAATCATAGTGTCTTTTTGGCCAACTTGACCTATTTGCTCAGAACGATGTAGAAATACCTCAACATCATTTGCAACTTCATAATGAACAACCTACACAAACAATATGGTTCAATACCTCAGTAACCTTCCAAAGAAAGGTACAATCATTTCCACTCAGTATAGAAAGCACCAATAACCAATGTCATGGGAAAACATTTTAGGGCTCATGTGAAAGCATAGACACTATAGTTTTAAGAAGGCATTATGGATACTACTCAAGCCTCAAGGGTACATGTTTTGCAACCTGTGACATGGTACTGTAATAATCTCGAGGATAAACTTTGCACCATGCACACTCCTCGCCCTTGATGACAAGTATTATGCATGGTTAAATGTAGTGATGATGATGGCAATACATTTTTTACAGTTAGCTAATAGATTTGTGATTTTTCATGAAGGGACACACCCTACTTCACTTTGGGAATATGCACATGCTAATATACTATCAAAATATGATAAAATACAAATGCAAATGTCATAATATTTCTTTTCTATGTCATCTCAATTGAAAAGTGCCATTGGATTTGCCAAACACATGCTAGCCATCTCCAAGATTCGGTGCATAAAAATATTAGCAAAACCAAATAGTATTTCAGTACTTACATGGATATACCAATCCATGCCCCTTCTCCTCAATGCTTAACACTGAGACAACACTGAGATCAATGATTAGTAAAATTCAACTAACATCATATAACACGAATAAAACTAAATGTGATAAACATGAGGCATCAATAAAATTATAGTAACTCACACTACAAATAATACAATTACTCAGATCAATACGATGAATCAACCTCTTTATAGGTTTAGAGCTTTGATCGGTAGGTAAGAAGATAGGACCCCTACTTACAACTATTCAAAAAGCTCTTAGTGCTGCTCCAATCTTTGGCCAAAGCACATGGTAGATTCTATAATCCACATATTATAGGAATCATGAATGAAAATAGACCTGTCATCACTTGAAAGGGGAAGATCTTCAAGTATTCTAGTCTAGATTAAGCTAGTAAACAAAATCTTTTTTTGTTTATGATTGATCAAGTCACTTTCTTTCATAGTCCACTACTATTCATATAAATAGGCATCAACACCTCTGCAAATAGATCAACTCCAATGTAATAAGTTAAGCAATACATTTTTAAATCTATCCTGTCACTAGTGGTCCTCTTCTTTTGATTCAATCAAAATGAAAAGAGAAATACATTCTATTCTCTTATGTACTCCAACATAGAGGAAAATAGTAAAATTTATACTCACATTTATACAAAAGGAGCTCACATACAAGTATGTTTCACTCTCTCTAGGCTCTACTAGGTATCTTTCCACAATCATGCACATATTGTACATGTGATTTTTTGCCTAGTTTGTCACAATGCCATATTTGTCTGATTACTTTAAAATCTGCAAGTACAAATTCATCCAAAATGGCAATTCTATTTTCTTGGGAGTAACAATCCAACATCAATACATAGATAAATAGTGAGGCCTATCATCTCAATCATTCCATTCTGCACAAGTATTTTCATTCCACCTCTTCCCCTCAATTCTCAACTATATGCAAAGGTAGAGGCTTATGCACCAATGAAGGCAGCATTGCGACTGGCCTGGTTGGGAATCATCATCCAAACCGGCAGCAGCAGCTGTCACCATGCAAAGTAGATAGTGTCCATGTCTTGATAGTTTCCCACCATGGCATTGAGGATTGAGAAAGAAGAGTCATAAATTTCTGTCTTTTGCGATGGTGCAGAGACATAAGGGGGGATTGAGAAAGAAGAGACACAAATTTTTTTCGCATGTTGAGGCCCTGATTTTGTTATAAAAGGATTTTTAAAACTAACCTTACAAGTGTTGGAACCTTAGTTAGGCAAACTTATCCTAAATGAAAGAGTGATTAATTTATAATATCCTTGGAATTTTAGCTTCTTCTTTCAGTTGTTGTGAGAGAGATCTTGTACTGGGGTCGATGGTGGTATACAAAGATAATCTATTGTATTCACTCTCATGGTGGAAAACTTCAATCCAAAGAAGGTCTTGCAAATCAAATGTCTAGTTTGGGTCAAGGTTTGAGGCCTCTATCTCTAAGTGGATTGGGGTTTTCTCATTGAAGTGTTGGTAAAAACCCTCTAAGTCTCATCAACTATTGTATCTAATGGATTAGTTCTCAAAGTAGAGAAGAGGGTTTGTATCTCATGGAATTGGAGAAAATCGATCCCTGAGATGTTGGAACTCTTATACTAACAACATCAAGTCACTTGTGGATTTCAAGTTTTTTGTATTTTTGGATGTGTGTTTATTCACTTGTGGATGTCAAACCCATTGGCATTGATGGCATTCTATTTGAACTGTATCAATCCCTTTGGAAAGTTTGCCCCAAGGATTTATGCATACTACATAAAATAAGAACTGGAGGAGAGTTTCTAAAGGATATTAACAAATGTCTTATGAAGTTAAATATCAATTCTTTTGATGGAGTTAGTTCACTAGTGGGAGACCTCTTACGATGCTTAATATGGTATATAAAATCATGGCCAAAGTAATAGCAAATAGAATTATATTCATCCTTGGTTTTGTGATACATTTGCAATAGAATGGATTCTTACATGGGAGATTCATCCATTATGCCATCTTAAACTTGATGTTCTCAATGAATCATGATCTCTCACTCTAGTTGGATTTGTACCCCATACACATAGAATATTCCTATATGTGTCAGAAACTCTATGGCACATAGAGCACATCCAATGGGCAGCTAGACTATACAAAGTAAACTAGGTTACTTCTAACTTCTTATTGTTGCTTATTTATGGGTGAGGCCTTTTTTGAAATGGGATAGGAAGCAATACATGTGGGAATCCCTTTAGGTGTAGCTTTGCCCAACTAAGGCTTAGGGAGTTTGCTTTGGGATATGTAAGGAAGCATGTGTATGAAAAAAGAGGGGTTTTATCCTCTAGTGGAGTTATAGAAAGTATAGATAGATCTTGAGGTTTTGAGAAAGGTGCAATATCTTTACTATCTCCTTATTATATAACCAACTAAACAATCAACAAAATTGACACCAATCTCCATTCCTAAACGGTTAGAGCTTGAGGTTCCCAAACCTAACAAGTTCTTCTGAAGAGAAGGGAATCAAAGGAAACCTACGTAAACAAGCTTTGTTTTGCTCACACTAATCACCACACCCTATAGAGCTTTGAAAAACTATCATATACACTTTCATGAATGCATCTACACATTTGGTCTTTTCTTGCACAATGTTTTTATCATTTCTATAGAATCAAGAGACCAAATGTTATCTTTATGGCATATGAAGCCCCTTGGTTACTCTATGTTGCACCTTCAAATCCAATCAGTCTATATGGATTCAACAATAAGATTGATTGCACTAAGAAAATCTTAGTTATTTTTTGTAAATAGTCAAAGAGCAATGAAAATCGTAGTATTGATTTCTACAACCAATTGTTTGGCAAGTTCTAAGGCAATAATCTTAATTGCAAGTGCTTTAACTATTACAATATCCCAAGATGTTGGGCTTATCCACACAATTGTTGACAATGATAGCCCATAGTTGTTGTGGATCCAACCTCTTAAGCAGTTGAAACATAAATGAGATCCCTCTTTTTCTTTCGTCAATTCCAAGTCCTCCTTTTGACGTCTCAACTATGACCCATTCCCATGCTACAACATGCCATCTATATTTGTTTCCTTACTTTACTAGAGTTTTGGATGGTTTAAGGATAAGATCCAAGCCAAGGTTCACAAATGGTCCAATGAAAATTTCTTAGTGGGGGGACAAGCTTAATATATTGGCACACATATAAAGTTTTAGCCCATTGGCAAATATTAGCCACTAAAGGAGGAGTTAATTTGGGGGCATGTCCCTAATGTATATGATTATGTAATTTTGGGAAAAAACCCCCTCCCTTGTACTTACGTATATTAGCCACTAAAGGGGGAGTTAATATGGGGGCATGTCCCTAATTTATATGCTTATGTAATTTTGGGAAAACCCCCCCTCCCATATACTTACGTGATTTTATAAGTTTTCCATGTGAACTCCCCAAGCTTCTGGCCTGCTTTTGCAACTCTCCCTTTACTTCTCTCCTTCTTGTTTGAGTCAATCTCCATTTTCACAGCCATCCTAACAAGCTTTCACATCTAAATTTCAAGTTTTCCACACTTGCATTGTCACCCTCATGCCAATCTCATGAGTCAAGTGCCTTGTTTCGTGAAGAATCTTTGAACCTCCACATTATGTGCCTCAAAAGAGCATCCCTCTTCATATATTGCCACATTACAAATTAGCCATCATTTATTCTGGAGAAGTAGCCATCTTGGATTTCAATAGCATTACAATTGTGGTATGTAGACATGGAAATACAATAGTGCCCTCTAATTTCCATTATGATATTCTTATCATCTTTATGCTTACATTGTGCTTGCTCTCTACTTGTGGATGATGGTGTAAACAACCTTATGGTAGAAATGCATACCCAACATGTGAGGTTGTACGATGCATGAAAATCCTAGGCTCAGTTTCTTGTAACACTCCCTTTGTCTTACTTTCAAAAGAAATTTTCCACCCTTCTGTTGATTATTTGTTGCAATCACTAGTTCTATTTAAATCAACCTCGTTTCACAGTTTGATCACCTTCTTCATCATGGTCTTCATCTTTATACATGTCAAGAATATCATTTGCCTCCCTTGAAAGGCAATAACAACCCCTACTCATGGTTGTCATGGGCCCACCATAATCTATTCCTTCTTTGTTTATCTAGAAAAAAGTCCCCTTGTTTGTTTTGTTCAACCACTTGTGGCTTGATAATGCATAGTGGAAGTATCTACAACTAGCAAGAGGTCTCGACAAGCTGCTAAAGGTTCAAATGAGAAATATATGCCTTAGCTATCTACTAGTGCCTTTTAGGGCTCCATTAGCCCATGAAACTCTATGGGATCCATTTTCACCTCCTAACACTATAATATTGAAGTTATTGAGGCATGCTTTAGAAACCACATACGCACGAATCATCCAAAAGCCTACATGCCATAACCAGAATCAAAATTTGTTCGTATTTCACAAACATCCATTTTTTCTCTATGTGATGTATTTTGATTGGTGTAATTTAGTTTTCTATGTGATATCTTTGATAATTATATTGTGTGAGATGTATTCTCATCACTATACTAGAATTATATCTTTGAAAATTGTAAGTTGGACAAGATTTTAGCCCCTACAAGTCAAAAGTGTGATTTATGAATAGACTTGGAATGGTTCTTTATCTAATCTTGGTTAGATGTACTAGGTTATCCATGTAAAGAACTAAAGCTGACTTGTGGACCTCATCACCTTGAGAAAATTTGTTGGCTTAAGAAGGTTTCATGAATTTCTAGACAAAAAAACACCTTAGAATGCATAAACCGAAAGCAAGGAAAGGCAGGTCAACATGATTTGGGCACTCTTGCTTTCAAAATTTTATTGGATGCTTGTATGCATTTGATTGATACCAGTGGCTAGCCACTCCTTTTTGTGCATTACAGAAAACTATCCACTCACCTCCTACTTGTCAAATTCAACAACACTAAGATAGTGCTATCCCACATTGGATAATTTCCACCTCTATAAATGGTTTTGTTGCATACATCTATCCCGAAATGAATATGAAATGACCCTTAATCATTTTATAGCATCCATCTAAATGGAAAATACATTTGTCTTAATTTATATGGTTAGATCCCTTATGTATTACATAGACATTGCTAAAAAATGGATGTTTGCTAACGTTGCCACTCTAGAATGAGTTGTGATAAAGAAGTAAAAGTGGAGTAATTCTTGTGTATGTCTAGGACCCCCACCCAAGCTTATAATGCCACCCTTACATTCATTTTGAGAGTGTTCTATCATATTGACTACCAACCAAGCCATTGCACTGGGTTGTTGAATTATGTTGTGGTTATTTAGTATTTTTCTTTTTCAAGCCATTGCAATGGGTTGTTGAATTATGTTGTTGTTATATTGTATTTTTCTTTTTCATGGTTGTAGTAGTCAAAGAGTGTAACTCCTCCTTTTTAGAGACCTCTCATAAGGGGCCTTACCAGGAGATCCCAGGATTTTGGAGTTATTTAGAGTATACAACATATGTATCTTGCTATTTTAAAAACTATGAAAGGAAGATTATGGATCATTGGAAACTTTCTATCACTATGGCAGATTATGGCTCATTGGACACTTGCTATCACTATGGCAATCCAAGGCTATCACTATGGCAGTCAAAGGCTAGCACCATCTTGCTCATTTGAAGAAGTTATACAAATACCAACATTTTCTTCTAACAAGAGTAATAGGATATCTCAAAATATTGGATCGTTTCAATCATCTAGGTCATTAGTCCAAACACTACAACCATTCAAAAGCTTGAAGGTATCTCACCCAAGGCTCATAGGGTGCTAGACCAAGATTATGTTTACATTGGCACGTCCAACGTTACAAGGGTGAGTTTTATTGCTATTGTTTTTAAATTAACCATGAGTTGTAGACCAATTCATGCAAGGCGTGCATGAGAACCTACAAGGTTTTTAATCCAAACATTGCCATGTGTGCCATTATACAGTATTCTACGTCTGCATGAAATGCATTAAATGGT
Organism: Lygodium microphyllum; assembly: GCF_053477565.2. Lineage (NCBI taxonomy): Eukaryota > Viridiplantae > Streptophyta > Polypodiopsida > Schizaeales > Lygodiaceae > Lygodium > Lygodium microphyllum. The sequence goes on from NC_141150.1 coordinate 37,650,853, forward strand.
TACATCACCAGAAAAGTTAGAGAAAAGAGAATAATGTTGCACAAAATAGGTATGTAGCTACTTAAAGATGGTGATCATTTCCAACATTTAGTGCTAGGATAAACAATCCCATAACTATAATTAAATATTTCCTTTTGATGACTAAAAGTGAAGAGGGGTGCATGTGTGTGTGTACGCATGTGCACACGTGTTCATATGTGTACGTATGCACATGTATGTGCAAGCACATGTGTATGAAACATATTCATATGTATAGGGGGTTAGAAAATCTAGGCTCATATCCATATGGTTACTTTCAATTTCATTAATTTCATTACAATTGCACTACAACAAAAAGGCCTCTTAGACGCAATTTTTAAATTGAGAGAAAATCTTACGGGCGCATCTACCTGCCCGTTATTTGTGTGTCTACAAACTCGTATCTATAGTCGCATGTATGAAGAAAATTACACACAGAAATAGACGCGCATATATATGCGTGAATACAAGCACAAAAAAAGCCAAAATTATTATTTATTTAAATTTTTTTGTGCGTCTACCAGCGCATCTACATGGCAAATTAGACGGGCATATAGACATGCCCATAGACACGCTTTTACAAGCGCCCATAGACGCGAATGCAAAACAAAAAATCTCATTTAAAAAAAAAGATATTTAATTTCTTTTTCTAAATTTGAATTATGTAGAGCGTGTACTCTGCATTTTAGACGCACTTATAAATGCGTGTTTTCTGTAATTTAGACGCGTAGATAGACGCGCAAAACAGAACTGGAAAAAAAAAACCAGAGAGCCTTTGCAACCACATACTCTCTGGTTTTGTTTTCCCCCTCCCATACATCAAATTGTGCATTTGGAAAAAACACAATGGATCTGAAAGCATGAGAATTGAAAACAAAAATCCATATATTCATTATAGATAAAACGCATTTACATAGGGAGTTTAAGTGCTTGCGACCTAAAGCGTGGCCGCAAGCAGTAGGCTCAAAGATGGATAATAGATATACAAGAAAACAAGGCCATAGAGGAGGTATGGTGCTCCTCTACGAATCTGAAGAAGAAACATCTTCGCTACCACCACCATGGCTACTAGCGTCACTATCCCCCTCCTCGCTATGCTCCACATCGGGGTTCGCCTACACACACAAAAGATCAAGGTTGCTTACGTACAATTGCAAAGAAAATTTTATAATTAGCTATACTTTTAATAGGAAAGTAAGAAAAACATACCTCCTCTGGCTGTCAAATCCTCATAGCCTGGTTGTATTGCTCCTCAGTGATGAGACCCTCCTCATAAAAATGAAGCCATGTGGTTACGTGGTTATGGCCTCGATGGTAACCTACCTCTCTAGGAGTAGGTATCCTACTAACGATAGTAGTCTGCCAAACAAATATGATACATACAAACAATTATGAGACACAATGTATTAGAACAAATTATATAAAGAATTGAAAGAAATATAAATTTTAAAAAACTAAAAATCAAAATGTGCTTACAAACTCTATCTCCCACGATTCTCTGTCGCCCGATCCATAATACGACGATCCCATGGTTTCCATTTGGATGCATCGCACCTCTACATGCTGGCGACTCTTCACTTTCTCTGCTGCTTTCTTCTTGGTTTTCTTTCACTCTATGCGGTGGCACATAGGTGGTTGGCTATAGGCTCCACGCCCCTTCTTCAGTCTCTACAGTGACTCCCTGGCACGTGTCATGAGGTGGGATGTTTTGTTTTGAAGCAAATCCCTCACTTTTGTGCGTCTCCAATCATCCGAGAGTCGCTGACCCTCAGGATTTCGGTACCTCCTATGGACGGCCCTCAATACCTCCTGCCACAAGCCGCTTTTCTGATTCTTAAAGTAAACAAAACAATCTTTATACGTCGTATGCACAATGCTCCTCATATACGCCATTACATCCCTTCCTTCATCATCATGGAAGATGCCACCAGTATCTATAACTCTATAGTACTTGCGTATAGGCTCCTCTCTGCAAAAAAAACACAGGAAAAAGACAAATTCATACAATTTTTTAAAAAAAAATCAGAGCTGGCTGGCGTGTATAAAATCACGTCAAAAATGCAAGATAGACGCGCTCTCAGACGCATGCCTAAAGTCAACCCTCTAGTCAAAGCGCGTGTATATCCGTATCTGAGATGCAGCATAGATGCGCTATCAGATGTGATTCCTGAGTCAATGCTTCTACCGTGCATGTATCCTCGCATGTGGAATGCAGAATACACGCACCTAGAGACGCGACTCTGAAGTCAAAGCTTCTAGACAGGGCGCGTGTATTCCCGCGTTTCACATGCAGGATACAGAGATGCGACTCTAAAGTCAAAGATTCTTCTATGTAGAGTGTGTGTATTCTCACGTCTCAGACGCAGAATACATGTGCTATGAGACACAATTGCAGACGCCATGATAGCAAACATAGCTTCGCGTCTATCCCTGCATCTGTACTAAAATGTAGACGCACTGGCAAACATGCTTAGTCGGCGGATTTCAGTCCGATGACCACCATTCATGATTTATTTGTGCTATATAAAATGCAATCATCGATCCTAATACACAGAGAGAGACAGAGAGAGAGAGAGAGAGACACAGAGAGAGAGAGAGAGACGACTCACCTTGGTTGTTTGGTGTGGCGGGTGGTAGTGCGTCTTTCTTCTCCTTCTTCCTCTCCTTGGTGAGTTACTCTCCCTTGATGCTTGCTTACTGCTTGTTGTCTCCTCCCTTTGCTTCTTCTTCCTCTTGTTATCCTCTCTCTTGTTCTCTCTTTCTTCCTCTCCTTGGCTTTCCTTTTTCCCCTCTTGTCTCTTTGAAGTGAAAGAAGAGTTGAGGCATGAAGAGACTGCATGTTAGCTAAACTCGAGCTTCAGAACGTGTAAAAAGGAAAGGTGCAGTTTGAAAATAAATGATTCAAGTATCTTTTGAATTTTGACGTTTGCGCCTATTTTCGCATGTATATGCGCGTCTACATTTACGTAAATGCACGTATAGACGCGAAGTTAGACGCGCAAATAGACGTAGATTTAGATGCATAGGTAAACACAGATATACACGTGTATTTAGCTTTTATCATGATTTTTTTTAAAAAAATATAAGTTTTGATAGTAAGTTCTTATCATAAATTTTTATGTATTTATGATAAGTTTTGTGTATTTAAAATTGAGATCTTAGAATAATTAATACGCCAGGTTGAAGTTTTTACGTAAACATATGAATGACAAATATTTTGATGTTGTCATGAATTAGGTTTAATAATGTTGTCGTCATCACCTAGTGCGGTGCATGCTGATGAGTCAACGAGCACATCCTCAAGTGAGGATGAAACATTACGTCTTCATAATCGAGATGCATGGCTATGACGAAAAATTAAATACATGCGTGATCATTGTCGAGGGTGTATTTTTCGAGCACGTCGAGTTGCAATGTCACACCTCAGCATGTATGGAGAATGGGACCAAGAAAAATCACCGGTTTTCATTTTTTTTAAAATCACTAAGATTGCTAGTTTATATTACTCAATATACATCAACGTACATGAAACTCCCTTTTGTGGTTGAGCAAGATGCGGTGCCACATCGTCAGATGCTCCCTCCCAGGCGTCGAGAGGTTGCAAAACGTCGACGCAAGGAGGCAGAGTCTTCAAGAAGAGTGGAGACTGACGACCATGATAGTAGCCCTCGTGAAACGCCCCATCAAGTTATAGAGGATGAGATTTTGGACAACATGGTACACCATCTATTTTCACAACCGGTTCAAGGAGAAGGTCACTCTACGAACCCAAATGATCCACTATACGTAGCGTCATCTACTCCGTTATATGAAGGTTGTACGTACTCCGTTCTTCGTGCATCCCTTGAGATACTTAACTTATGGATGGAGTAATGTCAGTTTGAATGCGTTATTGAAGTAGGTATCAATTCAGTTTGGCATATGAATTTAAATATTAATTGTTCTATTTTGAAATCAGACACAAATATATGTTGGTGGTTTTTTAACTCACTTTTAAAAATATATGTAGGTTATTATCACAAATGCTTCTAAAAGGAAACAAATTGTGAACTAAGAGAGAGCAAGCAAGACATTACTTGACATCTCTGGGAGGCCTCGATTATGTCAAGATCCATGCATGCATCAATGATTGTGTCTTATTTCGTGGGATTCATGAGTTCGCATATGAGAGTGTCTTGTTTGTGGCGAATCAAGATACAAAGTGAAGATGAAGTCAATGGATGTGCCTCGTAAGGTTTTGTGACATTTTTCAATTGTTCCACGTATTTAACTTATGTTCAAGTGTAAGTCTATTGGAAAGCTCATGTCATGGCATGCTAGTCATTGTTCAAGTGATGAAAAATGGAGGATCCCTGCAGACACACGGGCATGGCATCATATAGATAATTTATGGCCCGTTTTCAAAGAAGAGCCAAGAAATTTGAGATTTGGTTTAGGTATGGATGGAATCAAACCATTTGGCATCAAAAGCACATCATATAGTGTATGGCCAGTGGTATTGGTGAACTATAATATTCCTCCATCCATGGCAATTAAAAAGGGACATGTAATGTTGTTCCTTCTGATTTCTAGAAAGCACAAGGTAAAAAACATGTATATGTACTTAGAGTCTTTGATTGAAGAGTTAGAAATGTGGTTTGGGAAGGTATTGAGGTGCAAGATACAACCGCATCTCCATCCTCTAGAGATTTCACGTTGAAGGCCATGTTGTTGTGGACCATGCATGACTTTCCAGGATACGGAGAGTGTTCAGGTACATGTATATAACTCTATATTTGAAATTCAAAACTTGAATCAATTGTATTTTGTTAATTCACTTGTTTGTTTAGGTTTAACCACATTAGGATATCATGCATGTCCTATTTGCGGTCCCTCTGTAGTCTCCTCTAGGCCGGCACGTTTAAAGAAGGTTATCTATGACAATCATCATCGATTTCTTCCTATTGACCATCCTAAATATGTTCTCCCTAATAATGGAATGACTCCACAATCTCTAACCATTCAAGATTGGAAGGAGAGATGGATTAATGCTGATAGGCACCCTCCACTCAGCATGAGTCGGTAAGAAGTGCATTTCTCTCGATTGACTTTAAAGTATTTAGCATGATGAATTGTTTACAATATATTGCTTGTTTGTTAGGTTCTCTATCTTTTTTCGTCTTTCATATTGGACTGAACTCAAGATCAATCACCTGTTGGACCCCATGCACATATTCAAAAATGTTGTATCTACATTATGGGATCACTTGATAGGGGCTTGTGATTCAGTCAATGTAAGGGAGGATTTACGTAACATTGGTTACATGAGACGAGCCTAGCCACACATTGGATCCAAAGGAAAGATTGAGCTACCCCATGCACCTTGAATATTGTCAAAGAACGAGGAGAAAATAGTGAAGGAACAAATAGGTAGCTTTCGAACACCCACAGGATGTATGAGATATCTCAAGTGAGCCTTCATAAAGAGAAAGAAAAGAGGTGTGGAGCAACTATCTAGTTTGAAGTCCCACGATTGGCACAAAATGATTCAAGTAAGGGTATCTCTAACCATGAATATAGTAATTAGTGGAGTAATTAACTATGTGTAAACTTTGGGGTATGATGACTTTTTTCTCAACTAATCATTTGATCTATGAATATTGTTTACATTCAGTTTGTACTTCCTACTAGTATATCCCATTGTGTATCCAAAGATGTACGTGATATCATTTACAAGATGGGAGAGCTTGTGAGGTGTGTATACATTGTATTTTTTCATTATATATCTTTGAATTTCTACACAAAAATAAACAATTGTCAAATACATCCTGATAGATACATGAGCTTGAAGGAAATTGATCCAAACACATTGCAAGATACTCGAGTATTATCTGTTGAGGTGGTTTGTTTGGTGGAAGAAATTTTTCCTCGATCCATTTTGACTACTCAAATACATTTACTCATACATTTGATTGATAAGATCGCACTTTGTGGGAAAGTTCATACAAGGTGGATGTTTTTTCTTGAGCGCTTCATGAAAACCTTGAAAGATTTTGTAAGGCAAAAAGCACGGCCTGAGGGAAGCATGGATGAGGGTTGATTAGTGCAATCATCCCTTGTTTATATCTCTAAATATCTTGCTGAAGTGAACCCCTCTCAACCAGGACTATGGAAAGATGATGAAGACTTGAGGATGACCTCTATAATACCTTAAGGAAAAGGAATGAGTAAAGTGCTAACAAAAGAAGAACTTCATAAGTTAAATAGTTTTTGTGTGCTCAATAGTGATGTAATGAGCAAATGGGTGACACTATATAATGAAGCAAGGGCAAGAAGAAAAAGTGAAAGGCACGCATTTCGCACAAGATATGGACGTAATGTCTCATTTTTAGATCATCTAAATGCACTCCCACGTCATATTGATATAGATTGGTTACATGAGGAAATGGAGAGAATGGAAAAAGAGGAGGAAGTTAATATATCTCAAGAAGAGTGGGAATATGCAGGAGGTTGCTTATCAAAGGTGAGACATACTATCAATTAATTTGTTTCTATAAGTTATATTTTATATAAAAAATTGACATGTTTGATCTTAATCTTTTACTACTAGTGAACATTATTCAATGCTATTTGGTGTGAGGGTAAACATCTTCGAACTCAACGTATAGATGAAAAGAGAAATACCCAAGATTGCGGTATCCTTGCTCACTTCGAGAATGCCAATGGTACCATGGAAGGTTATTCCGGCTTAATCCAAGATATTCTGAAGCTTGAATTGAGACGATTCTTTATATATGTACTAGATGTGAAGTGGTTTCAAGAAGTGCAGGTAACAAATTGTAAGCATTGCACAATCAAACGTCATCCAAGTGGTTTTGTAATCATTGACTCTACCAAATTTCACCAAAACAAGAATGACACATTAGTATTACCTCAACAATGCGAGCATGTATATATGGAAAAGCTAATTTTTTAAATATGTATACATGTGATACATATACACAATATAATAAGTATTTAAGTTTCATGCTTTTGTTTTTCAAATACAGATTGTGTATCATCCAATGGTAAACAATAACCGATGGTGGTATGTCAACCCTATATCTAATCATTCAGAACCAATATATGGTAATATTACCGACATAGAGATAGTAGATGACAATACAATAATTGATGATGATGTACATGATGACACCATAATGGATGATATGCCTGATATAGTACAAGATGAACCTCGCGAGGATGTTAAAGGAAATGCAGAAGAGGACAATAATGTGATTGATGATATTGATGAAGTTATTGAGCAATATAGCAACACATTTGATAGTGGGATAGACTTATTTGTTTCGTTACCTCTTGCTAACATAGACCTAGAAGTAGATAGTTCAGCAAGGGCTGATCTCATTGAAGATGAGATGGATCATTCACTGTAACATACTTAATTTGCTTAATGATTCAATGTGTATTCTTAATTCTATGGAAAATATCATGCGCACACGTACATACTCAAGAATCAATAGTCAAGTTTAAAGCTAAATTAAAATTTCCATAATAAAAAGGAAGTATTTTTAATCATCTTCAAGTAGAGAAATTACGAGATACATGCAATGCTTGCTACTAATTGTATAATAAGGTTTCTGTCGCTTGCCGCTAATTACTTATATCAGGCTTGTCAACTGGAGGATTTGCCATTTATTAGAGAGCAATGAAAAAATAATTATTAACTCTGGTTTTTTTATTATATTAAGTCCATTTTTAGGTTGTTAAATAATTATGTGTCTGAAGACGCATCTATATTCGTGTCTATTTGCGCAGATATATAGACGTAAAATTCGTATCTATTTACACGCTCTTTTTCACGCGCATATAGATGCAATGATAGACGCGCCCGACTTTGTGCATTTATGCCTCGTTTCTGTTGTGGTGTTGGAGAATGTTGTTCTTACATAATTTTATTATATATGGAATTTTCAAAGAACATAGGGAATCTTTAAAATCACCTATGATTTCCTACAAGTAGAAGTAGGAAATTATGTTCCTGTATACTCTTATATAGAAAATTTTTAAAGAAGGTAGGAAATAGTCTATATTGACCTTTAATTTCCTACTATTAGATGTGGGGAATGTGATTCCCTAGTTGTACAAACGGAATACATGCATTCACACCACATAAGTAATATTACAACATTTTCTACATTTGACGAGTTTTCCTATATAGGGATGATGAAAAGTCCCTTGTGCATCAATTCCTCGCTTGACATTTTGATCCAAGGATGTCTCAATAGCTTTACACTCTGTCATGCCATACTTCTGCAACATATCATGAGCATATACCCTGCGGTGTAGGTATAACTTCAATCCCAAGAAAATACTTTAGCTCTCTAAGATCTTTAACTTTAAATTTAGTCTATAGAAATGATTTAATTTTAGCAATCCCTTGATCATCATCTTCACTGATGATAAGATCATCTACATAAACCACCATAAAAACATAACCATGATCTGTCTTCTTTGTGAACAGACTGTGATCTGCATAAGCTATCTAAAATCCATGCTACTCTAAATAACTACTTATTCAAGCATTCCATGCTCTCAGTGCTTGTTTTAGCCCATATAAAACTTTTTTTAGCTTACACACATATGTCAAAAAATGAGGATGAACATAGCCTTTAGGCTACTCCATATACACTTCTTCAAGTAATTCACCATTCAAAGAAGCATTTTTTACATCCATCTACCATAATTCCTAGCCCTTAGATGTTGCGAATGTAATGATCGTTCTCACTGTTGCCATCTTGGCAACTGGACTGAAAGTCTCTTCATAATCCATGTCGTACTGTTTTTCATACCCCTTTGTAACCAACATGGCTTTATACCATTGTGAGAGAGATCTAGGATTCTTGTCTCGTGGCTTGATTGTTGAAAGGAACTGAGCCTCTATTTACTCGAGATCGCAATCAGAAAGGAAGCAAACACTCAAAGAACTCAAAATTATTTGAATCACAAAAGTTGTTTACCCAAATTCGAATTCGTTTGGCTACTCAATACTCAGAACAACTTCTAAACACAATTAAAAATTGTGCTCGGTCCAACTCTTTGACTTCAATGCACATAACATGGTTGTCCACTATAGTCACACAATTATAGTGCTTCAACTTGAAGGGATGAACTAACACAAAATAAGCACTCAAAATCAGTACAATCAGAACTAGTGTGTATTGACAAGGTAACATCAACTCTCAAAAGCTCCAAGCTTTTTGATTGCAACAACCCTTGAAGCATTCAAAACTGTTTTATTTCTCATAAGTGCCATGACAATGGTTGGACTTGTATGTCTCTAAAGTTCCTAGACCAAAAATTGAGCTTTCTAATATGTTTCCTGGTTTGCAATATCATAAACTATAACTACAGTTGTCGCTCCTCTACAATTAAGGGTTTCTCATGATGCATATCTCTCTTGGTTAGCAATATCCTAAGTTTGAGCTTTGATCATCTTGTTATCCACAGAGATGGTCTTGGTCTAAATTTCTACCCTGATGGTAGCCTTAGAGTCCAGGGTGAGCTTGTTTTTAGCAATTGTGATTTCTGGACTATAGAATCAATGATGAGGATGACTTTGAAAATGTAATCGAGCTTCTGATTGTAACAACTATAGCTAGCCATGCTGCATAACTGGTGAAAGATGATGAAGGAAACCAAACATCTATAAAGCATAGAAGTATCACTTAAACTTGTAAGTTGGTTTCCCAACAAGCCTCACATCCATGCACAGATGTCCTTTGTAGTGAGGATTTCTCCAACCTCTTCAGGTTGTTTACTAAAATTTGGCTATTTCTCTACTAGAGGCAGAACAAAAGTGCAATAAGGCAAATAGAGATGCAAATATGATCATAACATATCATCTAAAAGTGCATTACAACCTAGTAATTTTATAAGATTTGCCATTCCAACTAGGACAACAAATTGGAGCTGGTATAGGATGATTGTTCTTTCACCAATTCATTGTATTTTCTTCAGGTGATTGAGGTTGCAACACACTAGGATTCATTACATGGCATCTACTTTATCAGTTCTCTTTTCTAGTCCTACAATCCTTTAGTTCCTCGTCCTCTAACACATGTCCACAATGTTCTTCAGGAGAAGAATCCAACTCTAACATGTGTCTCACCTTGCAACTCAAAGATGCACTTGGGATATGAATCCTGAATACTTTGCCACTCCAAGATGTAGCATCATATATGATTTTGATCAGTCCTTGCACATGGAGGCCAGTAATCTTGAGGTATTTTCTTAGACTAGATCAAACTAGATCCTCTACATGATTGGTGTCCAGCATAGGTTCCGGTACAGTCATGGACTTCACTATCTTTGACAGATCAATTCACTGCTTAAAGTTAGCTCAGTGATCTCGAATAGCCCTCTGCAATTCTTCAACTATCTCAATGTTGTGAGTAAAAAAACATCAAGGCCTGATGTCCCCACCCACTAAACCCATTCTGAATATCCTCTAAAGTTGGGAACTAGAGCTTCCACGACACACAGTTGCATGATATCAATCTGCTCCTCTCGATTGCTTCACTCCCTGCTTTTCTCTCCCATGATGAGCTAATCTCTTGTAGTAATTGTTTACCTCTGGCACATGGCTTGACAATAGCTGATTCTGAGGGTAGAAATATTGTTGAATGACATCAATTCCTAACTATGAAGCTTCTTATCTCAACAAAATCTTCAATGGAAAATCTACTGGACTGCAACTCTCATGAATGTTTTTTTACCACCTCACGATTGTCTTGATTTTTCCCCCCAGAGAGATCGCATCCGATAGACCATATATCAATCAGAAAGTTATTTTCCCAAAACCAATCAGAACTCTTCCCCAAATAGTTGCTTATTCAGTGCTATTTTAAAAAAACCTAATACAAAAGTGTCTCCCAAGTTTGGCATTTGGTGCATTTTTCGGGAATGGCTTGATGTCAAGGTAATTATGCAATAGTTAAGCACTTCTCAATCATGCCCTTGTTTAGCATGACCAATAATAAATGCATTCCATGAAGCAATGTCTCAAGATAGCATACTCTCAAACTCTTTTTGAGACTCTACAAACCATGAAGCAATGTCTCAAGCTAGCATACTCTCAAATTTTTATTGAGACTCTACAAACCATGACATACTTATTGTACATATTTACTAGAGTGTTTGCCAAAAGCACTTTATCAGGATCCAAAGCTAGATTTGTATTGTAATTCTTTTCCATATATTACCCATGGAAATTTAAGAGGCCCCATTTCATAGCTTTAGCATATATTTATTTATCTCTTTTGACTGCTCGTATGGTGCCACATGCTTGCAACACACAAACATAGGTGATTGCATTTAGAGAGAGATCCTAATGCTGCATGCTTTCAAAATACTTTAGTCCTTTCTCACCATGCCCATGTTGGATGTATCCTGCCATTAGTACAGTCCATGAAATAATATTTCGAACTGGAAGTTCATCAAACAATTTCTTAGCTTCTGCAAGTGCCCCGCATCTGCAAAATATACCTACCAATGTACTACCAATAAACGTACTTTTTTTTAGTCCATGATTGACAATCGAAGAATATGTCTCTTGACCCCTTGTCATGTAATTTAAATTGCCACAAGCTGTCAAGTTGCTATCAAATGCAAATGTATCTGGAGACACTCCTTTCAATTGCATTTGTTTAAAGTAGCTAAGTGCATCCTCATCCATCCATGCTTCTGTAAATCCAGCAATCAGTGCACTCCATAGAGCTGTATCTTGAAGTGGCAAAGTGCCAAATGCCTTGGTTGCCTCTAATTTAGAAGCTCCCTTTGTATTGCAAGCCTTCAAGATGAAAACATACATAAGTGCATCCATAATGACATCTTTCAGCTGCATTTCTTTCAAAACCATGAGCACCTCATCATCAAGACCATGTTTACCATGTCCTGCAAACAATGTAGTACATGAGATTGTATTTTGAACTAACAGCCTCTCAAGTACACAGTGTGCTGCTTTAAGCAAACCACATTTGCAGTACATGTTTGATAATGAGCTTCCCACATAAGCCTCTCTATCAACTCCTCTGCTGGTTATTTTAGCATGTAAAAGATGGTTTGACTCTAAATCTGTTGTAACACCAATTGCTTTTTAAGCATAAAAGAAAAGCGATAGAATTAGGAGACTTCAAAGTGACTTTGTACTGGTGAACACGCAACGTCACGATATCTGCCCCCTCCAAACTACAAGATACAAGCCTCATAGTGATGTTGAAAGTGACAAAAATATTCATAAAAAAATTTACCCCCATCATTTCAAAAAAATTAGTATTAGCGATGCCATAGAACCGTTGCTACAAATGTCGCTATTTGCGTCACTATCAGTATCAATGATAGTAATGCAAATAGCAACACAAATAGCAACACCTATAAATTGTGATGCTAATAGCAATGCAAATAGCGACGCCTATAGCAACGATTTGTAATGCACACTACGACGCTAATAGTGACGCGTGTAGTAAATTTAAGACACTAACAACGATGGTTACAGAGGAAAAGAAAATTGTGGCAAGGCAGATATGTGCTTTATTTGGGCCGCACAAAAAAGAATTACATTAAAGTTTACAATGCTCGTCAAAATGAAAGTAAAATGTACTTGAGTCCATAATATTAATACATTAAAAAAATACAAAATCACGTAATGAAAGTGATGATAGAATCATAGCATAATAGAAAGGATGATAATAACATAGTGCATACAAATGCCTACATAAATAATATGATAAAAAAAGAAGATGTGCACTCCATGGATCCAAGTAGGAGCTATAGATCCTTGCCATTCGAAAACTCGTCTCACCACAAAGGAGCATTGAACGGACTCTGCAAAAAAAAAAAAAAAAAACACATCAGTCCACCATACAATAATACATTTTAATTAAATTTGGTAACTACGGACAAGAAAGATGACTTATTGAGCCGTCGTGTCCATACAATCGGTCAATCAATGCAATGAGACCGTGTCTCTCTGCATATCGAGTCTCTAGGCGAGTGGAATCGTGGTTTGTAATGGAGTGTTGCAAAGAAAACAAAATACAACTGTTAGAAACATGATTGTCAGTACAAGGGATATTCCAAAAAAATAAGTGAGAATAACAAAAGAAAAACTTACAAAGTCCTCCAGATGAATACAAGGGATGTCTTGATCTCCTTCTATGAGATCTATTGCACCAACTTTAACAACCTATAAATCACCCCGTGTATTTTTGGAGTAAAGCATCCCGCAATTGCAATCGGTAGTATAAGCTATCACAAATGAAGAAGCATTACGAACAATGATTAGACTCCAAATAGCAAAAAGGCATAGGCCACTTACAATCCATTCTTAGTACAAGCTTCACATATCTTATGCCAATCATGGGATTTTAGCCCTCATAATTTGTCGTCTTTAGAAAACGCGGACCTGAGAGAATGCATCATACTTGTCTGAGTGTGGATAGACTTGATAATTTGCTTCACAATGCACTCTTCTTTAATGGAAAAAACCCAAGGAGCATGAGGTAGGTGCAAACGACCATCAACACTCAACTGTGGCCAAAGCACCTCCATCTTGCCTACCTTCTTCAAATCTATTCGTGCCCTTGTAGTCTCTCTCTTCCCTCTGATGTGGTCCCATAGTAAGCTGCCCACATTCTTGAAAATATGCATGCGATCCAACAAGTGTTTGATTTGTAAGTGGATCCAATATGACAATGCATAGAAAACTAAGAACTGTTGCATTATGTTTGGATGCGACTCCCTGTGGATCATTTTCAGCTTGTACCAGTTTTGGGCATTCATTCGTGTTGGAGGTCATCCAAGAAAACCTTTCCTTATTTGATGACCCTCCAACACGAAAGTGGTATGTCCTTGAAATACCATCTTCTTCATGGTTTGTGACCTTCAGGAATCTAACGATGACCCAAACAATGAACATGCATGAAAACCTTATGTAACCAGACTTGTTCCAACATCTCTATCCAGTGAATATAGACTTGAATGAGCTATGATAGATATTACCAATGAGAGCACAAGCATACTTACCTGAGCAATCTCTGAATCCCAAAAAGTCATATATGGTCCACATGAGAATGGATTGTATATGGGCGAGGACCATCGACCATGGCGCTTGCTAATATCTCCCATGACGACCTCCTCGTCCCACAAAATCTTAAGCTCATTGACTAATGGACGAAGATACATGTCCACATTCTTGACTTTGTAGCGGCCAGAAACGAGCAAGCTAAGGATGAGGTGTCTTCTCTTCGTAGAAAGCCATGGAGGAATGTTGTAGTTAACAAGGACTACAAGCCACGCACTATAAGAAGTTGAGCATAGACCAAATGGGTTCACACCATCCATAGAAAGATCGAGCTGAAGATTCCGTGGCTCTCAGGCAAAGCGTGGAAAGGTAGAGTCAATGTCGCTCCATGCGCATGAATGCACTGATATTCGTTGGAATCCATCTGTAGATCTATTCTGTGCATGCCACGTTGTCAAGCTCGCCATGCCGGACATATAAAACATATGATGTATACGGGGAATAAGCGAAAAGTGTTTAAGAACTTTTTGATGGATGGTTTTCCCTTGCATTCCTACTGATACATGTGAGTACCACACGTTGGACATGTTTCCATAGTCTCGTATTTTCCTCGAAACAGTACACAATCGTTAATTCATGCATGGATACAGTTATAGTCCATGCCAAGCTTTCGTAAAACATGGCGCACATCATCATGGGACTTAGGTATGGTATTTGCAAGTGATAATATATTATACTTTAGCAACCTCATAAAACACCTTTAAAAAGTACAATTATTTTTATGATGGTGCCAAAAAGAAATCAACAAAGCATATGTACAAGGTACCTGAACAACTCGGTTATACTCATAGTGCTCCACCCGTATTTTGCTTGCACACTTAAGAGTGTAAGCACTGTCTGTAGGCAAGATACTCGGCACCCATCATATAATGGGATGGATGCTCCCTCTCTAAGCAAATCGGATGTCTCGATATCCATGGGCATCAATGGATCGATCATTGTCTCCATCTCAAGCTCCAAGATTGTAGGAAAGTCTGGAAGGCTCTTTGTCTCCTCTAGTATTGATGGTATACATTGGGTAGTACCTTCCAAGTGGTGGATTCACTTAGGCACTCCATCCATCGCACACCCACGAACTCTTTTAACTGGTTGGAAAATGTGCACTCCTTGGGATGAGACGTCACCTCCCTGTAATAAAATTTACGGCCATATCCAATGTTTTTGTATATGATATTCAATTAGTTTGCAAATACAATGCATAATTGCTATACACTTTTCTAATTGTTTCCTCAAAATTTGTGATTGCTTGATCAATGATCTTTGATTTGAAACTTGTCAAAGAATCATACATGTTCTATAGACAATTGACATTTTCGTCTAATTGCCAGCTTACATTGGGAGCAAGGACATGGGATACGCTGATTAAGATACGCCTTGTGATCTTGAACATCACGGCCTTCAACGTTTTTCATTTGGTCTATGTTACAACAAACAATTTGTTTTTGTTACAACACACCTAAGATGCATCTTTAGCAAAACCTCTCTCTCTCTCTCTCTCTCTCTCAACTACTACCTCTACTACTACTAGTACTCGCCTTCTTGAAGCATCGAACACACCCAAGGTGCACCTTTAACAAACCTCTCTCTCTTTCTCTATCTCTCTCTCACTCTCTACCACTATCACCACTACAGATGAGACGTCACCCCCTTGTAATAAAATTTATGGCCACATCCAATGTTTTTGTATATGATATTCAATTAGTTTGCAAAAAGAATGCATGATTGATATACACTTTTCTTGCTGTTTGCTCAAAATCTGCAATCACCTAATCAATGATCTCTGATTTGAAACTCGACAAAGCGCCGTATGTGTTCTATAGACAATCGATGTTTTCATATAATTCCTAGCTTACATTGAGAGCAAGGACATGGGACACACTAATTAAGATATGCCTCATGATCTTAAATATCACGGCCTTCAACATTTTTCATTTGGTCTACGTTACCACAAACAATTTGTTTTTGTTATCATTCTTTTTTTATTTCTTAAATTATTTAAGAAGGGATTTCTTTTCTTATAACTTAATAAATTTAATGTATGTAAAGTCTCCACCTACCTACGAATCGGCCTACAGTATGTAAAGTCTAATATGCTATGCATTGGAGCGAGGAACTAGCTACCCTATGTCGGAGTTTTCCCCATCATCCTATGGTATTGCATCCGGACCTCGCCACATTTTTTCCTTTGTGTGCGACTCGATATACAGAGCGTAGGAGAATGTAGAGCAAAGCATGTCAATAAAACCGACCGTTCACCTCCAAGTCCAATCTCTCTTTCTCTCTTTCTACTACTACTACCACCACCACCACCACCACCACCACTACTACTACTACTACTACTCGCCTTTCAGAAGTGTCAAACACACCTAAGGTGTACCTTTTAAAAAACCTCTCTCTCTCTCTACTACTACCACCACTACTACTACTACTCGCCTTCCCGAAGCGTCGAACACACCCAAGGTGCACCTTTCACTCTCTACCACTACCACCACCACAGATGAGACGTCACCTCCTTGTAATAAAATTTGCGGCCACATCCAATGTTTTTGTATATGATATTCAATTAGTTTACAAATAGAATGCATGATTGATAGACACTTTTCTTACTGTTTACTCAAAATTTGAGATCGCGTGATCAATGATCTTTGATTTAAATCTTGCCAAAGCCTCCTACGTGTTCTATAGACAATCGATGTTTTCATCTATTTGGCAGCTTACATTGAGAGCAAGGACATGAGACACGATGATTAAGATACGCCTCATGATCTTGAATATCACTGTCTTCAATATTTTTCATTTGGTGTACGTTACGACAAACAATTTGTTTTTTTTATCATTCTTTTTTTCTTTCTTAAATTATTTGAAAAGGGATTTATTGTCTTGTAACTCAACAAATTTAACATATGTAAAGTCTCCACCTACCTAGGGATGGGCCTACAATATGTAAAGTCTAATATGCTATGCATGGGGGCGAGGGACTAGCTACCCTATGTCGGAGTGTTCCCCGTCCTATGGTATTGCATCAGACCTCGCCACCTTTTATCATTTGTGTGTGACTCGATATACAAAGCGTAGGAGGAGCTAGCACAAAGCATGTCAATAAAACCATCCGTTCACCTACAAGTCCAATCTCTCTCTCTCTCTCTCTCCTACCACTACTACTACTACCACCACCACCACCACCACCACCACCACCACCATAGGAGGAGCTAGCGCAAAGTATGTCAATAAAACCATCTGTTTACCTCCAAGTCCAATTCTCTCTCTCTCTCTCTCTCTCTCTCTCTCTCTCTCTCTCTCTCCTACCACTACTACTACTACCACCACCACCACCACCACCACCACTACTACTACTCGCCTTCGCGAAGCGTCAAACACACCCAAGGTGCATCTTTAACAAAACCTCTCTCTCTCTCTACTACTACTACCACTACTACTAATAGTACTCGCCTTCCCGAAACGTCAAAAACATCCAAGGTGCACCTTTAACAAAACCTCTCTCTCTCTCTCGATCTCTCTCTTGCTCTCTACCACCACCACCACCACCACCATCACTACTACTCGCCTTCCTGAAGCATGGATCACACCCAAGGTGCACCTTTAGCAAAGCATCTCATTTTCTCTCTCTACTACTACTACTAAAAACAAGAAAAGAAGAAATTAAAGAACAAGATCTTACCCTCTCTTTGTTTTTCATCCAATCCTTCTCCTCTCAACCTCCCTATCTCTCTCTTTCTCTCTTTCTTTATTATGTTTCATGTTTATTTCCACTCTCTCTCATTCTTTCTTTCTTTTTCTCTCTTCTTCTCCCTCTCTCATTTCCTCTCTTTATCCCTTAATACACATTATTTTAAACAAAAAAAAACAAAACAAAAGGAAAAAAAACAATAACAAACCAAGAGGGAGCAATACACTCATCGCAAAGGCCCGAGGATGGATTTAGCACCTCCTCTTCACGACGGCGGTTCCTCTTCACCTTTCGTACTTCCTCCTCTTCTTCGTGAATGGTGGCAGCGGTGGTGAGAAGTCTCCTTCTCCCTCTTTCTCTCTCACTCTCTCTCCCTCCCAAAGGCATGATGTAGTTCGCTCTCTCTTTTGGCCTGCTTTTTTTTGTCTGAGTACCATCGCTATTTGAGTCGCAAAGGCACGATGTAGTTCGCTCTCTCTTTTGGCACGATGTAGTTCACTCTCTCTTTTGGCCCGCTTTTTTTTGTTTGAGTACCGTCGCTATTTGAGTGTCACAAATAGCAATGCCGCTAATTTGCATTGCAAATGGATGTTGCTATTCCCCTATATCCTTGTAGTGCAAACTTGCACATCCTGCAGATGGGCCAACTTGTTTACCACTTGCAACATTATTCTTACCACAATCATGTGGGTAATTATCTGGGTAATATGACAAGCAGGTGAGTTGACTTACGTTATCACAACATCCTCATGGACCATATAGACAAATCAAAGTAGATATGCTTTCGTAGAGCATCACATCATCCAGTTCTTCTTTGGTTAGTTGATCATCAAACAATCCCATGACTCCAAATTCTCTTTCCTTCTTCAATGGAGAAAATCTTGTTCGTGCCTTGACCACATTGAAACTTATCTCAATATCCATCTCAAGAAATGGCATAAACATTGGCAAATCATTATCACCCCCTCTACCGTAAGAGGTCTCATCATCCAAAAGTAGCACATTTGATACGATAACCCGGCTTGAAATCTGAATAAGTGCTTGTACAACATTTGTCCTAGGTGAAAAATCCTTTAGAACCTCTACAAGCATCTCCATCAACTCTTCATTATCCTCTTGTCCATGTTGCATTAAATCTGGTTTGTCTTTACGCTGATTGTTTCTCTTATCATCTAGAATGAAAAAACCTTCTAAAGCCTCATTGAGAGCCAAATGTTTCATGTCTTCCTTCACTGCCAAAGAATTCTATAAGTCGCCTCTATAATGACCAAAAGAAACCTCATCACATATATCATACATAGGGGTATTATGCCTTGAGAAAAACACATTCTCCTTGTTACCCTCCATAAGATATTTGTGGCTTCTAGCATCACAAGACTTAGCATGCATCATAAGAATAGCATTATTTTCCATTTTCATAGCATAACCATACCACACCTTCTCATTGAATGCACCAAGAGAGTGCACATAGTCCTCCATAGTAAACTCACAAGCATATGAACCATAATCAAAAACCTGAGAATAGTCCATGTATATAGTATTTTCCTTTGAGCTAGTCATTAGACGGTCTTCACCTTCATCTCCATCCTCACTAGAACCGCTCTTAGAGCTAGTTGTGCCATTGAGCACCTCTGATAAATTTTGTTTAGCTTCAATTCGGTTTATATCTTCGACCTATGAAGAATTATCCAAAACTTGGTTTTCCAATTGTGCATATAGAACTCTGTACTCATCATGAGGTTCCACAACATCACCATCTTTGACAAGGCATGCATTGTGATCTTGTTCTTTTGGAACACCTGCATCACCAAAAGATTCCCCTATCTCTAATTCCAAATAATAGTCACCCACATGTATAACAACATCTTCAAAATCTGTCCAATTGTTTGCATATACTTTGTCCAATTCATGTATTTGCTCATGCAAATCCAGAACTACTAGTTGTTTAAACTCTTTGATCATGCATTCATGTGGGACACCTCTAAGTTTCATCTCTGACTTGTAGCATGAAAGATAACCTTTAGGATCATAACCATCAAGTACACACCTTTCCTCCTATAGTGCATCTAGTTACTTTTCCAATGCTTCATCCATCACTTGCAATCCGAGCTCTAGCTTTCATGTCAAGTTCACCATATGTGAGATGGACCTTGGATTCTCATCTTGCGGGTCGATTGCCAAAAGGATCCGTGCCTCTGTTTAGTTGAGCTCACAAGCAGAAATGAAGAAAAAACTCAAAGAGCTCAAAATGACTTGAATAAAAAAAGTTGTTTACTCAAATTCGAATTCATTTGGCTACTCAATGCTTGGAACAAATTCTAAACACAATGAATAGTTGTGCTCACACTTCGTGATGCTCACTCCAACTCTTTGACTTCAGTGCACATGACATGGTTATCCACTGTAATCACAAAAGTATAGTGCTTCAACTTGAGGCAATGAACCAACACATAATAGGCACTCAAAATCAGTACAATCAGAACCAGTGTGTATTGATAAGGTAACATCAACTCTCAAAAGCTCCAATCTTTTTGATTGCAACAACCCTTGAAGCATTCAAATTTATTTCATTTCTCACAAGTGCCATGACAATGATTGGACTTCCATGTCTCTGAAGTTCCTTGACCCAAAATTGAGCTTTATGATATGTTTCTTGGTTTGTAATATCATAAACTACAACTGCAGCTGTCGCTCCTCTATAGTTAAGCGGTGCTCATGATGCATATCTCTCTTGGTTATTAGTATCCCAAATTTGAGCTTTGAATGTCTTGTTATCCACAGAGATAGTCCTTGTCTAAAATTCTACCCTGATGGTAGCCTTGGAGTCCAGGGTGAACTCGTTTCTTACAAAACGATTGAGGATCTCTAATTTCTTGACTACCGAATCAACAATGATGACGACTTTGAAAGCGTAATCTAGCTTTTGATTGTAACCACTATAGCTAGCCATACTACAAAACTGGTGGAAGACGGTGAAGAAAACCAAACATCTGTAAAGCATTGAAGTATCACTTAAACTTGCAAGGTGGTTGCCCATCAAGCCTCACATCCATGCACAAACATCCTTTTTAGTGAGGATTCCTCCAACCTCTTCAGGTTGTTTACTGAAATTTGGCTGTTTCTTTGCTAGAGGCACAATAGAAATGTAATCAGGTAAATAGAGATGCAAATATGATCATAACATATCATCTAAAACTACATTTTAGCCCATTAATTTTATAAGATTTTCCATTCCAACTAGGATAGCAGATTGGAGCTGGTATAGGATGATTTCTCTTCCACCAATTCATTGTATTTTATTCATGTGATTGAGGTTGCAGCACACTAGGATTCATTACATGCCATGGATTCATCTACTTTATCAGTTCTATTCTCTAGTCCTACAATCCATTAGTTCCTTGTCCTCGAATACCTGTCCACAATATTCTTCAAGAGAAGACTTTGTTCGGGTCACTATAAGACCAAGTTTTGTTACCCCTTGGTCTAGATTGCACCTCCTAAGTTATAGGCATCGCTCGAATGAGTGCATCCTGAAGATCTGATGGATGCATAGATTTGAGATGGGTATTTACTGGTGCATTTAAGCCTGCACAAAATTTGGACACCTGCTGCGTCATGTCCATTTGTGGCGCATACTTTAAAAGTGAGACGAATTTAGAGTAGTATGCGTCAAGAGTGAGTCCTAGCTGTTTTAGCTCGTAGAACTCGTTCATTTTCTGTGTGCGATATGCAGGTGGTAAGTATCTTCCCTACACGGCTTTCTTCAACTTCTCCTAGGTAACGGATCCCTCTGAAATCCCTTGATCCATGCACCATTGCTTCCACCAAAGTCTAGCTTCGCCAATGAGCTTTAACTTGGCGAGCATAGCCTGATTGGTAGGTGCAGTACTAGCTACTTTGAAGTAATCCTCCATGGATTCAATCCAAATTTCAGCATTAGCCTGGACGAATCTGCCTCTCCCGTCAAACTCGGGTGGCTTTATCTGCTTGAGGAGAAACTTCTTCTCTTGGATCACGGCAGTACTTGATGTAGGACGCGAATTTGGAACTTGTACCTGGGGTTGTGCTTGGATAAAGGTTTTCTTAACGTTATTATATGATAATTGACATTAGCTTATCTTTCATTTTTAGTTCAGTCATCTCGTAACAATGTAGCTACTTAACTTCTTAACAACTCTTATGCACAGCCAGATAATGATAAAAAGAAGTCTTTATTTGTATTTACATGGGCATAGCCTTTTCGAATACAACGTTTCATGTAATGATAATCCAATTGTTACATTCAGTTTGGGGAGAACAACGTTGCATTATGAAGAGCACCCTGCCACGGCACAAAGCGAACCACAAACTGGCTAGGAGAGGCTACAAATACATTTGCTAGCCATGAAAACCTGCAAGAAAACTCTCATTTTTCTCACCAAGAACCATGCTCTCCAAACACACAAGAGAGAGGCACACAAGAAATTGAGAGAAAGTCTTCCATCCTCACCCTCTTCCTCTTCCTCACTCTCCATGAGATCTTGCTATGAAAGCACAAGAGAGGGAAGAAAGAACAAGAAGGCAAGTGTTGTGCCAAAATGAGAGAGGGAGAAATGAACCGTGACAAGAGAAGATAAAGGAAGAGAGAGGGTGTAACCATCTCAACCTCCCACCTCCCCGAATCCCATGACTACAACCACCTCCTTTTCCTTTCTTGAATTATAAAATTCAAATTTTCATACATTGGCTAAGGTCTAAGGGCCTTTCAATTCTTGGAATGAGACAAAAGGTGTTTGACCTTTCCTTTCCTTTCAACATTTTTTTAATGTGATCCTTTTGGACTACACACTTTACAGTGCTTCATATTTGATTTTTTACAAAGGGGTACAAAAGCAAAGTGTCAATTTACAAAGAATGTTTCCATGTTGAACACATTTTTGATGCCTTTATTTGCACATATTTCCTGGTCATCATTCCTCCCACGCTTAAGTGTGAAGCGTCCCCGCGAACAAACTTGAAGAAGAACCACAATCAGCTTGGACAAATCTTCATCTTCAATCTTCGGTCTTCATTTATTTTCTTCAATCTTCCTTGAATTGTCATTGGATAAGGAGGGAAATAACACACAAAAAAGAATCACAACTAGGACGTTGAGCCTAGGTTATAAAGCACACCAAACAAAACTCGAAAGATAGGGCTCTTCAACAATTTTGCATACAAGAACAATTTCACACTTAGATAGAAAGAAAAAGCAACCACATCATAAAGCTCATAAGGAAAACCTGAAAAATATATAACCGTACTACATACCCTCACAAAATATAGGACCATGATGTATTCCACCCAGTTGTTTTTCTTAAAGGAAAGGAGAGATAAGTTTTATTAAAATTGGAAAAGAAAAAAACAAAAGGGAAAACCTAAATTAAGGCTTGTGAGCATTGGAGAATGGTCTTGGTGAAAATAAAAGATTGCATTAAGGGTAACAAAAGATATGCATGTAAACCACCAACAAGGTTGTGTTGAAAAGCTTAATTATCAAGGCCTTTTTGTTTAATGGTTATCTTGGAAATGGATAAGAGGAAGCAACTAAAATCGTCACATCACATGGAAACAAGAAGAAGTGAGGATAAGGTACGAAATGTGATGCTTGGCGATCTTGCTGCTCTGAAGTGATGCCAGTCACACAGGCTTATCGACACCAATGCCATGAGAGAAACCTGGATATCATGCGCGGCCGTTTTGCTCTGACCAATCAATGCTGTCATCATCTACACATGAGCTACGCTATTTCTTGATCATGCATCTGATGCCACCACGTTCAGAATTGCAACTGTCTTCGTTGTTCTATGTGCCAGTGAGATCTGCCCAATCATGCGCGGCCGTTTTGCTCTGACCAACCAATGCTCCCATCATTAGCACGGGCTAGGCTATTTCTTGATCATGCGCTTGATCCTGCCATTGATGCGAGCTAGAGAAATGGGAGCGAATAGTGCAGATTGGAGGGATCAAAGCTATGGTGGCTGGGGCGCTCGTGCTCTCTCTATCTCTCTACTCTATGTCTCTGAGCACTAGTGACCAGGATGAGGTGGGTAATGGCCGCATCATTGTATCTCTGAGCCTGTCAAAGTCAGCGCACAGGAAACATCCATAATCGCAGTCGTCTTCAAGGGCTTGCAAGATCCATCTATAGGGCGTTACAAAATCCTTATTGAAACCTTCACTAATAATCCCATCAAAGCAGGTCCATCCTCTTCCTCTAAGAATGCAGCTCGTAAAGATTCAATTTTTCCATGGCCAAAATGCAACTGCAACCCATTATCTTGCAAGCTCCATAGCCACCTCTTTTTCCCGGCCAGTGCACCAAATGAAGAGCACCCTGCCATGGCACAAAGCGAACCACAAACCGGCTAGGAGAGGCTGCAAATACATTTTCTAGCCATGAAAACCTGCAAGAAAACTCTTCTTTTTCTCACCAAGAACCATGCTCTCCAAACACACAAGAGAGAGGCACACAAGAAATTGAGAGAAAGTCTTCCATCCTCAACCTCTTCCTCTTCCTCACTCTCCATGAGATCTTGCTATGAAAGCACAAGAGAGGGAAGCAAGAACAAGAAGGCAAGTGTTGTGCCAAAATGAGAGAGGGAGAAATGAACCGTGACAAGAGAAGATAAAGGAAGAGAGAGGGTGTAACCACCTCAACCTCCCACCTCCCCAAATCCCACGGCTGCAACCACCTCCTTTTCCTTTCTTGAATTATAAAATTAAAATTTGCATACATTGGCTAAGGTCTAAGGACCTTTCAATTTTTGGAATGAGACAAAAGGTGTTTGACCTTTCCTTTCCTTTCAACATTTTTTTAATGTGATCCTTTTGGACTACACATTTTACATTGCTTCATATTTGATTTTTTACAAAGGGGTACAAAAGCAAAGTGTCGATTTACAAAGAATGTTTCCATGTTGAACACATTTTTGATGCCTTTATTTGCACATATTTCCTAGTCATCACATTGCTTTTGTCTACAGGAACTGAGTAATAGTAGGGTTTTGGGTCATGGATCTTTAGGAATCGATAAGTCATCGGAAGTTCAAGATACCCTTTCCGTTGGAATCCATACTTTTCATGGCGGCCCAACACTTTAATCCTGTCGGCTGGGATTACACGGGTTACTTCCTCATATACATATGAGTTCATCTCAACCCTCCAACCTTGAATATGTAAAGTCGAATTTACGTGAGCTTCCACAAAAACGAACAGCTTCACGACTTTCAAGTCTTCCAACCACTTGATCCTCTTTAGGTTGGTCTATAGATAAGCAAACGGGTGGGCGGCTGTATAGTAGATTCCTGAAGTCCCCATCCATCTTCGTTCTATGTTTAAAGGTGATGGATTATAAATCTGCTCGAGGATGTTCATCATCCCAATTCTTTGTCTATAAAGCGGAGAATGCATTGTAGTCATAAACATGACCTGAAATACCAAAAACTTGTTCCACGCTTCATAATTCTGCAAGACATCATTGAAGGTAAGAAAATGCTTGGACAACGACAATTTCTTTACTTCATTTTATTGAGATCTCATAAAAACAATTCCGTTGTTGGTCAGCTCTGATACCAACTGTAACTTGTCCCCTAAGTATCATCCAGGACACGTCTTAGCAGTCCATCGGAAAGGATGTCTAGAAAGCTCCGCCCGACACTCCCATGGAATGTTACGGGATTTGCAATGTAGGTCTTCCCACGTCTGCCATGTAGCGTAAGTATTCTGGCCGTTCCCACTTAGAATCAACCAGAATTAGGGTTTTCCTGACTGGTCATTAACTAATACCAACTAGCGTCGGACCCGAGTGAACTACTTTACGTAGAAGTGCCAGATCCGAAACGGATTCACATTGCACTTGGTTGAAGGAGAATGGGAAACGAGAGGGATGCAAAGCTCAACCTCTCTGCCATAAGGCATAGTCCCTTTCCGTTCCCCTAAAATAGTGTAAATCGGGTAAGACATAACTCTAGGTCATTCCATCCGTTATTCGTTTTCTTTGACGATCATCCTGCTGTTCTTTGAGAAAAGTTCCCGGCTAACCGGGACCACCCAACCGTAGGACGGACCCATGGCCCATCCTCGGCACTTTCCTTGGTTTGTTTTTAGTTATGTAATTATCTAACACATTGATTTGACATATAACAATCAACTTCTTTAATTAAACCATTAAGCACTGGTTCCTTCACGTAATCTTATCACGTGACATAGAAAAATAATATCAAGCAAGTTCTTTATTAACATTTCATCATTTTATGTTTGAAATACAATGGATTCCGCCCGTAGGCTTGTCCATAATCCGCCCGAAGGCTATCCAATAATCCGCAGGGATCACTATTCCAAGCTTCCGCCCGTAAACTAGTATGCGAGCCTCGAGATCCAATCCCGAGTCACGTTAGCCTCTTGCGCAAGACCCGGAAGGCGAGGGATTTACGGCCAGAGCCCCCCTGGCACCCAAGCGTCCTCCTGCTCCAAGTAGAGCTCAACGGAGAGACCTCTCGCGGCGGGTTTGGTCCACATTCCCGGCGCGGTCAACAACCCCCTTGGTTAGGGTTAGGCAAGCAGTTGGCGGTAACTGAAAATGCCTCTCCCTTCAGGCCTTTAACCTGAAGTATAGGTATTCATTTACTTTGTAATTCATAATTCACACAGAGCTCTAAAATCTCTAGCAAGCACAAACATTTCCATTAATCAACCGTGTTGTTTGGCAAACTGCTAAGGAAGTGTTCTTTCCTTTTGAGTGTATCAGCACTCGTTCCCAAGGTGTCTTGTAAATTGGCAAGATCCTTTACATTCCGGTGTAGGGCGTACCTTATTAACCCAACTTGGTCAACCCTAAAGTTCCTTAGATACTCTAGTTTTCGGTTTACAACTTTCCTTATTTAGAAGGATATCCAAAAATACGTCCTTTTGCAAGATAACTTGCGTAGGGATCTGCCATCTTTATTGAGGGTATTTACACTTTCTCCTTGTGAATCAATCACAAGACTAAATGATTTCGTACTTGTTGCGCAAGTTCTGCGATGGAATAATCCGTTTTAGATCCTTTAAGCTGACGTATGTCGGACCTAGGTCTCTTTTTTAAGAACCTCAGGGACATACCCTAGTTCTTTATCTTTACTAATGTATTGACCCTACAATAAGGAAAGTAGTCAAGTGCTTAAGGTATAAACGTTTCCTTTAAATCATTTCCAAGGCCTATTTTTTTTGGACATGGTATTTCTAAGTTTAGATTGGTTTGGTTATCTTTCGGAAGGTACTATTGATTACCTCGTCACGGTTTTGTTATCCTTGTGACAATTGATTTTTCAGTCGGTACAATTCAATTTAATCATCTTTTTTTTCATTGCAGACGAACTCATGCAATTAACAATCATTTCCCTTGATAAGATGTGCAACTAGCAATAATGACTTCCTAGTAATTTGAGCAACGAAAAGAACCTTTCATGAATTTAATCATTTACAATGATTCCTTGCAAAAAGGAATAGGAATAATGGTGCAAGATACAATTTCTATACCTTCAGGATTTATCTCAAATATACTACTATAGTAAAATAGATAATCTTGCTCGTAATTTATAATGCATGATGCTATTCGAAGGAAACTATGTTCTATACATTATCATTCATTCAGTTAAGCTAAACTCCTTTATTACTAATAACTTGAACAAATATATCCTATCCCTAACAATTTCTCTTTGCATGATTGACTTAAAACCGAATTAAAGCTAAGAAGAAAAACCTGGTTTTGGGGTGAGATATCCACATGGATATCGAGAGATGAACCTCCTACAGCTACGCCTTGGACTTTCTTAGGTGGCATCGTAGTTCGAAAGTGAAGGTAGGTTTTACTCTTTCTTCTGGAATTCCACCATCTCTCTTTCGAGACAAGATGTCATTAAAACGGTTGGTCACGAGAAGGAATGATAGGACCTTTAGATTCTTAGAATCTTCGGAGAGGAAAAGTTTTACAAATCCTAAGAAGATCCTATGGGGTCTATGCTTGGCAAAAAGTTTATGGGTGAGTGTGGTTTTGCAACCAGAAGAACCCTTGGAGAACTTTGACTTGGGGTAAAAGAGTATAGAAGGCACTTATTCTCCTTCTTTGCACTTCCTCTACTTTTTTTCCTTCTCCTTCCCTACTTCTCCTCCTTCACTCCCTTTTTTTTTTCCTCCCTTTTTACCCTTCTAACTCCCTCTATTCCTTCTCTACTCTACCTCTTCTACTCCTTTCTTATTCTTCTTTATCTTTTCCTCACCCTCTACTTCTTTCACACTACTCCTTTCTCCTTCACTCCTCTCTACTTCCCTTCCTTATCTTTTATCTTTTTCCCCACCCTTCCTTCTTCACTCCACTCCTTTTCTTTATCTTTTAATTCCCTTCCTTATCTTTTATCTTTTCCCCACTCTTCCTCTTTTACTCCACTCCTTCTTTTTACTCTCTCTATTTTCCCTCTTTTACTCCTCTCATGGCACCACGATGCAAAATCCAATCAGAAATTAAGGTTTGAATCAGATATCCTGGAAATTAATGTTTGAATCATCAAAAGGAAAAGAAAAGTTTTGTGGTTACGATCATGGTGATCCAAGGCATTGTCAATGCATGGCGAAAACAAATTGGAGGGTGATTAAGGTCGTGGTGTAGGGGTTCGCTCAACGGAACGAGGGGAAAGAAATAGGCTGGGACGTCTCCTGGGTGGCAGCGTAGAATGTCAGCCTACGACTGTCCTGAGAGGGGGGGAAAGTTAGCGCCTTCGAAGGCCCAGGCAGCACCAGGCAACACTAGCCGAAGGCCTAGGGGAGGGCATACAACGCTATTGAGCAAGGAGGGGGCAAATTTCCAATCAGCGGCCTCAAGGCCCTATAGCAGCTAACGGCCGTGGCGTGTGTAGAAGGCGTAGACTCTATCTCCTAGCCCTTCTCTCCACAGTAAATTTTGTCCCGTCGTCTCCCTCACGGACATAATATGTCACCCTCTTCCTCTTTTTTTTTTGTCGTCCATAGGAGACAGATATTTATGGGAGGAGGGGGGGTAGGACCTTGCCCCCCACGTGGATCCTGCATGTGATCCCTCCCCTCCATGACTACTCCATCCCATTTAAGCATCATTCCCTTCCCTCACCCACGCTTCGGCTGAGGGAAAAAGTTTTTAAAAAATTGCATAAATTCCCATATTTATCCCTTATCCTTCTCCCAAGACGAGGTTCTTATGGGAAATACACGGTTTCGAAAAGCTGTGTCTTGTATGGACTCAGTGAAGGGTGTATTAGTTTAGACTATCCCGTCCGAAACGTCACTGCAACCTTATTATTTTCGCGAAACTTCTCATGGTCGGAAATATTACAAGTACCTACTGCTTCAAAGTAATCCTCCATGAATTCGATCCAGATCTCGGCATCAGTTTGGACAGTCCTTCCCTTACCATCAAATTCTAGTGGCTTGATTTGTTTGAGAAGAAACTTCTTCTCCTAAATCACGGCTGTACTTGGTGTAGGGGTTAGGCTAGGAATCTACACTTGAGGTTGCACCTCGGCAATAAGATTATTTGCGTTAAAAACTTGCTAAGCGTTTCTCACATGACATTAACATGCCCAATTCAGCTTTTAGCCAAGTGACACTACAACAAAAAGGGTTCATAGATGCGCTTGTAGACGCAATATTTGAATTGTGAAAAAAATGTCAAACGCATTTATTAACGCGTCTATTTGCGCATCTACAAAATCGTGTCTAAAAGCGCGCTTATGATTAGAGTTAAACGCACACTTAGATGCGTCTATAGACGCATGTATAAACGCGCTACGTAAATATATAATCATATTTTTAAAAAAGTTTACATATTCATATTGTGTGTCTATACAAGCGTGTATCTACGTGTCTAAAACCACGTTTACTCTGAAAGTTTTTGACAAAAATAGACACGCATTTATCCTACAATTTAGACGCGTTGATAGACGCGCAAAACAGAGGTATGAAAAAAAAACCAGAGAGCATGTGGCTTGCAAAGCCACATGCTCTCTGGTTTTTTTTCCCCCATCAACATCAAATTGTATGCTTGGGGATAACAGAGAAATATTATTTCGAAGATTGGATACTGAAAACAAAACAATGTATGTAGCACACGAAATTTCATATATATAGATGAAACGTTTTTACATTATGAGTTCTAGTGCTTGTGACGTCATGGTCACAAGCACTAGCTGAAAGTAATACATATCAAAAATGAAAATTACAAGCTAAGGGGAGGCATGCATGCATGGGGCTCCTCTATATCCTCAGAAGAGGCATCATCATCGCTACCACCACCGCTGCCTGTGCCACTGCCGTTGCCACCACTGCTACTGCTAGTCCCCCCTTCTCTATCCTCAATTGCATCAGGGTTCGCCTACACAAAGGATTAAGGTATATAAATACCATTACAAACAATAAATTAGAGTTATCTATACTTTTCATGTAAAAAATAAAACATACCTCTTCTGATGGTGGAATCCTTATGGCGCGATTATATTGCTCCTCCGTGATGAGTTCCTCCTCGTAGAAATGCTGCCAAGTGGACGCCCGGTTATAACCTCGATGGTAGCCTACCTCTCTAGGAGTAGGCATCCTACCAACGATATGGAACTACAAAACAATTTGAACATACAACGTATTAAAACACACTGCATAATGAAGTGAAACAAATTACAAAATTTAATTTAAAAAAAGAAATCAAATAATACTTACAAACTCAGCCTCCCATGACTCCCTGCTACCCGATCCATAATGCAACGATCCCATGGTTGCCATCTAGATACGTTGTGCCTCTGCATGCTGGCGACTTGTCATTTTCTATGTTACTCTCTTCTTGGCCTCTTTCCACTCCTTGTGGTGGCAATTGGGTGGTTGGCCATATCCAGGGCGCCCCTGCTCTTATCTTCGCAATGACTCCTTGGCGCGCGTCATAAGGTGAGACCTCTTGTTATGAAGCGCGTCTCTCACCTTTAACCGTCCCCAATCATCTGAAAATCGTGAATTCTTGGGATTAGGGTACCTTTTATGTACTGCCCACAGCACCTCTTGCCACAAACCATTTTTTTGGTGCTTAAAGGGAATCATGCAATCTTTGTATGTGGCATGCACGACACTCCTCAAGTACGCTATCACTTCCCTCCCCTCAAAGTCATGCAAGATACCACCAACATCAGTGATAGAGTAGTACATTTGTGGAGGCTCACCTCTCTCATTTTTCGGTGAGGGTGATTGAGAGCCACCACCTAGGCAACCCCCACAAAGCCCTCGACCTCCTTGTCCTCCCGCACCACTCTCCCTCCTCCCTCGACGTGCACTACCCTCTACCTCACTCGATACGCATGCCTCTGCAGATGTACGTGCTTCGACCGATCCATGTACCTCAGCTAATCCCTGTGTAGGCAAAGATGTGATAGGTGTCCCAGACATCACACTGAAAACCTCATCTGTAGTGGGAGGGCAACCAAGATAATTGGTCATCTCCCCCATGAATTGCTCCTTGTTGAATGGGGTGCTGGAGGATCCAGGATTCCACATCTACACAAGAAAAATCATATTACCCTGTGTAGATAAAATATATTACATACAACTTCTATACCTACGTCTCTGTGCGCGTCTATACGTGCATCTTTGCGGGCGTCTATCAACGCGTGTATCCTCGCGTGTACACTGCAGAGCACACGCACCCTCACACACGCTCAAACACGCGCCCCCAGAGAAACATTTTTCGTGTCTATATCTGCGTCTACACTGAGATGTAGATGTGCTATCAGACGTGCTCGGTCGACTGATTTTAGCGAACGACCGCCATTATTGATTTACAAAATGCAATACATAATGGAATCACAAATCCTAAATACATAGACAGAGCAAAGAGAGGAAGATAGAGAGAGAGAGAGAGAGAGAGAGAGAGAGAGAGAGAGAGAGAGAGAGAGAGAGAGAGACAGAGACTCACCTTGGGTGTTTGGTGTGGCGGGTGGTGGCGCTTCTTCCTTCTCCTTCTTTCTCTCCTTGGTAAGTTACCCTCCCTTAATGCTTGCTTACTTGCTTGTTGCTTCTTCTTGTTCTCCTCTCTCTTGTTCTCTCTTTCTTCCTCTCCTTGGCTTTCCTTTTTCCCTTATTGTGTGTTTAAAATGAAAGAAGAGGTGAGTCATGAAGAGGTGAGGCATGAAGAGACTGCATGTCGGCTAAACTCAAGCTTCAGAACCGCAAAAAACGTAAGAAAGGAAAGGCGTAGTTTGAAAAGAAATGATTTAAGTATGATTTAAATTTTAACGTGTGCGTCTATTTTTGCGTATATAAGCGCGTCTATTTGCGCGGATATATAGACGCAAAGTGCGCATCTATTTACACACACGTTTACACGTGCTTATAGACGTTGTGATAGACGCGCCCAACTTTGCACGTCTATGCCTCGTTTCTGTTGTATTGTGACCTAATCACTTAACTCCTTTACCAACACTTATAGCCAAGACAGATGGTGATAAAAATGTTATTCATTCGTGTGGGCATAGCCCTTTCGAGTATAATTATTCTTTTGGGAAGGTAGAACAAGATGATTGGCACATCAGTTTGGGGAGAATAAGATTGTGTTACATTCTGCTATGGGAACTTAGTAATAATTTGGATTGGGGTCATGGATTTTCAGGAATCGATAGGTCATAGGAAGCTTAGGGTATCCTTTCCTTTGATACTCATTCTTCTCATAGCGTCGTAACACCTTGATTCTGTCGGCATGGATTATTTGAGTCACTTCCTCGTACACATACTTGTTCTGCTTGACCTTTCAACCGCCGACATGTAGGGTTGTGTTTGCATGAGCCTCAACAAAGATGTACAACTTCACGATCTTTAAGTCCTCCATCCACTTGATTCTCTTCAAGTTGGTCCAAAGGTACGCAAGTCAGTGGGCCGCTATGTAATAAATTCTTGATTCACCTGTCCATCTCCATTTCATGTACAGGGGTGAAGGATTGTAGATATGGTCTAGAATGTTCATCATGCCTAGCCTCCGTCGATAATCCAAAGCACGCATTGCAGTCATAAACATAACATGGAACACCAAGAATTTGTTCCATGCTTCGCGACTCTGCAGGCCATCATCCATAAGTAAGTAAGAAAATGTTCTTAATGGCAACTATGCTCTACTTCCCCTCCTTAAGTCTCCTTGTAATTATTAGATCTTGTTGGTTTGCTCTGATACCAACTGTAACGTGTCTCCCTGTTCACTTATAGGAGACGTCTTAGCAGCCCATCAGGAACAGAGTCGAAAAAGCACCGCTTGGCACTCCCAAGGAATGTCACGGGGTTTGCGATCTAGGTCTTCCCGAGTCTACCATGAAGCGGAAGCATTCCGGCCGTTTCCACTTAGGACCGACCTAAATCAGGGTTTTCCTAATGGTCAAGTTCCTAGAAAGTAGCTAGCATCGAGCCCTAGACAAACTACTTGTGCAAAATCATTAGGGTTGAAGTTGATTTATACTGCACTTGGTTCAAGGAGAATGGGAAATGAGAGGGATGCAAAGCTTGACCTCTCTACTCGTAAGGCATAGTACCATTCCATTCCCCTAAAACACCACAAACCGGGACTCTAACTTTTATTGATTCTTAAGTCATTGTTGCCTCGCTGTCAAATCCTTTGAGAAAAGTTCCTAGTCAACCGGGACCACCCTTCTGTAGGACGGACCCAGGGTCACATTCACCACACTTTCCTCAGGTTGCTTTAGTTATCTAATTACCTATCACATTTAATTTGATAAGTAAAAATAGCTTTCTTAATTAGGCAATTAATCATCGGTTCCTTCACGTAACTTAGGCACTGACATAGAAAAACAATGTCAAGAAAGTTTCTTTTCAAAATTTTATCTTTACTTATCAGTCTTTGGGATACATCAAATAATCTAGCCCGAAGGCTAATCTACCCGAAGGCTATTCCAGCAATCCTCAGGGATCGCTATTCCAAGTTCTGCCCGTAGACTAGTATGTGGGCCTCGAGATCCCATCTTGAGTCACATCGGCCTCTTGTGCAGGATCCAGAGGCAAGGGATTTACAGCCAGAGCCTTTTATCCTTTTATCCTTAGGTTAGGGTTTACCCTTTTATCCTTAGGTTAGGGTTTATATCCTATTGACCAAAATTGTCAATACCTTAGGTATCCTTATGTCTTAGTGAATAAATCTTGGACAACCCCATTGTCCTCACTTGATTGGTCAATTGCTTACTAGGCAATACATAATTACCCTAACTTGGCGAATCAGCCCAAGGAAGGTGATGTAGTAAGATGACTACTCATCCTATAGAAAATTAGACTTGTACTTAGAACTCGCCAACCTTGTTCTAAGGAGTGGCAATACTATTTTGTGATTTAGACACAAACCATGCGACGTTGCAACTTGTTGCACGAGATAGGTGTGAGCGCCTAGCTTGTGGGATTATTTTTCTCATCACATGGTATTCCTTGGTCAAGAATACCTTTGACCACGATATAGGGTTTGGGAGTCCTATTGACCCAATCCAACCCTAACCCTACTAGGCCGATAATGCTTTGGCCCTAGGGATCCTAAATTCACACGAAGGTTATGTATTTGGTCAATTGATTCTTAAGGTGAGAACCCTAGATCATTCTTGCATGGGCATTTAGATAACCCTAAAATTTTGGAGAATGTGGGTAGGATCTTCGGGATTGAAAGTCTTAAATCGAAATCCCAAGTGCGATACTAGGCAAAATTTTAACGTAACTTAACCCTACCTAGGATTTTGCGGTGATTGTCATATGCAATATAATCGTACCTTTATGATTTTCATGTGAGCTACTCAACTATACGCTAATTACTTAGTTGATTTAATTAACCCATGATTAGAGGTGATCATCCTTTTTAAAGATGCAATTACTTCCTTCTAAATTAGCAACTATCTTTCCCTAGAAGATGCAAATAACTGCAAGATATAACATTCAATGCAAATATGCAATTTCAAGACCATAGACTTTTTCCTTCTATGCAAATATGCAAATATGCAAGATCTACAATGATTGTTACTTTTCCTTGCCTAAGCTATAATGATTGACAATTCGGAGCTAACTCTTATAACCCTATGTTGATGCAACGAAATCAAGCTTTAATATTTTTAATAAAGATGCATTCAAACTTTGATAAAGAACTCCACGCTTGAGCGAATGCCATGAGTCGATCATTGATTTAATCCCTACTTTTATCACTTAACCTGACCTAAAATGCAACCATCTTCACATGCAATTTTCCATGCATTGCGACCATTTGGAGATCATTCAATGGGCATCTAAGATTTATCTCATACATGAGTCACAACTAGGAAATTATTACCTAAGTGCATTATGTATTATATGCACTGTTCTTTTCGCGAGGCAACAAGTATGCCTTTAGACAAATCCACCTTTTAACTTATGCAATATGCGTCCAAGAATGCAACTACCTTGACCATGCAAGTACTCGTCATGCAATTTAACTTGGTAATTCGATGCAAGTATATAAATTTTCCAATGTATTTAAACTTTCCTACCAGAATTTAATCATGCTTAATGCATCCTTCACATGCGGAATCAATTTTCGGAACTTGGGTATTCAGAGTCAAGGCAGCATTGTCCACTCTTGTACTCAGGTTGGAAGCTCCCGCGTGTACGCCTTGCGACTTTTGATTTGGAGCCATCGATGATGTAGATCCTCGACTCACCAAACTCTCCTTGCCTCCTTTATCTCGATCTCCAAAACTGCCTACTAGGCCGATAAATTCTCCCCCTCTTGTGCCAAACTTGGGCCTTGCAAGACTAGTTTTTAAAAACTGAGGAAGGCACAAGAGAACAAGGCTTATGGAGGCTTTAATAGAAGCTTCCAAGATTCTATCCCACAGGGGATGACGTGGAGAGAGAAAATGATTAAGGGAGATGATGACGATGGGGTTGAAGAGGAAGATGAGGACAAAGATGATGATGATAATGATGATGATGATGATGAAGATGGAGGCGTAGCAGCCTGGCATAGTGGCAACATGGTGGACGGTGAGAAGGCAGCGACGGCAACATATGCTTCTCTCTCCTCCTCCCCCTCAAGCTTGGGGAGGGGGGTCATATATAGGCTTGAAGGGGGGGGATAGCCACATAAGTTTCTATTTGCATGCTCCCCTCCCTCATCCTTCTCCAACACCTACTCAAGCTCCTCTCACACTCCCTCTCCCCTGCCATGCAATGGAGCAAACAGTAAGGAAAGTGTATATCAAGCATGCATTGTATTTGCAAGCTAATTGAATATCATATAAAAAAACATTGGGTATGGCTAGAAATTTTTCTATCCAGGGAGGTGACGTCTCGTCCCAAGGAGGAGTGTACCCTTTACAGCCAGTTGGAAGATTTGGTGGGTGTGCAATTGATGGAGTGCCTGAGCCAATCCACCAAGCACTTGGAAGGTACTACCTAATCTATACTATCAATACTAGAGTAGACAAGCAACCTTCCAAACTTTCCTAAAATCTTGGAGCCTGAGATGGAGGCATTGATCGATGTGTTGATGCCCATGGATGTCGAGACATCTG
Organism: Lygodium microphyllum; assembly: GCF_053477565.2. NCBI lineage: Eukaryota > Viridiplantae > Streptophyta > Polypodiopsida > Schizaeales > Lygodiaceae > Lygodium > Lygodium microphyllum. The sequence continues at coordinate 37,687,262 of NC_141150.1, forward strand.
ATCCTCTTAGAGGGGAAGCATCCATACCACTATATGATGGGTGCTGAGTATCTCGCCTGAAGACACTGCTTGCACTCCTAAGTGAGCACGCAAAATACGGGTGGAGCGATGCGAGTGTGGCCGAGTTATTGAGGTACCTTGTACGTAGGCTTCATTGATTTCTTTTTAGTACTATCATAAAAAGCATTTGTGTGTTTTCAAGGTTTTCTATGATTTTTTTTAGATTACTGAAGTATCATATATTACCACTTGTAAATACCATGCCTGAGTCTCGTGATGATGCACGATATGTTTTACGAAAGCTTGGCATGGAGTACAACAGCATCCATGCATGTATAAAAGATTGCATACTGTTTCGAGGAGAATATGAGACTATGGAGACATGTCCAAAGTGTGGTGCTCATAGGTATCGATAGAACCTACAAGGGCAAACCATCCCTCAAAAAGTTCTTAGACACTTTCCACTTATCCCCCACACAAACCACATGTTTCGTACATCTGGCTTTGTGAGCTTGGCAATGACGTGGCATGTGCAGAATAGATCCACAGATGGAGTTTAATGAATATCAGTGGATTCACATGCATGGAGCCACATTGACTCTACCTTTCCAGCTTTTTCCCGAGAGCCAAGGAATCTTCCGCTCGGTCTTGCTATGGGGGATGGCGTGAACCCATTCGGTCTATGCTGAACTTCTTATAGTGTGTGGCCTATAGTCCTTGTCAACTACAATATCCCTCCATGGCTTTCTACGAAGAAAGTACATCTCATCCTTAGCTTGCTCGTTCTTGGCTGCTACAAAGTCAAAAATATGGACGTGTATCTTCATCCATTAGTCGATGAGCTTAAGATTTTGTGGAAGGAGAGGGTCACCGTGCCAGATATGAGCAAGCACGATGGTCAACGGTCTGCCAATAATCGAGCCATTCTCGATTGGACCATGCATGACTTTTTTGGATTCGGAGAGTGCTTAGGTAAGTAGGCTTCCATTCTCATTTGGCAATATCTATCATAGCTCGTTCAAGTTTGTATTCATTGGATAGAGGTGTTGGGACATGTCTGGTTATCTCAGGTTTTCATGCATGTTCATTGTGTGGGCCACAGTTAGACTCCCGAAGGTCATGAACCATGAAGAAGATGGTATATCAAGGAGATATCACTTTCTTGCCAGAGGATCATGAACTCAAGGAAGGTTTTCTTGGAAGATAACCTCCAGTAGTATGAATGCCCAAAGCTGGTACGAGTTGAAAATGGTCCACACGAAGTCACACCCAAATTGAATGCAATGGTTCTCCATTTTCTACGAGTTGTCGTTTGACCCACTTATAGATCAACCAATTGTTGGATCCCATGAATATTTTCAAGAACGTGGGCAGCTTACTATGGAACCACATCACAGGAAAGAGAGACAGTATAGGGGCACGAATGGATTTGAAGCAGATAGGCAAGATGGAGACGCTTTGGCCGCAGTCAAGTGCTGATGGTCACTTGTAGCTACCTCGCGCTCCTTGGCTTTTGTCCACTAAAGAAGAGCGCATTGTGAAGCAAATAGTCAAGTCTATCCGCACTTCGATTGGTATGATGCGTTCTCTCAGGTCCGCATTTTCTAAAGACGATCAATTATCAGGGCTAAAATCCCATAATTGGCATAAGATATGTCAGGTTTGTACTACGAATGGATTGTAAGTGGCCTGTGTATTTTGATATTTGGAGTGTAGTCATTGTTCATAATGCTTTCTCATTTGTGGTAGTTGGTACTACCAATCCTGATCTTAGGGATGCCTTACTCTAGAAATACGCGGGGGGATTTATAGGTTGTCAATGGATCTTACAAAAGGAGATTAAGAGGTCCTCTATTGAGTCGGCAAGGCGAGGAGCAGTGGAGAAATGTCTATCTCTTGGAGAAATACCTGCCTACTAGCATGCTCACGATACAAATCCACCTTCTTCTACATCTTATACATGAAGTGGCGATTGCTGGACCTATCCATACGTGATGGATGTTCTTCTTGGAGCACTTCATGAAAACCCTAAAAGGCTTTGTGCGACAAGGACCTGGGCTAGAAGATAGCATGGCTGAAGGTTGGTTGGTGTTTGAGGCGTTAATGCATATTTCACAATGGCTACCAACAGAGGATTCAGACAATAGTATGCTATGGTCGCTAAAGGACAATGATAGACTGACCTGAGGTTCTCTTTTCTTCTACCATAGCTTGATGATTATTAATTTCAGCTAACCGAGCAAAAGCTTAAAATGAATCAACTGGCTCGGTCTATCCCGTTTTTCCTCGGATGCATTGACTGGAAGTAGTTAAATCATCTTTGGTTTCCTTGCCTTGCTCCATGCGATCTAAGGCCTGCATCCACACTTTAGATTTTGCATCAGTTTTACATGCTTTAACAATTTCATTAGTTGGCTCAATTTGCAGCCCATACGTTGCTGCATCAATAGTTGCATAGGTTGTTCTTGTTGCCAAATCCTCCAGTCTTTTCTTCATGCCACTGATATCGAAATTTGGCTCAAGAGGAAGCCCGGTTTTGGTTGCATGAATTTTATCATCCTTCCAAAAGACTAATTTTTGCGCTTCAGCTTCATGGAATGCACTGCACTCCCTCTTATCATGTTGTAGGCTATCACACCAGATACAATGTCTTTTGAAGCCTTCTCGTACGAGTCTTTGGGCAGCTGACCGTCCCCTTTCTTCCACTTTCACATCAAGCCTTTCCACCTTGGAATTAATCTCCATTAGATTAAGATGGAGATATCGCATGCTTTTAATTAGCTCGTTCATGACATCCTTCTTTGAAGATGGAACAATAGTATTTCTTGGTTGCTCGGCCATAGAGACAAGAGGTAGAGAAACATGAACAAGCTCCTTCATGGATTCAGTTGGTGCAGAGGTAGATTCCCATCGTAGGCGCAACTACTCTCTTGGAGCAATCAAATTAATTGCTTCAGTGACATCACTACAAGCCGTCTTCAATCCCGTCTTAGAGTTAAGATCTTCAAGCCAATCAGTTAGCTTCTCTCGAAGGAAAGGATCCACAGCCTTTAGAAATAATTCAATCTTCTGGCTTTCCATACCTTGTTGATCGTCAGGATCTAGTTGAGGATCTAGTTGAGCAAATTTGCTTTCATTTTTGCGGCGAAGAGCAGTGGCGGTTAATCCCTTATTGGGCCTTTCGACCCATTCAATGAAAACTTTCTTTGTCATAAGGCGAGAATCTTCAAGAAAAATTTCTTCTCGAAGAGCCTTCTTGAATGCGGACCATCCCGCATCTTTTTGGAAAAGACCATGAATTTGGTCCTGGAGGCCATGCACGGCCAAAGGGGCAAAATATCAGTTCCAGGAATGATGAGGAACTCCAAAGAAGACCATCTTGTCAGTGATAAAAGAGGACACATTTTTCCCATTAAATTTCTTGAGCTCTTGCCCGAGCTCTTGCCCAACTACTTCCAAAGCTTTAATGGTAGCGGCATCATTCCGCTCTTCTTCTTGTCTCCGTTTTTCTTGCAATTGCAATTGCAGCTAAAATTGCAATTATTGTTGTTGGCTTTCTTACATCAGATGAACCAACTGTTGCAAGGCATCTCCTCCTGAACTTGACGATTCTCCCATTGTACTTCTTCTTCTGCAACGGACCTTCACGTCGGGTTCACCACTGTCGTCGTGTTGAAGGTCAAAGGCCTACCACCGGGGTTTAGAGCAGAAGAAGAGTGTGGGATTCAAGGATTGGAGAAGGAGGAAAGATTGGGTTTTGACAAGATTTTAGTTTTAGAGATGACTTAGTTGAAAAAGAAGATATCAAGCTTTTTCTATTTATTTAGCATACATGAATGGAATGAATGACTTTGTCCTGATCACATCAAATGCATTTGGAAATAATAAGCCATTACATAAGGGATAATCTTAGATTTAAACCAAATGCATATTCCAAATGCAACCTCAAATGGTTTTTATTTCATGTACATGGATGGATAACAACTTCAAGAAACAAGTATTTTGATGGTAGACTCAAGTACATTCAAGGCATAGTTCAAAAGCTCATGAAATGCATTGATTAAGCATAAATTTAACTTCAGCCCTGTTTTAAAACAATAATTTCTAGCCCATAATCAAGATCCAAAAGTGTATAGAAACTCAAGATTAAGCTCCTCTAATAATTCATAAGTAAAGCGCTGATGTTAAGAGGTCAATTTCTTCTATTACAACCACATAGATCACTTGTTTACTAATCAAAATGGACAAGAACAATGGGCTGCCCTGTTCATGACTGGTTTTTTCCGTCCATAACAGCCTAAAAATCTTCAAAATCCTCCCCTTTTGCTTGCCCCAAAGTCACTCAAGTACTTGGGTACAAGACGGGCTTCATTGGACCATGAATAATGTAAAAAAAATGAGAGAAGACGTACATAAAAGTAGGCTGAATACCCTTTTATAGACTATCTTACCGTTCATTTTCGTCATACCAAATGGACAAGTAAGAGGAGCTCTCACCTTCCTTGTTTGTATCTCCTTAGCTCACAGCTCTTCTCCATCTATCACAGGTATGTAGGTCTGCTTTTTGCGCTGAAAAATGCGGGCTGCATCCTGCTCAGCTCTCCCACTTATCTTTTTGACCACTTAGGTCACTTACAGGTCATTTAAGTTCATTATTTCAGGTCCCCCATGAACCTAGTGGGCTTTTGGAACTTTTCTTGATTTCTAACCAAATTTTCCACTTGAATCAATGTGGTTTAGCCTGCAAACTATCAATTACTTCCAGCTGATCAAGTTGTGGGTTCCCATAGACTTAATTTTTAATCAATATACATGGTACAATTGAAAATTGTATGACAAATACAAAAGAACTTATGTAACTAAGTGATATCTAAGTTGGTTGTTGGGTAACAATGACTGAGTTATGTATGAAAATTCCTCATATAAATCCTAGTAAAGTTCTTCTGTGTTCATAAGAGTTCCATGATCTATATTATGAACAATAAACACTTTGACAGCGGCCCTGTAAGTCACTTATCTTTCTTATCCGTAGTTACTAAGTTTAATTAACATGCATTATTGTATGGTGGACTGATGTGTAGTTATTTTTTTTTCTACAAAGTCCATTCGATGCTCCTTTGCGGCGGGAGGAGGTTTTGGATGGCCAGGATCTATAGCTCGCCCTTGGATCCCTGGAGCTTACGTACTCTTCTTTTTTGTCATGTGATTTGTGTAGGCATTTTCTATATAGTAGTAGTATCTTGACATGATTGTACCTGTCACTTTCATTATGCGATCATGTATTTATTTCATGTATTAGTGTTATGATTCAAGTACACTTTTCCTTTATTTACATGAGCATTGTACACATTGCTAAAACTATTTTGTATGGCCCAAATAAAGCACATAGTGCTATTTGTGACAAAGTAGCTTGCTGCCCTACCACAAATTTTTTTCCCTATTACCGTCGCTATTGGTGTCACAAATTTATTGCATGCATCGCTATCAACATCGCAACATGCAACACAAAGCGGTGTTATCAGCATCGCTATTTGTATCGGTATCAGTGCAACACTCATACCGACACAAATAGAAATGCTGATAACGACGTTGATATGAACTGTTCTATGGCATCGCTAATACAGACGTTTTTTGCGATGATGGGAAAATTTTTCTTTATGAACATTTTCGTCAGTTTAAACGTCGGTATAAGGCCTGTATCTTGTAATGTTAACTATGGTTCACTCTTATCTTGCCTCTCATGAGGTGACACATACATGCTATGCCTTACATCAAGCGTCCTAATTGAAGGTATTCCCAACTCACTGTCCGAATTGTCACTACCAGGTGACTCATATCCTCGGGTAAGTTACTCATGAATATATGTGTACATCACGTGGGTTCAAAATAAGGTATTTTTAAAATATAAATTTTATACATTTTTACATTCATAAGGGTGTAATATAAAGGGATTATTTACACTTTGAATAGAAAAGTGTTATGTTTTATTCAAGAAATATTCAGAGATAAGGATATTTATAAATAGGCCTTGAACACACCTGATGTAGAGGATATACTAATAGAAACTTCTCAAGGTGCATATCCTACTATAAGCAAACTAGTCACATCATCAAAATTCTTTTCTTTTCCTTTATCCAATCTCCCCCTCATTGGCATATCCATGTTAGTGGATGTAGGAGGACGATTATGCAATCATCCTATCCACCAAGGACTAACTATAGATGAAGCATCACTTGTAGAATCACTTATAGAAGTACTTGCTGAAGAAGAATTTTCAGCATTAGTAGTGCTGGAAAATCCATTAGAAACCAATGCAATAGGATAAGCATACTATGAAGCCAGCTCATCAAAAACTATATCGCTGCTGATCAAGGTCTCATGAGTGGACGGTACATAACATTTGTAAGCCTTCTTGTCTTTTGCATAACCCAGGAAAACACTCTTGATAGCTTTTGGATCCAATTTCTTCCTCTTTTCATCAGGAATATGCATGTAAGAAATGCACTCAAACACCTTAAGATGCCCAATGTCAGGCTTGTGCCCATATAGCTTCTCATAGGGAGTTACATCATGAATCCCAACTATAGGAGTTCTATTTAGCACATAAAAAATAGTAAGCACTGCTTGAGCCTACTTAAAATTTGGCCAACTCTTTTCATTAAGCATTTCCTTGCCGATTGCATAAGCACACAATTTTTCCTCTTTGCTACACCATTCTGTTGTGGTGTATAATTGCAAGTAAATTGTCTTTTTATACCATATGTGGCAAGATACCTATCAAAATCTCTAGATACATATTCTCCACCTCCATTTGATCTTAAACATGAGATCTAACAGTCAATTTCATTTTCAAAATGCATTTTCAAGTCTTTAAAATAATCAAACACCTCATCTTTGTGTTTCATAATGTACATATGGTGAAATCATCAATGAAAGAGACATAATATCGAGCACCACCAAAAGAAGAATTATGAGACCGACCCCATACATCCAAGTGTACTAACTACAATGGATAAGAACTGTTCGTGACATGTCTCATGAAAGGACACCTTGCTTGTTTTTCAAACAGACAAGTAGAGCATACATGTCCAAGATCATTGTATTTGATCTTAGGTAACCCAAGTACAACCTCCTTCTCTTGCATAGATTTCAGCTTTTGAACATTTACATGGCTAATACGTTTCTGCCAAATTTCAACATCCCGTACAACTCCATTATCATGGGCAAACATGGTTGCCTTCAATTCCAGAATAGATGCATCCAATGTAAACATTCTCCCATTCCTTCTACCTTTAGCAATCAATTTGTAGCCATTACCATATTCCTCGATAAAGCATCCATCCTTATTGAATCTGACTTGTAGATTTTGCTCTGCCATCTGTCCAACCAACAAAAGATTTTTGTGATAGATGATACATGAAGCACATAATGTAGACTCTTTTTCTTGTCGTCAGGTATAAGCAATGGGACCACACTTGTATGTTGAATATCATGATGGGTATTATCCCTAGTGCAGACATATCCATGAGAACCTACAACTAGCTCATCAAACCATTCTAGCTGGGGTGTCATATGATTAGAGGCCCCTGAATCTATGTACCATTTCTCATCTCTGCCTTGCTTAGGCACATTCTTTGATACATACTGCATAGAAAACAATTTGTCTCTCGGATCATCCTAAGCACCACTGGAAGATGCATAATTTCCATGTTTTCAGCCTTTTGCTTTCATGTCCGCTTGCTTCTTATGACAATCTTTAGCAATATGACTAGATCTGCCACAATAATGACAGTCTTTGTCCCTATTAGACTACTCATGTGACTACCAAGATCCACCACCTCTCCCTCTAGGTGATCTCCCCCTACCCCTAAAACCACAGATCCTTGCTGGCCTTGCATATTCGAGAAATTCCATGCATTTTGCTACTATTGTCCATAGGTATTTTGAGCTACTCCATGCATTCAGCTACTGTCTCTAGGTGATCTCCCCCTACCTCTAGAATTGCCAGATCCTCACTGGCCTTGCATATTCGAGCTATTCCATGTATTCTTCTATTGTCTCTAGGTGATCTTCCCCTACCTCTAAAACCGCAACATCATTGTTGGCCTTGCATATTCGATCTCTTCCATGCATTCTACTACTACTTTCCATAGATATTTTGAGTGTCTCCTTGACCTCAAAAAGAACCACGGACTCTACCACCTTTTCCATGCTGGCTAGAGTAGACAACAGTGTCTCTACCTTGAGATGAACTGGAACCTATGTTACAATCAAACTTTACTTCTTCATGCAGCTGTAATGCAAGTAGCTCATCCCAATTAGGGGGTTTTTCTCTTACAAAAATAGAAGTATCAAACGCCTTGTACTCCTTGACAAGCCCATTCAATGTCACTACAATCATATCACCCTCTGAAACACTAGACCCAATAGTAGCTAGCTGGTCAACTATGGTCTTTATCTCTATTGTGTATGCTTGAATGCTCCTTCCATTTTTGGACATATTATTAAATTGTTGCTTAATTTTTATCTTCCTTTCATGCGTGACATTACCATAATTTTTCATGAGTGTATCCCAAGCATCTTTCAGGGAATGACAACTGGCAATCTCCATAGCCATTGAATCAAAAATGCACAAAGAGAACCAATGTAGTACTTTGCTAGCTCTTCCGAACATCATTGTCAATGAGCCCTTCGTTTTGTTGATCTTGTGTTGAATTCCATTTGGGTAATTCAAATTCAGCTACTTCAATCCCTGTACATAAATCCAAGTATCCTCTATCAATAAAAAAGTTGTACATCATGAACTTCCATAGTGCAAATTTCTTGTTATCAAGCTTATCATCGACAATTTGGGTGATGTTATCAGTGCCCTGAGCATTTGCCATATTGCAACAAACAGTTTTTAATCAATGTCTTATTCCTTGCAAACCAAGATGCCTTAGTGACCAATTTCAACCTTCAACTTTCATGACAATTTTCTACAACAAAATCCTTGCTGAAATCATAGTATTTTAGCCCACAAACATGTCATATACATCCACAATCAAGTGGCACAGCATGTAGGTACATCAACGAGTTTCATAGACCATGTAGTTGCTCCATACCGTGTGTACATTCAATCTTACTAATAGTAGAGAAACATGTAGCATGTAATCGGCAAACTAGTAAATGACCAGCAACCTTTTCTTAATCAAAACAAAGATATTTATGTGTCAAACATGCCCCAAAATATCCTAGATATTTGTCACTATATACAAGAGTTCATACATGACCTTTCTAACACATTGTAGTACATGTACAACAAGTACAAATGCCAAACATCTTCTAAGATTCGCCAATATGCAGCCAAAACAAGGGCCATCCAAGCTCAAAAGCTTCTCAAATAATAGCATACATATGCGAGCACATGTAGAGACCAAGACATGATCATACCAACATTCATACATGCTTTGTCTTCAAGAACCAATGTCATATAACTCCGGTACTATTCATGTATAGCCAGTAATCATGTCAATGCAGTTGATTTTCAACTCCAAAAGTTAACATTCAATGCTCTTTTTAGTTCATACAACATCTAACATACATATGCCCATAATGAGGGTCAACATATACTATCCAATTTCATAGATTGCTTCAAGAAGTAATAGATGCTTGTTGTCCATAGTTCAAGATAGATTTCTAGCCTATTAAAACCTTCCAAAGCTCAGCATTTGACATTCCAGAACCATGCTCAAATACATGAGAATAAGGGCATATACATTGTTAGGCTGAAAGCCACTAGTGCCCTAGAACCACCTATTTTTTATTGCAGTAAACAATCAGTCTGCATAAGTCTGTGCTAAATATCTCAAAATCTATGAAGAATTTAAAAACACTTTCTTCTGCAAAGTTATAGACCACATCAAATTAGTCAAGAGTAGAGGGCCGTTTCTCCAAAATCCATTTTTGTAGCAAGATATGGCTTCTTCAAAAAAATGAGTTGTAGGCACAATCTCCTTAAATTGATGACTTTTTTTCAAATTTGATGTCTTTGATGTCAAACGGCTACTCATAGGTGCTCAATGAAGCCTTATAAAGCTCCCAAATAAGCCACAACAAGTTCTTGCACAAGCACAAAGCATAAACCTTGATGCATACCTTGACAATAACAATGGCAGCCTTTCTTCTTCAGCAGAGACTCTCATTTTCAAGCTCCAGATTCAGACTCGTTCAATTCCATGCTCCAGAGAGCCCACTGATGTTGTATTTGATACCAAGTTCAAAGATAAGAGAGACAAAGGAGAGCCAAAGAGTGAGTAGTTAGCTCATCTCATTCATCTTCATTATTCAATCTCTACTAATATTAAAGAGATAGTACAATCAAGTTACCACTAACCATGACTTACTGTGGTTAGGTCAACACCAACTTATTTAATGTTCCATACATGAGTTCAACTGGACACAACTGTAGGTAATGTTGGTTACGCACACATACATATGAGTAGTTGAGGTTGAAGTCTTAACATCAAGTATATATAGACCTATATTTTTATATGCTATACATATATGCATAGAAAACACACATGTATATGTATGCATAAAACATATGCATTTCTATATGTATGTGCTTAGCATATATATATATATAATAGCTTAACTGCCACAACCTCTAAACTAGGCATACTATACAACTTAGGAATTAGATACTTGGTTACCCCCATCTAAACACATGCAGCATCACACGCATTAACTCCACGCAATGGATTGTATACCCTCACCAACTCAACTATAGTTTTAGTAAACCATAAATTTTAAATATTTAAACCAAACATCAAATTGTATATAGGTAATTGTGTTAGCATATATGTTAGTTCATGGTTGAGTTTATGCATGTTAATGGGGTTAGGGAACCATGACATTTGTCAAATTATTTTGACAATTTATGATAGTCATTTTAGCATTTATTGCTAGTCGACTTGATATCATTTATGGCATTATTTTTGCTTATTTATTTAGGCTCTTCCTCCACAATCATCGTGCATCATGTAACATGTTCTGGTGGAGGGAGAGGAGTTGGTGCCAATGCCTTCATAATTGGCTTTTCACATTGGTTTTTTATTGTCTCATATCTTGGTATATGGATCCCATTTCCCAAGTATCTCTTTACTTTCGAGTTCTTTGTGCAGTGTTCTTTTCTTTTGCACTATTTCTCTTTCTCTTTCCTTTGTATCTTGTATTTAGCAATCTATTATAATAGTTTTCCACATTTCCATCAATGAATTCACTTGTGAGATGGTATCAGATTGCATGATCATTGTTCTTGCTATTTTTTTTCTCTATTTTAGGTTTGAGTTTTGACTCCTTGTCTGCTATTTGGACTTGTTTTAACTGTTGCAATTAATTTACTGCATGGTCAACCATCTTCAACTAATTTTCGACTTGTTTTCCCATTTTTTCTGTGTCTTTTTCTCTCTACATCTGTGCTTACAATTGTTTCGAGCGATTTGAGGACTAGGGACATGTTATTGACCCTTCTAAATTTTTATTTCAGGGAGAGTAGCTATGGCAACCTATTTTCCTTCAAGTTGATACATTTTATGCAACTATTGATGACTATACTTTCTTGATAAACATCTACATTTTTCTTTCTGCTCATGAGTAGGGCTAAGTGAAAATTCTAAGGATACTTTTTGGTTATGTTTGACCCACATTTTCTTTATGATATATTTCTCAACTTTAGAGAGCATTCTTATGCATTCAAATGTTGTGTTCTCATCACTACACATTGTATACTATTGATCTTTTCTTTGTGTTTTTTTTTTTGCTTCTTTGAACTCATGCAATCCTTCTGAGTTTCTATTTTTGGCATATTTTTCTCCCTAGAGATCCCTTCTCTTTCTTCATCTTCTATGTATCTCTCTCCACATTGCTCCTTTAGCATCCCCTCTTAGTGGTTAGCATGTGAACATTATTTCCTCATCTACAAGTGTTATATTGGAGACTTCAGGTTTTTGTGAGGATGCTTTCTCTTGGTGCTTTAGATGTTCCAGTTTTAGAGAGGGGTGCCATCCAACAGAAGAAGAAGCCTTTGTGCTATTATTGTGGCAAGAAGGGACATCTCTCGAAGGATTACAGGATATTAGGAGCTTTATGACAATAGAAAATTTGGACGATGACAAAGGGTGTTGACTCTTTGGACAAGTCTTCCTCATCTCCAAGTCCAAGTTTAGGCTCCAGCTATGTGGTTTTAGCATTCTGTTGTAGGGGCCTCCCTTCCATATTGTCGGTACTTGGAGACGGTACAATCATCCCTCACAACTCTCCAATGCCAAAGAGGGAGTGTGAGAGGGTGGTGAGATGGGCTGGTACACCTCATCTATATAGGTATATAGATGTACATGTTAGTGAAATGGATTTCCTTAATGCATTGATCCATGTCTAGCATGTTCAAATCTTGGAGCTAGGACTGACGTCTAGGTTCAAAATGAGTTGTTTCTTTGAAAGCAAGAAGATTTAGATCCTACTCTGAGCTTACATTAGAGGACACTTTGGTAGTTTGGCCAAAGCATGGTCACATATGTTCAAATGTATTTTTGACAAGATGGTCTTGTATGCTACTGCAAGACATTACTAGTAGATATTGAGAGCTATTTCTTTGTTTTCAAGAGTTGATACGATCAACATCAACATTATGTTCTCTCTGAAGCATCTTGGTCATGGCTTTCACACCCACTTCTTAAGTATCCATGGTTCCACTCTGGTGTTCTTTGTTGTATGTACTATGATGGGACATTATCATTGTATATTCTCTTGTATCAAATCACCCATGATTTGAGAGAGGGTTTTAGCATATATGTTAGTTCATGCTTGTGTCTGTGCATGTTAGTGGGCTAGGGTACCAAGACATTTCCTAGATTATTTAGGCATTTTATGATGTCATTTTAGCATTTATTACTGGCCAACCAACATTTAATGATGGTCAACTTGATGTCATTTATGGCATTATGCTCACCTATTTATTTAGTTCTTCCTTTACAATCATCCTGCATCATATATTGTTCATCATTTGATAGGTTCTAATGGAGGGAGAGAAGCACATGCTGGTGCCTTCATAATTGATGACTCATATTGATTTTTATTGTCTCATATCTTGGTATATGGATTCCATTATCTGAGCAACTCTTTGCTTTTGAGCTCTTTGCGTAATGTTCTTTTGTTTTTCAATGTTCCTCTTTCTCTTTCCTTTGTCTCTTGTGATTAGTAGTCTATTATATCAGTTTTCAATCTTCCATCATTGCATTCACTTTTGACAAATACCTTTGATAGCCTAATGATGAGTTGCACCCTATATACATAAAAAATCAACAATTTTTTCTTGGGAAAAATAATTAATAATCTTGATTTATAAAATTTAAATAATGTGTTAAGCATGATGAAGATACCTATTGTAGTTAGCATGTATACTTAGTCTATGCCTATGCATATGTGACATATTGAACTTCCAACAGCGTGTGAACCATATTTTTGTAAGGATAATTCTTTAGATAAAAGGTAAATTTTTAAAATAAATTCCCCTCTCCTTGAGCCGACTGTCGAGCTAGAGAAAGAGGGGAATAGCATGTGTAGGCAAGCTCCTTGCTGGAGCTTGCCTAGGCTATGGGTCATGCGGCTCGATGCATGGGGGGAGGGAGGATCTTATCACGTCCCCTATTTAACCAAGGGGGTGTGCAAGCTAAGGGAGGTCGATGCCTCCTGTTGTTGTGAAGAGAGAGGTTGAAAACGTCACTGTAGAGCCATCAGGGTGGTCGTGAAGAGGGAGAGCCACGAAACAGCCGAGGATAAGAAAGGGGGAAGACAAGCATTGTCTGCCATGCAGCCAGAGGGAGCCGCCGCCCTACTGCCAAGAGGGTGAGGAGGTGATCTTTGTGCCATCACTGAAGCTGTATGCCATGCTGCTCATATTCGTTGCATCATCATGCCTGGGGAAGTCATTCCCCCCCCCATGTGCAGAAGCTCTCTAAAGCTTCTAGAAGCTTTTAAGGGGGCTTCATAAGCCCCTTTCCCCCCCATAAAAGGTTTTACCCTTAGGCCCCTTTCCTATAGCCTTTAAGATTACCCCTCCCCCTTTGGAATTTCCCCCTTAGGGCTCTATAAGCCCTTTTGCCCCCAAATTCTCCTTGAAGGGCCTTAAGAGGTCTTTAAGCCCCTTCCCCCCAAAAGAAAGCTTTACCTTAAAAAGGGTCTTCACACGACCCTTAAGCCCTTCATCCGACCCCCTCGAATTTTCCCTAAGGGCTCCATTAGGCCCTTTTTATACCCTTTTGTTTACCCCCTTACAATGAGAAGATAGGGTGTAAAGGGTCTTTTGACATTTTTTTTCCCCATACAAAAGCCTTCCTAAGGGTTTCTACACCTTTTATTCCCCGTTCGTGTGAGTCTTTAAAAAGGCCATTAAGCCTTTCCCATGGCTTTAATGGGCCTTATTCGCGAAAGATTTTGAAACACCCCCTTCTCGGTTTGGAACCCTTCTCGTGGTTTCTCCCCTCCTCCACAAGTATCCCTTCGAAGAGCTGCTACAAAAGGAAAGAACAGAAGAGTCATAAAGGACGGTGGTATTTCAAAAAGGGAATTCGCAAAGCTGCATCCACTACGGAAAGGCTGCATTCATGATGCCTCCTAAGAAAGCCCAAGGCGCAGGTGCTGCAGGAGGATTGTCTCCTAGCATCCACAACGACGTCTCACCACAAGTCCAGGTTTTCCTTCCTAATTGTTATTTTTTTGTTGCTATAATTCAATCACGCATAGATGATTTTTGGAAATAGAATTCATTTCCCATCTTAAATATTTTGGTTAGTTTAAAAGAGTTAGCTTACGACGGACAAGTTCAGTCGTTAGTATTTTGAAGAAAATGAACAAAAATAAAGTGAGCAAAAAATTGATATCCATTTAGTTTTTGTCCATTCAATAACTGAACTTAGATTATTGTCCATAGTTACAAAATGGAATTAAGATAATGCACTTCGTTTAAGCATGGAAGTATAAAATCATGTCGCATTATTAGGCCATATCTTCTTCGCAATGAGTCATCATGGGAAGTGCGAAGAATCCATGGGAAGGTGCAAGGCATGAAATGAATCCTAAGTTGCATAAATTGGTTAATTATCATTTTTCAACTGCGTAATTATTAGAAAAATGTTGCTTGTTTAGCATGAATCTTGTTCGCAAGTTATATGATGAGTAATTGGAATTAGGTTATGACCTAGCCTATGCTTGATCTTAAATCGATAAATTAAGGGTTGAAAATCAATTTACGCATAGTCAATGAGTCATGTGTTTATGGAAATGATAGCGTAATTATCATCATGAATCAACAATTGGCATAAACCTAAACACCTAAACCGCGGAGTACTCATTTTAGAAGGAGTTAATTCAATTCCAAAGAACTAACTAGGATTTAATACGTGACCTAGTCATAGGTATTGCTAAAATCGAAACTCGTATACCCTAAATATGTGCCCACATTCACCGAATGTAAGGACAACGGAACATACTTGAAAAGTGATCTAGGGTTTGTCCCTAAGAATCTTTTGCTAGAAAGATGGAACTTGGAACCCTAGGACTAACAACGTAAGCCTAATGTAATCAGGATTAGATTGTTTCGTGACTCTATTTGATGGGTAGAATAGTCCCATAGTTCGATGCGACACTTGTGTAACAAGTGCAGAGTCCTATGATCTTGTGATTGGATCACAAGGGGATGGCCAATTCTAGAAATGAGGTTGGCCGACTCTTATGCAAGTTATTTTGCAAGAGGATGAATAATCATCCTAATATTTATTTTTGGGGTAAATATAATTGCTTAGAGCAAATGACAAACCAATAAAGTGGAATAACATATGAACTTAAGGTATTGACCAAGTCAGGTTAGTAGGGTACGGCCCTAACCCAGGATATAGGGGATCTTTCCAAGTCGCAATTGATCCCGGATCGAGTGTTGGATGCATTCGAAAAGAAGCATTTGCTCCTTAACAGTTGGCGAAAAATAACGACCAATGGAAATGATTATGCTTGTAACAATTTTGAGAGCACTGTTTTTCTTTGTTTGCTCAAAGAATTAAAGGATGAAAAGATATCTAATGCTTCAGGTTGAAGGCCTGAAGGGAGAGGCAGCTTCAGTTACCCTCGACTGCCTGCCTAACCCTAACCAAGGGGGTTGTTAACCGCGCCAGGAAGGTAGATCAAACTCGCCGCGAGAGGTCTCTTTGTTGAGCGCTACTTGGAGCAGGAGGACGCCTGGGTGCCAGGGGGGGCTCTGGCCATAAATCCCTTGCCTTCCGGGCCCTATAGAAGAGACTAATGTGACTCGGGATTGGATCTCGAGGCCTGCATACTAGTCTACGGGAAAAATCTTGGATTGGTAATCCTTGTGGATTGCTGAATAGCCTTCGGGTGGATTGTGGATAAGCCTACGAGTTGGACTTTATATATTTCAAAGATAAATATGATAACCTATTAACAAGGAACTTGTTTGACTTTTTTTTTTCTATGTCAAGTGATATGATTACGTGAAAGAACCAGCGCCTAATGGGCTAATTAAAGAAGCTGATTGATACATGTCCAACTAAATGTGTTAGGTTATTAAACAACTAAAACAACCTGAGGAAAGTGCGGTGGATGTGGCCATAGATCGGTTCTATGGATGGGTGGTCTCGGTTGGCCAGGAACTTTTCTCAAATCACAATGGACAGCAGGAAGATCGTCAAAGAACACGAATAACAAAAGTGTTAACCTAGAGTTATGATTGATCCCGATTTACACTGTTTTAGGAAAACGGAATGGGACTATGCCTTATGGCAGAGAGGTTGAGCTTTGCATCCCTCTCGTTTCCCATTCTCCTTGAACCAACTGTAGTGTGAATCCGCTTCGGACCTAGCGTTTCTATGTAAAGTAGTTCTCTTGGGTTCAACGCTAGTTACCATTAGGAAATGACCAATAAGAAAAACCCTAATTCAGGTCAGTCCTAAGTGGGAACGATCAAAATACTTCCGCTACATGGCAGATGTGAAAAGCCCTAAATCGCAAACCCTATAACATTCCATGGGAGTGCCGGGCGGAGCTTTCTAGACACCCTTTTCGATGGACTGCCAAGACATGTCATGAAGATAACAAATGGACACGTTACAGTTGGTATCAGAGCCAACCAACAACAGAATTGTTTTTATGAAATCTTGATGAGATAAAGTAAAGCAAATGTTGCTGTCCAAACATTTCCTTACTTCCAATGCTGTCTTGCAGAACTATGAAGCATGAAACAGGTTCTTGGTATTTCGAGTCATGTTTATGACTGCGATGCATTTCCCTCATTACCGACAAAGGGTTGAGATGATGAACATCCTAGAAAGAATCTATAATCCATCGCCTTTGTACATGGAACGAAGATGGACGGGTGCATTAGGAATCTACTATATAGCTGCCCACCGGTTTGCATATCTATAGACCAACTTAAAGAGGATTAAGTGGTTGGAAGACCTAAAAGTTGTGAAGCTGTTCATTTTTTGTGAAAGCTCACGTAAACTCAACTTTACATATTCGAGGTCAAAGGGTTGAGATGAACTCATATGTATATGAGTAAGTAACCCGTGTGATCCCCACCGACGACAGAATTAAAGTGTTGGGGCACCATGAAAAGAATAGGTTTCAAAGGAAAGGATACCCTGAACTTCCAATGACTTACCAATTCCTGAAGATCCGTGACCCGAAACCATACTATTATACAATTCCTGTAGATAAATGTAATACAACATTATTCTCCCCAAACTAAATGTAACAGTTGGCTTATCATCGCAAGAAATGTTGTATTCTGAAAGGGCTATGCCTATATAAATACAAATAAGACTTCTTTTTATAAATGTCTGATTGTGCATGAGAATTGATCAAAAGTTAAGTGGTTAGATTTCTTGGTTGATAGTGGAATTGAATATGTAATATAAATCAATAACGATTATTATATAATAACGTTGAGAAACCTTTATCCAGGCACAACCCCAGGTCTAGGTTTCTAGTTTGCCTCCTATATCAAGTACTGCTATAATCCAGGAGAAGAAGTTTCTTCTCAATCAGATTAAGCCACTTGAATTTGACGGGAGAGGTAGGTCCGTCCAAGAAGATGATAAAATTTGGATTGAATCCATGGAGGATTACTTCGAAGCAGTCGGTATTGCACCTGCCAATCAGGCTATGCTCGCCAAGCTGAAGCTCAGCGGCGAAGCCAAGCTTTGGTGGAAGCAATGGTGTAGGGATCAAGGGAGGATCCGTTACCTAGGAGAAGCTAAAGAAAGCCGTGCAGGGAAGATACTTACCACCTGCATATCGCACATAGAAAATGAATGAGTTGTATGAGGTAAAACAGTTGGGACTCACTCTTGACGCATACTGCTCTTAATTCATCTCACTTTTAAAGTATGCGCCACAGATAGACATGACACAGCAGGTGTCCAAATTTTTTGCTAGTTTAAATCCACCAATAAATACCCATCTCGAATCTATGCGTCCATCAGATCTTCAGGATGCACTCATTTGAGCTGCACCTATAATTTAGGAGGTGCAGTCTAGACCAAGGGGTAACAAAACCTAGTCTTATAATGACCCAAACAGAGGAGCATTCAGACCTCAGATGAAGAGAGTTCAAGGTCAGAATCAGGGACAAAGAAAGAAAGCAAGGACTAATAACGTCAACAACTTTGTTCCTACTCAAAGGAATGGCCCAAACCTTCATTGTTTCCACTGCAACGAGCCCGATCACTTCAAGAGGCAATGTCCCAAACTTGGAGGAGGACATCGCCAAGCACCTTTCCAAGGAATGGGCTGTGGTCAAGGGGCCGCTACTCGAGGTAGAGGAAGAACCCCTTGCGTTGCCAATAGGCAAATGTGCGAATAAGAAGAAGATCTGACCATGGAAGCAGAGTTTGAAAGGGCGACAGTCCATGCCGCTCTATACAAGAAAGGCCCAAATCGCCAGTTCTCGGTGATTCAGACACCGCTAGACTATCAACGTAAAAGTTTCAAGACCTTGATTGATTGTCTTAGTACACATTCCTTTATCTCACCAACTTGTGCAAAAAGAATAGGAATAGCCACAGTAGAAGCACCTACCTTGCTTGTGGAATTGGCAAATGGTGGTGATGTTACGTGTACCAAGCAAACTGCTAAGGCGGAATTATTTCTGGGAGGAAAAATGACTTCAATCAAATTCAGAGTCATGAATTTAGGTATCCATAAGTGTCTACTCGGAATGGATTTTTTTAAGCCTAATGACGCCCACATTCATTGTGGAAAGGGCCAAATTTCCTTTCGAAACTCTGAAGGGGAATTGGTCACAACTCAAGGTGAGGCTGGAGTGCCAAAAATCCAATTGGCCAAAGCATCTCGGATCATAAAAGGAGTCAGAAAAGGATTACCTATCTACTTAATTAAGCTCAACAAGTTAGATCAGAAGCAAGAGTCTAGTAAAGGACCTTTTTGGCAAAAGGAAGACATGGATGTATTCCCTGAAGACAGAACTCCCGCCTCAAAGAGAAGTGGATCATGAGATTAAGCTAGTACTAGGAGCTACGCCAATCGCAAAGAGACCTTATAGAATGTCCATACCAGAAGCAATTGAGCTAAAGGAACAACTCAAGCAACTGCTAGATCAGGGCTACATCCGTCCTAGCAGTTCACCATGGGGAGCTCCAGTATTGTTCCAGAAAAAGAAAGATGGAACACTTCGACTATGTATTGATTACAGAGGATTGAGTCAATCAACAGTCAAGAACAAGTACCCTATTCCTAGAATAGATGAGCTTCTTGATCGTCTTCAAGGTGCAAAGATCTTCTCCAAGATTGATCTCAGGTCAAGTTACTATCAGATAAGGATCAAGGAAGAAGATATCCCCAAGACAGCCTTCAATACAAGATATGGACACATTGAGTTTCTAGTTATGTCCTTCGGCTTACGAATGCACCTGCCACCTTCAATAGGTTAATGCAGGATATTTTTAGGCCATATCTTGATGACTTCGTACTCGTCCTCTTCGACGACACTCTAGTCTATTCTAAACAGGAAGAAGATCATGAACCCCAACTTCAGATTGTCCTTGAGACAATGAGGTCACATAAGCTATATGCTAAAATGAAGAAGTGTGCATTCTTCAAGCATCAGATTGAATATCTGGGATTCATAGTATCAGCGGAAGGAATCTCAGTGGACCCAGCCAAGGTCAGAGATGTGCTAGAATGGCCAATACCAACATCTGTTAAAGAAGTACGCAGCTTTCTTGGATTCACAGGATGGTATAAGATCTTCATCAAAAACGATGCTTTGATTGCAACACCTCTGACGGACTTACTGAAGAAGAAAGCTTCCATTGCATGGTCAACTCCCGAACAAACTAGCTTCGATGGGTTGAAGCAGAGTTTGGTATCAACACCTATCCTAAATCTTCCACACCTCAATAAGGAGTTGGAGGTAGTAACTGATGCTAGCACACTTGCTTATTGAGTTGCCAATGCACTCAGTCGCAAGGCATTCCTTAATTCTCTAATCTTGCAAAATCCATCAACAGTTAGATCTCTAGCCACAAAGGTATCTATGCCAAACAATCCAATACTTCAGTTAGCTGGAGAGGAAGCATGCCATGATCCAGCCTATCAAATGATGCTAAGGGAAATCTCTATCAAGGATCAGGATCAAAAGCTGCAGGCTAAGTATCATGAATTCTCTATCAACAATGGACTTGTCTACTATAGAACGAGGCTATGCGTACCGGCAAGCCAGTCACTTGAGCAGAAGATATTGTGGGAAGCTCATGATTCCCCTTTCTCAGGTCATCCTGGCTGTGCCAAGACTCTCAATGCAATTGGGAAGAGCTACCATTGGGAGAGGCTTAAAGGTGACGTTCTCAAATATGTCATCGAGTGTTTGTCTTGTCAACGTACCAAAGCCGAACATGTCAAGATGCCAGGGAAGCTACAATGGCTTAACATTCCCCACATGAAATGGGAATTCATCAGTATGGATTTTGTTGTTGGCCTACCCTAAGTTCAGGGAGGATACAACTCCATCATGGTTGTGGTTGACATGCTTACTAAGATTACACACCTTATTCCAGTGAAGACAAACTATAAAGCCTCGGACATTGCAAGATTGTTTATCAAGGAGATATTCAAGATACATGGACTACCAAGAAGAATCGTTAGTGATCGTGATTCTCTCTTCACATCACACTTCGGGAGAGCCATCTTTGAAGCCATTAGAACTCAACTCTGTTTTAGCACAGCTTACCCTCCCCAAACAGATGGCCAAACAGAGCGAGTCAATCAAGTCATCGAGGATATGCTTAGGGAAAACTGCTGTTGTGAGCCAAAAAGGTGGATTCAATACTTACCTTTGGTTGAATTTGCCTACCATGCTTCTTACCAATAAAGCATTCAAATGACCCCTTTTCAAGCATTGTATGGTCATGACTTTCGAAGTCCCCTAAACTTCTCAGATCCAACCTTGAGGGTTGAAGCTTCAAGGTAGATGTTGGAAGAGATGGATGACCAAATAAAGTCAATAAGATAGGACATCCAAGCTACC
Organism: Lygodium microphyllum; assembly: GCF_053477565.2. NCBI lineage: Eukaryota > Viridiplantae > Streptophyta > Polypodiopsida > Schizaeales > Lygodiaceae > Lygodium > Lygodium microphyllum. The sequence continues at coordinate 37,708,860 of NC_141150.1, forward strand.
AAGGATAGACAGAAGGCCTACGCGGATTTGAAGCATCAAGATAGAGTCTTCGAAGAAGGAGACATGGTCTTCATTCGCGTAAGCCCTAAGAAGAGTTCCCTATCCTTAAGTGATTTCAAGAAGCTATGTCCAAGGTATTGTGGACCATACAAGATCCTCAAGTACCTAGGACCTAATGCTTATAAACTCCAACTCCTTGAGTACCTAAAAGCTCATAATGTATTCCATATCAGTCTATTGAAGAAGTATGTACCGAATCCTGACCATGTACTTGATGAACAACAAGTTGTAATGCCTAGTCAAGGAGTCCTTGAACTAAGGCCTGATGTTAGAGAAAGAAAACTCAGATCCAAAACCTTGAGAGAATGCCTTGTCCAGTGGAAAGATTATCCTGAAGAGGATGCCAGTTGGATAGATGAAAGCACTCTCAACCATCAATATCCCCAGTTTATCTCGAGATGAGGACATCTCCATTCCTCCAAGGGAGAGAGAGTGTGACATATCGAACTTCCAACAACACGTGAACCCTCTTTTTGTAAGGATAATTCTTTAGATAAAAGGAAATGTTTTTTAATAAATTCCCCTCTCCTCCAGCCGACTATCAAGCTGGAGGAAGAGGGAAATAGCATGTGTAGGCAAGCTCCTTGCTGGAGCTTGCCTAGGCTATGGGTCATGTGGCTTGACACGTGGGGGGAGGGAAGATCTTATCCCCTCCCCTATTTAACCAAGGGGGTGTGCAGGCTAAGGGAGGTCACCGCGTGCTGTTGCTGTGAAGAGAGAGGTTGAAGATGTCGCTGCTAAGCCGTCAGGGTGGTCGTGAAGAGGGAGAGCCATGAAACGGCCAAGGATAAGAAAGGGGGAAGACAAGCATTGGCTGCCGTGCACCCAGAGGGAGCCACCGCCTGACTGCCAAGAGGGTGAGGAGGTGATCTTTGTGTCGCCGCTAAAGCCGTATGCCACGCTACTCCTGTCCATTGCATCACCGCGCTTGGGGAAGTTATTCCTCCCCCCCCATGTGCAGAAGCTCTCTGAAGCTTCTAGAAGCTTTTAAGGGGGCTTCATAAGCCCCTTTCCCCCCCATAAAAGGTTTTACCCTTAGGCCCCCTTTCCTATAGCCTTTAAGATTACCCCCCACCCCCTCTAGAATTTCCCCCTTAGGGCTCTATAAGCCCTTTTTCCCCCAAATTCTCCTTGGAGGGCCTTAAAAGGTCTTTAAGCCCCTTCCCCCCAAAAGAAAGCTTTACCTTAAAAAGGCCTTCACATGACCCTTAAGCCCTTCATCCGACCCCCTCAAATTTCCCCTAAGAGTTCCCTTAGGCCCTTTTTATACCCTTTTGTTTACCCCCTTACAATGAGAAGATAGGGTTTTAAGGGTCTTTTGAAACTTTTTTTTCCCCATACAAAAGCCCTCGTAAGGGTTTCTACACCTTTTATTCCCCGTTCCTGTGAGTCTTTAAAAAGGCCATTAAGCCTTTCCCATGGCTTTAATGGACCTTATTTGCGAAAGATTGTGAAACACCCCCTTTCCGGTTTGGAACCCTTCTCGTGGTTTCTCCCCTCCTCCACAAGTATCCCTTCGAAGAGCTGCTACAAAAGGAAAGAACATAAGACTCATAAAGGACGGTGGTATTTCAAATAGGGAATTCCCAAAGCTACATCCACGATGGAAAGGCTGCATTCGCAATGCCTCCTTAGAAAGCCCAAGTCGCAGCCGCAGGAGGATCGTCTCCTAGCATCCACGTGGACATCTCACCACAAGTCCAGGTTTTCCTTCCTAATTTTTATTTTTTCGTTGCTATAATTCAATCACGCGTAGATGAGTTTTGGAAATAGGATGCATTTCCCATCTTAAATATTTTAGTTAGTTTAAAAAGGTTAGCTTACAACGGACAAGTTCAGCCGTTAGTATTTCCAAGAAAATGAATAAAAATAAAGTGAGCAAAAAATTGATATGCATTTAGTTTTTGTGCATTCAATAAATTGAACCTAGATAATTGTCCATAGTTACAAAACGGAGTTAAGATAATGCACTCCGTTTAAGGATGGAAGTATAAAATCATGTCGCATTATTAGGCCATATCTTCTTCGCAATGAGTCATCATGGGAAGTGGTAAGAATCCATGGGAAGGTGCAAGGCATGAAATGATTCCTAAGTTGCATAAATTGGTCAATTATCATTTTTCAACTGCGTAATTATTAGAAAAAGGTTGCTTGTTTAGCATGAATCTTGTTCGCAAGTTATATGATGAGTAATTGGAATTAGGTTATGACCTAACCTATGCTTGATCTTAAATCAATAAGTTAAGGGTTGAAAATCAATTTACGCATAGTCAACGAGTCATGTGTTTATGGAAATGATAGCATAATTATCATCATGAATTAAACAAATTAGCATAAACCTAAAGACCTAAACCGCACAGTACTCATTTTAGAAGGAGTTAATTCAATTCCAAAGAACTAACTAGGATTTAATACGTGACCTAGTCGCACGTATTTCCAAAATCGAAACTCCTATACCCTAAATACTTGCCCACATTCACCAAATGTAGGGACAGCAGAACATACTTGAAAAGTAAGAATCTTTTGCTAAAAAGATGGAACTTGGAACCCTAGGACTAACAACGTCAGCCTACTGTAATCAAGAATAGATTGTTTTGTGACTCCATTTGATGGGCAGAATAGTCCCATAGTTCGATGTGACACTTGTGCAACAAGTGCAGAGTCGTATGATCTTGTGATTGGATCACAAGGGGATGGCCAATTCTCCGAATGAGGTTGGCAGATTCTTACGCAAGTTATCTTGCAAGAGGATGAATAATCGTCCTAATATTTCTTTCTGGGGTAAAGATAATTGCTTAGAGCAAAGGACAAACCAAGAAAGTGGAATAACATATGAACTTAAGGTATTGACCAAGTCGGGTTAGTAGGGTATGGCCCTAACCCAGGATATAGGGGATCTTGCCAAGTCACAATTGATCCCGAATCGAGTGCTGGATGCATTCAGAAAGAAGGATTTGCTCCTTAGTAGTTGGCCAAAAATAACAACCAATGGAAATGATTGTGCTTGTAACAGTTTTGAGAGCACTGTTTTGCTTTGTTTGCTCAAGGAATTAAAGGATGAAAATATATCTAATGCTTCAGGTTGAAGGCCTGAAGGGAGAGGCAGCTTCAGTTACCCCCGACTTCCTACCTGACCCTAACCAAGGGGGTTGTTAACCGAGCCAGGAAGGTGGAACGAACCCGCCGCGAGAGGTCTCTCCGTTGAGCGCTACTTGGAGCAGGAGGACGCTTGGGTGCCAGGGGGGCTCTGGCCGTAAATCCCTCGCCTTCTGGGCCCTGCACAAGAGGCTAACGTGACTCGAGATTGGATCTCGAGGCCCGCATACTAGTCTATGGGCGGAATCTTAGATTGATAATCCCTATGGATTGTTGGATAGCCTTGGTGCGGATTGTGGATAAGCCTACGGGCTGGACTTTATGTATTTCAAAGATAAATATGATAACCTGTTAACAAGGAACTTTTTTGACATTGTTTTTCTATGTCAAGTGATATGATTATGTGAAAGAATCAATGCCTAACGGGCTAATTAAAGAAGTTAATTGATACATGTCCAACTAAATGTGTTAGGTAATTAAACAACTAAAACAACCTGAGGAAAGTGTAGTGGATGTGGCCATAGGTCCGTCCTACAGATGGGAGGTCCTGGTTGGCTGGGAACTTTTCTCAAATCACGATGGACAACAGGAAGATTCGTCAAAGAACGCGAACAACAAAAGTGTTGACCTAGAGTTATGATTGATCCCAATTTACGCTATTTTAGGGGAACAGAATGGGACTATGCCTTATGGCAGAGAGGTTGAGCTTCTCATCCCTCTCGTTTCCCATTCTCCTTGAACCAAGTGCAATGTGAATCTACTTTGGACCTAGCGTTTCTGCATAAAGTAGTTTTCTTGGGTTTGATGCTAGTTTCCGTTAGGAAATGACCAATAAGCAAAACGCTAATTCAGGTCGGTCCTAAGTGGGAATGGCTGAAATACTTCCACTACATAGCAGACGTGGAAAGCCCTAGATCGCAAACCCTGTAACATTCCATGGGAGTGCCTGGTGAAGCTTTCTAGACACCCTTTTCAATGGACTGCCAAGACGTGTCATGAAGATAACAGATGGACATGTTACAGCATCCACCTATGCTTATAAGTAGCCTTTGTGCATATATATATATGCATAGACATATGCATACACTACACATATGCGTATGTATAGATGTATGCATATCCTATACGCATATATGTGCATATGTACATAGGTATGCATAGTGTATGAATATATGTGTGTCTATGCATATATATATGGTCCTATGCATACGTATATGCATAAACTATGCATATATAGTGCAAGCTAAGCATAAGCACAATCAAAGGCCACACACATATATATGTATAATAAGCTACCCAAATGTAGATATCCATATAGATTACACACACACATGTAGATATATAGGCTATATACACACACACACATATGTGCACATAGGTGTATGCGTAGTCTATGCTTGGGTAGTTCACTATATGTATACCCTCTATATCACGTGCATTCAAGGCCTATTTATCAATATCCTAATCTTCAGTTTCTCCTTAATAAAATATATCCCTTTTTTGTTCAATCTATAAGTAACCCCTTTATATAGGACCCTTCTATATGTTAAAAATGTGTAAAGATTATATTTTAAAAATCCCTTATGTTGACTCCACATGATACATACATATATTTATGATTGACCTCCTCGGGAGTCTATCCATATACATATGCAAATACACATACACATACACATAGACAAAGGGTGCACACTAACATAGGTACACATATGTGTGGGATATGCAAACACACATATATACACATAGGCTATGGACATGCATATATGTATATACATATGGATATGATATAAAGAAAACATATGTATATGCATGCATAGCCTATATAAATGTGTATGTATGTGCATAGACATATACATACAAACACAAGTAAGCACTACCCAATAACTTTATACTAACTACTTACCCCAAATCTAATATTTTGGATTTTCCCAAATACGTCACTAACTGTGCCACCATGTCAAATAGTAATCTCCTCGTAGTAGTACTATACAACTTAGGGATTAAATACTTTGCCACCCCCATCTAAACAAATTTAACATCACACACATTAGCTCTACACATCCTCTCATATATCACCAAACTATCGTACAATGCCAACCAATGGTTTGGATACCCTCACCCAATCAACCATGGTCTAATAAACCATAAGTATGAAAAAACTAAACCAAACATCAAATTGAATATAGATACTCATTGTTTTAGTAGTATGATGATGAGTTTCATCCTAAATACATAAGAAATCAACCATTTTTTTTATAAAAGACAATCAATAATCTCAATTAAAAAAATTTAAATAACATGTTAAGCATATGGAAATACATGTGTTAATAATCCAATCAAACTGTGCATTCAGTAAGTTCAGAACATGTTTAACTAAACATCAAATAGCCCATAAGCAAAAACTTAGAGCAACACATGTGCACTATGATACTTTAGCATTATATATCTCAAGGCTAAATATGTTTAATACCACATAAGAAACATGATAATACTTGTAGTAATATGCAACTTCAAATACCCTCAAGTAAACTAGCAAACATTGCATTGACATAGACAACAAACAATGTGTTTTCATAGTAGCAACAACCTTGTAAATCCTCATTGTGAGAGGGCCACATACATTTGTGAACACAATAAAGCTAAGAGATTCACCTTAAGAAACAAAGGCCTTGTAATCTTCAATTGCTAGCAAGTGTTCTCTCTATTATAAGTCATCTTTTAAGCTCTCTCTCTCTCTCTCTCTCTCTCTCTCTCTCTCTCTCTCTCTCTCTCTCTCTCTCTCTTTGTGTTTGATTTTTATTTGAGTTTCATCTTTTCATTCAATAGAGAAAGCTATAAATAGTGTCTTCGGGTTTTAAAATAGATGGCATGGCTAATTGTGCATGGAAAAATTTAGCAAAATGTACATTTGAGTGTCTTTAAATCAATGTTTTTTAAAGCTTATTCCATACATTTTTACACATGAATTTACATGGTATTTTAGATGTGCCCACTAATGTGCATCACACCTCTACATCTCTGCTCTAATTTTGTTGTACTGATTTTATAACACTTATCCTCAATTTTATTCAATGTGCATGCTTTCATTTGGTGTTACAATAAGATTGGGCAACCTTTCTGAGTATACAAAATCCAAATTACATAAAAACATTCAAGTATATGCCAAATGTGGAGCTCAAAGGACTTGTTGATTCAATGATTTCACAATAACATTTTGTTCACAAACAAGCTAGAAAGGGCAAAGGACATATGTACAGGATATCATTTTTTTAACACAATAATACAACTTTGTCCTTCACCTCTCTAGCTCTCCCTGTCCTTTCATGGTTGCCAGTCAACTCTTTCGTCCTTTCCTATCTTTCTCTCTCTACTTCTAATCTTCTCTCTCCTCGTCTAGACATTCTCTCCCCTTTACACTCTTCCTCTCTCTTTTCTACAATTTTTCCTCCTCTTCCTCTCTCCTTTCAACTCCCTTCATTAGCACAACTTTGCCTTTGATTCATTTTTAATTATTTTCTAAGTCTATTTTCTCCATTTTTCAAATGGAAAATCCATAAATCTTCAAGTACATCAACTATAGGCATGGCAAGAAACATGTGATAGACCACTGGTCTCGCAAGTCAAAAGAACATCAGACGTGGAAGCATTAATAAAATCTTGTACTAAAGCTGGAGGCTAGCCAACCACCACTAAAGATAGCAACACGTTTTTCCATTCTAAGCCAATTTTGAAGGTATTTTGGACAAAAGAGAGGCAATAGGAGTTAGAGAGAACTTAAAGAGGGTTACTTTTGAAGGCAAACCATTCCTTTCCTCTTTCCAAGCTCTCTTTCAAGCTTTCATGGAAATCCTTTGTCTCTAACTTCATTTTCTTTCAAGATCCTTCTCTTCTTGGGCAATGGAATGTGTAGAGGGGTTTTATGACATCATACATATCAAATAGAGTAGCATTATTGATGGCTTGAAGAGGCTTTAAGGTTAGATATTTGTTTTTCCTCCTTTTTCTTCAAGCTTTCTTTCCAACATCCATGTTGATTTCAGCAATCCTTCATGAGGTGCAAGTGGGAGGTTTAATGGCAAGATGCAACATCAACTTATGCATTTGTGAGGACAACAAGGATCCTCACCCTTCTATCATTTTAGGGATCAGCAAGTGTGGAGTCAGGCATGAAGATGGTAGAGAGTGATCAAGAAACAAACTCTATCTACAAGCTTGAAGATTGAAGGATCCATCTTGCAAGATAAGTGGCATGTTGTCCTTATCTTGAAAGACATGGTAGCATCTCTACATTCCATCGTTTAACATAGTGCTCTAGAATGTCTACATAGTATTTTATAGTCTACAACAACAACATAGGGCTGATTTTGAAGTCAATGTCTACATATCATTGTGCTTGGAGTTTCTCTTGTATGGAATCCTTTTCTTTCTGTGGTGTTCCAACAAGTGGGGTTGCAAGATGCTCAAAAAAGGGAGCCATCTCTTTATCCAAGAAGAAGGGCAGAGGGTTCTTCCTATCAGAGTCTTGTTCCTATAGAAGCACCTCAAATGCATCCTTGACATGCTCCTACAACATGAATGCTTTGATCTTGCTGAGATCTTCCTCAAAAATAAATGAAGAGGCCTTCAATCAGGTAGATAGACATGCGATTATAGGTTGTATAGCTGAACCTACTATGAAGGGGAGGCAAAGGTTGCAAGCATTTTAAAGTCATTCATGATGATTTGGGGTTTCCATCTATATTCTCTGCCATGATTGTGTTGCCACAAGCAATAGTAGCATAAAAAGCCAAATTCTAAAAAGGATCAGCCAACTACTTCCTCTAGCAGTAGTCGTGCTAATTATGTGGAGGGATATCTTCATGAGCATAGGGAACATGAAGTAGATGCAGTAGGTTGTTCCAATGATTCCTTGGCATTGATTAATTGTAGATCAAAAGCTCCCATTCTTGATTCAAGCCTTGAGAATGGAGTTAATATTGCTGGGGGATAGGTGCTTGCAAGCTAAATAAGTGTAAGAAGGCTTCATCATCTCTTTTCTCATCAAACATGCTTGAAAGCCATGGTTTAGATGCAGCAAAAGAACCTAGAATTGTTGATGTGAACGTCTTGCAAAGTATGTTGGTACTAAACCAAGACTAAGGAGCATTTATCATCACATTGAACCAATAGAGCATTTGAGGATTCTTCTTTGCACAATATAGTGCAGATTAATATAGAAAGATATGGCTATGATTTCAACTTGAGCACACAAAATATTGAAGGAGTGTTAATTCAACAGAAGGGCAAACTCAATGCTTACTTGCCTAAGGTATTTCTACTAGAATCTGAGAAAACAACAAGACATGAAGAGTATCAGGGGAATCAGTTCTCAGCTTTACATTACCATAACTCCCTTGATGTGCTTCCACCTCTAATATATGAAAAAATTTTAAAAAGAGAAAGCAAGTGACAATTAGTAGAGCTCATGTGCTTTTAGAGGAGTTTTTGAGAGAGCCAATTCTTAGTAACCAACTTCCCATAATCAACCCTACAATAAAACTGAGGATTGAGTGGGTCCATACCTACTAAAATATCTAAAGATCATCAACCCTACAATTGAAGATTCAGTGATTCCATACCTACTATGACATCTGAAGATCATCAACCTTGCAATTGAGGACTCAGTGGGACCATATCTACTGCAAATTTTGAAGATCATCAACCCTACAATAGTTGAGTAGTTAGTAGGAACTATACTTGCTACAACAACTAAAGATGTAGAGATTGCTATTCACACCTTTCTCATATTCTAGCTCATCCTAAAGCTCCTTCACATTCTATAGCACAATCTAAGGCCCATAACGTTGTTCTGAAGACTTTATGTTGTCTGGTTCTTGCTTGATACAATCATGATCTATTGTAACATCACATTGAGCTCAACTCTTCACTCTTCTTCATTTCTTCCATAAGTTTCTTTCTCAGTGCCTCAATTTCCATGCCTAAAAGCTTCTCATGCTACTCTCAAGCATTACCTTCTTGATAATAAGGTAGCCTTGGTAGTAACCCTAGCAACATCTAACTCTACATGCTTTCCTTAAAGAGAGCTTTGACACTTTCCATAGAGGAGGAGGAAATTAAACTTTAGGTCTCCTATTCATGTAGCAAAATTGAACAAATTGATCTTTTGATAATCAATGAGATTGATCTAGCAGATGCAAATGCAGTGAGCTTGGTCAACAATAGCTACACAAAATACAAAGCTCATCACACTTGAGAGAACATTTCAAAGGCTCATTGCAATGTGTGGTCATCTTTTAGCAATCTGTGATCATCATTGGGAGAGGTTTATTGAACCTCAAATTAGAAAATGCAACTTAAGGGAATATTTCTTCAAAGGTCTCATTTAGAATTAGAGAGGGCATCTCAAGGAACTGGAGAAATGGTTGTTGATTCCAACACGTTATATCATCTAGAGCACAAGTTGATCTTGATCTTGCATGGAAAAATGAAGCATCCTTGATCTTTAGCTATTGTTAGCATGATACAATTCCATCTAGCATAATAGAATACTATAGACTATTTTGATGCGAAATTAACTCCATGTGTACATTAGCAACTTGGATTTCCAATTCAAGAACCTCCTCTCATCAAGGGAAAAGTGAAGCATTAGCAAACAGAAGCCATTGAAGTAATTTCTTGGCAAGCTAGAGATCAATCAAAGAGTAGAAAATTTTGAAATTTGAGCCTCTCTATTGAATTCGAAAAATTTGAAGGCAAATTACAGGAGAATTTTTTATGCCCTTTATATAGTTTCTTGGAATGCAAACTAGAGGTCCCACATGCAAATTTACTCATGTGCTTTTTCTCCAACTCTCTATACAAGCATAATTGAAATCTTAGTTTTTCTAGAAAAAGATGTTTGTGGCATTGAAAGCATCATGAGACCATTGACAAGGAGTACTCCTATGGTTTTGTCCAACCAACTCAAATTGACTTTCATTAACCCAAACCTATACAAATAGATTTTTGTGGCATTGAAAGCATCAAGAGGGAGACCACTAACAAGGAGGGGTACTCCTATGATTTTGTCCAACCAACTCAAATTGACCTTGATTAGCCCAAGTATCTACAATGTGGCCTCCCACATAGATTGGCATGCATCCTAAAATACCCAGTAGAGGCTTGCACTTCAAATTTGGTAGAAGTTGTCCTTGATCTTTGAGTAATATCTAGCAAATAGTTGGTGCAAGTTGTAGTAGATTCAGACAATCCACATTAGCAATCTCCACACTAGGAATTTTTTTGAATATTGTGGGTTTGATGTGGATGTGAAGGACTGTGTAAATAGTGCCAATTTGTAGGAATAAAGTTGACTATTATAGTTATAGAATTATCTAATGATGCCACACATTTTGTGGGGAACTTCAAGCAAAAGATCTAACCAAGATGCAGAGTGCATGAGCCACTATTTGTAGGGCTGGTGTATTCGTAGGATCAACTTCCTTCATTTTGTTGATGTGTGAGGGGCATCTATGCTCTCACAGCTAGTAGAAAACATGCTTGCTAACTAGCTAAAGCATTCAAGTTTCACTAAGACAAATGAATGATAGTGCATTCAGGGAAGAGAATGTAGACCATGTTGTTTGGACCTAAACTAGTGTATCCACATCCTTTGGTTTAAACTCTCATCAGAGAAGCATATTTCTACTTCAACTCCATTTATGCCATTTGTGCTTTATCAGTAGTAATAATTACTTCTGGTTATAATTGCAAGAAACAACATTAGCAAATTTTTAACAACAATAGTGGGCTATGATGGAGCAGATGCCTCAATAAGCATATCACTCACATAGTTTTGCTCATAATCCTGTGCTATAAGGGAATATTATGAGGATAATAAAAGAATTGGAATTCAATAAGCCTATTTCTGACATAGCTAGCATGATTTATATATTGGAATGTGAACTTATGGATTTTGATAAAACCATAATGACCACTAAAGTGATCGATGCCATTCGGATAGAATGAGAACTTGCCAAACACTTGACATCACATATAGATCAGTTGGTACAACCATGCATCTTTGAATCTCTCATCAATCTTTATGGTAATGTTATTTCACAAGAGTGTTTAGCCCATGTACATAACAAGAATATGTTGGTTGCATTGATTACTATGGCTAATATAGCAACTCAACAAGACTTATTGCAATTCTTACTCAATTTGCACAACAATGAGTATAGCCAATAACTCTCTTATGAGCAACATTATATCTATATGGGCAACAATATGACTATGAACAAAAATATGACTATGAGAAGCATTCATTTACTTCTCAGTCACATGCTTATCATGAGTAGCATGGACAACAGTATGATTATTCTATTTCTCATCTACATAGTGATAGTATTGGCAGAATTGTGTTTGTAGCTAGTAGAGCTCGACATTTAACAAGTGATTAGATCAAATAATTTCATGCCCAAATATTATATTATAGATGTGCTAAACTGATGTATTCAAACTACAAAGACATATGGAGAGCAAAGAATGCAATGATATTCTTAGTATTTGAATATTTAGATGATGAAGAGGATGAAGGTATGCCAAGAATCGCGTGATGGGGAGATTTTCTTGAGTTACGGCACCAAACACACACTGTATATACAAGAGGGAGCTCACCCAAGAACACAAGAAGAGAGATGGAGGCCAAAACGTTTTCTTGCTGATTTTTCTTCTTCTTCCCCACACTATACAATGTACAGAAAGTATAGATAAGATACAACATAAAGCAAAGTCACCTTCTAAGTCAAATAGTGCATAAGCGACTACACTAATAGATTGGCGTTATATCTTTTGCTAGCTATAGGTAGGTGTAACAAACTAAATATAATAAGTGATAAGTCAGTGTGGCCATGTGAGTATCATAATGACCACCAACGTGCTAAGTGTAGATGTGCGGACTCATCTAGCCAAGCGGTCCATCATCAATGTCCGCACATGTTGAGCTTGCCATCTCAGCACTCCCTCTCGCCCACAACAGCCTCAGGCCATGGTGCAGTCTGCTTGCAGTCATTGATCTTGACTGGCCCATCAAAGCTAGGTGAAATGCACTTGCCATAGTTCTTTATTGCGCATGCAGCAATACCACATCTGTGGGCAGCAACACTGATCCATGGTTCAAAGGAATAGACCTAGTTATCCTAGGAGGCCGCCCCATACCCTGATCTTCCATCCTTCAGGTGTGGAATGCTAAATTGGATGTCCTCAAAGCACAAGTGCAATACTTAGATCAGGAATATGGATCATAGTTGTAGACGCCCAAAGGTAAGCGAGGCAGAACTAAGGGCTGCATCATCAATTCTGGACTGGCTCCTTTCTCGCCTCCTCAACCTGTCGTATACCCATCTCTACCTTTCATCTAATCATTTTGCTCCAAATCTAATTACATACTAATTCCCTTGTCATATTTCCCAATCACCCGTTCAATACCAATCGGGATAGTATCTAGCGTAATGATAATATGCTTTCCCTTTGAATAATTGACATTCCTCAATGTCATTGCAAACTTCTCTTTAGTTTCTTCATGGCTTTGGTGTGTTTTTTATCCTATTGGAATTTCTATTCTTTTTGTAATAATAATAACTAATACAAATCATCTGCCACATGTGAAAAATGTTGTATTCATATATGAGATAAAAGACGCATGCCTATAAATATTTTTTGACCTCTAAAACATTGGAACAAGTATCTTGCATCCTTATGACCTCCATCTGAAAAATTAGTGAAGACCCAACCTTTTCCATAGTTCTTTTTTTTTCATCACAAGGTTTACCATAGTTAGATGAATTTTTGAATGAAATGGGAAATATCGTTCGAGATCCACCATCCACCAGCACCCCTAGAATAACCTCAAGATGACCACAATAATGTGCCCTTGCCACCACAGACACCAAAGAAGCTTCATCATCACCATACAACCAACACCTCAAAAGATCCTCTAGAAAGCTTGTTGGGATAGTTACTCCCATGCTAGATACCATCTCCTAAGAAGAAATAATGTCAATGTAGCTCATAGGCATACCCAAATCATAGAAAAGTAACATAGCACCATCTCTATCTCACATGCAACTTGCTCCAACTAAAGCGTAGCATGCCATGGACTTCCTTCCTTTAGCCACCTACCAAGGTTTGCCACTATGTTAGATCAATTAGGAGAAACACCACTCATTATCAAAAACATCCCATCATGGACCTAGAGGCAGCACACTCTAGTGTTTCTTTTCACGCTAGAGTATATTTGTGCCAATGAAATATTTTGCTCCATTGCAGCCACTCACTATTCGTATCTAGCTTGGAATGTGTGAGGAGTGCATGCAACCATGGCTATGGAAGCTCCTTCATTAGGGGCTCCCCCCCAAAGGTCCGTAGTTAGATCCTATGCTATCGTAGCAACTTGCAAGGAATCAAAGGCCTTACCCTTATGTGTTGATCACTTGGCCCTTTTATCTAGCAAGATTCTCTCTCTCTCTCTCTCTCTCTCTCTCTCTCTCTCTCTCTCTCTCTCTCTCTCTCTCTCTCTCTCTCTCTCTCTCTCTCTCTCTCTCTCTCTCTCTCTCTCTCTCTCGCTATCTATCTGTCTCTCTCTCTCTAGAGAATCTTGCTAGATTTCCTTCATTTACATTGAAATAATCTCCTATGTTAACATCAAGTGTGATACGTAAAATGCAAGATACTCACATGAATTCTCAAGTTTTTATCATGTAGGAAACCTATGTGGTGATATCCTATTATTGAAAGGTTAGCAGAGGTTGTTGCAAGCTACTTTCTTTAACTAGAAACGGGTTGAAATAAAGGCCTATTGCAATATATCATACCAAGAATCATCGCATGCAAGTCACAACCAAATAGAAAGTGTAGAACGAATAGAAGAGCATCCTTAGACGAGAAATTGAAGAAGAAGATATGATAAAATCCATTTCTTTAATGTGTAAACTATGTGATGCAGTTGTGAAAAGACTCCATATCATATCTCTATACAGTGAGCATGCCAAAAATGTCAAATAAATTAATCAAACATGTATCAAGAAGATATGCCATATTCATTTCAGTGATTTAGGCTATGCTTGATGATCCATTGGGGCTTTTCTTAACATTAATCCTATAATTGTTTGGGACAAGAATGTGCAAAGGAGGAGAAACTTGCGAAGGTAGATGCTCATCACACTCAAACAAGCATGCACACACAAAATCACACAAAATGTGAGATTTGATGTGGAAACTAGTAATTGAGGGGGGGGGGGGGGGGGGGGGGTTATCACTATCTTCCCATGAAATATTTCACATTCATCTTGAAGAATGCTTTTTGATTGGTTCTTCTCAAGTGTATATTTGTTTCACTTAATTTCATATAGTCAACTTAATTTCCCACGTAATGTTCTTGGTTGATTGGTGCTTCTCAAGTATATGTTTGTTGTAGTTGATTTCATGAAGTCAAGTACATATTCTTAGGGATGCTTTGTGAGTCTAGTCATCGCTACGATCAACAAATCAAGGCTTGAGTCTTCTTTGACATTATGTGGCATTCGAAATGCTACAAATATTGAATGGTCTTCTTGGAGCTTTGAGAAACTATTGGGCATTGCTGAGCTACCACATGTGGGAAGTTGTTTTCTTCTCCCACACTTCATAATTGTTGAACCTTCTTTGTGTTGTCTTCAAGGCACATCTAGTCTATGTGTTAGACTTGAGTATTCATGGTTCTAGCATCAATCACTTATTACTATAGTATTTATTAAGTATCAAGAGGGGGTGCTAGAAATGTCCATATAATCTCAAATAATCCATTAAATGCCACTATTGTGTTTCATATAGATACCATTTTATTTTTTATCTCCATCACTTCCTAAGTGACTATTTGTATTTGCTCTCTCAAACATTACCTTCATAGTCAAATATTCTTTGATTTTTGTCTCTAAGTCTTCTATCTTTAAGTGAATAATGAGATCATTCTAGTCTAATACAACTTGTAACATAACTCCTTCATAATCATGATATGGCCAATTGAGATGAATAAAGATGCATATGGAAAAAATCGAGAAGAAGAGCATAGAAGAAGTTCACTTGATTATCATTTAGATTATATATATGTTAAATTGTAGATATGCCTTGCTTGGACACCCTAAAAGTTTCTATTTAGAAAACTCTTAAAGAAATGCCTTTCTCAATAAAACCAAATTTTACGATGTGCTAGGACTCACAAGCTTTCTTTCTAGAAAATCCATGCTCAATTTGAATTTCTGTGTCAAAAGTTATGTGAGTTCATGTAAATTAGACTTGAAACAAGAAAACAAATAGGACACCAACTTTTCGTACATGTTTCTTCAGGATTTCTCACTTTTGAGTTTCTGCCAAAATTAGCTAGATCATCATCTTTTCTTGTCCAAAAAGTAAAGCAATAACATTTTGATTGTTACTCATATTTATTGTCTATATTGGGTCGATTCATTCTCACATTCGTTTGCTCGAAGGTATCTCTTTCCACACTTTACATGTAGGAGTTGTCATGGTTGTAGCTTCTCTCGTCTCAAGTTTCCTAATAGGCATTATTTTTATTGCAATAAAATAGTGACACTACATATTATTACTAGGAAATTAATTTAATGAAGAACATGGTATACGAATAAAGAACCACACTTATCCAGAAATTATTGATCTCCTTGTGACTTCTGCAAAAAGAGTGATCATCCAACCCATCTATGTTCAAGAGGCATTTTGATTCAAATCGTAATAGAGCATATAACACTATAAACCACTAGACTAATGCCTAAAATTTAGAAAGACTGCATAGGCTAAAACAAGTAGTACCACAATCTAAAGGTATACAACTCAATTCAAAATCTTGAGAGGACATATGTCCTACAATGCTGAAATGTAACATTCTTTATATCTAAAAGACCTAAATAGGGAAATATATAAAGCCTTAGCTATGGAAGACTTATTCATTAATGAATTGGATAATTTTTACCTAATGCACTCTGCGTTGAGATGGTTTTGACCAAGGAAAAGTCCAAAAAATAGAGGAGATCAGCCAAACCCACTCATCACAAACCCTATCAAAAGGAATGCAATGACTCCTTGTGTCGAATTGTTGGACAACGCCCATGCTTTGACGCACTTGGTGCAATAGTCCATCTCCATTAGGATATACCTATTTTTGCATAGGATGTTATAGGTTTGATAGGGCTGACAAAGTTTAGTACCCATTTGTGAAAGGGCCCCAATGGCAAGATTGGGTGAAGAGGTAGTCAATCCCAAGACAAAGGTTGACAAAGCCCTTGTTGGTAGGAATCCCACTTCTAAACAAATCTACAAATATCTCTATGCAAAGTAGGCTAGTTTAGTCTGACTTGTTGGATCTTTTTAATTGTAACTTCTACTACAAAGTGACCTCAAGCAATGCCAGGTGAGCCCCTTCCATGACCACATCATTTTCATGGGTATAATAACATGTTGTAGTACTCCATATAGTGTTTTATGGTAGAGCTAGCCTAGGGACGGACTCAAAACATCTACTAGGAGAGCCAACCATTTGTGGTAGTCTATCAAAATGTGATCTAGGACTTTTCTTGATTCCAAGAAGACCAACAATTTCTCATACCATGTCCAAGAGGATTGGGTCGGCTCTGGGTTCTCAATAGTTGCATAAAATAGTTGGGCTTCTAGAAAGCCATCATCTACTCTGATTGGAGCTTCCCTAGAATCAAGTCAAGACTAGAAGTAAGCAATAACATGGGCTTTAGGTCTATGTATGACCTTGAAATCAAATTGTTGGAGTAAGAGAATCCATTAGGCCAATCTTCTTGTGAGATTCTGTTATTTGATCACATAGACTAGAGTGGAGTGATCCACATGAAAGACAAAAGAATGGCCAAGTAAATAGTGGCAAGATTTCTTTATGGAATATATCATTCCAGGGCATTCCCTTTCTACCACATAGTAATTTCTCTTAGCAATAAAGAGTCATTTGTTGATATAGAAAATTGGTCAAAACAACCATTCTCATCTTATTGTATAAGCACATTGCCTATTAACATGTATGACGCATCTACAAAGACATGAAAAGGCTTTGTCCAATCGAATGGAGTCAGAATTAGGGCCTTCAATAGGAGTAGTTGGAGACACTGGAATGTGAGGTCTAATACCTTGTTCCAATTGAAGGTTTCCTTGGGAGTGTGGGTAAGCTAATTGAGAGGGATAGCTACTTGGGCTAGGATGTGCAAATGCCACTGGACTTGCGCTAGAAATTGTAACAATGCAATCAAGGAATAGAAAAAGGGTGCTTACATGATGTAGCTACCTTATTGGGATCCGCATCAATGCCATTGCTAGAGATTATGTAACCCAACAGGACACTTCCTTTCATTCCAAAGACATATTTCATAGGCTTCAAACTCAAACTAACTTCTCAACATCTAGTGAAATACAGCCACAAATTATGTAGAGAAGGAGTATTTCGAAGGCATTGAAGTCATCCAAGAACACTTGTATGAAGTTTGTCAAGTTTGGGTCAAATATTTTGTGTATATCCCATTGAAAAGAAGCTATGGCATTCTTCAGCCCAAAACCACATTACTATGTATAGAAACACACTCCATGCCATGATGAAATCAGCTTTAGCTTGATCCTCTAGAGAAAACCTAACTGGTTGTAACCATTGAGTCCATCCAAGAATGAGTATATCTCTTGACCAATACTCTTGAGGTATGGGATGAGGAACAATGGATTTGGAATGGTTGCAGCATCTAGTTTCCTATAATCTACATAGATTTAAAGCTTCTTGTTTTTCTTGGAAACGATGATAGTGGATCCGATCCACTCTACCCAATCCATTGAATTGATGAAGCCAACTCAATAAAGTTATTCCAAATCTTATTTAACTATCTTTCTATGTGGGGATTCATTCAATATCTCTACATGCAGTCAATCAAAATATTATGTTAATACAATTGGGGATCCAATCCCTTCATTTTAGAGTCATTCCAAGCAAAAGAAATATTTGAATTCAATCAAGAAGGCAAATGGCTAGTTGTAGAATTTAGGTTGCAAATGAGCATTGATTTTAACTGGCATTGTTTCTTCCAAACCAAGGTAGACTATGGTGAGAGCCTCCTCCTTTAATCTAGTAGCTTTTATTTGAGCTTCAAATTATCTCATGTGTTAGAGTACATCTGAAATTTTGGAATTGGCTATAGTTGTAGCCTAAGTTGCTTCTGTCTCGAAGTCTAGATTGTGGATTTTTGGATCATCAGGATTCTGTTCTTAGGTTGATTCTTGCTCCTGGATAGGGTTGAGTAGGGAGTGTGGATCCAAGTTCTACTGACTGATGTATAGCACATCAACTAGAGAAAATGATTTCAAGAGGGCATTAGCTGCCAAGAATGCAACTTCCTCATCATCATCGAGGCCATCCACCATGTTTCTCATTTTTGTGACTACTAGTCAACAGACTACTGATGGAGGTAGAATTTTGTTTAAAAAGATTCAAATTTTATTGCGATCCTCAATGAATGGTTAGCCAATACAATCATAATTGTGATTGATCCATAGTTGCTACAAGAAAGGCCATCTAAGCAATAGACAATAATCTTCACCTACGTGCTCCATGTTGAGTACTATTAGGGAAATCAAGAATGGCACACTACCAATCTCCATGAGAATTGATTAGATGATGCCTAGTTGCCACACTCTTTGTTCATTTGCCAATATTCAGACTAGAAATGGGGATAGCTCCCAGTCCATTAACCCAAACTCTCTACAAGTGACCATAATGATATGTTAACTTGAGATCCACTATCCATTAGAACATTGTTGATCACCTAATTTTGAAATTGGAGAGAGATGACGAGAATGGTAGGGTCCAACAACAATTCTATTCGGATTGTATTGCACCATTCAAACTTTTTCTTCAAATGCGGTGTGCTGGAACTTTGGGCTCTCATAGAACACATTGATCCAGTTGGAACAAGTGATCCTTGAATGTTGGGACAAGGCTTAGTAGGTTTCCTATGGGAATGGTAATGGAAACTCGATCCCATGATATCTAGGTGTCCAATTAGGTTGGAACCACTTGTGTGGAGGATGAAGCCTTGGCTTGGGAAATAAGCATCACGACTCCTACTTTGATGGCCATTTCTAGTCTTGAATGTCTTGTTTTTTATCTAGAATCGGCTATAGTATTGCTATGGTATCGATGTTCCAATGGCTACATTATTCAAGTACTAGTAGGAGATGTGGATCTTTTAGTATTGTTGGTTTCTTTCCCACCCATCTAGTCATCTAGTGGCAGTCTTTCTCCTATTGAGTCCAAGAAACTCCTATGGGTTTGTGATCCTTTGAATTCACATGATATAGAGGGTTTAAATATAGTGACTTAAGACTACTAGGGCCATGCCAAAAAATAGTCTAGGGTGATTATAATTGGTTGGCTATGCCTCTCCTCCTACCTTACAAAGACCTACTATTCCCCATCTCACTACATACATTATACCAACATATATAAGCATTGTGGGTAGTTGTATGGAAAATGCCCTACCATTAGTGATTTAAACCACATTCATTAGCCAAAGGACCCAGAGTACTACACTCGGTACACTAGAGAGCTTTAAGGAATTTTTTTGAGCACCCTCTTAGGGTTTTTAAGTCTTATATTTTCTCTTGGACTTAGTTGGCTTCTAGCATTCCTCTCCCTTAGAGTCCCCCTCCTCACTATTGCTTTCTTCCTCTAGGTTTTAATCTATATCAGAGTAGCAAAGTGCCTCTTCAAAGGCATCTTCACCCGCAATGGTTGTCTAGTTGAATCAGTCAATAATCAAGGAAGTCATATTATAAATTAGGTCATTAAGCACATGAATTTAGTATTTACGGTAATCTAGAATAAATCTTCTCCATATTATCTACTAGTCGAATCTACAAACAAAACCTTGTGTAAAATACTTACCAATTTGGTGGAGTATGATTGGAAAGAATGGGATACCAAGCTCTCAGTAATAACACTTCAAGCTTACCACACTTCCTTCAAAGTGGCTACTTGCCTTAGTCCATATGATCTTGCCTTCAACATTGAGGCAATTATACCTTTGGAATATATACTCCCCACTCTTAGAATTGCTATCAAAGATCACCTTATTCCCCTAGGAATCCCTCACATTTTGGCTAGAAAATCTAGCAAAACTAGACGAAAATTAGATTTGGAGTTCCTACCTCCTATCAAAAGTCTCATCAAAGTAGAAACACCAAGTGGATCACCTCTCCATGATGCAAGTCTTTGAGTGTGAACAATTTATCATGGCCTTTGATACTCAAATGGGCATGCTTCCCAAAAAATTGAAAATGAGGTGGAGTGGCTCATTTTGGATCTTCCATACAGCCACCACTAATTATTTTTACCTTACTAATTTATAGGGAAATCTACTTCTGTAACTTGTCAATGGATTTTTCTTGTGGCACTACTACGTAGATGGAGTGATGTATTTCTTCCCACTTACTACGGAGTGCCATATTGACCCCATTGTACTAGATTCCACATGAGTCTCCATGAGCTTCTCACCCAGTTTTGAATCTCTAATGATTGCAATAATCCAAATTGAAATTTTTTCTGATATCACCACTTATGGTGACGTGGCCCTTATTTATCACCCCTCATCATATCATTACATCATCCTTATTACAAGCAATAGTATGATATATTGAGAGTGGCACAACACTAGTTATTCCTTAGCCCTATCTATAATGATGTGGTAGACATGCATTAGACACATTCCAACCATCCACCCACCATGTATCCACCCCCTTAAAAGCAAAAAATTATTAGCCTTTCTCTTCATTGTGATTTTAATTTTCAATACTTTGTGCTCTCCATGCCCTCTCACACTTTTAGTTTCCATGCCATTACTCACCTTTCACTATCAAAGGCATTTCTCTCCTCCATCCTTCACCTCAATAGAATCCCTCATCTTAGCCTAGAGAGCGAGGAGACTGTCAACTCATGGGTGCATAGCCTATGCCATCTTGATTCCTTCCTTGCTCTTCCATGGGAGACAACCCTTATGCATCTTGATGTAGAGAATATCATACTTCAATTGCACAAGGGCCTCCATGTTCACATCAATGACCAAAACTATGAGTTTACCCCTCAGAGTGTGCAAGAGCAACTTCACCTCCCTATGGATGGTGTAGCAAAGGCCCTTGCTTGCTTCAAAATATAGAGATGGATTCATTAGCTCCATCTCTTTTTTTGGAAGGAAGCTCCATGGTTGACGACCACAAATCAAAGCTGTTGGAGATACTTAAATGTTTCCTTGAAAATTTGTACCTATATGCCAAAGCATTCAACCTCTTGCACAATGTTTCATTTCTCTTCTTCCTATCCAAAATCCAAAATCACATGGGTATGCATTTTGCTAAAGCACCTTTGTATTGAGGGCAAGCATGTGGCCCAATGGTCCTCTAACACTGAATCCCTATGGGTGATGTGCGGCCAACACATTAGGAGAAATATGGACTCTCTTTTTTGCTCCTTAAGGGGTTTCTCACCTCTCTCTCTCTAAAAAGACATTCCATAATAATATTATAATAAGAGATCTTCTACAATCAAGAAAATCTCGTATTTGTATTTTCAAAAGATTTCACCTACTATTTTATTCTCAAACTGTAGGATAAGGTCACTTTTTCTCAAAGTCCTCAAAACTTTAAAAAATTCAATTCTATTTTATGTAAAAATGGAGCGAATCATTATAATATATGACTCTTTAATGCCCTCATGACTTGTCAATATGAAAATATATTGGGATCATTCTCATTCTTGCTTCTTAAAAGGGCAAAAGTTAAAAAATGATATAAAAAGACGTACACATCATATTTTAAGATTATTTTTAACCTAGAGACACCTTTTTTACTCAAGAGTTTCCTTGAGAATTTTTATCATTTTTCGACAAGTATATGCCTATTTTTGGGAATTTCTTCATTCCCTCTCAAAGCTCTGGTTTTGTCCGAAATTTTGTGTACTCTTCTCCTTCCCTCCATAATATGGTTTCTTGCATATGAATTCTTCTGAAGAAACACTTAGTACTATCTACAATACTCTCTACCCTGCTACAAGCAATCTCCCTCTTCAGTACTATGGTATAAGATATCTTCCTCTTCAACACCCTATACTACAAGCAATCAAGTGATAATGGAGATATATTTATTTTTTAATTCTCTGTGATGTTATTATTCTTCATAGTTGTTGTTTAATCCTTAAGTGTCAATTCATAGAGAGAAGGAGGAGAGAGAGAGAGGGAGAGAGAGAGAGAGAGGAAAAGAGGGAGAAGGGTGGGAAGAGAGAGGAATCTGTGAGATGAACTAAGAAAATAAGTGATAGAGTGACAGAGAGTAAATTAGGGTAGAAGATAAGATGTTATTATTGTTCTCCACTAGCCAAGCTTCTGTATAAATGTGTTTAAGTATCTTTGATCAATCCTTTAAGAGAGAGAGAGAGAGAGAGAGAGAGAGAGAGAGAGAGAGAGAGAGAGAGAGAGAGAGAGAGAGAGAGAATATATTTTGGTTAGAACAAAAGATAAGATCGGATGTTGATAAGAGGTAGATTAAAAGCTAAGATTACAGGCAGATTAGGGGTTTATTAGGATCTATCATGACTTCAACCAAGAGAAATAGACAAGATCATATTGGCTAACAAAGAATACATATATTGTGAGATATTTACTTTCAATTGGAGGATAAATATGCACCAATACTCAAAGGAACTATAGAAAGGGATGATGCAATAAGATACAAGATGCAATAAGAAATAAATGTAAGAAAAAAAATGTGGACCTTTGGATTGATGGGTGCATTTATCCACCCCATCCAATCACTCAAAGGCCACCATTTGTAAAGTTCGTTTGTGAAGGCAATGAAGGATAGTATGGATAGACATGCAGACTTGTCACACAAGGATTAGCTAGGGTTCATCAAGCCTTGACAAATATGCTGACAAGATTACAAGGGAATATACAGTCTTTGATGGAAAAGGATAGATTATTAGTTGAGAAGGATAGGGAGATCTAGAGCCTACAACAAGCAATGGTTGTCATTGAAGATGCTATGCAAGCTACACATGTGCAAAATATGGAGTTACAGTCTAAAGTTATGGACTTGGAGAAGGAGAATCGAAACATAAAGAGGAAGCTCACAAAAACTTTCGAGATTGGGCCCATTTTAAAAACCAAAGAAGCACATCGGTGCATCTGATCAATTAAACCAATTCACCAATTAACCAAAGGAAGTGGACAATATCATAGATGGATATATGCTCAATTTGCTACAATGAGAAATATGTTCCCTCATGCAAAGAATGATACTATTGCCAAAGTCCTAAGCAAGGATATAGTAAAAATTGTATTGGAAAATCGTAAATTCAAGGACATTGTAGATCGTGTCACAAGTGAACATCTTAGGGATGTGAGCAACTTGTTTACTGCTATAGATGCTGAGGGATTATGTGATAAGGTGGGAATGAATTCTGAGTCATATAGTATGCTCTATCAACAATTGGATATAGGATTTAAGCAAGTCTTTAAAACTAAGCGAGTAATGCCTCTACCAAAACCATTTCACATGAAGAAGGCTCGAAAAAAACTAAATGAGAAAGTTTTAGAACTAATTAGTGAGCCAACACATTTGGAAAATACATACATATTGAAGTATGGTTCCAAAGAAGTTGCATTTGTATTGAATGCATGCAAAAACTTTCTATTGGATATATGTAGGGTTAAGATTGCTATGGTCAAGTTCTAGAATATGTCTACATTTGAAGAATGTAGAGGTAAGCTTACGTTTGTCCTCAAACTTGATGAGAGTAAGATTATTAAGGAGCAAAAACTTGAACCTGTGAGTATAACACTTATGAATCAAGCATTGGATCCCAACATCGATGAAAACTATCCTTTATACTTCAATGTACAGTCAGAGAATGAAATATGGTGGCTTGCAGCATTTGAAGTACCAAAGAAGGACCATGAAGTACTTAAAGTTTTTTTTAACCTCACTAATATACCCAGTGTTATTCAACGGCAAAATAATGGAGCAATTTTACAGATTGAGGGGTTTGGGGGCTATCAAGCTAAATGGCATCTTGCAAGTGATTTAAAAACAATGAAGTTTATGTTTGATTTATCAAATTTTGTGAATGCAAAATTTCCGTGCATACACTGCATGCAAACTAGGAAGAAAGAGAAAGATCGAAAGAAAGAATTGCTTGCCAAGGCAGGACAACAAGGTGCTCCAACACATGATCAAAAAGTCATGAGAAATTGAATGCTAGTTAATGGATCCAAACTAGCGCCCTATTTTGGAAATACCACTAACAAGGGTTCACTTTTGTACATTGCATTGTTTGGTTAGAAAAATTAAGAAGCTAGTATATGAATATATATGCTTTGTATACAAGATACAGACTATGTCAGAAGCTGATGCTACTTGTAAGAAGGTAGAATAAGTCCTCTGTGAAGTTGGATTGCACAAGGGCCAAGTAGAAATAAAAAAGGACGTGAAAAAATTGGGAAAGAGTGGAAATATCACTTGTAAACCATGCTTTGGTAGACCCAAGGTTGGGAAGTTTATATCTCCTCCTCGAGATGAGGAAGGCAATATGCTTGTAAAACAACCAGAAAAGTTGCACCTTGCTGTTCTATATTGGTGTAATGGGGGACGAACGAGGATTGCAAAGGCACAAGTGTGGATACACCTAGATAGATTAGTAACTCTCTTACAAAAGTTGAGGTTTAGGGATGGTGATGCCAATAGATTTAAAGAGACAATTGCTAAATTTCATAAGTCCATGGTAGAGGCATGGACTACAAACAATATAACACACTACATGGTCAATATTGTCACTATTACAAAAAAAATCATCATTTTGAATTATTTTGTGTTTCTAATCCCTCTTCTTGTGCAGCATATACTAGAAGCACATGGTCAATGGTCCATACTGTGTAGATCAAGGAAGTTTGGCAATATGGTCAACTCAAGGCATAGAACGATATCAATGGCAAGCTCACTATGCTTTTCAAAAGACAACTCATCATGGAGGTGGCATCAATGATTCCAATTCTATGAGGCAATTATTACAATGGTGATATAGGAGATTGGAGATACGACACAAGGAAAAAGAAAAGAAGTCCAAAACCTCAGAAGCAGAATTTATAAGTAGGGCAATATATGAAGTGAGAAAAGTAAGATATGAAAACAACACACTAGACAATGCCACACAGAATGGTTAGCAACCCAAGAGAGAGATGGCAAGAAATGGAGACCTAGATAAAGATAATACTTTTGATGCATTTAGAGTCCATGAGAGAGCATACGTACCTAGGATATGACACGTCAATACTCCTATCTTTAACATGAGATGTCTTGCAAATTTTGTTTTAAATTTTGAAGGTTTGTCAATATGTGTTTCAAAGTCAATTTTGAACTTTTTCTTAAATTTTAAAGTTTATTTACACCACAATAAGTTTAAAAGTTTCGTACTTAAGTCAAGTCTCTCCTTTCATTTTTTCCCATTACTCTTTACTCTATCCTCCACCTTTCTATCCTTCATCATCACAACCATGGCACGTTCCAAGTTTTCTATCAAGAAGGCACCTGCGAGAGCAAGAGCTCAACACTCTTCTGAATCTAGTAAGCATTCTATGAGTGACAAAGATCCCTTGGTGGCCAACAACGGTGGCCCTACTACAGCTAATAATGGTGGTGCTATTGTGTCCAACAACAATGGCCCTAGTGTGCTCAATAATGATGCTTCGCCATTTTCTAGAAATGGTGGTCCACATGCTCTAGTTGCTCCACCTCCCACTACTGCTCCAGCTGGTAATACACATCCTCCAATACATAAGAAGCGAAGATGGAGACCAAGCATAGTTGCGCTATGTGAGATAAGGAAATTCTAGAAGAGTGCCAACTTGATTATTCCTAAGGCACCATTCTCTAGGTTGGTGCGAGAAATACTACAGGATCTGCAGTTAGGGAATCATCACAAGTTCTTTTTAAGGAACCGGGCAAGGAATGTGGGGTGATGGTCAACAAGACAATCGTTGCTTGCTCTCCAAGAAGCAGCTGAAAGTTACTTTATTAATCTAATGGGTGATTCTCAATTTTTAACCATTCATGCCTGACGTATCACTATTAAGCCCATAGATATAGTTCTTGTTCGTAGGATCGGCAACAACAAGGATGCATTTAATCTTAATGTCAACAATATGCTTTGAGAAGCTAGCTTGTAATTGGATCTACGTTTTTAGCTCAGGTTTGGTTGTAGATCGTAAGGAGCTTTTTTTTTGTTTATCTTTCCAGTAGACCTTCAAGTATTTGATAGCAGTGGTCTACAAAATGGAGCTAAATTTTTCCTAGCTCTATTTGTACTTGGTGCAATGCACTATCTACCATGTATTTTATGGTTTCGTAATGCCAAATCTAATATTTGATATTCTATTTTGCCATGATTTGCATTATGCATATTTTCAAGTTTCTAATTTTGAAAGTAGTTGTGTTGAGGATAAATTCAATGCGCAATCATGCACACATGAGTGATCAGTTATACATGGACCGATGCACTATATCTTTACTATATGTAGTGGTTTGGCAACACTATATTCGATATGCAATGTTCCATTTGAACCATGACTTATTTTTTGTGAATTTTTAAGTTTTCAATATTTCAGATAGTTTGGTTGACAACACGTTTAATATTCAGTTGTGCGCACTCGGTGTGGTGTGAGTTTTTTTCTTACCAGTGAAGTATAATCCAGTTAATGTATTTTCAAGAAATGATTGAACCATCAATTTTATAAATAAAAATCTTGTGAAACTTCACCCATATGTCGGGCATCATTAAAGATCATCGATATTTAAAAATTGGCCCCATCAAAAGTCTTTGAGACACCTGTCTAGAGGCTCCTCTCCGGGCCCTTGAATTTGGGGATTCATGGCCCTAGACTCTAAACAGGTGTCCCCCAGAGACCTCTAATGAGGCCAAAATTTTGTTGGGTAGTTGATGTACCCTAGAGGAGTCCATAGGTAAAATTTCACATCAATCGGATCACTGGTTATATTTTTTCAAAGCTTGGATACATTAATTCTGGTTTAAGGGTTTTTTGAAAGTTTTGCTATAAGTTTAAAGTTTCACCTCATTTTACACATTTCACTTTTGAGTTTTGAGTTTTCTCTCCTAGAAGACATGTCACACACCAAGCCAGCGGCCTTGAGACACCCCCTAGAAATCCTATGTAGAGGCCACCTCCCCCTAGCTCCACCACCACCACGCCAGCATCACAAGCGTTGATGGAAGCCAGGCACAATGGCTCTCCATGAGATCTGCCATTATCAGAAGACCACGCACCTCCTGATACCAAAGGCTCCATTCCAGAAGCTAGTGTGTGATATTATGGACGACATACTCATTAAGGACAACACGAGGCACTTCCCAAATGGAACACGCTTGCAACAACCCGATTGTTAGAGTGCCCAAGTCCTCCTTGCACTACAGGAAGCTACCAAAGCTTACATCATCGACTTGTTTGGAGACTTGATCTATGCAGTAGTACATGCAAGAAGAGTCACCATCACCGATAGAGATTTGCGGATAGTGAGGTTCTTTCAACGATGGAAGCATAGTCCTTGCAGAGATCAACAATGATAGGGTTGTACTACCAAAACATATATGGAATGTAGCTTTCAAAGAGATTTTGTGAAATCTTGGTTGTCATGGATCCCATGTAAAATGTTTTGAATATAAATACATATTTTTTGGTGTGTCTTATTTTTGTTTATTCACTTCTTATTTGTTTTATTTATATCTTTGAGTTATCATTACATGCATTCGAACAAATACATGTTTTGCACAAACTTGATAAAGAACTACATATTAAATTTAGGGTACGAATCGTGTTGCATATAAATCCATTAAAAAAACGTAAGATCCAAGTAAAAAGGATAATAAATTACGCATATGACAAACTACATTACACGCAAATCCAACAAATATCGATTGGCACTAAGTACATTTACTTTCTCCTAGGCTTCTTTGAGCTAGACTCCCCATGGTCAGAGCTATTCTTGATCATAGGAAGCAACACATTTTGCCCTAGTAGTTTGTGCTTAATGACATTGGGGTCTTCAACGCCAATAACCATGCCACGGGCCACCATGGAAAAAAGTGACCCATAACTATTATTAGAGAATAAGTAGAGGAGCTTCCAACGTCAAAGCAACACTACTTTCTCCAAGCTAGAGTTAATTGGGATGGTCTTGAAGGGCCTAGCCTTCCTTAGTGCCCTCAACTTCAAGAAGTTCTCAGCAAAATCCGGAGAGCATGTCTTATGGAATACAATAATGTCACTCACAAGCTTGCTGGTATATTCCTTCAATGGTGAGTGCTGCACCCTTCCTTGGCTACCAAATCGGCCACCTTGTCTAGATAAAAATTCATCTATATAGACAATGTCTTGCATTACACAAGTTCAGTGTCAAATTCACTTTACATGGAGTGAGCTAAAGACATATACATCGGTTCATATAAAATTTTACCAACAAGGCCTCTAGGGAATCGGGAGTGTGCACATAATTTTTTTCCAGGATTAGACCCCCAGACGGGAGTGTCCACATAAATTTTTTCTAGGATCGGACCCCTAGAGCTGTCGTGGCCCTAAACGCGAGCCTCCAGCCAAGGCAACTCTAGGGGCCTGATCCCGACAAAAATTTATATGCACACTCCCGATGCCTAGAGGCCCTATTGGTAAATTCTTATACGAATCCATGTATCCTCTGGAAACTGGGCCACCATCATCTCTATCTTGGGAAGGTACTGCATAGTTGAGTCGAGGTCCAAAACTACTTTCTTGCAACCGCTCGAACTCCTCATTCTCAATCTCGTACTATGGTACCGCATTCTCAATCTACTCTTGGATGCTCACAATGGAAGAGATGTCATTGACACTCGTGCCATCATATCAAGCCACCTCATCAACATGTGCTGGTGCATCTTATATATCAAAATTTATAAAATCATCAAGTGCATCACACACCATGATACAATATAGGTCTTCTTCCCTTAGCTCCAAAATTTCTAGTACATCCTACATAAGTAAATATTCCACCCCTTCGATGATGATAGCATGGAGAGAAGTGAGGGGTGGCTCATCTCTTGTCGGCATCTCAACACGGCAAGGGGATGGGTGCACAATTGCTAAGCTTTGTGGTTCCTCTACTCTCGGATCAAGTGTGATCTCCTCAGGCTCCCTCTTGAAATACTCTAGCTGTGGCCACGACGGTGTGTTGATGTCTTTCTCACTGTTCTTTTGCACCTTAGTAGTACACAAAACATATATGGCAAATGCTGCATCGTGCTCGATAAGATCCATCATGGTGTGGTCCTGGGATGAGGTGGGCACTGCTTTGGCATGGAGATGCTACCCCACATGCACAAGGGCTTGATTAAATACCTTTGCATGGCTTGATCCAGCACATAAACTATATAAGAAATCTACGGAGACCCATTTGAGAGCACAGTTAGGTGAGAAGGTTTTCCACGTCACAAAACGATGCTAGTATACTAGAGCTAGGGTCTACGATAAAAAGTGAGCTCTCTAGACTCGAAGGTCATGCAAAAACTAGGGTATATCTAGTCTCCTATGTGTGTGTAGCACGTGGAGCTAATTCATGCAGCGAAGGCGCGAGTGGTAGCCATGGCACACAAAGAGAGAAGGAAGGAGAGCACAAGTGTAGGGAAGTAGAGAATGAAAGTGAAAATGAGTTTGGAGGTATAGCTTTTATGTATCTAGGGTTTTAAATAAAGGTAATTTTTTAACACTAAAGTTTTAAATTAAAACTATTACCTTAGTTTCTTTATTTCAATACTTTAAAGTAACCGTCAAAACTACTCATACAAATAAATGCTTCTTTTTACATTATTATATCCTCGAATATACTTGGATCGCTGAGTATATTCAAGTCCAACTACAAAAAATATAGAATTTTTTTAAGAAAAGAAATCTATAAGATCTTAAAAATCCCTTGGATCCAATTTAATATTTAATTTTAAGAAATAAGTAGAAGAGATGAGCTACAATATATCATTATGCAAAGACAATATTGCATAGATTATAGAACTCAAGCCTACAATTTAATTATGATTTTAACCAGCACGATTGACTAATAACATTATGTATTATAGCACACTTGGATCATAGTAAACTCAAATTATCTAAATTGAAAGTGCTCAGAAGTTTAAAAAAAGTTTATATTCATTCTTTATTTAAAAAATTACAAGGATTCCACTATCTCAAGGATATGTGGAGAAGCACATTGTTTACATGTCATGGATTGCTCACTACGAATCCTGACTTTTCTATTATCTAACTTGAAATAGAAATTGTAGATGGGTTCATTGGACATTAATTGGATTTCTTGTCTTAGAAAACAAAATGGGCCAATGGCTCTCTACACTGACCACAAAAGGATTATGACCATTCCACAAGATAACCACATCTTTAAGAGCTATATGTGTCTCATCTCGGGTATCTTGATCAAAGCTGATCCACTCCCCTCGCAAAAGTCACCATCTTCTATATCAAAAGTGAATGCATAGAGTTTGTCTAGAGATGAAATACATGTAATAAAAACAAAAATAATGTTAAGTAAATGAAAATAACACAATAATTCATCTAAGCAAGACCTATGTCAATTAAATCAAGGTATTCAAAGTAGTAAAAAATATTTACCTGAATGTGAGATCAAATTGGTTGACCCTGCACTCAATCATCTCATCAAAATGTGTTCTTTTGACTTGCCAAGACTCACCCAATAGCTAACTCATCCATTCCTTGGATGGACACTTGCATTGATAAGTAATCTTTGTTTTCTTCAAAACATCAAATGAATCAAACAAATGTGCAAACAATGAGAATGGAATAAACCAACTAAGATGCACATCTTTGGAGCCTATGGTGGATTACATAGCACTATTGATGTTAGATTTTATCTTGGACTTACATGCTCCTAACAACTCTAAGCTACCTATGAACCATTCACCACTAGATAGTGGCAGCAATGGGACATGCTGCAATCTCTAGCTTTCTACTACATACAATGAGTTATAAAAAAAGATATTTTGAGTTACAAGTTGACTTGCAGAGTTATTATCATAGATGAAAGAACCTATGTTTTCATGCCAAACATGTATCTTGATGTTCAAACATTCCACATTCTGCCATCCATGCAAAGTTGATGGATATAAACCTGATAGCAAAACAAGATTGAATTAGAACATTGCAAAGATTTTAAAAATAACTTTGATGGAAAATAATAAAAATGATAAAATTTAAAAACATATTATTTTGTTTATAATATGCAATGTAGTTCTTGTCATGTACAGAGATTTTTTTTGTACGTCCAAACATGTTGGATCAACACTTCTGTTATTGTAATTGTTCCATTAAACACCTTTATGAACTCTAAAATTCTACCTTTCCAATGTTTGCTAGGGTTTGCAACATCCTTATGCATGACCGTAAAACTCCTTCGAGTACTTGGGTGCATCAAAATCCAATCCAATTTATAGTACTTATTAGAAATCTAATTACTGCCACTATCTCTCCTAATGAACACCTCCACTGAAAGTATGTTACTCCTCCTTGAAGACATCTATGATAACCAAATAGAAAAGTTAACCCATCAGCATGTGTATAATTTGCAAATGTTCTCTCCAAATGAAATGAAATTTAAATGGATCAATTTAAAACAAACATTGTACATATAATTCTTTTCACAAAGAATCCTAGAGATGTTGAACAAGAAGTTGGCTTATAACAAGACCATTGTTCCTTCACTGACAAATTCCTAGAGTAAAAAAACAAAAGAAATATGGAGTCAAAGCATACATATAACATACATAGGCTTTGTCCAAATGAGTTGAAACTTAACCATGAAGCAACAAAAAAATGTTGCAATATACATGTGGCTCTCTTTGCAAAGAAGCCCAAATATGTTGAAGAAGTTGAGTTTTTAAAAAATCATTGTTCTCCACCCTCGAAGACTGTTCAAGTAAGAAAACAAAGGAAAAATTAGTATGTATATAGCTTGCATACATTTTGTCCAAACGAGATAAAATTTAACTATGGAACAACAAAAAAACAAGACAACATACATGTAACTTCATTTACAAAGAAACCATAAGATGTTGAAGAAGAAGTTGAGTGTTCAAAAGATCATTGTTCTTGACTGTAAGAGACTTTTAGAGTACCAAAACAAAAGAAATTACATGTCAAAGAATGCACATAACTTGCACAGGTGTTGTCCAAACAAAATAAAACTTTACCATAGAACATCCATGGAAAAAAACAATATACTTGTAAAGTTTTGTGAGGAAAATCTTAGGCCTTTAGTAGAACAAGCTCTACTCTCATAAAACATGTGAAACTCACATTGTGTTTGTGTAGAGGAAATTAAATTTCACAGGGTTACAGATATGACAAGTAATAATGAGGCTATAAGATTTCGTAAGGAAAGAAGAAGCACGGAAAGAGATATGACAAATTTGAGTTCTGCCTAAGAAAGAGGGGGAAGCTGAAAATGGGAGAAATGAAAAGTCAAACATAAAAAAATAAGAAAATGAAAATTTGAGTCACAAACTTCGAGGAAGTGTCAGCATTGTATTTCCCAAATTTTTCCTTATTTTATTGTTGAGGGAAGATTTGGGCCAAGATCACGGGGGATTCACTAGTAGTAATAGGGAGACGTCACCTGTGTGCAAGAAATATAAAAAAATACCCCTTATCTACCCCCTATTTATGGGACCTTACCTCATAAAATGTACCTTCCTTCCCTTAAATAACGCCCCTCCCTTACACTCATATGGTACCATACGATAAACCCTAGTGGACCCCTCGGGGCCAAGATACGGCTAGAAGATTCATGTTACATGAATCTGGAATCCCAGCTCTCTCATTGGTTAGGCCTATATTTGTTTATTCACTCCTTAAGGGGGAAAAATGAGAGTTCATATTTCTCCTAATGCTTCACCTTCCTATTTCTCTCCCCCACCATAGTGGGTCCTACTTTCTCCCTTCTCATCCTTGATGATGACCACCCCTCCCTTCAATCCTTAGAGACCTCTACAAGGGCTATCACATAGCTTGCACTTCTATGGAACATCCCCAGCTAATAACCATAGAAGGCACAATTTTTTGTCATTGAGGGGACTACAGAAACAACCCCCATACCATATTAGAAGTAGGCTCCTCAATCTATAACTAAAGCAAGCTAGAACATATCACATTCTTCTACTCAAGTAGATTGCCCAGGTCCAAAAGCACTCAGAGAGGAGGAGTCATAGGCCGCTAGCTAGTCCGTAGAGATAATTGATGCTACAACTACAATTCAAGTAGTCTCCACACTCATCATGCCTCCACAACTCACCTCTGCCTAAGAAATCATAATTTTGGTAGATTTTTTCCTACAGACTGACTATACTACCTAAAATATATGGAGGAAGGTCTCCAATTCCACCAATTGCATTGCTATAGTAGGCTATGTCACTACAAACCAAAGTGCAACAAGTGTGGCATGACAATGAGACCCTATGGGCCCAATTTTAGCAGGAGCAGGATCTCTAGGCCTATTGCAATGCCTACTGGATCTGGCCAACTCCCTACATGACTAGTTCTAGTGAGGAGCAATGAAGTCCACATTCCCAATTGGAATTGAACATTCAGAGAGAAAACACTTCCTTGATCTTGATACATTGCAGGGTTGATAGACCAACTTCTAAACAAAACTATAGGATGCTTGGAAAAATGTGATTTGAAAATTCTAGGTTGCCCTCTCGAACCCTTGTTCCTAGCTGCTACCTTTTCCATATCCAAAAGATGATCCAAATTTTGATGCCCAGTCCCACTCTCTAAGAAAACTTACTCGGCCAACTCTTACCTCATCCCATTTCCAACTGTAATGCCACCACATCCACTTTATCCACCCATGTAGCCTCCCCTTTTGCAATTAGCTTGTAGCCACACTTAAGTAGTACGTTGTAACCTCTAGTTGAACCCTTGTTTCTCAAGGTGTGCCCATAGAAATTTGCAAGGTGCCAATGGCCCCTTGGCCCACTCCGATAGCAATAGATGTTGCAGTTCAAGGTAGAGGAGGCCTCAAACCCCTTCTCATCCTCGAAGTGCAACAACCAGGCGACGAGAGAGACTATGCCTCGCAAAGACCCTTTACACAACTTCAAATCACCCTATTTCCACCTACAAAGCTGGCAAAGGAAAGACCATCACCAAATAGGAAATTATTCACCTCAATGATGATGAAGCTTCCCAGAGAATCCCTACCCATGATTTCTTCAACTTCACTAATACCACTTCCTCTTAGGATCCCAAATAGCTCATGCTCATGGAGCACTACAAGGCCCTTGAGAGATAGCATGAGGCTTTGGAGTAAGTGTAAGTGCTCCAAAATTATCATATTTAACTAGTGGGTTGATGAAAACATGGAGGCTAAGTATTTCTATAAGAACATTCCACTCGCCGTCTCAAATCACTTAGATTGGATAATGTAGCAAGCTATTCTCTTATCTGACTGTGATGTAGTCACAATCCCAACCTTTGCAAAAGCTTGCATGGAGCCCCAAGAGGAACACCAAGGAAAAAGGAATTCTCTTGCAAGAAAACCTATCTTGTAACATCAACAAGCTTGTTTATCATGTTCCCTATGATCACAATGAAGAAAAGAACACCAGGCACAACAAATCTTCATGCAGCATCATGTAAATCTCCCACGGTTTTTAATAGAATCAACCATACTCTTCAACATCTTCACAAAATCCATCAATAGAACAAAGAAAGCAAAGGAATACACCATCTTGAAATGGAAATACGTCACATAGTATTCATCTTCAATATCTTCATAGTCTTCTCTCTCAATCTCTCATATACAATCACTCTGTTTGAGTAGAATTGGCTATCTCTGACTCTCTCTCTCTCTCTCTCCATCAATAATACATCATGTCCTCACTACAATCTCTCAAAAATCACTCTCAATAATCCCTCTTAGGTCGTGGATACCCCTCCCAAGAGGTATGTCTGATATGAAGAGTCACCAGAGCCACTACAGTGTCCTTTCATAGCTCACTATTGTCACTTCACTCTAGTCTTCACTTGAGTCTTCAGCAACTACTTCTTCCACTTCTTTCAGCTCTTTTGCACTTGTATTCACCTCTTTCCAAGGCTAGAAAACTTTCCCAAGCTACACTCTCATCCATCAGAACACATACAGAAGCATACAGAACAGTCACAGAACAGCTACAGTACAGAACAGAACAGAGACAGAACAGAAGCAGAAGCTCTACAGAAGACCTACAGAAGGTTACAGAAGGTCATCAAAACCACATAACTTACTCTCAAATCATTCCAAACTCTCACAAACCATTCAATAAACTTTCACAAGATCTCAATCTTCATCAATCAATACTCCATCCCTCCTTATAGAAGACAATCAGAACAAAACAGACCAAAACAGAGCAAAACAGAAGGTATACAGAACCATTCAAAACCTATCAGAACATCACAGAACCACCAATAAACATCATGATCTTCCAAAACACAATCATTATCATCCAAAACACTCTCAAACCACTTCCAAATCAATTAATCATCTCATAAAATCAACCATTCAGCTCTCAAAAACAACAAAAATCAGCCAAAAAACAAGTCATTTCAACACTCAACATTGCACCTAAGTCAGCACATTTATTGGTACTAGCACAATCAAAAGGAAGTGCACTTTAGTGAAAAAGTCCAAGGAGGAGACAAAAGGCTAGTTAGGCACATGCTCAACACATAGAGGCAAAGCCTTGCATCAATCTACATGTTGAAGTGGAGCACATGAAAGGAAGTCTGACATAGTCTGAGGCTATGGCATCCAAGTGCAGGATGTTCATCTACTCTCTCCAAGATGCTGCTAGCCAAAAATATTAAAAATTTGAGGTTTTAACATAGTAGTGTGCATTGCAAGGGTGGAGTGCGATCGGCTCCAATAAGCTACACGAGTTACTTGGGAATCCTAGTGGTTAAAATCTATACTCATCAAATCTTGTAGCCTCATGGACCTCTGGCAGCTTAGTAGGCCTACATGGACCTCTCGCTTCAGCACAACATCCTCCAACCTCCATTAGTCACTGCTCTTGGCTTTATCTCCTACTCCTTTAGTCCCACACCCTATCTTACTCTACCCCAACCCCATTTGGGTCTACCTATCCCACCCAGATTGAATATCTGGGATTCATAGTATCAGCGGAAGGAATCTCAGTATCAGTTGTATGCTAAAATGAAGAAGTGTGCATTCTTCAAGCGTCAAATTGAATATCTGGGATTCATAGTATCAGCAGAAGGAATCTCAGTGGACCCAGCCAAGGTCAGAGATATGCTAGAATGGCGAATACCAACATCTGTTAAAGAAGTACGCAGCTTTCTTGGATTGACAGGATGGTATAGGGTCTTCATTAAAAACTATGCTTTGATTGCAGCACCTCTGACGGACTTACTGAAGAAGCAAACTTCCATTGCATGGTCAACTCCTGAACAAACTAGCTTCGATGGGTTGAAGCAGAGTTTTGTAACAGCACCTATCCTAAAGCTTCCAGACCTCAATCAGGAGTTGGAGGTAGTAACTGATGCTAGCACACTTGCCTTAGGTTGTGTGCTCATGCAAGAAGGTCATCCTACGGCATACTCTTCAAGTAAATTGAAGAGTCATGAGAAAAATTATGCTATGCATGATCTGGAATTGCTAGTTGTCATCCATGCTCTAAAGCTTTGGAGACACTACCTGTTGGGTAACAAGTTTACAGTAGTAACTGACCATAAGAGTCTCAAGTGGATCTTTACCTAGAACGAGCTCAACATGAGGCAACGCAGGTGGATTGAAGTGCTGGAAGAGTACGACTTTGAAATCAAGTACCGACCAGGGAAAGAGAATGTAGTTGCCAATGCACTCAGCCGCAAGGCATTCCTTAATTCTCTAATCTTGCAA
The DNA here is from genome assembly GCF_053477565.2 of Lygodium microphyllum. Lineage (NCBI taxonomy): Eukaryota > Viridiplantae > Streptophyta > Polypodiopsida > Schizaeales > Lygodiaceae > Lygodium > Lygodium microphyllum. Next base: position 37,746,114 of record NC_141150.1, read on the forward strand.
AATCCATCAATAGCTAGATCTCTAGCCACAAAGGTATCTATGCCAAACAATCCAATACTTGAGTTAGCTGGAGAGAAAGCATGCCATGATCCAGTCTATCAAACGATGCTAAGGGAAATCTCTATCAAGGATCAAGATCAAAAGCTGCAGGCTAAGTATCATGAATTCTCTATCAACAATGGACTTGTCTACTATAGAACGAGGCTATGCATACCGGCAAGCCAATCACTTGAGCAGAAGATATTGTGGGAAGCTCATGATTCCCCTTTCTCAGGTCATCCTGGCTGTGCCAAGACTCTCAATGCAATTGGGAAGAGCTACCATTGGGAGAGTCTTAAAGGTGACGTTCTCAAATATGTCACCGAGTGTTTGTCTTGTCAACGTATCAAAGCCGAACATGTCAAGATGCCAGGGAGGCTGCAACCGCTTGACATTCCCCACATGAAATGGGAATTCATCAGTATGGATTTTGCTGTTGGCCTACCCCAAGTTCAGGGAGGATACAACTCCATCATGGTTGTGGTTGACATGCTTACTAAGGTTACACACCTTATTCCAGTGAAGACAAACTATAAAGCCTCGGACATTGCAAGATTGTTTATCAAGGAGATATTCAAGATACATGGGCTACCAAGAAGAATCGTTAGTGATCGTGATTCTCTCTTCACATCACACTTCTGGAGAGCCATCTTTAAAGCCATTGGAACTCAACTCTGTTTTAGCATAGCTTACCATCCCCAAACGGATGGCCAAACAGAGTGAGTCAATCAAGTCATCGAGGATATGCTTAGGGCATACTGCTGTTGTGAGCCAAAAAAGTGGATTCAATACTTACCTTTGGGTTGAATTTGCCTACAATGCTTCTTACCAATAAAGCATTCAGATGACCCCTCTTCAAGCATTGTATGGTCATAACTGTCGAAGTCCCCTAAACTTCTCAGATCCAACCTTGAGGGTTGAAGCTTCAAGGCAGATGTTGGAAGAGATGGATGACCAAATAAAGTCAATAAGACAGGACATCCAAGCTGCCAAGGATAGACAGAAGGCCTATGCAGATTTGAAGCATCAAGATAGAGTCTTCGAAGAAGAAGAAGGAGACATGTTCTTCATTCACGTACACCCTAAGAAGAGTTCCCTATCCTTAAATTATTTCAAGAAGCTAAGTCCAATGTATTGTGGACCATACAAGATCCTCAAGTGCCTAGGACCTAATGCTTATAAACTGTACCTCCCTGAGTACCTAAAAGTTCATAATGTATTCCATATCAGCCTATTGAAAAAGTATTACCTAATCCTGACCATGTACTTGATGAACAACAAGTTGTAATGCCTAATCAAGGAGTCCTTGAACTAAGGCTTGAGAGGATCTTAGATGTTAGAGAAAGAAAACTAAGATCCAGAACCTTGAGAGAATGCCTCCTCCAGTGCAAAGATTATCCCGAAGAGGATGCCACTTGGATAGATGAAAGCACTCTCAACCATCAATATCCCCAGTTTATCTTGAGATGAGGACATCTCGATTCCTCCAAGGGGGAGAGAGTGTGACATATCGAACTTCCAACAGCGCATGAACCCTCTTTTTGTAAGGATAATTCTTTAAATAAAAGGAATTTTTTTAAATAAATTCCCCTCTCCTCCAGCTGACTATCGAGCTGGAGGAGGAGGGGAATAGCATGTGTAGGCCAGCTCCTTGCTCGAGCTTGCCTAGGCTATGGGTCATGCGGCTCGATGCGTGGGGTGAGGGAAGATCTTATCCCCTCCCCTATTTAACCAAGGGGGTGTGCAGGCTAAGGGAGGTCACCGCCTGTTGTTGCTGTGAAGAGAGAGGTTGAAGATGCCGCTGCTGAGCCGTCAGGGTGGTCATGAAGAGGGAGAGCCAGGAAACGGCTGAGGATAAGAAAGGGGGAAAACAAGCATTAGCTACCGTGCACCCAGAGGGAGCCACCGCTTGACTGCCAAGAGGGTGAGGAGGTGATCTTTGTGCCGTCGCTGATGCCGTATGCCATGCTGCTCCTGTCCGTTGCATCACCACGCCTGGGGAAGTCATTCCTCCTCCCCCCTCATGTGCACAAGCTCTGTGAAGCTTCTAGAAGCTTCTAAGGGGGCTTCATAAGCCCCTTTCCTATAGCCTTTAAGATTACCCCCCCTCTCTAGATTTTCCCCCTTAGGGCTCTATAAGCCCTTTTCCCCCCAAATTCTCCTTAGAGGGCCTTAAAAGGTCTTTAAGCCCCTTAAAGAGGGCCTTCATATGACCCTTAAGCCCTTTATCTGACCCCCTCAAATTTTCCCTAAGGGCTCCCTGAGGCCCTTTTTATACCCTTTTGTTTACCCCCTTACAATGAGAAGATAGGGTGTTAAGGGTCTTTTGACACTTTTTTTTCCCCATACAAAAGCCCTCGTAAGGGTTTCTACACCTTTTATTCCCCGTTCATGCGAGTCTTTAAAAAGGCCATTAAGCCTTTCCCATGGCTTTAATGGGCCTTATTTGCGAAAGATTTTGAAGCACCCCCTTCCCAGTTTGGAACTCTTCTCGTGGTTTCTCCCCTCCTCCACAAGTATGCCTTCGAAGAGCTGCTACGAAAGGAAAGAACATAAGACTCATAAAGGACGGTGGTATTTCAAAAAGGGAATTCACAAAGCTACATCCACGATGGAAAGGCTGCATTCGCAATGCCTCCTTGGAAAGCCCAAGTCGTAGCCGCAGGAGGATCGTCTCCTAGCATCCACGTGGACATCTCACCACAAGTCTAGGTTTTCCTTCCTAATTTTTATTTTTTTGTTGCTATAATTCAATCACGCGTAGATGATTTTTGGAAATAGGATGCATTTCCCATCTTAAATATTTCAGTTAGTTTAAAAAGGTTAGCTTACGACGGACAAGTTTAGTCGTTAGTATTTCCAAGAAAATGAACAAAAATAAAGTGAGCAGAAAATTGATATGCATTTAGTTTTTGTGCATTCAATAAACTGAACTTAGATTATTGTCCATAGTTACAAAACGGAATTAAGATAATGCACTCCATTTAAGGATGGAAGTATAAAATCATGTCGCATTATTAGGCCATATCTTCTTCGCAATGAGTCATCATGGGAAGTGCTAAGAATCCATGGGAAGGTGCAAGGCATGAAATGATTTCTAAGTTGCATAAATTGGTCAATTATCGTTTTTCAACTGCGTAATTATTAGAAAAAGGTTGCTTGTTTAGCATGAATCTTGTTCGCAAGTTATATGATGAGTAATTGGAATTAGGTTATGACCTAACCTATGCTTGATCTTAAATCAATAAGTTAAGGGTTGAAAATCAATTTATGCATAGTCAATGAGTCATGTGTTTATGAAAATGATAGCGTAATTATCATCATGAACTAAACAAATTGGCATAAACCTAAACACCTAAACCGCGGAGAACTCATTTTAGAAGGAGTTAATTCAATTCCAAAGAACTAACTAGGATTTAATACGTGACCTAGTCGCACGTATTGCCAAAATCAAAACTCCTATACCCTAAATACTTGCCCACATTCACCAAATGTAGGGATAGCGGAACATAGTTGAAAAGTGATCTAAGGTTTGTCCCTAAGAATCTTTCGCTACAAAGATGGAGCTTGGAACCCTAGGACTGATAACGTCAGCCTACTGTAATCAAGAATTGATTGTTTTGTGACTCCATTTGATGGGTAGAATAGTCCCATAATTCGATGTGACACTTGTGCAACAAGTGCAGAGTCGTATGAACTTGTGATTGGATCACAAGGGAATGGCCAATTCTCGGAATGAGGTTGGCAGATTCTTACACAAGTTATCTTGCAAGAGGATGAATAATTGTCCTAATATTTCTTTCTGGGGTAAAGATAATTGCTTTGAGCAAAGGACAAACCAATAAAGTGGAATAACATATGAACTTAAGGTATTGACCAAGTCGGGTTAGTAGGGTACGACCCTAACCTAGGATATGGGGGATCTTGCCAAGGCGCAATTGATCCCAGATCGAGTGCTAGATGCATTTGGAAAGAAGTATTTGCTCCTTAGAAGTTGGCCAAAAATAAAAACCAATGGAAATGATTGTGCTTGTAACAGTTTTGAGAGCACTATTTTGCTTTGTTTGCTCAAAGAATTAAAGGATGAAAAGATATCTAATGCTTCAGGTTGAAGGCCTGAAGGGAGAGGCAACTTCAGTTACCCCCGACTGCCTACCTGACGCTAACCAAGGGGGTTGTTAACCACGCCCGAAAGGTGGACCGAACCCGCCGCGAGAGGTCTCTCCGTTGAGCGCTACTTGGAGCAGGAGGACGCTTGGGTGCCAGGGGGGCTCTGGCCGTAAATCCCTCGCCTTCCGGGCCCTACACAAGAGGCTAACATGACTCGGGATTGGATCTCGAGTCCCGCATACTAGTCTACGGGTGGAATCTTGGATTGGTAATCCCTGTGGATTGTTGGATAGCCTTCGCGCGGATTGTGGATAAGCCTACGGGCTGGACTTTATGTATTTCAAAGATAAATATGATAACCTGTTAACAAGGAACTTGTTTGACATTGTTTTTCTATGTCAAGTCATATGATTACGTGAAAGAACCAATGCCTAATGGGCTAATTAAAGAAGTTAATTGATACATGTCCAACTAAATGTGTTAGGTAATTAAACAAGTAAAACAACCTGAGGAAAGTGCGGTGGATGTGGCCATAGGTCCGTCCTAGGGATGGGGGGTCCTGGTTGGCCGGGAACTTTTCTCAAATCACAATGGACAGCAGGAAGATTCGTCAAAGAACACGAACAAAAAAAGTGTTGACCTAGAGTTATGATTGATCCTGATTTACAATGTTTTAGGGGAAGGGAATGGGACTATGCCTTATGGCAGAGAGGTTGAGCTTTGCATCCCTCTCGTTTCCCATTCTCATTCAACCAAGTGCAGTGTGAATCCGCTTCGAACCTAGTTGTTTCTACGTAAAGTAGTTTACTTGGATTCGACGCTAGTTGCCGTTAGGAAATGACCAATAAGCAAAACGCTAATGCAGGTCAGTCCTAAGTGGGAATGGCCAGAATACTTCCGCTACATAGCAGACGTGGAAAGCCCTAGATCGCAAACCCCGTAACATTCCATGGGAGTGTCCGACGGAGCTTTCTAGACACCCTTTCCGATGGATTGCCAAGACGTGTCATGAAGATAACAGATGGACATGTTACAGCATCCACCTATGCTTATAAGTAGCCTTTGTGCATATATATATGCATAGACATATGCATACACTACACATATTCACACATACATTACACATTGTATAAGTATAAGCTACATATATGCGTATGTATCGATGTATGCATATCCTATACGCATATATGTGCATATGTACATAGGTATGCATAGTGTATAAATATATATGTGTCTATCCATATATATATATATATATATATATATATATATATGCTCCTATGCATACGTATATGCATAAAGTATGCATATATAGTGCAAGCTATGCATAAGCACAATGGAAGGCCACACACATACATATGTATAAGCTACCCAAATGCATATATCCATATAGATTACACACATGCATGTGGATATATAGGCTATACACACACACACATATGTGCACATAGGTGTATGCATAGTCTATGCCTGGGTAGTTCACTATACGTACACCCTCTATATCACGTGCATTCAAGGCCTATTTATCAATATCCTAATCTTGAGTTTTTCCTTAATAAAATATATCCCTTTTTTGTTCAATCTATAAGTAACCCCTTTATATAGGACCCTTCTATATGTTAAAAATGTGTAAAGATGATATTTTAAAAATCTCTTATGTTGACTCCACATGACACATACATATATTTATGATTGACCTCCTCAGGAGTCTATGCATATACATATGCAAATACACATACACATAGACAGGGTGCACACTAGCATAGGTACACATATGTGTAGGATATGCAAACACACATATATACGCATAGGCTATGGACATTCATATATGTATATACATATGGATATGATATAAAAAAACGTATGTATATGCATGCATAGCCTATATAAATGTGTATGTATGTGCATAGCCATATACATACAAGCACACATAAGCACTACCCAATAACTTTATACTAACTACTTACCCCAAATCTAATATTTTGGATTTTCCCAAATACTTCACCAACTGTGCCACCATGTCACAATAGTAATCTCCTCGTAGTAGTACTATACAACTTAGGGATTAAATACTTTGCCACCCCCATCTAAACATATTTAACATCACACACATTAGCTCTACACATCCTCGCATATATCACCAAACTATCGTACAATGCCAACCAATGGTTTGCATACCCTCACCCAATCAACCATGGTCTAATAAACCATAAGTATGAAAAAACTAAACCAAACATCAAATTGAATATAGATACTCATTGATTTAGTAGCATGATGATGAGTTTCATCCTAAATACATAAGAAATCAACCTTTTTTTTATAAAAGACAATCAATCATCTCAATTAAAAACAAACATGTTAAGCATAATGAAAATATATGTGTTAATAATTCAATCAAACTATGCATTTAGTAAGTTGAGAACATCTTTAAACAAACATCAAATAGCCCATAATAAAAAACTTAGAGCAACACATGTGCACTATGATACTTTAGCATTATATATCTCAAGGCTAAATATGTTTAATACCACATAACAAACATGATAATACTTGTAGTAATATGCAACTTCAAATACCCTCAAGTAAACTAGAAAACATTGCATTGACATAGACAACAAACAATGTGTTTTCATAGTAGCAGCAACCTTGTAAATCCTCATTGTGAGAGGGCCACATACATTTGTGAACACAATAAAGCTAAGAGATTCACATTAAGAAACAAAGGCCTTGTAATCTTCAATTGCTAGCAAGTGTTCTCTCTATTATAAGTCATCTTCTAAGCTCTCTCTCTCTCTCTCTCTCTCTCTCTCTCTCTCTCTCTCTCTCTCTCTCTCTCTCTCTCTCTCTCTCTCTCTCTCTCTCTCTCTCTCTCTCTCTCTCTCTCTCTGTTTGAGTTTTATTTGAGTTTCATCTTTTCATTCAAAAGAGAAAGCTGTAAATAGTGTCTTCGGGTTTTAAAATAGATGGCATGCCTAATTATGCATGGATAAATTTAGCAAAATGCACATTTGAGTGTCTTTAAATCAATGCTTTTTAAAGCTTATTCCATACATTTTTACACATGAATTTACATGGTATTTTAGATGTGCCCACTAATGTGTGTCACACCTCTACATCGCTGCTCTAATTTTGTTGTACTGATTTTATAATACTTATCCTCAATTTTATTCAATGTGCATGCTTTCATTTGGTGTTACAATAAGGTTGGGATTTTTGGATCATCAGGATTCTATTCTTAGGTTGATTCTTGCTCCTGGATAGGGTTGAGTAGGGAGTGTGGATCCAAGTTCTATTGACTGATGTATATCACATCAACTAGAGAAAATGATTTCAAGAGGGCATTAGCTGCCAAGAATGCAACTTCCTCATCATCATCGAGGCCATCCACCATGTTTCTCATTTTTGTGACTACTAGTCAATAGACTATTGATGGAGGTAGAATTTTGTTTAAGAAGATTCAAATTTTATTGCGACCTCAATGAATGGTTAGCCAATACAATCCTAATTGTGATTGATCCATAGTTGCCACAAGCAAGGCCATCCAAGCAATAGATAGTAATCTTCACCTATGTGCTCCATCTTGAGTTCTATTAGGGAAATCAAGAATGGCACACTGCCAATCTCCATGAGAATTGATTAGATGATGCCTAGTTGCCACACTCTTTGTTCATTTGCCAATATTCTTTCTAGAAATGGGGATAGCTCCCAGTCCATTAACCCAAACTCTCTACAAGTGACCATAATGATATGTTAACTTGAGATCCACTATCCAATAGAACATTTTTCATCACCTAATTTTGAAATTCGAGAGAGATGACGAGAATGGTAGGGTCCAACAACAATTCTATTCGGATTGTATTGCACCATTCAAACTTTTTCTTCAAATGCGGTGTGCTGGAACTTTGGGCTCTCATAGAACACATTGATCCAGTTGGAACAAGTGATCCTTGAATGTTGGGACAAGGCTTAGTAGGCTTCCTATGGAAATAGTAATGGAAACTTGATCCCATGATGTCTAGGTGTCCAATTGGGTTGGAACCACTTGTGTGGAGGATGAAGCCTTGGCTTGGGAAATAAGCATCATGACTCCTACCTTGATGGTCATTTCTAGTCTTGAATGTGTTGTTTTTTAATCTAGAATCGGCTATAGTATTGCTATGGTATCGATGTTCCAATGGCTACATTATTCAAGTACTAGTAGGAGATGTGGATCTTTTAGTATTGTTGGTTTCTTTCCCATCCACGTAGTCACCTAGTGGCAATCTTTCTCCTATTTAGTCCAAAAAACTCCTATGGGTTTGTGATCCTTTGAATTCACATGATATAGAGGGTTTAGATATAGTGACTTAAGACTACTAGGGCCACGCCAAAAAATAGTCTAGGGTGATGCTAATTGGTTGGCTATGCCTCTCATCCTACATTACAAAGACCTACTATTCCCCATCTCACTACATACATTATACCAGCATATATAAGCATTGTGGGTAGTTGTATGGAAAATGCCCTACCATTAGTGATTTAAACCACATTCATCAGCCAAAGGACCTAGAGTACTACACTTGGTACACTAGAGAGCTTTAAGGAATTTTTTTGAGCACCCTCTCAGGGTTTTTAAGCCTTATATTTTCTCTTGGACTTAGTTGGCTTCTAGCATTCCTCTCCCTTAGAGCCCCCCTCCTCACTATTGCTTTCTTCCTCTAGGTTTGAATCTATATCAGAGTAACAAAGTGCCTCTTCAAAGGCATCTTCACCCGCTATGGTTGTCTAGTTGAATAAGTCAATAATCAAGGAAGTCATATTATAAATTAGGTCATTAAGCACATGACTTTAGTATTTAAGGTAATCAACAATAAATCTTTTCCATATTTTCTACTAGTCGAATCTACAAACAAAACCTTGTGTAAAATACTTACCAATTTGGTGGAGTATAATTGGAAAGAATGGGATACCAAGCTCTCAGTAATAACACTTCAAGCTTACCACACTTCCTTCAAAGTGGCTACTTGCCTTAGTCCATATGATCTTTCCTTCAACATTGAGGCAATTATACCTTTGGAATGTATAGTCCCCACACTTAGAATTGTTATCAAAGATCACCTTCTTCCCCTAGGAATCCCTCACATTTTGGCTAGAAAATCTAGCAAAACTAGAGGAGAATTAGATTTGGAGTTCCTACCTCCTATCAAAAGTCTCATCAAAGTAGAAACATCAAGTGGATCACCTCTCCATGATGCAAGTCTTTGAGTGTGAACAATTTATCATGGCCTTTGATACTCAAATGGGCATGCTTCCCAAAAAATTGAAAATGAGGTGGAGTGGCTCATTTTGGATCTTCCATACAGCCACCACTAATTATTTTTACCTTACTGATTTATAGGGAAATCTACTTATGTAACTTGTCAATGGATTTTTCTTGTGGCACTACTATGAAGATGGAGTGGTGTATTTCTTCCCACTTACTGTGGAGTGCCATATTGACCCCATTGTACTCGATTCCACATGAGTCTCCATGAGCTTCTCACCCAGTTTTGAATCTTTGATGATTGCAATAATCCAAATTGAAAATTATTCTGATATCACCAGTTATGGTGACGTGTCCCTTATTAATCACCCCTCATCATATCATTACATGAGCCTTATTACAAGCAATAGTATGATATATTGAGAGTGGCAAAACACTAGTTATTCCTCAGCCCTATCTATAATGATGTGGTAGACATGCATTAGACACATTCCAACCATCCACCCACCATGTATCCACCCCCTTAAAAGCAAAAAATTATTAGCCTTTCTCTTCATTGTGATTTTAATTTTCAATACTTTGTGCTCTCTATGCCCTCTCACACTTTTCGTTTCCATGCCACTACTCACCTCTCACTATCAAAGGCATTTCTCTCCTCTATCCTTCACCTCAATAGAATCCCTCATCTTAGCCTAGAGAGCGAGGAGACTGTCAACTCATGGGTGCATAGCCTATGCCATCTCGATTCCTTCCTTGCTCTTCCATGGGAGACAACCCTTATGCATCTTGATGTAGAGAATATCATACTTCAGCTGCACAAGGGCCTCCATGTTCACATCAATGACCAAAACTATGAGTTTACCCCTCAAAGTGTACAAGAGCAACTTCACCTCCCTATGGATGGTGTAGCAGAGGCCCTTGCTTGCTTCAAAATATAGAGATGGATGCATTAGCTCCATCTCTTTTTTTGGAAGCAAGCTCCATGGTTGACCACCACAAATCAAAGCTATTGGAGATACTTAAATGTTTCCTTGAAGATTTGTACCTATATGCCAAAGCATTCAACCTCTTGCACAATGTTTCATTTCTCTTCTTCCTATCCAAAATCCAACATCGCATGGGTATGCATTTTGCTAAAGCACCTTTGTATTGAGGGCAAGCATGTGGCCCAATGGTCCTCTAACACTGAATCCCTATGGGTGATGTGTGGCCAACACATTATGAGAAATATGAACTCTCTTTTTTGCCCCTTAAGGGGTTTCTCACCTCTCTCTCTCTAAAAAGAGATTCCAAAATAATATTAGAATAAGAGATCTTCTACAATCAAGAAAATCTCGTATTTGTATTTTCAAAATATTTCACCTATTATTTTATTCTCAAACTGTAGGATAAGGTCACTTTCTCTCAAAGTCCTCAAAACTTTAAAAAATTCAATTCTATTTTATGTAAAATTGGAGCGAATCATTATAATATATGACTCTTTAATGCCCTCATGACTTCTCAACATGAAAATATATTGGAATCATTCTCATTCTTGCTTCTTAAAAGGGCGAAAGTTAAAAAATGATATAAAAAGACGTACACATCATATTTTAAGATTATTTCCTAGAGACACCTTTTTGACTCAAGAGTTTCCTTGTAAATTTTTATCATTTTTTGACAAGTATATGCCTATTTTTGGGAATTTCTTCATTCCCTCTCAGAGCTGTAGTTTTGCCCAAAATTTTGTGTACTCTTCTCCTTCCCTCCACAATATGGTTTCTTGCATATGAATTCTTTTGAAGAAACACTTAGTACTATCTACAATACTCTCTACCCTGCTACAAGCGATCTACCTCTTCAGTACTATGGTATAAGATATCTTCCTCTTCAATACCCTACACTACAAGCAATCAAGTGATAATGGAGATATCTTTATTTTTTAATTCTCTGTGATGTTATTATTCCTCATAGTTGTTGTTTAATCCTTAAGTGTCAGTTTATAGAGAGAAAGAGGGGGGAGAGAGACAGAGGAAAAGAGGGAGAAGGGGGGGAAGAGAGAGGACTCTGTGAGATAAACTAAGAAAATAAGTGATAGAGTGACAGAGAGTAAATTAGGGTAGAAGATAAGATGTTATTATTGTTCTCCACTAGCCAAGCTTCTGTATAAATGTGTTTAAGTATCTTTGATGAATCTTTTGAGAGAGAGAGAGAGAGAGAGAGAGAGAGAGAGAGAGAGAGAGAGAGAGAGAGAGAGAGAGAGAGAGAGAGAGAGAGAGAGAGAGAGAGAGAGAGAGAGAGAGAGAATATTTTGGTTAGAACAAAAGATAAGATTGGATGTTGATAAGAGGTAGATTAAAAGCTAAGATTACAGGCAGATTAGGGGTTTATTAGGGTCTATCATGACTTCAACCAAGAGAAATAGACAATATCATATTGGTTAACAAAGAATACATATATTGTGAGATATTCACTTTCAATTGGAGGATGAATATGCACCAATACTCAAAAGAACTGTAGAAAGGGATGATGCAATAAGATACAGGATGCAATAAGAAATAAATGTAAGAAAAAAAAATGTGGACCTTTGGATTGATGGGTGCATTTATCCACCCGATCCAATCACTCAAAGGCCACCATTTGTAAAGTTTGTTTGTGAAGGCAATGAAGGATTGTATGGATACACATGCAGACTTGTCACACAAGGATTAGCTAGGGTTCATCAAGCCTTGACAAATATGCTGACAATATTACAAGGGAATATACAGTCTTTGATGGAAAATGATAGATTATTAGTTGAGAAGAATAGGGAGATCTAGAGCCTACAACAAGCAATGGTTGTCATTGAAGATGCTATGCAGGCTACACATGTGTAAAATATGGAGTTAGAATCTAAAGTTATGGACTTGGAGAAGGAGAATCGAAACATAAAGAGGAAGCTCACAAAAACATTCGAGATTGGGCCCATTTTAAAAACCAAAGAAGCACATTGGTGCATCTGATCAATTAAACCAATTCACCAATTAACCAAAGGAAGTGGACAATATCATAGATGGATATATGCTCAATTTGCTACAATGAGAAATATGTTCCCTCGTGCAGAGAATGATACTATTGCCAAAGTCCTAAGCAAGGATATGGTAAAAAATGCGTTGGAAAATCATAAATTCAAGGACATTGTAGATGATGTCACAAGTGAACATCTTAGGGATGTGAGCAACTTGTTTACTGCTATAGACGCTGAGGGATTATGTGATAAGGTGGGAATGAGTTCTGAGTCATATAGTATGCTCTATCAACAATTTTTCCCTGTTCTTTACACCATCTGATAGTGATAGTAAATTGAGCAGGTGAAAACAAGGAATTCATTGTTCATACTTTATAATAAATAATATTATAAACTTTAATGATATTTAAAAATTAGTAAAAATAACATTACATATCTCAATCGAGGTTATAAAATATTTACCATGTCACCCCTAATGGACGAATAGTTCCATTAGGTGGATGTAGTGTATGTAAGTCGTGGTTACATGTAATAGGTAGAGGTTAATATAGATTAAGAATGTTTTAGAAGTGATTGAAATATTTGCTAGTTCATATTTTTGAAAAGGTATAGGTGGAGGTTTTATTGTAGTGACTGAGAGAGTAACATAGCGAGGAGAATCACAGATATTATGTCTGATAGGATACAAACTCTATATCTACACGAGAGATAGAGACACATAGAGGGACAAAGTTTAAGAGATAGTGAAGATGAATTGAGATGTTGATGATTGATCAACATATGGAGAGGGGACATCAATGGACAAAATGCATGAGCCTCTTAGGAGCATAGATTGGTGCCAACTTCTAAGGTAACAATCTCATTCCTTTCAGCATAGTATCCTTTCTCGTGTATATTGAATAACAAATCTAGTGTAGCTATTACATATAAATTTTGGCTATTAAATTGACAATTTCATAGAAATTTTGGGTTTTGAAGAAGCTCCATATAATAAGGTAACAATTCTGAATATATCTAAAGGGGGGAGAGAGAGGGGGACAGGGAGGGAGGGAGGAAGGAAGGAAGGAAGGAAGAGAGTGAGTGAGTGAGTGAGTGATTATTTAGGCAGGAAAATTGAAAATCTTGTAGTATGTAAGAATGATTCTTTGAGGAAGGAAAAAAATAATGAATTTATGATAAATAAATGCAATTCTCTCTCAAAGATAGGTGCACCTTCCTTTTTATAAATGTAGTTCCAGCCTTGAAGAATTATATGTTGCCTATTTATCAATCATGACACATTCTCTAAAGCCTGATGAACAAATGTAAGTTGTTGACCTCTTCTTGACATGGCACCTCTATTTACACACTATATGAGTGGCTAACCTTGCCTTCTCATGAGGGCCTGTGATACAACTCAAATTTGAGCTACTCTCATAAGAAAACCTATATTTCTCAACTTATCTCATGAGCTTACTTCCTACTTGTATTCATTTTCAAAAAATTAATCCAATATCACATTATTTTGAAAAAAGTTTCTGAGACTACACAGATTGAGAAAACAAGCCCAATGCATCACACCTGTTGAGACCTAAAACGGGCCCGACACTAGCTCTATGGAACTAGCATGACCTCCACTACTCACCTAAAACCACCCCACATAGCCTCATGGCAATGATCATCTAAGGGGTACACTACCCTAGCTTCGAATACAAAAATTTAGGTTTGTACAAATTGTACTCTAACAGATAATCATTCCCTACACTCCTTAGTGGGAGTCCCTACACATATAAATGTTATACACCATGTAAGCACAAAAAAAGGAAGTGCCCATCGAGTAATTGCTGCAGCCCCACTACGGCTCTCCTATACCTCGAGGATTGGCCCCAAGATATGCCGTGTGAACACATAGAACACATTCGAAAAAAGCTCCACTCTTTTGATGAATTGATCCAAGAGATAACAAGTGGTCCTCATAGAATGTTTCCCCAAGGAACCAAACCTCTAACCCTATAGCTTAGGGTACTTGACACTCTCAAGCTAGGTCATCGTGGCGCATGAAAGCAATTGCTATAGATCTAGGATAATACCATATGGTGTGTGCAATGTAATTGAGTATGACTACCGTACTCAAACAAGCTTATTAACTAACAATAAGCATTGTGAAAGTGCAAAGATACTTCTCTCCATGCCTTTCTTCTAATCCATGATTGTTGTTTGCTGCTTAGAACTAGTACCAAGCATTCTCCTACTACTAGACCCTTTTATTTTTAAACAACGTACCTTATATATCGTGCATCATAAAAAATAAAAATTCACCATACTTTAAGCACTCAATAATCCCCTTCTTTCTCTTATTTAAAGTTATGTATTCGATGATAGGTTTAAGGCATGTTTTTTATGTATTTTTCTTTTACAAAAGCAATAAAAATCCACTTTAACATAGAGCTAAGACTGAACTAAGGCTAAACCTCATGATTCAGCTCTACCATACATTCACAAACACAAATCTTATTTTTTCCTATTTTTGGATGCAATAAACATATTTTTTCTATTTGTTCTTATTTTTTACTATTTATTTATAGAAAATTATTGATATGTACTGAATTAGTGATTTAGATTGATTGATCTTACTTAGAATGAATTTTTAATCATATTTCAATCCACATAGGAACGTTATAAGCACAACAAAATCTCAAAAATGCATAATTTTCCTTAAATCACAAAGTTATGGATTTTGTATGTTTATGTAAAAGAGTGGGAATAGACGGCTAGGACACAGGCTATCATAGGAATACCCAATTACACTGATGGGGTATATAAGGTGTTGAGAGACCCAATAAGGGCATTAGTTTTATCAATAATCAAGTCTCTTTTCTCCTTCCTTCGAGCTTCCATGTCTTCCCTCATCTTTCTCTCTCTTTTCATGCCTTTCTCTCTCTTTTGCAAGTTTTTCTCTCTCTACTTCTCTCATCTTCTTCCCCTTTCTCTCTCCTCTTTGCAGTCTCTTCCTTCTCTCCTTCTCTCTCCTAGGTCTCCTTCACTAGAGTTGGTATTAGAGCTTAGTTTTTAGATCCTTCATTTCTCTCTCCTACTTTTAGATTTAGTTCTCTCTTCAGTCTCAGGAAACCCTAATTTTCTCAGGTACACCAAGACAAGTACAACATTGAAGAGAACAGGAGTCAGGGAGTACTATAGAGATGGCAGCTTTCTTGGGAGTTTGAAAAGAGGTCTTCTCTTTCTTCCTTGTAAGCTCCCTCTTGGAGCTTCCATGGAGTACCAAGCCAAGATCATTTCATATCTCTTAGACCATGCTCCTCCCTTGCAAATGGGTGATGCCATGGATTTCTTCACTTCATCTTGAGCATATGGAGCACCTGACTACCACCCCATATCTTGCTGAAGCCCCAAGGCTGCCTCTGTAATTTCCTGCAAACTTCTACCCCACCATTACCATCCCACCAACATCTATGAATTGGTGGCGATGGCTCATCATCATTCTCTGAGGCTGCATTTTTAGTTTCTTTGGCTGATTCATCCACATGATCGCAAATGCTCGTGCGACCGTGCATATGCACTTCTTGTGCTATTTGGTGTTTTTGCTTGGTCTGTGGGTTGCTAGAAAATGAGATGTGGAATGTGATAAGCCTCTCTTTCTTGAAGCCTTGTATCCAGGTCACCTAACTCAGATGTGTTGTTCTTGACAATAGTGCACTCTTCAGCATTTTGGAAGTCTGATTCTGGCTTGAAGGATCAAATCCATGTGCTTGGAATAGGAGAGCCAAGTTTGGTATTGAATCATCCAACTCATAGATTTCAAGTCAAAATGCATCTACAAGACGTTGGGTAGCAACCAATATTGCTTTGGGATCAACATCAAGAGCAAGTTCCATTGTCCTAAGAAAATGCAGAGAAGAATGCATGACTCGTCTCGTGAGAGGGGAATCGCTCCGCAAGTGACGCATGCCTTCCATTATTGACTGTGGCTTGCCGTATGCACTAGTTGAGGGTGTGAAGGTCCCAAGAACATGGATACTCAGGCGTCGAGGTCTGTGTCACTTCCATGCCCACAGAGATCATCATCCGTGCCACCAAGACTCAGAATGTTCTCGGTGAGAAAGGACAGAGAATCAGACAACTGACTTCTGTAGCTCAAAAGAGGTTCAAGTTCCTTGAAGGAACAGTGGAGCTTTATGTTGAGAAGGTTAACAACGTTGGGCTTTGTGCGATTGCCCAAGTTGAGTCGTTGCGGTACAAGCTTTTGGGTGCTCTTTCCATTCGAAGGGCTTGCTATGGAGTATTGAGATTCATTATGGAAAGTGGTGCTAAGGGTTGCAATGTCATTGTCATTGGCAAACTCAGAGCTCAGAGAGCTAAGTCCATCAAGTTTAAGGATGGGTACATGATTGCATCTGGTCACTCAGTTAATCTCTACATTGATTCTTCTATTCTATACTTTAGAAGAGGTTCAATTTCCTTGAAGGAATTGTAGAGCTTTATGCTTAGAAGGTCAACAACCATGGGCTTTGTGCGATTGCCCAAGCTGAGTTGTTGTGGTACAAGCTTTTCGGTGGTCTTGCCATTCGAAGTGCTTGCTATGGAGTTTTGAGATTCATTATGGAAAGTGGTGCTAAGGGCTGCGATGTCATTGTCAGTGGAAAACTCAGAGCTCAGAGAGCTAAGTCCATGAAGTTTAAGGATGGGTACATGATTTCATCTGGTCACCCAGTTAATCTCTGCATTGATTCTACTATTCTGTAGTTCAAAAGAGGTTCAATTTCCCTGAAGGAACTATGGAGCTTTATGCTGAGAAGGTCCACAACCGTGGGCTTTGTGTGATTGCCCAAGCTGAGTCGTTGCAGTACAAGCTTTTGCATCGTCTTGCCATTCGAAGGGCCTACTATGGAGTTTTGAGATTCATTATGGTAAACCGTGCTAAGGGCTGCGATGTCATTGTCAGTGGAAAACTTAGAGCTGAGAGAGTTAGGTCAAAGAAGTTTAAGGATGGGTACATGATTACATCTAGTCACCTAGTTAATCTCTACATTGATTCTGTTGTTGGCCATGTTTTACTTAGAGAGAGAGTGTTGGGTATCAAGGTTAAGATTATGTTGGATTGGGATCTGAAGGGAAAACAAGGGCTTGCTATTCCTTTTCCTGACAATGTCACTATTCACACTCCAAAAGAAGAAGAAGAAGTTTTTGAAGAATGAATCAAAGCAGAGGAGAGAACAGCAGAGGGAGTGCAATGTCAGAGAGAAGAAGATGAGGCAAAGATCTGCCCTTCGGCTTCTCTGCCATTCGAGAAAGAAGCATAGGGAAGCCATGCTAAAGAACTAGAGAAAGAAGTAGAGAGCTGCAAGAGTGAAGAGCCAAAGATCCAGTTAGAGTTACTTTTGAAAAGAGGCCTTCTCTTTCTTCTTGTCATCTTTGTCTGCATTGTTGCCTTTTGGCTTAGCTCGACTGTTAAACAGTGCCCCTTTCCCTTCTTCTTAGAGAAATCATGGAACTAAGGATGTATGATAGAGAGGAGTGTGGCTGCCAGGTGAAGATAGGCCCATGGGCATCCCCAGGTCTATCAAGGTTGAGAGGTGTATTGATAGACCTCGATTGTTGCATATTGATGGATAGAACATGCCTAGAAGGATGGATGGTCCAGTTTTGTTATGCCCGTAGGGAAATCATGTTTTACAGATAATGGAAGGCCCTGGTTTATTGCACCCTGATGGTGCTAGCATTCTAAGCCCCCAAGGCCCTGGTATACTACACCCTGAAGGGGATCTCACTTTAATGATGATTGATGGTGCTGCTATGCTTCACCCTGAGGATGACAACAATTTGCAGAGAAGAGAAGGCCGTGATGTGCTTCACCCTGAAAATGTCAATGCTCTTAGGAGGATAGATGGTCATGGAATACTGTGACCTACTAGTGACAAGACTCTTAGGAGGGGCCTAGTATGCAAAAGTTAGATGCCAAAAATTTTGGCCGGTGGATGCCTAGACATGGCATCATTGTTCAGAAATGGTGGTAGCAAGAGGACTTGCCATGGCTGTCACGCACAGGGATTTTGAAGACCGGTCTAATTACTATGATGCCTTACTTGCAGAGCCAAATCAAGAGCTATGAAGTGAGACTTATAGCACGAGATCAGAGATCCCCGTGCACCTATGAATGCTCCTAGATCCACCCAAGAGGATCGTGAAGGTATGCTTGAAGAAGGTGCTCCTGAGACGGACTATTTTGCTATGCTTAAAGACACACTATGCCAATATGAGACCCATCATGCTGAGCGGCATTAAGAGCTGGAACAATGCCATGGGGAGATGGAAAACTGCCAAGATCAACGTCATAGCAAGATGAGGGCTAAGATGTATTTGCTCGTAGAGCGCATGGCACCCTCATCTCCACCCTCTCACCCTCCTTGGCTTAGCCCAAGGAACATGGTCCTCCTTGTGAGACTAACTGCCCTAAAGTTTTGACTCACGCTTTTCCTTGTGCGCCTTTCTCCCTTGTTTAGGACTCTTCTCCTTGTGCGTCTTTGTCTTCCGTTTCTCTTTGCCTTGGCCTTTGTCTTTGTCTTCTGCTTTAGCTTTTCTGGATTTTCCACCTTCGTTCATTTGAGGGTTAACATTACCCCCCTCCTAGACGAGTGCCACTCCCATGGCACTCACTGTCATAGGTAGTAGGCTGTAACATGCACGGAAGATGTGGGGGAAAAGGACGCCTGTGGTTTCCGTGGAGGAGTGTTGGTGGTGGTGTGGAAAAAGGTCCTGGGGGCCTGTTGGTGGCCAAGGTGGCTGGTGGAAGGGTGTTGGAGTTGGCGGTAGGGCTATTCTGTGTTGGGGATTGCATTGATGGCCAACACGTGTTGGTTTGTTGGGGATTCTGCACATGACGATTCTTTGTGGCTTGTCTGATGGTAAGGGATGAGCATTCACAGTTGGGTGTTGATGAAGAGCGTGTGAAATTTTGTTGGAGGCTTCAATACCTGCAAGTTGAAAACCTCTCGTGTGGTCTCTCCCTAAGGGGTAGTGCTAGTCTTCTTATCATGCACAAGACATATTTGATTATTTTGGGAGACAAGTCAAACTCTAAGCAAGCTGAGAGTATTGTCCTGCACTTGAGGACCCAAACTGTGTATATACTTTGGTGCAGATATTATGTAAGTACCCGTGCATACTTAGATATTACGTAGTTAGAAAACCGTGGGCTAGTTTCTCGTAACAATGTGTGGATGAAACAAAGTTGTCCATGTTGAGAAGTACATGTGAAGGTATATGAGACATCCTTTGCATTGTGACTGCACGACGTAGCATAATTGAATACAGGGACACCACACTTTCGGTAGTTGGAAGCTATTGGACTTGCTTGATGAGGACGGTGTACATTTCATGGTCAATCTTGCGGTGCTTACCACAATTTATTGCAATGGTATTAAGGTAGAGTGTAAGAGAGAATTGTGCAAGTGGGTTAGGGTGACAGGTCTAACCATAGGCGAGACAAGCTCCCTAGGTATGTCCTGCCCTTGATGTGCCCTGAACAATTGTGGGTGATGCTAAAGGGCTAGGGAACTAGGGACGGAGCCAATCGATCAAGGTCACTGGACGTACCTAATTTGAGGACCCCTAGGTGCTGTGCTGTGATTGTGGGTGCTTCTTTTCGTTCATTTCTTTTCTTTGTTTTTTGTTTTTTTTCCTTTTTCTTCTCTCTTTTTTCTCTTTTTTTTGTTTTCTTTTTTGTTTCTTTTTCTTGTGCTTTTTTCTTGCTTTCTTTCTCTTCTCCTCTTTTTTTTTTTGACTTGCTTGAGTACAACCATTGCAATATGTTGAGGCTATCAGCCTTTCAGTGGGTTGGAAAATGTCAAGCTTCGAAGGCTTAAGAAATGGATATTACAGTGATGATTGTGCCCTAGCCTCATTGTTAGAGAAGCAGTTGTTGAGATGGGGAGATACACTTGAGATATTGCAAACCTCCTTACGACACACGCGATGTGGTACAATTGAGGTAACGACTGCCATGAGCCAACAATAGAGCTTGACCCAGAAAGAGTGTATTCCATGAATATGCTTTGGGCTATGCGATGTCGGCAATGGTGATTTTTTCTTTTGGCAGCGTGGCTTTGTCACGGCTCTTTGTGGGGTTGATGGTCTTGTGGTGATTGGGCATTGAACACTTTCGCACAAGGACCTGTATTATCCTGCATCCACTTGTCACTTAGTGAGAGTATATGCTCGCTTGTGTTAAGTGCATCGAATCAAATGCAATCATGATAAGACATAATTTTTCAAAATTCTATGATGTCTATTGGGATGCCTATTTCATTGCTTGTTAAGGTCGCATTCATTAACAAGAAGTAACGGGAATGTGTATAAGTGGGGATCTTGCCCCTTTACTCATCAAAAAACAAAATGTTCTGGCATGCTGACTTGTCAAGCTACTTGTACATCATAGGGATTTAGTCGATAGGTACAAGGCGGGGTGAGTCCGGTTGGCTAGGCCATTGGGGCGGTGCTAGTGCAAGGCTCCCGTGAGGCTAGGTAGGGAACATGTCGGCCGGGACATGAATGGTGTAGTCCCGGGCCACTAGCGTTTCCAGAATGTCTTTAAAAAATTCATTAAATTCTGCCCTATCCCTGGCCGCCTTGTCACTTCATGAGCACCTGGTGCCCGAGCGTGCGTTGGGGGTCTGTGCAATTGGCGTTGCCACATTTTGTGTGCCTCCCTGAGCGTCCACTCCCTTGGCCCATGGATTCTTTGGCCTTCATCCGGGGCGGTGTCACTTGGGGCCGCGTTTCTTGGCGTACCTTTTAAGAGTGGGCATGTAGCGCACCGACGGAGGGGCCTATGCTGCATGTTCCCGTCGATTGCAAAGAGCATCCTTGCAAGCTAGCTGCCCTTGGTTCTCCATGTTTTCCTCGCGGGGGGACTGTAAGATGCGAATCAAGGATTAGGATTTGTTACATGATAAGACCATTCATATGTAAGGGATTATAGTGCGGGTTATCAAGCGCATAGGACAAGAAGGGGAGGGGTGGGGCATGCAGTGTTGTTGTAGAGGGATGGCCCCCGTGATTTATATTTAGCCTCCTTCCATTAGCAGATCTTGGTTTACGCCGAGTTACATCAATTGGCGGTCATGGACTTAGGCAGGGCTCCTCCTCGGAAGGATAGACCAGAAAGGGGGAAAGGTGTATAGAAAGGGACGGTACCCCATCTACACCATCAAAGTCGTTGGTCAAGGCTTCCTATGGCAGTAATGAGGGTTCCATGCCCTTCACTTGGAGGTGGGAATGGTCACATGACTTTTAAAAGTGTGATGATAGGAGGACGTGAGGAGCTTAGCCTGTCAAACCCAACTCTTCTCCCTGCGCTTCACTCTCATTGCTTGTGTGTGTTGATAGTATCTATACAAGGTGACACAAAAATCATTGTTTATATATACATCTATATATATATACATATACGAATCCATGTCACCTCACGAGGATAGAAACCAATTGTAGAGCTCAGGATTGTACTGGAGCGTGGCACACGCATCTAGTATTCGTGGCAGCTTACTCAATACCAATAGATATTTTGCCACATGGAGTAGCATGGAACCTTGTCTGAGTCTACTGGCAATATGTAACTCCTCCTCAATGAGAACCTTATCAAAGAGAGCGTTCTCTTGGCTAGTTCCAGCTAAGTCCGTACCCCGAATGGCAGTCAGCACTCGAAGGGAAGTTGGTGCCACATAGGTTGGGTCCCTTTGGGATTGCCATTTGGCCAATCGCTCCTCAAAGACTGTCATGATTTGAGCCCCTAATTCGGCCATTACAACGCGGATTTTGCACCAACCCTGCTCAAATTGACTCTGGCCTGATGATAGTCGCTTTAGTTGCTCTATGTCTACGAGATTCGGTCGACAGAGCTCTTCATTAAACGTGACGGTTAAGTGCAGTTCGTCACCCTCCTCGTTAGAGATGAGTCGCATGCATTGATGCAGGAGCCTGCCGTAGTGCTCGTTAAGATGTTCTTGCTCTTCCCAAGATAGAGGAAAGGGCAAGTAATCTCTGAGCTGCTCCTTGGGGATTGTGCCCATATCCACAAGGACGTAGACACATGCGACCACTTTGAGCTTAGCATCCAACTCAGTTAAGCATTCTGTGACACTTCTATGTTCAATGAGGGCTTGCTCAGTTGCTATTTCATGCAAGGTTCTAGAAGTTTGCCTAGGCCTTAGCATAGCTGGTGGCTCAGGCCTAGATGAGCAAGTTTGGTCAACGCTAGGATTTCTTATGCTCTTGGGGTTCTCATGTTTCTCCTGAGGTTTTGCTGCTATTTTGTCATGGTTCTTCTCGGATGTGACTGGTATAGATTTGTCACCCTATTATGATGACATTGTATCCACCCTTGATTGGTCAATGTGAGTTCCATTGTTGGTGGATTGAGTGTTGCAAGCAACTATTGATGGTAACAGCTGCTTTGATTTTTTAGAGCACAGGGATGTGTCTGAGGTTTCACGGCTATTAGGAGAGGCATCAATGGGCTCACTGGTGGTTGGACTTGATGCTTTATTCCCCAACTCTCCAGCGCTCTTGGTGTTAATGTTCTTGGGATCCACAATCACCTGTGATTGTTGTTGTCTTCGTTGTTTTCTCCTCTTTTTCTTGGTCAGTGAAGGTGCATCTCTCAATGACTCAGGACCCTGGACTAGATCAACTGTTGATGTGCTTGCTTGGGCCTCAGCATTCTCTTTCTCTAGTGTGTCTTTATGGGACATGGCCATGGCCTGCTGATAAGCCTCGCTAGGTTGTGAGGGTACAACTGTCTCCCTTTTGGGAGAGTCTAGCTTTTCAGCCAACTCCCTTATGTTTAACTCCTCTAGCCTAGGCTTTAGGCACTTTGAAAGTGCTGGAGTTGTCGAGGAAGTTGGTTGTGACACCTCCTCCATAGGTAAACTTCTAAGGACATGTTCCACAAGGGGCATTGTCATGGCCAAGGGCTGTGACTGCTGTGATCCTTGATTGAAAGTAGTAGCAGCTAGTTTAGTGGGCTGGCTACCCTTGGTGGATTGCGGTGTCAAGTCCCTAGGGCAATTAGAAATGGTTGTGTCTTTTGTTGACCTTTGAACACTCATCTGTGTAGATCAAACATGAGTTGATCTAGTCACATTAGGTGGCTCAAGCATATCCTTGGGTCGAGAGCTATAGATGGAGTCATGTCCCACCTCTTGGACGGTTGGAAGCTTAGATGGAGATAGAGATTGGAATTGAGCAGTCGCCATCGACGACAGCTGTTGTGCTTCCTGTGTCAATTTGGAAAAAGAGGATGTAGGAGATCTAGGACTCTTAGGTGGACTTGGCACTGGCCGAATGATTTGCTCGAGGCTATTAGACGATTGTGCCATTTGCTTTGTTGAGCGATCAGCCTTGCCCTGAGCAATGTTGTGCCTATGATGCTTGTTATCCTCTTGGAAAATCAAAAGCTCTTTAGGCACTAATGGCTTTTGTGCACGCTCAATGGCTACATATGACATCTGCTTATTAAGCATGCTAGGTTGTCGCTCTTTCTTTTGAACACTCATGTTTGGTTTCTTTCCTCGAGACCTAGAGTCTCTCTTAGATTTCCTCCTATGCTTCATTGATTTTGATGCACTCTGGCCTTCAGCTGATGGAGGCAGTTTAGAAAGGGATTTTGGTACCCAAATCCATCGGTTACCCACGTAGTACCCTTGAGCACGTAGCAATGCTTTGGATATCCATCGTGGTGTTGTGCTAGCTCTCCATCGATGCTTGCGTCTATAAGGCTTGGGCTTCTTTTGAGGTCTTCTACGATATTTGTAAGTCTAAAGCCTGTCCTTGGCATTGTCTCTTGACCTCCTTTCAGGCCTGGCCTCACTCACTGGTTCTCGTTGTTCGACCTTTGCTTGTATCAGTTTTTTCAACAAGTCCTTGCTCTCGTTAGTAGGCTTGACTATTACATCAGCACCTTCCTTGCCTTTCCCTTGAGGTTTGATGAGGTCACCCTTGCTAAAGGTTGTGACTATCCTCACACCCGGTAGTGTTAGGTGTATCCGCTATGCTACATAGTCGGCCTCACACTTGGTCGCCCTTTTGAAGGGTCTACCTAGGAGGGTTTCTTTCCCGCAGCTAGCACTATTTGGAGGAACATGAAATAGGATAGGCAAGCTTTCCATTTCAATTTTCACAAGGATTTTTCACTTCCCTATGAGTGCTTGTGGATGTCCCCCATAAGGGCTAAGAGTTGCACTAGTCAGTGTGAGCTCTGGCTGGCCTAGTAGGGTCCATGTTTCATAGGTCAAGATATTAAAATCTGTTACTTCATCAATTAGAGCATCGATAGTATGCTCTCTTTTCGCGATGAGCTTGACCCTAAGATAAGCAGGTGGTACTATGTCTTCATCTTCCGGGTCCTAGCTTGTTAATTTAAGCCTTCTGACAGATGCCCTTGAGTCCCCACTTGCGTGACCAGACGTGGATTCTCCACCAATGTCTTGGGTCATCTGTGTGGTGTTATTCAAGGTACATCTCTCGTCAAGAGTGTCATGTCTAGTCATCTTCGCATTTGTAGCTTGCTGAAGTTGCATTTTGCTCTGACTAGACACGGTCTGAACACAATGTCTTTGTGTTCTCATGGCGTGGCCCTTTTGCCCTTGATGGCTAGTTTGGCCTAACAATAATCTAGGGTCTCTATTTCTCTCTGTTTGGGTATGGGCTTTTGGTTGCTCTTTTGCAAGTGAGGTTCCATACTCGTGTAGCGCTATTACTACACTAGGGTTCAATTTGGAGGACCTGTCACTGCACGCGTTTTCTCTCCAACCTACTTGGGGGAGGTGCGGAGGGGGTAGAGCCCCCTCTGCGGGTGTCCACGAGGGGTAGTTCCCCTCGGCCCACAAGGCTGTTATGGTAAAAGCCATGCACAACTTGGAGGACCGTTTATAGCCAATTTTGAACCACTTACTCTTAGTTTGAGGCCGGTAATGGATCTATGATATGGTTTCGGCTCTACATGGTTTCTCGGTTAATTTCATTGCCTTCAGGTTAAAATTTGAGAAAATCTAAATTTGGTCTAACAGGTCCAAATTGCAGGGTCCGAGTGGGTCACTCGGACGGGCCGAGGCGCATGGGCCGAGGGCTAAGTTCGAACAATTCGGACGAATTCGGACACGGTCACTCGGGCGGGCCGAGGCACTTGGGCCGAGGGCCGAATGTGAGAATTGGCCGAGGGCCGAATTTGAGTCTCGGACAGGCTTTTCCTCGAACGGTTCGACGCCAACTAGGGTTTGGCCAAGTGGACCGGGTGGTCCGAGGGCCGAGTCTGGGCCTCGGACCAGAGTCGACGTGACTCGGACGCGCCGAATGCCACACGTGTTTTTTCACCGAAGCTCGCAAAATTTGTCGTGCAAGGCGCTAGGGGTCTTCCCCCTTGTCGAGCAACTCCAGATTGGTCCTACTACTATAGGGGGAGGTCTAGAATTACCTAGGCTAGCCAAAGATCTCCCTGATGCCAAGATTGAAGCGGATTTCCTCGCCAAGCTTTCCTCTTCTCTCCTACTCTCCTGAAACCCTGCAATGCACACAGTGGCCTTTCTTGCCACTTCTGGCCCTTATACCCTCTTCCAGGTATGGTATTGGCACCCCCAATAACTCACTTACCAACCTTAGACATCACAAGTAAGTTTTTTACCCCTTTTGCATGATTCTTGCCCTATTTTTGCCCTGTTTTGCAACAGTAACCCTAATGCTTATTTTCTTTGTTTTTCTTTGTTTTCTCCTACTCTAATGCATCCAAATCACAAAGTAAATACCTACACTACTCCATCTCACAACATAAATCTCAAGAAAAACAACAAACCTACTTGCCAAGGAGATCAAATACCATCTTCAACCCCCTCGCTTCCTACCTATCTCAAGCACCGGTTCGGGGGAAACCCTACTCCAATGTTCGATTCGAAGTGCGCAAGTGCTCAAGGCTTGAATCCGTTGGTCCCGGCAAATGGAACCAAAATGTGGGAGCTTTCGCTCAACTGTCAAGACCCACGGACCGCTTATTGTTTCAAGCATTCCAAGCCGAGCACTAATGGCTACCTCTCACATAACCGACGCGCCATCCATATCTACAGGTGTAGTGAGCTTACCTCCGTGCTGTTCGAGTTACCTCCTCTCCCGCGCACTCCGGTAGCTCCACGATCTAAGTGCAAGCTTCAAGCAAGCTCGATCCTCCCACTCTAAGCTCCAAGCTCCATTGCCACGAGCAAGACAAGACAAGAGAAGAGAAGAGAAGAAGAGGGGAGAAGATGGAGGGCTTCTCCACCCCACGGTCCCTCACCCTCATACACTCACTCCCTCACACTCTCACACTCCCTCTCTCAAGCACAAGCTCAAGCAAGCAAGAAGAAGAAGAAGAAGAAGAAGAAGAGGAGAGCTACTTTTGGTCACACACAAGAATGAGCTTCTCATTCACTTTTCAACTTTATATACAAAACCCTAAATCCCTTTTGGGCGGTCATCCCCTTTTCCTCTTTTTTACATGGCCAGCCGTAGCCTAGGCCCTTTTTCCTATTGTCCTTCTATCTTCCTAGCTTCCTTTCCACTGCCCGTCTACATTTACAAATTGCACGGGTGAGAGCCCGGCGCTCCTTGAATTAAACAATGATGC
Organism: Lygodium microphyllum; assembly: GCF_053477565.2. NCBI lineage: Eukaryota > Viridiplantae > Streptophyta > Polypodiopsida > Schizaeales > Lygodiaceae > Lygodium > Lygodium microphyllum. The sequence continues at coordinate 37,773,132 of NC_141150.1, forward strand.
GCTTGCACTCTTTTACAAAAGTTTTGACTTGCGCTTTTCCTTGTGCGCCTTTCTCCCTTATTTAGGACTCTTGTCCTTGTGCGTCTTTGTCTTCTGTTTCTCTTTGCCTTGGCCTTTGTCTTTTTCTTCTGCTTTAGCTTTTCTGGATTTTCCACCTTCGTTCGTTTGAGGATTAACAGTAGCACCCATGGTTTTCCCCATAACACCTATGAACTAGGCGAGCCCTCTATGCAACATGATGAGCCTATCCTCCTCTCACATGTGACGAACCCTTCCAACCCATCCTTGGGATAGTAGCTCCCCCATAGTGGAAGCTATATGCAAGGGCAAAATGTAAATTTTGGGCAACATAGTATGCAGGGTGCACATGGGCAGCATGCACATGGCAGTTTTGGGCAGCAAGGCCCCAATGTTCAATTTCGTTCGCATGTATTGCATAGGAAGCATGGAAATTTTGGGCAGTAAGGCCCTAATGCAAGTGCACATGGGCAGTGTGCACATGGCAATTTTGGGCAGCAAGGCCCCAATGTTCAGTTTGATTCATACGTATTGCATGGGCAGCATGAAAATTTTGGGCAGCAAGACCCTAATGTAGGTGCACATGGGCAGCATGGAAATTTTGGGCAGCAAGGCCCTAATAATTAGCTTCGTCTACATGTAATGCATGGGCAGCATGGCACCCAAGGAAATTTTGATCAGCAAGGCATGTATAGGCATTCTCACGGACATTATGAGTACCATGACCATTGGCATGGGTTCGATGTGCAAAGGCAAGTGCATGCGCCTACTTATGGTCAACATGCATATGATGATTGTGAATATTTTGAGCAGCATGCATTTGATGACTATGTATGTTCTTATGAGCTACATTCTGATCACATACATGGACAACCATCTAGACAACACTATGTACATGGACAACAACATGCAAATGTATACAAGTATGTATATGGGGAGCAACATCATTATGAGTAACAGAGTGTTCAATATCATCAGCCACTTGATCATTACTATAAGCAACATGCACATCCTTATGAGCCACATGATACTTCTCAAGAATGATGCCATGATGAGAGCATCTCACTGCTGCAGGCTCATGAGAAGGTGCCCCGTCAACCTAAGGCCCTTGACTTTGCATGCCGAGTAGTAGCTATGCATGTGGAACTCATGGACATGAAATGCCTACGGATTGATGCAATGAATGCGGTAGTGAGTGCAACCTCATTTGCTCCAGTCCAACTTGGCCTAGTGGTTCCCAATGAGTTTATGGACAAGTCAATGCATGCTACTGTATGGGTTGATAAGGATCTTGTGCCACCATCAGTGCTTGAAGATGACACCATGAATTACTTCTATGATACATCAGATGCATTGGATCACAATTATCCTTTTGACCCTGGTGGTAGTACGGTGACCCATGCTTATATGGATGACCCTTATGCCCTTGATGCTTATTATGGAGGTTATCCATTTGATCCCGAGGAACGGAATGGTCTTGGAAAAGCCCTATCCTGATCAACATTTCAGAAGTGTAGTTCTTTCACTACTTCAAGGATGCAATTTTGATTGAGCAATAGCTAAATTTGCACCAGTCTAAAATGCAGACAACTTACAAATAGCACACTATTTCAAAACGATTTTTACACTGTATTAATGATAGTTAAGTGTCACCTATATGGCTTCAAAGTACGCTTCATGAGCTTCTTTTTGACATGTCACACGCCTCAATCAGAGCTGCCCATAGGATGTTATGACCAGTTTTCTCTAGCAGGCCCATTTTGGACAGCATGTTGTCCACTGTTTGTCAGCCCCAAATTGTCAAGAACTCATATGCTATCAACTTGCACATGCCGTATACATCATATACACATTTGTATGTCCCAATTCCACATGAGATTGTACGTCCCCATACCTATATTCTCCTTTGTAATGCTGAGCAGAGCACTACTCTGCAACCCTCCCCTTCTGTTGTGAGCCATAAGTCCTCTTTTTGTTTTTGAGGGAAAAAACCTTCAGGGTCGGGATGGAATGTAAAAGAGTGGGGATAGACGAGTAGGACACGGGTTAGCATGGGAATACCTAGTTACACTGGCAAGGTATACAAGGTGTTGAGAGACCCAATTAGGGCATCAGTTTGATCAATAATCAAGTCTCTTTTCTCTTTCCTTCCAGCTTCCATGGCTTCCCTCCTCTTTCTCTCTCTTTTCATGTCTTTCTCTTTGTTCTACTAGTCTTTCTCTCTCTTCTTTTCTCATCTTCTTCCCCTTTCTCTCTCCTCTTTGCAGTCTCTTCCTTCTCTCCTAGGTTTCCTTCATTACAATTTAGCATAAAATTATTATACAACTAATTTTTCTTGAATACTTTAACATTACTGATAAATTAGATTATAGACAATGAAATACAATCATTTCCAACCATTTGCAACCAAAATTTATCATAAAACAATGAAATCTATGACTTACTCATGAAATCACACCTTGATGACGCATGTATTTTGTAATTGGAGGCCCGCTGACACTTCATAAGAGCCATTGACAATCCTTCCCACATCATCGTATGATCAAAAACTTTCATCTCAACCCACCTCCTTCTCTCATACATTAACCCATGGAAACACACAAGAGGAGAGAGCAGAGAGAGAAAAATTAGATCTCTTGATTTAATGCATCATTTTTTGATCAATTTGTCATCACGATGATGGATGGCAAAGAAATTGAGTATCTTGCTGGTGTCTTGTGTTAGCCTGATTCCAATAGGAAAGAAATTATATTTTTAAATCAAATTTGGGGGCACCCAAAAAAACAACGGCCCTCCCCTCCACATTTCATATTTGTGCCCTTTGGATTCTCATTAAGCCTTAAACAACGCTTAAGCTTTAAATACAATAACTAGTTCAATTTTTTTTCATGTTCACACTTGTCGTAAGTGGTTTTTTGCACTTTGGCAAGGCAAACAAGCTTAGTTTTGAGATTTGACTAGTCGGTTGGCTTTGTGATGTTAAAATCTATAAATCTCGCCCCTATCATACACTTTTTGGCTCCGGGACCACATAGCTACTTTATAATGTTAAGCCTTGCAGGGGTTAAATTGGGGGTCAAATGGACTCTGATAGACAAACGAAGAATTGTGTTAAGTTCCAGGCGCATCAAACTCCATCTAGGAAAACCCCAGCTCATCGATCCGCAATCGTTTCGTTTTGCATGAAAAAATGGTCGTTTACGGCTCCTGGACCTCTTTTCCACTCCAAAAAACGGGCTCTAAAAGTCCACTCTCATATAGTTAGAAAACAGGATGCTTTTCTTTCATAAATGTTGATACCATGGATATGTGGAAAATTTGAGTATTGTTTTTATAACCTAATGGTTTGTAGGACAACATTTAAAATAGGCTTGACCCTAGGCAATACTCATCTTAAAAGATTAAATTGTAGAATGTCTAAGAATGATGGATACATATTTTTGAGCCAGTTGTTACCATTGGTTGTTTAGGTAAGGTTACACTTTCTTGGATGGAAATGTACTTTTAGGCACATTGTGAAGTTATGCCAACAACTCGAAGTTTGCAACTTGCAAATAACTTTACTAAGACGACTCATGCATATTCAATCTACAAGAAGCAAGCTATGCTTCAAAATGTAGACAAGTTTGTTAGCTATCCACATTTCACCAAATTGTGAAAGTCATTCTTTAGCAATCTATCAATCCCAAGAAAAGTAAGAATGGGTGTATGTAGCATCTCTACAAATGTAAAAGCTCAACAAAAGAATGTAAGAGATGAGGAGAAGCTTGTGATGGCAAAGAAAGCACTATAAACTCATTAGGAAGAGCAATCAATAAAGAGAGAAAAGGTCATGTAGCATAGGTGTTTGTGTTTTTCTATACTAGAAAGATATATTGGACTTGTTATTGATGGTAAGCACTAGAAGAAGTCATGCGTATCTCATTTTTCTAGTCTTCCAAACAATGTCAATGAAGAAACTCTTGTTATGGGATGCCTTGTGTACCATGGAAGAGTTAATCCTAGAGTATTATTTAATTATCCAAATGCTCATAATGATCCCAACCTTATGATCATAATTTTGAACATTATACTCTCTAATTGGGAGGTACTTTACCACTTATTCCTTATTTGTAATTGAATAACACAATAAGAGAACAAAAATCAGACAGTTTTGGGATACCTTAATATGATTGTATCCATGGGGGTATCTCACAAAGAAAAAGTAAAATTTTTTATGGTGGGTCATACACATGATCATATTGATCAAATGTTTAGCATATTTACTAAGCAACTATCTTGACACAATGCTTTTAGCTTCCCTAAAATGATGTGTATCATATAGGATGCTTATACACCAGAACTAGTTGTTGTCATGGAGCTTTTAGCTTCCCTAAAATTATGTGTAAAAGGGAGAAATCATATATTAGTATATGATTTCTCCCTTTTGCAACAATTGAATATCTTAGGAAGTCAACCATTGTAATTCTCAAAGAGAAAGTTCATGGTTTGCAAAAAGATAATGATGATGATGATGATCGTGATGAGCCTATGAAAAAATAATGTACTAGAAGTAGAGTTGAAAACTTGGAAAATAAGATTCTACATTTAGATGCAATCAATGCTCTTTTGATAATAGGGAAGAGGATGCATCATCTAGTTCAAAATATGCATGGACAGAAGCTACTGATACTGATGGTGCAACACAATAGGAAGATGAAGAAGACTAAATACCTTACAATAATAAAAATTTTCCATGCTTTCTTTTATCTTTTATTGAAATATCTATCATTTTTTCAATTAGTATAAATTTAGTAATATTTTAAAATCTCACCAACATATGTATATAAAGTTTTAGTGAATAGTAAGTATACATGATATATTACATTTTTGTACTTCTCTTATGGTACTCTTTAAATTTTTATTTCAAAATCTAGATACTTTTCAAGATGACAAATATGATACTATTTTAAAAAATTAGTCATTTTTATATCATTTTTCCAAAAGATTGACTCAAAAAAGTGTACTTTTGAATATTAATATGAAAATTTTATATTTTTTAAGGGATTCTTTGAAAAGATTACAAATGTTTCTCTTAAGATGAAATATTATCTAAAAGGTTTACAAGTGTGCTTGATGACTTTAAAACATTTTACTATGGATTTTTTGATAAGCTAGAAATGAGATTTATTAGGGATTCCTTGTAGATGGATAAGTTGCCTACTATCAATGGCAAACTCCCATTGCAATTTGTAGAACATTGAAATCTTACATTTTGCCTACCCAAAACACGATGCCTGAGTCTCGTAACGATGCAAGACAAGTGCTACAAAAGCTAGGCATGGATTATAATTGCATTCATGCTTGCCCCAATGATTGTGTTTTCTTCCGGGGAGAGTTTGAATTGTTGGCCACATGTCCCATGTGCAGTGCGGACAGGTATCAAAATGACTTGCAAGGACAAAGTGTTCCGCAAAAGTTTTTGAGGCACTTTCCGCTGATACTGCGTGTTCGTCACATTTTTCGAACCAAGAGTTTTGCAAATTTGACTACATGACATGCGGAAAATTGATCCACTGATGGTGTACATCGTACACCAGCTGACTCAGAAGCATGGCATCACATTGACGAGACTTTCCCTGACCTTGCAAAGGAGGTGAGGAATCTACGATCTGGTCTTGCCATGGATGGGGTAAATCCTTTTGGTTTACATTCCACCTCCTATAGTGTATGGCCCATGGTCCTTGTTAACTACAATATACTGCCATGGCTTTCCACTAAGAAAGGACACCTTTTGCTCAGCTTGCTTGTGCCTGGACGACACAAAGTCAAGAATATGGATGTCTACCTCTCTCCACTGATTGATAAGCTAAAGGAGTTGTGGGAGGGAATTGTAGTGGAGGACATGAGCAAACATATTGGTAGGCGATCCGCAACTATACGGGCAATTCTTATGTGGACCTCTTATTTTGCTAGTTTTCTTTGAGCGATGTTGGTGTGATGACATGCCTCATTGTACATGTGTGTTCTACAGGGCTTGTCACGTCAGGTTACCATGCATATCCTCTATGTGGACCAAGGTTGGATTCTCGTATGTCAAAATCTATGAAGAAGATGGTATTTGAGGGACATCGGGCTTTTTTGCCAAAGGATCATGTCATGAGAGAAGAATTTCTTGGTCGCCCTCTTGCGAGAATGAACGCACTGAGCTGGTTTGATCACAGGATGGTGGACCAAGACTCGCTTCCCAGTGGAATGTGACACTTCTCAATTTTCTATGAGCTGACTTATTGGAAAAAACTGAAAATTAACCACCTTTTGGATCCCATGCACATTTTTAAGAATGTGGGTAGCTTGCTATGGGACCACCTCGCTAGGCAGCGAGACACACTAGGAGCGAGGATGGATTTGAAAGTAGTGGGAAAGATGGAACCATATTGGCCTGTAAGTGGCGTCGACAATCGAGTGCAATTGTTGCGTGCTCCTTGGGTTTTGTGTGGCAATGAAGTGCGACAAGTAAAGGAAAACATCAAGTCCTTTCGCACGCCGACTGGCCTAATGCATTCTCTCAAGACAGCATTCACAAAGGATGACCAACTGACAGGACTCAAATCCCATGATTGGAATAAGATGTGTCAGATATGTACGGTATGAGGCTGTGTATGGCATGATTCTATATATTAGATTTCAGAATCTCCGTTTGTTTATACACAATATTAATTACATGGTTTTCACAGTTCGTATTGCGGATCGCAATCCTGGGGTCTCTAACATCGAAGGTACGGACAACCATTTACAAATTGTCCGAGTTGGTTCAGTTTGTCTCCCAAAAAGAGATTCACACATCATCGATTGAATCCGCGAAATGCATGGCAGTAGAGACTGCTTGTCTTTTGGAGAAGTATCTTCCCACTAGCATGCTCACGATACAAACCCATCTTCTAGTGCATATTGTAGATGAATTGCAGGTTGCAGATCCAGTCCATAGTCGATGGATGTTTTTCCTTGAACGATTCATGAAGACCTTAAAGGGATTTGTGCGACAACGGGCTCGTCCTGAGGGTAGCATGGCTGAAGGTTGGTTAGTGTCGGAGGCCTTGGTGTACATTTCTGAGTGGTTGTCCACTATGGACGGGACAAAGGCTTGATATGGTCACTTAAGGAGGATGATCGTGTGAATGGAGATGTCCTAGTGGAAAATGGAATAGAGAAGAAGATGGATGCATCCATGGAGTCCAAGGTGAACTGATTTTGTATGCTGCATAGTGCTACGATGGAGAAGTGGCTGCAATGGTATGAGGATGCTCGCACTGAGCGAGAGTCTGCAAGATCTGACTTTCGACGGAGTACGCGGCAACGGCCCATTTGATATCGGAAGGGCTTAGAGGAGATCCCTCTACTCATGTCCACTAGATGGCTACATGAGGCCCTAACTGTTGAGTGTTGAAATGACCTATGTTTTGGCTAATTTTTGTTGTTTTTGGGAGCTGAATGGTTGATTTTATGAGATGATTGATTGGTTTGGAAGTGTTCTGAGAGTGTTTTGGATAGGTTGGAATGGTTTCATTAAGCTCATGATATTTATTAGTAGATATGTGAAGTTCTGATGATGTTCTAATATGTTCTGTTTGGTTCTGATGCTTTCTGTTGACCTTCTGTAACTCTCTGGTGAGCTTCTAATACGCTTCTGTAGACCTTCTGTATGCTTCTGTATGTGTTCTGTTGGATGAGAGTGTAGCTTGGGAAAGTTTTCTAGCCTTGGAAAGAGGTGAATACAAGTGAAAAAGAGTTAAAAAAAGTCAAATAAGTAGCTGCTGAAGACTGAAGTGAAGACTGGAGTGAAGTGACAGTGGTCAGCTATGAAAAGACACTATAGTGGCTCTGGTGCCTCTTCATATCAGACATACCTCTTGGGAGCTGTATCCACGACCAAAGAAGGATTATTGTGGGTGATTATTGAGTGATTGTAGTGAGGATATGACATACTATTGATAGAGAGAGAGAGAGAGAGTCAGAGATAGCCAATTCTATCAAAATAGTGTGATTGTATGTGAGAGATTGAGAGAGAAGACTATGAAGATATTGAAGATGAGTACTATGTGATGTATTTCCATTCAAAGATGGTGTATTCCTTTGCTTTCTTTGTTCTATTGATGGATTTCGTGAAGTTGTTAAAGAATATGGTTGATTCTATCAAATCCGTGGGAGATCTACATGATGTTGCATGAAGATTTGTTGTGCCTGGTGTTCTTTTCTTCATTGTGATCATATAAAACCTAATAAAAAAGCTTGTTGATGTTACAAGATAGATTTTCTTGCAAGATAATTCCCTTTTCTTTGGTGTTCCTCTTGGGGCTCCATGTTTTTTGTACGCAGCCGGGGAAACTTGCCATCAACAAGCACCAGAAGAGGCTGAAAATGAAGGAAATGGCATTGCCAAGAAGAGAAGAATTCAATGGATGTTTGTAAAGTTCCTTCTTCCACTGAAGAGTTGGAATTTCTCATAATCAAAGCCACTTTCCACAAGAAGTTCATCCCACAATGGCGGAAACACATCACCATCATGATGCGTGCTCTATGTGGTGGACAGTTAGATTGGCAATGAATCCAGGAAGAGGAGTCCTACTTCCTCTGATGCCAGGAATGATGTACCCACCAAATGCAGTCCCAGGGGCCCTGCTAGCTATATATAGTTTTTCTATATAAGCTATATATAGTCTGTCTATATATAGCGTCCCAGGTCCCCTCTATATATTCCTATCATGTGTGCTCAGTTGACACACTTATGGGGTTCCACTTTTGGTGTCTCGTGTCTCTCTCTTCCTGCGTTCCTCGTCTCCCTCGCGCATTGTTCAACATGGTATTAGAGCAGGCGCAGATCGGTAGCTGAGAGTATCTTGCCTTGTTGTACTTGCCGTCAGCCATGGCAACCTAATAGCTAAGAGTATCTTGCCTCTGCCTCCACCATCACCAGCATAAGGAAAGAACGCCTCCCCATAGTGACCTGACCGTTGCTACCATACATGGATGTAGCCAAGACAAGTATGAGTGTGATCGATATCATGATCAGGACAAGGATTCCTACCGCAGACGTAGTCTGACTGAAAGTCCTAGTCATAGTAGGAGCTGAAGCCCTGCTTGAAGTCCAAGCCAGAGCCATAGTAGAAGCCCTAGCAGGGGTAGTGATGATCGTCCCAAGCGTCGATCCTATGATAGAAAGGAATCACCATATCCTGACTTTGCTCCCTGCCTCCAGCCCACTCTGAGGTAGTCGCAGCCAGTGTAGTAGGTTAAGTTCTCGCTCCAGTTGTGATGCTGCACGGTGGCCTCCTCCGGGAAGAGGAATTTAGGAGATGAGGGGAGGCGATAGAGGGTGTTGATGACAGACCGTAGGTCAAAGGCAGTGCCACGATAATCCTGGAAAGGGTTATAGAGGTGGACACTGTCATCGTCCCTCTGACTGCTGGAGGTGTTGCTACCGCTGATGCTACCTCTAGCGTCTAACGAAACCATGGCAATCTCATAGCAGAGACACTACAGTGACATCGACTTGCTTGTGCAGGCAAGAGAGACAGAGAGAAGGGTGAGGCACCGATGTCCTTTGCCCTTTTTCCATCCTCCTCTTGATCTTTTCCCTGTTTGATGATTGACATCTCGGCGCTCTTGTGTTCATCTCAATCTGCACTTGCTCAATCCTCAAAAATGCAAACGAACCATCGGCCGCTCTCATGCTATCATTGACTAGCAAGAAAGAAATCATGGCCTTACGCTTCCTTAGTAGGGGCCTACAGCCATGGCAGGGACGATCGGTACTCTTCATTTTTCAGTGGGAGGCACCACCTCTGCTAGCATTCTGATTCTTGCGTTGCCAATTCCATTGGGAGCCTCTATCGGAGCTTCCTCTTGGCGTACGGTGTCCGATTTGGCATCGGGGTTCTTCTCAGAGCTTTCAAGCTTGCAAGAAACAAATCGTATCGCTCCATCGGCATACGGTGTCCAAGTTGGCATCAAGGTTCTTCTCAGAGCTTTCAAGCTTGCAAGGAACAAATCATATCGCTCCAACCTGGACTTGAGGATTCTCGTATCAGAAAAGAATCTGATCATAAGGGAAGAAGCTTGTCGTACTGGTCTTCTATTTGGTGGATTTAGAGCTATGGGCTATGGCTGAGTCCAAGGATGTTGTTAGATTCAGGGCCAACATATCATACGAGCATAAGCTCTATTATTACCCTGCATAATCCACTACATAGGGATGCAGGTCCATGCTTATTTTGACAACATCCTCTGTCTTGCTTTTGGCCTTTTGCTAGGCCTCCACAGAGAGATGTTACAGATGAAAGTGGACTGAGCAACAAGTCTGCATCTACAAGTTCTTAAGTTCCAGATGGCTCGTGAGCCTCAGCTCTAGGCCACCATTTCTGCTATAGCCTTTGGTGGTAAAGGTTGCTAGAATTGTCATGACCAAATGTGGCATTGTAGCAAATGGTCCTGTTGCTATAATGGATGGCAATGAGCTTAAAGATTTGGAAACTCTGGATAATACTCATCGGTCACGAGATGGAGCAGAAAGATTTTGGCCATACCTTCATCTATAACACATGGAGATCATAACCATCATCATCATGATTATGATAGCCATCATAGGAGGCACCATAAGGCCAACTACGGTTGTTTTAATCATGAACGGAAGGAGCATATTGCAGCATTGTGGCATTCAGTTCTCACAGTTTCATGAGAGTGGTGGGATCACACACAGAGCAAGAGACATTGCAACTATCCAGATTACAAGCACAAGATAATTGGAGAAGGTACAGCTCCATGAGAGTGGTGGGATCACACAGAGAGCAAGAGACATTGCAACTATCCAGATTACAAGCACAAGATAACTGGAGAAGGTCTTTGGATTCATTCTTTCTTGCACCCACCATGGGTAGGAGGTCAGCTTGTAAACATGAGGGTCAAGCCTACACAAGTTGGGAAGTCTTTGAATAAAGGATTGCATCTTGTGGCACCTCTATAGGACGATAACCATAACAGTAATCTAGAGTATCTGCAAAGGTTTCCACCTCAAAATCTGGTGCAAAATCGAACTTGTATTTTTCTAACATTTATTAAGTTCTTTAGATGGAACATGATGCCACAAATTCCAGGTGTATATGATGTTGCACACAGAGTTGTAATGACTAGATTGATGTGGTGCATAAGGCGCCATCCTATGCTAGAATATCTAAAATTGGCTCTGCATTATTTTAATTATTGTCAATCACTGCTTAAGCTAAGTGTGATTGCAGATTTCTCAAAGCTAAATTCAGCTTGAGGTCATTTTGTGAAGCCTTGCAAGTTGTGCAACCTCATCCAGAGTTTGGAACGTACCATACATCCATAAGCCTGTTGACAACAGATTATTCAAAGGCAGCACAGGTTGGTTGTATCTTTTGAGAACCTCTGCTACAATCTTTAGGCTCAAGGTGTGCCAGTGGCCAATATTAAATGAAGATCATTGTAACTTCAGTTATGCTTTTGCATGTCTTGGACATTGTGGATAAGTAATCCAATGCTTCTTCCAGCTGATTTTTGGCTCTTCATGCTACGTTTCATTCTTAAAAGGAATTATTCCACACATTGTTTATAAGAAATGTTTGGAGCTGATGGGATGATATTTCATTTCATTCCTATTCCAGCTATTGAAATGTTCCAGTTGATGTTTCATTATTATTCCAGCTGTTGAGTTGTTCCAGCTGATGTTTCATTCCTTATTCTAGCTGTTGAGTTATTCCAGCTCATGTTTCGTTGTCTATATTCCAGCTGATGACACATTATTTCGTTTATATTCTTTCCAGTTGATGAGCATCTATATTCCAGCTGATGACAAATTGTTTTACTTATATTCTGTTCATGGGGCCCCACATGTGTTATGTTGTCTATAGAGCGGCGTCGCGAACCATCTCTATAGACCTTGTGTTGTTCTAATGTCATTGTAATGTTTTTCTTTCAGTTTTGATGTGGAATTTCTTGGAGATTTTATCTTTTGCAGTGATGTCGCTTATCCTTATTTTACATGTTGTATATTTAGGAGTGATAAAGCTCTTTTGATGCCTCTGAATAGGCTGTTGTAATTCAGGAGTGATGTAGCTCCTTCTCCGCTGATGTTGTAATTCACGATTGATGTAGCTCCTTTGATGCCTATGAATAGGCTCTTGTAAGTTCAACTTTGTAATTTTATATTTTGAATATTAATATAACGGTAGGCCTATATAGAGCTGTGGGTTTTTCCCTTGAGCCCCCAAGGGTTTTTTCATCCATAATAAGGGACCTTAATTTGAGCGGGGGTGTTAGCTATATATAGTTTGTCTATATAAGCTATATATAGTCTGTCTATATATAGCACCCCAAGTCCCCTCTATATATTCCTATCATGTGTGCTCAGTTGACACACTTATGGGGTTCCACTTTCAGTGTCTCGTGTCTCTCTTTTCCTCTCTCTTCCTCCGTTCCTCATCTCCCTCGCGTATTGTTCAACATCCCCTACCCCTACCAACAGATGCCCCCAGTATCACAGTACAGTGCACCAAATCCACAATAGCCACAATCAATGCCTCAAATGATGGTTCAACTACAACAACAATGGTCCCAACCAATTTCCCCAATGCCAAATCAGCAGCAACAGTGGAACCCTACCAACTGGAGCCAACAACCAACCGTTCAAACAGGAGCTCTGAATCAGAATCAGAACAGAGACCCTGCTGCACCAGCCCAACCTGTTTATGTAGTGATTACAGAGACTCCTCAAAACCCTACTACCATTACCTCAGGAGGAGAAAGCTTGAAGGATTATTTATCCAACTCAGTTGCAAATATCAAAAAGGAGTTGATGGATGTGATTAGAGAGCAGCTATAGACACTGAAAGTGAATACCGCTAGCATATCCAACATTGCAGGAGCAGGAAGAGATGTGATGCAGTCAAATACTTGGTGTGGTAAGTGTCATCAAGCAGGCCATTTAGCCACTGAATGTACATGAAAACCAACCATCCCTAGAGCTTTCTGTTCCTACTGTTTGGGAAAGAACCATACAGAGGATATTTGCTCTCTGAAGGAGATGCATGATAGGCGAAGAAAGGAAGAAGACGCAAGATTCAACTTGCTGGAATCCAAAATGACAACACAGGATATTGGACCCAAGCCTAGAGAGTTTGGTCCTAATTTTGGTCCAACAAGGTTTCCCTCACAAATTTGTAGAGGAAGACAGTCTGGCGGTGGTCAGAGATCAGAGGTGGAATGTTATCGGTGTGGAGAAAATGGACACATTTCACCAAATTGTCCAAATCCCAGAAGATCAGTGGATTACAAGCCCTTATGCAGTCGATGCAAAGGAGAAGGCCACACTGCAAAAGACTGTCCAAGCCCAGCCCCTGTGAAAAACAGTGCTACAGATAATCCAGCCAAGGCCCAAGAGCCTACCTCCAATTTAGTGGAATTGGAAGTTGTTGCCATCACGCGTGCAAAGAAGAAGGAACCACCTATCCAAAAAGAAAATAATCCTCCTACCAAAACAGTGAATTTCAATCTTCCAACAGAAGAACAGAATAGAACAGAGCTTGACAGTGTCGTATAGAGCACCACAGTGCCACAGAGAGTCACATAGACTGGACCAGAGGTCCAATAGATAGAAGAGGAGGAGGTGCCACAAGTGGCAGAAGAAGTTTCCATGATGCCCCTGTTGGAAGAAAAAAGGAAAATGAAAATGGGTGTTGCCCCATTCCCTAACCAGTTAGAGAAGCCAGTGGATCCTAATAAGGAATACGATCTGGTCAGAGATCTAGATACCTTTAAACCAAACCTCACATTCCGACAATTATTGATATTGTCTCCCAGTTGCCGAAAAATGTTTAAAAGTACTATCAAGAAGACGTGGATTAAGGATTGCTCCCTCAACAGCAACAAAGTCCAACAAAGCTCTAGAGCATGTAAAAGAAGTGAACATGGCTAACGCCTTCCTAGATCCGAGTACCCCAGAGACTGGTGTGTAGATAGAAGCCTGCTTTATTGCAAATGCACTAATTGATGGTGGTTCATCCGTGAACATTATGATGGATGTGACAATGAAGGATCTAGGCCTACAAGGTGTGCAACCAACCCAATGGCTCATCAGACTGGCAGATCAGAGCAGAATCAAGCCTTTGGGCATTCTCCCATATGTGAAGACTACAGCGACTGGAAAAGATTATTGGCTAACCTATGAGGTGGTGAAGCCAAACTCTTATGGTACATCCTACCCCCTATTACTAGGCAGACCATGAATTTTTTAAGCTAGAGCAAGGAAGGATTGGTTCAAAGGAACCTTGACCTTGGGTAGAGGACCCAACAAAGTGGTGTTGAAGCTATATGGTGCTCAAAAAGGACAGGGATCCACCTCCTTGGAATTATCTTCTGACTCCCCCAATGAGGCTACAGATGGAACATCAGCAAACGAAGATGCTGTCAAATAGATCCTTCCCAAAAAAACAGTGGCACGTTCCTTAACTGTGGATACTGTAAGCCAACTCCCAAAAGATGCAAAGCCATTGTCAATGGGTGAATACTTCCTGCCTGAACTAGGAACGATTTTTGAAATCACTTCTGACTGTGAGATAGAAGCATGGATGTACTACTCTCCCTGTTACATGGCCAGAATAGAGCCAGAGACAGAGGCAAAAGATGAAACAGAGAACCTATTCTTCTCTTACAGAGCTCCTACAGAGCAAGAGCCAGAGACAGAGACAGAGACAGAGACAGAGACAGAGACAGAGACAGAAGAGGATGGAGATGATATTGAAGAAGAAGGTTATGAAAGCGAGATGGAAGAGTCTATCCCACTTGAAGAGGATATATATGAAGAAGAAGTTCCAGAAGCATCAGAAGCAGACGAGCTCATGCTATGGGACAGAATGGCGATGGTACCATTTGGTCTGGTAAATGGATTGCTCATATGAAAAATCTTTATAAGAAATGGTTAAAGAAGACCAAGCTGTCTTTCAGCAGTGGCTCATGCCGCCCTCAACCATTCTTGCCAAAGAAAGATGATGATGATGCACCCTGCCAACAAGCACCAGTCTCATGATTCCAACAGTTATTAGAGGGTCCCTGTTATGTGATGTTCCTGGACGTGTCATCAGAAGATGAGTCTTCCAGTCAAGAGGTAACTAATCGTGAAACCAAACCCGAAATGGCTCTAATCCCATTTCAACATCTCAACAGGCAACCTAAGTCTCCACCTAAAGAAGAAGTTGGTTCCAGTGGAACATCAGAAGAGGACACCACCACCTTGAAGGAGTCAGATCTGTATCCAAAAGCAATCTGTGGGACCTTCATCCGTGAAGTAGAAGGTGAAAGGCAATTAACTTTTGTGGATGCAGATGGCACTGAACGCCATTTGAAGGTGGGTAGTAGCCTACCATAGGAGGAGTTGTCAACTTTGTACAACTTGTTGAAAGAGAATTTAGACGTGTTTGCTTGGTTCTACAAAGACCTAAAGGGGATTGATCCCACAATATGTCAGTATCATATTGACTTGGAGCCTGATGCCAAGCCAGTATGGCAATGACAGAGGTGAATAAACCCAAATTATTCAACCTTGGTGAAAGCAGAGCTGCTGAAGCTTCTGGAAGCCGAATTCATCTATCCAGTGGCAAATAGTGAATGGGTTTCACCCATTGTGGTTGTACCCAAGAAGAATGGCAAGCTTCGTTTATGTGTGGATTTCCGCAAGTTGAATTCCAAGATGAAGAAGGATCACTTTCCTATCCCTTTCACAGACCAGCTGTTGGACACAGTGGCAGGACATGAGCTTTATTCCCTTCTGGATGGATTCTGTGGATATAACCAAGTGCAAATAGCAAAAGATGACCAATCTAAAACAACCTTCACCATAGAATGGGGGACCTACGCTTACCGAGTGATGCCATTTGGACTCTGCAATGCCCCTGCTACTTTCCAGCGAGTCATGATGGCTGCATTCCAAAATCATCTGCATGACTTTATTGAGGTCTATTTGGATGACTTCTGTGTCTATAGTTTGATCCATGAACAATGGGGACATTTGGAAAAATGCTTTGACTGATGTCGGGAGTATGGGATTTCCCTCAACCCCGACAAATGCATCGTTGGGGTCTCTTCTGGAGTTTTGTTGGGCCACATTGTCTCTGCACAAAGGATATCAACAGACCCTGCAAAGATCCAAAAGATTGCAGCTTTGACAGCACCCACTAACCTCAAACAGTTGAGGGGATTCCTAGGCCATGTGGGTTACTATAGAAGGTTCATAGCCCATTTTGCAACAAAGGCAACCTCCTTGCACAAGCTTCTGAGGAAAGATGCAGAGTTTATTTGGACGGAAGAATGTGACACAGCCTTCAACACTCTGAAGCAGTGTCTGATTGAGGTACCCATTCTGCAACCTCCTGACTGGATGAAGGAGTTTCATGTACACACTGATGCATCAGTTGAAGGGCTAGGTGTTGTCCTATGTCAGAAGGGCTCCTCGAAGCTAGATCAACCCATCTATTACGCAAGCAGAAAAGTCACTGATAGGGAACGAAACTATACAGTGAGACAGAGCTAGAGTGCTTGGCAATTGTGTTTGCCCTAGAGAAGTTTTGCCACTACCTACTGTCTATCCACTTTAAATTTTATGTGGATAACGAGGCCCTATCCTTCCTGATGAACAAAGCAGACGTGAAAGGATGAATGATGAGATGGCTCCTTCTATTCCAAGAGTTCGACTTTGAGGTAATTACCAAACCTAGTCGTTCCCATGTTCTGACTGATCATCTGTCGCGTATCCCACCAATTGCAGACGAGGAGCAGGATGATCCAGACCTCCCTGATGCTTCCCTATTCCTGGTAGAAACTATAACCCCCTGGTATGCAGACATTGCCAATCTGCCAACCCAACAGTACCCTCCTAGCATTTCTAGTCGGGAAAGGAAGAAGCTTATGATAAAATCAGCCCCCTACACCCTGTTAGGCGGTGCACTGTACAAGAAAGGCAAAGATGAAGTGCTCAAAAGATGTGTTGCAGGAGATGAGATTGGGATTGTTCTGAAGGCTTGCCATGACGAGCCATGTGGAGGCCACTTTGCAGGAGAAGCCACAGCCAGGAAGGCTCTGCTAGCAAGATACTAGTGGCCGACCATTCACAAGGTTGCTTATTATTACTGTAAGCCATGTGATGCTTGTCAGCGGATGGGGAAACCCACCAAAACAAGTGCCACGCCATTGCAACCTATTCTTCCTTTGAAGCCGTTTGAGAAGTGGGGCATCGACTTCGTAGGCCCAATCGATCCTCCCACCAAAAGGAAGCAGAATAGATACATCTTGGTATGTACAGATTATGTCACAAAGAGGTGTGAAGTTAAAGCCCTAAAGCGGGACGATGGTAACAGCATGGCCCTGTTCATGTACGAGAATATCATCACCCATTTTGGCAGTCCCTTAGAGCTGGTAAGTGACAGAGGCACTCATTTCATTAATAAAGTTATGGAAAAGTTGACAAAGTTGTATAAGATCCGCCATCGCAAGTCCACTCCTTATTACCCGAGAGCCAATGGCCAAGTCAAAGTCACGAATTGCATCCTCTGCTTAATTCTGACAAGAACAATTGCCGCACATTGTCATGATTGGGATGATCGACTTACAGAGGCCCTCTGGGCATACAGAACCTCCCATAAAGCAGCAATAGGATAGACACCCTTCCAGCTGGTGTATGGTACAGAAGCTATTTTCCCTGTTGAACTAGAATTTCCCTCTTTGCGAGTGGCTATCAAAGAGCATTTGGGGGACACTGATTCACTACAACGCCGTCTCCTGCACCTGGAATGTTTGGACGAAACTTGCAGGATGGCTCTACAGTGCATGGAAGCCACGCAAGCTCGCCGTAAGGCTTACCATGATAGCTTCATCAAGCGGAAGGAGTTCAAAGAAGGTGATTTGGTCCTAGCCTATGATTCATGATTTGGCAAGTTTCCTTGCAAGCTCCAACAGCGGTGGATGGGCCCATATAAGGTACTTGCTGTCAACTCTAATGGCTCTATCCAAGTGCAGACCGTTTTTGATGCCTCTGATGATCCCTTCCTGATCAATGGATATCGCCTGAAGAAGTACTTCCCTCCTTGGGGATCTTGACAATCACGGTCACCTGATCCTTTCCCCCATTGGCGTGGCCCTGTAACTCTTATGATGCTACTTCTGACAGCCGTTCTTCAGCCACTTCTAATGAGATGGACGCAACCCTCTGTTCCCTCAGCCCCACCTTCCAGCCCTGATCTCTTCTTCTCTATTTTCCACCAGTGGCAGTGGCAAGGATGGTTCTGACAAATGGTATTTCCATCATTCCCTTGCTTAATTTGAAAAAAAACAAGAAGAAAAAAAAAACATATCGGTCATGGGAGAAAAAGACTTCGGTCCCTATCATGCCGACCTATTCTTCGAGAAAAGGTGGAGACACCCTCGGGAATAGGAGAAAAAAAGAAAAACAAGAAAAAGAAAAAGAAAAGAAAACAAGAAAAACAAAAAAAAAACAAGCAAAACAAAACTGTTATGGGAGAAAAGGAAGAAATTCCCTGTCATAGCAAGCCTCGCTCCAAGAAAAGGTGGCAAACACCCTTGGGCAGGAAGCTGGCTATGGAAAAGGTGGTAACACCCCACAGTTCAGGATAACTAAATCACCAGCAGAAAATGGTCCAGAAGAAATTTGAAGCCACCTCCCTTGGTGCGCTGTCTCTGCCACTTCATCAGTCTATCTGCCCCCTTTTGCAGACGATCTTTTCTACAACCAATTGAAGTACTAGATTTGTTGGCTGCCTCCTTGGGTACACCTCTTCAACAACTGACGACGCGACCTTCATCGACAAACAATCGAGTGATGTGAGCTTTCATCCTAACCGGATGGGGTTGTGAGTATGGTTTCCCTCTGTAACTATCAACAGAGAGTGAGACAGAGGGTGGGGTGAGTGACCACTCTTTTTCCTTTAAATCAAATGAGAGGTGAGAAGTGTGCATGAAGTGTTGCACGCACGAGATGGACCTCTCAATGCACAAAGCATGATTTGTTCTTATGCACTGCACCATAAGGCTCCCTGGCCTTCCTTCTCGCACCTTATGCCAGCACAGGGCGGGATGCACAGTTGCACCATCAAATGCGCACAAGGCATACAACCTTTGCACAAGTGACTGTGAGGATTACATCAATGGGTGTAAGGTACGGGCTGCCCTCCTCTATCTATCAACAAAGCGTGAGACAGAGGGTGGGCTGAGTGTGACTGGAGTTTCTTCAATCAATTACCGAGAGGTGAGATTGAGGGACGTTACGACACTTGGAGTCAGGTACGTTCCCGTTTCCCTATGCACCCACGGGGTGGGTCTCTACCGTCATCACAGAATATGTCACCCTGTTCTGTACACTGCACTGTAAGGCTCCCTTGCCTTCCTCCTTGTACTTATGCCAGACGGGTTGGACGCACTAATGCACCATCAACTGTGCACCTTGGCATACTCCCTCTGCACCATCCCCCTTGTCGATTCCTAAACTGGGTACGAGATATGGGTTTCAATCATTATTCCTCGAGTGATATTAGTGATGGGGTGAGTGATTGCTCTTTCATTCCATATGAGTGATTGTGAGTTGAGTGTACCATTCCTCATCATCGGCGAATTTCCTACGATTCCTTCAACCAGCTACCTCCCTGGGTGCTGTCGCGTGGTCCCTGCCATGAAGGACATGTGCTGTGTAGATATCTTGGCATTTCCTGCAGCCGACAATGACAATAGATGTGCCATCGACAGTCCACCTTGCTTCTCTACAATATGGGCCAAGTTTTTCTAACCCTACACCTTCTGTTTGTCAATGGTAATCATGTTTTAAGTGTGAGGACGTTAGAGATTGTTCTGTTGTGTGGTCCTAGGTCCATGTTGCTCGGTTACCCCTGTCCGTTAAGGTTTTAAGTGTGGGGACGCGTCCCTGCGCGTCTACGTTGCATAACCCTCTGCATATGCCTCAACCTGCTCATACCTCTCTACCATGCCTTGCTTTTACCCTACTGGGGTCCTTCCCCACCCACCTGTTCATTTTTTCACCCACTCTCGGGGCTGTTCCCTTACAGTTTTCCTTCATTCCCTGATTTTGTTGTCCTGCTAAGTGTACGTACCCTACATTCATCAAAATCTGCATCCAACCTTATAGCCCTGTTCATCCCTTTGAACTGACCATTTTTCCTTTTTACCCACCCCTGTTCCGCTGCACGGTTTTTGAGTTATTAATTTTTGACGGATTTTGCGTAAATTAACCGGTTTTACATGTGAATGCATTTTTCTTGCTTTAGAACCGTGATCTGACGTCATAGCCCTGACAATCACTTTTTCCTTGACATTTTTCATTTTTACTCCATGTCATTTTGATGCACGGTTTGTCCAATATTAATTTTGCGGTTTCTCGAGGTTTTTTCGTGTGTCTTTTTGCAATTTTTCCATGTGAACCTGCCCTGTTTGCATCGGAATTTCAATTTGATTTGACATCCGTGTCCATCGCGCCTTTCCCCACCTTTTTCATTTTTCCTCCACCCTCTTTCATCTTCTGAATTTTTAATTATTAATTTTTACATGTGTTTTCGGACGTATTTTTGGTGTTTTTTGCATGTGAACCCCTCCTACTTCAACTAGCACTGCGTTCTAACATGACAACACTGTGCCACCCCTTCCTGTGGACATTTTTCCTTTTTACTGCATGTCATTCCGGCCAGCGGTTCGTCCAATATTAATTTCCGATTCCATTTTCGAGTCTGTTTTTTGGATTTTTCCCATGTGACCGCGTCTTATCTCAGTCAAAACCATATTCTGATGTGATAGGATTGTCGGGCACGTCTTTCTGCATATTTTTTCTTTTTCTTGCACCTCGTTCCGATGCACGGATCTTCCGATATTAATTTTTACTTATGTTTTTTGACCCATTTTTCATGTTTTTTGCATGTGAATGCCCTGTCTTTCCCCCGGAACCCCCATTGCACGTTTTCTTGGTCTTCCCCCTGCCGTCCTACACAATTTTTGTTTTTACGACATTTTGTTTCAATGCCCGGATTGGGAGATATTCATTTTTTCTTTATTTTTACGTGGTTTGCGCGACTCGTCGCGCGCATGAACGCGCCCGTTTTCGGTTTCACGCGTCTCCATGCGCCCCGGTCGCGTCCACATACCCCGTACCACCATCCTGGCGCCATTCCGCTCCCGTCACGGCAATTTTGTTTACCCTGCCCCGCGCACGCGCGCTGGACGGGGGCACGCCTTTCTTTTATGGCGAGTACCCTTCCCCCATGGGCACCCCGCCCATTCCCTCCCATGGGCACCCCATGGTCACCCTATCCCTCCCCACCCCCATCCCCCATGGGCACCCCCCCTTTTCCCCCCACCCCCACCTTTCTCTCTCCCCGACCCCTTCCCCCCCAACCACCTCTCTACATCTCTCTCTCCTCCCTGCGTTCCCTCCCTCTCCTTTCCCTCTCCATTCCTCCTCCTCCTCATCTCTTCTCCATCTCCACCTCCCTCTCTCTCCTCCTCCTCTTCTCCTCCCTCCCTCCTCCACGCCCCGCCACCCCTCCTCGTGGGTGTCCCTGTGGCCGCCCTGTCCGCCATCCGCGTGCCCTTGACGCCTACTCCTCTGGCCGCCCTGTGGCCTGTCCGCCGCCCCGTGGCCCTCTGTCCGCCGCTCCCGTCTCATGGCCTCCTACACGTGCGCCATCCGCCTCGCTGGGCCCCGCCCTGTGGCCCCCTCGTCGCCATACCATGGCACCTTGTCGCCCGATGCGCCCGCTGCCGGATCTGCCCCACCACGTGCCCCACACAACCCCACTCCCCTGCAAGCCCCCCTTCCCCCCCCAAGTCCCACCACACAACCCCATCCCCCTGCAAGCCCCTATTTCCCCCCCCCCCCCCCCCCCAGGCACAGAGTCCCACCCGCAGAAAACCCCCCCATAAGCCCCCAGTCCCACCCGCAAAAACCACCCGATGACACAAGCGGAAACCACCCGAAAACTGCAGCACCACGCAGCACCTGCCGATCCCTTTTTCAGCCCTTAGTCCCCTGACCCACGAACGGGTGTGTATGCGCGTGTGGCTGTTCATGTGGTTGTTCGTGTTCGGGTGCGAGAGTCCGCTAGCGGCTGTTCACGCACGAGGACGCGCATTAGCTGGTTCGTGACATGGTGTGCCCCAGCCGGCTGTTCACACGCAGCTGACACGCAGTCCATTCCTGGGTATATTCCTAAATTTTTAATTCCAAAACCCGAAAACCCTAAAAATACATTGAAAAATTAAACAAAAATCATTAAAAATCACTTAAAATTCAAAAAATTTACAAAAAAATCTTGAAAATTTCCCAATCTTTTTGCAATAAATTGCAATATTTTTCTAAACTGAAAATTTCAAGAAAAATTTTTAGAAACATTTTAAAATTAAAAATTCTTTTAAAAAATACACACAAAATGAAAAAAATTTATTAAAAATGGTACAAATTCTAATTTACTTGCATACAAATTCCTGAAAATTCCATTAACTTTTTTGCTTATTTTTGGAGTATTTTCTAAGCTGAAAATGATGTGTCATTTTATTCCATTATTATTTTATGGTAAAAATACTTCATTAAATACCTAAATTCATGAAAAATCCTCTTTAATTCAAAACACAAAATGAAAATTCTAGAAAAACCCAGATACATTGGTTCTTTTTGGATTGCTGACCTACATTTGGGATTGAGAAGTGCGCATTCATTGCATACACATACACCCACTTCCAAGTATTTTTCCTTTTATATTTTTTATTTTTTCGCTTTCCCAAAATTCACATTTACTTTTTAATATGAATCCTAAACACCACCATGGCACGCGCGCTCACGCCAAACACACATTTTTCTAATTAAAATCAACCCATTGTTCACTTAGCACGCGCTATGTGCGCTTAAGAGGCACCTTAATATTTTTAATAAAAATGAACCGACCGTCACAAAGCACGTGCTGGCAAAAAAGTGCTCCACATCACCTTAATTTTTAATAAATGAATTTGCATTTAGAGACCGAGTCTGGGTATCGAAGTCCGAGATTCGGATTAATGCACCGCTCCAACCTAATAATTTGTAATTAAATTTTTAAGAAGGAACCGTCGTTTTCTTGTTAAGGTTTATCACTTAATTAAAAATTCATCCATTTCTTAATAATTCATAAAATGAACCTTTCATTAAATTAATTCCCCCTCACTGCACTTATTTCCCCTTTTTAATGAACTCGTTTCGTGGGATGGGTACGCGAAGTCTTCGGAGTTGTCTCCATGGTCAAACCTGATTATCAAAGTTGTGGTCATGATATGTGTGGGTTGTTGTTATGTTTTGGTTCAATTTTTGTGTTACGGCTAAGGGTACGGTGTGTAGTTTTTTTTTCTTTATTGCCTGATACAGGGATTTGGGTGTTTGCATGTTGCATAGCATGAAGCTTTCGGTCGCATATGTGTAGAGGTCATGTCGAATTTTTTCTAGGCTGTGGTTTGCTTGGGGATAGTTGGTTGAGTCACATTTTACCACGTTGGTTGATATCTTATCCTTGGTTTTTGTCTGTTTCTTTGCAGGCATTCTCTTAGTTTGTCTGTGTTTGTGGTGTGTGCGTGTAACCATCTGAATGGCGCCCTCTGGTACTCCTCTCCCGGTTCAGTATGTTCTTTTGGGTGTACATGATTATTCTTTGTTACTGGATTCGGATGTTGTCGCTAAAGCGGGCTTGTCCAAGTTCATGAGCCTTTCTTTCCCACTGGTTCCAGATGATCCTACTATTTGTGATGAGTTTTAACCTCTTACAGTAAGAGGTCTGGTCCAGTCTATGGCACTATTGTTCTTCTGACACCGAAGAGTCTAGGCAAGGCTCTTGGTCTGCCATATGGTGGGGAGTATGTCCCTGCCGCCAAACACTTGTTTACCAATGACGATATTTTGAAGCTGTTGCAGAAGCAGACTCAAGATGTTCTTGATTTGAAGAAGGTCATTACCACGTCAGGAGTGGGTGTCTCCATGATTTCCAATCCCCTATGGAAACAACTATGTCAATTCCTTCAGGACAGGTTCATGCCTGCAAAATCCCCATGTCATTATCTTTCCAAGGAGTTGTTTACCACTTCACGAATGATTTTGAAAGGCATAACCATTGATTGGAGTACCTACCTCCTCTCCAAGATGGATCACCATTTTATCCAAGCTACTCGAGGAAATGTGACTAATGTTACATTTGGGTCCTTCCTCTATGTCTTCTTGCTACATGCTGCCCCTTCAAAGGAAGTTCCTTTACCTCCAGTTGATCCTCCAGAAGTTCCTCTTCCGCCTCATAATGAAGATGATGATGTGATAATTGAGGATGATGATTCTCCTCCTCCCCTGGTCATTCAGAGAAAACGCCTCAAGAGGGTGGCTGAGTCAGTGCCTATTCCTCCAGTTCCAGTGACAATTCCTGCCCAGTCTTGCAGCAGCTTGCTTGCATTCCTTCAGACGCCAAATCTTCTCAGAGCCCATAGAGATGGGATGCTCGACCTTACTATTCCTTCTGTTCACCGCCTGGTAACAGGAGATGTTATTCCGTTCCAGTGCAAGGATATCCAGAGTTCTATTGAACTTTCGATGACTGCTTGTATCCAGCAATTATATTCTTCATTTTATGATGAAGTTCAACAGTCTAAGGAGGAACTGAATAAGACCAATACTGAGTTAGCCTCTGCTCAGGACAAATTCTCTGACCTTTGTACGCAAATGGAGCAGCAGACTAAGCTAGTAGATACTCAAAAAGCTGAAATCTCTAAGTTAAAAGCTGAGTTGGTAGAAGCTAGGTCTCAAGTGGTTGCTGTAAACAGAGGAGAGGGATAAGTTACAGAAGGAGAGTCAAGAGATGAAGGAGGTGATAGCTGCCCAAGCATAGAAGTTTAAATCCACCACAGCTATTTTAGACCAGAGCAATGCTCAAATCCAGCAACTCAAAGATCAATTGGCTCAGTCTCGGTCTAATACACAAAGTCTTGTGCAGCCAGTTTCTCTTTTATCCACTACAGACTTGGCAGCTCTTCAGAGACAGGCTACCTTATGTCCCTTATTCCAGGCCAAGGTGGAAAGATTGCAATCTCACATGGATTTGTTATGGTTTTCTTTTGAGTAGTATCAAGAATATGTTCCACCAAATCATTTCTTCTTTGTCCATTATCAACAACAGAAGTTGGCCTTCTATATAAAACTTTCCACGATGGATTTACCTATTCAAGAGGATGGATGGAGTGGGGCTTGGTCATCTGATTTGCTAATAGAAGTAGTGAGGATGGTTTTTGAAGACTCTGTCACTCCAGATACGATGCTTCTGTCCTACATGTATTTGAGGGGTGATTTACTAATTCCAGATGATGAAGATCTGGCTTGGTATGTTGGAGATGTGGTATTGCAAGCTTCTTTGTATGTCCGACATTTGGAGTTGAGGATTGATGAGATGTTCCAGGGATATTCTTCAAAGGTGGCTAAGTGTCCTGAGTTTTCATGGCACACTATGGTTGATGCTGTCATTTTGAATCATCGTCAGGTCAAAGCTTTAGCTCATGCCCAAAACACTAACCAACAGAGGGTGGATCTTTTAGCCTATCTTTCTAACCAACCTCCATTTGATACTTCTTTCTTTGAAGCCTATCATCGTAGATCAGCTTTAGGTCCGTCCTTACCATGCTTAACTCATTATCAACAAATGGCTCATAGGTATGATGCTTATATTTCCCTTTTTCAATCTAACCCAAAAGTCATTTTACCCCTTCTTTTCCAACCTCAAGGATCTCCTCAAATTCCTATATTTACCCATTGTTCTTTTATTGAAGATTAAATTTTTCTACCTACTGATCCTTGTCCTTCCCCATCCCCTGACATTCTATCAACTTTTTGTGCTTATCTTTTAACGCCTTTCTTAACAGAATCTCCTCAATTTTCAGCAAATCCATCTTTAATCCATTCCTCATTTTATGATTTTGCCTATCCATTGCTTCATCCTCTTTCATTAGTCCCTCTTCCGTCTCCTAACACTTCTATTCCTAATCCTCCTCAGTTGGTTAGTGGGTATCCAGGTTTTGATCAGAAGATTCTTCGAAGAAGAGGATGGAGTTCAAATGATTCCCTTACTGGACCTCAAATCAATTGGCCATTGATCCCAGGAGAATGGATAAGTGCTAGTCACGCTTATCAGAATTATCTGCATTTTGCTCAGCAGTATTCTCAGTCTGCAGATCCTTCCGTGCGCTTAACTGCTCATTTTCCTTAGTACCTGGCGTATATGCATAGGCATTCTCATAATGATTCAAAGCCTATTCCAAAGTTGTGCATGAATGTCAATGTGAGCATTGATTCCCAGCAACTGGATGTATTGTACTTTCATGCCCTCTGTTTGCCTAGCAGATACCTTGTCCTGTTGGAAAGGATGTGCTGCCTTCAATTTTTTCAGAATCCTCCCAAGACATTTGTAGATGAATCCTTATCCATGGATCGTTTTCGAAATCACCAATCTTTCAAGAGGGATCATCTTCATTGATACCTTTGCCATGTATGGTGGATGATTTTTAATGATAAATCTCTCTTTTTGGAGGAGTCATTCAGATGGTTGTGTTGTGTGTAGTGTTTGTATTGTTGGTTAATTTATGTGATAAGATCGTGGCGGTTGCCTATTCGATTTGCTTTCGTGCGAGCTACATTTTGGAAAATTGTGGTGATGGTGATGCTGGATAGTTAAAGATGCTGATGATGAAGAAGAAGAAACCTCTTATATCCTTTACAAGTTTGTTGTGATTTCCAGTTTGATAAGAAGTGTTAATGTATAAAGGGTTTTCCTTCCGTTGTACTCTTTATATCAGATACAGGTTATAAGTTGGGGTCGTGGTTGGATGGACTATTTTTGAAGATTTATTGAAGATCACAGTTGAGCTCTTGAATGAACTTGTATTCCCTTTTTCTTGGGTCGCGAGGACGCTTCCTTATTAAGTATGGGAATATGTTGAGTGTTGAAATGACCTATTTTTTGGCTGATTTTTGTTGTTTTTGGGAGTTGAATGGTTGATTTTATGAGATGATTGATTGGTTTGGAAGCGTTTTGAGAGTGTTTTGGATAGGTTGGAATGGTTTTATTAAGCTCATGATGTTTATTTGTAGAGATGTGAAGTTCTGATGATGTTCTGATATGTTCTGTTTGGTTTTGATGCTTTCTGTTGACCTTCTGTAACTCTCTGGTGAGCTTCTGTAGACCTTCTGTATGCTTCTGTATGTGTTCTGTTGGATGAGAGTGTAGCTTGGGAAAGTTTTCTAGCCTTGGAAAGAGGTGAATACAAGTGCAAAAGAGTTAAAAGAAGTCAAAGAAGTAGCTACTGAAGACTGAAATGAAGACTGGAGTGAAGTGACGGTGATGAGCTATGAAAAGACACTGTAGTGGCTCTGGTGCCTCTTCATATCAGACATACCTCTTGGGAGCTGTATCCATGACCAAAGAAGGATTATTGTGGGTGATTTTTGAGTGATTGTAGTGAGGATATGACGTACTATTGATAGAGAGAGAGAGAGAGTCAGAGATAGCCAATTCTATCAAAATAGTGTGATTGTATGTGAGAGATTGAGAGAGAAGACTATGAAGATATTGAAGATGAGTACTATGTGATGTATTTCCATTCAAAGATGGTGTATTCCTTTGCTTTCTTTGTTCTATTGATGGATTTTGTGAAGTTGTTGAAGAATATGGTTGATTCTATCAAATCCGTGGGAGATCTACATTATGCTGCATGAAGATTTGTTGTGCCTGGTGTTCTTTTCTTCATTGTGATCATATAAAGCCTAATAAAAAAGCTTGTTGATGTTACAACATAGATTTTCTTGCAAGAGAATTCCCTTTTCTTTGATGTTCCTCTTGGGGCTCCACTAACCAAAGCATCTCAAGATGGAGAAACAGTTACTGAAGAAGAGTGTGACTTCTCACGTGGATGCAATCCCAAGGTATGCAATCCCAAGAAATTACAATCTATACTGCAAATTGCAACTAATATACTTGTTCTTCTCCCAGTATAAGGTCCATAGTGTAGCATGGTCACGTGGACGACATTTCAGAGTAGAGCACATCGACAAGTTACGCTCGACAATGGATTGTGGAGTGATGGCAATGTTTGAGCAGGAAAGCTAATGACGTGCCACAGATCCAAACCGTGTAGTTTCAGAGATGGAGTATTTCGGATGTTTATAGAGTATCCTTGTAGTGGACTATCGAAGTTTCTCCGTGACCATATTTGATGTGCAATGGTTCAAGGTTACTCTCAAAGGAGCAGGTGCAATTGTTCGGTGAGGGCCAAGTGGCTTTATTGAGATTGACTCAACGAAGAAGTGGACCGATTTGAGTGATACATTTGTTTTGCCAAATCAGTGTGAGCAGGTAAGAGTCCGTAATACTTGATGCGCTTTAGCAATCTCAAAGTGGACTTTTATACTAATCGTAATATGGATCAGGTCGTCTTTTTCCCTAATCCGCAACAACCTCAATGGTGGTATGTCATTCCCATGACATCTAGGAGTATCCCCGTGTTTGCCAGAACCCCCGTACCGATCGTAGAAGAGACACCTTTAATAGTGGCAATGATAGAAGGCATACAAGAAACTAGGATGAACTACCTAGAGGACCAAGACATCTCACCTATGGAGATAGAGGATGGGTTTTTTGAAAATGAAGCAGAGTCCTCATTTTGTGGAGAATTTTGTATAGATCTCCCGGTGTATATTGAGCTATGTCAAGATGAGATTGTGGAACCCTAAAGAAAAGTAACTCGATCAAAACGTTCCTCCCACTACAGCAATGCCACTTTTTGCAAATCGGTTAGGACAGTTTGTATGTTTTTGGAGTATGGTGTTTTATATTATCTAATTTTTTTATTATTTTAAAATTAAGTCTTGCAAATTAAGTATTAGTTTTATTATGTCTTGCAATTCATTATCTAATTGACTTATTTTTCCTTGTATGTGCAGGTTTAGGATTTGGGCACGGACGGCAGGATGAGTCGGGATTTTACAAATGACGACATTGACGTGATGCTAGCGCATTTCTCACCAGAGCAGCTAGCATGGGTTAGAGATAGAGCCGATGCACAGCTTTCCCGTTCCACCTCAGCAGGATTGGCAGACTCTAGACGGTCCGATGCTTCGATCTCCAGTAGACGCAATCATAGGTCTCGCTTTGCTTCAGAGTCACGTGGTCAAGGAGGAGGTAGCTCCTGTTGTGGGGACGTGGACGTAGTCTCTCCCACTTGCACTGCCACCAGGGAGTCGACACCCTCTTTCACTGGCGGTGGCGAGCAGACGTCTACTGCTCCCACTCCTTCACGTACCCCACCGATCACTCCCAGGGCTAACAAGAAGTACACGAAACCCACTCCTCCAGGTATGTATTTTCGCATGAAGATTTTCACAGTAGCACTTATCAATTCAAGTTGTGTTTGACACATTTGTATTAATGTCATGAAAGTACCCATTTGCAAAATCTTGCAGGTTACTCGTATCTCATAGATAAGGCCTCTGGCCATTTATACATGAATGATGATGGAAAAGTTGTCATCTCTAGGATGCATGAGTTGTGCCAACAAGTATTTTGGCACGACATTATAGACAAGTGGAAGGAGATCCCAGATGCCAGCAAGGAGTTGATATTACACAAAAAATAGAGCCACACAGCAAGGAGTTGACGCTGATCCGATCTCTAGGATCCCCATGAAGGAAAACAATAGACACATATTACCATGGATTTCATCACTCACTCACCTATTAACAAAAAGGGTTGAAATAGCATTTATGTATAGTGAATAGACTCACTAAGGTAGCCCATTTTATTCCTATCAAAGACCCAATTCAGTGCTTGACAAGTGACTTTAATTCGTGGAGTAAATCTTTACATTACATGGATTACTACAGGTGATTGTGATAGGGATATCAAATTCATGAGTAACTTTAGTAGGTGGTATTTAGCTTTATGGGTACTAAATTGGCTTCTTCTACAATCTATCATTTATAGACTGAGCTAGACGGAAAGGGTGAATAAGTGGTTGAAGACTTAGCTTCATTATTTCTATCAAGATGTGCAACATGCATGGGACTCATGGCTGCATTTGGCTAAGTCTTTCTATAATAACTCCACTCATGCTAGCATTGGAGTTTTAACCTTTGAGCCTACATATGGCTACAAGATGCCCCTACGCACAATTATTTTCAATGAGAAGATTAACCCTCACAGAGAAGAAGAATTGTAGAGAATGCAACCTGTTGAGTGTTGAAATGACTTGTGTTTTGACTGATTTTTGTTGTTTTTGAGAGCTGAATGGTTGATTTTATGAGATGATTCATTGGTTTAGAAGTGGTTTGAGAGTGTTTTGGATGATATTAATTGTGTTTTGGAAGTTCATGATGTTTATTAGTGGTTCTGTGATGTTCTGATAGGTTCTGATTGGTTCTGTATACCTTCTGTATAGCTTCTATTTTGTTCTGTTTTGTTCTGATTGTCTTCTGTAAGGAGGGATGGAGTATTGATTGATTAAGGTTGAGATCTTGTGAAAGTTTATTGAATGGTTTGTGAGAGTTTGGAATGATTTGAGTATGAGTTATGTGGTTTTGATGACCTTCTCTAACCTTCTGTAGGTCTTCTGTAGAGCCTCTGTTTCTGTTCTGTTCTGTTCTGTACTGTAGCTGTTCTGGTATTGTTTTGTGACTGTTCTGTATGCTTCTGTATGTGTTCTGATGGATGAGAGCCATCTTATAACCTGTTTCTGATATAAAAATACAAAGAAAGGAAAACCCTTTTAAAATTAACACCTCTGATCAAACTAAAAATCATCACAAATTTGTAAAGGATATAAGAGTTTGCTTCTTCTTCATCATTTTCATCTTCAACTCTCCAACCATGACCCCATCTTTACAAATCTCCAAAATATAGCTCGTACACAAAATCCAATAGGAAACCACCACGTTCGTTTGACATACATGAACTCACAACACAAACACTAATACACAACACAACCATCTGAATGACTTCCTCAAAAAGAAGAGTTTGGCATTAAAAAAAAACTTCCACCATACATTGGAAAGGCATCAATGAAGATGATCCCTCTTAAAATATTGATGTTGTCGGAATCGATCCATAGATAAGGATTCATCTACAAAGTTTTTAGGAGGATTTTGAAAAAATTGGAGACAGCACATCCTTTCCAATAGGACCAAGTATCTGCTAGGCAAACAAAGGGCATGAAAATACAGTATCTCCAGCTGTTGGGAATCAATGCTAACATTGACATTCATGCACAACTTTGGAATAGGCTTTGAATCAGTATGAGAGTGCCTATGCATATACGCCAGGTACCAAGCAAAGTGAGCAGTTAATCTCACTGAGGGATCTGCATACTGTGAATATTGTTGGGCAAAATGAACATAGTTTTGATAAGCTTGACTGGAAGCTGTCCATTCTCCTGGAATTACTGGCCAATTAATCTGCGGTCCTGTAAGGCAATCATCCGAACTCCATCCCCTTCTTCTAGAAATCTGATTATCAAACCCGTCACAGTCACTAACCAACTGAGGTGGTTGAGATATGGAAGTGTGAGGAGAGGGTAATGGAATAAGAGAAAGTGGATGTAGGGAAGGATAAGAAAAATCATAAAAGGAAGAAAATGTTAAAGAAGGAGTGGTAGAAATTTGTAAGGAATCACTAAGGAACGGTGTTAACTGATAAATAGGAAATGTGGAGGGTACATTAATGAGGGGTGAAGGACAGGGTGGAGAAGGGGAAAATACCCTATCCTCAATAAAGGAACAGTAAGTGAAAATAGGAATTTGAGGGAAATTTGAAGGTTGGAAAAGAAGGGGTAAAATTACTGTGGAATTTGTTTGACAAAGGGAAAAATATATAGCATAGCGGTGAGCCAATTGTTGGTAATAAAGGAGGGTAGGAACAGAAGGTCCTAAGAGAGATCGTCTATGATAGGCATCAAAGAAGGTAGCATCAAATGGATTATGTTTGGAAAGATAGGTTAAGAGATCCATCCTCAGTTGGTTAGTACTCTGTACAAAGGTAGGAGCTGTGTTTTGTCTTTGATTTAGGACCACCGAATCAATCATGGGATGCCACGAATTATCCTGACAATCAGCTACTTTGGAGGAATAACTTTGAAACATATCAGCTATGCGCAACTCCAAATGATTGACATATAGAACAGCCTGTAAGACCACATCCCCCACATACCATGCCATATCTACTTCATCTGGGATTAACAAATCTCCTCGGAGATACATGTATGACATCAACATGGTGTCTGGCGTGACAAAATCTTCAAAGAGCATTCTGACTACCTCTGTCAACAACTCAGCAGACCAAGCCCCACTCCAGCCATCCTCTGGAAAAGGTAAATCCATCGTAGAAAGCTTCATATAGAAGACCAACGTCTGCAAGTGGTAGTGGATAAAGAAAGAGTGGTCTGGTAAGACACAGTCCTGAAATTGCTCAAAGGTAGACCATAACAAGTCCATTCTGGACTGCAATCTTTCCACTTTGTCTTGGAATAAAGGGCACAAAGTAGCCTGTCTCTGTAAGGCAGCCAAGTCCTGCTGTGAAAAAGAAGGAATTAATGGAACAGGAGGGCTTGGAGGAACAGAGCGGGACTTTGCAAGCTGATCTTACAACTGCTGGATTTGGGAGGCTTGGTTGGCCACTGTGTCATTAGCCATTTGTAAAGCTGAAAGCTTGTCATCTAAAAGAACTTGGAATTCTTTCGCTTCTCTGGACATCCTCTCCTTCTCCTCTTAAAGGCTAGTAACCTGTGACTGAGCCTCAAATAACTGGGTCTTCAATGAAGAAATCTCATCGCTTTGGATGGCAACCAGTTGGGTTTGCTGGTCCATTTGCTTAAATAAATCTGCTAGGGTATCCTTAGCAGAAGCTAACTCAGATGTTGCCTTATGCAACTGGTCTTTGGACTGCATGAGCTCCTCATAAAAAGATGCGTACAGCTGTTGAACACAGGCTGTCACGGACAACTCAATGGAACTTTGAATATCCTTGCAGAGGAAAGGAATGGCATCTCCTGAAACGAGACTATTCAGGGAGGGAACTGATATATCCAAGGATCCTTCTCTATGTGCCCGGAATAGGTTATTGCAAGTGAGATACCCAGGGAGTTCACTGCCAGAAGTAGCAGGGATAGGCACTGAGGGAAGTACAGCAGGGGCTTTGTCCGCTACCCTCTTCAAGCGTTTACGCTGTATGACCAGGGGAGGCGGAGAATCATCATCCTCAATGTCAATAGGTGCTGACTCTTCTGAAGGTGGAGGAGGAGGTACTAGATCTGATGGAGGAGGTGGAGGCACAGTCTTCTGTAAACCTGAATAGGTCAAGAAGGCAGACAAATATGATCCATAGGTAACATTACCCCTTGTGACTTTAACAAAATGCTGATCCATTTTAGTAAGGAGGTAAGTGCTCCAATCAATAGCAACTCCTTTCAACACCATCCTGGAAGCTGTAAAAAGCTCTTTGGACAAATAGTGGGATGGCGTTTTGGCAGGCATAAACCTGTCCTGAAGGAACTGACACATCGTCTTCCATACGGGATCAGTAATCGTAGAAAACGAAACTCCTGAAGAGTTGATCACTTTCTTAACATCAAGGACTTCCCTTGTCTGCTTCTGCAACAGCTTGAGAATCTCTTCATTAGAGAAGAGCTGACGAGTGGTCACAAAAGGTTCTCCTTTGAAGGGTAAAGACAGAGCCTTCCCTAAGCCTCGAGACGTCAATGTCATAGACATGCCTTGGACTACTCCTGTCTTCTTGCTGTAAGAGGCCAGGAACTCATCACATACGGACGGATCCTCTGGAAGTAATGGAAAAGGAGTGGCCACAAAAGCAGCAAGTCCTGCCTTCGTGAGGGGCTCAAAAGTAAGTAGGGACGAGTAATCCCTACTAACTAATGGGACGTACTGGATAGGGGGAGGAGCATGAGAAGGCGCCATTCAGATGGTTACACACACACCACAAACACAGACAATCAAGGTGAATGCCTGCAAAGCAACAGACAAAAACCAAGGATAAGAGAATTACCAATAAAACGTGACTCGACCTACTAACCCCAAGCAAACCACATCCTAGAAAAAATTTGACATGACCTCGAGACAAATGCGATCGAAAGCTTCATGCGATGCATCAGACAAACACCCTGAACCCCGTATCAGGCAATAAAAGAAAAAACTGCATACCGTACCCGTAACCGTAACTAAGACAGGAAACCAAAACCATACCATATCCGACACATATCAATACGACATCGATGATAAACCAAGACTAGACCATGGAAAATAACATTAAGAACTGCGTATACCCATCCCACGAAACGGTTCATTGAAAAGGGGAATTAAGTGCAGTGAGGGGGGATTATTTTAATGAAGGGTTGATTTTAATCAATTATTAAAAATGGGTGAATTTTTATTAGGTGATAAATCTTGATAAGAAAACGGCGGTTCCTTATTATAAATTTATTTACCAATTATTAGGTTAAAACGGTGCAGTTATTCGATTCTCAGACTTCGATTCCCGACTGGGTCTCTAAATGCAATTCATTGATTATAAATTAAGGTGATGTGGAGCGCTTTTTTGCCAGCGCGTGCTCATGTGACGACTGGTTGATGTTAAGTAAAAATTTAAAGTGCCTCTGTAGCGCACGTAGCGCGTGCTAAGTGAACGGCTGGTTGATTTTAATTTAAGAAAATGTGTATTTAGCGCGAATGCGCGTGGAAACTGTGGGTGAATGAAAGGGCTTATTTTAACAATTAATTGTGATTAAGGGGGAAAATAAATAAAGCACATAAAATAAATACCTGGAAGGGGTGTGTATGTAATGCAGGAATGCGCACGGAAGAATTCCAGTAAAGGAAAAGCAAAAAGCACTGATGAAACAACAATGAGAACACCTTAGCAGATGTGTTAATTTGGTTTATGTTGGTGTTTTTATTTTTATTTATTTTATTTTATTTTTAGTTGTGATTATTTATGTTTGAATAAATGGAAAATGGGCAAGGGAGGTGAGGGAAATTTTTTAGGATGTTTTTAGAATTTTTTACAATTTTTTACAATTTTTAAAATGATTTTTCTATATTTTTTTGGCAATTTAGGGGTAATTTTAGGAAATATGGATTTTTCAGAAATTATAGGGAAGGCAATTCCTAGCAGAAAAATTTCCAAAAATTGGCAAAAGGCAAAAGGATTTTTTTAGAAATTTTTCTGAAATTGTTTTATGGAAAAATTAATGTAGTGATTAATTAAGTCCCATTAATCACATTAATCACATTAGTCAATGAGACATAAGTCAATTAAGTCGGGTTAGTAGGATAAGTCAGGTTAGTCTACCTAAGTCTAGTCAGGTAAGTCTACCTAAGTCTAGTCCGGTTAGTTAAGGTTAAGTAGGTTAGGCCTAACTAACCTAGTCTGGTTAGTTAAGTTTGATTAGGTTAGGGCTAACTAACCTAGTCTGGTTAGTTAAGTTTGATTAGGTGAGTGTTAACGATTAATTTAACTTAGGTTAACTAAGGTTAGTATCTAACCTTAGGATGGGAGGAGGAGGAGGTGTAGGTGGTGGAGGAGAAGGAGTGGAGATGGCGTGTCGGCGGCGTGGCGGCGAAGGCGGTCTGGAGGCGGTGTGTCGACGGCAGTGGCGATCCTGCCAGGGACGCGGGCGACCAGGCGGGGCGGCGGCTCACGTCGACGGCGGTTCCACAGGGGGGCGGATCTAGGTAGGCGCGGGCGGCGATTCCAGGGCCAGGGCGGTGAACGGGCCAGCGAGCGGCAACAGTCGAACGGGCGGGCGGACCAGCGCTAGGGCGGGGCGGGGCTTCTGGACGGGTGGCAGGAGCCAACGGCGGGCACAGGGCGGTGGGGCACAGGGAGGCAGGGCAGCGGCGGCCGGAGGAAGGCAGGCGCCGAGGAGGGGGCGCCAGGCGGAAGGGCACAGGGCCGGGAGAGAAGAAGGGAGAGGGAGGGGTAGAGGCAGGAGAAGGAAGAGGAGGAGGGTGGAGTAGGGGAGGAGAAGGAGTGGCGGGAGAAGCAGTGGGAGGAGGAGAAGGAGCGGAGGGAAGAGAAGAAGGAAGCAGCAGGAGGGGGAGAAAATGGAGGAGGAGGAAATGTAGAAGGAGGAGGGGAGAGGAGAAGAAGGAAGGGAGAGGAGGTGGAGATGGAGGGAGAAGAGGGAGGAGGGAGAAGAGGAGAGGGAGGTGGACGCACAGAGAGAGAGAGAGAAGAGAGAGAGAGAGAGAGAGAAAGAAGAGACGGTTGGCGGGAGGGGGTGTCCGTTTTGTTTTTGTTTTTGTTTTTGTTTTTTTTATAAATAAAAGGTGGGCGGGCAGGTTGGGGTGGGCAGGGTCTAAAAGGGGGCGGATCCCCGTCCCGCGCACGTGCGCGGGGCGGGGTAAAAAAATTTGCCGTGACGGGATTGGAATGAAGCGAGGAAGACGGTACGGGTTACGCGGACACGACTGGGGCGCGTGGAGACGCGTTAAATTGAAAAAGGGCGCGTTCACACGCAAAACGGGCGTGAGAAAAACGTAAAAATAAAGAAAAATTAATAACTCCCAATCCGGATGTCAAAACGAAATAGCGTAAAAACAAAAAGTGGGCAGGACGACAGGGGGGAAACAAGAAAAATATGGGACGGGGGTTCCGGGAGGGGTAAAGGGCGGTCACGTGCAAAAAACACAAAAAAGAACCAAAAACGCAATTGAAAAATTAATATCGAAAAATCCGTGCATCGGAATGAGGTGCAGCAAAAAGGAAAACTAGGCAGAAAGATGTGCCCGACAATCCTATCACGTCAAAACATAATCCCGACTGAGATAAAACGTGTTCACATGGGAAAAACCCAAAAAACAAACCCGAAAATGGGATCGGAAATTAATATCGGACGAATCAGTTACCGGAATGACATGCAGTAATAAGGAAAAATGTCCACAAAAAGGAGTGGCACAGGGTTATCACATTAAACCGCAGTTCCGGCGGGAATAGGAGGGGTTCACATGTGAAAAACTCCAAAAATACTCCCGAAAAGTCATTTAAAAATTAATAAGTAAAAATCCGAACGTCGAAAAAGGGTGGAGGAAAAAGGAAAAAGGTAGGGAAAGGCATGGGGGACACGGCTGTCAAATCAAATTGGAATTCCGATACAAATAGGGCAGGTTCACATGGAAATATGTCAAAAATACGCACGAAAAAGTCGTGAAAACCCCGAAAAATTAATAACGGACAAACCGTGTATCGAAATGATGCGGAATAAAAAGGAAAACTGGCAGGAAAAAAACACTAGTTAGGGCTATGACATCAGATCACGGTTTCGAAGCAAGAAAAGCGCGTTCACATGGAAAACCGGTGAAATTGTGTAAAATGCTTCAAAAATTAATAACTCAAAAACCGTGCACCGGAATAGGGGTAGGTAAAAAGGAAAAATGGTCAAGTCAAAGGGAGGAACAGGGCTATAAGGTTAGATTTGGATTGTGGTGAAGGTAAGAGGCATTCACATAGAAGGACCTCAAAATCAGGGAATGAAGGAAAACTGCAAGGGAACAGCCCCAAGGGTGGGTGGACCATAACCGGGCGGGTGGGAAGGGACCCGAGGAGGGTAAAAGCAAGGCAAGGCATTCATGCATGAGCAAGATAAGGCATATGCAAAGGATATGCAATGTAGACGCGCAGGGACGCGTCCCCACACTTAAGACCTTAACGGATAGGGTTAACCGAGCAACAGGGACCTACGACCATGCCACAGACCATCCACTAACTTCCCCACACTTAAAACATGACCGGCATGAAAAAAAAAAAAAAAACCAAAGTGTAGGGTTAGAAGAACTTGGCCCGTTTCGTCAAGAATCAAGGTTGAATATCGATGGCACGTCCAGTGTTGTTGTCAGCGCTGGAGGGACCAAGGCATCTTCTCGGCACACGTCCGTCATGGCAGGGACCACGCGGTAGCACCCAGGGAGGTAGCTGATGGAAGGAATCGCAGGAAATTCGTCGATGATGAGGGATATTGCACTCAACTCACAGTCACTCAATTGGAATCAATTGGAATGAAAGAACAGTCACTCGCCCCATGACTAATATCACTCGAGGAATAAGGATTGAAACCCGTATCTCATACCCGGTTGAGGAATCGACAAGGGGGGAATGGTGTAAAAAGAGTATGCCAGGGTGCACAGTTGATGGTGCATTAGTGCGTCCAACCCGTCTGGCATAGGTGCAAGAAGAAAGGCAAGGGAGCCTTACAGTGCCGTGTACAGAATAGGGTGATGTGTCTTGTGAGGACGGCAAAGACCCATCCCGTGGGTGCATAGGGAAACGGGAACATACCTGACTCCAAGTGTCGTAACGTCCCTCAATCTCACCTCTCAGTATTTGATTGAAGAAACTCCAGTCACACTCAACCCACCCTCTGTCTCACGCTCTGTTGATAGATACAGGAGGGCAGCCTTTTCCAGAAACCCATTGATGTCATCCTCACAGTCACTTGTGTAAAGGTTGTATGCCTTGTGCGCATTTGATGGTGCAATTGTGCATCCCGCCCTGTGCCGGCATACAGTGCGAGACGGAAGGCCAGGGAGCCTTATGGTGCAGTGCACAGAAACAAATTGTGCTTTGTGCATTGAGAGGCCCATCCCGTGCGTGCAACACTCCATGCACACTTCTCACCTCTCATTTGATTTGAAGGGGAAAAACTGGTCTCTCACCCCACCCTCTGTCTCACTCTCTGTTGATAGATACAGAGGGCAACCATACTCACTTCCCCATCCGGTTAGGATGAAAGCTCACATCACTCGATTGTTTGTCGATGAAGATCGCGTCATCAGTTGTTGAAGAGGCGTACCCAGGGAGGTAGCCATCAAATCGAATATTGTGTTGAATAGGACATGTTGTCTGCTAGAGGACAGGTAGTCACTTTGTAGAGAGACCCCGGACATAGCGTACCAAGGGAGGCAGCTTCGGAATTGGATCCTAGGGATATCAATCAATGAATCCGCTTTCTGGACTGCTGGGTGTTACCACCTTTTCCACAGCCAGCTTCTCGCCCAAGGGTGTTTACCACCTTTTCTCGAAGAATAGGTCGGCATGACAGGGACCTAAGTCCTTTTCTCCCATGACCGATATGTTTTGTGTTTTTTTTTTTCTCTTTTTCTCTTTTCTTCAAATTGAACAAGGGAATGGTAGAAAGACCATGTGTCAAGACCCACCTCGCCACTGTCGCTGGTGGAAAATAGAGGTTAAGAGATCAAGGCTGGAAGGGGGGTTTGAGGGGACAGAGGGTTGCGTCCACTTCATCAGGAGTGATTGAAAAACGGCTAACAGAAGTATCATCATAAGAAGTACAGTGCCGCGCCAACGAGGGAAAAGATCAAGGGTCCGTAATTGTCAAGATCCCCAAGGAGGAAAGTACTTCTTCAGGCGATATCCATTGATCAGAAAGGGATCATCAGAGGCATCAACGGTCTGTATTTGGACAGAGCCATTAGGGTTGACTGCAAGTACCTTATAGGGGCCCATCCACCGCTGTTGGAGCTTACCAGGAAACTTGCCAAAGCGTGAATCATAAGCTAGGACCAAATCACCTTCTTTGAACTGGAGAAGTGTTCGGCATGCATCAATTAGCACAATCTTTGAATAGCTAAGTGATATGACTTTTTTTAACCAACATCTAATGTATCAGTTAGCACAATCTTTGGATAACTAAGTGATGATCATCCTAATTGGTACTTCTTCATTATGGCAGGGAATATACTTCAATAGGATATAGGGATATGGTTGAACTGTGAGGTCCAAAAACAGGTTGTACATTGTGACTAGAGGTCCTTAGAATTATTGTTCATTCTCATTTTGTTGAGAAGTATGGCTCTTTTATATGTTGTAGCAAGCTCTTATTTATATCATTGGAATTCCTTTATGTAGCCATAAATTTCAAAGTCATTCCTTTGCTAAAGAATTAGTCATTTCTCAAGAGGACGTAAGATGTTTTTGGAGGATGTAGGGTTGGCTGGATACATTTCTTGAGAACTCGAAATATACTTCATCATGGTTTGTTGTCTCTAAGTCAACCTGTAGGTTTGTTTGCAAGATCAGATCAAACCATATTATGATGTAGCAATCATCAATTCCTTGTTATAATTTGGCTCATTATGAAAATGGGGCACTAGGCTGTAAGTCTAGACATCCTATTTGGCTGATCGGTGATGATTTTGAGGATAGCTGCTCTAGACTTCGACACGAGGATGATGGGTGTGCTAATTAACATACACATCACAATCTTAGATATCACGGCCATCATTGTTGTTCATTTTGTCTATGTTACAATAGACAATACACTTTTGTTTTTCTCATTGTTTCTCTTCTCATGTTTTAGTCTCTACTCTTCCTCGCACTCACTATTATCTTTTTCTCCTACTACAAGATATAGGCCTCATACTGACGTTCAAAGAGAAGACAATGTTCATAAAAACTTTTGCCCCCGTCGTCGCAAAAAATGTCACTATTAGCGACACCATAAAAAAAGCGCTATTATTGTCTCTATATTCGTTGCTATCTCCATCGCTATTAGCGTCACATATGCGACCCTGATAGAGACGCAAATAGCGATGATTTGTGACACTAACTACGACGCTAATAGCGACACATGCAGTAAATTTGTGACGCTAATAGTAACAGTTATAGGGGAAAAAAATTTGTGGCAGGGCAGCTTATTTGGGCCATACAAAAGAGTTATAGTAGAGTGTACAATGCTTGTTTCCATGAAGGAAAAGTGTACCCAAATCCATAAAATAAATATAATACTGTGTAATGAAGGTGACCGTACAATCATGGTAAGATATAAAGAATGATAATAAGATAGTGCATAAATGCATTAAAAATGCCTACATAAATCACATGACCAAAATAGAAGAGGATGTGTACTCCATGGATCCAAGGGTGAGCTATAGATCCTCACCATTCGAAACCTCGTCTCACCACAAAGGAGCATCGAATGGACTCTGCACAAAAAGAAACAACTACACATCAGTCCACCATACAATAATGCATTTTAATTAAATTTAGTAACTACGGACAAGAAAGATGAGTTACTTACTGGGCTGTCACATCTAGACAATCGGTCGATCAATGCAGTGAGACCATGTCTCTCTGCATATCGAGTCTCTAGGCCGATGGGATTGCGGTTTGTAATGGAGTGCTGTAAAGAAAACAAAATACAACTGTTAGAAACACGATTATTAGTATAAGGGATATTGCAAAAAAATAAGCGAGCATAATTTAAAAAAATACTTACAAAGTCCCTTGGATAAGCCTTGTGGCCGCCACTCCCAAGATGATTGACCACTCTTGCATCCAGTCGTGCCCTCGCCACCTCATGCTGTTGTCTCCAACGTCCTAGAGAATCTGTAGCCTCCTCCCTAGGTCAACACCAGTCATCTGCGTCTAGCCACTCGGGCTTTGAGGCCCCACTTTTAAGTGCCTTGCATACGTTCGATCGTCTGTGTGACATGTATGCACTCATACACTCCATCATCTAGCCTGTGGAAAATCTATTTGCTATGGCGGGTACCGGAAACTCCTTATGCAAGGATGCTACTATGTTGTCGTTGCTCCCCTTCAGTATATTCTTCCAATGATCCAAGATGTTGTGCAAGAAAACTTGTTGCCACAACTCTCTCATACGAGCCATCACCCTCCTCTCCTCATCATTCATGATGATGGCTCATGTCCTATCATCTACAAGATATCCATACCCCTCTCAGGTATGCCTAAGATGTATCCTTTCCCACATGTGACCATGCTCTTGGGCATGTCCAAGAGATCCCTATACATCTAGTATACCTACAGGGGATAGTATCTCTTGGAGTAGCACCCATAGGGGTGCCACTTGCCGATGGTTGAGCAAAATCTGGAGTGACTAGAGTAGATGTCCCCAAAGGTGTGACAAATCCCATAGGTGACGTAACTCTAGTAGAACGATGAGACAGAGACACTGCCTCGGTACCTCCATAACAACCACTTGAGCCATGCTCTCTAGAACTTGCACGAGAGCGAGGAGTAGCACCTGTATCCTAAGCCGACCATGAGCTCACTGTATCCATATCTCCACAGCATCCCCCAAAATTTCTCCCTCCGTCTGGTCGAAGTTTGGAGTGTCGATCTTGTCTATTAGAAATTGAAGCATCAGAGTGCACAGAAGTAGATCTAACATAACGGCATGATGGTGTCTGAGACAGCTCCTGCTCCGCCATATCTCTGAATCGAGCCATCTGAACTGAAGACATACGTGTGAAGATCTCTTGTACCTTATTGTCACTCATTCCTTGAATCATCATGCGGATCCAAATATCCACAAATGTTATTTGCATATACAAAAATTGATGTTAGCAAGCAAAGCACGATAACATAAATCTTCAAAAAATGATCTTACTTAAAACACACATATTTTCTACCCTTATAAGTGATTCGTCAATGAATTGAGTAGGTGGATGCTCCAAGTGTATGAAGTACCCTATGGTCCCATGTCACTCTCTTGACACAGCTCCGCATATACTAGAAGGTAGATCGACAGGTCACCACAAAAGGATGGGTCGACTCGTTCTCAAAGAATTCTTGGACTCATGTATTCCTATCATTGTTACCCGATTCTGGCTCCTCCACCTGTTTCAAGCTTTCAACGGCCTCCACCCCTTGCAATATCAACCCCTCCATTTGCATAATGTCCTCATCTACACCGGGAACATTGCCTTGATCATATACTCTCGCACTTCAGGGAGCTAAAGGTACAACATACCACCATCGAGGTTGTCAGGGTTTGGATAGAAAATTGGTCGTCTTTAGAAAATACTGACTTGAGAGAATGCATCATATCTGTCGGAGTGCGGATAGACTTGATAATTTACTTCATGAGGCCCTTTTTTTAGTGGACAAAACCCAAGGAACGTGAGGTAGTTGCAAGAAACCATTAGCACTCGATTGCGGGCCAAAGTGCCTCCATCTTGCCTAGCGTCTTCAAATCCATTCGTGCCCCTATAGTGTCTCTCTTTCCTCTCATGTGGTCCCATAGTAAGCTTCCCACATTCTTGAAAATATGCATGGGATCCAACAAGTGGTTGATTTGTAAGTGGGTCCAATACAGAAACTCGTAGAAAAGTGAGAATCGTTGCATTTTGTTTGGATGTGACTCCATGTGGACTAGTTTTTTCTCGTACCAGCTTTGGGCATTCATTCATGTTCGAGGTCGTCCAAGAAAACCTTATCTTAGTTCATGACCCTCCAGCAAGAAAGCAGCGTATCCTTGATATACCATATTCTTCATGGTTCATGACCTTCCGGAGTCTAACTCTGGCCCACACAATGGACATAGATGATAACCTGAGGTAACTAGATGTGCCCCAATACCTCTATCTAGTGAAATCAAACTTGGATGAGCTATGATAGATATTACCAACGAGAACAGAAGCCTACTTACCTGAGCACTCCCCAAATCACTGAAAGTAATGCATGGTCC
Source organism: Lygodium microphyllum (assembly GCF_053477565.2). Lineage (NCBI taxonomy): Eukaryota > Viridiplantae > Streptophyta > Polypodiopsida > Schizaeales > Lygodiaceae > Lygodium > Lygodium microphyllum. The sequence continues at coordinate 37,816,767 of NC_141150.1, forward strand.
ACGTGAGAATGACTCAAATATTTGAGGACCATCGTGCTTGCTCATACCTTTCACCATAACCCCCTCCTCCCACAAAATCTTAAGCTCATCAACTAATGGATGAAGATACACGTCCATATTCGTGAGCAAGCTAAGGATGAGGGGTCCTTTCTTCGTAGAAAGCCATGGGGGAATGTTGTAGTTAACAAGGACTACACTGCCACACACTATAAGAAGTTGAGCGCAGACTGAATGGTTTCACACCATCCATAGCAAGACCAAGCCAAAGATTCTTTAGCTCTCAATAAAAGTCTCGAAAGGTAGAGTCAATGTGGCTCCATGCACATGAATCCACTGATATTCGTTGGACTCCATGTGTGAATCTATTCTTTACATGCCACGTTGTCAAGATTGCCATGTTGGACGTACGAAACATGTGATGTATATGAGGGATAAGTGAAAAGTGTCAAGGACTTTTTGAGGGATGGTTTGTTCTTACAAGTCATGTCAATACTTTTGAGCACCACACTTTGGATGTGTCTCCGGAGTCTTGTATTCTTCTCAAAACAATATTGTCGAAAAGAAATCAGCAAAGCGTACGTAGAAGGTACCTGAATAACTCGATCACACTCGCATCGCTCCACCTGTATTTTGCTTGTACACTTAGGAGTGCAAAGCAATGTTTTCAGGTGAGACACTCGACACATATCATATAATGGTATGCATGCTTCCTCTCTAAGCGGATCAAATGTCTCCACATCCATGGGCATCAATACATCGATCATTGCCTCCATCTCAGGCTCCAAGATTGTAGGAAAGTCTAGAAGGTTGCTTGTCTCCTCTGGTATTGATGGTATAGATTCCGTAGTACGTTCCAAGTAGTGGATTGGCTCACGCACTCCATCCATCTCACACCCACGAACTCTTCTAACTGGCCATAAAGGGCGCACTCCACCTTGGGATGAGACATCATCTCTTTGTAATAAATTTTACGGCTACATCCAATGTTTTTGTATATGATATTCAATTAGTTTGCGAATACAATGCATGATTGATATACACTTTTCTTACCGTTTTCTCAAAATTTGAGATCACTTGATTAATGATGTCTGATTGAAACTCGCCAAAGCATCATATGTGTTCCATAGACAATTGAAATTTTTATCTAATTTTCAACTTACATTGAGATAAGGACATGGGACACGTTAATTAAGATATGCCTTGCGATCTTGAATATCAGGGCCTTCATCATTTTCCATTTGGTCTATGTTACGAAAAACAATTTGGTTTTGTCATCATTCTTTTTTTCTTTCTTAAATTGTTTGAGAAGGGATTTCTTCTCTTGTAACTCAACAAAATTAACATATATAAAGTCTCCATCTGCCTAGGGATGGCATGCCCACAATATGTATAAAGTCTAGTGTGCTATGTATGGGAACGAGGGAGTAGCTACCTTATGTCGAAGTGTTTCCCGTCCCACCATGGTATTGCATTGGACCACTACTACTACTAATACTCGCCTTCTCGAACACACCAAAGGTGCACCTTTAACAAAACCTCTCTCTCTCTCTCTCTCTCTCTCTCTCTCTCTATCTACTACTACTATCACCACCACAAACACTACTACTACTACTACTACTCTCCTTCCCAAAGCGTCAAACACACCCAAGGTGCACCTTTAACAAAACATCTCTTTCTATCTCTCTCTCTCTTTTACTACTACTGCTACTACAAAAAAAAAAAGAACAAACTAAAGAACTACCACTACCACTACCACTACCACTACAAAAAAACAAGAAATTAAGAAATTAAAGAATTACTACTACTACTACCACCACCACAAAAAATAAGAAAAGAAGAAATTAAATAACTGCTACTACTACAAAAGAAAGAAAAAAGATTAAAAAAAAGAACTACTACTACTACTACTACTACTACTACAAACAAGAAAAGAATAAATTAAAAAACTACTACTACTACTACTACTACTACTACTACTACAAACAAGAAAAGAATAAATTAAAAAACTACTACTCCTCCTACTACTACTAGAAAAGAAGAAATTAAAGAACAAGATCTTACCCTCTCTTTGTTTTTAATCCATTCATTCTCCTCTCTCCCTTCCTCTCTCTCTCTTTCTCTCTTTCTTTATTATGTTTAATGTTTATTCCCTCTCTCTCTCCCGTTCCTTCCTTCTTTTTCTCTCTTACTCTCCCTCTCTCATTTCCTCTCTTTCTCTCTTAGGACATATCATTTTTAACAAAAATAAGAAAAAGAAAAGGAGAAAAAATAAAAACAAACCAAGAGGGAGCAATGCACTCACCGCAAGGGTCCGAGGATGGATTCAGAGGCTCCTCTTCATGACTGCGGCTCCTCTTCACCCTTCGTACACTTCCTCCGTTTCATCACAAATGGTGGCAGTGGCGATGAGAAGCTCTCCTTCTCCCTCTTTCTCTCTTGTTCTTCCTCTCCCTCTCAAATGCACCATGTAGTTCACTCTCTCTTTCGCTCCCTCTTTCACTCTTATATGCAAAATGTCGCGCTCGGGTTTTGGCCCACTTTTTTTCGTTTGAGTATCGTCACTATTTGTGACGCAAATAGTGATTCCTCTAATATGCATTGGAAATGGCCGTCCCTATTCTCCTATATCCTTGTAGTGTCCACCTCTTTATTTGTGTCCCCTACCTCTCTATTTCTTTTCCATCCATCTCTCCATAGACAAAAGTATCTTTATCTCTCTCTTTCCCCCCATCTCTCTTTCCCTCTCCCTCCCTGTACCTCTCATTATTTTTTATTTATTTCCTCCATCTCTCTTTTTCTATATTCTTTCATCTCTCTATAACTCTCTTCCCACCACTCTCTATTTTTCTATTTTCCTCCATCTCTCTATTTGTCTCTCCCTCCCTCTTCCTTTCTCTTTTCCCCTTTCTTCTCTTTCTCTTTCTTTCTCTCTCCCTTCCTTTCTCTTTCTCTCTCTTTGTTTATCTCTCCCCCCTCTCTCTTCCTCATTTTTTATCTTCCTCACCCTCCCTCCAACTCTTTATTCCTCTCTCCCTCTCCCTCTCTCTAATTTTTATCAAGCTCTCTTTTCCTCTCTCCCCATCTCTTTTATTATCTCTTCTTCCTTTCTTCTCCCTCCCTCCCTCTCTCTATCTCTCTTTATCTTAAACAACAAAGAAACTTAAAAAATTCTCTATTTATGTTAGAAATAAGAAACTTAAAAAAAACAAAAAAATGGAAAGCAATGTCATTATCTCCCTTTATGTTAGAAATAAGAAACTTTAAAAAACAAAAAAGTGGAAATCAATTTCTTTATCTCCCTCTCTTTATCTCTCTTTGTCTTAGAAAACAAGAAACTTAAAAACCCAAGAAAGGAAAAGCAATGCTTCTCTCTCTCTCTTTACCTCTCTTTTTCTCTCTCTTTCCATTTGTCTTTTACCCTCTCTCATCTTTTTTTTCTCTTTCCCTCCATCCCTTTATTTGGCTCTACCTCTCTCTCTCTCTCTTCTTTTCACTCTTCGCTCTCTCTTTACCTTGCCCTTCTTTTCTACCTCCTCCCTCTTTATTCCTTCCTTCTCTCTCCTCCTTATCTTTTTCTCCCTTCCCTCTCTCTCCCTTTCTTTTCTCCCACCCTCTCTATTTTTATCTCTCCTCTTGCTATATTTTTCTCCCCATCCCTCCTTCTCTCTCTCTCTCTCTCTCTCTCTCTCTCTCTCTTTCCCTTTCTTTGTTTCCTCTCTCATTGTTTCTCCCTCCCCCCTCTTACATTGTTTCTCTCACTCTCGTGTATGGATAGGTCTAGCAATCTCCATTTCATCCACAAGATGCACAAGAAGGTGGATTTGTATCATGAGCATGCTGGTGGGCAGGTATTTCTCAAAGAGACAAACTGTCTCCACTGCTCCCCGCCTTGCGGACTCAATAGAGGACACCTTAATCTCCTTCTATGAGATCCATTACACTAAAGTCGACAACCTATAAATGGCCTTGCGTATTTCTGGAGTAAGACATCCTGCGATCGCGATCGGTAGTACAAACTGCCAAAAATGAGAAAGCATTATGAATAATGGCTACATTCCAAATAGCAAAATGCCCACGCTAATTACAATCCATTCGTAGTACAAACTTGACATATCTTATGCCAGTCATGGGATTTTAGCCCTGATAATTGGTCGACTTTAGAAAATGCGGACCTGAGAGAACGCATCATACCCGTAAGAGTGCGGATAGACTTGATTACTTACTTCACAAAGCGCTCTTCTTTAGTGGACAAAACCCAAGGAGCGTGAGAAAGCTGCACGCGACCATCAGCACTCGACTGCAGCCAAAGCGCCTCCATTTTACCTACCTCCTTCAAATCCATTCATGCCCCTATAGTGTCTCTCTTTCCTATGATGTGGTCCCATAATAAGCTGCCCACATTCTTAAAAATATGCATGGGATCCAACAAGTGGTTGACCTGTAAGTGGGTCCAATATGGCAACTCATAGAAAACTGAGAACCGCCGCATTCCTTTTGGATGTGATTCCGCGTAGACCATTTTCAGCTCGTACCAGCTTGCGGCGTTCATACGTGTTGGAGGTCGTCCAAGAAAAGCTTCCCTGAGTTCATGATCCTCCGAAAAGAAAGCAGTGTGTCCTTGATATACCATCTTCTTCATGGTTCGTGACCTTCGGGAGTCTAACTGTGGCCTACACAATGGACATGCATGATAACTTGAGGTAACAAGACCTGTTCCAATACCACGACCTAGTGAATACTTGGTTGAACAAGATAAAATATAGATATTACCAGCGAGAACGAAGGCCTGCTCACCTGAGCACTCTCCCAATCTCGGAAAGTCATGCATCATCCACATGAGAATGGATCGAATATTGGCTGACTACCCACCATCGCGCCTGCTCATATCTTGCACGGTGATCCCCTCCTCCCACAAAATCTTAAGCTCATCGACTAATGGATGAAGATACACGTCCATATTTTTTACTTTGTAGTGGCCTGGGACGAGCAAGCTAAGGATAAGATATCCTTTCTTTGTAGAAATCCATGGAGGGATATTGTAGTTGACAAGGACTATAGGCCACACACTGTAAGAAGTTGAGCGCAGACTGAATGAGTTCACGCCATCCATTGCAAGATTGAGCTGAAGATTCCTTAGCTCTCGGGCAAAGCCTAGGAAGGTTAAGTCAATGTGGCTCCATGCGCGCGAATCCGCTGATATTCGTTTAACTCCATCCGTGGACCTATTCTGCACATGCCACGTTGTTAAGCTCACCATGCCGGACGTACGAAACATGTGGTTTATGCGGGGGATGAGCAAAAAGTATCTGAGAACTTTTTGAGGGATGGTTTGCCCTTGCAAGTCTTGTCGATACCTGTGAGCACCACACTTTGGACCTATCTCCATAGTCTCGTATTCTCCTTGAAACAGTATGCAATCGTTGATACATGCATGGATGTTATTGTAATCCATGCCAAGCTTCCATAAAACATGTCGTGCATCATCACAAGACTCAGGCATGGTATTTACAGGTGGTAATATATGATATTTCAATAACCTGAAAAAAAAGCATAAAACACCTTTAAAAAGCACAAATATTTGTAATAATAGTGCCGAAAAAAAATTCAATGAAGCATATGTACAAGGTACCTGAATAACTCGGTCACACTCGTATCACTCCACTCGTATTTTGCTTGCACACTTAAGAGTGCAAGCAGCATCTTCAGCCGAGATACTCGGCACCCATCATATAATGATATGGATGCTTCCTCTCTAAGCAGATCAGAAGTCTCGACATCCATGGGAATCAAAGCATCGATTATTGTCTCCAACTCAGGCTCCAAGATTGTAGGTAGGTTTGGAAGGTTGCCTGTCTCCTTTGGCATTGACGGTATAGATTGGCCTTGCGAGTGGTGGATTGGCTTTTGCACTCTATCCATCGCAAGTCCATGTACTCTTCTAATTGGCCGCAAAGGGTACACTCCCCCTCGGGATGAGACATCACCTCCCTAGATAGAAAATTTGCCAGCGAGACCCAATCTTATTGTATATGGTATTCAATTAGCTTGTGAGTACAATGCATGATTGATATTAACTTCAAATTACCGTTTGTTGAAAATCCGCAATCACCTGATCAATGATCTCAGATTGAAACTTGTCAAATCGTCGTACGTGTTCTATAGACAATCGGCGTTTTCGTCTAATTGCCAGCTTGCATTGAGAACAAGGACATGGGACACGCTGATTAAGATACGCCTCGCAATCTTGAACAACAGGACCTTCTTCGTTTTCCATTTTGTCTACGTTACAATAAATATTTTTTTTTTGTTATCATTCGTTTCTTTTATTAGATTGTTATCATCTCCTTCCATCTCTCTCTTTTTCTATGCTCTAGCATATAGTATCATAGAACACTAGTATTTAGTACCTAGTACTCAGTACCTAGCACATAATATTTCGTTTTCTCTCTTCCTCTCCCTCTCTCATTTTCTCTCCCTCCCTCGCCCTCACCCTCTCTTTCTCTCTTTTCCCATTAGGTTTAATGATATTTCTCTTTTTATCTCTCCTCTCTCTCTCTCTCATTTCCTTTTCTCTCTCCTCTGTCTCTGATTTCTTTTTCTCTCATTTCCTCTCCCGCCCTCGCCCTCACCCTCTCTTTCTCTCTTTCCCTATTAAGTTTAATGATATTTCTCTTTTTCTCTCTCCTCTCTCTCTCTCATTTCCTTTTCTCTCTCCTCTCCCTCTCATTCCTCTCTCCCTTTGTCTTTTTCTCTCTCCTCTCCCTCTCATTCCTCTCTCCCTTTGTCTTTTTCTCTCTCCTCTCTCTCTCATTCCTCTCCCTCCCTTGCCCTCTCTCATTTCTTTTTCTTTCTCCTCTCTCTCTCTCTCATTTCCTTTTCTCTCCTCTCCCTCTCATTCCTCTCTCTCCCTCTCTCTTTTTCTCTCTCCTCTCTCTCTCATTCCTTTTTCTCTCTCCTCTCCCTCCCTCATTTATTTTTTCTCTCTCCTCTCCCTCTCTCATTTCCTCTCCCTCCCTCACCCTCACCCTCTCTTTCTCTCTTTCCCTATTAAGTATCATGATATTTTCTCTTTTTCTCTCTCCTCTCTCTCTCTCATTTCCTTTTCTCTCTCTACTCTCCCTCTCATTCCTCTCCCTCCCTCTCTTTTTCTCTCTCCTCTCTCTCTCATTCCTCTCCCTCCCTTGCCCTCTCTCATTCCATTTTCTCTCTCCTCTCTCTCTCTCATTTCCTTTTCTTTCTCCTCTCCCTCTCATTCCTCTTCCTCCTTCTCTCTTTCTCTCTCTCCTCTCTCTCTCATTCCTCTCCCTCATTCCTCTCCCTCCCTTGCCCTCTCTCATTACATTTTCTCTCTCCTCTCCCTCTCTCATTTCCTCTCCCTCCCTCGCCCTCATCCTCTCTTTCTCTCTTTCCCTATTAGGTTTAATGGTTTTTCTCTCTTTTTCTCTCTCCTCTCCCTCTCTCATTTCCTCTCCCTCTCTCACCCTCACCCTCTCTTTCTATCTCTCTTTTCCTATTAGGTTTAATGATTTTTCTCTCTTTTTCTCTCTCCTCTCTCTCTCTCTCCTTTTTTCTTCTCTCTTCTCTCCCTCTCTCATTTACCTTTCTCTCTTTCTCTCCCTCTCTCATTTCCTGTTATTTCTTCACCCCGACCCTCTCTTTTTCTCTTTCTCTATTATTTTTAATAATTTTTTCTCTTTTTCACTCTCCTCTCCCTCGCTCATTTTTTCTCTCTTCCTCTCCCTCGCCCTCACCCTCACCCATACCCTCTCTTGCTCTATTTGCCTATTATGTTTAATATCTTATCTCTTTTTCTCTCTCCTCTCATTCTCTCTTTTTCTCTCTCCTCTCTCTCTCTCATTTCCTTTTGCTCTCTTCCTCTCATTCTCTCATTTCTTCTCCCTCTCCCTCTCCCTCTCCCTCTCTCATTTTCTCTCTCTCCCTCCCCCTCCCTCTCGCATTTCCTCTCCCCCTCCGTCTTCCTCTCTTTAATTTCCCTCTCTTTCTCCCTCTCCCTCTCCCTCATTTCTTCTCCCTCTCTCATTACATACAAATTATACAAAAAATAAATAAATAAGAGAGAGAATACACTCTCCCTCTCTCATTCCCTCTCTCTCTTCCTCTCTTTCTCTCTCATTTCCTCCCTCTCTCCCATTTCCTCCCTCTCTCTCTCTCTCTTTAATTTCACTCTCTTTCTCCCTCCCCCTCTCCCTCATTTCTTCTCCTTCTTACATTATATACAAATTATACAAAAAGTAAATAAATAAGAGAGAGAATACACTCTCCCTCTCTCTCATTCTCTCGATCATTTCATCCCCCTCCCTCTTCCATTTCCTCCCTCTCACTCTCCCTTCCTCCCCCTCTCCCTCCCTCCCCCATTTCCTCCCTCTCCTTCTCTTTCTCTCTCATTTCCTCTCCCTCTCTCAATATATATACACAAATTATAAAAGCAAAAGGGAGAGGGAGAGAGAGAATGCACTCTCCCTCCCTCTCCCTCTCTCATTTCCTCCCTCTCCCTCTCCCTCTCTTTCTCTTTCTCTCCCTCTCTCATTTCCTCCCCCTCCCTCTCCCTCTCCCTCTCTTTCTCTCTCATTTTCTCTCCTAAACAAGCAAAAGAGAAAGAGAATTAAACCCTTAACAAGCAAAAGAAGGAGAGAATGGACTCACCGATGAGATGTCTATTGATTTAGGCTCTTTCTCCGTAGAGGGCCTCTGTAAGTCGATCGTCCCAATCACGACGATGTGCGGTAATTGTTCTTGTCAGAATCGAGCAAAGGATGCGATTGGTGACTTCGACTTGGCCGTTGGCTCTGGGGTAATAAGGAGTGGACTTGCGATGGCGGATCTTATACAACTCTGTCAACTCTTCCATGACTTTGTTAAGGAAATGAGTGCCTCTGTCACTTACCAGCTCTAAGGGACTGCCAAAACGGGTGATGATATTCTCATACATGAACAGGGCCACGCTGTTACCATCGTCCCACTTGAGGGCTTTAGCTTCACACCACTTTGTGACATAATCCATACATACGAGGATGTATCGGTTCTGTTTCCTTCTGGTGGGAGGGTCGATCGGACCTACGAAGTCAATGCCCCACTTCTCAAACGGCTTCAAAGGAAGGATAGGTTGCAATGGCATGGCACTTGTCTTCGTGGGTTTCCCCATTCTTTGACAAGCATCACATCTTTTACAGTAATCATAGGAATCTTTGTGGATGGTAGGCCACCAATATCCTGCTAGCAGAGCCTTCCTGGCTGTAACTTCTCCTGCAAAGTGACCTCCACATGGCTCGTCGTGGCAAGCCTTTAGAACAATCCCAATCTCTTCTCCTGCAACACATCTTCTGAGCACTTCATCTTTGCCCTTCTTGTACAGTGCACCGCCGAGCAGGGTGTAGGGGGTTGATTCTAGCATGAGCTTCTTCCTTTCCCGACTAGAAATACCAGGAGGGTATTGTTGGGTTGCCAGCAGATTGGCAATGTCCGCATACCAGGGAGTGACAGTTTCTACCAAGAATAGGGAAGCATCAGGGAGGTCTGGATCATCCCGCTCCTTGTCTGCAGTTTGTGGGATACGCGACAGATGATCAGCCAGAACATGGGAACGACCAGGTTTAGTAATCACCTCAAAGTCGAACTCCTGGAATAGAAGGAGCCATCTCATCATTCGTCCTTTCACATCTGCTTTGTTCATCAGGAAGGACAGGGCCTCATGATCCACATAAAATTTAAAGTGGGTAGATAGGAGGTAATGGCGAAACTTCTCCAGGGCAAACACCATTGCCAAGCACTCCAGCTCTGTCACTGTATAGTTCCGTTCCCTATCAGTGACTTTGCGGCTTGCATAATAGATCGGTTGATCCAACTTCGAGGAGCCCTTTTGGCAGAGGACAGCACCTAAGCCTTCAATTGATGCATCAGTGTGTACATGGAACTCTTTCGTCCAATCAGGAGGTTGCAGTATGGGTGCCTCTATCAGACACTGCTTCAGAGTGTGGAAGGCTTTGTCACATTCTTCCGTCCAAGTAAACTCTGCATCTTTTCTCAGAAGCTTGTGCAAGGAAGTTGCCTTTATTGCAAAATGAGCTATGAACCTTCTGTAGTAACCCACATGGCCTAGGAATCCCCTCAATTGTTTGAGGTTGGTGGGTGCTGTCAGAGCTGCGATCTTTTCGATCTTTGCAGGGTCTGTTGATATCCCTTGTGCAGAGACAATGTGGCCCAACAGAACTCCAGAAGAGACCCCAAAGATGCATTTGTCGGGGTTGAGGGAAATCCCATACTCCCGGCATCGGTCAAAGCATTGTTCCAGATGTTCCCAGTGTTCACTGATCAAACTATAGACACAGAAGTCATCCAAATATACCTCAATAAAGTCATGCAGATGATTTTGAAATGCGGCCATCATGACTCGTTGGAAAGTAGCAGGGGCATTGCAGAGCCCAAATGGCATCACTCGATAAGCGTAGGTCCCCCATTCTGTGGTGAAGGTTGTTTTGGACTGGTCTTCTTCTGCGATTTGGACTTGGTTGTATCCACTGAATCCATCCAAAAGAGAATAAAGCTCATGTCCTGCCACTGTGTCCAACAGTTGGTCTGTGAAAGGGATTGGAAAGTGATCCTTCTTTGTTTTGGAATTAAGCTTTCGAAAATCCACACATATTCGCAATTTGCCATTCTTCTTGGGTACAACCACGATGGGTGAAACCCATTCACTATTTGCCACTGGATAAATGAACTCGGCTTCCAGAAGCTTCAACAGCTCCGCTTTCACCAATGTGGAATAATTCGGGTTCATTCGCCTCTATCGTTGCCGTACTGGCTTGGCATCAGGCTCCAAGTCAATATGATGTTGACATATTGTGGGATCAATCCCCTTTAGGTCTTTGTAAGACCATGCAAACACGTCCAAATTTTCTTTCAACAAGTTGTACAAGGTTAACAACTCCTCTTCTGGGAGACTGCTACCCACCTTCAAGTGGCGTTCAGTGCCATCTGCATCCACAAAGGTTAACTGCCTTTCACCTTCTACTTCACGAATGAAGGTCCCACGGACTGCTTCTGGATACAGATCCGACTCCTTCAAGGGAGTGATGTCCTCTTCTGATGTCCCACTAGAACCAACTTCTTCTTTTGGTGGAGACTTAGGTTGCTCCTTAAGACATTGGAATGGGATTAAAGCTGTTTTGGGTTTGGTTTCAAGAGTAATTACCTCTTGGCTTGAAGACTCATCTTCTGATGATACATCTAGGAACGTCACATAACAGGGACCCTCTAATGCTTGCTGGGTTAGTTGGATTAGTGCTTGTTGGCACGGTGCATCATCATCATCTTTCTTTGGTAAGGATGGGTTAGGACGGCATGAGCCACACTTAAAAGACGGCTTGCTCTTCTTAATCCATTTCTTATAATGGTTTTGCATATGAGAAGATCCATTTACCAGACCAAATGGTACCATTGCCATTCTGTCCCATAGCATGAGCTCATCGGCTTCTGATACTTCTGGAACTTCTTCTTCAATTGTATCCTCTTCAGGTGGGATAGATTCTTCCATTTCACTTTCATAATCCTCTTCGTCCATATCATATCCATCCTCTTCTGTCTCTTTCTCTGCTTCTGCGTCTGCTTCTGCTTCTGCTTCTGTTTCTGCTTCTGCTTCTGCTTCTGCTTCTGTAGGAGCTCTGTAACAGAAGAACAGATTCTCTGGTTCCTCTCCTGCCTCTGTCTCTGGCTCTGCTGTGGCCATATAACAGGGAGAGCAGTACATCCATGCTTCTATCTCACTGTCAGAAGTGATTTCCGAAGTCATTTCTGGTTCAGGCAAGAAGTATTCACCCATTGATAATGGCTTTGCATCTTTTGGAAGTCGGCTTACAGTATCCACTGTTAAGGAATGTGCCACTGTTTTCTTGGAAAGGATCTATTTGACAACATCTTCGTCTGCTGGCGTTCCATCTGTAGCCTCATTAGGGGAGTCAGAAGATAATTCCAAGGAGGTGGATCCATGTCCTTTTTGAGAACCATACAGTTTCAGCACCAGTTTGTTGGGTCCTCTACCCAAGGTCAAAGTTCCGTTAAACCAATCCGTCCTTGCTCGGGCTTCAAAAAGCCATGGTCTACCCAGTAACAGAGGATAGGATGTACCATAAGAGTTTGGCTTCACCACCAGATAGGTTAGCCAATAATCTTTTCCAGCCACTGTAGTCTTCACATATGGGAGAATGCCCAAAGGCTTGATTCTACTCTGATCCGCCAGTCTGATGAGCCATTGGGTGGGTTGCACACCTTGTAAGCCTAGATCCTTCATTGTGACATCCGTCATAATGTTCACTGATGAACCACCATCAATTAGTGCATTTGCAATGAAGCAGCCTTCTATCCATACGCCAGTCTCTGGAGTACCTGGATCTAGGAAAGCGTTAGCCACATCCACTTCTTTTACAGGCTCTGGAGCCTTGTTGGACTTTGTCACTGTTGAGGGAGCAATCCTTAAACCACGTCTTTTTGTCAGTATACTTTTGAATCTTTTCCGGCAACTGGGAGACAACAACAATAATTGTCGGAATGTGAGGTTTGGTTTAAAGGTATCTAGATCTCTAACTAGATCGTATTCCTTAATAGGATCCACTGGCTTCTCTAACCGGTTAGGGAATGGGGCAACACCCATTTTCATTTTCCCTCTTTCTTCCAACAGAGGCATTACAGAAGCTTCTTCTGCCACTTGTGGCACTTCCTCCTCTTCTGTATCCTGGACCTCTGGTCCTGCCTCTGTAACTGTCTCTGTGACTCTCTGTGGCACTGTAGGGCTCTGTACAGCACTGTTAGGCTCTGTTCTGTTCTGTTCTTCTGGTGGAAGATTGAACTTCACTGTTCTGGCAGGAGGGTTATTTTCTTTCTGGATAGGTGGTTCCTTCTGCTTTGCATGCGTGATGGCAGCAACTTCCAATTCCACCAAATTGGAGGTAGGCTCTTGGGCCTTGGACGAACTATCAGTAGCACTGTTTTTCACTGGGGCTGGGCTTGGACAGTCTTTTGCAGTGTGGCCTTCTCCTTTGCATCGACTGCATAAGGGCTTGTAATCCACTGACCTTCGAGGATTTGGACAATTTGGTGAGATGTGGCCCTTTTCTCCGCATCTGTAACACTCCACTTCTGATCTCTGACCACCGCCAGACTGTCTGCCTCTGTAACTTTGAGAAGGAAATCGTCTGGGTCCGAAATTAGGACCAAACTCTCTAGGCTTGGGTCCAATATCTTGTGTTGTCATTTTGGATTCCAGCAAGTTAAATCTTGCGTCTTCTTCCTTTCTCCTATCATGCATCTCCTTCAGGGAGCAAATGTCCTTTGTATGGTTCTTCCGCAAATAGTAGGAACAAAAGGCTCCAGGGATTGTTGGTTTTCGTGTACATTCAGTGGCTAAATGACCTGCTTGATGACACTTACCACACCAAGTATTTGACCGCATCACATCTCTTCCTGCTCCTGCAACGTTGGATATGCTTGCGGTATTCACTTTCAACGTCTGTAGTTGCTCGGTAATCACATCCATCAACTCCTTTTTTATGTTTGAAACTGAGTTGGATAAATAATCCTTCAAGCTTTCTCCTCCGGACGTACTGGCAGGAGGGTTTTGAGGAGTCTCTGTAATCACTGCATAAACTGGTTGGGCTGGTACAGAGGGATCTGTGTTCTGGTTCTGATTCAGAGCTCCTGTTTGAACTGTTGGCTGTTGACTCCAGTTGGTAGGGTTCCACTGTTTCTGTTGATTTTGCATTGAGGAAATTGGTTGGGACCATTGTTGTGGTGGTTGGGCCATCATTTGAGGCATGGATTGTGGCCACTGTGGATTTGGTGCACTGTACTGTGAGACCGGGGGCATCTGTTGGTAGGGGTAGGGAACAGTCCCTGGGACTGCATTTGGTGGGTACATCATTCCTGGCACCAGAGGAGGTAGGACTCCTCTTCCTGTATTCATTGCTAATCTAGCTTCCACTTCATCGTACAGTCTGGCACCTTCTGTCGTAGCTTGCAGGGTGGCTGGTCTTTGTAGCTCCACAAACTTACGGACTTCTGGTTGTAATCCTCTGAGAAACACTCCCTTCTGAATGCCATCATCTAGATTATGGTTAGTCCATCTCTTCAGGATGGATTCCATTCTTGAGACATAAGCTTCTACTCTTTCTCCAGAGGACTGACTTAGGTTCATAAATTCCTCTCTCATCCGCTCTTCAAAACCTTCACGCCTGAATTTAGTGAGGAAGGCCAACTTCAGGTCGTCCCATGTGCCAAAAGTTCATGCTGCTTGTCTCTCATACCATTGAAATGCCGCGCCCTTGAAAGTGGCGGGGAATATTGCCAACCAATGCTCAGGGGTTTTGGCATTGTTAGCCACACACGCTACCATAAACTCTGCTACATGAAGATCGGGGTCTTCATTGTACTCTCCCTTAAAAACTGGCAATGGGACTACATTCGCTAGTCTGTTATCAATATTTCCAGGACGGATCTGGCTTGGAAGTGGACCTCCAGGAGGAGGAGGAAGGGCTTGATGTGCCATTGGGACTTCTGTAAAGAGTTCCGCAAGGGCGTCAAAGGCGGCTTCTACTGCGAGCTCGCTCTTGGCTCTGATTTTTGCTTTCTCTCTTCTCACGTACCTCTGGACTCATTCTAACGCTTGCCTTTTTATTGCGTCATTCATCAGGGGGTTGACTCCACTATGTTGTTAGTGCTCCACAGAGGGTTAACAGAAGGCTTCAGTTTCTGGAGGACTCTCTTGCCAACATTTCTTCTACTTCTTTCCTTTCAACGTCCCTGAATTCTGCTTTTATGCCACTGCAAAGAGGAAGGTATTCGGTTCTAAAGGTGTCAAAATGCATACGTCTGAGCATTGTGGTAGTGCCATCATCATAGTAATGCCAACTTCTGATGGTTTCAACAGTGTATGTTGTGAAAAGCACTCTGTCTACCAACTTCCAGTGGGTTGCTAATTGAACAAACAGAAGATTATCAGTACACCAAGCATCCCATGTATCTTGCTGTTGAGCATCCACGAACAAATTCCAACTCTTTTCCTTCTTGTCCCTGTGAACCTCTACAGACCAAGACTCCTGAAGCTTCTTCACAATCTCCCACTTGATGTTGTCTGGAAACTTCTCAATGAATGCCAAATCTTCCATGGATGGTCATTCTCTCCGCTTTTGCTCTTCAGTTTGTTCCCAAACAATTTGCCACCAATATACAAGTTTCTGCTGCTTCAACAGGAAGAGGAAACTGTCCACTACATAGAGCATGCATCATAATGGTGATGTGTTTCCGCCATTGTGGGATGAGCTTCTTGTGGAAAGTGGCTTTGATTATAAGGAATTCCAACTCTTCAGTGGAAGAAGGAACTTTACAATCATCCATTGAATTCTTCTCTTCTTGGCAATGCCAATTCCTTCATTTTCAGCCTCTTTTGGTGCTTGTTGATGGCAAGTTTCCCCGGCTGCGCACCAAAAACATGGAGCCCCGAGAGGAACACCAAGGAAAAGGGAATTCTCTTGCAAGAAAATCTATCTTGTAACATCAACAAGCTTGTTTATCATGTTTCATATGATCCCAATGAAGAAAAGAACACCAGGCACAACAAATCTTCATGCAGCATCATGTAAATCTCCCACGGTTTTTAATAGAATCAACCATATTCTTCAACATCTTCACAAAATCCATCAATAGAACAAAGAAATCAAAGAAGTACACCATCTTTGAATGGAAATACATCACATAGTATTCATCTTCAATATCTTCATAGTCTTCTCCCTCAATCTCTCATATACAATCACTCTGTTTCAATAAAATTGGCTATCTCTGACTCTCTCTCACACACTCCATCAATAATACATCATGTCCTCACTACAATCTCTCAAAAATTACTCTCAATAATCACTCTTAGGTCGTGGATACCCCTCCCAAGAGGTATGTCTGATATGAAGGGTCACCAGAGCCACTACAGTGTCTCTTCACAGCTCACTACTGTCACTTCACTCTAGTCTTCTCTTGAGTCTTCAGCAGCTACTTCTTCCACTTCCTTCAGCTCTTTTGCACTTGTATTCACCTCTTTCCAAGGCTAGAAAACTTTCCCAAAGTCACACATACATTCCACAGAACACTTACAGAAGCATACAGAACAGTCTACAGAACAGTACCAGAACAGCTACAGTACAGAACAGAACAGAAGCAGAAGACCTACAGAAGGTCATCAAAACCTCATAACTCATTCTCAAACCATTTCAAAACTCTCACAAAACATTCACTAAGCTTTCACAATATCTCATTCTTCATCAATCAATACCTCATCCCTCCTTACAGAAGACAATCAGAACAAAACAGACCAAAACAGAACAAAACAGAAGGTATACAGAACCATTCAGAACCTATCAGAACATCACAGAACCATCAACAAACATCATGAACTTCCAAAACACAATCAATAACATCCAAAACACTCTCAATCCACTTCCAAATCAATCAATCATCCCATAAAATCAATCATTCAGCTCTCAAAAACAACAAAAATCATCCAAAAAACAAGTCATTTCAACACTCAACAAGAGTTTGGTCCTAATTTCGGACCGAGAAGATTTCCTTCCCAAAGTTACAAAGGAAGACAGTCTGGTGGTGGTTAGAGATCAGAAGTGGAGTGTTACAGATGCGGAGAAAAGTGACACATCTCACCAAATTATCCAAATCCCAAAAGGTCAATGGATTGCAAGCCCTTATGCAGTCGATGCAAAGGAGAAGGCCACACTGCAAAAGATTGTCCAAGCCCAGCCCTAGTGAAAAATAATGCTACTGAAAGTTCGGCTAAGGCCCAAGAGCCTACCTCCAATTTAGTGGAATTGGAAGTTGCTGCCATCACACGTGCAAAGCAGAAGGAACCACCTATCCAGAAAGAGAATAATCCTCCTGCCAGAACAGTGAAGTTCAATCTTCCACCAGAAGAACAGAATAGAACAGAGCCTGATAGTGCCGTACAGAGCCCTATAGTGCCACAGAAAGTTACAGAGACAGTTCCAGAGACAGGACCAAAGGTCCAAGAGACAGAAGAGAAGGAAGTGCCACAAGTGACAGAAGAAGTTTCCATGATTCCCCTATTGGAAGAGAGAGGGAAGATGAAAATGGGTGTTGCCCCATTCCCTAACCGATTAGAGAAGCTAGTGGATCCTATTAAGGAATACGATCTGGTCAGAGATCTAGATACCTTTAAACCAAACCTCACATTCCGACAATTATTGATGTTGTCTCCCAGTTGTCGGAAAAGATTCAAAAGTATATTGACAAGAAGGCATGGCTTAAGGATTGCTCCCTCAACAGCAAGAAAGTCCAATAAAGCTCCAGATCCTGTCAAAGAAGTGGACGTAGCTAACACCTTCCTAGATCCAAGTACTCCAGAGACTGGCGTGTGGATAGAAGGCTGCTTTATTGCAAATGCACTGATTGATGGTGGTTCATCAGTGAGCATTATGACGGATGTGACAATGAAGGATCTAGGCCTACAAGGTGTGCAACCAACCCAATGGCTCATCAGACTGGCGGATCAGAGCAGAATCAAGCCTTTGGGCATTCTCCCATATGTGAAGACTACAGTGGCTGGAAAAGATTATTGGCTAACCTATCTGGTGGTGAAGCTGAAATATTATGGTATATCCTACCCTCTGTTACTGGGCAGACCATGGCTTTTTGAAGCCCGAGCAAGGACGGATTGGTTCAAATGAACCTTGACCTTGGGTAGAGGACCCAACAAAGTGGTGCTGAAGCTATATGGTTCTCAAAAAGGACAGGGATCCACCTCCTTGGAATTATCTTCTGACTCCCCCAATGAGGCTACAGATGGAACATCAGCAGACGAAGATGCTGTCAAATAGATCCTTCCCAAGAAAACAGTGGCACGTTCCTTAACAGTGGATACTGTAAGCCAACTCCCAAAAGATGCAAAGCCATTGTCAATGGGTGAATACTTCCTGCCTGAACCAGGAACTATTTCCGAAATCACTTCTGACAGTGAGATAGAAGCATGGATGTATTGCTCTCCCTGTTACATGGCCATAGCAGAGCCAGAGACAGAGGCAGAAGATGAAATAGAGAACCTGTTCTTCTCTTACAGAGCTCCTACAGAGACAGAAGCAGAAGCAGAAGCAAAGATAGAAGCAGAAGCAGAGACAGAGACAGAGACAGAAGAGGATGGAGATGATATGGACGAAGAAGGTTATGAAAGCGAGATGGAAGAGTCTATTCCACCCGAAGAAGATACATTTGGAGAAGAAGTTTCAGAAGCATCAGAACCAGATGAGCTCATGCTGTGGGACAGAATGACGATGGTACCATTTGGTCTGGTAAATGGATCTTCTCGTATGCAAAACCTTTATACGAAATGGATTAAGAAGAATAAGCAGTCTTTCAGCAGTGGCTTATGCCGTCCTCACCCATCCTTGTCAAAGAAAGATAATGACGATGCACCGTGCCAACAAGCACCAGTCCCACTAACCCAACAGGCATCAGAGGGTCCCTGTTATGTGACGTTCCTAGATGTGTCATCTTCAGAACAGGAGTCTTCAAGCCAAGAGGTAATTAATTTTGAAACCAAACCCGAAACGGCTCTAATCCCATTCCAACATCTCAAGAGGCAACCTAAGTCTCTATCAAAAGAAGAAGTTGGTTCTAGTGGGACATCAGAAGAGGATACCACTCCTTTGAAGGAGTCGGATCTGTACCCAAAAGCAGTCCATGGGACCTTCATCCGTGAAGTAGAAGGTGAAAGGCAGTTAACCTTTGTGGATGTAGATGGCACAGAACGCCACTTGAAGGTGGGTAGCAGCCTTCCTTAAGAGGAGTTGTCAACTTTGTACAACTTGTTGAAAGAGAATTTGGACGTGTTTGCATGGTCCTACAAGGACCTAAAGGGGATTGATCCCACAATATGTCAGCATCATATTGACTTGGAGCCTGATGCCAAGCCAGTACGGCAACGACAGAGGCGAATGAACCCAAATTATTCCACATTGGTAAAAGCAGAGTTGTTGAAGCTTCTGGAAGCCGAGTTCATTTATCCAGTGGCAAATAGTGAATGGGTTTCACCCATCGTGGTTGTACCCAAGAAGAATGGCAAATTGCGAATATGTGTGGATTTTCGCAAGTTGAATTCCAAGATGAAGAAGGATCACTTTTCGATTCCTTTCACAGACCAACTGTTGGACACAGTGGCAGGACATGAGCTTTATTCCCTTCTGGATGGATTCAGTGGATACAACCAAGTCCAAATCGCAGAAGAAGGCCAATCCAAAACAACCTTCACCACAAAATGGGGAACCTACGCTTATCGAGTGATGCCATTTGGGCTCTGCAATGCCCCTGCTACTTTCCAGTGAGTCATGATGGCCGCATTTCAAAATCATTTGCACGACTTTATTGAGGTATATTTGGATGACTTCTGTGTCTATAGTTTGATCCGTGAACACTGGGAACACCTGGAACAATGCTTTGACCGATGCCGGGAGTATGGGATTTCCCTCAACCTCGACAAATGCATCTTTGGGGTCTCTTCTGGAGTTCTGTTGGGCCACATTGTCTCTGCATAAGGGATATCAACAGACCCTGCAAAGATCGAAAAGATCGCAGCTTTGATAGCACCCACCAACCTCAAAGAGTTGAGGGGATTCCTAGGCCATGTGGGTTACTACAGAAGATTCATAGGCCATTTTGCAACAAAGGCAACCTCCTTGCACAAGCTTTTGAGGAAAGATGCAGAGTTTACTTGGACTGAAGAATGTGACAAAGCCTTCAATACTCTGAAGCAGTGTCTGATTGAGGCACCCATTCTGCAACCTCCTGATTGGATGAAAGAGTTCCATGTACACACGGATGCATCCATTGAAGGCTTAGGCGCAGTTCTCTGCCAGAAGGGTTCCTCGAAGCTGGATCAACCAATCTATTACGCAAGCCAAAAAGTCACTAATAGGGAACGGAACTATACAGTGACAAAGCTGGAATGCTTGGCAATGGTGTTTTCCCTAGAGAAGTTCCGCCATTACCTCCTATCTACCCACTTTAAATTTTATGTGGATCATGAGGCCCTGTCCTTCCTAATGAACAAAGCGGATATGAAAGGACAAATGATGAGATGGCTCCTTTTATTTCAGAAGTTTAACTTTGAGGTAATTACTAAGTCGGGTCATTCCCATGTTCTGGCTGATCATCTGTCGTGTATCCCACAAACTGTAGAAGAGGAGCAAGATGATCCAGACCTTCCTGATGCTTCCCTATTCTTGGTAGAAACTGTAACTCCCTAGTATGCAGACATTGCCAATCTGTTGGCAACCCAACAGTATCCTCCTGGTATTTCTAGTCGGGAAAGGAAGAAGCTTATGCTAGAATCAACCCCCTACACCTTGTTAGGCGGTGCACTGTACAAGAAAGGCAAAGATGAAGTGCTCTGAAGATGTGTTGCAGGAGATGAGATTGGGATTGTTTTGAAGGCTTGCCATGACGAGCCATGTGGAGGTCATTTTGCAGGAGAAGCCACAGCCAGGAAGGCTCTCCTAGCAGGATACTAGTGGCCTACCATTCATAAGGATGCCTATGATTACTGTAAAAGATGTGATGCTTGTCAGAGAATGGGGAAACCGACAAAGACAAGTGCCATGCCACTGCAACCTATCCTTCCCTTAAAGCCGTTTGAGAAGTGGGGCATTGACTTCGTAGGCCCAATCGATCCTCCCACCAGAAGGAAACAGAACCGATACATCCTCGTATATACGGATTATGTCACAAAGTGGTGTGAGGCTAAAGCCCTGAAGCGGGACGATGGTAACAGCACGGCCCTGTTCATGTACGAGAATATCATCACCCGTTTTGGCAGTCCCTTAGAGCTGGTAAGTGACAGAGGCACTCATTTCATTAATAAAGTCATGGAAGAGTTGACAGAGTTGTATAAGATCCACCATTGCAAGTCCACTCCTTATTACCCCAGAGCCAACGGTCAAGTTGAAGTCACGAATCGCATTCTCTACTCGATTCTGACAAGAACAATAGCCGTTCTTATGATGTTACTTCTGATAGCCGTTCTTCATCCACTCCTGATGAGATGGACGCAACCCTCTGTCCCCTCAACTCCCCCTTCCAGCCGTGATCTCTTATCCTCTATTTTCCACCAGCGACAGTGGCGAGGTTGGTCTTGATACATGGTCTTTCTACCATTTCCTTGCTTATTTTGAAGAGAAAGAAAAGAAAAGAAAAGAAAAAAGAAAGAAAAAGAAAAAAATATACATATCGGTCATGGGAGAAAATGACTTAGGTCCTTGTCATGCCGACCTATTCTTCAAGAAAAGGTGGAAACACCCTCGGGAATAGGGAAAAAAAAAAGGAAAAAAAAGAAAAAAAAAGAAAAACAAAACTGTTATGGGAGCAAAGGAAGCAATTCCTTATCATAGCAGGCCTCGTTCCAAGAAAAGGTGGCAAACACCCTTGGGCCGGAAGCTGGCTGTGGAAAAGGTGGCAACACCCAGTAGTCCAGAAAGTGGATTCATCACTTGAAATTTCCAGGATCCAATTCCGAAGCTACCTCCCTTGGTACACTGTGTCATGGGTCTCTCTGCAACGCGTCTACCTCTCCTCTAGTAGACAACATGTCCTATCCAACACAACATTCGATTTGATGGCTACCTCCCTGGGTACGCCTCTTCAACAACTGACGACGCGATCTTCATCGACAAACAATCGAGTGACGTGAGCTTTCATCCTAACCGGATGGGGACGTGAGTATGGGTTGCCCTCTGTAACTTTCAACAATGAGTGGGACAGAGGGTGGGCCGAGTGACCAGTCTTTTCCCTTCAAATCAAATGAGAGGTGAGTAGTGTGAATGAAGTGTTGCACGCACGGGATGGGCCTCTCAATGCACAAAGCACAATTTGTTTCTGTACACTGCACCATAAGGCTCCCTGGCCTTCCTTCTCACACTGTATGCCAACACAGGGCGGGATGCACAGTTGCACCATCAAATGCGCACAAGGCATACAACCTTTGCACAAGTGACCGTGAGGATTACATCAATGGGTTTCAGGACATGGCTGCCCTCCTGTAACTATCAACAGAGAGTGAGACAGAGGGTGGGCTGAGTGTGACTGGAGTTTCTTCAATCAATTACCGAGAGGTGAGATTGAGGGACGTTACGATACTTGGAGTTAGGTATGTTTCCGTTTCCTTATGCACCCACGGGACGGGTCTCTACCATCATCATAGGACACGTCACCCTGTTCTGTACACTGCACTGTAAGGCTCCCTTGCCTTCCTCCTTGCACTTATGCCAGACGGGTTGGACGCACTAATGCACCATCAACTGTGCACCCTGGCATACTCCCTCTGCACCATTCCCCTGTTGATTCCTAAACCGAGTATGAGATATGGGTTTCAATCATTCTTCCTCGAGTGCTATTAGTCATGGGGCGAGTGACAGTTCTTTCATTTCATTTGAGTGACTGTGAGTTGAGTGCAATATCCCTCATCATCGATAAATTTTCTGTGATTCCTTCCATCCGCCACCTCCCTGGGTGCTGCCGCATGGTCCCTGCCATGACGGACGTGTGCCGAGAAGATGCCTTGGTACCTCCAGCAGCCGACAATAATACAGGACGTATTATTGACAATCAACCTTGATCCTTCACAAAATGGGCCAAGTTTTTCTAATCCTACAACTTCTGTTTTTCAGTGACGTTCATGTTTTAAGTGTGGGGACGTTAGTGAATGGTCTGTGGCATGGTCCTAGGTCCCTGTTGCTTGGTTAACCCTATCTGTTAAGGTCTTAAGTGTGGGGACGCGTCCCTGCGTGTCTACATTGCATACCCCTCTGCATATGCCTTAACTTGCTAATGCCTCTATGCCATCACTTGCTATTACCCTGATAGGGTCCCTTGCTACCCATTCGTTCATGTTCCACCCACCCTTGGGGCTGTTCCCTTGCAGTTTTCCTTCATTCCCTACTTTTGAGGTCCTACCATGTGAACGCACCCTACGTTCACCGAAGTCCAAATCCAACCTTATAGCCCTGTTCCTCCTTTTGAATTGACAATTTTTGCTTTTTACCTACCCCTTTTCCGGTGCACGGTTTTCAAGTTATTAATTTTTGAAGCATTTTCTGCAAATTAGCCGGTTTTCCATATGAACGCGCTTTTCTTGCTTCGGAACTGTGATCTGATGTCATAGCCTTGACTATCACTTTTCCCCTGACATTTTTCCTTTTTACTCCGAGTCATTTTGATGCACGGTTTGTCCAATATTAATTTTTCGGTTTTCTTAAGACTTTTTCGTGCGTCTTTTGACATTTTTCCATGGAACCTGCCCTGTTTGCATTGGAATTCCAATTTGATTTGACAGCCGTGTCCCTTGTGTCTTCCCCCACTTTTTTCCTTTTTCCTCCCTCCTCTTTTGACTTTCGGTTTTTTAATTATTAATTTTTAAATGAGTTTTCGGGCATATTTTTGGGGTTTTTCGCATATGAACCCCTCCTACTTCCACCGGAATTGCGGTTTAACATGACAACCCTGTGGCATTCCTTCATGCGGAGATTTTTTCTTCTTACTGCATGTCATTCCGACGAACGGTTCGTTCGATATTAAATTTTGATCCCATTTCTAGGTTTGTATTTTTGGGTTTTTCCCACGTGAACACGTCTTATCTCAGTCGGAACTATGTTTTCATGTGATAGGATTGTCGGGCACGTCTTTCTGCACAGTTTTCCTTTTTTCTGCACCTCGTTCCGATGCACGGATCTTCCGATATTAATTTTGAATTGCGGTTTTTTGATCCGTTTTTTGTGTTTTTGCACGTGACCACCCTTTACCCCTCCCGGAACCTCCGTTGCATATTTTTCCTGTCTTCCCCGTGCCGTCGTGCCCACTTTTCGTTTTTACGTCATTTCGTTTTGAAGTCCGGATTGGGAGTTATTAATTTTTCTTTATTTTTATGAGTTTTTACGCGCCCCGTCCCGCACATGCATGCGCATTTTTTCGATTTTACGCGTCTTCACACGCCCCGGTTGCATCCGCGTGCCTCGTCCTCGTATCCGGGCGCCCTTTCAATCCCGTCACGGTAAATTTTTTTTACCCCCGCCCCGCGCACGCGCGCGGGACGAGGGGGTACGCCTCCTTTTTGAATCCTAACCCTACCCCACTCCTTGGGCACCCTCCCTACCCTACCCACCAACCCTAGCACCTAATCCTAACCCTACCCGACCCCTTGGGCACCCTGCCTACCCTAGCACCTAATCCTAACCCTACCCCATCCGCTAGGCAACCCCCCCTATGGACCCGCCCCTATCCCTTTCCACCCCCCATGTCCTCTCTCCCCAACCCTTCCACCCTAACTGCTTCCCCTCCCCTCTTTCCCTCTCCCCCTGCTCCTGCGTGCCACCATTTCCTTCTCCCCTCCCTACCTCCTTCTTCCTTCCCGCCATTTCCTTCTCCCCTCCCTACCTCCTTCCTCCCCGCCATTTCCCTTCCCCCCCTCCTCCTCTTCTTCTCCTTCTCTCCTCCTTCCTCCCCTCTCCTTCCCCTCCTTCCTCTCCCTCCGGCCTCGTCCTCCCTCCCCGGCCAGCCTTGCAGCGGCTGCCTCCTCGCCTTGTGGCCCGCGGCCCCTGCCAGTCGTCGCTCCAGCCCGTGCCTCCTTCGCCAGCCGTCGCCCGAGCCCCCGCCATTTGCCTTCGCTGTCGTCCAGCGCCGCCACCTGCGCTCCTGCCCGCCAAGGTCGCCGCTACCTGCGCTCCTGCCCGCCACGTGGTCCACCCCTTCCCACCATACCTATTAACCCCCCCACTAAACCCCTTTCCCACCACCCCCATTAACCCCCCCACTAAACCCCTTTCCCACCACCCCCATTAACCCCCCCCCCCCCCCCCCCCCAAAACCCCTTTCCCACCACCCCCATTAACCCCCCCACTAAACCCCCTTCCCACCACCCCCATACCCTTCCCCCAGCACACACACAACCCTACCCCCTCCTCTAATCCCTGTTCCTACCCCCAGCACGCACTACCTCCCCCACTCCACTAATCCCCCTTCACACCCCATCCCCACACGCACACCCCCCACCACTAACCAGGCCCTCTTTCCCCCCACCTTTGCACCCACCCACCCCCCTATCCTTCTGTAAGCCCGCTGTCCTACCCCAGCAGCCCAGCAGCCCCGCAGCACCTGACCCCTCCTTAACCCCCCGTCACGTGGCACCTCGCACACCGCCCCATCCACACGCCGGTTTTCCCTCGAGACGTCGACACCCGTGCGGGTGTGTACGAGCTTGTGGTTGATCGTGCGGTTGTTCGTGCGCGGCTGCGGGACTTTGATCATTGGTTGCTGACACGCAGCTGCCATGCAGCCTATTGCTGGGTATTTTCCCAGATTTTTAATTCACATACCCGCAAACCCTTTTACAATTTTTAAGAAAAAAAAAAAAACAAACAAAAACAAACAAAAACATTGAAAAATACACAACAAATCATTAAATAACACTTTAAATTCTGACAATATTACAGAAAAATCTAGAAACATTTCCTCTTATTTCTGCAACCCATGGCCATATTTTTCTACACCTATAAATTTCAGAAAAAAATCTTTATGTCCATTTTAAAATTCCCAAATCTTTTCAAAATACCCAAAAATATGAAAAAATTCATTAAAAATGCTTAAAAATTCCAAATTAATTTTTGAAAAATTTCTAACCCTTTCCTTAACATTTTTCTTTATCTTTGGCATATTTTTCTCACTTGTCATAATATTTCATTTCACACCTAAATTCCTTGAAAATTAAAAAAATAAATAAAAAATATTTTTCATCCAACACCCTTACTAAACTTCTAGAAACCATCCAGATATTTTTGGCTTGAGGAGAGCACATTCTTTGCATTTTCATACACCCACTACCATGTATTTCCCTTTTATTTGTTATTTTTTTTAAAAGCTCTCCCAAAACCCACGGTTAATATAAAAATAAAACATAACCACGAAAAAAAAAAAACAACCAAACCAATACTTAACATACATGAAACCTAATTACCATCATGGCACGTGCATTCGCGCTACATACACCATATTTTTTTAATTAAAATAAACCCGCCGTTCACTTAGCACGCGCTACGTGCGCTAAAGAGGCACTTTAATATTTTTAATTAAAATGAACCAGCCGTCACAAGAGCACGCACTGGCAAAAAAACGCTCCACATCACCTTAATTTGTAATCAATGAACTTGCATTTAGAGACCCAGTCTGGGTATCGAAGTCCGGGATTTGAATTAAAGCACCGCTTTCACCTAATAATTGGGGGAAATGTCGGATGTTAATAAGGTGATAAACTCTTCAGGAGTTTCCTTTTCCATGATCACTGATCCCATATGGAAGATGGTCTGTCAGTTTCTCCAGGACAGGTTTATGCATGCCAAAACGCCATCCCAGTACTTGTCCAAAGAGCTTTTCACAGCTTCCAGGATGGTGTTGAAAGGCATTGCTATTGATTGGAGCACTTACCTCCTCACTAAAATGGATCAACATTTCGTCAAAGTCACCAGGGGTAATGTTACCAATGTCACATATGGATCATATTTGTCTGCCTTCTTAACCTATTCAGGTTTACAGAAGAGTGTGCCTCCACCTCCTCCATCAGATCTAGTACCTCCTCCTACACCTTCAGATAAGTTTGAATCTATTGACATAGAGGATGATGATTCTCCACCTCCCCTGGTCATCCAGTGTAAACACTTGAAGCGGGTAGCGGATAAAGCTCCTTCAGTTCCTCCTTTAGTGCATATTCCTGCTACCTCTGGCAGTGATCTCCCTGGGTATCTCACTTGTAATAACTTGTTCAGAGCACATCGCGAAGGATCATTGGACATATCAGTTCCCTCACTGAACAGTCTAGTCTTGGGAGATGCAATTCCTTTCCTCTGTAAAGATATTCTGAGTTCCATTGAGTTGTCAGTGACAGCTTGTGTTCAACAGCTGTACGCGTCCTTTTATGAAGAGCTCATGCAGTCTAAGGACCAGTTGCATAAGGCAACATCCGAGTTAGCTTCTGCTAAGGATACCCTAGCAGATTTGTTTAAGCAAATGAAACAACAAACCCAACTGGTTGCCACTCAAAGAGATGAGATCTCTTCTTTGAAGATCCAGTTACTAGAGGCTCAATCAGAGGTTACTAGCCTTTCAGAGGATAAGGAGAGGATGTCCAGAGACGCTCAGGAGTTCCAAGCTCTCTTAGATGACAAACTTTCAGCTTTACAGACTGTTAATGACACAGTGGCATCCCAAGCCTCCCACATCAAGTAGTTGCAAGATCAACTGGCAAAGTCACGGTCTGTTCCTCCAAGCCCTCATGTTCCTGTGATCCCTTCTCTTTCACAACAGGACTTGGCTGCTCTTCAGAGACAGGCTACCTTGTGTCCTCTATTCCAAGATAAAGTGGAAAGATTGCAATCCAGAATGGATTTGATATGGTCTACATTTGAGCAGTTTCAGGAATATGTTCCACCAGACCATTCTTTCTTTGTCCACTACCACTTCCAGAAGCTGGTCTTCTACATGAAGCTTTCCATGATGGATTTACCTCTTCCACAGGATGGATGGAGTGGGGCTTGGTCTGCTGAGTTGTTAACAGAGGTAGTAAGGATGGTGTTTGAAGATTCTATCACGCCAGATACCATGTTGATGTCATACATGTATCTACGAGGCGACTTGTTAATTCTAGATGAGGTGGATATGGCATGGTATGTGGGGGATGTGGTTCTACAGGCCGTTTTATATGTCAACCATTTGGAGTTGCGCATAGCTTACATGTTCCAGAGTTACTCCTCCAAAATGTTTGATTGTCATGATAATTCTTGGCATCCCATGATTGATTCTGTGGTCCTGAATCAAAGACAAAACACAGCTCCTACTTATGCCCCGAGTACTAATCAATTGAGGATGGATCTCTTAGCCTATCTTTCAAAACATAATCCGTTTGATTCTACCTTCTTTGATGCCTATCATAGACAATCTCTCTTAGGACCTTCTGTTCCTACCCTCCTATATTACCAACAAATGGCTCATCGATATGATCTATATCTTTCTCTTTGTCAATCTAATTTCACCACTATTTTACCCCTTCTTTTTCACCCTTCATCTTTCCCTCAAATTCCCATTTTTACATACTGTTCCTTTATTGAGGATAGGGTATTTTCCCCTTCTCCACCATGTCCTTCTCCATCCATTCATGTATCCTCCACATTTCCTATTTATTAGTTAACACCCTTCCTTAGTGATTCCTTTCAAATTTCTGCCACTCCTTCTTTAAATCATTCTTCCTTTTATGATTTTGCCTATCCCTCACTTCATCCACTTTTCCTTATTCCACTTCCCTCACCTAACACTTCTATATCTCAACCACCTCAGTTGGTTAGTGACTATGACGGGTTTGATAATCAGATTTCCAGAAGAAGGGGATGCAGTTCGAATGATTCCCTTACAGGACCTCAGATCAATTGGCCAGTAATTCCAGGAGAATGGACAGCTGCCAGCCAAGCTTATCAGAGCTATGTTTATTTTGCTCAGCAGGATTCATAGTCTGCAGATCCTTCAGTGAGATTAATTGCTCACTTTGCTTGGTACTTGGCGTATATGCATAGGCACTCTCATAATGATTCCAAGCCTATTCCAAAGTTGTGCATGAATGTCAATGTGAGCATTGATTCCCAGCAACTGGATATATTGTATTTTCATGCCCTTTGTTTGCCTAGCAGATACCTGGTCCTATTGGAAAGGATGTGCTGTCTTTAGTTTTTTCAAAATCCTCCCAAAACCTTTGTAGATGAATCCTTGTCTATGGATCGTTTCCAACAACATCAATCTTTCAAGAGGGATCATCTTCATTGATACCTTTCCAATGTATGGTGGAAGCTTTTTAATGAAAATCTATCTTTTTGAAGGAGTCATTCAGATGGTTGTGTTGTGTATAGTGTTTGTGTTGTGAGTTCATTTATGTAAAACGAATGTGGTGGTTTCCTATTGGATTGGATTTCGTGTGCGAGAATTGTGGTGTTGAGGTCGTGGTTGGAGAGTTGAAGTTGATGCTGATGCAAAAGAAGAAAACTCTTATATCCTTTACAAATTTGTTGTGATTTTTAGTTTGATAAGAAGTGTTCTTGTAAAACGGGTTTTCCTTTCTTTGTATTTTTATATCAGAAACATGTTATAAGTTGGGGTCGTGGTGGATGGATTCTTTTTGAAGAGATATTGCAGATCAAAGTTGAGCTTTTTCCTGAACTTGTATTCCCTTTTTCCTGGGTCGCGAGGACGCTTCCTTATTAAGTGTGGGGATATGTTGAGTGTTGAAATTACTTGTTTTTTTGCTGATTTTTGTTGTTTTTGAGAGCTGAATGGTTGATTTTATGAGATGATTGATTGGTTTAGAAGTGGTTTGAGAGTGTTTTGGATGATATTGATTGTGTTTTGGAAGTTCATGATGTTTATTAGTGGTTCTGTGATGTTCTGATAGGTTCTGATTGGTTCTATATACCTTCTGTATAGCTTCTGTTTTGTTCTATTTTGTTCTGATTGTCTTCTGTAAGGAGGGATGGAGTATTGATCGATGAAGATTGAGATCTTGTGAAATTTTATTGAATGGTTTGTCAGAGTTTGGAATGGTTTGAGTATGAGTTATGTGGTTTTGATGACCTTCTGTAATCTTCTGTAGGTCTTATGTAGAGCCTCTGTTTCTATTCTGTCATGTTCTGTACTGTAGCTGTTCTGTATGCTTCTGTATGTGTTCTGATGGATGAGAGTGTAGCTTGGGAAAGTTTTCTAGCCGTGGAAAGAGGTGAATACAAGTGCAAAAGAGCTGAAAGAAGTAGCTGTTGAAGACTCAAGTGAAGACTGGAGTGAAGTGACAGTAGTGAGCTGTGAAAGGACACTGTAGTGGCTCTGGTGACTCTTCATATCAGACATACCTCTTGGGAGGGGTATCCACGACCTAAGAGGGATTATTGAGAGTAATTTTGAGAGATTGTAGTGAGGATATGATGTATTATTAATGGAGAGAGAGAGAGAGAGAGCCAGAGATAGTCAATTCTACTAAAATAGAGTGATTGTATATGAGAGATTGAGAGAGAAGACTATGAAGACATTGAAGATGAATAATATGTGATGTACTTCCATTCAAAGATGGTGTATTCTTTGCTTTCTTTGTTCTATTGATGGATTTTGTGAAGATATTGAAGAATATGGTTGATTCTATCAAATCTGTGGGAGATCTACATGATGCTGCATGAAGATTTGTTGTGCATGGTGTTCTTTTCTTCATTGTGATCATATAAAACATAATAAATAAGCTTGTTGATGTTACAAGATAGATTTTCTTGCAAGAGAATTCCCTTTTCCTTGGTGTTCCTCTTGGGGCTCCACAACCCCTTCTTCACAACAATATAAGATGAACCTTACAAAAGCTCAATATGAAATGAAGATTTATGCTAATGAGAAGAGGCAACCCTTGGAGTTCCAAAAATGAGAGTTAGTATGGAAATAAGTACATGGTCGATTATGTCTAAAAATGTCTCTACAGAATAGCAAAGGTCAAAGTCCATAGCATATATATCATAGAAGATTGGAAAAATGAAGATGATGATTCAAATGCTTTAAATGCTAAAAATACCATGGCATATGTTGATATTGATGACTATGAAGAGGATGTAGACCAAGAGTAGTTCTACGACCCATTGGATGGGTTTTTGTTTGACTTGCGTAGTTGCTTGCCTTGTGATCTTGGTCTTATTGTCTCTACTACATCCCTCGTGCTACCACTTCCATTTGCTTCATCTCTTTAGATGCATGGATAGACTGGAAGAAACATCAACAATAAGACAAAATTCATAGTTACCTCTTGGTGTGAAGACGTTTTCCGCAAGAGGAGAAGAGACCATAGGAAAATCGACCTAGTATTTGTTTGAATAGGGCATGATTGGATAGGGCATGATTGGATGTATATATGACATAATTACACCTGGATCATACGCTAGGACATGATATACATGTATAGGATCATACAGACATGATATACATGTATATACGTCATGATATACATGTATAGGGCATATACATGCATAGGACATGATATACATTACCAACTTTACTTCTTTCTGAGTATTACAAATATACATCCAATCATTCAAAGCTAATTACATATATGTGATTTCATGCCCTATATACATCCAATCATGCCCTATACAAATGTGATTGGATAGGGCATGATGATTGGATATATATATAGATCAAAGGTTGACTTGTGCATTTGCAATATATATATATATATATATATATATATATATATATAGAGAGAGAGAGAGAGAGAGAGAGAGAGAACTGATCAATACACTCACGTCTCATTTGTTGTGTACTTAACCTAGCCATGCATGCCAATTCATAGCATGAGTAGATTGATGTAAATCAGTTGGCTTGTGTATGTGCAAGCTATTCCAATCATGTCAAGGTGCACTTATAGCTCACATATAATTTTAGATAAGGTGGACCACATGTAGCCAATGTGCACGTGTCCTCTTTTCATCATCTTTAGCCAGTGTATCCACTTGTTGGTGACTAATACCAACAAGCCAACTACAAATCTCTTATCTATGAAATGTATAAGTAAATTAACTTGGTTAATTTGATGAGGCCAAGTGTGTCTCACCTTTGATAAGCAACCTCATGCGTATTCCCACTCTTCTTGAGATATATTAATTTCCTCCTCTTTTTCCATTCTCTCCATTTCCTTATGTGAGACGCAGGAATACACGCGCCCTGCCTAGAAGCTTTGACTTTAGAGTCGCGTCTCCAGGCACGTGTATTTTGCAGTCCACACGTGAGGATACACGCACGCTAGAAGCATTGACTTAGAAATCGCATCTGATAGCGCGTCTATACTGCATCTCAGATGCGGATATACACGCGCTCTAACCATAGGGTTGACTTTAGGGATGCGTCTGAGAGCGCATCTATCCTGCATTTTAGACGTGGTTATACATGCGACAACTAGCTCTAATAAAAAATAAATTTTTATTTCTGGAATTGTACGAATTTGTCTTTTTTCTGTGTTTTTTTTGCAGATGTCGCATCCTGGTTCATCTAGCAATGACCCGGATTTGGATCACATGAATGATACATTGGGCTTGTTCGGTAGAGGGGTCAATGCATTTTTTGGAGGTTTTCCTAGTAGGGAAGACTTCATGGGAGAGATGACTAGACACCTTGGCCGCTCTCCCATAGCAAATGAGGTGTTCAGCGTCATGTCTGGAATGCCTCTGACATCTTTGCCTGGTACTACTTCCAAAACTGGAATTGCAGATACTCCACGTGTAGCACCTGTACATGCATTGGCTGAAGCACTAGCGTCAACCAACGCATGTGCATCTGTAGAAGCACATGCATCCAGTGAGAAAGAGGGTAGTCGACAGAGAGGGAGGAGGGAGAGTCGAGGGGGAGGACGAGACTTGTGTGGGGGTTGCCTAGGAGGTGGCGAGCAATCACCCTCACCAGAAGATCACGTAGAGGAGCCAGTACACCAGTACTATAGAGTTACAGATACTGGTGGCATCTTCCATGATGATGAAGGGATGTAATGGTGTACATGAGGAGCGTCGTGCATGCGACGTATAAAGATTGTTTCATTTACTTCAAATATCAGAGCGGCTTGTGGTAGGAGGTGTTGAGGGCAGTCCATAGGAGGTATCCAAATCCTGAGAGTCAGTGATTTTCGGATGATTGGGGACGCACAAAAGTGAGGGACTTTCTTCACAACAAAAGATCCACCTCATGACGCACGCCAGGGACTCACTGCGGAGACAGGGAGAGGGGCGTGGAGCTTATAGCCAACCACCTATGTGCCACCACATAGAGTGGAAGAAAGCCAAGAAGAAAGCAGTAGAGAAAGTGAAGAGTCGCCAGCACGTAGAGGCGCGACGCATCCAAATGGAAACCATGGGATTACGGATCGGGTGGCAGAGAGTCGTGGGAGGCAGAGTTTGTAAGCATATATTTTCATTTTTAGTTTTTTAAAATTTATATTTCTTTCAATTCTTTATATAATTTGTTCTAATACATTGTGTCTCATAATTTTTTGTATATATCATAATTGTTTTGCAGACTACTATCGTCGGTAGGATACGTACTCCTAGAGAGGTAGGTTACTATCGAGGCCATAACCGCGCAGCCACATGGCTTCACTTCTACGAGGAGGGTCTCATCACTGAGGACCAATACAACCAGGCTATGAGGATTTGACAGCCAGAGGAGGTATGTTTTTCTTACTTTCCTATTAAAAGTATAGCTAATTATAACTTTTTCTCCACCATGTGTACGTAAGCAACCTTGATCTTTTGTGTGTGTAGACGAACCCCGATGTGGAGTATAGCGAGGAGGGGGATAGCGACGCTAGTAGCCATGGTGGTGCTAGCAAAGATGTTTCCTCTTCAGATTCGTGGAGGAGCACTATACATGCTCTATGGCCTTGTTTTCTTGTATATCTATTATCCATCTTTGAGCCTACTGCTTCGGCCACGCTTTAGGTCGCAAGCACTTAAACTCCCCATGTAAATGCTTTTTATCTATAATGAATACAGGGACTTTTATTCTCAATTCTTGTGCTTTCAGATCCATTGTCTTTTTCCCAAATGCACAATTTGATGTATGGGAGGGGAAAAATCCAATTTTGTTTTGCGCGTCTATCTGCCCGTCTAAATTGCAGAAAATGCGCGTTTATAAGCGTGTCTAAAATGCAGAGTACAGCGCTACATAATTCAAATTTAAAAAAAGAAATTAAATATCTTTTTTAAAAAAGGAGATTTTTTGTTTTGCGTTCGCATCTATGGGCGCTTGTAAAAGCGCGTCTATAGGCGTGTCTATATGCCCGTCTAATTTGCCATGTAGACGCACAAAAGAAATTAAATAAATAACAATTTTGGTTTTTTTATGCACTTGTATTTATGCGTATATATGCGCATCTATTACGTGTCTATTTCTGCGTGTAAATTTCTCCATACATGCGACTATAAACGCGAGTTTGTAGACGCGCAAATAGATTGGCGGGTAGAGGCGCCCGTAAGATTTTCTCTATATTCAAAAATCACGTCTAAAAGTGCGTCTAAGAGACCTTTTTGTTGTAGTGCTAAGGAGAGCTTTTCTCCCCTTATTTAGTGTAGATATACTACAAGGATTTGGGCCAGTAGCGACGCCGATTAGCGACGGCGGATAGCGGCATTGCTATTGGCATCGCAAATAACGACGGGCCGCAGGGAAAAAACGCGGCCGAAACTGAGCGCGGTTTTCATTTCTTGTTTGCTCCATTGAGAGTTTTGAGAGCGAGAGCGAGGGAGAGAGCGACCGTCGTGAGAGAAGGAGAGGAAGAAGACTTGCCGCCGCTGCCGCCGCCGCCGTTGTTCGTGAAGGAGAGGAGGAGCCTTCATCGGAAAGAGAAGCTGCCCCACGCTCGCCATATCTCATCGGTGAGTCTCCCTCTCTCTTTCTTTTGCTTGTTCAAGGTTTAAATCACTCTCTTTTGCTTCTTTAGGAGAGGAAATGAAAGTGAAAGAGAGGGAGAGGGAGAGAGAGGGAGAGAAAGAGAAAGAGAGGGAGAGGGAGAGGGAGAGGGAGAGAAAGAGAAAGAGAGAGAGAGTGCATTCTCTCTCTCCCTCTCCCTTTTACTTGTTTAATGTTTAAATCACTTTCTTTTTTACTTGTTTAGGAGAGGAAACGAGAGAGTAAGGGAGAGGGAGAGGGAGAGGGAGAGGGAGAGGGAGGGGGAGGAAATGAGAGAGGGAGAGAAAGAGAGGGAGAGAGAGGGAGAGTGCATTCTCTCTCTCCCTCTCCCTTTTGCTTGTTTAATGTTTAAATCACTTTATTTTTTGCTTGTTTAGGAGAGGAAATGAGAGAGAAAGAGGGAGAGAAAGAGAGGGAGAGGGAGAGGGAGGGGAAGGAAATGAGAGAGGGAGAGAAAGAGAAAGAGAGGGAGAGTGCATTGTCTCTCTCCCTCTCCCTTTTGCTTGTTTAATGTTTAAATCACTTTCTTTTTTGCTTGTTTAGGAAATGAGAGAGAAAGAGAGATAGAGAGGGAGAGAAAGAGAGGGAGAGGGAGAGGGAGGGGAAGGAAATGAGAGAGGGAGAGAAAGAGTAAGAGAGGGAGAGGGAGAGAAAGAGAAAGAGAAAGAGAGGGAGAGGGAGAGGGAGAGGGAGAGGGGGAGAAAGAGAAAGAGAGGGAGAGTGCATTCTCTCTCTCCCTCTCCCTTTTGCTTGTTTAATGTTTAAATCACTTTCTTTTTTGCTTGTTTAGGAGAGGAAACGAGAGAGTAAGAGAGAAAGAGAGGGAGAGGGAGAGGGAGAGGGAGAGGGAGGGGAAGGAAATGAGAGAGGGAGAGAAAGAGAAAGAGAGGGAGAGGGTGAGGGTGAGAGAGAGAGAGTGCATTCTCTCTCTCACTCTCCCTCTTGCTTGTTTAATGTTTGAATCACTTTCTTTTTTGCTTGTTTAGGAGAGGAAATGAGAGAGAAAGAGAGAAAGAGAGAAAGAGAGGGAGAGGGAGGGGAAGGAAATTTAAGATAATAGACTTATCGATAATGGTATGCAATGTGCTTTGCCATGGGCCACGTACATTGGTGACTATTTAAGATGGCTTAAAATTGGTCATGTCGTTCATAATGTCCAAGTAGGGGATCTAATTGTGATATGCATAATTCATTGTTTTTGTATTAACTTTATAGGCATAACAAATTAGAAATCATGCCAACTAGTCACTAGAAGGACCAAAAGAAAATGATACCCTAGCTAATGGTCATTACGGTACTTCATCAAAATAAACCCAAAAGTATTGTTATAGAAGAAGAATCCCTTAAATTGAGTATAGGATATTTTCTCTCAGGTCTTATGACTATGAGTAGAATTGATTGCAATAAATTTTATTACTATAGTTGATAAATTTCATAGATGGCATTAATTTTAATACGCGATCCTAGGACAAAAAAACCACATTTCTAAGATGCTTTTTGTTGAGACTGATTTATTATTAGACTAAGAGATCCTCAATGATGCTCAAAATGGATTACTTATACTCAAAGCCCTCTAGTGCAGTTTTTTACAATAACGAATAATTATCTACTGGGACAAACAAATCCTTGAGCATGATACAAGGCCGAGATATAACATCGGAAAATATCTCAACTACTATGTACAATGCAAGATTTATGGTCAACTTGCAACTTGACGTACATCTCCATAAAGCTATCCATTTAAGCCTTGTTTGCTGTAATGTAGATAAGATGGAAAACGAAGAAGGTCTTATTGTTCAAGACCGCAAGACGTATCTTAATCAGCGTGTCCCATGTCCTTGCTCTCAATGCAAGTTGGCAATAAGATGAAAACACCGATTGTCTGTAGAACACCTACGACAATTTGGCGAGTTTCAATCTGAGATCATTGATCAAGCGATTGCGGATTTTCAGCAAACGGTAATTTGAAGTTAATATTAATCATGCATTATACTCGCAAGCTAATTGAAAACCATACACAATAAGATTGGGTCTTGTTGGCAAATTTTCTATCCAGGGGGGTGACGTCCCGACCCAAGGGGGAGTGTACCCTTTGCGGCCAATTAGAAGAGTTCGTGGACGTGCGATGGATGGATTGCAGGAGCCAATCCACCACTCGCAAGGCCCATCTATACCGTCAATGCCAGAGGAGACAGACAACCTTCCCGACTTACCTACAATCTTGGAGCCTGAGATGGAGGCAATGATCGATGCATTGATTCCCATGGATGTTGAGACATCTGACCCGCTTAGAGAGGAAGCATCCATACCATTATATGATGGGTGCCGAGTATCTGGGTTGAAGACATTGCTTGCATTCTTAAGTGTGCAAGCAAAATACGGTTGGAGCGATACGAGTGTGACTGAGTTATTCAGGTACCTTGCACATAGGCTTCATTGATTTTTTTTTTTACAGTATTATTGCAAACATTTGTGCTTTTTCAAGGTCTTTTATGATTTTTTTCAGGTTATTGAAATATCATATATTACCACCTACAAATACCATGCCTGAGTCTCGTGATGATGCACAACATGTTTTACGGAAGCTTGGCATGGACTACAATAACATCCATGCATGTATCAACGACTGCGTATTGTTTCGAGATGAATACGAGACTATGGAGACATGTCCAAAGTGTGGTGCTCACAGGTATCGACAGGACTTGCAAGGGCAAACCATTCCTCAAAAAGTTCTCAGACACTTTCCGCTCATCCCCCGCATAAACCACATGTTTCGCACGTCTGGCATGGCAAGCTTGACAACGTGGCATGTGCAGAATAGGTCTACGGATGGAGTTCAACGAATATCAGCGGATTCGCGCGCATGGAGCTACATTGACTCTACCTTCCCAGGCTTTGCGCGAGAGCTAAGGAATCTTCGGCTCGGTCTCGCCATGGATGGTGTGAACCCATTCGGTCTGCGCTCGACTTCTTATAGTGTGTGGCCTATATTGCTTGTCAACTACAACATCCCTCCATGGCTTTCAACAAAGAAAGGACATCTCATCCTTAGCTTGCTCGTCTCGGGCCACTACAAAGTAAAAAATATGGACGTGTATCTTCGTCCATTAGTCGATGAGCTTAAGATTTTGTGGGAGAAGGGGGTCACTGTGCAAGATATGAGCAGGTGCGATGGTCGGCGGTCAGCCAACATTCAAGCCATTCTCATGTGGATGATGCATGACTTTTCGGGATTGGGAGAGTGCTCAAGTGAGCAGACCTCCGTTCTTGCTGGTAATATCTATATTTTATTTCATTCAATTAATTATTCACTAGGTCGTGGCTCGCCTTACAGGTCTGGTTACCTCAGGTTATCATGCATGTCCATTGTGTGGGCCACAGTTAGGCTCCCGAAGGTCACGAACCATGAAGAAGATGGTATATCAAGGACATGCCGCTTTCTTGCCGAAGGATCATGAACTCAGGGAAGGTTTTCTTGGACGACCTCCAGCACGTATGAACGTTGCAAGCTGGTATGAGCTGAAAATGGTAAACCCAGAATCACATCCAAATGGAATGGGACGATTCTCAGTTTTCTACGAGTTGCCATATTGGACCCACTTACGGGTCAACCACTTGTTGGATCCCATGCATATTTTCAAGAATGTGGGAAGCTTGCTATGGGACCACATCACAGGAAAGAGAGACACTATAGGGTCACGAATGGATTTGAAGGAGATAGGTAAGATGGAGGCGCTTTGGCCGCAGTCCAGTGCTGAAGGGGGAGTGCAGCTTCCTCGCGCTCCCTGGGTTTTGTCTACCAAAGAAGAGCGCATTGTGAAGCAAGTAATCAAGTCTATCCGCACTCCCAAGGGTATGATGCGTTCTCTCAGTTCCGCATTTTCTAAAGATGACCAATTGTCGGGGCTAAAATCCCATGATTGGCATAAGATATGTTAGGTTTGTGAACAGAATGGATTGTAATTAGCGTGGGCATTTTGCAATTTGAAAAGTGGCCATTATTCATAATGCTTTCTCATTTGTGGCAGTTTGTCCTACCGATCGCAATGGCAGGCATTCCTAGTTCTACTTATCATGCAAATATGAAAATGTCTAAGGCCTCCTAATTTGAGTTTCTCCTTGTGCCCTTTGATTCAATAAAGTAGAATATGGTTCCCCTTATCGAAAGAGCATTGTTTGATATGTTTGTCAAACCAAGTTTTTTATTTCTCCCTTAAATTTTGTAAGCAAGGCATGAGTAGCTAGTAGTCATGCTACAACTAAGGATTTCAACTAATGCAAGGAATTTACTTTAGTATCCCTTTAACATTCCTGAATAGCAATGCATATACTAGGAATCAATAGTTCTATAGGCATGAGGGGATTTCTTGATCCATTATAGTTTTATAGGCTATGTGATATGCCTAGAGAGCTACCATGAGCTTGTGATCCTAGTCCCAGCCTAAAGCTAACATTGCCTTGGACAAGACACTATTGAGGAATTTGTTGGTAGCTATAGCCTAGCCATTGGCTTGAGAATAGTATGGACTAGATTTTTGATGGATGACAAGGAAAGTGTATGGAAGGTGATGGATGACCTCATTTAGGAAGTGTATCCCTTGATCACTAACTATTTCTATGGGATATCCAAATCCTGAGATGACTTGTTTTCAAAGAAACCTAACAGAAGTCGATGAGAAAGCCAATTCTATAAAAACGAGCTTGAGGAATTGCAATTCTTCTCAAGTTAATCAAGTTCTACTTGGTTTTTGATATTGGTAGTAGAAGTATAAGACAGAATTAGTCAAGATTACTAGCATTGCTTATGAGGATGAGTTTTAGCATACATAGCTTGAACCAAGAGGCTTTTGCAAAAAAAAAGTGTTCACTCTCTTTCCAAGTAGAGTGCTAGTTTGAAGTGCCTTGGATCACCTCATATAGGACCTAAGTCAATCATTGCAAATAGCTTGGCATAAGTAGTTAATATGGCACCAAATTGGAGTGTCTTTTTTTTTGAGAAATTGAATTTCTTTGCCAAGTGAGTAGCCGTGATATTGAGTGGTTGAGAAACAAGCAAAGACCACAAGGAGGGTTAGGCTTAGAAGGGAAAATTATAGGTGAGTCAAAGCAACCTCCCTTTGATGATTTTAGGGTTCATCAAGCTCAGCTTGGTAGAAGTGGTGGTGTGGATTAGTAGGGATGTTAGTAGCTGTGGCCTTGGAGTTTGGAATTTCAAGCACACTTCTTTTAGCTAATGTGTTGGTGTTAGTAGAATTTCTATGTATATTGCTTTTCTTCACATTATGTAATGAGGATGGAGTCTAAATGGTGGTAGAAGTAGATGAAAGATGAGATTTTGTGTCATCATCCTTGGAATTTGAGGATTGTATTGCAACAACAAACCATGGCCATCAAGGAGTTGTGGGTCATGTGTAAGGTAGAAAATATATCTAATGATATCTAATGATAACAATCATCATATTGCTTTGTCCCAATCCACCTATAGAAGT
Source organism: Lygodium microphyllum (assembly GCF_053477565.2). NCBI lineage: Eukaryota > Viridiplantae > Streptophyta > Polypodiopsida > Schizaeales > Lygodiaceae > Lygodium > Lygodium microphyllum. The sequence continues at coordinate 37,856,828 of NC_141150.1, forward strand.
TGGGGATTGTATTGTAACAATGAAGCATGGCAATCAAGGAGTTGTGGGTCATGTGTAAGGTAGAAAATATATTTGATGATATCAATCATCATATTGCTTTGTCCCAATCGACTTGAAATGTGTAGCTCTTTCTCTAAAAGGAGGTTTTCACATAAGGGATCTTGTTTGGCAAGTTTAGAAATGTTGATGCTACAGATACTCGCAAGCACTCTCAGAGATGTAGGGTCTTACATATGCTGGATTATGCATGGAAGTCCCTTATGCCTTTCTTTTCTCAGAAATAGTCATTAGTTAACAGCCATATCTTGCAGCTAAACCTTCACTAGAATACCATTGTCTTTCAAGCTTGTTTTGATACTTTTCTTTTTGATCCAACGCCACAATAACTTTCTTGCTTTCCATGCAATACTTGATTCGAGCACATGAATCAAGCAATGATTCTCTCACTTTGCCTTCATCATTTTCTTCATGACTTCTTCCATGACTACTAGATAATACAAATAATTTTTTTATTACTCTAACTATGTCAAAGGCCTTTCTACTAAGAGAGTCGTATTCTCAAGTAGTCTAAATTCCAATGTCAATATGAACATGCACACATGTGAGTGAAGGCAATAGTATATCATCTAGTTTTCTACAACTCTAACCTTGGATTGAATATTTTGTTGCTCTATAGTTCTCAAGCCTCCATTAGAGATCTCTTAACCAACTTTAAAAGTACTCGAGCTTTTTCTCCAGGAGAACAAGATTAATCAATCATGGGATTCATTGTGCTCTTTGGGCAAGAGTGATTATTCTATTGAGAGATTGAAGTACTAGAGGGTTGTTCCTTAAGTGGGAATGACAAGTTTGGTTGTTGTACCCAAGGGTTGGGACTATGTGGGTTCAAGTGTCGAATTGGAAGTAGTAACTTATAAGCCAGTGGATTGGTCAATCATGTTTGTCAAAGATGACAGAATAGTAGGATCCTTGGACTTATGGAAGTAGACTTAGAGAAGAAAAATTCCAAGAATTTCAAGGTTATACAACAAATCAAGTTTTAAAAGAATGATCAAATTTTTTGAAGATAAAGCCGTGGGAGATTGTTTTTATGATGTTGCGTGAAGATTTCTTACTAGTGCTATTCTTTTCCTTGTTGTGGTTCTCTAAAGAATGAAACAAAATCTTTTTGATGTTACAAGATAGATTTTATTGCAGTAGAAACCCCTTTTCCTTGGTGTCTCTCTTAGGGCTCCATGTTTTTTGTGTGCAGCCGGGGAAACTTGCCATCAACAAGTATCAGAACTAGAGGCTAAAAATGGAGGAAATGGCATTGCCAGGAAGAGAAGAATTCTTCTTCCACTAAAGAGTTGGAGATTCTTATTACCAGAGCCACTTTCCACAAGAAGTTCATTCCACAATGGTGGAAACATATTACCATCATGACACAGGCTCTATGTGGTGGCCTATTTTCTCTTTCTGTTGAAGCAGTAGAAACTTGCATTTTGGTGGCAAATTGTTTGGGAACAAACTAAAGTGCAAAAATAGAGAGAATGACCATGTATGAAAGATTTAACATTCATTGAGAAGTTTCTAGACATCATCAAGTGAGAGATCGTGAAGAAGCTTCAGGATGCATGGTCAATGGAGGTTCACAAAGACAAGAAAGAAAATAGTTCAATTTTTTTTGTGGATGCTCAACGATAGGACACGTGGGATGCATGGTGTATTGACAATCTTCTATTTGTCCAATTAGCAACCCACTGGAAGTTGGTGGATCGAGTATTCTTCACAACATACACTATTGAAACTGTTAGAAGATGGCATTATTATATTGATGGCACAACAATGATCCTCAAAAGAATTAGTTTTGATACCTTCAAAATAGAATATCTCTCCCTCTGTAGTGGTTTGAAAGCTGAATTTAGAGACGTAGAAAAGAAGGAAGTAGAAGAGATATTGGCTAGAGAGTCCTCCAAAGACTAAAGCCCCTTTAATTCGAAAAGAAGGAAGTAGAAGAGATATTGGCTAGAGAGTCCTTCAAAGGCTAAAGCCCCTTTAATTCTATTTAGTTGAGTACAGAGTAACTGATTGGAGCCAACTCCCTGATTAATGACACAATCAAGAGGCAAGCACTAGAACGAGTCTAGAGGTACGTGAGAAGAGAGAAGGTAAAATTCAAGGCCAAGAACAAGCTTGCAACATAAGCCTCCTTTGACGTATTAAAAACACCTTTTACAGAACTCTCCATGATGACTCAAGGTTCCCTTCCTAGTCAAATCCATCCTGGAAATATTGATGACAAGCCAACAAACATAGTCCCATTGCCAATTTTTAAGGGAAAATACAATTAAGACCCTGATCTTCATGTAGCAGAACTTATGGTAGCATGTGTGGCTAACAATGCAAGAACCTCGAAGCATTGGTTAGAAGTATTCTCCACCACTTTCAAGGGTACGGCATTTGAGTGGAATGAGAGACAAGCAAGAGGAACTTTTGTCACATGGGACAACTTCCTCACTAAATTTAGATGTGAAGGTTTTGAAGAGCAGATACGAGAGGAGTTCATGAACCTCAGTCAATCCTTTGGAGAAAAAGTAGAAGCTTATGTATCACGAATGAAATCCATTCTGAAGAGATGGACCAATCATCATTTGGATGGAGGCATCCAGAAAGAAGTGTTCCTCAAAGGCCTACAACCAAGTTCGTGGAATTGAGAAGACCAGTAAATCTAGAAGGTGCAGTGGTGGAAGGTGAAAGATTGTATGACAAAGTTGAAGCAAGTTTTTCAATGACCTCAGGAAGAGGAGTCTTACCTCTTCCCATGCCATGAATGGTATACCCACCAAATGCACTCCCAAGGAAGTTTCCTACCCCTACCCCCAGATGCAAACAATGTCGTAGTACAATGCACCTAATCCACAATAGCCGCAAATGACAATGCCTCAAATTTTGTTCAACCAAAATAGCAAGTGGTCTCAAACACTTCCTCCAATGGCGACTCAAAAATAGTGGAATCCTACCCATTGGAATGAACAACCCCAAATCTCAATATGAGCTTTGAAGTAGAACTAGAATATAGAACCTCTTGGATCAACCCAACTAGTGTATGCAGTAATTAGAAAAGCTTTCCAAAACCCTACTATAAGTACTCTAGGAGATGAAAATTTGAAGGACTACATACATTGAAGGTGAATACCACCAATATATCCAAACATGCAAGAGGTGAAAGAGGTTTGTTGTGTTCCAATACATGGTGCCAAAAAAGTGCCATCAAGCAGGACATTTATCCACTAAATATACCCGAAAACCAACCATTCCTAGAGCCTTCTATTTATATTGTTTGAGGAAGAACCATACAAAGGATATCTACTCTCTAAAAGAGATATACGAACGAAGAAAGAAAGATGAAGATGCAAGATTCAACTTGCTAGAATCCAAAATAACAATGCAGGACATTAGACCAAAGCCTAGGGAGTTTAGCCCTATCTTTGGATCCAAAATATTTTCATCTCAAAGTTACAGAGGGAGACAATCTGACACTGGCCAGAGATCAGAAGTGGAATGCCACACATGCGGAGAAAAGAGACACATTTCACTAAATTGTCCAAACCCTAGAAGGTCCATGGATTACAAGCCCTTATGTAGTCAATGCAAAGGAGAAGGGTACACTGCAAAAGATTGTCCAAGTCCAACTCTTGTGAAATCTACTTTGATATCCAAGAGAAGACCTAAGTACCTTCTTCCAATTTTGTGGAATTGGAAGTGGCCACAATAACATGGAAAAATAAAGGACAACCCATAGTTCCAAAAGAGAACATTCTCTCTACCAAGATTGTGAAGTTCAACCTTCCTCCTCGGAAAAAGCAGAACAATGCAGTCCGAGACAATGAAGTACAGAGTACTAAAGCACCACAAAGAGCCACAGAGACAGTTGTAGAGACAGAACCAGAGGTCCAGGAGATAGAGGATGTGGCAGTACCTCCTCCTCCTATAGAAGAAGCATAGATGTTGCTACTCTTAGAAGAAAAATAAAAGGTAAAAGTGGGCATGGCCCCATTTCCCAACCGATGGGAAAATCTTGTGGATCCTATCAAAGAGTATGATTTGGTCAAAGACCTAGACACTTTTAAACCAAACTTAACATTCCGATAGTTGATAATGTTGCCTTCCAGCTGTCGAAAGAAATTCAAAAGCATACTGACTAGAAGAAGAGGCTTAAGAATTGTTTCCTCCGTGACAACCAAGTCCAATAGAGCCTTAGAACCCGTAAAGGAAGTAGATGTGGCTAATGCTTTCCTGGATCCTGGAACCCCAAAGATTGGCGTATGGGTTGAAGGGTGCTTTATTACAAATGCATTGATTGATGAAGTCTTGTCAGTAAATATATTCACAGATATGACAATGAAGGATCTAGGATTGTAAGGAATGCAACCTACACAATAGCTTATTACATTGCCAAACCAGAGCCAACCCTCTTTTTCTAAGCTACATTTTGTGTATTTTTAGCGCTATCGTACTACTACGCGCACACTGTGTAAAAAAATCTAGAGTGTGGCTTGCTTTTAGTTTTAGAGAGCCAATGCCATTTTAGACATTAGTGTTAGTGTCAATGGTTCAAAAATATTAGATTTTAGTCAATTTTTTATATTCTAGATATTATCTCTTGTAAAAAAATCTACAAAACGATAGACAACTTTTAGATTAGGATGACATGTAAAAGAAAGCATGTACCTTTCAGCTAATTTGAGAGGATTTTATGTAAAAAGAGAGATTAGCAAATCACGCGACGCGCGATTGCTGTTTTCAGGGAGTGAACAACATTGCGAAAAAGTGGGAGATGAAGGAGTGATCTGGCAGGATTCTGGTCATGGCACCTGGTATTTAACCCCTCTTTTGGAGCCATTAGAAGGATCAGATTAGTGATCTGAGCAGCATAGAGGAAGGTATTATTTTGTACACGTTTTTGTCTATTAGAGTTATATTTTCTCATAATGCTGAAAGAAACCGATAGGCTTTATCTCTATTAGTATTCTTCTATATTTTCTAATTCTTTTTGGAAGTATTCTTCTACATCTTCAATATCTTTGAATCCCTTGTCTTTCGTCTACTCCTCTCCTTGAATCTACCTTCACCCTCCTCTCACTTATCTTCAAGAATTTGGCTTGAAACCTTCAACCCTTCTCTTATCTCTACCATCTCTGGAGTCTAAGCTCTTGAACCCCCATACATTCTTCTCTTGCCAAACACCTATGGTGATCTTCAACCCTGTGCAGTGTGACATTGGTGAACCCAACGTGAAGGTCGGTACAAGAGAACTCCAAGATGTGGGGGATTCTTCAGGAGATAATCTACAACAATTGGTGCGCATATTGCACAAGACTCAATAACAACAAATCCAAATGTTACAACAACAACAACAAAGGCAAGAAGAAGAGAAGATTGATTCCACAGATATTAAGGCCCTAGAAGAAGTTGGGTTGGGTGTGAATTAAAACAATTTAATGGTCAAAATGTCTCTGTTTTCATTCATTTGTATGTTGAGAAAATGCTCTTCTTTCGTGTATGGGAATATGCATGGAGCCATTATTTTGCCAGACTAGCCAAGCATGGTCTTCAAGAAAGAATCCATGGTCTTTTCCAACAAGATGCAGATTGGGCTGTATTCAAAAAAGCCCTACGCGAAGAATTCTTCTTAGAAGACTCTGGCCTTATGAGGAAGAAAAGTTTTATTGAATGGGTTGAAAAACCCAACAAAGGTTTAGCTGCAATAACTCTATACCATGAATTTGAAAGTAAATTTGGAAAACTTAATGCTGAAGACCAAGAAAGTATGGAAGGGCAGAAGATTGAATTATTCCTTAAGGCTACAGATCCCATTATGCAAGAAAAGCTTGCTGATTGCCTAGAAGATGCTACCTTTGAATGAAGAGTCAAGACTGCATGGACAAATGTTAATGATGCAGTTAACATGATTGCTCAAAGAGAGCGGATGCGACTAAGATTGGGCTCTACTTCAACTTCAACAATTCTATTGATGGAGCTTGTTCCACCTTCAAAATCCCCTATTCCTTTGACTAATTAACCAACTCTTTCTTCTTGTGTTCCTTCTAAAAATGATGTCATGGATGAACTTATTAAAAGTATGTGTGACCTTCATTTGAATCTTACAAAAATTAGGTCCAAAATAGAGAAGCTAGATGTCAAAGTTGAAGAATGAGGACGATCATCAACTCGAAGACCCAATGAGAGAAGGCTTTAAGAGGCATTGTATTTGGTGTAATAGCCAACAACATGACGAGAGGGAGTGTTTTGCCTTCCGTGAGGTTGAAGCACAGATGCTCATCTTTTGGAAAGATGGAAAAATCCATGCAACTAAAATTGGTCTTCCACTGGAGCCAAATTTTGGCAATTGTGGAATGAAGAAAAGATTAGAAGATTTAGATGTAAAGATTGCCTATGCAGCAATTGATGCAGCTACCTATGGGCTGCAAATGGAGCCAACTAAATCAAGTTTGAAAGCATGTAAAGCTAATGTGAAATCTAAAGTATGGATGCAGAAACTAGATCAAATGGAATGTGGTAAAGTAGCCAATGAAGATTTGGCTAATGCCAGTCAGTGCATTCGAAGAATAACCGGTTGGAAAGAACCAGTAGATTCTTTTTCTGCCTTTGCATATTTGGCTGATGTCAATCATAAAGAAGTCTTGATTGAAGAAAAGAGAAGAAGAGAATATGAACTAGGGCCTTCCTCTTCTGGCCCTCCAAAACGGGTAACTAGAAGAACACCAGAACAACCAAAGCTTGCTGAAAATATAACCCCAGATCAAGAGATGGAAGATGCCCCACAAACCAAGAAGACTGAAGGAAAGAAGAAAGGCAAGCAACCAGGCTACAAATTGTAGTCTGACATAGAATTTGTAACCAATCTCAAACGAGTCCTAGAAGAACGAATTCTATGAAGCAAAATTGAATTCACCTTAGGCAAGATTCTTGGAATTTCCAAACGTGAATTCCATGATGTAATTATTAATGTAATCAAAAGGAAAATACAATATGTTGGTGATGAAGCTAAAGAAACAGTGCATGCTTTTTTGCAAGTTCTTTGAGTTTTTGTGCAGGATGAAGAGAAGCTGACTTCACAAGGAATTCATCTTGAAGCAATTAAAGAGTTAATTGCAGTAATTAAAGCTGAAGGTAAAGAAAACATGAATGCAAAAATTAAATAAGTGAAAGTTGAAAATATAATGGTTGACTGGTCCAAACCAGTTGGGCAGTCCACCTCTCAAAAAGAAGGCCGTCTACAGCACATGCATGAGGAGGAAGAGGCTTGGTTCATTCCAAGCAGTCACTACTCCCATACGCATTGGACAAGAGCAACAATGGAGACAATCGTCAAAATTGGAGAAAAAGAAACACCATGTATTGCACTCTTAGACCATGGCTCGGAGATAAATGTCATGGCAGAGTCTTTATGAAAGTGGTGGATGGCCCATAGATATTGATCTAGGATGGCGAATGAGAGCTGCAAACAACTCTTCTTGAGAGTGATATGCTGCATGTCCTAATGTGCAGGTAACTATTGGAGACATAAAACACAATTTTCACTTTTTTGTTCAAGACTCTTGTAGTTACCCTATCATTCTTGGGCAACCTTACATTTCTAAAGTTTGCTTAGAAACAAAAGCTCTTGATGATGGTTCTTCCTATGCTCAAATCCAAAGCAAGGATAATGAACGAGCTATCTAATTTCTTACTTTATGTGTTAACCATCATCGAAACAGAGATCGACTACGTGATTATTCTGTGCCTCCTAATGCCAGAGAATTCAAGGGTTTTCGGGCTGCACTACTATAAAAGGAGGCTATGGTAGTGCATCATGTAACGATTGAACCTCCTTACGCCACAGAAACTGTGTCTCTACCAAATTTGTATGTATGTACAGCCAATAGTATGGGTTGTTATAAGTCTCTTTCGGCCAATAGTATGGGTTGCTATGTCGTGTAAAAAAGGATCTAAAAACTTATGACATGATGGCTGAAAATGAAGATATTTTGGGCATTTTTTTTTACTAATTACTACTAACACATTGGCTGAAATATATCCAGCTGCTCATGCAGAAAATTAGGTAGAAAATTAGTCCATAGGAGTATGTACTTTGGATTTTTATCAAACAATTCAAGAATTTGTTGAGCAGGAAGACATTGGTTTACTCAACAAGGTTAAAGCGCAAGTGGAGACAAAATACAAGATGGTGGATAAGAAAGTCAAACATGTGGTAGTCCCACTGCCTCTTGAAAGTCAAGGGCTGGCTGATAGCGCAATAAATCAACCAAATCTTCATGATCCTTCCAATATTGGTCACAATTTCATATCTGAAAGTATAAAAGAGCTCAAAATAGGTGAAAATTCTTTCCTTTCACTGGGGCTGAAAAACACTCTTTTATGCAAATGCTAATGAAACATGAAAAATATTTTGCATTTCAACCAAGTGAAATAGGCTATGCAGATCCAAATATTGTGGCTCATATGATCATTTTTATGATCCCACATCTACCTTGGAACCTCAAGCCTATTCTTGTTCCACGGGCGTATTTGCCCAAATTGCTAGAACTTCTAAATGAAAAGATCAAAATGAAGATTTTAAAACCTTCTTCCGTGCCCTACTCAAACTCATGGTTTACCGTGCCCAAGAAAAATGGATCTTTACAATTCATTCAAGATCTACAGTATGTTAATCGTGTCATTATCCAAAATGTTGGTTCAGGTCCAATTGTTGATGAGTTTGCTAAAGATTTTGCAGGTAGAGCAATTTATTCTATGGGTAACCTATATTCAAGATATGACCAATTTGAGCTTTCATTAGAAAGCCGAGACATTACCACAATGAAGACACCTCTTAGATTGGTTCGCATGTGCACTCTATAACAAGGCGCAACAAACGCCATAGCCCATATGATGAAGGCCATGCACAAAGTCTTAAGGGACTTTATTCCACAACTTACTCTTTCATTTCTTGATGATGTACCTATCAAGGGATGTGAAGTCAATGAAAAGAATGATGAGCTTGACGAAGATGGCTGTAGGACATTTTTAGTAAACCATATTCATGATTGTGACAGGATTTTGACAAGGCAAGAAGAGATACATCTTACCCTTTCAGGAGCTAAGTCGATTTTTGGAGTAGAAAAAGTCCTAGAGGTTGGTCATCTATGTGGCCCTTATGGACGCAAACCTTCTTTGATCAAGATAGATGCCATCAGTAGAATGCAATAAAAATGCACAAATGTTTCAAAGGTGAGCAGATTTCTTGGCGCATGTGTATTCTATCTCATATGGATACCAGATTTTGCTCATGTAGTCGAAAACCTTTATCAATTATTAAGAAAAGGCCAAAGATTCTCTTAAGGTAATGAGCATACTCTCACTATGCATAAATTAAAGAAACTGTTAATTTCAGCCCCCACTCTCAAAAGGGTAGATTATTCAAATGGTCAACCCATCATCTTTACTATGGATACAAGTCCCATTGGGATAGGATGGGTTGTTGGCTAATAGGATCTTGAAGGTAACAGGTATGCAATTCGTTTTGGAGTAAAAGTTCTCAATGAACATCAAAGAAGGTATACACAAGTAAAAACGGAATTGTGGGGAGTTGTAACAACATTAAAGTGTGATCGTGAATACTTTATAAGTGCTTCCATAGTGGTAGAAACTGATGGTCTTTCACTCTCGGGCATGATTGCCAACTACTCTACACCTGACATTGCTATGCTAAGATGGATTGCATATATTAAATCTCTCAACCCCGAATTAAAGCATAATGTAGGAAAGGTGAATCCAATTGTTGACATGCTATCACGTGCAAGATATGACAATGAAGAAGAGTTGATGAAAGAAGATGAAGTTGAAAAATCTATACTTGTTGAATTTCATTCCATGGCTGCTCAAAATACCTTTTCAGTTACTGCATATATTGGTCCAAAGCTTAAAACAACAAGATGGTTAATTAGAAGCCAACATGCTCATTGCATTGCTCAAGTTCTAGTTCATTTCCTTGAAGAAGATTATGAAGAAGATTGACTGAAGATCGGCCAATATTTGAGCACAATGAAGAAGAAGGAGACTTGGACTGATGAGGAGTTCAAGCATATCAAGAAGAAAGCTTATGGCTTTTTTCTTAAAGAAGGACATCTATGGAAGCATGCAAACAAGAAGAAAGGAGCGCCTGTCTCAGTTTTAGGTAACAAAAGATAGCAACTACAAGTAATGAAGGAATTTCATGAAAGCCTGTGGGCTGGCCATAGAGGCATATGGGGAACCTTTAGTAAAGTCCAAGAAAAATATTGGTGGCAAAACATGTATTGGGACATAGCACATTTTATTGAAACTTGTTATGTGTGTCAAATGTATTCTATGGTTAAGCATTGAGATGGGTTACAACTGACTTATCCCTTGTCTATACATTATAGATGGGTTATTGATCTTGTAACTATGCCTACAGGAATATGGAATATGCGGTATTTAGTGCTTGCAAGAGAGGATCTAACCAATCAAGTTGAAGGCAAAGCCTTAACAACCCACTCAAGTTATTTGTCGTTTTTTGCTTGAAGAAGTGTTTTGTAGATATGGTTGTGTGGGTAAAGTAACTGCAGATATAGGAGAGTTGGATGATGATGAGGCACGCAACTTCTTTGCTCAATTGGATATTAAGTTGGCTCTAACATCAGCCTACAACCCTGAAGGCAATGGAAAGAGTGAGAGAGGTCATCAACCTATTCTCAAAGCTCTAGCAAAGTCTTGTAGAGGAAAGATCAAAGAATGGCCTAAAATGCTACCTTTTGCATTATGGGCTGAATGAACTACTCACAGTTCAGTGACTGGCTATATGCCACCTGAACTTATGTATGGAGAACAACCAATTATCCCAATTGAAAGTCTATTCGCACATGGAGTCTTCTACCTTGGGAGGAAGGCATCAGTAGAGAAGAGTTGCTGACTTTGCGCATATGGTAGCTAGAAAGAAGGCTTGAAGATATTCAATCAGCTATTGAGAAGCTAAAGACAGCAAGACTAAAGAATAAAAGAAGATTTGATAAGTGACATCGACTTCGGCCAAGAGCAATTCAAGAAAATGATTGGATGCTTGTCTATGATAGCAGATTAGACAATCAATACAGTGCTTCTAGGAGGATGGTGAAGCATTGGTTTGGCCCATATGTGGTAAAGGTCATTCATGACAATGCCACATATTCATTGGCTGAATTGGATGGAACAAGCATGAAGATACCCATAGCTAGAAAAAGAATCAAGCTCTTCAAACGAAGAGAAAGTTCAACATATGAGCTAGAAGACTTGAATATAATTCAAGAGTATGAAGACATAGAGAAAGAAGAAGATGGAGAAGATGAAGACATTGACATGGTAGAAGAAACTTCTTTTGACACTGCAAGTCCGTAAGACTTTGGCGCATGCTAGAGGATGTGTAGGTTAGGAGGGGGGTGGATGTCGTGCTGCTACGCACACACCGTGTAAAAAAATATAGAGTTTGGTTTCCTTTTAGATTTAGAGGGCCAATGCCATTTTAGACATTAGTGTTAGTATCCATGGTTTAAAAATATTATATTTTACTCAATTTTTAATATTCTAGATATTATCTCTTATAAAAAAATCTACAAAACTATAGACAACTTCTAGATTAGGATGGCATGTAAAAGAAATCATGTACCTTTTAGCTAATTTGAGAGGATTTAATGTAAAAAGAGAGACTAGCAAAATCGTGTGACATGCAATCCCTCTTTTTAGGTAGTGAATAGCAGTCCAAAAGTGGGAGATGAAGGAGTGATCTGGTAGGATTCTGGCCAAGCGTCCTGGTATTTAGCCCCCCTTTTTGAGCCATTGGAAGGATTAGATTGGCGATCAGAGCAACATAGAAGAAGGTATTATTTTGTATACATTTTTGTCTATTAGAGTTATATTTTCTCATAATGCTGAAAAAAACTGACAGGTTTCATCTTTGTTAGTATTCTTCTATATTTTCTAATTCTTTTGGAAGTATTCTTTTACATCTTCAATCTCTTCGGACCCCTTCTCTTCCGTCTACTCCTCTCCTTGAATCTACTTCATCCTGTTGTCACTTATCTTCAAGAACTTGACTTGAAACCTTCAACCCTTCTCTTATCTCTACCATCTCTGGAGTCTAAGCTCTTGAACCCCCATACATTCTTCTCTTCCAAACCCCTGTGGTGACCTTCAACCCTACACCCTGCGACATCGTCCATAATCTTATGTAGAAAGTGAGTACCATTTTACCACCTCTAAGGGACTACCAAAATAGATAATTATGTTCATATATAGGAATAGAGCTATGTTATTTGTGTCATCTCATTTGACAGCTTTGACTTCACACCACTTCGTCAAATAATCTGTACATATAAGATATAGTTATTATGTCTTCTTCCAGTTAGAGGGTCCATCGGGCCATGAAGTCAATACCTAGCTCTCCAATGGCGTCAGGGGAAGGATGGGATTTAGTGACATGGCATTGTTGCATGAGATTCCTATGGGGGCTCATGAAAGTCACTCTCCATGGGGATGCTTTGAGATGGGAGAAAAGATGATAAAGAGTACTTAACTCAAGACAAATTCACATAGAAGTAGAATTTGGATACAAGAAAATTTCTCAAAGTAAGTTTATGAGCTACGAATAACTTATGTTTGAATAAAAAGATGAAGCCATCATAGATATATGTTCCCTTCAAGGTACAAATTGTCGAAAAGACACACTCCTCCAATCATAAAGCTTGGACCTTCACTCGGGGGGTTCACTATATATATATTCTCTATATAACGTGTGTTCATGGCCTATTTATAAATATTCTAATTTGTGATTTTTTCTTGAATAAAACACAACCCTTTTCTATCCAATTTGTAAGTAACCCCTTTATATGACACCCTTGTGTATGTAAAAAAAAGTATAAAATTGATGTTTTAAAAACCCCTTATTTTGAACTTACGTTATATATAAATATATTCATGAGTGACCCCCCCCCCCCCCCCCCCCCAGGACCTTCATATCCATCAACAAATTCATGCAAATCTTCTTTGAAGCTCTATGGGTCAAAAACCCAAATAAGGTGCTTTCATATAAGTTGACACATAAATGATTGAATTTGTAGCATTGAGAATACCCATCTTCCCTTGCATTACTTTAGTAGCTTCTTCTTCCATTCAATATTTACACCAATGTTGATAATACCATTGGTAGAAAGAAGCTTCATTATCCCTCTTCAAAACATCATGAGAGGTCTAAGAAACCAAGCTAATGGCTTATCAGATGAAGACAAACCCCTATTGGTTAGGAGAAAAGCACTCCTTGTAGCCCACCAAGGACGATAAAATAGTAGCCAAGATTACTAAGTCGAGAATGATAATGGGTCCGAAGCTTCATGCTAATGCCACAAATAACACAAGCATAGTCTCACAGAATCTCATGAAAAATAGACTTCAATCGTTGAACTCCCTTATAATCTTTCTTACTATTCGACTTCTCCGATGAGGTGCACGGTGTCTAAGAAGACCACATAAGAAGGGATAATATAGTTGCCACTAACGTCATCATCCTCCTTCGTCACCATCTACATCATCATCTTTCCCATCTCCATCGTCATGGCTGTAAGCTAGTAGGCCAACATCTATCTTCTGTTATGTGCCGATTAACTGCCTGCAGTCCTCTAAAGGTGATGGAAAATTATAACAAGAAGAGAAGCTGGTCAGAAAAGGTCGTGTCGTCCTTTAAATCAATAGCAGAGATTAATAGCTTGCAGGAGGGCAATTAAGGGCCAGAATAATGAAGAGGAGCAGACTCCAAAGACAGAAGAAGATGGCACAATGACCTCTCATTGCCACAGAGAAATAATTGTTCCAATCAGCTTCTCATTTATCCGTCCTCCACGAAGCTTGGTGTTCCCGGGGGTTAATGTGGTGACTGCTTGCTTTATACTCTGGCTTGAATCTTCCTCATCGTCAAAGAGGAGCAGATGGCCAAGTCTCCGCAAATACGATAGCTTGTAAATTTGATGAAGATGATCATAGCTCCTCGTTAGCCGACAGGCAGCTAGGTAGAACGTTTCTTCTTTTTCCCCTTTTCCTTGCTACACACCTCGTCCTTTTATAATCAACGCCTCCCTTAAGATATCACATGGTTACACTAGGAAGCCATTGCTTTTTTGATTCAAGTTGAAGCTTTTTCAAAGCTCGTTATTTCTAACACACTTTTGTTAATTTTTCAATCGTGGTTGGCCAAACATCATTGACTATGTCATCATGTCGCCTCGACACCAATATTACGTCCATTTGTCTAGTAGCACAATTGTCTAGGCTATGCTTCTTCTTCAAAGATTGCCCATCGGTCATTCATTTGTAGAAGTAGCATCTGTGAGAAGTTCAGTCTTATCACCCTCATAAAAGCTGTCATAATCAATAACATACCATACAATAGCCTATTGTTAAAAGAAGCCAATAACCAAGATTGTTGCACAAAGCGTGGTTAGATTTAATCAGGGTTTAAGTTCATTTGAATGAACTAAACGCAAGGTGCTTTTGTAGACCGGACATTCTGTTTACAAAGCATGTGTGGCATGTTGATGTTTGTCCAAGGATCAGCCATGAGTATAAAACACCCTTCCATTATAGAAGCGCAACAACAAGATTGCAATGGTAATTCACATCTCAATATATACCAAGAGAGGCCATTGTCCAAGGTATGTGTAATCCTGATAAACTTTGTCAAAATCAAATATATCTTTTTACAATGTGGAAAGTTGTTTACTATGCAAACAAGATACATGATATCGATGCTCACATTGAAAATACTTTTGTAGAGCTTGTTTTTGGTGCGCAGATCGGACGCAGGTAGCTCACGTAGTGAATTCCCAAAGGTCCCCAAGAACAAAGTACTCTACTTTTTAGCACAAAAACCAATGTAAAAGCAAGCATGACATGAGACAAGAGACAAATTGGGTTCAATCTCTCCCATGCCTTGTGTGAGCGCTTCACAAAGCATGTATTTAATGTATATTTCCAATCTTTATGCTCAAAAATAGCCCAATTACAAAAATATGACAAGCTTTTAGCTTTTGAGTTTGCTTTCTACCAAAAATAGGAAAATAAAGCTAATGGACGGTGCCCATAGAGTTTGGCACGCCCAATCTCAATGTCCAAATAGAAATAACATATCCAGGCGCATAAGCGCATACAAAATAATAATAAATAATCGATGTCTCTATAGACATAACAAAATATAGGCGTGGCGCCTATCAAAATATAATCCAAAGATCGAAAACCCGCTAGACTCCAATGCTTTCCTCCGCCACTGCTGCTATCTCTACACATCAACTGAAGCATTCACAATCGTTAGTAAAATAACACAATTAAACCGACAAAAGTGAATACCTAGCAGTCTTCAGCTACATAAATAAATCAACTGGTTAGAAATAAATCCTAACCTTAATTTATTACGAGTGCGCACTCTAAACTCATAAACGTTTATTAATTTAATATGCATTTTGCGGAATCACCCGCTATGGAATCACCCATGTACACACTAAATTAATGAAACGCCCGAAAAGGACAGGCGTCCCCATCAACTTCTCGCACAAAGAATCCTCTTTGCGTATGAGCCCCGGTCATCTAAGTTTACGGAATCCACCGTAAAACCTCACGGAATCCACCGTGGAATATATGCCTCCTGGGGAACTGCTAGGTCGAATTAAACCTCTATTTAGTAATTCTTCTACTTGACTCTGGATTTCTTTTTGCTCTATTTGATTGTGCCTATATGGGGCTTTGCAAGGTGGTTGTGTGCCAGGTATTAGGTCAATCTTATGGTCTTCTGGACGTGATGGAGGTAAACCTGGTGGTAGGTCTTCTGCAAAACAATCCTTAAAATATGCAAGAAATTCCTTATGCCTAGGGTGTATATGAGTTTCTTTTGCGTGCAATTCATTCACCCAAATGAGATATGATTTAGTGTTCTTGCGTAGTGCACGTTTTGCTTGAGTATGCGAAAGCAGTGGAAACATATGAGATGCATGCATACCAAATAATGTAATAGATTTTCCTTGAAAATTAATATTCATTGTGTGTGTGGAATAATCTATATTGGGATTATATTGGTGTCTCCATGGCATTCCTAGGATAATGTCGCTAGACTGTAACGGGACAACTAAGAAATTTCTTCTTTCAATATATGGACCAATTTGAATTTCTAGATCTTGAACTTCTTGTGTGCCATTGTACCTAGTGCCTAAAAATGCAGCTTTTATGCGATAATGCGTAGGTACTGTATGCAATTTCAATTCCTTTACCAATTTTGCTGAAATAAAATCATGCGTACTATCGTCATCATGCAATATAATTCTTTCTTTTCCATGCACCATACATTTCATAGTCAACAATGAATGTAAAGTAGGCATACCTGGTAAAGTGTCGGAAGTAGTAGTAGGATCATCTTCTTCTTCAGTGAAATCGGGCATATCCTCATGCTCGTCTTCATCCATAGCTCCAAGGTAGTTGATATGTGCTGACGGCTTCTTTGAATGACAATTTGCTGCGAGATGGCCTGGCTGGTGACACTTGTAGCATACGATGGGCTTGGCTTTGGTCACATTATTTGCAATGGCTGGGAGTCTGGGTATATTTGGATTTGCTTGTTGGATAGGCTTAGGATTTGGATTGACAGTGGATGGTAATGCAGGTGGTTTAGGCCAATTCTTGTGGAAAGATGGTGATGAAAAACGACCTGGATTAAACCTTCTGAAATTTGAATTGAATTGTTTAGATCCATAATTACCGTTTGCTTGGAATGGCTGTGGTCGTCGATCTCTTCCACGTAACTTATCTTCAGTGTCGTGAGCTAAAGAGATGGCATCTTCAAGGGTAGCAGGCTTGAACATATTCACCTCAGCGTAGTAATGTCCAAGAAGTCCAAACATGTACTTCCGCTTATGTGTCGTCTCTGGTACGTCTTCAAGCATGCGTAACTGTAGGAGTGCATTCCAAAAACGCTCTGTATACTGTGGAATAGGCTCACGGTCGCGTTGTTGAAGTAAATCCCATTGCTTGATAGACTTCTCATGAAATTGCGGTGGAAGGAAATTTTGCATGAACTTCTTCTTGAAATCTTCCCATGTAGCAGGACATTCTATACTCTTGCGGACTACAGTCCACCAAAGTGATGCTCTGTCTATCAGATGATTAGTAACACACTTGATTTTATCTTTCTCAGGATAAGTTTCCTCATGGAAATAGTCATCAAACTGGCTAATGAATGATAAAACGGTCTTTCCTTCTCTTATGCCATTGAAAGTGCGAAACTTGAAACTTCGTTTACTTATCTTGGATTCCTTGCGAATGGTTTGTGCTTCAAGAGTGGCATCGATGGTACGGCGAATCAAATCTTCAGCTTGAGGTTCTTCTTTATCAATGGACGCTCCTTGTAGCTTTGTCAATTGCGCTTGCAAGGCTTGCCTAGCTCTTTGCTCTTCGTCCAATTGTAACATGATAAGATCCAGCTTTTGTTCCATGGTAGGCTCGGGTAGGTCGTCTTCAGCCATAGGATCATCCATATGTGGGGTAGTCATCCTGTAAAACTCAACAAACCTTTCTCACTTAAAATCAGTTAGCGGGATGAGCGTAGCTCAAATTTGGGGTTACAAGGCTATGTATTTTTGGGTATTTTCTTCTTCAATTTTCAGAAATTCTGAAATATTTCTGTCTCCGTTTGCTGAAAGTACTTCAACGAACTTGTAGATAGGTAAAACAGCTTGCTGTGAACAACTTTCTAGTTCTGAGTTTTTGCAAACGAACAAGTCTTCTAGGAGTTTCGAGCGTTAGTCAGTTCTGATTTAGTCTGACTTGCAGAGTTGCAGACTTAACAGACTTGCAGGGTTGTTGACTTGCTGAACTTAGCCGATTTGCAGAACTTGCAGGACTTGATTCCAAGTGACTTACTGAACTTGTCTTCTGCTGCGCAGGACCCGGAGTTACTGACTTTGTTTGGCTTAACTGACTTGCAGAGTATGGAGGGACTTAAGCTTAATTAGTTAAGCTTAAGCTTAATAAGCTTAAGAAGAGAAACAGGCCGCCGTTTTCTGATCGTGGGGGGGGGGGAGCGTTTTTGACAGCGCGGAATTTTCGGAGGCTCCACTTCTTCACCACGATGAGGATTTTGAAGCAAATAAGCTTCTCTAATACCTTAAGCTTTATAATTAAGCTTTTGATTAATAGGATTAAGAGTTTTTCTCACAGTTTCTTCACGACTTGTATGTGAGGATGTAGGAGTGGTCCTCCGCCGACAGAGAGTGGTCCTTCGCGATCTGACAGTGGAAATAGGGGTTCTTGATCGCCAGAAGTCTGCCTGTATCGACGGTTCGCGACGAGATTGACTGTAGAGGCCGTTTGTTCCTGGAGCTCCGCCTTCGCCCGAGATTGGTAGCGATTGGAAGCCCTTGATCTCTGCTCCGCTCTGATACCACTGGTGCGCAGATCGGACGCAGGTAGCTCACGTAGTGAATTCCCAAAGGTCCCCAAGAACAAAGTACTCTACTTTTTAGCACAAAAACCAATGTAAAAGCAAGCACGACATGAGACAAGAGACAAATTGGGTTCAATCTCCCCCATGCCTTGTGTGAGCGCTTCACAAAGCATGTATTTAATGTATATTTCCAATCTTTATGCTCAAAAATAGCCCAATTACAAAAATATGACAAGCTTTTAGCTTTTGAGTTTGCTTTCTACCAAAAATAGGAAAATAAAGCTAATGGACGGTGCCCATAGAGTTTGGCACGCCCAATCTCAATGTCCAAATAGAAATAACATATCCAGGCGCATAAGCGCATACAAAATAATAATAAATAATCGATGTCTCTATAGACATAACAAAATATAGGCGTGGC
The DNA here is from genome assembly GCF_053477565.2 of Lygodium microphyllum. Taxonomy (NCBI): domain Eukaryota; kingdom Viridiplantae; phylum Streptophyta; class Polypodiopsida; order Schizaeales; family Lygodiaceae; genus Lygodium; species Lygodium microphyllum. The sequence goes on from NC_141150.1 coordinate 37,875,763, forward strand.
GCCTATCAAAATATAATCCAAAGATCGAAAACCCGCTAGACTCCAATGCTTTCCTCCGCCACTGCTGCTATCTCTACACATCAACTGAAGCATTCACAATCGTTAGTAAAATAACACAATTAAACCGACAAAAGTGAATACCTAGCAGTCTTCAGCTACATAAATAAATCAACTGGTTAGAAATAAATCCTAACCTTAATTTATTACGAGTGCGCACTCTAAACTCATAAACGTTTATTAATTTAATATGCATTTTGCGGAATCACCCGCTATGGAATCACCCATGTACACACTAAATTAATGAAACGCCCGAAAAGGACAGGCGTCCCCATCAACTTCTCGCACAAAGAATCCTCTTTGCGTATGAGCCCCGGTCATCTAAGTTTACGGAATCCACCGTAAAACCTCACGGAATCCACCGTGGAATATGCCTCCTGGCATCAGTTTTATCCTAGCTGGTATTGTAGAAAGAGCATTGTCAGTTTAGCCAAAACTAGTCTCCTTTCAGGATATCTTATATATGTAAGTAGAATGTGTAATAGGTAGGGGGAGAATAGTCACATCATAGCAAATCTCCACCATCTTCACAAAGAATGTGAGTGTCGGATGTAGCAATACTCCACTTAAATGTCCATGATATGAGTGGATAACTTTTAGCTTTTGTAGGCTGCTAAATATTGATCCAATTTTGCATATGAAGAGACATATCATCTGCATTCACAACATCTGAGTTACAAGTCATATGGAAAAAGTCCAAAGTGAAGGATCAACATTACGACCTTTTCCTTTAATCCTTGAGTCTTCAAAACGGAAACTTTCATATGAACCTATTTTTTCCATGCATTGTGCCCTAACAAGAATACGATTTGGAAGAAAATTTAGTGCCTAATCATTCATGTGATTTGCAAATTAAAACCATGTAATGCAATCATTCAAATGATGCTTCCACACAAAAATTTATGAATGCACTAAAGAAGTTGTGCCAAACCTAACTACTTGTGCTCATGGTGGATGTGCAGCATCACAACAGTGTTGGATTTGGTAAGCCTTTCCATTCGTTGACAAGCATCACAACGTTTGCAATAGTTGTTGGAATCCTTTTGCAATGTATGCCACTAGTAATCTATGAGCAAAGTCTTTCGGGCTCTAGATTCTCATGCAAAGTGATCGTCATAGGGCTCATTATGGCATGCTTTCAACACAATTCCGATCTCTTCTTCCACAAAAAATGTCTTCAGCACTTCATCTTTTCCTCTCTTGTACAAAGCATTGCCTAGTAGAGTGTAGGGTACTAATTCTAACATAACCTTCTTCTTTTCTCTGCTAGAGATGCTAGGGTGGTACTACTATGTGGCTAAGAGGTTGGCAATGTTTGCATATCATGGTGTTACTATTTCGACCAAAAACATGGAATCATGAGGGAGGTTTAGATCATCCTAATCCTCTTCTTTAGTATGAGGGATCCACAATAGGTGATCGGAAAAAACATGGAAGCATATCTTGTTTCTAATGATTGATTTAGACCTATTGATAATTAGAAAATTAAAGCACTACTTCAGGTGTTCCCAACATTTGGGGATTATACTATAGACAAAGAAGTCATCCAACTATACCTCAATGAAATTGTGTAGATTATTATAAAATGCAGCCATCATTACTCTCTATAATGTAGTAGGGGTGTTAAAAGCCCAAATAATATCACTCTATAAGCATAGGTACTCATTTTGTTATGAAGATTGTCTTGGATTGATTTTCTTCTACTATCTAAACTTGGTTGTACCCAATGTATCCATCCAAGAGAGAGTAGAGCTCATGTCCAACAACTATATCCAATAGTGAGTCTATGAAAGGAATAGGGAAATGAGTCTTCGTTGTGTTGGAACTCAACTTGAAAAAGTCTACACATAATAGTAACTTTTCATTCTTCTTGGTTACTACCATGATGAGTGAGACCCATTCACTATTGGCCACTAGGTAGATGAACTCAACTTCTAATAGCTTGAGCAACTCTACTTTCACTAGGGATAAGTAATTTTGATTGATGCACCTCCATCTTTGCCTTACAAGGTTGGCATCAAGCTCTAGGTAGATATGATGCTAGCACACTATGGGATCAATCCTCTTCAGATCTTTATACGACCATGTAAACACGTCAAACTTATCTTTCAATAGATTATGAAGAGTCAACCACTCCTCTTTTGGAAGGTTGCTACTTATGTTTAGGTGACGTTCAAATCCATCTACATCCACAAAAGTTATTTACTTTTCACCTTTCACTTTTTGGATGGTGGTCCTACGGACTAGTGGCCTTCTTGTTAATTGCTCCACTAGAAGCAACTTCTTCCTTCAATAATGGCTCGTTTGGCGCTTTGGGATAATAAATTGGTATATCAGGGCTATTTCTTATTTTTTTTGAGAGCTAGTTACCTCTTGAATCAAAGACTCATCTTTTGAGGATGCATCTCGGAATGTCATATAATAGGGACCATATGTATTCAGTTCGGCAGGCTCTAGGGGACTAGTGCTTGTCATCAAGGTGCGTCATCATGGTCCTTTCTTGAGAAGAGTAAATTAGGGTGATAAGAGCTACTACTAAAGGAGTTTTTTTTTAAAAATCCATTTCTTATAGACGTTATGCATATGATGAGATTCATTTACCAATCCAAAGGTTACTAGAGTCATTATATCCAATAGCATGATAAGTAATAAAGCATCTCGACCATATACTAACTGAAAAGGGTTGAATCCTATATTTGTCTTTTGCATTGTTCTACAAGCCCACAACGCTTGATGTAGATAATTGTCCGAATCTTTAGGATGATCTTCCACCAGCTTAAAGATAATCTTCTGTAATGTTCCATTGAATGCTTCCACCAGTCCATTGCACTTAGGGCAATAAGGAGTAGTAAATTTTTGTTTCAAGTCTAGTTTCCCTATTAATTCTATCAATAGCTTATTTCTGAAGCCAAGACCTTGATCTCTCACTATTTCTAGTGGTATTCCAAATCAGTAGCATATGTCCTCCATGAGGAACTGGGTTACATCCTCTTTCTTACAATTCCTTGTATCCTAAGCTTCAGGCCATTTGGTCATATAATCAATTGCATTAATGATATGAGACTTTCCTATTTTTGTACCAGGAAAAGGTCTAATAAAATCCAAACCCCACTTCTCAAATGGTCCATAGGCAATAATGGCTTTAGCAGGTTCTAGAATTAGTATCCTTTTTGTATATGACTAGCAAGCATGACAACTTTTACACCAATGAGCAACATCAGCACTCAGACTAGGCCAAGTAAGTCCTACTAACATAATTTTCCTTTTGGTAAGCTCATAACCAAAATTACCACCACATACTTCCTCATGACAGGAAGATAAACAAGCAGGAATCTCAAAATTATCTAGCACCGTTCTTAGTACATTATCAATCCCCTTCATGTACAACTGATAATTTATGAGCACATATGCCCTAGCCTTTCTTAAAATGGCATATCTTTTGTATTCATTAGCCAATGAATTTAGCTTCCCATTTTTTAGAAACTCTTCAATTAGGTGAAGACTTTTCGTGCCCTCATCTTTAGGACTATCCACCCTCATGGCAGCAACATACTAGGAAAGAGTATTTTCAGGCAATTCATGAGCCCTATGGTTGTTCTCCCTACCAATATGCTGAATTTCAAATTTTTGTAGCTGCCTCATGAGACCTTTTATATTAAATAGCCAGTCTTTTTAAATATCTTTATTGGCTTTCCAAACATTTTGAAACTATCTGACCACCAACATAGCATCTCCTTTTGCAACTATCTTCCTGTATCCAAGTGGAATACATTGTTTTAGGCCAGCATCTAAACTCGCATATTGAGCTTCATTGTTAATTTGTATCTCTTTACTTTCTTGACTTACATAAAAGACTTCTTGATTTTAGCATCCATAATGACAAAACCCAATCCTCCCTTTTTTAGCACTCTTGTAACTACCATCAAAAAACAAGGTAGCATCTGTATCCTTCATCTCCTCATGAATTTGTGGATGTAGAATTAGTTTCGATCTTATAATGGCTATACTTTCAATAGGTTCTTTATAAGTCAAGATATCAGCTAAGCTAGCTCTTATAGTATCCTCCTTCAAACATGTAAATTGAAATTCTTGCAAAGCCAACAGCTACTTAGTAACTCTTGGAGCATTTCCATTAGATTGCAAAACATGTGGAAGCAACTGGGAACTAGTAAGTACTACAAATGGTTTTTGAATCAAGTATTGTTTTCATCTTTTAATTGCATATACGAGCCCCCATACCAACAATTCTTCTTCCATCCAAGCTTTTTTAGTTGCTCCAATGGATTTTCTTATGTAAAACATTGGCCTCTTATAAGACGTCCCCTTTTCCTTCTGCATTAAAATGGCTCTCACTGCATTTTTCCCAACATTGATACTAATGATAAAAGGTTCATCCTAGTTTAGGGACATAAGAACTCGAAAAGTGCTTAACTTTTCTTTAATATGCAAGAATGCATCCTCTTCAACTTGTGTCCAAACTAAAGGATCCCTTTGAGTTTCTTTCTATAAAGGATATACATACTCATCCAGCATATGGAATGATCTTGCTAGATACCTCAATTTTTTAACAAAGCTTATCAATTCTTTTACAGTTTTTGGAGATTCCATAAGAAGTAAAGCCTCAACTTTACTAGGCTCAGGTGAAATACCATTAGTAGACACTTCATGACCCAAGAGTATCACTCTAGTTCTTGCTATTTTACATTTATCAAGGTTCAACTGACCACCATCCTCATCAAATCTGCAAAAAACTCCATCAAGATTTTTAGAGTGTAATGCCCTTGAGCTATACACACAAAATTCATCCATCAATACCTACAAATTTTTCCCAATGAAAGGCACTAATACCCAATTAGCCCATCTTGAAAAGTTTGTGTATTCATTCATCATATCAAAGGGCATCACTCTATAATAGAAGCATCCCCATCAGGTGATGAACATTATTTTCTTCTGATCTTCTTCCGCTATTTTGATTAGGAAATATCCAAAGTATCCATTGCACACACTATAAAATTCATGACCAACCACTTGATACAAGATCTCATCCTGAAACAAAAGAGGATAGTAGTCCCTCTTTGTAGCTGCATTAAGAGGCTTCAAATCAACACATACTCTCCACTTTCCATTCTTCTTTGGTCTGATTACAATAGGAGACACCCACTCTGCATCATCAACATGATAAATAAATTCAGCATCAAGCAACTTCTAAATTTCAGCTTTAAGTACATTTTTATGAATTGTAGCAAGTCTCCTAAGTTTTTGAGCCATTGCTTTATACCCTTCTTTCAATTTAATATGGTGTATAATGCTGTTAGTACCCCTCAGTTGGTGATATTCTGTAGCAAATAGTTTCGGATATTTCTGCAAAATGACTGAATATTCATCTCTTTCATCATTAATCAAGTCATTTCCCAGCATATTCATAAGCTTAGCAGTCCAACATTCATTTCAGGTTGCTGATCACATGTTTCGTGCATGAAGTTTGTACTTCCTGCAGCAATATTTACCACTTTTTCCTCTCTTTTGGAAGCATGGATTGACAACCCAAAGAGGTCAATATCCCTAGAGAGTAGGCTAGCTTCCCATTCTCAATCTTCTTCATCAAGGCTGGAATTTTTTGAATCACTACTTTCATCACCTCCAATATCACTTTCATGTCCATCTTGAATGACTGACCTTGTTTTCATGTCAAAGATTACCCTCTTATGAGCTGGCTTTTCTAGATAGAGTTCCAATTGACCTCTATACCAGTCTTGTCTGGATCTCATGCCAATCAACTACGGTCATCCCAAAAGGAGAGAATATGGCCCAAGTTTTGCAGGTATAACATGGAAATCCAAACATGCTCTTTGGCCTCCAATGTTGATTTCCAAGCTCTCAATGACTCCCAAACATTTCACTTTTGAGTTGTTTGTCATTTTAACTTTAAACTTTCACTTCCCTGCTATTTTAAGATGTATTTGCAGCATTTCTTTTTTAATGATACACAAACTTGCACACCACCATCAACATAAACTTGATCAACTTTCCTTCCATGTATGCATGCATCCATGATAGGTATAATGTCTTTCACATCTGATAGGTATACCACTCTAACATGCCTAGTTTGGTTTTTTCCTTTCTTGGTGCTAACCAAACCATGCCATTGCCTCCTCATAGATGAGTTCATCTGCAGCAGTTGACCATATGTAACATTAGCCTTTTTACCTTTTAAATCTTCAAGCAGGTTGTAAGGAACTTGATTGACTCCCAAAGCAAAGTTCCCCATTTCAATATTCCTTTGTTGACTAGCTTTCCTGCTGGTTTCTGGACCATTTGCAACCTGTTTTCCTTTTTTAATCCTTGATGCCCTTTGAGTTTCAGTTTTAGTATCCCTCTCTCTAACTCTCTTGTTAGCAAAAACATCTGCATTTTTCCCATCATCAGACATGTTGGTTTCAATCAAATTCATACATGATCTACCTTCGTTAGGTCTTCTTTCCAACTGTTGCCTAGTTGGTTCAAGTGTCATTTGTTCTTGTTGAGTTCTAGCATCTTACCTAGCATTCCCTTGTGGCATGGGATACATCTCCCCTCTTGTTCTTCTTGTACAAGGGAAATTAGGAGAAATATGACCTTTCTCCCTCCAATTAAAGCATTCAAAGTATTCCCATCTATGTCTTGGAGGTCCTCTAAATCTAGGTTGCATTTGAGGTTGCCATGCCTGCAATATTCAAATTCAAATTTGCCAATTGTTCCTGAGTTTACTAATCACATCATCATCTAATTTCTTATGGCCCCATGAAGATGCATAGCTTGATGTTCTGCATTTTCTACAACAGTGTCAACTTGAATAGGTGTAAAAATGCATGCACAACAATACCTCTTGATTGATCCGACCTCAATTGTATTTTCATTTTCTTTTATTTTGATATTTTGATTGTATCTTCAAATGTATCAGGGTATTTGATCACAATCTTTTCTCTAATTTTAGGTTTGAGCAATGAAGAAAATTTATCCCTTTTCAAGAACATCACAGGAGGTTGCTCCATACTCTGTGGAATTTCTATCCATTTTGCTTCAAATCTCACAAATAATTTAGACATTTCCTCATTTTCCCCCTAAAACATCATTTTCAAAGATTTCCATAAACTCTCAGGAGTTTTATTGGTTGCAAACCTTGTAAGGAACTCATTTTTAACTTCATTCCAATTTTCCCTTGTCTCTTCATTCAATAAGTTCCACCATAATCTTGCAAAACCTTCAAGTAACATGTTGATCATTCGAAGATTATTTGCATCAATGTCCCTTTGATCTTGGTAAGCCATCCACTCCAATCTCTTGATAAATTGATTAGCATCCTGATTTTTAGTACCAAAGAAGGGTTCATATCCAAAAGCCACCATGCTTGAGTTTGTGTAACCTTACACTTCCCAATTCATAAGATCAACAAGAGATCTTCAACACGGGAGATCCTCAACGGGGGCACCAATCTATGGTAGGTGAATTGGGTAGTCGGCCTCTAGCAATCCCCAAGGCAACACCATAGGATAAAGACCGAGGATCCTCCCTCAACAAAACCCACGAAACAACACCACTAAACACATGATCCAAAATTCTTGATCACTCACTCCTCATTGAGACTTCAATTCAACACTTAAGCATCTTAAACCTTCAAGCTCAAATTTTACCATTCTTAGAGAGAATGTGACGCTGAAACAACCATGGCTACGACTTTGACAACACGAGCTTTCAGATTCACACAACTCCTATTTTTTAGGGATGGCAACTCCACGCAGCAAATTGCCCCCCACAAAGCATGGTTGTCTCAATCAGTGTAAAACCAGTTGTAGATCCTTTTTATTCTTCTTTTCTTAGAGCACACATAAATACAATCCAAATACACATGTAACCAAAGCTCTATATAGTAAATTTTTTTGCCAATTCAATGGCTACAAGCATTTCCTTGTTATAAACATTACATTATTGCATCAAAACAGAGTTTGCACTAATATAGCAATCGAAAATCATGATGACTTTCATGGGAAACCAATTGGTGACGTAGATGCTGCTGAATTCATATGTTTCCTCATAGAGCATAGAAATTGCCTCATGGAGCATTACACAGAACAATTCATAACTTTCTAACTAGATCTTGGATTGTCAAGATTGAAAAAGAAAAGTTGTAGGCCTCTTTCCAATCTATAGTTATTCAAAACAACTCAAAGTCAAATTTCTTGATTTCCCTGAAACAACTCTCCATAGTCTACAGTCCTAAATCTCTACACACTCTATACAACAAACATAACTACTCTGTTTCAAAAGTACACACTTGCAAATGGAAAGACACATTCTTTGACTTCAGATTGTCATTTTAGCATAGTAGCAGATACATCTCAACATATCCTACATTGATGAAGAGTTGCAGGAGCTTCGAACTTTATGAACTCTGATCCATTATTTTCTTGGCTACAAATCCTTTCAAATTTCATGTAACTCAAACCCATGCACTCAACATCTACCCATAACACATATTCCAGGCCATATACCTAGTTTTAGATGTAGAGATCCTTTACTTCCATTCTTCTCTATTGATGGGAAGTCTCACACAATAACTAACAGACATCATTCTCCACATGATGAAGAACAACCCTCTGTTGTCTTTCGCTCAAATCCATGAATCAAAAATGATCTGCATACTCTCTACCCTACGAAGCAGTAGAAGAAAACAATATAAATAATACTCTTATTACCATCATCTGAAAATAGAGAACTCACATCAGCCCATTGACTAGAGCAGTCCTACCATCCTACTCCTCAGCTCCAATAACTTAAGCTTCACCATCTTTTTTCTGACAAATTTTTCTTCTCTTCTGAGCTTTGGATTTATCCCTTCTTCAGCCTGCAAGATTCTTCTTTCACCCCCCCCCTCTCTCTCTCTCTCTCTCTCTCTCTCTCTCTCTCTCTCTCTCTCTCTCTCTCTCTCTCTCTCTCTCGTTTGTTGTGTTGTGTCGAACACTTCTATTGTCTTAATTTTTTTAAAAAACTCATCACATTTTTTCTTTTTTCCTTATTTTTCCAAGGTGCCCTTTGCTTCCCCTTAGTTGTTAGATGGGAAACATGCCCCTTGCCACGTAAAATTCCACTCGGAGACTCAAAATCAAAAGCGAGAACACATTTTTTTCTCGAGGCTCGTACATAAGGAGGATTCCTTGTGTGAGAAGTTGATGGGGATGCCTGTTCTTTTCGGGCATCAAATTGCATGTGTTACTCTACTTGACTACATGTAGCATCATGTCCGCGATCGCTCATTTTCATCCACCAATGTGGGTTCAAAATAAGGTATTCTTAAAATATCATTTTTTACATATAGAAGGGTGTAGTATAAAGGGATTATTTACAGATTGAATAGAAAAGGGTTATATTTTATTCAAGAAAAATTTATGGATAAGGATATTTATAAATAGGCCTTGAATGCATGTGATGTAGAGGATATACATATAGTAGCTTCCCTGAGTACATTAATAAGGTTAGTAAAGAGGGGAGAGTTTAAATGAAGCCGGATTATTCAAGGTTTAAGACTTTTGTAGCCCCTATACATTAGTATTCACACTATTAGGGTATAAAACCTAAAGATGTCCCTCTTGATACATTTCTTGAACCAAGAACAAAACTTAGATATACATCTACAATCATGCTTAAACAACCTTTCAAAAGATTCACCTCCAAAATCATATTGATTACACAAAAAATAAGTAGGAGTTTTATTGCTTCTTTGAACATGCTCTCTCTATAAACTTTCTAGTATCTTAAATGGCAAAGAGAGAGTGGGGAGTTCACTAAAAATATATATAAACATATAATGTGGGTTCAAAACAATGTTTTTTTAAAATACATTTTTTACATATTGAAGGGTGCATATAAAATTATTATTCATATATTGAATATAAAAGGGGTGTGTTTTATTTAGGGAAAATTCACAAATAAGTTTTTTTAAAAATAGGCCTTGAATGCATGTGATATAGAAGACTTGTATATATTAAATCCCCTAAGATGTTAAATGATCATTTATACACAATCCATGAAATTTTCATGTGTTTCCTCATGTGATAATAAGTGCTCTTAGTGCAGATTAAAGAATCAAGGAATCAAGGAGCTATTGTTGGAAAAACTATTCCTATAGCCACAGATCTAAAACTAGGAGCTCCTGTCTTTTACTTTTTCTCTTCTTGTGCTTTTAATGTGCATTATTTTCATGAGTGAACTACATATGTTAAAAAAGATTGCACACAATAACATGGTTTGAGACAACAAAAGATTGAATGGAAATATAGAAGAAAAGTTGTAAAGGAACCAAAATGAACCAAATGCTTTAAAAGAATGTTCTTGACTTATATATTCATAAGAAGAAAAATCTAATTGAAGCCATATTAGACTTAACTTGCTAAAATGTTTTCATAAAGTATATAGAGATAGCACTACAAGTTGCCATATTCGAGCTACCTTCATAAAGGATGAATGAGAGAACTTAAAACTACAAGATAGGTCCCAAATTAGGTTTAATAAGTTTAGTTTTTTATAGTAGATAATGAGTATTTTATATCACTATCTATAAGACAATGGTGATCCACAAGAAATTTTGTAACTTCTTTGAACACCTCTAAAACATATTCTCATATTTAATTCAAAAACCATACATATATAATGGTTGGGACAGTTGCATATCCAACATATCAAGATTAGTAACATCAATATCTATGGAATCTCGTATTTATTGAGCCAAAATACTTATGACTCCCTGGGTTGAAATCACATCATCTTCATATGCCATCCTAGTCTCTCTCCTTGCACCTTATACTTTCTCGTGGACACGGTTGCATGTGTTGATGTTCTCTAGGATGCTAGTGTAAAAGAGTGGGATAGATAGATAAGATACAAGGGGTTAGGTCCATGAGAATATCTAGTTATACCAATGAAGTATTTAAGGTGTTGAGAGACTCAATTAGGACGTCAATTATTATCAATAATCAAGTCTCTCTTTACCTTCTTTTCATCTTTCATGGCTTCCCTTCTCTTTCTCTCTCTTTTGTGAGTCTTTCTCTCTTCTTCTCTCTCTCTTTGTCTCTCCTTCTCTCTTTGCTCTATAGTCTTCCTCCTTCTCTCTCCTCTCCCCTATGTCTCCTTCATTATAGTTGGTAAGAGAGTTGTGTGCTTTGATCATTTATCTCTCCTTTCACATCTACTTTTCCCTTTTTCACACTAGTGAAAACCCCAATGACTTTAGGTAGATAAGAGTACTCAAGCAAGAGGACAACCTTTTTTGAAGGGCATATAGGAGCAATGGTAGGAGTTGGAGGTCTATTTAGAGGTAAGCATGCCAACTTAGTAATTTATCTATAAATATGGTAATGTAAATTTACCATTATCAACCTTAGTTTTCATGCCAAACATATAATTTACTATTAGTAGAGAGGTAGTGTCCAACTAGTGTTATATATGTTTAAGTTAAGCCAAAGCATACTAATCTATTATGCTTATGTATTGATCAATCTAGAAAGTTGATAATATAGATTCAATTAGTCATAATGTATTCATCAACCCAACTAGTGTTGTTGCTATTGTTAGTGTCAAATTTGGTGTTGGGACAAATAAGCTAATATTCTTCTGTATTTATCCATCATTACAGCATTGCTTATGGATCTCTCCTCTTATAACGAGGAACAACTTGCAATTAGTATTAGATATGTATATGTGTGTACAGCACATGTGTCCAATAGGGTTGTCCTCTTTGTCTACATGGAGAGGCCCAATCACTGCATTTGGGAGGAGTCATTGAGGAGCCAATTTAGTACCCACAAAGCTAAATACCACATGCCAAAAGTTACTAATGAATTTGGTGTCCCTATCACAATCACATGTAGTAATCCAAGTAATCTAAAGATCTACTTCTTGAATTAAATAGTCCCTTATCAAGCAATCAATTGGGTCTTGATAGGAATAAAATGGGCTACCTTAGTGAGTCTCTTCACTATACATAAATATTATTTCAACCCTTTGTGTTAGTCAAGGAGTGAGTAATGAAATCCATGGTAATATGTGTCCATTTGTATTCAATCACCTAGCTTATGGGTACTATCAATATGGAATTGGATACCTATTCTTCATTGTGATCTTGTTTAGATCCATGTAGTCAATCCACATTCTGAAGGATTCTTCTTTCTTGTTCACTAACAAGACCAAGATGCAAAAGGTGAAGAACTAGGCTCTATGAACCCCACATGTAAAAGCTCTTTGATTTCCTTGGCTACTTTTTCATGCTCACATTCAGACAAGACCAAGAAGCATAAGGCGAAGAACTAGGCTCTATGAGCCCCACATTTAAAAGCTCTTTAATTTTCTTCGCTACTTTTTCATGCTCACATTTAGACAATCTACAGGGTGGCTTATTGACTATCTTTGAATGAGGCTCCAAATCTATAAGGTGATCCACCACTCTCTTAGGAGTTAATGAAGTAGACACTTCAAATAAGTTCTTATACTCCTCAAGGAGAGCTTTCAAAGCTAGATGCTTAGTTGAATTCTTGGACTAATCCTAGACTACCTCTTTATTCATGTGTAAAACAAAAATTTGGAGATTACCATTCGTACTCCTTCTTGAGTTATTTAATGGTGATAAGCTAAAAATCAAATTTATTAGGGATTCCTTGTAGATGGATAAGTTTCCTATAAATGGAAGACTCCATGTACAACTACAAAAGATCCATAGTAATTTTTCTTAGAGTCATCAAGCACACTTGTAAACCTTAAAGATAATATTTCATCTTAGGTAAAATATTTGTAATATTTTTAAAGATTCCCTAAAAACTATAAAATATTCATATTAATATTCAAAATTACACTTTTTGAGTCAATATTTTAAAAAAATGATACAAAAATGAACAATTTTTTTGAATAATATCATACTTAATTTTTCATCTTGAAAAGTACCTAGATTTTGAAATAAAAATAAAAAGAGGACCATAACAGAAATAAAAAAATTTAATCTATCATGTAAACTTACTATTCACTAAAACTCTATATACATATGCTAGCGAGATTTTAAAGTATTACTAAATTTATACTAATTGAGAAAATGATAGATATTTCAATAAGAAGAGATAAAAGAAAACATTAAAAAATTTCATTATTGTAAGTTGTCCAGTCTTCTTCATCTTCCTATTGTGTTGCACCATTAGTATCAGTAGCTTCTTTCCATGCATATTGTGAACTAGATGATGCATCCTCTTCTCTATTATCAACAATAGCATTGATTTCATCTAAATGTAGGCATTTCTTTTCCAAGTTTTCAACTCTACTTGTAGTACATCTTGTTTTCACAAACTCATCACAATCATCATCATCATCATTATCTTTCTGCAAACCATGAACTTTCTCTTCGAGAATTGCAATGGTTGATTTTCTAAGATGTCCAATTGTTGTAAGGGAGAAATCATATACTAATATATCCACAACCATGAACTTTCTCTTCGAGAATTGCAATGGTTGAGTTTCTAATATGTCCAATTGTCGTAAGGGAGAAATCATATCCTAATATATCCACCTTATCAAGTTTCAATACTCTCGTGCATCAACTTAGCTTTCGCATTTTTTAATTGTAGTATTTCTTGTAGACTTCATGGCTAGCGTATATTTACTTGCAAGTGTATCCTTATGCTTTGTTTGAAGCCGCCATACTTCTATGGAGCATATCTTACTTAAAGTGTCATCCTTCTTAACTTCCAAAACTTTTGCTATTTGAAATGGATGACTCATCTCATCATCCTCAACCATTGTTGCCACAAGTAAGCCTATCTTAATATCATTAGTATCATTCTACCATATTTATTGTAGCTTCTCAATTTTTGTTCTTAATCTTCTACTACCAATATACATTTCTCCCTCCTTATAATTTAAGATCTTCGGATCTCCTTTGACATTTGAACATTGTTCCTTGCAAGAGGATTTGTAGTACTCAAACTTTTAGGGCATGCAAAAGGTTTTTTTAGATGCCAATCATCATTTTGTATTTTTGTAACAATATTTTCTCTTGTTGTTGGAAAAAATTGTCCTAGCAAGTCACATCCTATATTCATGCATACTTTCTTGCTTTTTCAATTAACTACCTTGATTCTTGTATACATTTGGCATGGACCATCTCTCATCCCTTGTTGGAATTCAAGGGTTCTTGTTCGGCTACAAGCATTGTAGTATATTGGATATATCTCAAGAACTTAAGTCCCCTTGAAAGCAACCACTCCTTATTTATTGAAAGAGAATTGCTTTCCATATAGATGTATTCTAGCACCTTCCTTTTTCCTCTTGATTAAAAATGCAAGTTGGAAGCAAAGGTCATTTAACTTGTGCAAAGGTTTTACATTTTTATCCTTTGAGCCATATGTAGAAAGCTTGAAGTCATATGTTTCTCTTAGTTGCATGACAACTGGTTTTGGTGTATAAGCATCCTATACGATACACATCATTTCATGGAAGCTAAAAGCATTGTGTCAAGATAGTCACTTAGTAAATGTGCTGAATATTTGATTTATATGATCATGTGTATGACCCACCATTAAAAATTCTACTTTTACATTTTGAAATACCCCCATGTGTACAAGCATATTGAGGTATCCCAAAACTATCCGATTTTTTTTCTCTTGTTATGTCATTCAATTGCAAATAAGGAACATGTGGTAAAGTACCTCCCAATTAGAGAGTATAATGTTCAAAATTATGCTCATAAGGTTAGGATCATTATGAACATTTGGATAGTTAAATAATAATATAGGATGCACTACAAGGATTGTAACGTATAGCGATGACGGGTAGCGACGCAGGAATAGTGGCGTCGCTATTTGCGTCACTATCTGTGTCCCACAGGAAAAGAAAACAGGCCGAAACCCGAGCGCGGTTCATTTCGCGCATTTTCGTCGAATGTTTCGAGAGGGAGAGCGAGAGAGAGAACGACCATCTTGCATAGGGTGAGAGAGGGAGAGGAAGAAGGCTTGCCGCCGCCGCCGCCGCCATTCGCAAAGGAGAGGAGAAGCCTTCATTGCAAAGAGGAGCCACCAAACCCTCGCCATATCTCATCGGCGAGTCAATTCTCTCCTTCTTTTCCTTGTTTAGGGTTTAATTCTCTCCTTCTTTTGCTTGTTTAGGAGAGGAAATGAGAGAGAAAGAGAGGGAGAGGGAGAGGGAGAGGGAGAGGGAGAGAAAGAGGGAGAGGGAGGGAGAGAAAGAGAAAGAGAGGGGAAGAGAAAGAGAAAGAGAAAGAGAGGGAGAGGGAGAGGGAGAGGGAGGGGAGAGGAAATGAGAGAGGGAGAGAAAGAGAAAGAGAGGGAGAGGGAGAGGGATGGGGAGGAAATGAGAGAGGGAGAGGGAGGGAGAGTGCATTCTCTCTCTCTCTTTTACTTTTTCTTATATAATTTGTGTATATATATTGAGACAGGGAGAGGAAATGAGAGAGAAAGAGAGGGAGAGGGAGAGGGAGGTGGAGGGAGGGAGAGGGAAAGGGAGGAAATGGAAGAGGGAGGGGGATGAAATGAGAGAATGAGAGGGAGGGAGAGTGTATTCTCTCTCATATTTATTTATTTTTTGTATAATTTGTATATAATGAGAGAGGGAGAAGAAATGAGGGAGAGGGAGAGGGAGAGGGAGAAAGAGAGGGAAATGAAAGAGAGAGAGAGGGAGGAAATGAGAGAGGGAGACGTAGAGGGAATGAGAGAGGGAGAGGGAGGAAGAGAGAGAGGAAATGAGAGAGGGAGAGAGAAAGGGAAAGAGAAAGAGAGGGAGAGGGAGAGGGAGGGGGAGGAAATGAGAGAGGGAGAGAGAGAAAGAGAGGGACAGAAAGAGAAAGAGAAAGAGAAAGAGAAAGAGAAAGAGAAAGAGAGGGAGAGGGAGAGGGAGAGGGAGAGGGAGAGGGATGGGGAGGAAATGAGAGAGGGAGAGGAGGGAGAGTGCATTCTCTCTCTCTTTTACTTTTGCTTATATGATTTGTGTATATATATTGAGAGAGGGAGAGTAAATGAGAGAGAAAGAGAGGGAGGAAATGGGAGAGGGAGAGAGAGAGAGAGAGAGAAAGAAAGGGAGAGGGAGAGGGAGAGGGAGAGGGAGGAAATGGAAGAGGGAGGGGGATGAAATGAGAGAATGAGAGGAAGGGAGAGTGTATTCTCTCTCGTTTTTATTTATTTTTTGTATAATTTGTATATAATGAGAGAGGGAAAAAAATAATAGGAGAGGGAGAGGGAGGGGGAGAGGAAATGAGAGAGGGAGGGGGGGATGAGAGAGAGAAAATGAGAGAGGGAGAGGGAGAGGGAATGAAAAAGGGAGAGGGAGAGGGGGGAGAGACAAAAACATAATAGGGAAAGGAGAGAGGGAGAGGGAGGGAGAAGAAATGAGAGAAGGAGAGAAAGAGAGCAAAAGGAAAATGAGAGAGGGAGAGGAGAGAGAAAAAAAGAGAGAATGAGAGGAGAGAGAAAAAGGGATAAGATGTGGGCCATAATAGGCAAATAGAGAAAGAGAGGGTGTGGGTGAGGGTGAGGGTGAGGGCGAGGGAGGGAGAGGAAATGAGAGAGGGAGAGGAAGAGAGAAAAGGAAATGAGAGAGGGAGAGGAGAGAAAAGGATATGAGAGAGGGAGAGAAAGAAATAAAGGGAAATGAGATAGGGAGAGGAGAGGGAAAAAATGAGAGAGGGAGAGGAGAGAGAAAAAGAGAAAAAAATATTAAATCTAATAGAGAAAGAGAAAAAGAGAGGGTCGGGGTGAGAAAGGGACATGAAATGAGAGAGGGAGAGAAAGAGAGAAAGGTAAATGAGAGAGGGATAGGAGAGAGAAAAAATGAGAGAGAGAGGAGAGAGAAAAAATAGAGAAAATTCATTAAACCTAATAGGAAAAGAGAGAAAGAGAGGGTGAGGGCGAGGGAGGGAGAGGAAATGAGAGAGGGAGAGGAGAGAGAAAAAGGGAATGAGAGAGAGAGATGAGAGAAAAAAGAATGAGAGAGGGAAAGGGAGGGAGAGGAATGAGAGAGAGAGGAGAGAGAAAAAGAGAGAGGGAGGGAGACGAATGAGAGGGAGAGGAGAGAGAAAAGGAAATGAGAGAGAGAGAGAGGGCAAACTAGGAGCTGTCTCGGTCTGAGAGAGAGGGCGCTTGAATGTGGCAAATAGACCTGGATGTATGCAATACTAACTACACTTCACTCGTTTGATTACAACCTTGTTCAACATCAATAGCTTCAGCTTCATAAAAGAAACAAATCTGATTTATAAACTAGCTGCTAAAAAACTAAAGTCCTTCACGTCCCTTCTTGCTATTTCAGAAAGAGATACTCTACAAGTTATCCGTTGATCAGTACTGTATAAGAAGCACCAAGATTATTTGTATGCTGAAAGACTGTATAAGTTGTCACTTGATACTATATGCTAGGTTATAGAAAAAGAGAGAGATGGAAGGAGAGGATAATAATCTAAGAAAAGAAAAGAATGATAACAAAAACAAATTGTTTGTTGTAACGTAGACAAAATGGAAAACGAAGAAGGTCGTGTTGTTCAAGGTCGCAAGGCATATCTTAATCAGCGTGTCCCATGTCCTTGCTCTCAATGCAAGCTGGCAATTAGACGAAAACGCCGATTGTCTATAGAACACGTACAACAATTTGGCGAGTTTCAATCTAAGATCATTGATCAGGCGATTGCGGATATTTAGCAAATGATAATTTGAAGTTAATATTAATCATACATTGTACTCGCAAGCTAATTGAATACCATATACAATAAGATTGAGTCTCGCTCGAAAGTTTTCTATCATAGGGAGGTGATGTCTCGTCCCAAGGGGGAGTGCACCCTTTGCGGCCAATTAGAAGAGTACGTGGGCATGCGATGGATGGAGTGTAGGATCCAATCCACCACTCGCAAGGCCAATCTATACCGTCAATACCAGAGGAGACAGGCAACCTTCCAGACCTACCTACAATCTTGGAGCCTGAGATGGAGGCAATGATTGATGCATTGATTCCCATGGATGTCGAGACTTCTGATCCACTTATAGAAGAAGCATCCATACCATTATATGATGGATGCTGAGTATCTCAACTGAAGACATTGCTTGCACTCTTAAGTGTGCAAGCGAAATACTGGTGGAGCAATACGAGTGTGACTGAGTTGTTCAGGTACCTTGTACATACGCTTCATTGAAAAAAAAAATCGGCATTATTATTACAAGCATTTGTGCTTTTTCAAGGTGTTTTATGATTTTTTTTAGGTTATTGAAATATCATATATTACCACCTGCAAATACCATGCCTGAGTCTCATGATGATACACGACATGTTTTACGGAAGCTTGGCATGAACTACAATAACATCCATGCATGTATCAACGATTGCATACTATTTTGAGGAGAATACAAGACTATGGAGACATGTCCAAAGTGTGGTGCTCAGAGGTATCGATAGTAGTTGCAAGGGCAAACCATCCCTCAAAAAGTTCTCAAACACTTTTCTCTTATCCCTCGCATAAACCACATGTTTCGTACGTCCAGCATGGCGAGCTTGAAAACAGGGCATGCACAAAATAGGTCCGCTGATGGAGTTCAACAAATATCAGTGGATTCACATGCATGGAGCCACATTGACTCTACCTTCCCAGGCTTTTGTTAGAAGCCAAGCTCTCTTCAATTCGTCTTTATGAGTGATCAACATCTGTGACAGCTAGTGTGTGTGTACAACTATCTCCATGTGACTACATTGAACAAGTCGGGTGTGTGTTAGTCAGTGACCTGACTAGAGTTAGTCAGTTAGGTCTACACCTAGTCTAGTTTACTTTTACATTGTATTGTGTGCTTCTCAGTTAGTTCTTGAATAATGAAGAAAACACAATGAGAGCCTGAAGGTTCATGGATATGGAGTATTCCTTGTCTCTCTCTCCCATCTCTGAACATGGTATCAGAGCAGGACTCGGTGGACTTCTTGGAGCAGGAGGGAGTCAAGAAGACTTGAAGAAGCTGAAGAACAAGGTTTTTTGAAAAGAAAACAAGCTACCATTACTCTGTCAAGGTATCCATTTGCTCATTTGGACTCTATGCTTTATCACAGTGGTTGAGGCCTTTCTAGGAGCCTTGGTGGGCATCTTTGAGCATATGTAAGTGCTCATTGAGCCTCATGATGAGGAGGACCAACTGTCAAACCAGATTTGGAAATCAGCGTGACTGCGCCTGCTGGACTGTTGATCACAGATCTCTGCAAACTATCAACTACATCATTTACTAAGTGATATGGAGCTTGTCTACACCTTCTGAAGGTACTTGAAGACTATAAGAAGCCATTGCTTGTGGTGGAGCTCTATTATGAGTTGGGAATAGAGTACACAGATCTATGAAATAGTCTTGAACTATTGGGAAAGTGAAAGGATAGCTTGCATTTGATTATCATTGAGCTACAGACATTTGCTTGGCGGCCGTATGTATATGTTCTCATGTGTTGGAGTTGGTTTTTTATGACTAAAATATTCAGATCTGGGAATATTTCAATGGCTGAAAACTGTCATACATAGTGAATAGCAAGCATTGTGTCTTGCTGAAGCAATACATGTCACTTTGGAGCTTCTATCACCTATATGAACTGATATATGCATGCTTAATGTATGGAGGATTGTGGAAAGCATTAGATGCTCCTGAATACTCAAATTTGGACCTGAAATAATTGCCTTGACAATGCTTGGGCTGGTTATGAACAGTCATGGTTATGAACAGTTATGTATTCCTTGACAGTGATTAATGAAGACAAGTTGTCTATGCCTACTCAAATGCTCATGTATTGAGCCTATCACTTCAAAGTGAATGTATGACATGTCATGAAAATTTTTGGAGCTGAAATACATCTTGGTTACTAGAGTATTGGTTGTTTGTAATCTGTGAGCAGATTTATGTCACTTGTATTTGCTGGATATGCACTACTTTGTGCTTGAATGGTTATGTTTGGACTACCACATGTACTAGTAGATACTCTGGAGTTTTTGGGACATGTATGACATGTATACACATTGATTTTGGCCTTGAAATTGCTGCTGGTTACTCATAGTCTATAGTTTTCAGACTACATCTTTCGTCCCTGGTAGTGAGGTTGCAAGAGTTTAAACTGAAGCAAATACATAGCATATCTATTGACTATTTTACCTACGGGTTAGATCTTTTTTTTTTTGGACTATTTTGGGTTATCAGTGGGCTGAAATACCCAGTTTTTTACTGCAATTAGTTGCAAAAAAAACTATCATAAACTGTTGTGGACTGAACTTGGTCAGTCATACTTATTGGTTTGCAGGTAGTTAAACATCTGACATACAGTCTATTGCATCATGGCTAATGCACATGGGACTGATAATATCACTCAGATAGTTGGAGAGAAGTTAGACAACAAGAAATTTGCATTATGGAAATTCAGAATGAATAACTTTCTAGTTAGCAGGGGTTATTGGGATCTATGTACAGGAGATGAGGCTGCTCTTGAGTTGCCTACAATGAATCCAACTAATGAACATAAAAGAGCTCATAGGCTATGGAATGAGATAGCATGCAGGGTGTTGCATTGGTTTTCTCTATGTATATCTGATGCTATGGTAATTCAAATCATTGGATGTGAGACTCCAAAGGATGCTTGGAACATACTGATGAAAAATTATGGAACCATGACACATGTATGAAAGATCCAGTTGAAACAACAGTTCAACAACATGTCTAGGAATGGCAAGAGCATCCAGGTGTATACCACAAAGATTAAGACCATAGCTGATCAACTTGCTACCATTGACTCAAGTGTATCAGAAGATGATATGATTGCTATTGCCTTGAATGGATTAGGGAAAGAGTACAAAGCTTTTGACACAACTATTTTTGTTAGAGAAGAGCCTCCTACCTAGGAAGAGCTAGTTGCTTTGTTGCTGCATGAGGAGGTCAAACTTGGTTTGAATACAGGTTACAGTGCATCTCAGAGTAGAGACACTGTGTTATACTCTAGCCAGCATGGTAGAGGATTTAGAGGTCGTGGTGACACTCGTAATGCTTATGGACAGCAACAGCAGCATGGTAATTGGCATGGTGCAAATACACACGGCCAGCGTGGATTTGGCGGGTTTAGAGGCAGGGAAAATCACCCCGTGGTAGAGGTGGTGGATCCGGTTCATGGCAGTCATCTGATCAGTCCAACAGGGACAAGGATTGCCATTATTGCGACAAGTATGGGCACATTGCAAAAGACTATTACAAGAAGCAAGGAGATATGAAGGCAAAGGGCAGACAACATGGGCACTATGCATCTTCCAGTGGTGCTCATGATGAGCAAGTTGATAGACTCTTTGCCATGCAGCATGTATCCAAAAATGCATCGAGACATAATAGAGATGATAGATGGTACATTGACTTTGGAGCATCAAACAACATGACACTGCATGGAGAGTGGTTTGATGAGATGGTTGCAGGTACACATGGTCATGTATGTACTGGGGATGACACCCAACATGACATAAAGCATAAAGAGATTGTTCCTCTCATGATGCTTGATGGCAAGAAGAAAGGCCTGCATGATGTATTACATGTACCGACCATAACAAAGAATCTTTTGTCTGTGGGTCAAATGGCAGAACAAAATTTGCAAATGATATTTAACAAAGATGGATGTTTCATTGAGGAGTATGGAAATGGCTGCAAGTTAATTGCCAAGGGTAGAAGGGATGGCAGGATGTTCACATTGGATGCGACCATTCTGAGACTTAAGGTAGCCATGTTTGCTCATGATGAGAGTGCCATTCGGGATGTAGAGATTTGGCACAAGTAGATTGGAAATATCAATGTACAAAAGCTGAAATCTATGCAGCAGAAGGAATTAGTACTTGGATTACCCTAATTCAAGTATAATGACTTTGGTCATGTATGCTCTGCATGTCAGTTTGGGAAGCAGGCACGGTTTCCTTTTATGAGACATGTAAAAAACAACACTAGGCCTTTACAATTGGTGCACTCTGATGTCTCGGGTCCTTCACATAATGCTTCTTTTGGAGGTGCACATTATTATGTATCATTTGTTGATGATTTCAGCAGGTACACTCAGCTTTATATTTTGAAGTATAAAGATTATGTGTTTGATGCATTCAAAGACTTCAAGAAGCATGCAGAAAATGAGGTGGGCTACTACATATCCTATTTGAGATCAGATGGAGGAGGTGAATATGTCTCTAATTACTTTGACAGATATCTTGCTAAATATGGGATCAGAAGACAGCTCACATGTAGCTATACACTGCAACAAAACAGTGTTGCAGAGAGGAAAAATAGGGTCCTGATGGAATCAGCTAGAGCTATGCTGAATGAGAAATGTCTGCCAAATGGTTATTGGGCTGAAGCAGTGATGACTGCTGTCTATGTGCTGAATCGAACCCCTACAGTAGGGATTCATGATGTTACTCCATATGAGAGGCTATATAGTCATAAACCTGATATTTCGCACTTGAAGGTATTTGGTAGCATTGCATATGTGCATATACCAGATGAGAAGAGGAAGAAACTAGACCCTAAGGCAGTGAAGAGTGTGTTTGTGGGATATGCACAAGAACGGAAAGCTTATAGGTGTTATGTACCTTCTATGCATGAGACACTCATAAGCAGAGATGTGGTATTTGATGAGTTAGCATCCTGGTATGGGAATCCTATTGCAGTGCCTACTGATGCCTAACCCAGTATGAGTCGTGCTGAAAGTTTCTCGAATCCTCCTAGCCATTATCCCACTGCAATGATTCTCGCTAGGAAGAATGCCCATGTTGTAGCAATTCCACCCAGGAGGTAATGAGCCACCCCTACAGCTCGTCCTTGCAGAGAGTACTTCCATGAGTGGTCAAACAGGTGATATATCATCTACAGTGAGTCCTTGGACAGGACAATTGCACAGTCACACTACTGCATCCACTGAACGGATATGTCAGTGAGGGGGAGAACATATAAGGGAAAAGAAAATATTTTTAAAGATGTAACAGGTCCACTCACTGCATGTTATGACTCATCTTCCAGTGACAACTTAGACAGTGAATTTGGGATTCTGTATGTTATGACACCAGGTGCTAGGCAGAGTCATTATGTGCCGCCTCATGAGAGGCAAGCTCACAGTGAGCCACAGCTTAAGAGATCAGAGAGGGTCAGACGGCCTATTGATAGGTACACTTACATTGGATATTCAACCCGTCATTATGCTTATATGACGAAAGCAACAGGTTTTAGAGAACCAAGTAAGTTTGATGAGGCAATTGTGTAGACGAGGATTGGCGTGCTACTATGGATGAGGAATATTCAGCTCTGGCTGAAAATGGCACATGGGATTTGGTACAATTGCCTGAGGGCAAAACACCTATTGGCTGCAAGTGGGTGTATAAGGTAAAATGTAAATCAGATTGATCATTGGAAAGATACAAGGCGAGGCTGGTTGCAAAAGGGTATGCGCAGCAGTATGGTCTTAATTATGAGGAGACTTTCAACCCTGTAGCAAAGATGGCTACAGCTAGAGCTGCGATTGCTTTGGCAGCAGAGCTAGAGGTTGGAAACTATGGTAGATGGACGTAAAGAATGCCTTTCTGAATGGAGAGTTATAGGTTTACATGGAAGAGCCTGAAGGCTATGTGTATCTAGAATTTCCAGTACATGTATGCCGGCTGAAAAATGCATTATATGGGCTGAAATAGGCACCCAGAGCATGGAATGCTTGCATCAGCAGTTATTTGCAGCAACATGGTTTCCGATTGGGTGATGCAGATCATAGTTTGTTTGTGAAGAAGACAGATCGTGGCTATGTATTCCTAGTTGTCTATGTTGATGACTTGATCATTATAGGAGATAATGAAAGCAGGATTGCTGAAGTAAAGACATGTTTACAGGCTAATTTTAAGGTCAAGGACCTAGGAGAGCTAAAATATTTTTTGGGGATTGAGGTTGTCTCTACACCTCAACGCAGTTGGCTGCTACAGAAGCAGTATGCTCATGACATGTTACAAAAATATGGTATGGTTGATTGCAAGCCTATGGATGCGCATTTAGAGTAGAATGTCAAGCTGTAGATTGATGTTGGAATAGAGATTGAGAATGTTACCATGTACAGACAGATGGTAGGCAGCTTAATCTATCTCACAATCACTAGACCTGACATGAGTTATGCTGTGGGGCTGATCAGTCAGTTCATGCAGAAGCCTCGCAAACCACACTTGGATGCAGTGAGGAGAATTCTGAGATATGTAAAGAGTACCATAGATCATGGGCTATTTTATGCATATGGAAAACCCCTTGACTTGATGGAGTATATTGATGCTGACTGGGCTGGTTGCACTTATGACAGGAGGTCAACCATCAACTATGCATTTGGATTGGGTAGTAGCATGATTAGTTGGCAGAGTAAGAAATAGCCTATAGTTGCACTATCCAGTACAGAAGTAGAGTATCCTGGTGCGGCCTTAGCAGCCTGTGAAGCTATGTGGTTATAGAAGTTGCTGAATGACTTGGGAGTACACTTGGATAGCAAAGTAAGGCTGTACTATGACAATTTAAGCAGTGTCATGTTAGCAAGCAATCTTGTTTATCATGCAAGATGGAAACACATTGAGGTTTACTACCATTTCATCAGGGAAATGGTTTTAGCAGATCAGATTGACTTGGAGCATGTGAAGACTGAAGACCAGGTAGTAGACATCTTTACCAAATCACTTGGTAAAGATAAGTTCATTCACTTTAGACAACTACTTGGAGTGATGCAGACGATTTGAGTTTTGTTTTGAGCTTGAGGGGGAGTGTTAGAAGTGAAGCTCACTTTAGTTTTTCTTTATGAGTGACCGACATCTGTGCCAGCTAGTGTTTGTGTACAGTTGTCTCCATGTGACTACATTGAATAAGTACGGTGTGTGTTAGTCAGTGACCTGACTAAAGTTAGTCAGTTAGGTCTACACCTAGTCTAGTTTACTTTTACATTGTATTGTGTGCTTCTCAGTTAGTTCTTGAATAATGAAGAAAACACAATGAGAGCCTGAAGGCTCATGGATATGGAGTATTCCCTTTCTCTCTCTCCCATCTTTGAACAGCTTTGCCCAAGAACCAAGGAATCTTCAGCTCGATCTTGCAATGATGGCGCAAACCCATTCCGTATGCGCTCAACTTCTTACAATGTGTGGCCTATAGTTCTTGTCAACTACAATATCCCTCCATGTCTTTCTATGAAGAAAGGACATCTCATCCTTAGCTTGCTCATCCTCAGCCGCTACAAAGTCAAAAATATGGATGTGTATCTTCGTCCATTAGTCGATGAGCTTAAGATTTTGTGGGAGGAGGGGGTCACTGTGCAAGATATGAGCAGGTGCGATGGTCAGCGGTCAATCAATATTCGAGCCATTCTCATGTGGACGATGCATGACTTTCCATGATTCGGAGAGTGATCAGGTGAGCAGGCCTCCATTCTCGCTGGTAATATCTATATTTTATGTCGTTCAAGCAAGTATTCACCAGGTCGTGGTGTTGGAACAGGTCTGGTTACCTCAGGTTATCACGCATGTCCATTGTGCAGGCCACAGTTAGACTCCCGAAGGTCAGGAACCATAAAAAAGATGGTATATCAAGGACACGCTACTTTCTTGCCAGAGGATCTTGAACTCAGGGAAGGTTTCCTTGGACGACCTCCAACACGTATGAACGCCGCAAGCTGGTACGAGCTGAAAATGGTCCATGCGGAATCACATCCAAATGGAATGCGACGATTCTCAGTTTTCTATGAGTTGCCATATTGGACCCACTTACAGGTCAACCACTTGTTGGATCCCATGCATATTTTCAACAATGTGGGCGGCTTGTTATGGGACCACATCACAGGAAAGAGAGACACTATAGGGGCACGAATGGATTTGAAGGAGGTAGGTAAGATGGAGGTGCTTTGGCCGCAATCGAGTGCTAATGGTCGCGTGCAGCTTCCTCGCGCTCCTTGGGTTTTGTCCACTAAAGAAGAGTGCATTGTGAAGCAAATAATCAAGTCTATCCGCACTCCGATGGGTATGATGCGTTCTCTCAGGTCCACATTTTCTAAAGATGACCAATTATCAGGGCTAAAATCCCATGACTCGCATAAGATATGTCAGGTTTGTGCTACAAATGGATTGTAATTAGCGTGGGCATTTTGCTATTTGGAATGTAGTCATTATTCATAATGCTTTCTCATTTGTGGAACCTTGTACTACCGATTGCGATTGCAAGATGTCTTACTCCAGAAATACACGGGGCCATTTACAGGTTGTCGACTTTGGTGCAATGGATCTCACAGAAGGAGATTAAGACGTCCTCTATTGAATCCACGACGTGGGGAGCAGTGGAGACGGTCTGTCTCTTTGAGAAATACCTGCCCATCAGCATGCTCCAATATAAATCCACCTTCTTGTGTATCTTGTAGATGAAGTGGAGATTGCTGGACCTGTCCATACGCAATGGATGTTCTTCTTGGAGTGCTTCATGAAAACCCTGAAAGGCTTTGTGCAACAACGAGCTTGGCCATAAGGTAGCATGGCTGAAAGTTGGTTGGTGTCTGAGGTGCTAGTGCATATTTCACAATGGCTACCAACGGTGGAACCAGACAATGAAATGCTATTGTCGCTGAAGGACGATGATAGACTGAATAGAGATGTGGTGGTTGAAAATGGGGTAGAAAAAAGAATGGATTCCTCAATGGAAGAGAAGATGAATTGCTTTTGTATGTTGCAACATGTCTCTGTGGAGACGTGGCTCGCTAAGTACCAGATCGCTAGGCAAGATCGAGAGGAAGCGCGAGCTGAATTCCAACGTAGTACGCATCATCAACCGATTCGATATCCCGAAGGCATGGAGGAGATGCCATGATTTATGTCAACGCGATGGTTGCATGGAGCTTTGACCACAGCGTCTCGCGAAGGGACAGCGGTCTCAATGGAGGAGTGCGAATTCTTGAGGGGATGCAGTCCAAAGGTGATGAGGGGTTTAGAATCTGTCATATCTAAATTTTATATGTGACATCTAATTTTAGTGTTTCAATGTACAGTACAAAATATATAGTGCATCGTGGTCGTGCGGACGACATTTTCGCATGGAGCGTATTGAAAAAATGCACTCCACAATGGATTGTGATATCATGGCAAGGTTCGAGCAAGAGAGCTGACGACGAGCAATGGATCCAAACACGGTTGTGGATGAGATGGAGTATTTTGGAAACTTGCAAAGTATTCTTACAGTGGATTACCGTAGCTTCTCCATGATACTATTCGATGTGCAATGGTTCAAAGTGGTACTTGGAGGAGCTGGAGCAACAGTTCAATGAGGTCCATCTGGATTTCTTGAAATAGATTCCCAAAAAAAATGGACGAATTTGTGCGACACCTTTGTGTTGCCGGCCCATTGTGAATAGGGCCATGGACTCATTTGCTTGCTAACTGTATTACAACATGGTTTATGTCACAATGGTTTGAACTCTCTTATACGTGTTTGTGAACAAGTAATCTTCTATCCAAACCCCCGACAACCTCGATGGTGGTATGTTATACCTTCAACTCCCCGAAGTGCGAGAGTATATGATCAAAGCAATGTTCCGAGCATAGATGAAGATAATATGCGAATAGAGGGGTCGATATTGCAAGGGGTGGAGGCCGTCGAAAGCTTGGAGCCAGCATCGGCTAACAATGATGGAAATATAGGAGTCCAAGAATTCTTTGAGAATGAGGTGGACTCATTATTTTGTGGTGACATGTCTATCGACCTTCCAGTGTATGCAGAGTTGTGTCAGGAGATTAACATGGGACCATAGGATACTTCATACTTGGAGCATCCACTTACTCAATTTGTTGACCAATCGCTTATAAGGATACATAAGATATGTATTTTAAGTGAGATTTTTTTTAAATGATTTATATTACTGTGCTTTGTATGATTTAAATTGATTATTCTAACATCATTTTTTATCTGTGCAGGTGACATTTTCAGGATGAGTCGAGGGATGAGCGATGAGGAGTTACAGGACATCTTCATACGTATGTCTCTAGACCAAATCATGAGATTCAGAGAGATGGCAGACCAAGAGCTATCTCAGTCTTCGTCAGGGTGCTCTGCTAGATCTGCTTCAGCGCGATCAGATGCTTCGACTTCGAGCAGACGAGCTCAACACTCACGACTTGGGCTAGAGGGAGGGAGTGCATCGGGATCAGGGGGATGCTGCAGAGATACAGAGGTAGTGAGCCCGCGGTCGACACGGGATACAGGTGCGACTCCTTGCTCTCATGGCCCTTCCAGGGAGCGTGGCTCAGGCTCAGGTGGATGCTGTGGAGACACGGACGCGGTATCTCCATCTCATCGTTTAGCTGGAGTTGCATCATCTCAGGAATTTGCCACACCTGTGGAGACGTCTACTTCAGTTACTCCAGCTTTTCCTCAGCCGTCAGAAGGTGGCATCCTTGTGGGTGCCACTCTGAGAGATATTACCTCGGTCGGTACACCGAATGCACAGGGGTCTCCTGAATATGCCCAGGAGTGTGGACACAGATGGGAGAGGACCCATCTTAGGCAGACTCTAGGGGGTTATGGATATCTAGTCGACAGTAGGTCAGGAGCCATCATCATGAATGATGAGGGGAGGAGGGTGATGGCTCTCATGAGAGAGTTGTGCCAACAAGTTTTTCAGCACAACGTCTTGGATCATTGGAAGAACATACCGAAGGGGAGCAAGGACTACATAGTAGCATCCTTGCACGAGGAGTTTCCGGTGTCAGCCTCAGTAGATAGATTCTCTACCGGCTGGATGATGGATTGCATGTGTGCATACATGTCACATAGGTGATCCGACGCACGCAAGGCAATCAAGAGTGGGGCTGCAAAGCCCGAGTGGTTAAATGCAGACGACTAGCACCGACTGAGGGAGGAGGCTACAGATTCTCCAGGATATTGGAGTCAGCAGCGCGAGGTGGCGAGGGCACAACTCAAGGCCAGAGTGGTCCATCATCTTGGGAGTGGCGGCCACATGACATATTTGGAGGACTTTGTAAGTTTTTCTTTTGTTTTGCTTGTTTATTTTTTTAAAATATTCTTTGTATTGACAATCATGTTTCTAACAGTTAGCATTTTGTTTTCTTTGTAGCACTCCATTACAAATTGCGATCCGACTGGCCTTGAGACTTGATATGCAGAGAGCCATGGTCTCACTTCATTGATCGACCGATTGTATAGACGCAACGGCCCTGTAAGTCACTCATCTTTCTTGTCTATAATTATCATGAGATATTTGAATGCATTATTGTATGGTGGACTGATATGTTATTTCTTTTTCTACAGAGTCCGTTCAATGCTCTTTGCGGCGGGACAAGCTTTCGGGGGACAAGGATATGCAGCTCGCTCTTGGAGCCTTGGAGCTCACACACCTTTATTTTTGAGTCGCCTGATCTATGTAGACATTTTTTATGTGTTAGTGATATCTTGTCATGATTGTATCAATCGCTTATTATGAGATCATGTATTTATTTCATGTATCAGTTTTATGATTTCAGTAAACATTGTTTTTGTTTGCAAGCGCATTGTACACAGTAGTGCAGAAACTATTTTGTATGGCTCTCATAAAGCACACAATGCGCTGCCTTGCCACAAATGTTTTTTTTCCCTGTTACCATCGCTATTAGCGTCACAAATTTTATTGCTCGCATCATTATTGGCATCGTTATATACATCGCAAACTGTCGCTATCAACGTCGATATTGGCGTCGCATTGATATCGACGCCAATACCGTCCCTATCGAATATTGATGCTGATAGGGACGGTGATACCAACTATTCTATGGCATCGCCAATAACGACGCTTTTTACGATGACGAGGGAAAATTTTGTTATTTGCATTTTTGTCACTTTAAACGTGGGTATAAGGCCTATATCTTCTAGTGATGAACTCTTCCATGGTACACAAGTCATCCCATAACAAGAGTTTCTTCACCAAGATACTTTGGAAGACTAGAAAAATGAGATAAGCATGACTTCTTATGGTGCATACCATCAATAACAAGTCCAATATAACTTTCTAGCATAGCAAAACACTTACACCTATGCTACATGGCCTTTTTTCTCTTTGTTTATTGCTCTTTCTAATGAATTTGTAGTGCTTCCTTTGCCATCACAAGCTCCTCCTCATCTCTTACATTCTGTTGTTGAGCTTTTAAATTTACAAAGATGCTACATACTGCCATTCTAACTTTTTTTGGGATTGATACATTGTTAAAGAATGACTTTCACAATCTTTTGAAATGTGGATAGCTAAAAAACTTGTCTACATTTTGAAGAATAGCTTGCTTGTAGATTGAATATACTTGAGTCATCCTAGTAAAGTTATTTGTAAGATGCAACCTTTGAGTTGTTGGCATAACTTCACAATGTTCCCCTAAAAGTACATTTTCATCCAAAAAGTTTAACCTTACATACACAACCAATGGTAACATTTGGCTCAATTTTGTATCCATCATTCTTATACATTATGCGATTAACTCTTTTAAGATGATTATTGCCTAGGCTCAAGCCGATTTTAAATGTTGTCCTGCAAACCAGTAGGTTATAAAAGCAATACTCAAAATTTCCACATATCCATGCTATCAACATTGATGAAAGAAAAGTATCTTGCTTGCTAACTATATCAAAGTGGATTTTTAGAGTCCATTTTTTGGACCGAAAAAGTGGTCCGGGAGCCGTAAACAACCATTTATTCATGAAAAATGAAATAGTTGTGGACCGGTGAGATGGAGTTTCCCTAGATGTAGTTCGATGCATGGAACTCAATGCAAGTCTCGATTTTTCAATTGGAGTTTGTTTGACCCCCCATTTAACCCCTACAAGGCTTAGCATTATAAAGTAAATATGTGATCCGAGAACCGAAAAGTGTATGATAGGGGCCATGTTTATAGATTTTAAAATCATGAAGCCAATTGGCTAGACAGTTCTCAAAACCAAGCTTGTTTGCCCTGCCAAAGTGCAAGAAACCACTTATGACAAGTGTAAACATGAAAAAATTCGAACTAGTTATTGTATTTAAAGCTTAAGCATTGTTTAAGGCTTAATGAGAATCGAAAGGGCACAAACATGAAATGTGGGGGCGAGGGGCGTTTTTTTTTTCGTGTCCCCAAATTTGATTTTAAAATGCAATTTCTTGACGGGTTGGAATCAGGCTGAGATAGGAGATGAGAAAGATACTCAATTTCTTTGCCATCCATCATAGTGATGACAAACTGATCAAAAAATGAAGAATTAAATCAAGAGATTTTATTTTACTCTCTGTCTCCTCTCTCCTCTCGTATGTTTCCATGGGTTAATGTATGAGAGAAGGAGGTGGGCTGAGATGAAAGATTTTGATCATACGATGATGCGGGAATGAAAATAAGTGTAGATTGAGGTTGGAAGGATTGTCAATGGCTCTTATGAAGTGTCAGCGGGCCTCCAATTACAAAATGCGTGAATCATCAAGGCATGATTTCATGAGTAAGTCATAGATTTCATTGTTTTATGATAAATTTTGATTTGCAAATGGTTGGAAATGATTGTATTTGGTTGCCGATGCTCTAAATTATGAGTAATGTTAAAGTAATCAAGAAAAATTAGTTGTATAAGAATTTTATGCTAAACATGCAAAACTTGCAACTTTGTGGTTTAAGGAAAATTATGTATTTTTGGGGTTTTGTTGTGTGTATATCATTCCTATATGGATTGAAATATGATTAAAAAATCATTCTTACTAAGATCAATCAGTCTAAAGCATTAAATCAGTAAATACCAATAATTATCTATAAATAAATAGCAAAAAATAAGAACAAATGGATAAAAATAGGTTTCTTGCATCCGAAAAATAGGAAAAAAATAGGTTCTGCCTTACCCATGTAGTTTCTACAAGGAGGAGTTTATCCAATTGTTCTTTCACTAGCTTTGCCATGTGTAGATTCATGTAATATTATTGCATACAAATTGGCATAACATCCGATTTTTGCAAGTTTCAATGCTAGTAAATCGGAGGATACAATCCTTTCATGTTAGCATAATCCCATGCAATCTTTAAATTCAAGCTACAAGTGAGTATTGATTTTTAGTGTCTTAGTTTCTTCCAACCATGATAGATGGTAGAGAGAGAATCCTCTGTGACTCTTGTTACCTTTTTCATTTATGCTTTAAACTCTCTTTTTTGTATAAGCACTTGTGCTACATCTATATTGGCTATAGTCGTAGCTTGAGCTGTTGAGAAATAAATGATGTATTCTCCAGGAAGAGATGTCTTGAATACCATATGCATAGCGAGGAGTCTGGAGAAGCTGAAAAGCTATAAAGACATGTACTTAGTTCACTTTTCATGGAAATGCTATTTTGTACTTTTTACTTCATTTTGTGTCTCTATCATGGTCAGCTCAAGATTGTGTTGATGAGTCCAAGCCTACATCTTGGAACCTAATTTACTTGAGCAATAATTTGTCCTCTTATCTATGTCACTATGAGTCTTGTTATCGACTTCCGTCCTTCATAGTCACTGCTATGCTCTAAATCTGTGTTTTATAACATGGCATTAGAGCCCAGTTGGGCATGGCACAACTCATACTCTCACCCTCTAGTCTCCCTTCACCTCTCATAATCCCTAACAAACTCACAATCAGCTTATGTCTCTAGTTTCAACTTCAAATCTCAGTTGGACATTGTGGCAGCCATAGCTAAATTGAACCTACCCACCTTGGAGCTTCTAGATCTCTCTCTACATGCCATATCTTCTAGTGATTCCTCCTAGATATATCTTCATTTGCTCAAGGCACTTCATCCTGGTACCTCAATCGATGATATTGCTGGTCTATAGCTCCAGCATTGTAGAATTTGGAACTCGCTGTCCTGTTTGCGCATGCGTCCTGTAGTGTAGATCTCGCCACTCATGCGCGCCATTATCCAACTTGTAGCTATAGGGCATTTGAAGCCCATTGTATGAGCTATCTCACCACTAGAGGGTTCTTCAAAAGATGCACTATAGCTCATGCTACAAGCAAAAAACCAATCAGCCTGTTTAACCTTAACAGAAGCCATAGCCTTTTGAGCTTCAAGCTCACAAACTCCCTTCATTTTCTCTCTTTTGACACTCAAACCAACATATTGCCACTTTTATTCATAGACTTAGTCAGTGGATAAACATCAAGGAGAAGAGATTTGTGGAGTGTTTGGAAGACTTCGAATATTTAATCAAATATCATCATCAAGCTCCTCTTCCATCTCACTCTTCTCACGCCATTCGAAGATTTTGCCACTCTGATCTGAGCTCCCAGCTCAATTTCCATCAAGGAATTGAGTTGAAGGAAAAGAAAAGCATCGAGAAATCACCATCAAGAAGGAAGAAGAGTTAATCTTAAAGACCAAACATAGTATCTCTTGATACTATAGAGTGTGCATTCACGTTACCTTGCACTTGTGTCTCTTGACACATCGAAATACAACTCTTTTGTTGAATAATTGAAGCTTATCAACATGCCAATAGAACTTGAGCAAATAGCAAAGTTTAATGGAGAAGGTTTCCATGTGTGGAAGGAAAAGACTTAGTCCCTAGGCCATGATGGAAACCAAAGAATGGAAGAAGATGAATAACAAGGCACTAGGCATCATTGCCTGGGGACTAAGTGATGATGCACTACATCATATCTCTGGCATTAGAGATGCTAGAACCACTTGGGAGAAACTTGACAGGATGTTTGGTACCCAAGCAAAGAACTCGAAGGTTAAATTAATTATGCAACTTTATAAGTTGGATGTAAAAGACAACTCATCTATGACTGTACACATCAATAAGTTCAAGAGCCTTAAAACTCAACTAGCGACTCTTAAAAAGAACATTGATGAGGATGAGGCAATACTAGTGCTACTTGCTAGTGTTAATCACGAGCCATATGAGAACCTTGTTTCAACACTAAGTAATTTTCCCGGTCTCTCACTTAAAGATATTAAGCACTCTCTTCTTGATGAAGAGAACAAACAAAAGAACAAGAATGCAGACGATGGTATCCCATCATTTAGGGAAAATCTCTTATACACCAAAGGCGTTGCTAGACCCAAAGTAAGAGGTCGAGGATTCAACATTGACAACAAAAGTCGGATGACATGTCATTATTGCGGTAAAACTGGCAATATTTCCAGTGAACGTTTTCAAAAGAAAAGAGCACAGCAGATGCAGAATGACCACCACCAAAGTCAATTCATGAATGAAAAAGAAGAAGAAGTTGCTTCCACTACCATGAACAAATCTAACAGATTGTTCTAAGGAATTTGTTTTCATAGTAAATCTACTTTGTAAAAAACCTTGCCAAAGATGTAAAGTCTCAAACTTTAACTTGACTAGGCTACCTATGAGCTAGTCTCCCAAGCCATGTTATCATGTAAGGGGGGCAAAAGCCAATAACTATAGGGACACATCATCTGAGAGGGGTGTTGAGAAATAACAAATGATATATGCTCCAGGAAGAGATGTCCTAAATCCCATATGCATAGTGAGGACAGTGGAGAAGTTGAAAAGATATAAAGACATGTACTTGGTTCACTTTTCATGGAAATGCTATTTTCTACTTTGAACTTCATTCTATGTCTTTGTCATAGTTAGCTCAAGATTGTGCTTATGAGTCCAAGCCTACATCTTGGAACCTAATTCACTAAGCAATAGTTTGTCCTCTTTTCTATGTCATTATGAGTCTTGTTATTGACTTCCGTCCTCCATAGTCAGTGCTATGCTCTAGATCCATGTTTTGTAGCATGAGCTACTTCTATTTTGCAGCCCAAACTCAAGATTTTTGTATCTAGGAAAATTTCATTGCGTGCTGATACCAGCTCTTAGGTAGAATTTTTCCTTCAGTACAAATGTAGTCATGGCTGTCTCTTTTGGTTTTGGTAGTACAAGTCAATGCAGTTGAATCATTTGCAACACGACCAATTTTAGTAAATCTCCCAATGGAATACTAATAGAGACTAGACCCCACGTAGTCTCAATTTCCATATGTGTTACAACCACCTATAAAGAACATTGGGTCTCAGCTTTAGGAGTCGGCTAGCTCCCTTCCATAATTGCAGGGTACTACCTATGGACAAGGCTTCGCAGATTCCACCTTATGAATCAAAGGACTTTTGTTGACTGTCAGACCAATGATACACAATGCCCTTCTTTAATAGTTTTGTCAAAGGTAATGCAAGCAATGAAAATTTTCTCACAAATTTTCTATAAAAGCTAGCAAGACCTAAGAAAGAATGTAATTCGTGCACATTTTTAGGTATGGGCCAATTTAAAATTGCTTCTATCTTTTTAGGATCAACTTTAATACCTTCAGATGAAATAATATGTCCTAGATATTCAATTTGTGTTTGGAAAAATTCACTCTTTTTTGGATTAGCATATAATTGATTCTCTTTCAATAATTTGAAAATAAAATATAAATGTTCATAATGCTCATTCTCATTCTTACTGAAAACCAATATGTCATCACAGAAAACAATGACACAATGCTGATGCCTCAAAAATATGCGATTCATCATACGTTTGTATGTGGCTGGTGCATTAGTTAAACCAAAAGGCATAACAAGGAATTCATAGTGTCCAAATTGTGTTCTAAATGCAGTTTTGAATACATCAGATGTGTCCAATCTTACTTGATAGTATCCAGATTTAAGATCTATCTTGCTAAATATTGCAGACCCTTGTAGCTTATCCAAAAGATCATCTACCCTAGGAATCGGATATCTATTCTTAATAGTGATTTTATTTAGGGCACGATAATCAATGCAAATGCGATAGGTATTATTTTTCTTCTTCACTAATAAGACAGGTGCACCAAATGGAGAACTACTAGGTCTAATGAGTCCTCGGGTTAACAAGTCTTCAATTTGGGCTTGAATTTATTTTTGTTCAATTTGGTTATGTCTATATGGTGCTTTACATGGTGGTTATGATCCAAAAATTAGGTCTATCTTGTGATCTTTGGGACGTATAGGTGGTAAGCCAGGTGGTAAGTCAGCATCAAAACAATCTTGAAATTGTGAAAGAAATTGTGCATGCCTAAGATGCATTTGATTCTCTTTAGCTTCGATTTAATTCACCCATATTAAATAGGATTTGCTACCTTTTCTTAATGCACGTTTAGCGTGAGTATGACTAAGCAATGGAAAATTATCGAAAGTGTGGATACCATGCAATGTGATTTGTTTCCCATTATAATGAATCTTCATTGAATGCGTGGAATAATCTATATCAAGATTGTACTAATGATGCCAAGGCATTCCTAAGATAATGTCACTAGACTGCAAAGGCACAACTAACAAATTTCTACATTCAACATAATCACCAATTTTAATTTCTAAGTCATGCACTTCTTATGTTCCATTATATCTAGTGCCTAAGAATGCAGCCTTAATTCGATAATGTGTAGAAATAGTGTGTAAATTCAATTCTTTGACCAATTTTGCAGAAATAAAGTCGTGTGTGCTCCCATCATCATGTAAAACAGTCTTTTCTTTACCATGCACAAGAAATTTCATCATTAATAAAGAATGGGGATTTGGCATACCTGGTAAAGTATCTGAAGTAGTACCAATGTCATCATCATCTTCCATGAAATCCGGAATTTCTTCATGTTCTTCATCTTCTGTCGCTCCCAAATAATTAATATGAAAAGTTGGCTTTTTGGATTGACAATTTGCTGCTAGGTGTCCAAGTTGATGACATTTGTAACAAACTATGGGTTTAGCTTTAGATACATTATTGGTAATAGCAAGAAGTTTAGGAATGTTGGGATTTGGTTGGAGAGATGGCTTACGGTTTGGATTTGTGTTTGATGGTAAAGCAGGTAGTTGTGTCCAAGATTTACAGAATGAAGATGGAAGGAAACGACTTTGATTGAATCTTCAAAAATTTGAATTGAATTGTTTTGAACCAAAGTTACCATTAGTTTGAAATTGTTGTGGTCGCTTCTCTTGTCCTCGAATTTTGTTTCAGTGTCATGGGCTAAGGAAATTGCATCTTCGAGAGTCGTTGGCTTGAACATGTTGACCTCTGCATAAAAATGTCCAAGTAAGTCAGACACAAACTTGCGTTTATGGGTTGCCTCAGGTACATTTTCAAGCATTCGTAGTTGCAATAAAGCATTCCAAAAACGCTCAGTATATTGTGAAATAGGCTCACGATCCCTTTGTTGTAGAAGATCCCATTGTTTGATTGCTTTTTTGTGGAATTGAGGTGGAAGAAAATTCTGTAAAAATTTCTTGTGGAAAGTCTCCCAAGTAGTAGGACAATCAATGCTCTTGCAAACAACAGTCCACCATAGGGATGCTCGGTCCACTAGATGTTTAGTGACACACTTAATTTTGTCTTTCTGAGTATATTGTTGTTCATGGAAATAATCATCAAATTGACTAATAGAAGCAAGTACAGTCTTTCCATCGCGTGACCCGTTCAAAGTACAAAATTTGAAATTTCTTTTACTTATCTTTATTTTCTTCCAAATAGATTGCGCTTCAAGTGTTGCATCGATCGTACATCATATAAGATCTTCAGATTGCGGTCCATCTTGGTCGAAAGTAGATCATTGTAGATTGGCCAATTGAGCTTGCAAGGTTTGACGTGCTCTTCGTTCCTCTTGAAGCTGCATCATAATCAAATCCAGTTTTTGCTCTATCGTTGGTTCAGGTAGGTTACCTTCAGCCATAAAATCTTCCATGGTTTGATCGGACATCCTGCAAAAATTCCAAAATACCTCACACACTTGAAATCTTATTAGCGGAATGAGCATAGCTCAAAGTCGGGTTTACAAGGCTTATTTCTCTTTTTTTTTCTTTTATATATTTTTGTATTATTTCTCATTTTCCTGATGCTGAATTTGATATTACGGTCGTCTTCCAAGAAGATAATCTTGCGTGTAGACTGCATGTTGCAAACTGTTTGTTGGAATCTGGCTCTGTCAATCCACAAGTGTGAACAGAGGCTTGCAGAGGGTTAAAGACAGGTTTGTGTTTAGTCCAGTGGGAACTGCCGCTATGGAAGAGAGTTGAAAATTGGGATTTTGAGCCTTAGTAAGCTTTTAAATCCTTAGGCTTTAATAAAAAACTTACCCAATTTTTTTAAACGTCTGGGACAAGAGGACGTTGACGACGAAATCGACACCCAGGAGTACACATTGCTGCCGTTGTCATTGAAATTTGGACTTTAAGCTTTATTACAAATCTTATTAAGCTTTTAAGCTTAAATTGACTTATCTATCTTCTGTGGTCTTGAAGAAAAAAAATGTGTTGATGAAGAAGCTTCCCGCATGGTGCTCCGCTTGTAGAGGTCGGTCTTTCGCGATCTAAGTGCGTAGTAGGAGGTTCTTGACTGCTAAGAACACGCTAGTATTGATGGATTGCCATGAGACTGACTGTAGAGCTCCATCCTTCCAAGAGCTCCGCCTTTGCACGAGATGGTAAGCGATTGGAAGCTCTCAATCTTAGCTTCACTTTGATACCACTAGTGCATAGATCAGATGCTCTATGCGTGCGTAGGGAGCGCTGGAAGGTCCCCAAGAACAAAAGAACACTACTTTTTCACAAAAGCCAAGAGAGGAAGCTTGCACAACATAAAGCAAAAGATTAATTGGGTACAATCTCCCCCCATACCTTGTGTGAGCGCTCCACAAAGCATGTATTTGATATATTATTGATCTCCAAGCTCAAAAAAATAGCCCAATTAACAATTAGCACACTTTAGCTTTTGTGTTTGTTTTTGTCCCACTAAATAATTAAAGCTATTGGGCATCCAAGGAGTTGGGCGGTGCCCAAATACAATGTCCAATATAAATATTTAAATCGTGTGCCTATGCGCATACAAAATAATAAATAAATGTCAAGCGCTTCAATAAATAAGCACGTAAAATTAAATATTGGCTCCACGCCTAAGATGCACACCCATCAAAAATGATAATTTTTTTAAATAACTTGAATACATGCTATCGCCCAGTGCTTCCCAACGCCATCGCTGCCTGCTCTACACATTAATTGAAGCATTCACAATTGTTAGAAATAATACAATTAAATCGACAAAAGTGAATACCTAGCAGTCTTCAGCTACAAAATAAATAAATTGGTTAAAACTCAATCCTAACCTTAATTTATTATGAGTGCGCACTCTAAACTCATTAACATCTATTAATTTAAATATGTATTTTATGCAATCACCAGCTATGGAATCACCCACTTGCACATTAAATTAACAAGACGCCTGAAAAGGACAAGCGTCCCCATCAACTTTTCGCACAAGGAATCCACCTTGTGTATGAGCTCCAGCAATAAATAAAATTTTACGGAATCCACCGCAAAACCTGATGGAATCCACCGTGGAATATGCTTCCTAGCATCAATTTCTTAGTTGGAGAAACTAGAGAATC
Source organism: Lygodium microphyllum (assembly GCF_053477565.2). Taxonomy (NCBI): domain Eukaryota; kingdom Viridiplantae; phylum Streptophyta; class Polypodiopsida; order Schizaeales; family Lygodiaceae; genus Lygodium; species Lygodium microphyllum. The sequence continues at coordinate 37,915,283 of NC_141150.1, forward strand.
ACATTGGAAATTACCTACATAGGAAAAAATGTGATTTTTCTACATAACAAAATTTTTGGGAAAAATAAAATTTTCTACCCTCCTTTCTCTAGCTAGGAAATGTTTCATTTTCCCTATGATTTACTTTCCCTACTTATGTGTGTGTTTAACTAGGGAATGAATAGGGAATCCTCTATTTTTTCCTTCTTATGTAAGAAAATTTCCTTGTGCGGGGATTTTCCAATATAAGAAAATTGAAATGTCTTCTTACATGGGAAAATTTTCTTGCATATGATAGTTTCCCTATCTAGAAAATCTCTTATATAATTTTATTTTTTCTCTAGCTTAGCTAAATTTAGTGAGGAAGACCAACTTTAGGTCATCCCATGTGCCAAAAGTTCATGTTTCTTGTCTCTCATACCAATAAAATACTGCACCTTTGAAAGTTGTGTGGAATATCTCCAAACTATTGCTTAGGGATTCTAGCATTGTTAGCTACACACATTGCCATGAACTCTACTACATGAAGATTATTGTCTTCATTGTACTCTCCCTTAAAGGTGGACAACAAGACTAGATTCATTGGCCTGTCTCATCAATATTTTTAGAATGGATCTAACTAAGAAGGTGACCTTGAGTCGCCATGGGGACTTCTATAGAGAGTGCCACTAGGGCATCAAAGGAGGCTTCTACTGCTAGCCTATTCTTGGCTTTGATTTTTTCCTTTTCTCTTCTCGCATACCTCTTGACTTGTTCTAGTGCTTGCCTCTTGGTCGTGTCATTCATCAAGGAGTGAGCTCCACCCAGTTTGTCTCTACTCAACAGAACAGAAGCAGAAGGGATTCAATCTATATAGAACTCTTGATCGTGTCATTTATCAGGGAGTGAGCTCCATCTAGTCTGTCTATATCAAGAGAACTAGAATCAGAATAGTTTCAGTCTCTAGAGGACTCTCTTGCCAATATTTCTTCTACCTCCTTTTTTACGTCTCTGAATTTATCCTTTAATACACTATAGAAGGAAATATATTCAGTTCTAAAGGGTATCAAAACTCACTCTTTTGAGGATTGGTGTGGTACCATCATCATAGTAATGCGAATTTATAATGGTTTCAACAGTGTATGTTGTGAATACTAGCTTTCAATGGATTGCTAATTGGACAAACATAAGGTTGTCAGTGCACCAAGTATCCCATGTATCTTGTTGAGATGGCAAGCTCAACACGTGTGTACATTGATGATGGATCGCCTGGAGGCACCGAAAGCAGGGTAGAGCGAAAATCTCAGATTGCTATGAGATTTGGTGTATAAGCATAGCACTATATATTCTCTTGAGTCCATTTTAGGCGGGGCAAGGTTGCTTCTAAGTCCATTTCAGGCCCCGTTTTTGAGCTGCAAGGTTGCGGACAACATTTTCAGGGTACAATGTGATTTCAGTTGTATTGATCGAAAGTGGGTGCACAGGTTACAGATTTTGAATCTATAAATTTTGAGCTGTTTGCAAGAAGGAAACATAAGGTTTATCTACAAATAGGTTACAGATTACATGTATTATTGAGCAATCAGTGAAAAAGGTTGCTTGGTGTATTGATGTGCACGTGTTGTGAAAGATTGCAGAAGACTAGCTTGGTGTGTTGTATCCTTGTTTGTGATAATGGAAGAGAATAGTGAAAATCCCATTATTGAGAAGCTCGACAAAAACAACTACCCTTCATGGAAGTTTCGTGTAACGAACTTCCTAATTGGAAAGGGCCTTTATGAGTTTGTTTCAGGTGAAGAAAAGGAGCCAGAGCTTGGTATCCCTCCGACTGCAGATGAATTAAAAGAATGGAAAGAATGGAATGAGAAAGACAAAAAGGTGATGTACTGGTTATTTGCAGTCATTGATAATATAATCTTGGGACATATCACGAATGCAAAAACTTCACATGCAACTTGGAAAATTTTTTAGAACATGTTTTCAGTAAATACAAAGGCACGAAAGATGCAACTCAAGCAAGAGTTGAATGCCTTGAAGAAAGGGAAAATGCCTATCAATGAGTATGTGCTGAAGGTGAGGAGCATTGTAGATGCTTTAGCAGCAATTGATGCAATGGAGGCTCTTTAACATTAAACCTAGAGGACACAGATTGCAGGTTTAGGCACAAATGATATATGCATGACCTCAGGCAAAGGTGGCACCAAATCTACATTAAATATTTATCAAAGCTAATAAGTCCATATATTATTAAAAACATTATTATAATCTTGGATATTAAAGCATTCTTAGAATAAGTTAAAGTTATCGCAATAATAGAGACACAAAATCAAAATTGTATACTAGATAGTTTGAGATGCCACACCAAATACAAAAAGGAAGGTCATGTCCCTACGACTTAGTAAATCAGTCACAACAGTTATCCCTTCTCCGTGTGGTTTAACATATTCTTTCTCCACACTCATGAAATGACATGTATTTGGGCTCTTTAACATTAAATCTAGAGGACACGGATTGGAGGTTTAGGCACAATTGATATATACCTTAAACCTTAAGCAAAGGTAACACCAAATCTACATTAAATATTCATATTTGTAAAATTTATTTACAGAATCCCATCTTCAAAATTAATTCTTCCATAAAGTCCCACCTCAAAAAATCATAAAGACTCGCCTTCTTCCACATCATTGATATACATATGCATTGCTAGAAGAGATGAAAATGATATTGATTTTCAACCTATATAAAGGACAGTTCCCTAAAATAGGTATCCACTTACTAATTGTTTGTCTCCAGTGGGAAACTTCAAACCTAACTAGTCTCTAAAAAAACATATTAAATTTTTTAGAAGGTGTGGCCTTCTAGGTTTCCTAGGCTAGACCTCAATATTAATTACTCATATATAGAAGTATACTATGCTAATTGCCCTCAATTCATTTGGCATTCCTAATTTATTAATATTTGTTGTATGATTTAAGCTTATCAAAACAAAGTTATGTCTCACTTTAAAAATGACAAAGTGAACAAGATACGCATCATAATCAAATTTTAAAAAATTGAACCTTAAAATGATCAACCATTAGTAAAAAAATGAACTCACAAATGGGCCCTTAAAAATAATATAGTTTAAGATGTGGGCCTTTTGGATTGTGCAATATAGGAAGGCTAGATGTTGACATCCATGGAGGGTGAATCTTCTCTCTCCAAATCTTGGGTTTTCTATTAGAAAAAGGGGTAGTTTGGGATTTTAAAAAAGGGAGAATGGATAGTACACAAACCTTTTTTGGAGAATTTTCAATTTCAGTTTTTTTTTCCTCTCACAAAATCGGTTTGATCCAAAAGTTTAGCAACAGACCACTTTCCCTCTCTTCTCCATAATAGTGAATTTTCGTCTCCATTGAAGCTCCCTGTTGAGAGTAATTAGGGTTTTGAGCGTTTTTCTTACCTCTGCACTTTCTTCACCATGCAGCTCCAAATTTTAGTCAAAAAACAAGTACCCATCTCTCTTTGCATTTTCTCTTGTTTGCTATTTTCTCAATAGGGTTTGGTGTCATTTCTTAGGAGGCAGAGGTGCTCATCTCTCTCTCTCTCTCTCTCTCTCTCTCTCTCTCTCTTTGCCCCCTCTCTCTATGCATTGTTTCTCTTTTATGTTGTATTTTCAATAGATTTTGATGTTGGTTCTACTTGTTGTTTTCTTGCAGAATTTATTTGGAGCAAGAGACAAAGGTATTAATATCTCTCTCTATTTGGTTTTTTTTTGCTGCTATCTTTTCAATAAAAAATGATGTTAGTTCTAACCCTTGTTGTTGTTTTATTACAAAGATCATTTTGGATGGCATTGCATAAGTGCTCATCTCTCTCTTCCTCTCTCTTCATCTCTCTATGTTTCCTCTTTTCTACTATTTTTAAAGTATACCTTTATGTAAATACTAACTCTTGCTATTGTCTTTTGCAGATATCAATTTGGGAAAGATTGGATAGGTGCTCATTTTTCTCTCTCTCCCGCATACTCACACACTCTATCTTTCTTCCTCTCTACATTATCCCTTTTCTACTATCTTTACAATAGGGCTTGATGCTAGTTCTAACTTAAGGATCAATTGTTGTTGCAGCACTTAACCCAAGGTAGAGCAGAGATTCTGTAACCCAATTTATGGGTAAATGTGCCATATTTTGTGGTGCCAAAATGTATTCTTTTAATTAGTGGCTTTTATGTTTGATGGGATTGATGTTTTCTTATGTCCATCATTTGCAATGGGTTTTGATCGGCAACGATTCAATCTTATCTTCAACAGATCAGCTTATAGGTAAATTGGCCCTATTTTTTATTCCTTATATTCATGCAATTATCTAGATTTTTTTGTTAAAAGGGATTCATGCAAGTATTTTTTAAAAAAGGGATTCATGAAGGTATTTTTTTGTACATGCAGTTATTGTACAAGGTTTAGGTTAAGCACATAATTCTCGATCGACTATTTTGATGTGGTGAGTGATTCCTTTGTGTTGGATGATATGGATCTACTGGAAGTTGATGGTTCAAAAATCCTCTGCTTTATTGGTCATGTGTGTACATTTGGATCTCCATGCCAATTAGAAATGATCCATGAAACTCTTGTATCATATCATCCATATAACGCACAACGTGTTGAGGCATAGAATAGGTGTCAATCCAATGTGCCTATTAAGATTTGCATGCCATGTGGCTGCTATCCTTGTAACAACTACTCTATAATACCCACATTTCATACAATCTATTTAGTCAAATTAACTCCTATTCATTATAATGAAATTTATTTTGGCAAAAATCTATGAGTATTCTTGTGTTATTCTTTTCATTATATTTCATGTAAATGGTATGATTAAAGTGATGCCTTGAAATTGAATCTATACTTTGTGTCCATGTACATGTCACATGCATTTTGATATTGATTTTTGTGTCTATTTATAAAATTGCAAACATCTCTTAATGCCATGTTGATTTGTATGGCATATTGGTGGTTATTAGATAGACTTAAAATTCTTATTATTTAGGGATTAATACATACTTCTTTACATCTAATGTGTAGGTTATAATGCTTGGGAGAAGAACAAGCATTCTCTTGATAGAAGTACGTAACACAAAAGATGAAAAAGGAAATTGGATCATTGATACATATCATTGCTCGTCTTGGGTACATATGTGTCCAAGTATGAAGGGAGCTTTCAAGGTGAAAGCATATGCAATTGTAGATGTATCAAAGCACTGGAAGGGTAAAATTTTAGCTCTCAGACAAAGGAATGTTGATTCTCACCTTGTAATAGAGGTGTTTCTATAACATGTATTCATGTAAAAATAAATATATAGTGGGCACACTGTGCCCTTTCAACGAAACATTGCAAACAGTAAGTATCTGCAACTCATTGAGAATGAGAAATTTCATGATATCTATGTAACTACTTGTCTTGTATTTACAAAATTATACCCTTTGAATTGTTTTGAATGGCAAAATGTTGAGAGTTTCACAGGTTTTTTTAAGTGTTACCACCTCGAAATTGGTAGATTGCTCTTTGAGGGGCATACAACTAAGCAGCTCGTAGAAGACCTTGTTTTTTTTAATGACTCCAAGCACATATTGCCCAAGGGGGGTCAAGAATATGGAACCCTTGAGTCTATGCACATATAGAATCTCAATAGCATAGAATGGCCATTGTGTAGTAGTGACATTTTGCACATGTGTAGCACAAAATTTTTAGCAAATATATTGAATTTTATGAAACCAAGCACCGGCTCAAAGAGTGTACATCTAAGTTGGTTCATACCGATTGTAAATTTTTCACACATGTTCGAGGAATGTAAGGGTTTGAGATGTACCAAAAGCACATACGTCATAAAAAGAGAATCAGAGGATTATGTAACAAGGATTCTAGGTAAAACTTTGACATAAAAAATGACTCATAGTCGTGACATAGTGGAGTGTCGAGTCACAACAAGGGGCATGACTTTCAAGCAATTTTTTTCTCTCTTAGTTTACTATTATCTTACTTTGGTATGAATCAACTAACTTTTCTTTCCAATTATAGGTACTTTGTCACACAATAGACTTTATGCCTAATGTTCAAGTATCATAGATGGAGGATGCTCAAGGGTAAATGGTTGTGCCTTGATCAAGACATGCGTAAAAGTGTAGCTGTGGATGTTACTATCATTTATGAGATCCGCGAGTCCCAAGTGTTGCAAATAAAGGATGATTGGCCCTTGAGTATTATGTGCTAGGAAATTATAATGTTAATGTAGAATCGACCTGTAATTCGCTTCTATTTTAAACTAGATGGTAGGAAAATTCGAAGCCGAGATGAGGATACTGTTACCAGTGGAAAGTGTGTGGCTCCACATATTTTAGAAATTGTAAAGTCTCCCTAAAAATCCAAACACCACAAGTTGTAATATCCAACACCTATAAATTTTTGGATTTTTTTGGCCAATAGAGTATTGTCACTTGCAAACTTGCAATATTTAAAAAGTATGGTATTTATGCAAAATCATACACTTGTTATACACTTTCCACATCAACACATTTGCATATGCATGCAAACTTTACAAAGACCTAAGTAAAGCCATAACTAAATATCGTATGCAAACAACCCTTAATGGTTTAAAACTTAAGGTTTTTAAGGTAGAACTAGTTAAGTTCTTGTCTCATTGTTTCATTTCATACTTTTCATCTCTTTATATCCACCACATCCCTCCTACCTACTACGATGGATGCTCGCGCACACTTAGATGAGTGGATCCACGAGACTATATTTGCCAGCCAGGGTGACGAGACGTTTTAGGTTTTCTCTAAGAACTTCAGTCTTGAAAGCGTAATCTCATCGCTGGATCCCCCCCTTCAGGTTTTGGAAGGCTTTGTGAGCACCATTGCTACACTTGCACATACTCCGTCGAGGGATCCGACATGATTTGGGTGCCTCTCCAATAGCTCATGGTATTTCAGGTAGGGAAGAATCACCAAAAAGTGGTGAATAGGTGTCTAGCCCACATGGATCCTTCACACAGTTTATGTAGTGTTCCCACGGTAGTGCATCATGTACAACACCTTTGGATCTCGTGGAGTGTGATTGTGCATTGGCAATTTACCTCCTTGCATTGGATACACCCTAGAGGAGGAGAGCAATTAAGATATAACTTCACAGGTTGTTTCTATCACATACATGGGAGAATAACCAATTAAAGAGCTCATAAATATTGAAGAGGAACATTGGTGGTGGCAGAGCAAGGGTTGGCTCTCATGTGCCATATTTTTCAGAATAGCCACAAGTCTACAAATCCAAGCTTGCCTCCTGGATGCCCATTGAAGTAGATGGTGTAAAATATTTGCTTCTATCAGATGTGCTGCAATACTTAGAAATGAAGGAACAAGAGTTGGTTTCCATCCTAATCAAGGACTCGATTAAATACCTGATCGATTATGATTACATGGATGTGCATCCGATGATGGCAGAGATTGGAAGATATGATGGCACAAGCTTAGATATAGTGAGTGCCATCATAGCAGCACACCAGCATATTACCTCAGTTAAAGAAGATTACCTTGTGTCGAATGCTAAATTTGAAGCACTATAGCATGGTTTATTTGGACAAAGGCCCCAGCTTCCTACCAAGGAGTTTGTAGATTCCTCTTCCCAAAGAGGTGCCTCGCTGACACACAAGGAAATGAAGATACAAGATGATCTAGAGAATGTGAGATTTCTAAATACCATATATTTTTATGCCATGAAACTTGACAGTAGTGTGTGTCAGGTCCCCTAAAGTCCACCAATGAGATCTTGGAAAAAAATGATGCATGTAGCTATCCTCTCCAAAGTCCAGAATCTGGGGCCAGCTACCTTGCAATCTGAAGTCATGGCGTTTGGGGCCCCGAGACACTAGACATTGGACAAGGCAGCTGTAGGCATCATTTTGTGCCAAGATTTCACCAATGGACTCCCGAAAACTCAATGCACCCTACCGTCAAGTTTCGTTGCTTTCTGATAATTCTAGGTTAATTGTTAAATATATTGTTTGATTTGAATTTGTCATTTAGGATATACTATATATAGATGATTTTGCATCAAGGTAAGGAAGAGTTTGGCATGCAAATCGACAGAAGAATTCAGCTCTGAAGGAGTATATTGGCAACCTTGTTACAGATTTAGTGGTATTCCATAAAAAGTACTCACCACAAGGGCAAGAAATAATCATGAAAATTTGAGCTTTGACCAAGTTTGGACCTTTTCGAGCAATACCTATGACATCTAGCTTGGAGAAGGTGGTGCTAATCAAGTGGTCAAAGCTTCTTTACTTGTTTGACCAAACGCATGGTGAAGCAATGTGTTTGATTGCTACATTAGGTGACCTTGCTAAAGTGTTAGATCCACTTCTCCTGGAGAAAGAGTTGAAGGGGGAGCGCATCATTTTTGAAGCAAATAAGGAACTTATATTTTCATCGAAAGCTGGTCCCTCCTCTCCATTGATGAAAAATCCAAGGAAAAATTGAGAGTTCTTGTTGGATATCAACTTTTTGTATCTACCATCACTATGAGCCATCACATGTATTTTTCTTGATAAATATAAGATATTTTACTTTGTCTCAGTAAATAAATATTTATTGAATAAATGTATGGTTCATGTAAGTGTGATGATAATATGTCGTACATGAATGATGCATTCACATGCATTAACATAATCCAATTTAATTATGTCAACAGGTAGTATTACACTTGGGATTATGCATAAGCAATAACATAACTCATATTCGTACATATTACTAGTTTTTATACATTCGTACGTTAAACAAAAATTAAGAGTCGTGAATTTCAAGAAACAAAACAAAACAACTTTAGACAATTATTTGAATTAAATCACCTTGCATGAGATATTATGTATATATAAATAAATATTCCAATGTAGCAGAGTATACAATTTTTTTTGGCCTTCCAAGATGCTATGGTGCTATAACACTCATTACAAAACCTTGCATTATTAATCTCATAACCTATGAAGGAGTCCCTTTGCTAGGTAGAAGCCATGAATGATAAAGTTCATGTCTTTATCTATTATTGTGACATGCTTTGCATGGATGGCCGCTAGCTCTGTATCATCAAACAAGTCGATGAGAAACCCCTCTGTAATTGTTTGTAGGACCTCCATAGTTATAGCAATCCACCTTCTTGTTGGTGGACCATCCCGCACTCGTGTCCAAAATCTTCCCATCCCTTTTAGCTCCAAGTCTTACATGACTTCCCAAACAACCTTATGAAAAGATATTGTCATGATGAGGAGCTCATATTTGAATTGGATTCTCCTTATCTCCCAAATGGCCAGAGTGTCCAAATTCCATCTCCTCATCTTCTATGGTGGTCGTTATGCTCTATGGGAGCACCTGCTACTACACTAGAGGAGGCTCCACATTGTGCTCCAGGTGACGGAGGGGCCTTGGCGTGAGGTCCTTCCAGGGCCAAAATGGCGACATGCTTGCTTGATGCATGTCATGCAAGCTTGAGGAGGGTAAGATGGAGAAGAGACAAAGGTTGGGGGTGTCTGAATGGAGGAAGAAAAGAAAACAAGATGTGAAAATAAGAATAAGAATGAACTTTTAATCCATTTAAACCTCAAAACTAGGTTGATGTAGCTTCATACACACTATCCATCAGGAAAGTGGCTCTAGATGCCAGACTTTGGACGACTAGGGATCAGCAGATATTTTTTTTCCAAAAAAAAAAAGGCTCTTGGCCACCTAACGAGTGCGCATATGAAGTTTCGTCGCATTCCAATACAGTTTAGTATTTTAAAAAAAATTCCCACACCAAAATTATGGATGGAATGATAATCAAGAAATCAACATCGCGACTACTGGTCCTTAGAAACTTCACACTACATAAACTATACAGGAGGCATCATGAGTAAAGTCTGCAACAAGAAATTGCAAATTTTTACATATTTTTCTTGTTGAAATTCATAGTGCTAGCAGAAATTATAAGTAAGAATTGAGAATATACCAAAGATGCACACTCAAAGTTGAGAGTGAAGGACAAGAGCAAAAATTTAATTCACATTTTAAGGGCACGTACACTAGTTTTGGATTGGGACATAGTCATATGTCTAATACACGAGGAGAACACTTTGCCAAAAAAGATAACATTACAAACTATGTTCATTTCATATGAATGAATGCATCCTTCACTACTTGAAGATTCCTTACAAGCTGGAAGTCCTTGAGAGTTATAGTGATGCGCTTCGCATGTATCGCACATTGTTGAGCATCAATCATCAAGTCAACTAAAAAGGCCTCTGCAGCGCACTATAGAGCATGAAGACATTCTTTTGTGAAGTGATTAAGTCTATCATGACCTTGTGCCAAAAACCACCTCCTGCTTTCTGTGTGGTAGAGGTCTTGCACAATCTCACAAACAAGTCTCGAGAAGCTCTCCTTTGGAATGATGAGATCAAAAGAGTCTTGATACCTCTTAATTTCTCTCAGGGCCACTATACCTAGCTTCCACTTGCCTTTCTTGTGGGGATGCTAAGGAGTACCCTTGTGAGGGTGGCTTGAGGAAGCTGGGTTAGGCTGAGAAGAGGGTGCATCTGAGCTAGTAGATGCTCCAAGGGGCTGAACACAATATGGAGCTCTGAGCGGAAGCTTATTTGCAACTACCTTAGACCTAGCCATCTTTCCTGCACAAGAGATGTGAGAAATCAATGAATAAGATAGAAAGTGAAACCCTCTTTTATATAACCCTAAATTGTAAGACTCGTTCGCATAGATGCATACTCTCTCTTTCTCTCTTAAACTATGAATTGCATTCACACAACACAATTTCCATCCCTTGTGTAGACCGAATTCCGATGCTTCCCTTTTTTGCAAAGTACGGCCCATGTGTCTCAAGGATATGCTACAAAGACACATATCACACATGAGTAAAACTATGCTCAATAGTTTATACAATTCACACAATTTTAAAATATTAACTTAGTGTGCAACATGTAATGTGTGATAGATCTTTTGCTCCACGCTTCCACTATGTTTTCATAGAAGCTATGCACATCATCGATAAATTCTTACTTATCTTCATTGTTAAACACCATCTTGCGAAGTAAGGGAGCCAATTTGTTAAGACTATCCAAACCTTAGCTTTGGACAACCTTGCTTTTTCTCCATTACTTTGATCATGAACTGCAAAATGTAACTTTTTCCACCCATTGTAGTCCTAGGGCCTATGAACCATGACATTTTCTTCCTCACTGATGGGTGCTTAGAGAAACTTTCTACCCTTTCCTCCTCCAAAGCAAGGCTTTTTTGTTAAGTTATTAGATTTTCCTAATCTCTTCTCATATTTTTCAATCATCACTTTTGATGCTTGTGTAGCCCGATTTCTGATAGCACTGGCTCCACAATCCTACACATTGAAATGGCTTCTTTTCTAGTTGCATCCTATAAGCAAAGAAAATGTATTCATATACAAGATTCTCCATGATTCTAACAAAAGCATGCAATGAACAAATGTGAATATGATCCAATTAAATGTTGAAGATGGGCTTCCAAGTGGGATATTCTCTAAACGCGTGGGTGTAGCACTTGTCACTCTTTACCAGTTCTTCTTTCCGTCCTTTCCTTCCACCCTCTCTGTCAAATAATATAGGTATGGATTCTTTATATTTTCACCATTGGAGATTCCACACATGCATTTTAATTTTTTCAAGCCTCTTACAAGATGCCATTCGACCAAGTATTGACCATACCCTTCAACCAAGAGCATCTCACTATATTCCTAGCAATCGATGATGCTTGGAATGATTTTGTGCATAAAGAACAACTAAAACACCTCAAATTTTTACTTAGGAGCTTCAAATGTAGCGAGCCACCACACATGGCACTCAAATTGAACAATAAATTTCCTTGGGTTGTTCTTGTCGAATTGTAAAGCTCTATTCATCAGAGTTACACTAACTTTTTCAAGCTTTACTCCTTTGACAACCTCACTTTCATCTAACTTTATAACAAACTGCAATTTACCATTACATTTCTCAATAGACATATTGTAGTACATTACCATTGTAATTACCATTGTAGACTACGCCTTGTACAAATCTAAATAGTAATTGTTGAGTTCATTGAACTTCACCTCATATGCATTTTAGTGTTTCCACACATTCAACATGTATGGGATCTCCTATCAACTTCAAAACCTTTGTATTAAGTTACCATTGGGTCTCTATTAACTTTGAAGGTTGAGGAAGAGGCATGATTCTATTTCCCTTTAGTACACGACCAAACCCTGTCTTCATACCTATGAATATCTTTGAGTAAGTCATTCTACTAATACTTGCCTTGTCACAAATGGATTGTGCATCCACAACTAAGAATTCATTTGACACATCTTTTAATGTCCACTCAATCACCTTTTCCTTCATAGACTTAAACTTAGGAGTTCTCAAAGCAATTTCCAATGTACTTTCCTTCAGCAATCTAGTAATACACGATCCAACCTCACCCTCATCTAGGTTCTCATTCTGAGCTACCTTACATGATTTGATACATCGCTTCCACTCTAATAATGTATGGACTAATTGGCTTTGATAAATATTTAATGTAGATCCGGTGCTACGTTTACCTGAGATTACGTATATATCATTTAGACCTAGACTTGCAATCCATGTCCTCTACGCTTAATGTAAAAGAGCCTAAATACATGTCATTTCATGAGCGTGGAGAAAAAAGATTTTAAACTGCACGCAAAAGGCATAATTGTTGTGACGGATTACTAAGTCCTAAGGGCACAACCTTCCTTTTTGTGTTTGGTTTGACATCTCAAATTGTCTAGTATGTAATTTTTGTTTTGTGTCTCTATTGTTGAGATAACTTTAATTTATTCTAAGAATGCTTTAATACCTAGGATTATAATAAAGTTTCTAGTAATGTATGGACTGATTGGCTTTGATAAATATTTAATGTAGATTCGGTGCTACCTTTGCCTAAGGTCATGTATATATCATTTGGGCCTAAACTTGCAATCTGTGTCCTCTAGGCTTAATGTTAAAGAGCCTAAATACATGTCATTTCACCAGTGTGAAGAAAGAAGATCTTAAACTACACAGGTAGAAGGGATAACTGTTGTGACGGACTACTAAGTCCCAGGGACATGATCTTCCTTTTTTTGTTTGGTTTGGCATCTCAAACTGTGTAGTATGCAATTTTTGTTTTTAGTCTCTATTATTGAGATAACTTTAATTTACTTTAAGAATGTATGCACTGATTAGCTTTGATAAATATTTATATTTTAGGTGGTTATAATAATAAATCATATCATGATATGTCAGTGCAATTACAAATACAGACATTCATCTCTTGGCTATTAAGATGTTACAAGACAAACTTTTATGCACATAGTTGTCAAGATATGGATGGCAATATGCATCCATCAACTATGGCTTATGAAACTAGTCAAAACCCTTTGAGAGATAATGCTACTATGAGTGATGACAACCCCCTCAGAAGTCATGTATTATCTCAATCATTGCCTAGCGATGGACGTGTATGGTATAGGTGCAAAACATATTGTGGTGGTGGAATTTTGATTCCTTCTTAAACTTATGCACAACACTACAAATTTGAGGAGAGATTCGCGATCCTTACAACTCATCTAGGTCTACATGACCCTCATGATTTATTATTGGAGGATATTCTAGAAGGATGTGATGTTGTGTTGGATAACAAAGCCCATAATGAGTCCTCAAATGAGATTGAGAGCTTGGACGAAGGTGAAGAAGATGAGGTTAAGATGCATGATATTGAGCCATCTTTGTTCGATAGAATTATTCAAAGACTAATTCAAATGCAAGCACTTTGGGATGAACATCAAGCCTCGGTTGAGTTTCAAGACAAGATGCTTCGGATTTTATTTGGTGATATTGTTGGGAGAAAGCCTTCTCAAGCTTGTATAGACAATATGTTTGCACCAAGCTTAGGAAAACTATTAGTGCAACTACCCAACACATGGGATGGAGACTTAGGTGGTATAAGTATTCCTACTTGTTGGGAGAAACTCAATGTCATGTAAACACAACTTGGTATGGTTAACTCTTAATGATATAGAATTATGCCAAGGACATGAGAGTTCTTCTCATGTACCATTGCTATACCAACCAAACAAGGAAGATAACTATACCCGGGGCACTCTTGAATGCCAATGCAACTTCAATGCCATGGGAAGGAAGAAGTTAAAGTGTGATTTCCCACAATGTTGTGAAAAGTGTTACAATTGTTCACTACCTAGGAAAGGTATGTTTTCTTTTGATTATATCTCCATCACCAAACAATTGCAACTACTAACCAAAAGTAGAACCCTATATCATGAATTATTGGAAATGTGGAGAAATAAAAGAAAGTGGTTAATAGAGCATAATGCAATTGGTACTTCACAGATAAATGAGTTTTGGGATGACACAAAGTGCAAGAGTGTAAAATATTTCTGGGATCCAGAATCATAAATAGAGCTTCCAGTGATATGTAATAATATGCATTGCAAGCAAGCATATAAAGTATGGCCTCCTTTCCAAAGGTCACTAGCACTTGTTCTAGATGATTGGAATGAGACAGAGAAAACCTACAAGTTTATTTGGAAATCATGTCAAACTCATATACACAAGGACAAAAGGCTCTACAAGGTACACTTTATTGCAACATAGATTTAAAAAAATCCCGTGAATAATCTTTGATATAGATTACTAATATACATATATTTCTTGGTTTTGATGAACAAGATAATCCATGCAATTTTACTTTATTATTACACTAGGATAGGTTTCAAGCCTCAAAGACAACCCTAAAAAATTGTGAAGTTGTTGAGGTGAAAGTTCTCAATGCTAGAAATAACTCTTTTATTGGAGTTATACGAGTTTTACTTATTCCATTCAGCTGTAAAAAGGTGCTTGGGAGCTCTAACAAGCTTTTTTATATCTTCATGCAACCATTGATCGATGAGTTGGAAAGTATATTTATTGATGGATTTAAAGTAGATTTCAATTATCCAATCACATACATTACTGAATATAGAAATTCTCTCCATAGAAGATTCATTGCACATGCCATGCTAATGATGGTAACTGGTGACCAGCTAGCTCAATGTAAGATTGGATTTTTTAAAGAGGGTGGTCAACCTTTTTGTCATAAACACAAAATCGATAACTACCTTGGAAAGTGAGGGATCTAAACATTACTTATATGATCAAAATCATGGGTTTCAATAACATAGACAAATAAAAAAATCAAGTGATGAAATGCTTACTTAAGAACTAAGCAATTCTCTGAAAGTATCTACATCTTCTCTAGACCAACCATGATCACGAGTATAGTTGTAAACAGCTTGAGCAATGTCTATGAGTATTAATCCCAAATCATAAAAGACCTTTGGAATACCTTCAACCTCACACAATACATATGGCAGACACCACTATATCCACTTTTGATTTTCTTTGGCCTTGTAGCTTTCACAGTATTTACTAGGGTACCTTAGCCATCGAGCATATCATATAGAGTACGAAGTTACTTTTGTAACATGATGTGTTGCCTAATCAATATTTGTTTTGACTCTATTGTCCACAGTCTTTATTAGAGCACATGTATACTTTGAGAATAAATTTAGAGCCAAAATATGCATGCAATCATATACAAGATCCAGGGACAAATCAACGCAGTAGAGATCGTATAATCTTCATAAGCATGATCTACCAAAAAGTCCTGCTTCTTTTAAAAGTTCATCCTTATCTACTTGAGTGAGAGCTCTTTCCCATTGGAGCATATTGCAAGTATAAACTTTTCTCAACTTTCCTTTTGTTTATGTATTTATAATATCTACATTTTAATTTAATAATATTTTTTTAAAAAAATATCAATTATAGATTTTGAAGAGTTCCTGGATGATATTCTTTGTCATGGTAGCCATGATGCTTTTTGGTGCTATGCATATGAACGAATGGTGTCGACGTATGTTAATATCAAAACCAACATCAAAGACAATGAAATTTCTTATTCAAATTATCAAAGGCGGAGTTTCTTTACATGGGTACTCATTCATATAACAAAATGATGATAAGAGAATTTCACAAAGCTCTCTTGCCACCTGATGGATACTTACACTACAAGGGTACACACATATAGCGACGCTAAGTAGCGATGTTTTTTTTTTGGTGTTGGTATTAGCATCGCTATTAGTGCCGCTATCTGCGTCGCTAAAAATGTCGCTATTAGTGTTGCTATTTAGCGACGCAAAAAGCGACGTAAATAGGGACACTAATAGCAACGCTAATACTGACGACTTACTGTCGTAACATTTCGCGAAAACCCGAAAATTTCTTTCAAAGGCACGCACGACGGCGAAGAGAAAGAGAAAGGGAGGTGAGCAAGAGAGGGAGGTGAGTAAGGAAGCAAGCCGCGAGCCGCACGCAAGGAGAGGAGCGTCGCCCGCACGAAGAGGTCGTGGAAGAAGAAGAGAGCACGATGGTATGCCCTGTTTTGGTTTCTTTACAATATTTGTTTTGCTTTACAATGTAGGTTAGAAAGTGTTTGTTTCTCTTCAATCTTTGTGTTGCTTTGTGTTGCTTTGCAATGTAGATTAGAAAGTGTTGAAAGAGAGAGAAATGGAAGCGAGTGTTTTCAAATTTTTTCTTGTGTTGGTTTTTATTCTTTGCAATGTAGGTACGAAAATGTATGTGTGTGAGCATAGTTTAGAGCCGACCTCAAAGATAGATAAGTTTAGAGCCGAACTCAAAGAGATAGGTACGAAAATTTAAAAAAAAAACGACCTGAAATATATATAGTGGAGTGGTCCCAATATACAATATAGAATTGTTATTAAATTATCATTCCATTACATCACAGTCAAGATGTGTAGCACTCACGACCAACATGGTGGTGATTGTGAGGCTTGACTCAATCAACGTGTCCCGTGTCCATGCACGCAATGCATATCGACCATTCATCGAAAACATCGTTTGTCCATAGAGCATGTGAAACGGTATGGAGAGTTTTAAGTTGAGATAATCGACCAAGCAATCTTGAATTATGAGATTGCGGTAAGTTCTCTCTCATTACTATATGACATGTAATTGATTTAAGTATAACAGTTTGGGGTTATCTTAGAAGTTAGTTCCTTAATGTCCTTTACAGGGTCAAGGCCATGTCGATACATTGCAGTCCGCAAATCTCTTGCGTCCAGTAAGACGGGTTTGTCCGTGCTCTATACAAATGCCGTCCGAGATAACTAACTGTCTCATAGAAGGTGATAACTCTCAACCCCCTTCTATGGGTGAGAATGTTGGAG
Source organism: Lygodium microphyllum (assembly GCF_053477565.2). NCBI lineage: Eukaryota > Viridiplantae > Streptophyta > Polypodiopsida > Schizaeales > Lygodiaceae > Lygodium > Lygodium microphyllum. Next base: position 37,932,575 of record NC_141150.1, read on the forward strand.
ACATGGATGATCCTCCTGCTTTTTTGGAGCTCGAGTTAGAGGACATGATCGAATCATTGCTTCCGACGGACTCGGAATCCCAAGATCCTTTAATTGCGGAGGCTGCCATTCCATTGTATGATGGGAGTCGGGTATCCCGTTTGAAGACACTTCTTTCATTGTTGAGCATACAAACAAAGTATGGATGGAGTGATGCAAGTATGACAGAGCTATTCAGGTATATTATGATGTGTATGATTCTTTATTGAAAGCCATTAAAATGTGCTATGTAGTACTCTAATAATGTGCTTCATTGCAATTTTTAGAACGTTGAAATCTTACATTTTACCTACCCAAAACACGATGCCTGAGTCTCGTGATGATGCAAGACAAGTGCTGCAAAAGCTAGGCATGGATTATAATTCCATTCATGCTTGCCCCAATGATTTTGTTCTCTTCCAGGGAGAGTTTGAATTGTTGGCCACATGTCCCAAGTGTGGTGCGGACAGGTATCAAAATGACATGCAAGGACAGACTGTTTTGCATAAGGTTTTGAGGCACTTTCCGCCGCTGATACCACGTGTTCGTCACATTTTTCGGACCAAGAGTTTTGCAAAGTTGACTACATGGCATGCGAAAAATCAATCCACTGATGGTGTACAGCATACACCAGCTGACTCAGAAGCATGGCATCACAGTGACGAGACTTTCCCTGACTTTGCAAAGGAGGCGAGGAATCTACGATTCGATCTTGCCATGGATGGGGTAAATCCTTTTGGTTTACGTTCCACCTCCTATAGTGTATGGCTCGTGGTCCTTGTTAACTACAATATACCACCATGGCTTTCCACCAAGAAAGGACACCTTTTGCTCAGCTTGCTTGTGCCTAGATGATACAAAGTCAAGAATATGGATGTCTACCTCTCTCCACTGATTGATGAGCTAAAGGAGTTGTGGGAGGGAATTGTAGTGGAGGACATGAGCAAACATATTGGTAGGTGATCCGCAACTATAAGGGCAATTCTTATGTGGACCATGCATGACTTTCCAGGTTATAGAGAATGCTCTGGTAAAGCGTGTTTTCTTATTTTGCTAGTTTTCTTTGAGCGATGTTGGTGTTATGACATGCCTCATTATACATATGTGTTCTGCAGGGCTAGTCACGTCAGGTTACCATGCATGTCCTCTGTGTGGACCAAGGTTGGATTCTTGTATGTCAAAATCTATGAAGAAGATGGTATTTGAGGGATATCGGGCTTTTTTGCCAAAGGGTCATGTCATGAGAGAAGGATTTCTTGGTCGCCCTCCTGCGAGAATGAATGCACTGAGCTGGTTTGATCACAGGATGATGGACCAAGACTCGCTTCCCAGTGGAATGCGATGCTTCTCAATTTTCTATGAGCTGACTTATTGGAAATTTTTGAAAATTAACCACCTTTTAGATCCCATGCACATTCTTAAGAATGTGGATAGCTTGCTATGGGACCACCTCACTGGGCAGCGAGACACACTAGGAGCGAGGATGGATTTGAAAGCATTGGGAAAGATGGAACCATATTGGCCTGTAAGTGGCATCGACGGTCGAGTGCAATTGCCGCATGCTCCTTGGGTTTTGTCTGCCAATGAAGTGCGACGAGTAAACGAAAACATCAAGTCCTTTCGCACGTTGACTGGCCTAATGCGTTCTCTCAAGACATCATTCACAAAGGATGACCAACTGACTGGACTCAAATCCCATGATTGGCATAAGATGTGTCAGGTATGTACGGTATGAGGCTGCGTATGGCATGATTCTGCATATTAGATTTCAGAATCTCCATTTGTTTATACACAATATTAATTACATGATTTTCACAGTTCGTATTGCCGATTGCAATTGCGGGGTCTCTGACATCGGAGGTACTGACAGCCATTTACAAATTGTCCAAGTTGGTTCAGTTTGTCTCCCAAAAAGATATTCACACATCATCGATTGAATCCACGAAATGCATGGTAGTAAAGACTACTTGTCTTTTGGAGAAGTATCTTTCCACTAGCATGCTCACGATACAAACCCATCTTCTAGTGCATATTGTAGATGAATTGTAGGTTGCAGGTCCAGTCCATAGTCGATGGATGTTTTTCCTTGAACGGTTCATGAAGACCTTAAAGGGATTTGTGCGACAACGGGCTCGTCCTGAGGGTAGCATGGCTGAAGGTTGGTTAGTGTCGGAGGCCTTGGTGTACATTTCTGAGTGGTTGTCCATTGTGGACCCGGACAAAGGCTTGATATGGTCACTTAAGGAGGATGATCGTCTGAACGGAGATGTCCTAGTGGGAAACAGAATAGAGAAGAAGATGGACGCATCCATGGAGTCCAAGGTGAACCGATTTTGTATGTTGCATAGCGCTACGATGGAGAAGTGGCTGCGACGGTATGAGGATGCTCGCGCTGAGTGAGAGTCTACAAGATCTGACTTTCGACGAAGTACGCCGCAACGGCCCATTCGATATCCGAAGGGCTTAGAGGAGATGCCTCTACTTATGTCCACTACATGGCTACATGAGTCCCTAACCAAAGCATCTCAAGATGGAGAAACAATTATTGAAGAAGAGTAGGACTTCTCACGTGGATGCAATCCCAAGGTATGCAATCCCAAGAAATTACAATCTATACTGCAAATAGCAACTAATATACTTGTTCTTTTCCAAGTATAAGGTCCATAGTGCAGCATGGTCACGTGGACGATATTTCAGAGTAGAGCACATCGACAAGTTACGCTCGACAATGGACTGTGGAGTGATAGCAATGTTTGAGTAGGAAAGCCAACGACGTGCCACAGATCCAAACCGTGTAGGTGCAAAGATGGAGTATTTCGAATGTTTACAGAGTATCCTTGCAGTGGACTATCGAAGTTTCTCCGTGACCATATTTGATGTGAAATGGTTCAAGGTTACTCTTGAAGGAGCAGGTGCAACTATTCAGCAAGGGCCAAGTGGCTTTGTTGAGATTGACTCAATGAAGAAGTGGACCGGTTTGAGTGATACATTTGTTTTTCCAAATCACTGTGAGCAGGTAAGAGTCCCTAATACTTGGTGCGCTTTAGCAATCTCAAAGTGGACTTTTATACTGATTGTAATATGGATCAGGTTGTCTTTTTTCCTAATCCGCAACAACCTCAATGGTGGTATGTCATTCCCATGACATCTAGGAGTATCCCCGTGTTTTCCAGAACCCCTGTACCGATCATAGAAGAGACACCTTTAATAGCGGCAATGATAGAAGGCATACAAGAAACTAGGATGAACCGCCTGGAGGACCAAGACATCTCACCTATGGAGATAGAGGAGATAGAGGATGGGTTTTTGGAAAATGAAGCAGAGTCCTCATTTTGTGGAGAATTTTGTATAGATCTCCCCGTGTATGCTGAGCTATGTCAAGATGAGATTGTGGAACCCTAAACAAAAGTGACTCAATCAAAATGTTCCTCCCACTACAGCAATGCCAATTTTTGCAAATCGGTTAGGACAGTTTGTATATTTTTGGAGTATGGTATTTTGTATTATCTTTTTTTTTTAATTTTAAAATGAAGTCTTGCTAATTAAGTCTTGGTTTTATTATGTCTTGCAATTCATTTTCTAATATTATTATTTTTCCTTGTATGTGCAGGTTTAGAATTTGGGCACGGACGGCAGGATGATTCACTATTTTACAGATGACGACATTGACGCGATGCTAGCATGTTTCTCACTGGAGCAGCTAGCATGGGTTAGATATAGAGCCGATGCACAACTTTCCCATTCCACCTCAGCACGATCGGCAGACTCTAGACGGTCTGATACTTCGGTCTCCAGTAGACGCAATCGCAGGTCTTGCTTTGCTTCAGAGTCACGTAGTCGAGGAGGAGGCAGCTCCTGTTGTGGGGATACATATGCAGTCTCTCCCACTCGCACTGCCACCAAGGAGTCGACACCGTCTTTCACTGGCGGTGGCAGGCAGACATCTACTGCTCCCACTCCTTCACGCACCCCATCGATCACTCCTAGGGCCGACAAGAAGTACACGAAACCCACTCCTCTAGGTATGTATTTTCGCATCCTTTTTCGCAGTAGCACTTATCAATTCAAGTTGTGTTTGACACATTTGTATTAATGTCATGAAAGTACCCATTTGCAAAATCTTGTAGGCTACTCGTATCTCATAGATAAGGCCTCTGGCCATTTATACATGAATGATGATGGAAAAGCTGTCATCTCTAGGATGCATGAGTTGTGCCAACAAGAATTTCGGCACAATATTACAGACAAGTGGAAGGAGATCCCAGATGCCAGCAAGGAGTACATAATCGATACATTGTATCGAGAGTTCCCTCAGCCCTCTAGCAATGATAGATTTTTGAGAGGGTGGATGATGACGCATATGCATGACTATCAGTTGCATAGGCGGTCTGATGCACGCGAAGCAGTCAAGCAGGGAAAATCGAAGCCAGAGTGGCTAGATATAGAGGACTGGAGTAATCTCCAGGATGAGGCGACATCCACTCCAAATAAGTGGAAGCAGTAGAAGGACGCAAAAAAGGCGCGCTTGGATGCAGGATCGGTGAATCACCTTGGTAGCAACGGCCATGCAACATTCCTGGCAGATTTCGTAAGTATTAATAGGGTAGAGTACTCTAATTTAATGACATCCATGTTGATGTATGTATTTCGAACATGAATCTCAAGTAAGTTGTTTTTCAATGTTTGTGTACCACAGCAAGGTTTTATGAATCGCGACCCGACTGCACTAGAGGTGACATACGGGGAGAAGCATGGCTTGAGTGCCCTGATCAAGAAGCTCTATGCTCGTGGAGGACCAGTAAGTAGTAATAAATATCATTCCTAATTTGAGAAATCTGTCATTATATGTCAGTTTGTATTTGGTACTCACAATTATGTATGTACTTACTGTTGCAGACTCCCTTCGGTATGCCACTACAGCGAGAGGATTTTTCTGATGCGGATGAGTCGTAGAGAGCAGATTAGGCTACATAGGATTACTCCCCATCTTGTATTATGTAAGGCCTTATGGCCTCTATCCTCCATATGTAATAGCTAAGTGTATATGATTCGGACTTCTATGTTGTAGCATGACTCCATATTTGCTTTGTCGCAGTAGCACTTCTCGATTTAAGTTCTGTTATTTTCTTTATCGGTGCAGTGCACATTTGTGTTAACTAATGTCATGAAAGTACTTGTTTGCAAAGTCTTGTCATTATTTGGGATCGATTGTCTAACTTCTTTGACAGCAGGAATTGTCTCTTAGCCCTGTGTGGCTCTAACTGTGGCAGGGTTGCATCTGCAGCTCTACCACCAAAAAAAAAATCTGCAACCGTCAGTATTAGCGTTGCAAAATAATTTTGCAATCGTCGGTATTAGCATCGGAAATTCCTCTGTAACTGTCGCTATTTGCGTCGCTAATTTTGTCGATATTAGCGTCGTTAAATAGGGATGCTAATACCGACGAAATTAGCGACAAAAATAGCGAGGCAAATAGCGACGGTTTTGTAGCGATGCTAATAGCGACGACGGGGATATTTTTCATATATTAAAAAACGTCGTTATAAACGTCGTTATAGCATGTATATGTTGTAGTGAATTAGTGGATCTTGATAGATGTGATGAATGTCCAGAATGGCATGCATTAGGTCTCATACATGTATCATGTGTTGATAGAGAAAAAGACTTATGGAGGTTTTCTAGAAAAGCTAATGATTGTGCATGAAAAATAGCAACAGTAACAAAGGGAATAGTAATTAGAGGAAAGAGATTCAGATACAAGAATGCAACCAGTGATGAAAGGAGGTACGTCCATCAAACTTTTAACATAGAGGTGGAACGAAGAATAGAAAAAAAGGGAAGTATTTATTAAGGGAGAAACTTATAAAGTGGAAGATAAAGTAGTTGTAAGATGTGACAACGATACCACTATTGATATAAATGTTGGCCATTGGAAAGCATGCACATCATCACTTTTCTCATTGGAATGACACGGTGAAGTGAGGCTTTTCTTTGGTGCACATTACTATAGACAATGTATTATGATTGAAAGGGACCATGAAATTTTGGCTGTGGATACCACTATAGGCATGGCTTACTTGCAAAATACTTTTGTGCCATTTTCATGGGACTGTATTAGACCAATACAGTCATTATTACATAAATTTATCCCATTTGAACATGCGAAATTCTATGATTGCATATGAGAAAAAGGATTTGAGACTAAGGTCACGCTTAACAAAGATAGGTTGCATTGGTTGTATCCTCCTTGGCTTAAGGAGAATGAAATTATTTATATGAAATGTGATTTATCAGCATTGTGTGGGTCAAATGACTTAAAATATGCCATCATAAGGTTAGTAATTTATGAAATGAAGCAAGTTAAAGTGGGATGGTTCACTAAGGTCCACTTATCAGAAAATATTTGGAAGGTAAGAGGAGAGGATCCATAATGGAAAGATTGGTGGTTGTGTGTATCCACATAAAAGTGATGACATGCAATCAAAACAAAAACAATGATAATCAATAGAAGAAAAAATAAGCATACCTATTATGTGTTATTCAGTTGAATATGACTCAAAAATCTTATGATGGTTATGTTTATTAACGTTCTGTTTTATATTGCCTAATATTTTCTCAATAGAATTAATATCCATTTTCTCATAGTCACTACATTTGTGTAGGTTTCAAATGTCAACTTCTAGCATAGACATGATGGCTCTTTTAAAGAATATGATGAGTGAAGATCCCAAGTTCCTTGGGCTTGTGGATTCTATGATGAATGAGGTGAAAGGTACAATATTTTTCAAAATCTAAGTATTTTATAATGCATGGTTCAATCCTAATACATTATTTTTTATTTGTCTCTTTACTTTCTCAAAATTTTATAATCTCAATATCAATATAAACTTTGATTAATTGTGTGCAAATATAGAAGAAAATATTACAAAAGATTGTATCAGAGAAAATGCACAAAATGAAGATAAGGATGTCATTGGTCTTGATGTTTCATCAAGTCTAGAAATAGGTATCTTATTTTTGTAAGATAATGATCAATAATTATAACAACTATCTAATTAGGGATATTTGATATCTTAAATTTTATCAGGCATAATCCACCTATCGTCATATTATGAAATCTTTCAACCACCCACCTCAGAAATGAAAAAAAAGGGTAGATTTTAAGGGAAAAAACTCTTGGTTGAATGCTTTAAAAGCCAACATGCAATCATGCTTCAAAATTATCGATGGGTACGAAGATGGTTTAACTCCTCCAAGTCAAATGATCTACTCTACAAAAAGGCTGAAAAAGAACGTATTGAATTAATAATCTCTTAAAATTACCATGAAATTTTACCATTGAAGTTTCAGGGATGTGAGTACTTGTGGAGAGAGTGTGATATTTATGACTAGTGGAAAAGTAAAAGGCAAGATGATAGGAAGTATTTGAGGAGAAAGGGCCTTCTAAAGAAGGTACGTTAGTCAAATTTTTTCTTATTAACTTTCCTAATATTTGAGACAAAGAATTTTAGTTGGTAAAATCCATTAATTTAGTTGGTATATTTTACATGTGTTTATATATCAAGATGTATTTGTCCTTGTAGATGAATATGTTGTCAAAGGAGAATAAAGCTTTCAAGAATTTCAAGATTATACAACAAATCAAGTTTTGATATCTATGTTAAAACTTATTTTGACTACATATTTGTATTTTCAATATTTTATTTTACTATTTACTTTATTAAAATGTGTTATTACGAAAGGATGCTGAAAATGAAGATAAGGATCTTGATATGAAAAGTTGTGCAAACTTTTCAAAGTTGTTGTTACATGGTTTGACAAAAAGAGTATATTCTAAAAAAACTATACAACAAAATATCAACAACTCAAATAAAGATGAGGTATATGTTTTGTTTTAATATTATAGTTATATATTTTTAAATTTTATTACTAATTTTATTATCAAATATAGGTTTATGTAGATGAGAAAAATGACAAAGTAATGCGAAAAATTTTGAGAATGCGAAATGTAAATATGAATATTTATGTGATGTTTATATTTACATAATTTTGTGAGATTCTAAATGTGATTTAGTATTTAATTATCTATATGTTTATTTTAGTCAAATAGGAAAATGATGAATCATTTGCAACAAACAAGCAAAAAAGAAGGTAACAACATGAAAGAAAAGAGATTAAAGGTATTATACATGAATTTTGTATTTTCATAAGTTTTTCATTGGAAGAACAATCTAATTTAGTTATTTTATTCGGACTAGGAATGTAAGGATATTTCAAATCCAAGAATTGAAATTGATATTTTTAGTGATACTTAAATGGTAACTTTCTTAAGAGTTTTTTTTAATTTATACATGGTATTTGTTTAAAAATATGATAATATAAATATATATTTTTAAGTATCATCATTTATATATTTTAAAATAAATTATATCAAATAAATATTTTGTGATTTATTTTTTAATACAGGTTGATATGACATAAGAAAATATAGAGACGATATTTTTAAAGTACCTCGATGTGCATATGATTAATGATATGTGTTTTTATTGAAAAGTACATATATAAATCTTAAAAAGACTGATGTTAGCTTTCGAGTCTTTTGTAAGGGTTCAAAAAAATCAACAAGTGATAATATGATACATGAGATTGTTCATTGGCTTTTAGAGAATGGCAAAATTGTAATACTCACAAGCAACAATATGATTAGTTGGGATGATGTGAAGATTATAGCATAGTGTTATTATACACTCCTCATTTATAAACTCATTACTACTTTAGAAAAAAAAATCTCTTTCATTGACACTATGTATTGATGTCTTCATTTGTTGAGTTTATATTAATCAATTACATGTGTACTAAGTCTTATTGAAATTAAGTAAATAATCTTTATAAAATTTTCTAGTTGAGAAATTTTTATATAATTTTCTACTTAAAAATGGAGAAAATTAGGTATGTGCAAACTAAGAAATGTCTCTAGAATAGAATCCAATATTGAATAGATTGACCAACCATCACTTAGATGAAGGCATCCAAAAGGGAACTTTCCTTAGAGGCCTACAACCAAAATTTTGTAAGTTTTTGGAATTAAGAAGACCAGTTAACCTGCAAGCTACAGTGGAAGGTGCAAGATTATATGATGAAACTGAACTAAGGCTATTAATGACCTCAGAAAGAGGAGTCTTACCTCCGTGCATGCCAAGAATGGTATACCCAAGGACTACTTGTCTAATTCAGTTAGTGCAAGCATCAAGAAAGAGTTGATCGATGTGATTACAAAATATCTCCAAATTTTGAAGGTCAATACTACCAACATATCCACTCCTACAAGAGGTGAAAGAGATGTGATGAAATATAATACATGTTGTGAAAAGTGCCATCAAGTGGGACATTTAGCCACTGAATATACCTAAAAACCAACCATCCTTGGAGCCTTTTGTTTGTATTGTTCAAGGAAGAATCATACAAAGGATATTTGCTCTTTGAAGGAGATGCATGAGAAGGAAGAAAGACGACAAAGGAAAATTCAACTTACTGAAATCTAAGATGACAACTCAGGATATTGGATCAAAGCCTAGAGAGTTTGGTCCTCATTTCAATCCAAGGAGGTTTCCCTCTCAAATTTAGAGAGAACGATAGTCTAGAAAGTGCCCAAAGATTAGAAGTTGAGTGTTATAGATGTGAAAAAAAGGAATATATCTCACCAATTTGTCCAAACCCCAAAAGGTCTACGAAGACTACAAGCCCTTATGTAGTTGATGAAAAGGAGAATGCCACACTGCAAAAGACTATCCAAGTTCAGCTTCTATAAAATCTACCCCTAATATCCAACAAAAGATCCTAGAATCTGCCTCCAATTTGGTGGAATTGGAAGTTGCTACAATAATGCGTGCCAAGAAAAGAGAACCCACAATTCCAAAAGAGAATATTCTCTCTGCCAAAACGATGAAGTTCAATCTTCTCAAGCAAAAACATAACAATACAAAGCAAAAAAATGGAGTATAGAGTCTGCAGTGCCATAGAGAGCTACAGAGAGAGTTGTAGAGACACGACTAAAGGTCCAAGAGATGGAGGATACTAAAGTATCTCCAATAGTAGAAGAAGTATAGATGTTGTCATTCTTGGAAGAAAAATGAAAGATAAAGTGGCCATTGCTCAGTTTCCTAGTCGATTGGAGAAGCCCGTGAATCCTATTAAAGAATATGACTTGGTTAAAGACTTAGACACCTTTAAACCAAACCTAACATTCTGAAAATTATTGATGTTGTCTCCTAGTTGTCAAAAGAAATTCAAAAGCATACTGACAAGAAGAGGAGGCCTAAGGATTTCTCCTACCATAGTCCCTAAGTCTAACAAAGCCCTAGAGCTTGTGAAAGAAGTGGATGTGGCTAATGCCTTCTTGGATCCTAGTACCCGAGAGATTGGTGTGTGGATTGAAGGATGTTTTCTTACAGATGCATTGATTGATGGATATTCATTAGTGAACATAACGACATATGTGGCAATGAAGGATCTAGACCTGCAAGCGAGAATGCAGCCTACACAATGGGTTATGAGACTAGCAAACCAAAGCAAAATTAAGCCTTTGGGAATTCTTCCATATATGGAGACAACCCTCGCAAGAAGAGATTATTGGCTGACCTATCTGGTAGTAAAACCAAATTTCTATGGGACCTCTAACCCTCTGTTGCTCAAAAGACCATGACTTTTTGAAGCAAGGGCATGGAAGATTGGTTCAAAGGAATCCGAACCCTAGGCAGAGGACTCAACAAACTAGTGCTGAAGTTATATGGATTGCAAAAAGATGATGGATCCACTTCCATTGAAGTTTTCATAGACTCTCCTAATGAGATAATAGATGGCACATCAAGAGATGAAGAAGCTATCAAACATATATTTCCCAAGAAAATAGATGCATAGTCCCTAGCAATAGGCACTGTAAGTCAACTCCTGAAAGAAGCAAAGTCTTTGTCAATAGGTGAATACCTCTTACTTGAACCTAAATTGACTTCTGAAGTCACCTGTGACAGCGAGATAAAGACATGGATGTATTGTTCTTCTTGTTACATGGCCATAGCAGAGACAAAGATAGAAGCAGGGTCATAGCTAGAGACAGAGACAAAGATAAAGATATAAGTAGAGACAAATGCCAAAGCGGAGGTAGAGGATACAACAGAGAATATGTTCTTCTCTTGGATAACCCCTACACAAGCAAAGACAAAGCTTGAACAGGACAAAGATGAAATTGCAGAAGAAGACTATGAAAGCAAGCTAGAAGAATCTATCCTACTCGTAGAAGGCATGGACGATGAAGACATTCTAGTGTGGCTACAGAAGTTGAAGATCCCATTGTGTTAGACAGAATGACTCTGCTACTCTTTGGACTAGCTTATGAGTCACAACATATGCAAAAAATCCATAAGAAATGGATTAGGAAATATAAGCCTTCCCTCAACAATGGCTCTTGTCATCTCAAGTTACCCTTCTCAAGAGAGGATAATGATGACACATCATGCCAATAACTATCAATCCAACAACCCAAACAGACCTCCGAATGTTCCTATTGGGTGATGTTCCTAGAGGCATCCTTAGAAGATGAGTCCTTGAGCCAAGAGGTAGCTAATTCCCAAACCAAACCCAAAACAACAATGATACCCTTTCAACTTCCAAAGGAGCAAGCCCGGCCCTCATGGAAAGAGGAAATTGGTTCTAGTGGAGCATCAGAAGAGGAGACAACTCCCTTGAAGGAGTCGAATATGTATCCAAAAGTAGTCTGTGGGACATTCGTTCATGAACTGGAAGATGAAAAGAAATTAACGTTTGTGGATGCTGATGTACTAAATGTCACCTAAAGGTGGATATCAGTCTTCACAAAGAAGAATTGTTAGCCCTGCATGACTTACTAAAAGAGAACTTGGACATGTTTCCATGGTCCTACAAAGATATGAAGGGGATTAATCCTACAGTATATCAACACCAGATCAACCTAGAGCTTGATGATAAGCATGTGGCAAAGAAAAATACACATGAATCCAAATTAATTCACCCTTGTGAAGGCCGAATTGCTAAAGCTCCTTGAAGCTAAGTTTATCTATCCCATTGGCCAATAGTGAATGGGTTTCACCCATCACAGTAGTATATCCCAAAAAGAATGGAAAGCTGCAAATATGTGTGGACTTTTGAAAGTTGAATTCCAAGACAAAGAAGAATCATTTCTCTATCCCTTTCAAAAACCAACTACTAGACACAATGGCTGACCATGCGCTCTATTCCCTCTTGGATGGATTTAGCAAATACAAACAAGTCTAGATTGCAGAAGAAGATCAATCCAAAATAACCTTCACAACAAAATAGATAACCTATGATTACCGAGTGATGTCATTTGGGCTCTGTAACGTCCTCTTGCTACCTTCCAACTATGTGATCTAGACTGCTATGTGGTGATTTCCATTCAAAGTGGTGCATTATCTTGTGTTTTTGTGGTTTCTTTATGAATTCTATGAAGAATATGAAGAGCACAATCTATTTTGTTTAAGTTGAAGTTATGGGAGAATTTTTTTACAAAGTCGTGTGAAGGTTTTACAAGATTGACATTCTTTCCTTAATTGTGGTTAGATAAAATATGAAAAACATACTTGTTGATGATGTAAGATAAATTTTCTTGTAGTAGATTTCCCATTTTCTTGGTTTTCCTCTTGGGCCCCATCTAGACATATGTAGTTTTTTGCATCACCTTTCTACTATTCTAAAAACGATTGTCAATATCTTTTAGTTATGAGTGAACTATCACATTTATACCAACTACTTGTGTGATCTGAAAAGGATTGAAGTATGTATTTGATAAGGTGGTCAGTTTTGTTGATCCTTGTGAATTTATGGATGAAAGAGACATTGAGTTTGTGAAAGATGAAGAGCAGTCTTTGGCAATGAGATTGTCGAAGATGATACAAAAAGCTTATGTGGGGGTGATATTGATGATCACAAGAGAGGAGGAAAGAAGAAAATAGTGGGAGCAAGTGTGAGCCCTATGAGTTGCACCAAACGGCAATGGAGCAATGGGTTGAGCCAAGGTCAATACCAATGGTGGCTTCGTGGATTAGTTCATCTTCTTTCACTCCTTTCATTCCTTTCCTTGTTCCCCCAAGCTCCTTTTGCTCCCTCCCTTGTCCACCACGAATGTGAATGGGATGGTGGGGAATCCTTGTGGATGGGCGGAAAAGGGGAATTTTCACCCTTTTTTCTACCATGCAAGTGTGAACCAACCCTAAGAATCTCCTCCTCATCTTCCGCACACCTAGCAATCCCCTACTACTACTCTACCTGACTCTGTAGCGCCACCTACTTGGATGCCCTACCTACACCTTGCTAGCAACCTGGCATGCTGCTGCCTATAGCCATGTGAAACCTCCCCTTTGCACCTCCTCCTCCTCTTCTCCTAGCAATCTTATGGCTCTTCCTACACACTTCCTTCTAGACTACCATTGTCCACAATATATTGTCACCCCCAAATGCCACCAAAAGGATTCTACCATAGTTTATCCCCCCATTCACCAAGAATACGTCCACTACTAACGCATCTCTACCACTATCACCACATAAGGCTTGGGCCCATGTGCTATCACACCGCCCAACAATGCCATAGTCATCCACATGAACCATCACATGCACACCCCTACCATATAAATACACAAACAAATCATAACACACTCACCTCCCAACATCCATGTTAACTCACACATATGACACACACACGATATACACACACTGCACCATGTGAACCTTGCCCCGCATACACACACAAATCCCACACACACCACACATGCATTCCATGTGCAGAGTACATTAAATTCGCACATACACACATATATTTAATGCATCTACATGTAGACATAGACATTCCCAGGTCACACTTGCACACTCATGCACATGCATGCATACATTAAACACTTAATTCACACACACACATATACACACATTTAGCACACATGCACAGACTTATACATGTCCAGGATTAACACACATGCATATGCACATTAGATATACTAGCAACAGTACTACACATAATGCATCGCGCATGTACACCACACGTGGGGTGCCTATGGCTACTTAGCTTTTGATTCGCCCCTAGCACTACCTTGTTCACATAGGGAGGGTCATGGGGGAGGGAAGCCCAAGTAAAAGCGGCATGTGAAGTGCACACATACCACTCGTAGAAACAAGTATCCATGCACACATATACACATGTACCATAATTGGCACAAGTATCCACTCAGGCATGCCACATGTATAACACCTTGTAGACATATAGCATGCATATGTACCACTATAATGCATCCATATCCAGACCTTATGTTTCTCTGATTGCACATAGTGTATTTGTGTGTGTTTGATCATACAGGTTTTCAAACGGAATAATACACATGCGGGGGTTTGTGGAAGTCGCTCGCTGCATGAACGCTTTGAAATGAGAGAAGAAAGGATGAAGCAAAGTATCCTAATACATAGAATCTGGAAAACATCAAATCCTTCTACGAGAAGATACTATATAAGCACTTAGCATGTACCATAATTCTTCATTGGAGGTAAGGTAAGAGGGAGTAGGGAAGTATGTTCAAGGATAATAAGAATATAAGTAGAATAAAGGAAAGAGCATGGATATAAGACAAAGCTATTGAGTTTTTATAGCTTTGAATTTAAATACAATTCTTGGCTATTCGACTGCAACAAAAGCCACCTTTCTACTGCATCAATTGTGACAAACATATGCGACCACATATAAGCTTTCACCACTTCAGATTCATGGATGCTTGATGCATTCCTTGATGGTCTGCTCGGAAGTACTTGGTATTCCATACATCTAATTCAGTAGTAGTGAGCTCATGTTTATGAGTTGAACTCAAGCTTGTATGCAACGCAAAGGGGCTGGATTTTTTCCTAGAAGATACCATGTGTCCTTACCAAATAATTTCCCAAGAAATGAACATCTATCCTACGGCTTAGGATGCCTTTCCATACTCAAGCATGGGTCATTGTCATCGAAAACATGTGCTATGCATCCAATCTTTTGTATTCTGATACCATGATTGACATGCACATGCAAAAGTGAATGATCCTAAAGTGCTCAAACATAATTTTCAATGAGACACATGTTGTGCACAACTAGGCTTTCCAATGCATTTACTAACCTGTTGTGGTGATGTAAGGATAGCACCGAGACAACACTCGTGCTACTATCCTCTTAATTAAAATACTATGAACTCTATGTCATGATATGCATCAGAAAATCAACAAAAATCAACACGCAAATCGCACCATTCAAACATCCCAACCCCCTACGTTTAGGTATTGCTTTCGTTGCATAGGTGTAGAGGTTCATTTTGTCATGTTTTGATGTATGAAAAATGATAAATCACAAACTTTGATAAAGAGATAGGGAAAACTAAGGCTAAACCTCATGCTTTGCCACTACCACACATTCACAAACAATCATTATATTTTTTCATATTTTTGAGAGGCGTATTTCTATTTTTTCCTTATTTTTACCATTTTCTTGATTTATTTGGTTATAAAATATGCTATTTTCTAATTTTTCTTATTCCAATCACTTTAGCATACCAACATTTAATTTATCTTTCATTTTCTCCCCACGGGAACACCTTTCACCCACCCGAAACGAAAAAACTACCATTTTACCGCTTAAAAACCGCATCTTAGGTTTATGGGAATTAAATAGGGCATGTAAATCATTGCAAAATCAGAATTTTTTGATACACAACAATTAATCATGATGCAACCAGCACTCAAACAAATTTTCATCCAATAAGAACATAAGTACTATCATAAACTATCAAAAAACTTCATTTTTCTTTATAAAAATGGTCATACCGTGTTTTTACGAAACCCGAGATGCATTAAATGACTGCATAACTAGTAGATGGAGCCTCCATCACTCTCAATTGAATGCTACACATCAACCTTCAGCATCTCCATCAATCTCCATCACCATTTCCTTCAACCCCCTTCCCGGTTCCTCCTTCAAGATGGTGCACATGAACAACCCATAGAGAGGAGAGAGAGGAAGAAGAGAGAAAGACTAGATTCTGATCTCTTCATCCAAACAGCCATATCTTTTGCGAATACGAGCAATAGAATCAGGAAAGAGGAAAAAGTTGTCGGATATCATCTGTTATAAGGGTTCTTTGCAGCCTCCATTCATGATTGGGGGGGAAGGAGCGAAAAAATCGGTGCCATTCTATTCAGCCACAACATGCCGCCATATCTCATGTAAAAATGGGGGGGGGGGGGGTCAAGGTCCCGAATGGCACCCCCCCTTTGGTCTAGAATTTCCCTTTCGTATCTTGGCCAATTTTTTGCCTCTTTCGCATTCAGGCTCTCTTTCAGCATCTGAAAAATCCTGCGCATCCATCTTGACATCCTGCATTGACTGGCAGCTCCTGGCATCTCACAGGGCAGTCAAAAAATTTATCAAAAATCCACAAGTGTCGCTCGGGCGCCTTTTAAAAGCCATCTTTCACTTGGTGCTTAAAATTGTCCTAGCTGCAGCCACCACCTTCAATGTTGAATATTTTTCCCCTAAATTCTCAATTTTTTGGCAATTTTTTGGCACATCCCGAGCTCAAAACTCCGCTCTCAAGAAGGTCATCAGAACCTCATAAATCATACTCAAATCATTCCATACTATCAAAAAATATTCAATAAGCTTCCAAAAGATCTCAATCTTCATCAATCAATCTATGCTTCATACAGAAGAAAATTAGAACAAAACAGAAGCTATACAGAAGGTATACAAAACCAATCAGAAGCTCAACAGAACATCATAGAGCTTCATATCTCCACTGAGAATCATCATGAACTTCCAAAACATAGTCCATATCATCCAAAACACTCTCAAACACTTCCTTTAACAACCATACATCACTCTAAATCTATCAAAAATCAATCATTCAGACCTCAAAAATAACAAAAATTAGTCAAAAATTCAGTCTTTTTCCACTCTCAACATATCCCCACACTTAGAAAGGAAGCATCATCGTGACCTAAGGAAAGGAAGAATATAAGTTCATTAAAGAGCTCAATTTTATCTTCCGTCGGATCTTCAATAATCTTGCCAAAGCACGACCCCAACTTATCACCTGCATCTGATAGAAAAAACTACTAAAGGAAAACTTCCGTTATTCATTAACTCATCTAATTAATCATTTAAAAAGCCATAAAAAATTTGTAAAGGATATGAGAGGTTCTCTTCAGCTTTCCACCATAGGCTTTCCATCCACCATCAATAGTTTGAAAAGAGCTCTCAAACAAATTAGTCTCAATCAGCACTAACTCATCTCATACAATTATTACAACACTCACACAAACACTAACACAACCATCTAAATGACACCTCCAAAAAGAGAGATATATATCATTAAGACTCATCCAAGATACATTGCAAAGATATCAATGAAGATGATCCCTTTTGAAGGCTTGGTGGTTTCAAAAGTGATCTATGGAGAAGGATTCATCTACAAATGTCTTTGGAGGATTTTGAGAGAAGTGTAGGCATCACATCCTTTCTAGCAAAACAAGGTATCTGCTAGGTAGACATAGGGCATGAAAATACAGGACATCCAACTAGAGGGAGTCAATGTTCACATTGACATTCATACAAAGTTTTGGAATGGCCTTTTGATCATTATGGGAATGCCTATGCATGTATGCTAGATACCAAGCAAAATGAGTTGTCAATCTCCTTGAAGGGTCTAGAGATTGTGAATATTGGTGAGCAAATGAAGGTAGTTCTGGTATACTTGACAGGCAGTTTTCCAATCTCCTGGAATTATTGGCCAATTAATTTGAGGTCCTATAAGAGAATCAGTCGAGCTCCATCCTCTTCTTTTGGAAATCTGCTGATCAAACCCTTCATATTCACTAACCAACTGAGGGGGTTGAGAGATAAAAGTGGTAGGAGAGGGAAGTGGAATAAGTAAAAGAGGATGAAGAGATGGGTAGGCAAAATCATAAAAGGAGGAATAAGTTAAAGAAGGAGTGGATAAAAATTTTAGGGAATCAGTTAGGAAGGGTGTTAATTGATAAATAGGAAAGGTAGAAGGTATATGGATGGATGGTGAAGGGCATAGTGGAGAAGGGAAAAATACTCTATCTTCGATAAAAGAGCAATAGGTAAATATGGGAATTTGAGGAAAAGATTGAGGTTGAAAAATAAGGGGTAAGATTGCTGTTGAATGGGTTTGATAAAGGAAAAAATAGGTATCATAACGATGAGCCATTTTTTGGGAACAGAGGGACCTAAGATAGATATTCTCTGATAGGCATAAAAAAAGGTTGAATCAAATGGATGGTTTTTGGAAAGGTGAGCTAAGAGATCCACCCTCAGTTGGTTAGTGCTCTGTACATAGGTAGAAACTGTGTTCTGTCATTGATTCAGGACCACATAATCAATCATTGAGTGCCAGGAATTATCAGGGCAAGTAGCCACTTTTGAGGAGTAACACTGGAACATGTCATCTATCTGCAACTCCAAATAGTTGACATACAAAATAGCTTGCAAAACCACATCTCCCACATACCAGGCCATATCTACTTCATCTGGAATCAACAGATCACCTCGTAGATACATATATGACAAGAACATGGTATCCGTCATCACAAAATCTTCAAACACCATACGGACCACTTCTGTCAGTAACTTAGGAGACCAAGCCCCACTCCAACCATCCTCTGGAAGAGGAAGATTCATCGTTGAAAGATTCATGTAAAAGGCCAACTTTTGCAATTGATAATGGACAAAGAAACAATGGTCTGGAGGAACATATTCTTGGAAATGCTCAAATGTAGACCATAGCAGATTCATCCTGGACTGCAATCTTTCCACTTTATCTTGGAATAAAGGACACAATGTGGCCTGTCTCTGGAGAACTGTCAAGTCCTGCTTTGAGAGAGAAGGGAGTAGTGGAACATTGGGACTTAGAGAAATAGATCGTGACTGTGTCAGTTGGTCTTACAACTGCTTGATTTGGAAAGCTTGTGATTCCACTATGTCATGAGTAGTCTGTTAGGCTGAGAGTTTTGCATCTAAAAGAGTCTGAAACTCTTGAGTTTCTTTAGACATTCTCTCTTTCTCCTCTGAGATTTTAGTGACCTCTGATTGAGCTTCTGTTAACTGAATCTTCAAAGAAGATATCTCTTCTCTTTGAGCCTCAATCATTTGGGTTTGTTGCTCCATCTGCTTAAACATATATGCTAGTGTGTCTTTAGAAGAGGCTAACTCTGATAATGCCTTATGCAACTGGTCTTTGGACTGCATCACTTCTTCATAAAAGGAAGCATATAGCTGTTGAACACAGGCTGTCACTGAAAGTTCAATCGAACTCTAGATATCTTTACAGAGGAATGGAATGGCATCGCCTGATACTAGACTGTTCAATGAAGGAACTGATATATCCAAGGAACCCTCTCTATGTGCTCTTAACAGGTTGTTACATGTGAGATAAGCAGAGAGGTCACTTCCAGAAGTATCAGGTATTGTAACTGAAGGAATAACTGAAGGAGCTTTATTTGCCACACGCTTCAAGCGCTTTCCTTGAATGACCAGTGGAGGAGGAGAATCAAGATCCTCTATATCAATAGGTTCTGACTCTTCTGAAGGTGGTGGAGGAGGTACTGGATCAGATGGAGGAGGTGGAAGCACACCCTTCTTTAAGCCTGAGTATGTCAAGAAAGCATACAAGTAGGATCCATAGGTGACATTTGTGATATTTCCCCTGGTTACTTTGACAAAATGTTGGTCCATCTTTGTAAGCAGATAAGTGCTCCAATCAATAGCCACCCCTTTTAACACCATCTTGGAAGCTGTGAAGAGCTCTTTTGACAAGTAATGGGATGGTGTTTTGGTAGGCATAAACCTGTCTTGGAGGAACTGGTAGACCAACTTCCACACAGGATCAGTGATCATGGAAAAAGAGACTCCTGAAGTGTTGATTACTTTCTTAACATCCAAAATTTCCTTGGTCTGCTTGTGTAACAACTTGAAAATCTCATCATTGGAGAATAATTGTCTAGCTGTAACAAAGGGCTCTCCTTTGTAGGGAAGAGACAGAGTCTTCCCTAACCCTCGGGGTGTCAATGTCATGGAAGCACCATGGACAAGTCCCGACTTCTTGTTGTATGATGCAAGGAACTCATCACACATGGATGGATCATCTGGAATCAAGGGGAATGAAGTAGCCACGAAAGTTGCGAGTCCTCCTTTCGTTATAAGCTCAAAAGCTAGTAGGGAAGAGTAATCCCTACTGGCCAGTGAGACATACTGGATAGGAGGAGGAGCGTGAGGTGCCATCCAGATGGAAAACACACACACCAACACAGACAATCATAAAGAATGCCTACAAAACAACCAAAGGGCTATCAAAAAGGAATCAATCAACAGAACGACACACATACATACATAAACATAGCTAACTCATTTACCACCCA
This sequence comes from Lygodium microphyllum, assembly GCF_053477565.2. Taxonomy (NCBI): domain Eukaryota; kingdom Viridiplantae; phylum Streptophyta; class Polypodiopsida; order Schizaeales; family Lygodiaceae; genus Lygodium; species Lygodium microphyllum. Next base: position 37,953,089 of record NC_141150.1, read on the forward strand.
AACAACCCATATCCTAGAAAAATTTCGGCATGACCTCTACACATATGCGACCGAAAACTTCATGCGATGCAATAAACAGGCACCCAAATCCCCGTATAAGGCAAGAAAGAAAGAACTACACACCGTACCCGTAATCGTAGCACATAGACAAATCATAATATCATAAAAATGCACATTAAGACCTGACCATAACCTTGACCATCAGTGCCAACTAAAAGACTTTTACGCGTCCATCCTACGAAGCATGTTTATTAAAAAGGGAAAAAAAAGTGCAGTGAAGGGGCATTATTTTAATGAAGGGTTCATTTTAAGAAATTATTAACAATGGGTGTCATTTTATTAGGTTATAAACATTAATAAAAAAATGACGGTTTCTTCTTAAAATTTTAATTACAATTTATTAGGGTGAAACAATGCTTTATCGAAACCCAGACTATGATTCCCAGACTAGGTCTCTAAATGCAAATTCCTTAATTAAAAATTAATAATGATGTTGAACGCTTTTCTGCCAGCGCGTGCTTTTTCATGACGGTTGGTTCCTTCTTATTAACAATTAAGGTGCCTCTTATGTGCACATAGCGCGTGCAAAGTGAATAGCTGGTTGATTTTAAAATTATTACATTGTGTGTTTAGCAATTATTTTAGAAATTAATTGTGATTAAGGGGTAATGAAAATAAATAAATATCAAAAAATAAATATCTGGTAGGGGTGTATATGCAATGGCCTGATGGCGCACGGAGTAGTCTCCTAAAAGCAATGAATCCAATCAAACAAAAACAAAGACCACTGACTGAAAAAAAATAAAGCACCTTAGTGTTTTTGTTGATTTTTATTTTATTTTTATTTTTATTTTGTATTTTATTTGTTTTGTATTTTAGTGTGTTTGTTTTATGTAGATTGTTTGGTTTGGTTATTTTGTTTTATTATTTTTACTTGTTTGTTGTTTTCAGCTATCTAACAAGTGTCCACAATGTGTATTAATTCATCCATAATTGTCAGCTGATTTGTAGGATTTAAAATGATTTTTTATGATGTGTAGTATTAAAATTAGGCTTTTTTGGCTTCAAAGAATAATTTTACATTTTGTTGAAATATTTTTTAATTGAGAATTTGGTGAAAAAAGGGCGATGGGGATTTGTGGAATGTTTTGGAATTTTTTTGAATTTATTTTTGTATTTTTACTATTTTTAATAAAATTTACCCATTTTTCATGTAATTTTGAATGAATTTTTAGATTTTAAATTTTATGTAAATTTTTTGTTAGTTTCCACCTTATAAATATTCCAAATAATTTCAGTAATATTGGTAAATTTTCAAAAAAAATTCAATAATTTTTTTATTTTAAATGAAATTTTAAAATTTTTTGTGTTTTTTCTGTTTATTTTGATGTATTTTTTATATATATGGAGGTTGAAAAATACAAAGTGGTACCGGGGCTGCCTGTGAGCAATGAAGAATCACTGCGTGTGAACGGCAGGTCTGCAAGCTCCACTGCACGGACAAGTAAGAAGCGGGTCCTCGCGCGTGAACACCTGCTAGCACACCCGTACTCAGTAGGAAAAAGAACGAAAGAGAAAGGGCAGGAACGAGGGCTAACAGAGTAGATTAGGTGAATTAGGTTAGCTTAGTCTGATCAAATGAAGGAAGCTAATTTAGTTGGATAAATCAATTAATTGAGTTAAATTAAGCTAATTGGTTAAGTTAGGGAAAGTCAGGTCAATTAAGTTGGGTTAGTCAAGGTAGGACAGTTAAGTCGGAGTAAGTCAAGTCTGGTCGGGTTAGGTTAGTCAAGGTTGATTAGGTTAGTCTGAGTAAGTCTAGGCTAGTGAGTTTAGTTAAGTTAGGTTAATCTAGTTTGGTTAGTCTAGTCAAGGTAGTTAGGTCAAGTTCTAAGCAGGTGTGGTCAGACTAACTAACCAGGGTTAGTTAATGGGTGGGTCAACTTAATTGGGTTTAGAGTAGGGGGTTAGTCAACTAACCATGGGTAAGTGAGTATGGTTAACTAATTGGGGTAGTTAGTTAGGGGGGTGGGAACTAACCCTAGTTAGGTTAGTGGGGTGGGAACTAACACTAGTTAGGTTAGTGGGGTGGGAACTAACCCTCGTTAGGTTAGAGGGGTGGAAACTAACCCTAGTGAGGTTAGTGGGACTAACTATAGTTAATTAGTAACTAACTAGGGTTAGGTAATGACTAACTAAGGTTAGGTTAGTAACTAAGGTGAGTTAATTACTAACTTTGGTTAAAGGGTGGGGGGTTTATTAACCATGGTGCAGTTAACGGGCCGGTTAATTAACCATGGTGCAGTTAGTGGGGGGGTAATTAACCATGGTACAGTTAGTGGGGGGTAATTAACCATGGTTTAATTAGGGGTTAACTAACTAAAGCTAATTACTAACCAAGAGGTGGGGTTGGAGGTGGAGGAACAGGGTGGTGGAGGGAGGAGGAGAGGGAGGAGGAGGTGGAGAGGGGAGGAGGAGGAGTTGGAGGGTGGAGGGGAAAGAGGAGTTGGAGCCGATCGAGGAGGTAGACGCAGGTGGTTGGAGGAGGAGGTGGAGGGTTGGGAGAAGGAGGAAGAGGAGTAGGAGGTGGAGGTTGGGGAGGAGGAGTAAGAGGATACGTAGGTGGAGGAGGGGGCAGGGCCCGACGGCAGGGGGCAGCGGGGTGGGCGTCAGCAGGGTGACGTCGGGTCCAATGGGCGGCCGACATGTGTGGACACGAGCGCTTCAGGCGGCGAACGGGCGGCGTTAGGCAGCACAGTGGCAGGCGAAGGAGAGAGAGGAGGAGGAGGAAACAGGAAGAAGGGGGGAAGAAGTGGAGGGGAAGGGGAAGAAGAAAGGGAGGAGGACAAGAGAAGAGGAAGGGGAAGGAGGGAGGAAGGAGGAGAGAGGAAGGAAGGAGGAGGCGTCATGACGAGAACAGGTAGGTATGGGTTTTTTTGTTGTTTTTTTCTCTCTTTTTTTCTTTTGTGGGCTATTTCGTGTTCTTTATATATATATATATATATATAGTTTGTTTCTTTATATATATATATATATATAGTTTGTGGGCTATTTCGTGTTCTATATATATATATATATATAGTTTGTTTCTTTTTGTTTGCTTTTTCTTTTTCTCTTTTTGTTGTTCTTTTTTTTTCTTCTTCATTTTTTTTCTGTTTTTGAAAAAAAAAAGATTTCGGTTTTTGTTTGTGGTTGTTTTTGTTTTATGCTTTGTTTGTTTTGTTTTTTTTTTCTCTTTTTTTTCTCTCTCTGCTTGTGGTGATTTTGTTTTTAATTTTCTGTTCTTTTGTTTTTTGTTTAAATTTTAATGCTGGATATTATTATTATTATTATTATTATTATTTTGTTTGGTTTTGTGGGTGGTTGTGGTGATTGTTATTTTTTGTTGTTGGTTTTGTTTGTTTTTTTAAAGGAAAACTAAAAAAAAATAGAAAATGGAGGACAAGAAACACACCCCCGGCCCGCGCGCATGCGCGGGCAGCACGGATAAAAAAAATTTAGAGTGATGGGGTCAAATGGGCAAGGACGGTGACACACAAGCCACGGACGCTACGGGGTGTCCCGAGGCGCATAAAACCAAAAACAGGCGTGTTCACACACGAGGTGAGAAATGCATTTAACGGGAAAAATGAAGAAAATTTAACAAAATCCAAACCGTTTGTTAGATCAAAAATCCGTAAAAAGGAAAAATATGGTGGGAGACAAGGGAAAGATGTTGAAAACATGCAACACAGGTTTCGGGGAAAAATTAGGGTATTCACATGGGGAAAAAAATGCAAAAATAAACCCGAAAATACTCGAAAAAATTAATATCCAAAAATCCGTGCGTTGGAACGAAGTGCAGAAAGAAGGAAAAGTGTGTAGAATAAGGTTGCCAACAACCCAATCATAAGAAAACACAACTTCGATTAAGAGAGGACGCGTTCACATGGGAAAAACCCCAAAAATGGGCCTGAAAAGAGACTCAAAAATTAATACGGGAAAAACTGTACGCCAAAATAGAGGACAGCAAAAAGGAAAAATGTCTGAAAGAAAGAAATGTCTGGAAGAAAGGAATTCACTGGATTGGTGCATCAAAACTCGGTTTGGGGGAAATTAGGATGGATTAACGTGGAAAAAACATGAAAAGTGCATCAAAAAACACTCGAAAAAATTAATAACTAAAAATCCGACAATCGAAAGAGGAGGGAGGAAAAAGGAAAAAGTGGGGGAAAGGCTGATAGGACATGACTGTCAAATTAAACTGGAATTCTGGTGAAAATCTGGCAGATTCACATGGAAAAATATAAAAAATAAGCATTAAAAATGCCCAAACCCTGTAAAAAATAATAACAAATAAACCGTGCATCGAAAGGACACGAAGTAAAAAGGAAAAAGTCAGGGGGAATGAGTAAGATAGGCTCACATATCTGATCAGGGTTTCGCATCAATAAAGATGCGTTCTCATGGAAAAACATCCATTTTACGAGAATTATTTCAAAAATTAATAACTTAAGAATCGTCTGTCGAAACAAGGTTTGGTAAAAAGGAAAAATAGGTAATTCAAAGGGAGGAACATGGCTGTAAGGGTGAATTGGGATTCCAGTAAACGTAGGGTCCTTTCGTATGAAAGAAGCGCAAAACCAAAAATAAGGGCAAATGGTCAAGAAACAACCTCGAGGACAGGGTGAAATAGAATGGAAGGGTGGAGAAGGGACCCCATCAGGATAAAATAAAATCATGGCATAGATGCATGATCAAATCAGGGTATATGCTTGGGGGTATGAAACATGGATGTGCAGGGATGCGTCCCCACACTTAAGACCTTAGCAGGAAGGGTAACCCAAACATCAAGGACATGGTACATCACATCAGACCAACCACGATGTTCCCACACTTAAGACATGACCGGTACTGTGAAACAGAAGGTGTAGGGTTAGAAAAACTTAGCCCATATTGTCGAGGAGAAATGTCAACTATCGAGGTTGCGTCTAGTGTCATTGTGTCGGCTCGAGGAGGTAACAAGGTGTCTTCACAGCACCCGTCCCACGTCCTTTATGGCAAGGCCCAAGGGGCAGTACCCAAGTGTTGAGATATCGAGCTCCACTTGTGATATGCCAAGGTGACCGTTGTGCATTTATGTCACCAACTTGTCAGTTTGCAGATGCGGTTGGTACACCACCCATGATTAATAGCTAGATGACATCTATCCTTATCTACTCTAGTTTGTGGCTCAGTTAGTATGCCACCTTAGTTAGTTGAGTTTGGTTTTTGAGACCCATATATAGGGTTCTTCTATTTCTATGTACCAGAGTTCTTTTTGGCTTACACAACTAAGAAGAGGAAAACTGTTTTTAGCTTCCACCTTTGTGTGTATTCCCCCATTGTGCAAGCAAGAAAGCTACAAGTGAGACTCCTTCCTTCTCTCCCACAATCTTGACATGGTATCAGAGCCTTGTTCGTGGTAAGGAGCTCAAAAAAGCAAACCAATTTCGTGGTGTTCTGGTAAGAGGACCAGTGTTGCTTTCATTTTTCTGTTTTGGGAGCAAGTCTCTGCAGTAGCACAGCCGAAAAGTGCAAGAGTGCATTGTCTCAGATTGAGACGCCTTTCGTGGTGTAGCAAGAGGGCAGTATATGCTGCAGGTAGGGGCTTTAGCCCTTGGTTGCTCTGTTTTTTTGATTTGAGGTTATTTCAGGGCTTGTTTTGGAGGCGGAAGTTTTCTGCACGCACTCAGGAAAAGGCCCTGTTTTATGTTGTGCAACCACTGTTCTACAGGTCGGTGAAAAGTTACCGTAGAAATTGTACCCTATGCTTGTGCGCAGAGACATTGGGAGTTACAAAATCATCCTTGTTGCCTCTTAATGCAAAATCGTCACTAGGAAGTGACTGTGTGGTCAAATACCACTTTCGTCAGTTTTGCAGACTTGCCCTTGTGAGGCTGAAGCTGTGTTCTTTGTAGTGACAGAATTTTTTGCAGTGTTCTGTAATGGCGTTTGATTCTCTTTCACAGATTGTCACTGAAAAGATTGACAAGAACAACTTCCAAGCATGGAAGTTTAGAATAACGAATTTCCTTATGGGAAAAGGATATTGGGAATTCGTTATAGGAAATGAAGAAGAACTAGTTCTTCCTAATGTTCCCAATCAACAACAAATGCAGGCATTTAAAGCATGGCATGAGAGAGCTAGGAAAGTTATGTACTGGCTGTCTATGAGCATTTTAGACTCTATGATTGTGCATATTCAAGATGCAAGTACGCCAAAGGTGGCATGGGATACCTTGTCAAAAATGTATAGCACAAATACGCAAGCCAGGAAAATGCAGCTCAAGCAAGAGTTGCACAATGTGCAAAGAGAAAGTATGAGCATCAATGACTACCACATGAAGGTGAAGAAGATTGCAGATGCACTTGCTTCCATTGGGTCACCAGTGGAAGATGATGATTTAGTTTCTGTGACCTTGAATGGTCTAGAAAAGGATTATGCACAGTTTCGAATATCCATTTCCGTCCGTGAAAGATTTCCTGATTTTGAGGAGTTGATTGCTCTTCTAATTTCTGAGGAGCAGAGAAATGGTGGTGCATCTTCTTCACGAGGAACTTCAAAAGAAGCTGTCTTCTACTCAAATGCTGGAAGAGGTAGAGGCAGAGGTAGAGGAGGCCGGTCTGGAGGCCGTGGTAGAAATCAGAATATGCAACAAACTCAAGAAAACCAGTCCTATGGAGGAGGACGTGGTAACTCTAGAGGCAGGGGGAGCCAAAGAGGTCGTGGTAGATAGCAAAGAGGCCAAAATGCAAACAGCAATGTTGAATGCTACTACTGTGGTAAAATGGGTCATATGGCTAAAGACTACTATAAAAAGCAGAATGACATCATGAATGGAAAATTACAACAAGGGAATTATGCATCTTCTAGTAGACAGGGTGATGACAGAAATGAGCATTTGTTTATGGTGCAACACATGACCAATTCTGTGACAAGTGCAGAAGAAAGCAATGATGTATGGTATGTTGACTCAAGTGCATCAAACCACATGACAGGTCATGCAAAATGGATGCAGGATGCAAGGAAAATGGAAAAACCAGGATTTGTGGAGATGGTGATGATAGTGCACATCCTATTGTGCAGATTGGAAAAATTCCTTTGTCTATGCAGGATGGGAAAAAGAAATACCTGTCGGATGTATTTCATGTCCCGAATATCAGCAAGAACCTAGTTTCTGTTGGTCAAATGGTTAAGCAGGGCTTGCAGGTCAGATTTAATTCTCATGGATGCTTTGTTGAGGATATGAAAATTAAAGGTCGCTTGATAGCAAAAGGAAAGAAGAAGGGCAGAATGTTTACATTGGATGCAGACATGCCTGAATTGAGTGCATCAATGTTTGTACATGGGACAGGTGTAGTTTGCAGATATTGATATCTGGCATAAACGCATTGGTCATGTTAATGTACATCGACTTAAATTAATGCAAGCCCAAAATATTATTGTAGGATTGCCTAAATTCAAGGTTACAGAAATGTATAAGGTATGTGAAGCCTGTCAGTTTGGAAAACAGGCAAGGAAACCATTTCCTAGACATGTTCAAGAGAGTAAGAAGCCATTGGAATTAATCCACTCTGATGTGTGGACAACTAAAGCTACATCTCTTGGAGGCTGTCATTATTTTGTCACTTTTATTGATGACTATAGCAAAAAAGTTTGGGTGTATTTTATGAAAAAGAAAAGTGAAGTTTTTGGGCATATCAAAACTCTTAAAGCTATGGTTGAAAAAGAAACAGGCTTGCAAATAAAATGCCTAAGGTCAGATGGAGGGGGAGAGTACCTCTCAAATGAGTTTGCAAGGTTCCTACAGGAGCATGGCATAAAGCATCACTATTCATGCAGTCATACCCCACAAAAAAATGGAATTGCAAAAAGGAAAAACATGCATATTGGAGAGGTATCTCGTGCCATGCTCAAAGATTTTTACTGGGCTGAAGCAGTTGCTACAACAGTCTACATAATGAACATGACTCCCACTGTAGCAATATATGGGATGACTCCAGAGGAGAGGTATACTCTAGAGGAGAGGTATACTAGTAGAAAACCAGATATTTCTCATTTTAAGATTTTTGGTTGCATTGCCTATGTTCATGTGCCAGATGAGTTGAGATCCAAGTTGGATGCAAAAGCTGAGAAGTACATCTTTATTGGTTATTCTCTACAACAAAATGGGTATAGATGCTATAACCCTTCTACTCGTAAGTTTACAGTGAGCATAGATGTTTTTGATGAGATGAGTAGCTGGTATAAACCAGTAAATGTGATTGATAATGTAGATGCACAAAATGGTAATGCTGCACATAATTCACAACAGCAGTCACAAGATATTAGTGGACTTGGAGCATCCTCTAGCAATGGTTCACATTCTTCGCCATGGATAGGCAGATTGAGATCAGGAGAATCTTCTCAAAGCAATGTAGATAGTGGTATGCATGTATCACGAAAAGGAAAAGAGAAGGTAGATTAGCCCATGTTTGATGTGAATGCAGGTCACTCTTATGTGGATGGTGAATCCAGTGGCTCAGAACAGAGCATTGATGATGAGTTGGGTATTCCTTCTATTGTTACACCTCGAGTAAGGAAGACTAGGGATGTTTTGAGAGCACCTGGGAGTGAGCCTACTTTGCGCAGGTCTACCAAAGCTAGGTATCCTATGGATAGGCTGAAATATGATGGATTTACAGCCATTCACTATACATATATGGTCAAAGTGATACAGGAACCAGAACCCACTTCTTTTGAGAAAGCCATGGGAAAAGAAAAATGGGAGAAAGCCATGGATGAAGAAATGGATGCCTTGGAAGCAATTGCTACATGGGAATTGGTACCTTTGCCTAAAGATAAGAATGCAATTGGTTGTAAGTGGGTTTATAAGGTGAAGCACAATGCAGATGGTTCTGTGAACAGATACAAGGCAAGATTAGTAGTCAAGGGGTATGCACAGACATATGGCATTGATTATGAAGAAACATTCAGTCCGGTTGCAAGGATGGCAACCGTAAGAGCAGTCATTGCTATGGCTGCATCAAAGGGATGGTCTTTACATCAGATGGATGTAAAGAATGCCTTCTTGCATGGTGATTTGCAAGAAGAGATCTATATGGAGCAGCCACCAGGTTATGTGCATGTTGTTCATCTTGAGTTTGTTTGCAGGTTGAAGAAATCCTTGTATGGCTTGAAGCAAGCACCTAGAGCATGGTCTGACAAGATATGACAATATCTTGTCACTATTGGCTTTTAGATTTCAAAGGCAGATTTCTCACTTCATGTGAGAAAAACGGAGAAAGGTATTATGTTGCTTGTCATTTATGTTAATGATTTGATTATCATAGGTGACAGTGATGAAGATATCCTTCATGTGAAAATGCTAATGAAGCAGAAGTTTGAGATGAAGGATTTGAGAGAGCTGCATTAATTCTTAGGCATTGAGGTGATTAGATCACCAAGTGGGATATGGCTCTTACAGAGGCAGTATGGATTGGACATGCTGTCCAAATATGGGATGACAGGCTGTAAGCCTATTTTAGTTCCTTTGGAGCAGAATGTGAAGCTGAGCGCAGATGCAGGTGAGCTTCTGGAAGACCCTACTATGTACAGATGCATAGTAGGAAGTTTGATTTATATGACTATTACCAGGCCAAATTTGAGCGATGTTGTTGGATTGGTAAGTCAGTTTATGCAGGTTAAGAGGAAACCGCATTTGGATGTGGCTAGATGCATACTCAGGTATGTGAAGTCCAAATTGTAGTATGGACTACTTTATGAGACTGGGGTTCAGATACAGTTGCATGGATACACTGATGCTGATTGGGCTGGTAGTATTTCTGATAGACGATCTACCAGTTGATATGTGTTCTCTTTTGGAAGTGCTGCAGTCACTTGGAGCAGCAAGAAACAGCCTACAGTTGCCTTATCGAGCACAGAGGTTGAGTATAGGGGCGCAACAATGGCTGCATGTGAGGTAGCTTGGTTGCATAAGCTACTTTATGATATGCATCATCTTACAGATGGGCCAGTTGTCATTTATTGTGACAACATGAGTAGTATACACTTGGAAAATAACCTAGTCTATCATGCTAGAACAAAGCACATTGAGGTGCATTATCACTATGTGCGGGAGAGGGTTTTACTAGGTCTTATTGATCTAGTTTATGTCAACATAGAGGATTAGGTAGCTGACATATTCACGAAGGCATTGGGCGCAGAGAAGCTGCACAAGTTCAGAGACCTGCTTGGTGTGCAGGAATTGGGATTGAGCTCGAAGGGGAGTGTTGAGATATCGAGCTCCACTCGTGATATGCTAGGGTGACCATTGTGCATTTATGCCACCGACTTGTCAGTTGTGCAGATGCGGTTGGTACACCGCCCATGAATAATAGCTAGATGACAGCTATCCTTATCTACTCTAGTTTGTGGCTCAGTTAGTATGCCACCTTAGTTAGTTGAGTTTGGTCTTTGAGACCCATATATAGGGTTCTTCTATTTCTATGTACCAGAGTTCTTTTTGGCTTACACAATTAAGAAGAGAAAAACTGTTTTCAGCCTCCACCTTTGTGTATATTCCCCCATTGTGCAAGCAAGAAAGCTACAAGTGAGACTCCTTCCTTCTCTCCCACAATCTTGACACCAGGGAGGTAGCTGGTTGAAGGAATCACAGGAAATTCGTCGATGATGAGGGAGATTGCACTCAACTCACGATCACTCAAATGGATTGAGAGAGCAGTCACTCGCCCCATGACTAATATCACTCAAGAAAATAAAGATAAAACCCATAGCTCACACCCAGTTTAGGAATCAACAAGGGGATGGTGCGAAGAGAGTATGCCCGGGTGCACAATTGATGGTGTATCAGTGCGTCCAACCCCGTCAGGCATAGGTGCAAGCAGGAAAGACAGGGATCCTTGTAGTGTAGTGTATAGAACAGAGTGACGTGTCCTGTGCTGATGGCAGAGACCCAGGCCATGGGTGCATAGGAAAATGGGAATGTACCTGACTCCAAAGGTCATAACGTCTCTCAATCCTCGCCTCTTGTTAATTGATTGAAGAATTACCAGTCACACTCAGTCCACCGTATATCTCACGCTCTGTTGAACGATACAAAGGGAAGCCCTTTCCTGAATCCAATTGATGTAATCCTCACTGTCACTTGTGCAAAAGTTATATGCCTTGTGTGCATTTGATGGTGCAACTGTGCATCCTGCCCTGTGCCGGCATAATTGCAAGAAGGAAGGCCAGTGAGCCTTATGGTGTAGTGCACAGGAGCAAATCGTGCATTGTGCATTGAGAGGCCCATCCCGTGCTTGCAATTCTCCGTTCACACATCTTCATCTCTCATTTGATTTGAAGGGAAAGACTAGTCACTTCCCCCACCCTCTGTCTCACACTCTGATAGACACAGAGGGTAGTCCATACTCATGTCTCCATCCTGTTAGGATGAAAGCTCGCATCACTCAAGGGGTTGGTGATGAAGATCATGTCGACTATTGTTGTTGTCAGGATCTTGAGGAGGAGGCGTACCCAGGGAGGCAGGCAACACTTCTCATACTTCAATGATTGGTAAGAAGAGTTGCTTATTAAGAAGGGCAGATAGACTGATACTGTAGAGACATCACACCAAGGGAGATAGATTTGAATTACTTGCTGAAGAGGTTTTGCTGGTGAGTCAGCTATCCTGAACTGTGGGGTGTTACCACCTTTTTCACAGTCAGCTTCCCGCCCAAGGGTGTTTCCACCTTTTCTTGGAACGAGGCCTGTTATGACTGGGAATTTCTTCATTTTCTCCCATAACAATTTGTTTATTTTGTTTATTTATTTTTTATTTTTCCTTGTTTTTTTTGTTTTTTTTCATTAAGAAAGAGAATGGTAGAAATACCATGTGTTAGGACCAACCTCGCCACTGTTGTTGGATCAGACGAGAAGAGAACAATGTCGGGTTGAGGTGTTTCTGTGAGGGGGTAGTAGAACAAGACTGCCTCATGAGGAGAATCATAATGGCTACTAGAAGCACGACAAGAAAGGTAGTGCAACACCCAAAAGGGAAGGGGTAGGTCGACTGTGATTGTCAAGATCCCCAGGGAGGGAAGTACTTCTTCAGGCGATAGCCATTGATGAGGAAAGGATCATCAGTGGCATCAATAGGCTGCACATGAACAGAGCCATTAGGATTAACGGCCACTACCTTGTACGGGCCCATCCACCATTGTTGGAGCTTGCCAAGAAACTTGCCAAATCTTGAATCATAGGCTAGAACAAGATCACCTTCTTTGAACTCCTTGTGCTTGATGAAACTGTCATGATAGGCCTTGCGTAGTTTCCATGCATTGTAGGGCCATCCGCCGTATCTCGTCCAAGCATTCCAAGTACAGGAGACAACATTGAAGTGACTTACTATCTCCCAAGTGTTCTTTAATTGCCACTCGCAAAGATGGCAATTCTAGTTCAACAGGGAAGACGGCTTCTGTACCATATACTAGCTGGAAAGGGGTCTGTCCTGTAGCTACCTTATGGGAGGTTCTGTACGCCCAGAGGGCCTCTGTAAGTCGATCTTTCCAGTTGCAATGATTTGCAACAATCGTTCTTCTCAGAATTGAGCAGAAGATGCAATTGGTGACTTCAACTTGGTCGTTGGCTCTGAGGTAATAGGGAGTGGACTTATGATGGCGGATCTTATACAGCTCCGTTAACTCCTCCATGATTTTGTTAAGGAAATGAGTACCTCTATCACTTACCAACTCGAGGGGACTGCCAAAATGGGTGATAATATTCTCGTACATGAACAGGGCTACACTATTACCATCGTCCCGCTTCAGGGCTTTAGCTTCACACCACTTTGTGACATAATCTGTACATACTAAGATATATCTGTTTTACTTCCGTCTGGTGGGTGGATCAATGGGACCCACAAAATCAATCCCCCACTTCTCAAATAGCTTTAGGGGAAGAATGGGTTGCAATGGCATGGCACTTATTTTGGTGGGTTTTTCCATTCGCTGACAAGCATAAAATCTTTTACAGTAATCATATGCAACCTTGTGGAGGGTCGGCCACCAGTATCCTGCTAACAGAGCCTTCTTGGGTGTCGCTTCTCCTGCGAAGTGTCCACCACATGGTTCATCATGGCATTCTTTCAATACTATGCCAATTTCATCCCCTGTAACACATCTTCGCAGCACTTTATCTTTGCCTTTCTTGTACAGGGCACCACCTAGCAAGGCGTAGGGGGCTGATTCTAACAGAAGCTTCTTCTTCTCATGGCTTGAGATGCCAAGAGGATACTGTTGAGTTGCTAGGAGGTTGGCTATGTTTGCATACCAGGGAGTAACTATTTCAACTAGAAACAGGGAAGCATTAGGAAGGTCTGGATCATCCTGTTCCTCTTCTTTTGTTTGAGGGATCCGTGATAGATGATTGGCTAGGACATGGGAACGACCAGGCTTACTTACCACTTCAAAGTCGAAATCTTGGAATAGGAGTAATTGTCTCATTAGTTGTCCTTTAATATCTGCTTTGTTCATCAGGAAGGACAGGACTTCATGATCCACATAGAACTTGAAATGTGTTGACAATAAATAGTGTCGAAACTTCTCTAGTGCAAACACCATTGCCAAGCACTCAAGCTTTGTCACTGTATAGTTCCGTTCCCTATCAGTGACCTTCCAGCTTGCATAATAAATGGGTTGATCTAATTTAGAGGGGCCCTTTTGACATAGGTCCATATCTAGCCCTTCAACTGATGGATCGGTGTGCACATGAAACTCCTTCATCCAATCAGGAGGCTGTAAAATAGGTGCTTGGATTAGGCACTGTTTTAGGGTATTAAAGGCCTCTTCACAATCATCCGACCAAAGGAAATCCGCTTCTTTCCTTAAGAGCTTGTGCAGAGAGGCTGCCTTGGTTACAAAATGTGGAATAAATCTTCTATAGTAGCCTACATGTCCAAGAAATCCTCTTAATTGCTCGAGCTTTGTTGGTACTGTTAAGGCGGCAATCGTTTCAATCTTTGCTGGGTCTGTTGCAATCCTTGTGCAGAGACAATATGGCCAACATAACTCTTGAGGAGACACCAATGACACATTTGTTGGGGTTGAGATAAATCCCATACTCTCGGCATCTGTCAAAACATTGCTCTAGGTGTCCCCAGTGCTCTCGGATCAAACTATAGACACAAAAGTCATCAAGATACACCTCAATGAAATCATGCAGATGATTCTAGAAGGCAACCATCATTACTCTCGCTGGAAGGTGGCAGGAGCATTACAGAGCCCAAATGGCATCACTCTATAGGCATAGGTCCCCCATTCTGTGGTGAAATTGTTTTAGATTGATCCTCTTCTACGATTTGGACTTAGTTATATCCGCTGAATCCATCCAAGAGGGAATACAACTCATGGCCTGCCACTGTGTCCAACAGTTGATCTGTAAAAGGGATAGGGAAATTATCATTCTTCGTCTTCGAATTCAACTTTTGAAAGTCGATACATATACGAAGTTTCCCATTCTTCTTGGGTACTACCACAATGGGTGAAACCCATTCACTATTAGCCATGGGATAAATGAGCTCTGCTTCAAGAAGTTTCAATAATTCGACCTTCACCAGAGCAGAGTAATTAGGATTCATACGCCTTTGTCTTTGCCTTACATGTTTGGCATCACGCTCTAGGTCAATATGATGTTGGCATACTATGGGATCAATCCCCTTTAGATCTTTATATGACCAAGCAAACACGTCTAAGTTCTCTTTGAGTAGGTCTCGCAGGACCACTAGTTCTTCTTCTAGAAGATTGAGACCCTTTTTTAGGTGACATTTAGTACCATCAGTATCAAAGAACGTTACTTGTCTTTCACCTTCCACTTCGCGGATAAATGTCCCATGGATTACTTTTGGGTAGAGGTTTGACTCTTTCAAGAGAGTAGTATCCTCGTCGAATGTTCCACTAGAGCTAGTGTCCTCCTTCTGAATAGATGACTCATTCCTTTGCTGAGGTTTCCGAAAGGGTATCAGAGCTTTGTTTACTTCTGCTTGAGTGGCGACCTCTTCAGGACTCAGGGATTCATCTTCAGAGGATGGGTCCAAGAATGCCACATAGCACGGACGTGCTAGAGGCCGGGGCTTTGAGGGCTTTGGGTTTTGTTGGCAGGGGGCATCATCATCATCTTTTCTTTGGACTGAACGGTGAGGGCAACAGGAGCCACTCATGAACTTAATTTTTATACCTTTAATCCATTGCTTATAAAGATTCTGCATACTTTGTGGTCCATTGATCAACCCAAATGGAACCATAGTCATTCCATCCAGTACCCGGAGATCTTCAGACTCTGAGGTCTTTGTAGGGACATCAACAAGATCATCCTCTATCAGAGGAAATTATTCATCTGCACTTTCATATCCTACTTCATTTTCTTCCTCATCATTTTCATCCTCTTCCTCTGGAGGCTCTGTCTCTGCTTCTGTAGAGGCTTTGTAGGAGAAGAACAGATATTCTACCTCTGCATCTACTTCTGCTTCTGTCATAGCTTCTTACTCTACTTCTGGCTCTAGCTCCATATCTGTTATTGTCTGTATGATTGTCTTTGTATCCGCTCTGTCTCTGTTCTATATCCACTCTGTATCTGCTCTGTCTCTGCTTTGTAACTGTACTGTCTCTGGTACTGTCTCTGCTCTATCTCTGCGACGACTGTCATGTAACAAGGAAAACAGTACATCCATGCTTCTATTTCACTGTAAGAGGTGATTTCAGAAGTTAATTCTAGTTGAGGCAAGAGGTATTCACCCATAGACAAGGATTTTACTTCCCTTGACAGTTGACTTACAGTGCCCACTGTTAGGGACTATGCCTCTATTTTCTTAGGAAAGATATGCTTAACATCCTCTTCATCTCGTGATGTACCATCTGTTACCTCGTTAGAGGAGTCAATTATGACTTCAATGGATGTGGATCCATTACCTTTTTTCGATCCATACAGCTTCAATACCACTTTGTTGGTCCTTTGCCTAAGGTTAGGGTTCCTTTGAACCAATCCATCCGGGCTCTTGCTTCAAAAAGCCAAGGTCTTCCCAATAGCAGAGGGTATAGGCAATTGAAGCAGTTGAGAATGAAAAGAAGCTATTTGATGGCCGTAATGTATCGGCTTATTTGAAGACATATGAGATTAAGGTGGGATTTTTTGGAGTACCAATAGGACTTATGAGTAAATATTTTCTTCGCCTTGTCACACCTGCCTTGAGGGTAAAAGTGACTGATCTCTTCCTTCAGAATTCGCATTGGCAAGATTTAAAGAAGGCCCTTAAAGAGAAGTATTTTCTTGAGGACTTTGGGATAGCTACACGATGGTCATTCCGAGAGTGGGTCTACATGCCAAACAAAGGTCTAGCTGCTTCAGAATTGATACGAGAATTTGAAGCGAGGTATAGTCAGCTTGATGCCATTGAACAAAGAGCATTGGATATTGAGAAAGTTGAGCTTTTCTTGCAAGCTGGAGATCCTTCTCTTCATGGAAGAATTAGGAGAGCTTCTTGAGGATCGCACGAAGCCTATGGGTCTTAAAACAGATTGGCAAGATGCTTACTATTTCTAATCCTCCTGTTCCTCCTGTTCCAAGACCGATGCCGGCTCCTTCTGCTCCAAAATCATTCGCTCCTTTGGTTCCTTCCTCTCTTGATGACAAAATCAAAGGCATAACGGATTTGACACTAGAGTCAGTTAAAGTAGAATTGGTGGAAAAATTAAAAGAGCAGTTTGCCTCGACCGCGCCTATTATTTCTTCTAGTGCTCCTAGTGCACCTAGGAGTGCTCCTAGTGCACCTAGGAGAGATCGAAGATGTATTTGGTGTGATAGTACGGACCATCAGCATTGTAGGTATTGTGAATCTTTTCAAGATGAAAGGAGGAAGAAATTGGTATTTTGGGGACAAGATGGCAAGATCTGGTTGACTGAAACAGGAGCTCCGCTTGCTACCAATTTTGGGAAAGGCGGAATGAAGAAATTAGTAGATGATATGGTTGCACGTACTTCTTATGTGGCAGCTAGAGGAGATACTTCTGCATATGGAGTCCAGATTGAGAAAGGTTCAGAGAGTCAGTCAGGATTATGGACCTATGCTATAGAGATGGCAAACAAGGGGAAAATTCAGTAGACTGTTTTGACTAGTGCAGGTTCTAGCATCAGATCTGAGACAAGTTGGGATTCGCCTGTTGACAGGTACACTTATTTATGCCTACTTGGCTAATTCTCAGGGAGCAGATGTACTTGTTGAGGAGAAACATAAGAGAGATGAAGAGAATCCAAATGCACCTAAAAAGACTAGAGGGGGTGAGTTTGTTACTCCACCTACTGCAGGGCCGTCTTCGAGTCCAAGGCCACAACAACAAATGGAGGATGCTCAAAAGAAAGAAAAGAGGCAGGAACCTAGACAGAGAAAGTAGCCGGGATTTAGATTAATGTCCGATATTGAGATATCTATGGACATGAAGAAAATCTTTAATGACAAGATACTTGGAAGTGAGGTGACTTTTACTATTTCTGAGGTTTTGGGCATCTCGAAAAAAGAGTTTCAAGATCAGTTCCAAGAAGTCCTGAAGAGAAAAAGACATACATTGACTACTACTGATACACAGGGAGTTTTGATTGGGGAGTTGGATGAGGTTATGGTCGAGAATGCTTCTGTTTTTCTACAGACAGAGAAGAGGGTTCACCCTATGCATTATGCTGAAACTGATGAGCCTATCTTAGTACCGCGTAGTCACTTTTCACAAAGTCATTGGGCTAGGGCAACTATAGAAACAATGGTAAAAATTGGAGAGAAACAGTTGCCTTATGTTGCTTTGGTGGATCATGGTTCAGAGATTAATCTCATAGTTCATGGAGTTTATGAAAGTATTAGATGGCCTATGGATGCAGAGCATGGGTGGCGTATGAGAGCCGTCAACAACACTGCAGGTGATTTGTATGCTGCTTGTCCCAGTGTCAGGATTTCTATTGGAGATGTAGAGGAGGATTTTCATTTCTTTGTGCAGGATTCATGCTCTTACCCCATAATCCTAGGACAGCCATTCATCACAGAGATGCACATGGAGATGAAAGTAATGGATGATGGATCTGCTTATGCACGGATTCATAGTAAAGATGGTATGAGAGCAGTCCAGTTTATGACTATGTGTGTAAATCATGCTAGAAACCGGGATACTCTTCGAGATGCGCCTTTGCCCACTGTGTGAGGGATTCGTGTTTTCTTTAGGTACCGCTGTTCTGCGAGATGATGGTGGTACAGAGTAGAGGAGATTGGAGTTCTCGCCTCCTTGCAGTAGTGTTTTCTTCTCCAATTTTGTTGAAATTTCAGCAAATAGCTCGATGAGTTATCAGAAGATTTCTAAGTTGCCTAGAGCTGCCGGGCAGTACATATGCAAGAAGGAGAAAGATTTGAAAAATGCAAGTATTTTAGAGGATGATGAGCATATAGATGGGATGTATGATAGTATGGTTTGTGCAGAGACGATGATAGAGATGGAAAATATGGTGAAAGTTGATATGCAGAGTTGTTTGAGTAATGTATGAGTGCAGTCCCTAGACATGTTTCATGAAATTTCAGATTTTGTGTCACAGATAGAGTCAAAGGCTAAGGTGACTCAGCAAAAAAGTGTTGAGAGCTGAAGAAATTCAGCAAACAGAGTTTTCAGCTAATTATGATCAGCTTACAGAGACACAAAGGGTTGAAAACTTTCAGCCAACAAAGTTTACTGCTGAAATATTTTAGCATCCAAAGTTAAGGGCTCTTCCTATGCAGTCCATAGAGCAGAGGGCTGAGGATATTCAGCCCCACCAGAGGGAAGAATTGTTGATTTATAGCAAGATTTGAGTAATGCAGAGGATCATAATGAAGCTAGGGTTGACACGAAATATAAGACTATGGATAAGAAGGTGAAGTCGGTAGCTGGACCGCTTCCACTTGACAGTGATCAGCAAATAGAGAGGGCTGCCAAGAAGCCAATTTTGAGGAACCCAAAGCATATAGGCCATAAATTTTCAGTAGAGACTCTTGCTCAATTAAAAATTGGAAATGGTGATTTATTGCTACCCTCAGAGAAGCAGTGCTTTCAGAATATGCTTGAGCGACATGGAAGTGGATTTTCTTTCTTCTTGCATGAGATTGGATATGTGAATCCGAATATTGTTTCCCCTATGGTGATCTTTACTATTTCTCATATTCCATGAAACCTCTGACCTATTCTAGTGCCTAGGGCACATCTGCCAAACCTAGTTGACTTGTTGAATAAGAAAACCAGGATGAGAAATTTAGAGCCATCATCTGCACCATACTCAAATAGGTGGTTTACGGTTCCAAAGAAGAGTGGTACTCTCCGATTTATACAGGACATGCAGCCAGTAAACAAAGTTACTATCAGGAATGTTGGTATAGGTCCAGTTGTGGATGAGTTTGCAGAAGCATTTGCTAGATGTGCCATCTATTCTTTAGGTGAATTGTATTTGGGATATGATCAGTTTCAATTGGCCTTGGAAAGTAGGGACCTAACCACTATGAGAACTCCTATTGGGCTTGTCAGGATTGTGTACCTTGCCTCAAGGTGCCACTAATTCTATTGTGCATATGATGAATGCCATGCATAAGGTCCTTCGTGAGTACATACCTCAGCTTACCATGCCTTTCTTGGATGATGTGCCCATTAAGGGGTGTGCAGAAGAAGAGAAGAATGAGAGTCTAAATGAGCAAGGATGCAGATACTTTGTGGTTGATCATATTGCAGCTTGTGAAAAGATTTTGGCCAGGTTAGAAGAAGTGAAGTTGACACAATTAGGGCAGAAATCTGTTTTTGGAGTAAATGAGATTATCATTGTTGGACATATGTGTGGGTATTATGGCAGGAAATCTTCACTTGAGAAGGTGGATGCTATAGGAAAGATTACAGAGTATTGTTCTACCACTTCAAAGGTACGGAGATTCATTGGAACCTATGTGTTTTACATGATTTGGATACCCCATTTCTCACACATAACAAATTGTTTATATCAGCTGCTTCGAAAGGGCAAGAAATTTTATTGGGATGAGAGCCATGCAAAAATTGAAGAAATTATTGTAGATTGCTCCTACTCTCAGGAAAGCAGATGATAATTGCAGAAGGCCTATTGTATTGATAGTTGACACTAGTGCAATTGGCATAGGTTGGGCTGTGGGTCAAGATGATGCAGATGGAAACATGTACACTATTCGGTTTGGGGCGAAAGTCCTAAACGAGAGATAGAGGAGGTATCCGCAAATCAAGAGGGAATTACTAGGAATTGTTATGGCTCTCAAATGTGACAAGGAGTATTTTATTGGAGCCCCAATTGTGGTAGAGATAGATTGCTTGCCATTGATAGGTATGATTATGAGTTGCGCTACTCTAGATATAGCTGCTGAGTTGGATCGCATACATCAACTCATTAAATCTAGAATTTAAACACATAGCACGAAAGGATAATCCAGTGGCGGATATGCTGTCTAGAGCCAGATATGATGATGAGGAGATGCTACTTGCAGAAGAGGATGATGCAAAAATTTCAGCCGCTATGGTTGATCATGTTTTCCATGTCTATGATATTGTGGCTTTCATAGAAGAACTCTATGTTGGAGATTGGTTGCACATTGGCAAGTACCTTAGTACACTAAGCAAAAGAGATGAATGGACAGATGAAGAGTTCAAGAAGATTAGAAGAAAAGCCTATGGTTATTTTCTCAAGGTCGGATTTCTTTGGAAGCACCCCAAGAAAAGAGGTGGATTACCCTTACGGGTTGTCTGCAATAAAGAGACCCAGTTACAGGTGATGAGAGAGTTTCATGAGAGTCCTTGGGCTGGCCATAGAGGAATGTGGGCTACTTATGAGAAAATCACGGAAAAATATTGGTGGAAAGGCATGTACAGAGATGTTTCTCGCTTTGTAGAGACTTGCAGAGACTGTCGGATGTATTTTGTAGTGTGTCATTGAGATGAGCTTCATCCGACCTATCCGCTATGAATTCATTATAAGTGGGTAGTTAACTTGGTTACTATGCCGATAGGTCTATGGAAAATAAGATATATTGTTTTGGCCAGAGAGGATCTTACCAATCATGTTGAGGGAAAACCTTTGAGAACAAAGAACACTAGTGCAGTGTGTAAATTCTTATTGGAAGAAATTTTCTGTAGGTATGGCTATGTGGGTAAGATCATTGCAGATCGTGGTGAATTAGATGCAGATGAAGCTAGGGCTCTAACCACAACATACAATCCAGAGGGAAATGGAAAGAATGAAAGAGGGCATCCGCCGAGAGTGAAAGCATTAGCCAAAGCATGCAGAGGATGGATTGGAGAATGGTCGAGACTTCTACCATTTGCTTTGTGAGCTAATCGTACGACTCATAGTGTTACCATAGGATATATGCGCGTAGAGTTGATGTGAGACTTATGCTTTGACTTGGTCAGTTTTACCTTGGCAGGAGGATTTGACAAGAGAGGAGCTCTTAGCTCTTCGGATCCGGCAATTGGAGAGAAGACTAGAGGATATTTAGCTAGCTATTGACAGGTTGAAGGTTGCTAGACTTAGAAATAAGGACAGGTTTAACAGCAGGCATCGCTTGCGGCCTAGAGCAATAAAAGAGGGACACTGGGTATTAGTCTTTGATATCAGCCTTAAAAATCAGTGTACTGCACTTCGAAAGATGGTGAAAAGATGGTTCGGGCCGTACATAGTAAGACATGTCTTTGAGAATGCAACATATGAGCTGACAGAATTGGATGGGACAGTACTTAGAGTGCCCATTGTAGGAAAAAGAATCAAGATTTTCAAGAAAAGAGATAATGAGGATTATGCATTGGAATAATTTGCAAGAGAAGAGCAACGAGAAGAAAATCCAGTAGAAGAGACAGATGATATGACAGATAACCTTGCTGATATACCGGAAATAGTCAATGAAGAGATTGATCTGTTCGCAGATCTTGACAATAACAACAGGTGATGCAGGCTTCTGCTCAAACAAAGTGTTGTAATGAATGCTCTGCAAGTAGTTGAATGTGAGATGAAGTTGTTCTATGGCAAGAATGTATCTGTATATCTACATACCTATGCTCAAAAGATTGAATTCTTTGGAGTGGCTCAACTAGCATGGAGCTGACGTTTCGTTTGGATTACTATACATGAATTGAAAGGATGAATTATTGAATTATACATGTAAGATGCTGACTGGGTAGCTTTCAAGATGAGACTTAGGGAAGAATTTTAAATTGAAGATACCAATTTGATTACGTTGTCATTGCTGTTACACATACAAGGTGTGGAATCCACCAAAAATTTGTATGTGTGACATTTGTTACTTTGTGCATACTTAGACATTGTGCTTTGCTCTGCCTGAACATTTTGCCTTCAATTGGTTCATGTTCAATTTCACAGAATAGACAAGTGCTGTTTGGGAGTGAGTCTGATATTTGTTACAAACAATTTAGAAGGAGAATGGGCTCTAGATCTGCAATGAGTATGGTTTTCCCGAGCTTCTCAAGCTATTTGCTTATGCTGAAGATATAAAAGGTGATTAGGCTTACACGGTCTATACTGTGGATACAAAGACTGGTGAGTTTGTGGGAAAGCCTTTACATTTAGTCACTGAGTATATGGAATGGATTGACAATGAGACTTTTGCATATGCTACACAAGATGATCTCCATCATCCTTTCAAGGCATGGACAGGCTTGACTCTACAAGGTCACTTCGATATACTTTTCTATAGGTGCTGACAATTTTTGCAGTGATAATGGGCTGAGTGTGGAAAGGCTTACTGTTTGAACACTCAGTGTCTGGTTGTAAATTTAGTGTGGGACTTAAATATGCCTTCAATGGCACAATGAAGGCTGCTGATCTCTGCTTTTGGAGGGAGTCATGATGTGGATTAGGTCTATTTTAGACATTGTGCTGGTAACAATAGAGGGAGAAAAGCAACGATGACGACTGGCCTGGAGAAAAAGCAACGTGCAGACAATATGAGGAAAATACCTGTAATCAAGAGGGATACTGGATTTTTCTGCACCTGAAGAAAACAAGCAGAGAATGGAGGCGAAATCTATTTGGTAGTTAGAGAAGGCATAGGAGTAGTCACAGCATGATTCGCAGTAGTAACGTAGTGTATTCATGCAATTCTCTGCCACACCATTCCATGAGACTGGGATGAAGCTCTCCGTGATGCCCAGCTCAAATGGAAATGCTACGACAAAGGACAAACAAGGCAGCAGCACCCAAACCAGTGTGTCACCGACATCGTCGTGATGCGTAGCCAAGTAGACCACAAATGACTCCACCCTCCAAGCGGCCTTGGACTATGCCTGTGACTAGACTCCTGTAGACTGTAGACCTATCAAGTATGGTGCTCCTTTCTTCCTCCCTAACACTGTACTCGATCATGCCTCTTATATCTTCAATAGCTACTACCAGATATATGCCAAAGGTGCCGCTACATGCGATTTGGAGGTATTGCCGTGGTGAGCACAACTGATCCAAGTCATGGGTCTTGTGTTTTTCCATCAAGTGGCTCCTTGAATCAGACTATATGTATTCAACAGAATGATGGGAGGAGGTTGCTACCTAGTGTGTCCATGCTTGTGATTGCAACTCTTTTGGGATTATGGGTCTAGAATAAAGAGTGAAGAGTCTCATATACAGACTGTTGGGTTACCATTATGAAGGTTTGAAGCAGCATGTCATCATACTTTATAGTACAAAAATGTCCACAACAAGTTTAAAGCTTCTCAAACCGACTAGTGGAATGCCACACGGAGGATTGGAACCAATGCCATCATACTATATAGTACTCGGGCATTATTTTGGTCTGCACCAAAATGGTTCCCTAAACCTCTTGAATACACGTCTGAGGATCCTTCGTACTTGTCCTTTATTGCTGCTGCAGCTATTCTAAGGGTTGAGACATACAGAATTGTTGTCCCAGATTGGGTTCAGAATTATCAGAAGCTACGTGAGGCTATGGATAAAATTCAACTAACCCCATTCAAACCAAAACAAGGAGGGTAAAAATTATCATAGATGAGAAGGCAACGACTATGAATGCTCCAGCGGGGCTGACGACTCTGCTATCATGCATTGAAGCTGTGTAGGGCTACATTGATCACCATTATCACTTCTATTCAGTCTCTCCTGATGGATTAAAATCCTGCAAGCCTTGCAAATCCAGGAGCTGCCTCATTATACCAAAATGACATTGCCTTCTACAACAGGAAATTCAGACAGTGTGTTCGCAAATCATTGGAGTCATAATAGGTCTACAACTTGTAATTCTATTACAGAGATCAAAAGCTTGCCTTAAGCTTTGGCTGTTGATCTGTTTCATGCAATACAAGGTTCAATTGTACAGCTTAATCTGGGGACTTTAGAGAGTGGAGAATGTGTTGTGGAGGCTGCCACTTCAAGATAATTTGGCTTTCTGTTTGTCTTCAGTTATTGGAAAAAATAAAAACAAAGACTTGACATCATTTTCTCATCTTGCTCATTCGCTTGATTGATCTTCTATCTTGGAATTTCTCAAGGACATTTGTGGTCACGACTTTGCTTTCGAAAACCCTTCGACAACATGCAAGACTTTTCAAGAGTGGGTTTTACAACCCAATAAGGGTCTTGTGGGTACACAGTCGTTAAGAGAATTTAAAAGTCAATTTTAGCAGATGGATCTTATAGAACAGCAAGCTCTTGCAAGTCAAAAAATTGAATTGTTTCTACAGACAGCTGATCGTGAGTTTCAAGAGAAGCTTGCTGATTTGCTAAAGGATTAGACTACAAAGACAGATCAAATAGAGCGGAGACATCTCAAGGAAGCTGTTACTGCACTTGTGAAATAGCATAGAAGAAGATAAAGATTTCATGTCTCTAGCTTGCCCAGTGTTACGGGAAAAACAATTGAGGTATCCAGTATGCCACTCGCTTCTATGGCTAACCCTATGGTTGTACCTGCTATTGTTCCCTCTGTTAGGGAAGATGTCTTAGATGAATTGGTCAAAGGTATGTGGGATCTTCGATTGAAGGTTGCAAAATGGGATGGAAAAGGATAAGAGGAAAGGGTATGAGCATCAGCCCCTAAGCTCAGAAAAAGATGTATGTGGTGTGATAGTTTGCAGCATGAGAGAAAGGATTGTGCTGCCTATGAGGAGGCCTTGGTATGACAACTCATCTTTTGGAAAGATGGAAAGATCCATGCACAAGAAATGGGATTTCCTCTTGCTTTGAATTTTGGAAAAGTTGGTGTGCATAAGTTGTTGGAAGACTTGGCTGTTTGAAATGCTTATGCGGCAATACATGCTTCTACTTTTGGTCTATAGTTGGATATAATGCATGGCCAAGTGATGGTTGGTCCAAAGACTGAAATATGGACACATGCTTTATATGCAGCTAAAATGAGAAAGGTTATTAATAGTAAAATGTCTCATGCAGGGCAAGACATTCGTGACATAACTGGTTGGGAATCACCAATAGATGCATATTCAATATATGCATATTTTAGCAAAGGTACAAAACGCAGATAAATGTGTGGAAGAGAAACGAAAGAGAGATGAAGATAATGCAAGGATATCTAAAAGAATGACAAGAAGATGTGTGGATCAGCCTAAATCTACAAATGAGCCACCTCGCGAGCATGTTATGGAAGAGGTCAGTCAGGAGCAGAAACATGATGACAAACAAGAGAGCAAAAAGAAGGGAAAGCAGCTAGGATATAAGTTGCAGTTTGACATTGAGACAGCCACAGATCTTATGAAGGTTCTTGAAGAATGGATCTTAAACAGTTGGGTGGAATTCGGCTTGGGAGAGGTTCCTGGCATTGCCAAGCGAGAATTTCATTGCTACAATTAAGAGGAAGCATTAGTTTCTTTGTGATACCACTAGTGCATTGCTACAATTTGAAGAGGAAATTGGTTTGTTGGGTATTCGAGCTAAATATGAGCATGAAGTAAGTACTAGATTATCTATATAGGGTACTACTAAGCAGTGGATAGCATGTGGAAAAGAGAAGAAAGTGGCTGAAAATGCATTGTCTTGTAGCAATATGCATGGTGGAGTAAGGCAGATGCAACAATATGGGGAAGAGACTCTAGGATTTATTCCTCGAAGTCATTATACAAGAAATAATTGGGCTAGAGCGACCACTAAAACGGTAGTGAAAATAGGAGAACATGAAACTCCTTGTGTTTCTTTACTTGACCATGGGTTTGAGATAAATGTCATTGAGAGTGGATTGTATGAAAATGGTGTATGGTCTGTGGATATTGATCATGGTTAGCATATGAGGGTTGCAAATAATTCTTCGGGAGAACTTTATGCTGCATGTCCTAATCTGAAAATGATGATTGGTGATGTACAAGAAGAGTAATACTTCTTTGTGCAAGATAATTCCTTGTATACAGTGATTTTGGGATAGCCATATAGTACAAGAGTGCGTATGGAAACAAAGGTGGTTGATGATGGTTCTGCTTATGCAAGAGTCAGAAAGCAAGGATGGAAGGAAACCAATTCAATTTCTTACGGTTTGTGTTAATCATCCTAGAAATCGGGATACGCTTCAAAAGTCTCCTTTGGCTCCAAATACAAGGGAATTCAAAGACCTGGATTTTCATTAAGCACTGTTGTAATGCGAGGCTACAATAGTCCTGTTCAGAGGATGTACTCGCCTCTTGATGGAATGAATACAGCAATTAGTTCATGTTGGTTTCAGCCTATGGAAGTTATGTGCAAGGATGAACGCATATCTATGAAATGGGCTACTAAGAAACTGAAAGCATTGAGACCGTTAGCTGAAAATGAATGCATTTCAAGCATCTTTTATGGGATGAATATTAATGACACTGACAACTCCTTATTTGGTGTTTTTTTTTTGGCAAAAGTGAAGAGTTTCGACTCTGTGTTATGTATTATTTTTCATAAATTTTAATTAAACATAGGGATGTAAAGTTGTATTTGAGCAATGCTGGGGAAGGATTTAGAAGTTGAGAGTTAGGATTTTTTTAAGTGGAAAATTTAGTGAACGGAAAAATATTAAGTGGTAGAAGGCGGATGCGGAAAAATTTTAAGTGGAAAGCGTAGACAAATTGGAGGCGGGTAGAAAGACGGGTATAATTTAGCGTGCATAGACAAATTTCGGGTTAAGAAGTTGTGGGGTGGGACAAATTAGGTCGAGAGATGTGAAGAGATGCCAAAAGAAAGAAGTTCAAGTGGAAAATGGAGAGTTTTTGAAAAGAGGTTGGTCAAGAAGTTATGTAGGGAGGGTCTTGTGAAGAGAGAGGTTGAGGAAAGAGAGGAGAACACACAAAAAATAGGCATCATCATACAAGAAGATGTTGATGATTTCTCTAATTTCTCTTCCTCATTTCCAACACTGAAAGGCTGCATTTGATCCTCTCTTGCATCTCCTTCAACCTCATTCCATTCTTGGCAACCATTCTTGGGTATTGAGAGATATAAATTCTACAAGATTTAGAGAGGATTAGTGAATACTAGTGAGAGGAGTGGAAGATTAAGATTTTTTCTAATTTTTGGAAGGGAAGGAAGTGGAGGAGCAAGCACCAGCAATCTCAAATACGGTGGAATGACTCTAATTACTTGGTTAATTGGGTATGTTGGTTTTCATTGAAATTTGATCAAGAAATGGAAAGAATTGATGTTTTGTGATCATATCATATGCATATAGTTTTTTATTTCTGAGAAAGAAATGGAATAAAAGAAACAAAATTCTTACATTAGATGTATTAAAATGATAAAGGAATGATTGAAATTAGGATAAAAATTACATTTTGACCTGAATTAGTAAAAATGAATAATTATACATGATGTTAATGAGAGGTGAATAGAAAAAGAGTAATAAAACATTAATAAGAACCTAAAAATGAAATCTCATAACCTCAAAATGAGTTTAATGAGAGATATATGCATTTTAGTGCTAAAAATGATTGTTTTTTGTCGTAATTAGTGATATTTAAGAGTATAATGGAATATTAGGGATAAACACAAAAAAAAGAGTTGAATCATATGGTAATGCATTCACTCGTGAAATCTTAGGTGAAATGGATGTCTGGATTTTAAGTTGTTGAATTTTTAAGTGTGGAAATGGTAGTTTTTGGGTATTTTTTAGTGAGATAATTAGTGAATATTAAGAGGAAATGGAGGAATTTATAAATGTAAATAGGTATATCAACTACATGTATCATGATGGATGTATGGTTAATTGGGTTTGATGATTTATGGTTAGATATCATTTTTATGAATATTTTTATTTTTTAAGACTGTAATAATAGAAAATTAATAACTCCTGATAATGAATGAATTAAGAAATGAAGTAAAAAGAGTCTGTAGGTTATTTTCTATGAAGAACATACTCCTAGATTTTTATTAAGAATGGATTCCGTTTGTAGGTACTTCTTTTGTAAAATGATGTTTAGGACTGAAATTATAATTAGTGGATATTAGGGTTTATATTAAAGGATTAACAAAGGTTATGGATGAAATAAGAGATTTAAAATAATGTATTTATTTGATTTAATTCTTGAGTTTATTGAATTTTATAATCTATGAGTTGTAGTTGAAATTAAGAGGTAAATAAGCAAAGAAAGTTATTATTGAGTGATAGTTGGACTATAGAGATAAATCAAATGATAATTTTATGTGATTAATTTATGTGTAAAAGAAAACATAATTGTCTATCCTAAAACCTTAATTAATACAATGGCTTCACACATAGTCATTTTACCCACGTATTCGAGGGACTTCTTAAGGGACCATCATTTTTTGGTGTGTTTGCCAAGAGAGGCAAGTGTGTTAATTAAGGAGAAGTGGGGATGGGTATTTGTTAATCTGAAATATAAGAAAAAAGGAAAGAAATTGTATGTCGAAGATGAGACATTAAAAAGGAACAGAAACAGAGGGGAAGATCTAGAAGATTATTTAATCATTTGAAACCATACTCTCTTTAAAGTTCAACATCCTCGAAAGGGGCAAATAACAAACCGCCAAAAGTTTGGTAGGAGCAACATATTAGGAGTCTCCTCTGAGAGATGGGGAGAAGATATAGAGCATAGGATTGGAATCTTACACCTATTTGACCATGATGTAGGATTTGACTGGTTATCTTGAAGCTTACTTAACAAAGTATTAATCTAAGCTATCACGGTTCTGATGTACCGCTATAACGAAGTTTTCTTGCAAACATTCTTTCCTAAATTTCCCAAGGCTATATAGCATATCATTGTCAATAAGGCAAGGGATATCGATTTGGTAGATGGGGGTAAGAATTTTGGACCTCAAGTGTGGGTTGACGTTGAGCAATTATGCACTTGGATTTGGATGTTTCAAGATGAAGCAAAGGGAATTGTCTTGGTAGCAGCACACTTTAAGTTAGTTTATGAAATTCAACTGAATACTATTAGCATAAAATATCATTACGATTGGTTTACGTGAGAGGGATACAATTGTTTAGGCGAATATATTGGGCTAACGTGTCAAAGTGGGTAGTATTAACTAAGGGCGTTAAAGTAACATTTGATACTAGGGACGCAAGAGACGTGGCTGAGATTTTGGGCATAGTAGAAGAGCCTAGTGAAGAGTTACCTTATGGTGTGGAAGACAAGGAACTACCTGATATCCTGCGTAAGTTAAGCCTTCATAAGCAAGGGCTTTTGCAATAGAGACAGATCGATGAAGAGCACCCTGCCACGGCACAATATGAACCACAAACCGGCTAGGTAGAGGCTACAAATACACTGCTGGACACAAAACTTGCAAGAAACCTCTTCTTTCTCACCAAGAACCATGCTCTCCAAACACACAAGAGAGAGGCACACAAGAAATTAAGAGAAAGTCTTCCATCCTCACCCTCTTCCTCTTCCTCACTCTCCATTAGAAATGAGCATGAAGCACAAGAGAGGGAAGCAAGAACAAGAAAGATGAGAGTTGTGCCAAAATGAGAGAGGGAGAAATGAACCGTGACAAGAGAAGATAAAGGAAGAGAGGGTGTAACCACCTCAACCTCCCACCTCCCCAAATCCCACGGCTGCAACCACCTCCTTTTCCTTTCTTGAATTATAAAATTCAAATTTGCATACATTGGCTAAGGTCTAAGGACCTTTCAATTTTTAGAATGAGACAAAAGGGTTTGACCTTCCCTTTTCCTTTCAACATTTTTTTAATGTGAGCCTTTTGGACTACACATTTTACATTGCTTCATATTTGATTTTTGACAAAGGGGTACATTTGCAAAGTATCAATTTACAAAAAGTTGTTTCCATGTGAGCACATTTTTGTGCCTTTATTTGCACTGATTTCCTGGTCATCAATCGAGGGATGTGTTTGAAGGGAAAATCATTACACACTAGAGTGAATGAGTGAAAGTCAAAGGTTAGCACGGGATGAGTAGAAAGAAGAAGATTGGAAAGAAATACTGAGAGAATATTGGAGCAGTTAGAAAAGTTGAATGAAGAGTTACATAATACTTCGCAAGGTGGGTTGAATTTATCAATAGAAACTAGAAAAATCACTAGGGAGTAGTCTTTTGTTGGAACCTCGTCAGATTACGATTGGGAGAAGCAAGTAGAAAGCTTCGAGGGAATGAGTGGTACCAATGAAGGTAGCTCGAAGAAGGGGTCAACTACTAGTGATAAAAAGAAAGAAGAAGAAAAAGAAGAGGCTCAAAATGGTGTTTTTGCAGGGTCTGAGAAGTTCTCCATTGAAACAGTAAGATATAGAACAGACGAAGATTTTGTTGAATGTATGATAGAAGATAATAGTATCTATAGTCTTGCATAATATTGGGGTCTTAGTAGGTTATTTGCAGACCCAAAAGAACATGTTCCAATCTTTGAAGATCTAGAGGTGGTACTAAGATCACTCTATATGGCTATGAGAGCACATGTGTGGCTTACCAACTTGACTCAATACTTTGGTCGTTGGGATGATGATCTAGATATGCATATCCAATGGTTGGAAGTTACATGTATAGCGAATGAGATCATTGATGATGATCAAAAGTTGCATATATTTCCATCTACTTTGAAGGATGAAGCAGCTTTGTGGTATCGAAATCTTCATGGCATCACTCGGGCGACTTACGCGGTGTTAAGAGATGCGTTCCTAACTAAGTTTAGATGGCAAGGGTTTCAAGACCATTTGGGGTTAGAAATCAATTATCTAACACAAACCATAGGAGAAACTATGGAGCATTATATTAAAAAGATGGAAACATTAATTCGGAAGATGGGGCACAGAGGATATGTAGAAACATAATTTTAGTGAGGGATTGTAGGAGATTGTCAGGGAGCATGTAAGCCTTAAACAACCAGCTAATGTAGCAGATGCAAAGATAGAGGCACGTTGGTGGGAAGAGGTGCAATTAGGAAAATTGAGGAGGAAAGGATTATATAACAATCGTGGATTAGTTCCCTCAAGTATGTTGCCCTCTATGGCAACTAGTGCACCATATGCAGCTCTAGTAGCTCCTTATGCTGCTTATATGAAAAATGCGAGGGTTACACCATCATCAATACCATATTCAGGACTAAATCCATACATGGTACCCCCAATATATCCACTCCCATCGACAGTTATTGCACCTACAGGACGGAGTTTAGATGAGTTTAAGGTGGCTGAGTTAATAGTTAAATCCTTGACAGATATGAAGAAAGAGATTTTAGTAGAAGTAAATGCCAATGTGAAGGGAGTTTATGTTGTTAGTTAGTCCACTTGTGTAACAAGTTCAACTCAAGTATCTAGTCAAGGAAATTCCACACCTCCAATGTGTAATACGTGGTGTGAAAAATGTTGTGGTTTTGGACACTGAGCAATAGAATGTCCTACTCCAAATAGAGTGGTGCCTGATCAACCAAGAAATTTGTTTTGTGGGTATTGTCGGAGAAATAATCATGTGGAGGATCAATGCTGGGTTAAACAAACCCATTTACGACAAGAAGTAGTCCAAATGCTAACAAATCATAATTATATGGATAGTCAAAATGTGATTTATCCAATAGGTCCTCCTAATAGGCCATTTATGGCGAGAGGTATGCCTACTCAGGGAGCACCCCTAGTGCCAAGGAATTAGGGACAAGGAGGGTATTTTGGAAATGAGAGGCAACTGTCACCCTATAGAAATCCTAATTTTAGAAGAAATAATAACAATGCAGGAACAAGCGTGGTTTGTTGGAGATGTGAACAACCTGGAAATGTAGCTAGTTTCTATCAAGATAAGGGTAAAGACATTACTAAATCAGCTCCAAATTTGGTTGAAATTGTGGAAGAATTAGAAGATAAACCAATTAAGAAAAAACATGTTACATTTAACTCAGATGTTATGATTGGAGCAATCACTCATTCAAAATCAAACGCAACGATTATCTTAGATGAAGAAAATGATTTGGGTTTGATGAAGCCTAATAATGCTATGATAGAAACTTTAAAGCAAGAAACATCTTTACCAAGTCATGCAAAAGATCATGATGTAGAGAAAGATGTGACCAATTCGCCACCCAATTTGGAGGATCAGCTAGTTTTACCTATCCTTTTAAATTCCCCTAAGATTAAGGAGGGAGTGGCTTCGTTTCCTCAAAGATTGAGAGGTTTAAAGGCAGCTAAAGAAAATGATAAGGAATCAAGGAAATCCTTTGATGTGTGGGATGAGTTGGAGAGTTTACATTTGTCGATTAATCTAAGACAATTACTAGAAATTTCCCCTACTTGTAGAAAGGAGATCTATCCTAGACTAGTACGGAGAAGGGCAAAAAGGGGTAGTTCTGTGACTATTTCATCTAACACAAAAACTGTTAAAGTAGATAAAAGTGTTCGACACGTAAGGATTGTGGATTTGTTCTTAGATCTAGGGGCTCCAGATGTAGACTTGAAAGTGATGAAGCATGTGATATTCGGAGCTCAGTTGGATGGTGGGGTAGCAATAAATTTGATAACATAGGAAGCAATGCTTAAGTTAGGGTTAATCGATAACAAGGAGACTACCATTATTATTTTACGTTTAGCTGATCAACGAAGGATCGCATCTTTAGGTCTTTTACATCGAATTCCAACTGTTATTGTTGGTTTGGATTTTAGTATTAATTTCTTGGTTGTGCGACCTATTCAAGGAGCTACTTCTTATCTGATTACTTTCGGTAGACCTTGGTTGTTGTAGTCTCGATGTGATCAAAGATGGCATAGAGGTATTATAATGATAGGACCTAAGCATGATCAGGTGCAATTGTGAGTTGTAGTTAGGGAATTTTTGCATGAACCAATGGAGGAAAGCACATATACGAATAGATCAGATGCTTCCATGATTGAGGAATTGAATGAGAGCTCGGAGACTGAGCAAATTTATGTGTGGTTATATCATGATTTACATCATCGAGCCTCATTAGATGGGTACAAGACTACAATTAATATGGTGCATCAAAAGAATGTTGTGAAACCTTTAGGAATGGGGGAATATTCCGTGCACTATTCTTTGGAATATGACACAGATAGTGATATTGCCAATTGGTTGACTACTTCCGATAGTGCTTTATCTGATTTATTGGCAATTTTTGTAAAGGAGGAAAATATGGAAGATTAATGGGAAAGTTCTCTTCTTGATGTTGGAAGCTTAGTGAGGGAGCATACAAATTCAATTGTTGATGAAATGGAAGAGCAAGATCATTCTCAAGATTTCTTTTTTGGGAATGTTTCCTAAGTTGTGATACAAGCAGAATAATCTGAAGACGAAATAGAGGATATAGGCGATGAGTCAATTATTGAAGAGCTAATACCAATAATGGAAACCAATGGAATGTTGATAGAGGGTCTACCTAAGACCTTGGCTCCTATCCTGAGAAATGAGATTCCATTTGGGTTTGGTCAATTACCTTTGTCCATACAACAACTTTACTTCTATCACTGGAGACACAAAGTTCATGAGTATCGTAGTAGCAGTTGTAGACCAAATCTATTTTGAGAAATCCAGATGGACCTCGTCAAACTGTTGCTCTAGATCCTTCAAGTACCACTTTGAACCATTGCACATCAAATAGTATCATGGAGAAGCTATGGTAATCCACCGTAACAATACTTTGCAAGTTCCCAAAATACTCCATCTCATCTATAACTGTGTTTGGATTCGTTGCTTGTTGTCAGCTCTCCTGCTCAAACCTTGCCATGATACCACAGTCCATTGTGGAGTGCATTTTGTCAATATGCTCCACGCGAAAATGCCATCCGCGCAACCATGTTTCACTGTATATTTTGTATTGTACATTGAAACACTCAAATTAGTTGTCACATATAAAATATAGATACAAAAATCCTAAACACGTCATCACCTTTGCACTACATCCCCTCGAGAATTTCCACTCCTCAATTGAGACCTCCGCCCCTTCGCGAGACACTGTGGTCAAAGCTCCATGCAACCATCGTGTTGACATGAACTGCGCCATCTCCTCCATGCCCTCGGGATATTGAATCGGTCGATAGCGTGTACTACGTCAAAATTCAGATCGTGCTTTCTCTCGATCTTGCCTAGAAATCAGGTACCTGGCAAGCCACATCTCCATAGAGGCATGGTGCAACATATAAAAGCGATTCACCTTCTCCTCCATTGCAGTATCCATTCTTCTCTCTACCCCATTTCCAACCACCACATCTCCGGTGAGTCTATCATCGTCCTTTTGTGACCATAGCATTTTGTTGTTTGGATCCACCATTGGTAGCCATTGGGAAATATGCACTAGCGCCTTAGACACCAACCAACCTTCAGCCATCCTACCTTCTGGCCATGCTCATTGTCACACAAATCCTTTCAGGGTTTTCATGAAGCGCTCCAAGACGAACATCCATCGCGTGTATGGACAAGTCTAACAATCTCCACTTCATCTACAAGATGCACAAGAAGGTGGATTTGTATCGTGAGCATGCTGGTAGGAAGGTAATTCTCAAAGAGATAGACCATCTCTACTGCTCCCCGCCTTGCGGATTCAATAGAGGATGTCTTAATCTCCTTCTTTGAGATCCATTGCACTAAAGTCGACAACCTGTAAATGGCCCTGCATATTTCTGGAGTAAGGAATCCTGTGATCATGATCGGTAGTACAAATTGCCACAAATGAGAATGCATTATGAACAATGGCTACACTCTAAATAGAAAAATGTGCACGCCAATTACAATCCATTCATAATACAAACGTGACATATCTTATGCCAGTCATGGGATTTTAGCCCTGCTAATTGGTCGTATTTAGAAAATGAAAACCTGAGAGAATGCATCATACCCGTCAACTTGACTACTTGCTTCACAATGCACTCTTCTTTAGTGGACAAAACCCAAGGAGAGTGAGGCAGTTGCACGTGACCATCACCACTCGACTGCAGCCAAAGCGCCTCCATCATGCCTACCTCCTTCAAATCCATTCGTGCCCCTATAGTGTCTCTCTTTCCTGTGATGTGATCCCATAGAAAGCTGCCCACATTCTTGAAAATATGCATGGGATCCAATAAGTTGTTGATCTGTAAGTGGGTCCAATATGGCAACTCATAGAATACTGAGAACCGTCGCGTTCCGTTTGGATGTGACTCCATGTGGACCATTTTCAGCTCATACCAGCTTGCAGTATTCATATATATTGGAGGTCATTCAAGAAAACCTTCCTTGAGTTCATGACCCTCTGGCAAGAAAGCAGCATGTCCTTGATATACCATCTTCTTCATGGTTAGTGACCTTCGGGAGTCTAACTGTGGCCCACACAATGGACATGCATGATAAGCTGAGGTAACCAAACCTGTTTCAATATCTCTATCCAGTGAATACAAACTTGAACGAGATAAAATATAGATATTACCAATGAGAACGGAAGCCTATTTACCTGAGCACTCTCTGAATCCCGGAAAGTCATGCATCATCCACATGAGAATGGCTCGTGTATTGGTGGACCGTCGACCATCACGCTTGCTCATATCTTGCATGGTGACCCCCTCCTCCCACAAAATCTTAAGCTCATCGACTAATGGAGGAAGATACATGTCCATATTTTTGACTTTGTAGCGGCCGGGGAGGAGTAAGCTAAGGATGAGATGTCCTTTCTTCATAGAAAGCCATAAAGGGATATTGTAGTTGACAAGGACCATAGGCCACACACTGTAAGAAGTTGAGCACAAACTGAATGGGTTCATGCCATCCATTGCAAGACCGAGCCGAAGATTCCTTGGCTCTCGGGCAAAGCCTGGGAAGGTAGAGTCAACGTGGCTCCATGCGCATGAATCCACTGATATTCGTTGAAGGCCATTTGTGGACATATTCTGTACATGTCAAGTTGTCAAGCTCGCCATGCCAAACGTACGAAACATGTGGTATATGCGGGGGATAAGCGAAGAACTTTTTGAGGGATGGTTTTCCCTTGCAAGTCTTGTCGATACCTGTGAGCACCACACTTTGGACATGTCTCCATAGTCTTGTATTCTCCTCGAAACAGTATGCAATCATTGATACATGCATGGATGTAGTTGTAGTCCATGCCAAACTTTTGTAAAATATGTCGTGCATCATCACGAGACTCAGGCATGGTATTTGCAAGTGATAATATATGATATTTCAGTAAGCTTAAAAAAATCATTAAACACCTTGAAAAATCACAAATGTTTTTTATGATAGTGTTGAAAAGAAATCAACAAAACGTACGTAGAAGGTACCTAAACAACTCAGTCACACTTGCATCGCTCCACCTGTATTTTTCTTGCAACACCATATTGAGGAATATGGGAATTTCCCATAAGTTTGTGATACATGGTCAAATATTTGGATTTGTCATAACTTGAACAGTATAGCTCCAAATTGAGTGCTCTATAACTCAATAGATTCCATTTTTCAAGCGCTTTCTAATGATAGGTCACATCATATGGTTTTGAGAAACTTATGGGCATGTTATCTGGGTGCCACCTTTTTAGTATTCAAAAAATGAGAATCGGGAGATTCCCAAACTCACTAATATTGTGTTTTGCACACTTAGGAGTACAAGCAGTGTCTTCAGGCGAGATACTCGGCACCCATCATATAATGGTATGGATGCTTCCTCTCTAAGCGGATCAAAAGTCTCGACATCCATGGGAATGAATGCATCGATCATTGCCTCCATCTGAGGCTCCAAGATTGTAGATAGGTCTGGAAGATTGTCTGTCTCCTCTGGTATTGACGATATAGATTAGGTAGTACCTTCCAAGTGGTGGATTGGCTCAGGAACTCCATCCATCGCATGCCCACGAACTCTTTTAATTGGCCGCAAAGGATACACTCCTCCTTGGGACAAGATGTCACCTCCCTGGATAGAAAATTTGCTAGCCACACCCAATCTTCTTGTATATGATATTCAATTAGCTTGCGAGTACAATACATGATTGATATTAACTTTTCTTACCGTTTGCTGAAAATCCAAGATCACCTGATCAATGATCTCAGATTGAAACTTACCGAAGCATCATACGTGTTCTATAGACAATCGACGTTTTGTCTAATTGCCAGCTTGCATTGAGAGCAAGGACATGGGACACGCTGATTAAGATACGCCTCCCAATCTTGAACAACAAGACCTTCATAGTTTTCCATTTTGTCTATGTTACGACAAACAATTTGTTTTTGTTATCATTCTTTTTTTCTTTCTTAAATTGTTTGAGAAGGGATTTCTTCTCTTGTAACTCAGCAAAAATTAACATGTGTAAAGTCTCGACCCACCCACCCACAGATTAACATATATATATCGGAGTGTTTCACGTCTCGTGGTGTTGCACTAGACCTCGCCACCACTCTCTCTTTGTTTTTTATCCATTCATTATCTCCTCTCCTTCCATCTCTCTCTCTTTTTCTCTTTCTTTATTATGCTCTATGTTTATTCCCTCTCTCTCGTTCCTTCTTCTTTTTCTCTTCCTCCCCCTCTCTCATTTTCTTTAACGATCATGACTACGATTACGATGAAGACCACGACCACGACTAGGACTAGGACTACGACTATAACCACGACCACGACCACGACCACGACCGCGACCACGACCATGACCACGACCACGCCCGCGACCACGACCACGACCACGACCATAACCACGACCATAACCATGACCATTACTACGACCATGACCACGACTACGACTACGACTATGACTAGGATGACCACGACTACGACTATGACTACGACCACGACCACGACTACCACTACTACTACCATGACTATGACCACCACATCTACCACTACTACTACCACTACCACTACCATGACTACGACCACTATAATAAACAAGAAAAGAAGGAAAAAAAAAACAAACTACTACTACTACAATAAACAAGAAAAGAATAAAAAACTACTACTACTACAACAAGAAACAAGAAAACTAAACAACAATAAACAAGAAAATTAAAAAAAACTACTACTACTACTACTACAACAACAAACAACAACAATTAATTTCCTTTTCTCTCTTCCTCTCCCTCTCTCATTTCCTCTCTCTCCCTCACCCTCTCTCTCTCTTTCTCTCTTTTCCTATCATGTTTAATGTTTTTTTCTCTTTTTCTCTCTCCTCTCTCTCTCTCTCTCATTTTTTTCTCTCTCTTCTCCCACTCTCATTTCCTTTTCTCTCTTTCTCTCACTCTCTCATTTCCTCTCCCCCCTCACCCTCACCTTCTCTTTCTCTCTCCCTATTATGCTTAGTGTTTTTTCTCTCTCCTCTCCCTCTCCAATTTCCTTTTCTCTCTTCCTCTCCCTACCTCACCCTCTCCCTCTCTTTCTCTATTTTCCTATTAGGTTTAATGTTTTTTCTCTCTTTTTATCTCTCCTCACCCTCTCTCATTTTTTTCTCTCTCCTCCCTCTCTCTCATTTTCTTTTCACTCTTTCTCTCCCTCTCTTGTTTCCTCTCTCTCTCTCACCCTCTCCCTCTCTTTCTCTCTTACCCTATTAGGTTTAATGTTTTTTCTCTCTTTTTCTCTCTCCTCTCCCTTTCTTTTTTTCTCTCTCCTCCCCCTCTCTCATTTCCTTTTCTCTTTTTCTCTCCCTCTCTCGTTTCCTCTCCCTCTCTCACCCTCTCCCTCTCTTTCTGGGTATATGGGTTTTTTCTCTCTTTTTTTCTCTCCTCTCCCTCTCTCATTTTTTCTCTCTCCTCTCCCTCTCTCATTTCCTTTTCTCTCTTTCTCTTCCTCTCTCGTATACATTCCCTCCCTCACCCTGTCCCTCTCTTTCTCTCTTTCCCAATGACGTTTAATGTTTTTTCTCTCTTTTTCTCTCTCCTCTCCCTCTCTCATTTTCCTTTTCTCTCTTTCTCTACCTCTCTCGTTTCCTCTCCCTCCCTCACCCTCTCCATCTCTTTCTCTCTTTCCCTTTTATATTTAATGTTTTTTCTCTCTTCTCTCCCTCTCTCATTTCCTTTTCTCTCTTCCTCTCCCTCCCTAACCCTCTCCCTCTCTTTCTCTCTTTCCCTATTAGGTTTAATGTTTTTTCTCTCTTTTTCTCTCTCCTCTACCTCTCTCATTTCCTTTTCTCTCTTTCTCTGTCTCTCTCATTTCCTCTCCCTCCCTCACCCTCACCCTCTCTTTCTCTCTTTCCCTATTAGGTTTAATGTTTTTTCTCTATTTTTCTCTCTCCTCTCCCCCTCTCATTTCCTTTTCTCTCTTCCTCTCCCTCTCTCATTTCCTCTTCCTCCCTCACCCTCACCCTCTCCCTCTCTTTCTCTCTTTCCCTATTATGTTTAACATCTTTTCTCTCTTTTTGTGTCTCCTCTCCTCTCATTTTTTCTCTCTCCTCTCCCTCTCTCATTTCCTTTTGCTCTCTTCCTCTCGCTCTCTCATTTCTTCTCCCTCCCTCACCCTCTCTCTCTCTTTCACTCTTTCCCTATTATGTTTAATGTTTTTTCTCTCTTTTCCTCTCCCTCCCCCTCTCTTTCTCTCTCCCTCCCTCTCCCTCCCTCTCTCTTTCTCTCTTTGAATGTTTCCCTCTCCCTCCCCCTCTCTCATTTCCTCTCCCTCTCTCATTTTCCTATTATGTTTAATGTCTCCCTCTTCGTCTCCCTCTCCCTCTCTCATTTCCTCTCCCTCCCTCTCCCTCTCTTTCTCTCTCATTTCCTCTCCCTCTCTAAATACACACGAATTATACCAAAAACAAGTAAAAGAGAGAGAGAAAACTCCCTCTCCCTCTCCCTCTCCCTCTCTCATTTTCTCGCCCTCCCCCTCCCCCTCTCCCTCTCTTTCTCTCTCCCTCCCTCTCTCTCTCCCTCTTCCTCTCCCTCTCCCTCTCCCTCTCTTTTTCTCTCATTTCCTCTCCCTCTCTCGATACACACGAATTATACCAAAAACAAGTAAAAGAGAGAGAGAAAACTCCCTCTCTCTCTCTCATTTTCTCTCCCTCCCCTTCCCCTTCCCCCTCTCCCTCTCTTTCTCTCTCCCTCCCTCTCCCTCTCCCTCTCCCTCTCCCTCTCTTTCTCTCTCATTTCATCTCCCTCTCTCAATACACACGAATTATACCAAAAACAAGTAAAAGAGAGAGAGAAAACACAAAAGCAAAGCAAGATTGGACAATGCACGCACCGTAAAAGCTTGAAGAAGGGTTTGGCAGCTCCTCTTCGCAATGACGGCTCCTCTTTGCCCTCCGTACACCTCCTCCTCTTCTTCGCGAATGGAGATGGCGGTGGCGGTGGCGGTGGCGGTGAGAAGCCTTCTTTCTCCCTCTTTCTCTCTTTCTCTCCCTCTCAGCAAGATGCTCGCTCTCCCTCTTGATCTCCCTTTTTCTCTCTCTTTCATAAAAGCCCAAAAAATGACGCGCTCGGGTTTTGGCCCACACTTTTTTTGTCTTGGTACCGTGACTATTAGCGTTGCAAATAGCAACACAAATAGCAACACTGCTATTTCTCGTCGCTAATGGCTGTCGATATATCCTCATATCCTTGTAGTGAATGTTTGTATTAGACCATTAGAAGTGCGAGAACCCATTAAAGGACATGTTAGTAACTTGAAGATAAAAATTCAAATAAATAATTATGCTACAATTGTTCCTTTAGTGGTTATGGTGAATCCTTACTAGTGTCCAGAAAAAGAAAACTTTGACATGTCCAAAGTAGAGACATATGACTATTATGTCATAGGTGGCTCAAAATCCGCTCAAGTAAGAAGGAAACTTTTAGAAGAGTATCCTCGTACACATCAATTAAAATATGCTGAGTCTAGAGTATATGAATGATTGAGTTTTAAACAAACGAAGCTTTTGGCTTGGGATCACAATAACGACAATGATTTTAAGAGAAAAATGTCATTCATCAAGAAGATAAGATTTTTTCATATAGAATATGATAACTATATGCAAAAGTATAGGAAGTTAAACACAAATCTTAGAAGACTATGCTTACTTGGGGTTAGTATGGTAATGGATGAGAACTCAAAGATAGAGGGTTTTTGTAAGTATAATCCAATGTTCCAACTTGAATTTAGAACATGCCAAATTTGGGATTTACAAGATCAAATCATCTGCATGTAGAAAGATAAGCAATTAAAAGGTGAGCAGTTAAAGAAGGTTTGAGATGATGTAAATGCAAATTTGAAGGGAAAGTCTGAGAAGATAGATGTGTCCATTGAAGAGGTTGTTGATGATATGAAGTTGTTGCCATGGTGCTCTCTTCAAGACATGAAGGATGAGAGGGTGCTTATATCCACCTTATGTAAGGTAATAGCAAAGGAACTCTCCTTGGATAAGATGGTCAATGAGCAAAACTCATCACTTTTATTTTCAATATGTTTATCTTATTTTATAGTCCAGTCACTCAAATACTAAGAAAATGCTTTTGTTTGCAAACATAAAGTTTATATGAAAATACAAGAGACAATGACAAAGCACCTCAATGTTCTTCATGGGATGAAGTTACTTCCTACTATGAATGTCCTAAAATATTTCTTCCTAAGCATTCAATGATTGGATAAGTTGACAGATGATTTTTGATGCTGAGAAATGTTTAAAAATAGCCAAAAATTATGAATATCAAGGGAAAAATAGACTTCGTCAAAGGCGACTGTGGCAATCAAGACGATTTTAAGCGGCAAGTCCCTAAAGCGCTAATGCTTATTTTCATGGAAATCAAACGATGGCGGATGACCGACCTAGAGTTTTCCTGGATGTAAAATGATGTCAAGAATCCAACTCAAGTCTAGGATCTTCGTTCCGAGGTCATTTGATCTCCCATTTAATCCCTGCAAGGTTTGGGATTGTGAAGCAGCTACTGGATCTGGAAGCCAGGAAGAGCGTGATGGGGTCCAGCATTGTATATTTCGACACCATGGAGTCACCCGTCCAGACGGATCTCGATTCCGATGTCATTTGCCCTCTCAAAACTGAAATATCCATTTGCTGGAAGTGTGAATGCAAGATGCATGAACTAGATAAGTTGATTAGAGTTTAGAAGCTCTAATTAAGAGCTTAGCCAAAAAGAAGAGCCATGAAATGAAACCATGGGCGGGGGGGGACCTCAATTTTTTGCGTCCCCTTTCTTCTCCCCTCATGATGATTTCTAGATCGGGTGAAGCAGGAGGAATGCTCTTGGGCCTGGAATGCATCTATCCTTCGCCCTCCATCGCCACAAACAGTTCAAGAAATGATGCACTGAGTGAAGAGATCAAAAACCAGTCTTTCTCTCTCCTCCCTCTCTCTCCTACATAGAGGCTATTCATGTGCAAGAAATTAAGAAGAAGAGGAACTGAAGAATGCTTGTCTGGCTGTGATCTAATTGCTTCAAGATGAAGAGGAGGCTGAGGAAAGAGGTTCAGCATTGAAGA
Organism: Lygodium microphyllum; assembly: GCF_053477565.2. Lineage (NCBI taxonomy): Eukaryota > Viridiplantae > Streptophyta > Polypodiopsida > Schizaeales > Lygodiaceae > Lygodium > Lygodium microphyllum. The sequence goes on from NC_141150.1 coordinate 37,995,914, forward strand.
ATGGTTGCTAGTTAGTTTGTGGGCTGCCCAGAGTGATTATTTAAAAACCCGCAACATGCAAGACACGCAGTATGCTTCAATTTTACAAAGAAATTTGATTATTTTTGTTGTTTCATGGTCCACATGTTGTTCATATGTGATGAATTTTTTTTTGAACCTTGTTTGCATCATGGTTGAGGGCTGGAATTACAAAAATGCAGGACCCGTAATGATTTAGAGTCGTTATTAATTCTTTAAAACCCGCAAAATGTCACTTTTAGGGAAAATTAGTGGTTTTTTCAATTTTGAGTTGGAGAAAAGGAATGGAAATGGGATAAAATTAGAAAAAATGTTAGGTTTTAGTCAAAATGATAGGCCCATACAAATAAATCAGAAAATATCTATTTTCCATGAATAATAAATAGAAATAAATAACAAAAATGGGAAAAATGGGGTTTTTTGCACTAAAAAAATATGGAAAAATAAGATTTATATGTGTGAATGTTTGACGAGGTTAAGCCTTGGTTTGGCCTTGTCCTTTTGTGTTATAGTACGTGTTCATTACTTTTTATATACAAAAATGATACAAAACAACCATTTACACATATGCACCATAGCAACACCTAAACGGTAAGGGGGGGATGAAGTTTGTGTGACAATCTAATCACTGAAAATATACAAATTTCGATTTTTCTCTTTGTGCATAGCATTTAGGGATCATTCCATAATTAAATATAGGTGACTAGTAGCACAGAAGTTCCGGTGCTAGTCCCTAAAGCAGCGCAGCACGTAACGCTTAGTTAAAATTCATGAAAGGGATGTTTTTCGCACCTCACATGGCTATTTTTTTAATCATAAAATGGTTGTGCACAATTGTCATACACCTTGCATTAAGCATGCCATGTGGTATCTCCTAGAATACATTGCAATTGATTGATAAACTTTGACCAACGCTGAGAGGACATGAAACCTAAGCTGTAGGTTTAGACGGGTGCTTCCATTGGGGAACGTTTCTTGAGGAAAATTAAAAATATCTTGGAACACTGAATTATGAAAGAGTGGAGTTTGTGCAAATGTTATATGTGTTAGAGACCCATCTTGGGGCTAATCCTCGAGGTGTAGGAGATTCGAAGTGGAGCCATGGTAATAAGCCGAGAGGTGCTTCCCTATGTGTGTATTACGAGGCATTATGCCTATATGTTATGGGATCTCCCTTTGAGGAGAAGGGATGGTGAACATTGGACTACATATTGGATACAAACACAAAATCATCATAAGCATTTAGTGCAAAGTGAGTTTTAGACGCTCCTGGCCCGCGTGAGGCCATATGGTGGGCTTGTCTATCATATGCATGAGGTCCGGCTAGTGCCATAGCCAGTGTCGACCCATTTTAGGTTGCATCAGTGGTGCGTCTACGGGGAGTTGCCTATAAGTGGCAGTCTCCGAATCTAGATTGTAAAGGGACCTAAGTTTATAATTTCCATTATGAGTATTCTAAGCTAACCATAAAATGGGATTTGTTCAAGGATGGAAAACCTTAGCTTTCCCTATACAAAACTTACTGATAGACAATTAGTTATGTAGAGCATGAGTCCTCTACAAAAGATAATTTAGGTGATAAGAAGGGTAACCAGTTAGTGGTTATCCCATCCTCTAATGCGATGGCATGGGCCGAGGTTCGTCTTGGTGTGGCCTCTACCCAAGAGAAATCATGTATAACCATCCATCAACCTAGAGGGCATGGAATAAGTATGTTGGAAGCTATGGCAGTCATGGCATCAACAAGTGATTATGCTAAAGCCGTAGTGCCATGGGAAAAATTTGACACACAATGGAGTGTAGTTATGGCTGAAACATCCCATGTGGTGGGGCATCATGCCAAAATTTTAAGTATCACAAGGATGTTAGAAGCCCTAGATGTAAAGGAAAAACCTTTGCTTAAAAGACACGGTCCCTAGGTCCTAAGTGCTAAGGATAAGTTTGCTTTTGATGAGGGGCATAAGCTCCTAGATAAAGCCATCATGGAATTGCCTAGGAAGGGGCAAGATGTGGAAGATCCTCTAAGAAAGGATCGGAATGACATGCTAAGAGCTATAGGTTTCCCTAGACCACTTTATGAGTTGGCAGAAAGGGACATTAAGGATAATATTAACCTCCCTACACCAGTAAAGGTGGAAATGGAAGAGGTTGGAGATCCTAAGACACTAGGATTAGGCCATGATTACGAGGATTTTAATGGCCCAGTGCTGATCTTGAAGGAAAGGAATAAATACCCTCCTCCTTATAGGGATCTCCCAGTGTTTCATGGGTTGGTTAATGAGGATCCGATGGTGCATTTATGAGAATATAGCCTAACTTGCCTTGCTAGTGGGTTCAATGATATTTATCGTACGCTCGTATTCTCAAGTACCCTAAAGAGAGAGGCTAGAAAATGGTATTGGAGCCTCCCAAGGGAGTCTATTAAATCCTTTGAGGAGTTGAGTGATTGATTTTTAGATGAATATGAGAAGAAGGTGCCTATGACCCAAGTTTTAGGGCAGCTGATGCAGATTAGGCAAGACTCCTATCCTTCTGTTAAAGAATACACTAGAGCCTTTGATGATATTCTGAGGCTTTGGCTAAGAAGAGCTACTGCATTGCCAGGTGATGTGCTATGTGAGCTCTTTTTGAGTGGCTTAGAGATTAACATGCAAATCCAAGTGGGATTGTGGAATCCTAAGTCGTTAAGGGAAGCAAAGATGCATGCCATTGATTATGAGGGACATATTCAGAGATGTTGGGAAAACTTTTGGAGTTTTCCCCGATCAATACAAGTGCATCCTAGCTTCCAACCATTTCTACAAGGAGACAACTCACTTGTTGATACCAAGGCAGCCTATGAGAGGAACCTTGGTAGACAAAATCTCCAAGCAAAAAATGGAAATAGTAGGGATAGTACACCCCTTGGGGATAAAAAGATTCCAAGCCTAGTAAGTCCCATCAAGGCATGCAACACTTCCATGAGAGGTAGTTGTGACAGTGGAATTGATAGAACCATTAGGTCTACAAGCTTAGATAAGCATTCTATGAGTGGTTCTAGTTGTGCTCCTAGTAAGGCTCTTGAGAGATCTTTCCAATTTATAGATGAATCATGCTTTCAAGTAGATGCTATTCCTTTTAGTAAAAGGATGGTTTCTATGTCTAAGCAGTTGTTGTAGAGTGGACAAAGGCAAGTAAAGACATCTCGTGTAGAGAAGATGCGGCATGCCAAAGGTCCACCTATACTAAATAGAAGCCATAAGGCACTGAGGCCATCTCGTAATGGTGATAGATCCACAGTGACTCCATTGGATCAATGTGGGTAGATGAGGCGGTCTGAGAATATGAAAAGGAATATGAGATGGGTTTGGAGGCCCGAAACCCCTAAAAATAGTGTTGGTATATCAGATGAAGGGCCAAGAATTGCATGTGGACATGCTTTGATGGATTCCCAAGAGGATGCGACTAAAGGCCATAATGTGACATTTGACAATAGGGACCGCCGCCCTAAGATGCATCTATGTGATGGGTCTAGGCTCGAAGCTCTGTCTAGTTTGGGTCGTATCATTGACATATGTAATGGTCCAATTAGAGGAGTTGAATGATCATAAATCCATGATTCTCCCTGTAGGAGGAGTTACTGGAAAGTTGGGACAAGTGATCCGTTTGAATGACAACCAAGGGGATGAGATATATCAACCTAATGATGTCATTCATTCAGCTCATAGTATCTAAGAAGAGATGGCCATTATTACTAAGATATCAATAGAAAGGCTTGGGCTAGTGGACCTACAAAGAGCATAGATCAAGCTTTTAGCTGACTCACATGAGGAGTGTGAGGCTAGTCCTCCTATTTTATGCTATCCTGATTAGTTTGATAGGATGTGCTGTATATGCCAAGGAGATCATATATTGCATGGATTAGAATGAACTATCCATTTTAGGCCAAGAGGGCCAGCTAGTTTGCAATGAAATGTGCTATTTCTTTAGGCCAAGAGGGCCCTATCTCTGTTTGGTGCAGGTACGTTTAATGCTTTGTTGTTTTAGTGATTGCACCATACAGGTTGACGAAGTCACTGGAGGGAGCCTTTGCTGCAAAGGAGCTTCTTGTGGCCATTATAGGTGGTTTTGTCCCCTTTTCTAGTTTTTTTTCCCCTTAAGAAATTAATGATATATGTGTGGGTGAGGGTTACTTTCTTTTGTTTGTTGGGGATCGGCACTTAAGGCATAAAGTCCCAAGTTTAGGTTAGATATGTTTTAGGGAGGTTTGAGTAGTCCTTGCCTCCTGCAAGGCATTGTCAGGCAATGAAAGACCTATTTTAGATGGGAGTTCTAGTGACCCTGTTCTGCGGACCTGCTAGGTGGCCGTTCTAGGAGTTCCTACTAGCTGTGAGGTAGCTAGAGAAGCCTACCAAAAAAAAAAAAAGATGGAAAGAGACAAAACCCTAAAGCTCTGAAAGAAAATATATGAATATACAGAGGTGTGTAAAAAGGGGTTTTAACCCCCATAACAAAAGAAAAGAAAGAAAAATCCTTGAGCTATTGTTTATCGCCTTGCGAAGGCATGGTAGGTTCCTCGGGATGAGACCAAGATCCGGGGTCGATGCCTTGTCTTCTTAGGGGTGGCAACTAGCTGAAAAGCAAAGAAAATAAAAGAAGGTTGGAGCAAAAATAAAAGTGAGTGTTAGAAAAGGATTAAGTGTCGCCTTGCGAGGGCTTGGTAGGTTCTTGGGTACCAAGATAGGACCTGAGGCCGCTGCCCTATTCTCCTTTGGTCACTACGCTCAGCTCCCTCCTTTTTACACACTTGAGTATGGAAAAATAAAGCTTAAAAGAAAAACTATGCCAAACGGTGGCGGATGGCCAAGATATAGTTTATCTAGATGTGAAACAACTTCACGAATCCAATGCAAGTCTCGGAACTTTGTTTCGAGGTCGTTTGATTTCGATGCCACAGAGTAACCCTTCTAGATGGATCTTGATTCTGATGTTGTTTGCCCCCTCAAAACTGAAAAATCCATTTGTCGGAAGTGTGAATGTAAGATACATGAACTAATAAGTTGATTAGAGTTTAGAAGCTCTAATCAAGAGCTTAGCCAACAAGAAGAGCCACGAAATGAAACCATGGGGGAGGGGGCGTTAGTTTTTTGCGCTCCCTTTTTTGTCCCCTCATGATGATTTTCAGATTGGGTGAAGCAGGAGGAATGCTTCTAAGCCTAGAATGTATCTATCCTTTGCCCTCCATTGCCACAAATAGATCAAGAAATGATGCACTGAGTAAAGAGATCAACAATCAGTCTTTCTCTCTCCTCCCTCTCTCTCCTGCATAGAGGCTATTCATGTGCAAGAAATCAAGACGAAGAGGGGCTGAAGAATGCTTGTCCGGCTCTGATTGGATTGCTTCAAGATGAAGAGGAGGCTGAGGAAAGAGGTTCAGCACTAAAGAATGGTTGTTGGTCGGTCTGTGGGCTGCCCATAATAATTATTTAAAAACCCGCAACACGCAAGACACGTGATATGCTTCAATTTTACAGAGAAATTTGATTGTTTTTCTTGTTTCATGGTCCAAATGTTGTTCATATGCGATGAATTTTTGTTTAAACCATGTTTGCATCATGTTTGAGGGTTGGAATTACAGAAATGAAAAACCTGTAATGATTTAGAGTCGTTATTAATTCGTTAAAACCTGCAAAATGTCATTTTTAGTGGAAATTAGTGGTTTTTTCGATTTTGAGTTGGAGAAAAGGAATTGAAATGGGATAAAATCAGAGAAAATGTTAATTTTCAGTCAAAATGATAGGCCCATACAAATAAATCAAAAAATACCTATTTTTCATGAATAATAAATAGAGAAAATTAGTAAAAAATAAGAAAAATGGGGTTTTTCATGCTTTTTAAAAAAAGGAAAAATAAGATTTATGTGCGTGGATGTTTGGCAAGGTTAAAGCATGGGGTTCAGTCTCATTTTGGCCTTTTCCTTTGTGTTATAGTACGTGTTCATTGCTTTTTATATACAAAAATGATACAAAACAACCATTTACACCTATGCACCGCAACAACACCAAAATGGTAAGGGGGGGATGAATTTTGTGTGATGATCTAATTGCTGAAAAGATAAAAATTATGATTTTTATCTTTATGCATAGAATTTAGGGATCATTCCATAATTAAATATAGGTGACTAGTAGCATGGAAGTTCTAGTGCTAGTCCCTAAAGCAATACAGCACGTAACGCTTAGTTAAAATTCATGAAAGGGCTGTTTTTCGCACCTCACATGAGTGGTTTTTTTAATCATAAAATGGTTGTGCACAGTTTTCATACACCTTGCATCAAGCATGCCATGTGGTATCTCCTTGAGTGCATTGCAATTCATTGATAAACTTTGACCAACACTGAGAGGATAGGAAACCTAAGCTGTGGGTTTAGACGAGTGCTTCCACTGGGGAAAGTTTTGTGAGGCAAATCAAAAATCTCCTGGAACGTTGAATTATGAAAGAGTGGAGTTTGTGCGAATATTATATGTGTTAGAGACATATCTTAGGGCTAATCCCGAAGGTGTAGGAGAGTCACAGTGGAGCCGTGGCAATCAGCCGAGAGGTGCTTCCCTATGTGTGTATTACGAGGCATTATGCCTATATGTTATGGGATCTCCCTCTGAGGAGAAGGGATGGTGAATGTTGGACTACATATTGGATACAAACGCAAAATCATCATAAGCATTTAGTGCAAAGTGAGTTTTAGACGCTCCTAGCCCGCGAGGTCGTGTGGTGGGGTTGTCTGTCGTATGCATGAGGTCCGCCTAGTGCCATAGTCAGTTCTAGCCCATTTTAGGTCCCATCATAAGTATTGATACTTCTTATCTTCAAATATAACTTATTTGTAGTATATAGAGAGTTATAGTTTTCTTATTAAAAAACTAGCCAAAGGCAGAATAAATAGAAAAGAACAAGCCAAATTCTTGTTATAATGTCAAGCTCCCGTTACTCTTCAGTTAGCCTATCTTTATGTGTGTGACCGACATTAGTTGAATACAACTGTACAAGTATGTGGCATTCAATAAGTCATTGTAGTCAGTGACTTAACCACAATTAGTCTTGGTTAGTCATACCTATGTGTGTAAGTCTCTTTCAGTTAGTATGATGGAAGAATAATGGAAGAAGAACAACAATGAGCTGAGGCTCATTTTCTGCTCCACTCTATCTCTCCCCCTCTCTTCCAACATGGTATCAGAGCTTGAACGCCTGAAGCTTGAAGGCTTGGCAATGGCCATTTGACATCAAGGCATCAAATTTGAAGAAAAAGTCATCAAAGGAGACTGTGTCTACAGCTTGTTTTTTTGGAGAAGCTATATCTTGCTACAGAAATGGTTTTTGGAGAAACGACACGTGATTCTTGACCGTTTCAACGTGGTCTACAAGTTTGTAGATGAAATTTTTTTCAAATTTCTCAGATATTTTGAGATATTCAGTAGAGACCTATACAGACGGGCTGTTTACTGCAGCAAACAATAAGTGATTCCAGGGCACTAGTGGCTTTCATCCTAACAATGTATATGCCCTTATTATCATGCATTTGAGAATGATATTGGAGTGTTAAATGCTTTTCTTTGGAGCTTATTTGCACCTGGAAACAATGAATGGTTGCTGTCTTGAATTTGGAAACAATATACCTATAGGGTTGAAGTATCTGTGATGATTATTTGCTACTGACAAATACTTTGATCATACCACTTGACTAGTGGCAGATGCTTTTTGGGATATTGTGAGTGCTGAAAGTCCAAAGTTTGGACTGATTTGTTGCTAGTTATACCGAGGTGTTGACTGGTTATTGTCTACAAGAAGGATACCTATGATCTTCACTTAACATACATGCAATGTATTGTGACCGATTGGACATGTATCAACTCTTGCATAGAGTGGCAATTGAATGAGATGTTTTAGGGCTATTTTAAGGTCTCAATACTCTTGTTTTAATAGAAAAAATAGTGATGGTTATAGCAATGGGTTGACTCTATTTGGTACTGCTACTTGCATACAGTACAAAAATTGATATTTGTATGGATATAGTTTGTTGCTGGGATGTTTTTCCACTACCATCGAATGTTTTGAACTAATTTGAGCTTGGTTTACACTCAGTTGACTGTGTTTTTTCATCATTGGAATACAGTTTACAACAAGCAGGTTGTCAGGAAAACTGTCATGAATTGCAGAAAATTGTTTTGAATAGCAAGAAACTCGTCTTGAATTATAGGAAAAGGAGTCAAATACTTACAGGTTGTATACATCACTAAATACCTAAGCTGCAACTATGGAAAATGCTCAAGGTACTGACAATATCACTTAGATTGTGGGAGAAAATCTAGACAACAAAAACTTTGCTTTATGGAATTTCCGTATGAAGAATTTTTTGGTAGGCAGAGGTTATTGGGACTTATGTACAGGTGATGAGGCTAAACCTGAAATACATGAAAGGAATCTGACAAATGATAAGAAAATGTCTCATAAGCTATGGATTGAGAGAACATGCAAGGTGTTACATTGGTTTTCCTTATGTATATCAGATGCTATGGTTATAAGATTACTAGATGCAGTTCCCCAAAGGATGCATGGGACATACTCATGAAGAATTATGAAAATGTAACACATGTAAGAAAGATTCAACTAATTCAATAGTTCAATAAAATATCTAGGAATGGCAAAAGTATTCAAGCCTATACTACAGAGACCAAGAACATAGCAGATCAGCTTGCCACCATTGGATCTTCAGTATTTGAGGATGATATGATTGTAGTGACATTGAATGGACTTGGCAAAGAGTATAAAGCATTTAATACATCTATTTCTATGAGAGTTGAATCCCTTGATTGGGATGAGCTGATTACTTTGCTGCTGCATGAGGAAGTTAAGCTTGGACTGAATAAAAGTTCTAGTACATCTCAAAGCAGAGACACTGTTCTTTACTCTAGCCAGCGTGGTAGAGGCGGTGGCTCTTTTTGAGGTCAAGGAGACACTCGAAACACTTATGGACAACATTAGCATAATGCCTAGCATGGAACAAATACATAGGGCTAGCGTGGATCTGGTGGCATTAGAGGCAGGGGGAGATTACTCCATGGTAGAGGTGGTGGATTTGTTTCATGGCACTCAAATGATCAGTCAAACAAAGATAAGGACTGTTATTACTACGGTGGATATGGGCACATTGCAAAGGATTGTTATAAGAAGCATGGAGATATGAAGGCAAAGGGTAAACATCATGGGCACTATGCATCTTCTAGCAAGGCTAACGATTAGCAGGTTGACAGATTGTTTGCCATGTAGCATGTGTCTAAGAATGAATCTAGGCAGAGTAGAGATGAGAGATGGTACATTGATTTAGGGGCTTCAAATCATATGACACCCCATGGGGAGTGGTTTGATGAGATGGTTGCAGGTTCACATGGTTATGTGTGTACTGGGGATGACACCCAATATGACATTTAGCACACAAGAATTGTTTTGTTGTTGATGCCTGATGGCAAGAAAAAGAGCGTGCATGATGTACTAGATGTAAATACAATAACCAATAATCTTTTGTCAGTTGGATAGATGGCACAACAGAATCTACAAGTGAGATTTAATAGAGATGGATTCTTTGTTGAAGAATATGGTAATGACTACAAATTGATTGTTAGAGGCTGAAGAGATGGCACAATGTTTACTCTTAATGCGTCAATTCCAGAATTGAAAGCAACTATGTTTGCACATGATGATAGTGCCATGTGAATGTAGAAAAGAAAAAATCTATGCAGATTGGCCATGTGAATGCAGATTGGCCATGTGAATGTAGAAAAGAAAAAATCTATGCAGCAGAAGGAAATTGTGCTTGGATTGCCTAAGTTGAAGTATCATGACTTTGGACATGTATGTGATGCATGTCAGTTTGGAAAGCAAGCACGTTTTCCATTTATGACACATGTACGAAATAGCTCACGACCCTTGCAGTTTGTACATTCAGATGTATGGGTTCTGTCTCATAATTCTTTGTTTGGTGGTACTCGTTACTATGTATCCATCATTGATGTTTTTAGCAAGTATACTTGGCTTTACATACTGAAACATAAGGATGATGTGTTTGATGCATTCAAGGACTTCAAAAAGCATGCTAAAAATGAGTTGAGATGTAAAATTTCATGTCTTAGATAAGATGGAGGTGGAGAATATGTCTCTAATTACGTTGATAGGTACCTTGCTAAATATTGGATCAGAAGACAATTAACTTGCAGCTATACACCACAGCAAAATGGTGTAGCAAAAAGGAAAAATAGGATACTAATGGAATCGGTAAGAGCTTTGATGAATGAGAAGAGTTTGACAAATGATTATTGGGCTGAAGCATTAGTGACTACTGTCTATGTGCTGAATAGAACTCCTATAATAGGGATTCATGATGTAACTCCATATGAGAGGTTGTATGGTCATAAGCTTTGCATTTTACACTTGAAAGTATTTGGTAGCATTGCATATGTGCATGTTCTTGATGAAAAGAGCAAGAAATTGAATCCTAAAGCGGTCAAGAGTGTGTTCCTTGGTTATGCACGAGATCGGAAAGCTTACAAGTGTTATGTATCATCTACACATGAGACATTGATTAGCAAAGTTGTTGTTTTTATGAGCTGGCATCATGGTATGTCAAGAATCTCGTGGTGGGGGGACTTGCTTGAGATGTTGCGCCAAATACACACTATATACAATGTACACAAAGTATAGATAAGATACAACATAAAGGAAGGTGGCCTACTAAGTCAAACAGCGCATAACCGACTACACTAATTGACTGGCGCTATGTCTTTTTCAGCTATAGGTAGGTGCAACAAACTAAATATAATAAGTGATAAGTCAGTGGTCATGTGAGTATCATAATGACCACCAACGTGCTAAGTGTAGACGTGTGGACCTATCTAGCTAGGCGGTCCATCATAAATGTCTGCATGTATTGAGCTTGCCATCTCAACACTCCCCCTCAAGCTCAACTCTATCTCTGCAACTCCAAGTAAGCTTTGAAACTTTCGAAGCTTCTCTGCACCCAATGCCTTTATGAAAATGTCAGCTATCTAATCCTGTGTATTGACATATACCAAGTTAATATCTCCTACAAGTACCTTCTCTCTCACAAAGTGGTAATGCACCTCAATGTGTTTTGTCCTAGCATGGAACACTGGATTCCTAGCTAGCTGTATGCTGCTCATGTTGTCACAATGAATGAAAACTTGACCATCTCCCTGCACATCCAAATCACCTAATAACGTTTGCAGCTACACCACCTCACATGTTGCCATAGTAGCATCTCTATACTTAGCCTTTGTACTCAATAAAGCAACTGTAGGTTGCTTTTTGCTCCTCCATGTAACTGCTGCACTACCAAGGGAAAATATGAATCCACTTGTAGATCTTTTTTCTGACATGCTACCAGTCCAATATGCATCTGTGTATCCAAAGACATGTATGTCCTTACCTGCCTCATAAAAAAGTCCATAATGTAAAGTGGACTTCCCATATCTCAATATATGTCTAACTGCATCCAAATGAGGCTTTCTAGGCATCTGCATAAACTGACTGACAAGGCCAATAGCATAGCTCAAGTCTGGCCTTGTGATAGTCATGTAAATCAAACTCCCTACTATCCCCCTGAACATAGTAGGGTCTTCTATCTCATCCCCAACATCAGCACTTAGCTTCACATTTTTCTCCAATGGTACTGAAAGAGGCTTACATGCTGTCATACCATACTTGGATAACATATCCAAGCCATACTGCCTTTCGGACAGCCATATACTATCATCACATTTGGTCACCTCAATACCAAGAAAGTATCTTAGCTCACCCAATTCTTTCATCTCAAACTTATTCTTCAAGAAGTCCTTAACTTCAGCAATCCCATTGTCACTGATACCTGTAATAATCAAGTCATCCACATAGATGACTACGATGACCAAACTTGCATCTCCCTTTCTCACATAAAGTGAGTGATCAGCATCAAAAATAAAAAATCCAATATTGACAAGATACTCTCCAATCCTTTTAGACCATGCTCTAGGTGCTTGCTTAAGCCCATAGAGTGCCTTCTTTAACCTACACACATATGTGCGATGCTCTAAATCCTCATAACCTACTGGATGCTCCATATACACTTCTTGCAATTCACCATGCAAGAAGGCATTCTTAACATCTATTCGCTGCAAACTCCAACCTTTGGCTACTACCAAGGCAATCACACACCTAACAGTTGCCATCCTAGCAACTAGATTGAATGTCTCTTCATAATCTATGCCATATGTTTGAGCATAGCCTTTTGCAACCAGCCTAGTCTTATACCTGCTAACTAAACCATCTGCATTATGCTTGACTTTGTAAACCCACTTACAGCCAATAGCTTTCTTACCCTTAGGTAAGGGTACCAAATCCCAAGTCTTATTGGCTTCTAATGCAGCCATCTCCTCATCCATTACTGCATCACAATGAGCATGACCAACAACATCCTGAAAACAGGTGGGCTCAACATCCTCAACTAGTTTCACCATATAAGCATAATGGTGAGCTGCATAACCTTCAAAACCAAATCTTTTAATAGGGTATTTGACCCTGCTAGATCTGCGTACCACCTTATCACTCAATGGAGTCTTTACATTACCATGAGCTCGTACACTTGGTGTCCTGACTAAAGAAATGCCAAGCTCATCATCCAAACTCTCCAAAACACTAGAATCTTCATCAAATCCCAAATGACTGGTAGATGCATCATTACCATCCAGCACTTTCTTCTTTTCTTTCTCCTTCCCTGCAACACTTATAGATCCACCTGAAGATGTGGGGCTACCCCTTAGTCTCCCAGACCAAGGGCTCACTGTAGGTGTAGTACCAGATGATGTTTCTGGTCCACTAAGACTCCGTGATTCTTGTTTATCTTTCTATACATAGCTCTCCTGATCATTATCATCATCCAAAACATCACCAGCAGGTGTATACCAACTTCCCATCCCATCAAAGATAACATCCCTCCTCACTCTGAACTCACCTGTGTGACAGGGTTATAACAGCAATACCCCTTCTGCTCTTTGGATTAAGCTTTTTCAGTAGCTCATCTGGCACATGAAAATATGCAACACAACCAAATACTTTCAAGTGCGATACATTAGGCTTCTTGCCAGTAAAGCATTCTTTAGGAGTCATCCCATGAGCTGTAGCTATGCGAGTTCTATTCATAATGTAAACAACAGTATGGATAGCCTCAGACAAAAAATGTTTTGGCATATTCTTTTCAGCTATTAATGCCCGTGCAACTTCTGCAATATGCATTTTTTTCTTTATGCAAAGCCATTTTGATATGGGGTATACCTGCAAGTAAATTGCCTCTTTATCCCATGGGTCCTCAAGAAGCCACTGAACTCATTAGAGAGGTACTCTCCCCTTCTATCTGATCTCAAGCATTTTACTTTTAAGCCTGTTTCAACAACTGTCTTAAAATATTTGAAGTGCTCAAACAGATCACTTTTTTTCTTCATGAAGTATACCCATAACTTCCTTGAACAGTCATCAATAAATGTGACAAAGTATTTGCTACCACCAATAGATACATTTTGTGTAGGCCCCCAAACATATGTATGTATTACATCAAGTATTTTTCTACTCATTTCTCTATCATGCGAAAAGGGTTGTCTTTCCTGCTTACCAAACTGGCATGCTTCACAGACTTTATGCAATTCTGCAACTCTAAAAGAAGGAAACCCTGTAACCAATCCTCTGGATTGCATTAATTTCAGCCTTTGCACATTTACATGTCCAATACGTTTATGCCATATTTCAATATCTGCAACTACTCCTTTTTCTTTAGCATATATAGTAGCATCCATTATAGGAATTCCAGCATCTAAAGTGAACATTCGGCCAAATCTACTTCCTTTTGTGACTAACCTGCACTTATCATTAATGTCTTCTACAAAACAACCTTTTGCATTGAATCGGACTTGCAACCCCTACTCTACCATTTGGCCAACAGATACTAGATTCTTTGTAATTGATGGCACATGCAATACATCTGCCAGACTCTTTGCCTGGCCATCATATAAGGACAAGGGAACCTTTCCAATGCGTGAAATTGGGTGGCATGAATCATCACCCATCTACACATAACCTAGGTTTTGTAAGTCCTGCATCTCTCCAAACCATTTAACATGACTGATCATATGATTAGATGCACTTGAATCAATATACCATACATCATCATGTGTCCCCTTTCCTGTAATTGCATTCATCATATGTTGCATAATAAATAGATGCTCATTTTTGTCTTCATTCTGTCATGAAGACAATGCATAGTTTCCTTGTTGCAATTTACCATTGCGAATATCATCCTTCTTTGCATAGCAATGGGTTGCAATATGGCCTATTTTGCCACAATAATGGAAAACAATAGCAGAATTTCCAGAGCCTCTGATTTGCCATCCACCTCCTCCTCTAGAGCTGCCCCTACCTCTAAAGTTTCTTCTGCCTCCAGAATCTTGCATTTCACCAAACTATTGATTGAACCTATTTTGCTGGTTATCGCCAGCACATCCCATACCACAGCCTCTCAAAGAGGATCTACTACGTCCCCTTCCTGAACTCGAGTAAAATGCTTGGACCTGTTCACCACTTATTTTAGATGAATCACCCTGCATATTGATCTCTTCAGTAATCATGAGAGAGATCAACTCATTTAAATCTGGAAATGGCTTCCGTACATATACTCAAGTAACAAATGATTTCCATGCCTTCTCATTGTTAAGGCCACTTAGAGTGGATGAAACCAAATCATCATCATATGGCATTGCATCAATCGCTGCTAAAGCATCTGCAATGCTCCTCACCTCAATATATACTCATTGACAGATATTTTCCCTTTCTTCAAGGCATTCAACTCTTGCTTGAGTTTAATCTTTCGTGCCTTTGTATTTATTGAAAACATGCTCTCAAAAATTGTCCACATGTGAAGTTTCTACATTCCTAATATGTCCCAACATAATATTATCAATGACTACAGATAGCCAGTACATCACCTTTTTGTCTTTCGCATTCCACTCTTTCCATGCTTTTAACTCATCTGCAGTCACTTTGGCTCCTTTTCTTCACCTGAAACAAATTCATAAAGGCCCTTTCCAATGAGGAAGTTCGTCACACGGAAATTCCATGAAGGGTAGTTGTTCTTGTCAAGCTTCTCAATAATGGGATTTCCACTGTTCTCTGCCATTATCACAAACAAGGATACAACACAGCAAGCTAGTCTTCTGCAATCTTTCACAATACGTGCACAACACTACACCAAGCAACCTTTTTCACTAATTTCTTGATAGTACATGTAATCTACAACCTATTTGCAAATAAACCTTATGTTTGCTTCCTGCAAACACCTCAGAAATTACAGATTTGCAATCTATAACCTGTGCATCCACTTTTGGTCAATATAGCCAAAATCACAGTGTATCCTAAAACTACTGTTCGCAACCTTGCGGCTCTAAAACGGGGCCTGAAACGGCCTCAAATGCCCAAAATAATTGCTCACATACCAAATCTCACAGAATTTGAGATTTTTGCTTGACCCTACTTCCAGTGTCTCCATAGACACTATCCAAGAGAGAGAGTGGAAAAATGGGAGAGATTCTTACCAGTTGCTTGCTTGCTCAAACCTTGCTTCTCCTTTACTTCAGCCTTCGAAATCAACCTCTCTCAGTGGCGCAACTCTGATACCATGTCAAGAATCAGGTGGTGGGGGGACTTGCTTAATTTTTTGCACCAAACACACACTGTATACAATGTAAAGAAAGTATAGATAAAATACAACATAAAGGAAAGTGGCCTATTAAGTCAAACAGTGCATAACCGACTATACTAATCGATTGGCACTATGTCTTTGCCAGTTGTAGGTACGTGTAACAAACTAAATATAATAAGTGATAAGTGAGTGGCCATATGAGTATCATGATGACCACCAATGTGCTAAGTGTAGACGAGCAGACCCATCTAGCTAGGCGGTCCATGATAAATGTCTGCACGTATTGAGCTTGCCATCTCAACATGGTATGGTAATCTGATTGCAGTGGCTCTTGATAGATCAGCCAACATTAGTAATGCTGAAAATACACCTACACTGAGTACATCTATGAGTGCTCCTATAGGTGGTGGGTCACCTATAGTAAGTCCTTGGTCAAGATGCTTGCGGAGCCATACTCCTACGTCCATTAACACAGATATGTCAGTGAGGGGGAGATTGGATAAGGGAAAAGAAAAGATACCTGAGGATGTGATAGGTCCACTTACAGCAAGTTATGAGTCATCTAACAATGATAGTTTGGATAGTGAGTTGGGCATTCCATCTATTATGACTCCTGGAGCAAGGCAAAGTCGTTATGTACCACCTCATGAGAGGACAGCTCAGAGTGAGCCACAATTATGGAGATCTAAGAGAGTCAGAAAACCAGTTGATAGGTTTACATGCAATGGTTATTTAACCCGCCATTATGCATATATGGCTAGTGTGATAGGTTACAAATTGTAACGTGTCCACCTATTCCCTTCAAGACACGTCTTAGTAGTCCATCCATAAAGGATATCTAGAAAGCTCCGCCTGGCACTCCCATGGAATGTCACGGGGTTTGTGATCTAGGACTTTCCGCGTCTGCCATGTAGCGGAACTATTCTGGCTGTTCCCACTTAGGACCGACCTGAATCGGAGTTTCCCCTAATGGTCATTTCCTAAATGGAAACTAGCATCGAACCTCAGCGAATTACTTTACGCAGAAACTCCAGGGCCGAAGCGGATTCACGTTGCACTTGGTTCAAGGAGAATGGAAAATGAGAGGGATGCAAGGCTTGACCTCTCTGCCATAAGGCATAGTCCCATTCCATTCCCCTAAAACAACATAAATCGGGATTGTTATAACTTAGACTCTAGGTCAGCATCCTTGCTGTTCATGTCCTTTGAAACGATCTTCTTGCTGTCATTTTTGATTGAGAAAAGTTTGCGGCCAACCGGGACCACCCATCTGTAGGATGGACCCACGGCCACATCCATCGCACTTTCCTCAGGTTGTTTTAGTTATCTAATTACCTACCACATTTAGGTTGACATGCATTAATGAGCTTCCTTAATTATCCCGTTAGGTACTATTTCCTTCACGTAATCATAGCACTTGACATAGAAAAGAAATGTCAAACAAGTTCCTTTTCAACAGCTTATCATATTTATCTTTGGAATACATTTATAAAGTCCAGCTTGTAGGCTTATCCATAATCCGCCCGAAGGCTATCCAGTAATCCACAGGGATTACTAATCCAAGATTCCACCCGTAGACTAGTATGCGGGCCTCGAGATCCAATCCCAAGTCATGTTAGCCTCTTGTGCAGAGCTCAAAAGGCAAGGGATTTACGGCTAGAGCCCCCCTCGCATCCAAGCATCCTCCTGCTCCAAGTAGCGCTCAACGGAGAGTCCTCTTGTGGCAGGTTTGGTCTAGCTTCTCGACGCGGTTAACACCCCCCTTGGTTAGGGTTAGACAGATAGTCGAGGGTAACTGAAGCTGCATCTCCCTTCAGGCCTTCAACCTAAAGCATTAGATATCTTTTCATCTTTTAATTTCTTGAGCAAACGAAGCAAACAGTGCTCTCTAAATTGTTACAAGCACAATCATTTCTAGTGGTTGTTATTTTTTTGCCAACTGCTAAGGAGTGAATACTTCTTTCCAAATGCATCCAACAACACTCGTTTAGGGATCAGTTGCGACTCAGAAAGATTCCCAAGGGTTTGTTTGTTAACCCTTATATTCTTAGGTTAGGGCCATACCCTATTAACCCAACTTACCCAATACCTTAAGTTCTATTAGTAGTAAATATGTTATTCCAATTTACTGATTGGTCTTTTAGCTTTTCCCAAGAAAGGTGCTATGTCAAGATGACTACTCATCCTCTTGCAAGATAAACTTGCGTAAGAATCTGCCAATCTCATTCTGAGGAATTGGCCATTCCCTTGTGATCAAATCACAAGATCATGCGACTCTGCAACTTGTTGCACAAGTGTCACACCTAATCCATGGGACTATTTTACCCACCGAACAGCGTCTTCTAATCATGGAATCATGATTAGATAGGAAACATGGTTAGGGTGTCTTCATAACAATCCGTTCCTGATTACACTATGCAAACATTGTCGGTCCTAGGGTTCCAAATTCAAACCAAGTTTCATCTTTTTAACGAGTGATCCTTAGGGTAGAAACCCTAGATCATTTCTCGCAAGTATATCCTATTGTCCCTGCATTCCGTGAATGTGGACATGTTTTTTTTAAGGGTATGAGAGTTTCAACTTGGCAATAAGTGCGACTAGGTCACGTCCTCAATGTGCTAAACCCTAATTAGCACTTTGGGATATGTTGCATGGATTTAACCCTTCCTAAGTGATTCCTTCGCGGTTCAGGTGTTTAGGTAAACCAATTTACTTGTCTATTCTTGAAGATATTTACGATACCATTCTCGTAATCACATGATTCATTGCCTACGTATGATTAGATTTACAAATCCTAACTTTTTTGGTTAAGATCAAAGTGTATGTTAAGTTATGGCATAATTCCTATTGATCCTTCTAAAACATGCATTCACGATTCATGCTGCTAGGCTTTTAGGGTTTTATGTGAACCGTGCAGCTTTTTTCTAATTTCATTTCTGAATGAATTATTCGTATGCTGAATTTACACAACCTTTCGTAACTACTTACGTAATTGATTGAGATTTATGCTGATTTCCTAGAGGTTAATCTACTTCATGCACTACAAGAGAAAAGCCCTATAGACGTGCACTATACACGCAAAAAAGTAGGCGCGTTTATAAGCGTGTGTATCAGTGTGTCTATTTATGCTAGTATACAGAATGCGTCTATATATCTGCGTTTATAAACACACCTATAGATGTGAAAATAAACGCACATATCTTTCATTTCTCATAAAGTCCCTAAATATGACCAAACCTCTTAATAGCTAGTATTAGTTTGAATACATTACCAACTTTACTTCTTTCACAGTATTACAAATATACATCCAATCATTCAAAGCTAATTATATATGTGTGATTTCATGCCCTATATACATCCAATCATGCCCTACAAAAATGTGATTGGATAGGGCATGATTGGATGTATATACGACATAATTACACCTGGATCATAAGGACATGATATACATGTATATACGACATGATATACATGTATAGGGCATACATGTATATCATCCAATCATTCAAAGCTAATTATATATGTGTGATTTCATGCCCTATCCTATATACATCCAATCATGCCCTATACAAATGTGATTGGATAGGGCATGATTGGATGTATATACGACATAATTACACCTGGATCATAAGTACATGATATACATGTATAGGATCATAAGGACATGATATACATGTATATACGAGATGATATACATGTATAGGGCATACATGTATAGGACATGATATACATTACCAACTTTACTTCTTTCTGAGTATTACAAATATACATCCAATCATTCAAAGCTAATTATATATATGTGATTTCATGCCCTATATACATCCAATCATGCCCTATACAAATGTGATTGGATAGGGCATGATGATTGGATGTATATACGACATAATTATCAGAGAAGTGATTGATATATGCACATGTTGCATCTATTGTGCACTTAACCTAGCCATGGCTAAAACTTATAGATCAAAGGTTGACTTGTGCATGTGCAATATATATATATATATAGAGAGAGAGAGAGAGAGAGAGAACTGATCAATACACTCACATGTCTCATTTTTTGTGCACTTGATCTAGCCATGCATAAACTTATAGATCAAAGCTTAATTGGTGATTAAAGGGAGTACCCTCACTTTTTAGGGTAGTCCCTTGATTCTCATTATTCTCGAGGAATATACATCACAATCAATACAATCAAAGCAAAAGCAAGACATGCATGCCAATTCATAGGATGAGTAGATTAATGTAAATTAGCTGGCTTGTGCATGTGCAAGCTATTCCAATCATGTCAAGGTGCACTTATAGCTCACATATAATTTTAGATAAGGTGGACCACATGTAGCCAATGTGCACATGTCCTCTTTTCATCATCTATAGCCAGTGTGTCCACTTGTTGGTGACTAAAATAGATCACTGTAAGGATACTTTGCAATACCAACAAGCCAACTACAAATCTCTTATCTATGAAATGTATAAGTAAATTAACTTGGTTAATTTGATGAGGTCAAGTTTTCCTTCCATGGACAGTGTGGTTGGCTATCTACTTCAAGGTTATGGGATCTTGCAAAAGTCAATGGAGCATCCTAAAAATGACGATACTCTAATTACTATATCAAGTCACTTCATGTACATATCTTTGATTGATGGATGGATAATATGCCTTTCTCTATCTCTTTCATATACACCTTCATGGGGGAGATGACCAATTATCTTGGTCACCCTCCCACTGCAGAGGAGGTTTTCAGTGTGATGTCTGGGACACCTATCACATCTTTGCCTAGCACTGCAGCACAAACAAAAAACCTTGGCACACCTCTACTAACAAGTACTCTATGCACTATGCATACACAGAGATCAGTTGATGCACAGGGATCAGCTGAAGTACATGGATTGGCCGAAGCACGTCCATCTATAGAAGCACATGTATCGAGTGAGGTAGAGGATAGTGCTTGTCGAGGGAGAGTCATGCGGGAGGACGAGGAGGTTGAGGGCTTTGTGGGGGTTGCCTAGGAGGTGGCTCTCAATCACCCTCACCGGGAAATGAGAGAGGTGAGCCTCCACAAATGTACTACTATGTCACTGATGTTGGTGGTATCTTGCATGAATCTGAGGGGAGGGAAGTGATAGCCTACTTGAGGAGTATCGTGCATGCCACATATAAAGATTGCATGATTCCCTTCAAACACCAAAAAAATGGTTTGTGGCAAGAGGTGCTGTGGGAAGTACATAGAAGGTACCCTAATCCTGAGAATTCACGATTTTCAGATGATTGGGGATGGTCAAGGGTGAGAGACACGCTTCATAACAAGAGGTCTCACCTTATGACACGTGCCAAGGAGTCAGTGTAGAGACAAGAGCCAGGGTGCCCTGGATATGGCCAACCACCTTATTGCCACCGCAGGGAGTTGAAAGAGGCCAAGAAGAGAGCACAGAGAAAATGACAAGTCGCCAGCATGCAGAGGCACGACATATCTAGATGGAAACCATGGGATCGTCACATTATGGATCAGGTGGCAGGGAGTCATGGGAGGCTGAGTTTGTAAGTATTATTTGATTTCTTTTTTTAATTAAATTTTGTAATTTGTTTCACTTCATTATGTAGTATGTTCTAATAGGTTGTATGTTCAAATTGTTTTGTAGTATCATACCGTTGGTAGGATGCCTACTCCTAGAGAGGTAGACTACCATCGAGGTCATAACCGGGCATCCACTTGGCAGCATTTCTACTAGGAGGGACTCATCACGAAGGAGCAATATAATCGTGCCATGAGGATTTCACCACCAGAAGAGATATGTTTTATTTTTTAGATGAAAAGTATAGGTAACTCTAATTTATTGTTTGTAATGGTATTAATATACCTTAATCCTTTGTGTAGGCGAACCCTGATGCAGTTGAGGATAGCGAAGGGGGGACTAGCAGTAGCGGTGGTGGCAACGGTAGCGGCATAGGAAGCGATGGTGGTAGTGATGATGATGCCTCTTCTGAGGAGAGGTAGAGGAGCTCCATGCATGTATGCCTCCCCTTGGCTTGTAATTTTCATTTTTGATATGTATTACTTTCAGCTAGTGCTTGTGACCATGACCATGCTTGAGGTCACAAGCACTAGAACTCATCATGTAAAAATGTTTCATCTATATATATGAAATTTCGTGTTCTACATACATTGTTTTGTTTTCAGTACAAAAATCTTTGAAATAATCTTTCTCTATTTCTTAATTGATAATTTAATAAAATGAATCGTATAGTTTTCACTCACCCACTTCACCACACCCTAGGTATATGCCTTACATTTACGGGGATTCGGATTTTTATTGTTCAAAGATAAAATCTTTTCTGTTTATATTATGGTGGTTTAGTCTTGATTTGTGTATTGTGTCATGGACTGCGTGAAATTTTATTTTCTTTTGAGTGCCTGATTATAGGGTTTTAGGGTGCCCAAATATATGCATCATATGAAGAATTTGGTTGCATATGTGCGTAGGTCATGTTGAATTTTTTGTAGGATGTGAAATTCTTGGGGAGGTCTCAATCAATGTGTTGTTATTGTTGCTATTTTTCTTTTCCCTATTATCTATCTTAGTGGTGTTTTGTGTGGGTTAATTTCTATTAGCAGTGAATATGTTATTCCAATTTACTAATTGGTCTTTTGCTTCAAAGCAATTATCTAATCCCCTTATATTGGTCACTTTTCCCAAGAAAGGTGCTATGTTAGGATGACTACTCATCCTCTTGCAAGATAAACTTGCGCAAGAATATGCCAATCTCATTCTGAGGAATTGGCCATTCCCTTGTGATCAAATCACAAGATCATGCGACTCTGCAACTTGTTTCACAAGTGTTGCACCTAATACAAATGACGTCTTATGTCCTTCTTCCATTTGTTCCTTTGAAGAATACAAACAACCAATTCTGTGATTATGAGTTATTTTCCCTAAGATAGCCAATGTTTTTCAATCGTAAAAGTGCATCTTACTTTCGTGAATTAACCATGCATAATTACGATATTCCGACGTAAATCAAAAAATAGGAAGAAAACCTAGACTTGTGGATTTGGTGAAATGTCCACATGGATGTTAGGAGATGATCCTCCTGCGGTTGCGCCTTGTGCCTTTTAAGGGGCCATCATGAATTCGACCTTCTTGCCTTGGCCGCACACTTATGATCTTGGCCCATCACCTTCGCACACAAAACTCCCTTTGTGATTCAGCTTCCTTGACTAATTGCACCGTCTTTTAGAATCCGACTTTAGAAGGCTTTATAGGCTTCCTCCTCGAAGTAGGGATTTCACGATTAGGACTTTACAACCGGCAAAAATGACTTTGGGGAATGTAAGGGAAAGGGGAATTGGAAATTTTGGATATAATAAGGCCTTCACAAGAAGGGATACAATGGATTTAAAACACTTGTAATGGAAGGCTTTAAAAGGAAATGGGGTTAAAAGCTTTGTGGGGATGCTATGAAAAGGGGCTTGAAAAACCCGGCTATTGTAAGCTTTATGGGGGATGCAAGGGGGAAAATAGTGCTTAAATTCCGAGGTTATAAGGACCGATTGGGAAGGCTCATGAAAGGAAGAGAGCTTTAAATGGACTTTGTGGAATGCAAGGCCTTAAACTTCGAGTTTGAAAAACCCGCTTTGTAGGGCCGATGGAAAAGGGGTTTTGAAACCCGGGAGTGAGGATTTCCATGAGGAGGGTTGCTTTAAACCCTTGGGCAAGGTGATCTTATAGGGCTTTAGTGGAACCCCATGGGAAGGGGTGCTTAAATCGCAAGGGGGGGGTTTATAAAAAACCACCTTGGAAGGGGCTTATGAAAGCCCACAAGAAGGGGGGCTTCCTAAGGGTCCTCAGAAGCTTCCCAAGAAGCTTCTTGGAAGCTTCTGTGGCCCACAAAAATCCACCATGTGGGGGGGGGGGGGGGGAAGAGGACGATTTGATGACGCTTGTTGGCGGCAGGTGGCGGAATGATGGCAGTGGTGGTGTTTTTGTCAGTTGGCGGCGTCGACTTCTGGTGGTGATTCAGGCTGCAAGCAGTGCAGCTCTACTCTCTCTCTCACACAGTAGCATCACTGTTCAGCTCCTTCTCTCCCTCTCATGGCCTGGCAGCATTGATTCTCAGCCTCTTCCTTCCCTCTGATAGCTTCACGATATAATTTTCCTCTCTCTCTCTCTCTCTCTCTCTCTCTACCTCACAGCCTTAGAGGGGGGAGGTATTTATGGGAAGAGGGGGGGTAAGGCCTCCCTCCCCCCACGTGGTGCCTGCATGGCTCCTCTTTCTCCACCACTCCTATTTCCCAACAGAGCCCCCATCCTCTTCCCTCAGCCACACTTTGGCTGGGGGGAAGAGGATTTTAATTTTTTTTTGCATTAAATCCAATATTATCCTCTTGACCTCCTCTCAAGAGGAGGTTCTCATGAAAATATACGGGTTTTATTAAACCATATCTCGTTTGGCCAGTGAAGAGTGTATTATTTAAAGACCAAACTGTCCGTAACCACAATGCCTGCATTGTCATTTGCTCGAGACTTCACACGGCCTTGTAATATTTTCAGCAAAAATATTACACAAAGAATCTACAAAGTTTGATGATGCAATTACAAATGATAACTGGTGTGCTGCCATGGATGAGGAATATGCAGCCCTAATTGAAAATGAGAGTTGGGAATTGGTTGAGTTGCCTAAAGGCAAAGTCCCCATTGACTGCAAGTGGGTGGACAAGGTTAAGTGCAAGTTAGATGGTTTGTTAGAACGGTATAATGCCAGGCTGGTTGCAAAAGGATATGCACATCAATATGGCCTTGACTATGAGGAGAATTCTAGTCCGGTGGCTAAAATGGAAATAGTTAGAGCTATCACTGCTTTGGATGCATGCAAAGGCTAGAAATTATGGCGAATGGACGTCAAGAATGCTTTCTTGAACAGTGATTTGGTTGAGGAAGTATATCTGGAGCAGCCTGAAGGCTATGTTCACCCGGACTTTCCTACAAATGTATGTAAGCAAAAAAAGAATTTATATGGACTAAAACATGCACCTAGAGCATGGAATGATTGCATTAGTACTTATTTATAGCAACATAGATTTAGATTGAGTGATGCAGATCACAATCTGTTCACGAAGAAGATAGATCATGGATATGTGTTTCTAGTGGTTTATGTAGATGATCTTATCATCATTGGAGATGATGAAGAGGGCATTGTTGAAATTAAATCGTGTTTACAGGCTAAATTTAGAGTCAAAGACCTTGGTGAACTAAAGTATTTTCTTGGGATTGAGGTAGTCTCTACGCCTCAAGGTGTATGGTTGCTATACAGATGCAATATGCTCATGACATGCTATAGAATTATGGTATGAATGAATGCAAGCCTATGGAGACACCTCTTGATTAGAATGTCAAGCTATAGATTGATGTTGGGAATGACATAGAGAATGTGACCATGTATTGTTAGATGGTGGGCAGCTTGATATACTTGACTATTACCCATCTTGACTTATGTTATGCAATGGGGTTGATTAGTCAGTTCATGTAGAAGCCTCACAAACCACATTTAGATGCACTCACGACGATCATGAGATACGTAAAGGTTAGTACAGATTATGGGTTGTTTTATGCATATGGAAAATCTCTTGACTTGACAGGGTTTACTAATGCTGATTGGGTTGGTTGTACCTATGACAGGATTTCAATCAGTTATTATGCTTTTGGATTGGGCAAGAGTATGATTAGTTGGCAAAGTAAGAAATAGCCTATTGTTTCATTGTCTAGTATAGAAGTTGAGTAAAGAGGAGCTGCCTTAGTGGCTTGTGAAGCAATTTGGTTGATGAAACTACAAAAAGACTTCGGAATACAGCTATAAAGCAGAGTGAGATTGCATTGTGATAACCTCAGAAGTGTTATGTTGGCTAGCAATCTTGTCTACCATACTAGGTCCAAACATATTGAGGTTCACTACCATTTCATAAGAAAAACGGTTATTATAGGGCAGATTGACTTGATTCATGTGAAGACTGAAGACCAGCTACTAGCAGAAATATTTACCAAGTCTCTTGGTAAAGAAAAGTTCATATACTTCAGACAGCTACTTGGAGTTTATCAGATGGTTTGATCACTACAACAGAAACGAGGCATAGATGCGCATGTTAGACGAGCAAAGTAAGGCGCGTCTATCGCAACATCTATAAGCGCGTGTAAACGTGTGTGTAAATAGATGCAACTTTTGCGTCTATATATCCGCGCAAATAGACGCGCTTATACAGGCAAAAATAGACGCACACGTCAAAATTCAAATCGTACTTAAATAATTTCTTTTCAAACTACACCTTTCCTTTCCTACGTTTTTTGCGGTTCTGAAGCTTGAGTTTAGCCGACATGCAGTCTCTTCATGCCTCGCCTAGTCTCTTTATGCCTCACCTCCTCATGACTCACCTCTTCTTTCATTTAAAACACACAAGAAGGGAAAAAGGAAAGCCAAGGAGAGGAAGAAAGAGAGAACAAGAGAGAGGAGAACAAGAAGAAGCAGCAAGCAAGGAAGCAAGCATCAAGGGAGGGTAACTTAGCAAGGAGAGGAAGAAGGAGAAGGAAGAAGCGCCACCACCCGCCACACCAAACACCCAAGCTGAGAGTCTCTCTCTCTCTCTCTCTCTCTCTCTCTCTCTCCCTTTCTTTCTATCTTTCTCTCTCTGCTCTGTCTGTGTATTTAGAATTTGTGATTCCATTATGTATTGCATTTTGTAAATTAATAATGGCGGTCGTCTGCTAAAATCAGCCGACCAAGTGCGTCTAATAGCGCGTCTACATCTCAGTGTAGACACAGATATAGATGCAAAAAACATTTCTCTGGGGGTGTGTCTTTGAGCGCGTGTGCAGGCGTGTGTGCTCTGCAGTGTACATGTGAGGATACACGCGCTCAAAGACGCCCATAGAGACGCAGGTATAGACGCACACAGAGATGCAGGTATAGACGCTATATGTAATATGTTTTATCTACACAGGGTAATATGATTTTTCTTGTGTAGATGTGGAATCCTGGATCCTCCAGCACCCCATTCAACAAGGAGCAATTCATGGGGGAGATGACCAATTATCTTGGTCGCCCTCCCACTACAGATGAGGTTTTCAATGTGATGTTTGGGACACCTATCACATCTTTGCCTACATAGGGATGTGCTGAGGTACATGGATCGGCCGAAGCACGTACATCTACAGAGGCACGTGTATCGAGTGAGGTAGAGGGTAGTGCATGTCAAGGGAGGAGGTAAAGTGGTGTAGGAGGAGGAAGAGGTCGAGGGCTTTGTGGGGGTTGCCTAGGTGGTGGCTCTCGATCACCCTCACTGGAAAATGAGAGAGGTGAGCCTCCACAAATGTACTACTCTATCACTAATGTTGGTGGTATCTTGCATGATTTCTAGGGGAGGGAAGTGATAACCTACTTGAGGAGTGTCGTGCATGCCACATACAAAGATTGCATTATTCCCTTCAAGTAACAAAAAAATGGTTTGTGGCAAGAGATGCTGCGGGCAGTACATAAAAGATACCCTAATCCCGAGAATTCACGATTCTGAGATGATTGGGGACGGTCAAAGGTGAGAGAGGCACTTTATAAAAAGAGGTCTCACCTTATGACGCGCACCAAGGAGTCATTGCAAAGACAAGAGCAGTGGCGCCCTCGATATGGCCAACCACCCAATTGCCATCACAAGGAGTGGAAAGAGGCCAAGAAGAGAGCAACAGAGAAAATGACAAGTCGCTAGCATGCAGAGGCGCAACGTATCTAGATGGCAACCATGGGATCGTCGCATTATGGATCGGGTGGCAGGGAGTCATGGGAGGCTGAGCTTGTAAGTATTATTTGATTTCTTTTTTTAAATTAAAATTTGTAATTTGTTTCATTTCATTATGTAGTGTGTTTTAATACATTGTATGTTCAAATTGTTTTGTAGTTCCATATTGTTGGTAGGATGCCTACTCCTAGAGAGGTAGGCTACCATCGAGGTCATAACGAGGCATCCACTTGGTAGCATTTCTACGAGAAGGGACTCATCATGGAGGAGCAATATAATCGCGCCATGAGGATTCCACCACTAGAAGAGGTATGTTTTATTTTTTACATGAAAAGTATAGATAACTCTAATTTATTGTTTGTAAAGGTATTTATATACTTTAATCCTTTGTGTAGGCGAACCCTGATGCAGTTGAGGATAGCAAAGGGGGGACTAGCAGTAGCAGTGGCGGCAATGGCAGCGGCACAGGCAACGGTGGTGGTAGAGATGATGATGCCTCTTCTGAGGAGATACAGAGGAGCCCCATGCATGCATGCCTCCCCTTGGCTTGTAATTTTCATTTTTGATATGTATTACTTTCAGTTAGTGCTTGCGATCATGACGTCACAAGCACTAGAACTCATAATGTAAAAACATTTCATCTATATATATGAAATTTCGTGTGCTACATACATTGTTTTGTTTTCAGTATCCAATCTTCGAAATAATCTTTCTATGTTTTCCCTAAGTATACAATTTGATGTTGATGGGGGGGAAAAAAAACCAGAGAGCATGTGGCTTGAAAAAAACTAGAGAGCATGTGGCTTGCAAAGCCACATGCTCTCTATTTTTTTTTTCATACCTCTATTTTGCGTGTCTATCTGCGTGTCTAAATTGTAGGATAAATGCGCGTCTATTCTCGTCAAAAACTTTCAGAGTAAACGCGATTTTAGACACGTAGATACATGCGTATATAGACGCACAATATGAATATATCCACTTTTTTATAAATATGATTATATATTTATGTAATGCGTTTATACGCGCGTCTATAGGCACGTCTAAGTGTCCGTGTAACTCTGATTATAAGCGCGCTTTTAGACACGATTTTGTAGACGCAAAAATAGATGCGTTAATAAACGCACCCGACTTTTTTTTTCACAATTCAAATATTGCGTCTACAAGCGTGTCTATGGAGCCTTTTTGTTGTAGTGGATCTTGAGGGGGAGTGTTATAATATCAAACTTCCATCACTCTTTAGTCAATCTATCTTTATGTATGTGACCCATATTAGTTGGATACAACTCTACACATGTGTGACATTCAATAAGCTAGTGTAGTCAGTGACTTAACCACAATTAGACTTGGTTATTCATACCTATGTGTGTAAGTCTCTTTCAATTAGTATGATGGAAGAATAATGGAAGTAGAACAACAATGAGCTAAGGCTCATATTCCAATCCACTCTGTCTCTCCCCCTCTCTTCAAACAATTCCAAGGTGATGATTGCCATCTACAATTCTTGATTCATTTAAAGAGGTCAAATCAAGAGAGATCACAAAAATTATTAAAGAAGAAATATGTAGCACAACTTGATAGTGTGGATATGTATTCTTTCTATCATGCACAATGTCCACTACAAGAGATACGTTACAAAGTTATGCATGGTGATGTGAATGAATTAGATAAATTGGTAGATCCAAATTACTTCAACCTTGCAATTGCAGATATACTAGGGAGAGAGAGAGTGGAGTAGAAGATGAGCCTCAGCTCATTGTTTTTCTTCTTCCATTATTCTTCCATCATACTAACTGAAAGAGACTTACACACATTGGTGTGACTAACCAAGAGTAACTGTGGTTAAGTCACTGACTACACCAACTTATTGAATGTCACACAGATGTACAACTGTATCCAGCTAATAACGTAGCAAATATCAGTCATACATATAAAGATAGACTGACTGAAGAGTAGCAGAAGCTTGATAGTCTAACATTAGCAACTTACTAGAAGTTGGTGGATAGAGTCTTCTTCACCACATACACTATTAAAACCATTAAAAGCTGGC
This sequence comes from Lygodium microphyllum, assembly GCF_053477565.2. Classification (NCBI taxonomy): domain Eukaryota; kingdom Viridiplantae; phylum Streptophyta; class Polypodiopsida; order Schizaeales; family Lygodiaceae; genus Lygodium; species Lygodium microphyllum. Next base: position 38,025,519 of record NC_141150.1, read on the forward strand.
ATTACTATGATGATGGCACCACAACGATGCTAAGAAGCATGAGTTTTGATACCTTCAAAATCGAATACCTTCCCCTCTATAGCTGACTGAAAGCTGAATTTAGAGACATTAAAAAGAAGAAAGTAGAAGAAATGTTGGCCAGAGAGTCCTCTAGAGACTGAAGCCCCCCTCTGATCTGGTTATATGGAGTATAGACAAACTCGATGGAGCTAACTCCCTAATGAATGACACAATCAAAAGGCAAGCACTAGAACAATTCTAGAGGTATGTGAAAAGATAGAAGGAAAAAATCAAAGGCAAAAACGAGCTAGTAGTACAAGCCTCATATGACGCCTTAGCAGCACTCTCTAACAGTGAGGCTCTAAAATTTTGTTAGGAAAGAAGTAGGGAAAATGATATAATAAATTTAAGTTTCGGCTAAGAAAAAGGGGGAAATTGAAATGGGGAGACATGAAAAGTCAAAGATAAAAAGATAAAAAAACAAAAATTCGAGTCACAAACTTCCAAGAAGTGACTACATTACATTCCCCACATTTCTGACATGCCGTATTACGAATAGCACGTGTGAACCCTCTTGATAAAGGCAAATTGTTTTAATTATTCCCTCTCCTCCAGTTGACTGACGAGCTAGAGGAAGAGGGGAATAGCATGTGAAAGCGAGCTCCTTGTTGGAGCTTGCTTAGGCTATGGTGCATGCGCCTCGACGCGTGGGGGAGGGAGGATCTTATCCCCTCCCCTATTTAAATCGAGGAGACGCAGAAAAGGGAGGGGAACATAGTCTCCATGATGCCATCATGATTGTGAGGAGGGCCAGGAAGAAGACGATGCCTCCTATCATAAGAGAGAGAGAGAGGATTATTACCCCATGGCTGAGGGATAGTAGCCGTGAGGGAGAGAAGGAGCCGATACGCTGGCAAGTGTGAGATGAGAGGCTGCTGCCTGCTGTTGTGTAGGAGAGGGCCATTACTTTTGGCAAAAGAGAGAGAGAGGCGGTCCTCGCTGCGAGAAGAGGAAGGTCGCCGCCGTGAAGACGTTGGGGGATGAGGCACTACCCAATTGCCATTGCAGCTGTTGTTGCAACTTGACCCTACCCACAATCGCTGCTAGTTGCCTTACCTTTGCCGCCATTTGTCGATGGTCTCCACCTTTCCCCCCCACCTGGCCTTTGTGAGGCTTCTAGAAGGCCCTTGACAGCTTCCAAGGGTGGCTTCCTAAGCTCCCCTCATGTGGCCTTAAGACTACCCCTCCCCCCCCTCAAATTTCCCCCTTGGAGCTTTACAAGCCCCCTTTCCCCCCCTTAAGAAAGCTTTACTTAAAAAGGGCCTTTACACAACCCTTAAGCCTTCCTCCCACCCCCTCAAAATTCCTCCCTAAGGGCTCCCTTGGGCCCCTTTTCCCCCTTGACTTTTGCCGTGAGGGACCCTCATATGGACCCTTAAGTTTTTGTTCTGCCCTAGCAATAATTCCCTCCTAAGGGCTCCCTAAGGACCCTCTTATACCCTTTTGTTTTACTCCCTTACAAAAAGAAAAGAGGGTGATAAGGGTCTTTTTACACTGTCTTTCCTCATACAAAAGCCCTCGTAAGGGTTTCTACACCTTTTATCTCCCTTTCTTGTGAGTCTTTAAAAGGCCATTAATCCTTTCCCATGGCTTTAATGGGCCTTATTTGCGGAGGATTCTGAAACATCCCCTTCCCGGTTTTGAACCTTTTCTGTAGTTTCTCCCCTCCTCCACAAGTATCCCTTCAAAGAGATTCTACGAAAGGAAAGAACAGAAGAATCACAAAGGATGGTGGTATTTCAAAAAGGGAATTTGCAAAGCTGCATCCACGATGGAAAGGCTGCATTCGCGATGCCTCCTAAGAAAGCCCAAGGTGCAACCACAGGAGGATCGTCTCCTAGCATCCACGTGGACATCTCACCACAAGTCTAGGTTTTCCTTCCTAATTTTTATTTGGTATTGTTATAATCGTGCGAGGATAATTGTTGGAAATAGGATGTATTTTTCATCTTAAATTCTTTCGAAAATTGATATGCATTTAGTCCATATTTACAAAAACGGAATTAAGATAGTGCACTCCGTTTAGGCATGGAAGTATAAAATTGCATGTCACATTATTAGGCCATATCTTCTTCCTAATAAGTCATAATGGGAAGTGCTAATAACCCATAGGGAATTGCAAGGCATGAAATGATACTTACGTTGCATAACTCTGGTCAATTATCATTTTTCAACTGCATAATTACTAGTAAAAGGTTGCTTATTTAGCGTGAATCTTGTTCACAAGTTATAGGATGATTAGTTGGAAGGTTATAACCTAATCTATGCTTGATCTTAATACGATAAGTTAGGGTTGAAAATCAATTTACGCGTAGACAATGAGTCATCTGTTTATGGAAATGATAGTGTAATTATCTTCTTGAATTAAACAAATTGGCATAAACCTAAACACCTAAACCCGCGGAGTACTCGTTTTAGAAAGAGTTAATTCAATTCCAAAGAACTCACTAGGATTTGATACGTGACCTAGTCGCACATATTGCTAAAACCGAAACTCCTATACCCTAAATACTTGCCCACATTCACCGAATGTAGGGACAACAGAACATACTTGAGAAGTGACCTAGAGTTGTCCCTAAGAATCTTACACTAAAAAGATGGAACTTGGAAACCTAGGACTGACAATGTCAGCCTAATGTAATCAGGAACAGATTGTTTCATGACTCCATTTGATGGGTAGAATAGTCCCATAGTTCAATGCGACACTTGTGCAACAAGTGCAAAGTTGTATGATCATGTGATTGGATCACAAGGGGATGGCCAATTCTTGGAATGAGGTTGGCAGATTCTTACGCAAGTTACCTTGCAAGAGGATGAATAATTATCCTAATATAGTATCTTTCTGGGATAAAGATAACTTCTTGGAGCAAAGAACAAACCAATAAATTGGAATAACATATGAACTTAAGGTATTGACCAAGTCGGGTTAATAGGATACGTCCCTAACCCAGGATATGGGGGATCTTGGCAAGTCGCAAGTCATCCCGAATCGAGTGCTGGACGCATTCAAAAAGAAGGATTCACTCCTTAGCAGTTTGCCAACAGTAAACGACCAATGGAAATGTTTGTGCTTGTTACAAATTTAAGAGCACTATTTTACTTTGTCTGATCAATGAATTAAAGGATAAATGGATATCTAATACTTCAGGTTGAAGGCCTGAAGGGAGAGGTAGCTTTAGTTACCCCCGACTACTTGCCTGACCCTAACCAAGGGGGTTGTTAACCACGCCGGAAAGGTGGACTGAACTCGCCGCAAGAGGTCTCTTTGTTGAGCGCTACTTGGAGCAGGAGGATGCTTGGGTGCTAGGGGGGGCTCTAGTCGTAAATCCCTCACTTTCCGGGCCCTGCACAAGAGGCTAACGTGACTCGGGATTAGATCTCCAGGCCTGCATACTATTCTACGGGCGGAATCTTGGATTAGTGATCCCTATGGATTGCTGGATAGCCTTCAGGCGGATTGTGGATAAGCCTATGGGCTGGAACTTATGTATTTCCAAGATAAATATGATAACATGTTAACAAGGAACTTATTTGACATTGCTTTTCTATTTCAAGTGATATGATTACATGAAGCAACCAGTGCCTAACGGGCTAACTAAGGAAGCTAATTGATATATGTCCAACTAGATGTGTTAGGTAATTAAATAACTAAGAAAACCTGAGGAAAGTGCGATGGATGTGACCATAGGTTCGTCCTACGGATGGGTGGTCCCGGTTGGCCGGAAACTTTTCTCAATCAATATGGACAGCCAGAAGATTGCAAAGAACACGAACAACACAAGCGTTGACCTAGAGTTATAATTAAATCCTGATTTACGCTGTTTTAGGAGAATGGAATGGGACTATGCCTTATGGCAGAGAGGTTAAGCTTTGCATCCCTCTCGTTTTCCATTCTCCTTGAACCAAGTGCAGCATGAATCCGCTTCGGACCGAACATTTTTGCGTAAAGTAGTTCACTTGGGTTTGACACTAGTTGCCGTTAGGAATTGAACAATAAGCAAAACCCTAATTCAAGTCGGTCCTAAGTGAGAACGACTAGAATACTTCCACTACGTGGTAGACGCGCCTAGATTGCGAAACCCGTCAGATTCCATGGGAGTGCCGAGCGGAGCTTTCTAGACATCCTTCCCGATGGATTGCTTAGACGTGTCCTAAAGATAACAGGTGGACACGTTTCAATATTTTCCCTTATTTTATTATTGAGTGAAGATTTGGGCCAAGATATAGCTAGAAGATTCATGTTACATGAATGTGGAATCCCAGCTCTCTCATTGGTTAGGCCGATATTTTTTCATTCACTCCTTAAGGGGCAAAAAAGAGAGTCCATATTTCTCCTAATGTAGACTTCTCAAATCCTCGTATGAGTTAGTAAATCTATAAATAATATTTAGTATACAACATAATTAAAGAGATATTTGTATTTTTTATAAGATTTTATATTTGTAAATATATATAAAAACTATAATATCCAAACATAAATTATTGAGTACACTAGTATGACTAAGTATTTTTTTGTGAATACTTAACTACAATTGGAGCTCTAAGAGGAATAGGAAGAAAATTGGGATTCTACAGCAAGAAAATCTATCTTGTATCATCAACAAATATCTTTTTCATATTTGATATGACTACAATAAGGAAAAGATCACTAGGAACAAGAAATCTTTATGCAACTTTATAGAAACAATTATCCCATGGCTTTAACATGAACAATATCAATTATGCTCTTCATATCCTTTATAGAATTCATCAAGAAACCACAAAGGCATAAGAGAATACACCACTTTGAATGGAAATTATCACATAGTATTCTTCCTCAAAGGTTCCATAGCTTTCTCTCACTCATAGATACATTGTTTTGCATAAATTTTACTATTTCTCACACATTCTCTCTCAATTGTATAGTGAGATAATCAAGAATAATCATTCATAACCCCTCTTAGGTTGTGGATACCCTCCCAAGAGGTATGTATGATATGAAAGGTCACTAGAGCCACTAGAGTATCTCTTCATAGCTCATCACTGTCATTGTCACTTCATCCTATACTTTAAGTCTTCAATAGCTACTTCTTTCACTTCTTTGAGCTATTTTGAACTTGAAAGGTGAGAAGGATCGAAACTTTCTTGGAAGAGCTATAGTAGGAGAGCAAGAACAAGAAAGAGAGAGAGACCAAATGGGGACTCCAATAGTAACAATTTGTGACCTGGCCTTCCTTTATTCAAGCTGTCACTAAAAGAATAAAAAATAAAGTGATGGTGATGGGTGCCCGCGACCTGCAATGTGTAGTGGCGGCTACTGTTAGTGTAGTAATACATGGGTGGCTAGGCGGAGGCACCTTTACCCCCAACAACCTCCCACTTTAAGGTGAATCTACCCTAGTAAGGAGTGAAAAGAAAAAAAGAAAAGATAGTACAATATACACATGTACAACAGGATGAGGAAAAGTGTAACCTCATCCAACACCCATCAAACTCTTGAGAAAGGCAAAGTGCTTAGTAGTGAGGCTTTTTGTGAGTAGATCGGTAGGATTTTTGTCAGTGGAAATCTTGAGAATATCAACATAATTTTCCTCCTCAACCCCATGTATGAAGTGATATCTCACCTCAATGTATTTTTTCTTTGCATGGAAGATCGAATTCTTGGATAATTGAATAGCACTCATAGGATCTGAATGCAGCGTAGGTATAGCATCACTCCCAAGATCATGAACCAAATGGCCTAACCATATGGCTTCCTTGCAAGCCTTGCTGACTGCAACATACTCAACCTCAGTGGTAGATAGATCCGTACATGTAATATTTCTACTGAAAATATTACGAGGCCGTGTGAAGTCTTGGGAAAATTTCAATGCCGGCATTGTGGTCACGGACGGTGCGGTCTTTAATTGGTACACTTTCCACTAGCAAAAATGATTCTAAGGTCTAAGAATCCCACATAGCTTCATAAGAACCTCCTCTTGAAAGGAGATCAAGATGAAATTAATATATTTATGGCATTTTTTTTTACCTTCCCCCAGCCGAAGCATGGCTGAGGGAAGGGGATTGATTGTAATGGAATGAGGGAGGTGGAGGGGAGAGACTACATGTGGCCACCACATGGGGAGGGAGGCCTTACTCCCCCTCCTATAAATACCCCCCTCTCTAGGGTAAAGAGGGGGAAGCCATGTGAGAGAGAGAAGTAATTTTGCTTCAGTTGCCACCAATTTGGGAGTCATGAAGGAGTCGTGGAGAGCAGAGAGTGTCATGAGGCTGCCAAAGACCATTGTGGAGAGAGGAGGATTGGTGTTGAAGATCCGCCACGGCCACCATTTTGCCCTAGTTCACCAACAAATCCGTCAGTAGATAGTTGCCTCCTCTACATGTAGAATTCATGGCCATAGAAGCTTCCTAGAAGCTTCTTGGGAAGCTTCTAAAGGCCCTTAGGAAGTCCCCCCTTCTTGTGGGCTTTCATAAGCCACTTCCAAATGGGTTTTATAAACCCCCCCTCCCCCCCCGAGATTTAAACCCCCTTCCCATGGGGTTCCACTAAAGCCTTATAGGCTCACCTTGCCCTGGGGTTTAAAACAATCCTTTTTGTGGAAATCCTCACTCCCGGGTTTCAAAATATTTTTTTTCCATCGGCCCTATAAAGCAGGTTTTTCAGGAACCTTTTCATAGCATCCCCACAAAGTTTTTAACCCCGTTTCCTTTCAAAGCCTTCCATTACAAGCCTTTTAAATCCATTGTATCCCTTTTCTTGAAGGCCCTATTATATCCAAAATTTCCAATTTCCCTTTCCTTTACATTCCCCAAAGTCATTTTTGATGATTGTAAAGTCCTAATCGTGAAATCACTACTTCGAGGAGGAAGCCTATAGAGCCTTCTAAAGCCCGATTCCAAAAGATGGTGCAATCGGTCAAGGAAGCCGAATCACAAAGGGAGTTTTGCGTGCAAAGGAGACAGGCCAAGAACATAAGTCTGCGGCCAAGGCAAGAAGGTCGAAGTCTTGATGGCTCCTAAGAAGGCACAAGGCGCAACTGCAGGAGGATCATCTCCTAACATCCATGTGGACATTTCACCGAATCCACAAGTCCAAGTTTTCTTCCTGTTTTTGATTTATGTCATAAAATCGTAATTATGCATGGTTAATTCACAAAATTAAGATGCATCTTTACGATTGAAAACATTGGCTATCTTAGGGAAAATAACTCACAATCGAGAAATTGGTCATTTGTATTTTTTCAAAGGAACGAATGAAAGGACATAAGATGTCTATGCACTCTTAGCAATTTGTTTATATGCATTGCAAAGTAACAAATTTAGATCAACTAATGATCATATTTACAAATCGAAATTATGGTAGTACACTTCGATTAGGCATGGAAAGAATAAATTGCATGTCGCATTATTAGACATCTTTTCTTCGAAATGATTCATTAAAGAAGGTTGCTAATAACCGTAGGAATTTGCAAGGCATGGAAATGACTCTAGGGCTGCATGAAGTAGATTAATCTCTAGGAAATTGACATAAATCTCAATCAATTACGTAAGTAGTTACGAAAGGTTGTGTAAATTCCGCACGCAAATAATTCATTCAGAAATGAAACTAAAAAAAGGCTGCATGGTTCATTTTAAACATAAAACCCTAAAGCTTAGTAGCATGAATCTTGATTGCATGTTATAGAAGGATCAATAGGAATTATGCCATAACTTAACATACGCTTTGATCTTAACCAGAAAAGTTAGGGTTTGTAAATCTACTCATACGTAGGCAATGAATCATGCGATTACAAAAATGGTATCGTAAATATTTTCAAGAATAGACAAGTAAATTAGTTTAAACTAAACACCTAAAACGCGAGGGACTCACTTAGGAATGGTTAAATCGATGCAACATATCCCAAAGTGATAACTAGGGTTTAGCACGTTGAAGACATGACCTAATCTCACTTATTGCTAAGTTGAAACTCTCATATCCCTAAAGACCTGCCCACACTCACGAAATGTAGGGACAATAGGACATATTTGCAAGAAACGATCTAGGATTTCTACCCTAAGGATCACTCACTAAAGAGATGAAGCTCAGATTGAGTTGGAACCCTAGGACCGACGATGTCGGCCTGGTGCAATCAAGAATAGATTGTTATGAAGACACCCTAACCCTGTTTCCTATCTAATCATGATTTTTTGATTAGAAGATGCCATCCGATGGGTAAATTAGCCCCATAGTTTTTGATGCAACACTTGTGCAACAAGTTGCAGAGTTGCATGATCTTGTGATTTGATCACAAGGGAATGGCCAATTCCTCAGAATGAGATTGGCAGATTCTTGTGCAAGTTTATCTTGCAAGAGGATGAGTAATCGTCCTGATATAGTACCTTTCTTGGGGAAAGTGGCCAAGACAAGGGGATTGGATATTTGTTTGGAAGCAAAGGACCAATAAATAATTTGGAGCAACATACTTACTGTTAGTAGAACTTAAGATATTGGTTACGTTGGGTTAATAGGGTACGTCCCTAACCCAAGGACATAAGGGTTAACAAAAAAACCCTTGGGAATCTTGCCAAGTCGCAATTGATCTTGGATCGAATGCTGAACACATTCGGAAAGAAGGACTCACTCCTTAGTAGTTGGCCAAAATAACGACCACTGGAAATGATTGTGCTTCTAACAGTTTAGAGAGCACTATTTTGCTTTGTTTGGTCAAGGAATTAAAGGATGAAAAATATATCCAATGCTTCAGGTTGAAGGCCTGAAGGAAGAGATAGCCTCAGTTACCCCCGACTGTCTGCCTGACCCTAACCAAGGGGGTTGTTAACCGCGCCGAGAAGGTGGAATGAACTCGCCGCGAGAGGTCTCTCTGTTGAGCGCTATTTGGAGCAGGAGGACGCTTGGGTTCCAAGGGGGGCTCTGGCCGTAAATCCCTCACTTCCGAGCCCTGCACAAGAGGCCAACGTGACTTGGGATTGGATCTCGAGGCCCGCATACTAGTCTACAGGCGGAATCTTGGATTAGTAATCCCTGTAGATTGCTAGATAGCCTTCGGGCGGATTATGGATAAGCCTACGGGCTGGACTTTATAAATGTATTCCAAAGATAAATATGATAACCAGTTGACAAGAAACTTGTTTGATACTGCTTTTCTATGTCAAGTGCTATGATTACGTGAAGGAACTGGTGCCTAATGGGCTAATTAAGGAAGCTAATTGATGTATGTCCAACTAAATGTGCTAGGTAATTAGATAACTAAAACAACTTGAGGAAAGTGCGATGGATGTGGCCATGGGTCCATCCTATGGATGGGTGGTCCCGGTTGGCTGGGAACTTTTCTCAATCATGATGGACAGCAAGAAGATCATTTCAAAGGACATGAATAGCAAGGGCGCTGACCTATAGTCTAAGTTATAACAATCCCAGTTTACATTGTTTTAGGGGAACGGAATGGGGCTATGCCTTACGGTAGAGAGGTTGAGCTTTGCATCCCTCTCGTTTCTCATTCTCCTTGAACCAAGTGCAGCGTGAATCTACTTCCGCCCTGGCGTTTCTACGTAAAGTAGTTCACTCGAGGTTCGACACTAGTTGCCGTTTAGGAAATGACCATTAGGGGAAAACCCTGATTTAGGTTGGTCCTAAGTGGGAATGGCCAGAATACTTCCGCTACGTGGCAGACGCAGGAAGTCCTAGATTGCAAACCCCGTAACATTCCATGGGAGTGCCAAGCGGAGCCTTCTAGATCTTCTTTCCAATGGACTGCTAAGAAGTGTCTTGAAGGGAATAGGTGGATATGTTAGAGTACAGTTTTGAACCCAGGACATCCAAGAGATAGTACCTCCAACATAGGTGAATACATAGCTAGAAGTGTACTTTCTACTATTTGCATGTCGTGCACAACTCCTATATCTAGGCTGCCATATCAAATACACATATCTCATGTGCCCTTCAAGTACCTCATGATACCCTTCACGGCATCCCAATGTTTGCTACGAGGTGTAGCCATATGGCATGCCACAACACCAATTGTAAAGGCAATATCTAGACGAGTGGCTTCTATCATGGCATACATCAAACTATCCACAACTAATGCATAAGGGATCTTGGCCATCTTGGCCCTCTTCTCATATGTATGTGGACAATCAGCCTATGAAACCTTCACATAAGATGGCTATGGATAGCCAATAGGCTTCATGTCCTGCATGCGAAAACGCTGAAGGACATTATGAATGTCCTCCCTTTGTGAGAAGTAGAGTAGTCCCTGATGCCTGTTGTGCTTAATGCGCATACCAAGAATGTGAGAGGCATGTTCCAAATCCTTCATCTCAAAGCTCTTTTTCAACTTGTTAGAAGAGAGGGAGAGAGATAGACTAGAGCGGAAGATGAGTCTCAGCTCATTGTTGTTCTTCTTTCATTATTCTTCCATCATAATAACTAAAAGAGACTTACACACATAAGTATGACTAACCAAGACTAACTATGGTTAAGTCATTGACTACACCAACTTATTGAATGTCATACACATGCACAACTGTATCCAACTAATGTTAGTCACATACATAAAGATAGACTGATTGAAGAATAATGAGAGCTTGATATTCTAACACTCCCCCTCAAGCTCAAACCATCTAATAAACTCCAATTAGTTATCTGAAATATATGAAATTTTCTTTACCAAGAGACTTGATAAATATATCTACTACCTGGTCTTCAGTCTTCACATTAATCAAGTCAATCTACCATGTAAGAACCATTTCTCTAATGAAATAATAGTGAACCTCAATATGTTTGGACCTAGCATGGTAGACAGGATTGCTAGCCAACATAACACTACTGAGGTTATCACAATGCAATCTCACTCTACTTTCCAGCTATATTCCCAAGTCTTTCAACAATTTCATTAACCAAACTACTTTTCATAAGCTGCTAAGGCAGCTCCTATGTACTCAGCTTTTGTACTAGACAATAAAATAGTAGGCTATTTCTTACTCTACCAACTGATCATAATGCTACCCAATCCAAATGCATAACCACTGGTTGACCTCCTGTTATAGGCACAACCAGCCCACTCAGCATCAGTAAACCCTGTCAAGTCAAGAGATTTTCCATATTCATAAAATAGCCCATAATCTGTAGTACCCTTTACATATCTCATGATCCTCCTAACTCAATTTAAATGTGGTTTGCGAGGCTTTTGCATCAATTGACTAATTAGCCCCACTGCATAACATAAGTCAAGGCAAGTAATAGTCAAGTATATCAAGCTGCCCACCATCTGTCGATACATGGTCACATTCTCTATGTCATTCCCAACATCAATCTACAACTTGGCATTCTGATAAAGAGGTGTCTCCATAGGCTTGCATTCAACCATACCATACTTCTGTAACATGTCATGAGCATACTGCTTCTATAGCAACCATATACCTTGAGGTGTAAAGACTACCTCAATCCCAAGAAAATACTTTAGTTCACCAAGGTCTTTGACTCTCAATTCATCTTGTAAACATGATTTAATTTCAGCAATGCCCTCTTCATCATCTTAAGTGATGATAAGATCATCTACATAAACCACTCGAAACATATATCCATGATATGTCTTCTTCGTGAACAGACTGTGATCTGCATCACCCAATCTAGATCCATGTTGTTGTAAATAATTGTTGACCCAAGCGTTCCATACCCTAGGTGCCTATTTTAGTCCATATAAAGCCTTTTTTAGCTTACATACATGTGTAGGAAAGTCTGGGTGAACATAGCCTTCAGTCTGCTCCATATATACTTCCTCAACTATATCACCATTCAAGAAAGCATTCTTGATGTCCATTTTTCATAATTTCCAACCTTTGCATGCTGCCAAAGCAATGATAGTTTTGACTGTTGACATTTTAGCCACCGGACTGAAAGTATCCTCATAGTCAAGGCCATATTGTTGTGCATACCCTTTTGGAACGAGCCTAGCCTTTTAGCGTTCTAACGTACCATATGAATTGCACTTAACCATGTATACCCATTTGCAGCCAATGGGGACTTTTCCTTCAAGAAACTCAACCAATTCCCATGTCTCTTTTTCATCCAGGGCTACATACTCCTCATCCATGGCAGCACACCAGTTATCATCTATAACTGCATCATCACATTGTAGGTTCTTTGTAACCTCTCACACTAGCCATATATGCATAATGGCGGGCTGAATAACCAGTGTATGTAAACTTGTCAATTGATTTTCTAGCTCCCTCAGATCTCCGTAACTGTGGTTCACTTTGAGCTTGCCTCTCATGAGACGGTACATAACGACTCTACCTTGCTCTAGGCATCGTAATAGATGGAATGCCCAAACTATCCAAACTGTTGTTGTTAGATGACTCGTAACATGATTTAAGTGGACTTGTCACATCCTCAAGCATCTTTTCTTTTCCCATATCCAATATCCCCCTCAGTGACATATTCGTGTGAGTGGACATAGGAGTACAATTTCACAACCGTACTGACCAAGGTCTTACTGTAGGCGACCCATCACCTATAGGACCACTCATAGATGTACTCACTGTAGGTGTATTTTCAGCATTACTAATGCTAGCTAATCCATTAGTAGCCACTGTAATATGATTACCCTGCCAGGATTCTAGCTAATAAAAAACAACATCTCTGGTAATCAATGTCTCATGTGTAGACGGTACATAACACTTGTAAGCTTTCCGATCTTGTGCATAGCCAAGGAACACACTCTTGACAGCTTTAGGATCCAATTTCTTCCTCTTTTCATTAGGAACATGCACATATGCAATGCTACCAAATACCTTCAAGTGTGAAATGTCAGGCTTATGACCATACAACGTCTCATATGGAGTTACATCATGAATCCCTGTTGTAGGGGTTCTATTTAGCACATAGACAACAGTCACTACTGCATCAGCCCGATAACCATTTGGAAAACTCTTCTCATTCATCATAGCTCTTGTTTATTCCATCAGTAGCCTATTTTTTCTTTTTTCTACCCCATTTTGCTGCGGCGTATAGCTACAAGTTAACTATCTTCTGATCCCATGTGTAGCAAGGTACCTGTCAAAGTAATTGGAGATATATTCTCCATCTCCATTTGATTTAAGACATGAAATTTTACAGCTCAACTCATTTTTAGCATACCTCTTGAAGTCCTTGAATGCATCAAACACATCATCCTTATGTTTCAGTATATAAAGCCAAGTATACCTGACGAGCACCACCAAAGGAAGCATTATGAGAAGGACCCCATACATCTGAATGTACCAAATGCAAGGGTCATGAGCTATTCCGTACATGTCTCATAAATGGAAACTGTGCTTACTTTCTGTACATCTCCTACTGCATAGATTTTTTCTTTTGTACATTCACATGGCCAATCCGCTTATGCCATATCTCAACATCCCGTATAGCACCATCATCATGTGCAAACATGGCTACTTTCAATTTTGGAATTGACACATCAAGAGTAAACATTCTGCCATCTCTTCGGCCTCTAGCAATCAATTTTTAGCCATTACTATATTCTTCAACAAAACATCCATCTCTATTAAATCTAACCTACAGATTCTGTTCTACCATCTATTCAACTGACAAAATATTCTTGGTTATTGTAGGTATATGTAGTACATCATGCAGGCTCTTTTTCTTGCCATCATGCATCAACAAACAGAACAATTATTGTGTATTGAATGTCATGTTGGGTGTCATTCCTAGTACACACATAACCTTGTGAACCTGCAACCATCTCGTCAAACCATTCTCCATGGGGTATCATATGATTTGAAGCCCTTGAATCAATGTACCATCTCTCATCTCTATTCTGCCTAGATGCATCCTTAGACACATGATGCACGACAAATAATCTGTCAACCTGCTCATCATGAGAACCGCTAGAAGATGCATAGTGCCCATGTTGTTTACCCTTTGCCTTCATATCTCCCTACTTCTTGTAACAATCCTTTGCAATGTGTCCATATCTGCCACAATAATGACAATCCTTATCTCTGTTTGACTGATCATTTGATTGCCATGAATCAGATCCACCATCTCTACCATGGGGTGATCTCTCCTTGCCTCTAAAACCATCAGATCCACATGGGTCCTATGTATTTGTGCCATGCCAGGCATTCTGCTGATGTTGTCCATAAGTGTTTCGAGTGTCTCCTCGACCTCAAAAAGAGCCATGGCCTCTGCCACCTCTACCACATTGGCTAGAGTAAAGAACAATGTCTCTGGTTTGAAACATACTGAAACCTATATTCAACCCAAGCTTAACTTCCTCATGTAGCAACAAAGCAATCAACTCATCCCAATCAGGGGATTCAGCTCTAACACAAATAGACATATCAAATGCTTTATACTCTTTGCCAAGTCAATTCAATGTCACTGCAATCATATCATCCTTAGACACTGAAGATCCAATGGTGGAAAGCTAATCCGCTATGTTTTTTATCTCTGTAGTGTAGGCTTGAATGCTTCTACCATTCCTAGACATTTATTGAACTGCTGCTTTAGCTGAATCTTTCTTGCATGTGTTACATTTTCATAATTCTTCATGAGTATGTCCCATGCATCCTTTGGAAAACTGCATCAAGTAATGTGTAGAACCATAGTATCTAATAAACATAAGGAAAACCAATGTAACACCTTGCATGCTCTCTCAGTCCATAGCTTATGAGCCCCCTTCTGATCATTTGTTGGATTCCTTTCATGTATTTCAGGTTCAACCTCATCACCTGTACATAAGTCCCAATAACCTCTACCAATCAAAAAACTCTTCATATGGAACTTCCATAAAGCAATTTTTTTGTTGTCCAGTTTTTCTCCCACAATCTGAGTGATATTTTCAGTGCCTTGAGCATTTTCCATAGTTGTAGCTTAGGTATTCCGTGATGTATACAACCTCAAAGTATTTGTTGAATCCTTTTCCTGCAGTTTAGGACCCAGTTTGCTACTATTCAAGACAGTTTTCTGCAATTCAAGACAGATTTCTTGACAACCTGCTTGCTATAAATTGTATTACAATAATGAAAAAACACAATCAACTGGGCATAAACCAAGCTCAAATTAGTTCAAAAACTCTATGGTAGTGGCAAAACATCTGAGCAACAAACTACGTCCATAAAAGTGTCAATGCTTGTACTGTATGCAAGTATCAGTACCAAATACATCCAGTCCAGTGCTATAACCAACAGTATTTTCTCCATTAAAACAAGAGCATTAAGACCTCAAAACAACCCCAAAACATCTCATTGAGTTGCCACTCTGTATAGAAGTTGATACATGCCCAACTCATCAAAATATATTGCATGTATGTCAAGTGAAGATGATAGGTATCCTTCCTATAGGCAATAACCAGTTAATACCCTAGTATAAGCAGCAACAAATCAAACCAAACTTTGGACTTTCAGCACTCACAATGTTCCAAAACGTATTTATCACTCAAGTGGTATGAACCAAGCATTTGTCAGTAGAAAATAAGCATCACAAATACTTCAACCCTATAGGTATATTGTTTCCAAATTCAGGACAACAACCAGTTCACTATTTCTAGCCTGCAAATAAGCTCCAAAACAAAGCATTTAACACTTCAATATCATACTAAAATGCATGATAATAAGGGCATATACATTGTTAGGATGAAAGCCACCAATGCCTTAGAATTACATGTTATTTACTTTAGTAAACAGCTAGTTTGCAAAGGTTTGTGCTGAATATCTCAAAATCAATGAGGAATTTGTTTCTTCTGCAAAGTTGTAGACCATGTCGAAATGATCAGAACTCTACTATCCATAGCTTTTATAGGTAAAGCTCTCTTAAGTCAGGTGCAATCAACTAATCTTGGCTATCCCAAAAAGGGGAAAAACTATGGATAGATTTGAAGCTTTCTTTTCGTATGCTCTAAAGAATGAAATATAGAAATTTTATGCTATAGACAAAGTACAGCACAAGTAGCACCACTACTACACATATTTTTTCTAGACCCAAATTCTTCTTGAATATTGTTGCATGCGACCTAGTGGACACATATGATGCTTTTGGCTATTTCTTCTTTCATATATGATAATATTGATGCTTGACTATGCAAGAAGGGTCAAACACTATTCTAGATGAAAGAAACATAGATTTATGTGGGCTTTTATTGCCTAAGACTCTTCTTGTGAAAGAATAGGACTATTTTGATACATCCACTCCATGTATGCATTCCAAGTAGATAGACATCATCTGATTAGATACATGGGTATGATCTTGGGTCAAACCATTAAGAAATATGGTCTAGCACATTAATAAATCTTACTACAACCAGGTGAATAATGTTGAATGTATTAGAACTTGATTCTTTTGGAACCCTAATTTCCATCTACAAACCCTTTTCTTCTCTTATTCCTATCTTGCATATAAGTCACCTTTTGCTAAAATTCTACTAAATCCTTGGGACTTTGGCACTCAAGACAAAATCCTTTCACATCTTTGCTAAGCCCAAGATGAAAACCTACACAAGAGTTTAGCAAGATGGGTGATGCTACATGTTTTGCATATGATGTAAGGAAATGGTTGCAAAATTTTCTTGCATATTTGTAGCAACAGAAAACAATGGTATGATACAAATATTTCTAATTATTTGAAGGTCTATGCTCAAGATATGGATTTTTATGTGGTTTCTCTACATAGAATGGGCTGGTACTTTTTGTGGCTTGTAGTGGATGAGCTAAAGCCAATATAACTTGTGCAAAAAATGTTGATTGCTATGAGTTCAAAAAAGCATAAAAGATGAGTTATTTATTAAAGATATAGGTTTGGTGACTTGTAGGATATTCATGTAGTGGCTTCTAAAATCAAGTAAAGGTCTTGCAACCACAAATCTTTTATGGGAATTTGAGCATAGATCTGGGCACTTGAAAACTACAACATAGAAAGGTCTTGAAACTTAGAAAATAAAGTTGTTCTTATAGGCTACAAATTATATTGTGTGTTTAAGATTAAAATAGCTTTTGAAAGATGACTATTTTATAGGACATTAAGGATGTTGTATCTATGCTAGTTAAGAGGCAAAAGAGACGATATTAATATATGTTGGGCCTATGCCTATGGCAAACGTTAAGGTTGCAATGTCTATAGAAATGCAATCTCTTTCTACAACTACTCTAGTTAAGGAGAATATCATGAATGAAACAATTAAGAGCATGCACATTGTGTAGTTCAGAACCTCAAAGAAGGAAGAAAAAGGTTGGTTTGTTACACCAAGAGTCCCAATGTGGGAGTGATTTTTACGTTGATGTGAAATAATAATGTTACATATGGCCATGGTAAAAATTTAATTTGATATGAAGGATCTAGAATAATTGAAGTTCTTTTTGGGCATTGAGGTTGTTTTTTCAACTCTTGGACTTTGGATGATGCAAAGACAATATGCACTTGAGATGTTGAAGAAGTATGATATGATATACTAAAAACCTTTGGATACTCCACAAAATTAGAATACGAAGTTGGATGCTAACACTAGAGCTGAATTTTGAAATATTACTATGTATAGGTAGATGGTAGAAAGTCTTGTCTACCTTAATATTACTAGACGTGACCTGAGTTACTCAGTTGGACTTATCACAATCAAAAGAATTATGTGCTATGTCAAGGCTATAGTAGACTATGGACTCTTTTATGAGATTGATAAGTACTTAAATCTCATGGAATATACTAATTTTGATTAGGCAAGTTTTCTATATAATAGAGGGTCTACTATTGGATAGGCTTTCAATCTTGGCAATGGTATGATTAGCTAGAGTAGTAAGAAGAAATCGACAACTGCACTCTCTACTATGAGGCAAAGTATAGAGGTGTTGTATTAGTAGCTTGTGATATTTCTTGGTTTCTAAAGTTATTAATAGATTTTGGTATGCAAATAGATGCTCAAGTCACATTGCATTGTGACATTATGAGAAGTGTACTTCTAGCTACGAATCCTATGTATCATGCTACAATCAAATACATTGAGGGACACTATTATTTCATACAAGAGATGGTCCTTACATGGAAGATAGATATCCTACATGTCAAAAAAAAAAGAATACCAAGTAGTTGATATCTTTACCAAGTCATTAGGTAAAGATAAGTTCAATCACTTTAGAGAGCTACTTGGAGTACAATTTTTGTTTTGAGCTTGAGGGAGAACCTTAAGAATCAAGATCCATTAAGTCTTCTCTATATATGTAGTCTAGTTGTACACACATATGGTACAATAAGGTCACTTGGTAACTCAAACATGGCTAGCTAGGATGATTAGTTAGACCTATCTCTCATTTTCAGTATCTGTAGACTTGTTGAATATAGGTGAAAAATAATGTAAAAATGAAGATTGATAGAAAGCACATTGATATTAGCTCTTACTTCATCCCTATGCCTCATTCTCTCTTGATTCTTGATAGAAGATGATTATGAATCATGAATAATGAAGCTTTAGTGATCATTTTTCATTCAATATTGAGCATTCATTTGTCAAGAATCGCGTGGTGGGGGAACTTGCTCAAGATGCTGCGCCGAACACACACAGAATGCACAAGGAGAAGCTCACTCACAAGAGACAAAAAGAGAGATGGAGGCCAAAACGTTTTCTTGATGGTTTCTTCTTCTTCTTCCACACACTTTACAATGTACACAAAGTATAGATAAGATACAACATAGAGGAAAGTGGCCTACTAAGTCAAACAATGCATAACCGACTACATTAGTCGACTGGCGCTATAACTATGCCAGCTGTAAATAGGTGTAACAACCTGAATATAATAAGTAATGAGTCAGTGGCCATGTGAGAGTCATAATGACCATCGATGTGCTAAGTGTAGATGTGTGGACCCATCTAACCAGGTGGTCCATCATCAATGTCTGCATTGTTGAGCTTGTCATCTCAACAATTCGATTGTGATTGGTAGATATGAAGATTTGTTGTGACATGGGAGATTCATTCTATTATGTTGAGTAGAGATTTTTATTATTGGTATTCTTTTTCATCCTATGGTTTCTTGGAAGCATGAAGAACAAGCATGTTGGTATAAAAATATTTTCTAATTTTCTCTAGAGAGGTCTTTATTTTGGTGCATAGCTGGAGAAATCTACTATTAACAAGAACCTACTACAGGAGGCTAGAAATGAAGGAAAGGACACTATTAAAGAGGGAAAAAAGCACAAAAGATTGTAAGATTCAAAGTACTACAAAAGAATTGGTAGAATTCATAGACAAAGTCACTTTCTTCAAAAGACTTGTTTCCCAATGGTGAGAGCACAATGCTATTAGAAGTCACATTGGTTGAGTGAAAATGAGTGACCGGGGACATGATGCTGCATGAAGTCAAGTGGGGTAACACATGCAAATATCAATTTTTTTTCTTTCTAACACTTACCCGTAGTGGGAGTTGGGTTGATAAATGGATATCCCAAGTGGTATCATGCATGTTCAACATGTGGTTGTGATATTTCAGTTTTGAGACATGTGCTTCATGTAGGAAGAGAAGAAAATGTGTTCTCCCTTCTAATTCTAAGTCCCCGAGTGGAATTCTATGTGGCAAGGGGCATGTTTTCCATCTAGCAATTAAGGGAAAGCAAGGGGAAACTTGAACGGGAAATGCAAAAACGTGAGTAGTTTTTTTTTCAAAGAGAAGAGAAGTTTTTGACACAAGACAAAAAGCGTGAGAGAGAGGGAGAGGGAGAGGGAGAGGGAGAGGGAGAGGGAGAAGGAGAGAGACAGAGAGGGAGAAGAAGAATCTTGCAGGTTGAAGAAGGGAGAAATATGAAGCTCAGAAGAAGACAAACAAATTTTCAGGAGAAAGAGGCTCTAAAGCCGAAGTAATTGGAGCCGTGGAGCATGATAGCAAGGCTACTGAAGTCAATGGACTGATGTGAGTTCTCAATTTTCAGATGATGGTAATAAGAGTCTTCATTTTGGCTTGTTTTTTTCTACTGCTTTGTGGGGCAGTGAGTTTGCATATCAGTTGTGGTGTATGGATATGAGTGAAAGACAAGAGAAGGTTGTTCTTCATCTTGTTGAGAGTGATGCATGTTAGTTGTTGAGTGAGGCTTCCTATCAACAGAGAAGAATGGAAGTGAAGGGTCTCTACATCTGAAACTGGGTATGTAGTAGGGAATATGTATTATGAGCAAGTGTTGAATGCACGGGTTTGATTTAGTGGAAATTTGAAAGGACTTGCAACCAAGAAAATAATGGATCAAAGTTCATAAAGTTTGAAGCTCCGACAACTCTTCATCAATGCAAGATATGCCTAGATGTATCTGTTGATATGTTAAAATGACAATCTAAAGTCAAAGTATGTGTCTTCCCATTTGCAAGTTTGTGCTTTTGGAACAAAGTAGTTGTGTTTGCTGTATAGAGCATGCAAAAATCTAGGACAGCACACTGTGTAGAGCTATTTCAGGGCAACATATCAAGGAATTTAACTCTAAGTTGTTCGAAATAGTTATATATTGGAAAGAGATCTACCACTTTTCTTTTTGAAGCTTGGAAATCTGAGGTCTAGTTAGAAAGTTATGAACTGTTCTGTGTAATGCTCTATGAGCCAATTTCTGTGCTCTATGAGGAAATATATGAATTTAGCAGCATCTACATCACGAACTCTGTTTACTCAACAAGTATGAGCCCAACAATGACCTGTATAGCTTTTTGGAGTAGTTTGAGCAAGTATGTGAGGAAATATATGAATTTAGCAGCATCCATATCACGAACTCTGTTTACTCAACAAGTATGAGCCCAACAATGACACGTATAGCTTTTTGGAGTAGTTTGAGCAAGTATGTGAGGTTAAGTACCTCAGAGACCTTGCTCAATGCACACAAGCTTTCGCACTTTTCCTAGGAGACAAAGGACAGATTTGGTATACTGGTCTAGACAATGTCGAACAAAATGACTTCAATAACATCAAGAGTCTCTTCATCAAGAGATTCTCGAGCCGGGATACTCTAATAACCTCATTGTTAGGTTGATGAATGTTAGTCAAAAGAACAAGGAGGATATTCAAGACTATGTAACCCACATGTGGAGTCTCTTTAAGAGAATCCCAACCATAAAGCAACCTAGCAAACAAGCAGTCTCCACCATGTTTATAAGTGGAATCCAAAGCAAAGAGATTTACAAGGCCTTGGTGAGAAACGCAACCCTCCAAAGGGATGTGCTAGCTAGGGTCTTCGAGGAACCCATATGAGTGGATGACCTACTCAAGGAGAGGAGCACATTCTAAGACAATACTACCTCTTCAATCTTAGAGAGAGCTATGACCATCACTGAAAGATCTAACCAAAGAACCCATGATAAGGAAAAGA
Source organism: Lygodium microphyllum (assembly GCF_053477565.2). Classification (NCBI taxonomy): domain Eukaryota; kingdom Viridiplantae; phylum Streptophyta; class Polypodiopsida; order Schizaeales; family Lygodiaceae; genus Lygodium; species Lygodium microphyllum. Next base: position 38,046,880 of record NC_141150.1, read on the forward strand.
GTTATCACTAGTGGAGTTATCTAGCTCAACCAAACCCCAACCGCCCGCATGCCTTAGACCCTCCCATATGTGGAGATCCATCCTTATGTTGGTCTCAAAATAAGCCAAAGTATAGGAGAATAACTCATTACCTATATCAGATGCTTAGATGCCACATTCACTATTCTAGCTAGGAGTTATGAGTGTCTAGACTTACACCTCCTCAACAATACATTAGCAATGGAAGTGCACTCCTTGCCATGCACTTGGGAGTCCATTAATTGATCCAGTAGTACACAGGTTTAGCAAGGTTATATATCCTATTAAAATATTTGGTTTTGAAGGTCATGAAGCTCACCAATATGATTATATGATAAAGGTGATTGAGGATATTCATCCCACTTGTTTTGAGGATGCTCTTGGTCATGCTCATTGGGATACAATAATGGATGAGGAGATGGCTACATTAGAAGGCAATAAGACTTGGGATCTAGTAACATTGTGTAAGGGTAAGAAAGCTATTGGTTGTACGTTGTTTTACAAAATCAAGCATTATAGAGATGGTTCTCTTAATATGTATAAGACTAGGATAGTTACAAAAGCCTATACTTAAACATATGGTATAGATTATATAGAGACATTCAATCCAGTTGCTACAATGACAATTGTTAGATGTGTGATTTCTTTGATAGTATCCAAAGATTGGAGTTTGCAACAAATGGATGTCAAGAATGCCTTCTTACATGGTGAATTGTAAAAGAGGTGTATATGGAGAAACCAATAGGTTATAAGGATCTAGAGCATCGCACATATATGTACAAGTTAAAGAAAGTGCTCTATGGACTCAAGGAAGCACCTAAACCATGGTGTGGACAAGATTAGACAATATCTTATCAACATTGGCTTTTCTATTTCTTATATGTAGACTACTAACTTCATGTGAGAAATGGAGATGTAGGCTTGATAATCATGGTCATCTATGTTGTTGACTTGATTATTATAGGTGACAATGATAGGTGGATTGCTAAAGCTAAAGATGATGGTATATGGCCATCCCAAAGATAATATGGCTTGGATATGTTGTCTAAGTATGGTATGATAGCATCTAATCATGTTTTAGTGCCATTGAAGAAAAATATAAAGGTAAGTGCTGATGTTAGGGATGAGAAAGAAGACCCTACCATGTATTGGAGGATAGTAGGGAGTTTGATTTACATGACTATCACAAGGCTAGACTTGAGTTATGCTATTGTTCTTGTCAGTCACTTTATGCAAATGCCTAGAAAGCCCCATTTTGATGTAGCTAAATACATATTGAGATATATGAAGTCCACTTTGTATTATGGATTTTTTTATGAGGCAAGTAAGGATATATAGGTTTTTGGATACACAAATGTAGATTGGGCTAGTAGTTTACCAATAGATTCATGTCTTCCCTTGGTAGTGTAGCAGCTACATGGAGTAGCAAAAAGCAATCTACAATTGCTTAATCAAGTACAATGGCTGAGTATAAAGGGGATACTATGGCAATATGTGAGATGATATGGTTGCAAATGTTATTGGGTGATTCAGATATGTAGGAAGATGGTCTAGTTGTCATTCACTATGACAACATGAGAAGCATACACTTAGCTAGGAACCCAATGTTTCATGCTAGGAAAAAACACCTTGAGGTGCATTACCACTTTGTCAAAGAGAATATAATTGCATGAGAGATTGACTTGGTATATGTCAGCACATATGATCTAATAGCTAAAATTTTCACAAAGGAATTGGGTGTAAAGAACCTTCAAATTTTCAAAGTTTACTTGGAGTTGGAGAGATACAAGTGAGCTTAAGGGGTAATGTTGAGATGGAAATCTCAATACATGTAAACATTGATGATGGAACACCTAGCTAGATGGGTCCACATATCTATACTTAGCACATCGTTGGTCATTATGATCCTCACATGGCCATTGACTTATCATTTATTATATTAAGTTTGTTGCACCTACCTATTGCTGATATAGTTATAGTACCAATTGATTAGTATAGTTAACCATGCATTATTAGACTTAGCAGGACACTTTTCTTTATGTTTTATCTTATGTATAGTTTATGTACATTATATTTGTGTAAAAGAAGAAGAAGAAGAAACTGACAAGAAAAAATTTTGGACTCCATCTCTCTTCTTGTGTTGTAGAGTGAGCTTTATCTTATGTGTTTAACACAATATCTTAAGCAAGTCTCTTCGCCACATGTTGGTAGGTGAATTGGGTAGTCAGCCTCTAACAACCCCCAAGACAACACTAGAGGATAAAGACTAAGGATCTTCCCTTAACAAAACCCATGAAACAACACCACTGAACACATGATCCAAAATTCTTGATCACTCACCCGTCATCGAGACTTCAACTCAACACTTAAACTATTCAAACCTTCAACCTCAAATTTTACCACTTTTAGAGAGATCCTGACACTAAAACAACCATGGCATAGACTTTGACAACATGAGCTTTTAGATTCACACAACTCATATTTTTTAGGGATGGCAACCCCATGCAGCAAACTGCCCCACAAAGTATGATTGTTTCAAGCAATACAAAATCAGTTATAGACCATCTATGTTCTTCTTTCCTTAGAGCACACATAAATACAAACCAAATACACATGGAATAATAGCTATATATGGAAAATTTTTGTGCCCATTCAATGCTTCAAGAATTTCACTACCAGACAAATATACTTGTGGTTTGTCTGGCTCCTAGAATTTGAGGTGATTCCTTGTCCTACTAGTAATGAAGTTGCCAAGGCTACTCCACTTTTTTCTACAGTTGTGTTGTCTAAGAGTTGTATTGTGAGAAGCTTCTTGAGCCTCCAAGGCTCTCTCTCTCTTAGCATTTGGTCATATCTTGGTTCTAATGGCAAGAGCTAAGACACGTTGGACCTCATGTATTTCTATATTTTCTCTTAGCTTTTGAGCTTGTTGTTGTCCATTGCAGATAGCCATGCTTTGCAGTGCATTCCTTGCCAACCTTCTCTCCTCCTCTAGAATGGCTATGATGTACTTGACTAGTGTATTATAATGCTCCATTTTGGTTTGCAAGTCATACTAGCTTATCAATTGTTGATTGTTGATTGGGAGCTCTTCCAAGTCAAGCTCTTTAATTTTCAGGTTGACGTTGGTTCTTGACATGTTGCCGACTTCTTGAGCCACTAGGGTGTGGATCATGTTGATCAAGTTGAGTAGAGATGCATTCCTAATCATGGATGTCACTATTGCTCCCTAAGTAGCATGACAATTCAAGTCTCCCAATGCTCTGTGATTGGGATCCTTGGCCACTATTCAATGTTTGGGATCTCCTTCTGCTAGTGGGTTTGATAAGCTTATCTTATCTTGTGTGAAATCCTTGTTGTTTAAAAAAATTCTTATTTTTATGTGCACACAGATGCTAGTGAGGTGCTTCTCAATGTGCATTGCGAGAAATCAGGCTTTTAACTTTTTTGGTGCACTCCAAGCATTTATATGAGAAAATATGTGAATTCAATCACAATCAATGCAGATCACACTCCCTTTAATTGATTTTGGCTAGTGCTAACTTTTCCATGCATGTGTGGTAGCTGACGGTAGTGTCCAATCTAGGTCCTTCCTATATGCTTAAAGTGTAGTCTGAAGGGTAGCAGATTCAAGATGTCCATTTGGATCTCTATTAGGATATGGTCAGTGCCCACTGTGGCTCTTGGACTATTAGATCTCAACTCTTGAGTCAATTGGCTCTATTGCTCGGTTCACTCACCTAGGGATCTACTAAGATGTCCTAGAGCTAGGGCTTAGTATCTACAAGGTCTAGTGAGGCCTAAGTTCATCACAATATGATGTTTGGTTTTCCTATCTGGTTTATAGGTTTTTCCATCCAATTGCTAGAATCAGATGTTTGATTCTAGATTGTTCGAGTCTCAACTATCCAAGTCCGAGTGGTCCTTCTATCAGAATCTCATTCGTTTGAATTGGTGGACACTCAACTGTCCAATTTTTGGGCCATCTCATTTTGGGCTAGTCAAGGTTTGTTTGATCAAATGATCCAATTGCATCCAATTTTTAGAATCGTATGACTTTGAAGTAGTCAGAAGGTTTGAACGCAGCAGTAAAGCTGGTGCAAACTTGACAAAATTCTAGTGTATCACCCTCGATGCTTTCTATTAGTCTTTTACAAGCTCTAGAATCAAACAACAAGGGATCAGGAATCAAAATAACTCACTTGTAGCCACCGAATGTGCTAAGTTACACGAATCAAAGCTGTCCTTGCCTCACTCCTACCTTGCAACAAATGTATCCAGCTTTCTCTCTCTCTAAACACTCTGAATGCAAAAAATAAGCTCCCCTTTTCTCTCCTTGCCTCTTAAGCCTTTTGTTCTTTGATCTTCCACTCCCCTGCTCTCTTTCCTCTCTTAATGCATTGAACTCCTTTTTCTTCATGTTCTACCTTGTTTATAGCAGTAACCCTACTATTTATTTCTCCGTTTTTCCTTATTTTTTCCTACCTAAAGGCATTCAAATCACAAGAAACCACTTACACTAATCCAACTAGTTATGGAAATCCAAAAAACAAAAAGAAAAACTTACCTACAAAGGAGATTGAATACCTCCTCAACTCCCTCGCTTTCTACCTATCTCAAGCACTGCCGGTTTGGGGCAAACCCTACTTCAGTTCTCAATTCACAGTGCGCAAGCACTCAAAGCTTGAATCCATTAGTGCCAACAATGGAACCAAAATGTAGGAGCTTCTTGCTCGACCAGCAATACCCATGGACCGCTCATTGTTTTAAGTGTTTCAAGCCAAGTGCAATGGCTATCTTTCACATAGCCATATGCACTATCACACCTACGAGTATAGTGAGCCTACCTCCATGTTCCATCAAGTTTCCTTCTCCCTCAAGTGCTCTGGTAGCTTCACAATCCAAGATGCAAGCTCAAGCAGGCTCAATCCTCAAGCTCCAAGCTCCATGTTCCATTGTTGTGTATGAGACAAGAGAAGGGTAAGATAAGAAGAAGAAGAAGAGAGAAGAAGGTGGAGACCTTCTCCACCATGGTCCCTCATCCTTACACACTCACTCCCTCTCTTAAGCACAAACTCAACCAAGCAAGAACAAGAAGAAGAAAAAGAAAAAGAGGAGACCTAGTTTTGGCCACACAGAAGAATGAGCTTCTTTATTCACTTTTTTCCTTTTATACAAAACCCTAATCCCATTTGGATACCTATCTTTTTTTAAATGCCAGTGTCGGAGGGGTTTTTGTCGAAAGGTCGAATCCACCGGGGATTAGAAGTAGAAGGAAGTAGAGATAGGAGATGGAAGAGAAGATAGAGAATACCCAAGTGGTAAACACAACAAAAACAAATCACAATGAATTGAATCAATATGTATTGAAAGAACGTGGAATCTTCGCACTACTCAAAAGCGATCTCCAGGCATTAGCTCTCCTAGAGCTCCTTTGTATACCAAAAACGTAGATTAGAAAAATTAGCTCTTTCTCTGTTGCGGATCTCCCAAATCACTCCTTCTTCTTCTTTCAGTTCAATCTGCAATTTTTAGCCTGTTTACAGCGATCGCGATGCGTACGATTTTGTCTATTAGTATTTTTTAATGAAAAATTTCCTAACTGGCTGAAAAATCTCATTCATAGACGAAAAATGTGGATCAGAAAAATCAGCTCTTTCTCTGTTTCTCGGAACCCAAATTTGATGCCACCGTTGGCTTCAAAAGGAGGGTAAAACCCTAGGACACCCCAGGACACTTGGTCACGGATCTCCCGAATCACTCCTTCTTTCAGTTCAATCTACAGTTTTTAGCCTATTTATAGCGATCACGACGCGCGCGATTTTGTCAATCTGTCTTTTTTATGAAAAATCTCCTAACTGGCTGAAAAAACAACTAGCTTTTTGCATGCCATCCTAATCTAGAAGCTTTTTCTAACTTTTTCAGATTTTTATAATAAATAATATAAAAATTTGCTAAAATTATCCAAAAATCTAGTATTTTTGGATAATCCATGCAACTTACACTAGTACTAATGGCTCAGATCACATTGACTCTCTAGATCAATAAAGAAGTCAGATGATGATGCATTTCATACTTTTTCACACTGTGTTCTCATAACATCATGACATCCACCCTGTCTAAACTTGCACATCCTCCAGTATGTGCCAAAATCCTAGTTGTCACTAGATTTTGAGTCCTCCTTATCCTCTGCAACCATATCCTTTACTTCTTCATCTTTTATATATTCTTGGCTAGCCCCTATATCAAGGCCACTATATTCTTTCAATTCTGGCAATTCATAGTCAATAGATTCCCGCCTTTTGAATAATTTGATTCTTTTCCCTGCTACCGAAAGTTTTATGGCTATCCCATCCAGCTCATTTGATGCATAAGTAGCATTATCAAACACCTGTCTTACCACATAGGGTCCAAACCATCTTTTGGAAACTTTACGCATGGCACTATGCTAGTTATCTAAACTGCTATCATAAACCAATACCCAATCCCCATCTTGTATGGTTCTTGGTCTCATTCTATGTCTTTTGTCAAATCGTTTCTTGTTTTGTATCCTTGCTGCCCTTAACTTTGTAGTTGCTCCCTCTATACCTTTTGACTTTCTTTCCAATTGTCTAATGCGTAAGGCCAACAACTCCTCTCCCTTCAACTCCTCCTCCCAAGGTAACACACTCCATGTGACTGTCATCTCTTCTATCGGCATGATAGATTTTCAACCATACATCAATTTGGCAGGCATATATCCTCTAATGACACTATGAGTTGTTCTGTTAGCCCACAAAGCATAAGGGAGCAATTGTGGCCACTCTTTTATCTTCTCTCCACATGCTTTTGCCAATTCCTTCACAATAGGTGGATGACCTCTTTTACTTTTGCCATTTCCTTCAGGATTATAGGCTGAAGTTAAAGCAAGCTTTATCCCCAACCATGCAAAGACATCATGAGCTTCATCTGCACCCAACTCACCCCTATCTATTGTAATTTTTCCCACACAGCCATATCGACAAAAGCTCTTCTAAGAGAAAAGTACATATGGCATTTGTCGTCTTAGTACGTAGAGCTCTCCTTTCCACTTGATTAGTCAAGTCTTCACGAGCAAGCACAAGATACCTCATTCGCCAAAGACCTGTAGGCATTGTGACCAAATCCACCACCCAGTTAAAATGAAGAGACAATGGATATGTGGATTGCAATCCATCCCGATGTCTCATAGTTGAATACATTTGACATGTCGTACATGTTTCCACAAAGTGAGCAAGATTCTTATACATACCCTACGACCAATATCTTTCTTTGATTTTTGTAAAAGTACCCCAAACACCTCTATGACTAGCCCACAAGCTTTCATGAAATTCTTGCATTACTTTTACTTGTGAAGCTCTGTCACCCAAAACTCACAATGGCATACCCTGTTTCTTTTTAGCATAGTTCCATAAGTATCCATCTTTTAAGAAAAATCCATAGGCTTTCCTCTTGATCTTCTCAAACTCCTCATCTGACCATTCATCTCTCTTTGTTAATGTACTGGGATATTGACCAATTCTCAGCCACTCTCCTACATATTTGTCTTCTAGAAACACTTCTACACAAGATGTAAAACATCTAAAGTGTCTTCCCTTTGTTGTCCAAGCTTCTATTAATGCTATAGCAACACCTTGCATTCTAAATTCACTCTTGCAACATCATTTTTAGCCATAATAAAGTCATCTTCTTCCTCCTCATCCATCATCCCATCTTCATTCTCATAGCGTGCTCGCGATAACATGTCTGCCACCACTGGGTTATCTCTTCCTACAATATGCTGAAATTGAGGGTTCAAAGATTTAATGTATGCAATCCACCAGAGCATAGCAATGTCCGGGGTAGCAAAACTAGTAATCATACCCAATACTGGCAAACAATCAGTGTCAATGACTACATGAGCACCCATAAAATACTCCTTATCACATTTAAGGGCTATCACAATTCCCCATAATTCTCTTTTAACCTGTGGATATCTTCTCTATCGTTCAGTCAATACTTTAGTACCAAAGCAAATTGTATATCTTTGTCCTTCCTCATCATCTTGCCCAATTGCCCATCCAATCCCGATTGGGCTTGTATCAACAGTAATAATGATAGGATTTCCATGTGAATAGTCAGCCTTTCTCAATGTAGGAGCAGATTTTAAGAGTTGCTTCAATTTCTTTGTGGATTTCTAATGCTTCCTTTCCCAATGAAAATTTTGACCTTTCCTTAGAAGGTGATAAAGAACATCGGCTACATGTGCAAAGTTAGAAATCCATATCAAATAGAACACACATGCACCCAAGAATCTACGCACCTCTGATACATTCGTGCATACATCTCAGATTCTATCAATCCCATCTATTTTTGCTGGTGATGGCCTTCGCCTAGAAGGCCCACACATATGCCCAACAATCAAAACCTTTTCAACTCCAAAGGCAAAATTTTGTCCAGAAAGAGTTAAATGCACCTCTTCTAGACGTGTCAAAATCCTCTCACAATCCACAATATGGTCTGCAACAAACTGTCTGCATCCATGAGCATCCATCTCTTCATTCTTTTCATCCACTACACACCCTTTGATTGGCACATCATCCAAGAAGGGCATAGTTAATTGTGGTATAAAATCCCTGAGTACCCTATTCATAGCATTTGTCATGTGTGCCATTGAGTTTGTTGCACCCTGTGGGAGAGTACACATCTGTACTAACCCCAAAGGAGTCTTCATGGTTGTGATATCCCTGCTTTCAATTGCAAGCTGAAACTGATCATAACCCGAGTAAAGATCACCCAAAGAATAGATCACTCTGCCTACAAAAGCCTCTGCAAATTCATCAACCACATGACTTGCACCCACATTTCCTATGGTCACTTTATTGATGTAACGTGTCACTAGAACCCTCTAGTCTAGGACGCGTCTTAGCAGTCCATCGGAAAGGTTATCTAGAAAACTCCACCCGGCACTCCCATGGAATGTTGCGGGTTTTGCAATCTAGGACTTCCCGCGTCTGCCACGTAACGGAAGTGTCCTGGGTGTTTCCCACTTAGGATCGATCGGAATTGTTTGGTCATTTACTAACAGCGACTAGCGTCAGACCTGATCGAACTACTTTACGCAGAACGCCCGGTCTGAAGCGGATTCATGCTGCACTTGGTTCAAGGAGAATGGGAAACGAGAGGGATGCAAGGCTCGACCTCTCTGCCAAAAGGCATAGTCCCATTCCGTTCCCCTAAAACAGCCTGAATCGGGTAATCGGTACCTCCAAGTCATCGTTCTCCTTACTTGTTTCGGTGATGACGATCATCCTCTGTCCGTCGAAGACCTTGAGAAAAGTTCCCGGCTAACCGGGACCACCCATCCGTAGGACGGACCCATGGTCCATCCTCCGCACTTTCCTCAGTTTGTTTTAGTTATGTAATTACCTACCACATTAGTTTGACATATAACAAACAGCTTCCTTGATTAACCCTGTTAAGCACTGGTTCCTTCACGTAATCTTATCACAGGACATAAAGAAAACAATGCCAAACAACTTCTTTGTTATCATTTTATCCTTTTATCTTTGAAATACAAGGAGTTTCCGCCCGTAGGCGTATACATAATCCGCCCGAAGGCTATCCAGTAATCCACCAGGGATCACTAATCCAAGTTTCCGCCCGTAGACTAGTATGCGGGCCTCCAGATCCAATCCCGAGTCACATTAGTCTCTTGTGCAGGACCCGGAAGGCGAGGGATTTACAGCTAGAGCCCCCCCTGGCACCCAAGCGTCCTCCTGCTCCAAGCAGAACTCAACGGAGAGACCTCTCACGGCGGGTTCGGTCCACGTTCCCGGCGCGGTTAATAACCCCCTTGGTTAGGGTTAGGCAGGCAGTCGGGGGTAACTGAAGCTGCCTCTCCCTTCAGGCTTCAACCTGAAGTATTTAGATATGTTTTCCTCCTTTAGTTCATTGAGCAAACAATGCAAACAGTGCTTTCTAAACTGTTACAAGCACAATCAAATTCCAATGGTCGTTTGGCTGGCAAACTGTTAAGGAGTGACTCCTTTCCTCCGAATGCAACCCGCATTCGATCCGGAATCAATTGCAACTTGGCAAGATTCCTATCATTCTTGGGTTAGGGTCATACCCTACCAATGCTTAAGGTTCTGTTGTGGCAGGATCCAGCGACCATGTCGCTTTAGTTTATTGTCGGGTCATTCGCAAATACCTAACTTTCCTTTTCCTTGGCAATTATTCCCCAAGAAAAGTGAGTAACAGGATGATTACTCATCCTCTTGTAAATTAACTTGCCAACCTCATTTCGAGAGATGACAAAACTCTCTTGTGGACAAATCTCAAGTCTATACAAAGTTGCAGCTTTTTGCACATGTATTGCATCTAATTCCACGGGATCATTCCATTGCTTAGTGTTTTCCGTTCACGGAATTTACCCCAGCCGAGTAACAGGGTTTTAGGGTATCCTCCAAATCATTCCTAATTAGGTTGACCCATGGTTCTAGAAATATGCAACTCCGTCGGAGTTTCATCATGATCCTTAGGATAAAACCTTAGATCATTTCATACATGAACATCCAATTGCTTCGACATTTTGTGAACGTGTGTAGGATCTTTAGATTCACGGTTTTTGTCTAAAGCTAGGTCGAATTATTATTGCACTAAATCCTAGTTAGCACTTGGAATACCTATCATACCGACGGAGCCATACCCATATGAGTCCCTTGTGGTTTAGGTTACTTAGTCACTTCAATTATACCTATCTTGCGACGAGGATGATCCTTCTAAAGGTAATAAACTAAATCTAACGGAGAGCAATAGATACAATTCCACCAATACGCGTAAACATGCGATTGATTGCCTCTACGTATCACATGGTTCATGATAACTTTATCTTTCCTTGGTAAGGTAAAATGCTTGCCAATCTGTACGCTAACTTTCCTAGGTCCTGCTAGGATTTACCAATTAATCATGCCTACTACTTTGTAGTCTATACTTTCGAATCCTATGCTTTGACGAACCATGCAATCTTTCCTAAATGCGGTTTCTAATGAATGACGTTATCGCATGATGACTATGCAATATGCAACATTCTCCTAGCTACGAAGTAGTTAATGAAACTTATACAAAGCTAGTGTTAACTTATTCCATCTTACATGCTATTTGCAAGACCATACGTTCATTTTAGTATTCTATTATTTCTTTCCGGATAATACCTTATGGTACTAACCTTTTCCTATGAAATCATTGCGAGAAGTATGTTGCCTAATGTGCGGCACACACTTATTCCTACCATGTCTAGGACGAAAGAGAATGCATTTATAAATTCCATTTCTTTGCCTAATTTTAGACTCATTACTTTGATAATGCACCAAAAAACTACATGCCACTAGCCTTCTAAGGTGGATAACTCGTTCAAATTCATGATATTTTTCAATCTTGCCTAATGTTCAAGAGATGCTTTATCACATGTATTTCTTTCCAATTTTCGTATGCATTAAAATTAAACGTAAAAATGCAATTTCCTCTATGAGCTAAGCGCGTCTAATCATGCGAGAATAACTCGAAAGAACCTGGACTTGTGGGCTCGGGGAGATGTCCACTTGTACATTCGGAGATGAGCCTTCCGCGGTCGCACCTTGTGATCTTTTTGGGGCCATCGTAGTCGTAAATTCGACTTCCGATTTGCCTTTGTGGTCTACGGAGTGACGGCCCTCGGAATGCGGCCTTCCGACCTCTGCCTTTATCCTTGTATGCGGGAGATTTCCTTTTCGGGATGGTGCTTGCGGCAAAGGATTTAGGAGTCTTTCAAGAAAACTCGAATCGGCATGGAATTTAATCTCGGACGGCTTGCGGCTTTAAAATCTTCTTGCGAAAGCCTTTTCGATGGGTCTTGCGGGGGTCTTTATGGCTTCACCGTCCCCTCTTCAAAGTCCCGGGAAGGGTATGAAGAGATCTTCTTGGAAATGGGGTGGGAAGGGGCCTTAAGGAGGCCCCCCCTCTTAGAAGCTTCTAAAGAAGATTCTAAGAAGCTTCTGAGCTTCCACAGAAGCACGTGGGGGTCGTGATCAGCGTGGCGGGGCAGCCTGAGCGGGCCGGCGATCTGAGCGGCAGCGATGGCGGCTGGCGGACAGGGCTGGGCGACTGCAGCGTGGCGTCGGCGGCGACCTCACCTTCCTCTCCTCCACGGCTCGTCCTCTCCTTCAGCTCCTCTCCCACAGTCCTCCCTCTAGCACACCCCCTTGATGGGGGGTGTTTATATAGGCATGGGGGTGGGGAAGAGGGCCTCCACACACGTGGAGGACTCCCCTCATGTAGTCCCTCACTTGGCCATCCCCCCTCCACACTCCCTCTCCTCTAGCCATGCATCGGCTGGGGGAAGGGATAATAGTAAAAAAAATTGCCTTAATTTATCCTATTGCCCTTCCCAAGCGGTCGTTCCCTTGCGGTTATACAGTCTTCAACCCCGACTTTTAATTATCGACGTGGAGACCCCGTGAATTGTATGGTTTAAGTTACTAATAACTTGCGAAGTAGGGAATATCTTTGCACAGGGTTTACACCGCGTGCGGACAGTTAATATTTACGGTACGGAGTGTGCGGAAATATTACATTCTCTCCCCCTTAGAAGAATCGAGATGTCCTCATCTCGAGATAAACTGGGGATATTGAAGACTGAGAGAGCTTTCATCCATCCAGGTAGCATCCTCTTCGGGGTAATCTTTCCACTGGACGAGGCATTCTCTCAAGGTTCTAGATCTCAACTGTCTCTCCCTGACATCTAAAATCTTTTCCGGCCTTAGTTCAAGGATTCCTTGACTAGGCATTACAATTTGTTGGTCATCAAGTACATGATTTGGGTTGGGTACATACTTTTTTAAGAGACTAATATGGAATACATTGTGAACTTTTAGGTTATCAGGAAGTTGCAATTTATAAGCATTGGGTCCTAGGCATTTGAGGATTTTATACCGACCGCAATACCTTGGACTTAGCTTCTTGCATTTTCCTAGAGATAAAGAGCTCCTCTTGGGGCGTACACGAATGAAGACCATGTCTCCTTCTCCGAAGATCCTCTCTTGGCGCTTCAAATCCGCATATGCCTTTTGTCTATCTTTGGCTGCTTGTATGTCTTGTCTTATTGACCTTATTTGGTCATCCATGTCCTCCAACATTTGTCTTGAAGCTTCCACTCTTAGGGTAGGATCTGAAAAATTTAGAGGACTTCGACAATCATGACCATACAATGCCTGAAAAGGAGTCATTTGAATGCTCTGCTGATAAGAAGCATTGTAAGCAAATTCTACTAACGGCAAATATTGAATCCATCTCTTTGGCTCTCGACAGCAGTAAGCCCTAAGAATATCCTCAATGATTTGATTTACTCGCTCTGTTTGTCCATCTGTTTGGGGATGGTAGGCAGTGCTAAAACAGAGTTGGGTTCCAATAGCTTCAAAGATAGCTCTCCAGAAGTGAGAAGTGAAAAGAGAATCTCGATTGCTAATGATCCTTCTAGGTAACCCATGTAGCTTGAATATTTCTTTGATAAACACTCTTGCAATATCGGAAGCTTTATAGTTTGTCTTTACTGGAATCAGGTGTGCAACCTTAGTAAGCATGTCAACTACAACCATAATGGAGTTGTATCCTCCTTGGACTTGGGGTAAGCCCACCACAAAATCCATACTGATGAATCCCCATTTCATTTGGGGAATGTCAAGTGGTTGTAATTTTCCTGGCATCATGACATGTTCAGCCTTGATGCGTTGGCAAGACAAACATTCAGTGACATATTTGAGGACGTCACCTTTGAGCCTCTCCCAATGATAGCTCTTCCTAACTGCATTAAGAGTCTTTGCATAGCCGGGATGTCCTGCGAAAGGGGAGTCATGAGCTTCCCACAATATCTTCTGCTTAAGTGACTGGCTTGCGGGTATACATAGCCTTGTTCTATAGTAAATAAGTCCGTTGTCAACAGCAAATTCATGATACTTGGCCTGTAACTTCGGATTCTGGTCCTTGGCAGATATTTCTTTTATCATTGCTTGGTAAGCTAAGTCATGGCATGCTTCCTCTCTAGCTAATTCGAGTATAGGGTTGCTTGGCATAGATACCTTTGTAGCCAGAGATCTGGCCGTTGATGGATTCTGCAAGATTAGGGAGTTTAGGAATGCCTTGCGACTGAGTGCATCGGCAACCACATTCTCCTTTCCTGGCCGATACTTGATTTCAAAATCATATTCCTCCAATACTTCAATCCATCGACGTTGCCTCATGTTGAGCTCGTTCTGGGTAAAAATCCATTTGAGACTCTTATGATCGGTTACTAGAGTGAACTTATTTCCCAACAAATAGTGTCTCCAAAGCTTTAGAGCATGGATGACAGCTAATAACTCCAGGTCATGAGTGGCATAATTCTTTTCATGACTCTTCAATTTCCTTGAAGAATATGCTATTGGATGACCTTTCTGCATAAGAACACACCCCAAGGCAAGAATGCTAGCATCAGTTACTACCTCGAACTCCTTACTGAGATCAGGAAGTCTCAGAATAGGTGCTGATACCAAACATTGCTTCAATTGGTCGAAACTATTTTGCTCGGGAGTTGACCATGTAATAGAAGTCTGCTTCTTTAGTAAGTCAGTAAGAGGTGCTGCAATCAAAGCATAGTTTTTGATAAAGATCCTATACCATCCTGTCAAGCCAAGAAAACTACGTATCTCTTTGACAGATACTGGTATTGGCCATTCAAGCACATCTCTGACTTTGGCTGGATCTACTGATATTCCTTCAGATGATACGATGAATCCTAGATATTCAATCTGCCATTTGAAGAATGCACACTTCTTCATTTTTGCATACAACTTATGAGACCTCATTGTCTCCAAAACAATCCGTAGTTGAGGTTCATGATCTTCTTCCCGTTTAGAATAGACTAAAATGTCATCGAAGAAGACAAGCACGAAATCATCAAGATATGGCCTAAAAATATCCTGCATTAACCTATTGAAAGTGGCAGGTGCATTTGTAAGTCCGAATGACATAACTAAGAATTCAAAGTGCCCATATCTTGTATTGAAGGCCGTTTTTGGAATATCCTCATCCTTGATCCTGATTTGATAGTAGCCTGACCTGAGATCAATTTTGGAGAAGATCTTTGCACCTTGAAGGCGGTCAAGAAGCTCATCTATTCTAGGAATAGGGTACTTGTTCTTGACTGTTGATTGATTCAACCCACGGTAATTAATACATAGTCGAAGTGTCCCATCTTTCTTTTTCTGAAATAGGACGGGAGCTCCCCATGGTGAATTGCTAGGCCTGATGTAGCCTTGGTTTAACAGTTGCTTGAGTTGCTCCTTCAACTCAATAGCCTCCGGAATGGACATTCTGTAAGGTCTCTTTGCAATTGGCGCAGCTCCAGGTATTAGCCTTATTTCATGATCAACTTCTCTTGGAGATGGAAGTTCAGTTAATTCCTCAGGGAACACGTCAGCGTATTCTTTTAGCCAAGAGGGTCCCTCATGAGCCTCTTGCTTTTGATCCAACTTGTTGAGTTTGATCAAATAAACGGGTAATCCTTCCCTAACCCCTTTTATGATCCGCGATACCTTGGCTAATTGGATTCTCGGCACTCCTGCCTCACCTTGAGTCGTAACAAACTCTCTGTTAGAGTTTCGAAAGGAAACTTGACCCTTTTCACAGTGGATGTGAGCGTCATTGGGCTTAAGCCAATCCATCCCGAGTAGACACTCATGGATGCCTAAGTTCATGACTCTGAATTTACCTGAGGTTTTCTTCCCTCCCAGATAGAACTCCTCCTTAGCAGTTTGCCTAGCACAAGTTACCTCACGACCGTTTGCCAATTCCACAAGTAGGATAGGTGCTTCTACTGTGGCTATTCCTAATCTCTTAGCACACGCTGGTGAGATAAAGGAATGCGTACTGCCACAATCAATCAAGGTTTTGAAACTTTTACCTTGATAGTCCGACGGCGTTTGAATTACCAAGAACTGGCGATTCGGGCCCTTCCTGTGTAAAGCGGCATGGACTGTTGCTCTTTCGAATTCCGCTTCCATAGTCGGGTCTTCCTCTTCTTCCGCATTACATCTTTGCCTAGTGGTAATGCAGGCAGCTCTTCCTCTACCACGGGTGGCGGCTCCCTGCCCGCGGCCAGCACCTTGACGGTGTCCCTCGCTAAGCTTGGGACATTCCCTTCTGAAGTGACCAAGTTCATTGCAGTGGAAACATCGGATGTTTCGGCCATTACCGTGAGTAGGAACAAAGTTGTTGACGTTATTTGTCCTTGCTTTCTTCCTTTGTCCCTGATTGTGGCCTTGAACTCTCTTAACCTGAGGTCTGAATGCTCGTCTGCTTGGGTTGCTATAAGTCCAGTTCTTAATACTCCTTGGTTTAGCTTGCACTTCCTGAATTATAGGTGCTGCTCGAATGAGTGCATCCTGAAGATCTGATGGTCTCATAGATTCGAGACGGGTATTTACAGGTGGATTTAAGCCTGCGCAAAATTTGGACACCTGCTGTGTCATGTCCATTTGTGGCGCATACTTCAAGAGTGAGACAAACTTAGAGTAGTATGCGTCAAGCGTGAGTCCTAACTGTTTTAGCTCATAGAACTCATTCATTTTCTGAGTACGATATGCGGGTGGCAAATATCTCCCTTGCATGGCTTGCTTTAACTTCTCCCAGGTAACGGACCCCTCTGAAATCCCTTGATCCCTGCACCATTGTTTCCACCATAGTCTGGCTTCACCAGTGAGTTTTAATTTGGCGAGCATGGCCTGATTGGTAGGTGCAGTGCCAGCGGCTTTGAAGTAGTCCTCCATAGATTCAATCCAAATCTCAGCGTCTGACTGGACGAATCTGCCTCTCCCGTCAAACTCGGGTGGCTTAATTTGTTTGAGGAGGAACTTCTTCTCTTGGATCACAGTCGTACTTGCTGTAGGGGGCGAATTTGGAACCTGTACCTAGGGTTGCGCCTGGGTAAAAGTTTTCTTAACATTATTATATAATAATTGACATTAGCTTATCCTTAGTTCAACTATTTCGTAACTCATGAAGTTACTTAACTTTTTTCAACAACTTTGATGCACAATCGGATAGTGATAAAAGAAGTCCTTATTTATATTTATATGGCGTAGCCTCATACAACATCTCGAGTGAAGATAATCCAATCATTACATTTAGTTTGGGGAGAACAACATTGTATTGGATTTGTCTACAGGAACTGTGTAATAGTAGGGTTTTGGGTCATGTATCTTTAGGAATCGATAATTCATCGGAAGTTCGGGATATCCTTTCCGCTGGAAACCATACTTCCCATGGCGGCCCAATATCTTAATTCTATCAGCTGGAATTACACGGGTTACTTCCTCATAAACATATGAGTTTAATTCAACTCTACGACCTCGAATATGCAAAGTTGAATTCACGTGAGCTTCCACAAAAATGAACAGCTTCACGACTTTCAAATCTTCCAACCACTTGATCCTCTTCAGGTTGGTTTGTAGATAAGCGAACCGGTGGGCAGCTATGTAGTAGATTCCTGAAGACCCAGTCCATCTTCGCTCTATATATAGAGGTGATGGGTTATAAATCTGCTCCAAGATGTTCATCATTTCAATTCTTTGCCTATAATGCGGAGAATGCATTGCAGTCATGAACATGATCCGGAACACCAAAAACTTATTCCACGCCTCGTAATTCTGCAAGACAGTATTGAAGATGAGAATATGTTTGGATAGGAACAAATTCTTTACTTCACTTCTAATGAAATCTTATGAAAACAATTCCATTATAAGTCGGCTCTGATACCAACTGTAACGTGTCACTAGAACCCTCTAGTCTAGGACACGTCTTAGCAGTCCATCGGAAAGGTTATCTAGAAAACTCCACCCGGCACTCCCATGGAATGTTGCGGGTTTTGCAATCTAGGACTTCCCGCGTCTGCCACGTAACGGAAGTGTCCTGGGCGTTTCCCACTTAGGATCGATCGGAATTGTTTGGTCATTTACTAACAGCGACTAGCGTCAGACCTGATCGAACTACTTTACGCAGAATGCCCAGTCTGAAGCGGATTCATGCTGCACTTGGTTCAAGGAGAATGGGAAACGAGAGGGATGCAAGGCTCGACCTCTCTGCCAAAAGGCATAGTCCCATTCCGTTCCCCTAAAACAGCCTGAATCGGGTAATCGGTACCTCCAAGTCATCGTTCTCCTTACTTGTTTCGGTGATGACGATCATCCTCTGTCCGTCGAAGACCTTGAGAAAAGTTCCCGGCTAACCGGGACCACCCATCCGTAGGACGGACCCATGGTCCATACTCCGCACTTTCCTCAGTTTGTTTTAGTTATGTAATTACCTACCACATTAGTTTGACATATAACAAACAACTTCCTTGATTAACCCTGTTAAGCACTGGTTTCTTCACGTAATCTTATCACAGGACATAAAGAAAACAATGCCAAACAACTTCTTTGTTATCATTTTATCCTTTTATCTTTGAAATACAAGGAGTTTCCGCCCGTAGGCATATACATAATCCGCCCGAAGGCTATCCAGTAATCCACCAGGGATCACTAATCCAAGTTTCCGCCCGTAGACTAGTATGCGGGCCTCCAGATCCAATCCCGAGTCACGTTAGTCTCTTGTGCAGGACCCGGAAGGCGAGGGATTTACAGCCAGAGCCTCCCCTGGCACCCAAGCGTCCTCCTGCTCCAAGCAGAACTCAACGGAGAGACCTCTCACGGCGGGTTCGGTCCACGTTCCCGGCGCGGTTAACAACCCCCTTGGTTAGGGTTAGGCAGGCAGTCGGGGGTAACTGAAGCTGCCTCTCCCTTCAGACTTCAACCTGAAGTATTTAGATATGTTTTCCTCCTTTAGTTCATTGAGCAAACAATGCAAACAGTGCTTTCTAAACTGTTACAAGCACAATCAAATTCCAATGGTCGTTTGGCTGGCAAACTGTTAAGGAGTGACTCCTTTCCTCCGAATGCAACCCGCATTCGATCCGGAATCAATTGCAACTTGGCAAGATTCCTATCATTCTTGGGTTAGGGTCATACCCTACCAATGCTTAAGGTTCTGTTGTGGCAGGATCCAGCGACCATGTCGCTTTAGTTTATTGTCGGGTCATTCGCAAATACCTAACTTTCCTTTTCCTTGGCAATTATTCCCCAAGAAAAGTGAGTAACAGGATGATTACTCATCCTCTTGTAAATTAACTTGCCAACCTCATTTCGAGAGATGACAAAACTCTCTTGTGGACAAATCTCAAGTCTATACAAAGTTGCAGCTTTTTGCACATGTATTGCATCTAATTCCACGGGATCATTCCATTGCTTAGTGTTTTCCGTTCACGGAATTTACCCCAGCCGAGTAACAGGGTTTTAGGGTATCCTCCAAATCATTCCTAATTAGGTTGACCCATGGTTCTAGAAATATGCAACTCCGTCGGAGTTTCATCATGATCCTTAGGATAAAACCTTAGATCATTTCATACATGAACATCCAATTGCTTCGACATTTTGTGAACGTGTGTAGGATCTTTAGATTCACGGTTTTTGTCTAAAGCTAGGTCGAATTATTATTGCACTAAATCCTAGTTAGCACTTGGAATACCTATCATACCGATGGAGCCATACCCATATGAGTCCCTTGTGGTTTAGGTTACTTAGTCACTTCAATTATACCTATCTTGCGACGAGGATGATCCTTCTAAAGGTAATAAACTAAATCTAACGGAGAGCAATAGATACAATTCCACCAATACGTGTAAACATGCGATTGATTGCCTCTACGTATCACATGGTTCATGATAACTTTATCTTTCCTTGGTAAGGTAAAATGCTTGCCAATCTGTACGCTAACTTTCCTAGGTCCTGCTAGGATTTACCAATTAATCATGCCTACTACTTTGTAGTCTATACTTTCGAATCCTATGCTTTGACGAACCATGCAATCTTTCCTAAATGCGGTTTCTAATGAATGACGTTATCGCATGATGACTATGCAATATGCAACATTCTCCTAGCTACGAAGTAATTAATGAAACTTATACAAAGCTAGTGTTAACTTATTCCATCTTACATGCTATTTGCAAGACCATACGTTCATTTTAGTATTCTATTATTTCTTTCCGGATAATACCTTATGGTGCTAACCTTTTCCTATGAAATCATTACGAGAAGTATGTTGCCTAATGTGCGGCACACACTTATTCCTACCATGTCTAGGACGAAAGAGAATGCATTTATAAATTCCATTTCTTTGCCTAATTTTAGACTCATTACTTTGATAATGCACCAAAAAACTACATGCCACTAGCCTTCTAAGGTGGATAACTCGTTCAAATTCATGATATTTTTCAATCTTGCCTAATGTTCAAGAGATGCTTTATCACATGTATTTCTTTCCAATTTCCGTATGCATTAAAATTAAACGTAAAAATGCAATTTCCTCTATGAGCTAAGCGCGTCTAATCATGCGAGAATAACTCGAAAGAACCTGGACTTGTGGGCTCGGGGAGATGTCCACTTGTACATTCGGAGATGAGCCTTCCGCGGTCGCACCTTGTGATCTTTTCGGGGCCATCGTAGTCGTAAATTCGACTTCCGATTTGCCTTTGTGGTCTACGGAGTGACGGCCCTCGGAATGCGGCCTTCCGACCTCTGCCTTTATCCTTGTATGCGGGAGATTTCCTTTTCGGGATGGTGCTTGCGGCAAAGGCTTTAGGAGTCTTTCAAGAAAACTCGAATCGGCACGGAATTTAATCTCGGACGGCTTGCGGCTTTAAAATCTTCTTGCGAAAGCCTTTTCGATGGGTCTTGCGGGGGTGACTTTATGGCTTCACCGTCCCCTCTTCAAAGTCCCGGGAAGGGTATGAAGAGATCTTCTTGGAAATGGGGTGGGAAGGGGCCTTAAGGAGGCCCCCCCCCTTAGAAGCTTCTAAGAAGCTTCTGAGCTTCCATAGAAGCACGTGGGGGTCGTGATCAGCGTGGTGGGGCGGCCTGAGCGGGCCGGCAATCTGAGCGGCAGCGATGGCGGCTGGCGGATAGGGCTGGGCGACTGCAGCGCGGCGTCGGCGGCGACCTCACCTTCCTCTCCTCCACGGCTCGTCCTCTCCTTCAGCTCCTCTCCCACAGTCCTCCCTCTAGCACACCCCCTTGATGGGGGGTGTTTATATAGGCATGGGGGTGGGGAAGAGGGCCTCCACACACGTGGAGGACTCCCCTCATGCAGTCCCTCACTTGGCCATCCCCCCTCCACACTCCCTCTCCTCCAGCCATGCATCGGCTGGGGGAAGGGATAATAGTAAAAAAATTTGCCTTAATTTATCCTATTGCCCTTCCCAAGCGGTCGTTCCCTTGCGGTTATACGGTCTTCAACCCCGGCTTTTAATTATCGACGTGGAGACCTCGTGAATGGTATGGTTTAAGTTACTAATAACTTGCGAAGTAGGGAATACCTTTGCACAGGGTTTACACCGCGTGCGGACAGTTAATATTTACGGTACTGAGTGTGCGGAAATATTACAATTGATTAGTTGCATGTCTTAAATAAATCTCAAAGCCCCATTCTTTTTGGGCACAATAAACCAACGATTTGAGTACGGGGCTGAAGAAGGTTCAAAGATCTTCTTGCGAATCTTTTCATTTAGCAAATCCATCAGCTTTGACAAGTAAGATTTAGGCACTAGAATAGGCCTCAAGTTCCATGGTACATGTGGCACAGTAAATATGGCCATAGGAGAGACAACATTTGGATCCACACAACCTATTTCACTTGGTTGAAATGCAAATGCCTTCCCATGTCTAGTCAACATCTGCATAAAACAGTTTCTCTCAGCAGGCAAAAGAAACCCTTTTGCACCAACTTTCAATTCTTGTAATGTTTTAGATGTAAACTGATGACCTATATCTTTAGGATCCCCTAAGCTTGGCTGCCTTGACACTTTTTCATACATACCCTCACTCTCTGGTGGAAGTGGCAAAGCAATTGGGTTCACCTTTTTGTCAACTGTCTTATACTTTATCTCCACAAGTGCTTTAGCCCATTGTAATCCTTCCTGCTGAGCAAACAAATGCTATAAAATCATACATATCCAAAGAACATACTGACAACACTCTGTTTTTCAGCCTCATTTTTTGCATGTATAGTTGCTGAAATTTCAACCATAGTGTCATTAATATTCAACCCATAAAAGATGCCTGAAATGCCATCATTTTCAGCTAAGAGCCCCAATGCTGTTAGTTTCTTAATAGCCCATTTCATAGATATGTGTTCAACCCTACACATAGCTTCCATAGGCTTAAACCAACATGAACTATTTGTTGTAAACTGAGAATTACCAATAGTAAATACATGCTTCATTTCATCAAGAGGCGAGTACACCCTCTGAACAACACTACTGTTGCCCCGCATTACAACAATGCTTAGTGAAAATCTAGGTCTTTGAATTCCCTTGCATTTGGAACCAAAGGAGACTCTCGAAGCGTATCACGATTTCTAGGTGATTAACACAAACAATAAAAAATTGGATTGCTTTCCTCCCATCTTTGCTTCTAACTCTTGCATAAGCAGAACCATCATCAAGTAACTTTGTTTCCATACGCACTCCTATAATATAGGGCTATCCCAAAATCACTGCATATGAGGAATTATCTTGCACAAAGAAGTGTTGCTCTTCCTGTACATCACCAATTGTCACTTTTACATGACGACATGTAGCATAGAGCTCCCCTGAAGAATTATTTGCAGCCCTCATATGCCAACCATGATCAGTGTCCACAGGCCATGCACCATTTTCATACAATCCTCGCTCAATGACATTTATCTCAGACCCATGGTCAAGTAAAGCAACACAAGGAGTTTCACGCTTCCCTATTTTCACTATTGTTTCAGTGGTAGCTCTAGCCTAATGATTTCTTGTGTAGTGACTTCGAGGAATAAGTCCTAGAGTCTCTTCTCCATATTGTTGCATTTCCCTTACTCCACCATGCATATTGCTACAAGACAATGCATTTTCAGCCACTTTCTTCTCTTTTGCACATGCTGTCCATTGATTAGTAGCATCTTGCATAGATAATCCAGTACCTACTTCATGCTCATATTCAGCCCAAATACCCAACAAACCAGTTTTCTCTTTAAATTGCAGCAATGCACTAGTGGTATCAGCAAGAAACTCACGCTACCTTTTAAGTATGTTAATGATCGCATCATGAAATTCTCGCTTGGCAATGCCAAGCACCTCTCCCAAGGTAAATTCCACCCAACTATTTAAGATCCATTCTTCAAGAACCTTCTTAAGATCTGTGGCTATCTCAATGTCAAATTTCAACTTATATCTTGGTTGCTTGCCCTTCTTTTTTCCCTCTTGTTTGTTATCTTGTTTTTGCTTGTGACTGACCTCCTCCATAACATGCTCGGGAGGTGGATGATTTGCAGCTTTAGGTTGACCCATACTTATTTTTGTCAGTTTTTTAGATGTCCCTACAATATCTTCATCTCTTTTTTGTTTTTCTTCCACAAGTACATTCGTGTTTTGTACCTTTGCTAAATATGTATACACTGCATATGCATCTACCAGTGATTCCCAACCAGTTATGCCATGAATGTCTTGCCCTGCATGAGACATTTCACTATCAGTGACCTTTCTCTTTTCAGCTTCATGTAAAGCATGTGTCCATATTTCAGCCTTTGGACCAACCATCACTTGGCCATGCATTCTATCCAACTGTAGACCAAAAGTAGAAGCATGTACTGCCACATAAGCATTTGGGACAGCCAAGTCTTCCAACAACTTCTGCATACCTCCCTTTCCAAAATTCAAAGCAAGAGGCAATTCCATTTCTTGTGCATGGATCTTTTCATATTTCCAAAAGATAAGTTGTTGTGCCAAGGCCTCCTAATAGGCAGCACAATCCTTTCTCTCGTGCTGCAAATTGTCACACCACATACATCTTTTTTCAGGCTTAGGGATTGTTGTTCGTCACCTTTCCTCTTGTCCTTTTTTATCCAATTTTTCAACCTTCAATTGAAGATCCTTCATCCCTTTGACAAATTCATCTAAGACATCTTCCTTAACAGAGGGAACAATAGCAGGTACAGCCATAGGGTTAGCCACAGAAGCGGGTGGCTTACTAGATACTTCAACTGTCTTACTCATAACAGTGGGCAAGCTAGAGACGTGCAATCTTTCTCTTCTTCTATGCTTCTTCACAAGCGCAATAACAGCTTCCTTGACATGTCTCTACTCTATTTTCAAACCTATCTCTGTACGTAGTTTGATCCTCCAGCAAATCATCAAGCTTCTCTTGAAGCTCACGATAAGCTACATGTAGAAACAATTCAATTTTTTGACTTGCAAGAGCTTGTTGTTCTGCAAGATCCAACTGCTCAAATCTACTTTCAAATTCTCTTAAGAATTCTGTAGCCACAAGACCCTTATTGGGTTGTATAACCCACTCGTGAAAAGTCTTGGTGTCCTCAATGGCTTGAAGGCTACCCAGTCTACATCCTGCAAGTATAATTCAGTAATCCATGCTTCCAGTTCATGAACAGTAACACATACAAAATACCAACTCCATGCAAATTGAGCCACTTCAAAGAATTCCATATTTTGCGCATAGGTATGTACATATGCAGATATATTCTTGCCATTGATTAACTTCACCTCACGCTCAACTGCTTGCAAAGCATTCATCACAATACGTTTTGTTTGAGATGAAGCTTGCATCACCTGTTGTTGTTGCTGTACCTGCATAAGCATATTCATATTTTGCACCAAATGTTCCAAAACATCACTGGAGATTGTATTCAAAGATTCTCCCATCTTGTCTTTCCTTCTTTTGTGACGACCTTTCACGTCGGGTTCACCAATGTCGGAGGGGTTTTTGTCGAAAGGTCAAATCCACCGGGGATCAGAAGTAGAAGGAAGTAGAGATAGGAGATGGAAGAGAAGATAGAGAATACCCAAGTAGTAAACACGACAAAAACAAATCACAATGAATTGAATCAATATGCATTGAAAGAGCCGAGAATCTTCGCATTACTCAGAAGCAATCTCCAGGCATTAGTTCTCCTCAAGTTCCTTCGTAGAGCAAAAACGTGGATAAAAAAAATCAGCTCTTTCTCTGTTGCGCGGAACCCAAATGTGATGGCTCGGTTGGCTTCAAAAGGGGGTAAAACCCCAGGACACCTAGGTCACCTGGTCACGGATCTCCTAGCTCACTCCTTCTTCTTCTTTCAGTTCAATCTGCAGTTTCAGCCTGTTTACAACGATTGCGACACATGCGATTTTGTCAGCCTATTTATAGCGATCGTGATGCATGCGATTTTGTCAATCTGTCTTTTTTATGAAAAATCTCCTAACTAGCTGAAAAAACAACTAGCTTTTTGCATGCCATCCTAATCTAGCAGTTTTTTCTAACTTTTTCAAATTTTTACAATAAATAATATAAAAAATATACTAAAATTATCCAAAAATCTAGTATTTTTGGACAATCCATGCAACTCACACTAGTACTAATGGCTCAGATCACATTGACTCTCTAGATCAGTAAAGAAGTCGGATGATGATGCATTCCATACTTTTTCACACTGTGTCCTCATTACATCACGACACCGGGCCATTTTATCCTAGATCCTCTTTTTCTAATTCCTTCATATTTGCATTATGCCTTCACCCATGCCCATCCATATCTATAAATTACACAAGAGGGAGCTTGGAACTCTATTTCAAAAATTTACGGTGCACCTTTGCATTTAAAATGTGCATTTCCTCTTTTTCCCTTGCCTTCAACTTTTAAGATTGTCCTTGCACTTTTGGCCTTTTTTCATTCTATTTTTTTAGTTAGTCCATCTTTTTCCAGTTTGTCATGTGTCTTTTTAATTTTGGTTTTTCTTTCCTTGCTATAGGATTAATAGTGCGCAAGACTCATTTGTTAGTATAGGTGATGGATTAAACTTTGAGTGAACCTAATGTGTTGTCTCGCACTTGAGGACCCAAACTATGCATAAGTCATGGTGCACATATTATGTGAGTACTCATGAATATTTAGGTATTACTTAGTTAGAAGATAGTAGATTTGATTTTTCATAGCTATGTTGTTGATGATGAAGAGATGTGAAAAAGTATTATGGATAGATGAAGTCTTTCTTGAAGGAGATTATAAAGATGTCATTTATAGCTAAATAAGATGCCTTATAGTTGAATGTCCAGAGGATGAGTATCTCTAGTAGTTGTAGCTACTTCAAGGGAATGGCCTCCTCTTCTAGTGCTTTTCCACCTTGCTATGTCAGGGGTATTGATATGGTATAACGAAGGTAATGTACAAGTGATCCACGATGACATGTCATACTTCCTAGGTACATCTTACCCTTGATGTGCTTGAGTGTGTGTGGGGGAATGAAAAAAAGGACTAGGGGACTAGGGACAGAGCCACTGTAGTAACATGCATACAAATGTTTTTAGTTATCTTTTATTTTATCTCTCTTTCTTTTTCTGAATACCGTACAATAATGCCAAATAATAGGGCTTTCAGCCTTGCAAAATAGAAGGCTAAAAATGATTACTTCTTGAGAAGAATGATTTTTTCATTCCTTAAGCCTCAATTTGAAGATGTGAAGGACATGTTGTTGATAAAGAGTGGGAGGCTTAAGAGACAGTTAGAACTCTTAAATAGTTGTTGCTCTTCATACTGGTATGGTAGACAACTTGAGATAGGGGATGAGATTTACTCAACAAAATCAACTCCTTAATACTAGCTTTCTTCTTGTGTTCCCTTAGAGTTTGTTGAGAATCCTGCATATCCATGGCTTTAGTCTTTCTTCTGTCACTTAGCTCTTCCATAGCTTATTGATGCCACCTACTTGCCTGCATTCACTTGATAAAACTTTAGATCATATGCTCTCAAGATCAACAGGGACTTAAAATTTTAAATTTTTTTTGTTTAGTGTCACTTATCACTTTGTGTTGTTAGCCATTGGTTTCTTCCAGTTGCTCCCTCCTTAGATGAAAAATGGTGCACTAATTTCAAGCATCACAGGGGTACTAATAGTGTAGTATGCATGGATTTTTTTATGGTTTTGGTTTTTTTACATTTGTTTTTTTAAAATAAAAACTTTTATGTATAAATTATAATGTACAAGATTTTATGATATATACTCTGCGAAGCCATCGGTTGTACTATAATGCAACATATTTGTCAATAAGTTATGGTGATTTTTCCATTGGGGTTAGATATGTAGCAATGTCAAGTATGATATCTCCTTGATTTAATCTACTCGCAACATGGAGCTCTTCTTCTCTAAGGATTTTATCACAGGAAGGTCTAAGAGACTTCTTGTTAGAATAACTCTCGTATAATGGCAAATACTCGAGCTACATACATTGGGTCAATTTGGGATCTCCACATAGCACATCATTTCATTGAAATGGTCATGAGCTAACTTCTGATTTCACCTATTGCGGATCTCATAGTGTACAAAACTTGCATGAATGGTTTCATGCCTTCTCTTTTAGTGCTAGTATTTTTTTAATGGCTAGTGAGCATAATCAATTGCCAAAAGTTCAAATCAAACAACATTCCTTAGCTTCCTCTTCTGGAATGAGTTGTAGAAGGTTATTGAGTTGATGACTATATTTCTCGTTGAGATATTCTTACTCTTTTCAAGATAGTGGCTATATTAAGTAATCCTAAAAATCTTAAGGGAGGATTCCAACATCATAGTAGGTATAAACACAAGCAAGGAATATGATTTTATATCACAATTCTTGAAGGCAAATAGTCACTAGTTGACTTTCATTGTGGGTAGTTTTTGTTGGCAATGTTCTTTAACTTTCTTATTTGCAATTTCAGTTTCAATTGAGCTAGATGTTTGGTTGGTTTGAGCTTGACTTGAGAGTTGTTGACTCTCTTGGGCTCATTAAGTGCTTGTATTACTCTTTCTTGAGGTGGTAGACATATTTTTCTTGGCAAAGTTGGTGCCTTTAGCAACCATTGGAAAGTGTGATTGTTGTGGTTTCACTTCTTGATGGGAAGTACTAAGGAATGAATCAGTGGATTTGGAGGTTGTAGCAATTGAGGGAAATAAGAATCTTGGATGCTAGCTTTATTTGGAAGGATTTTTAGGATTAAAGATCACTTGTGTGCTCTTGTGGATGCATCTGTAAAGGCAATGAGTGTCCAGTTTAGACCTTTTGTTAAGGGTTCCTTTAGGATGTATGGATTCTTCACTTAGATCAGTAGGATGATTGCTCTAGTCTATTCTAGTCAAGTAAGATAAGGACATTAAAAAATCACTCTATTTATCATCCGTCAATGATGAATGAGTGAATGGAACTAGGGAAAAATTAGAAGCTAGACCAAGATTTTGCCACACAGCCAGAGAATAAACTACTTGGGTTTGACTGAAGCTACATATAGCCATCTAGGATTGTTGGGCCTTGGGTAAGGAAAATTCCTATTCACTAATAGCAAGCACCATTCTTCCTACTTGTAGCTTTCTAGGTATGTGTAGGTCTTCTTAAGAGATAGTCAAAGATTACTATCCACTACCGTTTTTACTGATCACATTCTAGATAAGCTATAGCAAGTAGGGAAATCTATTCATTTATGGACTGCATTGTTGATTATAACCAAATGACTATTGTGGACAAAGATAACTTAAAAACAACATTTAGCACATTTACATATCATGTTATGTCAGTTGGATTATGCAATATGCTAGCTTCTTGGCAATGTATGACTGATAAAACTTTCAGTGATATTTTCCTAGAAGAGTTGAAAGTCTTTATTGATGACCTTGGGGTAGCCATGATAAGGGAGAGAAATATAATTATTTTAAATAAATATTTCAAAATTTTCATGAAATTCCACATTGCTCTCAATCCAAGGAAATGTATCTTTGGAGTGCTCTATGGATTGTTGTTGGGCTATGTGGTTATCTTAGCTTGTGTTGCGACCAATCCTAAAAAGATAAAGGTTATCATCGCTATGAGTCCACCATGTACTCCTAAAGAAGTACATAACTTTCTTTCATTAGTTCAATATTATCAATGATTTATTAATGCACCAGCTGAGGGGACATTGCCATTGAAAAATCTATTATCTTTTCACTATCTATTTGTTTGGAGTGATCCATATCAAGTATCATTTGAGAATGTGAGGTAGGAATTGGCAAAAGGATGAGTCCTAAAAAAACCTAAAAGAGCTGAGATATTTATATAGTTTTAGTGGATATGATAAATAGTATCAGCTACAACTTAGCTTAGATTCGAGAGGAGAAGTGGTACCATTCAATTGCATTTGCCAGTCTCGCAAATTGGGGGCATCTGAGATTAATTATATCTATATGGAGAAACTGTACCTTGGGATGGTCTTTGCAACGAAGAAAGTTAGACACTACATCCTGTATTATGAAAATGTAGTATTTTATACAAAGGTAGAGGATCTAAGTTTATTGTTGAATAAGTTGCAGCTACTTGACTACCTAGCAAAGTGGCTTATCACTTTGTAGGAGTTTGACTATGAAATTAGGAGTAAGTTTCCAAAGTTACATGGCATTGTTGAATGTATTGTGGATTTTGAGCAGCCGAAGAAAGTCTTGGCTAAAGGTAGTGACCTTGAAGGTCTACTCAAAATTGATCATCTTCCATTTCATCTTAGTATGCTACCATAGCACACTATCTATCCATCAGAGGAGAGTTTGGAGCCACTTTGTTGAAGGCTGAAAAGAGGAAAGTTATGTACAAAGCCTTGAAATTTTTCTTGATTGCTAGAATAATATATTGTCAAGGGGTCGATAATGTTGATCATCAATGTGTCATGCTTGATGAGGTTTTGTCTATCTTGAAAGCGTGGCATGACTCTGCTTACAGAGGACACTTTGCTAGACAATTGAATAAATAGAAAGTCTTGAGAGCTGGATATTAGTGGCCATCCATTTTCTAGAATGCATTTGCATATGTCAAAAGATGCAATACATGACAATAGAGAGAATAGGAAGTATCTACTAACTCCTATCATGGGTATACTACCATTTGAAAAGTGGGGTATTGATTTCATTGGACTTACACATCCTTCATCAACTACATGAAAACATTATATTATTGTGGCCAAATTGTTGATCATTTTGGTCCATGTAAGAAGCTTGTGTCAAACCATGGAGCACATTTTTTGAATAAAGTGATTGAGGCTTTGATGGAAGATCTAAACATATTGAGACTATGCCTTGCAACCCCCAAGATAATGGAAAAATAGAGAGTAATAATAGGTAGCTTGTGGGCATTTTATCCAATACTGTATTTGAGGGTAAGTGTGATTGGGATAATAAGTTGTATGTGGTTGTTGGGGCTTATAATACGATATTCAAAAGAGCTGCATACCATATCCCTTTTAAATTAGTATATGGAAAAGAGTGTTTTTTTAATCTTTGGAGATTGAGTTGCCTATAGTAAGGTTTGCTCTAAACCATTCTTTTGGTGAAGAGGAGGTATTGTGAGAAAGGCTCATTTTCCTTGCACTTCTTGACAAGATTAGATTACAAGCCTTGGTACATTAAAAAGTAAGGAAGAAGAGAATGAAAGAGCTTCACGATCTTTGGGCTAAGAAGTATAAATTTATTAAGGGTCAATTGGTCTTTTATTATGATGCCTATCATGATCTTTTCCCAAGCAAGTTAAAACCCAAGTGGGATGGCCCTTATAAGACTATCAATATAGAAAAGAATAGCTCTATAGTTCTTTTAGTGGATTTGCAAAGGGTAGAGTCCAAAACTAAAGTAAAAGTCAATAAATTGAAGCCTTATTATGTATAGTGGCTAATGTTGGAGACTTGATGCCTTTACAGGTCCTTGAAAATCCAACTTAAACTTATAGAGGATACCAAGAATATTTGATGGGGAAAGTCATTCCTTATCTTGAGCATCCTTATTTAGAGCAATGTTACCACCAAGGGCAAAGTGATACAGTGGAGTAAGGGTTATCACATCACTAAGTGGCAAGACAAAACTTTTATGTGGGATGTTAAGGTCTATTGCTACCAATATCATAGGGTTCTTACTAGCATCCATATTGAGTTTAGTGAGGAAGGAGGGATTGTGAATGTCTTACAACCCCTCTCTAGATTAGACTTTGATTATGATAAGTAGGAATAGATTGATTGCCATGGCCAGTTACATAAATGAAGTTGTGGTTTACAGATTATATTTTTATGTAGCTTCTTGAAGATCTACTAAGCATGCAAGTGTAAGGGTTATTATAAAATACCCCCTCATTGATAAGTTTTAAAAATGAGAGTGTATTTAGTCAATACTTTTACAAATAAGATAGTGAAATACAAGGCCTTGCATAGAGACTAAATCTAGTCAAATGTAGTAGTATTCACCAGTTATTGGTAAAAGATGACTTGTAGTTAGTGATAAACTAATTGAATGGGATCTATAGTGTCAAGGATCCCATTCTAAGGATGTACCATCGTAAAATTTGGACACCCTTGAGATCTT
This sequence comes from Lygodium microphyllum, assembly GCF_053477565.2. Lineage (NCBI taxonomy): Eukaryota > Viridiplantae > Streptophyta > Polypodiopsida > Schizaeales > Lygodiaceae > Lygodium > Lygodium microphyllum. The sequence continues at coordinate 38,078,416 of NC_141150.1, forward strand.
TGAGGTAGTGACTTACTAGCAGAGCTAATTTCTTGATAATGAAATCCCTTTGTGTAATGAGCGGGGATTACGGGAACATGGCATGGGAACATACCAGTCACACTAATGGTATATAAGGTATAAGAGGGTATTTTGATGCATCACAAAAATTATCAAGAAACTCTCTTTTCACCTTCTCAAGCTTCCATGGCTTCTTCTTCCTCTTCTTCTTCTTCTTCCCTTTCCTCTCTTTCTCTCTCTTCTTCCTGTATTTCTCCATCCTCTCCCTCTTCTCCTGCAGTCATTCTCTCTCTCCTCCCCCTTAGTTAGGAAAGTTAGGTCTCTTTCATTACAAGTGGTATCACAGCTTTGTCCTTGATCCTTCTCTTTTCCCATAGATTTAGGGCTCTCACAGTTTTCCCACAGTTAGAAAACCCCAGTTACATCTCTCTCATAGGTATACAGGAGTACTCAGGTAGGCTATCAGCCCTCTTGAAAACTATGGTAGCCTTTCTTGGAGCTTTCCCAAGAACCATGGACACATCTGAAGGCGGATAGACAAATTTGACAGGTCGTCACTAATTTTCATGTAAGTTTCTTGAGGGTTTTGGGAAAAAAGAAGTGTAGCACAACTAGAGAAGACCAAAAGCTCAATTACTTTTCAAGAAGAGGACCTTCTCTCTCCTCCTTCCTTCAAGCTGCCATGGAACCTTCAGCCTAAGAACCTCAGAGATCTTGCTCCCTCCTCTTCCTTAGTAGGAATGGTTTGTCCTAGTGCTTCCCCTTCATCTTTCTTAGAACCTAGAGCAACATTGAGCCTTGCTCAGCACTTAGAGCAGCATTGAGCCTTGCTCAGCACCTAGAGCAGCATTGAGCCTTGTTTACCTTGTCTGGAGGCTCCAAGGAGCAGCCTAAAAAACATGGTGCATTTTGTGCTGGTCTTCCTGGCCTACTCCCTTTGCTCGAGCTGAGTCCCAGCCCTCCCTTGCTTCACTTCTCAGCTTTGGCACACCCTTGGGCAAGTTTGGGCACTGGTATTGACCCCCCCATCAGTTCTTGGTAGCACCTCAAACCCTGCTGTGGGCAGTAGCCATGGCAGCCATGGAACCTTTAGCCCAGCTCATAATACACTAAATCCCCTTCAATTTACTCTTTGCGAGAGCCTTGAGAGTAGCCACAAGCTTCAACAAGTGAAGATATACAACATTGAAGACCCCCCCATACAACCATGGGCAGCAAGAAGATGGGCAACCACAAAGCTCTTGAAGGAGGTAGCCAATAACTCTTCCCCAGGCTTGAACAAGGTATGTCAATCAGTTCTTCCTCTCTCTTTTATATCCAATTGTTGAGCTAAGCCACTTGATGAGAGAGATGGAAGAAATGCTTGGGTTGAGATTGCCAATGGGATTCCCACCCTCAGCCCACACCCTAGGAATGCATGCATAGCTTGATAATCTTCAATTTCTTTCCCATTGATCAAGATTTTACTCTAATCCTTAACCGTGCTCTTGTTTGACTCCTATTGATAAAAAAATTTGTAATAAGGGTAAGTCATGCAATCAGTGAGTATGCACTGAATTGCAGAGGTAACCCCTTCCCCATCCCATTCCCTTATTGATCATGCATATCATGAAAGGCCCAATCCTCAATTTGTAAATGCATATCATGCTAGTTGCTTAATAATAAATTCCTGCCATGTATATTCCGGGTGAGGAAAATCCCGATGCTAGGCAAGGCGCCAAGACAAAAGAGGGGTGAACCCCCCTTGCCATCAAAGACCCTGAAGGGGTGCACGACCCGGCCGCCCGGGGGGAACTTTGCCCACCTCCTGGTGATCGAGATCCCAAAGATTATTGCAGGTGCAGGTACATTTGATGGAATATCCTGAGCACTTATCATCTAAGTCTACATCCCTCTACATGCATTGGTAATGTCATGTATCACTTGGAAATGTATGGTGGATGCATGCAAGAAGGGCAAGGTATGCAGCCATGGAAATGGTCTCAGCAATAGAACTACAGATACAAAGGTTGTATGGCTCTATGTGGCATTTAGAACCACCCTTGAGGCCCTGGATATCTTGGAATAAGATCCTCACCATTGGGATAAGGTATGCTCCTTGAGGGAGTCTTTGCAGGATATTGCAGACAGTCAAGTCCCACATAGTCAATCCACAAACATTGATTATAGCAAAGCCTTATTGTGTCATTCAGCACGTTCTCTATAGCTTGATTTGAAGAGGCATCCTCCCCTTCGATGTAAACTAAAAATCTCCCCATTCTGCCCTATAGTTTGGGAGATAAGCTCAATTTTGTGCTTAGAGGTACTGTGGGATAGGTAGTAGTCCTACACAGTCAGCCCACAAAAAGTTATTATAAAAAAGAAATAATTATCTATTGTCAAAGATATTTTTACATACCTCATAGAGGGGATCAAGGACTTGAATTTGAATCAAAAATTTTGGCGATCGGAGCTTTCTAGCTCAGGATATTGTCATTTCTGTAACAAGGGGTCTAGTGGACTGCACTTGGGATGGCAGGCCACAAGGGTAAAGCAAAGGCCCAGGAGGACTTCCAGAATGACACAAGGGACTCCCATGCCTCAATGAATGATCCTAGCTCAGCCCAAGAGGATCGTGAAGACATGTTTGAAGAGGGTGCCCCCGAGATGGACGGCTTATTTATGCTCAACCAAACCCTATGCCAACATGAGACCTATCATGTTAAATGACATCGAGAGATGGAACAACACCATAGGGAGATGGAAACCTTCCAAGATCACCATCATTCCAAGATGATGGCCAATATGGAACTACTCATAGAGCGCATGGGGACCCTCATCCCCACCATTGTACCCCCTCGAATCGACCCAAGGAGTATGTCCCTCCCTGTGAGGCTAACCGCCCTCCCCCCTTGGAGACCGGGAATAGCCCACAAGGTCTTGGTGGTACCCATGGCATTCCCCATAGCACTTATGAGACGGGTGAGCCTTCCACCTGACATGATGAACCCCTCCTTCCCTCCCCCATTATGAATCCTTCAAGTCCATCCTTGGCACCACAACTCCCAGTAATGGAAGCTATATGCACACCCATGGGAATGGCTCCAATGCAAATCTTGGGCAGCATGGAATGCAAGGAGTACATGGGCAGCATGCACATGGAAATGGGCAGCATGCATATGGAAATGGGTAGCATGCATATGGCAATGGGCACCATGCACATGGCAATGGGCAGCATGCACATGGCAGTTTTGGGTGCATGGACATTTTGGACAGCAAGGTCCTAATGTGTAATTTGGTTCTCATGTAATGCATGGACAGCATAACCCCCATGGTAATTTCGGATAGCCAGGGATTGGATAGCAAGGCATGTATGGGCAGCATGTAGCACATGGCATTCATGGACAGCAAGGCCCAAATGAGCTGCATGACAAGATTGTGTTTACTAAATTTAATGGGCAATCCTCATCCCCAGCTGGATCACCTGATTGACTTGGATCCCCATTCCAAGCCCATCAATAAACCCCCCTATCGGCTCTCTAAATTGAGAGAGAGGAAGTAGCTAAGCAAGTCAAGAAACTCACTGAAATAGGATTCATAGAGCCTAGCTCTTTCCCTTATGCCTCCCCGATTCTATTGGTTAAGAAAAAGGACGGATCCTTCCGGTTGTGCACTGACTACCGTGATCTCAATAAGATCACCGTAAAAAATAGACACTCCATCCATTGAATTGATGAATGGCTTGATGAACTCAAGGGAGCATGCTACTTCACCAAATCAGAATGAGGGTGGGTGATGAAGTCAAAACAGCTTTTCGGACTGACCATGGCTTGTACCATTTCCTTGTCATGCCATTTGGGCTCACTAATGCACCCGCCACGTTTCAGAGCTTAATGAACAAATATTGCAGCCATGGCTTTTCCAGTTTGTGTTGGTATTCTTTGATGATATACTCATTTACAGCAAGTCACTGCATGAGCATTTGAAGCATGTCAGACAAATTTTTTGATGTACTAAGAGAGCATCAGTTATTTGCCAAGAAAGCAACTGTGTCTTCATGCAAACAGAGGTTGACTACTTGGGACACATTGTTAGTGAAAAAGGCATCCAAGCTGATCCTAAGAAAGTGCATTGTGTTCGGCATTGGCCCACCCCCACTAGCACTATCTCCTTGCATGGTTTTCTTTGCCTCTCTTTTTTTTATCTGAGATTTATTCGCCATTATGCCACAATTGCAACCCCATTAATAGACAGGCTGAAAAAAGAGGCTTTCCTATGCGATGATTTGGCTGATCGCAGCTTTCAACATAGCTGAAAGACTTTCTCACTTCAGCCCCCATCCTTGTATGCCCCGACTTTTCAAAGGATTTTACCATCTAGTGTGATGTTAGTGGACGGGGTATTGGTGTAGTCTTACTGCAAGTACAAGGGGTAATAGCATTTGAGAGCCAAATATTGGACGATAAAGAGAGAGAGTTGCATGTCTATGATCAAGAGATGTTGGCAGTCATTCATGATATTAAAAAGTGGCATCACTACTTGTATGGCAGTAGGTTTAAGGTGAAAAGTGACCACCGTGTGCTCAAATACTTCTTGACTCAACCCAACCTCACTCCCAAACAACGTAGATGGGTGGCTACCCTAAAAACTATGACTTTGAGATTACCCACACCCATGGCATGAACAATGTAGTTGTTGATGCACTCTCTCACATGTGGGCATGGAAGGTTTCATCCATCAACGAACTCCACCATGATTGGATTGAAGAGCTCCAAGAGGCATACTTGCTTGATGTTGAATTCAGCCATCTTTTCCAGAAATTATAGCAAGGTGTCATTGATGACAACTCTCAATATCAGCTCCACAATATCTTCATTTGGATCCATGGCTGTATTGTGATTCCCCATGCCTCTCCTTACACCCAAAGGATCCTTGAAGAGATGCATTCTTCACCGATTGCTAGCCACTTAGGGGTCTTCAAAACATATGACCGAGTTTCAAAAACATTCCATTGGAAAGGCCTATGGCGGGATGTTAAAGACTTTGTGTCTAGATGTGTACCTATCCCCGAAGGAGAATGGACCCAGATTACCATGGATTTCACGAGTGGTTTACCTACAACCAAGAAGGGTTGGGATAGCATCTATGTGGTAGTTGACTTACTCACTAAAGCAGCACATTTCATCCCCACAAAATCTCAATTTACAGCATCTCAAGTTGCCACTCAGTTTATGGAGCATGTTTTTAAGTTGCATGGCTTACCCCACGTCATAGTACATGACCAAGACACCAAATTTATGAGTCAGTTTTGGCAGACAGTTTTCAGCTCCATGGGGACCAATTTGGCTCCATCTACAGCCTATCATCCCCAAATGGATGGGCAGATTGAGGAGTCAATAAGTGGCTTGAAGCTTATTTGCGACATTTTTATCATGATGTGCAGAATTCTTGGGATGTATGGCTGCACTTGGCTAAATTTTCTTACAAAAACTCCACTCATTCGAGCATTAGAGTCTCTCCCTTCGAAGCATTGTATGGTAATCGGGTACCCCTTCCTACCGTGATCTTCAATGAAAAGCTCAACCCCCTTGGAAAATAAGAGTTGGACCGCATGCAAGCTATACTTCAACAATGCAAGGTAAACCTCAAAAGGGCTCAAGAGCAGATGAAGCTCCATGCTAATGCAAAAAGAAGACCCCTTGACTTTCAAGAGGGTAAATTGATACTCCTCAAGGTCCCCAAGTCCCGCTATGCTACATTAAAGGATGGTTCTTGGCACAACATTACTATGGGCCCTATACAATCATTAAGAAGGTTAGGGACTTGGCTTACCATCTCTAAATCCCTCCCACTACTAAGATCCATAATGTCTTCCACGTGAGCCAATTGAAACCTTTCATTGGCACTCCCAAAGATCATGTAGAGGAGCTACCCCCCATAGATGAGGAGGGCCTTATCCAGTATATTCCTAAAGCGGTCATTGGGCAGCATGAAAAGCAGCTCCGCACCCATTCCATCAGTGAATACCTGATTAAATGGGAAGGCATACCAACAGAGGAAGATTCTTGGCACATAGCATCTATCTTCGATGAATTTCCACACCTCAAGCAGGCCGTATTGGCTAGAGCTTAACCATGACACCTGTTTTGGGTTGCAGTCTGCGTTTGGATAGCCACCTGTTTTGCACCAGTTTTGGTCTTGATCTATTTTCAGCCCTATCCCCCATACATGGGCTGAAAGTACACCTTGACTACTCTGTGCTAACACCTCACTTGCCCCAATTGGAGTTTCCTAGAGGAAGTTATGGCTATTTTTCTCCAGCCATACCATCTCGGACAGCACACTAGTAACTCGTGGAAAGCCCTCTATTTTGCAACAGTTTTGGTCCTAACCTAATTGCAACCCTGCCCCACCCACATGGGCTGAAAGTACATCTCATGGGCTCTATAATGACACCTCAATTGTCCCATTCGGTGTTTCTCACACAAAGTTATGGCTGATTTCCTACAGCAAACCCTTACAGGACAAGACAACATCCCTTGTTTTTTAGGACAATAACTTTATGAGATGGGATGGTTTCTAATGAGCGGGGATTACGGGAACATGGCATGGGAACATACCAGTCACATTGACGGTATATAAGGTGTAAGAGGGTATTTTTAGGCATCACAGAAATTATCAAGAAACTCTCTTTTCACCTTCTCAAGCTTCCATGGCTTCTTCTTCCTCTTCTTCTTCTTCTTCCCTTTTCTCTCTTTCTCTCTCTTCTTCTTATCTTTCTCTCTCCTCTCCCTCTTCTCCTACAGTCCTTCTCTCTCTCTCCTTCCCCTTAGTTAGGATAGTTAGGTCTCTTTCATTACACTTTGCAAACTTCTAGGCTAATTATGCATTTGTTGAATATGTCTTTCTCAATTGTGGACTTGAGGGGCTTTTACAATTTTCCCCTTATGTTAGCCCAAGACTATTGTGGGGACTACTTTGCTAACATGTCCTATTTTTGCGGATGATAGTTATTATGGCTTATGAGCTAGGTAGTGATTGACAATCTTCCTATTCTATCATGGATGCATCATATCGTTCAATGGCATATTTGTTTGACTCCCCTTGCTATTTATATAGGGTACTACAACATATAGACCCAATAGTGATGCTTAAAGCGATGGAATTACTCATGGAAAAAATCACCCCCATCATCGCTATTCACGTCGCTATTAGCAACACGATCAATTCATCGCTATTAGTGTCGCTAATTAGGTTAGCGATGCTTATAGTGACAGTTGCATAGTAAATTTTCGACACAAATAGCGACGGTTACAGAGGGGAAAAATTTTAGGTGGCAGGGCATGCAGCCCTGCCACCCTTGTAGCTATATGCACTAAACATTCTTGCATAATTCATTTACCAATGTCACCTACAACTAATGTCTAAAATTTGTGTATCAGATTTTCTTACAAAAAACTGAATCCTTTGATTGCAAAAGCTTGATATAATCAATTTGAAAAGGTATTTCGCAAGGATTTTTTTCATCGCTTGCTTAGGCCTGAGAAGAAAAAGAGCTTGTGATTGCAAAAGTTAGATATAATCAATTCAAAAAAGTATTACTCAATGAGCTTTTTTATCACTTGTTAGGCCCAAGAAGAAGAGCTTCACTTCAAGCTTTCATTACAGTCACGTCCTTGAGGTATGAATAAGTCCCATTGATCTTCTACTCACTCCGGCTTATTCCAAACTTGTTCAAGTTTTTTTGGGAGAGCATTTGGACATCTACAAGAGTTATACCATGGTGTTGGAGCCATAAACACTTATATAGGGAGTGGTAGTGTCTCTAAGCTCTACTTATTCCTTCTTGTTTTTACCTACGTCTAAGTCATCTTCTATCTCTTCTTTCTTGTCTTCACCCTCAATCTCAATGGATGGAGGTGTCTTAAGATCAAAAGTATCAAGCTCATCCTCCCCCAAAAGTTTTCCTCCTAAATATAATAATGTATCAAAAACTCTAATCAACATGCCAAAACCTGAACTTGTTGATATCCAAGCATCACTATTAGAGTAGGAAAAGAAGCTAAAAACTAAGGAAGAACCAAGCACCTCTAGAAATGAACATGCATTATATGTTGGCAACAGGTACAAAGGCAAGAGGGATCAGCTCTTCTGTGACTTCTGCAAAAGGACCGGACAATGCTCATTTATATATGAGTTGAGAATGAAGTGCAAAGTTGAAATTTATGCCATCAATCATATAAGCAATATCACACATAAAGAGATGGATGCATTGAAAAATATAGTGCCTATTCTATTAAGAAGTGCCCGTGCATTATGCAAGATGCAAACACAATTTACTGATTAATTTAGATCCCTTTCTCTTTACCAAGTGATTTGGTAAAGATATTGGCTACCTGGTCTTCTATCTTCACATGAAGTAGATCAATATGTCCTGCAAGTACCATTTCTTTGATGAAATTGTAATGAATCTCAATGTGTTTAGATCTAGCATGATAGAGGGGTTGCTAGCTAGCATCCATATACACCTCAGGTTGTGTACATAGCCCTCACACTACTCCATGTATACCTCTTCAAGCTAGTCACAATTTAGGAATGCATTTTTTACATCAAGTTTTTTAAATTTTCAGACCTTAGAAGCCACTAATGCAATGACTATTCTCACCATTTCCATCTTGGAAACCGAGCTGAAAGTCTCCTCATAATCTAGGCCGTATTGTTGTGCATATCCCTTTGCAACGAGCTGGGATTTATACCTCTCCAACAAACCATTTGACTTGAATTTATCTTTATAAACCCATTTTCTTAAAGACATCGAGTACCTCATCCTTGTACTTCTGAATGTACAACCATGTGTATCAGTTGAAATCATCTATCCTACTAACAATAGATTCTTGCAAATTTTGTTCTGCCATCTATCCAATCGACAATAGATTCTTGGTAATAGAAGGTACATGTAGTATATCATGTAGGCTCTTCTTTCTATCATCATAGCTATAGTAGTCTACATTCCTACTAGTGGGCCGTCCCACACTTGTGCCCAAAATCTTTCCATCCCTTTCAGCTCCAAGTCTTGCATGACTTCCCGAACAACATCCTTATGAAAAGATCTTTTCGGGATGAGAAGCTCATATCCGCACTACATTCTCCTTATCTCCTGAAGGGCAATAGTGCCTAGTTTCCATCTCCTCTTCTTCTCTAGTGGTCATTGTGCTTTATGGGGAGGACCTATTGTTGCTGCACTAGAGGAGGCTCCACCTTGTGCTCCAGGTGGCTGGCTTTGGCATGAGGCCTTCCCATGGCCAAGAAACAAGGACATGCTTGCTTGGTGGCTGTCATGCAAGCTTGAGGAGGGCAAGATGGAGAAGAGACAGAGGTTGGGGGTTCCCTCCTTCTCCTTTGTAGTTGTCCCCTCTCTTTTAGTGGATGCGATGGCAATGGTAGTGGCAGTGGGCGGCAGCTTCTCTCTCTCTCTCTCTCTCTCTCAATCTCCCTTGCGCATGTTGATCTCTCACTTCTTCTCTTTATGCACCCTTCGTCAACAAATAGAAAGAGAGAAGTAAAGAAAAGAGGAAAACAAAGAGAGAAGAGATAATACACTTACCTCAAAGCTTGAAGAAGAATCCTTTCGCGCTTCTCTCCTTCTTCTTCTTCTCCTTTACGGGTTCCCTCCTTCTTTGCAGTTGTCCCCTCTCTTTTTGTGGTGGATTGGCAGTGGGGCTGTGACCTCCCTCCCTCCCTCTCTCTCTCTCTCTCTCTCTCTCTCTCTCCCTTTGCGCACGTTGATCTCTCCCACTTCTTCTCTCTATACACTCTTTATCAACAAAAAGAAAGAGAAAAGTAAAGAAAAGGCAAAAACAAAGAGAGAAGAGATAATGCACTTACCTCAAAGCTTGAAGAAGAATCCTTTTGTGCTTCTCTCCTTCTTCTTCTTCTCCTTTACGAGTTCCCTCCTTCTTCTTTGCAGTCTTCCCCTCTCTTTTTGTGGTGGATTGATGGTGGCAATGACCTCTCTCTCTCTCTCTCTCAATCTCCCTTGCGCAGGTTGATCTCTCTCACTTCTTCTCTCTATACACTCTTCATCAACAAAAAGAAAGAGAGAAGTAAAGAAAAGAGAAAAACAAAGAGAGAAGAGATAATGCACTTACCTCAAAGCTTGAAAAAGAATCCTTTTGTGCTTCTCTCCTTCTTCTTCTTCTCCTTCATGAGTTCCCTCCTTCTTCTTTGCAGTTGTCCCCTCTCTTTTTGTGGTGGATTGACGGTGGCAGCGACCTCTCTCTCTCTCTCTCTCTCTCAATCTCCTTGCGCACATTGATCTTTCTCACTTCTTCTCTCTATACACTCTTCATCAACAAAAAGAAAGAGAGAAGTAGAGAAAAGAGAAAAATCAAGAGAGAAGAGATAATGCACATACCTCAAAGCTTGAAGAAGCATCCCTTCGTACTTCTCTCATTTTTTTTCTCCTTTGGGAGTTCCTTCCTTCTTCTTTACACTTGTTTTCTCCCTCTTCGTGGATGGAGGCAGTGACAGTGGCCTCTCTCTCTCTCTCTTGCTTGTTTACAAACCTGTAAAATGCCATGCTTGGGTTTTGAAAAATTTTTATGAAGCCCCTCTCTCTCCCGTTTTCTCTTTTTCTCCATCTCTCTTTTCCTGCCCCTCCCTTCTTCTCTCTATTTCTCTCCCTCCTTCCCTCCCCACTCTCACTCAACTCATCTCATTGCAAACACAATCAAAGATAGAAAATAAAAAGCTTAAGAAACAAAGATATTGAAAGAAATGTCACCCCACCTCTCTTTATCTCTCTCTCCCCTCTCCCTTTACTTTTCTTTCTTAACCTTCTCTCTCATTCTCTCATTGTTTTCCTATTTCTCTCTCCCTCTCTCTCACTCTCTATTTTTTCTCTCTATCTCTCTTTCTCCCTCTCTCTCTCTTCTTTTCACTCTTCTTCCTCTCTTTACCTCACTCTTCTTTTCTACTTCCTGCTCCTCTCTTCCTTCCCTCTCCCTCTCTCTATTTCTCTCCCCCTCTCTTTCTCTCTCTATTTTCCTTTCTTTGTTTCTCCCCCCTCTCTCTCTTGTTGTTTCTCTTACTCATCCTCCTCTCTCCCTCCCTTCATATCTCATTTCTCTCTTCCTCTTTCTCTTGGTTTCCTTTCTCTCCCTCTTTCTCTCTTCCTCTCCCTTCATTCTTCTCCATCCCTTCCTCCCTCCCTCTCTTTCCATGTATCTCTTTGCAAAGAAAAACAAAAAAAGAAAACAAGAGAACACAAAAATAAAGCAAGAAGAGGCAATGTACCTACCTCAAAGGCCTGAAGATGAAACACTTTGTATCTTCTCCCTTGCACACTTCTCTTTCTTCTTCGTGTATAGCGACGACGGTGGTGACGATGGTGATGAGCTCCCTCTCTCTCTCTCCCTCTTTCTCTCTCTCTCTCTCCCTGTTAAAGCTTTAAGCTCTCTCTCTCTCTCTTTCATTCTTTCTCGCAAATGTTTTCTCAACAAATGTTACGCTCAGATTTTCGAAACTTTTTCCTCAGACTGGCGTCGCTATATGCATCGCTACTTTTTTGCATCGCAAAAGACCATCGCTATTGCCCCATTCCCTTGTAGTGGGGGACTAGCTAATAATTTGATGCATTTATTATAGGGCCTAAATGGCCATCCCCTTAGTCTAGTTTTGTACTTCAATAGGGTTTATGTGGAAACCAAGATTTTGCTTTGAGTAGTAAGTTGTTGAATGGTGTGATTTATGGTTATATTTTGTTAGGTCAAGAGAGCCATTAATTTTGCAATGAATTTTTTTATTTTGTTAGGTCAAGAGGGCCATTTGTTTGTTTAGTGTGGGTGTGGTTTATGGATTTTGTTTTAGTAATACACTAAAAATTTTTGGTGGAGCACTTGGAGCGAGCCTCTTATTGTGTAGAAGCTTCTTGTGGCCAAGTCTAGGTGATATCCTTCCTTTAGGAGTTCTTTCTCTTTATGTTATATGTATATATAAATGTGGGGTATTTTTGTTTTGTTGGGGATCCGCATTCAAGGCATGCAGTCCAAGGGTTAGGTTAGGTGTGTTTGGGGAGGTTTGAGTAGTTTTCCATCTCTTGTAAAGACATTGTCATGTGCTCTAAGAGTTGGTTTTGAAGATGGTCTTAATAACTCTATTCTCCTAACTTGCTCAACAAAACTATTTCTAAGAATCCCTATTAGTTGCAATATAGCTAGGGAAGCCTACTAAATTTAAAAAAAAAACCAATGAATATATTTGAAATATATAAGATATGAAGGTGTGTAAAAGGGTCCTAACCCATAGAAAAGTAAGGATGGTTGGAGCAAAAACAAAGGTGAGTGGAAGAAAAAGGATTTAGTGTCTCCTTGTGAGAGTTTGGTAGGATCTTGAGTATTGAGAGAATGGACCTCAAATGCCTTGTTCTCCTTGGGTTACAATATGTTCAGATCCCTCCTTTTTACATGCTTGAGTATCAAGTACAAGAAAAAAAAAAGTTAAAATAAAAATATATATGATTTTCAATAGATGAGGCTATAGGAGTTCTTCTCAATAGTTATCCTAGGCCAAGTAGGTAGATCAAACCACTACATAGAATGACTCCTTTAATAGCTCTTTTTAGTTGGTCTATGTTAAAGCAGTTCATGAGTGACTAGCTCCAAAGACTATATTGGGCCTATACCTTATCAACTTCATGGTTTGATTTTGTAAGGGGGTAGAGTGAGGACTATGGTTGTGCTTTGTGGTTTAACTTGTTTGTAGAAACCTGATACTCTTTATGGTTTATCTTTTTGCTATATGCAAATCAATTCGTGCACTCAACGGGCTGAGTTGCTCTATCCCATGGCTACCAATGAAAGTTAAAATTTAGAGACAAATTTAAAGAAAAAAAGTGACCTAAGAGCCATAAAAGAGGCATTTTTGGCAGAAAATAAGCAAATCATAGATCAAGAAGCTAGATTTTTCCTAGGTGCATTTCAATGTGGGGAATCCAATGCATACTCGTTAATCTATCAGAGTTTGTTTGACCCCCCATTTAATGGCCACAATATTTGGTTTCAATGTGGGGAATCCAATGCATACTCGTTAATCTATCAGAGTTTGTTTGACCCCCCATTTAATGGCCACAATATTTGGTGTTATGAAGTAGCTACCTGATCCGAAAGCCAAAAAGCAAGTGAGAAAGATCAAGGTAATAGATTTCAATGCCAAGAAGCTGCTCTTCAAGTCTGATCAAGAATTCGAGGTTGTTTACCTCTCCATTTAGCCTGAACGCGTTTGTGAGACACTATGAACATAAAGGAGGGAATCATTTTTGTAAAGAGTAAGTAGCTAACATTGATTAGAAGAAGCAAAACACAAAAAATTGTTGATGGCTCATGATGGCATGTAAGGAATGGAACAAGGAAACACAAAGGAGGTGTTAGTCAATTGTAAATGAGCATGAGCAACTTCCTTTTTAAAAATACCATGGGATATGCATACCATTTATAACATAAGTAGTTTTTTATGGAAGTTTATGATGAATCTTTCATTCTTATTATTAAAAATGATGGAAATATTTGAATATTATTCAATATGTTTAAAATTACAAAATAATCAATAATTTGTAGTAATATATAATGAAAAGCAAGACTATAAAACACACAATGTGGGATTTAGTAGAAAACATAATAATGTCATGGATTTTTATGGTTTAAATGGTTCTTATGGGGTTATATTAAATATAATACTGAATCACAATCCACATAGGCTTCATATATTAGAAAATTTACAAAAGGCACTAACTAATATTAAAATAAATTATTAAAAATCATAAAAATAGATTTTTGATGGAAATTTTTAGTTTTTATACATTAAATTTACAATGATTTAGATATATATGTGTGGATATATGGTGAAGGTAAGGCATGGGGTTTCTCCTTATTCTATCTTCATCTTTATGTGAAAGCATATGTTTATCGCTTTTTTATATGGAAAAATGATTTGAAACACCCTCTTAAACCAGTGCACGATTACAGAACCTAAATGGTAGGGGCAAAGGGGTTGTGAAAAGTTAAGTATTTATCAAATTCATATTTTCATGCATATCATGATATATAGAACTTGATTCATTTAAATTTAAAGAGACAATAGCACACACTAGTCTAGTGTTATTTCTAAGCAATGCAATAATATGTTAGAAAGAAAATCCTCCAAATATTATATTCACACAGCATGTTAGCTAATTTGTGGTTAATTTATCTAAGCACTATATGGAATTACACCTTGCATTTTCATTTTTATACATGGCATCAAGAAAGAGGAAGTCTCTTGGATACATAGCAATCGGTTGCAAAAACTATTAACCAATGATGGGAGTGTGAGGATCTGTGAGCTATAAGATAGTATGATTCAATTTAGGGCCTGATTAAGTGAGGAAATAGAGATATCTCCTCGAACATGTAGCTTGAAAAAAGAGTGAACAATATTACGATTGTGTTTTATGTTTGAGATGTCACATCCTAGGGCCAATCCTTTGGGTGCAGAAGAGCCATAGGAGCCATAGTCACTACAAGGGAATGGGGCAATAGCGACGCCGGATATCGGCGTCACTATAGGTGTCGCTATATGCGTCGCTATTTGCGTCGCTATATGCGTCGCAATTTGCGACGCAAATAGCGACGCCAATTGCGACGCCGCAGGGAAAAAAAGTGCGGCCGAAACTAGAGCGTCGTTTTCATTTTCTTTTCTTCTCCTTTTGAGAGTGAGAGTGAGGGAGAGAGCGAGGGAGAGAGCCAAGGCTTTGTGAGAGAAGAGGAGGAAGAGACTTGCTGCCGCCGCCGCCGCCGCCGCCGCCACCGCCGCCGCCGTTGTTCGCGAAGGAGAGGAGGAGCCCTCGTTGCAAAGAGAAGCCGCCCACGCTCGCCATATCTCATTGGTGAGTCTCCCTCTCTCTTTCTTTTACTTGTTGAAGGTTTAAATCGTTCTCTTTTGTTTGTTTAGGAGAGAAAAATGAAAGAGAAGGAGAGGGAGAGGGAGAGAGAGGGAGAGAAAGAGAGGGAGAGGGAGAGGGAGTGGGAGAGAAAGAGAGGGAGAGTGCATTCTCTCTCTCTCTCTCCCTTTTGCTTGTTTAATGTTTAAATTACTTTCTTTTTTGCTTGTTTAGGAGAGGAAACGAGAGAGTAAGAGAGAAAGAGAGGGAGAGGGAGAGGGAGAGGGAAAGAAAGAGAAAGAGAAAGAAAGAGAAAGAGAAATAGAGGGAGAGGGAGAGGGAGGGGGAGGAAATAGGAGAGGGAGAGAAAGAGAAAGAGAGGGAGAAGGAGGAAGAGTGCATTCTCTCTCTCCCTCCCTCTCCCTTTTGCTTGTTTAATGTTTGAATCACTTTATTTTTTGCTTGTTTAGGAGAGGAAATGAGAGAGAAAGAGAGGGAGAGGGAGAGGAAGGGGAAGGAAATGAGAGAGGGATAGAAAGAGAAAGAGAGGGAGAGTGCATTGTATCTCTCCCTCTCCCTTTTGCTTGGAGGATGTTTAAATCACTTTATTTTTTGCTTGTTTAGGAAATGAGAGAGAAAGAGAGATAGAGAGGGAGAGGGAGAAAAAGAGAAAGAGAGGGAGAGGGAGAGGGAGGGGGAGGGGAAGGAAATGAGAGAGGGAGAGAAAGAGGGAGGGGGAGGGAGAGGGAGAGGGAGAAAGAGGGAGGGAGAGGGAGAGGGAGGGGGAGGGAGGAAATGAGAGAGGGAGAGAAAGAGAACGAGAGGGAGAGGGAGAGGGTGAGAGAAAGAGAGGAAGAGAGGGAGAGGGAGAGAAAGAGAGGGAGAGGGAGGGGAAGGAAATTTAAGATAATATACGTATTGGTAATGGTATGCAATGTGCTTTGCATACGGCCACGTACTTCATCAAAATGAACCCAAAAATATTGTTATAGAAGAAGAAACCCTTAAATTGAGTATAGGATAATTTCTCTCAGGTCTTATGACTATGAGTAGAATTGATTGAAATAAATTTTATTACCATAGTTATAAAATTTCATAGATGGCGCGCATTAATTTTAAAATGGATTACTTATACTCAAAGCCGAGATATAACAAAAAATTATCTACCGGGACAAACAAATCGTTGAGCATGATACAAGGCCGAGATATAACATCGGAAAATCTCTCGACTACTATATACAATGCAAGGTATATGGTCAACTTGCAACTTGACGTACATCTCCATAAAGCTATCCGTTTAAGCCTCGTTTGCTGTAATGTAGATAAGATGGCAAACGAAGAAGGTCCTATTGTTCAAGACCACGAGTCGTATCTTAATCAGCGTGTCCCATGTCCTTACTCTCAATGCAAGTTGGCAATTAGACGAAAACGCCGATTGTCTATAGAACACGTACGACGATTTGGCGAGTTTCAATCTGAGATCATTGATCAGGCGATTGCAGATTTTCAGCAAACGGTAATTTGAAGTTAGCATTTTTCATGCATTGTACTCTCAAGCTAATTGAAAACCATACACAATAAGATTGGGTCTTGTTGGAAAATTTTGTATCCAGGGGGTGATGTCTCAACCCAAGGGGGAGTGCATCCTGTGGACTCACTGCCCAAAAGGCTTGTAGGATAGCCCCACAATTTTCGGCACATTTTGCGCTGGTTGCCCTACCCCTCCCTAGCCCTCCTGCTATTCCTCCCCACTACTGCCTGGCCACTCCTGGTCATTGATTCAGATTATCTCTCTCTTTCCCCTTCGCACTTTTGATCCCACGATTCAACCTTCAGGGTGGACAACAGCTGGACTATTTGACACAGTTTGGGACAGCCATGGATTCTTCAAGCTGAAGCCATTCCTGACCTTGAGAGCTCATATCCCACAAGCACTTCAACCCATGAATGATTTCTCTTGCCTGGATGAAGACATTGAGTTCATCATGCATGGGAGCTTTGTGAGCACCCATGAAATCTTCACTTGAAGCTTTCCATTCTCGAGGCTCAAGCTCGAGGATAAGCACGGGAGCCTTCCTCATCAGCAAGAGCATTTGAATGCTGAAGTATTCTTCCATGGATGCCCAACCAACAACCTGACTTGATAAATGGAGCAATCGGGCACCATGACAACTTATGCTTCAACAATCATCCCAAGCATTAAAGAGTTATGCCAATCTGATCTTAATCTCTCAATTTAACCACTTGCTGAGCTTAATCCATTGTTGGAGAGATTCAAGATTGCATAGGTCTAATAGTTCAATCCTCTTCATGTGCAAGCACCATACCTCTTTCTAAAATTCATTGTAATGGCTAACATTAACCCCATATCTTCTCTTGTGATCTTGGATGAATATTTGCCATTCTAAATTGGGTGAGTAGCAGCTAGTGAGTCATTGGACTGCCAAGGTAACCCCTACCCCAACCTTTATCATTCCTTGCATCTCATGAAAATGCTCAATGTTTTCTTCACAATGCATCTCATACTAATTGCTTATTAAAAATGTCAATCATGTATACTCCGACTAAGGAAAAAGGCCGATGCCAGGAAAGGTGGTAAGACAAAGGAGAAGTGACCCTCCCTTACCACTTAAGACCCTGAAGGGGTGCACAACCTGGCCCGAGAGAAACTTTGCCCACCTCCCAGTGATCCGGAGCCCAATACTTGTATGCAGGTGCAGGTACTTCCATGAGCTCCACTCCCCTACCCCAATGATCCTTCTTGAGTACTCCACAATGCTAATGACGCCCATGTATGACACTTGAAGTACATGCAGTCAAAGGAGATGTATGGCAGTGAATGTACTTATGCATTAATGATAGAGCTGATGGGTATGCAATGATGCTCGGGATTATGATTAGTATTCTTAAGATGCTATTGATGTGGCTGATCAGGCCCCTTGAACTATGCTCTATCCATGTAAGACCTTGGTACTAAGGGATAGGCAATGTTTTTGGTCACAGTCCTATAGGACTGTCACATAGATCCCATTGCAAAAAATTCTGTTCTAAATTTGGGGGCAAACCCTATAGCTCACCTTGAAGAAGGCTTTGTCCCCTCTGGTTTGAATATAAAACCTCTCCAATTGGAGCTACGGTGTCAAAGTTATGCCCATTTTTGTGCACTAGGGTCGCTATGGACAGGATGCAGACCGCTCCAAGATAGGCACAACAAATCCATTACAGAAAATTCTGATCATTTTTTGTCACAAAGATTAATAGCTTATCTCGAAGAGGATGTTTTCCCCTCCGAATTGAGACTAGAACCTCATCAATTGAAGTTTCCTACAAAGAGTTATGCCCCTTTTAATGATAGTAGGTCCTGTGGACTGCATCCAGATGGCTGGCCAGAAAGGCAAAAGCAAGGCCCAAGAGGAACTCCAGAGGGAGATTAGAGACTCCCAGACCTCCATAAATGAGAAACCAAGATCGACGCAAGATTACCATGGTGGCATACAAGAGGAAATGCCTGAAACGGACCCGTATTCCATTCTCAATCACACCCTCTACCAACATGAGCTCCATCATATGGAACGACACAATGATATGGTCACCAACCACCGCTAAATGATGTCCAAGTTTGATGAAGCGATCGAGCACATGGCTATCTCAAACTCGAAGACTCAACAAGCCTTGGAGCAGCTCACTGCTCTTGTTGCTCAATTAGCGACCACTTCATCCCAGAAGAAGACCAATGACTTTAGGCATGAGTCTAGGCGTCCTCCACATGAAGAACCGTTGCAATGTCCACAGGGTATACTTTGTGCTAAGGGAATCTTCCCTTCTACCTATGAGATCGGGGAATCCTCTCATACGCATGATGAGCCCCTATTGAATTTCCCCGCCCACCATGTTGGCAACATCCATTTGAGGCCTTCTCCCACCTTGGGTCCAATTTCACCCGCTCTACCTAGGAGCCCCCATGCACCCCATATGAATTAGCCCCATCAAGGACAATATGGTATAAATGTCCAGCCTGGCAATCATGCAATCATGGATAGCATGGTTATAATGGACAACATGGACTTAATGCACCATAAGGAATGTATGGACAGCAAGGGATGTATGGCCACCACGGGCTGCATGGACAGCAAGGATTTCATGGGTAGCATGGCCCCTATGATCTGTGTGACAAGGTCATCCTAACAAAGTACAATGGGAAATCCCCCTCACCATCTCACTTGAGAGAATGGGCGTCCAAGTTGGAGTTCTACTTCAATATCTATCCACGCACTGATGATCAGAAAATACTTTTTGTCTCTCACCACTTGGAAGGGTTTACCCACACATGGTGGCACTATATCAATCAGGAGAATCAACAGTTCATTGATTGGGAAGATTTCAAAACGTTTATGGTCCAAGTTTTTGTGTCCCCTGTGGAAAAAGAACTATTGGCAAGACGATGGTACACTCTTGACCAATGTAACCTCATTGTACGTGACTACATAAATTAGTTCATGAACGTGACCATGTATGTGGAGAGCATTAGTGGCGATGCTGAATTGCACAAGTACATCTATGGGTTGGAGTTGAGTCTATTGGCCCATGTCATGGCCCAAAAACCTACCACACTATTTCATGCAATCGATTTGGCTGAGAGATATGCAAGAAAGTACCATAAGAATGAGCATTTTCAGAAGGTCTTGGACCTCCCCACATTTCTTCAGGATCAACCCCATATGGAGGTGGTTTTCGAGGCACTTCTATGCCTAATAACAGTCCCAAAGTACCCACTTACCCCACCTTCCATGTTGAAAGAAAAATGGGCACTTTTAGGACAATATCGGGCTCTAATGCTAAAAATAGGTATGTTGAAAATAAATAGTTCACTACATCACCTTCCTATGGATCTAGTAGTCAATGGTTCATCTCCCCAGATGTTGTGAAGGAACGGAAAGAAAATGACCTATGCTTTAAGTGTGGAGATAAGTACACTGCTGATCATGCCTCCAAATGTCCATACAAGACAATTAAGGTCAAAGTTCATAGCATGTATGTCATGGAAAATTGGCATACTAAGGAGGATGACCTACCCATTGACCAGACTGAGCCCACGGAGGATGTTGATCATGAGCAGTTCTATGACCCCAAGGATGGGTTTCCCTTTGACCCAGGTGGTGCTCCATCATAGATACTTGATTTAACATACCACCGACCTCCCACTTCCCTTTGCTCAATCTCCTTGGATGCTTGGACGGGTTCTCGCAGCCCTAGTACCCTTCCATTCAAGGCAGTATCAATGGAAAGTATGTTTTAATCCTTGTGGATAGTGGAAGCACTCATAACTTTGTCAATAAATCAGCCAATTGATCGGTTGAAATGTACCCCTATGGCATTACACCACCCCCTGAAGTTGTGCTCTAGTTACCATCAAATTCGTATGCGGGCAAGAGATGAGGTCAAAACTACCTTCAGGACTGATCATGGAATTTATCATTTTCTTGTGATGCCTTTTGAGTTGGCTAATGCCCCTGCCACCTTTCAAAGCCTCATGAACAAAATCCTGCAGCCCTTTCTGTTCAAGTTCATGCTTGTTTTCTTTGATGACATCCTCATTTACAGCAAGTCATTTATGGAGCACTTGACACACATTCGGAGGGTGTTTGACATATTGAGAGAGTAACAACTCTTTGCTAAGGAGAGAAAATGCATATTCATGCAGACATCTATGGAGTACTTGGGATACATTGTGAGCAAAAATGGTATACAGGAGGCTGACCCGAAGAAGGTGCAATGTGTTAGAGATTGGCCCACTCCTTCCAACACCACTTCTTTGTGTGGATTCCTTGGTCTCTCTTCATTCTACAAACGCTTCATTAAGCACTATGCCACCATTGCAGCACCTTTGACAGATCGCTTGAAATAAGAGTCATTCTTTTGGGATGCCACTGCGGATCATAGCTTCAAACAGTTCAAGGACGTGCTTACTTCAACCCCCATCCTTGTTTACCTTGACTTCTCTAATCTATTTACCATTCATTGTGATGCCAGTCGCCGGGGTATTGGTGCAGTATTGTTGCAAGAGCATGGTGTGATTGCATTTGAAAGCCACAAGATTTATGAGTAGGAGATGCAAATGACTGTATATGACCAAGAGATGTTGGAAATCCTCCATGCCATCAAGAAATGGCACCACTACTTGTATGGCAGCCACTTCCAAGTAAAAAGTGACCACCGAGTCCTCCACTACTTCTTGACTCAGTCTACTTTGACTTCTAAGCAAAGGCGATGGGTGGCAACCTTACCGAACTATGACTTTAATATTTCACACACACGGGGCAAGGATAATATTGTGGCTGATTTACTCTCTCGAATGTGGGCATGCAGAGTGTCCTCTATCTTAGAATTGCATAATGATTGGGTTGAAGAGCTCCAAGAGGCTTACTTATTAGATGATCACTTCAGCCACACATTTCAGAAATTACAGCATGGGGTTATGGCTGAAAACTCCCAATATCAGCTCAACCATGGCCTTATTTGGTCCCACGTCAAGATTGTCATCCCACACACTTCCCCCTTCACATAGAAGATCATGGAAGAGATGCATTCTTGCCCCAATGTTGGTCACTTGGGTGTTGTCAAAAAATATGACAAGATTACCAATAGCTTTCATTGGAAAGGATTATGGAGGGATGTTACGGACTTTGTGACCAAATGTATTCCATGCAAACAGAACAAGGATAGTACACTCAAGCCCGTTGGCCTCTTGCAGCCTCTCCCTATCCTTGAAGGGAAATGGACTCACATCACAATGGACTTTATCATTGGCCTTCCTATGAATAAGAAAGGGAGGAACAATATCTATGTGGTAGTTGATCACCTCACAAAGCTACCCACTTTATCCCCACTAAGATTCAATATATTGTCTCTCAGGTGGCCACTCAGTTTATGGAAAATGTCTTCAAGCTGCATGGCTTACCACAAGTCATAGTACATGATCGGGATGCAAATTTTATGAGCAACTTCTGGCAGACATTTTTTACCTCCATGGGGACCAAGCTTGCTCCATCCACTACATACTACCCTCAGACTGATGGCCAAACTGAGAGAGTGAACAAATGGCTTGAGATATATTTGAGGCACTTTTGCCATGTTGTATAGCATAGTTGAGATATGTGGCTTCACTTAGTTGAGTTTGCATATAATAACTTCACACACTCTAGCATTGGAGTTTCCCCTTTTGAGGCCTTATATGGATATAAGGTTCCCCTTTCCATAGTCTTGTTTACTGATAAGATCAACCCTTAGAGTCAAGCTGAATTGGATCGCATGCAAGCTTTAATTCAGCAATGCAAAATGAATCTTCAAAAGGCCCAAACACACATGAAACTCTATGCTGATGAAAAACGAAGGCATTTGAAATTCCAAGAGGGGGAATTGGTTCTTTTGAAAGTGCCTAAGTCCCGCTACTCAACTCTCAAAGAGGACAGCAGTAACAAGCTATCCCAACACTTATATGGCCCATACCAGATCCTGAAGAGGGTTGGTGACTTTGCCTACCGCTTAAAACTCCCCCCTACCACCAAAATCCACAATGTGTTTCATGTTAGCTAGCTGAAACCCTTTGTAGGCTCCTCAGTGGACTATGTGGAAGAACTTCCCCCCATAGATGAAGAGGGCATCACTCAATATGTCCTTGAAGAAATTAGTGGGCAGTGAGATAAGCACTTATGGTCTCGATCCATCAAAGAATATCTCATCAAATGGCAAGGCCTACCCTTGGAAAAAGCCTCTTGGCACCCATCAACCATCCTCAATGAATTTCCCTACCGCCATGAACCCCAACTTCTGAAAGACTAGCCAATCATGCCCCAAATTGCCCACCTCTGCTCGCAGACTGGAGACTATTTTAGAACAGTTTTGTACTTACTCAAATCACATGCATGTGCATTCTACATAGGCTAAAATTACTCGTCATAAGCTCCGTTTTGACATATGGTACACCCTATTTGGAGTAGCCTATCAAAAGTTGTGACAAGTTTACTTCAACAGGCCGATCCTAGACTGCATGTTGTCCCTAGTCCCGCTACACCTAGTCTTCATTATCAAAGGGATCTGAGTAGTACTCTGCAACCCTCCCTTAGCCCACCCATCACTCCCCTCTCTTTCTCCTTGTTTTTTAGGGCAAAAACCTTTCGAGTGGGGATGGACTGTAACAAGCGGGATACACACTGACTAGGGTTTAGACACCGCGTCACACTAACTGGGGTATTTAAGGTTTAAGAGCCCTAGATTAGGGCAACTAGTTATTACCAAGATCATACTCTTCACCTTCATCTCTAGCTTCCATGGATTCCTCCTTCCTTCTCTCCTCCCTTCTCTCTTTCTCTCTCTTCTTCTAGTCTTCTTCCTTCTTCTTCTTGCTCTCTTTCTCTTTCCCAGCTCTTCTTCTCTCTCCTTTCAGCTTCTTTCATTACAATTTGATGTTTCTAAGCATGTGATTTCTATTCAATTTCAATCCTTGGAAGAGTGAAGGGTTATTTGATTTAGATAAACTGCACTATGAGATTTTGTTATAGCAATTGTGGGACACCCAATCCTATCACTTGTTGTGGTGGAAGCTAGCTAATTTGTTGTTTGGGCATCCAACTCAATGGTTGATGGGATCCAAATGAAGGGTATTAACTCCATAGTGTGTTGGAAAGGTTCTATAATTGTTGTTTATCCAAGACTTCCATCTCGCACTAGGGTTTTCAATGTGTTATGAAGGTAAATAGCTGACTAAAAGAAGAAGATTAGAAATCCTAGGTCCATTTTTTATATGTAAGAGTGCTTGGATTTTCATTTATGCATCCCTATATTTTGTGTTTTTGGTGGTTCTTATTCCCACAATTGTGTGTTGACTAGCACGACAAAGAATCAAACTTTTCCTTGGTTTTAATTTTGTGCAAGTGTGTAGTGCACAAGAAGACTTTCTTTTCTTTTCAAACATTTGTGGAACTTGTATCACTTGATATGCTAAAAAAAATTCAATAATGATTGTAGGGATTGTGGTATCTCTTCGTTGTGTTGGCTCTTGAACTTTTGACTTTCGTTAGCTTCATGTGTCATTTGGCTCCTTGTAGCTCAAGTCTTGCTTACTTGCCTCTTTGTGATTTCACTTTGAGTTTAATATATATATCTTACAATTCAATGCACCCCCAGGGAGTCCACCTTATATAACATGTTAGATACCACGTGAGTTTAAAGCAAAGGGTATTATAATTAATAAAATTTGAATTATTATTTTTATGAAAGGGATTTTCAAATTACAATATTTAAAAAAACATAAGTTTAGTAAAGTAAAAGGGGTCATTTTAAAGCCTTATATTATGTACAGAAATAGTATTTCTTAATATCCTTTAAACACACGTTATCTAAATGATTTCTTATAGGTGGACTCCTCGAGACTACACCATTAATTTCTACACGTGTAGTGTTGTGATGTACTCTGAGAGCCTTAGTTCTAGGTGCATGTGGTTAAGTGGTGTAATGTGAATACATGGTGTGCATGGTTCCTAGGATAGATGCACCAATTAGTATGTGTGTGTGAACATACATTTATATATGCATATCCTAGACATATACAAACTATGGACTATGTGAAAATGTACCTAAATTTTGATGCATAGGATTTTTTGTATATCTTATTTATACTAAGGTGGGATGCATGGTGGTAGGGGAATGATGTGCTTAAGCACAAAGTGTTCCTAGGCAAGGGGGTCTAGTGCAAAAATACACTAAGCATGAAAGGTTTCTTAGTGTAAGACGTTATGCTAGTGTATTGAATGCATGCAACTATCCTTGCGGATGTATGAGTGAACCGAAAAGCATTATGGGTGCACCATGTGGGGTCCACATGACTAGGGTTTACATCTAACTAAGATGTGCGAGTGTGTGTTGGGTGTAGTAGGTGTACATGCATGCATAATGTATTATGGAGTGTAATGAGTGCATGTGAATGGATACTTAGTGTGCACTATATGCACCTAGGGTGCTATGACTATATGCACACATGTGAATGGGTGCACATGGGGTGGTAAATGCATATGTGCATCTATGAATGCACACTCTAGGTGGATATACACTTGTGCATAGATGGACACATTGTGCGTAGCTGGGCACATATAGATGTACTAAGTGTGTTGGGATACATAGGGATGTATACGTAAGTGATGCAACTATAAATGCATATGAATGCACACTTGGAAAGTTGTTGGATATAGTGCAAAGGGGAATACAAAAGCATATATACTAAGTTCAATGAGAATGCACTATGTGCAATAGTCCACTGTACACAATAGTATATTGTGTGCACTTAGAGTAGGGAAATGTGAGTGCACTTATGTGTGAGGCATTAATGTTTGATATGAGGGTATGCAAGGTGTATGAAATGATGTCAGTAGTGTATCTATGGGGATCACTGTTAAGATGCAAAGCTCAATATGTGCAGACATTGATGATGGACCACTTGGCTAGATGGGTCCACGCATCTACACATACTACATCAACTATCATTATGATCCTCACATGGCCATTGACTTATCACTTATTATATTTATTTTATTTTACCTACAACTAGCATAGTTATAGTGCCAATAGATTAATATAGTTATTTATACACTAGTTAACTTAGTAGACTATTTTCATTTATGTTGTATCTTATGTAGACTTTGTGTACATTGTATTGTGTGTGAAAGAAGAAGAGTAAACTAGTAAGAATTGTTTTGGCCTCCATCTCTCTTCTTCTATTCTTGAGTAAGCTTTCTCTTATGTATATGGTGTGTTTGGGGTGGTAGCTCAAGTAAGTTCCCCCACTAGATGATTCTTGACATGTTATCAAAGTGGCGTCACTAAGAGAGACTTGTTTTGAAGGCTAAAGTGAAGGAGAAGAAGTAATGATTCAAGAAAGTAAGCAATGGGTAAGAAGTTCTCCCATTATTGAACTCTTTCTCTTCAATAGTGCCTATCGAGGCATTGGAAGCAGGGCATTGTAAAAATCTCAAATTATTGTGAGATTTGTTATGCAAGTAGAGCACTGTATATAACACCATATTGGGGAATATGGGAATTTCCCGTATGTTTGGGACATGTGGTCAAAACTTTGGATTTGTTAAAACTTGAGCACTATAACTCAAAATCAAGTGCTCTATAGCTCAATAGATTCCATTTTTCAAGTGCTTTCCAATGATAGGTCACATCATATGGTTTTGAGAAACTTCGGGGCACGTTATTCGCGTGCCACCTTTTTAGTATTCAAAAAATGGGAATTGGGAGATTCCCAAACTCACTAATATTGTGTTATATTGTATACATAAGCCTATTAGAGATTTGCTATAGCTTTTTTGAGCATCGAAGGCCATTTCAAGCCCCATTCTAAACATGCAAGGTTGGGAGAGAAGGTTCAGGACACACTAGAATTTTGATAGTGTTGGCCAAAAGTGGGTATCAAATCTATAAGATTTAGTTAGTTTGTTAGGAAGAAAACATGTCTTAGTTGCACATAGGCTGTTGTCGAAGGGTTTTCGAAAGCAAAGTCACGACCACAGAGGACCTTGACTAATTTCAGGATAGAAGATCAATCAAGCATGATCAGGTTCAAATTGAAAGCTCAATTTTAGATAATATGTGACATATATCCAGCTACATCTGAATGGGAGCATCTCCAATAAACAACTTGATGAGTACTCATGTCATATAATTAGCAACTCTCTTGAATAAATAAAATTTCTGTAGCAGCCATCCAGATCTGGTGTAATTTTGCATAGATATACACAGCTCTTGCATAGTTAAAACTCTGTCACAGGTCTTCCAAAATATGTAATTCTTCACCATATAGAATTGTGATAAGATCAAACTTGTGTAACATGCATTTTCATTGGCATGTTGATATTGTTTTAAACTGATTCAAAGACATCTGATTCAGTTTTAATGGCTCTAGGTTTACAGATCATAATGCAGAATCTGAAAGTCTGAGATCTCTATTGCAGGTTGAAAGTTTCATAGGAATGTGGAGTACCAAGCTTTGATAGAGTTTTACAATTGGATTCAGTGTATGCTCTAGCATATGTGCTTAAGCCAACTGTCTATAAGGATCTTCAAATGTGGGAAGATTCTTTGAG
This sequence comes from Lygodium microphyllum, assembly GCF_053477565.2. Taxonomy (NCBI): domain Eukaryota; kingdom Viridiplantae; phylum Streptophyta; class Polypodiopsida; order Schizaeales; family Lygodiaceae; genus Lygodium; species Lygodium microphyllum. Next base: position 38,105,449 of record NC_141150.1, read on the forward strand.
AACAAAAGAATTGAAGATAAAACTGTTAATGTTGAAATACTGCATTTTGAGAGGCTTGAAGATTTTGTAGTAGATGTAACTGTGATTGCTGCTGTAAACGTTGAAGATACTTCTGCTTTTGATCTGGCATTATCTCTGTACGTCCTGAAAATTGACCAGATTCTAGAGGTTGAAATGTCATTGCTGAAGGGGTTTTCCACTGTTCTCCTGGGGTGAAAAATCTAGTGTCAATAATTCCACTTGCTGCAAAAGAACTTGCATCTTGACTTCCATTTGTTTCTGCAATTTTAGAGGCTGATTGCAACAGAATTCGATTCTGTGAACTGGATGAAGTGAACTGTTGTCCAAGTCCTCCACTACTTAGCTTTTCATCACCAACATTAACTAGCTTGAAGCTGCTTGCTGATCTGGATCCCAATTGTCCGTGCTCGAGTATTGTGGGTTTCACAAGAAGGGTATCAGTCTGGCTTTCACAAGACGGGTATCAATTTGAGAAACGTGATGGGTATCAATCTGTGGAAACGTGATGGGTATCAATCTATGGAAATGCAACGGTTTCAATCTGTGGAAACACGTATCAATCTATGGAAATGCGACGGTATCTATCAGACGGGAAAGCGCTGCCCATTGGCAATGAGTCGGCCATGTTCTTCTTCAAAACAGATCTGCTACATATGATTTTAAAGCTTTGTAAACTTCTTCAAGATTTTGCCTCCCTTTTCGTAAGCTCACGACGATCATATAAATCTTCCCCAGAGCCATCACAAAAAACCCATCCGCAGTGTTCATCAAGGTTTGATCGTAGTAAATCACACATGAATCGCTCATGTGGAACCTCTCGGAACCGTTCCAAATCTTTTCTCAGGCGCTCATCGTAAACCCATACATTTGTATTATCTGCTTGCTTTCATGATTTTCCTCAGTCCTCTCCAGTAAAAGACTCCAGGTCAAAGAAGGACGTGCAGAATTACTCGTAAATAAAGGCTCTGAATCCGCTGCTTGTCGCTCACTTGTGACTATCCATCATGTCAATTCTGGGGAACTTGATGCAGGACACTCTGAGAAGCATTCTCGCTGAAGGCATTAATGATCTAGGCGCTGCAGGACACTCTGAAAAACATTCTCGCTGAAGGCATTAATGATCTGGGAGCCATAGCCTAAGATCTCCTCAATAATAGCCGACCAGAGCCACCTGAAATCTGATGATGATGATCATTAGAAAAAAAACAAAGAATCAGGGCCCCCTTTGCCGAATTTTCCTGCGCCCCCCCAGAGAAAGCTTTCCCCCCAAAAATAGCCTTCAAAGCCAGAATATTCAATGTATTTTCAAAAATAGCCTTCCTGACACGTTCTCCATAGATCCCATAATCTTGGCTTTCAGCAAAAGCCTAATATGACAGAAAATTATTTGTCCCTATTTCAGAAATGATGAACTCAGTACAAATGGCGCACAAGTCCTGCAAATAAAGAAAAGAAGCAGCAGCCAACACGCGAAAAGCATTTCCATCATTTAACTTGGGATGGTGTCCATAAAGGTAAGCCAAAGAGATAGCCATTGCACTCCATGATACGACATTTCGAAATGGTAAGCCAATAAACATACTCTCTGCTTCTTCTATGGTCCCATGTGCTCCATACATACTCACAAGGCCACTACCAACAAAGACATCTGAAGTATAACCCCTCATACAAGCATCATGATGCAACGTCTGGCCAATTTCCAGAAACCCAAGTAGAGGCAATTGTTCCTCCCAAACAATAGCTTCTGCATCTGTAAGTGCACCACAGGCTTGAAGGGCAATCGTATATGTCTGCTCATCACGACTTATTTTTTCCTCTTACTTCAAACCCCTCTTCACTATATTACCCACATAAAATAAAAGAGCAAACATAATGACTAAGTATGTACAAAGTATCAAATCACACACACAACTTTTGGGTGGTTTTCACACCTCGAATGCGCAGCAATACGACATCCACCCCCTCTAATCCTAGGCATCCTCTGGATGGGCCAACTACCCATGATCGTTATCATCAAGATCCACAAACAGATCAATCTCTTCATTATGCATTTCTGGTATATCAACAAGATTATCTGTCATATCATCTGTCTCTTCCATTGGAGTTTCTTCTCATTGCTCTTCTCTTGAAAATTCTTCCAATGCATAATCTTCATCATCTCTTTTCTTGAAAATCTTGATTCTTTTTCCAGCAATAGGCATGCATTCTAAGCACTGTCCCGTCCAATTCTGTCAATTCATATGTTGCATTATCAAAAACATGCGGCCCAAACCATCTTTTCACCATCTTCCGAAGTGCAGTATGCTGATTTTCAAGGCTGCTATCAAAGACCAATACCCAATCTCCCTCTTCTATTTCTCTAGGCCGCAAGCGATGCCTGCTGTCAAACTTGTCCTTATTTTTTAATCTAGCAACCTTCAACCTATCAATAGCTAGCTGAATATCCTCTGGTCTTCTCTCCAACTGCCGAATCCGAAGAGCTAAGAGCTCCTCTCTCATCAAATCCTCCTGCCAAGGTAAAACTGACCAAGTCAAAGCACAAGTCTCAGTCAGCATAACAGGTTTCTGACCATACATCAACTCTGCAGGCATATATCCTGTGGTAACACTGTGAGTCGTACGATCAGCCCACAAAGCAAATGGTAGAAGTCTCGGCCATTCTCCAATCCGTCCTCTGCATGCTTTGGCTAATGCTTTCACTATCGGCAGGTGTCCTCTTTCACTCTTCCCATTTCCCTCTGGATTATATGCTGTAGTTAGAGCCAACTTGATTCCTAGCTGAGAGAAAAACTCCCTGGCTTCATCTGCATCCAATTCACCGCGATCTGCAGTGATCTTACCCACACAACCATACCTGCAGAGAATTTCCTCTAATAAGAACTTACACACTGCACTAGTGGTCTTCGTTCTCAAAGATCTACCCTCAACATGATTAGTAAGATCCTCTCTAGCCAAAACAATGTATCTCATCTGCCATAGACCCATACGCATAGTAACCAAATCAACTACCCACTTATAATGAATGCATAGCGGATAGGTCGGATGAAGCTCATCTTGATGACGCACTACCAAATACATCTGACAGTCTCTGCAAGTCTCAACAAAGTGAGAAACATCTCTATACATGCCTTTCCACCAATATTTCTCCTTGATTTTCTCATAAGTAGCCCACACTCCTCTATGACCAGCCCAAGGACTCTCATGAAACTCCCTCATCACCTGTAACTGTGTCTCTCTATCGCAGACAACCCGCAAAGGTAATCCACCTCTTTTCTTCGAATGCTTCCAAAGAAATCTGTCCTTGAGAAAATAACCATAGGCTTTCCTTTTGATCTTCTTGAACTCTTCATCTATCCATTCATCTATTTTGCTTAGTGTACTAAGGTACTTGCCAATCTGCAACTAATCTCCAACATAGAGTTCTTCTATGAAAGCCACAATATCATAGACATGGCAAACATGATCAACCATAGTGGCTGAAATTTCTGCATCATCCTCTTCTGCAAATAGCATTTCCTCATCATCATATCTGGCTCTAGACAACATATCTGCCACTGGATTATTCTTCCCTGCTATGTGTTTAAATTCCGGATTTAATAACTTGATGTATGCAATCCATCTCAGCATAGCTATATCCGGAGTAGAGCAACTCGTAATCATACCAATCAATGGCAAGCAATCTGTCTCTACCACAACTGAAGCTCCAATAAAGTACTCCTTGTCACATTTGAGAGCCGTGAAAATCCCCAGTAGCTCCCTCTTCATTTGCGGATATCTCCTCTGTCTCTCGTTTAGGACTTTCGCCCCAAACCGAATAGCATACCTATTTCCATCTGCATCATCTTGATTGCACATATGATGAATGCCGTGCATAAGGTCCTTCGTGATTATATACCTCAGCTTACTATGCCTTTCTTGGATGATGTGCCCATTAAGGGGTGTGCAGAAGAAGATAAGAATGAGAATCTAAATGAGCAAGGTTGCAGATACTTTGTGGCTGATCATATTTCAGCTTGTGAGAAGATTTTGGCGAGGTTAGAATAAGTGAACTTGACACTTTCAGGGCAAAAATCTATTGTTGGAGTGAATGAGGTTGTCATTGTTGGACATATGTGTGGGTATTATGGCAGGAAACCCTCACCTAATAAGGTGAATGCTATAGGCAAGATTGCGGAGTATTGTTCTACCACTTCAGAGGTACGGAGATTCATTGGAGCTTGTGTGTTTTATATGATTTGGATACCTCATTTTGCACACATAGCAGATTGTTTATATCAGTTGCCTCGAAAGGGGCAGAAATTCTATTGGGATGAGAGCCACACTAGAGCCATGCGAAAATTGAAGAAGTTATTGCAGAATGCTCCTACTCTCAGGAAAGCGGATTATAATTGTGGAAGGTCTATTGTATTGATAGTTGACACTAGTCCAATTGGCATAGGTTGGGCTGTGTTAGTCAAAAGAGTTGGGTATTGTTCATACACAACTAAATTTGTGTTTACTAGATAATTTACAACAAAAGCTGAAATTTGCAGGTTGTAGCAAAGAAGCCAGAGTACAATCAACTTATAAGACAATTGACAAAAATGTTGAATTACCTTTGGACAGTGATAATAATTTGCCAATGATGTTTATGCCATTTATCAAGATGGATATGGATATAAATGTCAATGGGGACAAAGCACAAACAAGACTTGTTCCATTGAAGGAGACAAGATCTTCACCATATAGAATTGTGATAAGATCAAACTTGTGTAACATGCATTTTCATTGCCATGTTGATATTGTTTTAAACTGATTCAAAGACATCTGATTCAATTTTAATGGCTCTAGGTTTATAGATCATAATGCAAAATCTGAAAGTCTGAGATCTCTGTTGCAGGTTGAAAGTTTCATAGGAATGTGGAGTACCAAGCTTTGATAGAGTCTTACAACTAGATTCAGTGTATGCTCTAGCATATGTGCTTAAGCCAACTGTCTATAAGGATCTTCAAATGTGGGAAGATTCTTTGAGAACAAAAGAACTGAAGATAAAACTGTTAATGTTGAAATACTGCATTTTGAGAGGCTTGAAGATTTTGTAGTATATGTAACTGTGACTGCTGCTGTAAACATTGAAGATACTTCTGCTTTTGATCTGGCATTATCTCTGTACGTCCTGAAAATTGATTAGATTCTAGAGGTTGAAATGTCATTGCTGAAGGGGTTCTCCACTATTCTCCTGGGGTGAAAAATCTAGTGTCAATAATTCCACTTGCTGCAAAAGAACTTGCATCTTGACTTCCATTTGTTTCTGCAATTTTAGAGGTTGATTGCAACAGAATTCGATTCTGTGAATTGGATGAAGTGAACTGCTATCCAAGTCCTCCACTACTTAGCTTTTCATCACCAACATTAACTAGCTTGAACCTGCTTGCTGATCTGGATCCCAATTGTCCGTGCTCGAGTATTGTGGGTTTCACAAGAAGGGTATCAGTCTGGCTTTCACAAGACGGGTATCAATTTGTAGAAACGTGATGGGTATCAATCTGGGGAAACGTGATGGGTATCAATATGTGGAAATGCGACGGTTTCAATCTGTGGAAACGCGTATCAATCTGTGGAAACGCGACGGTATCTATCAGACTGGAAAGCGTTGCCCATTGGCAATGAGTCGGCCATGTTGTTCTTCAAAACAGATCTGCTACATATGATTTTAAAGCTTTGTATACTTCTTCAAGCTTTTGCCTCCCTTTTCGTCAGCTCACGACGATCAGATAAAACTTCCCCAGAGCCATCACAAAAAACCCATCCGCAGTGTTCATCAAGGTTTGATCGCAGTAAATCACACATGAATCTCTCACGTCGAACCTCTCGGAACCGTTCCAAATCTTTTCTCAGGCGCTCATCGTAAACCCATACACTTGTATTATCTGCTTGCTTTCATGATTTTCCTCAGTCCTCTCCAGTCAAAGACTCTAGGTCAAAGAAGGACGTGCATAATTACTCGTAAATAAAGGCTCTGAATCCGCTGCTTGTCGCTCACCTGTGACTATCCATCATGTCAATTCTGGGGAACTTGATGCAGGACACTCTGAGAAGCATTCTCGCTGAAGGCATTAATGATCTAGGCGCTGCAGGACACTCTGAAAAACATTCTCGCTGAAGGCATTAATGATCTGGGCGCCATAGCCTGAGATCTCCTTAATAATAGCCGACTAGAGCCACCTGAAATCTGATGATGATGATCATTAGAAAAAAAACAAAGAATCAGGGCCCCCTTTGCCGAATTTTCCTGCGCCCCCCCAGAGAAAGCTTTCCCCCCAAAAATAGCCTTCAAAGCCAGAATATTCAATGTATTTTCAAAAATAGCCTTCCTGACACGTTCTCCATAGATCCCATAATCTTGGCTTTCAGCAAAAGCCTAATATGACAGAAAATTATTTGTCCCTATTTCAGAAATGATGAACTCAGTACAAATGGCGCACAAGTCTTGCAAATAAAGAAAAGAAGCAGCAGCCAACACGCGAAAAGCATTTCCATCATTTAACTTGGGATGGTGTCCATAAAGGTAAGCCAAAGAGATAGCCATTGCACTCCATGATACGACATTTCGAAACGGTAAGCCAATAAACATACTCTCTGCTTCTTGTATGGTCCCAAGTGCTCCATACATACTCACAAGGCCACTACCAACAAAGACATCTGAAGTATAACCCCTCATACAAGCATCATGATGCAATGTCTGGCCAATTTCCAAAAACCCAAGTAGAGGCAATTGTTCCTCCCAAACAATAGCTTCTGCATCTGTAAGTGCACCACAGGCTTGAAGGGCAATCGTATATGTCTGCTCATCACGACTTATTTCTTCCTCTTACTTCAAACCCCTCTTCACTATATTACCCACATAAAATAAAAGAGCAAACATAACGACTAAGTATGTACAAAGTATCAAATCACACACACAACTTTTGGGTGGTTTTCACACCTCGAATGCGCAGCAATACGACACTGTAGATTATAGGTGCTTTTGAGTAGTTAGGGAAAATGTTTGCTTAGTGTATTATTGTATATTTGTTGTGAAAGGTTGTAGAAGACTTCCTTGTTGGTTTGCATCGTTTTTGTGATAATGGTAGAGAATAGTGGAAATCCCATTCTTAAAAAGCTAGACAAAAATAACTACCCATCATCAAAGTTTTATGTGATGAACTTCCTTATTAGAAAAGGCCTTTATGAGTTCATTTCAACTGAAGAAAAGGAGACATATCTAAGTAATCCTATGACTATGGATGAATTAGAGACATAGAAAGAATGGAATACAAAGGACAAAAAGTGATGTATAGACTATCTGCAATCATTGATAATACTATGTTGGGGCATATCAAGAATGCAGAAACTTCACTTGTAGCTTGGACAATTTTTGAGAATATATTTTTAGTAAACACAATAAAGGCACAAAAGATTGAACTCATGTAAGAGTTGAATACTTAGAAGAAAGGGAAATTTTCTATCAATGAGTATATTTTGAAAGTGAGCAGCATTACAAATGCTTTGGTGGCAGTGATTCATGAAATGCTTGATGATGGTGATTTAGTTTTATCTTTTTTGGGTGGTCTTATTAATTAGAGGGCTTGAAAATTATTTGTCACTTTTGTATATGTATGGAAGCCATTTTCTAATTTTCATTAGTCTTTCTCTCTCAGAATTACTAAAGAGATCAATATATAGGGTGACTCATCTGAAACAAAATGGTGAATAAGTTCAAGCATTTTACTCAAGTTCAAGAAGGGGACAGAGTATATTCTCTTTGAGAGACTGTCGTATGGGATGTACTAGTGATAACCATCAAAATAGGTTAAATTAACAATTCTGTGAAATGCATGTTTTAGGAGGCCATGAAAACTTTAGAGAGATACGGGAAGCTCTAGAGAAAGAGATGGATGGAAGAATAGAGTTCCTAAAAATTCTACTATTTGTTCGACATTATTATTGCAAAACAAGACATATTGCAGCCCATTTTTAAGCTAAGAAGGATGATATGCACAATCATAAATTGTAGCGAGAAAACTATACATAGTCTTCAAGAGAGAATGAAGACAAAAATAAGCATCTATTTTTTATGCAACATATGATGAATATTGTTATAGAAAATGGGACACATGATGATGTATCGAAAATTGATTTAGTTGCATCTAATCATATGACCAATCATGCTAAATGGTTTGAGAGATATAAGATTTACAAAATAGAGGTGATGCCACCTAATTTCACACAGTGGAAAGGTTCCCTTGTCCCTGCATGATGGCCAAACAAAGAATATGTTAGATGTATTACATATGTCGTCAATCACAAAGAGTTTAGAGTCTGTTGGTCAAATGGTAGTGTAATGATTGCAAGTTCAATTTAATGCAAAAAGTTTTTTTGTAGAAGACTTTAATGATAAGTGCAAATTGGTCACCAAAGGAAGTAGAGTTGGTGGCTCCATGTTCACTTTAAATACTGAAGTTCCTAATATGAATGCTACTATGTATATTAAAGAGAAGGGAGTGGTTGCAGGCATTGAAATATGACATAAACATATTGTTCATGCAAAATGCAAAGACTGAAATTAATATAGGGTTTTCATTTTTTAGAGTTACAAATTTTCACAAAGTGTGTGAAGCATATCAGTTTGGTAAGAAACTAAGACAACCTTTGGAATGAAAGAGATGTGAGTAGAGACTTGATGTTGTACGTACAAATGTTTAGGGGCCTTCACAAAACATATCTCTTGGTGGTAGTAAATACTTTGTTACATTTATGTAATATACCAAACATTGCAAATCGCATGAACCCCCTTTTAAGTAATGGGGATAATGATATAGAATTTTTGAGAATTTCCTAAGGATAATGCAAAATTATTTTCCTTATTCCCCTCCCCAGCCGACTGTCGTGCTGGAGAGGGAGGGGAATCGAATGCATGGAAAAAGCTCCTCGATGGAGCTCGCTGGTCACAAACCACCGTCATGCAGACACGTAGGGGAGGAAGGAGTCCCTCCCCCTTACCTATATAAATTTGGGGGGGAGGGGAGGGGGGAATCGCTGTGAGGGAGGAGAGAAAAGGAGAAGACACTGTGTGCTGGCACTGTGAGGGGACGAGAGGAAGAGGAAAGCAAGAGGGCTACCATGATACCACTCTGAGTAGTGGGTAAGAGAGAGAGAGGGCTTGAGGGAGCACTCTGCCAGACGAGGGCTGCCGAGCCGCCGCTGCTACCTGACTTCACCGTCGAATGGACGGCCTTAATATCCCCCCCCGCCATGTAAGCTTCTAGAAGCTTAGAAGCTTCCAAAGGGGGGGCCTTCTTAGCCCCCTTTCCCTTAGGCTCCAAAACCACTCCTTCCCCCGACTCCCCCCCCCCCCCCCCCCTATGTTTAAAGTCATAAGCCCCCCTTTCTCCCCTTAACCCCCTTCCCATGGATGTTGGAAACCCTTCCCCCCCCATGTTTAAACTCATAAGCCCCCTTTTCTCCCCTTAGCCCCCTTCCCATGAATGTTGGAAACCCTTCCCCCCCCATGTTTAAAATTTTCTTTTAACCTCCCTTCTCTTGAGCCATCTTGAAACCCCTTTCCTCCAAACTTGCCCTAAGGGTCCTTAAACCCTTACTTATAACCTTTAAGGTTACTTTTTCCTTGGAGTTTCCCCCTTAGGGTTTTCCCCATAAAAGGTTACTCCAAATAACCTTTCCTTTTCCCCCCATGTTTTGTTAAAAATCCCCCTTAGGCCATGCAAAAATACCCCTTGGAACTCTCCCGCACCTTGTTTCTCTTCCCACACGTAAAAGAAAGAGGAATGTTAAGAGTCGTTTGACACCTTCCTTTTCCACTCAAAAAGCCTCGTAAGGGATTCCACACTTTATTTATTCCCAGTTTGTGCAAGTTTTGACAAGGCCATTAAGCCCCTCTTATGGCTTTAATGGGTCTTATCTGCAAAAGATTGTGAAACATCCACCTTTTCGAATTCCCTACTTCAAGGAGGAAGCCTTCTAAAACTAACTTCGATGGACGATGCAAGGGAGCGATAATGGAATATCAAAGAGGAGTTGTAAAGCTGCTTCCATGTTCGAAAGGCTACAATTGCGATGCCTCCTAAGAAAGTCTAGGGCGCAGCTGCGGGAGGGTCATTTCCAGGCATCCACGTGGACATCTCACCCCAAGTCCACATTTTCCTTCCTAATTTTTATTTGATATTGTTATAATTCAAGCATGCAAGGTTAATTGTTAGAAATAGGATATAAATTTTGTCCTAAATGCTCATGACGAAGGAGCTTAGTCATTAATACTTTCAATAAAACATGCAAAATAAAGGAAGCATAAATGTATTTCTAGCAAATAGATTTATGCATTGAAATGAATTATAAACTAGATTATTGTCCATTAAAATAGTATACTTTGTTTAAGCCGAGAAGTATGAACTGCATATCGCACTATTAACCCATATCCTCTTCGCAATGAATCATCATGGAAAGTGCAAAGCATGAAATGATTCTTACAATGCATAAATCTAGGAAATTATCGTTTGTCAACTGCATAAATTATCAAGGAAAAAGATTTCTTGTTAGCATGAATTTTATTCGCAAGATTATAGGAAGATTAGTTGGAATTAACCTAATCTATGCCTGACCTTAAATCGACAAGTTAGGGTTGAAAGAGCAATTTACGTGTAGACAACGAGTCATGTGTTTATGAAAGGATAACGTAGCTATCTTCTAGAGTTAAACAAATTGGCATAAACCTAAAAATCATGGAGTACTCATTTAGAATGGGTTAAATTCAAATAAATTCACTAGGAATTTATACATAACCCAATCGCTACCTATTGTTAAATTTGAAACTCCTATACCCTTAAACTTGCCCACTCTCACCGAAACGTAGGGACATTGAAACATATTTTGAAAGTGAGCTAGGGTTTGTCCCTAAGAATCTTACAAGATGGAACTTGGAAACCCTAGGTCTAACGACGTTAGCCTAATGTAATCAGGAACAGATTGTTTCGTGACTCCATTCAATGCGACACTTGTGCAACAAGTGTGGAGTCATATGACCTTGTGATTGGATCACAAGGGAATGGACAAATTCTCACAACGAGGTTGGCAAATCCTTACGCAAGTTGTCTTGCAAGAGGATGAATAATCTTCCTAACTTAGTATCTTTCGTGAGTAAAGAAGATTGATTGGAACTAAAGACCAGTCGATAAACTCAAATAATCGATGAACTTAAGGTTTGACCAAGTTGGCTTATTAGGGTACGCCCTAACCCAGGATATAGGGGATCTTGCCAAGCTGCAAGTCATCCCGAATTGAGTGCTAGATGCATTCGAAAGGAAGGATTCATTCCTTAGCAGTTTGCCAACAAAAATGATCAATGGAAATGTTTGTGCTTGCTATAGATTCTAGAGCACTGTTTGGCTTTGTTTGATCAATGAATTAGAAGATAAATGGATATCTATACTCTAGGTTGAAGTCCTGAAGGGAGCGGCAGCTTCAGTTACCCCCGACTGCCTGCGTGACCCTAACCAAGGGGGTTGTTAACCGCGCCAGGTATGTGGACCAAACCTGCCGCGAGAGGTCTCTCCCTTGAGCGCTACTTGGAGCACGAGGATGCTTGGGTGCTAGAGGGGGCTCTGGCTATAAATCCCTCGCCTTCCAGGGCCTGCACAAGAGGCTAACGTGACTCAGGATAGGATCTCGAGGTCCGCATACTAGTTTACGTGTGGAAACTTGGGTTAGTGATCCCTGTGGATTGCTGGATAGCCTTCAGGTGGATTGTGGATAAGCCTACGGGCTAGAATCTTTGTATTTCAAAGATAAATATGATAACCTGTTAATAAGGAACTTGTCTGATGTTGTTTTTCTATGTCAAGTGATAAGATTATGTGAAAGAACCAGTGCCTAATGGGTTAATTAAAGAAGCTGATTATTACATGTCCAACTAATGTGTTAGGTAATTAAATAACTAAAACAACCCGAGGAAAGTGCGGAGGATGGGCCTTAGGTCCGTCCTACGGATGAGTGGTCCCGGTTGGCTGGGAAATTTTCTCAAATCATAATGGACAGCTGGAAGAAGATCGTCAAAGAACACGAACAACAAGAGTGTTGACCTAGAGTTATATTTGAACCCGATTTATGTTGTTTTAGGGGAACGGAATGGGACTATGCCTTATGGCAAAGAGGTTGAGCTTTGCATCCCTCTTGTTTCCCATTCTCCTTGAACTAAGTACAGTGTGAATCCGCTTTGGACCTGGCGTTTCTGCGTAAAGTAGTTCGCTTGGGTCCAACGCTAGTTGCCGTTAGTAAATGACCAATAAGAAAAACCCTAATTCAGGTCGATCCTAAGTGGGAATGGCCGGAATACTTCCGCTATGTGGTAGACACGGAAAGCCCTAGGTCGCAAACCCTGTAACATTCCATGGGAGTGCTGGGCAGAGCTTTATACACATCCTTTCCGATGGACTTCTAAGACGTGTCTTGAAGATACAAGTGGATACGTTACAGTTGGTATCAGAGTGAACCAACAACGGAATTGTTTTATGAAATCTTAATAAGAAGAAGTAAAGAAAATGTTGATGTTCCAAACATTTCCTTACCTTCAATGCTGTCTTGCAGAATTACAAAGAGTGGAAAAAGTTATTGGTATTTCGAGTCATGTTTATGACTGCAATGCATTCTCTGCATTATAGACAAAGGGTTGAGATGATGAACATCCTAGAGAAAATCGACAATCCATCACCCTTGTACATGTAACGAAGATGGACGGGTGCTTCAGGAATCTACTATATAGCTGCCCACCGGTTTGCTTATCTACAAACCAACCTAAAGAGGATCAAGTGGTTGGAGGACCTGAAAGTCGTGAAGCTGTTCATTTTTGTGGAAGCTCACGTAAACTCAACTTTACATATTCGAGGTCAGAGGGTGGAGATGAACTCATATGTATATGAGGAAGTAACCCTTGTAATCCCCGCCAACCGGATTAAAGTGTTGGGGCGCCATGAAAAGAATGGATTCCAAAGGAAAGGATATCCTGAACTTCCAATAATTTACCGATTCCTGAAGATCCACGAACCGAAACCATACTATTATACAGTTCTTATAGATAAATGTAATACAATGTTGTTCCCCCAAAACTAAATGTAACAGTTGGCTTATCATCACAAGAAATGTTCTATTCCGAAAGGGCTATGCCCATATAAATACAAATAAGACTTTCTTTTACCAATGTCTGATTGTGTATGAGAGTTGATAAAAAGTTTAGCTACATTGCTTACGTGATAGCAAAATTGAAGATGTAATATAAATCAAATAACGATTATCGTATAATAACGTTAAGAAACCTTTATCCAGGCACAACCCTAGGTACAGGTTCCTAGTTCGCCTCCTACATCAAGTACTGCTGTAATCCAGAAGAAGAAGTTTCTTCTCAAGCAGATCAAACCACCCGAGTTTGATGGGAGAGGCAAGTCCATCCAAGCCGATGTTGAAATTTGGATTGAATCCATGGAGGATTACTTTGAAGCAACTAGTATTGCATCCACCAATCAGGCTATGCTCGCCAAGCTAAAATTCACCGGCGAAGCCAGGCTTTGGTGGAAGCAATGGTGCAGGGATCAAGGGATCACAGAGGGATCCGTTACCTGGAAGAAGCTGAAGAAAGCCATGCAAGAAAGATACTTACCACCTGTATATCGCACGCAGAAAGCCGTGCAAGAAAGATACTTACCACCTGTATATTGCATGCAGAAAATGAATGAGTTCTACGAGCTAAAATAGTTGGGGCTCACTCTTGACGCGTACTACTCTAAATCCGTCTCACTTTTAGAGTATGCGCTACAGATGGACATGACACAGCAGGTGTCCAAATTTTGTGCCAGTTTAAATCCACCAATAAATACCCGTCTCGAATCTATGTGTCCATCAAATCTTCAGGACACACTCATTCGAGTGGTGCCTATAATTCAGGAGGTGCAGTCTAGACCAAAGGGTAACAAAGTTTGGTCTTATAATGACCCGAATAGAGGAGCATTCAGACCTCAAATGAAGAGAGTTCAAGGTCATAATTAGGGGCAAAGAAAGAAATCAAGGATTAACAATGTCAACAACTTTGTTCCTACTCAAAGTAATGGCAGAAATCTCCATTGTTTCCACTGCAATGAGCCCGGTCATTTCAAGAGGCAATGTCCCAAACTTGGTGGAGGACATCGCCAAGCACCTTTCCAAGGAACAGTCGGTGGTCAAGGAGCCACTAACCAAGGCAGAGGGAGAACCGCCTACATTGCCAATATGCAAATGTGCGAAGAAGAAGAAGAAGAAGATCGGACCATGGAAGCAGAGTTCGAAAGGGCGATAGTCCATGCCGCTCTACACAAGAAAGGCCCGAATCACCAATTCTCGGTGATTTAGACACCGTCGGACTATCAAGGTAAAAGTTTCAAGACCTTGATTGATTGTGGTAGTACACATTCCTTTATCTCACCAACTTGTGCAAAAAGATTAGAAATAGCCATAGTAGAAGCACCTACCTTGCCTGTGGAATTGGCAAATGGTCATGAGGTTATGTGTACCAGGTAAACTGCTAAGGTGGAATTCTTTCTGGGAGGAAATAAGACTTCAGTCAAATTCAGAGTCATGAATTTAGAGATCCATGAGTGTCTACTCGGAATGGATTGGCTTAAGCCTAATGACACCCACATTCATTGTGGAAAGGGTCAAGTTTCCTTTCGAAACTTTGAAAGGGAATTAGTCACAACCCAAGGTGAGGCTGGAGTGCCAAGAATCCAATTGGCCAAAGTATCTCGGATCATAAAAGGAGTCACAAAAGGATTACATGTCTACTTGATCAAACTCAACAAGTTAGATTAGAAGAAAGAGTCTAATGAAGGACCTTCTTGGCTAAAGGAATACACGGACGTATTCCTTGAAGAGTTGACAAAAATCCCGCCTCAAAGAGAAGTGGATCATGAGATCAAGTTAGTACCAGGAGTTGCGCCAATTACAAAGAGACCTTATAGAATGTCCATACCAGAAGCAATTGAGCTGAAGGAACAACTCAAGCAACTTCTAGATTAGGGCTACATCCGGCCTAGATATTCACCATGGGGAGCTCCAGTACTGTTCTAGAAAAAGAAAGATGGGACACTTCAACTATGTATTGATTATCGAGGGTTGAATCAATCAACGGTCAAGAACAAGTACCCTATCCCTAGAATAGATGAGCTTCTTGATCGTCTTCAGAGTGCAAAGATCTTCTCCAAGATTGATCTCAGGTCAGGTTACTATTAGATAAGGATCAAGGAAGAAGATATCCCCAAGATTGCCTTCAATACAAGATATGGGCACTTTGAGTTTCTAATTATGTCATTCAAAATTACAAACGCACCTGCCACATTCAACAGGTTAATGCAGGATATCTTTAGGCCATATCTTGATGACTTTGTACTCGTCTTCTTCGACGACACTTTAGTCTATTCTAAACATGAAGAAGATCATGAACCCCAACTTCAGATTGTCCTTGGGACAATGAGGTCGCATAAGATGTATGCTAAGATGAAGAAGTGTGCATTCTTCAAATGTGAGATTGAATATTTGGGGTTCATAGTATCAGCAGAAGGAATCTTAGTGGACCCAGCCAATCTCAGAGATGTGCTGGAATGGCCAATACCAACATCTGTCAAAGAAATACATAGCTTTTTGGGATTGACAAGATGGTATAGGGTCTTCATAAAAAAACTATGCTTTGATTGCAGCACCTCTGATGGACTTACTAAAGAAGCAAACTTCCATTGCATGGTCAACTCCCGAACAAAATAGCTTCGACAGATTGAAGCAAAGTTTGGTATCAGCACCTATTCTAAAATTTCCAGACCTCAATAAAGAGTTCGAGGTAGTAACTGATGCTAGCATACTTTCCTTGGGATGTGTGCTCATGCAGAAAGGTCATCCAGTAGCATACTCTTCAAGGAAATTGAAGAGTCATGAAAAGAATTATGCAACGCATGATCTAGAATTGCTAGCTATCATCCATGCTCTAAAGCTTTGGAGACACTACCTGTTGGGTAACAAGTTTACTCTAGTAGCTGATCATAAGAGTCTCAAATGGATCTTAACTCAGAATGAGCTCAACATGAGGCAACGTCGGTGGATTGAAGTGTTGGAGGAATATGACTTTGAAATCAAGTACCGACTAGGAAAAGAGAATGTAGTTGCGGATGCACTTAGTCGCAAGGCATTCCTTAATTCTCTAATCCTGCAGAATCCATCAACAGTTAGATCTCTAGCTACAAAGGTATCTATGCCAAACAACCCTATACTTGAGCTAGCTAGAGAGGATGCATGCCATGATCTGGCCTACCAAACAATGCTAAGGGAGATCTCTATCAAAGATCAAAATCAAAAGTTGCAGGCTAAGTATCATGAATTTTCTATCAATAGTGGACTTGTCTATTATAGAACAAGGCTGTGTATACCAACAAGCCAGTCACTTAAGCAGAAGATATTGTGGGAAGCTCATGATTCTGCTTTCTCAGGACATCCTGGCTATGCCAAGACTCTTAATGCAGTTAGGAAGAGCTACCATTGGGAGAGGCTCAAAGATGACGTTCTCAAATGTCACTGAGTGTTTGTCTTGTCAACGTATCAAAGCCGAACATGTCATGATGCCAGGGAAACTGCAACTGCTTGACATTCCCTAAATGAAATGGGAATGCATCACTATGGATTTTTTTGTAGGCCTATCCCAAGTCCAGGGAGGATACAACTCCATCATGGTTGTGGTTGACATGCTTACTAAGGTTGCACACCTTATTCGAGTAAAGTCAAACTATAAAGCCTTAGACATTGCAAGATTGTTTATCAAGGAGATATTCAAGATACATGGTTTACCCAAAAAAATCATTAGTGATCGTGATTCTCTCTTCACGTCACACTTCTGGAGAGCTATCTTTGAAGCTATTCGGACTCAACTCTGTTTTAGCACGGCTTACCATCCCCAAACGGATGGCCAAATAGAGTGGGTAAATAAAGTCATCGAGGATATGCTAAGGGCATACTGCTGTTGAGAGCCGAAGAGGTGGATTCAATACTTGCCTTTGGTTGAATTTGCCTACAATGCTTCTTACCAACAAAGCATTCAGATGACCCCTTTCCAAGCATTGTATGGTCATGACAGTCGAAGTCCCCTAAACTTTTCAAATCCAACCTTAAGGGTTGAAGCTTCAAGGCAGATGTTGGAAGAGATGGATGACCAAATAAAGTCAATAAGACAAGACATCCAAGCGGCCAAGGATAGACAGAAGGCATATGCGGATTTGAAGCGTCAAGATAGAATTTTCAAAGAAGGAGACATGGTCTTCATTCGTGCATTCGCGTATGCCCAAAGAGGAGTTCCCTATCCTTAGGAGATTGCAAGAAGCTAAGTCGAAGGTATTGTGGACCATACAAAATCCTCAAATGCCTAGGACCTAATGCTTATAGATTTCAACTCCCTGAGAACCTAAAGGTTCACAATGTATTCCATATCAGCCTATTGAAGAAGTATGTACCTAATCCTAACCATGTACTTGATGACCAACAAGTTGTAATGCCTAGTCAAGGAGTCCTTGACCTAAGGCCTGACAGGATCTTAGACATTACGGAAAGACAATTAAGATCCAGAACCTTGAGAGAATGCCTCATCGAGTGGAAAGATTATCCCGAAGAGGATGCCACTTGGGTAGATGAAGGCACTCTCAACCATCAATATCCCCAATTTATCTCGAGATGAGGACATCTCAATTCCTCTAAGGGGGAGAGAATGTAATATACCAAACACTGCAAATCGCATGAACCCCTCTTTTAAGTAATGGGGATAATGATATAGCATTTTTGAGAATTTCCTAAGGATAATGCAAATTTTTTTTCCTTATTCCCCTCCCTAGCCGACTGTCGTGCTGGAGAGGGAGGGGAATAGAATGCATGGAAAAAGCTCCTCGGTGGAGCTCGCTGGTCACAAACCGCCGTCGCGCAAACACGTAGGGGAGGAAGGAGTCCCTCCCCCTTACCTATATAAACTAGGGGGGGAATCTTCGTGAGGAAGGAGAGAAAAGGAGAAGAGATGGCCTGCTGCTAGCGTGAGGGGACAAGAGGAAGAGAAAAGCAGGAGGGCCGCCACGATACCACTCTGAGCAGTGGGTAAGAGAGAGAGAGAGGGCTTGAGGTAGCACTCTACCAGATGAGGGTTGCCGAGCCGCCACTACCGCCTGACTTCGCCGTCAATGGATGGCCTTAATACCCCCCCACGTAAGCTTTTGGAAGCTTAGAAGCTTCCAAAGGGGGGAACTTCTTAGCCCCCTTTCCCTTGGGCTTCAAAACCACTCCTTCCCCCCCCCCCCCCCCCCCCCCCCCCTCGGTGTTTAAACTCATAAGCCCCCTTTTCTCCCCTTAGCCCCCTTCCCATGGATGTTGGAAACCCTTCCCCCCCCGTGTTTAAACTCATAAGCCCCCTCTTCTCCCCTTAGCCCCCTTCCCATGGATGTTGGAAACCTTCCTCCCCCCCCCCCCCCCGCGTGTTTAAAAATTTCTTTTAACCTCCCTTCTCTTGAGCCATCTTGAAACCCCTTTCCTCCCGATTTGCCCTAAGGGTCCTTAGACCCTTACTTATAACCTTTAAGGTTAATTTTTCCTTGGAGTTTCCCCCTTTCATACGGAGTGACATCATGAATCCCTGCTCTAGGGGTTCGATTCAGCACATAGACAGTAGTCATCACTGCTTCAGCCCAATAACCATTTGGCAGACATTTTTAATTCAGCATAGCTCTAGCTGACTCCATCAAAACCCTATTTTTTCTCTCTACAGCACCATTTTGCTATGGCGTATAACTACATGTGAGCTGTCTTCAGATCCCATAGTTAGCAAGATACCTGTCAAAGTAATTGGAGACATATTCACCTCCTCCATCTGATCTCAAGCATGATATGTAATAGCCCAATTCATTTTCAGCATGCTTCTTAAAGTCTTTGAATGCATCAAACACATCATCCTTATGCTTCAAAATATAAAGCAAAGTGTACATGCTAAAATCATCAATAAATGAGACATAATACCGTGCACCACCAAAAGAAGCATTATGTGAAGGACCCCAGACATCAGAGTGCACCAACTATAAAGGCCTAGTGTTGTTTTTAACATGTCTCATGAACGAAAACCGTGCCTGCTTCCCAAACTGACATGCAAGGCATACATGACCAAAATCATTATACTTGAATTAAGGTAATCCAAGTACTACTTCCTTCTGCTGCATAGATTTCAGCTTTTGTACTTTGACATGTCCAATCCGCTTGTGCCAAATCTCTACATCCCGAATGGCACTCTCATCATGAGCAGACATGGCTACCTTAAGTCCCAAAATGGTTGCATCCAATGTAAACATCCTACCATCCCTTCTGCCCTTGGCAATTAACTTGCA
This sequence comes from Lygodium microphyllum, assembly GCF_053477565.2. Taxonomy (NCBI): domain Eukaryota; kingdom Viridiplantae; phylum Streptophyta; class Polypodiopsida; order Schizaeales; family Lygodiaceae; genus Lygodium; species Lygodium microphyllum. The sequence goes on from NC_141150.1 coordinate 38,124,918, forward strand.
TCCATTTCCATACTCCTCAATGAAACACCCATCTTTGTTAAACCTCACTTGCAAATTCTGTTCTACCATTTGACCCACAGACAACAAATTCTTTGTTATGGTCGGTACATGTAATACATCATGCAGGCCTTTCTTTTTGCCATCAGGCATCATAAGAGGAACAATCCCTTTATGCTTTATGTCATACTAGGTGTCATCCCCAGTACATACATGACCATATGTACCTGCAACCATCTCATCAAACCACTCTCCATGCGGTGTCATGTGGTTTGACGCTCTAGAGTCAATGTACCATCTCTCATCTCTATCATGTCTCGATGCATTTCTAGATACATGCCGCATGGCAAAGAGTCTATCAACTGGCTCATCATGAGCACCACTAGAAGATGCATAGTGCCCATGTTGTCTGCCCTTTGCCTTCATATCTCCCTGCTTCTTGTAACAATCCTTTGCAATATGCCCATACGGGCCACAATAATGGCAATCCTTGTCCCTGTTGGACTGATCAGATGACTGCCATGAACCAGATCCGCCACCTCTACCTCGGGGTGATCTCCCCCTGCCTCTAAACCCGCCAGATCCATGCTGGCCTTGTGTATTTGCACCATGCCAATTACTCTACTGCTGCTGCTGTCCATAAGCATTACGAGTGTCACCAGGACCTCGAAATGAACCACGACCTCTAGATCCTGTGCCACGCTGGCTAGAGTATAACACAGTGTCTCTACTCTTAGATGCACTGGAATCTGTATTCAAACCAAGTTTGACTTCCTCATGCAACAACAAGGCAACTAGCTCTTCCCAACTAGGGGGCTCTTCTCTGACAGAAATGGAAGTGTCAAAAGCTTTGTACTCTTTGTCTAAGCCATTCAAGGCAATAGCAATCATATCAACTTCTGATACACTTGAGCCAATGGTAGCAAGTTGATCAGCTATGGTCTTAATCTCCGTGGTATACACCTGGATGCTCTTACCATTCCTAGACATGTTGTTGAACTGCTATTTCAACTGGATCTTCCTTGCATGTGTCATGGTTCCATAATTTTTCATCAGTATGTCCCAAGCATCCTTCGAAGTCTCACATCCAGTGATTTGAATTACCATAGCATCAGATATACATAAAGAGAACCAATGCAACACGTTGCATGCTCTTTCATTCCATAGCCTGTAGGCTCTTTTCTGTTCATTTATTGGATTGTGTGCAGGCAACTCAGGAGCAGCCTCATCTCCTGTACATAGATCCCAATAACCTCTGCCAACCAGAAAGTTTTTCATTCTGAATTTCCATAATGCAAAGTTCTTGTTGTCCAACTTCTCTCCAACTATCTAAGTGATATTGTTAGTCCCATGTGCATTAGCCATGATGCAATAGACTGTCTATCAAGTGCCTGACTCCCTACAGACCAATAAGTATGACTGACCAAGTGTATTAGACATGTGCATTAGCCATGATGCAATAGACTGTCTATCAAGTGCCTGACTCCCTGCAGACCAATAAGCATGACTGACCAAGTTCAGTCCGTAATAGTTTATGACAGTTTTCTGTATTAAATTGCAGGAAAAAAACAGGGTATTTCAACCCACTGACACCCCAAAACAACCCACAAACAAGTGATCTCAACTGTAGATATAACTGTCAATACATAAGCTATGTGTTTGCTTCAGCTTAAGCTTCTGTAACCTCACTGCTAGGGTACATACATGCAGTCTAAAAACTGTAAACTGTGAGTAACCAGTAGCAATTTCAAGGCCAAAACTGAGTGGTAGTCATGTCATACATGTTTCAAAACCTCTCAGATAGCTGCTAGTACATTTGGTAGTCAAGACATGAGCATAGAGGCACATAACAGTGCATAACCAGCACATATAAGTGTCAACAAATTCACTTGCAGGTTGCAGTCAACCAAAATTCAGCATAACAAGCTCCAAGAAGTTCCAAAATGTCTTCCAATCATATAATACATTTACTTTGTAGTGGCAAGTTCAATACATGAGCATCTAAGTAGGCATAGACAACTTGTCTTCGTTGACCAATGACATAAACTTCCCGAACTATTTGTATAATTAACCAAGACAGTGTGACTGCATTTACTTCAGCTTCAAAATTCAGTTTTCAATGATGCTCATTGATTGCTTCAATCCTCCATACATTCAGCATGTATAGGTCAGTTCATATAGATGATGGAACCCCCAAGATGATCTGTATTGCTTCAGTAATATGCAATGCTTGCCATTGACTGTGTATGACAATTTTTAGCCACTAACATACTTCAGATTTGAGTGATTTGAGTGAGCAACTTCAGCTCAAATGCATTACATCCGGTACATATGGCTGCTTGACATACATCTTGGCTCCAGTGATGCTTCTAGGTATGTATGAGTGCTTCAAGCTCATGCCAAACAAGTACATATGCTTTGTAGTGACTGTATACAGCAGGCCACTCTTTATGAGAGACCTGTAATCTCTGTTTTTAGCTCATAAGTGAGCTCTCACACAAGCATTCACACTTTGTACTCTTCAAGTACTTCCCACTAGTCCTTATCAAGCATTTAGCCACTTCATATCACTTGTATGTGATGTTTCTAGCCCACTAAGACGTTTGCAGAACCAGGAACAGTTTGCGCAGATTTGTCCTCTGCTCCAGTAGATTGATTTGATGAGGTTGATGCTGATGGAGCACACACTAGTGCTTAATACCCCCTTCACAAGGCTCTAATCAAGCCACAACCTGCAGCTTGAACCATAGAGTAGGCAATCACTCAATGCATACCTTCCAGTTTACAATGGCATTCAGCCTGTTTGACAAATGACACAAGTCTTCAATTGCAGATCATCTTCACTCCCTCCTGCTCCAAGAGGTCCACCAAGTAAGGCTCTGACACCATGTTCAAAGTTGAGAGAGAGAGAGAGATAGGGAAACTCCATTGTCATGAGCCTTCAGGCTCTCAAAGTCATTTCTTCATGTTCCACACACTAACACTCAAAAGCACACACAATACAAAGATAAAGTGACCTAGTGTAAGTGTAGACTAGACAGACTAACTCTAGTCAGGTCACTAACTGACTACTAACCCGACTTATCTAATGTAGTCACATGTAGACATTGCACACTCTAGCTATCATAGATGTCGGTCATAGATAAAGACACACTAACAATGAGATTGATTTCTAACAAACCCGATTTATGTTGTTTTAGGGGAACGGAATGGGACTATGCCTTATGGCAGAGAGGTGGAGCTTTGCAACCCTCTTGTTTCCCATTCTCCTTGAACCAAGTGCAGCGTGAATCCATTTCGGACCTGGCGTTTCTACGTAAAGTAGTTCGCTTGGGTCCGACGCTAGTTGCCATTAGGAAATGACCAATAAGAAAAACCCTAATTCAGGTCGATCCTAAGTAGGAACGGCTGGAATACTTCCGCTACGTGGCAGACATGGAAAGCCCTAGGTCGCAAACCCCGTAACATTCCATGGGAGTGCCGGGCAGAGCTTTCTAGACATCCTTTCCGATGGACTGCTAAGACGTGTCCTGAAGATACAAGTGCATACGTTACAATTTATTGATGATGGCAACCTCAACACATGCGAACATTGATAATGGACCGCTTGGCTAGATGAATCCGCACATCTACACTTACCACGTTGGTGGTCATTATGATACTCACATGGACATTGACTTATCACTTATTATGTTTAGTTTGTTACACCTACTTATAGCTAGAAAAGATATAACACCAGTCGATTAGTGTAGTCGCTTATGCACTATTTGACTTAGAAGGCCACTTTCCTTTATGTTGTATCTTATCTATACTTTGTGTACATTGTATAGTGTGTGGAAGAAGAAGAAGAAGAAACCAGGAAGAAATTGTTTTGGCCTCCATCTCTCTTCTTGTGTTCTTGAGTGAGCTTCTGCTTGTGTATACAGTGTGTGTTTGGCGCAGCACCTCAAGAAGTCCCCCCACCACACGATTCTTGACATAATATCAGAGCCACGCCATTGAGAGAGGCTGAAGTGAAGAAGAAGAAGAAAGATTCGAGCAAGCAAGCAACGAGTAATAAGCTCTCTAATTCTTTCACTCCGTCTCTTAGGATAGTGCCTATGGAGCCACCAAAAGCAGGGTAGAATGAAAATCTCAGATTGTATCTGAGGCCGTTTCAGACCTTGTTTTAGAGTTGTAAGGTTGCGGACAGTAGTTTCAGGGTACACTGTGACTTCGACTGTATTGACTGAAAGTGGGTACGCAGGTTATAGATTTCGAATCTGTAATTTTTGAGGTGTTTGCAGGAAGCAAACATAAGGTTATCTGCAAACAAGTTGCAAATTATATATACTATTGAGGAATCAGTGAAAAAGGTTGCTTGGTGTTTTGCTGTGCATATGTTGTGAAAGATTGCAAAAGACTAGCTTGCTGTGTTTTATCCTTGTTTATGATAATGGCAAAGAACAGTGGAAATCCCATTATTGAGAAGTTCGATAAGAAAAACTACCCTTCATGGAAGTTCCGTGTGACGAACTTCCTCATTGGAAAGGGCCTTTATGAGTTTGTTTCAGGTGAAGAAAAGGAGCTAGAACTGGGTATCCCTCTGACTGCAAATGAATTAAAATCATGGAGAGAATGGAATGTGAAAGATAAAAAGGTGATGTACTGGTTATCTATAGTCATTGATAATACAATGTTGGGACATATTAAGAATGCAAAAAATTCACATGCAGCTTGGACAATTTTTGAGAACACGTTTTTAGTAAATACAAAGGCACGAAAGATTCACCTTGAGCAAGAGTTGAATGCCTTGAAGAAAGAAAAAATATATGTCAATGAGTATGTGTTGAAGGTGAGGAGCATTGGAGAGGCTTTAGCAGTGATTGATTCAATGTATGATGATGATGATTTGGTTTCATCCACTTTGCGTGGTCTTAACAATGAGAAGGCATGAAAATCATTTGTTACTTCAATATATGTATAGAAGCCATTTTCAAATTTTGATGAGTTGATCTCTCTCGTGATTATTAAAGAGATCAATATGTAGGGTGACTCATCTAGAAAAAATGGTGAATAGGTTCAAGCATTTTACTCAAGTTTAGGAAGGGGATGTGGTAGATCCTCTTAAAGAGGCCATGGTATGGGGCGTGCTAGGGTGATAACTAGCAAAACAGGCTCTATCAGCAATTTGGTGAAATGCAAGTTTCAGGAGGCCAAGGAAACTGTAGAGGCAGGGGGAGATCTAGAGAAAGAGGTGGATGGCATAATAGAGGTTTTGGCAATTCTACTATTGTTTGCCATTATTGTGGCAAAACAAGCCATATTGCAGCCCATTGCTATGCTAAGAAGGATGATATTCGCAATAGTAAATTGCAGCAAGGAAACTATACATCATCTTCATGACAGAATGAAGACAAAAATGAGCATCTGTTTGTTATGCAGCATATGATGAATACAGTTATAGAAAAGGGGACACATGATGATGTATGGTATATCAATTCAGGTGCATCTAATCATATGACTAGTCACATTGAATGGTTTGGAGAGATGCAGGACCTACAAAATCCAGGTTATGTGCAGAGGGTTGATGATTCATGCCACCCAATTTCACACATTGGAAAGGTTCCCTTGTCCTTGTATGATGGCTAGACAAAGAGTCTAATAGGTGTATTACATGTGCCAATGTCTATTGGCCAAATGGTAGAGCACGGGTTGTAGGTCCGATTCAATGCAAAAGGTTATTTTGTAGAAGATTTTGATGATTAGTGCAAGTTGGTCGCAAAAGGAAGTAGAGTTGGCTAAATGTTCACTTTAGATGTTGGAATTCTTACAATGGATACTCGTATGTATGCTAAAGCAAAAGGAGTAGTTGCAGATATTGAAATATGGCATAAACAAATTGAACATGCAAATATGCAAAGGATGAAATTAATGAAGTCCAGAGGATTAGTTACAGGGTTTCCTTCTTTTAGAGTTGTAGAATTGCATAAAGTTTGTGAAGCATGTGAGTTTTGTAAGTAGGTAAGACAACCCTTCTCGCATGAGAAAGAAGTGAGTAGAAAAATACTTGATGTAGTACATACAGATGTTTGGGAACCTACACAGAATGTATCTCTTGGTCGCAACAAATACTTTGTCACATTTATTGATGACTATTCAAGAAAGTTATGGGTATACTTCATGAAGGAAAAGAGTGATGTGTCTAAGCACTTCAAATCTTTTAAGGTAGCTGTTGAAACAGAAATAGACTTAAAGTGAAGTGCTTGAGATCAGATGGAGGGGAAGAGTACCTCTCTAATGAGTTTACTGGCTTCTTGAGGACTCATGGGATAAAGAGGAAATTTACTTGCAGGTATACCCCACAGCAAATGGGATTGTAGAAAGAAAAAATAGGCATATTGCAGAAGTCGCATAGGTATTAACGGATTAAAAGAATATGCCCAAAAATTTTTGGTCTGAGGCTATCCATACTACTATCTATTATGAACAGAACTCCCACAGTTGCAGTTCATGGGATGACTCCTAAAGAATGCCGACTTGAGCTATGATGTTCAAGAGGATAGTAGGGAGTTTTATTTACATGACTATCACAAGGCCATACTTGAGCTATGATGTTGGCCTTGTCAATCATTTTATGCAGATGCCTAGAAAGCCTTATTTGGATGCAGTTAGACATATATTGAGATATGTAAAGTCCACTTTACATTATGTAATTTTTTTTGAAGAAGGTAAGGACGTATAGGCTTTTGGATACATAGATGTGAATTGGGCTGGTAGTATGTCAGACAGAAGATCTACTAGTGGATTCATGTTTTCCCTTGATAGTGCAACAGCTACATGGAGCAAGAAAAAGCAACCTACAGTTGCTTTATCGAGTACAGAAGCTGAGTATAGAGGTGCTGCTTTGGCAGTATGTGAGGTGTTATGGCTGCAAAAGTTATTAGGTGATTTGGATGTGCAAGGAGATGGTCCAGTTGTCATTCATTGTGACAACATGAGTAGGATACAGTTAGCTAGGAATCTAGTGTTCCATGCTAGGACAAAACACATTGAGGTGCACTACCACTTTGTGAGAGAGAAGGTACTTGCAGGAAAGATAGACTTGGTATATGTTAGCACATAGGATCAGATAGCTGAAATTTTCACAAAGGAATTGGATGCAGAGAAGCTTCGAAAGTTTCAAAGCTTACTTGGAGTTGCAGAGATAGAGTTGAGCTTGAAGGGGAATGTTGAGATGGCAACCTCAACACGTGCGGACATTGATGATGGACCGCTTGGCTAGATGAGTCCGCACGTCTACACTTAGCACATTGGTGGTCATTATGATACTCATATGGCCATTTACTTATCACTTATTATGTTTAGTTTGTTACACCTACTTATAGCTGGCAAAGATATAATGTCAGTCAATTAGTGTAGTCGGTTATGCATTATTTGACTTCGAAGGCCACTTTCCTTTATGTTGTATCTTATCTATACTTTGTGTACATTGTATAGTGTGTGGAAGAAGAAGAAGAAACCAGCAAGAAAACATTTTGGCCTCCATCTCTCTTCTTGTGTTCTTGAGTGAGCTTCCTCTTGTGTATACAGTGTGTGTTTGGCGCAACACCTCAAGCAAGTCCCCCCACCACACGATTCTTGACATGGGTATGATTCATGAAGGAAAAGAGTGACATATTTGAGCACTTCAAAACTTTCAAGGCTACTATTGAAACAAAAACAAGATTGAAAGTTAAGTGCTTGAGATCAGATAGAGGGGGAAAGTATCTCTTTAATTTAGTGGCTTCTTGAGATCTCATGGAACAAATAGATAGTTTGCTTGCAGGTATACTCCATAGCAAAATGGGATTGCATAAAGAAAAAATAGGCATATTGCAAAAGTTGCATGGGTATTGAGGGTTGAAAAGAATATGCCAAAAAGAAGAGAAAGATGAAGGAAAGAAAAACTAGGGAGAAAAAGAGGAGAATAATAGAAAGGAAAAAAGAAAAAAAAAGATTGAAGAAGAAGAAGCAAAAGGAAAGAAGAAGGAAAAAGAAGGGGAGAATAAAAACAAGAAAAAGAAAGAGTAGAAAAAAAAGAAGGAGAAGGAAGAAGAGGAGGAAGGAGCAAAAAATGAGGGCATCCATTGTTCCCTACATGAATGGCCCCCTCAAAAAAAGGGTGACTAGGGCATAAAACCCTTGAAGGTTGTCGGCACCCTCTTACACTTACTATCTTCCAAGCATAGCACCACACTGCTCAACTTGCTTCACCCTTGGCCTTCTCCCCTCACTTCTATCACCCTACCATCTTCTCCAATCATCCCTCTACTCAACCCATTGTTGTCAATGCTTGCATGTCATGTCTTGCATCCCCTTCCACAAGTCATCTCTCTCTTTAACACTACCAAATTCCCCCCTTCCACAAGTCATCTCTCTCTTTAACACTACCAAATCCCCCCCCTAGTTGTGCCAATGCATCTCTGCCATCTTCTTGAATGCTAAGCAAGGCAGGACCATCCCCTTGACCTCCTAGCTATCATAAGGTCATCGCCAACCTCTTGCATATGCTATCATTCGACCACAATATAGATTTTCCCAACCATAGCATTGATCGATTGCTACCTTCCTTTCCATCACCTTATCTTTCTCTCCCCAATCACCTCGCCACCTCCTGTCAGCCACTCTACTTCTACGCCATTGTAGGGTGACCACACCTGCCTCTATGTCATTCACCTTGCCTTGCTAATGGCGCTCCCACCACTTGTTATAGCCTCCTATCTCATGCACACCATGACTTCTCAATCGGCATCCCAAGTTACCTACTCCACTTCCAATCACTTTGATGTTCCCTATCCTATGTTGCCCAGTGGTCCATACGTCTGTGGCTACCGTGACATTCCACCATGCGTGAGGTCTCCATGCCTTATGGCCTCAATTGCCACCTAACATTAACATAGCTCGTACAAAAACCCACACTTACATACATTGCATATGCATGCTCATTTTACACTCATACACTCCATATGCACACCCATACATGTACATTAATCTCACCACCATATCAGACATTGAACACACCTTAGATACACACAAGGTAAACACCTTACACCACACTCTTTACATAATATCTCCACATACACTTACATTAACTCACCCATACCTCTTATGTTCACTGACTCATATGCACTCATCCACTCACATACACTCCACACACAAAACACACACACACACTTCACGTGCACATCACACACACTCACCCATGCTAAAATCAACCCACATGCATAGCACATTAAATTTACATGCATACATACACATACACTACATAAACCACACACACACACTTCATAATACACATACACACTTAATGTACCTACACATATACGCTCACCACGTGCATCCATACACACCTCTCCATAGGCACACATATCCGCACACACATACACATCTTGTTCATATACACACACCTCACCCACAAAAAGCACTAGTCACAAAAATATCACAGAAACATCCCAACACATGCTACACCACACTACAGATCCATATACACATACATAAGACACACTAGAGACTCACACTCACATCTTGTAATATTTCTATTGAAAAATATTAGTAGCCCGTGTGAGACTCATGCAAATGACAATTCCGGCATTGAAGTTACCGATAGTGCAATCTTTTAACTGTACACAACGTATCATGAATCTCCACTGGCCAAACGGGACCAAGGTTTAAAAACCCACATAATCGCATAATTGCACACTATCTCTCTTGGATAGTGCCTGTGGAGGCACCGGAAGCAGGGCAAAGCAAAAATCTCATATTGCAGTGAGATTTGGTGTGCGCAAAGAGCGCTGTTATTTTGGCCATCTGAGGTCATTTCAGGCCCCGTTTTAGACTTAGAAGGTCGCGGATAGCAGTTTGAGATACCCTGGAATTTCAATTGTGTCTGCCGTATTATACAGGTGCGCACGTTATAGATTTCAAATCTGTAAGTTCAAAGGTGTTTACTAGTGAATAAACACAAGATTTATCTGCAAACTGGTTGCACATCGCATGCATTGTTGAGCAGACAGTGAAAAAGGCTGTCTGGTATATTGCTGTGCACTACAGGTCGAGGGTTGTAGAAGATTTTCTTGTTGTTAATTTGGTATTAGTTTTGTGATAATGGCAGAGAACAATGGAAACCCCATCATTGAGAAGCTCGACAAGAACAACTGCCCTTCATGGAAGTTCCGTGTCACGAACTTTCGTATTGGAAAATGCCTCTACGAGTTTGTTTCAAGTGAAGAAAAGGAGTTGTAGGTGAGTGATCCTCCAACTGCAGAAGAGACAAAGGCACGCAAGGAATGGAATGCAAAAGGCAAAAAGGTCATGTATTGGCTGTCTGCAGTAATTGACAATAATATGCTGGGACATATTAGAAATGCAAAGAATTCATATGCAGCTTGGACCATACTTGAAAGTATGTTTTCTGTAAATACAAAGGCACGAAAGATTCAACTCAAGCAAGAGTTGAATACATTAAAGAAAGGAAATATGTCTATCAATGAGTATGCACTGAAGGTAAGAAGAATTGCAGATGCCTTGGCAGCGATTGATGCAATGCATGATAATGATGATTTGGTGTCGTCTACCTTGGGTGGACTTAACAATGAAAAGGCTTGGAAGTCGTTTGTAACTTTCGTATATGTCAGAAAGCCATTTCATGATTTCGATGAGTTGGTCTCCCTTATGATCACTGAAGAGATAAACATGCAGAGTGAGACATCTGAAAAAAGTGGTGAGCAGGTACAAGCTTTCTACTCCAGTTCAGGAAGGGGACATGGAAGGTTCTCTTCAAGAGGCCATGGTACAAGATGTGGTAGTGACAACCAGGAAAACCGATTGAATCAGCAATTTGGCGATATGCAGGTTTGAGGAGGTCGTGGTAACTTCAGAGGCAGGGGGAGCTTTAGAGGAAGCAGTGGATGGCAGAATAGAGGTTCTAACAACTCTGGTATTGTGTGTCACTACTGTGGCAAAACAGGTCATATTGTAGCCCAATGTTATGCTAAGAAAGATGATATTCGTAGTAGTAAGTTGCAGCAAGGAAACTATGCATCGTCTTCACGATAGAATGAAGACAAAAATGAACGTCTGTTTGTTATGCAGCATATGCTGAATGCTGTTACAGAAAAGGGAATACATGATGATGTTTGGTATGTTGATTCAGGTGCATCCAATCATATGGCTAGCCATGTAGAATGGTTTAGAGAGATGCAGGATTTGCAAAATGCAGGTTATGTGCAAACGGGTGATGATTCATGCCACCCAATTTCACACATTGGAAAAGTTCCCTTGTCCTTGCATGATGGTAAGACAAAGAGTCTTTTAGATGTATTACATGTGCCATCTATTACAAAGAACTTGGTGTCAGTCGGTTAGATGGTAGAGCAAGGGCTGCAAGTCAAATTTAATGCAAAGGACTGCTTTGTAGAAGACTGTCAATGACAACTGCAGGTTGGTTGCAAAGGGAAGTAGAGTTGAACGTATGCTTACTCTGGATGCTAGAATTCCTAGTATGAATGCTGCTATGTATGCTAAAGGAAAAGGTGTTGTTGCAGATTTGAAATTTGGCACAAACGCATTGGACAAGCAAATGTATAAAGGCTGAAATTAATGCAGTCCAAAGGGTTGGTTTGCCTACATTTAGAGTTATAGAATTTCATAAGGTATGCAAAGCATGTCAGTTTGGTAAGAAAACAAGACAACCTTATTCACATGACAGAGATGTAAGCAGAAATACCCTTGATTTTGTGCATACAGACATTTGGGGGACCTATACAAAATGTATCTCTTGGAGGCAGTTCATACTTTGTCACATTCATTGATGATTGTTCTAGAAATCTATGGGTATATTTTATGAAGGAAACGAATGAAGCGTTTGAGCACTTTAGAACTTTCAAGGCTGTAGTTGAAAGAGAAATAGGCTTAACAAGCATTTTTGGTCTGAGACTATTCATACTGCTGTTTATATTATGAACAAAACTCCCACAGTTGCAGTTCATGGGATGATTCCTGAAGAATGCTTTACTGGTAAGAAGCTTGATGTATCACACTTGAAGGTATTTGGCTGTGTTGCATATGGTCATGTGCTAGATGAGCTACGAAAGAAGCTTGATCCAAAGGCCAAAAAATGTGTCTTTATTGAATACTCTTTAGAGTAGAAAGGGTATCATTGTTATAACCCTATCACATGTAAGTTCAGAGTGAGCAGGGATGTCATCTTTGATGAAATGAGCAGTTGGTATGCATCTAGTGGTGATGCATTAGATGTTGATGATGATCATGACACTCATGTGTAGACCGAAAAGCAAGAATCACGAACTCTTAGTGGACTAGAGACATCATCTGGTAGTCCTTGGTCTGGGAGACTAAGTAGTAGCTCTACATCTTCAGGTGCATCTAGTAGCACTACAAGTAAAGACAAAGGAAAGAATAAAGTGTCAGATGGCATTGATGCAATTCTTGATGAAGAATCTAGTGGCTCAGAGAGCTTGGATGATGAGCTTGGTATTCCTTCTGTCAAGATACTAGGTGTACAGAGAGCTCATAATAATGTAAAGGCTCCATTGAGTGATCTGGTAGTACGCAGATCTAGCAGGGTGAGATACCCTGTTAAAAGATTTGGTTTTGAAGGTTATGCAGCTCACCATTATGCTTATATGGTGAAACTAGTTGAGGATGTTGAGCCCACTTGTTTTGAGGATGTTGTTGGTCATACTCATTGGGATAGAGCAATGGATGAGGAGATGGTTGCATTAGAGGCCGATAAGACTTGGGATCTAGTATCATTGTTGAAGGGCAAGAAATCTATTGGATGTAAGTGGGTTTATAAGATTAAGCACAATGCAAATGGTTCTATTAGTAGGTACAAAGGTAGGCTTGTTGCAAAAGGCTATGCCCAGACATATGGCATAGATTATGATGAAACCTTCAGTCCAGTTGCTAGGATGGCAACTGTAAGATGTGTGATTGCTTTGGCAGTAGCCAAAGGTTGGAGGTTGCAGCAAATGGATGTGAAGAATGCCTTCTTGCATGGTGATTTGCAAGAAGAAGTGTATATGGATCAACTAGCAGGTTATGAAGATTTAGAGCATCTCATGTATGTGTGTAGGTTGAAGAAGGCACTCTATGGGCTCAAGCAAGCACCTAGAGCATGGTCTGACAAGATCAGAGAGTATCTTGTAAATATTGACTTTTATGTTTCTGATGCTGATCACTCACTTTATGTGAGAAAGGGAGATGCAAGTTTGGTCATCATAGTCATCTATGTGGATGACTTGATTATTACATGGGATAGTGATAGTGGGATTGCTGAAGTCAAGGACTTTTTGAAGAAGAAGTTTGAGATGAAGGATTTAGGTGAGCTAAGGTACTTCCTTGGCATTGAGGTGATCAAATGTGATGATGGTATATGGCTGTCCCAAGGACAGTATGGCTTGAATATGTTGTCCAAGTATGGTATGACAGCATGCAAACCACTTTCAATCCCATTGGAGTAAAATGTAAATTGAGTGCTCATGTTGGGGATGAGATAGAAGACCCTACTATGTTTAGGAGGATAGTGGGGAGTTTGATCTACATGACCATTACAAGGCCAGACTTGAGCTATGTTGTTGGTCTTATGAGTCAGTTTATGCAAGTACCTAGAAAGCCACATTTGGATGCAGTCAGACACATATTGAGATATGTGAAGTCCACATTACATTATGGACTTTTCTATGAGGCAGGTACAGATGTACAGATGTTTGGATACACAGATGCAGATTGGGCTGGTAGTATGTCTAATAGAAGATCTACCAGCAGATACATGTTCTCTCTTGGTAGTGCAGTAGTTACTTGGAGCAGCAAAAAGCAATCTATAGTTGCTTTGTCGAGTACAGAGACTGAGTATAGAGGTGCTGCTATTGCAGCATGTGAGGTAGTATGGTTGCAAAAGTTATTGGTTGATTTAGATGTGCAAGTGGAAGGTATAGTTGTCATTTATTGTGACAACATGAGTGGTATACAGTTGGCTAGGAACCCTGTGTTTCATGCCAGGACAAAACATATTGAGATACACTACCACTTTGTGAGAGAGAAGGTTACTAGCAGGTGAGATTGACATAGTGTATGTCAACACAGTATAGGATCAGATAGCTGACATCTTCATGAAGGCATTGGGTACAGAGAAGCTTCAAAAGTTTCGAAGCTTACTTGGAGTTGCAGAGATGCAGCTGAGCTTGAGGGGGAGTGTTGAGATGACAAGCTCAACACATGCAGACATTGATGATGGACCAGCTGGTTAGATGGGTCCACATGTCTACACTTAGCACGTCGGTGGTCATTATGACTCTCACATGGCAACTGACTTATTACTTATTATATTGAGGTTGTTACAACTATTTACAACTAGTATAGTTATAGTGCCAGTCGACTAGTGTAGTCAGTTATGGATTGTTTGACTTAGTAGGCCACTTTCCTTTATGTTGTATCTTATCTATACTTTGTGTACATTGTAAAGTGCGTTGAAGAAGAAGAAGAAACTAGCAAGAAAACGTTTTGGCCTCCATCTCTCTTCTTGTCTCTTGAGTGAGCTTCTCCTTGTACATTCTGTGTGTGTTCGGTGCATGTAATATTTCTGCTGAAAATATTACGAGGCCGTATGAAGTCCCGAGAAAATGACAATGCCGGCATTTTTTTCACAGACGGTGTGAGTTTTAACACGATGTATCATGATCTCCATTGGTAGAATGGAGACTAAGGTCTAATGAAACCGTATATTTTCATGAGAACCTCCTCTTGGGAGGAGGTCAAGAGGATAATATTTGAGTTAATGCAAATTTTTTTAATCCTCTTCCCCCCAACCAAAGCGTGGCTGAGGGAAGAGGATGGTGCTAAAATGGGAGAGTGTAGAGGTAGAGGGGAGGGCATCCGTGCACCACGTGGGGGGGAGGGGAGGCCTTACCCCTTCCTATAAATACCCCCTCTAAGGGGTGACAAGAGGAGGGTCGTGGGGGAAAGCTCTGAGGTTTGTGAGGCTGATTGGAAGCAATCACGCATGGAGGAGGAAGAAGCGGTTGTCGGGCCGTTTTGTGAGAGGAGGGGGTGAGAGGGCAACGTGTTCCATTATGCCACCACTGGTACCCAGAGTCGCCGCCAGCTCCGTTCGGAATTCCCTACCGCCTGGCCATGTTGGCCGCCGTCATCATAGCCCATCTCCCTACCACGAAAGTAGTTAGAAGCTTTAGAATCTTCTTGAAACTTCTAAGGGCCTCCTCCCAAAGCCCCCTTTCTATGGGTTTTTATATAACCCTTAGACTTAAGCCCTTTCCAAGCTTGCCTTAACCCTTCCTCGTTGAAATTTAACCCCTTCCCGTGGAGGTCATTAAAGCCTTCTACTCCCTTGGGTTAGCCTTCAAAATCTCCCCCCCCCGGCTTTTAAATCCTTAAGCCCTTTTCTCCCTTAAAGCACCTTTCCGTGGAGGCCTTAACCCTTTCCCATGGAGCTCCCATAAAACCCTTCCCATGGATAGAATCCCCAAAATGAACTAAGGCTTGAAAAGACTTATTACCCTTTCCCCCCCGTGCTATAAGCCTTCACCTTTCACCTTTCCCCTTTCACCCCGGGTTAAAATCCCTAAAACCTTTACTACTCCGTGTCCCAAAAACCTCTCCAAGAATCCCCTTCCTATAATTTTTACTCCCAAGCCCAAAGATCTCCCCAAGGCCCCTTCATATGTTTTTTGAAACCACATTCACACAGACCCCTTTTCACCGCGTATAAATCCCTATAGGGCCTTTTTCTTTTTTTTTAATATTTCTGCTGAAAATATTACGAGGCCGTATGAAGTCCCGGGAAAATGACAATGGCGGCATTTTTGTCACAGACGGTTCGAACTTTAAGACGATGTATCATGATCTCCATTGGCAGAATCAAGATTATGGTCTAATGAAACTGTATATTTTCATGAGAACCTCCTCTTGGGAGGAGGTCAAGAGGATAATATTGGAGTTAATGCAAATTTTTTTAATCCCCTTCCCCCCAACCAAAGCGTGGCTGAGGGAAGAGGATGGTGCTAAAATGGGAGAGTGTAGAGGTGGAGGGGAGGGACTACATGCGGGCACCACGTGGGGGGAGGGGAGGCCTTACCCCTTCCTAGAAATACCCCCTCTAAGGGGTGAGAAGAGGAGGGTTGTGGCGGAAAGCTGTGAGGTTCATGAGGCTGATTGGAAGCAATCACGCATGGAGGAGGAAGAAAGGGTTGCCAGGCCGTGTCGTGAGAGGAGGGGGTGAGAGGGCACCATGTGCCGTACTGCCACCGCTAGTACCCAGAGCCGCCGCCAGCTCCGTTTGGAATTCCCTGCCGCCTAGCCATGCTGGCCGCCGTCATCATAGCCCATCTCCCTGCCATGAGAGTAGTTAGAAGCTTTAGAAGCTTCTTTAAACTTCTAAGGGCCTCCTCCCAAAGCCCCCTTCCTATGGGCTTTTATATAACCCTCGGAGTTAAGCCCTTTCCAAGCCTGGCTTAACCCTTCCTCGTTGAAATTTAACCCCTTCCCATGGAGGTCCTTAAAGCCTTCTACTCCCTTGGGTTAGCCTTCAAATTTTCCCCCCCCCCCCCCCTCCCGGTTTTTAAACCCTTAAGCCCTTTTCTCCCTGAAAGAACCTTTCCGTGGAGGCCTTAACCCCTTTCCGTGGAGCCCCCATAAAACCCTTCCCATGGATGGAATCCCCAAAATGAACTAAGGCTTGAAAAGCCTTATTACCCTTTCCCCCCGTGCTATAAGCCTTCACCCTTCACCTTTCCCCTTTCACCCTAGGTTAAAATCCCTAAAACCTTTACTACTCCGTGTCCCAAAAACCTCTCCAAGAATCCCCTTCCTATATATTTTACTCCCAAGCGCAAAGATCTCCCCAAGGCCCCTTCATATGTTTTTTGAAACCACATTCACACACACCCCTTTTCACCGCGTATAAATCCCTATAAGGCCTTTTTCTTTTAGGCTTTATAAACCTTTCCCTCTCCGAAGAAGCTAAGAGCTTAAAGGTCTTGTTACCCCTTTCTCGTGGTCAATTCTCTAAACGGCTACTTGCCTCGAAAGAGAGAAGAAGAGTATTGAAGCGACGGTGGAATTCCGAAAAGGAGTGTAAAACTGCCTTCACGTTCGAAGGATTACAACTGCGATGCTGCCTAAGAAAGTCCAAGGAGTAGCTGCGGGAGGGTCATCTCCCAGTATCCATGTGGATATCTCACCCCAAAACCAGGTTTTTCCTTCTTGATTTTATATCGGTTTTAATTCAATCATGTAAGATGAATTGTTAGGGACAATAACTATCTTGTCCTAGTTATTTACGATGAAGGAATTTAGTTTAATTGAACATTCAAAATGGATAATGTATAAAACATAGTTTTCCTTCAAATAGCATTATGCATTGAAACGAATTATGAGTAAGATTATTTACCCACTAAAGTAGTATATTTTGGCTAAATCTTGAAGGTATAAAAACTGCATCTTGCACCATTAACCCCTATTCTTTTTACAACAAATCATCATAGAAGGTGAAATTCATGAAAGGTTTCTTACGTTGCTTAAACTCTAGGAAGTTATCATTGCTAACTGCATAACTTAGCAAGGGAAAGATTGTTTATTTGGCATGAGCTTTGTTCGCAAGGAAAAAGGAAGATTAATTGAATTTATCTAACCTCGAAGCAATAAAGTTTAGGACTGAAAAATCAATTGTCACATAGATAACAAATCGTGCCAAGGTGATCTTGATATTACCTTCTAAAAAATAACCAAATTAATATAAACTTAGAAATACCTATGCTGCGAAATATGCATTGGGAATGATTTAAATCCAAGAAACGTTTATACCTTAAATACTTGCCCACCTTCCCTGATTGTAGGGTCAATAAATCGTAAACGTAAAAGAACTAGGGTTTGTCCCTGAGGTTCTTAAAGAAAATAATAAAAGGAGACCCTAGGTCTGACAAACGTCAGGTTAAAGAAACTGAAACGGATTTTTTCATCGCATATTACGATGCATGACTTGCACAGCAAGTACGAAGTCATATGGTCTTGTGATTGATTCACAAGAAGAAAGGTTAAATACCCTCAACAAGGATGGCGGATCCTTACGCAAGTTATCTTGCAAAAAGATGTATTCTTTGATATCCTTCTAAGTAAGGAAGGTTAAAAACCGAAAACTAATGTAATATTTCCGCGTACCGCGCGCCGTAAATATTGACTTCCCGCACGTCGTGTAAATCTCGTGCAAAGATTGTCACTAGTGCCAGCAGCTAATCTATGACCTCACGCGAGGAATGGAGACACTCCACCTTAGGAAAATAAGGTCGGGGATTCAAACCGGCATAGCCGCGGGAAAACAGCCTCTTGGGAAGAGGTCAAGAGGATAGGAATTTGCAAATTTTTTTAATTATTATCCCTTCCCCCAGCCGATGCATGGCTGGAGGAGAGGGAGTGTGGGGGAGGAATGGCCAAAGAGGAGAAGGTCAGTTTGCATGAGGAGGTCCTCCACGTGTGTGGAGGCCCCCTTTCCCCACCCCTCCCAAGGCCTATATAAACACCCCCCTAGCTAGAGGGGGGGAGGCTGGAGGGTGTGCAGGACGGGCCGTAAGGAGAGGGAGCTGTGGGACAGGAGCTGAAGGACGACGGGCCATGAGGAGAGAGGAGAGCTCGCGGTGTTGCTGAAGGAGCTCGTCATGCTGCCGCAGGAGGTCGCCGTGCTGCCGCAGGAGGTCGCCGTGCTGACGAAACGCCGCCATGGTCCGCCGCCCCGCCTGATCACGACCCCCTCCCCCCTCCTCGACGTTGCTGAAGTCAACCAGAAGCTTCTTAGAAGCTTCTTCAAGAAGCTTCTAAGGGGGCTTCTTAAGCCCCCCTTCCCACTACCTTTCCCCCACAAGTCCATCCACAACCCCGGGACTTTGAAGAGAAGGAGGCGACGAGCCTTCTCACCTATCACCAACAAGTCTATCGCGAGACTTAAAGAAGAGGGGCTACAAAATCCCTTCCACCCAATCATCCCTGGGCCGGGATTTTGAAGAATAGGAGAGGAAGCCCATAAAGGCCCTTCCCACTCGAATTCCTCATAAGCCCATTGAAGGGGGTTGCTTTAAGGGCCCACAAAATCCTTCCTAAACCCGGAATTTCAAGGTGGATTAAAATTCTCAAGCCTAAATTGTCCAAAGGACCTCATAAGAACCCTAAGGCCTTCCCAAGTCAAATTCCGCAAGTCGGAACTTCGGTCAAGGAAGCCATATCTCAAAGGAAATTGCACATACAAGGGAGACGGACCAAGGTCATAAAAACTGCAAGCCAAGGCAAAAAGTTGAAATCCACAAAGGCTAACTGGAGATCGAATTCGCGATGGCCCCCAAAAGATCACGAGGTGCGAACGCGGGAGGCTCATCTCCAAATGTACAAGTGGACATCTCCCCAACTCCACAAGTCCAGGTTCTTTCGAGTTATTTCTGCATAAGGAAAAGATTAGGCGCGCTTAGCTCATAAAGGCAATTGCATTTTTACGTTTAATTTTAAATGCATGCGGAAATTGGAAAGAAATACATGTGACAAAGCATCTCCTGAAACATTAGGTAAGATTGAAATATGTCGTGAATTTGAACGAGTAGAAGGCTAGTTGCATGTAGTTCGGGTACCTTATCAAGGTAATGAGTCTAAAATTAGGCAAAGAAATGGAATTTATAAATGCATTCTCTTTCGTCCTAGACATGGTAGGAATAAGTGTGTGCCGCACATTAGGCAACATACTTCTCGCAATGATTTCATAGGAAAAGGTTAGAACCATAAGGTATTATCCGGAAAGAAATAATAGAATACTAAAATGAACGTATGGTCTTGCAAATAGCATGTAAGATGGAATAAGTTAACACTAGCTTTGTATAAGTTTCATTAACTACTTCGTAGCTAGGAGAATGTTGCATATTGCATAGTCATCAGGCGATAACGTCATTCATTAGAAACCGCATTTAGGAAAGATTGCATGGTTCGTCAAAGCATAGGATTCGAAAGTATAGACTACAAAGTAGTAGGCATGATTAATTGGGAAGTCCTAGTAGGACCTAGGAAAGTTAGTGTCCGGATTATCAGGCATTTTTGCTTTGCCAAGGAAGGATAGGGTTATGGTGAACCATGTGATGCGTAGAAGCGATGAATCGCATGTTTACACGTATTGGAGTAGTTGTAACTATTGACCTAGTTTATTACCTTTGGGAAAGGTTCATCCTTGTCGCAAGACAAGTATATTGTGTTGTCTAAGTCACCCAGACCACAAGGGATTCATTTGGGCATGGTTCAGTCGATATGATAGGTAGCCCAAGTGCTAACTAGGGTTTTGTGCGGTAAGAATTTGACCTAGCTTTACACTTGTTGCCAAGTCAAAACCCGCAAACCCAAAGATCTTACACACATTCACTAAATGTTGAGTCAATTGGATGTTCCTGCATGAGATGATCTAAGGATTAAGGATCATTCGTTCAAATGATGAAACTCCGACGGAGTTGCGAACTTCTAAGGCCATGGGCCAACATAATTAGAAATGGGTTGGAGGATACCCTAAATCCTGCTACTCGGGTAGAGGTAATTCCGTGGCTGGAGGACGCCCTTCAATGGGTGGAATGATCCCGTGGAATGATGCAACACATGTGCAAAAAGGTTGCAACATCGTATAGACTTGAGATTTGTCCACAAGAGAGTTTTGTCATCTCTCGAAATGAGGTTGGCAAGTTATTGAAAGAATTTAACTTACAAGAGGATGAGTAATCATCCTGTTACTCACTTTTCTTGGGGAATAATTGCCAAGGAAAAGGAAAGTTAGGTATTTGCCTTGAAGCAAATGACCAGACAATAAACTAAAGCGACATGGTCGCTGGAACCTACCACAACAAAACCTAAAGTATTGGTAGGGTATGACCCTAACCCAAGAATGATAGGAATCTTGCCAAGTTGCAATTGATTCTGGATCAAATGCGGGTTGCATTCGGAGAAAAGAAGTCACTCCTTAACAGTTTGCCAGCTAAACGACCATTGAAATTGATTGTGCTTGTAACAGTTTAGAAAGGACTGTTTGCATTGTTTGCTCAATGAACTAAAGGATGAAAAGATATCTAAATACTTCAGGTTGGTGCCTGAAGGGAGAGGCAGCTTCAGTTACCCCCAACTGCCTGCCTGACCCTAACCAAGGGGGTTGTTAACCGCGCCGGGAACGTGGACCGAACCCGCCGTGAGAGGTCTCTCCGTTGAGTTTTACTTGGAGCAGGAGGACGCTTGGGTGCCAGGGGGGCTCTGGCTGTAAATCCCTCGCCTTCCGGGCCCTGCACAAGAGACTAATGTGACTCGGGATTGGATCTCGAGGCCTGCATACTAGTCTACGGGCGGAAACTTGGATTAGTGATCCCTGGTGGATTACTGGATAGCCTTCGGGCGGATTATGAATACGCCTACGGGCGGGAAATCCTTGTATTCCAAAGGTAAAAGGATAAAATGATAATAAAGGAGTTGTTTGACATTGTCTTCTTTATGTCCTGTGATAAGATTACGTGAAGGAACCAGTGCTTAACAGGGCTAATCAAGGAAGCTGTTTGTATATGTCAAACTAATGTGGTAGGTAATTACATAACTAAAACAAACCGAGGAAAGTGCGGAGGATGGACCATGGGTCTGTCCTATGGAAGGGTGGTCCCGGTTAGCCGGGAACTTTTCTCAAAGTCTTCGGCGAACAGAGGATGATCGTCATCTCCGAAACAAGTAATGAGAACGATGACTTGGAATTACCGATTACCCGATTCACGCTGTTTTAGGGGAACGGAATGGGACTATGCTTTTGACAGAGAGGTCGAGCCTTGCATCCCTCTCGTTTCCCATTCTCCTTGAACCAGGTGCAGCATGAATCCGCTTCGGACCTGGCGTTTCTGCGTAAAGTAGTTCGCTCGGGTCTGACGCTACTTGTTGCTAGCTAATGACCAAACAGGGAAACCCAAATTCAGGTCGATCCTAAGTGGGAACGGCCAGGATACTTCCGCTACGTGGCAGACTCGGGAAGACCTAGATTGCAAAACCCGTAACATTCCATGGGAGTGCCGGGCGGAGTTTTCTAGACATCCTTTCCGATGGACTGCTAAGACGTGTCCTGAATGGTTCTAGTGGACACGTTACAGTTGGTATCAGAGCAAACCAACAAAGGACTTGTTTTTAGGAAATTTTAATAAGAAGAAGTAAAGCAAATGTTGTGTCCCAAACATTTCCTTACTTTGAATGCTGTCTTGCAGAATTACGAAGCATGGAACAAGTTCTTAGTGTTCCGAGTCATGTTTATGACCGCGATGCATTCCACGGATTATCGACAAAGGGTTGAGATGATGAACATCCTAGACCGCATTTACAATCCATCACCTGTGTACGTGGAATGGAGATGGATGGGTGTTACAGGGATCTATTACATAACTGCCTATCAACCTGCGTACCTTCAAATTAACTTGAAGAGAATCAAGTGGATGGAGGATTTGGAGATCGTAAAGTTGTTCGTCTTTATTGAGGCTCACGCAAACGCGACCCTACAGGTTGGAGGTCGAAGGGTTAACCAGAATAAGTATGTGTACGGGGAAGTGATTCAAAGAATCCCTACCGACCGAATCAAGGTTTTGGGGCGTCGTGAGAAGAATGGATATCGAAGGAAGAGATACCCTAATCTTCCAATGAACTACCGATTCCTGAAGATCAATGACCCCAATCCGTACTACTACTCAGTTCCTGTAGCTGAATGCAACAACATCTTATTCTCCTCGAATTAATGTATTAACTTGTTCCATCGCCCCAAGAAATAATTGTACCTCGAAAGGGCTATGTTGATATGAATGGAATAAAACTTTTTCCCGATTGTCTTGACTATGAATATTGATAAAGTAGTAAAGTGAATTGGTCACTTGGCTGAAGGAATACATGGACGTAGTTCTGAAGAGTTAACAGAACTCCCGCTTTAAAGAGAAGTTGATCATGAAATAAGGCTAATACCTGGAGCTGCGCCAATTGCAAAGAGACCTTATAGAATGTCCATTCCGGAAGCTATCGAGTTGAAGGAACAACTCAAACAATTATTAAACCAAGGCTACATCCGGCCTAGCAATTCACCATGGGGAGCTCCAGTCCTATTCCAGAAAAAGAAAGATGGGACACTTCGACTATGTATTGATTACCGTGGGTTGAATCAATCAACAGTCAAGAACAAGTACCCTATTCCTAGAATAGATGAGCTTCTTGATCGCCTTCAAGGTGCAAAGATCTTCTCCAAAATTGATCTCAGGTCAGGCTATTATCAAATCAGGATCAAGGATGAGGATATTCCTATAACGGCCTTCAATACAGGATATGGGCACTTTGAATTCTTGGTTATGTCATTCGGCCTTACAAATGCACCTGCCACTTTCAATAGATTAATGCAGGATATTTTTAGACCATATCTTGATGATTTCGTGCTTGTCTTCTTCGACGATACTCTATTCCAAACAGGAAGGAGATCATGAATCCCAACTTCGGATTTTTCTTGAGACAAGGAGGTCACACAAGTTGTATGCTAAGGTGACGAAATTATGCATTCCTCAAACATTAGATTGGTTATTTGGGATTCATCATATCGGTAGAAGGAATCTCAGTGGAGCCAGTCTAAGCTAGAAATGTGCTTGAGTGGCCAATACCAGTATCTGTCAAAGAGATACGTAGTTTTCTTGACTTGACAGGATGGTATAGGATCTTTAACAAAAACTATGCCTTTATTGCAGCACCTTTGACAGAATTATTGAGGAAGCAAACGTCCATTGCATGGTCAACTGCCGAACAAACTAGCTTCGATAGGTTGAAGCAAAGTTTGGTATCAGCACCGATCCTAAAACTTCTAGACCACAGTAAGGAGTAGAGGTAGTAACTGATACTAGCGTGCTTGCCTTAAGATATGTGCTAATGTAGGAAAATCATCAGCATATTCTTCAAGGAA
The DNA here is from genome assembly GCF_053477565.2 of Lygodium microphyllum. Lineage (NCBI taxonomy): Eukaryota > Viridiplantae > Streptophyta > Polypodiopsida > Schizaeales > Lygodiaceae > Lygodium > Lygodium microphyllum. The sequence continues at coordinate 38,148,928 of NC_141150.1, forward strand.
ATTGAAGAGTCACGAAAAGAATTATGCCACGCATGATCTGGAGTTATTAGCTGTCATCCATGCTCTAAAGCTTTGGAGACACTACCTGTTGGGTAACAAGTTTACTCTAGTAACCGATCATAAGAGTCTCAAATGGATTTTTACCCAGAACAAGCTTAACATGAGGCAACGTCGATGGATTAAAGTATTGGAGAATATGATTTTAAGATCAAGTACCGACCTGGAAAAAAGAAAGTAGTTGTTGATGCATTCAATCGCAAGGCATTCCTTAATTCATTAATCTTGCAAAATCTATCAATAGCTAGATCTCTAGCTACAGAGGTGTCCATGCCAAACGACCTAATACTTGAGCTAGCTAGAGAGGAAGGATGCCATGATCTAGCCTATCAAAGGATGCTAAGGGAAGTCTCTATCAAGGACCAGGAACAAAAGCTAGAGACTAAGTATCGTGAATTCTCTGTCAATAATGGACATGTCTACTATAGAATGAGAGCATGTATACGAGCAAGCCAGTTATTTAAATAGAAGATATTGTGCGAAGCTTATGATTTCACTCTATCGGGACATCAAAGCTGCGAAGGATAGACAGAAGGCATACACGAAATTGAAGTGTCAAGATAGAATATTTGAGGAAGGAGACATGGTCTTCATTCACGTATGCCCAAAGAAGAGTTCTCTATCCTTAGGAGATTGCAGGAAGCTAAGTCCAAGGTATTGTGGACCATACAAGATCCTCAAGTGCTTAAGACCTAATGTTTATAGACTGTAATTCCCTGAAAACCTAAAGGTTCATAATGTATTCCATAACAGTCTATTGAAGAATGAAGTATGTACCCAACCCAAATCATGTACTTGATGACCAACAAATTGTAATGCCTAGTCAAGAAATCCTTGAACTAAGGCTGGACAAGATTTTAGATGCTAGGGTGAGACAACTGAGATCCAGAACCTTGAGAGAATGCCTCGTCCAATGGAAAGATCATCCTAAGGAGGATGCTACCTGGATGGATGAAAGCTCTCTCAATCTTCGATATCCCCAGTTTATCTCGAGATGAGGACATCTCGATTCTTCTAAGGGGGAGAGAATGTAATATTTCCGCGTACCGCGCGCCGTAAATATTGACTTCCCACACGTCGTGTAAATCTCGTGCAAAGATTGTCACTAGTGCCAGCAGCTAATCTATGACCTCACGCGAGGAATGGAGACACTCCACCTTAGGAAAATAAGGTCGGGGATTCAAACCGGCATAGCCGCGGGAAAACAGCCTCTTGGGAAGAGGTCAAGAGGATAGGAATTTGCAAATTTTTTTAATTATTATCCCTTCCCCCAGCCGATGCATGGCTGGAGGAGAGGGAGTGTGGGGGAGGAATGGCCAAAGAGGAGAAGGTCAGTTTGCATGAGGAGGTCCTCCACGTGTGTGGAGGCCCCCTTTCCCCACCCCTCCCAAGGCCTATATAAACACCCCCCTAGCTAGAGGGGGGGAAGCTGGAGGGTGTGCAGGACGGGCCGTAAGGAGAGGGAGCTGTGGGACAGGAGCTGAAGGAAGACGGGCCATGAGGAGAGAAGAGAGCTCGCAGTGCTGCAGAAGGAGCTCGTTGTGCTGCAGGAGGAGCTCGCCGTGCTGCCGCAGGAGGTCGCCGTGCTGACGAAATGCCGCCATGGTCCGCCGCCCCGCCTGATCACGACCCCCTCCCCCCTCCTCGACGTTGCTGAAGTCAACCAGAAGCTTCTTAGAAGCTTCTTCAAGAAGCTTCTAAGGGGGCTTCTTAAGCCCCCCTTCCCACTACCTTTCCCCCACAAGTCCATCCACAACCCCGGGACTTTGAAGAGAAGGAGGCGACGAGCCTTCTCACCTATCACCAACAAGTCTATCGCGAGACATAAAGAAGAGGGGCTACAAAATCCCTTCCACCCAGTCATCCCTGGGCCGGGATTTTGAAGAATAAGAGAGGAAGCCCATAAAGGCCCTTCCCACTCGAATTCCTCATAAGCCCATTGAAGGGGGTTGCTTTAAGGGCCCACAAAATCCTTCCTAAACCCGGAATTTCAAGGTGGATTAAAATTCTCAAGCCTCCATTGTCCAAAGGACCTCATAAGAACCCTAAGGCCTTCCCAAGTCAAATTCCGCAAGTCGGAACTTCGGTCAAGGAAGCCATATCTCAAAGGAAATTGCACATACAAGGGAGACGGACCAAGGTCATAAAAACTGCAAGCCAAGGCAAAAAGTTGAAATCCACAAAGGCTAACTGGAGATCGAATTCGCGATGGCCCCCAAAAGATCACGAGGTGCGAACGCGGGAGGCTCATCTCCGAATGTACAAGTGGACATCTCCCCGACTCCACAAGTCCAGGTTCTTTCGAGTTATTTCCGCATAAGGAAAAGATTAGGCGCGCTTAGCTCATAAAGGCAATTGCATTTTTACGTTTAATTTTAATGCATGCGGAAATTGGAAAGAAATACATGTGACAAAGCATCTCCTGAAACATTAGGTAAGATTGAAATATGTTGTGAATTTGAACGAGTAGAAGGCTAGTTGCATGTAGTTCGGGTACCTTATCAAGGTAATGAGTCTAAAATTAGGCAAAGAAATGGAATTTATAAATGCATTCTCTTTCGTCCTAGACATGGTAGGAATAAGTGTGTGCCGCACATTAGGCAACATACTTCTCGCAATGATTTCATAGGAAAAGGTTAGAACCATAAGGTATTATCCGGAAAGAAATAATAGAATACTAAAATGAACGTATGGTCTTGCAAATAGCATGTAAGATGGAATAAGTTAACACTAGCTTTGTATAAGTTTCATTAACTACTTCGTAGCTAGGAGAATGTTGCATATTGCATAGTCATCAGGCGATAACGTCATTCATTAGAAACCGCATTTAGGAAAGATTGCATGGTTCGTCAAAGCATAGGATTCGAAAGTATAGACTACAAAGTAGTAGGCATGATTAATTGGGAAGTCCTAGTAGGACCTAGGAAAGTTAGTGTTCGGATTATCAGGCATTTTTGCTTTGCCAAGGAAGGATAGGGTTATGGTGAACCATGTGATGCGTAGAAGCAATGAATCGCATGTTTACACGTATTGGAGTACTTGTAACTATTGACCTAGTTTATTACCTTTGGGAAAGGTTCATCCTTGTCGCAAGACAAGTATATTGTGTTGTCTAAGTCACCCAGACCACAAGGGATTCATTTGGGCATGGTTTAGTCGATATGATAGGTAGCCCAAGTGCTAACTAGGGTTTTGTGCGGTAAGAATTCGACCTAGCTTTACACTTGTTGCCAAGTCAAAACCCGCAAACCCAAAGATCTTACACACATTCACTAAATGTTGAGTCAATTGGATGTTCCTGCATGAGATGATCTAAGGATTAAGGATCATTCGTTCAAATGATGAAACTCCGACGGAGTTGCGAACTTCTAAGGCCATGGGCCAACATAATTAGGAATGGGTTGGAGGATACCCTAAATCCTGCTACTCGGGTAGAGGTAATTTTGTGGCCGGAGGACGCCCTTCAATGGGTGGAATGATCCCGTGGAATGATGCAACACATGTGCAAAAAGGTTGCAACATCGTATAGACTTGAGATTTGTCCACAAGAGAGTTTTGTCATCTCTCGAAATGAGGTTGGCAAGTTATTGAAAGAATTTAACTTACAAGAGGATGAGTAATCATCCTGTTACTCACTTTTCTTGGGGAATAATTGCCAAGGAAAAGGAAAGTTAGGTATTTGCCTTGAAGCAAATGACCAGACAATAAACTAAAGCGACATGGTCGCTGGAACCTACCACAACAAAACCTAAAGTATTGGTAGGGTATGACCCTAACCCAAGAATGATAGGAATCTTGCCAAGTTGCAATTGATTCCGGATCGAATGCGGGTTGCATTCGGAGAAAAGAAGTCACTCCTTAACAGTTTGCCAGCTAAACGACCATTGAAATTGATTGTGCTTGTAACAGTTTAGAAAGGACTGTTTGCTTTGTTTGCTCAATGAACTAAAGGATGAAAAGATATCTAAATACTTCAGGTTGGTGCCTGAAGGGAGAGGCAGCTTCAGTTACCCCCAACTGCCTGCCTGACCCTAACCAAGGGGGTTGTTAATCGCGCCGGGAACGTGGACCGAACCCGCCGTGAGAGGTCTCTCCGTTGAGTTCTACTTGGAGCAGGAGGACGCTTGGGTGCCAGGGGGGGCTCTGGCTGTAAATCCCTCGCCTTCCGGGCCCTGCACAAGAGACTAACGTGACTCGGGATTGGATCTCGAGGCCCGCATACTAGTCTACGGGCGGAAACTTGGATTAGTGATCCCTGGTGGATTACTGGATAGCCTTCGGGCGGATTATGAATACGCCTACGGGCGGGAACTCCTTGTATTCCAAAGATAAAAGGATAAAATGATAATAAAGGAGTTGTTTGACATTGTCTTCTTTATGTCCTATGATAAGATTACGTGAAGGAACCAGTGCTTAACAGGGCTAATCAAGGAAGCTGTTTGTATATGTCAAACTAATGTGGTAGGTAATTACATAACTAAAACAAACCGAGGAAAGTGCGGAGGATGGACCATGGGTCTGTCCTATGGAAGGGTGGTCCCGGTTAGCCGGGAACTTTTCTCAAAGTCTTCGGCGAACAGAGGATGATCGTCATCTCTGAAACAAGTAATGAGAACGATGACTTGGAATTACCGATTACCCGATTCACGCTGTTTTAGGGGAACGGAATGGGACTATGCTTTTGGCAGAGAGGTCGAGCCTTGCATCCCTCTCGTTTTCCATTCTCCTTGAACCAAGTGCAGCATGAATCCGCTTCGGACCTGGCGTTTCTGCGTAAAGTAGTTCGCTCGGGTCTGACGCTAGTTGTTGCTAGCTAATGACCAAACAGGGAAACCCAAATTTAGGTCGATCCTAAGTGGGAACGGCCAGGATACTTCCGCTACGTGGCAGACTCGGGAAGACCTAGATTGCAAAACCCGTAACATTCCATGGGAGTGCCGGGCGGAGTTTTCTAGACATCCTTTCCGATGGACTGCTAAGACGTGTCTTGAATGGTTCTAGTGGACACGTTACAACTAAAGTATCCAATGAGCTTTAGGATTGACCAAGTCGGGTTACTAGGGTACGCCCTAACCTAGAATATAAGGGATCTTGCCAAGTTGCAAGACACCCTGGATCGAGTGCTGATGCATTCGAAAGGAAAGAATCATTCCTTTAGCAGTTTGCCAACAACGAGATCGGTTAATGGAAATGTATGTGCTTGCTAGAGATTTTAGAGCACTATTTGATTTATGAATTACAAATTAAATGAATATCTAAACTTCAGGTTGAAGGCCTGAAGGGAGAGGCAGCTTCAGTTACCCCTCACTGCCTGCCTGACCCTAACCAAGGGGGTTGTTGACCTCATCGGCAACGTGGACCGAACCCGCCACGAGAGGTCTCTCCATTAAGCTCTACTTGGAGCAGGAGGACGCTTGGGTGCCAGGGGGCTCTGGCCGTAAATCCCTTGCCTTCCGGGTCCTGCACAAGAGGCTAATGTGATTCGGGATTGGATCTCGAAGCCCACATACTAGTCTACAGGCAGAAGCTTGGAATAGGGATCTCTCTGGATTACTGGATAGCCTTTGGGCGGATTATGGACAAGCCTACGGGCAGAACTCCTTGTATTTCAAAGATAAATATGATGATATATTAATAAAGAACTTTTTTGATATTGTTTTTCTATGTCACGTGATAAGATTACGTGAAGGAACCAATGCTTAATGGTTTAATTTAAGAAGCTGATTGTTACATGTCCAAATTAATGTGTTAGATAATTACATAACTAAAACAAACCGAGGAAAGTGCGGAGGATGGGCCATGGGTCCGTCCTATGGTTGGGTGGTCCCGGTTGGCCGGGAACTTTTCTCAAGTCTTGAAGAATAGCGAGATGATCATCAAAGGACACGAACAACAAAAGCGTTGACCTAGAGTTATGTCTTAACCAATTTACACTGTTTTAGGGGAACGGAATGGGACTATGCCTTATGGCAGAGAGGTTGAGCTTTGCATCCCTCTCATTTCCCATTCTCTTTGAGCCAAGTGTAGCATGAATCCGCTTCGGACCTGGCATTTCTGCGTAAAGTAGTTCTCTTGAGTCCGACGCTAGTTGCTGTTAGGAACTGACCAATCAGGAAAACTCAAATTCCGGTTGATCCTAAGTGGGGACGGCCAGAATACTTCGGCTACGTGGCAGACGCGGAAAGTCCTAGATCGCAAACCACGTAACATTCCATGGGAGTGCCGGGCCGAACTTTCTAGACATCCTTTTCGATGGACTGCTAAGACATGTCCTGGATGATACTAGTGGACACGTTACAACGCAGCATCTTGAGCAAGTCCCCCCACCATGCGATTCTTGACAGAGTCTAGGTTACAATAATCTCGGTTTACGCTATTTTAGGGGAACGGAATGGGACTATGCCTTATGGCAGAGAGGTCGAGCCTTGCATCCCTCTCGTTTCCCATTCTCCTTGAACCAAGTACAGCATGAATCTACTTCGACCCTGGCGTTTCTGCGTAAAGTAGTTCGCTCGGGATTCGACACTAGTTGCCGTTTGGGAAATGACCATTAGGGGAAACCCTGATTTAGGTCGCTCCTAAGTGGGAACGGCCAGAATACTTCCGCTACGTGACAGACGTAGAAAGTCCTAGATCATAAACCTAGTAACATTCCATGGGAGTGCAGGGTGGAGCTTTCTAGATCTCCTTTCCAATGGGCTGCTAAGACATGTCGTGAAGAGAACAGGTGGGCACGTTACAGTTGGTATCAGAACAAACCAACAAAGGATTTCTTTTTAAGAAATCTTAATAAGAAGAAGTAAAGCAAATGTTGCTATTCAGAATATTTCCTTACTTTTGATGTTGTCTTGCAGAATTATGAAGCATGGAACATGTTCTTAGTGTTCCAAGTCATGTTTATGATCGCGATGCATTCCCCGGATTATTGACAAAGGGTTGATATAATGAGCGTCCTAGACTGTATTTATAACCCATCGCCTTTGTACATGGAACGGAGATGGATATGTGACTCAGGAATCTACTATATAGCTGCCTACCGATTTACTTATTTTTGAACCAACCTAAAGAGGATCAAGTGGTTGGAGGATCTGAAGATCGTAAAGCTGTTCATCTTTGTGAAAGCTCACGTAAACTCAACTTTACATATTCAAGGTCGGAGGGTCGAGTTGAACTCATATGTATATGAGGAAGTGACCTGTGTAATCCCTGCCGACAAGATCAAGGTATTGGGGCGCTATGAGGAGAATGGGTTCCAAAGGAAAGGATATCCTCATCTTCCGATGACTTACTGATTCCTGAAGATCCATGACCTGAAACCATACTATTATCCAGTTCCTGTAGATAAATGTAATACAACATTATTCTCCCCAAACTAAATGTAACAGTTGCTCTATCATCTCAAAAAATATTGTACTCCGAAAGGGCTATGCCCATATAAATGCAATGAGACTTCTTTTTATCAATGTCTGTCTTGTACATGAGAATTTATAAAAAGTTAAGTGGCTAGGATTCTTGATTGATAGCTTAATTGGGTATGAACTATAAATCATAACGATTAGCAAGTTATAACATTAATAATCCTTTATTCACGCACAACCCCAGGTAGAGATTCCCAATTCGCCTCCTACATCAAGTACTTCCGTGACCCAGGAGAAGAAATTTCTTCTCAAGTAGATTAAGCCACCTGAATTTGACGGGAAAGGTAGAACTATCCAAGGGATGCTGAGATTTGGATAGAGTCCATGGAGGATTATTTTGAAGCAGTCGGTATTGCACTTGCCAACCAGGCTATGCTCGCCAAGCTGAAGCTCAGCGACGAAGCCAGGCTTTGGTGGAAGCAATGGTGAAGAGATCAAGGGATTGCAGAAGGATTCGTTACCTGGGAAAGGCTAAAGAAAGTTGTGCAAGGAAGATACTTACCACCTGCGTATCACACGCAGAAAATGAATGAGTTCTACGAGCTGAAACAACTTGGACTCACTCTTGATGCATACTACTCAAAATTCATCTCACTTCTTAAGTATGCGCCACAGATGGACATGACACAACATGTGTCAAAATTTTGTGCTGGTTTAAACCCACCAGTGAATACCCGTCTCGAATCTATGCGGCCATCAGATCTACAAGACGCACTCATTCGAGCTGTGCCCATAATTCAAGAGGTATAGGCTAGGCTAAGAAGTAACAAAACTTGGTCTTATAATGACCTGAACAGAGGAGCATAGAGGCCTCAAATGAAGAGAGTTCAAGGTCAGAATCGGGGACAAAGAAAGAAACCAAGGACTAATAATGTCAACAACTTTGTCCCTACTCAAAGCAATGGCCAAAACCTCCATTTTTCCACTGCAACAAGTCCGGTCATTTCAAGAGGAAATGTCCCAAGCTTGGCGGAGGACATCGTCAAGCACCTTTCCAAGAAACTAGCCGTGGCCGGGGAGCCGCCACCTGAGGTAGAGGAAGAACCGCCTGCGTTGCCAATAGGGAAATGTGTGAAGAAGAAGATTCGACCATGGAAGCATAGTTTTGAAGGGCAACACTCCATGCCGCTCTTCACAAGAAAGAGCCAAATCGCTAGTTTTTGGTGATTCAGACACCATCGGACTATCAAGGTAAAGGTTTCAAGACCTTGATTGATTGTGGCAGTACACATTCCTTTATCTCACCGTCTTGTGCAAGAAGATAAGGAATAGCCACAGTAGAAGCACCTACCTTGCTTGTGGAATTAGCAAATGGTCTTGATGTTACTTGTACTAGGAAAACTTCTAAGGTGGAATTCTTTCCGGGAGGAAAGACGACTTCGGTCAAATTCAGAGTCATGAACCTAGGTTTCCATGAGTGTCTACTCGGAAGGATTGGCTTAAACCTAATGACACCCACATTCATTGTGGAAAAGGCCAAGTTTCCTTTTGAAACTCTGAAGGGGAATTGCTCACATCTCAAGGTGAGGCTGGAAAGCGGAAAATTCAATTGGCCAAAGAATCTCACATTATAAAGAGCGTTAGAAATGGACAACCTATCTACTTGATTATGCCCAATAAGTTAGAGCAAAAGCAAGAGTCTAGTAAAGAATCTTCATGGCTAAAGGAATATGTGGATGTATTTCCTAAAGAGTTGATAGAACTCCCACCTCAAAGAGAAGTGGATCATGAGATCAAGCTAGTGCCAGGAGCTGCGCCAATTGTGAAGAGACCTTATAGAATGTCCATTCCGGAAGCAATTGAGCTGAAGGAACAACTCAAGCAACTGCTAGATCAAGCCTACATCCATCCTAGCAGTTCACCATGGGGAGATCTAGTATTGTTCTAGAAAAAGAAAGATGGAATGCTTCGGTTGTGTATTGATTATAGAGGGTTAAATAAATCAACTGTCAAGAACAAGTATCCTATTCCTAGAATAGATGAGCTTCTTGATCCTCTTCAGGGTGTGAAGATCTTCTCCAAGATTGATCTCAGGTCTGGTTACTATCAGATAAGGTTCAAGGAAGAAGATATTCCAAAGATGGCCTTCAACACCAGATATGGACACTTTGAGTTCCTAGTTATGTCATTCGGGCTCACGAATGCGCCTACCACCTTCAACAAGTTAATGCAGGATATCTTTAGGCCATATCTTGATGACTTCGTACTCGTCTTTTTCGACGGCACTTTAGTCTATTCCAAACAGGAAGAAGATCATGAACCCCAACTTCGGATCGTCCTTGAGACAATGAGGGCACATAAGCTCTATGCTAAAATAAAGAAGTGTGCATTCTTCAAACGTTAGATTGAGTATCTGGGATTAATCTTATCAGCGAAAGGGATCTCAGTGGATCCGGCCAAACTCAGAGATGTTCTAGAATGGCCAATACCAACAATTGTCAAAGAGATACGCAGTTTTCTCGGATTGACAGGATGGTATAGGGTCTTCATAAAAAACTATGCTTTGATTGCAACACCTCTGACGAATCTACTGAAGAAGCAAACATCCATTGCATGGTCAGCTACCAAACAATCTAGCTATGATAGATTGAAGCAAAATTTGGTATCAGCACCTATCCTAAAACTTCCAGACCTTAAGGAGTTCGAGGTAGTAACTGATGCTGGCACGCTTGCCTTAGGATGTGTGCTCATGCAAGAAGGTAATCCTGTAGCATACTCTTCAAGGAAACTGAAGAACCATGAGAGGAATTATGCTACCCATGATCTGGAACTGTTAGCTGTCATCCATGCTCTAAAGCTTTGAAGACACTATCTGTTGGGTAATAAGTTTACTCTAGTGACTGATCATAAAAGACTCAAGTGAATCTTTACCCAGAATGAGCTCAACATGTGTAACGTGTCCACTAGCATCATCCAGGACACGTCTTAGTGGTCCATCGGAAAGGATGTCTAGAAAGCTCCGCCCGGCACTCCCATGGAATGTTACAGGATTTGCGATCTAGGGCTTTCCCCGTCTGCCACGTAGCAGAAATATTCTGGCCGTTCCCACTTAGGATCGACCAGAATTAGGGTTTTCTTGATTGGTCATTTCCTAACAGCAACTAGCGTCGGATCCAAGCGAACTGCTTTACACAGAAACGCTAGGTCTGAAGTGGATTCACGCTGTACTTGGTTCAAGGAGAATGGGAAACGAGAGGGAGGCAAAGCTCAACCTCTTTGCCATAAGGCATAGTCTCATTCCGTTCCCCTAAAACTGCGTAAATCGGTTAAGATATATCTCTAGGTGAACGCTTTCGTTGTTCGTGTCCTTTGACAATCATCCCGCTGTTCTTCGAGATTTGAGAAAAGTTCCCAGCCAACCGGGACCACCCAACCATAGGACGGACCCATGGCCCATCCTCTACACTTTCCTCGATTTGTTTTCGTTATGTAATTATCTAACACATTAATTGGACATGTAACGACCAGCTTCTTTAATTAATGTGTTAAGCACTGGTTCCTGGACGTAATCTTATCATGTGACATAGAAAAACAACATCAGACAAGTTTTTTTATTAACAAATCATTATATTTATCTTTGAAATACAAAAGTTCTGCCTGTAGGCTTATCCACAATCGGCCCGAAGGCTATCCAGCAATCCACAGGGATCACTATTCCAAGTTTCTGCCCGTAGACTAGTATGCGGGCCTCGAGATTCAATCCGAAGTCACGTTACCCTCTTGTGCAGGTCCTGGAAGGCGAGGGATTTACGGCCAGAGCCCCCCTGGCACCCAAGCGTCCTCCTGCTCCAAGTAGCGCTCAACGGAGAGACCTCTCGCGGCGGGTTCGATCCATGTTCCTAGCACGGTCAACAACCCCCTTGGTTAGGGTCAGGCAGGAAGTCGGGGGTAACTGAAACTGCCTCTCCCTTCAGGCATTCAACCTAAAGTATAGATATTCATTTAATTTGTAATTCATAAATCAAACAGTGCTCTAAAATCTCTAGCAAGTACAAACATTTCCATTGATCAATCTTGTTGTTGGCAAACTGTTAAGGAAGGAATTTTTCGTTTTGAATGCATCTAGCACTCGATCTGGGGTGTCTTGCAATTTGGAAAGATCCTTTAAATTCTGGGTTAGGGCGTACCCTATTTAACCCAACTCTGTCAACCCTAAAGCTCATTGGATACTTTAGTTTCCGGTTTTTAACCTTCCTTACTTAAAAGAATATCAAAGAATACATCCTCTTGCAAGATAACTTGTGTAAGGATCCGCCATCCTTGTTGAGGGTATTTCACCTTTCTTCTTGTGAATCAATCACAAGACCATATGACTTCGTACTTTGTGATAATGGAGTTACGAAACAATCCGTGTGATAATGGAGTTACGAAACAATCCGTTTCAGTTTCTTTAAGCTGACGTTTATCAGACCTAGGGTTTCCAAGCTTTTATTATTTTCTTTAAGAAACTCATGGACACACCCTAGTTCTTTTACGTTCACGATTTACTAACCCTACAATGTGGGCAAGTATTTAAGATATAAACGTTTCTTGGATATTAATTCATTCCCAATGAATATTTCGCAGCATCGGTATTTCTAAGTTTATATTAATTTTGTTAACTTTTAGAAGGTAATATCGAGATCAACTCCGCACGATTTGTTATCTATGTGTCAATTGATTTTTCAATCCTAAACTTTATTGATTTGAGGTTAGGTAAATTCAATTAATCTCCCTTTTTCCTTGCAAATAAAACTCATGCCAAATAAGCAATCTTACGTACCCTTGCTAAGTTATGCAGTTAGCAATGATAACTTCCTAGAGTTTAAGCATCATAAGAAACCTTTCATGATTCGCACCTTCCATGATGATTCGTTGTAAAAAGAATAGGGGTTAATAGTGCAAGATGCAGTTTTATACCTTCTAGGCTTAATCGAAGTACACTACTTTAGTGGGTAAATAATCTTGCTCATAATTCATTTCAATGTATAATGCTATTTGACGGAAAACTATGTTTATACTTTATTTATTTTGCATGTTTAATTAAACTAAATTCCTTCGTCATAAATAACTAGGACAAAATATATCTTATCCCTAACAATTCATCTTGCCCGATTGAATTAAAACTGATATAAAATTAAGAAGGAAAAACCTAGGTTTGGGGTGAGATATCCACATGGATACCGGGAGATGACCCTCCCGCAGCTACTCCTTGGACTTTCTTAGGAGGCATCGCGGTTGTAGTCCTTCGAACGTGGAAGCATCTTTTCACTCCTTTTCAGAATTCCAACATCACTCCCTTGCACGTCAATACTCTTCTTCTCTTTATGGAATAGGGGAAAAACCAAGTCCCAAGGGTATTTCGGAAAGGCAAGGAACCGCTAAGGGTTTAACCACGAGGAGGGGTAATAAGACCTTTCAGGCCTTCATTCTATTGGGAGGAAAAGGCTTACAAAGCCCAAGGAAAAGGCCCTATAGGGGTTTATACACGAGGGGGAAGGGTGTGTGTGTGTGTGATTCCAAAGGCATGAGAAGAGGCCTTGGAAGAACTTTGGACACGGGAGTGAAAGGTATAGGAAGGGGGATCTTGGAGGGATTTTTAGGACAGGGGGGAGGGGTGTGTGGACACGGGGGTGAAAAGGACTTAGGGGTTTAAAACCCAGGGGGGGAAAGATGAAGGGTAACACAAGGGGGGGTGAAAAAGGTCTTAGGAGGATTTTAAAAAAATCCCGGAGGTGAAAGGGTAAAAGAGGAAAATGTGAAAGGGTGAAGGGTTTTATACGGCCCAAGACAAAGGATTATTGAGTATAGCACCGGGGGGTTTTGGAAGGAAAGGCTTAAGGGGTTTTAAAAACCCGAGGGGGGAAATGGAGATTCTTAGAAGCTTCTAAGAATCTTCTTAGAAGCTTCTGGGGGGAAAAGAGGGGTAGGAGTCAACGTGATAGCCCGAGGAGGGAGGTGGCTTCCTTTCAACGTGGCGGTGCGCAGAGCCTCTTTGCCTTCAGCCTGGCGGCGACCTCCCTTGCACCACCTCGCCTTCCGCCTGGCGGCGACTTCCTTTGCACCTCCTCGGCAGCAACTGACATTGGATTCCTGGCAGCGTCCTTCCTTTTTGCCCTCCCGTCCTTCCCTTGCACCTACATGGCCTAGTTTAAATAGGAGGGGAGGGGGAATCCTCCCTCTCTTACATGGCAGCACGCATGGCCCTAGCACCTACATGGGTGCCAACATGCTGCATCCCGTGTCCTCCTTCCCCTCCAGCGTGACGTTGGCTGGGGGAGAAGGAGGGGAAATTTTTTTTGCTTTTATTTTATTTGATATATTACATTCTCTTCCCCTTAGAGGAATTGAGATGTCCTCATCTCGAGATAAACTGGGGATATTGATGGTTGAGTGTGGCTTCATCTATCCAAGTGGCATCCTCCTCGGGATAGTATTTCCACTGGACGAGGCATTCTCTCAAGGTTTTGGATCTTACTTGTCTCTCCCTAACATCTAAGATCATGTCAGGCCTTAGTTCAAGGACTCCTTGACTAGGTATTACAACTTGTTGGTCGTCAAGTACGTGGTTAGGATTAGGTACATACTTTTTCAATAGGCTGATATGGAAGACATTATGAACTTTTAGGTTCTTAGGGATTTGCACTTAATAAGCATTGGGTCCTAGGCTTTTGAGGATTTTGTATGGCCCACAATACCTTGGAATTAGCTTCTTGCAATCTCGTAAGGATAGAGAATTCTTTTTAGGGCGTACGTGAATGAAGACCATGTCTCCTTCTTCAAAGATCCTATTTTGACGCTTCAAATCCACGTATGCCTTCTATCTATCCTTGGCTGCTTGTATGTCCTGTCTTATTGACTTTATTTGGTCATCCATGTCTTCCAACATCTGTCTTAAAGCTTCAACCCTTAAGGTTGGATCAGAAAAGTTTAGGGGACTTTTGCAATCATGACCATATAATGCTTGAAAAGGGGTCATCTGAATGCTTTGCTGGTAAGAAGCATTGTATGCAAATTCTACCAAAGGCAAGTATTGAATCCACCTCTTTAGCTCTCGACAACAGTATGCCTTAAGCATATCCTCGATGACTTGATTCACTCGCTCTGTTTGGCCATCCGTTTGGGGATGGTAAGTGGTGCTAAAACAGAGTTGAGTCCCAATAGCTTCAAAGATAGCTCTCCAAAAGTGTGATGTGAAAAGAGAATCACGATCACTAATGATTCTTCTGGGTAAACCATATAGCTTGAATATCTCCTTGATAAACAATCTTGCAATGTCTTAGGCTTTATAGTTTGTTTTTACTGGAATAAGGTGTGCAACATTAGTAAGCATGTCAACCACAACCATGATGGAGTTGTATCCTCCCTAGACTTGGGATAGGCCTACAACAAAATCCATACTGATGAATTCCCATTTCATTTGGGAAATTTCGAGCAGTTGTAGTTTCCTTGGCATCATGACATGTTCGGCTTTGATACATTGGCAAGACAAACACTCAGTGACATATTTGAGAACGTCACCTTTGAACCTCTCCCAATGGTAGCTCTTCCTAACTGCATTAAGAGTTTTAGCATAGCTAGGATGTCCTGCGAAAGGAGAATCGTGAGATTCCCACAATATCTTCTGCTTAAGTGACTGGCTTGCTAGTATACACAGCCTTGTTCTGTAGTAGACAAGTCCACTATTAATGGAAAATTCATGATACTTAGCCTGCAACTTTTGGTTATGCTGCTTGATAGAGATCTCCTTTAGCATTTATTGGTAGGCCAAATCATGGCATACTTCCCTCTCTAGCTAACTCAAGTATAGGGTTGTTTGGCATAGATACTTTTATAGCTAGAGATCTGGCCATTGATGGATTCTGCAAGATTAGGGAATTTAGGAATGCCTTGTGACTAAGTGCATCGGTAACTACATTCGCTTCCCCTGGTCGGTACTTGATTTCAAAGTCATATTCTTCCAACACTTCAATCCACCGACGTAATTCCAGATCATGCGTAGCATAGTTCTTTTCATGACTCTTCAATTTCCTTGAAGAGTATGCTACTTGATGACTTGCCTGCATAAGTACACACCCCAGGGCAAGAATGCTAGCGTCAGTTACTACCTCGAACTCCTTATTGAGGTCTAGAAGTTTTAGAATAGGTGCTGATACCAAACTTTGCTTCAATCTGTCGAAGCTATTTTGTTCGTGAGTTGACCATGCAATGGAAGTCTGCTTCTTCAGTAAGTCCGTCAGAGGTGTTGCAATCAAAGCATAGTTTTTTATGAAGACCCTATACCATCCTGTCAATCCAAGAAAGCTACGTATCTCTTTGACGGATACTGGTGTTGGCCACTCAAGCACATCTCTGACCTTGGTTGGGTCCACTGAGATTCCTTCTGTTGATACTATGAATCCCAGATATTCAATCTGACGCTTGAAGAATGCACACTTCTTCATTTTAGCATACAGCTTACGTGACCTCATTGTCTCAAGGACAATCCAAAGTTGAGGTTCATGATCCTCTTCCTGTTTAGAATAGACTAATGTGTCATTGAAGAAGGTGGCAGGTGCATTCGTGAGCCTGAATGACATAACTAGGAACTCAAAGTGCCCATATCTTGTATTAAAGGCCGTTTTTGGGATATCTTCTTCCTTGATCCTTATCTGATAGTAACCTGACTTGAGATCAATCTTGGAGAAGATCTTTGCACCCTGAATATGATCAAGAAGCTCATCTATTCTAGGAATAGGATACTTGTTCTTGACTGTTGATTGATTCAACCCTCGGTAATCAATACATAGTTGAAGTGTCCCATCTTTCTTTTTCAAGAATAGTACTCGAGCTCCCCACGGTGAATTGCTAGGCCAAATGTAGCCCTGATCTAACAGTTGCTTGAGTTGTTCCTTCAGCTCAATTGCTTCTGGTATGGACATTCTATAAGGTCTCTTTGGAATTGGCGCAGCTCTTGGTACTAACCTAATCTCGTGATCCACTTCTCTTTGAGGCGGAAGTTCAGTCAACTCGTCAGGGAATACGTCTGCGTATTCCTTTAACCAAGAAGGTCCTTCATGAGACTGTTGCTTTTGATCTAATTTGTTGAGTTTGATCAAGTAAACAGGTAATCCTTTTCTGACTCATTTTATGATTCGAGATACTTTGGTCAATTGGATTCTCAGCACTCCAGTCTCACCTTGAGTTGTGACTAATTCCCTTTCAGAGTTTCGAAAGGAAACTTGACCCTTTCAACAGTGAATGTGGGCATCGTTAGGCTTAAGCCAATCCATTCCAAGTAGACACTCATGGATACCTAAATTCATGACTCTGAATTTGACCGAAGTCTTCTTTCCTCCTAGAAATAATTCCATTTTAGCAGTTTTCCTTGTACAAGTAACCTCACGACCATTTGCCAATTCCACAAGCAGGGTAGATGCTTCTACTATGTTTACTTCTAATCTTTTTGCACATGCTGGTGAGATAAAGGAATGTGTACTGCCACAATCAATCAAGGTCTTGAAACCTTTACCTTGATAGTCCGACGGTGTTTGAATCACCGAGAATTGGCGATTCGGCCCTTTCTTGTGTAAAGCGGCATGGACTGTTGCTCTTTTGAATTCTACTTCCATGGTCGGATCTTCCTCTTCTTCTTCTTTGCACATTTTCCTATTGGCAATGCAGGTGGTTCTTCCTCTTCCTCGGGTAGCGGGTCCTTGACCACGGCTTGTTCCTTGGAAAGGCGCTTGGCGATGTCCTTCACCAAGCTTGGGACATTGCCTCTTGAAGTGACCGGGTTCGTTGCAGTGGAAACAACAGAGGTTTCGGCCATTACTTTGAGTAGGAACAAAGTTGTTGACATTATTCATCATTGCTTTCTTTCTTTGTCCCTGATTATGACCTTGAACTCTCTTAATTACAGGTCTCAATGCTCCTCTGTTCAGGTCATTGTAAGACCAAGCTTTGTTACCCCTTGGTCTAGACTGCACATCCTGAATTATAGGTGCCGCTTGAATGAGTGCATCCTGAAGATCTGATGGACACATAGATTCGAGACGGGTATTTATTGGTGGATTTAATCCTGCACAAAATTTGGACACCTACTGTGTCATGTCCATCTGTGGCGCATACTTTAAAAGTGAGACGAATTTAGAGTAGTATGGGTCAAGAGTGAGTCCTAGCTGTTCTAGCTCGTAGAACTCATTCATTTTCTGCGTGCAATATGCAGGTGGTAAGTATCTTCCCTGCACGACTTTCTTCAGCTTATCCCAAGTAACGGATCCCTCTGCGATCCCTTGATCCCTGTACCATTGCTTCCACCAAAGTCTGGCTTCGCCAGTAAGTTTTAACTTGGTGAGCATAGCCTAATTGGCGAGTGCAGTACTGGCTGCTTCAAAGTAATCCTCCATGGATTCAATCCAAATTTCAGCATCAGCTTGGACGAATCTGCCTCTCCTGTCAAACTCGGGTGGCTTAATTTGCTTGAGAAGGAACTTCTTCTCCTGGATTAGAGCAGTTCTTGATGTAGGAGGAGAGTTAGGAACCTGTACCTCGGGTTGTGCCTGAATAAAGGTTTTCTTAACATTATTATACAATAATCGTCATTAACTTATATTGCATCTTCATTTCCGCTACCATGTAACCAATGTAGCTACTTAACTTTTTATCAACTCGTATGCACAATCAGACATAAAAAAGATGTCTTTATTTGTATTTATATGGGCATAGCCCTTTTGAATACAATGTTTCATGTGATGATAAGTCAATTGTTGCATTTAGTTTGGGGAGAACAACGTTATATTGCATTTATCTACAGGAACTGTGTAATAGTAAGGTTTTGGGTCATGGATCTTCAGGAATCGATAAGTCATTGGAAGTTCAGGATATCCTTTCCATTGGAATCCATACTTCTCATAGCGGCCCAACACTTTAATCCTGTCGGCGGGGATTACATGGGTTACTTCCTCATAGACATATGAGTTCATCTCAACCCTTTGACCTTGAATATGTAAAGTTGAATTAACGTGAGCTTCCACAAAAACGAATAGCTTCACGACTTTCAGGTCTTCCAACCACTTGATTCTTTTTAGGTTGGTTTGTAGATAAGCAAATCGGTGGGCGGCTATATAATAGATTCCTGAGGCACCAGTCCATCTTCGTTCCATGTACAAAAGTGATGGATTATAGATCAACTCTAGGATGTTCATCATCCCAATCCTTTGTCTATAAAGCGCATAATACATTGCAGTCATAAACATGACTCAAAATACCAAGAACTTATTCCACGCTTCCTAATTCTGCAAGACAACATTGAAGGTAAGGAAATGTTTGGACAGCAACATTTGCTTTGCTTCATTTTATTATAATTTCATAAAAACAATTCCGTTGTTGGTCGGCTCTAATACCAACTGTAACGTGTCCACTAACATCATCCAGGATATGTCTTAGTAGTTTATCGGTACGTATGGAAGTATTCTGGCCGTTCCCACTTAGGATCGACCGGAATTAGGGTTTTCGTGATTGGTCATTTCCTAACAGCAACTAGCGTCGGACCCAAGCGAACTACTTTACTCACAAACGCCAAGTCCGATGCGGATTCACACTGCACTTGATTCAAGGAGAATGGGAAACGAGAGGGAGGCAAAGCTCAACCTCTCTGCCATAAGGCATAGTCCCATTCCGTTCCCCTAAAACAGTGTAAATCGGTTAAGACATAACTCTAGGTCAACGCTTTCATTATTCGTGTCCTTTGACAATCATCCCGCTGTTCTTCGAGATTTGAGAAAAGTTCCCGGCAACTGGGTCCACCCAACCGTAGGACAGACCCATGGCCCATCCTCCGCACTTTCCTCTGTTTGTTTTAGTTATGTAATTATCTAACACATCAATTGGACATGTAACAACCAGCTTCTTTAATTAATCCGTTAACCATTGGTTCCTTTACGTAATCTTATCACGTGACATAGAAAAACAACATCAGACAAGTTTTTTTATTAACATATCATTATATTTATCTTTAAAATATAAAATTTATGCCCGTAGGCTTATCCACAATCCGCCCGAAGGCTATCCAACAATCCACAGGGATCACTATTCCAAGTTTCCGCCCGTAGACTAGTATGCGGGCCTCGAGATTCAATCCCGAGTCACATTAGCCTCTTGCACAGAACCCAAAAGGCGAGGGAGTTATGGCCAGAGCCCCCCTGGCACCCAAGCGTCCTCCTGCTCCAAGTAGCGCTCAACGAAGAGACCTCTCGCGGCAGGTTCGGTCTACGTTCCCGGCACGGTCAACAATCCTCTTGGTTAGGGTCAAGCAGGCAGTCGAGGGTAACTGAAACTACCTCTCCCTTCAGGCCTTCAACTTGAAGTATAGATATTCATTTAATTTGTAATTCATAAATCAAACAATGCTCTAAAATCTCTAGCAAGTACAAACATTTCCACTGATCGATCTTGTTGTTGGCAAACTGCTAAGAAAGGAATCTTTCCTTTTGAATGCATCTAGCACTCGATCTGGGGTGTCTTGCAATTTGGAAAGATCCTTTATATTCTGGGTTAGGGCGTATCCTATTTAACCTGACTTGGTCAACCCTAAAGTTCATTGGATACTTTAGTTTCCGATTTTTAACCTTCCTTACTTAAAAGGATATCAAAGAATACATCCTCTTGCAAGATAACTTGTGTAAGGATCCACCATCCTTGTTGAGGGTATTTAACCTTTCTTCTTGTGAATCAATCACAAGACCATATGACTTCGTACTTGCCGCGCAAGTCCTGCATCGTACTATGCGATAATGGAGTTACGAAACAATCCGTGTTTCTTTAAGCTGACATTTATCAGACCTAGGGTTTCCTAGCTTTTATTATTTTCTTTAAGAAACTCATGGACACACCCTAGTTCTTTTACATTCACGATTTACTAACCCTACAATGTGGGCAAGTATTTAAGATATAAACGTTTCTTGGATATTAATTCATTCCCAATGAATATTTCGCAGCATCGGTATTTCTAAGTTTATATTAATTTTGTTAACTTTTAGAAGGTAATATCGAGATCAACTCCGCACGATTTGTTATCTATGTGTCAATTGATTTTTCAATCCTAAACTTTATTGATTTGAGGTTAGGTAAATTCAATTAATCTCCCTTTTTCCTTGCAAATAAAACTCATGCCAAATAAGCAATCTTACCCTTGCTAAGTTATGCAGTTAGCAATGATAACTTCCTAGAGTTTAAGCATCATAAGAAACCTTTCATGATTCGCACCTTCCATGATGATTCGTTGTAAAAAGAATAGGGGTTAATAGTGCAAGATGCAGTTTTATACCTTCTAGGCTTAATCGAAGTACACTACTTTAGTGGGTAAATAATCTTGCTCATAATTCGTTTCAATGTATAATGCTATTTGACGGAAAACTATGTTTATACTTTATTTATTTTGCATGTTTAATTAAACTAAATTCCTTCGTCATAAATAACTAGGACAAAATATATCTTATCCCTAACAATTCATCTTGCCCGATTGAATTAAAATCGATATAAAATTAAGAAGGAAAAACCTAGGTTTGGGGTGAGATATCCACATGGATACCGGGAGATGACCCTCCCGCAGCTACTCCTTGGACTTTGTTAGGAGGCATCACAGTTGTAGTCCTTCAAACATGGAAGTAGCTTTTCACTCCTTTTCAGAATTCCACGGTCGCTCCCTTGCACGTCAATACTCTTCTTCTCTTTATCGAGTAGGGGAAAAACCAAGTCCCAAGGGTATTTCGGAAAGGCAAGGAACCGTTAAGGGTTTAACCATGAGGAGGGGTACTAAGACCTTTAAGGCCTTAATTCTTTTGGGAGGGAAAGGCATACAAAGCCCAAGGAAAAGGCCCTATAGGGGTTTATACACGGGGGGAAGGGTGTGTGTGTGTGTGGCTCCAAAGGCATAAGAAGAGGCCTTGGAAGAGCTTTGGACACGTGAGTAAAAGGTATAGGAAGGGGGATCTTGGAGGGATTTTTAGGACACGGGGGAGGGGTGTGTGGACACGGGGGTGAAAAGGACTTAGGGGTTTAAAACCCAGGGGGGGAAAGATGAAGGGTAACACTAGGGGGGGTGAAAAAGGGCTGAGGAGGATTTCAAAAAAAACCCGGGGGTGAAAGGGTAAAATGGGGAAAGGTGAAAGGGTTTTATACGGCCCAAGACAAAGGATTATTGAGTATAGCATCGGGGGGTTTTTGGAAGGGAAGGCTTAAGGGGTTTTAAAAACCCGGGGGGGTGGGGGGGGGGAATTTCCAAGCCCACAGGAAGGGGGGGCTTGGAGGAGATTCTTAGAAGCTTCTAAGAATCTTCTTAGAAGCTTCTGGGGGGGAAGGAGGGGTAGGAGTCAAAGTTATATCCCGAGGAGGGAGGTTGCTTCCTTTCAACGTGGCGGTGCGCAGAGCCTCTTTGCCTTGGGCCTAGCGGCGACCTCCCTTGCACCACCTCACCTTCTGCCTGGCAGCGACTTCCTTTGCACCTGCTCGGCAGCAAATTGACGTTGGATTCCTGGCAGCGTCCTTCCTTTTTGCCCTCCCGTTCCTCCCTTGCACCTACACGGCCTGGTTTAAATAGGAGGGAAGGGGGAATCCTCCCTTTCTTACATGGCAGCATGCATGGCCCCAACACCTACATGGGCACCAACATGTTGCATCCCATGTCCTCCTTCCCCTCCAGCGCGACGTCGGCTGGGAGAGAAGGAGGGGATTTTTTTTTTGCTTTTATTTTATTTGATATATTAGAACATGAGGCAACGTCGGTGGATTGAAGTGCTGGAGGAGTATGATTTTGAAATCAAATACCAACCTGGAAAGGAGAATGTAGTTGCCGATGCACTCAGTCACAAGGCATTCCTTAATCAACTAATCTTGCAAAATCCATCAATAGCTAGATCTCTAGCTACAAAGGTATCCATGCCAAACAACCCAATACTTGAGCTACCTAAAGAAGAAGCATGCCATGATCCATCCTATCAAAAGATGGTAAGGGAGATCCCTATCAAGGACCATGACCAAAAGCTACAAGCTAAGTTTCATGAATTCTCTATCAATAGTGGACTTGTCTACTATAGAATGAGATTATTTATACCGTCAAGCTAGACTCTTAAGCAGAACATTCTATGGGAAGCTCATGATTCCCATTTCTCAGGATATCCTGGCTATGCCAAGACTCTCAATGCAGTTAGGAAGAGCTACTATTGGGAGAGGCTTAATGGTGACTTTCTCAAATATGTCAGTGCGTGTTTATCTTGTCAGTGTATCAATGCCGAACATGTCAAAATGCCAGGAAAGTTACAACCACTTGACATTTCCCAAATGAAATGGAAATTCATTAGTATGGACTTTGTTGTTGGCCTACCCCAAGTTTAGGGAGAATACAACTCCATCATGATTGTGGTTTACATGCTTACTAAGGTTTCACACCTTATTCCTGTTAAGACAAACTATAAAGCCTCATTCATTGCAAGCTTGTTTATCAAGGAGATATTCAAGCTGCATGGGTTGTTGAGATGACAAGCTCAACACATGTGGACATTGATGATGGACCGCCTGGTTAGATGGGTCCACACATCTACACTTAGCATGTCAGTGGTCATTATGACTCTCACACGGCCATTGACTCATTACTTATTATATTCAGGTTGTTACACCTATTTACAACTGGCATAGTTATTGCGCCAGTCGACTAGTGTAGTCGGTTGTGCATTGTTTGACTTAGTAGGCCACTTTTCTTTATTTTGTATCTTATCTATACTTTGTGTACATTGTAAACTGTGTGGAAGAAGAAGAAGAAATCAGCAAGAAAACGTTTTGGCCTCCATCTCTCTTCTTGTCTCTTGAGTGAGCTTCTCCTTGTGCATTCTGTGTGTGTTCAGCGCAGCAACTTGAGCAAGTCTCCCCACCACGCGATTCTTGACATGGTATCAGAGCCATGCTACTGAGAGAGGCTGATTTCGAAGGTTGAAGCGAAGGAGAAGAAGCAAGGTTCGAGCAAGAAAGCCACGGGTAAGAAGCTCTCCCATTCTTCCACTCTCTCTCTTGGATAGTGCCTGTGGAGGCACTGGAAGCAGGGTCAAGCAAAAATCTCAGATTTGCAATGAGATTTGGTGTGCGCGAAGAGCATCGTGTATTCTGCAGATGAACCCCTTAGGGATTTCCCACAGTTATTTTGGGAATCTGAGGCCATTTCAGGCCCTGTTTTAGATCCGCAAGGTTGCGGACAACAGTTTCAGGGTACACTATGACTTCGACTGTATTGACCGAAAGTGGGTGCACAGGTTATAGATTTTAGATCTGTAAGTTCAAAGGTGTTTACCAGCGAGTAAACACAAGGTTTATCTACAAACTTGTTGCAGATTGCATGTATTGTTGAGCAAACAGTGAAAAAGGCTGTCTGGTGTATTGCTCTGCACTACAGGTCGAGGGTTGTAGAAGATTTGCTTGTTGTTTGGTATTATTTCTGTGATAATGGCAGAGAATAGTGGAATCCCCATCATTGAGAAGCTCGACAAGAACAACTACCCTTCATGGAAGTTCCATGTCACGAACTTCCTTATTGGAAAAGGCCTCTACGAGTTTGTTTCAGGTGAGGAAAAGGAGCCGGACGTGAGTGATCCTCCAACTGCAGAGAAGACAAAGGCATGGAAGGAATGGAATGCAAAAGATAAAAATGTCATGTATTGGTTGTCTGCAGTAATTGACAATAATATGCTGGGACACATTAGAAATGCAGAGAATTCATATGCATCTTGGACCATACTTGAAAGTATGTTTTCTGTGAATACAAAGGCACGAAAGATTCAACTCAAGCAAGAGTTGAATACATTGAAGAAAGGGAAGATGTCTATCAATGAGTATGCATTGAAGGTAAGCAGCATTGCAGATGCCTTGGCAACCATTGATGCAATGCCCGATGATGATGATTTGGTGTCGTCTACCTTGGGTGGACTTAACAATGAAAAGGCTTAGAAGTCTTTTGTAACTTCCGTATATGTTAGAAAGCCATTTCCAGATTTCGATGAGTTGGTCTCCCTTATGATCACTGAAGAGATCAACATGTAGAGTGAGACATCTGAAAGAAAAGGTGAATAGGTCCAAGCTTTCTACTCTAGTTCAGGAAGGGGACATGGCAGGTTCTCTTCAAGAGGCCGTGGTACAAGACGTGGTAGTGAGAACCAGTAAAACAGATTGAATCAGTAATTTGGCGATATGCAGGTTTCAGGAGGTCATGGTAACTTTAGAGGCAAGGGGAGCTTTAGAGGAAGAGGTGGATGGAAAAATAGAGGTTCTAACAACTCTGGTATTGTGTGCCACTACTGTGGCAAAACAGGTCATATCACAGCCCAATGTTATGCTAAGAAAGATGATATCCGTAGTGATAAGTTGCAGCAAGGAAACTATGCATTGTCTTCATGATAGAATGAAAATAAAAATGAACGTATGTTTTTTATGCAGCATATGCTGAATGGTGTTATAGGAAAGGGAACACATGATGATGTTTGGTATGTTGATTCAAGTGCATCCAATCATATGACTAGCCATGCAGAATGAATTGGAGAGATGCAGGATTTGCAAAACGCAGGTTATGTGCAGACGGGTGATGATTCATACCACCCAATTTCACACATTGGAAAAGTGCCCTTGTACTTGCATGATGGTAAGACAAAGAGTCTTTCAGATGTATTACATGTGCAATCTATTACAAAGAACTTGGTGTCAGTTGGTCAAATGGTAGAGCAAGGGCTACAAGTCAGATTTAATGCAAAGGGCTGCTTTGTAGAAGACTTCAATGACAAGTCCAGGTTAGTTGCAAAGGGAAGTAGAGTTGGACGTATGTTTACTTTGGATGCTGGAATTCCTACTATGAATGCTGTTATGTACGCTAAAGGAAAAGGTGTTGTTGCAGATATTGAAATTTGGCACAAACACATTGGACATGCAAATGTACAAAGGCTGAAATTAATGCAATCCAAAGGGTTGGTTAAAGGTTTGCCTACATTTAGAGTTGCAAAATTTCATAAGGTATGCGAAGCATGTCAGTTTGGTAAGCAGGCAAGACAACCCTTTTCACATGACAGAGATGTAAGCAGAAATATCCTTGATGTTGTGTATACAGACATTTGGGGGCCTACACAAAATGTATCTCTTGGAGGCAGTTCATACTTTGTGACATTCATTGATGATTGTTTTAGAAAGCTGTGGGTATATTTTATGAAGGAAAAGAGTGAAGCTTTTGAGCACTTTAGAACTTTCAAGGCTGCAGTTGAAAGAGAAACAGGCTTGAAAGTAAAGTGCTTGAGGTCAGATGGAGGGAGAGAGTACCTCTCGAATGAGTTCAGTGATTTTCTGAGGTCTCATGGGATAAAGGGACAGTTCACATGCAGATATACCCCACAGCAAAATGGGGTTGCAAAAAGAAAAAACAGGCATATTGCAGAAGTTGCACGCGCCTTGATGGCTGAAAAGAATATGCCTAAGAATTTTTGGTCTGAGGCTGTTCATATCGCTGTTTATATTATGAACAGAACTCCCATAGCTCAGTCCATGGGATAACTCCCGAAGAATGCTTTACAGATAAGAAGCCCGATGTCTCACACTTGAAAGTGTTTGGCTGCATTGCGTATGTTCATGTGCGTGCCAGATGAGTTGTGGAAGAAACTGGATCCAAAGGCTGAAAAGTGTGTCTTTATTGGATACTCTTTAGAGCAGAAAGGGTATCGCTGTTATAACCCTATCACATGTAAGTTCAGAGTGAGCAGGGATGTCATCTTTGATGAAATGAGCAGTTGGTATGCATCTAGTGGTGATGCATTGGATGATGACGATGATCATGACACTCATGTGTAGGCTGAAAAGCAAGAATCACAAACTCTTAGTGGACCAAAGACATCATCTGGTAGTCCTTGGTTTGGGAGACTAAGGAGTATCTCTACATCTTCAGGTGCATCTAGTAGCACTACAGGTAAAGACAAAGGAAAGAATAAAGTGTTAGAAGGCATTGATGCAGTTCTTGATGGAGACTCCAGTGGCTCAGAGAGCTTGGATGATGAGCTTGGCATTCCTTTAGTGAGGACTCCAGGCATGCATAGAGCACCCGTTAATGTAAAGACTCCATTGAGTGATCCAGTGGTACACAGGTCTAGCAGGGTGAGATACCCTGTTAAAAGATTTGGTTTTGAAGGTTATGCAGCTCACCATTATGCTTATATGGTAAAACTAGTTGAGGATGTTGAGCCCAAATGTTTTGAGGAGGCTGCTGGTCATGCCCATTGGGATGCAGCAATGGATGAGGAGATGGCTGCATTAGAGGCCAATAAGACTTGGGACCTAGTATCATTGCCAAAGAGAAAGAAAGCTATTGGATGTAAGTGGGTTTATAAGATTAAGCACAATGTAGATGGTTTTATTAGTAGGTACAAAGCTAGGCTGGTTGCAAAAGGCTATGCCCAGACATATGGCATAGATTATGATGAAACCTTTAGTCCAGTTGCTAGGATGGCAACTATCAGATGTGTGATTGCTTTGGCCGTAGCCAAAGGTTGGAGGTTGCAGCAAATGGATGTGAAGAATGCCTTCTTGCATGGTGATTTGCAGGAAGAAGTGTATATGGATGAGCTAGCAGGTTATGAAGATTTAGAGCATCCCACGTATGTGTGCAGGTTGAAGAAGGCGCTCTATGGGCTCAAGCAATCACCTAGAGCACGGTTTGACAAGATCAGAGAGTATCTTGTCAATATTGACTTTTATGTTTCTCATGTTGATCACTCACTTTATGTGAAAAAGGGAGATGCAGGTTCGGTCATCATAGTCATCATATGTGGACCGAACCTACATCTCCCTTTATGTGAGAAAGGGAGATGCAGGTTCGGTCATCATAGTCATCTATGTGGATGACTTGATTATTACAAGTGATAGTGATAATGGGATTGCTGAAGTCAAGGACTTCTTGAAGAAGAAGTTTGAGGTGAAGGACTTAGGTGAGCTAAGGTACTTACTTGGCATTGAGGTGATCAGATGTGATGATGGTATATGGCTGTCCCAAAGACAGTATGGCTTGGATATGTTGTCCAAGTATGGTATGACTGCATGCAAACCACTTTCAGTCCCATTGAAGCAGAATGTAAAGTTGAGTGCTGATGTTGGGGATGAGATAGAAGGCCCTACTATGTTCAAGAGGATAGTGGGGAGTTTTATCTACATGACCATTACAAGGCCACACTTGAGCTACGCTATTGGTCTTGTGAGTCAGTTTATGCAAGTACCTAGAAAGCCACATTTGGATGCAGTCAGACGCATATTGAGATATGTGAAGTCCACATTACATTATGGACTTTTCTATGAAGCAGGTACAGATGTACAGGTGTTTGGATACACAGATGCAGATTGGGCTGGTAGTATGTCTGATAGAAGATCTACCAGCGGATACATGTTCTCTCTTAGTAGTGCAAAAGCTGCTTGGAGCAGCAAAAAGCAATCTACAGTTGCTTTGTCGAGTATACTTTTCAAGATTTGCTTTTTATAACTAGAAAACCAATGACAAATGCTCATAATGTTCTTTCTCATTTTGACTAAACACCAAAATATCATCAAAGAAGACAATTACACAATACTGATATTTTAAAAATATACGGTTCATCATTCTACCAAATGTAGCAGGTGCATTAGTCAATCCAAAAGGGCATCACTAAAAATTCATAATGACCAAATTGTGTCCTAAATGCAATCTTGAATATGTCTTACTTATCTAGTCTCACCTGATGATAATCAGATTTAAGGTCTATTTTACTAAATATAGCAGATCCTTGCAGTTTATCCATAAGATCATCAACTCTAGGAATTGGATACCTATTTTTTACTGTGATCTTATTTAAAGCTCGATAGTCAATGCACATACGATAGGTATTATTCTTTTTCTTGACTAACAGAACAGGTGCACCAAATGGAGAACTACTAGGTCTAATCAATCCTCTATTTAGTAATTCCTCAACTTGACTCTGAATTTCTTTTTGCTCAATCTGGTTATGTCTATATGGTGCTTTACAAGGTGGTTGTGTGCTAGGAATCAAATCTATTTTATGGTCTTCTGGACGTGAAGGAGGTAAACCAGGTGGTAGATCTTCGGCAAAACAGCCTTTAAAATGTGCAAGAAATTCTTTATGCCTAGGGTGCATATGATTTTCTTTAACTTGTAGTTCATTCACCCAAATGAGATAGGATTTACTACTACTCGCGCGTAATGCACGTTTAGCTTGAGTATGCGAAAGCAGTGGAAAAGCATTAGATGCATGCATTCCATACAATGTAATATGTTTTTCTTGAAATTTATTATTAATTGAATGCATGGAATAATCTATATCTGGGTTATACTGATGACGCCAAGGCATACCTAAAATAATGTCACTCAACGGTAATGGGATAACTAGAAATTTTCTTCTTTCAGTGTATTGACCAATTTGAATTTCTAAGTCATGCACTTCCTGTGTACCTTTATACCTAGTGCCTAAGAATGCTGCTTTAATGCGATAATGCGTAGGTACAGTCTATAACTTCAATTCCTTTACTAACTTTGCAGAAATAAAATCATGAGTACTACCGTCATCATGCAAAATAATCTTTTCCTTTCCATGCACTAAACATTTCATAGTCAATAAAGAATGTCGAGTTGGCATACCTGGTAAAGTATCCGAAGGAGTAGTAGTGTTGTCCTCATCTTCCGTGAAATCAGGCATATCTTCATGTTCATCATCTTCCATTGCTCCAAGGTAGTTGATATGGGCAGGCGGCTTCTTTGAATGGCAATTTGCTGCTAGATGTCCAGGATGGTGGCATTTATAACATACTATTGACTTGGCTTTGGTTACATTGTTTGCAATGGCAGGAAGTCTAGGGACATTAGGATTTGGCTGTGGAATAGGCTTGGGATTTTGATTGCCATTAGATGGTAAAGCAGGTGATTTTGCCCAATTTTTACAGAAAGATGATGAAGGAAAACGACCTTGATTAAATCTTCTAAAATTTGAGTTGAATTACTTAGATCCATAGTTACCATTGGCTTGGAATTGCTATAGACGTCTGTCTCTACCTCGCAGCTTGTCTTCAGTGTCGTGAGCTAATGAAATTGCTTATTCAAGAGTAATAGACTTGAACATGTTAACTTCAGCGTAGTAATGCCCAAGGAGTCCAGACATATACTTGCACTTGTGCGTCGCTTCAGGTACGTCTTCAAGCATGCGTAACTGGAGTAGTGCATTCCAAAAACGCTCTGTGTACTAAGGAATAGGCTCACGATCCCGTTTCTGAAGAAGATCCCATTGCTTTATGGCTTTCTATGAAATTGTGGAGGAAGGAAGTTCTGCATAAACTTCTTCTTGAAATTCTCCCAGGTAGTGGGACAATCGATACTCTTGCGTACCACTGTCCACCAAAGAGATGCTCTATCCACTAAATGATTAGTGACACACTTGATTTTATATTTTTCTGCATAGGCTTCCTCATGAAAGTAGTCGTCAAACTGACTAATGAATGTAAGAACAGTTTTTCCCTCTCAAGTGCCATTGAAAGTACGGAATATGAAATTTCTTTTACTTATCTTTGATTCCTTGCGGATGGTTTGAGCTTCGAGAGTCGTGTCGATGGTACGACGGATAAGATCTTCAGATTGAGGTTCTTCTTTGTCGGTAGACGATCTTTGTAAATTTTCCAATTGAACTTGCAATGCTTGCCTAGCTCGTCGTTCTTCATCCAATTGCATCATAATTAAGTCTAGCTTTTGCTCCATCGTAGGGTCAGGTAGGTCACCTTAAGCCATTAAATCATCCATATGTGGTTCTGTCATCCTGCAAAACTAAAAAAAAACCTCTCACTCTCAAAATCAAGTTAGCGGGATGAGCGTAGCTCAAGTTCGGATGTACAAGGCTTATGTATTTTTGGGTGTGGCTTTCACAATCTTCAAAAAATATGTGTTTTATCCTTCTTCGTATGCTCAAAATGCTTCAGCAAACCTGTGTATGCGTAGAGTACCTTCCAATGAACAACTTTGCAATTCGGAGTTTCTGGTGCAGGAACAACCCTTCTATGAGTTTTGAACAGAAGTCACTTTTGACTCCAGTTGACTTGTCTGACTTGCAGAGTACCAGACTAATGTGACTTGCAGAGTTTGTAGACTTGCACAACTTGCTTGCTTTGTCTGACTTGCAGAAGTTGACTTGAAAGAACTTGCACAATCTGATTGCTCTGGTGTGACTTGGAGATTTGAGAGGACTTAACTGATTAAAAGCTTAAGTGATTAAGCTTGGTAGTGTAGCAGCAAGTTGTCGATTTGAGGGGGGGGGGGGGGGCATTTTTTGAAGGGCGGTGAAAATTTCGAAAATCTCCTGATACCACGCGATTACGTTTGAAGCTTTAAGCTTCTTAAAGCTTAAGTTAAGCTTATTAAGCTTTTAAAGCTTGATTAGCTTTTAAACTTTTGGGATTAAGAGAGAGCTTATCTCTATTCTTCACGACTTGATGTAGGAAAGATGGAAGTGGTCCTCCGCCTCTGCAGACCGGTCCTTTGCAGTTTGATGATGGAAACAGGGGTTCTTGATCGCCAGGAATCTACCTGTATCGACGGTTCATGACGAGATTGACCGTAGAGCACGATCATTCCAGGAGCTCCGCCTTCGCACAAGATGGGTAGCGATTGGAAGCTCTTGATCTCAGCTTCGCTCTGATACCACTGGTGTGCAAATCGGATGCTGTACGCTCGCGTAGTGAATGCCGAAAGGTCCCCAAGAACAATAGAACTCTACTTTTTGCACAAATTACAAGGTAAAAAACATGAACGACATGAACAAGAGACCAATTGGGTGCAATCTCCCCCCATGCCTTGTGTGAGCGCTCCACAAAGCATGTATTTTATGTATTATTCATCTTCAAGCTCAAATAATAGCCCAAATTACAAAAATAGCAAGCTTTTAGCTTTTGAGTTTGCTTTAACACAAAATAGGAATAAAGCTAATGGGCGGTGCCCAAAGAGTCTGGCATGCCCAATACAATGTGCAAGTAGAAATAACATAATCGTGCGCCCATGCACATACAAAATAATAATAAATATCCAACGCCTCAATAAATAGGCGTGATAAAATATAGGCCTCATGCCTAAGGTATGCGCCCATCAAAATATAATCAATAAATCAAATACTCGCTATCCTCCAATGCTTTCCTCTGCCACTACTGCTATCTCTATACATCAACTGAAGCCTTCACAATCGTTAGTAAAATAATACAATTAAACCGACAAAAGTGAATACTTAGCAGTCTTCAGCTACATAAATAAATCAACTGGTTAGAAATCAATCCTGACCTTAATTTATTACGAGTGCGCATTCTAAACTCATAAACGTTTATTAATTTAATATGCATTTTGCGGAATCACCCACTATGGAATCGCCCATGTACACACTAAATTAATGAAACGCCCAAAAAGGATAGGTGTCCCCATCAACTTCTCACACAAATAATCCACTTTGTGTATGAGCCCCGGTCATCAAAGTTTACGGAATCCACCGTGGCACGGAATCGACCGTGAAATATGCCTCCTGGCATCAATGAGTTTTTTCAAGAATCATCAAGAGTGCATTGGAAGCTTTTGAGTGGTTTGAAGTGGTTTTGGTTTGAGTTATATGGTTTTTATGCCTTCTATTGACCTTCTCTACTGTTTTGTAGAGCTTGTATATGTGGACTATAAGCTTTTGCTTGCTTCTCTGAGTGTTCAAATACATAGATATCTAGCTTGAGGAAAATTTTTAATCTTGCAAGAGGAAGAATACAAGATTTAAATAGCTTGAGGAATCAGAAGAAGTAGTTGATGAAGACTTGAATTGAAGACTGAAGTGATAGTGACACTAGTGAGCCCTCAAGGGACATTGTAGTGGCTTTGGTGACTCTTCATATCAGGCATATCCCTTAGGAGGGGTATCCATGACCAAGAGAGGATTATTCATAGTTATTATTAGTTATTCCAATGTACTATGGAGAGAGAGTATATGTGAGAGAGTGTGTATAAAAGATAGCCAATTTTCTATGAAAAATAATTTATCTATGAGTGAGACTATAAGAGAGATTGTAAGAAAGGCTATGAAGATGATAAGATATGAATACTATGTGATGAATTTGATTTGAATTTGATCATTTATTTGTGTTCTTTTGATTCTTAGATGGTTTCTATGAAGATCATGTTGAAGATTTATTGTGATAAATCCATGGGAGATTCACTGTATGATGCTAGGAAAAAAAGCAACGGAAGATTATAGAATTATTGCTATTGTTGAAGAATTGGAGATTTTCATTGCCAAAATCACTTTTTATAAGAAGTTCATTCCTCAATGATAGAAACATGTCACTATCTTGGTGTGGCCTCTATGTGACAAACTGATCCCACTATCTTCTAAAGCTATAGAAAGTTATATGAATATAGCCAATTGTTTCCCACAAAACTGAAGAGAAAAACATACATAATGAGTATCAATGGAATATTTAATCTTGATTAAAGAATTTCTAGACATCATTTAGTGGGAGATTGTGAAGAAGCTTCAGGATTCATGGTCCATCGAGGCTCAAAACAATTAGAAAGAAAAGAGTTGGTGGGGCTTATTTGTGGATGTTGAATAGCAAGATACATGGGATACTTGGTGCACTGATAACCTTCTATTTTTCTAATTGGCAACCCACTGGAAGCTAGTAGAAAGAGCGTTCTTCAAAATATACAGCATTGAAACCCTCAAAATCCAATATTACAATGATAATGGCACTATGATAATCCTCAAAAGAATTAATTTTAATACCTTTAGAATTGAATATATTCCCCTCTCAATGAAATAAAAGCCAAATTTTGAGACGTTCAAAAGAATGAAGTAGAAGGAATGTTGATAAAATGATGATAATGGCACTATGATGATCTTCAAAAGAATGAAATTTAATACCTGTTGAACTAAATATATTTTTCTCTCTCCTCTCAATGAAATGATAGCCAAATTTTGAGATGTTGAAAAGAAGGAAGTAGAAGGAATGTTGGTAAAAGAGTCCTCCAGATTGAAGCCCTTATGTTGAGTATCAACAAACTAGGTGAAGCCAACTCCCTGATGAATGACATTATGCAGGGCCCGAAAGGCAAGGGATTTACGGCCAGAGCCCCCCTGGCACCTAAGTGTCCTCCTACTCCAAGTAGCACTCAACGGAGAGACCTCTCGCGGCGGGTTCGGTCCACCTTCCCAGCACGGTTGACAACCCCCTTCGTTAGGGTCAGGTAGACAGTCGGGGGTAACTGAGGCTACCTCTCCCTTCAGGCCTTCAACCTGAAGTATTAGATATATATTCAACCTTTAGTTCCCTGAGCAAACAAAGCAAACAATGTTCTTTAAACTGTTACAAGCACAATCATTTTCAGTGGTCGTTATTTGGCCAACTTCTAAGGAATGAATCCTTCTCTCCGAATGCATCCAGCATTGGATCCGGGATCAATTGCGACTTGGCAAGATCTCCCAAGTGTTTGTTTGTTAACCCTTATATCCTTGGGTTAGAGTCGTACCCTATTAACCCAACTTAACCAATACCTTATGTTCTATTAGCAGTAACTATGTTATTCCAAATTATTGATTGGTATTTTGCTTCCAAGCAATTATCTAATCCCCTTATCTTGGTCACTTTTCCCAAGAAAGGTGCTATGTCAGGATGACTACTCATCCTCTTGCATGGTAAACTTGTGCAAGAATCTGCCAATATCATTCCGAGGAATTTGGCCATTCACTTGTGATCAAACCACAAGAACATGCAACTCTGCAACTTGTTACACAAGTGTCGCATCTAATCCCAGGGACTATTTTACCGATCGAATGGTGTCTTCTAATCACGGAATCATGATTAGATAGGAAACAGGGTTAGGGTGTCTTCATATCCAATCCATTCCTGATTGCACTAGGCCGACATTGTCGGTCCTAGGGTTGCAATTCAAATCTTTTTAGCGAGTGATCCTTAGTGAAGAAACCCTAGATCATTTCTCGCAAGTATGTCCTATTGTCCCTGCATTCCGTGAATGTGGATAGGTTTTTAGGGTATGAGAGTTTTAACTTGGCAATAAGTGCGACTAGGTCACGTCCTCAACATGCTACCCTAGTTAGCACTTTGGGATGTGTTGCATCGATTTAACCCCTCCTAAGTGAGTCCTTCACGGTTTTAGGTGTTTAGGGTAAACCAATTTACTTGTCTATTCATGAAGATATTGTCTTGATCAAAATAGGGGAAAAACTAGTTGCATTACAATACCATTCTCGTAAGCACACAATTTATTGCCTACATATGATTAGATTTACAATCCTGAACTTTTCTGGTTAAGATCAAAGCATATGTTAAGTTATGGCATAATTCCTATTGATCCTTCTATAACATGCAATCAAGATTCATGGCACTAAGCTTTAGGGTTTTTTGTTTAAAACGAACCATGCAGCCTTTTCCTAATTTCATTCTTGAATGAATTATTTGTATGCTGAATTTAAACAACCTTTCGTAACTACTTACGTAATTTATTGAGATTTATGTCAATTTCCTAGAGATTAATCTACTTCATGCAGCCCTAGAATCATTTCCATGCCTTGCAAATTCCTACGGTTATTAGCAACCTTCTTTAAAGAATCATTTCGAAGAAGAGATGTCTAATAATGCGACATGCGATTTATTCTTTCCATGCATAATCGAAGTGTACTACCATAATTTCGACTTGTAAAGATGGGCATTAGTTGATCTAAATTCGCTACTTTGCAATGCATAAAAACCACTTGCTAGGAATGCATAGAGATCTTATGCTCTTTTTTTATTCGTTTATTTGAAAAATACAAATCACTGATTCTTTGATCGTAAGCTATTTCCTTTAATTTGGCCAAAGTATTTCAATAAAAAAAGTGCATCCTATTTCCATAAATGATCCATGCACAATTGAAATATTATGACGTAAATTAAAAATTAGAAGAAAACCTAGACTTGTGGTGAAATGTCCACATGGATGCTAGGAGATGATCCTCCTGGGGTTGCGCCTTGTGCCTTTTTAGGGGCCATCGTGAATTCGACCTTTTTGCCTTGGACATAGACTTATGATCTTGGCCGTCTCCTTCATACGTGAAACTCCCTTTGTGATTTGGCTTCCTTGAGCGATTGCACCATCTTTCGGAACTGGGCTTATAGGCTTGTGGGAGTTGCAATAGGAAATATGGTTTTTGATCCGGCAGTTAAAGTGAACTTGAGGAGAATCAATGAAAAGAGGGTTTACAACTTGCTAATACGGCTTGAGTGGGAATGTCATGGGAGCCTTTAAAGAACTTGTGTCGGGGAAATCCATGGAAATAGCTTTGTGGAAATGCTAAGGAGAAGTACTCAATTTCTGAGGGTGCAAGGAAAAAGGGTACTTAAGTCCCCGGTTTGTAAAAAAATGGCTTTGTAGGGGCAATGGAAAAAGGTCCACGGGAAGGGGGTTTAAAACCCCGGCTAATGTGAGCTTATGGGAGATGTAAGGGAAGGAAAATCCACGGAAGGGGGGTTTAAATTGACTTGGGTGGAAACCCCACGGGAAGGGGGTGCTTAAATCCCGGGGGGGGGGGGGGGGGGAGGGGGGGGGGGTTTTATAAAAACCCGCTTGAGAGGCAATAGGAAAGGGGGCTTAGAGAGACCCCCCTTAGAATCTTTCAAGAAGCTTCTTGGAAGCTTTTGTGGTCTTCAGATATCCACGTGGGGAAAGAGGAGACGATTTTGACGAATTGATGGCGGGTAGGAGGCGAAATGAAGCAACGATTTGGGGACAGCATTGGTGGCGTGCTCAGCTTTAGGTGGTGATAGCTGATGCAGCAGCGGGTAGCTCTAAGGTGGAATTTTCTCTCCTCTTCACGATCTTCTTCAGCCTCACAGCGCACACAGAGGCGATGTAACTCTCTTCTCTCTCTCAGAATGGCAATGTTACAGCTCTTCCCTCCCTTTCCTCCCCCCCCCCCCCCCACAGGGGGGTTTTATAGGGTAGGGAGAGGAGACCTCTCCCTCCCATGCGGCCAAATGCATGGCCATTCTCCCCCCTGTCTTCGAGCTCTGTGCTGAATCATCCCTGCTTCACTCCCTTCCCTCCAGCACGACCTTCGACTGGGGGAAAGAAGGGATAATACAAAAAAAAATAGCCATAAATTAATCAATTTCATCTTGATCTCCTCCCAAGAGAAGGTTCACACGAACATATGAGAGTTTGTTAATCATAAGTCTCGATTGGCCAGTGGAGAGTGTACCATTTAAAAACCGCACCATCCATGACCACAATGCCGGCATTGTCATTTGCCCGAGACTTCAAACGGCCTCGTAATATTTTCAGCAGGAGTATTACATTCTCTCCCCCTTGGAGGAATCAAGATGTCCTCATCTCGAGATAAACTGGGGATATTGATGGTTGAGAGTGTTGTCATCCATCCAAGTGGCATCTTCCTTAGGATAATCATTCCACTGGACGAGGCATTCTCTCAAGGTTCTAGATCTTAGTTGTCTCTCCTAACATCTAAGATCCTGTCAGGCCCTAGTTCAAGGACTCCTTGACTAGGCATTACAACTTGTTGGCCATCGAGTACATGGTTAGGATTAGGTACATACTTCTTCAATAGGCTGATATGGAATACATTATGAACCTTTAGGTTCTCAGGGAGTTGCAGTCCATAAGCATTAGGTCCTAGGCACTTGAGGATCTTGTATGGTCCACAATACCTTGGACTTAGCTTCTTGCAATTTCCTAAGGATAGGGAACTCTTCTTTCGGCATATGCAAATGAATACCATGTCTCGTTCCTCGAGGATTCTATCTTGATGCTTCAAATCCACGTATACCTTCTGTCTATCCTTGGCGGCTTGGATGTCCTGTCTTATTGACTTTATTTGGTCATCCATCTCTTCCAACATCTGCCTTAAAGCTTCAACCCTCAAGGTTGGATCTGAGAAGTTTAGGGGACTTTGATAGTCATGACCATACAATGCTTGAAAAGGGGTCATCTGAATGCTTTGTTGGTAAGAAACATTGTGTGTAGGCAAATTCAACCAAGGGAAAGTATTGAATCCACCTTCTTGGTTCACGGTAGTAGTGTGCCCTAAGCATATCCTCGATAACTTGATTTACTCACTCCGTTTGGCCATAAGTTTGGGGATGGTAAGCTGTACTAAAACAGACTTGAGTCCCAATGCCTTCAAAGATAGCTCTCTAGAAGTGTGATGTGAAGAGAGAATCATGATCACTAATGATTCTTCTAGGTAGCCCATGTAGCTTGAATATCTCCTTGATAAACAACCTTGCAATGTCAGAGGCTTTATAGTTTGTCTTTACTGGAATAAGATGTGCAACCTTAGTAAGCATGTCAACCACAACCATGATGTAGTTGTATCCTCCCTGAACTTGGGGTAGGCCAACAAAAAATTCCATACTAATGAGTTCCCATTTCATTTGGGGAATATCGAGTGGTTGTAACTTTCTTGGCATTTTGACATGTTCGGCTTTGATACGTTGACAAGACAAACACTCATTGACATATTTGAGAATGTCACCTTTAAGCCTCTCCCAATAGTATCTCTTCCTAACTGCATTGAGAGTCTTGGCATAGCCAGGATGTCCTGAGAAAGGGGAATCATGAGCTTCCCACAATATCTTTTGCTTAAGTGACTGGCTTGCCAGTATACATACTCTCGTTCTATAGTAGACAAGTCCACTATTGATAGAGAATTCATGATACTTAGCCTGTAGTTTTTGGTCCTGGTCCTTGATAGAGATCTCCCTTAGCATCTTTTGATAAGATGGATCATGGCATGCTTCTTCTCTAGCTAGCTCAACTATTGGGTTGTTTGGCATAGATACCTTTGTAGCTAAAGATCTAATTGTTGATGGATTTTGCAAGATCAGTGAATTAAGGAATGCCTTGCGACTGAGTGCATCGGCAACTACATTCTCCTTTCTAGGTTGATATTTGATTTCAAAATCATACTCCTCTAGCATTTCACTCCACCGACGTTGCCTCATGTTGAGCTCATTCTGGGTAAAGATCCACTTGAGTCTTTTATGATCAGTCACTAGTGTAAACTTGTTACCCAACAAGTAGTGTCTCCAAAGCTTTAGGGCATGGATGATAGCTAGCAGTTCTAGATCATGGGTAGCATAGTTCTTCTCATGGCTCTTCAATTTCCTTGAAGAGTATGCTACAAGATGACCTTCCTGCATGAGCACACATCCTAAGGCAAGCGTGCTAGCATCAGTTACTACCTCGAATTCCTTACTGAGGTCTAGAAGTTTTAGGATAGGTGCTGACACCAAACTTTGCTTCGATCTATCAAAGCTAGATTGTTCAGTAGTTGTCCATGCAATGGATATTTGCTTCTTCAGTAAATTTGTCAGAGGTGCTGCAATCAAAGCATAGTTTTTGATGAAGACTCTATACCATCCTATCAATCCAAGAAAAATGTGTATTTCTTTGACAGTTGTTGGTATTGGCCATTCTAGCATTGAGATTCCTTCCGCTCATACGATGAATCCCAAATATTCAATCTCACGTTTAAAAAATGCACACTTCTTCATCTTAGCATAGAGCTTATGTGCTCTCATTGTCTCAAGGAGAATCCGAAGTTGGGGTTCATGATCTTTTTCCTATTTGGAATAGACTAAACTGTCGTCAAAGAAGACGAATACGAAGTCATCAAGATATGGTCTAAAGATATCCTGCATTAACCTGTTGAAGGTGGCAGGCGCATTCGTTAGCCTGAATGACATAACTAAGAACTCAAAGTGCCCATATCTTGTGTTGAAGACCGTCTTTGGGATATCTTCTTCCTTGATCCTTATCTGATAGTAACCAGATCTGATATCAATCTTGGAAAAGACCTTTGCACCCTGAAGACGATCAAGAAGCTCATCTATTCCAGGAATAGGGTACTTGTTCTTGAGAATTGATTGATTCAACCCTATGTAATCAATACACAGTCGAAGCGTTCCATCTTTCTTTTTTTGAAACAATACTATAGCTCCCCATGGTGAATTGCTAGGATAGATGTAGCCCTCATCTAGCAATTGCTTCAGTTGTTTCTTCAGCTCAATTGCTTCCGGGATGGACATTCTATAAGGTTTCTTTGCAATTGGCATAGCTCCTGGCACTAGCTGGATCTCATGATCCACTTCTCTTTGAGGCAGGAGTTTTGTTAACTCTTTAAGAAATACGTCTATGTATTCCTTTATCCATGAAGGTCCTTCACTAGACTCCTACTTGTGATCTAACTTATTGAGCTTAATCAAGTAGACAGGTAGTCCCTTTCAAACTCCCTTGATAATCCGAAATGCTTTGGCCAATTGAATTTTTGGCTTTCCAGCCTCTCCTTGAGTTGTGACCAATTCCCCTTTAGAGTTTCAAAAGGAAATTTGGCCCTTTCCACAATGAATTTGGGCGTCATTAGGTTTAAGCCAATCCATAGCAAATAGACATTCATGGATACCTAGGTTCGTGACTCTGAATTTGACCAAAGTCGTCTTTCCTCCCAGAAAGAATTCCACCTTAGTAGTTTTCCTGGTACAAGTGACCTCACGAGACCATTGGCTAATTCCACAAGCAAGGTAGGTGCTTCTATTGTGGCTATTCCTAATTTTCTTACACAAGCTGGTGAGATAAAGGAATGTGTACTGCCACAATCAATCAAGGTCTTGAAACCTTTACCTTGATAATCTAGCGGTGTGTGAATCACTGAGAACTGGCGATTTGGCCCTTTCTTGTGAAGAGTGGCATGGATTATCGCCCTTTCAAACTCTGCTTCCATGGTTGGATCTTCTTCTTCACACTTTCCTTGTTGGCAACATAGGCGGTTCTTCCTCTGCCTCAGGTAGTGGCTCCTTGGCCATGGCCACTTTCTTGGAAAGGTGCTTGGCGATGTCCTCCTCCAAGCTTGGGCATTGCCTCTTGAAATGACTGGGCTCGTTACAATGGAAACATTGGAGGTTTCGGCCATTGCTTTGAGTAGGGACAAAGTTGTTGACACTATTAGTCCTTGCCTTCTTTCTTTGTCCCCGATTCTGACCTTGAACTCTCTTCATTTAAGGTCTATATGCTCCTCTGTTTGGGTCATTATAAGACCAAGTTTTGTTACTTCTTGGCCTAGTCTGTACCTCCTGAATTATAGGTGCAGCTCGAATGAGTGTGTCCTCAAG
This sequence comes from Lygodium microphyllum, assembly GCF_053477565.2. NCBI lineage: Eukaryota > Viridiplantae > Streptophyta > Polypodiopsida > Schizaeales > Lygodiaceae > Lygodium > Lygodium microphyllum. The sequence goes on from NC_141150.1 coordinate 38,189,607, forward strand.
ATCTGATGGGCGCATAGATTCGAGACGGGTATTCATTGGTGGGTTTAAACCAGCACAAAATTTTGACACCTACTGTGTCATGTCCATTTGAGGTGCATACTTAAGAAGTGAGACGAATTTAGAGTAGTATGCGTCAAGAGTGAGTTCCAACTCTTTCAGCTCGTAGAACTCATTCATTTTCTGCATGCGATACACAAGTGGCAAGTATCTTCCTTGCACTACTTTCTTCAGCTTTTCCTAGGTAACAGATCCTCCCGCGATCCCTTGATCTCTGCACCATTGTTTCCATTAGCCTAGCTTCGCCGGTGAGCTTAAGCTTGGCGCATAGCCTGGTTGGCGAGTGCAGTACCGACTGCTTCAAAGTAATCCTCCATGGATTCAATCCAAATTTCAGCATCCGCTTGCACAGACCTGCCTTTCCTATCAAATTCAGGTAGCTTAATCTGCTTGAGAAGAAACTTCTTCTCCTGGATTACGGCAGTACTTGATGTAGAAGGAAGACTGGGAATCTGTTCTTGGAGTTGTGCCTGGATAAAGGTTTCTTAACATTATTACTCGTTAATTGTTATGATTTATATTTCATCTCCATTTCTGCCTATCAACCAAGCAATCTAGCCACTTAAATTTTTATCAATTCTCATAGACAAAACATACTTTGATAAAAACAAGTCATATTCCATTTATATGGGTCTAGCCCTTTCGGAGTACAACATCTCTTGGTATGGCAAAGAAGCTGTTACATTTAGTTCGGGGAGAATAGTGTTGTATCACATTTATCTATGGGAACTAGATAATAGTATGGTTTTGGGTCATGGATATTCAAGAATCGATCAGTCATCGGAAGATTAGGGTATCCTTTCCTTTGGAACCCATTTCATTTCCTCTGGTTGTTTTTTGGCCAACTGCTAAGGAATGAATCCTTCTCTTCGAATGCGTCCACCATTCGATCCGCAATCAATTGCAACTTGGCAAGATCCCCCAATGGTTTGTTTGTTAACCCTTATATCCTTGGGTTAGAGTCATACCCTATTAACCCAACTTAACCAATACCTTAAGTTCTATTAGCAGTAACTATGTTATTTCAAATTACTGATTGGTCTTTTGCTTCCAAGAAATTATCTAATCCCCTTATCTTGTTCACTTTTCCCAAGAAAGGTGCTATGTCTGGATGACTACTCATCCTCTTGCATGGCAAACTTGCGCAAGAATCTGCCAATCTCATTCCAAGGAATCTGGCCATTCACTTGTGATCAAACCACAAGAACATGCGACTTTGCAACTTGTTGCACAAGTGTCGCATCTAATCCATGGGACTATTTTACCCATCGAACGGTGTCTTCTAATCACGGAATCATGATTAGATAGGAAATAGGGTTAGGGTGTCTTCATATCCAATCCGTTCCTGATTGCACTAGGCCAACATTGTCAGTCCTAGGGTTGCAATTCAAATCGAGTTTCATCTTTTTAGCGAGCAATCCTTAGGGTAGAAAACCTAGATTGTTTCTCACAAGTATGTCCTATTCTCCCTGCATTCTGTGAATGTGGACATGTTTTTAGGGTATGAGAGTTTCAACTTGGCAATAAGTGCGAAAAGGTCATGTCCTCAACATGCTACCCTAGTTAGCACCTTGGGATGCGTTGCATCGATTTAACCCTTCCTAAGCGATTCCTTCGCGGTTTAAGGTGTTTAGGGTAAACCAATTTACTTCTCTATTCATGAAGATATTGTCTTGATCAAAATAGGGGAAAAACTAGTTGCATTACGATACCATTCTTGTAAGCACACAATTTATTGCCTACATATGATTAGCTTTACAATCCCTAACTTTTCTGGTTAAGATAAAAGCATATGTTAAGTTATGGCATAATTCCTATTGATCCTTCTATAACATGCAATCAAGATTCATGCTACTAAGCTTTAGGGTTTTTTGTTTAAAACGAACCATGCAGCCTTTTCCTTATTTCATTCCTGAATGAATTATTCATATGCTGATTTTACACAATCTTTCATAACTACTTACGTAATTGATGGAGATTTATGTCAATTTCCTGGAGATTAATCTACTTCATGCAGCGCTAGAATCGTTTCCATGCCTTGCAAATTCCTACGGTTATTACCAACCTTCTTTAAAGAATCATTTCAAATAAGAGATGTCTAATAATGTGACATGCAATTTATTCTTTCCATGCATAATCGAAGTGTACTACCATAATTTTGACTTGTAAAGATGGGCATTAGTTGATCTAAATTCGCTACTTTGCAATGCATAAAAACCACTTGCTAGGAATGCATAGAGATCTTATGCTCTTTTTTCATTCGTTTATTTGAAAAAAAAATGACCGATTCTTTAATCGTAAGCTATTTCCTTTAATTTAGCCAAAGTATTTTAATCGAAAAAGTGAATCCTATTTCCATAAATGATCCATGCACAATTGAAATATTACGACGTAAATTAAAAATTAGGAAGAAAACTTGGACTTGTGGTGAAATGTCCACATGGATGTTAGGGGATGATCCTCCCGCAGTTGTGTCTTGTGCCTTTTTAGGGGCCATTGCAAATTCAACCTTTTTGCCTTGGACGCAGACTTAAGATCTTGGCCGTCTCCTTCACACGCAAAACTCCCTTTGTGATTCGGCTTCCTTGACCGATTACACCATCTTTCGGAATCGGGCTCATAGGCTTGTGGGAGTTGCAATAGGAAAGATGGTTTTTGATCCGACGGTTAAAGTGAACTTGAGGAGAATCAATGAAAAGAGGGTTTATAACTTGCTAATACGGCTTGAGTGGGAATGTCATGGGAGCCTTTAAAGAACTTGTGTGGGGGAAATCCATGGAAACGGCTTTGTGGAAATGCTAAGGAGAAGTACTCAATTTCCGAGGGTGCAAGGGGAAAGGGTACTTAAGTCCCCGGTTAGTAAAAAAAACGCTTTATAGGGGCAATGGAAAAGGGTCCACGGGAAGGGGGTTTAAAACCCGGGCTAATGTGAGATTATGGGAGATGTAAGGGAAGGAAAATCCACGGAAGGGGGGTTTAAATTGACTTGGGTGGAAACCCCACGGGAAGGGGGTGCTTAAATCCGGGGGGAGGTGTGGGGGTTTATAAAAACCTACTTGAGAGGCAATAGGAAAGGGGGCTTATAGAGCCCCCCCTTAGAAGCTTCCAAGAAGCTTCATGGAAGCTTCTGTGGTCTTCAGTTATCCACGTGGGGAAAGAGGAGATGATTTTGACAAATTGATGGCGAGCAGGAGGCAAAATGAAGCAGCTATTTGGGGACGGCGTTGGTGGCGTGCTCAGCTTCAGGCGGACGCAGCAGCTAGCGTCTCTAAGGCGGAATTTCCTCTCCTCTTCATGATCTTCTTCAGCCTCATCGTGCACACAGAGGCGATGTAACTCTCTTCTCTCTCTCAGACTGGCGGCGTTACAGCTCTTCCCACCCGTTCCTTTCTCCCCCACAAGGGGTTTTTATAGGGTAGGGAGAGGAGACCTCTCCCTCCCACGCGGCCAAATGCATGGCCATTCTCCCCCCTGTCTTCCAGCTCTGTGCTGAATCATCCTCGCTTCACTCGGTTCCCTCTAGCATGACCTTCGGCTGGAGGAAAGAAGGGATAATACAATTTTCTTTTGCCATAAATTAATCAATTTCATCTTGATCTCCTCCCAAGAGCAGGTTCACATGAACATATGTGGGTTTCTTAATCCTATGTCTCGATTGGCCAGTGTGTTAGAAATCAAGCTCACCGTCAGTGTGTCTTCATCTATGACCGACATCTATGACAACTAGTGTGAACAGCTGTCTACATGTGACTACATTAAATAAGTCGTGTTAGTAGTCAGTCAGTGACCTAACTACAGTTAGTTAGTCTAGTCTACGTTTACACTAGGTCACTTTATCTTGTAGTGTGTGTGCTTTTCAGTTTAGTGTGTGGAAATGAAGGAATGATCTTGAGAGCCTGAAGGCTCATGGATATGGAGTCTTTCCCTTTCTCTCTCTCTACTCTTTAAACATGGTATCAGAGCTTCATCCATGAGGCTGTGGGAGAATGGGCATGAAAACTTGCAGTGCAAAGGAGATGGAAGTAAGCAATGAGGAAGAAGCTGGACACTTGCAAATGAAGCCATAGTCAAAGGAAGGAATCGGCGTGGACTGCCTTCTGAAAATCGTGGACTGCCTCCTGAAAATCAGCAACCTGTATCTGAAAATCTGTGCCTGCTGATCTGAATGGATAGCAACCTGTATCTGAAAATCTGCGCCTGCTGATCTGACTGGACAACAACCTGTGCCTGAAAATCTGCGCCCCGTGGTTTGAAAATCTGCGCGTGCTGATCTGAGTGGACAGCAACCTGTCAATCTTCAGTGGAGCACCTGGACAAGGTTCATAGAGCATGTATGCTCAGTATTGAAGGTATTTGAAGTGTGCAAGGAGTAAATGCTTGTGTGGGAGCTCTGTTATGAGCTGGAGTGACAAACACAGACCTATAATCATTTCTGAACTGCTGTAAACAGGAATGGACAGCATGCTTTCTGTCATTACTGACACACAGGAGCCTTTTACTACACTCAGAAAGCATCTTTGGAGCACAAGAATGTGTCAAAGCATGTATACATTGGATCAAATGTCTTGGAGCTAAGATCTCTTGCTCAGAATACTCAGATCTGAAAATCAATGATAGGCTAAAAACTGTCATACATAGTCAATGACAGAATACTCAGATCTGAAAATCAATGACAGACTGAAAATTGTCATACACAGTCAATGACAAGTACTGTGCATTACTAAAGCAATACAGGTCATCTTGGGGGTTCCATCATTTATATGAACTGGCCTATACATGCTGAATGCATGGAGAATTGAAGCAAGCAATGAGCATCATTGAAAACTGAATTTTGAAGCTGAAATAAATGCAGTTACACTGTCCTGGTTAATTACAAACAGCTCATGAGGTTTATGCCATTGGTCAATGAAGACAGGTTGTCTATGCCTACTCAGATGCTCATGTATTGAACTTGCCACTACAAAGTAAATGTATGACATGGTCAAAAGACATTTTGGAGCTGCTTGGAGCTTGGTATGCTGAATTCTGGTTGACTGCAACCTGAAATTGAATTTGTTGACACACTCAGTTTTGGACTTGAAATTGCTGCTGGTTACTCACAGTTTATAGTTTTCAGACTGCATGCATGTACCCTGGCAGTGAGGTTACATAAGCTTAAGCTTAAGCAAACACATAGCTTATGTATTGACAGTTATATCTACAGTTGAGACCACTTGTTTGAGGGTTGTTTTGGGGTGTCAGTGGGCTGAAATACCCTGGTTTTTTTCCGCAATTTAGTGCAGAAAACTATCATAAACTGTTACGGACTGAACTTAGTCAGTCATACTTATTGGACTGCAAGGAGTCAGGCACTTGGTAGACAGTCTATTGCATCATGGCTAATGCACATGGGACTGACAATATCACTTAGATAGTTGGAGAGAAGTTGGATAATAAGAACTTTACATTATGGAAATTCAAAATGAAAAACTTTCTGGCTGGCAGAGGTTATTGGGATTTATGTACAGGAGATGAAGTTGCTCCTGAGTTGCCTGCACACAATCCAACAAATGAACAAAAAAGAGCCTACAAGCTATGGAATGAAAGAGCATGCAAGGTGCTGCATTGGTTTTCCTTATGTATATCTGATGCTATGGTAATTCAAATCACTGGATGTGAGACTCTAAAGGATGCTTGGGACATACTGATGAAAATTTATGGAACCATGACACATGCAAGAAAGATCCAGTTGAAACAGCAGTTCAACAACATGTCTACGAATGGCAAGAGCATCCAGACGTATACCACAGAGATTAAGACCATAGCTGATCAACTTACTACTATTGGCTCAAGTGTATCAGAAGATGATATGATTGTTGTTGCTTTGAATGGCTTAGGCAAAGAGTACAAAGCTTTTGACACTTCCATTTCTGTCAGAGAAGAGCCCCATAGCTGGGAAGAGCTAGTTGCTTTGTTGCTGCATGAGGAAGTCAAACTTGGTTTGAATATAGGTTCTAGTGCATCTCAGAGTAGAGACAGTGTGTTGTACTCTAGCCAGCATGGCAAAGGATCTAGAGGTCGTGGTTCATTTCGAGGTCGTGGTGACACTCGTAATACTTATGGACAGTAGCAGTAGCAGAGTAATTGGCATGGTGCAAATACACAAGGCCAGCGTGGATCTGGTGGGTTTAGAGACAGGGGGAGATCACCCTGAGGTAGAGGTGGTGGTTCTGGTTCATGGCAGTCGTCTGATCAGTCCAACAGGGACAAGGACTGCCGTTATTGTGGCCGGTATGGGCATATTTCAAAGTATTGTTACAAGAAGAAAGGAGATATGAAAGCAAAGGGCAGACAGCATGGGCACTATGCATCTTCCAGTGGTGCTCATGATGAGTCAGTTGATAGACTCTTTGCCATGCAGCATGTATCTAAAAATGCATCGAGACATGATAGAGATGACAGATGGTACATTGACTCTGGAGTGTCAAACCACATGACCCCGCATGGAGAGTGGTTTGATGAGATGGTTGCAAGTACACATGGTCATGTATGTATTGGGGGTGATACCCACCATGACATAAAGCATAAAGGGATTGTTCCATTGATGATGCCTGATGGCAAGAAGAAAGACCTGCATGATGTCTTACATGTACCGACCATAACAAAGAATTTGTTGTCTGCGGGTCAAATGGCAGAACAAAATCTGCAAGTGAGGTTTAACAAGGATGGATGTTTCATTGAGGAGTATGGAAATGGCTACAAGCTAATTGCCAAGGGCAGAAGGGATGGTAGGATGTTTACTTTGAAAGCGACCATTCCTGAACTTAAAGCAGCTATGTTTGCTCATGATGAAAGTGCCATCAGAGATGTAGAGATCTGGCACAAGAGAATCAGACATGTCAATGTACAAAAGCTGAAATCTATGTAGCAGAAAGAAGTAGTAGTTGGATTACCTAAATTCAAGTATAATGATTTTGGTCATGTATGCCCTGCATGTCAGTTTGGGAAGTAGGCACTGTTTCCTTTCATGAGACATGTAAAAAACAGCACTAGGCCTTTACAGTTGGTACACTCTGATGTCTGGGGTCCTTCACATTATGCTTCTTTTGGCGGTGCACCGTATTATGTCTCATTTATTGATGATTTCAGCAGCAGGTACACTTGGCTTTATATCTTGAAATATAAGGATGATGTGTTTGATGCATTCAAAGACTTCAAGAAACATCTTGAAAATGAATTGGGCTGTTACATATCATGTTTGAGATCAGATGGAGGAGGTAAATATGTCTCAAACTACTTTGACAGGTATCTTGCTAAACATGGGATTAGAAGACAGCTCACATGCAGTTCTACACCGCAGCAAAACGGTGTTGCAGAGAGGAAAAACAGGGTTTTAATGGAGTCAGCTAGAGCTATGCTGAATGAAAAATGTCTGCCAAATGGTTATTGGGCTGAAGCAGTGGTGACTGCTATATATGTGCTGAATCGAACCCCTACAGCAGGGATTCATGATGTCACTCTGTATGAACGGCTGTATGGTCATAAACCTGATATTTCACACTTGAAGGTATTTGGCAGCACTGCATATGTGCATATACCGGATGAGAAGAGGAAGAAATTGGATCCTAAGGCAGTGAAAAGTGTGTTTATTGGATATGCACAGGAACGGAAAGCTTATAAGTGTTATGTACCTTCTACGCATGAGACACTCATAAGCAGAGATGTGGTATTTGATGAGTTAGCATCTTGGTATGGGAATCCTGTTGCAGTGCCTACTGATGGCTCACCCAGTATGAGTCATGCTGAAAATACTCCTGCAGAGAGTACTTCCATGACTGGTCAGACAGGTGATGTATCATCTACAGCGAGTCCTTGGACAGGACGATTACAGAGTCGCACTACTACATCCACTGACATGGATCTGTCAGTGAGGGGGAGAACAGATAAGGGAAAAGAAAAGGTTTTTGAAGATGTACCTGGTCCACTCAGTACAGGTTATGATTCATCTAGCAGTGACAGCTTAGATAGTGAATTGGGGATTCCGTCTGTTATGACGCCAGGTGCTAGACAGAGCCGTTATGTGCCGCCTCATGAGAGGCAAGCTCACAGTGAGCCACAGCTCAGGAGATCAGAGAGGGTCAGACGACCTGTTGACAGGTATACTTACACTGTATATTCAGCCCGTCATTATGCTTATATGACAAAAGTAACAGGTTTTAGAGAACCAAGTAAGTTTGATGAGGCAGTTTTAGATGAGAATTGGCATGCTGCTATGGATGAGGAATATTCAGCTTTCGCTGAAAATTGTACATGGGATTTGGTACAGTTGCCTGAGGGAAAAACACCTATTGGATGCAAGTGGGTGTATAAGGTAAAATGTAAATCAGATGGATCATTGGAAAGATATATGGCCATGCTGGTTGCAAAAGGGTATGCGCAGTAGTATGGTCTTGATTATGAGGAGACTTTCAGCCCTGTAGTAAAGATGGCTACAGTTAGAACTGTGATTGCTTTGGCAGCAGCTAGAGGCTGGAAACTATAGCAGATGGATGTAAAGAATGCATTTCTCAATGGAGAATTACAGGAAGAGGTTTACATGGAACAGCCTAAAGGCTATGTACATCCAGAATTTCCAGCACATGTATGTCAGTTGAAAAAGGCATTATATGGGTTGAAACAGGCACCCAGAGCATGGAATACTCGCATCAGCAGTTATTTACAGCAACATGGTTTCCGATTGGGAGATGCTGATCATAGTTTGTTTGCGAAGAAGACAGATAGTGGCTATGTTTTCCTAGTTGTCTATGTTGATGACTTAATCATTATAGGAGATGGTGAAAATGGGATTGCAGAAATAAAGACATGTTTATAGGCTGAATTTAAGGTCAAGGACCTTAGAGAGCTGAAATAGTTTTTGGGGATTGAGGTTGTTTCTACACCTCAAGGCATATGGCTGCTACAGAAGCAGTATGCTCATGACATGTTACAGAAATATGGTATGGCTGATTGCAAGCCTATGGATACGACTTTGGAGCAGAATATCAAGCTGCAGATTGATGTTGGGACAGAGATTGAGAATGTTACTATGTACAGATAGATGGTAGGCAGCTTGATCTATCTCACGATCACTAGACCTGACTTGAGTTATGCTGTGGGGCTGATTAGTCAGCTCATGCAGAAGCCTCGCAAACCACACTTGGATGCAGTCAGAAGAATTTTGAGATATGTAAAGGGTACCACAGATCATGGGCTGTTTTATGCATATGGGAAAACCCTTGACTTGATGGGGTACACTGATGCTGACTGGGCTGGTTGCACATATGACAGGAGGTCAACCAAGTGGCTATGCATTTGGATTGGGTAGTCGCATGATCAGTTGGCAAAGTAAGAAACAGCCTACAGTTGCATTGTCCAGTACGGAAGCAGAGTATCGTGGTGCGGCCTTAGCGGCCTGTGAAGCTAAGTGGTTACAGAAGTTACTGAATGACTTGGGAGTACACTTGGACAGCAAAGTCAAGCTGTACTGTGACAATTTGAGTAGTGTTATGTTAGCAAGCAATCGTGTTTATCATGCAAGATCAAAACACATTGAGGTTCACTACCATTTCATCAGGGAAATGGTTTTAGCAAATCAGATTGACTTGGAGCATGTGAAGAATGAAGACCAGGTAGCAGACATCTTTACCAAATCACTTGGTAAAGATAAGTTCATTCACTTTAGACAGCTACTTGGAGTGATGCAGATGATTTGAGTTTTGTTTTTGAGCTTGAGGGGGTGTGTTAGAAATCAAGCTCACCGTCAGTGTGTCTTCATCTATGACCGACATCTATGACAGCTAGTGTGTACAGCTGTCTACATGTGACTACATTAAATAAGTCAGGTTAGTAGTCAGTCAGTGACCTGACTAGAGTTAGTTAGTCTAGTCTACATTTACACTAGGTCACTTTATCTTGTAGTGTGTGTGCTTTTCAGTTTAGTGTGTGGAAATGAAGGAATGAGCTTGAGAGCCTGAAGGCTCATGGATATGGAGTCTTTCCCTTTCTCTCTCTCTTCTCTTTGAACACAGTGAAGAGTGCACCATTTAAAAACCGCACCGTCCGTGACCACAATGCCGGCATTGTCATTTGCCCGAGACTTCACACGGCCTTGTAATATTTTTAGCAGGAATATTACAAATACAGTGCACTTAATCCATAGTGGCCATAGACAACAATGCCTCATCAACCACAACAATAGTAGTCTCAAATTGTTTTCCCAATGGAAACTCAACAGCAATAGTGGAACCCTACAAACTAGAACTAGCAACCGACAATACCAATAGGAGCTGTGAATCAAAATCAAAATAGAGGACCCTCTCTAGACTAGCCAAACAAATCTATTCAATGTTTATAGAGACTCCCCAGAAACCTTCTATGAATAATCCAAGAGGAGAAAATGTGAAGGACTATTTTTCCAATTCAATTTCAAGCATCTAGAAAGAGCTAATATATGTGATAATAAAGTAGTTGCAAACTCTAAAAGTGAACATGGCTAGCATCTCTAATCCTACAAGAACAACCTAATATGTCACCAGGTTGAATACACCGTGTAGAAAGCTCTATCAAGTGGGATATTTAGCCACTGAATGTATTCAAGAACCAATTATTCTTAGAGCCTTTTGTTTATAGTATTTAAGAAAGAACCATACATAGGATATTTTGTTTGTGAAGGAGATGCATGACAAAAGGAATAAAGATAAAGAAGCAAAATTCTATCTATTGGAATCCAATATGAAAACCCAAGATATTGAACCAAAGCCTAGAAATTTCAATCCTAATTTCAGCCCATGGAGGTTTTCCTCCGAAAGCTATAGAGTAGGATAGCGTGAGAATGGCTAGAGATAAAAAGTGAAGTATTATAGATACAAAGAAAAGGGACATATCTCATCAAATCATCCAAATCATAGACAATCCATGGACTACAAGCTCTTATGCAGCAGATGCAAGGGAGGAGGCCACATTGCAAAAGACTATCCGAGTCCAACCCTTGTGAAGATTAGTGCTACTAAAAGTTAGAACAAGGCCTAGGAACAAAGCCTTGTAACAGTTTAGGAACACTGTTTGCATTTGTTTGCTTAAGGAACTAAAGGAGGGAAAGATATTTAATGCTTCAGGTTGAAGGCCTGAAGGGAGAGGCAGTTTCAGTTTCCCCCGACTGTCTGTCTGACCCTAACCAAGGGGGTTGTTAGCCGTGCCAGGAACGTGGACCAAACCCGCTGTGTGAGGTCTCTCCGTTGAGCACTACTTGGAGCACGAGGATGCTTGGGTGCCACGGGGGCTCTAGCCGTAAATCCCTTGCCTTCTCGGCCCTCCACAAGAGGCCAATGTGACTCGGGATTGGATCTCGACGCCCGTTGTCAAAGAGTTTACTGTTCATAATATAAATCATGGGATTCTTATGAACATAGAAGAACTTCACTAGGAGTTATATGAGGAATTTGCATACAAAATTCAAACATTGTTACCCAATAACCAACTTAGTTACATAAGTTCTTTTTTATTTAGCATATAATTCTCAGTTGTACCATGTATATTGATGAAAAATAAGTCTATGGGAACCTACAACTTGGTCACCTGGAAGTAATTGACAGTTTGCAGGATAAATCATATTGATTCAAGTGCAAAAATATGGTCAGAACTCAAGAAAAATGCCAAAAGTTGCCAAAAGTCCACTAGGTTCACAGGGGACCTGAAGTAATAGACTAAAGTGGACAGCAAGTGACCTGAGTAGGTCAAAAAGTGACCTGGGCCTAAGCAAGGAGTAGCCCGCATTTTTTGACACAAAATGCAGGCTGCACAGCCTGACTGCAACTGGAGAAAGCTGAAGCTATGGTGCATGCTTTGGAGCATGCAAACTGAAGATCAACAAGACCTGAAGATGAAGATGTAAACATGGTGAGGGCTCCAGTTATCTGTCCATTTGGTCTGATAAAAATGCAAGATATGACAGTCTATAAAAGGGGGAAATTTGAGAGAAAAGTATTCAGCCTGCTCTTATGCAGGACTTCTCTCATTTTGTCTACCTTATTCTTGATCCAATGAAGCTCGACTTGTACCCAAGTACTTGAGTGACTTTGGGGCAAGCAAAGGGTGAGGATTTTGAATGTGTATGGACTGTTATGGGCTGAAATAACCAGTCATAAATAGGGCAGCCCACTGTTCTTGTCCATTTTTATGAGCAAATAAGAGATTTATGTGGTTGTAATGGAAGAAAATGTCCTCTTTTCATCAGGACTTTGCTCATTAATGATTAGAGGAGCTTCTTCATGAGTTTATGCACTCATTTTGAGCTTGATTATGGGCTAGAACTTTCTATTTTAAAATAGGGCTGAAGCTAAAATTATGCTCCTTCAGTGTATTTCATGTACCATTAGCCCAAATCTTGAATGTATTTGAAGTTTATCAACATAATACTTGTTCCATAGAGTTGAAATCCGTCTATGAACTTGAAATAAAAGCCATTAGAACTTGCATTTGATATTCATGTTTGGATTGAGAATCTGAAAATATCCTTTATGTTATGGTGTATGTATCTAGAGGCATTTGATGTAATCAAGATAGAGTTATTTATTCCATTCATGTATGCTAAATACATAGAGAAAAAGCTTGAATTCTTCTTCCACATCTAAATCATTTCTAAATCCAGGATCTTGTTAAACCCCAATCTATTTCCCTTTCCTGAACTTTGAATCCCATACTCATCTTCTGCACTAAACCCCGGTGGTATACCTTCAGCCCTTAACACGACGACAGTGGTGAACCCAACGTGAAGGTCCGCTGGGGAAGAAGAAGTCCAATGGGAGAGTCATCAAGTTCGGGAGGAGATGCCTTGCAACAGTTGGTTTGTCTAATGCAAGAAAGCCAACAACAACAATTGCAATTTCAACTGCAGTTTCAATTGCAACAACAACGGAGACAAGATGAAGAGCGGATTGATGCTGCTGCCATTAAAGCCTTAGAAGTAGTTGGGCAAGAGCTCAAGCAATTTAATGGGCAAAATGTGTCCTCTTTTATCCGTCTCTATACTAACAAGATGGTCTTCTTTGGAGTTCCTCAACATGCATGGAGCTGTTATTTTGCCCGTCTGGCTGTGCATGGTCTCCAGGACCGAATTCATGGTCTTTTCCAAAAAGACGCGGGATGGTCCGTATTCAAGAAGGCTCTTCGAGAAGAATTTTTTCTTGAATATTCTGGCCTTATGACAAAGAAAGTCTTCACTGAATGGGTTGAAAGGCCCAATAAGGGTCTAATCGCCACTGCTCTTCATCGAGAATTTGAAAGCAAATTTGCCTAACTAGATCCTGACGACCAACAAAGTATGGAAAGTCAGAAGATTGAATTATTTCTAAACGCTACAGATTCTTCTCTTTAGGAGAAGTTAACTGATCGACTTGAAGACCCTGACTCTGAGACGGGATTGAAGACTGCTTGGGGTGATGTCACTGAAGCAGTTAACATGATTGCTCGAAGAGAGCGATTGCGCCTAAGATGGGGTTCAACCCCTGCAACAACTGAATCCATGAAGGAACCTGTTCCAGTTTCTCGACCTCCTATCTCTATGACCGAGCAACCAAGAAATTTTGTTGTTCCATCTTCAAAGAAGGATGTCATGGACGAGCTAATTAAAAGCATGCTGGATCTCCATCTTAATCTAATGGAGATTAATTATAAAGTGGAAAGGCTTGATGTAAAAGTGGAAGAAAGGGGATGGTCAACTGTCCAAAGGCCTGTACGAGAAGGCTTCAAAAGACGTTGTATTTGGTGTGATAGCCTACAGCATGACAAGAGGGAGTGTAGTGCATTCCGAGAAGCTAAAGCACAAAATTAGTCTTTTGGAAGGATGGTAAAATTCATGCAACCAAAACCGGGCTTCCTCTTCAGCCAAACTTTAGCAACGATGGCATGAAGAAAAGATTGGAGGATTTGGCAACAAGAACAGCCTATGTAGCTGTTGATGTAGCAACCTATGGGCTACAAATTGAGCCAACTAATGAAATTGTTAAAGCATGTAAAACTAATGCAAAATCTAAAGTGTGGATGCAGGCCTTGGACTGCATGGACCAAGGAAAGGTAACTAAAGATTATTTAACCACTGCCAGTCAATGTATCTGTGGGAGAACCAGTTGGACCGAGCCTGTTGATTCATTTTTAGCTTTTGCCCACTTAGCTGAAATTAATAATCATGAAACCATGATAGAAGAAAAGAGAAGAAGAGATGAAGATGTTGCCAATCCTTCTTCAGGGCCAACTAAAGGCATTACAAGAAGTAAACTAGACCAACAGAAGGCTGCTGAAAATCCTCCACCACCAGAGCTTAATATGGGAGAAGCCCCTCAAGCAAAGAAGACAGAAGGAAAAAGAAAAAGCAAACATCCCAGTTACAAATTGCAGTCGGACATAGAGACTGCAACAGATCTTAAACGGATCCTAGAAGAAAGGATTCTTGAAAGTAGAATTGAATTTACATTAGGTGAAATTCTTGGAATTGCAAAACGAGGATTTTATGGTATAATAATTGATGTGATTAAATGAAAAAGACAATATGTTGGTGAGGAAACTAAAGAATCAGTGCATGCTTTTTTGCAAGCACTTCATGTGTATTTGCAGGATGAAGAGAAGATGAAAACTCAAGGGATTCGATCGGAGGCAATTAAAGAATTGATTACAGCCATAGAGGCCAAAGATAAAGACATTTATGAAGCAGAAACTGAAGAAGCCATTATGGTGGGGACTTCTCAATCTAAAGTGCAGCCCATGCTTAAGAAAGAAGCTCATCTTCATAACATGCAAGAAGAAAGTGATGCTCACTTTATTCCTAGTAGTCACTACTCCCGTACCCATTGGGCAAGGGTGACTACTGAAACCATTGTTAAAATCGGTGAAAAAGAAATTCCATGCATTGCCCTTATAGACCATGGTTCAGAGATTAATGTTATATCAAGAAGTCTCTATGAGAATGGCAGATGGCCCATTGATGTGGACCTAGGATGGCGCATGAAGGCAGCCAATAACTCTTCTGGCGATATTTATGCAGCATGTCCTAATGTACAAGTTACTATTGATAATGTAAAAGATGAATTTCATTTCTTTGTTCAAGATTCCTGCAGCTATCCTATCATTCTTGGACAACCATTTATTTTTGAGTCTCGTTTAGAGACAAAGGCCCTTGATGATGGATCATCATATGCTCGGATAAGAAGTAAGGATAATGACAAAGCTGTCTAATTCCTAACCGTCTGTGTAAATCACCACCGGAATAGGGATTGATTGAGAGATCATCCTGTTCCTTCTAATGCCCGAGAATTTAAGGGTTTTTGGGTAGCACTGCTATAAGTGGAGGCTATGGCAGTGTGTCATGTCATAAAAAATTGCCTCCACATATAAAGGAGGCAAGGCCAAAAGCTGATTTGTAGGTTTTTACAGCCAATAGTGTGGGCTGTTATAAATAGTTTTCAGCCATGAATAGGACTGAAAGGAAGTATTTGTGTCTTATGGAACAAGAGCTGAAGCAAATTGATGTTTTACCTAAAGATGAAGAAATTTCAGGGCTATTTTATGGGTTGAATTGTAATGATACAATGGCTGAAATTTATACAACCGTTCATGCAAAAAATCAAGCTGAAAATCAGTCCATATAGGTATGTACATTGGATATGTATGACATAATTCAAGAATTTGCAGATTATGAAGCTTTTGGACAGCCAAATAAGGATGAAGTAAGAGTAGAAACAAAGTATAAAACAGTTGATAAAAAGGTCAAGCCAGTGGCTACTCCTCTACCACTTGAAAGCAAAGGATTGGCAGAAAGTGTATCCAAACAGCCAAGCCTTTGTGATCCTAAAGATATTGGTCACCAATTTACAACAGAAAGTTTAAAAAAGCTAAAAATTGGTGAAGACTCTTTCCTCTTGCCAGCTGAAAAGAAAATCTTCATGCAAATGATGAAGAATCATGGCAAAGGTTTTTCATTTCAGCCACATGAAATTGGCTGTGTGGATCCAAGCATTGTGGCACCAATGGTGATTTTTACAGTCCCACACATTCCTTGGAATCTTAAACCAATTCTGGTACCAAGGGCTTATTTGCCTAAGTTATTGGAACTTCTAAATGAAAAGATAAAAATGCAAATATTGGAGCCATCCTCAGCTCCATATTCCAACCGATGGTTTACCGTGCCTAAGAAGAATGGATCTTTGCGATTCATTCAAGATTTACAGCCTGTCAATAAAGTCACTATTAGAAATGTTGGATCAAGGCCAATTGTTGATGAATTTGTTGAAGCTTTTGTAGGAAGAGCAATCTATTCCATGGGAGATTTATATTCAGGCTATGACCAATCTCAGCTTGCTTTGGAAAGCCGAGACATTACCACAATGAAGACGCCTCTTGGCTTAGTCCGCATGTGTACTCTACCTCAAGGAGCTACGAATTCAGTAGCTCACATGATGAATGCCATGCATAAAGTATTGAGGGATTATATTCCTCAATTAACTCTTCCTTTCCTTGATGATGTTCCAATCAAAGAATGTGAAGTTCATGAGAAAAATGAAGAACTCAATGAACTTCTATGTCGCAAGTTTATTTCCAATCATATTAATGATTGTGCTTGAACCTTGTCTAAATTAGAAGAAGTCAATCTTACTCTTTCAAGAGCCAAATCTGTTTTTGGAGTCGAAGAAGTTATTGTGGTCGGGCATATGTGTGTTCCATATGGCTGAAAGCCTTCTCCATCCAAAATAGATGCTATCAGCAAAATGCAGGAAATATGTACAAATGTTTCAGAGGTGAGAAGATTTCTTGGTGCATGTGTCTTCTACCTTATTTGGATACCACATTTTTCTCATATTGCTGAAAGTTTTTATCAACTACTAAGAAAATGCCAAAGGTTTATATGGGAAAAAGAACATACTCAAGCTATTCGGAAACTGAAGAAAATGCTGATTTCAGCCCCCACTTTAAAGAGGGCTAATTACTCTAATGGACAGCCCATTATACTCACAGTGGACACAAGTCCTATTGGAAAAGTATGGGTAGTTGGTCAAGACAACCTTGAAGGCAACATATATGTAATCCACTTTGGAGCGAAGGTTCTTAATGAACGACAAAGAAGGTATGCTCAAATTAAAAGAGAACTTTGGGGAGTAGTAACTGCATTGAAATGTGACAGGGAGTACTTCATGGGCGCACATGTAATAGTTGAAACAGATTTCCTTCCACTCTTGGGCATGATTGCCAATTGTTCCACTCCCGACATAGCTATGCTAAGATGGATAGCTTATATTAAATCCTTAAATCCTGATTTGAAACATATTGCAGGAAGAGATAATCCAGTTGCTGACATGCTTTCACGTGCCAGATATAAGGATGAAGAAGAAATGATGGATGAAGAAGAATTAGAGTCTATAAATGATACTGTAAATGCAGGTACAAATCTAAAAACAGCAAGTACAGTTGAATCTAATGTTAATTCAGCAGTCAAAAATGCAGGTACAATAATAACTATAGCAAGTACAACAGGTTCAGCTGCTAAAACAAATTTTACATTAGCAAAGGAAGGATGAAACAACCAAAGAAGGACAATGGGCAACTAGTAGACAGCATGCTCAATGTTTTGTTATGGTTTGTTCACTCTTTAAAGAGGAGTATTATACAGATGATTGGCTAAAAATTGGCCAATTTTTTAGCACTATGACAAAGAAGGAAGATTGGTCTAATTAAGAGTTCAAGATAATTAAGAGAAAAGCTTATGGCTTTTTTCTTAAAGATGGTTACCTTTGGAGGCATGCGAAAAAGAAAGAAAGGGCGCCTATTCGTGTCTTAGGAGACAAAAAGACTCAAAGATAGGTCATGCAAGAATTTCATGAAAGCCTATTGGCTGGTCATAGAGGCATATGGGGCACTTTTGCCAAAATAAAAGAAAAATTTTGGTGGCGAAACATGTATAAAGACATTGAGAATTTTGTTGAATCTTGTCATGTTTGTCAAATGTACTCTATGGTAAAGCATAGAGATGGGCTTCAGCCTACCTATCCTTTATCCATTCACTATAGATGGGTTATTGATTTAGTAACCATGCCTACAGGAATTTGGAATATGAGATATCTAGTACTTGCTAGAGAAGATCTCACAAATCAAGTGGAAGGAAAAGCCTTGACAACAAAGTCTACTCATGCTATTTTTAGATTTTTACTTGAAGAAGTATTTTGCAGGTATGGATGTGTTGCCAAAGTAACTGCTGATAGAGGAGAATTGGATGCTAATGAGGCTTGCCATTTCTTTGCTCAATTGGGAATTAAGCTATCTCTTACTTCAGCCTACAACCCTGAAGGCAATGGTAAGAGTGAAAGAGGTCATCAACCAATTCTTAAAGCTTTAGCAAAATCTTGCAAAGGAAAGATGAGGGAATGGCCTAGAATGCTACCATTCACATTATGGGCTGATAGAACAACCCATAGTGCAGTAACAGGTTATATTCCAGCTGAATTAATATATGGACTACCACCTATCATGCCTTTTGAAGAGTCCGTTGTCACATGGAGTATCTTACCTTGGGATGAAGGCATGAATAGAGAAGAATTGTTGACTCTACGCATAAGGAAACTTGAAAGAAGGCCAGAAGATGTCAAGCCATCCATTGAAAGGCTGAAAATAGCAAGATTAAAGAATAAGAAGAGGTTTGATAAGCATCATTGACTCCATCCAAGAGCTATTCAAGAGAATGATTGGGTACTTGTCTATGATAGCGGCCTGGACAATCAATATAGTGCTTATAGGAAGTTAGCCAAGCGATGGTTTGGACCATATGTTGTAAAAGTAGTACATAATAATGCTACTTACTCTTTGGCTGAAATGGATGGGAGCTTGATAATAATACCAATAGTTGGGAAACGAATCAAGCTCTTCAAACAAAGAGAATCTTCAACTTATGAGCTTGATGACTTAGATATGAGCCCTCTACTTGAAGACAAGTAGGAAGAAAAAGACTTAGAGGATGAATATGAAGATATATCAGAAGAAGACCCTCCTTAACCTGTAATCTTATGAAATGGCACATGTCGGAGGATGTGTAGGTTAGGAGGGGGTGAATGTCAAAGAGTTTACTGTTCATAATATAAATCATGGGATTCTTATGAACATAGAAGAACTTCACTAGGAGTTATATGAGGAATTTGCATACAAAATTCAAACATTGTTACCAAATAACCAACTTAGTTACATAAGTTCTTTTGTATTTAGCATATAATTTTCAGTTGTACCATGTATATTGATGAAAAATAAGTCTATGGGAACCTATAACTTGGTCACCTAGAAGTAATTGACAGTTTGCAGGATAAATCACATTGATTCAAGTGCAAGAATATGGTCAAAACTCAAGAAATATGCCAAAAGTTGCCAAAAGTCCACTAGGTTCACAAGGGACCTGAAGTAATAGACTAAAGTGACCAGCAAGTGACTTGAGTAGGTCAAAAAGTGACCTGGGCCTGAGCAAGGAGCAGCCCGCATTTTTCAACGCAAAATGCGGGCTGCATAACCTGACTGCAACTGGAGAAAGCTGAAGCTATGGTGCATGCTTTGGAGCATGCAAACTAAAGATCAACAAGACCTGAAGATGAAGATGTAAACACGATGAGAGCTCCACTTATCTGTCCATTTGGTCTGACGAAAATGCATGATATGACAGTCTATAAAAGGGGAAAACTTGAGAGAAAAGTATTCAGCCTGCTCTTATGCACAACTTCTCTCATTTTTTCTACCTTATTCTTGATCCAATGAAGCCCGACTTGTACCCAAGTACTTGAGTGACTATGGGGCAAGCAAAGGGTGAGGATTTTGAAGGTGTATGGGCTGTTATGGGCTGAAATAACCAGTCATAAATAGGGCACCCCACTGCTCTTGTCCATTTTTATGAGCAAATAAGAGATTTATGTGGTTGTAATGGAAGAAAATGTCCTCTTTCCATCAGGACTTTGCTCATTAATGATTAGAGGAGCTTCTTCATGAGTTTATGCACTCATTTTGAGCTTGATTATGAGCTAGAATTTTTTGTTTTAAAATAGGTTTGAAGCTAAAATTGTGCTCCTTCAATGCATTTCATGTACCATTAGCCCAAATCTTGAATGTATTTGAAGTCTATCAACATAATACTTGCTCAATAGAGTTGAAATCCGTCTATGAACTTGAAATAAAAGCCATTAGAACTTGCATTTGATATTCATGTTTGGATTGAGAATCTGAAAATATCCTTTATGTTATGGTGTATGTATCTAGAGGCATTTGATGTAATCAAGATAGAGTTATTTATTCCATTCATGTATGCTAAATACATAGAGAAAAAGCTTGAATTATTCTTCCATATCTAAATCATTTCTAAATCCCAGAACTTGTTAAACCCCAATCTATTTCCCTTTCCTGAACTTTGAATCCCATACTTCTCTTCTGCACTAAACCCCGGTGGTAGACCTTTAGCCCTTAACACGATGACACTGCATACTAGTCTATGGGCGGAATCTTGGATTAGTAATCCTTGTGGATTGCTGGATAGCCTTCGGGTGGATTAGCCTACGGGCTAGACTTTATGGATGCATACCAAAGATAAGTAAGATAACCTATTGAAAATGAACTTGTTTGGCATTGTTTTTTTTTCTATGTCAAGTGCTAAGATTACGTGAAGGAACCAGTATCTAACTGGCTAATTAAGGAAGCTGCTTGATGCATGTCAAACTAAATGTGGTAGGTAATTAGACAACTTAAGCAACCTTGAGGAAAGTGTAGTGGATGTGGCCATGGGTCCGTCCCATGAATGGGTGGTCTCGGTTGGCCATGAACTTTTCTTAATTGAAATGGACAGCAAGGAGCTCTTCTCGAAGGAAATGAGCAGCAAGGGCGCTGACCTAAGGTTTAGGTTACTAGAATCCCAATTTATGTTGTTTTAGGGGAACAGAATGGGACTATGCCTTATGGGCAGAGAGGTTGAGCATTGCATCCCTCTCGTTTCCCATTCTCCTTGAACCAAGTGCAGCATGAATGCGCTTCGTCCCTAGTGTTTTCATGTAAAGTAGTTCACATGGGGTTTGACGCTTAGCTATCGTTTAGGAAAGTGACCATGAGGGAAAACCCTGATTCAGGTTGGTCCTAAGTGGGAATGGCAGGAATACTTCCACTATGTGGCAGACACGGGAAGTCCTAGATCGCAAACCCCGTAACATTCCATGGGAGTGCTAGGCGGAGCTTTCTAGACTCTCTTTCCGATGGACTGGTAAGACGCGTCCTGTAAGGAAACAGGTGGACACGTTACAGTTGGTATGAGAGCAGTGCATGGCTCTCCCGCCATACACCCAACTCACCACATCTCCCCCTTCTCCCATTCCCTTCCCTCCAGCCACGCATCGGCTGGGGGAATCAAAATTTTTTTGCATTAAATTGAACATTATCCATTTAGCCCCCCTCCCAAGAGGGTGTTTCCCTATGGTTATGAAGATTTAAGCCCCCGGCTTGATTTCCCAATGCGGAGGTCCCGTTTTTGCACGTGCGGGTTACAGATTAAACTGGTGGCAATTACAATGCAGAGGATAACCTTGCACAGGGTTTATGCGGCGTGCGGGGAGTCAAGTTTGGTAATATTTCAGAAATATTACATTCTCTCCCCTTGGAAGAATCGAGGTGTCCTCATCTCGAGAAGAACTGGGGGTATTGTTGGTTGAGAGTGCTTTCATCCATCCAAGTGGCCTCCTCCTCGGGATAATCTTTTCACTAGACGAGGCATTCTCTCAAGGTTTTGGATCTCAATTGTCTCTCCCTAACATCTAAGATCCTGTCAGGCCGTAGCTCAAGGACTCCTTGGCTAGGCATTACAACTTGATGGTCATCGAGTACATGGCTAGGATTATGTACATACTTCTTCAGTAGGCTGATATGGAATACATTATGAACCTTTAGATTCTCACGGAGTTGTAGTCTATAAGCGTTGAGACCTAGGCACTTGAGGATCTTGTATGGTCTACAATACCTTGGACTTAGCTTCTTGTAGTCTCTTAAGGATAGGGAACTCTTCTTTGGGTGTACGCAAATGAAGACCATGTCTCCTTCCTCAAAGATTCTATCTTAATGTTTCAAATCCGCGTATGCCTTCTGTCTATCCTTGGTGGCTTGGATGTCTTGTCTTATTGACTTCATTTGGTCATCCATATCTTCCAGCATTTGCCTTGAAGCTTCAACCCTCAAGGTTGGATCTGAGAAGATTAAAGGACTTCGAGAGTCATGCCCATACAATGCTTGAAAAGGGGTCATCTGAATACTTTGTTGGTAAGAAGCATTGTAGGAAAACTCAACCAAGGGCAAGTATTGAATCCACCTTTTTGGTTCATGGCAGCAGTGTGCCCTTAGCATATCCTCGATGACTTGGTTGACTCGCTCTGTTTGACCATCAGTTTGGGGATGGTAAGCTATATTAAAACAAAGTTGAGTCCCAATGGCTTCGAAGATAGCTCTCTAGAAGTGTGATGTGAAGAGAGAATCATGATCACTAATGATTCTTCTAGGCAACCCATGTAGCTTGAATATCTCCTTGATGAACAGCCTTGCAATATCTGAGGCTTTATAGTTTGTCTTAAGAGGAATAAGGTGTGCAACCTTAGTAAGCATATCAACCACAACCATAATGGAATTGTATCCTCCCTGAACTTTGGGTAGGCCAACAGCAAAGTCCATACTGATGAATTCCCATTTCATTTGGGGAATGTCAAGTGGTTGTAGCTTTCCTGGCATTTTGACATGTTTGGCTTTAATTCGTTGACAAGACAAACACTCAGTGACATATGGAACATCACCTTTAAGCCTCTCCCATAGTAGCTCTTTCTGATTGTATTGAGGGTCTTGGCATAGCCAGGATGTCCTAAGAAAGGGGAATCATGAGCTTCCCAAAGTATCTTCTGCTTGAGTGAATGGCTTGCCGGTATACATAATCTCGTTCTATAGTAGACAAGTCCACTATTGATAGAGAATTCATGATACTTAGCCTATAGCTTTTGGTCTTGATCCTTGATAGGGATCTCCCTTAGCATCTTTTGATAGGTTGGATCATGGCATGCTTCTTCTCTAGCTAGATCAAGTATTGGGTTTTTTGGCATGGATACTTTGTGGCTAGAGTGGATTTTGCAAGATTAGAGAATTAAGGAATGCCTTGCAACTGAGTGCATCAGCAACTGCATTCTCCTTTCCAAGCCGGTATTTGATTTCAAAATCATACTCCTCCAGCACTTCAATCCACTGACGTTGCCTCATGTTGAGTTCGTTTTGGGTAAAGATCCACTTGAGACTTTTATGATCCGAGATATTCAATCTGACGCTTGAAGAATGCACACTTCTTCATCTTAGAATAAAGCTTGTGTGCCCTCATTGTTTCAAGGACAATCCAAAGCTGGGGTTCATGATCTTCTTCCTGTTTGGAGTAGACTAAGGTATCGTCAAAGAAGACGAGTACAAAGTCGTCAAGATATAGCCTAAAGATGTCTTTCATTAACCTGTTGAAGGTGGTTGGTGCAATCCTAAGCCCGAATGACATGACTAGGAACTCAAAGTGTCCATATCTTGTGTTGAATGCCATCTTTGGGATATCTTCTTCCTTGATCCTCATCTGATAGTATCCGGACCTGAGATCAATCTTGGAGAAGATCTTTGCACCTTGAAAATGGTCAAGAAGCTCATCTATTCTAGAAATAGGGTACTTGTTCTTAATCGTTGATTGATTCAACCCCCTGTAATCAATACACAGTCGAAGTGTTCCATCTTTCTTCTTCTGGAATAGCACTAGAGCTCCCCATGGTGAACTTCTAGGATGGATGTACCCTTGATCTAACAGTTGCTTGAGTTGCTCCTTTAGCTCAATTGCCTCCGAGATGGACATTATATAAGGCCTCTTTGCAATTTGCGCATCTCCCGACACTAGCTTGATCTCATGATCCACTTCCCTTTGAGGCAAAAGTTCTGACAGCTCTTTAGGAAATACGTCTACGTACTCCTTTAGCCATGAAGGTTCTTCACTAGACTCCTACTTCTGATCTAGCTTATTAAGCTTAATCAAGTAGACAGGTAGTCCCTTTCTAACTCCCTTTATAATCAGAGATGCTTTGGCCAATTGAGTTTTTGGCTTTCCAGCCTCTCTTTGAGTTGTGACCAATTCCCCTTCAGAGTTTTGAAAGGAAACTTGGCCCTTTCCACAATGATTGTGGGTGTCACTAGGTTTAAGCCAATCCATTTCGAGAAAACACTCATGGATACCTAGGTTCATGACCCTGAATCTGACGGAAGTTGACTTTCCTCCGATAAAGAGTTCCACCTTAGCAGTTTTCCTGGTACAAGTGACCTCACGACCATTTGCTAATTCCACAAGCAAGGTAGGTGCTTCTACTGCTATTCCTAATCTTCTTGCATAAGCTTGTGCGATAAAGGAATACGTAGTGCCACAATCAATCAAGGTTTTGAAACCTTTATCTTGATAGTCTGATGGTGTCTGAAGCACCGAAAACTAGCGATTCGGGCCTTTCTTGTGAAGGGTGGCATGAACTGTTGCCCTTTCAAAGTCTACTTCCATGGTCGGGTCTTCTTCTTCGCACATTTCCCTATGGGCAACACAGGTGGTTCTTCCTCTGCCTCGGGTGGCAGCTCCTTGGCCATGGGCGGTTCCTTGGAAATGTCCTTGACGTTGTCCTCCGCCAAGTTTGGGACATTGCCTTTTGAAATGACTGGGCTCGTTGTAGTGGAAACAACAGAGGTTGCGGCCATTACCTTGGATAGAAACAAAGTTATTGAAATTGTTGGTCCTTGCTTTCTTTCTTTGTCCCCAGTTTTGACCTTGAAATCTCTTCGCTTGGGGCCTATATGCTCCTCTGTTCTGATCATCATAAGACCAAGTCTAGTTACTTCTTGGCCTAGCCTGCACTTTCTGAATTATGGACGCAACTCGAATGAGTGCATCCTGTAGATTTGTTGGGCACATAGATTCGAGGCGGGTATTCACTAGTGGGTTTAAACTGGCACAAAACTTCGACACTTGTTGTGTCATATCAATTTGTGGTGCATACTTCAAAAGTGAAACGAATTTTGAGTAGTATGCATCAAGAGTCACAGCTCATAGAAATTCATTTTTTGCATGCGGTATGCAAGTGGTAAGTATCTTCCTTGCATTGCTATTTTCAGCTTTTCTAAGGTAACGGATTCTTTCGAGATCCCTTGATCTTTGCACCATTGCTTTCACCAAAGCTTGGATTCGTGGGTGAGCTTTAGCTTGGCGAGCATTTCCAGGTTGGCACGTGCAATACAGGTCACTTCAAAGTAATCTTCCATGGACTCTATCCAAATCTTAGCATTAGCTTGGAAAGTCCTTCCTTTCCCGTCAAATTCTGGTGGCTTGATCTACTTGAGAAGAAACTTCTTCTCCTGAATCATAGCCGTACTTGATGTAGGGGTTGGACTGGGAATCTATACTTGGGGTTGTGCCTGAATAGAGGATTCTTAACGTTAACAGCTCGCTAATCGTTACCATTATATTTCATACCCAATTCAGCTTTCAGCCAAGAGCCTAACTACTTAAGTTTTTATTAATACTCATAGACAAGAAAATCATTGATAAAAAGAAGTCTTATTTCATTCATATGGGCATAGCCCTTTCGGAGTACAATATTTCTTGGGATGGTAGAGCAACTGATACATTAATTCATGGAGAATAAGGTTGTGTTACATTTAGCTACATGAACTGGATAATAGTATGGATTTGGGTCATGGATATTCAGGAATCGATAAGTCATCAGAAGATTAGGGTGTCCTTTCCTTTGGTACCCATTCTTCTCATAGCATTCCAACACCTTGATCTTGTCGACAGGGATTATGCGGGTCACTTCCTCATACACATATGTGTTGAGCTCGACCCTCCGACCTTCGACATGTAAAGTTGTGTTTGCGCGAGCCTCAACAAAAATGAACAGCTCCACGATCTTCAGGTCCTCCAACCATTTGATTCTCTTTAGGTTGGTTCGAAGGTACGCAAACCGGTGGGCAGCTATGTAATAGATTCCTAAGTCGCCCGTCCATCTCCATTCCACATACAGAGGCGATGGATTGTAAATGCGGTCTAGGATGTTCATCATATCGATCCTTCATCAATAATCTGAGGCATGCATCACAGTCATAAACATGACTTGGAACACTAGGAATCTGTTCCATGCTTCATAATTCTGCAAGACAGCATCGAAAGTAAGTAAATGTTCTTAACAAAAACATTTGCTTTACTTCTTCTTATTTCTTTTTTAAAAGATAGATCCTTCGCAAACTTCATTTTGTCAAGTTGCATTTGGAAAAGATTGCATGGCTTATTAAAGCATGAAATTCAAACACTTAGACAAAAGGTTGTAGGCATTATTCCTCGACGTAAATCCTAGTAGGTCCTATGTAAGTTATCCTTCAATTTATCATGCGTTTTGATTTTAACAAGAAAGAATAGGGTTATTGCAAACCTAATGGTACATAGAAGCAATTAATCGTGTGTTTACGTGTATTATGACATGTTGCAACTAGTTTTCTCTTTTAGGCCAAGTTTATCATTTCTAGGAATGTCTCATCCTTGTCGCAGGACAAGTAGATTGAATTATCTAAATCACCTAACCCACAAGGGATTCGTATAGGCATGGTTCAATTGATAAGATAAATACCCCAAGTGCTAACTAGGGTTTTGCACGTTAAGGATTTGGCCTAGTTTTGCACTTGTTGCCAAGTTAAAACCCTCATTCCTAAAGGTCCTACCCACATTCACGGAATGTTGGGTCAATTGGATGCTCATGCAAATAATGATCTAGGGTTTCTACCCTAAGGATCATTTGTTCAAATGCTAAAACTCGGATTGAGTTGGAATCCCTAGGACCGAACGTTATCGACTTAGTGCAATTAGGATGGGGTTGGGTAAGAAGACACCCTAAACCTTGTTTCTTGACTAAACATAATCCCTTGACCAGGAAATACTGTTCAATGGGTGAAATGATCCCATGGAATAGATGCGACACTTATGCAACAAGTTGCAACGTCGCATGGTCTTGTGGTTTGACCACAAGAAGAGTTTTGCCATTCCTTCGAATGAGGTTGGCAGGTTCTTGTGCAAGTTTAACTTGCAAGAGGATGAGTAGTCATCCTGTTATATCACCTTTCTTGGGGAAAATTGCCAAGTTAAGGGAAGCTACGTATTTGCTTGGAAGTAAAGGATCAATCAATAATTTGGAGCAACATGGTCGCCAGGATTTACTGTTAATTTATGAAACCTAAGATATTGGTTAAGTTAGGTTAACATGATATGGCCCTAACCCAAGGACAAAAGGGTGAACAAACAAATCCTTGGGGGACCTTGCCAAGTCGCAATTGATCCCGGATCAAATGATGGATGCATTCAGAGAGAAGGATTCACTCAAGGAACTAAAGGAGGGAAATATATTGATTGTGATTGTAATAGTTTAGGAGCAGTGTTTACATTTGTTCTCTCAAGGAACTAAAGGAGGAAAATATATTTAATGCTTCAGGTTGAAGGCCTGAAGGGAGAGGCAATTTCAGTTACCCCCGACTGTCTGCCTGACCCTAACCAAGGGGGTTGTTAGCCACGCCGCAACCCGCCACGTGAGGTCTCTCCGTTGAGCGCTACTTGGAGTAGGAGGATGCTTAGGTGCCATGGGGGGCTTTGGCCATAAATCCCTTGCCTTCTGGGCCCTGCACAAGAGGCCAACGTGACTCGGGATTGGATCTCGAGGCCCGCATACTAGTCTATGGGCGGAATCTTGGATTAGTAATCCCTGTGGATTGATGGATAGCCTTTGGCAGATTATGGATTAGCCTATGGGCTAGACTTTATGGATGTATTCCAAAGATAAGTAAGATAACTTGTTGAAAAGGAACTTGTTTGGCACTATTTTTTTCCTATGTCAAGTGCTAAGATTACGTGAAGGAACTAGTGTCTAACTGGCTAATTAAGAAAGCTGCTTGATGCATGTCCAACTAAATGTGGTAGGTAATTAGACAACTAAAGCAACGTTGAGGAAAATGTGGTGGATGTGGCCATGGGTCCGTCCTACGGATGGGTGGTCCCGGTTGGCTGGGAACTTTTCTCAATCAAAATGGATAGCAAGGAGCTCTTCTCAAAGGAAAGGAATAGCAAGGGCACTAACCTAAGGTTTAGGTTACTAGAATCCCGATTTATGTTGTTTTAGGGGAACGGAATGGGACTATGCCTTATGGGCAGAGAGGTTGAGACTTGCATCCCTCTCGTTTCCCATTCACCTTGAACCAAGTGCAACATGAATCCGCTTCGTCCCTGGCATTTCCATGTAAAGTAGTTCGCATGGGGTTCGATGCTAGCTACCATTTAGGAAAGTGACCATGAGGGGAAACCCTGATTTAGGTTGGTCCTAAGTGGGAATGGCAGGAATACTTCCACTATGTGGCAGACACGAGAAGTCCTAGATCGCAAACCCCATAACATTCCATGGTAGTGCCGGGCAGAGTTTTCTAGACTCTCTTTCCTATGGACTGCTAAGACGTGTCTTGTAAGGGAGCAAGTGGACATGTTACACATGTTTACTTTTTCAAGACATCATAACCAAGTCCCATTTTATGCTACAAGACTTGCACCATAAGAAAGGGTTACTATAAGTTAGGCCACATCCTCATGTGCTTAATCTTTTTTGAGAAGATTCAACTTTGTTGCAACACTCCATGACACACTTGCATGGATCAATGATTATTCACCTTAAAAACATGGCCAAGTGTTTGCCAACTTCAAAAATTTGCAAAAGATAATTTTCACATTTATGTTTCATAGATACTACAATTTTAAGAAGGCATTCTGGATACTACTCAAGCCTCAAGAGTACATATTTTGCAGCCTATGACATGGTATAGTAATCATCTCAAGGATAAAATTTGCACTATGCACACTCCTTGCCCTTGACGAAAACTTTTATGCATGGTTAAATGTAATGATGATGATGGGAACTCATTTTTTTACAGTCAACTAACAAACCTGTGATTTTTCATGAAGGGGTAGAACCTACTTCACTTTGGGAATATGCAAATGCTAGTATACTATCAAAATATGATAAAATACAAATGAAAATGTCATAATATTTCTTTTGTATGTCATGTGAATTGAAAAGTGACACTAGATTTTCCAAGCACATGTTAGTTGTTTGGTGCATAATAATATTGGCAAAACCAAACTATAATCTTGTACTTACATGCATATATGAGCCCAACAACCTACAACCAGTCCATGCCCCTTCTACTCCATGCTCCATAATTCAAATTCTTGAATTGATGTCACAATTATGGAATAGCAGCTATTTGTAGCTACTTCACAACAACTAATGGAGACATATGTAGTTGATACAGACAAGGAAGCCTTTGGGGGAGATTACAACTTGCCCAACACTATTGAACTTAATAATAGGGAAGATGTTGCGGCCCATGCCCTTGGATCCAACCATCGAGTACATGGCTTGGGTGTAGTGGCCATCTCCAAAGGAGCCATAACTCTAATACCCACCAATAGTGATGCAATAGCATTTGAAGAGGTCAATTAGGCCATTCGGGTGCAATAACTGAAGTGACAGAAGAAGAAAATGAAGTTGCACATTTGGTTCCCATAGCTTCCCCCCTTGCTATTATTCACTCAGGGAATCCCTCTCCTTTCATAGTGCCAAATCTGTAGATTAACACTAACATTGACCCTACAGATCGACACTCACGTACGCTGACACTAGCAAATCTGATTGGCAAATTAACACTAACATTGATTCTATAGATCAACCCTCGCATATGCTGACACTAGCAAATCTTCCAAATGATGATTCCTTCTTCTAGAACAATACGTGTTGTTGAATATGCCTCTGTCATCCATCCTTCACTTTCACAGACTATGCAACAGATGTCATCGATGATGCTCCACATTTCCTTCATGGAGGGCTTGATCCAGTGCAAGAAGCACACGAAAAATAATGCTCAGATGGAGAAGCAATCACCATCAGCCTGTCCTAAACCAGTACTCGTATTCCTACTTCTTCCCTCTTCAAAATGCTTCTTTGTGTTTTTTTCTACTATCCTTGCTAATTTCAGCACTATGCTTCTACCAATGCATGATATGCCAAGCCACAACATCTCAAGCAAGTGCAATTCTTCCATTGCTAGTGTCCAAACTAGTAATATAAAGTAACTTATTTTTCTTCAAATTTTCTTTCCAATCAAAAGCACCCTCAATCCATGATTCCTCTTAAATAGTAGTTTGATCTTTTGTGAAGATCCATAGCTTGCCATGTGACTTTAGATGCATTGGTATCAATCTATTTTCCCTCTTGAACAACCCTCTTCTACTTGCAAATTAATCATTCAGACTTGTCCTGGTTTTGATGGCTGCAACCCTACTTGTTTTTTGACTGAAATCACTACTGCAACACTTTATAAACTGAATGGAATCGATTTCTATCTCCAAACCTTATGGAGATGGTTGAGATCCGTCATGGTGGTGTAGGTTAAAGCTCCTTGATGAGTGAGTCTTTGCCTAGATGCCCTCTAGACCTCTATTATAGGGTTCTTACAAGGATTTGAGGACCACCAAGTCAAGGGGGCTATATAATCTTGAGGGACAAACATAAATATATATTTTATCTTTCATGCGATGATCCATGAAGTGACATATTTGGTGAACGTGATGCAAGTTTGAATCATGTCACATCTCACATCTAGAGAGCCATCAACTCAAGGGGAATTAGTATGATGAAATTAAAATCATGCATGATCTGAACATCCTATAAAGAGGTTTTTCTCTCATGTTGTTGTTTGTTGATTTTTGTTGGGATTATTTTTCAACTTTGACCAACATCTAGCACAACCTCCACATTATTTTCCTCAAAAGAGCATTCCTCTTCCTATATTCCCACATTACAAATCAATTACCATCATTTATAATGAAGAAATAGACATCTCGGATTTCAATAGTAGTAAAATTGTGGTTTGTAGACATGGACATATAATAAAGTTCTCTCATTTCCATGATGGTTGTTTTATCATCTTTATGCTTACATTGTGTTTGCTCTCTACTTGTGGATGATGGTCTACATGTATTTTTAAATAGCCTTCCGTATGGTAGAAATAAATATCAGCATTGAGGTTGTACAATGCATGAGAAGCCCACCCAACCAGATCTAGTCTACTACAACACTCTATTTGTCTTGCTTTCAAAGAAATTTTCCACCCTTTTATTGATGATTTGTTGTAATCACTAGTTCTATTTGTATCAGCCTCTTTTCACAGTTTGGTCACCTTCATCACCATGGTCTTATTCTTGATGCAAGTCCATAATATCATTTGCCTCCCTTAAAAGACAGTAGCAACCCCTATTCAAGGGTCTCATAGGCCCACCATAATATGTTCCTTCTTTTCTTATCCAAGAACAAGCCCCGTTGTTTGTTTTGTTAGATTGCATGTGGCCTGATGATGCACAATGGAATTTTCATACAAATGGCAAGAGGTTGACAAATTGCGGAAGGTTCAAATAAGACATATATACCTTAACTATCTATATCAATAAAAACATGCAAAAAATCAATTCTTGAATACATTGTATGCAAATTAAGAGCAACAATACCAACGAATTTTCCCACTTCTCATTCCCTTCTTCCTGGAAAATTAAATTGGATTTTGAGAGCACATAATCTACCTTCAATAACCACCAATACCTTTCATGTCTCCATTAGCACATGAAACCCGATGGGATCCATTTTCATCTCCTAATGCTATAATATTGAAGCAATTGAGGCACGCTTTAGAAACCACATACGCACAAGTCATCCAAAAGCTCACATGCCATAACCAAAATAAAACTCTGTTTCTATTTCACACGCATCCATTTTCTCTCTCTGTGATGTATTTTGATTGGTGTAATTCAATTTTCTCTATGGTATCTTTGATAACTATATTGTGTGAGATGTATTCTCGTCAACATATTGGGATTGTACTTTTGATAATTGTAAGTTGGAAAATATTTTAGTCCCCACAAGCCAGCAAGTGTGATTTATGAATATACTTGGAATGGTGCTCTGTCTAATCTTGGATAGATGTACTAGGTTATGAATAGACTTGGAATGGCACTTTTTTGGTTACTCGTTGATTAGACATACTAGGTTATGGATGTAAAGAGCCAAAGCTGACTTGTGGACCTCATCACCTGGAGAAACACTTTTGGGTTAGGAAGGTTTCATAAGCGTCCAAATGAACAAACACCTTATAATGCATAGACCAAAAGAAATGAAAGGAAGATCAAACATGATTTGGGTGCTCCTGATTTCAAATTTTTTTGGATGCTTGCATGCATTTGATCGGTGGCAATGGCTAGCCACTCCTTTTTGTGTACTATAGAAAATTATCCACTTACCTTCTGCTTGTCAAATTTAGCAGCACTAAGATAGTTCTATTCCCTATTGAATAATTGCAACCTCAATTAATAGCTTTGTTGCACACATTTGTCCCCGAATGAATATGAAATGGCCCTTATTTATTCTAGAGCATCAATCCAAATGGCAAACACTTTTGTCTTAATTTATATGCTTAGGTCCCTTACCGATTACATGGACATAGCTCAAAATGGATGTTTTCTAGCATCGTCACTCTAGAATGAGTTGTGATAAATAAGCACAAGTGGAGTTCTTGTCTATAGCTAGGGCCCCACCCAGGCTTATAATGCCATCCTTACATTCATTTGGAGAATTGTTCTATCACAATGACTACTAGCCACCAAGCCATCACAATGGGTTGTTGAACTATGTTGCTTTTTATTTGGTATTTCTCTTTTTTATGTTGTAATAGTCATAGACTATAACCCCTCTCTAGGGGCCTCTAAAAGTTAGTCCATAAGGGGCCTTACTAGAAGATCCCAGGGCCTTTGAGTTATCTAGAGTCTACAACATATGTGTCCTACTATTTTAAGAACTACTAAAGGAAGATTATGGATCTTGGACACTTGTTATCACTATGGTACTCAAAGCCAAGCACCATCTTGCTCATTTAAAGAAGTTATACAAATAGACAATTTTTCTTTTAACAAGAGCAATAGGATATCTCAAGAAAATAGGATCATTTCAACCTCGAGGGGTTCACTATATATATATTATCTATATAACGTGCGTTCATGGCCCATTTATAAATATCCTAATCTGTGAATTTTTCTTGAATAAAACACAACCCTTTATATGACACCCTTCTATATGTAAAAAATGTATAAAAATGCTATTTTAAAAATCCCTTATTCTAAACTCACGTTATATATACATATATTCATGAGTGACCCCCCCAAGATTTCAACCATCTAGGTCATTAGTCAAAACACTATACCTATTCAAAATCTTGATGGTTTCTCATTCAAGGCTCATAGGGTGCTAGACCAAGATTATGTTTACATTGGCATGTCCAAGCTTGCAAGGGTGAGTATTCTACTATTGTTTTTAAATTAACCATGACTTGTAGACCTATTCATGCAAGGAGTGCATGAAAACCTATAAGGTTTTTATCCAAACATTGCATGTGTGCCATTATACAATATCCTATGTCTGCAAGAAATATTAAAACATGTGCATAAAATGGTTACATCATCAAAAAAAGTTAGAGAAAAGAGAGTAATATTGCACAAAATAGGTATGTAACTACTTGGTTTAAGGCCTCTTTTTCTGCAACATGGTGGTCATTTCCAACATTTAGTGCTAGGATAAACAAGCCCATGACTATATTTACATATGGAGTTTTGACTAAAATTGAAGAGGCTTGCATGTGTGTGTATCTATGTGCATGTGTATGCATGTGCAAACATGTTCACGTGTGTGTGTGTGTGTACATGTGCACATACATGTTCATATGTGTATGGGGGGTTAGAAAATCTAGGTTCACCTCTATATGGTTACTTTCAATTTCATTAATTTTTATATTGTGTTTACGTGCTAGATTAAAGCTTGAATTTCTTATAATTTTCTATACATAGAATTTTGAGAGAAGGTAGAAAATTCTCTATATACTTATAGTTCCCTACTATTACAATTAGGAAATGGCATTCTTACATAATTTTGTCATATACAAAATTTTGAGAGAACATAGGAAATCTGCGTAGTGACCTATGTTTCCCTACAAGGAGAAGTAGGGAATTATGTTCATGTATACTCTTATATAGGGAATTTTAAAAGAATATAAGAAATATTCTATATTGTCATTTAATTTCCTACTATTAGATATGGGGAATTTGATTCCCTAGCTGTATACAGGGAATACATGCATACACACATAGGAAATACTACAACATTTCCTACATTTCACAAGATTTCCTATTTAGGTATTGATTAAAAGTCCCTTGTATAACCAGTTCAATGGGGTAGCCAAATCGTGAGATTACCTGCTCCCATACGAACTTGGCAGTTGTTATAGCATCGTTCTCTTTTGTACTTCTACCCATTTTGTTAGATAGTGAGTGGCTACAATGTTGTACTTGTCTTGCAAGTATTGTACAACTGGAATAATGCGTCCTATGAAGTCAATTTCCCGTTTTTCAAAGGGTTGTCCTGTAATTATTGGGGTTCACTCCATTTGATCCTTGCAAATTGGGACCTTTGTCTGCTAACACTTGTCACAGTGCTTAACGAATTGTGTCGCATTACGAAAAATCATGGGCCACCACAGTTGAGATTGCAGCATGCGGGCTTTCGTATCTCCGCTAAAGTGTCTTGCAACAATTTTGTTGTGTGCCTCTGAGAGGGCATAATGCCTCTCATGCTCGCATATGCATCTATGCTGAAATCTATCTTGCCCTAGCCTATATAACTGGCCTGCTATCAATAGGGTTGGATCTTGAGGATAAGTCACCTAAGTTGGGCTTTCTCCATCGGTCATTCAGGAAGTCCATGCTCAAGCATTTGGACTATGTGGTCTACCCAATATGGCGTCAAGTTGGCTCGAAATAAATCTCTCTCACTGGATAGGCTAAACCAGTGCACGTCTGGCATCTCATCGGCGATGCCTTATCTAGCAACCTCTCTCGTG
This sequence comes from Lygodium microphyllum, assembly GCF_053477565.2. NCBI lineage: Eukaryota > Viridiplantae > Streptophyta > Polypodiopsida > Schizaeales > Lygodiaceae > Lygodium > Lygodium microphyllum. Next base: position 38,224,782 of record NC_141150.1, read on the forward strand.
GGGATGCATGACATGTGGTCAACCATGTAGTGTTGCTTTCCTTTTTGTACAACAATAGAGAAGTCAAATTATAAAAGAAAAAGGAGCCATCCAACTTCTTGTAGCACAAGGTTTGTTTACGAAATATAATAAGGCTTGATGGTCCACAAAGAAAGTGAAAGGTGTGACTAATAAATAATGCCAAAATTTCTTCACGGAAAATACCATGTCCATACCTTCTCTTTCTGTCGTCGAGTAGTTCATCTTGGTCTCAGTGAGTTGTCTACTAGCCAAGCTTACTGGATAGTGGAGATTGTGTTTGCCAGGTCGGCACAACACTACCCCCACAACAAATTTTGAAGCATCAATATGCACGTGGAAGGTAATGGTCCAATTTGAGGCTTGTGGACTCGGTTTTGTGGTTAGAGCCTTTTTCAAATCTTCATATGCACATTGGAATTATTCAATCCATTCGAGTATAATCAACATTTTGTGCAGAGATCTAGCAATGAATGCATAATTTAGCACAAACTGTCGATAATACCCGTATGACCTAAGAAGAATTTAACTCCCTTATAGTTGGTTGGGGGTGGAAGATCAACAATGACTCTAACTTTCAAAAAGTCCATGGCAATTCTATTCTTTGACACCACATGCCCTAAGAGGTATCCGTGCTTTACCCAGAACTTACAATTTAAGGGTTTTAGAGAGAGATGATATAGGTGACACTATTTAAAGACTATTGAAAGTTTGTCTAAGTTTTCTCTCCAGGTCAAGTGAACACACAAGTCATATATGAAGACTTCTAACTCTTTCCTGAGCATGTCTTTAAATATAGTGCACATAAGGCATTAAAAGGTCATTGGAGCGTTAGTCAACCGGAAGGGCATGACTATGTAGGCAAAGACACCCCACTCACTAGTGAATGCAGTCTTATGCCTATCATCAGGATGCACCTACACCTAATTGTATCCACAGTAGCCATCTAGAAAACTATAGGCCTCTTTGCCCACCACTCTCTTGAGCATGTGCTCATTGTACGACAATGGGTAGTTGTCCCTCTTAGTGGCAACATTCACCTTCATGTAATTGATGCACACTCTAATCTTTCCATTTTTCTTCATTACAATGACTATGGGTGACACCCAGTCTGTGTGCTCAATTTCATAGATGAATCCCGCTTTCATCAACTTATCAATCTCTTCCTTGACCGCATGAGTGTGTTTTGGATTCATAGGGTACGGTGATCACTTGATCGACATTGCATTTGGCATCATGGGTATGTTATGAGTCACTACAGTCGGATCTACCCCCTTAAGATCTTCTAAGGACTAATCGAATATGTCTATATAGTCTCACAAGAGAGCAACAAGACTTGTCTCCTCTTCCTCCGTCAAGTCATTGGTAATAAAGATAGGTCCAGTGTCTCCCCTTCCTAGGCTAGGTTCACCTCTCCTTGACTTTGGCATGTCCCTCAATGGGTTCACTTGCTTGCTCTTAACATTTGGCATCCAACAGGATCACTACCCTATCACCTTTCTTGAACTTTGTAAATCTTTTAGGAAGATCCTGTGGCTTTTGTTGTTTTTCTACTTATGTGTTCTTAGGCTTTTTTTCCCTTTCTTCCTTTAACAGTCTATGCCTCAGGTGGACGGGTAGGTCCCCCTTGGTATGTCTAACCTTGGAAGGCCTAGGTATTTTTGGGTCACTCTCTAAACTCACTTCTGACTCAAAATAAAACTCCTTGTCTTTTCTAGAAGAGGTAGTCTCTCTCGATGGTCACAATTCAAAGGGTGACTCTGTTCTAAGCACTAGCATGGCATCTGCTGGGTTAGGCCTGCTTGTTCAAAGTCTATGGCTCCTATATGTTCCAACCAAGCATGGTCACAATCCACATGCATGACCCCTCACTCTATCCTGAAGGTGTTTTTTCTCTCTGGCTTGGAGTCTACTTGTATTTGTTCTATCTCTCGTCCTTCATTGTCATATTCTATGGTATCTATCTTACCCTCACTCTCATCCTTCAGTGTCATATTCTATGGTATCTATCTTACCCTCACTCTCATCCTTCAGTGTCATATTCTATGGTATTTATTTGTTCTATCTCTCATCCTTCAGTGTTGTATTCTATGGTATCTATCTTACCCTCACTCTCATCACTTAAGGAGTGGCAATCTTCGTATTTGTCATTGGAAGTATCCTCGTCTAATTGCTCATCATCTCCTAGGTCTTGGTTTGTCGCGTGTCTTTGATTAGGACTAGGGTCCAATTGTACATGAGGTTTAGGTCATGCATCCTGGTCCATTACCACCTTGATTCATCTAAGAGATCTTAGAGTGGCTTGAAATTTGCTATTGGATTGCTAGCTAGCTTACCGGTCAAATATTCTAAAATCTCATAGAGTTTCTTTTTGTTGTTTGGCACTTGGAAAGTGACAAGGTTGAGTCTTCTATGAAGATTTCCTGTCATCATACTGACCGGTATCAAGGGTGTATTCTTGGGCTTGATCATTTTAATGGCCTCGTCGTACTCCTTATTATCTGAGAATGGTAGTTCGATGGTAGTAAGGACATGCATCCAATCTGCTCATCTTCAAGACATGGGATATACTTAGTCAGGGGCCCTTGGGATTTCTTGATCTGACCATCACCCGTAAGCATCACGGAAATGCTGTCGAGGTTGACTAGTGTAGTATTTGAGGAGTCCATTTCTACCCTTACAGCTTCTTTTCTATCGCCTACAAAGATGAGATCATTCCCCCAATCTTCTATCACTCTGGCATTGTGCATCCAAGGTCGGCCCAATAGGATATCGTAGCTCACTCCCTTCATGATTATAAATTCAACTGAGAATTGGACTCCTACGATTTTCATTGGCCAGTTTTTTAGCACCCCGAATGGCTTCATTTTCATTACATTGGCTAATGTGACATTGAACCTAGAAGCCTCGATAGGTGGGTTGCCCTAGATCTGGAGCACTGCGTGGCTTAGTACACAAACTTCCTCCCTTGTGTCTACAATCCCTTTCCTTATTGTGTCACCTAGGGCTAAAACCGGTAAGATTGCATGCATCTTGGTGCCTTCCAAAAAAGCATTAATGTGCAAGGACTTAGGCATGGAGTGCAACATCAAACTAGGTATCTATGACTCTACATCATGTTCTTATAGGTCTGCACCAACTTGCTCTTGTGCTCCTTCAATCCACTCTTTCACAAGTCTCACCATAGGGTGGGATACTGCCTAAGTAGACAGCCCAGGCTTAGCGTTGTCGTGTAGTTCATGCAAAAGCTGCTGAACACGGGGTTCAAGATGCTGCAAGGAAAGAGGCTAACAAGAAGAACTCAGTTTTTTAATGCCAAAGATCACTATATTGCTTGTCAAGTGAATTATAATAAAGATACTATCAATAAACAAATTTTGTTCAAGTCCTTTTTATCTCAGCATATAGCTTTTTGTACAAATATTTTGTAGCTTCATCAGTTCATAATGTGTCAAAGTATCCTGAGCAAGCCCATGTTCATTATATGCTGTCATGAACAGTTTTGATACAACACCCTGCTGGTATCTCAACAAGTGTGCCACACCTTGGTAACCAAAGATTTGCTAATTGAAGAAACCTTGTCAAAACTTTTCTGAATAATCACAGTATGAAAGCTTTACCCTTCTTCTTTATTTATGCATCCATGTCTCCACTCTTCTTTAGGTGTTAATAGAGATTAGGATGATCTGTAAGCAAGCTGGGCAGAATGTTTCTCCTTCTACAAGCTCTGGTACATCCTCATCATCAACTGCAGCAGCATCTTCAAAATTACAGTCGAGCATCTTCAGCATTTAACTCCCTTCAAAGCATCTGTGAAGTAAAGGAACATAGGATCTGTGGCTCCTTCCTTGTAGTATGCAAAGACCAAAGATGCGTCATCCTTCATGCTCTCATCCACAAAGTATTCTAAGTCGTTTAACTTAGACATGAGTCACTTCACTGCAGGCTCAATGTTCTTCTTGAACTTATCTTGTCGCTCAACTTCCCGCCGCTCTTTCAGATGGCCAACATACCCTATATGTCAATGGTAAAACTTGTTGATGAACTTCCTCCCAGTGAAGGCTACATCCTGAGCATTTAGCACTACACAAATATCTCCTCTCTTTGTCAATAGTAGCGTGCTACATTTCCAAGATGGCTATGTTAACTTTGCAAAGCTCTTAGAACATGCTACCAGTCGAGTGACTCTATGGCATACTTCTTGACGTTGTTGGCTTCTTTACTAGCATTAGTCCAGCTTGCGTGCCTCAATTGCGCATGTTGCTGCATACATAGAGCATGAAGAAAGCATGCAGGCAGCAGGGCTTATCTTTACATTGCTCAAAATGATTTGTACAGCTGGTCAGCGAATCTCCATGCGGTGCATACACACCATGTTAGTGAAGAATCTGACTAGCTTTTTAGCGGAGGTGTCCACGATCTGCAAAGACGGGTCAATCTTGTGGGCCTTGAAGGGGATTGCGATCTCGACATCGAAGGGGGTGCAATCGACAGAGAGGTGCCTGCACGAGAGGCTTTAGATTGACGGACCAGAAAGAATTGCTCCGATGGAGAATTGAAGATGAATGCGTTTCTTGTCCGCTAAACATGCCATAAAACCTAGCAATGGAACAAACGAGATACACAGTATATGCCCTTGCTCCCTTTTTCCACTAGCGCTGGCGGAAGATTCTGGAAGAGAGATAGAGTCCCCAAAGCGATGGCATCACACTGATTAAGATTCCCCCCCTTTCTGACTAATTCCTTCGATTCCCTCCTTAATTGCCTGGTAAAGAGCAAAAAAGCTCCTTTTTGACAAGAATAGGCTAAGCCAACACCAGTAGTGATACTCCAGCCAAGCAAAAAGCTTGCCAAAAAGTTATCCTGAAGACTGCTAATAAGCACAACTGGCTTCAGAGAGTCGTACATTCCGAAGTATAGACCAAAGTATAAAATGATTCCAACGCAAGAAATGTTGAATCCACGGTAAAGCCCCGGAAGACCGTCAGACTTCAGAGTCTTCTTGTAGACATCCAAGAGTCCACTGAACTAACGTTCCCCTCCTTTCTTTGCAGCCTTGGCATCATTGGCAAGACAAGTCCTAGCATAATCAAGGGAATACACAAAAAGGAGGGAAGAAGCATCGGCCGCTCCACCGGAAGCCAGGTTACCAGCAAACCAGGCCCAATAGCCATCCTTCTCCTTCTTAAAGTTAAAGAGCTTCTTAAATTAGTCCTTAAATGCAAAGTTGAGAGCCTGGATAGGGAAGTATTTGATAACATTAGCAGTGTTTCCACACCACAAGGATATAAAACCTTTCTCATGGATGGTTCTTTAAAAAAAACTGTTCGTAATTCGCTTGTAAGGCTCCTGAAGCCTTCCTGCCTTGATCATCTCATCTTGATTTTGGATAAGAAGCTTGACACGTTCTATGGGGGCAGCTGCAGTCTTTGAGACAGCTGTAGAGACTCCTCCCATTAAAAAGTCTACGGCAAAGGCATATGGACCCTTCTTCTCCATGGCATGTAGTGCTAATGTATCTTCTTCAAAAATGCTTTGTCCCGTATATTATGTTGGCCTTGTTCACGTGCAACCTTTATCTTCATAGCTTAAATGTCGGGTTCTACAAAGCTTTCTTTGATTCCACGATTTCCTGCACTTTTCTTGGAATTCATCATTGAAATTGACAGCATAATAATATTCTTTGGCATCATTTTTTCATATTTTTCTAACACACACAACATGCACACAAACAAAAACACACACAAACACAAACACAAACACACAAGTGGAGTATGTACATTGGATGCAGGTACTGAAAAAGACAGAAAGATAATGGAGCAATCAAACACAATGAAATACACGTGAAAAGATAACAGAGATGCACAACAAAAATGGAGGTGTTTACGGCTCGGATGCGCAACAGCACGATATCCACCCCCTCTAAACCTGCGCATCCTCCGGATGAGCCAACTATCCATGATCATCTAAGTCCATAAACAGGTCCAGTCCTTCATCAGTTTCCGGTAGACCTGTTTCTCCATCAGCTTCATCATCTATATTCTCTGCTTCTTCTGCTAGAATTTCTTCTGACTGCTCTTCTTCTGCCAATGCTTCAAGTGCATACTCTTCATCTTCTCTTCTCTTGAAAATCTTGACTCGTTTTCCACCAATGGGCACCCTCAATACCATCCTATCCAGTTCAGCCAACTCATAGGTAGCATTGTCAAAAACCTGTTTCACCTCATACGGTCCAAACCATCTTTGAACCATCTTTCTCATGCTGCTATGCTGATTCTCTAGGCTACTGTCATAGACTAGAACCCAATCTCCCTCTTTTATGCCTCTAGGCCACAAGCGATGCCTCAAATCAAACTTGTCCTTGTTTCTGAGTCGGGCTGCCTTCAAACGATCAACTGCTAGCTGCACATCTTCTGCCCTTCTCTCTAGTGGACGAATCCGAAGAGCTAGAAGCTCCTCTCTTGATAAATTCTCATGCCAAGGAAGAGCACTCCACGTGAGAGCACAAATTTCAGTAGGCATGACAGGTTTTTGCCCATACATCAACTCTGTAGGCATATATCCAGTAGTCACGCTATGTGTAGAGCGGTCTGCCCATAATGCAAAAGGTAGTAATCTCGGCCAATCTCCAATCCGACCTCTACAACCTTTTGCCAATGCCTTAACTATCGGCGGATGTCCTCTTTTGCTCTTGCCATTTCCCTCTAGATTATAGGCAGTAGTAAGAGCCAACTTAATCCCAAGCCGTGAGAAAAATTCCCTAGCTTCATTTGCATCTAGCTCTCCATGATCAGCTGTAATCTTGCCTATACATCCATACCTGTAAAATATTTCTTCCAACAAGAATTTACATACTGTAGTGGTGGTCTTCGTCTGCAAAGATCTGCCTTCAACATAGTTTGTAAGATCCTCCCTGGCCAAGACAAGATATCTCATCTGCCATAGTTCCACTGGCAAGGTAACCAAGTCTACCACCCACTTATAATGGATACATAGCGGATAGGTCGGATGCAACTCATCACGATGCCGCACTAAAGAGTAAAGCTGACAGTCCTTGCAAGTCTCCACAAAGTGGGAAACATCTTTATACATCCCTTTCCACTAGTATCTTTCTTTGATTTTCTCATAGGTAGCCCACACACCTCTATGTCCAGCCCAAGAACTCTCATGAAACTCTCGCATAATCTGTATCTGCATCGCTGCCTCACAAACTACTCTCAAGGGTAGGTCACTTCTCTTCTTTGGGTGCTTCCAAAGAGAACCATCTTTCAAGAAATACCCATAAGCCTTTCTTCTGATTTTCTTGAATACATCATCTGTCCAATCAGCTCTTGGAGTCAATGAACTCAGATACTGACCAATTTGCAGCCACTCACCAACATAGAGTTCTTTAGTAAAGGCTTCAACAGTAGATACATGACAATCATGAACAATGACAGAAGCTGCAAACTCTGTCTCATCATCTTCTACAAGCATTGACTCCTCATCCTCATATCTCGCTCTAGAGAGCATGTCAACAACTGGATTATCTTTTCTTGCTATGTGTTAAAATTTTGGATTCAATGATTGGATGTAAGCAATCCACCGAAGCATTGCTATATCTGGAGTCGAATAGCTAGTAATCATGCCAAGCAAAGGCAAGTAATCTAATTCCACAACCACAAAAGCACCAATAAAATACCCTTTATCACACTTCAGTGCAATGACTACTCCCCACAACTCTCTTTTAATCTGCGGATATCTTCTCTTTCGCTCATTAAGAACTTTAGCTCCAAAACCGATTGCATATCTATTCCCATCAGCATCATCCTATCCCATTGCCCAACCTATGCCAACAGGGCTGGTATCAACTGTCAACATGATTGGCCGTCCACACTGATAATCCACCTTGCGAAGAGTAGGAGCTGACTGCAACAGCTTCTTGAGTTTACGCATGGCTTTCGAATGCTTCTCATCCCAATGAAACTTCTGCCCCTTTCGAAGCAACTGATAGAGACCATCTTCTATGTGAGAAAAATGAGGAATCCAAATCATGTAAAATACACAAGCTCCCACAAATCTTCGCACCTCTGAAGTAGTCGAAAAATACTCTGGAATCCTGCTTATGGCATCCACATTTGCAGGTGAAGGCTTCCTGCCATAATAACCAACCATATGCCCAACTATGATGACTTCATTAACACCAATGACAGATTTTAGCCCTGAAAGAGTCAAATTTACCTCCTCTAATCGTGTCAATATTTGCTCACAAGCAACCAAGTGCTCAGCCACAAACTTTCTACATCCTCGCAAATCAAGACTCTCATTCTTTTCTTCTTCTGCACAACCCTTAATAGGCACATCATCTAGGAAAGACATGGTATATTGCGGAATATACTCTCGCAGAACTTTATGCATAGCATACATCATATGAGCAACTGAGTTGGAGGCACCTTAAGGCAAGGTACACATCCTCATAAGACCAATAGGTGTCCGCATAGTGGTAATATCCCTGCTTTCCAAGGCAAGATGAAACTGGTCATAACCAGAATACAAGTCACCTAGGGAATAGATGGCTCGTCCTGCAAAAGCCTCGGCAAACTCATCCACAAGTGGACGTGTTCCCACATTCCTAATTGTCACTTTATTCACGGGCTGCATATCCTGAATAAATCTCAAGGTTCCATTCTTCTTTGGTACAGTAAACCACCTGTTAGAATAGGGCGCAGAAGAGGGTTCCAAAATTCCCATCTTAATCTTCTCATTTAGCAACTCTATTAGCTTTGGAAAGTGTGCTCTAGGCACAGGTATAGGACGTATATTCCATGGCACATGAGGAATAGTGAAGATGACCATAGGCGCAACCAATTCAGGACTAATGCAGCCAATTTCATGAGGAAAGAAAGCAAATGCCTTACCATGTCGTCCAAGCATCTCTCTAAAACATTCTTTTTCCACTGGAAGCAAGAAATCATCATTTCCAATCTTCAATTCTGCAAGAGTTTCAGCTGTAAATTCATGGCTAATATTTGCATGATCTCTCAACATAGGCTGTTTCATAGCTTTTTCTATTTGCTCATCACTATCAGGAGGAGGCAGCCCTGCAACCGGCTTAACCTTCTTATCAATTGTTTTATACTTCGTGTCAAACTTGGCATCAGTTAGGCACTCTTTTCTTTGCTGCAATTTTTCAGCAACTCTCAACTCTATTGGGTGGCTGAAAGATTTCAGCCCTTTGCTCTATGGACTGCATGGGTGCAGCCTGAAACTCTGTATGCTGAAATTTTTTAGCATTAAACTCTGTTGGCGGAATGGTTTCAGCCCTCTGCTCTGTGGATTGCCATGATGCAACCTCATACTCTATATGCTGAATTTTTCCAGCATTTAACTCTGCTAGCTGAAAGGTTTCATCCCTCTGCAACTCTGAAAGCTGATCAAGATCAGCCATAGATTCGATTTGCTGAGTTTTCTCAGCCTCTAACTCTGTTTTCAGCATAAAATAAAAAATTTCCTGATACATATCCAAGGTTTGCATAGGTATGATCCTTGAACCCTTACATACATCAGTTTTCAGCATATTTCCCATCTCAGACAATGTATCTGCATAAAACATTCCTTCATATAGCCCATCCACATGCTCTTCTGCTTGCAAAATACCTGCAGTCTTTAACTCTTTCTCCTTACGACCAATGTACTGCTTGGCAGCTCTAGACAAATCTGAAATTTTTTGATAACTCACTGAACTATCTGAAGAAAAACCATAAAAATTAGTGGAGAAAGACTGGCTGCCAGGAGGCGAGATCTCCTCTGTTCTCCACTCTGTACCACTGGCGTCTCGCAAGACAGTGGTACCTAATGAAAATCCAACTCCTTCGTAGGTAGTGGTGCCTCACGCAAGGAGTCCCTGTTTCTCAGATGATTTACTCCAACAGTCATAAACTGAACAGCTCGCATACCATCCTTATTACGTATCCGTGCATAGGCTGAACCATCATCCATCACTTTCGTCTCCATTCTTGCTTCTGTAATGAAAGGCTGTCCAAGAATAATCAGATAAGAGCAAGAGTCCTGAACAAAGCAATGATAATCCTCTTCAACATTACCAATAGAAATTTTGATGCTTGGACAAGCAGTATACATATCACCAGAAGTATTATTGGCTGCTCTCATGCGCCAGCCATGTTCTGCATCCATAGGCCACTTGCCACTCTCATAAACACCTCGAGCAATAAGATTAATCTCGGAACCATGATTGACTAAAGCGACCAAAGGAATCTGTTTCTCTCCAATCCTTACCACCGTCTCAGTGGTTGCTCTAGCCCAATGACTGTGTGAAAAATGATTGTGAGGAATGAGGATAGGAGTATCATCGTCTTTATACTACGTAGCCTGAACTAGTTTCTCCAACTGTGGATTGAGAGAAGCATTCTCAACCATCACTACATCATCATGCTCTTCCCCAAGAGCTCCATGCCATAACCCCTGTAAAGCAGGTCCTTCCATTGCATGTCGTCTCCTCCGTAAAAGATCCTGCATCTAATCTTGTATTTCTCTTCTAGCAATCCCAAGAGCTTCACCAACAGTAAAAGTGACTTCATTATTTAAAATTCTTTCATGAAAAATCTTACTCATATCCGTCTGCATATCAAGGTCTGACAAGAGCTTGAATCCTGACTCCTTTCTTGGTTGTCTCTTTTCTTTCATCTGCTTGTCTGCCATAGGTTGTTCAGGACCTGATTGAGCTGGAGAACTCGTCATAGGTGGAGCTGTAATAGGTGGTGAAACAAAGTCACCCCCTCTAGTCTTTTTGGAGGTGCTGAGACCCTCCTTATCTCTTCTTCTCTTTTCCTCAACCATGGCTTTTAAACCCTGTGTTTTCGACATATAAGCAAAAATAGAATACCTGTCAACAGGAGAATCCCATCCCATTTCTCCTTGGATGTTGGAGCCCACACAAGTCATAGTGGATGCCTGAACTTTTTCTCTTCTCGCTATCTCCAAGGCAGAGGACCATAAGGCTGAGTCTCCATCTAATTTTTGCTCAAGCTGGACTCCATAAGCGGAAGCATCTCCTCTAATACTCACATAAGCTAATCGCACAGCCATATCATCAACGAGCTTCTTCATGCCTCCCTTACCAAAGTTCGTGTCAAGAGGAGCACCAGTCTCTGTCAGCCATATCTTCCCATCTTGTCCCCAAAACACTACATCCTTCTTACGCGCTTCCTGAAAAGCATCACAATCTCTGCAGTGTAGGTGCTTTGTACTATCGCACCAAATACATCGTCTCCCTTTTCTTTGGCCAGTTGGAAAAGCCGTCACTGGAGCAGGTGCTACAGCAGGTAGTGACATAAGTTGCTCTTTTAACTTCCTGACTTCAGCTTTGACTGCCTCTATCGTCAAATCTGCCAAGCCTTTAATAACATCATCTACTAATAAGGGCACTAGAGCAGCAGAAACTGGTGGATTTACAACAGGAGGAGTAGGCTTAGGCATAGAACTTGCAGCAGGGGTAGAAGTAGAGGTCTCCAAGGATTTTTCAGAAGCGGATCCTGTATTATGATGCAATCGTACCCTCCTGCGCTGCTTCTTAACAAGCACATTCACAGCATCAATGATGTCTCCACTCGGTCTTTAAACCTGAATCGGTAGCTTGATCTTCCAAAAGATCATCCAGCGTTTCCTGTAAATCAGCATCAGCAGCTTGTAAAAATAATTCCACTTTCTGCATCTCCAAAGCTCGCTGCTCAGTTCCATCCAACTGATCATAGCGGCTCTCAAACTCTCGCAGAAGGGCGGTAACTAAAAGTTCTTTATTAGGCATAGAAACCCATGCTAAGAAATTTCTACGATTCATCAGACCTGTATCCTCCAGGAAATATTCATGTTTTAATGCCTTCTTAAACTGTGTCCAACCAGCATGTGTTCCTTGAGTTTCTGAAATTCGGACTTCAACCGCGCGAACCACGATCCGCAAGAAGTAGCGGCTCCAAACATCTTGAGAAACCCCAAAAAACTTCATATTTTCTTCATACAAATGCAGGTAAGTTGAGACTTGTTGGCCATTGAACTGCTTCATCTCCTGTTGGATAGCTTTCAAGGCATCCATGGCATCACTATCACGTTTTGCTTGAGCTTGCTGCTGCATATAGGATGTAAATGACTGAAACAGATGCTGCATGACATTCTCATCTGTCATCTCTTCTTGCGAGTCTCCCATCTTGCTGAAAATTGACGCAGCGCTTTCATGTCAGGTTCATAAAAAATGTCGTGTAGTTCATGCAAAAGCTGTTGAACACGGTGTTCAAGATGCTGCAAGGAAAGACGCTAACAAGAAGAACTCAAATTTTTTATGCCAAAGATCACTATATTGCTTGTCAAGTGAATTACAACAAAGATACTGTCAACAAACAAATTTTGTTCAAGTCCTTTTTATCTCAGCATATAGCTTTTTGGACAAAGATTTTATAGCTTCATCAGTTTATAATGTGTCAAAGTATCCTGAGAAAGCCCATGTTCATTATATGCTGTCATGACCAGTTTTGATACAACACCCTGCTGGTATCTCAACAAGTGTGCCACACCTTGGTAACCAAAGATTTTCCAATTGGAGAAACCTTGTCAAAACTTTTCTGAATAATCACAGTATGAAAGCTTTACCCTTCTTCTTTATTTCTGCATCCCTGTCTCCACTCTTCTTTAGGTGTTAATAGAGATTAGGATGATCTGTAAGCAAGCTGGGCAGAATGTTTCTCCTTCTACAAGCTCTGGTACATCCTCATCATCAACTGCAGCAGCATCTTCAAAATTACAGTCGAGCATCTTCAGCATTTAACTCCCTTCAAAGCATCTGTGAAGTAAAGGAACGTAGGATCTGTGGCTCCTTCCTTGTAGTATGCAAAGACCAAAGAAGCGTCATCCTTCATGCTCTCATCCACAAAGTATTGTAAGTCGTTTAACTTAGACATGAGTCACTTCACTGCAGGCTCAATGTTCTTCTTGAACTTATCTTGTCGCTCAGCTTCACGCCGCTCTTTCAGATGGCCAACATACCTTGTATGTCAACGGTAAAACTTGTTGGTGAACTTCCTCCCAGTGAAGGCTACATCCTGAGCATTCAGCACTACACAAATGTCTCCTCTCTCTGTCAATAGTAGCGTGCTACGTTTCCAAGATGGCTCTGTTAACTTCGCAAAGCTCTTAGAACATGCTGCTAGTCGAGTGACTCTACGGCATACTTCTTGATGTTGTTGGCTTCTTTACTGGCATTAGTCCAACTTGCGTGCCTCAATTGCGCCTGTTGCTGCATACATAGAGCAGGAAGAAAGCATGCAGGCAGCAGGGCGTATCTTTACATTGCTCAAAATGATTTGTACAGCTGGTGTGCGAAAATCTCCATGCGGCGCATACACACCATGTTAGTGAAGAATATGACTAGCTCTTTAGCGGAGGTGTCCACGATCTGCGAAGACGGGTCAATCTTGTGGGCCTTGAAGGGGATTGCGATCTCGACATCGAAGAGGGTGCAGTTGAGAGAGAGGTGCCTGCACGAGAGGCTTTAGATTGACAGACCAGGAAGAATCGTTTCGATGAAGAATTGAAGATGAATGCGTTTCTTGTCCGCTAAACATGCCATAAAACCTAGCAATGGAACAAACGAGATACAGAGTATATGCCCTTGCTCCCTTTTTCCACTAGCGCTGGCGGCAGATTTCGGAACAGAGATAGAGTCCCCAAAGTGATGGCATCACACTGATTAAGATTCCCCCCCTTTCCGGCTGATTCCTTCGATTCCCTCCTTAATTTCGTGGTAAAGAGCGAAAGAGCTCCTTTTTGACAAGAATAGGCTAATCCAACACCAGTAGTGATACTCCAGCCAAGCAAAAAGCTTGCCAAAAAGTTATCCTAAAGACTGCTAATAAGCACAACTGGCTTCAGAGAGTCGTACATTCCAAAGTATAGACCACAGTATACAATGATTCCAACGCAAGAAATGTTGAATCCATGGTAAAGCCCCGGAAGACTGTCAGACTTCAGAGTCTTCTTGTAGACATCCAAGAGTCCATTGAACTGACGTTCCCCTCCTTTCTTTGCAACCTTGGCATCATTGGCAAGGCGAGTCCTAGCATAATCAAGGGAATACACAAAAAGGAGGGAAGAAGCATCGGCCACTCCACCAGAAGCCAGGTTACCAGCAAACCAGGCCCAATAGCCATCCTTCTCCTTCTTAAAGTTAAAGAGCTTCTTAAAGTAGTCCTTAAACGCAAAGTTGAGAGCCTGGTAGGGAAGTGTCTGGTAACATTAGCAGTGTTTCCACACCCCAAGGATATAAAACCTTGCTCCTGGATGGTTCTTAAAAAAACAAAGTTCGCAATTTCCTTGTAAGGTTCTTGAAGCCTTCCTGCCTTGATCATCTCATCTTGATTTTGGATAAGAAGCTTGACACGTTCTATGAGGGCAGCTGCAGTCTTTGAGACAGCTGTAGAGACTCCTCCCATCAAAAAGTCTACGGCAAAGGCATATGGACCCTTCTTCTCCATGGCATGTAGTGCTAATGTATCTTCTTCAAAAATTCTTTGTCCCGCATATTACGTTGGCCTTGTTCACGTGCAACCTTTATCTTCATAGCTTAAATGTCGGCTTCTACAAAGCTTCCTTTGATTCCATGGTTTCCTGCACTTTTCTTGGAATTCATCATTGAAATTGACAGCATAATAATATTCTTTGGCATCAATTTTTCATATTTTTCTGACACACACACAACATGCACACAAACAGAAACATACACAAACACAAACACACAAGTGGAGTATGTACATTGGTTGCGGGTACTGAAAAAGATGGAAAGATAATGTAGCAATCAAACACAATGAAACACACGCGAAAAGATAACACAGATGCACAACAAAAATGGAGGTGTTTACAGCTCAGATGCGCAGCAGCAGGAGAGTATCACAAGGGTGGTCACTAGAGTGGTGAGGAGGTTGTTTGTTGCTTCTATTTCTCCTATTCTGAATTGTCCTCGTCAATGGCCATGACTAATTTGTTGGCCCGTAGTGTTAAGGCTTTGCCTAAGCAGTACTACTTGTGGCGCATTCACATCTCTCGACTTTGGTTGAGGGGGTGAGACTGGCATACTTATGCTAGAGAGATCCTCGATCTTGTCCTCTAAGATGGGCTTAGCATCTTTCACGTGTTCTTGGGCCTCCTTTACCCCACTCCTTCACCTTCACGATGGCCTCTAGTTGGCACTTTGGGTTGGGTTACTCCTCAACCTTAGCACTTTTCTTTTCAGCAATCTTTGGGGTTGATGTCTCTGGCTCAGTGTCAGTGACTTTATTTCTAGCATGTAACATTGTAGCACTCTCAATTTTGAGCATGACTTTAGCTTTCGGTCTCTTCTTCCTTCGCCTACGGCTCTTCTTTCCTATCAAGGCTGCATCGAGATTTCTAGGACCTGGCACTAGTGTGCTTTGCTTGTGCATGGGTCATAACATGCAATGGGATAGGTGTAGCCTCCCCATTGAGATTATTGACATTGAACAACCCCAATGGGACAAATGGCACATTAGCCAAACTTGAGGATGGTTTTTCCTTTAGACAGTCAATGAAGAGATGAGTGATTTGGCACTCACAACACCTTAGGTCAGTCTTGTCTCTATTTTGTTGTTCCCTTTCAGGACAACATGATGAGACATGTCCCATGTGATCGTAAGTCCAACATATTATTCGTTCTTAGGACTACCCTCCTAGGCCTCTACTTTATCCCCTACCTAATGCCATCATCAGTACAGGTCGATAGTCCATAAGGTCTATGTTGCCCTCATCGTCGTGCGAGACCTAAGGGTATACATAAATCTCTTCCTCATTTGGATTTTCCACGTAGTGGATTGGAGCGTCGCTTAGTGAATGGGTCACATAGGGACTCACTGGTCTAGGTATTCCAATAGGATTTATGTCCATTCTAGAAACAACTAGTTTAACATCATTTGGCACAAGAAGGGTTAATGGGGCTCCCCTTTCTAAGAATTATTGCGGCCTATTTGCTAGGTAAGGTTGACCATATGGTTGTGAGTACGGAAGTGTTCTAGGCAATCTACATTGCGCAACGTCATGACCAAACCTACCGCAATTAGCTCAAGGTCGTGACTTGGGGTCTTGACACTCGATTGGTAAGTGGTTTTTGCCCCAGTACACACATTGGATGTGTTGGTGCATTGGTCATCTTAGCATCTCCTAAATCTTGGCTATTTCCATTTTCATATCAGCCAATTCTTGGTTGGTGTGCGTGGCCTTTCCCTTATCTTGGGTACTTATGCCTGATCACTCATTAGATGCTGAAGCTCTCTCTGAACTTCTAGAGTTGGTCTCTTTTTAGTTCAAGTCCCTAGAACTCCTCTCCTTGAGCTGGTCATCTACTCGAATGGCTTCTTCAATCACCCAAGCTAGCGTGTCTTCCTATGAGCTCGAGTTGCCTACCAAGGCCTTATAAAGCTCCTAATTTCGTATTCCACTGATGAATACCGTTGACATTGCTCTTTCGGTCGGTCGTTCGCCCATCAGGATTCTCTTGAAGAGACTCCTCAGGTGGGTCACATAGGCATAGATGTCCTCTTTTTCTTTCTTCTTGACATTCATAAGTTGTACTAGCAGGTTTTCAAAGTATCCAGGCTTAGAAAATCCCTTAATGAAGAGGTTTTTGAGGCCATTGAAGTTCTCGCTCAATCTGCGACATCTAGACTTGTCTACCAAGTCTGACCCTTGTTGCCTAAGTAAAGCCCGAATTCTTGAGACTGCTAGGTCAAGTCGGTGAGACCATTGGCCTCACAGACCTGCTTGAAGTGCTATATGAAGCTGTATGGATCGTCATGGGGCTGGTACTTATGGAGCTACTTCGCGAAAATTGGAATCTTAGACAGACTCTTAGAGCCTTGGTTTACCGCTAACCCTACTAGTAGTGACGTCACTAACGTTGCGGCGCTCTTCTTTGTTGTTGTGTTGTCTAGAAATTTCTTTATGAGAACCTCACTCAACATCAGGTCTCCTTCTAGTGCTCTCTCATGGTCAGTTTGATTCCTGTCTATTAGGTTTAGCACTCACTGTATCTCTTGCATCTCTGTGTTCTGCCTCAAGCTCCTAGTCTAGTGGTCTCGGCTGTATTCCACTATGCCTTGCAGTGCTTTGTGGGCTAGCTTCCTTTCCTCCTCTAGGTCAGCTGTGATGGCTTCTATCGTTCTACCATGGTGCTCATACCAAGCATGAGAATCATAGCTGTTCACCAACTGCTAGATCACTTCTGGGAAAACTCCTGAGTCAAGCTCCTCGTTCTGCCTCCTACGGTTTGTAAGCTTTCTTCTGACATGGTTGCATTCTCATGCTCCACTAAGCTATCAATAAGGTTAAGCAGGTTGGGTAGACCCACATCTTTGTCATTGTTCACTTGGTCCTACGCTGGGCTCCAATTGCCCGTCTATGTCTTGTGATCTTCTCCTATTGGTGGGTTCCTTCAAGTTCTTTTATCTGAGTGAGTTTCTTAATTATTACATACAATCATCAAATTACATCCACTCAGCGTGTGTGTATTTTTTTCCATGCACTTGTGCTCAATCATGCTTTCGGTTGTTCTTATGTGTACTTTAGGTGCTGAAAATCAAGGTGAGTGTGATGAATAAGAGTCTAAGCGACTTACATACTCTCGTTTCATATAAGAGCTGATAGGCTTGTTCAATCAATTTTCGGCCATCTTGATAGGTTGTACGGTTTCTTGCTCTATCATCTTACTCGTTTTAGGTTCATTTCGAGGCTTATAACTCCACTGGCTGCCATTAAGACGCTGACTCTCTCAACAACCTACTCAAGCTACTATTCCTTGCACTAGAATAGTAGAATTCACCTATTCCTTGCACTAGAATCGAGTTATGGGCATCAGGATGGCTCACAAAGGTTTGCGTGATTGAAATCTAGCCGGGTCTGGTGTAATTTTGCAAAAAAATTCCAAAATCCTAACTCGGCCCAACTCATCCGAATTGCAAGGGTCGAGTGGTGGATTCGGATGGCTGGGCCGAGGGCCAAATAAGAACAATGGCCAAATTTGCAACTTAAACGACTGAATGGACATGGCCGAGTCAAAAAGGGCGGTTGAGTGGAAATGGCTGGGTTGGTTTGGGCCAAACCGAGGGCTAAATGGTACGTTTAGACAGCGGGCCGAGGCGTGAGGGTCGAGGATCGGATTTAAAGGTGTTGGCCAAGTTGTTCGTTCGGACGGGCCGAATTGGCCAAATGCAAGAGGTTCGATTTGGAAAATGCAAGAGGGACTTGGCCTAGAACCAAGTCACTCAGACGGGCCGAGTTGCACATGACGATGGCAGCACTGAGGATGATTTCATTAAATCCAGCGATCCAAGTAACAACAAGGACATAGGAGGAAGTGTTTGATATACATGATGTGTGTGAAGAACTTCGCGATGACAAGATCAAATCGAATCATCAATGGAAGCTTTCTCTCTCTCTCTCTCTCAATGCTAGGGTGAAAAATGAGCTCTTCTATGGTCTCCTAGCCCTTAAAACCCTCCCCGGGCAAGGTCTTGCTATCCCCAATCACTCACTTGCCGATATTAATAATTTAAAACACTCTTTTTTCCCCGTTTACCATGATTTGTGCCCTATTTTGCCCTGTTTTATAGCAGTAAACCCTACACTTTTCCAATTCAATTTCTTAATTCTAACCTACGCTAATCTACCTCAACCACCAAAATGGGCCAAGTGTTTCTAACCTTATCTCTTGCATTTATATATGTATATCATGTTTTAAGTGTGGTGACATAAGGGTCAATTCACGGTCAAGTGCTAGGCTCTTGTTGATTAGATAAATGGGTTCGTTAATATTTGCATACACTCATGAACATGCCAATATATGATCTTTAAATGATGTAGTGTCTTCTCTATGTCCTATTTAGGTTCATTTCCAACTCAACCGTCCCATTCTACCATGTCCTTGGATCCTTTCTTGGCCATTTAGCCCTTTTTCTCATTTTGTTGTTCTTCCATGTGAACACACTCCATATTCACTGAAATTAACATCTAAGCTTATAATCCCTTTTAGCCCTTTGAATTTGACACTTTTTCTTTTTAGTACCCTTTATTCCAAGAAATGATTCCTTAGTTATTAGTTTTGAAGAAGTTTTTACAAATGGACCGTATTTTTATGCAAACATGCCTTTGTCATGCTAGAATTGTAGTTTGACTTTATAGCCTTGATCCTTTCACTTTTAGGGATATTTTTTCTTTTTATAATCAGCCACTTCGATGCACAAATTAGTTGTTACTCATTTTTGTGTGTTTGCAAGTATTTTCTTATGTGATTTTAGATATTTTTTTGTGTGAACATTCTTTCTTCTTATCAAAATGGTGTAGTTCTTAGATAGCCTTGAGCTACGTATCCAACTAAATATGTTTTTCATTTCTGTTCACTTGTTTTGACACAAAAAATTTGTGTTATTAATTTTTATTGTGTTTTCACATATATTTTTTATATTTTTTTCACATGAATACATGCTCTTGCCACTAAAACGGCATTTTGACATGACAATCCTTTCAGACACTACTTCCTTGACATTTTTTCTTTTTGTTACACTTTGTTTCAACTAATGGATATTCTTAAATTAATTTTTATTGTGCTTTTCATGTGTGATTTTGTCATTATTTCATGTGAATACCCTTGTTTGTCACCAGAACCATTTTTTGATTTGATAGTCATGTCATTCTTATCAAATCAATTTTTTTTTATTTTTCTTATACTCCATTCTAGTGAAGATATTTTTTGTTCTTAAAATTTTATCACTTTTTTGTGTATTTTTTTAAAATTTTTCATGTGAATGCATGTTTTTCATGTCAAACATATCATTTTTGTTGTCCATTTTGTTCTCTCTACTATCCTAATTGCTTTTCTTTTGTATCACACATCAATCCAATGCCCAGATCTTTTTGAATTAAAAAATTTTGGTGAATTTTTAATCTCATTGTCTTATGTGTCCAAGTGACGGTCTAGTTTTTGCCTTGACATACGTACCATCAGTTTCAACGTCTTACAGCTAACCTATCCATGCTCCTCTCCTTCCATTCGCTCCTACCAACACAAAATTTTGACCATGCCAAGTGCTTGTGCACGGGACATGGTATTTTTAATTCTTCTTTAATTTAATTTAATTTCATTTTTGAAAAACCCAGCCCCACCCATTCATGTCCCCCCATCCCCTCTCTTTTCTTCTTCTTCTTCTTCTTCTCTCTCCTTATCTCTATGTTCCTCCTTCCTACCCTCCTTCATTACCTCCACCCTATTTCCCTCCCTTTACTGCCCCTCACCACCATGCTACCTCGCCCACCCCCCCCCCCCCCATTTTTCTCTATCGCTTCCTACTCCCTCTACCCCCATCAAACCTCCCGCCTGCCACTACTCTCTACCCTCTCCCCCACTTACATTCAACCCTTCCTCTCACTGTGGCCTCTACCCTCTATTCTTCAAGAAAAGGTAGAAACACCCTCGGGGGTAGGAAAAAATGAAAATAAAATGGAAAAAATTACTAATAAATAAGATCTACAATTAAAACAATAAAAAATATATTATGGGAGAATGAAAAAAATTCCATATCATAACAATCCTTGTTCCAAGAAAATGTAACAAACACCCTTTGACGGGAAGCTGGCTGTGGAAAAGATAGCAACACTCTACAGTTCCAAAATAACTTAATCTTGAGTTGAGAACTCCGAGTTGTAGTTTCAAAGCCACTTCCCTTGGTGCATTGTATCCTGCGACCCCATTAGAGCATCTAATGCCTACAACATATGACCTCTTCTACATGCCATTCAAGTTTCTAATTTTTTGCTTGCCTCCCTACGTATGCCTCTTTATCAATTGATACTATTTGACATCATTAATAAGATGAAGGTTCACTTTATTAATAATTTCTAAGTGATATTTACTTTCATTCTAATTGGATGGGGATGTAAGTATGTGATGCCCTCCTATATCTATTAACAAAGCATGAGATAGATGGG
Source organism: Lygodium microphyllum (assembly GCF_053477565.2). Lineage (NCBI taxonomy): Eukaryota > Viridiplantae > Streptophyta > Polypodiopsida > Schizaeales > Lygodiaceae > Lygodium > Lygodium microphyllum. Next base: position 38,245,833 of record NC_141150.1, read on the forward strand.
GAGTTGAGTGTGATTAGTTTTTCCTTCAATCAAGTATACAAGATAAGGATTGAGGACCATCACGACACTAGTGTCTAGTATGCTTTTGTTTCTCTTTGCATGCACGGGATGGGCTTCTACCACCACTAATGCAACATCAACTATGCAAGTCAGTATGCTCCCTCTACACCATTCCTCTTGTTAGTTTCTCAACGTGGTGTGAGATATGGGTTCCCTTCCTTCCTAGTCGAGTGATGTGAGACATGCGCTAAGAGACTAATCCATCATCCCTACTTGAGTGATTTTTGAGCTAAAGTGCTATATTCTTCGTCATCAACCACTTACTAGAACTTCATCAATAATGCTACTTCCCTGGGTGCTACTACATAGTCTCTGTCGCCATGTTGGATGTGTGTTGTAGCAAGTTGTGGTAACTCTTGTGGATGACTTTGACGCCCATCACGTTGATGATGGTATACCTCAATGATCTAAAGAGGCCAAGTATTTCTAACCTTACTTTTGACATTTATATATGTATGTCATATTTTATGTATGGGAACTCAAGATTTTAGTTCATGGTCAAGTGCTAGGCCCCTTCTAATTAGATAAATCATTATGTTAACGTCTACGTACACTCATGAACATGTCACTATATCGTATTCAAACAATATAATGTATTCTCTATGCCAGTTGGGGTTCATTCTCCACCTAAGCATTGTGTTCTACCTTATCCTTGGGGTCTTTTCTTGCCCATTTAGCTTGTTCTCTCATTTTGTCATTCTTTCATGTGAATGCACTCCACATTTACCAAAATTGATATTTAATCTTACAATCTTATATGTGCCTTTCAATTTGACACTTTTTCTTTTTACTACGCTTTGGTCTTAGGAACGGTTTCTTAGTTATTAATTTTTGAAGAATTTTTTACAAAATGGGTTGTGTTTCCATGCGAATGTGTCTTTGTCACAACGGAAATGCAATTCGATCTTATAGACCTTATCCTTTGATATTTTTTCTTTTTGACACCCATCATTCTAACACATGGATTGGTCATTATTCATTTTTGCATGTTTTTGGGTACTTTTTTACTCAATTTTTACTTTTTTCGTATATGACCATGTTTTTTTCTCATCAAAATGGTGTGCTACTTGGATAACCTTGAGCTGCCTATCCAACCCGACTTTTTTTTTCTTCCCTTTGTTCCACTACATGGATTTTGTATTATTAATATTTTATTGTGTTTTCATACATGTTTTTGATATTTTTCCATGTGAACGTATCCTCTTGTTAGATGAATTGCATTTTGACATAATAGCCCTATCAAACACTACTTCCGTGACACTTTTTCTTTTAATTACACTCTCTTTTGACTAATGGATCCTCTAGAATTGATTTCTATTTCATTTTTCATGTGTGATTTTGACATTTTTTCGTGTGAGCACATCCTTGGTCACCTGTATTGCATTTTGACACGATAGACCTATCAAACACTACTTCCCTAATACTTTTTCTTTTCATTCCACTCTATTTCAATAGATGGACCTTCTAGAAATGATTTTCGTTCTACTTTCCATGTGCGATTTTGACTTTTTTTCATGTGAACATCCATGTTTCTTAGTGGACCTGCATTTTGATTTGATAGCCATGTCTGTCTTGTCAAATCAAACATTTTTTCTTTCTCTTGGACTCCATTCAGGAGAACATGTTTTTCCATCTTAACTTTGGATCACGTTTGCAAATGCATTTTTTACCATTTTTTCATGTGAAGGCCTATTTTTCATACTGAACATATCCTTCCAGTTTTTCATCTTGTTCCTCAATCATCCTACCCATTTTTATTTTTTGCTACACATCAATCCTATGGTTGGACCTTTTTGAATTAATTTTTCCATGAATTGTAGGCCTCGTTACCTTGTGTGTTGATGTGACCACCCAATTTTGGCCTCAACATGTGTGCCATCGATTTTGACATCTTGTGGTTCACCCACCCATGCTCCTCGCCTTTCATTCGCTCCCAACAATGCAAATTTTTTTACTTTGCCAAGTGCTTGTGTGTTGGACAAAGATGAGATTTCCAATTCCTATTTTTTTCACTTCATTAAAAAAAAACAACTATCCCCACCATCGTGTCCCTTCCTCGCCTCTCTCTTCTTCTTCTTCTTCTTCTCTCTTGTCCTTCTTTCTACTGCTCACCTCCACCTGCTATCCTCTCCCTCTACTGCTCCCTACCACCCTACTGCCTACTATTGGCCCCTCCCAGGCCATGTTCTCCTCTACCCCACCCTACTCCCTCTACCCTCCCCAACCCTCCCTCTTGCCCCCCACCCCCCACTCTCTCTACCCTCCCATCCATCCCCTGCCCGTCACCCCCAACCCTCCTCTATGCCCACCTAGCCCTCCCTCTCACCCTCCCTTTCTTTTCCCACCACCTCCCTCTATCTCCCTTCCCCCACCACCTCCTTCCATCTTCCTTATGTCCTTCTCCTCCCTACCTTTTCCTCCTCCCTCCCCACTACCACCCCTTTGTCCACCTATCTCCTTCTCCTCCTCCTCCTCCTCCTCCACCTCCCCATAGCCCCTATTCCCCCCACCCACACCCCTGTGCTTCCCACTCCTTAAAAAAAGATATACATCCCCTTTCCTACCCCCCGTTTCCCCATTGCCTTGCACCCTCGAGAACGAGAAATAACCAAACACCTACCCACCACCAGCACCACCTCCATAGTTTGCATCCCCTGCATGGCTCCCTATTCTCTGCAATGACATAGGTACAAATCTGTGTTTCTATTTTCATCCCATTACATGTTTGTGAGTGGATTCTTGCATTCTTGCATACCTGGTTATTTGTCTATTGTTTGCGCGTAAGGATGCACATGTTGTCTTAATCGCGTCATGGAGCTTGCAGAGCTATTATTCATGCATAGCATAGTAGGTCTCTAGATAAACACCTTTCCATATTCAAAAATTAATTCAAAAACAAAAATACTTAAGATATTTTTTAAAAATAAATACATAAAAATATAAAATATTCCATTAAAAATAAAAAAATCATGCCAAACAAAGTTAAAAAACTTACAGTATCAAATTTTCATTAAAAGTTACTTTTAAAAATTAAGAATCTAAAATAAATCAATTGAAAAGTTAAAAATTCCCTTAAATGTATAAAAATTCAAATATATAACAAAAAAACTATCCAAAAATTTGAAACACTTCATAATACATCATTCTCATATTTTAAGTTAAAAAATAAGATAATGTTTTTGAAAACAAAAAATAAAATAAAACAAGCCAAACAATCCAAACACATAATCAAAATACATGTTACAATGTTATATATTTAACACAAAAAACACACACAAGCCAAGTTGATTGCGCACACCCCAAAATCCCTCATTGCCATCAATTTTATTTTTTTCTTCAAACAAATAGAAAACCTAAAAACAAATAAATTGAGAAAAAATCCATGAAACTCCAAAAAACATTGTGAAGAATGTGTTGTAATTTTTGTTTTCCTTATATTGTCAATTTTCAGCTTGGTTGCTAGATTACATATTGGGATTACTTCGTGTTTGTGATTTCCTCTCCATCAAGTGATTTTCATGTGCTCATTCAAATTCCGGTGCATTCAAACACCCTGTAGGTATCAAATTTTTTTCTTTTCTTTTTGGTGTATCATAAACCACATTTAATCGCTAAGATAAACCAGTAGATCACTTTTTTATGTACATCCATGCTCAATAAACACTATTTAAATAATATAAAATAAACTTGTCTTTCACATTGTATGCTCTTCATATACTAAGCATGCAAATTGTAATTTCTAATAAAAGAAACCAACCATCACTCTTGCACGCACTAGCAAAAAAGTACCCCACACATAATAATTTGTAAACATGAATATACATTTAGAGACATTTAGAGTTGGGTTCTAAGTATAGGGTTTGTTTAGTGTGTCATGAACACAAAATAATTTTCTTTAATGGATAAAAGGAATTTTTGTTTTCTTTTTTAAGGTTGATCACCTAATCAAACAATTTACCCATTCATAATAATTTGCAAAATTCACATGTCATTAAATCTGGATCTATCTATACTGCACATCTATCACCTTATCTCAACGAATAAGCTACATGGGTATGAGGGTGATGTAGTCTCTTAATTATTTTGTATTGTCAAGTGCAGTCTATTATTGGTTTTGTTATGTCAGTGTGGTAAAGTTGGTTATGTTTTGGTAATATAATGGTCATAATAATATAGTCCATGGTAGAGTGTGTATATGTTTTTTATTTTCGTGCTTGATACAAGAGATTAGTGTACCTTTATGTTTGCATCTCACAAAGCTATCGATCACATGTGTGGATAGGTCATGCCAAATGTTTCCTAGGATGTGGTTTGCTTCGAGTGGTATTTTGTGTTGTGTATGACTTGATGCTCTCTCAAAAACTTATTTATTTTTTGTTTTATTGTTTTTACAAGCCTATTTTATATCTATTTATGTGTTGTGCATTTCATTTTCATTTGAATGGAATCTGAAACTCCTCCCCCAGTCCAGTATGTTCCTTTGGTCAGTCATGACTATTCTCAATTATTGGAAGTGGACCTTATTACTAAGGATGGCCTACCTTATTTTGTGGCGCTCTCATTGTTACTCATTCTCAATAATCCTACCATGTGTGCAGAAGTCCCCATGGTGACTCAAGGTCCCCTTCCTAATCAAATCCGTCCAAGAAAGTTTTCCTTAGAGACCTACAACCCAAAGTTTGTAAGTTTGTGGAAGTGAGAAGACCAATCAACTTGTAAGTTGTAGTGGAAGGTACAAGACTATATGATGAAGTCAAAGCAAGGCTGTGAATGACCTCAGGAAGAGTCATATCTCCTCCCATGCTACGAATGGCATACCCACCAAATGTAGTCTTAGGGATAGTTCCCTACCCCTACCCTTAGATGCAAACTGTGCCATAGTAGAATGCATCGAATCCAGAGTAGCTATAGACCGTAGTGCCGCAAATGATGGTTTAACCACAACAACAATGGCCTCCAATAGTTCCCCCATTGGAAACTCTACAACAATAGTGGAACCCTACCAATTGGAACCAACATTCCCTAGTCTCAACAAGAGCTCTAAATCACAATTAGAATAGAGGAGCCTCTGGATCAACCCACCAATTTATGTAGTGATTATACAGGATTCCCAAAACCCTACAACAAGTACTCTATAAGGTAAAAACCTGAAGGGATACCTGTCCAATTTTATTGCAAGCAGAAAGGAGTGGATGGATGTGATCATAGAATAGCTACAGACTCTAAAGGTCAATACAACCAACATATTTACTCTTGTAGGAGGTCGAAGAGATGTGATGTGGTCTAATACATGGTGTGGAAAGTGCCATCAACAAGCGGGCCATTTAGTAATTGAATGTACCTAAAAACCAACTATCCATGGAGCCTTCTTTTCATACTTTTTAAGAAAGAACCATATAGAGGATATTTTCTCTCTAAAGGAGATGCATAAAAAAGGAATAAGGATGAAGCAACAAGATTTAACTTGTTGGAGTCTTAAATGACAATGCAAGACATTAGACCAAAGCCTAAGGAGTTTAATTTTGGCCCAAGGAGGTTTTCCTCTCAAAGTTAGAGAGGATGACATTATGGCTATTGCCAGATATCAAAGGTCAAGTGTCAAAAATGTGGAGAAAAGGGGTATATCTCACCAAACTGTCCAAACCCTAGAAGGTCCATGGACTACAAGCCCTTATGCAATTAACGCAAAGGAAAAGGCCACACTACAAAGATTATCCAAGTCTTGCTCCTCTAAAAGCTACTCCCGAGACTCAATAGAAGACCCAAGAACTTGCTTACAATTTGGTGGAATGGGGGGTTTCTGCAATAACGCGTACAAAGAAAGGAGAAACCGTAGTTCCAAAGGAGAAACCATAGTTCCAAAGGAGAACATTCCCTATTCTAAGATAGTGAAGTTCAACCTTTCCAAGGAGAAGCAGAACAATACATAACAGAATGGTTCAATACAAAGCCCTCTAGTGCCACAGAGAGCTACAGAGAGAGTAGTAGAGATAGGTTTAGAGGTCCAAGAGATAAAGGATGCCAAAGTACCTCTAGAAGGAGAAGAAGTACAGATTCTGCCACTCTTGGAAGAAAAAGAAAAGATAAAAGTGGGCATGGCCCCATTCCCTAATTGATTGGAGAAGCCTATAGATCCTATCAAATAATATAACTTGGTCAAAGACCTACACACCTTTAAACCTAACCTAACATTCCGACAATTGCTGTTGTTTGTCTCCTACCTATTGAAAGAAACTCAAAATCATATTGACGAGAAGAAGAGGCCTAAGGATTTCTCCCTCAACAATAACTAAGTCCAACAAAGTTCCATAGCCTATGAAAGAAGTGGATGTAGCTAATGCCTTCTTGGATCCGGGAATCCCAAAGATTGGTGTGTGGATTGAAGGATGTTTAATTGAAAATGCATGGATTGATGGAGGTTCATCCATAAAAAACATGATAGATGTGATAATGAAGGATCCAGGCTTGCAAGGAATGCATCCTACATAGTGGCTTATCAAATTAGTAGACCAAAATAGAATTAAGCCTTTGGGCATTCTCCCATATGTGAAGAAAACCCTCGTAGAAAGGGATTATTGACTAACATATTTGGTGGTTAAACCAAATTCCTATGAGACCTCATAATCTCTACTATTGGGAAGAACATGGCTTTTTGAAGCAAGGGCATGGAAAGATTGGTTCAAAGGAACCTTAATCCTAGGCAGAGGACCCAACAAAGTGGTATTAAAGTTGTATGGATCACAAAAAGGCAACGGTTCCACTACAAGTTATAGGCCTTATACCGACGCTGATAACGATGCTTTGCGATGCTAAAAAACGATGCCAATAATGACGCGTGCAGTAAATTTCCTATGCTAATAGCAACGATAATAGGGGAAAAAAAAATAGTGGCAGGGCAGCAAGCTGCCCTGCCACATATAGCACTCTACTTTATTTGGGCCATACAAAATAGATCATGGCAAGATATCACTACTACATAGAAAATGTCTACATAGATCATGTGACCAAAAAATAAGGGTGTGTGAGCTCCAGGGATCCAAGGGCAAGCTATAGATTATCGCCATCTGAAAGCTCGTCCCGCTGCAAAGGAGTATCGAACGGACTTTGCAAAAAAAGAAACAACTAACATCAGTCCACTATACAATAATGCATTCTAATTAAATATGCTAACTACAGACAAGAAAGATGAGTGACTTACAGGGCCGGCGCGTCCATACAATCTGTCGATCAATGCAATGAGACTATGCCTCTCTGCATATCGAGTCTCAAGGCCAGTTGAATCACGATTTGTATTGGAGTATTGCAAAGAAAACAAAATACTAACTATTAGAAACATGATTGTCAGTACAAAGGATATTGCAAAAAAATAAGTAAGCAAAACAAAAGAAAAACTTACAAAGTCCTCCAGACATGTCCTGTGGCCACCACTCCCAAGATGATGGACTATTCCGGCCTCTAGTCGTGCCCTTGTCACCTCGTGCTGCTGTCTCCAACGTCTTGGAGAGTCTGTAGCCTCCTCCCTGAGTCGGTGCCAATTGTCCGCGTTGTCGAAGGATTTGCCAAAGCAAAGCAAAGTCGTGTCTACAGAAGACCTTGACTAATTTCAGGATAGAAGACCAATCAAGTGAATAAGCAAAAGAATATATTTAACAATCATGCCCCAGCAACACTTAGTTTCAGTTCGAGGCCTGATATGATTGCAATTCCCTCCTGTGATGTTGATCAGTTGGAAAGATACAACTCTTAGAAATCTCCTGTCCTGTGACAGTGTGGCACTGAAGAGTGGTATAAGAATTGTGATCCCGATTTCATAGATTGTTTAAAGGATACCCAATGTTGTGTGTATGGCTCAGCCCTCAAAATAGCTACAGCAACAATAATATCATTATCTGAAATTGCATCAGCCCCACAAACTCATGTAACTCTCCAGAATTGTCAATACAAGTGGTGCATCCATAACCTATGATGGATGTCATGATTATGATAGAACCTCCAATACCGCTCTGTTATCAAAACTATACAGGCTATAAAAGCTGCGGTTCAGAAGCTGTACATGGATGAATGCAGGAACTGGACACATAGCTTAGAAGCTCCTAGTTAACTCAAGAAGCCATGATAATAACATCACAGGAATGCAGCAAGTTCTTTTGAGATGCGATCCTTATGTTCATATGATTATCCAGTCATACTGAATTCCACTGATCCATCACAAAAGAACCATTACTATATGATACCAACTGGAAGCTCATTCGGAATAAGTAGCACAAACATGAATCCTGTAGAGATGGAATGCATAGGATATAGGTCCATGCGTCTGCAACATTTTACTTCCACGCTGGAGCATGCTGATGCAATGTTTGAATTGCATAACATCGATCTCTTTGTTGTTTTAGAAGCAGGCTGCTTGGTACAGGGGTGTTTCTTGACATCAATCCCAGTACTGGGTCTGAAATTTTACATTAAGGAGGCCTCTTGAAGGGGAAAGCCAGCAACAAGAAGGGAAATGTTGCTGTAATTGAATAAATGTTTCTCCCTCCATGTACTGATATTTAGTCACATAGACGACGTCTGGATTTTACAGCAGGCAGAGTAGGATAAGGATCTCAATACTCATCAATAATCCCTCAAGGCTCATGTTTTACGAAGGAATCCATGGAAAACACTGCTCACCCTTATACCTTCCATATCCCGTGAAGCAGAAAGTATCTTTGTGCATCAATAAACTTACACGACCTTTCATCAAGACGCCTTGATTCATAGGAAATCTGTTTCTCTCTGTAATCTGCGCATCAAAAAAAAAACCAAAGCGGCCACTCCAGAAGTACCCATAATGCCGATGGCGTGCAATTCCCTATTTTCTTTACCTCGAACAATCCAGCACCTGTTCCAACATCAGACTCTTGGAACTCCTCAGGGCGATTGACAATCACAGCTCCACAAAAACTTGAGTCTAGAGTGACATTTTCTGCTCTACAAGTAAAATTCGAGGTCACATTAACAAGTTCTTCATATGAAAAAAATAATGGTGGGAAGAGAGATCTCTGATTTTGATAGAAATCCAGTGCGCTGTTCTCCCTATGCTGTGCCCCCGCTGCATTTGATGTTCATAGTAGGCTGCCCAGTGGCAGACTTCATGTTTCAGCTCAGAGTCAAGATTCTTCATTAGTTCCAGTAGCAACTGCTTTAGAACAATTTCAGGTGGGATGCAATTCACGAGTAACTCGTACAGTTTCCCTCGTACTAAGAAAAGTCTCTTTGGGCTTTGTTCATTCCCAATGTCAGATGCGATTTCCACAACATATTGCTCCCAATCAGTGGTCTGAACAGGTTGATTCTCTGTGAAAGGGTACTGGTGCACTTTGCAGGCCTCAAGGAAGAGTATTGCTCTTCGCAGGTTTCGGTTTGAATCAAAAGCTATTCGACTTGCAAAGGGTAATGGAAGCTGTGTCTCCCCCAAATTGCCGAGCTTTTTTTCTCTGTTTTAGTTCCCCCATCTCTTCGATTGCAGAGCGCACTTTTTTCCTCCCAGATTAGCGTCATTCTTCCCTTGAAGTCCTAGAATATCCTCTTCCTCCTTCTCCATTTTTGTCTTCGTCCTGTTCCGCCAAAAGCACTTTTCAAAAACACAAAAGCTTTTCTTTTTCCCCCCCAAAGCACGGCTCCTTTCCCTTAAAGCACGGCTCTAGAAAAAGCCCCTATCCACATATCTTTAGAAGGTGAGGAAGACATCATTTCCTGAATTCCCTCTGAAGTTCAACCAAACAAGTATAGTGATCTACTATGAGTGTAATGCCGTAATTATTTGTCGTCAACTTGAAAATATTTCGGCCCTCACATACCAAATTCGCATGAGTGCATGCACCCAACAAGCATGTGAACATGACAACATCCCTTTTCTTGCATACACTTGAAGAAATCTATGGTTTGGTTACCATCTAAATTTGTGCCACATCCTTTTATCATTGCATTAAAAGATGCAACATCTTGGACTGGCAGACTGTCAAAAATGTTTAACGCCTTGGAAAGGGAATCACATTTGGCATACGTGTCAACCAAAGTGTTGCCAATAAAAATGTCATTCTCAAGATGTTTCATTACAATTTCCATATGGACTTCCTGGCCTTTATCAACAACCACCATGTTGCCACAAGCTTTTAAAGCACAGACAAGTGTGATACTATCCAAAGAGATATCCTCCTCATGCATTTGTTTGAATAATTGTAATGTCTTCTCTCCTTGACCCTGTTCAACATAGACTGAAAGCAACCCTTCATACTCGCTACTATACTCATACGCAGAGAATAAACTTTTGAGTTTTCTCTTTTGGAAGATATGGCATGCACCAAGCAAGCGGCCCGGAGACACCCTCCTAGAAATCCCATATACAGACCACCTCCCCTAGCTCCACCACCACCACCACCATGCTAGCATTGCAAGCATCGATGGAGGCCAGGAACATTGGCTCTTCGTGAGATCTACCATTACTAGAAGACCATGCACCTCCTGACACCAAAGGCTCCATTCTAGAAGCTAGTGTGGGAGATTATGAATGTCAGCGATTAAGGACAACAGGAGGCACTTCCCAAATGAATCACACTTGCAACAACCTGATCACTAGACTGCCCAAGCCCTTGCACTACAAGAAGCTGTTGAAGCTTACCTCATCCACTTGTTCAGAGACTTGGTCTATGCAGCAATGCATACAAGGAGAGTCACTACCACCAATAGGGATTCAGATAGTGAGGTTCTTTCGACGATGAAAGGATAGTCCCCATGGAGATCAACAATGATAGGGGTGTACTGCTAAAACATATATGGAATGCAGCTTCCAAATAGATTTTGTAAAAACAGATTTTGTAAAAACTCTAGTTGTAATGGATCCCATGTAAAATATAATGAATATGAATATTGATATTTTATCATGTTTTATTTTTCTAATTCACTTGTTATTTCTTTTATTAATGTCTTTGAGTTATCTATACATGTGTTCAAACGAATACATGTTGTCCAAGAACTCGATAAAGCACTACGTATTAAATTTAGGGTACGAATCGTGTTGTGTATAAATCTGATAAATAAACATAACATTCAAGTAAAAAACAATAATAAACGATGTGTATGAGAATCTACATTGCATGCAAATCCAACAAATATCAATTCTCATTACTTCAAGAGAAGATTACAAAGTGTAATACATTGGTGATGAGATATCATTTGGCAATAAGTACATCTACTCTCTCCTAGGCTTCTTCGAGCTCCATTTCCCATAGTCAGAGCTATTATTAATCATATGCAGCAACACATTTTGCCCTAGTAGTTCCTGCCTAATGACATTGGGGTCTTTAACACCAGCAATGATGCTAGGGCCACCATGGAAAAAAGTAGCCTAGACCTAGTACTAAAGAGTAAGTACAGGAGCTTTGAACGTCAAAGCAACACTACTTTCTCCAAGCTAGAGTTCATTGGTGTAATGAACGCAGATCACACGAACATGGCATGGGAACATACCAGTCACATTGTCAGTATATAAGGTGTAACAGGGTTTTTTGAGGCATCACAAAAATTATCAAGAAATTCTCTTTTCAGCTTCTCAAGCTTCCATGGCTTCTTCTTCTTCCTCCTCTTCTTCTTCCTTTTTCCATCTTTCTCTCTCTTCTTCTTGCCTTTCTCTCTCCTCTCCCTCTTCTCCTGCAATCCTTCTCTCTCTCCTTCCCCTTAGTTAGGACAGTTAGGTCTCTATCATTACAAGTGGTATCAGAGCTTTGTCCTTGATCCTTCTCTTTTCCCATAGATTTAGGGCTCTCACAGTTTCCCACAGTTAGAAAATTTCAGTTACATCTCTTTCATAGGTACATAGGAGTACTCAAGCAGGCTGTTAGCCCTCTTGAAGACTATGGCAGCCTTCTTTCTTGGAGCTTTCCCAAGAACCATGGACACATGTGGAGACAAGCAGAAAAATTTGACAGGTCATCACTAATTTTCATGCAAGTTTCTTGAGGGTTTTGGGCAAAAAGGGGGATAGCATAGTTAGAGAAGGCCAAAAGCTCAGTTACTTTTCAAGAAGACCGTCTCTCTCCTCCTTCGACAAGATGCCTGCGAGCTCCCATGGAGGAAACCAGTCCCAAATCTTGCTCTCCCCCTTCTTTCATGAAGCATCAGCCTTGCCCCTTCATCTTATGAAGCTCAGGAGCCATTGACCAAGCAGGGTTGAGCTGGGTGGTCATCCCCAACCCTCCAGGAGCATCCCCGAAATTTGCAGTGCAAAAAATGAGCTACTTCCTAGCCTGCTCGACAGCCCCCCAGTCCTCCTCTCCTCCCTGATCTCACTCCTCGCTCTTGGCAAGTCTCTTGGGCAGCATTGAAGGCTTCCTGCTCAGTTCTTGGACTCCCCTTTCCACTTCAAGAAACCCTGATCTGGTGCAGTCCATGGCAGCCATGGAACCTTGGCATCAAGCTCAAACTTTTTGAAAATTTTGGTCTTTTTTTGGTCCGCGGGAGTCCCTCTTCAAGCCTAGCTCAAGATTTCAGCCATCAAAAAGCACGGGAAGAAGATCAAAAGCAAGATTTGAAGACATGCACTTGTGGGCAGCCATGGCTATGGGAGTAGAGCTTCAATTTCAGCAAGAGCTCTTCATGGGAAGGTCCTAAGCCACCTTTTCCCAAGCTTGACTTCACCCTTTCTTGACGGAGCACAACCATTTTGGAGCTATGGAGCATGTGGGATCAAATTGCAGCTCTCATGAAGGACTGAACTAGCATTAGTGGCTGCCTTCTTCTCCAAAATACTCAAGGTAACTGATTCTTGGCTCTCATTCTCTCCATTTAAGCCTCTTGTTGAATCCTATCCACTTGTTTGAGAGAATGTATGAGTCCAAGTAGATAGTAGGAGTCTTAGACATTGTATGCTTGCTGAATATTAATCCCAGTCATTTCCCTTTGATCTTATGGCATTGGAATGGATTTTACTCATGCTGAAGCTTCATTGAGATTATATTTTTGCTTACCCATAATGTTGGGGGTAAAGGCGCCTCCGCCGTGCCGCCCCGTGTATTACTACACTGACAGTACCCGCCACTGCACACTGCAGGTGGCGAGTGCCCGTCACGTCACTTTATTCTTTATTCTTTTAGTGACAGTTTGAATAAAGGAAGGCCCGGTCACACATTGTGACTGTTGGAGTTCCCATTTCTTGTCTCTCTCTTTCTTGCTCTTGCTCTCCCGCCATAGTTCGCGTGCAAGCTTCGATCCTTCTCACCTTTCAACTGGTATCAGAGCTTGGCATTCTCTTGCTCGAGCTCGACTCGGTGCTTCCCGACCTTCGCATCCACTCGCTTCACGCATTGGGTCTCCATCCTGGCAGCCATAGCCGACCTCTTGAGCTCCCGACTCTCCCCGGCTTCCCGAGCTCCATCCTGGCCTTCTTGAGCTTCATCAGGGCCTTGCCCTTGAGGTATTGCTTCAGCATTTGCAGGCATTTGAGTGTATTCTCAGATTGAAACAGGGCAGGAACAAAGGGCAGCCACTCTTCTTGAGCTCCATAGCTCATATCTTCCCTTCCCTTTGCATTGGGCCTTCATGGCTTGGTATGTGCCTACCTTGGGCCATCATTGAGCCCCCCATTACCCCCTTTTCAGCCCATGTGGAGCAGCAGCAAGTTCAGCACCAACAGGGCAGATTGCATCATTTTTTCCAGGCTGTGAGCACTCATCTACTTCAGCTCCACACTTGGCCATTGCTTCTTGCTCTCTACCTTGATCAAGAGGGCTATAGACTTCATGTTTGATGTCATTCAAGCTTTGGGCATTGGTCTTGATCTTTCGGGGCTGATTTCTTCAGATTTGGAACTGTCATAAACTGTCATAACAGGCTGAAAACAGGGCAGCACCATTGGCATTAGCATTTGTTGCTTATACTCCATTCCGGTTGTGCTATTTGATGCCCGTATGCGGTCTACATGATGCCTAGTGCCTTGGGAATGTATGCACATGATTATGCCATGATTTTGGCTTGAAATATTGGCTGATTTGGGACTGTTATTTACTGTTATACAGTGCTGGAAACAGGGCAGCCACACTTGGCATTGGCATTTAATGCTTATACTCTACTCCGGTTACCTTGTTTGATGCCCGTATGCGGTCTACTTCCTACCCGGATGTATTGGGGATGTATGCATTTGGTTTGACCATGATTTTGGCTTGAATTTGGGGCTGAAATCTACTGTTTAGAACAGTAAATACATGCTGGAATAACAGTGGGCTGAAGGTACTTTACATGCTTTGGCACTTACCTACCGATACCGGATGTATGCTTTGAGCTTTGGCATGATATCTCTGACATTTGGGGACGACTTGGAGCATATGTATGAGATTATGGGATGCTTTTGAGCTTCGCATTAGCTCCGTCTTCACTGGCATTTGGACCGACTCGGCATGCTCGTGGACCGCCTATGCCTCATGTCTCTGCTTGACAGTTAGGCTTTTGCATTACATGCTTTGGTTCGTGACATATGCTATTTGGTTCGTGTATGCCATACCGACATTTGGAGCTTGGATTTGGATGTATTTGAGCATTCCCGGCTTACTTGATCACTGATCTTGGTTGCTATTTGGATGTCATTGAGTTGACCGAGAGCTTATTTGGGCTTATGTATTGCTTCATGGTTAATACGACCGGTGCTTCATGTATGTCATGCTCTCTCGGATGCGCTTGATGCATTGACAGGGTCACTTATCACTGGTGCTTTCTCTTGGGTTGTTTGAGCTTCTGAGCTTGCTTTGTACGCCTTTTGTGCCAGTGGGAGCATTTTACATGCTTTCTTGACCTTTGACAGTTGCATGCTATTGGAGCACTTACATGTATTTGGAGCAGTTTATGTCTTGAGCAGCTACATACACATTGAGACTTTGGGATCATACTCCGATCTTTATGGATAGGCATTGATGTACTCTTGGTTCACAGGATGCTTATGAGCTGAGTCTCATATTTGGATCTTTCTCTTTGAGCAGATACCTATTTGTGTCAGGTTTTGGCAGTTACAGGAACACTTTGCCTAGAGTGTCTGGGGGTGTGCCTTTCACTGGCAGATGTTATTTTGACATGCTTGGTGTTGAGCTCATGTTCTTTTCACTGTCATTGGCCTTGCTTATGTCCATTTCATGCCGGCTTTGGACCTAGCATTGTTTGCTTGACATTGGATCCTATTTTGGGACAGTTTGCTCTCTAGACTGCATACCTGCAATTTATTACAGCAAGCAGTTATTGGTGGACTGAGGTGTACTTTTCATGTTGAAATATCCTGATTTGGTGTACTGCACCTAGTACTAAGTGGGCAGCCACTTTTGGCACACTTTGCTCGCCCTTTGGACCCCGTTTTGGTCATTTTTGGGCAGTTTCTGCAGTAAAACAGCAAGCCGTTTTGGACTGTTTGGGCATTTCCAGCCTGCATAATGGTGTCATCTTCGCATGATAGTGCCATCTTTAACATTACAAAGTTGGATGGTACCAACTACTCTTACTGGAAGAGTCAAATATGGCAGGTTTTGGTGCAGAAATCTCAGATTAAGCCACTTCGGTTGAGTGGGGAGCAGCCTGAAACTATGGACAATGACGACTGGCTTGAACTTGATGAGCTATGCAAGTCCACGATTGTATTGTCTCTCACTGAACAGGTACATTATAATGTATTTGAGGAAGCACAGAGTGCATGGGATCTATGGAATAAGATGAAGAATCTTTATGATAAGAAAAGTCCGGCGAGTCAGATGTACTGGTTGAAGCAGCTTATGGATCTGCGCATGAAGGATAATGCGACTATGTTTGCTCACTTGAGCCAGTTCCATGCTATACTGAAGAACCTGACTTCGCAGGATATCACCTTTGGAGAGGAAGTAACTCCTCTTTTCTTGCTTGGAACTCTGAATGAGTCATGGGATGTATTCCGCACTGCTCTTTGTGCCTCTAGTGCTACTCTAAAATTGGCAGATGTTGAGAGTGCTCTTCTTCAGGAAGAGGTGAATCGCAAAAACTTGGATGCCTCTCGTGGTAGTCATGCTTTGACAGTTAGAGGCAGGAATGACAGGTATGACCGTGGTAATGGCCGAGGCCGTGACTCGTAGAAGGGTCGGTCTAAATCTCGTGGTGGCAAGTCGCGTAGTAAGTCGCGTGGACGCAATGCAAATGTCACTTGTCATCATTGTGGGAAAAAGGGCCATATTAGACCACAGTGTCATGAGTTGCGCAATGAGAAGCGCAAGGATAAGGGGAAAGATAAAGTGCAGGAGAAGTCCTCTGATCGCAGCATAGTACCTGCGAAGTCCAACGTCAAGATTGAGGAAATTAATGTCACGCAGACTGAAGAGTCCGATGGTGGTGATGAGTTTATACTTGCAGCTAGTTCTTCTGATGCTTCACACTTGACTGAGACACCTAGTATGTATGCACAGTGCTGGTTATTGGATTCAGGTGCGTCCTTCCATGTGACGCCTTACCGTGAGTGGTTTCACTCTTACCGTACTGTATCTGGATCAGTCAGACTTGGAGATGACAGGTCTCTTGATATTGTGGGCTGTGGAGATATTCAGTTGCAGTTTTCCACTGGCAGTTCCTTTTTGCTCAGGGATGTACGTCATGTACCTACGCTTACGCGTAGTCTTATGTCTGCAGGACAGTTGGATGATGCAGGATTTCATGTCTGTTTTGGGGATTCTGCCTGGAAGATTACCAAAGGCAGACTTGTGCTTGCTAGAGGTGCCAAGGCTGGCAGCCTCTATCCTCTTGTTGTATCTGGGTCTTCTGTAGACCATGTTTTGGCAGTGGGCTCTATCCCACATGTATCACTTTGGCATGCCCGTTTGGGGCATATGTCTTTGAAAGGAATGAAAATGTTATCTGGTTTGCAGTATCTTCCGCCTTTGGATTATGCATGTTTTGACTCGTGTGATCATTGTCTTTATGGTAAGCAGAATAGGTCTACGCATAAGAAATCGGGTAGGCCACGCATGAGTGAGCCCTTGGCATTGGTGCATTCCGATGTTTGTGGGCCTATGCCTTGCATGTCTATGGGTGGCGCGAAGTACTTCGTTACCTTCATTGATGATTTTTCTAGGAAAGTGTGGGCTTATCCCATAAAGCAGAAGTCCGATGTCTTGGCAGTTTTTCAGAGATGGCTTGCTCTTGTTGAGAACCAGACTGGGTATAGGCTGAAATGCCTTAGGACAGATAATGGGGGAGAATATGTCTCGCATGCTTTTGAGCAGTTTTGTGATGACAGGGGTATTAAGCGTCAGTTGACCGCCCCTTACACCCCACCCCAGAATGGTTTGGCTGAGCGCATGAACAGGACTATTCAGGAGCGTGTGCGCTCTATGCTTAGCCATGCAGGCCTACCCCCGAGTTTTTGGGCTGAGGCAGTTAGTACGTCAGTGCATGTCATAAACCGATCGCCTTCCAGTGGATTGGATTTCCAGGTTGCAGAGGAAGTTTGGGCTGGTAAGCCACCCTCTTATGCGCATCTCCGTGTCTTTGGATGTGAGGCATTCTGCCATGTGCCCAAGGACAAGAGGAGTAAATTGGATCCAAAGAGCATTAAATGCATATTCCTTGGCTATGGTGAGTCAGGAGAGATGGGCTATCGCCTATGGGATCCGCAGGCGCGGAAAATAGTACGCAGCCATGATGTCGTCTTCCATGAAGACAAGATGCACAGGCAGCCTGAGAAGGTGGTTGAGATCCGCAGAGTGATCTTTCAGGAGGAGCCTAAAGCTCCAGCACAGCCAGTAGTACAGCCTGCAACAGTTCCTCCACAGGGCCATGATGTTGGACAGGTAGTTAGACAGGCAGCACAGCCTGCGGTGAGACGGTCTACTAGAGATAGACGTCCACCTGACAGATTTCAGCCCTCTATGCATTATGTTTTGGTTACAGATGCAGGAGAGCCTTTCACTTATGATGAGGCTATGCGCAGGAGTGACAGTCACTCTTGGGAGAGGGCTATGCAATCTGAGATAGACTCCTTGCATAAGAATGAGACTTGGGATTTGGTTGCCTTGCCTAAGGGCAAGAAGGCTTTGCCATGCAAGTGGGTGTACAAGCTGAAAAGTACCCCTGGACACCCCAAGCCGGCATACAAGGCTAGATTGGTAGCAAAGGGTTTTAAGCAGGAACATGGTGTGGACTTTGATGAGGTCTTCTCTCCTGTGGTTAAGATGACCACCCTGCGCTTAGTCTTGGCTTTGGTTGCACAGCTTGACTTAGATCTATATCTGATGGATGTCAAGACGGCTTTTCTACATGGGGACTTGCATGATGAGATCTATATGGATCAGCCTAAGGGCTTTGCAGAACCTGGCAGGGAGCACCTAGTGTGCAAGTTGAAGAAGAGCTTGTATGGCTTGAAGCAGGCACCTAGGGAATGGTATCATAAGTTTGATGCCTTTATGCAGTCACAGGGCTACAGCAGGAGTGCTATGGATCCGTGTCTTTACACGAAGAAAGCCCGTGATGGCAGTTTGCTTATCTTGGTACTCTATGTTGATGATATGCTGATAGTAGGGAAAGCTCATGATGAGCTAGATGCTCTTAAATCTCAGCTGAAGAAGAGCTTTGAGATGAAGGATTTGGGACAGGCCTCACATATACTTGGGATGCGCATTAAGCGCGATAGGCATCAGGGACTTTTGTATCTCTCACAGCGGGAGTACATTCATAAAGTACTTGAACGCTTCCGCATGCAGGACGTAAAGCCTATTGGCTGTCCATTACCTTCTTATGTGAAGGTATCACAGGCCGATTGTCCGCAGACAGATGAGCAGAGGGCCGAGATGGCCAAGATCCCTTATGCATCAGCCGTGGGCAGTTTGATGTATGCCATGATAGCCACTCGTCCAGATATTGCACATGCAGTTGGTGTTGTGGCACGCTATATGGCTACACCTGGTAGCAGACATTGGGATGCCGTGAAGGGTATCATGAGGTACCTGAAGGGCACAGCAGATATGTGTATTTGCTATGGCAGCCAGGATACAGGGGTCGTGGGGTACACTGACTCCGATTATGCAGGACATGCAGATAGTAGGAAGTCCACTTCTGGCTATGTATTCACCTATGCTGGAGGGGCTATCTCTTGGATGTCCAGGGTTCAGAAGTGTACGGCTTTGTCTACCACTGAGGCCGAGTATGTTGCAGCCACTGAGGCTTGCAAGGAGGCCATATGGTTAGGCCGTCTAGTTGCTGACCTTGGGATTGATGCTACACCTACACTGCATTCGGATTCTATGAGTGCCATTCAGTTGGCTAAGAATCCGGTCTTCCATGCGAAGACGAAACACATTGAGGTGAGGTATCACTTCATACGTGGTGTCATGGAGGACAGGTCTGTTGACCTTGTCAAGATCTCCACTGACGAGAATCCTGCAGATTTGCTCACGAAGAGCCTCACTACTGAGCGCTTTGCCTTCCTCAGGAGGTTGATGGGCGTTGGATGAGATGTCACCTTTCCTCATCCCTTGTACCTATGTACATTTGTACTGTCTTTTCTTTTTCTTTTCTCTCTCACTAGGGCAGATTCGCCTTTAAGTGGGAGGTTGTTGGGGGTAAAGGCGCCTCCGCCGTGCCGCCCCGTGTATTACTACACTGACAGTACCCGCCACTGCACACTGCAGGTGGCGAGTGCCCGTCACGTCACTTTATTCTTTATTCTTTTAGTGACAGTTTGAATAAAGGAAGGCCCGGTCACACATTGTGACTGTTGGAGTTCCCATTTCTTGTCTCTCTCTTTCTTGCTCTTGCTCTCCCGCCATAGCTCGCGTGCAAGCTTCGATCCTTCTCACCTTTCACATAACCCATTTGGCTTCTTGTTAATTGGCTGAGCCAATAATTGATAAAAAGAATCCATTGTATAAGGGTGAGTAGGCAATGAGTCACTGCTGGTAAGCTCTCTATCCCTATTCCCCATTCCAATTTTGTGCACTTCATGAAAAGCCCAAAATTTTGATTCCTGAAATGCATCTCATGCAGGGTGTTTAATTAATAAATGTCTGCCATGTATATTCCGGGTGAGGAAAAGCCTGATGCCAAGGGAGGTGGCAAAACAAAAGAGGGGTGACTCCCCCTTGCCATCAAAGACCCTGAACGGGTGCACAACCCGGCCCGGGGGAAACTTTGCCCACCTCCTGGTGATTCGGACCCCAAAGAATTATTGTAGGTGCAGGTAAATTTGATGGAATAGCCCGAGCCCTGATCATTTGAGTCTATAGCCCCTACATCCATTGGTAATGTCATGAATCACTTGGTAATGTACGGTGGATGCATGCAAGAAGGGTAGGGTATGCAGTTATGGAAATGGTCTCAGCAATGAACTAAGGATGCAAAGGATGTATGGCTCTATGTGGCATTGAGAGCCACTGTTGAGGCCCTAGATGTTTGGGATAAGACCCTCACCATTGGGATGAGGTATGCTCCTTCAGGGAGTCTTTGCAGGGTATTGCAAACAGTCAATCCTACATAGTCATCCCACAAAAGTTGATTACAACAAGGCCTTCTTGTGTGAGTGAGTGCGGGATATATAGCTTGATTGAAGAGGGCATCCTCCCCTTCAATCTAAACTAAAAATCTCCCCATTCCGCCTTACAGTTTGGGAGATACACTCAGTTTTGTGCTCAGAGGTACTGTGGGATAGGCAGCAGTCCTACACAGTCAGCTCGCAAAAGTTGATTACAGCAAAAACTTCTTGTGTGATTGAGCGTGGGCTCTATAGCTCGAATCAAAGAGGGCATCCTACCCTTCCATCTAAACTAAAAATCTCCCCATTTCACCATATGGTTTTGGTGATACACTTAGTTTTGTGCCTAGAGGTATTGTGGGACCAGCAGCAGTCCTACACAGTTAGCCCACAAAAAATGATTACAGCAAAGCCCTGATCATTTACGGTCAGAGATATTTTTACATAACCTCATAGAGGGGATCGAGGGCTTTCATTTGAATAAAAAATTTTGCGATCGGAGCTTTCTAGCTCAAGATATCATTATTTTTGTAACAAGGGGTCTAGTGGATTGCACTTGGGATGGTAGGCCACAAGGGTAAAGCAAAGGCCCAAGAGGACTTTCAGCATGAAATAAGGGACTCCCGTGCCTCAATGAACGATCCTAGCTCAGCCCAGGAGAATCGTGAAGACATGTTTGAAGAGGGTGCCCCCGAGATAGACTGCTTATCTATGCTCAACCAAACCTTATGCCAACATGAGACCATCATGTTGAACGACATCGAGAGATGGAGCAATGCCACAGGGAGATGGAAACCCACCAGGATCACCGTCATTCCGAGATGATGGCCAAGATGGACTTACTCATAGATCGCATGGGTGCCCTCATCCCCGCCATTGCTCCCCCCTCGGATCGACCCAAGGAGTATGTCCCTCCCGGTGAGGCTAACCACCCTCCCCCCTTGAAGACCAGGTGTAGCCCACAAGGTCTTGGTGGTACCCATGGCATTCCCCATAGCACTTATGAGACGGGTGAGCCTTCCACCTGATATGATGAACCCCTCCTTCCCTCCCCCGTTACAAATTCTTCAACCCCATCCTTTGCACCCCAACTCCCCCGTAAGGGAAGCTATTTGCATACTCAAGGGAATGGCTCCAATGCAAATCTTGGACAACATGGAATGCACAAAGTACATGGGCAGCATGCATATGGCAATGGGTAGCATGCATATGGTCATGGGTAGCATGGACATTTTGGATAGCAAGGTCCTAATGGGCAATTTGGTCCTCATGTAATGCAAGGGCAGCGTGGCCCCCATGGAAATTTTGGACAGTCGGGGATTGGACAGCAAGGCATGTATGGGCAGCATGTAGCACATGGCATTCATGGGCAGCAAGGCCCGAATGAGCTGCGTGACAAGATTGTGTTTACTGAATTCAATGGGCAGTCCTCATCCCTAGTTCAACTAGAGGAATGGACCTCTAAATTCGAAGTCTATTTTCTCATCTACCCCCTTACCAATGAGGCAAATATTATTTTTTCCTCCCTTCATTTAGAAGGTTTTGCCCATACATGGTGGAGATTCGTTCAAAGAGAAAATCAGAAATTTCGTGATTGGGAAGAGTTCAAGATGCATATGATCCAAGTTTTTGTTTCCCCGATGGAAAAAGAATGCTTAGCTAGGCAATGGTATCAGTTTGATTAGCAAAATCTCACCATGAGGGAGTACACCAACCAATTTATAAACCTATCCATGTATGTTGAGGCAATCAGTGATCATGCCAAATTGCATAAATACATTTATGGGCTAGATGCGCATCTCTCAGCTGATGTAATGGCTTAAAAGCCAGCCACCCTGTTTGCAGCCATAGAATTGGCTGAATGCTATGGTCGGAAAAACCGTCGCAATGAGGGCATGCAGCCCATTACAGGACAATAAAGATACCCTATCTAGAAACCCCCATATGCTAATAATTATCGCAGCAACAATGCAGGGATTGGCAGCCCCAAAATCCCTACTTACCCCACTTTTAATGCTGAAAGGAAATATGGCAGTTTTCGGACAGCACCACCCTCCAAAAGTGACCCAAAGTAATTTAATAAATATTTCCGTGTCCAAAAACATAATCCGAATGGCCAATAATTAAATTGGGTAGGCAACTTTCATTTCCTAGTCACTATGTCTCTACACCATCTTTGACAATTAGATTGGCACTAGGTACCATTAAACATCACTTCTCTAATGTCACCAAAATTGACACTTATGGCCAAATGAATGACCTAGGCCAACAACTGGCACCACATACCTTGAAGTACTTGTATGGCATAACTTATAGCAACTTTTCCTTTTGACATCTTGTAATTTCCTTAAGTCCTAAGCTCGTAAATTTACTCTAACCCTTGTTACACCACACACGTGCAACATTTACTTAACCATGTCATTAAAAATTGATTCATATGTTAAGTGAGATTTCAAAACACACATCCTCATGATAGATTTACTATAGAATCTCTCAAAGAGATGAAAACCAATTATGATGAGTTTCTTTTATTTGTAGAGAAGTGATGTTTTGAGGAGATATTGTGAGGCATAACAAGGCCTTTTTATTTTAGCCACAAAAGATTGGCTATGTAGATCCAGGTATATTTACTTCTATGGTAAATTTTATTGTGTCATTGCAAGTTGTGGGTGTAACGTAGACTCATGTAAGATTGTCATGAGAGCTTGTGGGTAGCTAGTTATGAGGGTCTTTGGGCTACTTCTAAGAAGATCAAAGAGGGGTATTTGTGTCAAGCCATTATAATAATGTTTTGTAGTTGCAAAGACTTGTAACACATATTAGATGACACTAAGTTCACCATATCATCTAAAGGAAAATGAAGAAAGTGAAAGGGAAAATCCTCCAATTATTAAGGCCTTAATAGAGGTGTTCAAGGGTAAATTTTGAAAGGGGCCACGATTTCTTGCATATGCATTATGAGCTGATTACACTAGTCATAGTAGTATGATATATACCAGCAAAGATAATGTATGGGTAGAAAAGATCATGCCAATTGAAGTAGTAGCTACTACATGGAGTATCTTGCCATGAGAAGAGGGGATGAGCAAGGAGGAATGTTAACTCTTAGAATTCGTCATTTAGTAAGAAACTAGAAGACATAGAGCTTGTAGTGATTGAAGCGATTGAAAGAAGCTAGATTTTACAACTAAACAAAAACACTACATAATAGTAGGAAAGTCTCCAAGAGGTAGTTTTGTGCATACATTGTGTTGTATGTTTATGGCAATGCCACATATACTCTTTTTGAGCTTGATGAGACTTAAGAGAAGGGAATCTGATATCTATGAGAAAGTGGAGCATGAGACTAAAAAACATTCAATACAACATTGAAGAAGATGACAAAGAAGGCATTGTGCATGAAGAAGAACTCAAATGTGTGTCAAATAGTAGTATATGTGGCACATGCTAAAGGATATAGAAGTTTAGAATGGGTGGATATCGCATGCTACTATAATTAGAGATTGAAAGCTTACAAGATGAGTGTTAGTAACTTGGTTTTACCTATCAGAGCCTATGAGGCTTGTCTATTAGTGTTTATGCTAAAATTCACTTTGTCAATGTTTTGATGCTAGTTTGTTTGAACTTAGTTTACACTTAGATATTGTTTGTCAAACACTAGGATTTGTTCTAGACAAGCAAGTCGCCATTTGAGTAACCTTGGACAAGTGACATAAAAGATTTATGATCTCTGAAGTGCCCAAGAAGTAGCTTTCAACTTTCAATGTAGATTTATGAGCAAGAATAGGTGTCTGATTCCTTGGTGCTTTCTAACTAGAGCTAAATGCTTTTATTGGATCAAACTATAAGAGAATAAGGCATGACTAATGTTCACTAATGTGAGAGAACTAATTTGAGAGTCTTTGGGCTAATGTAGGCTACTCTATTTAATGAGTTCAAGCTATTCGTTGATTACTTAGTGAGTTCTACCATGATTCTGGGCGATTCTCTTGTACCTCATGCTCTCAATTGAAGGGTTCTTCAAGATAGATATGGAGTGTTTCTTTCTCATTATTTTAGATAATGTAAAGTAGTGATTTGATGTTGAAAATAAGGATCTTTTGAAGATGAAAAAAGGGTATTATGACCAATAGGGGTTGTGTTGGTTCCGATCTAATTTATGTATATCTAAAGCCTTATTTTGGGTTATAATTATAGTTTCTAAGCTTGGATTAATGTATAGTAGAATGTTAATATTTTGGGTTGAATCAAATCAGAATTTATTTGAGACTCTCAAATTAATTATTTCGAAGGGATCATTTATGTAGTATGGAATGTGAACCAAATCTTGATGGGATAAATGCATTCTATAGTGAGGCTTTTAGAGTCTACTCCTTGTGTTCTAGATTATTTCAAAATTTTCTTATCTAATTTTCTATATAGATCTCTTACTTTTCTTATATCAACTCTTTTTGTTAGAACCCAGTGGTTGATGCCATAAGTACTATCAATCTCTCAGCAAAAACTACAAATGCACTTGTAAGCTCTTTTTTGTACTTCAATTATTAGGTCAATAGTGCTACTTATGGGTTGAATCCCTTGTAGTGTGGTTCTTGATATAACTTACTTTGTTAGGGATGATTATATAAGAATAAATTATTTACTTGTGTTGTATCAATGTTTCCTTGTTGAGTGTACTTTATATTTTTTCATGTGGTCTTAAGGGAAATAGTTCTAAGGGTAGTACATTGATCAAAGATGGCATACCTTCAATTACATAGTAATGAAATAGTTTTAATGATAAGAGACTCGTCATAGGTCTAAAGATGCAAACATTGTGGTACTTTGGCAAGATTTAAGGGATTTGAAGCATTGATTATTGTAGTTTCAAAACGTTTTTATTGGATATCTAGTGATACATAATGGTAATAGAGGGACCAATTGCAACTTTTTAGAGGGGAAATTTTGAATTTGTGGAGGTGGATTCTACAAATTTTGGATAGGTCTATGTGATAACTTTGTGCTTTAAAAGTATTACAAGCAAGTTTGTGAACTTTATTACTCTTTGTCTCTTTGAGCCACATTCACTCTCAACACATTTGTCAAGTAAAATAATTTTCATTAAAGTTGTCTTTTATCTTAATCAATTGGATGAGCAATGGCACTACAAGGTGTAGGTCATTCCAAGATCTCATACGTTGTATGAGAAGTGTAACCTAATTGAAGCTAGTAATGATATTGTGTTAGAGAACATGGTGTCTACTACTCATGTGATCAAATCCTAGCTATGGAGGATGATACCTCAAGGTGCTCATGATGTGTGGATCAGAGAGAACATAAGTGTATAGAGAGAAAAGAGAGAGAGATATGGACATAAGCTAGATACAAAAGAGAATGATCCTCATTAGATTCATAGTGTGTCATGATACAAAGAGAAGAAGCCTTTTGCTCCCTTTGCACATGAGTCTCTCCCCATAAGTATTTGACATATGATTGAGTTAATAGCATACCCTAAAAAACACACCCCTTTCTATTGACTTCTCATTTCTCAACCTCTCTCTCTCAAAATCACCTCAAGGAATTCACTCATAAATATATGTGTATGTCACCTAGGTTTAATATAAGGGGTTTTTCAAATACCATATTTACACTTTTTTGCAAACAAAAGAGTACCATAAAAAGTGGGTTTTATGGATTCAATAGAAATGGAGTGTATTCTATTCATGGAAATTTCATAGGTAAGGGGCCTTGAGCATATGAAATATAGAGGATATATATATATAGTAAAACGTAAGACAAAATCACTATTTCCCATTTTAATTTACTCATTCCTTCTCAAACTTAGATTTTACCCTCCCTTGATGTATCACTTCTATCTTGTCTCTCTATCTGAGATTCTCTTTTCTTCATCTCTCTCTCTCTCTCTCTGTCTCTCTCTCTCTCTCTCTCTCATAAATGTTCTACACTAAAACAAAGCTAAGAATGGTAAAGAAAGAAAATATTAAAGGAAAAAAGAAAGTATTAAATTTCTCGTTTTCTTTTTCTCTTCCATTTGCTCTTCTTTCTCTCTTACATACAATTCACATCAATATCAAACCAATCATGGAACAAATTAGTTTATATTGATATTTTTCCTTCTTCTCTCAACCTCACATACCATATTTACATATATTTTGCATTTAAAAAGGGTACCATAAAAAGAATTTATTACTATATTGAATAGAAAAGGAGTGTATTTTACTTATGGAAAATTTATAGATAAGGATATTTATAAATAGGCCTTGAACATACATGGTATAGAGGGTATACAAATAGTAAACCTATGAGAAAATCACTCTATCTCATTCTCATTTACTCTTTCTCTCTCAAAGCTAGATTTTCCCCTCTCGTAATGTATCTCTCATATCCTCTCTCTCTCTCTCTCTCTTTCTCTATCTCTCTCTCTCTCTCATTCTACAATAAAACAAAGCTAGAGATTTTCTGGAAAAAAACATTAAAGAAAAGAAAGCAAGTATTTTTTTTTTCATATTCTTTCTCTCTTGGATACAACGTATATCAATATCAAACCAAGAAGGGTGAAAATTAACTTATATTTATATGTTTCCTTCTTCTCTCAAGCTCACACAAGCAAGCATGGAGACTAGTATGCAAAGATAAGATAATCTATGTTGTTGAAGTCATGCCATTTCCATAGGAAAGCTTAAATAAAACATAGAGTGTGAGAGAAAAGAAAACAACCAAAGCAAAAATAGGTAGAAAATATAGGGAGGATAGATGCTCTTACCCCAATTTTTTTCCTACATATGAATTTGTCCTCCATCTTGATACACTTTTATTTATAGATTGTGTAGAAAAAGGGAATACTTTGGTTGGAGCACCTTTCTACACTGCTCCTATATGCATCTGAACATGAGCACTACTATCGCTAGTAAAAATGTTGATATAGATTTGTCAAGATTGTGGTAGAGAAGGAAGGAGTCTCACTTGTAGCTTTCTTGCTTGCACAATGGGGGAATACACACAAGGGTGGAGGCTGAAAACAGTTTTCCTCTTCTTAGTTGTGTAAGCCAAAAGAACTCTCTTACAAAGAAATAGAAGAACCTTATATATGGGTCTCAAACCAAACTCAACTAACTAAGGTGGTTACCTAAGTGAGCCATGAACTAGAGTAGATAAGGATAGCTATCATGTAGCTATTATTCATGGGCGGTGTACCTACCGTGTTTGCAAACTGACAAGTCGGTGACATAAATACACAACGGTCACCCTGGCGTATCACGAGTGGAGCTTGATATCTCAACACTCCCCCTCGAGCTCAATCCCAATTCCTGCACACCAAGCAGGTCTCTGAACTTGCGCAGCTTCTCTGCGCCCAATGCCTTCGTAAATATGTTAGCTACCTGATCCTCTGTGCTGACATAAACTAGATCAATAAGACCTAGTAAAACCCTCTCCTGCACATAGTGATAATGTACCTCAATGTGCTTTGTTCTAGCATGATAGACTGGGTTATTTGCCAAGTGTATACTGCTCATGTTGTCACAATAAATGACAACTGGCCCATCTGTAGGCTGATGCATATCATAAAGTAGCTTATGCAACCAAGCTACCTCACATGCAGCCATTGCTGCACCCCTGTACTCGGCCTCTGTGCTCGACAAGGCAACTATAGGCTGTTTCTTGCTGCTCCAAGTGACTGCAGCACTCCCAAAAGAGAACACATATCCACTGGTAGATCGTCTATCAGAAATGCTACCAGCCCAATCAGCATCAGTGTATCCATGCAACTGTATCTGAACCCCAGTCTCATAAAATAGTCCATACTGCAATGTGGACTTCACATACCTAAGTATGCGTCTAGCCGTATCCAAATGTGGTTTCCTTGGAGCCTGCATAAACTGACTTACCAATCCAACAGCATAGCTCAAATCTGGCCTGGTAATAGTCATATAAATCAAACTTCCTACTATGCGTCTATACATAGTAGGGTCTTTTAGAAGCTCACCTGCATCTGTGCTCAGCTTCACATTCTGCTCCAAAGGAACTGAAATAGGCTTACAGCCTGTCATCCCATATTTAGACAGCATGTCCAATCCATACTACCTCTGCAAGAGCTGTATCCCACTTGGTGATCTAATCACCTCAATGCCCAAGAAATAACGCAGCTCTCTCAAATCCTTCATCTCAAACTTCTGCTTCAATAGCATTTTCACATGAAGGATATCTTCATCACTATCACCTATCATAATCAAATCATCAACATAAATGACAAGTAGCATAATACATTTCTCTGTTTTTCTCACATAAAGTGAGAAATCTGCCTTGGAAATCTGAGAGCCAATAGTGACAAGATATTGTCCTATCTTGTCAGACCATGCTCTAGGTGCTTGCTTCAAGCCATACAAGGCTTTCTTCAACCTGTAAACAAACTCAGGATGAACAGCATGCACATAACCTGGTGGCTGCTCCATATAGACCTCTTCTTGCAAATCACCATGCAAGAAGGCATTCTTTACATCCATCTGATGTAAAGACCATCCCTTTGATGCAGCCATAGCAATGACTGCTCTTACGGTTGCCATCCTTGCAACCGGACTGAATGTTTCTTCATAGTCAATGCCATATGTTTGTGCATACCCCTTGACTACTAATCTTGCCTTGTATCTGTTCACAGAACCATCTACATTGTGCTTCACCTTATAAACCCACTTACAGCCAATTGCATTTTTACCTTTAGGCAAAGGTACCAACTCCCATGTAGCATTTGCTTCCAAGGCATCCATTTCTTCATCCATGGCTTTCTCCCATTTTTCTTTTCCCATGGCTTGCTCAAAAGAAGTGGGTTCTGGTTCCTGTATCACTTTAACCATATATGCATAGTGAATGGCTATAAATCCATCATATTTCAGCCTATCCACAGGATACCTAGCTCTCGTAGACCTGCGCAAAGTAGGTTCACTCCCAGGTGCTCTCAAAACATCCCTGGTCTTCCTTACTCCAGGTGTAACAATAGAAGGAATACCCAACTCATCATCAATGCTCTGTTCTGAGCCACTGGATTCACCATCCACATAAGAGTGACATGCATTCACATCAAACATGGGCTGATCAACCTTCTCTTTTTCTTTTCGTGATACTTGCGTACCACTATCTGCATTACTTTGAGAAGATTCTCCTGATCTCAATCTACCTGTCCATGGTGAAGAATGTGAACCACTGCTAGAGGACGCTCAAGGTCCACTAATATTTTGTAACTGCTACTGTGAATTCTGTGCAGCATTACCATTTTGTGCATCTACATCATCAATCACATTTACTGGTTTATACCATCTACTCATCTCATCAAAAACAACATCTCTGCTCACTGTAAACTTACGAGTAGAAGGGTTATAGCATCTATACCCTTTTTGCTGCAGAGAGTAACCAATAAAGATGCACTTCTCAGCTTTTGGATCCAACTTGGATCTCAACTCATATGGCACATGTACATAGGCAATGCAACAAAAAATTTTCAAATGAGAAATATCTGGTTTCCTACCAGTATACCTCTCCTCTGGAGTCATTCCATGTATTGCTGCAGTGGGAGTCCTGTTCATTATGTAGACTGCTGTAGCAACTGCTTCAGCCCAATAAAAATCTGGCAAGTCTTTTTCATTGAGCATGGCATGAGATACCTCTCCAATATGCCTGTTTTTCCTTTCTGCAATTTCATTTTATTGTGGGGTATGACTGCATGAATATTGCTGCTTTATGCCATGCTCCTGCAGGAACCTTGCAAACTCATTTGAGAGGTACTCTCCCCCTCCATCTGACCTTAGGCATTTTACTTGCATGCCTGTTTCTTTTTCAACCATAGCTTTAAGAGTTTTGAAATGCCCAAAAACTTCACTTTTCTTTTTCATAAAATACACCCAATCTTTTCTGCTATAGTCATCAATAAAAGTGACAAAATAATGACAGCCTCCAAGAGATGCAGCTTTAGTAGTCCACACATCAGAGTGGATTAATTCCAATGGCTTCTCACTCTCTTGAACATGTCTAGGAAATGGTTTCCTTGCCTGTTTTCCAAACTGACAGGCTTCACATACCTTATGCATTTCTGCAACCTTGAATTTGGGCAATCCTGCAACAATATTTTGGGCCTGCATTGATTTAAGTCACTGTACATTAACATGACCAATGCGTTTATGCCAGATATCAATATCTGCAACTACACCGGTCCCATGTGTAAACATTGCTGCACTCAATTCAGACATGTCTGCATCCAATGTAAACATTCTGCCCTTCTTCTTTCCTTTTGCTATCAAGCGACCTTTATTTTTCATATCCTCAAAAAAGCATCCATGAGGATTAAATCTGACCTGCAGGCCCTGCTCAACCATTTGACCAACAGAAACCAGATTCTTGGTGATATTCGGGACATGAAATACATCGGACAGGTATTTCTTTTTCCCATCCTGCATAGACAAATGAATTTTTCCAATCTGCACAATAGGATGTGCAGTATCATCACCAGTCTCCAC
This sequence comes from Lygodium microphyllum, assembly GCF_053477565.2. Taxonomy (NCBI): domain Eukaryota; kingdom Viridiplantae; phylum Streptophyta; class Polypodiopsida; order Schizaeales; family Lygodiaceae; genus Lygodium; species Lygodium microphyllum. The sequence continues at coordinate 38,276,892 of NC_141150.1, forward strand.
AAATCCTAGTTTTTCCATTTTCCTTGCATCCTCCATCCATTCTGCATGACCTGTCATGTGGTTTGATGCACCTGAGTCAACATACCATACATCATTGCTTTCTTCTGCACTTGTCACAGAATTGTTCATGTGCTGCACCATAAACAAATGCTCATTTCTGTCATCACCCTGTCTACTAGAAGATGCATAATTCCCTTGTTGCAGTTTTCCATTCATGATGTCATTCTGCTTTTTATAGCAGTCTTTAGCCATATGACCCATTTTACCACAGTAGTAGCATTCAACATTACTATTTGCATTTTGGCCTCTTTGCCATCCACCACGACCTCTTTGGCTCCCCCTGCCTCTAGAATTACCACGTCCTCCTCCATAGGACTGGTTTTCTTGAGTTTGCTGTATATTCTGATTTCTACCACGGCCTCCATATCGGCCTCCTCTACCTCTGCCTCTACCTCTTCCAGCATTTGAGTAGAAGACAGCTTCTTTTGAAGTTCCTCCTGAAGAAGATGCACCACCATTTCTCTGCTCCTCAGAAATAAGAAGAGCAATCAACTCCTCAAAATCAGAAAATCTTTCACGGACGGAAATGGATGTTCGGAACTGTGCATAGTCCTTTCCTAGACCATTCAAGGTCACTGAGACTAAATCATCATCTTCCACTGGCGACCCAATGGAAGCAAGTGCATCTGCAATCTTCTTCACCTTCATGTAGTAGTCATTGATGCTCATACTTTCTCTTTGCACATTGTGCAACTCTTGCTTGAGCTTCATTTTCCTGGCTTGCATATTTGTGCTATACATTTTTGACAAAGTATCCCATGCCTCCTTTGGCATACTTGCATCTTGAATATGCACAATCATAGAGTCTGAAATGCTGATAGACAGCCAGTACATAACTTTCCTGGCTCTCTCATGCCATGCTTTAAATGCTTGCATTTGCTGTTGATTGGGAACATCAGGAAGAACTGGTTCTTCTTCATTTCCTACAACAAATTCCCAATATCCTTTTCCCATAAGGAAATTCGTCATTCTAAACTTCCATGCTTGGAAGTTGTTCTTGTCAAGCTTTTCAGTGACAATCTGTGAGAGAGAATCAGACGCCATTATAGAACACTGCAAAAAATTATGTCACTGCAAAGAACACAGCTTCAGCCTCACAAAGGCAAATCTGCAAAACTGATGAGAGTGGTATTTGACCACACAGTCACTTCCTAGTGACGATTTTGCATCAACAGGCAACAAGGATGATTCTGTAACTCCCAATGTCTCTGCGCACAAGCATACGATGCAATTTCTACAGTAACTTTACACCGACCTGTAGAACAGTGGATGCACAGCATAAAACTGGGCATTTTCTTGAGTGCGTGCAGAAAACTTCCGCCTCCAAAACAGGCCCCGAAATGGCCTCAAATAAAAAAAACAAGGTCGCTAAAGGCTATAGCCCTCTCTCCTAGCATATACTGCCCTCTTGCTTCACCGCGAAGGGCGTCTCAACCTGAGACAATGCACTCCTGCACTTTCCGGCTGTGCTACCTGCAGAGATCTGCTCCCACAACAGAAAATGAAAGCAACATTGCTCCTCTTACCAGAACACCGCGAGCTTGGCTTGCTTTCTTGAGCTCCTTACCACGAACAAGGCTCTGATACCATGTCAAGATTGTGGGAGAGAAGGAAGGAGTCTCACTTGTAGCTTTCTTGCTTGCACAATGGGGGAATACATACAAGGGTGGAGGCTGAAAACAGTTTTCCTCTTCTTAGTTGTGTAAGCCAAAAGAACTCTCTTACAAAGAAATAGAAGAACCCTATATATGGGTCTCAAACCAAACTCAACTAACTAAGGTGGCATACTAAGTGAGCCACGAACTAGAGTAGATAAGGATAGCTATCATGTAGCTATTATTCATGGGCGGTGTACCAACTGCGTCTGCAACTGACAAGTCGGTGACATAAATACACAACGGTCACCCTGGCGTATCACGAGTGGAGCTCGATATCTCAACAATATTTCCTTATAATTATCGGTATTTTTGTTGGTATATCTCTCCTAGATATGCCAATGCTTATACAGAAGGATATAGTGACATGCACACCAACAACTATATCAACCAAAACACTTTTCTAGAAATAACAATAGAACTTAGCATCACAATACCCTCATACATTGCATCCATTGACAAATTGTTAGGTGTCCAGAAGCTCCTCTTTATATGTAGAGAAGATGAATTGATCTATGAATAGGATGTTATCATCTTCATGAACTTTTGTATTTCCTTCTTTGAATCAATTACCAAAATCCTTTACGTATAGAAGATTGGATAGCAAGGATGCATATTTATTGGAAACCTTGGGTTTATTGTTTTTATTTGAAGGAGACTCATTTTCCTCACCTTACTTATCAAGATTTAGAATCTATTGGTTGGGGATTTTATAGTAGTAGACTTGGGATCTTTCTAGGTTTTTAGCTTTGGACTCTCACCTATAACATTGCCCCATCGATAGTACATGAAGCACGAATTAGGAAGACTTGTGTGAGTTATTGGTTAATCTCTAGAACAACGTAGAGCATGAACATCTAGGATAGGAAGGTCTTCTTAGAGCTAACAAGTAATGATACTCCTAAAGAATTTTGTGGGGGGGCCTAATGTGATTCACATGACTTATAGGTGAAAAGAGTTGGAAATTCAATCCAAAATCAAACTTTGTGAGCTTGGAGTCATTTGGTTCAGAAATCTATCAACCACTTAAAGAATGACCATATTTGAATAGTTTTAAAAATAATTCTCATTTTCAAAGAGAAAGATATTGGGCTAGTGGCACCCTTTCGCCTCTTGAGGTACTCAATAAGGAAAAAAATTTATCCTAGGACTTGAATCTTAATTTTTATTTGACATCTTTACTCCAATACCATGTTATTGAGGAGCCACATTTTATTGTGTAATGCATCCTATTTGAGGGGGTTCTATCATGTTAGGGCCTCTTTGATCATGATGATTGCAATAGCCAAGTTGCAATGGAGAGGAGTACATCCTCTCTGGAGCTGTTGTTTTGGCCACCTCTCCATGAAATGAACCCATAAGTGTGACCCATATTTGTTGTTTTGCATCCTTTTCCTTCTAAAACTTGGCCTCCATTCACCATGGTTGTAGAGGAGCTCTACATGATTACTTTGAAAGGTAGGGTTGGAGTGAGAATAGTGGACTGGTTGGAGTGAAGAAGGTCAACATGTCCACCATTAGTTTCATATATATGGGGAGGAAGGCCACATTTCACTAGGAATAAAAAAGATTTTGCATTGAAATGTAGCACAACATGTCCACCATTAGTTTCATATATATGGGGAAGAAGGCCACATTACACTAGGAATGAAAAAGACATTGCATTGAAATGTAGCACTATAGACGTCATGCCCTTTCGATTTTCTAAGATCTCCCTACCAACAATGAGCTTGTACAAGTGAGGATAAGGCCATTCCTCATCTGCGCCCACATGGAGGAACGAGAGTGGGAGGACATCAACAATCATTCAACTCCATATCCTAGAGCTGGTATATCCTTGCTTGAAGAGAAGCAATCTGTTTGGCAACTCATGACAGGAGTTATATTATCAAAATCGAAAAGGAACACCTCGAAAACTCTCCTTAAGCTTTCTACTTCACTTTCTTAGCACGAAGCCTTGAAAAACTCAATAGTTTTGTACGAAAGGGAGCTAAGTGAATGAACTAGTCCCGCAATCCCAGGCGCTATGGATGGATGGATTTTGTTCGTATCACAAAATTCTTCTGGTCTTTTGTTGTATTTTTTTTAAAGGTGCTCCAAGGCTCATGCCATCTGAGCATACACTACCATTAACTAAGGACTTCATGTTTTCTAACTCTGTTGGCTCAACTGGCGATGGCGCTCCCTGACCTTGACTTAACACTAATATGAGAGCGTTGTTATAAGAGTGTTCTGGGAACTAGCACGTGCGTCCGTTTTCTTTTTCTTTTTTCCATCAAGGCAGAGAATTTATATTAACGCATGCGTCCATTTTCAAGCTCAAGTATCAGGTAAGCGTATTTCCAACGCGTCTGAATTCCGGCGTAACAACTAGTTCGTAAAGCTGGATTCCCATTCTTTCTGCCATAAAGTATGTGCAGTCCTGATGTTTATAGCACTCAGGATAGATCACAAGCGGTGGGTTTGTTGTGTAGTACATGATGGACTCACCTGCGCCCCGCTTTGCCGATTTCGCTTGAGATCAACGACGTGGATTTCACCGTGCCGGTTTTCACAACCGTCTCGTGCATCCATCCATGGCATTGTCTCGTGTCAAACGACTTGGGTCACTTGACAGTCCGTCTTGTTAATACTAAAATAGTAAGCCTTCTAATTTTAAAAATCCACTCTACATTTTAAAAACAAAACTAAACGTTAACTAAATGCTTAAGGCGTTGTTAACGAAGGTAGAGCTCCTGCATTTTGTTTTTGCTCTCTCACTTTGCATGGCATTTCTACTAGTCTTATTGGCGTTCCCTCCTAGGAAGTTCAACTCATGGTTGGCAAGTGCGGCTCTATGGCATCCTCTCTTTCTTCTTGTCTCGCCCCTATAGACTTCCATTCAAACCTGGGAGATTCATAATGTGTGTGCTCTGCTATTGAAATTTTACGCTCTTCATCTAAGGAGAAGCAACAGTCTGAGGAGGACGAACAACAAGAGCCACCAATGCTTGCCTCTCTTTCTTCTTCCCTCACCCCCACATACTTCCATTCAAACTTGGGAGATTCATCATGTGTGTGCTCTACTATTGAGATTTTACCCTCTTCATCTAAGGAGGAGAAACAGTCTGAGGAGGACCAACAACAAGAGCCACCAATGCTTGACACCATCTTTGTTCTCTTAGATTCAGACTGTGAATCCACTGCGTGCATAGGATAGGGCCACAAACATTCCAACTTTGCGAAGGCTAAAGCAATCAATTTGGAATACATTGCGTGCACAGGACAGGGCAACAAACTTTCCGGCTTTGCCAAGGAGGAAGCAATCGATTTGGAATCCCTTGTTTCAAATTTCAATATGGTCATCACCAAGGCTATGGCTAGCGGGCAATGCACGGAGAAGCAACCAGCTGATGAGACCATGCCACCATAGTTGCACACAGCTCGGGCTAGGGGAGATCCAATGGCAACTGAAGAAAGTATGCCAAGGTTTGAAGTCACAAGGGGTGGACTTAACATAGGTGATGTGTTAGTTTTCTATGACTTCTCATTTGATTATAATGTCTCGGTAAGTACATTTCTAATCACAACTATGCATTTGTGTAGTGGGAAGAACGTAGGTTTGGCAAGAAGCCCAATGGGCGGTACATAAAGAAGTATGCATGTCTGGTTCCAACATGTGACAAGACATATGCCCGCCTTGAGTTTTTTAATAACCATAGAATCATAGAGCACCTAGGAGCCTTGATAATGCCTAGCATGAAGCCATGTAGATTGTCTAGGTTCATGGCATCGCCTACTACCCCTACCAAACCAACAAAGTTTGATGAAAAGGCATACACAAAAAAGTACTCTATGGTTGTCAAAGCTTCTGTGAAGATGGAAACAATATTGTAACGTGCATGCAAGGAACACGTGGATTATTACATTGCGAAGAAGGACACCTTCATTCGCAACTGCCTTCAACTAGCTTTTGGGTCAAGGGTATGGTTGGCAATGGTTAGTTTCATGTTATTCACGAGTGCATTCACTACCACGGGTGCTCTTTTTGCAGGTCTAACAAAATTGGGCTTCAATTTGAAGAACATGCTAATCAAGTTATGTGTTGTGATGTGTATAGTGATTATGTTTTTCAATGTGTACTCATTTTCTCTAACCATGTTTTCTATCCGTACAGGTATTAACACAATATTAGTGAGTTTGGGAATCTCCCAATTCCCATTTTTGAATAGTAAAAAGGTGGAACCTGGATAACATGTCCATAAGTTTCTCAAAACTATATGATGTGACCTATAATTGGAAAGTGCTTGAAAAACGGAATCTATTTAGCTATAGAGCGCTCAATTTGGAGTCCTAGTGTTCAAGTTATGACAAATCCAAAGATTTGACCACGTGTCCCAAACCTATGGGAAATTCCCATATTCCCCAATATGGTGTTTATTGGTGATGCCAACTATGTGACCATCGATTCATCTATGTATGAGAATGTTGTTGAAAGAAAGGGTATATTTTGATCGTTTTGCTCTGATATGTTTCCCCCTTGCATGTTCTTTTCTACAATACTCCATGTGAAATGTATACTTCTTTGCTGGTGCAACTGACAATACCATGGGTCGACTTGGTACGATAGCGAATGGAGGTGGTTGGAGCAATTCCCAATCTCAACGAGTATTAGATAATACCTGTAACAATAGTCAAGGGATGGCATCAAGTGAAATGTTTGAATTTAAGTCTGTATTGTACATTTACTTGGATGCCATGAGTGTGATGCATACGTGATCTAGATCGTGCATTGCTTTTCAAAAATCTTTTGATATGGGGGAGCAACAAGTGCGAGTTGAGGGGAGAGATATCCTTATACAAGCTTCTAATGCTGGTTGGCATAAATATAGTGCTCGTGGACGTGCCTCATCCCAATACGGGGATCATTCAACCGAGCAACACCAACGCAGGGTAGTCTAAGCGCTGATAGTTTTTGCCATGATCTGTTGTGATTTTCCCTTGCTTTTTACCCACATTGTTCATGTAGTCCCAACTCTTCTCGGAGAGTGGCCTTGGTGTGGCACTGTCTTGGTCATTTGCAATTATGGCCAATTCGAATCTACTACTTAATATTCCAATAATGTTGTTTTGGTGCTTGCCAAAGTTAATTTTAGTTTTGTTGATTGTGGTTCCATTGGGTTACTGTTATTTTTCACAATGAGTGTATCTTTTGGAATTGATCCTTGTGTCTCTCTTTTTAGCATGATGGGTAAATAATGCATTGTGTATGTATAAAATTGTGGTGCATCTGGTTTCCTAATATTCAAGTGGTCTTACTCATGTGGTATGTAAACATTTTGGATTATACCTCACATCTAAAGGATTTATTCTTGGAGAATATATCCTATGTCCATGAACTGTCAATGTGGATTTAGGGTTATGTTAACCTTGGCAAGTTAATCTTGGCAATTGGGGATTTAGGGTTCTATTAACCTTGGCCAGGCAATGCGGGCCTCACAATTGCGGATTTAGGCAAGTTAATTAGGGAATTCAATACTTTGCAGATAATAAGGATGGATGCAAGGATGCCTTTTGAGACATAATAAGGTTGGATGCTATTCGAATGGATGCTCAATGGGTGCACTTACTCACTTTCCAAAGCATATGTTTTAGAGAATGCAACAATTTGGTGTTCTCACCCATTTGAAGTGTATTTGGTCATTCTCTCCCTTTTGTGGGCTTTCTATGATGATGGCTTTACAAACTATAAGGACCTTTCAAACAAATTGTTGAAACATCTTAATGAACCTTTTTGATACAATAATGAAAATCACATGATAAATCTCAAGTAAATATTCCATCTTAATCTTAAAATACTTGAGTGATGCTACTACTACTAAAACACAATCAATGAGAAACAGTTTGTCTATAGCATTGGCAAGGACTTGAAATAGCTATGTCACATAGCTCCATTGTCATCTTCCTTGCAATGGCAGTCTAGTTTCTTCTGCATTTGGAAACTAGAAAAGGATGCAGTACTCATTTGTGTGCACGTGTCAACTTTTGAGATTGTGACAATTGGTGCTCTATGAAGGGTTTTGCACGTACCGAGGAATTCCCAAATCCAGCATCTATTGGTTGAAGTTGAGAGCATGGATGTGAAGCCATGTCCAACTTTGAGGCCTTCATTTGTTGCAAGGCAGCCAATATTTGGTGGGCGAAATGAAGGGCATGAGATAGTAGGTCTCCATCATTTCATGGATGCAAGGATGCCTTTTGAGACTTATTGAGATAGAGTGAGGCCTTCATTTGTTGCAAGGCAGCTAATGTTTGGTGGGCCAAATGAAGGGCATGAGACAGTAGGTCCGCATCATTTCATGGATGCAAGGATGCCTTTTGAGACTTATTCAGATAAATCATATTATATTATTCTTAGGATTATAAAGGGTGCTTACCACAAACGTCCTAGAAATTTGTAAATGTGCCAAATAGTTCTTGTTCCCATTTACCAATATCTACCACATTTTGGGGACCATCACCTTGCAAGAATAACCTGGATGTTTGTTAGGATGAACCTTGGATGATTTCCACTATAAACATAAGATGATCACTCACTTGGTGCAGGCTCATGTGGTGGTGATACGAAAGAATCCAACATTACACGTGCTTGCCCCCCCATATTCATGAAGCCATGACCTATAAGTGCGAGTCTCAGAATACTAAAACAATACTTCAAATAGTATGCAAGTAAACGTATGCACTTACGTGAAGGCCATGCAAAGGTGTTGTTGTACATGTCCAAGGATATGCCCAATAACATGGTGGGCTCAGGGTCATGACACATTAGGACTCGCAATTGGTTCTTGCAAATATTTCCCTTCATCGCCCATTCGTAGGAGCAACACGCCCACTCACAGTCTACATTGAGTACTATGTACCAAATATCTTCCTTGCTTTGGCTAAGGACCTTAGCATCCTTCTTGTCTTCACCCAAGATTACTACATGTTCTTCAGGAATCTTCTTGGCTTGCTCATATGAATTGACTACAACATCCATAATGTTGAAATTTTACTTGAAACCCGCCTCTTTCAACATATTCTAATACCAATAGAAAGAATGACAAGGACCTAGAAGTTTCTAAAGCATCCAATCTAGACGTTGCCCATGAATTGTCTTCCTTCCAATCAAAAATTGAGATTTCAAAATTCCATAGTATGACTCAATGCTTCCATTTGTGTCTTGATTGGCATGTGGTAGTACTCTTGTTGCACAAACCCACATTTCTGCAAATGCATAAGGCAACATGTAAGATTCCATTAAATAACTTTGATTGTATGGAAACTAGTTCACATATTCTCTCTTTTACCTAAACATCCAAACCATTGCTCCTTGAAATAACAAATGAAAGCCTCTTGGGATTTGTACTTGTCAATGAAAGAGTCAACAAGTGAGAAGGCCTCTTCCTGAACTCTATTGCCACAAGTGCATTTGTGCATGTTCATAATGTCCCCCAAACATCTAAACATCTCAGCTCAAAGTGATGGATCATGAACCTTTTTGATCAGTTGCTTCAACCAACAACGTCGTACATGCCATATACAAATATAAATTGGAACCCCAAAGACCTCCCTGTATGGACAATACTGATCAATGACTACAGAGCGAAACTCCCAAATAACACAATAGATAGAGGTCATAGTACTTACTTGATGGCCATAATTTCAGCTTGCACGTGATCTACTATAAAGCAATTTGGTTGCCAAGATTTCTTGTAGTCAAGGATTTTATTTCTGAATGCCCTCAACCAAGCCTTTGTGTCTGCGGCCAAGCATGATGATGTAATTATCCATGCAACAAGAACATCATTGCAATGGCTATCAAAGATAAGGATGGAGTATAGCAAAAAGTGCACAAATTGATTGTGTGTTAGTGCCCTTACGTAACAATGAACACAAATAATCCAAATACAATGGTATTGAATAATTTTGACCTTATACTTGTTTGTCCCAAAAGTTGCATCCATGACAACCAAGCCATTGTTGCGATGCGTATTCAAAACCTCCAATTGCCAAGCAGTTTAAATACCCAGGATGAAAGCTTGCTCCTTTGCAGCATCAAGGATTTGATAAAAAAATGTTCGATTCTTGTTTGAGAATACCCAATTATGCACACTACTTGTGTCATCCTCATTTATTCCTAGAGTAAAAGACTCATGCTTACTAGCGATATTTAGTATATCGCACAATTGAGGAATGAATCCCTAGTTGCATGCAACTTCCCATCTTTCATACCCATCTGCAATAGTTTGATGTGATGTTGTATTACTTGGTGTGGTGTGAAGCCCTTGAACAACATCTCATACGCACAACATCTCATCTCCTTCGACAACCATGGAGCAAATGACATCTTTGCAGATGTTTGACCAGTGAAATGCGGGCCATGTTACACATTGCCATTTTGGTCCACATGATGGAATTGTACATAATTGATCCGACAGATCATGGGCCATAAGTATAGTTGTGAGACCACAAAATGGCATTGACACCCTACAAAATGTCTCTCTGAAGAGGCTCTTCTTTTCCTATGTGTGGTGGAAGGAGGACATTCACGTACATCTTTAGGACCAAATGCACACCAATACCTATGAAGTATCTTTTATTTATGAGACACATGTTGAATATGTGTCCCTTATACACTTCTAAAAATTGGAATCAATTTGTAATAACCTTCTTGATTGACATAGTAGTGCTAAAAAACTTACGCAGTTTGCAAGAGGTAGCTATCAATGTTGGGTTGCGTGAGGCTTCCAACTGCATGCTTCTTGGCCCATTGCTTCCGAAAATTCATTGGGCCATCCGGTCTTCTATTCTCTCCATTCAAAAAATCGACGAGCTGCTCCAAGGGATGTAAGTGAGGTGCAATACATTGTACTTGGATTGGGGGTCCTGCCTCATTTCCCATTGAAGCTGCACACCATCGAATGAACCAGGAGGCAGGTTTTGCAAGTTAATGCGATACTCCTTGTTGTGGTTGTCGATGTCTTTAGTAGAGAGAGAGAGAGAGAGAGAGAGGGCAGGAGGGAGGGAGAGAAAGGCTATGCATGCGGGGAAGATGGAGAGAGGGAGGGGAGATTATGGGAAAGAGATAGACAGTCTGAGGAGAGAGAGAGAGAGAGAGATTTTATACAGTCCTAGCTTATTCCACAATTATCACTGTGGCGCGTTAGTGCACATTCCCTCGCCATTATTCCGTCCTCGGCGCAGTGATTGCATGCCCAAGTTCTCACGTCTCCGGTAGTCAAGCATGCAGTGAAAATTTTCACGACGGCATGAAAGGGTCAAAGTAAAAACCGTAATGCGGTTTTAAGCCACATCAACGAACCCTGCCACCCCATCCCCATGCTCATTGGCACAAACGACAAACAGACCCGCTTGGGATCTATCGGGGTCCTGTTTATAGTATGCATGGAATATCCATACGATAATTTGTAGCCTGACAGGCTGGTAAATCAAGCACAGTAAATGTTCTCTAACTATTTAATTGAGATTTTGAATGGGCATGCAGGTATCTATCATCATTACCTTCATTAACTAGTACTTAGAGAAACGCAGTCACAGAATGACCGGCCAAAGAGGGTCCAGAATCCCAAAAGACAACCCTACTACCTAGTGCTCCACATGCGCGGGCGAAACTGAAGGTCGTCAGACATCGTTCAGTGAAGAAGCAGAAGCAGCAAGCAGCTGATGCAGATGATCATGATCATCGGCCGTCCACTAATATTGATCCTGAAGACAGGGGAGCGCTACCGCCACAACTCGAAGTATCAATAGATCTGATGCCACCTACTGCAGGTACATTGAGATGGATGCCTGCCAACTGCGGCACGTCGACGACCTCTGATGCCGCAGGACCAGTTGATCAAGAGGGGACGGCTCCTGATCCTTTGTGATTTATTTGTGGCATGTGTAAGCCTAAGCAGGGGCAGCCTCCAAGAACAGCCGCGTGCCTCACAGAGTCCGGGTACTACTTTTGCTTGAACTGCCTTAACAAATGGCATGAGGCCTTCGACAATGTTGGCTGGGTGACCACCACGAACGGCAGGAAGCGTACCCAGCTCCAGGTATCCCGTAAGTGTCCTTTCTGTCGCACCAAGGTCAAGGATAAGCACATTGCGTTCAACATTCCCATCAGCATCGATGATGGGCTGGCTCTGGCCAATGAGGGCGATGTGCCTCCAGTAGCTGCTGCTGGTGTACCGCCAGTTGGTCCACTACGCTCCTTTGTCGCGAGGTGAGAGTTTCCAGGACGAGTCTGCACTTGCTAGTGATCCTATGACGTCACCTGGACCTGCGCTCCCCCGTACGACCTGAGAACCTGGCCTCAGGTAGCTGCACCCCTGCCTCTGTGGATCTCATTAGTGCTCATGCAATGCAATTGTAGGTCATTTGTCCACGCAGCTGCACCGCGTCGAATGAAAGCAATCAGAAGCTGTTAATCCATCGAGGCAACAGGAATATATTAATCATGATCTTCTGCCGGAACCATCCGGCAAGGCCAACCAATCAATGCGTTTTAGATAAAATAGCTGCGAACAAAATCGGCTACCAAGTCGGCTTGATATTAAGGGTGTTGATATTTGGCCAACTTGTGCTGCAAATCATGACCAACGTGTCGCTCATAAGCAAGGACTTTCTGTCGACGAAGCCTTCATCCATGGGGGAGCTCCGGTTGGGTGGTCATGCAGCAGATGAGGAGTATCGCCCTGCATCGACAACATTACATGGCCATCAGGTTAGTCAGTGCAAGGAGGCAGGAGAGGGATCAAAGAAAAACGATGTTGTCAATAATCCAGAGATTCAATCATTTCCATCCACGTGCAGCGTTAATGCTGTAGCTACAGAGGCTTGTCAATCCTCGTCATCCACAGCTGTTATTCTCGGCATCAATACAACTCCTCCGGCACATGCTGAATCTCCGGAACCGACACCCATGCTTGCCTTGCTGAGGTTAAACGTTTCCTAGCTCACCTCTTCTCAAGCTCATGAATTATTCTGGTAAGTGCTATAATTCATTGCACAACACACGTTCTAGGTTTCTCTAATACACATCAGACAAATGAGAAGGTAGCACTCTGAATTGAATAACCTTGTCATGGCTGCACATTGCGTATTGTTTTTCGATCATCAGCTGACCTGTTATTCTTTCCTTTGATTAGATGATGACATGCCCTAGATATTATGGCGGCTCAGGATTTGTAGTTCTTTGGGCAAGATTGATCAGATGACCCAAGCGCGTAAACTCTGGATGTCATGGAGGATTCCATTAGTTCAGTGTGTATGGAGTAGAGTTTGCCGAAGGAGTCTACTCAACGGTGTTATTTTGTAGTGTTAAAACTCTAATGATTTATTATGGGTTTATTCTCTAATGTCATAGGTCCAATGTTTTGTTTTACCCTTTCTATGCTAAACGAGCATGAATGACATAGGGTATGTCACTAACACTCAAAGAAATTAGTTTCTAGATACCTCATTGGCATGATTAGATTAGAACTTCTAAGAACACAACTACGAACCATTCGATTACTATTTTATCTTAGAAGAAATATTTGGTATTGCTTAAAATATGCCCTAAAATCCTCTAGTTCATATCTTTTCAAAATCACACTTTTTTTGAGTCAATGTGTCCAAAATCTTGACATGAAAAAGGTCAAATTTTAAAATCATTTTATATTTGTCATCGTAAAAGGTACTTTGATTATCAAATAAAAACTTAAGAAGATCTAAAGGAAAGGAATACATATTTCCTACATCATATAATGCTTGTCATGTACAATGGGAGTCCATATACACATGGCATTTAGATTTGATAATATACTCAATTTGTATGAGTAAAGAAAAAAAAGCAATGTCAAGAAAAATATTTTAATAAACAAGGTTAAATTTACATATTCCTAACATATTTACTATTGTTTCTCTTTGTCTTATATTGCGTCATTTTTGTCATTGGCTTCTATCCATTCATCTATTTCGACTAGATGATGCATCATCTCCTCTACTATCAACAAAAGCTTTGCCTTCATCTAGATTCAAGCCTTGCCAGTGTAGGTTTTTAGCTTTAGTTCTAATACATTCGTTTTTCCTAGATTCATCATGATCAACATCATCATCATTATCTTTCTACGAACTAGGAATTTTCTTCTCTAAGATTGTAGTAGTTGACTTTTTGAGAGGACAACTTGTTGCAAGCAAAAAATAATATAGTTACGAGATTAAGCCTCATCATCAGAATAAGTGTAAACATTAGCGATGTTCTTTGTATGTTGGTATATACATTGGAATATGTGGTAGAATAAATATCGAAATAATCATCATTAAATAGGGATGCTTTTTTCAATGAATATTTTGATATGAATAAGATATTGATGAATTTACTAATGTTGGTAAATAAAATAAAGATTAGACAAGATTTGGACCCTTATGGGGAGATCCCTACTATCCATGTCTACTATCACATTTATAAAGATAAAGATCTTATTACCTCACAAAAGCACATGATCCATTTATAAAGATAAAATATGGAAAGATGACAACTGTACAACATATAAAGGTCCATATTCCACTCTCAAATTTATTTGGCTCTAGAAAGTGAATAGAATCTATACCTTCAATATTATTTTATATATTATCAATATCCAAGGTGCATATGGGGCTTGCTCCATTGGAGAAAAATTCAATGGGGCAAGACCCTCTCACAAAGACATATGTATAGCTTCTGGAGCTAGAGAAGCTATCCCCTCTAGGTTTGGACCTTTCACGATGTACCCTTGCAAAAACCTATAAGACATGATAGACTTCAATAAACGAGATTGGCTTGAATGGTGATATATGCCAAGAGTTGGGCCTACATTTGCACATGGTAAATACTAAACAATACATATGCTAGGATCTCTCTATCCCTCTCATCTCTCTTCTTTCTCTCTCTCTTCTCTCTCCTATCCCTTTCCTTTTCTATCAACCCTCTCTCTAGTCTTTTTCTTTCTTCTCTCTTCTCTCTCTATATCCTCTCTCTTTTCTTCTCTCTCTCTCCCTGTCTCTCTCTCTCTCTCTCTCTCTCTCTCTCTCTCTCTCGTGCTTTACTTGTTTCTCCCTCTCTCTCTCTCTCTCTCCTTCTCTTGCTTTATCTCTTCCTCCCTCTCCCTCTCCCTCTCCCTTCCTCTCTCTCTTACTATTTTTCTCTCCATGTCTCCTTCACCCTCTCCATCTCTCACTACAAGGATTTAAACCTATAGCGACGGCGGGTAGCGATGCAGGTAGCAGCGTCGCTATTTGCGTCGCATTTAGCGACGCCCCACAGAGAAAAAAAACAGGCCAAAACTGAGCGCGGGTTCATTTCGCGCATTTTCATCGATCGTTTTGAGAGGAAGAGCGACCATCGTGAGAGAGGGAGAGGAATAAGGCTTGCCGCTGCCATTCGCGAAGGAGAGAAGGAGCCTTCATCGCGAAGAGGAGCCGCCAAACCCTCAGTATTGTGTGCTTTATTTGGGCCATACAAAATAGTTTCTGCACTGTGTACAATGCTCGTGTAAACAAAAACAAAGTGTACTTAGATCATAATACCCATACATGAAATAAATACATGATCGCATAATGAAAGCGACTGGTAAAATCATGGCAAGATATCACTACTACATAGAAAATGTCTACACAGATTAGGTGACCAAAAAAGAAGGGTGTGTGAGCTCCAGAGATCCAAGGGTGAGCTATATATCCTCGCTATCTGAAAGCTCATCCCACGGCAAAGGAGCATCAAACCGAATCTGCAAAAATACAAACAACTACACATCAGTCCACCATACAATAATGTATTCTAATTAAACATGGTAACTACGGAGAAGAAAGATGAGTGACTTACAGAGCCGCCACATCTATACAATCAGTCGATCAATGCAGTGAGACCATACCTCCCTGCATATCGAGTCTCAAGGCTGGTCAGATTACGATTTGTAATGGAGTGCTGCAAAGAAAACAAAATACTAACTATTAGAAACATGATTGTCAGTACAAAGGATATTGCAAAAAAATAAGCAAGCAAAATAAAAGAAAAACTTACGAAGTCCTCCGAATATGTCCTGTGGGCTGCCACTCCCAAGATGATGGACCACTTTGGCCTCTAGTCATGTCCTTGCCGCCTCGCGCTGCTGACTTCAATATCGTGGAAAATCTGTAGCCTCCTCCCTCAGTCGGTACGAGTCATCCGCATCTAGCCACTTAGGCTTTGCAGCCCCACTCTTGAGTGCCTTGCATGCGTCTAATCGTATGTGTGACATATATGCACGCATGGAGTCCATCATCCAGCCCATAGAAAATCTATCTGTTGTGACTGGAACTGGAAACTCCTCATGCAAGGATGCTACTATGTAGTCCTTGCTCCCCTTCGGTATGTTTTTCCAATGATCTAAGACATTGTGTCGAAAAACTTATTGGCAGAACTCTCTCATTCAAGCCATCACCCACCTCCCCTCATCATTCATGATGATGGATCCTGACTTATCATCGACAAGATAGGCATATCCCTCTGGGGTATGCCTAAGATGAATCCTCTCCCACCTACGATCATGCTCCTGGGCATATCCAGGAGACCCTTGTACATCTGATGTACCGATGGCTAAGCAAAAGCCAGATAACTAGAGTAGACATCTCCACATGTGTGACAAATCATGGAGGTGACGCAACTCCAGCAGAACGACGAGACGGAGACATCGCGTCCGTGCCTCCATAGCAACCACTTGAGCCATGCTCCCTGGAACCACCATGAGAGCGATGAGTAGCACCTGTATCCCGTGCCGACCATGGGCTCACTGCCTCCTTATCTCTACAGCATCCCCCAAACCCTGAAGCACTCCCTCCATCTGGCCCAAGTTTGGGGCGTCAACCTCGTTTGCTCGAAGCTGAAGCATCTGATCATGCCGCCGAAGTAGATCTAATAGAGTGGCCTGATGATGTCCGAGACAAGATCCTGGTCCGCCATATCTCTAAATCTCGTCATCTGATCTAGAGACATGCGCATGAAGATATCCTACAACTCCTCATCGCTCATCCCTCGACTCATCCTGATTTTTCTAAGTATCCAAAAAGGTCACCTACACAGACAAAAAATGATGTTAGCATAATCAAATTAAATCATACAAAGCACGGTAATATAAATCCTAAAAAAATAATATCGATTAAAATGCATATCTTATGTACCCTTATAAGCGATTAGTCAACGAATTGAGTAAGTGGATGCTCCAAGTATAAAGTATCCTATGGTCCCATGTCAATCTCCTAATACAACTCCGCATACACTGGAAGGTCGATAGACATGTCACCATAAAAGGATGAGTCTACCTCGTTCTCAAAGAATTCTTGGACTCTTGTATAATTTCCATCATTGTTACTCGATGCTGGCTCCTCTACATGCTCCAATCTTTCCGTGGCCTCCACCCCTTGTAATATCGACCCCTCTATTTGCATATTGTCCTCATCTATGCTCGAAACATCGCTTTGATCATATACTCTCGCACTTTGGGGAGTTGAAGGTATAGCATACCACCATCGAGGTTGTTGAGGGTTTGGATAGAAGATTAGCTATTCACAAACATATACAAAGATTACACTATTGTGACATGTACCACGTCATAATACAACTAACAAACAAATGAGTTCATACACATGTTCACAATGGGCTGGCAACACAAAGGTGTCGGGCAAATCCGTCCTTTTTTTTTAGGAATCTATTTCAAGAAATCCAAATGGACCTCTTAGAACTGTTGCTCCAGCTCCTTCAAGTACCACTTTGAACCACTGCACATTGAATAGTATCATGGAGAAGCTACGGTAATCCACCGTAACAATACTTTGCAAGTTTCCAAAATACTCCATCTCATCTATAACCGTGTTTGGATTCGTTGCTCGTCATCGGCTCTCTTACTCCAACCTTGCCATGATACCACAGTCCATTGTGGAGCACATTTTGTCAATACGCTCCATGCAAAAATGCCATCCGTGTGACAACATTGCACTATATATTTTGTACTGTACATTGAAACACTCAAATTAGTTATCACATATAAATATAGATACGATAAATCCTAAACACGTCATCTCCTCCATGCAACCATCGCGTTGACATAAACCACAGCATCTCCTCCATGCTTGGGATATTGAATCAGTCAATGGCGCATACTACGTCAAAATTCAGATTGCCCTTGCTCTCGATCTTGCCTAGCTTGTTGGTACTTGGCAAGCCAGGTCTCCATAGAGGCATGGTGCAACATACAAAAGCAATTCACCTTCTCCTCCATTGCAGCATCCATTTTTTTTTCTACCCCATTCCCAACCACCACATCTCCTGTCAGTCTATCATCATCCTTCAGTGACCATAGCATTTTGTTGTCTGGATCCACCATTGGTAGCCATTGTGAATATACACTACTGCCTCAGACACTAGCCAACCTTCAAGCATGCTACCTTCTGACTGAGCTCGTTGTTGAACAAAGCCTTTTAGGGTTTTCATGAAGCGCTCCAAGAAGAACATCCATCGTGTATGGACAAGTCCAACAATCTCCACATCATCTACAACATGTACAAGAAGGCGGATTTGTATCATAAGCATGCTGGTAGGCAGGTATTTCTCAAAGAGACAAATCGTCTCCACTGCTCCTTGCCTCGCGGATTCAATAGAGGACGTCTTAATCTCCTTCTGTGAGATCCATTGCACTAAAGTTGACAACCTATAAATGGCTTTGTGTATTTCTGGACTAAGGCATCCTGCAATTGCAATCGGTAGTACAAACTACCACAAATGAGAAAGCATTATGAACAATGGCTACACTTCAAATAGCAAAATACGCACACCAATTACAATCCATTCATAGTACAAAATTGACATATGTTATGCGAGTCATAGGATTTTAGCCCTGATAAATTGGTCGTCTTTAGAAAATGCAGACCTGAGAGAACGCATTATACCCGTCGGAGTACAGATAGACTTGATTATTTGCTTCAAAATGCACTCTTCTTTTGTGGACAAAACCCAAGGACCACAAGGTAGTTGCACGCAACCATCAACACCACTCGACTATGGCCAAAGTGCCCCCATCTTGTCTATCTTCTTTAAAACCATTCGTGCCCCTATAGTGTCTCTCTTTCCTGTGATGTGGTCCCATAGCAAGCTACCCACATTCTTGAAAATATGCATGAGATTCAACAAGTGGTTGATCTGTAAGTAGGTCCAATATGGAAACTCATAGAAAACTGAGAACCGTCGCATTCCGTTTGGATGTGACTCCGCGGGACCATTTTTAGCTCGTACCAGCTTCTTGCAGCATTCATACGTGTTGGAGGTCATCCAAAAAAACCTTCCCTCAGTTCATGACCCTCTGATAAGAAAGCGGCGTGTCCTTGATATACCATCTTCTTCATGGTTCATGACCTTCGGGAGTCTAACTGTGGCCCCCACAATGGATATACATGATAAGCTGAGGTAACCAAACCTATTCCAAAACCTCTATTCAGTGAATACAAACTTGAACGAGCTATCATAGATATTACCAATGAGAACGGAAGCCTATTTACCTGAGCACTCTCTGAATCCTAGAAAGTCATGCATTGTCCACATGAGAATGGCTCGAATATTGGCAGACCATCGACCATCGCCCTTGCTCATATCTTGCACGGTGACCCCCTCCTCCCACAAAATCTTAAGCTCATTGACTAATAGACGAATATACACGTCCATATTTTTTACTTTGTAGAGGCCGAGGACGAGTAAGCTAAGGATGAGACGTCCTCTCTTCATAGAAAGCCATGGAGGGATATTATAGTTGACAAGGACTATAGGCCACACATTGTAAGAAGTTGGGCGTAGACCGAATGGGTTCACGCCATCCATTGCAAGACGGAGCCGAAGATTCCTTGGCTCTCGGGCAAAGCCTCAGAAGGCAGAGTCAATGTGGCTCCATGCACGTGAATCTGCTGATATTCGTTGAACTCCATCTGTGGACCTATTCTATGCATGCCACGTTGTCAAGCTCGCCATGTCGGACGTACGAAACATGTGGTTTATGCGGGGGATAAGCAAAAAGTGTCTAAGAACTTTTTGAGGGATGGTTTCCTCTTCAAGTCCTGTCGATACCTATGAGCACCACACTTTGGATATATCTCCATAGTCTCGTATTCTCCTCGAAATAGTTTCGTTGATACATGCATGGATGTTGTTGTAGTCCATGCCAAGCTTTTGTAAAATATGTCATGCATCATCACGAGACTCAGGCATAGAATTTGCAGGTGGTAATATATGATATTTCAATAACCTGAAAAAAAATCATAAAACACCTTGAAAAAGCGCAAATGTTTTTAATGATAGTGTCAAAAAGAAATCAACGAACCATATGTACAAGGTATCTAAACAACTCGGTCACACTCGCATCGCTCCATCCGTATTTTGTTTGCACACTTAGGAGTGCAAGAAGTATCTTTAGGCAAAATACTCGGCACCCATCATATAATGGTATGGATGCTTCCTCTCTAAGTGGATCAAAAGTCTCAAAATCCATGGGAATCAATGCATAGATCATTGCCTCTATCTCAGGCTCCAAGATTGTAGGTAGGTCTGGAAGGTTACATGTCTCCTCTGGTACTGACGGTATAGATTGGGTAGTACCTTCCAAGTGGTGGATTGGCTTAGGCACTCCATCCACCGCACGCCCATGAACTCTTCTAATTGGCCGCAAAGGGTGAACTCCTCCTTGGGACGAGACGTCACCTCCATGGATAGAAAAATTTCCAGCTAAATCCAATCTTATTGTATATGGCATTCAATTAGCTTACCAGTACAATGCATGATTGATATTAAATTTTCTTATCATTTTCTAAAAATCCAAGATCTTGTGATCAATGATCTTAGATTGAAACTCGCCAAAGCATCATATGTGTTCTATAGACAATAAACGTTCTCATCTAATTGCCAACTTGAATTGAGAGCAAGGACATGGGACACACTGATTAAGATATGCCTCACGATCTTGAATAACAAGACCTTCATTGTTTTCCATTTTGTCTACATTATGACAAACATTTTATTTTGTTATCATTCTTTTTTTCTTTCTTAAATTGTTTGAGAATGGATTTGTTCTCTTGTAACTCAGCAAAAATTAACGTATGTAAAGTCTCCACCCATCCACCCACAAAATAGCATATATATGTCGGAGTGTTTTCCTCCTGGTGCGGCATCAGACCTCACCGGACCTCGCCACCACTCTCTCTTTGTTTTTTATCCATTTATTATCTCCTCTCCTTCCATCTCTCTCTCTTTTTCTCTTTCTTTATTATGTTGTATATTTATTCCCTCTCTCTCGTTCCTTCTTCTTTTTTCTCTTCCTCCCCCTCTCTCATTTTCTTTAATGATCACAGGACCACGACCACGACCATGGCCATGACCACGACCACAACCACGACCACGACCATGACCATGACCATGACCACGACTACAACTATGACTACGATGACGACCACGACTACGACAACGACCACGTCCACGATCACGACCACGACCATGACTACGACTATGACTATGATGACGACGATGACCATGACTACGACTACGACCATGACCACAACCACGACCACGACCACGACTACAACGACGACTATGACTACGACGACGATGATTATGAGGACCACGACTATGACTACGACCACTACCACTACCACTACCACTACTAGTATAATAAACAAGAAAAGAAAAAAAAACAATGATCACGACCACAACCACGACTACCACTACCACTACCACTATCACTACCACGACCACGACCACGACCATGACTACGACTATGACTATGACCACGACCACGACCACGATGAGGATGATGACCATGCCTACGACTACGACCACGACCACGACCATGACCACGACTATAACTACGACTACGACTACAATCACGACCATGACTATGACGACGAGGACATTGACCACGACCACTACTATGACTAGGACCACGACCTTGACCACGACCACAACTACCAAAACCACTACCACTATAATAAATAAGAAAATAAGAAAAAACAACGACCATGACCACAAGTACAACTACCACTACCACTACCACTATAATAAACAAGAAAAGAAGAAAAAGCTACTACTACTACAAAAAAAAAAACTAAACAACAATAAACAACAAAAGAAAAAAAACTACTACTACTACAAACAACAACAATTAATTTCATTTTCTCTTCCTCTCCCTCTCTCATTTTCTCTCCCTTCCTCACCCTCTCCCTCTCTTTCTCTCTTTCCCTATCAGGTTTAATGTTTTTTCTCTCTTTTTTTCTCTCCTCTCCCTCTCTCATTTTTTTCTCTCTCCTCTCCCTCTCTCATTTTCCTTTTCTCTCTTTCTCTCCCTCTCTCGTTTCCTCTCCTTCCCTCACCCTCTCCCTCTCTTTCTCTCTTTCCCTATTATGTTTAATGTTTTTTCTCTCTCCTCTTCCTCTCTCATTTCCTTTTCTCTCTTCCTCTCTCTCTCTCGTTTCCTCTCCCTCTCTCACCCTCTCCCTGTCTTTCTCTCTTTCCCTATTAGGTTTAATGTTTTTTTCTCTCTTTTTCTCTCTCCTCTCCCTCTCTCATTTCCTCTCACTCCCTCACCCTTACCCTCTCTTTCTCTCTTTCCCTGCCAGGTTTAATGTTTTTTCTCTCTTTTTCTCTCTCTTCTCCCTCTCTCATTTTTTCTCTCTCCTCTCCCTCTCTCATTTCCTCTCCTTCCCTCACCCTCTCCCTCTCTTTCTCTCTTTCCCTATTAGGTTTAATGTTTTTCTCTCTCCTCTCCCTCTCTCATTTCTTCTCACTCCTCTCCCTCTCTCATTCCCTCTCCCTCCCTCACCCTCACCCTCTCCCTGTCTTTCTCTCTTTCCCTATTATGTTTAATGTTTTTTCTCTCTTTTTCTCTCTCCTCTCTTTCTCTCATTTTTTCTGTCTCCTCTCCCTCTCTCATTTCCTTTTGCTCTCTTCCTCTTTCTTTCTCATTTCATCTCCCTCTCTCATCCTCACCCTCTCTTTCTCTCTTTCCCTATTATGTTTAATGTTTTTTCTATCTTCCTCTCTCATTTCCTTTTGCTCTCTTCCTCTCCCTCTCTCATTTCTTCTCCCTCCCTCACCCTCTCCCTCTCTTTCTCTCTTTCCCTAGTATGTTTGATTTTTTTCTCTATTTTTCTCTCTCCTCTCCTTCTCTCATTTTTTTCTCTCTCCTCTGCCTCTCTCATTTCCTTTTTCTCTCTTCCTTTCCCTCCCTCACCCTCTCCCTCTATTTCTCTCTTTCCCTATTATGTTTAATGTTTTTTCTCTCTTCCTCTCCTTCTCTCTTTCCCTATTATGTTGAATGTTTCACTCTCTTTCCTCTCCCTCCCTCTCCCTCTCCCTCTCCCTGTCTTTCACCCTTTCCCTATTATGTTTAATTTTATTTCTCTCTTCCTCTTTCTCTCCCTCTCTCATTTCCTCTCCCACCCCCTCTCTTTTTCTCTCCCTCCCTCTCCCTCTCCCTCTCTTTCCCTATTATGTTTAATGTTTCCCTCTCCCTCCCTCTACCTCTCCCTCCCTCTCCCACTCCCACTCTCATTTCCTCTCCCTCCCTCCCTCCCTCTCTCCCTCTCCATCTTTTTTTTTCTCCCTCCCTCTCCCTCTCCCTCTCTTTCTCTCTCATTTCCTCTCCCTCTCTCAATACATACGAATTATACCAAAAATAAGTAAAAGAGAGAGAGAAAACACAAAAGCAAAGCAAGAATGGACAATGCACTGATCGTAAAGGCTCGAAGAAGGGTTTGACGGCTCCTCTTCGTGACAGCAACTCCTCTTCGCCCTCCGTACATCTCCTCCTCTTCTTCGCGAATGGCGGCGACGGCAGTGAGAAGCCTTCTTTCTCCCTCTTTCTCTCTTTCTCTCCCTCTCAAATGCAAGATGTTTGCTCTCCCTCTCGCTCTCTCTTTCATGAATGCGTGCAAAAAAATGTGCTTGGGTTTCGGCCTGCGTTTTTTTCATCTAAGTACCGTTGCTATTTTTGTCGCTATTAGTGATGCTAATAGTGACACAAATAGCGACACCGCTATTTCTCATCGCAAATGGCTGTCGCTATACCCTCATATCCTTGTAGTGCATCACATCATCTCCAAGGACATTTTTTGGATCTTCTTCAACATCCAATCTCGTCTTATTATTTCCCTACTATTGTTGTTCCTGCTTTGTAGTCACTTCATCAATCTTATCCTATCGCCACTATTTTCTTGAACATGCTCACTATCATTATCACCACTAAAGGTGCCCAAATCACTACCATCTCTACCCAAGTCAAGTAGCACGTTGTCGTGATGTTATAAGGACACAGTGTGAAAAAGTATGGAATGCATCATCATCCGACTTCTTATTAATCAAGAGAGTCAATGTGATTTGAGCAATTAATACTAGTGTGAGTTGTATGGATTATCCAAAAATACTAGATTTTTGGATAATTTTAGTATATTTTTTATATTATTTATTGTAAAAATCTGAAAAAGTTAGAAAAAGCTTCTAGATTAGGATGGCATGCAAAAAAACTAGTTTTTTCAGCCAATTAGGAGATTTTTTATAAAAAAGATAGATTGATGAAATCGTGTACGTTGCCATCGCTGTAAACAAGTTAAAAACTGCAGATTGAACTGAAAGAAGAAGAAGGAGTGATCTGGGAGATCCGCGACTACGTGTCCTAGGGTTTTTTGGGGTTTTACCCCCCTTTCGGAGCCAACTGAGTCTTTAGATATGGGTTCTGGACAGCAGAGAAAGAGTTGATTTTTTTGATCTACGTTTTTGGTCAACGAAGGAGCTCCAAGAGAACTAATGCCTGGAGATTGCTTCTAAGTAGTGCAAACATTCCAGGTTCTTTCAATACATATTGATTTATTTTTGTTGTATTTACCACTTGGGTATTCTCTGTCTTCTCTTCCATCTCCTATCTCTACTTCCTTCTACTTCTGATCCTCGGTGGATTCGACCTTTCGACCAAAACCCCTCCGACATTGGTGAAACCAATGTGAAAGGTCATCACAGAAGAAGAAAAGATAATATGGGAGAAACTTCGAATACAATCTCCAATGATGTTTTGCAATAGTTGGTGCAAAATTTAAATATGCTTATGCAAGTACAGCAACAACAACAGGTGATGCAAGCTTCAGCTCAAACAAAAAGTGTTGTGATAAATGCTTTGCAAGCAATTGAGCGTGAGGTGAAGTTATTCAATGGCAGGAACATATCTGCATATTACATACCTATGCTCAGAAGATGGAATTCTTTGAGTGGCTCAATCTGCATGGAGCCCGTATTTTGTATATGTTAATGTTCATGAAGTGAAAGCACAGATTACTAAATTATACGTGCAGGATGTTGACTGGGTCGCCTTCAAGAAGACACTCAAGGAAGAATTTTACATTGAGGACACTAGTTTGACTATGCGCAAGACTTCGCAAGACTTTTCAGGAGTGAATTATACAACCCAATAAGGGTCTTGTGGCTAAAGAATTGTTAAGAGAATTTGAAAGTAGATTTGAGCAATTGGATTTTGCAGAACAACAAGCTCTTACAAGTTAGAAAATGGAATTGTTTCTACATGCAGCTGATCCTGAGCTTCAAGAGAAGCTTGATGATTTACTAGAGGATTAGACTATAGAGACAATTTTGAAAACAGAGTGGAGATATGTCAAGGAAGCTGTTACTGTGCTTGTGAAAAAGCATAGAAGAAGAGAAAGATTGCATGTCTCTAGCTTGCCCATTGTTACCGGTAAGACAGTTGAAGTTTTCATTAAGCCACCCGCTTCTGTGGCTAACCCTATGGCTGTACCTGCTATTGTTTCCTCTGTTAGGGAAGATGTCTTAGATGAATTGTTCAAAGGCATACGGGATCTTCAATTGAAGGTTGCAAAATTGGATGAAAAAGGACAAGAGGAAAAGGGACAGGTAGCAGTCAGTCCCTAAGCCTGGAAAAAGATGTATGTGGTGTGACAGTTTGCAGCACGAGAGAAATGATTGTGCTGCCTATTAGGAGGCCTTGGCAAGATAGCTTATCTTTTGGAAAGATGGCAAGATTTATGCACAAGAAATGGGATTGCCTCTTGCTTTGAATCTTGGAAAGGGAGGTATGCAGAAGTTGTTGGAAGACTTGGCTGTCCGAAATGCTTATGCAGCAGTACATGCTTCTACTTTTGGTCTACAGTTGGATAGAATGCATGGCCAAGTGATGGTTGGTCTAAAGGCTGAAATATGGACACATGCTTTACATGCAGCTGAAAAGAGAAAGGTCACTTATAGTGAAATGCTCATGCAGGGCAAGACATACTTGGAATAACTGGTTGGGAATCACTGGTAGATGCATATTCAGTGTATGCATATTTAACAAAGGTACAAAACACGGATGTACTTGTGGAAGAAAAATGAAAAATAGATGAAGATATTGCAGGAACATCTAAAAGAATGACAAGAAGAAGTATGGATCAGCCTAAAGATGCAAATCAGCTACCTCCCGAGCATGTCATAGAAGAGATCAGTCAGAAGCAAAAATAGGATAACAAACAAGAGGGCAAAAAGAAGGGCAAGCAGCTAGGATATAAGTTGCAATCTGACATTGAGACATATATAAATCTTAAGAAGGTTCTTGAAGAATGGATCTTAAACAGTCGGTGGAATCTACCTCGGGAGAGGTGCTTGGCATTGCCAAGTGAGAATTTCATGATGAGATCATTGACATAATTAAAAGGAAGCGACAGTTTCTTGGTGATACCACTAGTGCATTGCTACAATTTGAAGAGGAAACTGGTTTGTTGGGTATTTGGGCTGAATATGAGCATGAAGTAAGTACATGATTAGCTATGCGGAATGCTACTAATCAGTGGACAGCTTGTGGAAAAGAGAAGAAAGTGGCTAAAAATGCATTTTCTTGTAGCAATATGCATGGTGGAGTAAGGCAAATGCAACAATATGGAGAAGAGACTCTACACTACACAAGAAATCATTGGGCTAGAGCTACCACTAAAACGGTAGTGAAAATAGGGGAGCGTGAAACTCCTTGTGTTGCTTTACTTGACCATGGGTCTGAGATAAATGTCATTGAGCATGGATTGTATGAAAATGGTGTATGGCCTATAGATACTGATCATGGTTGGCGTATGAGGGTTGCAAATAATTCTTTAGGGGAGCTCTATGCTGCATGTCCTAATGTAAAAGTGACAATTGGTGATGTACAGAAAGAGCAACACTTCTTTGTGCAAGATAATTCCTCATATGTAGTGATTTTGGGACAGCCCTATATTACAGGAGTGCATATGGAAACAAAGATACTTTATGATGATTCTGCTTATGCATGAGTCAGAAGCAAAGATGGGAGGAAAGCAGTCCAATTTCTTACTGTTTGTGTTAATCATCCAAGAAATTGTGATATGCTTCGAGAGTATCATTTGGTTCCAAATGCAAGGGAATTCAAAGGCCCCGAGTTTCATTAAGCACTGTTGTAATGTGGGGCTACAATAGTGCTGTTCAAAGGGTGAACTCGCCTCTTGTTGAAATGAAGCATGTATTTACTATTGGTAATTCTCAATTTACAGCAAACAGTTCATGTTGGTCTAAGCCTATGGAAGCTATGTGTAGGGCTGAACACATATCTATGAAACGGGCTATTAAGAAACTGAGATCATTGGGGTTGTTAGCTAAAAATAATAGCATTGCAGGCATCTTTTATGGGCTGAATATTACTGACACTATGGCTGAAATTTCAGCAACTATACATGCAGAAAATGAGGCTGAAAACAGAGTGTTGTCAGTATGTTCTTTGGATATGTATGATGTTATAGCATTGTTTACTCAACAGGAAGGATTACAATGGGCTGAAGCACTTGTGGAGATAAAGTACAAGATAGTTGACAAAAAGGTGAAACCAATTGCTTTGCCACTTCCACCAGAGAGTGAGAGTTTGTATGAAAAAGTGTCAAGACAGCCAAGCTTACGAGATCCTAAAGGTATAGGTCATCAGTTTACATCTGAAACATTACAGGAATTGAAAGTTGGCGCAGAAGGGTTTCTTTTTCCTACTGAAAGAAACTTTTTTATGCAGATGTTGGCTAGACATTGGAAGGCATTTGCATTTTAGCCAAGTGAAATAGGTTGTCTGGATCCAAATGTTGTCTCTCCTATGGTCATATTTACTATGCCACATGTACCACCGAACTTGAGGCCTATTCTAGTGCCTAAAGCTTACTTGCCAAACCTAATGGATTTGCTAAATGAAAAGATTCTCATGAAGATCTTGGAGCATTCTTCAGCCCCATACTCAAATCATTGTTTTACTGTGCCCAAAAATAATGGAGCTTTGAGATTTATTCAAGACATGCAACCCGTCATGTCAGAGAGAGAACTAGGGAGAGAGAAAGAAGAGAGAGAAGAGTGCAGAGGAGAGAGAAAGACTACAGGAAGAGAGAGAATAAGAGTGAAGAGAAGAGAGAAAGACTAGATTTGGAGAGAGAAAGACAAGAAAGATGAGAAAGCCATAAAAGCTGTGAGCAAGAAGCGAGAGAAAGACTGTACTTGTATTAATGTGTCAAAAAAGATATGTAAAATTACATGTCCTCTCCTTTTATACCAATGTCAGTGTGACATGGCATAATATCAATGTTATTTACACTAATTCCTTATTCATTAGAGAGAGAACCAGGGAGAGAGAAAGAAGAGAGAGAAGAGTGCATAGGAGAGAGAAAGACTAGATTTGGAGAGAGAAAGACACAAAAGATGAGGAAGCCATAGAAGCTGTGAGCAAGAAGGGAGAGAAAGACTGTAATTGTATTAATGTGTCAAAAAAGATATGTAAAATTACATGTCCTCTCCTTTTATACCAATGTCAGTGTGACATGGCATAATATCAATGTTATTTACACTAATTCCTTATTCTCATCTTCTTACAATCCATCCCCACTCAAAATGAAGGTTTTTGTCCTCAAAAACAAATATTGGACTTATTGGTATAGCCAAGTGGGGGGGCTGCAGAGTACTACTCTATACAGCATTACAAGTGGTAAAGGAAAAGATTACCTAATACTCAATAGTAGTACTAATCTATACAGGAGGTCAAAATCAGCTTGTAGCCTCCCGGATCAAAAGGAAAAGTTGTATCTTTGCCATGCATTGGATCAACTTTCATAAGATCGAAATCAAATACTGCTGGAAACATGATCATCATGATGGTACTCACGAACGAAGTCACCATTGCATGATGATCATCCAAATCCACATGCTATCCATAATCTGCGTTCTTGAACTGAACTTCTTTTTGTGGACTTATACCAAAATGGTCTTCAACAAGATGTTCTCCATCATTTGCATCATAATATTCAAATACCAAGAATATTTTGGCAGACTTTGCCCTACATGTGGCTTGGTGATTACAAGATAGTGGCTTAGCACAACGATAGCATAAGCCCGCAGCATGCAGTTCACGTATTGTATCACTAGTAAGGTGTCTAACACGTTTAGCCTTAGATAGCAATTTACACACCTGTTCATCACCATTGGTCAGCTCTATGATAGTTTTGACATGCTGCTCATAGTCATCTTGCTGCTCGTGTATAACAGATGGCTGTCCATGCTCATCATGTACAACAGATGGCTGTCCATGCTCATGACCATATTGCTCATGCTATCCATACTGCATATGGTGATAATAGCCCTACTACACATCAGAAGGACAGTTTGGTTGAGCATATGCATTTTCTTCCACTGATGTTTGATGCTCACATACATAAGCATGCTGCCTTTGATCATTGGTCCCACTGCATTGGTCATAATCACTTGCTTGCTGTTGATCAAAGCTAGAAGTGCATTGATAAGCATAATCATTTCTGTCACATCCATAAGAATTGGGTTGGTCAACCAAGAGAGCTTCACAAGTATAATCATAACTATTTTGCTGAAGAGATGGATGCTCATAAGGATAAGCATACTGACCATAATAACCATTCTGCTGCCAAGGTTCAATGGAATGATACTCTGCATTATGATATGGTACATCATATTTATAAGCATTAACATGATGTCCATATGTACTTGCATACTGCTCATATACATTTACATGTTGTTGCTGTTCATATTCATAAGATGCATGTAGATCATAGTGTGTACCATCAGCATATACATGTTGTCCATAAGCATAAGCATCTGATTCAGGTCTTGCTGTTTTTTCCATAACTGCCTTTATAAGAGTAATACAGTGATCAGCCAAAACTCCAAGTTTGTCAATTATCGCTTGTGTTTGAAGCCAACCTTGTCCAAGTTTGTCAATATTAGCTTGTGTTTGAAGCCAACCTTGTTCACTAGAGCTGAAGCTATTGTTCTCAGCTGCCATTGCAGTCAAGTTAAAGAGATATGTTGTTCCTTGAAAAATATAAGTCCAAATAAGGTGTATGATAGCTTGACTCGAAGGTTAGGATGTCTAGTATCAAGTAGAAATCCTGGTTTGAATTTAGGAGTAGCAGTACCCCTCTCTGTTTAAGAGTTTCCAAAACTGTCCACAGTGAACTGTTAGTGAACTGCCGGTACCAAATAGGCTCTAGCTCGAGAAATATGTGCCCAAATGAGACGTTTGATGGCTCCACTCGAAGCTTATGATGTCTAGTATCACTTCCAATTTTTCCTTTCTCGTTAGAATGATGCTACTAATTTCTGTAGCAACTTTTCCAAATCTGTCCCCTATTTGGACTGCACCCTGTTTTAGCCCTGTTCCAAGTGTTTTGAGTACTTCTTATCCAACTTGAGTCGATACCCAATGCCTATACACTCAAATGAGTAGGAAACAACATTCCATGAATATGGCATTACAAGATTGCATCCCCAAAGCCTATATATCCTCCGATGGTGGTTGGTTCATGGATGTTTTCCATGTTACAGATCAACTTGGACACAAACTTACATATGAAAGTTTAATTGAGTATATGCAACAAGCTTTGGGAGCAAAAAGAACTGTTGCAAGTTCAGAGGTAAGAACATGTTTGGAACATACTGTGGGTGTTCAATCAATTACTAAACACACATCCATAAAGTTGACTGGCACTGATCGACCAGGACTGTTGTCAGATATCTCTGTTGTTCTCACAAGCCTCAAGTGCAATGTTGTTGCTGTTGAGGTTTGGACTCACAATGCAAGGGTAACATGTGTAGTGTATGTAACTGACGAATTTACTAGATCTCAGGAGCCATTGTCCCTGCAATAGCTATAGCAACAGCCAAGACTCAATGTTTTTCCAAATTTGAAAGTAGATATCAGAGAGTCCACTTAGCTCTTCAGAAATATCCAAGTTGCTTCCAACATCTGGGGTAAATGATTTGTAATGCTTGAAAAACTCTGTATAACTGTCCTTATGACATCAATTGCTCCAGGTGCACAAAGTATAAGAAATACATCTCTTCATTTTATCGATGTAAAGCGTGTTACATCTCCCATTCATTGACCATTTCTGAGTTGTTCATGAGACTCCTAATGCCTTTAAATGCCTGGGTCAGATGGTGATTGGCTCAACACTTGTTGTTTCCACAAGAGAGCTAAAACATGTTGATCAGAATTCTACAGGTTCTACAGGTTCAATGATCTGAAGTGTAGTCAAGCTGTACAGACATCATTATAATCATCTTCATGATCTTCATCATCATTAGTTGATTGCACTTAACATGAACAACTTGTTTGCTAATCTCTTGGGTATTAGATAGCTCAAAGTGACATTCTCTGTAGCCTTCAAGCATATCAGTATCCTAGGCCTCATCAGATTGAGGATCTAGGGCAGCATTTGTTCTTGTAAGAGCTGGGGCAGATGACAAACCACTTCGTATGGTGAAAATTGTGCTTCATGAGTTAGTGAACTTCGTGGAACCCATCTAGAGCTGTGGTCAGGGGCATTGGTCAAATTCAACTACAAATGGTTCTGCCTCATCAGTGCCACATTCAAATGAGGCTCAATTGAAGCAAAAGCCGACTGCTGTATTAAAAAAAAATTGGTGATAAATAGACTTGCACAATAGGTCTGTATGAGCTATATTGGATCACACAATCGTATCCACAGGTAGACATATTTCACAACTACAAAATGTCAAATCTACGATCCAAAATTGGGGGTGGTGCTGCATTTGTTCATTTGTCAGCTACAGTACCGGCAATAACTGCATTTGTTCATTTGTCAGCTACAGTACCAGCAATAATAGTCAGACCATCCAAGGACTAGTAACATACCAGAGGAAAAACTAGAGAAGAAGGTTATTTCTTTAAGTCATAAACTTGAAGGTTGGGAGTGTCATCCAGAGGAATCTGAAGGAGATGAATGTTTCGACTGTGGGACATGAGACCAGAATGATTTTCAAGGTAGTCATATACATGAAGCTCAATCCCAGAAGCACATCTAAGAATTCACGGTTGCGAGATTGGCTGGAGATGGAGAAGGCTTGGTATGCATCCAAGCTGGAGCAAAGGCACTGGTAGGAGATTGATGCTTCTGAAAGGTAGATGAAATAGATTCCATAAGCAAGTGTAGTTGTGATGGTCTCATACATCAATCGCAACGAGCAGAGGCCTGCAATAGCTGCAATATCCAAGAAGCTAGAGAGGTCAAGGAGACCCTGCCAACATCCATAAAACAATTAGCAGTAGAGGTAGATCAAGCCAAGGATGCTGCAGAAGCATCCAGAGAATCAGTGTGGAGAGCAAGACTTGAATCTGAGCAATTTAAGGCTGCCACCAGCACTGCATTGAGCAAACTACAAGCAGTTTTAAAAGAGTCTAAAGCAGCTCGTGCATCAGAAGAAATGGCCCTTGTTGAAATCAAAGCCCTTATTGAGTGATTGTGCAGCTTGCAGAGGATCAATAACTCCTCACGATTGTGCAGCTTGCAGAGTTTGATGCTGCCTGGTGCTCATATCTCTATCAGTTTGTGGCTTGGAAGGTGCAAGATGCCCAAATTTTGGAAGAAGATCTTCTATGGAGCACTTGTCAATTGGAGCTTTCCATGTTACAGAAGTGCACCTGTTAGACAAGTTCGATTTGCCATTTATGATGGCTGTTGAAGATGTGTTTTCGTACCCCCCTGCAGATCGATATGGCTTCGTGGACCCTGCTGTGGGCGCCAAGCTAGCTGGCTGCCCGAAGCTCAAAACGTCCACCTCCTGGAAGTTCGACGACCCCGAGCTCAAGCGCAGATAGCGAGTCGCCTCCTCCTTGCCTCCCTTCCAGTAGTCCTATGACAAACTTATTGCAGCAGCGATTCCCAGCTACAGGAGGTGTTTGGTGAAATCAGACTAGTTCCGCGCAGTTTCATAGTAAAGGAAAAAAAAAATTCAAAGTAGCATTGAGGATTTGGATTTGTCCAATTTGCTGTTGTAGAGGATGTGGCCAAAAGCTTCAGATCAGAAGCATTCTGGCATGAAGAGAGCACCTCCTCCATGTCCACTGTCACATGGCCAAAGTCATTTAGAACCTGTACTCACGGAGAACTATCTTTGACTGATTGAGCGTGTTCGAAATCCTTCCTTGATGTGATGAGGAAGGCCAGGCTGTCTCTTGCAGGGGCTAGGGTTGAGAAAGAGAAAGAGAAAGACGTAGAGAAAGAGAAAGAAGGGGAGAGGAGAAGGGGAATGGAGAAGAGGAAAAGGCCAGAAGAATTCTGGTGAGATCCGCAAAGCTGGATGGAAGAAGATGATGATGATGGAGTAGAAGAGGGCGAGAGGCAGCCTCCGCCCAAAAGCAGGAGCCTATCGAGAGAGCGAAAATCAGAGAAAGAGAAGGAGAGAGGACAAGAAGAGGAGGAGGAAGGCAAGAGAGGAAGAACTTGTAACTAGAGGAGAAAGTGAGGCAGTTGAGCTTGGAATCACAGCTATGGCAGAACTTAGCAAAGAACAATGAGCTTATGGCGTTCAACCTTAAGAACTACAGCAACAACATTGTGTAATGTACCTTTGATTCCCTGTTTAAGTGCAAGAGAAGCACACTATTTTGCTGCTTTTGTAACACCTTTATGCAAAGCAATGGAGGCCATCTTTGTCTGTCTGCCTCCATTTTTGGTCCAAACTCCATTTAAGACTCCAAGAAAGGCTGCCATGGTCTATGTGGTCTTCATGAAAGCTACCATTAATGCTCTTGCATGCAGTCCTTGTGGTCCAGAGATGTTGTGTAAACTCCCAAGAAACTTTGCCATTAATGCTTCTGCATGCAGTCCTTGTGGTCCAGAGATGCTTTGGAAACTCCCCTACTGCTCCCTGTACTTGTGTACCTGTGACTCAAAATTCCATGTAACTAGAAAGTTGTAACTAGGTAAAAATGAGGGACTAACTAGGAC
This sequence comes from Lygodium microphyllum, assembly GCF_053477565.2. Classification (NCBI taxonomy): domain Eukaryota; kingdom Viridiplantae; phylum Streptophyta; class Polypodiopsida; order Schizaeales; family Lygodiaceae; genus Lygodium; species Lygodium microphyllum. The sequence continues at coordinate 38,310,974 of NC_141150.1, forward strand.
CAAGAACCTAGGCTCTGATACCACTTGTCAGAGAGAGAACCAGGGAGAGAGAAAGAAGAGAGAGAAGAGTGCAAAGGAGAGAGAAAGACTGCAGGAAGAGAGAGAATAAGAGTGACAAGGAGAGAGAAATACTAGATTTGGAGAGAGAAAGACAAGAAAGATGAGAAAGCCATAGAAGGTGTGAGCAAGAAGGGAGAGAAAGACTGTAATTGTATTAATGTGTCAAAAAAGATATGTAAAATTACATGTCCTCTCCTTTTATACCAATGTCATTGTGACATGGCATAATATCAATGTTATTTACACTAATTTCTTATTCTCATCTTCTTACACGTCAACAAAGTGATCATAAGAAATGTGGGTGCAGGTCCTGTGGTTGATAAATTTCAGAGGCTTTTGTAGGCAGAGCGATCTATTCTTTGGATGATCTTTACTTGGGGTATGATCAGAGTTTCAGCTTGCAATTGAAAGCAGGGATATCATAACCCTGAAGACTCCTTTAGGGTTAGTACGGATGTGTATTCTCCCACAGGGTGCAACAAACTCAGTGGCACACATGAAAAATGCTATGAATAGGGTATTCAGGGATTTTATACCACAATTGACTATGCCCTTCTTGGATGATGTTCCAATCAAAGGGTGTGCAATGGATGAAAAGAATGAAGAGATTGATGTTCATGGATGCAAACAGTTTGTTACAAATCATATTGTGAATTGTAAGAGGATTTTGACACGTCTAGAAGAGGTGTATTTAACTCTTTCTGGACAAAATTCTGTCTTTGGAGTTGAAGAGGTTTTGATTGTTGGGTATATGTGTGGGCCTTATGGGCGCGGGCCATCACCAGCAAAAATAGATGGGATTGATAGAATGCAAGATGTATGCACGAATGTATCAGAGGTGCGTAGATTCTTGGGTGCATGTGTGTTCTATTTGATATGGATTCCTCACTTTGCACATGTAGCCGATGTTCTTTATCAGCTTCTAAGGAAAGGTCAAAAATTTCATTGGGAAAGGAAGCATCAAAAAGTAATGAAGAAATGGAAGCAACTCTTAAAATCTGCTCCTACGTTGAGAAAGGCTGACTATTCACATGGAAAGCCTATCATTATTACTATTGATACAAGCCCAATCGGGATTGGATGGGCAATTGGGAAAGATGATGAGGAAGGGGAAAGGTATGCAATATGCTTTGGTGCAAAAGTATTGATTGAATGATAGAGAAGATATCCACAGGTAAAAAGAGAATTATGGGGAATTGTGACAGCCCTTAAATGTAACGTGTCCACTTGAATCATTCCGGACACGTCTTAGTAGTCCATCGGGAAGGATGTCTAGAAAGCTCCGCCCGGCACTCCCATGGAATGTTACGGGACTTGTGATCTAGGTCTTCCCGCGTCTGCCACGTAGCGGAAGTATCCTGGCCGTTCCCACTTAGGATCAACTTGAATTTGGGTTTTCCTGTTTGGTCATTAGCTAGCAACAACTAGCGTCAGACCCGAGCGAACTACTTTACGCAGAAACGCCAGGTCCGAAGCGGATTCACGCTGCACTTGGTTCAAGGAGAATGGGAAACGAGAGGGATGCAAGGCTCGACCTCTCTACCATAAGGCATAGTCCCATTCCGTTCCCCTAAAACAACGTGAATCGGGTAATGGTTAATTCTAAGTCATTGTTCTCGTTACTTGTTTCGGTGATGACGATCATCCTCTGTTCGTTGAAGACTTTGAGAAAAGTTCCCGGCTAACCGGGACCACCCATCCATAGGACAGACCCATGGTCCATCCTCCGCACTTTCCTCGGTTTGTTTTAGTTATGTAATTACCTACCACATTAATTTGACATATAACAAACAGCTTCCTTGATTAACCCTGTTAAGCACTGGTTCCTTCACGTAATCTTATCACAGGACATAAAGAAAACAATGTCAAACAACTTCTTTGTTATCATTTTATCCTTTTATCTTTGAAATACAAGGAGTTCCGCCCGTAGGCTTGTTCATAATCCGCCCGAAGGCTATCCAGTAATCCACCAGGGATCACTAATCCAAGTTTCCGCCCGTAGACTAGTATGCGGGCCTCGAGATCCAATCCCGAGTCACGTTAGCCTCTTGTGCAGGGCCCGGAAGGCGAGGGATTTACGGCCAGAGCCCCCTCTGGCACCCAAGCGTCCTCCTGCTCCAAGTAGAACTCAACGGAGAGACCTCTCACGGCGGGTTCGGTCCACGTTCCCGGCGCGGTTAACAACCCCCTTGGTTAGGGTCAGGCAGGCAGTCGGGGGTAACTGAAGCTGCCTCTCCCTTCAGGCCTTCAACCTGAAGTATTTAGATATCTTTTCATCCTTTAGTTCATTGAGCAAACAATGCAAACAGTGCTTTCTAAACTGTTACAAGCACAATCAATTCCAATGGTCGTTTAACTGGCAAACTGTTAAGGAGTGACTCCTTTTCTCCGAATACAACCCGCATTCGATCCGGAATCAATTGCAACTCGGCAAGATTCCTATCATTCTTGGGTTAGGGTCATACCCTACCAATACTTTAGGTTTTGTTATGGTAGATTCCAGCGACCATGTCGCTTCAATCTATTGATTGGTCAATTGCCTCCAGGCAATTACCTAACTTTCCTTTTCCTTAGCAACTATTTCCCAGGAAAGGTGATGTAACAGGATGATTACTCATCCTTTTGTAGGTTAACTTAGCGCAATAACTTGCCAACATCATTTCCAAGAAATGACAAAACTCTCTTGTGGACAAATCTCAAGTCTATGCGATGTTGCAACTTTTTGTACATGTGTTGTATCTATTCCACGGGATCATTTCACCCATTGAATGGCATATTCAGGTTACGGAATTAACTTCAGGTGAGTAGCAGGGTTTAGGGTGTCTTCTTACCCAACCCATTCCAAATTATATTGGCCCATGGTCCTAGCAATTTCCAACTCAGTCGGAGAACGAATGATCCTTAGGATAAAACCTTAGATCATTTTATGCATGAACATCCAATTGATTCGACATCTCGTGAATGTGTGTAAGATCTTTGGGTTTTGACTTGGCAACCAGTGTAAAACTAGGTCGAATTCTTATTGCACTAAACCCTAGTTAGCACTTGAGATACCTATCATATCGACCCAACCATGTCCATAAGAATCCTTGTGGTTTAGGTGACTTAGTCAACTCAATATACTTGTCTTGCGTCACGGATGAACCTTTCCTAAAGGTAATAAACTAGATCTAGTGGAGATTAATAGTTACAATTACACCAATACGTGTAAACATGCGATTCACTACTTCTACGCATCACATGGTTCACAATAACCCTATCCTTCCTTGGTAAGGTAAAGAAAATGCCTGATAACCTGGACACTAACTTTCCTAGGTCCTACTAGGACTTACATTAAATAGTCATGCCTACAACCTTATTGTCTATACTTAGAATCTTATGCTTTGACTCCTAAATGCGGCTCCTAATGAATGACATTTTTGCATGATGACTATGCAATACGCAACGTTCTCCTAGCTACAATGAAGTTCATACAAAACCACAGCTAGTGATAATTTATTCCATTTTACATGCCACTTGCAAGCCCATAAGATCATTTCCGTACTCTCTTCTATTTCTTTTCGGATAATATCTTATGGGTGTTAACTTTTCCTCATGAAATCATTACGAGGAGGATGTTGCCTAACATGCAGCACATACTTATTCCTACCATGTCTAAGAAGAAAAAATGCACTTATAAATTCCATTTCTTTGCCTAAGTAATATATGTTTAGACTCATTACTTTGATAATGTACCAAAATAGCATCATGCAGCTAGTCTCCTAAGGCGGGCAACCCGTTTCGAATTCATGACATACTTCAACCTTGCCTAACGTTTCAAGAGATACTTTATCAAATGTCTTGTTACCACTGCCACATGCATTAAAATTGAGCGTAAAATGCATTCTTCCCTATGGAGCTAAGCGCACCTAATCATTTCTTTAAGCGAAAATAAACTTGAAAGAATCTGGACTTGTGGGCTCTGGGAGATATCCACTTGTATGCTCGGAGATGAACCTCCCGCAGTCGCACCTTGAGTCCTTTTAGGGGCCATCGTAGGCGTGGTTTCAGCTTCTGGGTTGCCTTTGCGGTCAATGAATTGACTTGCCTCGGAATGCAGCTTCCAGACCTTAGCCTTTTTCCCTTGTACGCAGGAGATTCCTTTGCGAGATTTTGGTAGATGGTGCTTGCGGAAAAGGGCTTTATGAGTTCTTTAGGGAAAACCCGGGTTGGCACGGAATTGATTCACGGATGGCTTGTGGGCTTTGAAGTCTTTTTGCGAAAAGCCTTTTACGAAGGGTCTTGTGGGAGGTCTTTATGGGATTCACCTTCTCCTCTTCAAAGTCCCGGGGAGGGGGGTATGAATGGGTCTATGGGGAATGTAGTGGGAAGGGGGCTTAAGGAAGCGCCCCCTCTTAGAAGCTTCTGGACTCCTGCAGTAACGTCGAGGGGGGGAGTCGAAATTCAGCGGCGGCGGCGGACTGAGGTGACCTGGCGGCACCTATGGCGGCTAGCGGACTGGGCGGCTGGTGACTGGTGGACTGGGCGGCAGCGCGGCAGCTCCTGCATGACGACCTCCTCTCCACGGCGACCTCACCCCTTCTCACAGCCTGTCCTCCTGTCCCTTCACGTCCGGCACCCTTCAGCACCCTCTAGCTAGGGGGTGTTTATATAGGTCTTGGGAGGGGTGGGGAAGAGGGCCTCCACACACGTGGAGGACTCCCCCTCATGCAGTCCGACTTCACTCCTCCTTGGCCATCCCCCCCCCACACTCCCTCTCCTCCAGCCATGCATCGACTGGGGGAAGGGATAATAATAAAAAAATTTGCCTTGAATTTATCCAATTGCCCCTTCAAAAAGGGTGTTCCCACGCGGTTTTTTTACGGTCCTCAACCTTAGCCTCTTATTTACAATGCGGAGGCCTCATTTTTTTTTGAGCGTGCATGGTATGGATTAAGCTATCAATAATACGATGTAGGGGATAACCTTGCACACGATTTGCACGGCGTGCGGGAAGTTAATATTTACGGTACGCAGTGCGCAGAAATATTACATTAAATTTGATAAGGAGAATTTTATGGGTGCTCATGTAGTCATTGAGACTGATTGTTATGCTCCGGTGGACTGCATACACCAAATCTTTGAACCCTGAATTTCAACATATTGCAGGAAGAGATAACCCAGTTGCATACATGTTATGTCGAGCACGCTATGAGAATGAAGATGGGATGATGGATGAGGAGGAAGAATATGACTTTCTTATGGCTAAAAATGATGTTGCAAGAGTGAATTTAGCAATGCAAGGTGTTGCTAGAGCATTAACAAATGCTTGGACAACAAAGATAAGACACTTTAGGTGTTTTGCATCTTGTGTAGAAGTGTTTTCTAGAAGAAAAATATGCAGGAGAGTGGTTGAGAATTGGTCAATATCCCAGTACATTAACAAAGAGAAATGAATGATCAGATGAGGAGTTTAAAAAGATCAAGAGGAAAGCCTATGGATTTTTCTTAAAAGATGGATACTTATGGAAACATGCTAAAAAGAAACAGGATATGCCATTGCGAGTTTTGAGAGACAGAGCTTCACAATAAAAGTAATGCAAGAATTTCATGAAAGCTTGTGGGCTGGTCATACAGGTGTTTGGGGTACTTTTACAAAAATCAAAGAAAGATATTAGTGGCAGGGTATGTATAAGGATGTTGCTCACTTTGTGGAAACATGTACGACATGTCAAATGTATTCAACTATGAGACATCGGGATGGATTGCAACCCACATATCCATTGTCTCTTCATTTTAAGTGGGTGGTGGATTTGGTCACAATGCCTACAGGTCTTTGGCGAATGAGGTATCTTGTGCTTGCTCATGAAGACTTGACTAATCAAGTGGAAGGGAGAGCTCTACGTACTAAGATGACAAATGCCATATGTACTTTTCTCTTAGAGGAGATCTTTTGTCGATATGGCTGTGTTGGAAAAATTATAGCAGATAGGGGTGAGTTGGATGCAGATGAAGCTCATGATTTCTTTGCATGGTTGGGGATAAAGCTTGCTTTAAATTCACCCTATAACCCTGAAGGAAATGGAAAAAGTGAAAGAGGTCATCCACCTATTGTGAAGGCATTGGCAAAAGCATGTGAAGAGAAGATAAAAGAGTGGCCACGATTGCTCCCTTATGCTTTATGGATTGACAGAACAATTCATAGTACTATTACAAGATATATGCCTACAGAATTGATGTATGGCCAAAAACCTATCATGCCGATAGAAGAGGTGAAAGTCACATGGAGTGTGTTACCTTGGGAGGAGGAGTTGAACATAGAGGAGTTGTTGGCCTTACGCTTTAGACAGTTGGAAAGAAAGTCAGAAGACATAGAGGCAGTAACTACAAATTTAAGGGTAGCAAGGATAGAGAACAAGAAATGGTTTGACAAAAGACATAGACTGAGACCAAGAACCATACAAGATGGGGATTGGGTATTGATTTATGATAGCAGTTTAGATAACCAGCATAGTGCCATACGTAAAGTTTCCAAAAGATGGTTTGGACCCTATGTGGTAAGACGGGTGTTTGATAATGCTACTTATGCATTAAATGAGCTAGATGGGATAGCCATAAAACTCCCGGTAGCAGGGAAAAGAATCAAATTATTCAAAAGGCGGGAATCTACTGCCTATGAGTTGCTAGAATTGGAAGAAAATAGTGGCCATGATACAGGGGCTAGTCAAGAAGATATGGAAGATGAAAAAGTAAAGGATATGGTTATAGAGGATGAGGAGGACTCAGAATCCGGTGAAAACTAGGATTTTGGCACATACTGGAGGATGTGCAGGTTCAAAGGGGGTGGATGTCGTGATGTTATGAGAACACAGTGTGAAAAATTATGGAATGCATCATCATCCGACTTCTTATTAATCAAGAGAGTTAATGTGATCTGAGCCATTAGTACTAATGTGAGTTGCATGGATTATCCAAAAATACTAGATTTTTGGATAATTTTAGCAAATTTTTTATGTTATTTATTGTAAAAATCCAAAAAAGATAGAAAAAGCTTCTAGATTAGGATGGCATGCAAAAAAGCTAGTTGCTTTTTCAACCAATTAGGAGATTTTTCATAAAAAAAGACAAATTGATGAAATCGCGCGCATCGCGATCGCTGTAAACAGGCTGAAAACTGCAGATTGAACTGAAAGAAGAAGGAGCGATCTGGGAGATCCGTGATTAGGTGTCCTGGGTTTTTAGCCCCCTTTTGGAGCCAACGGAGCCATTGGATTTGGGTTCTGGATAGCAGAGAAAGAGCTGATTTTTTTGATCCACTTTTTTGGTCTATGAAGGAGTTCGAGGAGAACTAATGCCTGGAGATTGCTTCTGAGTAGTGCGAAGATTCCAGATTCTTTGAATACATATTGATTCAATTCATTATGATTTGTTTTTGTTCTTAGGCACCCTATCTCTTGCATCCGGTGTCTGTTTCGAAGTTTGAAAATTTAGGGGCATTCATCTTCAAGTCCCCCACTGCCAAGCCTCTCCCAGGGTCTCATCTGACATGCCAAAAAATTATGAAAATTCACCAACTGTCATCAAGTGGGTCTTTTAAGCCTTTTCCGGGCATTGCCGCTGAAAATCGTGCTGATTGCCACCGCCACCTTGGACAAAGTCTATTTCTTCCCTGAAATTTGGAATTTTTGGCTATTTTTAAGCACTTCTCAACATAAAAAATCATCTGTCATTGAGGCTTAAATCTTGGAAGAGAGAGAAAGGGAAGCTCCACTTGAAAAGTAACCACAATTTAACACTCAACTAAGCCCAATTAACTACCATTGGACCTAGTTACCTCAAATTTGCATGAAAATTTGATGATGACCAACTATTTTGGCCTTCCAGCACCATATCTGACCTCCAACATCTCCAGATATAGTCTCCTTCTAATTGTAGATGATCTGCAAACCTCTGTTAGTCATTGTCTATGTCTTAAACACTTGTACTAGTTGTCTAAAATGGTCTTTTTCTTGAGAAAATTTGAACTGAAATAGAAGAAAAAATGGATCAAAGACCAATGCTCTGATACCACTTGTCAAGAAGAAGTGAACTAGAGAGAAAGAGAGAGAGAGAGAAGACTATAGAAGTGTAATATTTCTGCTATGAAATATTAAAGATCCTAAATCTCACACAAAAAGCAACCCAAAGTAATATTCTGCAATGATAAATGTTGGTGGCTCTAAGTGCTCCCTTTGCATGCATCAATGAACTCCAGCACACGTTGAGCATAAGAGACCGTGACTAAAAACCTGTAGGCCTACACGGGAACACCCTTTGAAAGGGGTAAAGGGATAATGGATAAATTTTTGGTAAATTTTTTTATGGATAAACTCCCATCCCCTTCAGCCGTTGCATGGCAGGGGAGAAGGGGGTGTGAGAGGAGCTTGAGTAGGTGTTGGAGAAGCATGAGGGAGGGGAGCATGCAAATTGCCACTTGTGTGGCTATCCCCCCCCCTTCAAGCCTTCATCTCCCTCAATCATTTTCTCTCTGCACATCATCCCCTATAGGACAAAAGCTTGGAAGCTTCTATTAAAGCCTCCATAAGCCTTGTTCTCCTGTGCCTTCCCTGGTTTCTAAAAACCAATCTTGCAAGGCCCAAATCTGCGCAAGGGGAGAATTTATCGACCTAGTAGGCAGTTTTGGAGATCAGGATAAAGGGGGCAAGTAGATTTTGCTAAGTCAAGAATCTCCATCATCGATGGCTCTTAAATAAAAGACGTGAGGCGCACATGGGGGAGCTTCCAACCCAAGTACAAGAGTGGACAATGCCTCGACTCTAAATACCCAAGTTTTGAAAATTAATTCCGTATGTGAAGGATGCATTAAGCATGATTAAATTCTCGTAGGAAAGTTTGAATACATTGGAAAATTCATATACTCGCATCGAATTATCAAGTTAAATTGCATGACGAGTACTTGCATGGTCAAGTAGTTGCATTCTTGAATGCATATTACATAAGTTAAAATGTGGATTTGTCTAAAGGCACCCTTGTTGCCTCGCGAAAAGAACACCGCATATAATACATAATGCACTTAGGTAATAATTTCCTAGTTGTGACTCATGTATGAGATAAATCTTAAATGCCCATTTAATGATGTCCAAATGGTGGCAATGCATGGAAAATTGCATGCGAAGATGGTTGCATTTTAGGTCAGGTTAAGTGATAAAAGGAGGGATTAAATCAATGATGGACTCATGGCATTCACTCAAGAGTGGAGTTCTTTATCAAAGTTTGAACAAATCTTCATTAAAATTATTAAATCTTGATTTCGTTGCATCAACGTAGGGTTATAAAAGTTAACTCCGAATTGTCAATCATTATAGCTTAGGCAAGGAAAAGTAACGATCATTGTAGATCCTATAGCTGCATAGAAGGAAAAATTCTGTGGTCTTGAAATCGCATATTTGCATGGAATGTTATATCTTGTAGTCATTTGCATCTTCTTGGGAAAGGTACTTGCTAATTTAGAAGTAATTGCATCTTTAAAAAGGATGATCATCTCTAATCGTGGGTTAATTAAATCAACTAAGTAATTCATGTATAGTTGAGTAGCTCACATGAAAATCATAAAGGTATGACTAGATTGCATATGACGATCACCTCAAAGTGCTAGGTAGGGTTAAGTTATGTTAAAATTCTGCCTAGTATCGCACTTGGGATGTCGATTTAAGACTTTCAATCCCAAAGATCCTACCCACATTCTCGAAAATAATAGGGTTATGTAAACACCCATGCCAGAATGATCTAGGGTTCTCACCTTAAGGATCAATTGACCAAATACTAAACCTCCGTGTGAATTTAGGATCCCTAGGGCCAAATCGTTATCGGCCTAGTAGGGTTAGTGTTGGATTGGGTCAATAGGACTCCCAAACCCTATATCTTGGTCAAAGGTGTTCTTGACCAAGGAATACCGTGTGATGAGAAAAATAATCCCACAAGTTAGGTGCTGACACCTATCTTGTGCAACAAGTTGCAATGCCGCATGGTTTGTGTCTAAATCACAATATAGGATTGCCACTCCTTAGAACAAGGTTGGCGAGTTCTAAGTACAAGTCTAATTTTTTAGAGGATGAGTAGTCATCCTGCTACATCACCTTCCTTGGGCTGATTTTCCAAGTTAGGGTAATTATGTATTGCCTAGTAAGCAATTGACCAATAAAGTGAGGACAACAGGGTTGTCCAGGATTTATTAACTAAGACATAAGGATACCTAAGGTATTGACAATTTGGGCCAACAGGGTATAAACCTTAACCCCAGGATAAAAGGGTGAATAAGCAACTTAGCTTACGAAACCCTTGGGATCTTTCCAGGTCGCTATTGATCCCGGATCGAATGCTAGATGTATTCGCAGAAAAGGATTCACACCTTAGCAGTTGGCCATATAAATGACCACTAGAGTGCTTGTGTTTGTACACTTAGGAGCACTATTTGTTCTTCTTTCTCCCAAAACTGATGTGCCAATTAGCTTGTTCTACCTTTCCAAAATAATAATTTTACTTAAAAGGGCTATGCCCACATGAATGAATAAGATTTTTATCACTATCTGTATTGGCTGTAAGTGTTGGTAAAGGAGTTAAGTGATTGGGTCACTTGGTGGCTAAAAGATGAACTGGGCATGTTAATGTAATGTGAAAAACGCTTAGTAAGTTTTTAACGTAAAGAATCTTATTGCCCAAGCACAACCTCAAGTGCAGATTCCTAGCCCGACCCCTACACCAAGTACAGCCATGATTCAGGAGAAGAAGTTTCTTCTCAAACAAATCAAGCCACCATAATTTGATGGTAAGGAAAGGACCATCCAAACTGATGCCAAGATCTAGATCGAATCCATGGAGGATTACTTTGAAGCAGTAGGTACTACACCCATTAACCAAGCTATGCTCGCCAAATTGAAGCTTACCGGTGAAGTAAGACTTTGGTAGAAGCAATGGTGCAGAGACCAAGGGATCTCGGAAGGGTCAGTTACTTGGGAGAAGCTTAAAAGTGTTGTACGAGGGAGATATTTACCACCTGCCTACCGCACGCAAAAGATGAACGAATTCCATGAACTGAAGCGGCTTGGTCTATCCCTTGATGCATACTATTCAAAATTCTTCTCCCTCTTAAAGTACGTGCCACAAATGGACATGACACAATAGGTGTTAATGTTTTGTGCCAGATTAAACCCACCCATAAACACCCGCTTGGAATCAATGCACCCCACGGACCTTCAAAACATGCTCATTCAAGCTGTACAGATAATAGAGGAGGTGCAGACGAAGCCAAGAAATAACAAGACTTGGTCTTACAGGGATCAGAGCAAGGGAATGCTTAGATCTCAAACCAAGAGTGCGCAGGGCCAAAATCAGGCACAAAGGAAGAAAGCTACCGCTAACAATGTCAACTTCATTCCTACCCAAGGCAATGGCCACAATCTTCGTTGCTTCCATTGCAACGAGCCTGGTCACTTTAAAAAGCAGTGTCCCAAGCTTAACAGAGGACATCATCAAGGGCCATTCCAAGGAACCGCCCATGGACAAGAAGCCACCGTCAGGGCCAGAGGGAGAACCGCCAGTGTTGTCAACAAGAAGTTGGGTGACAAAGAAGATCCAACCATGAAAGCTAACATTGAGAAGGAAACACTTCATGCCACCCTTCACAAGAAAGGCCCAAATCGCCAATTCTCGGTGATTCAAATACCATCAGATTATCAAGGTAAAAGCTTCAAAACCTTGATTGATTGTAGTAGTACAGATTACTTCATTTCACCAGTCTGTGCAAAAAGATTAGGAATAGCCACATTAGATGCACCTACCTTACTTGTGGAATTAGTAAATGGTCGTGAGGTATCTTGTACTAGGAAAACTGCTAAGGTAAAATTCCTACTGGGTGAAAAGCCATCTTCAATCAAATTCCGAGTAATGAACTTAGGTATCCACAAGTGTTTGCTTGGAATGGATTGGCTAATACCCAATGATGCCCACATTCACTGTGGAAAGGGCCAAGTTTCCTTTTGAAATTATGAAGCGAAACTAGTCACAACTCAAGAAGAGGTTGGGAAGCCAAAAATTGAACTCGCCAAAGCAACACGGATAATAAAAGGAGTTAGAAAGGGGCTACCTGTCTATTTGATTAAACTAAATAAGATAGATCAGAATCAGGAATCTAGATAAGAACCATCATGGTTAAAGGAATACGTAGATGTACTTCCCGAAGAGTTGACAAAACTTCCTCCTCAAAGAAAAGTCGATCATGAGATCAAGCTAGCACTAGGAGTTGCACCAATCGCAAAGAAACCATATAGGATGTCTATCCTAGATGCAATTGAGCTGAAGGAGCAACTCAAGCAGCTATTAGACCACGGCTACATTTGTCCTAGCATTTCACCATGGGGAGCTCCATTGCTGTTCCAGAAGAAGAAAGATGGAACACTTCCGCTATACATTGACTACAAGGGGTTTAATCAATCGACCATTAAAAACACATACCCCATTCCAAGAATAGATGAACTTCTTGATCGTCTTCAAGGTGCAAAGATCTTCTCTAAGATTGATCTCAGGTTTGGATATTATCATATAAGGATCAAGAAAGAAGATATCCCAAAGACGGTATTCACCACAAGGTATGGAGACTTTGAATTCCTAGTCATGACATTCGGGCTGACAAATGCACCTACTACCTTCAAGAGGTTAATGCATGATATCTTTAGGCCCTATCTTGATGACTTCGTACTCGTCTTCTTTGGTGATACCCTAGTCTACTCCAAACAGGAAGAAGATCATGAACCCTAGCTTCTCATTGCTCTTGAAACAATGAGAGCACAGAAAATTTATGCCAAGAAAAGGAAGTGTGTATTTTTAAAGCGATAGATTGAATATTTGGGATTCATTGTATCAGTGGAAGGAATTTCAATAGATCCAGCCAAGATCAGAGACGTTCTAGAATGGCCAACAGCAACTTCTGTCAAAGAAATACGAAGTTTTCTTGGATTGACAGGATGGTACAGGGTCTTTATAAAAAACTATGCTTTGATTGCAGCACCTTTGGACTGATGTACTAACGAAGCAAGTATCAATTGTATGGTCACCTGTTGAATAGTCCAGCTTTGACAAACTAAACCAAAGCTTGCTATCAGCACCCATCCTGAAACTTCTGGATCTTAGTAAGAAGTTAGAAGTGATAACTGATGCTAGCGCAGTTTCCTTAGCGTGTGTGCTCATATAAGAAGGTCATCTCGTAGCATACTCTTCAAGGAAATTGAAGAGCCATGAAAGGAATTATGTTACCCACAATCTGGAGCAATTGGCTGTCATCCATGATGTCAAACTTTGGAGGCACTACTTGCTGGGTAACAAATTTACCCTAGTGACGGACCACAAGAGTCTTAAATGGATTTTTACCCAGAATGAGCTCAATATGAGGCAATGTTGATGCATTGAAGTGCTGGGAGAATATGACTTTGAAATCAAATACCGGCCTGGAAAGGAGAATGTAGTTGTCGATGCACTCAGTCGCAAGGCATTTCTAAATTCTCTGATTTTGCAAGATCCATCAACAGCAAGATCTCTAGCCACAAAGGTATCCATGCCAAACAACCCAATTCTTGAGCTAGCTAGAGAAGAGGCATGCCATGATCCAACCTATCAGAAATTGCTAAAGGAAATCCCCATCAAAGATCAAGACCCGAAGCTACAAACAAAGTATCAAGAATTCTCTATCAATAGTGGATTTGGCTACTATAGGACGAGATTATGTACACCGGCAAGCCAATCACTTAAGCAGAAGATACTTTGTGAAGCGTATGACTCCCCTTTCTCAGGACATCCTCGCTATGCCAAGACCCTTAATGCGGTTAGGAAGAGATATTATTGGGATAGGCTCAAAAGTGATGTTCTCAAATATGTCACGGAATGTTTTTCTTGTCAATGCATTAAGGCTGAACATGTCAAAATGCCAGGGAAATTGCAATCACTTGACATTCCCCATATGAAATGGGAATTCATTAGTATGGACTTTGTTGTTGGCCTGCCCTAAGTTCAAGGAGGATACAACTCCATTATGGTCATGGTAGATATGCTCACCAAGGTTGCACATCTTATCCCTCTTAAGAAAAACTATAAAGCCTCAGACATTGCAAGGTTGTTCATCAAGGAAATATTGAAACTTCATGGGTTACCCACAAGAATCATTAGTGATCGTGACTCTCTCTTCACATCACACTTCTGGAGGGCTATCTTCGAGGCCATTGGGACTCAACTTTGTTTCAGTATAGCTTATCATCCCCAAACTGATGGTCAAACAGAGCGAGTCAAACAAATCATTAAATATATGCTTAGGGCACACTGCTGATGCGAACCCAACAAGTGGATTCAATATTTACCACTAGTTGAGTTTGCCTGCAATGCTTCTTACTAACAAAGCATTCAGATGACCCCTTTTCAAGCATTGTATGGGAACGATTGCTGTAGTCCTTTAAAATTTTCAGATCCAACCTTGAGGGTTGAAGCTTCAAAGCAGATGTTCGAAGACATGGATGACCAAATCAAGTGAATAAGACAGGACATACAAGCTGCCAAGGATAGACAAAAGGCTCACGCGGACCTGAAACGGCAAGACATATCCTTCGTCGAAGGTGATATGCTCTTCATTCGCATACGTCCAAAGAAGAGTTCCCTATCCTTGGGTGAATGACAAAAAGCTAAGTCCAAGGTATTGTGGACCCTACAAGATTCTCAAGTGCCTAGGGCCTAATGCTTACAGATTACAACTCCCCGAAAACCTAAAATTTCATAATGTATTCCATACTAGTCTATCGAAAAAGGATGTGCCTAACCCTAGTCACGTGCTTGATGATCAACAAGTTGTAATGCCTAGCCAAGGAGTCCTTGAGCTACGGCCTGATAGGATCTTATATGTTAGAGAGAGACATTTGAGATCCAGGACCTTGAGAGAATACCTCATTCAGTGGAAAGATTACCCTGAAGAGGATGCCACTTGGATGGATGAAAGTACTCTCAACCAACAATACCCCCCACTTCGTCTCGAGATGAGGACATCTTGATTCCTCTAAAGGGAGGGAGAGAATGTAATATTTCCGCTACGAAATATTCAAGATCCTAAATCTCGTGCAAAAAGAAACCCAAAGTAATCTCCCGCAACAAAAAATGTTGGTGGCTAAGTGCTCCCTCCGAGTGCATCAACGAACTCCAGTCCGTGTTGAGCATAAGAGACCATGGCTAAAAACTGGTAGGCCTACGCGGGAACACCCCTTCAAGGTGGAAAAGCGATAATGGATAAATTTCTGGCAAATTCTTTTATGGATAAAATCCCCTCCCCTTCAACTGTTGCATGGCGAGGGAGAGGGAGTGTGAGAGGAGCTTGAGTAGGTGTTGGAGAAGCACGAGGTAGGGGAGCATGCAAATTGCCACTTGTGTGGCTATCCCCCCCTTCAAGTTTATATATGAGCCCCCCTCCCCAAGCTTTAGGGGGAGGAGGAGAGAGAAGCATATGCTGTTGCCACCGCCTTCTGGCCGTTCGCCACGCTGCCATGCCGCCAGGCTACTACACCTCCACCTTCATCATCATCATCATCATTATCATCATCATCTTCGTCGTCTTCAACCCCATCGTCATCATCTCCCTCAATCATTTTCTCTCTCCACATCATCCCCGGTGGGCAGAAGCCTTGTTCTCCTGTGCCTTCCTCGGTTTTTGAAAACCGGTCTTGCAAGGCCCAAGTTCTACGCGGGGGGGAGAATTTATCGGCCTAGTAGGTAGTTTTGGAGATCGGGATAAAGGGGGAAAAAAGAGTTTGCTGAGTTGAGGATCTACGTCATCGATGGCTCCTAAGAAAAAGTCGTGAGGCGCACATGTGGGAGCTTCCAACCCGAGTACAAGAGTGGACACCGACTCTGAATACCCAGGTTTCAAAAATCAATTCCGCATGCGAAGGATGCATTAAGCATGATTAAATTCTCGTAGGCAAGTTTGAATACATTGGAAAATTCATATACTCGCATCGAATTACCAAGTTAAATTGCATGACGAGTACTTGCATGGTCAAGGTAGTTGCATTCTTGAACGCATATTGCATAAGTTAAAAGGTGGATTTGTCTAAAGGCATCCTTGTTGCCTCACGAAAAGAATAACACATATAATACATAATGCACTTAGGTAATAATTTCCTAGTTGTGACTCGTGTATGAGGTAAATCTTAGATGCCCATTGAATGATGTCCAAATGGTGGCAATGCATAGAAAATTGCATGCGAAGATGGCTGCATTTTAGGTCAAGTTAAGTGATACAAGGAGGTATTAAATCAATGATGGACTCATGGCATTCACTCAATCGTGGAGTTCATTATCAAAGTTTGAATGCATCTTCATTAAAAATATTATAGCTTGATTTTGTTGCATCAACGTAGGGTTATAAGAGTTAGCTCCGAATTGTCAATCATTATAGCTTAGGTAAGGAAAAGTAACGATCATTGTAGATCTTATAGCTGCATAGAAGGAAAAAGTCTATGGTCTTGAAATCGCATATTTGCATGGAATGTTATATCTTGCAGTTATTTGCATCTTCTAGGGAAAGGTACTTGATAATCTAAAATAAAGTAATTGCATCTTTAAAAATGATGATCATCTCTAATCGTGGGATAATTAAATCAACTAAGTAATTCACGTATAGTTGAGTAGCTCACATAAAAATCATAAATGTATGATAAGATTGCATATGACAATCAACTCAAAGTGCTAGGTGGGGTTAATTTACCTTAAAATTCTTCCTAGTATCACACTTGGGATGTTGATTTAAGACTTTCGATCCCAAAGATCCTACCCACATTCTCGAAAATGTTAGGGTTATCTAAAGGCCCATGCCCAAATGATCTAGGGTTCTCACCCTAAGGATCAATTGACCAAATAATAAACCTCCGTGTGAATTTAGTATCCCTAGGGCCAAAGCATTATCGACCTAGTAGGGTTAGGGTTGGAATGGGCCAATAGGACTCCCAACCCTATATCTTGGTCAAAGGTATTCTTGACCAAGGAATACCATGTGATGAGAAAAATAATCCCACAAGTTAGATGTTGACACCTATCTCATGCAACAAGTTGCAATGCCGCATGGTTTGTGTCTAAAATCACAAAATAGTATTGCCACTCCTTAGAACAAGGTCTGCGAGTTCTAAGTACAAGTCTAATTTTTTAGAGGATGAGTAGTCATCCTACTACATCACGTTCCTTGAGGTGATTTTCCAAGTTAGGGTAATTATGTATTGCCTAGTAAGAAATTGACCAATCAAGTGAGGACAACGGGGTTGTCCAGGATTTATTGACTAAGACATAAGGATACCTCAGGTATTGACAATTTGGGTCAATAGCGTATAAACCCTAACCCCATAATAAAAGGATGAACAAGCAACCTAGCTTACCAAACCCTTGGGATCTTCCAAGTCGCGATTGATCCCGGATCGAATGCTAGATGTATTTGCAGAAAAGGATTCACACCTTAGCAGTTGGCCATATAAATGACCACTGGAATGCTTGTGTTTGTACACTTAGGAGCATTGTTTGTTCTTCTTCGCTCAAGGAACTAATGCTGGAAAATAACTAATACTTCAAGTTGAAAACCTGGAGGGAGAGGCAACATCAATTACCCCCGAGTGTTTGCCTGCCCTATCCAAGGGGGTTGTTAGCCGCACCGGGTACGTGGATCGAACCCGCTGCGAGAGGTCTCTCCGTGGGTGCTACTTGGAGCAGGAGGATGCTTGGGTGCCACGGGGCTCCGGCCATAAATCCTTTGCCTCTGGATCCTGCACAAGAGGCCGATGTGACTCGAGATGGGATCTCGAGGCCCGCATACTAGTCTACGGGCGGAACTTGGAATAGCGATCCCTGAGGATTTGCTGGAATAGCCTTCGGGGGGATTAGCCTTTGTGCTGGATTATTTGATGTATTCCAAAGACTGATAAATAAAGATCAAATGTTGAAAAGGAACTTGCTTGACATTGTTTTTCTATGTCAGTGTCTAAGTTACATGAAGCAACTGTTGAGATATCGAGCTCCACTCGTGATATGCGAGGGTGACCGTTGTGCATTTATGTCACCGACTTGTCAGTTGCAGATACGGTTGGTACATCGCCCATGAATAATAGCTAGATGACAGCTATGTCAAGATTGTGGGAGAGAAGGAAGGAGTCTCACTTGTAGCTTTCTTGCTTGCACAATGGGGGAATACACACAAGGGTGGAGGCTGAAAACAGTTTTCCTCTTCTTAGTTGTGTAAGCCAAAAAGAAGTCTAGTATAAGGAAATAGAAGAACCCTATATATGGGTCTCAAACCAAACTCAACTAACTAAGGTGGCATACTAACTGAGCCACGAACTAGAGTAGATAAGGATAGCTGTCATCTAGCTATTATTCATGGGCGGTGTACCAACCGCATCTGCAAAACTGACAAGTCGATGTCATAAATGCACAACTGTCACCCTGGCATATCTCTAGTGGAGCTCGATATCTCAACACTCCCCCTCGAGCTCAATCCCAATTCCTGCACACCAAGCAGGTCTCTGAACTTGCGCAACTTCTCTGCGACCAATGCCTTCGTAAATATGTCAGCTACCTGATCCTCTGTGCTGACATAAACTAGATCAATAAGACCTAGTAAAACTCTCTCCCACACATAGTGATAATGCACCTCAATGTGCTTTGTTCTAGCATGATAGACTGGGTTATTTGCCAAGTGTATACTACTTATGTTGTCACAATAAATGACAACTGGCCCATCTGTAGGCTGATGCATATCATAAAGTAGCTTATGCAACCAAGCTACCTCACATGCAGCCATTGCTGGACCCCTGTACTCAGCCTTTGTGCTTGACAAGGCAACTGTAGGCTGTTTCTTGCTGCTCCAAGTGACTGTAGCACTCCCAAAAGAGAACACATATCCACTGGTAGATCGTCTATCAGAAATACTACCATCCCAATCAGCATCAGTGTATCCATGCTATTGTATCTGAACCCGAGTCTCATAAAATAGTCCATACTGCAATGTGGACTTCACATACATGAGTATGCGTCTAGCCGCATCCAAATGCGGTTTCCTTGGAGCCTGCATAAACTGACTTACCAATCCAACAGTATAGCTCAAATCTGGCCTGGTAATAGTCATATAAATCAAGCTTCCTACTATGCGTCTGTACATAGTAGGGTCTTCCAGAAGCTCACCTGCATCTGCGCTCAGCTTCACATTCTGCTCCAAAGGAACTGAAATAGGCTTACAGCCTGTCATCCCATATTTGGACAGCATGTCCAATCCATACTACCTCTGCAAGAGCTGTATCCCACTTGGTGATCTAATCACCTCAATGCCCAAGAAATAACGCAGCTTTCCCAAATCCTTCATCTCAAACTTCTGCTTCAATAGCATTTTCACATGAAGGATATCTTCATCACTGTCACCTGTCATAATCAAATCATCAACATAAATGACAAGTAGCATAATACCTTTCTCTATTTTTCTCACATAAAGTGAGAAATCTGCCTTGGAAATCTGAAAGCCAATAGTGACAAGATACTGTCCTATCTTGTCAGACCATGCTCTAGGTGCTTGCTTCAAGCCATACAAAGCTTTCTTCAACCTGCAAACAAACTCAGGATGAACAGCATGCACATAACCTGGTGGCTGCTCCATATAGATCTCTTCTTGCAAATCACCATGCAAGAAGGCATTCTTTACATCCATCTGATGTAAAGACCATCCCTTTGATGCAGCCATAGCAATGACTGCTCTTACGGTTGCCATCCTTGCAACCAGACTGAATGTTTCTTCATAGTCAATGCCATATGTTTGTGCATACCCCTTGACTACTAATCTTGCCTTGTATCTGTTCACAGAACCATCTGCATTGTGCTTCACCTTATAAACCCACTTACAGCCAATTGCATTCTTACCTTTAGGAAAAGGTACCAATTCCCATGTAGCATTTGCTTCCAAGGCATCCATGGCTTTCTCCCATTTTTCTTTTCCCATGGCTTAGTCAAAAGAAGTGGGTTCTGGTTCCTGTATCACTTTGACCATGTATGCATAGTGAATGGTTGTAAATCCATCATATTTCAGCCTATCCATAGGATACCTAGCTCTCGTAGACCTGCACAAAGTAGGTTCACTCCCAGGTGCTCTCAAAACATCCCTGGTCTTCCTTACTCCAGGTGTAACAATAGAAGGAATATCCAACTCATCATCAATGCTCTGTTTTGAGCCACTGGATTCACCATCCACATAAGAGTGACCTGCATTCACATCAAACATGGGCTGATCAACCTTCTCTTTTCCTTTTCATGATACCTGCATACCACTGTCTGCATTGCTTTGAGAAGATTCTCCTGATCTCAATCTGCATGTCCATGGCGAAGAATGTGAACCACTACTAGAGGACGCTCCAGGTCCACTAATATTTTGTGACTGCTACTGTGAATTCTTTGCAGCATTACCATTTTGTGCATCTACATCATCAATCACATTTACTGGTTTATACCAGCTACTCATCTCATCAAAAACAACATCTCTGCTCACTGTAAACTTACGAGTAGAAGGGTTATAGCATCTATACCCTTTTTGCTACAAAGAGTAACCAATAAAGATGCACTTCTTAGCTTTTGGATCCAACTTGGATCTCAACTCATCTGGCACATGAACATAGGCAATGCAACCAAAAATCTTCAAAGGAGAAATATCTGGTTTCCTACCAGTATACCTCTCCTCTGGAGTCATCCCATGTATTGCTGCAGTGGGAGTCCTGTTCATTATATAGACTGCTGTAGCAACTGCTTCAGCCCAGTAAAAATCTGGCAAGTCTTTTTCGTTGAGCATGGCACGAGATACCTCTCCAATATGCTTGTTTTTCCTTTCTGAAATTCAATTTTGTTGTGGGGTATGACTGCATGAATATTGCTGCTTTATGCCATGCTCCTGCAAAAACCTTGCAAACTCAATTGAGAGGTACTCTCCCCCTCCATCTGACCTTAGGTATTTTATTTGCAAGCCTGTTTCTTTTTCAACCATAGCTTTAAGAGTTTTGAAATGCCCAAAAACTTCACTTTTCTTTTTCCTAAAATACACCCAATCTTTTCTGCTATAGTCATCAATAAAAGTGACAAAATAATGACAGCCTCCAAGAGATGCAGCTTTAGTAGTCCACACATCAAAGTGGATTAATTCCAATGGCTTCTTACTCTCTTGAACATGTCTAGGAAATGGTTTTCTTGCCTGTTTTCCAAACTGACAAGCTTCACATACCTTATGCATTTCTGCAACCTTGAATTTAGGCAATCCTGCAACAATATTTTGGGCTTGCATTGATTTAAGTCGTTGTACATTAATATGACCAATGCGTTTATGCCAGATATCAATATCTGCAACTACACTGGTCCCATGTGCAAACATTGCTGCACTCAATTCAGACATGTCTACATCCAACGTAAACATTCTGCCCTTCTTCTTTCCTTTTGCTATCAAGCGACCTTTATTTTTCATATCCTCAACAAAGCATCCATGAGAATTAAATCTGGCCTGCAAGCCCTACGCAACCATTTGACCAACAGAAACTAGGTTCTTGGTAATATTTGGGACATGAAATACATCCAACAGGTATTTCTTTTTCCCATCCTATATAGACAAAGGAATTTTTCCAATCTGCACAATAGGATGTGCAGTATCATCACTAGTCTCCACAAATCCTGGGTTTTCCATTTTCCTTGCATCCTGCATCCATTCTGCATGACGTGTCATGTGGTTTGATGCACTTGAGTCAACATACCACACATCGTTTCTTTCTTCTGTAATTGTCACAAAATTGGTCATGTGTTGCACCATAAACAAATGCTCATTTCTGTCATCACCCTATCTACGAGAAGATGCATAATTCCCTTGTTGCAATTTTCCATTCATGATGTCATTCTGCTTTTTATAGCAGTCTTTAGCCATATGACCCATTTTACCATAGTAGTAGCATTCAACATTACTTTTTGCATTTTGGCATCTTTGCCATCCACCACGACCTCTTTGGCTCCCCCTGCCTCTAGAGTTACCACGTCCTCCTCCATAGGACTGGTTTTCTTGAGTTTGCTGCATATTTTGATTTCTACCACGGCCTCCAGATCGGCCTCCTCTACCTCTACCTCTACCTCTTTCAGCATTTGAGTAGAAGACTGATTCTTTTGAAGTTCCTCCTGAAGAAAAGGCACCACCATTTCTTTGCTCCTCAGAAATTAGAAGAGCAATCAACTCCTCAAAATCAGAAAATCTTTCACGAACTGAAATGGATGTCCGAAACTGTGCATAATCCTTTCCTAGACCATGCAAGGTCACAGAAACTAAATCATCATCTTCCACCGGTGACCCAATGGAAGCAAGTGCATCTGCAATCTTCTTCACCTTCATGTGGTAGTCATTGATGCTCATATTTTCTCTTTGCACACTATGCAACTCTTGCTTGAGCTGCATTTTCCTGGCTTGCGTATTTGTGCTATACATTTTTGACAAAGTATCTTATGCATCCTTTGGCGTACTTGCATCTTGAATATGCACAATCATAGAGTCTGAAATGCTGATAGATAGCCAATACATAACTTTCGTGGCTCTCTCATGCCATGCTTTAAATGCCTGCATTTGCTATTGATTGGGAACATCAGGAAGAACTAGTTCTTCTTCATGTCCTGCAACAAAGTCCCAATATCCTATTCCCATAAGGAAATTCATCATTCTAAACTTCCATGCTTGGAAGTTGTTCTTATCAAGCTTTTCAGTTACAATCTGTGAAAGAGAATCAGACGCCATTACAGAACACTGCAAAAAAATTCTGTCACTGTAAAAAAACACAGCTTCACCCTCACAAGGGCAAATCTGCAAAACTGGCGAAAGTGGTATTTGACCACACAGTCACTTCCTAGTGACAATTTTGCATATACAGGAACCAAGGATGATTCTATAACTCCCAATGTCTCTGCACACAAGCATACGATGCAATTTCTGTGGTAACTTTTCACCGACCTGTAGAACAATGGTCACACAGCATAAAACAGGGCTTTTTCTTGAGTATGTGCAAAAAACTTCCACCTCCAAAACAGGCCCCAAAATGGCCTCAAATCACAAAAACAGGGTCACCAAGGGCTAAAGACCTTTCCCGCAGCATATACTGCCCTCTTGCTTCACCACGAAGGGCGTCTCAACCTGAGACAATGCACTCTTGCAATTTTCAGCTGTGCTACCTGTAGAGATCTACTCCCAAAATAGAAAATGAAAGCAACACTGCTCCTCTTACCAGAACACCGCGATCTTGGCTTGCTTTCTTGAGCTCCTTACCATGAACAAGGCTCTGATACCATGTCAAGATTGTGGGAGAGAAGGAAGGAGTCTCACTTGTGGCTTTCTTGCTTGCACAATGGGGGAATACACACAAGGGTGGAGGCTGAAAACAGTTTTCCTCTTCTTAGTTGTGTAAGCCAAAAAGAAGTCTAGTACAAGGAAATAGAAGAACCCAATATATGGGTCTCAAACCAAACTCAACTAACTAAGGTGGCATACTAACTGAGCCACGAACTAGAGTAGATAAGGATAGCTGTCATCTAGCTATTATTCATGGGTGGTGTACCAACCGCATCTGCAAAATTGACAAGTCGGTGACATAAATGTACAACAGTCACCCTGGCATATCACTAGTGGAGATCGATATCTCAACAAGCTATCCTTATCTACTCTAGTTTGTGGCTCACTTAGTATGCCACCTTAGTTAGTTGAGTTTGGTTTGAGACCCATATATAGGGTTCTTCTATTTCTTTGTAATAGAGTTCTTTTTGGCTTACACAACTAAGAAGAGGAAAACTGTTTTCAGCCTCCACCTCTATGTGTATTCCCCCATAGTGCAAGCAAGAAAGCTACAAGTGAGACTCCTTCCTTCTCTCCCATAATCTTGACATGGTATCAGAGCCTTGTTCATGGTAAGGAGCTCAAGAAAGCAAGCCAAGTTCACGGTGTTCTAGTAAGAGGACCAGTGTTGCTTTCATTTTTTGTTTTGGGAGCAGATCTCTCAAGGTAGCACAACCAAAAATTGCAAGAGTGCATTGTCTCAGGTTGAGGTGCCCTTCGCGGTGAAGCAAGAGGGCAGTATATGCGGTGAACCCTGTTTTTTTAATTTGAGGCCATTTCGGGGCCTGTTTTGGAGGCGGAAGTTTTCTGCACACACTCAAGAAAAGACCCTATTTTATACTGTGCGACCACTGTTCTACAGGTCGGTGAAAAGTTACTATAAAAATTACATCGTATGCTTGTGCGCAGAGACATTGGGAGTTACAGAATCATCCTTGTTGCCTATTGATGCAAAATCGTCACTAGAAAATGACTGTGTGGTCAAATATCACTTTCATCAGTTTTGCAGATTTGCCCTTGTGAGGCTGAAGCTGTGTTCTTTGCAGTGACAGAATTTTTTGCAGTGTTCTGTAATGGCGTCTGATTCTCTTTCACAGAATGTCACTGAAAAGCTTGACAAGAACAACTTCCAAGCATGGAAGTTTAGAATGACGAATTTCCTTATGGGAAAAGGATATTGGGAATTTGTTGCAGGAAATGAAGAAGAACCAGTTCTTCCTGATATTCCCAATCAACAGCAAATGCAAGCATTTAAAGCATGGCATGAGAGAGCTAGGAAAGTTATGTACTGGCTGTCTATCAGCATTTCAAACTCTATGAGTGTGCATATTCAAGATGCAAGTACGCCAAAGGAGGCATGGGATACTTTGTCAAAAATGTATAGCACAAATACTCAAGCCAGGAAAATGCAGCTCAAGCAAGAGTTGCATAATGTGCAAATAGAAAATATGAGCATCAATGACTACCACATGAAGGTGAAGAAGATTGCAGATGCACTTGCTTCCATTGGGTTGCCAGTGGAAGATGATGATTTAGTTTCTATGACCTTGAATGGTCTAGGAAAGGATTATGCACAGTTTTGAACATCCATTTCCGTCCGTGAAAGATTTCTCGATTTTGAGGAGTTGATTGCTCTTCTAATTTCTGAGGAGCAGAGAAATGGTGGTGCATCTTCTTCAGGAGGAACTTCAAAAGAAGCTGTCTTCTACTCAAAAGCTGGAAGAGGTAGAGGCAAAGGTAGAGGAGGCCAATCTGGAGGCCGTGGTAGAAATCAGAATATGCAGCAAACTCCAGAAAACCAGTCCTATGGAGGAGGACGTGGTAACTCTAGAGACAGGGGGAGCCAAAGAGGTCGTGGTGAATGGCAAAGAGGCCAAAATGCAAACAGCAATGTTGAATGCTACTACTATGGTAAAATGGGTCATATGGCTAAGGATTGCTATAAAAAGTAGAATGACATCATGAATGGAAAATTGCAACAAGGGAATTATGCATCTTCTAGTAGATAGGGTGATGACAGAAATGAGCATTTATTTATGGTGCAGCACATGAACAATTCTGTGAAAAGTGTAGAAGAAAGCAATGATGTATGGTATGTTGACTTAGGTGCATCAAACCACATGACAGGTCATGCAGAATGGATGGAGGATGCAAGGAAAATGAAAAAACCAGGATTTGTGGAGACTGGTGATGATACTGCACATCCTATTGTGCAGATTGGAAAAACTCCTTTGTCTATGCAGGATGGGAAAAAGAAATACCTGTCCGATGTATTTCATATCCCGAATATCACCAAGAATCTAGTTTCTGTTGGTCAAATGGTTGAGCAGGGCTTGCAGGTTAGATTTAATCCTCATGGATGCTTTGTTGAGGATATGAAAAATAAAGGTCGCTTGAAAGCAAAAGGAAAGAAGAAGGGCAGAATGTTTACGTTGAATGCAGACATGTCTGAATTGAGTGCAGTAATGTTTGCACATGGGACCGGTGTAGTTGCAGATATTGATATCTGGCATAAACGCATTGGTCATGTTAATGTACAACGACTTAAATCAATGCAGGCCCAAAATATTGTTGCAGGATTTCCTAAATTCAAGGTTGCAGAAATGCATAAGGTATGTGAAGCTTGTCAGTTTGGAAAACAGGCAAAAAAACCATTTCCTAGACATGTTCAAGAGAGTAAGAAGCCATTGGAATTAATCCACTCTGATGTGTGGACTACTAAAGCTGCATCTCTCGGAGGGTGTCATTATTTTGTCACTTTTATTGATGACTATAGTAGAAAAGTTTGGGTGTATTTTATGAAAAAGAAAAGTGAAGTTTTTGGGCATTTCAAAACTCTTAAAGCTATGGTTGAAAAAGAAACATGCCTGTAAATAAAATGCCTAAGGTCAGATGGAGGGGGAGAGTACCTCTCAAATGAGTTTGCAAGGTTCTTGCAGGAGCATGGCATAAAGCAGCAATATTCATGCAATCATATCCCACAACAAAATGGAATTGCAGAAAGGAAAAACAGGCATATTGGAGAGGTATCTCGTGCCATGCTCAACGACAAAGACTTACCAGATTTTTACTGGGCTGAAGCAGTTGCTAGAGCAGTCTATATAATGAACAGGACTCCCACTGCAGCAATACATGGGATGACTCCAAAGGAGAGGTATACTTGTAGGAAACCAGATATTTCTCCTTTGAAGATTTTTGGTTGCATTGCCTATGTTCATGTGCCAGATGAGTTGAGATCCAAGTTGGATCCAAAAGCTGAGAAATGCATCTTTATTGGTTACTCTTTGTAGCAAAAAGGGTATAGATGCTATAACCCTTCTACTCGTAAGTTTACAGTGAGCAGAGATGTTTTTGATGAGATGAGTAGCTAGTATAAACCACTAAATGTGATTCATAATGTAGATGCACAAAATGGTAATGCTGCACAGAATTCACAGCAGCAATCACAAGATATTAGTGGACCTGGAGCGTCCTCTAGTAGTGGTTCACATTCTTCGTCATGGACAGGCAGATTGAGATCAGGAGAATCTTCTCAAAGCAATGCAGATAGTGGTATGCAGGTATCACGAAAAGGAAAAGAGAAGGTAGATCAGTCCATGTTTGATGTGAATGCAAGTCACTCTTATGTGGATGGTGAATCCAGTGGCTCAAAAAGGAAGCTTAAGGTATTCTTTCCTTTGATACCCATTCTTCTCATTAGGTCCCAACACCTTGATTCTATTGGTAGGGATTATTCGAGTCACTTCCTCGTACACATACTTGTTCGGCTTGACCTTTCGACCGCCGCGGATATATAGGGTTGCGTTTGCGTGAGCCTCACCAAAGATGTATAGCTTCATGATCTTTGAGTCCTCCACTCCAGTTGTTTTTGTTCAAGTTGGTCCGAAGGTACGCAAGTCGGTGGGCCACTATGTAATAAATTTCTAATTCATCAGTCCAATCTCCGTTCCATGTATAGGCATGAAGGATTGTAGATACGGTCTAGAATGTTCATCATGCCTAGCCTCCATAGTTACGCAAGTCGGTGGGCCACTATGTAATAAATTTCTGATTCACCTGTCCATCTCTGTTCCATGTACAAGGTGAAGGATTGTAGATATGGTCTAGAATGTTCATCATGCCTAGCCTGCGTAGGTACGCAAGTCGGTGGGCCGCTATGTAATAAATTTCTGATTCACCTGTCGATCTCCATTTCATGTACACGGGTGAAGGATTGTAGATACGGTCTAGAATGTTCATCATGCCTAGCCTCTGTAGGTACGTAAGTCAGTGGGCCGCTATGTAATAAACTTCTAATTCACCTGTCCATCTACGTTCCATGTACAGGGGTGAAGGATTGTAGATACGATCTAGAATGTTCATCATGCCTACGATAATCCGAAGCACGCATTGCAGTCATAAACATAACTTGGAACACCAAGAAATTGTTCCATGCTTCGCGACTCTACAGGCCATCATCCATAAGTAAGTAAGAAAATGTTCTTAACAGCAACTATGCTCTACTTCCCCTCATTAAGTCTTCTTGTAATTATTAGATCTTATTGGTTCGCTCTGATACCAACTATAACGTGTCCCCCTATTCACTTGTAGGGCACGTCTTAGCAGCCCATCGGAAAGAGAGTTGAGAAAGCGCCGCCCAACACTCCCAAGGAATGTCACGGGGTTTGTGATCTAGGTCTTCCCGAGTCTGCCACAAAGTGGAAGCATTCCGGCCGTTCCCACCTAGGACCGACCTGAATGAGGGTTGTCCTAATGGTCAAGTTCCTAGAAAGTAACTAGCATCGAGCCCTAAATGAACTACTTGTGCAGAATCATCAGGGTCGAAGCCGATTTATACTGGGCTTGGTTCAAGGAGAATGGGAAACAAGAGGGATGCAAAGCTCGACCTCTCTGCCCGTAAGGCATAGTCCCATTCGGCTCCCCTAAAACAACACAAATAGGGACTCTAACTTTTATTGATTCTTACGTCATTGTTGCCTCGCTATTAAATCCTTTGAGAAAAGTTTCCGACCAAGCGGGACCACCCTTCCATAGGATGGACCCACGGTCACATCCACCACACTTTCCTCAGGTTCTTTTAGTTATCTAATTACCTACCACATTTAATTTGACAAGCAAAAACAACATCCTTAATTAGCCAATTAATCACCGGTTCCTGCCAAGATTGTGGGAGAGAAGGAAGGAGTCTCACTTGTAGTAAAGCTGGACTGTTCAATAGGTGACCATATAATTGATACTTGCTTCTTTAGTAGATCAGTCAGAGGTGCTGCAATCAAAGCATAGTTTTTGAGAAAGACCCTGTACCATCCTATCAATCTAAGAAAACTTCATATTTCTTTGATAGAAGTTGGTTTTGGCCATTCTAGAACGTCTCTGATCTTGGCTGGATCTACTGAAATTCCTTCCGTTGATACAATGGATCCCAGATATTCAATCTATCACTTGAAAAATGCACACTTCTTTTTCTTGGCATAAAGCTTGTGTTCTCTCATTGTTTCAAGAACAATGCAAAGCTAGGGTTCATGATCTTCTTCTTGTTTGGAGTAGACTAGGGTATTGTCAAAGAAGATGAGTACGAAGTCATCAAGATAGGGCCTAAAGATATCTTGCATTAACCTATTGAAGGTAGCAGGTGCATTTGTCAGCCCGAATGACATGACTAGTAATTCAAAGTGTCCATACCTTGTGGTGAATGCCGTCTTTGGGATATCTTCTTCCTTGATTCTTATCTGATAATATCCAAACCTGAGATCAATCTTAGAGATGATCTTTGCACCTTGAAGACAGTCAAGAAGCTCATCTATTCTTGGAATGGGATATTTGTTTTTAATGGTTGATTGATTCAACCCCCTGTAGTCAATGCATAGCCGAAGTGTTCCATCTTTCTTCTTCTGGAACAGCATTGGAGCTCCCCATGGTGAACTACTAAGACGAATATAGCCTTGGTCTAATAGTTGCTTGAGTTGCTCCATCAGCTCAATTGCTTTTGGGATAGACATCCTATATGGTCTCTTTGTGATTGGTGCAGCTCATGGCGCTAGCTTGATTTTATGATTGACTTTTCTTTGAGGAGGAAGTTTTGTTAGCTCTTTGGGAAATATGTCTGCATATTCCTTTAACTAGGATGGTTCTTTCCTAGATTCCTGATTCTGATCTATCTTATTTAGCTTAATCAAATAGACAAGTAGCCCCTTTCTAACTTCTTTTATTATCCCTGTTGCTTTGGCGAGTTCAATTTTTGGCTTCCCAGCCTCTTCTTGAGTTGTGATTAGTTCCCCTTCAGAATTTCGAAAGGAGACTTGGCCCTTTCTACAGTAAATGCGGGCATCATTGGGTATTAGCCAATCCATTCCAAGCAAACACTCGTGGATACCTAAGTTCATTACTCGGAATCAGACTGAAGTCGACTTTCCACCCAGTAGGAATTTCACCTTAACAGTTTGCTTGGTACAAGAGACCTCACGACCATTTGCTAATTCCACAAGTAAGGTAGGTGCATCTAATGTGGCTATTCTTAATCTTTTTGCACAGACTAGTGAAAAGAAGGAATGTGTACTGCCACAATCAATCAAGGTTTTGAAGCTTTTACCTTGATAATCCGATGGTGTCTAAATAACCGAGAATTGTCAATTCAGGCCTTTCTTGTGAAGGGCGGCATGAGTTGTTGCCTTCTCAAAGTCAGCTTCCATGGTTGGATCTTCTTTATCACCCAACTTCTTGTTGGCAACACTGGCGGTTCTCCCTCTGGCCCTGACGGTGGGCTCCTTGTCTATGGGCGATTTCTTGGAACGACCCTTGACATTGTCCTCTGTTAAGCTTGGGACACTACTTTTTAAAGTGACCAGGCTCGTTGCAATGGAAGCAACGGAGATTGCGGCCATTACCTTGGGTAGGAACGAAGTTGACATTATTAGGTCTATCTTTCTTCCTTTGTGCCTGATTTTGGCCCTGTGCTCTCTTGGTCTGAGATCTAAGCATTCCCTTGCTCTGATCCTTATAAGACCAAGTCCTGTTATTTCTTGGCTTGTTCTGCACCTCCTCTATTATCGGTGCAGCTCGAATAAACACGTCTTGAAGGTCCGTGGGGTGTGTTGATTCCAGGCGGGTGTTTATGGGTGGGTTTAACCTGACACAACATTGACACCTGTTGCATCATGTGCATTTGTGGCACGTACTTTAAGAGAGAAAAATTTTGAATAGTATGCATCAAGGGATAGACTGAGCTACTTCAGTTCATAGAATTCGTTCATCTTTTATGTGTAGTAGGCATGTGGTAAATATCTCCCTCGCACAGCTCTTTTAAGCTTCTCCAAAGTAATTGATCCTTTCGAGATCCCTTGGTCTGTGCACCATTGCTTCCACCAAAGTCTTGCTTCACCGGTAAGCTTTATTTTGGCGAGCATAGCTTGTTTAGCCGGTGCAGTACCTGCTACTTCAAAGTAATCCCCTCCATGGATTTCATCTAGATCTCGGCATCAGTTTGGATGGTCCTTTCTTAACATCAAATTCTGGTGTCTTGATTTGTTTGAGAAGAAACTTCTTCTCCTGAATCTCGATTGTACTTGGTGTAGGTGTCGGGCTAGAAATCCGCACTTGAGGTTGCGCCTGGGCAATAAGATTATTTACGTTAAAAACTTTCTAAAAGCAACGCTTGGTATCAGTACCCATCCTGAAACTTCTTGATCTTAGTAAGAAGTTTGAAGTGATAATTGATGCTAGCACACTTGCCTTAGTGTGTGTGCTCATATAAGAAGGTCATCATGTAGCATACTCTTAAAGGAAACTGAAGAGCCATAAAAGGAATTATGCTACCCACGATGTGGAGCTGTTGGCTGTCATCCATGCTGTCAAACTTTGGAGGCACTACTTGCTTGGTAACAAATTTACCCTAGTGATGGACCATAAGAGTCTTTAATGGATTTTTACCCAGAATGAGCTCAATATGAGGCAACGTTGATGCTTTGAAGTGCTGGAAGAATATGACTTTGAAATCAAATACCGGCCTAGAAAGGAGAATGTAGTTGCTGATGCACTCAGTCGCAAGGCATTTCTAAATTCTCTGATTTTGCAAGATCCATCAACAACAAGATCTCTAGCCACAAAGGTATCCATGCCAAACAACCCAATTAATGAGCTAGCTAGATAAGAGGCATGCCATGACCCAACCTATCAGAAATTACTAAAGGAAATTCCCATCAAAGATCAAGACCCAAAGCTACAAACAAAGTATCAAGAATTCTCTATCAATAGTGGACTTGTCTACTATAGGACGAGATTATGTATACTGGCAAGCCAATCACTTAAGCAGAATATACTTTGAGAAGCCCATGACTCGCCTTTCTCAGGACATCCTCGCTATGCCAAGACCCTTAATGTGGTCACGAAGAGATATTATTGGGATAGGCTTAAAGGTGACGTTCTCAAATATGTCACGGAATGTTTGTCTTGTCAATACATTAAGGTCGAAGATGTCAAATTAATGCTAGGGAAATTGCAACCACTTGACATTCCCCATATGAAATGGGAATTCATTAGTATGGACTTTGTTGTTGGCCTGCCTCAGGTTCAGGGAGGATATAACTTCATTATGGTCGTGGTAGATATGCTCACCAAGGTTGCACATCTTATCCATGTTAAGACAAACTATAAAGCCTCAGACATTGCAAGGTTGTTCATCAAGGAAATATTCAAACTGCATGGGTTATCGAGAAGATTCATTAGTGATTGTGACTCTCTCTTCACATCACACTTCTGGAGGGCTATCTTCAAGGCCATTGGGACTCAACTCTGTTTCAGTACAGCTTATTATCCCCAAACTGATGGTCAAACAGAGCGAGTCAACCAACTCATTGAAGATATGCCTAGGGCATATTGCTGATGCAAACCCAAGAAGTGGATTCAATATTTGCCATTGGTTGAGTTTGCCTACAATTCTTCTTACCAACAAAGCATTCATATGACCCCTTTTCAAGCATTGTATTGGCACGATTGTCATAGTCCTTTACACTTTTCCAATCCAACCTTGAGGGTTGAAGCTTCAAAGCAGATATTGGAAGACATGGATGACCAAATCAATTCAATAAGACAAGACATACAAGTTGCCAAGGACAAACAAAAGGCTTACAGGGACTTGAAACGGCAAGATAGATCCTTTGTGGAAGGTGATATGGTCTTCATTTGCGTACGTCCAAAGAAGAGTTTCCTATCCTTGGGTGAATGCAAAAAGCTAAGTCCAAGGTATTGTGGACCCTACAAGATTCTCAAGTTGCTAGGGCCTAATTATTATAGATTACAACTCCCCGAAAACCTAAAAGTTCATAATGTATTCCATATCACTCTATCAAAAAAGTATGTCCCTAACCATAGTCACATGCTTGATGATTAACAAGTTGTAATGCCTAGCCAAAGACTCCTTTAGCTATGGCCTGACAAGATCTTACATGTTAGGGAGAGACATTTGAGATTCAGGACCTTGAGAGAATACCTCGTCCAGTGGAAAGATTACCCCGAAGAGGATGCCACTTGGATGGATGAAAGTACTCTCAACCAACAATACCCCCAGTTCTTCTCGAGATGAGGACATCTCGATTCCTCTAAGGGCGAGAGAATGTAATATTTCCGCTAAGAAATATTCAAGATCCTAAATCTCATGCAAAAAGCAACCCAAATTAATCTCACGCAAGGATAAATGTTGGTGGTTAAGTACTCCCTCCGCGTGCATCAACGAACTTCAGCCTGCGTTGAGCATAAGAGGCCATGGCTAAAAATGCGTAGGTCTACGTGGGAACACCCCTTCAAGGGGAAAAAGGGATAATGGATAAATTTTTGGCAAATTTTTTAATGGATAAACTCCCCTCCTCTTCAGCCATTGCATGGCGGGGGAGACGGAGTGTGAGAG
Organism: Lygodium microphyllum; assembly: GCF_053477565.2. Classification (NCBI taxonomy): domain Eukaryota; kingdom Viridiplantae; phylum Streptophyta; class Polypodiopsida; order Schizaeales; family Lygodiaceae; genus Lygodium; species Lygodium microphyllum. Next base: position 38,344,357 of record NC_141150.1, read on the forward strand.
GAGCTTGAGTGGGTGTTGGAGAAGCATGAGGGAGGGGAGCATGCAAATTGCCACTTTTGTGGCTATCCCTCCCCCCCCCCCTTTAAGCCTATATATGACCCCCCTTTCCCAAGCTTGAGGGGGAGGAGGAGAGAGAAGTGTATGTTGCTACCACCGCCTTCTCACTATCGGCCACACCACCACACCACGCCGCCAAGCTGCTACACCTCCACCTTCATCATCATCATCATCATTATCATCATCATCTTCGTCCTCTTCAACCCCATCGTCATCATCTCCCTCAATCATTTTCTCTCTCTACATCATCCCCTATGGGATAGAAGCTTGGAAGCTTCTATTAGAGCCTCCATAATCCTTGTTCTCCCGTGCCTTTCCCGGTTTTTAAAAACTGGTCTTGCAAGGCCCAAGTTTTGCGCAGGGGGGAATTTATTGGCCTAATAGGTAGTTTTGGAGATCAGGATAAAGGGGGCAAGGAGAGTTTGCTGAGTCGAGGATCTACATCATCGATGGCTCCTAAGCAAAATTCGCGAGGGGCACACGTGAGATTTTCCAACCCAAGTACAAGAGCCGACAACGCACCGACTCTAAATACCCAGGTTCTGAAAATCAATTCTGCATGTGAAGGATGCATTAAGCATGATTAAATTCTTGTAGGCAAGTTTGAATACATTGGAAAATTCATATACTCTCATCAAATTACCAAGTTAAATTGCATGATGTATACTTGCATGGTCAAGGTAGTTGCATTCTTGAACACATCTTGCATAAGTTAAAAGGTGGATTTGTCTAAATGCATCCTTGTTGCCTCACAAAAAGGACAACGCATATAATACATAATGCACTTAGGTAATAATTTCCTAGTTGTGACTCGTGTATGAGATAAATCTTAGACGCCCATTGAATGATGTCCAAATGGTCGCAATGCATGGAAAATTGCATGCGAAGATGGTTGCATTTTAGGTCAGGTTAAGTAATAAAAGGCACTACATTAGAAACGAGGCATAGACGCGTATGTTAGATGCGCAAAGCTGGGCACGTCTATCAGAGCATCTATAAGTGCATGTAAACGTGTGTGTAAATAGAAGCGAATTTTGCGTCTATATATCCGCGCAAATAGATGTTAATATAGACGCGCCAACAGACGCACAATTATTTAACCACCTAAAATAAGCAATTCACATAATTAAAAAACCAAAGTTAATAATTTTTTAACCACCTTAAAAAACCAAATTGAGCATGCACATGTGCGCATGATAAAAACCATAGAATTAAGAATACACATTGAATCATTGAGTTAAAAAAATAGAGTTAATAATTACTTTTTCATTGCTCTCTAATGAATGGCAGTTCCTCCAGTTGACAAGCCTGATATAAGTAATTAGCGGCAAGTGACAGAAACCTTACAATTAGTAGCAAGCATTGCAATATGTATCTCGTAATTTCTCTACGTACTTGAAGATGATAAAAGATACTTCCTTTTTATTATGGAAAATTCAATTTAGCTTTAAATTTGACTATTGATTCTTGGGTATGCACGTGTGCGCATGATAAAAAGCATAGAATTAGGAATACACATTGAATTAATAAGCAAATTAAGTATGTTACAGTGAATGATCCATCTCATCTTCAATAAGATCAGCCCTTGCTAAACTATCTACTTCTAGATCTATGTTACCAAGAGGTAATGAAACAAATAAGTCTATCCCACTATCAGATGTGTTGCTATATTCCTCAATAACTTCATCAATATCATCGACAATCACATTATTGTCTTCTTCTGTGTTTCCTTGAACATCCTCACGAGGTTCATCTTGTACTATATCACGCATATCATCCATTATGGTGTCATCATGCACATCATCATTAATTGTTGGATTGTCATCTGCTATCTCCATGTCGGTAATATTACCATATATTGGTTTTGAACGATTAGATATAGGGATGACATACCACCATTGGTTATTGTTTACCATTGGATGATACACAACCTGTATTTGAAAAACAAAAGCAAAAAACTTAAGTACTTATTATATTGTGTATATGTATCACATGTATACATATAAAAAAATTAGCCTTTGCATATATACCTGCTCGCATTGTTGAGGTAGTACTAATATGTCATTCTTGTTTTGGTAAAATTTTGTAGAGTCAATGATTACAAAACCACTTGGATGACGTCTGATTGTGCAATGCTCACCATTTGTTACCACTTCTTTAAACCACTTCACAACCAGTACATATATAAAGAATCGTCTGAAGTCAAGCTTCAGAATATCTTGGATCAAGCCACAATAACCTTCCATGGTACCATTGGCATCCTCGAAGTGAGCAAGGACACCACAATCTTGGGTATTTCTCGTTTCATCTATACGTTGAGTTCGAAGATGTTTACCCTCACACCAAAGTGCATTGAATAATGTGCACTAATAGTAAAAGATAAATGATCAAACATGTCAATTATTTATATAAAATAAAACTTATAGAAACAATTTAATTGATAGTATGTCTCACCTTTGATAAGCAACCTCGTGCGTATTCCCACTCTTCTTGAGATATATTAATTTCCTCCTCTTTTTCCATTCTCTCCATTTCCTCATGTAACCAATCTATATCAATATGACGTGGGAGCACATTTAGATGATCTGGAAATGAGACATTACGTCCATATCTAGTGTGAAATTGTTGTCTTTCCCTTTTTCTTCTTGCCCTTGCTTCATTATATAGTGTCACCCATTTGCTCATTACATCACTATTGAGCACACAAAAATTATTTAAATTACGAAGTTCTTCTTTTGTTAGCACTTTACTCATTCCTTTTCCTTGAGGTACTATAGAGGTCATCCTCAAGTCTTCATCATCTTTCCATAGTCGTGGTTGAGAGGGATCCACTTCAGCAAGATATTCAAAGATATAAACAAGGGATGATTGCACTAACCAACCCTCAGCCATGCTTCCCTTAGGCCGTGCTTTTTGCTTCACAAAATCTTTCAAGGTTTTCATGAAGCACTCAAGAAAAAACATCCACCTTACATGAAGTGCCCCACAAAGTGCGATCTCATCAATCAAATGTACGAGTAAATGTAATTGAGTAGTCAAAATGGATCGAGGAAAAATTTCCTCCACCAAACAAACCACCTCAACAGATAATACTCGAGCATCTTGCAATGTATTTGGATCAATTTCCTTCGAGCTCACGTATGTTTGGATCAATTTCCTTCGATAAATGTGTTTGTAAGGTGATGACAACGTCGACATGATTAAACCTAATTCATGACAACATCAAAATATTTGTCATTCATATGTTTACATAAGATCTTAATTTTAAATACACAAAAATCATCATAAATACATTAAAACTTATGATAAGAATTCACTATCAAAACTTATCTTAAAAACAAAAGATTATGATAAATCCCAAATGCGTGTCTATATCCGCGTTTAACTACACGTCTATATTCGCATCTATCTGAACAATAGACGCACATATACACGCGAAAATAGACGCACACGTCAAAATTCAAACGATACTTAAATCATTTCTTTTCAAACTGCGCCTTTCCTTTCCTGTGTTTTTCTCGGTTTTGAAGCTTGAGTTTAGCCGACATGCAGTCTCTTCATGCCTCACCTAGTCTCTTCATGCCTCACCTCCTCATGACTCACCTCTTCTTTCATTTCAAACACACAAGAAGGGAAAAAGGAAAACCAAGGAGAGGAAGAAAGAGAGAACAAGAAAGAGGAGAACAAGAAGAAGCAGCAAGCAAGCATCAAGGGAGGGTAACTTACCAAGGAGAGGAAGAAGGAGAAGGAAGAAGCGCCACCACCCGCCACACCAAACACCCAAGGTGAGTCTCTCTCTCTCTCTCTCTCTCTCTCTCTCTCTCTCTCTCTCTCTCTTTGTTTCTCTCTTCCTCTCTCTGCTCTGTCTGTTTATTTAGGATTTGTGATTCCATTATGTATTGCATTTTGTAAATCATCAATGGCGGTCCTCGGCCTAAAATCAGCCGACCGAGCACGTTTGATAGCGCGTCTACATCTCAGTGTAGACACAGACATAGACACGAAAAATGTTTCCTCTCAGAGCGCCTGAGGGCGCGTCTTAGAGCACGTGTGCTCTACAGTGTACACACAATGATACACGCGCTACACAGAAGGTTGACCTGCAGCCTACACGCGATTATACACTCAGATTGACCTGGGATACGCATTTGACAGCGCGTCTGTGCTGCATCTTAGATGCGCAGATGGACACGCTGGACAGAAGGTTCACTCTGGAGCACGTCTGAGGACGCATCTAACCTACAATTTGGACGCGGGGATACACGCGCCAGGTCTCCCAGTTCTGATAGTAAACAATATATTTTTGCAATGATGAATGTAACCAATCCCATGTTTGTGTTTATCAGTTTTGTTGTTTAAGAGAAGCATTAGCACTTAAGTGTTATGCTCAATGTCTAAAGAAAGCTCTTTGAAAATGTAGGTAATATATGATTTTCTGTATGCAAATAAATTTGTCTTTTTCCTGTGTTTTTTTTGCAGATGTCGTATCCTGGTTCATCTAGCAATGACCCAGATGTGGATTGCATGAATGATACATTGGCCTCCTTTGGCAGGGGGGTCAATGCATTTTTTGGAGGTTTTCCTAGTAGGGAAGACTTCATGGGAGAGATGACCAGACACCTTGCCCGCTCTCCCACAGCAGACGAGGTGTTTAGTGTCATGTCTGGGACGCCTCTGGCGTCTTTGCCTGGCACTACTTCCCAGACTCCACATGCAGGCACTCCACATACATGTACTCCATATGCACGTACTCCATATGCACGTACTCCATTTGCAAGTACTCCACGTACTCCACATGAATCGACTAAAGCACAAGCATCTGCAGAAGCACGTGCATCTACAGAAGCTCGTGCGTCTAGCGAGGCAGAGGGTAGTCGACAGAGAGGGAGGAGGGAGAGTCGAGGGGGAGGAAGAGGCTTGTGTGGGGGTTGCCTAGGAGGTGGCGAGCGATCACCCTCACCAGTAGATCACGTAGAGGAGATTGTATGACAGTACTATAGACTTATAGATGCTGGTGGCATCTTTCATGATGATGAGGGAAGGGATGTAATGGCCTACATGAGGAGCGTCGTGCATGCGACGTATAAAGATTGTTTCATTGCCTTCAAAAATCAGAAAAGCGGCTTGTGGCAGGAGGTGTTGAGGGCAGTCCATAGGAGGTACCCAAATCCTGAGGGTCAGCGATTCTCGGATGATTGGGGACGTACAAAAGTGAGGGATATGCTTCACAACAAAAGATCCTACCTCATGACACGGGCCAGGGACTCACTGCGGAGGTTGGAGGAGGGGCGTGGAGCCTATAGCCAACCATGTATGTGCCACCGCATAGAGTGGAAGAAAGCCAAGAAGAAAGCAGCTGAGAAAGTGAAAAGTCGCCAGCACGCAGAGGCGCGATGGATCCAAATGGAAACAATGGGATCGTCACATTACAGATCGGGCGGCAGAGAGTCTTGGGAGGCAGAGTTTGTAAGTATATTTTGATTTCTAGGTTTTTTCAATTTATATTTCTTTCAATTCTTTATATATTTTAGTCTAATATATTGTGACTCATAATTGTTTGTATATCTCTAAATGTTTTGCAGACTACCATCGTTAGTAGGACACCTACTCCTAGAGAGGTAGGTTACCATCGAGGCCATAACCGCGCAGCGACATGGCTTCACTTTTATGAGGAGGGTCTCATCATTGAGGACCAATACAATTGGGCCATGAGGATTCGACAGCCAGAGGAGGTATGTTTTTCTTACTTTCCTATTAAAAGTATAGCTAATTATAACTTTTTCTCCACCTTGTCTATGTAAGCAACCCTGATCTTTTGTGTGTGTAGCCGAACCCGGATGTGGAGCATAGCGAGGAGGGGGATAGCGACACTAGTAGCCATGGTGGTACTAGCGAAGATGTTTCCTCTTTAGATTCGTAGAGGAGCACCATACCTCCTTATGAGGCCTTCTTTTCTTGTATATGTATGATATCTCTTTGAGCCTACTGCTTGCGGCCACGCTTTAGGTCGCAAGCACTTAAACTTCCCTTGTAAATGCTTTGATATATAATGAATACATGGACTTTTATTTTCAATTTTCATGCCCGTAAGATACATTGTCTTTTTCCCAAATACACAATCTGATGTATGGGAGGGTGAAAAAAAAAACCAGAGAGCTGGTTTTTTTTTTTCAGTTTTGTTTTGCGCGTCTATCAGTGCGTCTAAATTGCAAATAATTTGTGTTTATTCGCGCGTCTATAATGTAGACTACATGCGCTTCATAATTCAAATTTAAAAAAATAATAAATATTTTTTTTTTTAATGACATTTTTTGTTTTCCATTCGCATCTATCAGTGCTTGTAAAAGCTCATCAACCAGTGTGTCTATATGCGTGTGTATATGTGCGTCTATTGGGCGTCTATTTGTGCATGTAAATTTGTTGATACATGCGATTATAGACGTGAAATGGTAGATGCGCAAATAGACAGGCGGATAGACGTGCCCGTAAGAATTTCTCTATATTCAAAAATCGCGTCTAAATGTGCGTCTATGAGGCCTTTTTGTTGTAGTGAGGAGGGATTAAATCAATGATGAACTCATGGCATTCACTCAAGCGTGGAGTTCTTTATCAAAGTTTGAATACATCTTCATTAAAAATATTATAGCTTGATTTCGTTGCATCAACGTAGGGTTATAAGAGTTAGCTCCAAATTGTCAATCATTATAGCTTAGGCAAGGAAAAGTAACGATCATTGTAGATATTCTAGCTGCATAGAATGAAAAAGTCTATGGTCTTGAAATCAAATATTTGCATGGAATGTTATATATTGTAGTTATTTTCATCTTCTAGGGAAAGATACTTGCTAATTTAAAAGAAACTATTTGCATCTTTAAAAGGATGATCATATCTAATCATGGGCTAATTAAATCAACTAAGTACTTTGTGCAAAGTTGAGTAGCTCACATGAAAATCATAAAGGTATGATAAGATTGCATATGAGGATCACCACAAAGTGCTAGGTAGGGTTAAGTTACCTTAAAATTCTACCTAGTATCGCACTTGGGATGTCGATTTAAGACTTTTGATCCCAAAGATCCTACCCACATTCTCGAAAATGTTAGGATTATCTAAACGCCCATGTCAAAATGATCTAGGCTTCTCACCCTAAGGATCAATTAACCAAATAATAAACCTCCGTGTGAATTTAGGATCCCTAGGGCCAAAGCGTTATCGGCCTAGTAGGGTTAGGGTTGGATTGGGTCAATAGGACTCCCAAACCCTATATCTTGGTCAAAGGTATTCTTGACCAAGGAATACCGTGTGATGAGAAAAATAATCCCACAAGTTAGGTCCTCACACCTATCTCATGCAACAAGTTGCAACGCCGCATGGTTTGTGTCTAAAATCACAAAATAGTATTGCCACTTCTTAGAACAAGGTTGGTGAGTTCTAAGTAGAAGTCTAATTTTTTAGAGGATGAGTAGTCACCTGCTACATCACGTTCCTTGGGCTGATTTGCCAAGTTAGGGTAATTATGTATTGCCTAGTAAGAAATTGACCAATCAAGTGAGGAAAACGGGGTTGTCCAGGATTTATTGACTAAGACATAAGGATACCTAAGGTATTGACAATTTGGGTCAACAGGGTATAAACCCTAACCCAAGAATAAAAGGGTAAACAAGCAACCTAGCTTACGAAACCCTTGGGATCGTGCCAAGTCGCGATTGATCCCGGATCAAATGCTGGATGTATTCATAGAAAAGGATTCACACCTTAGCAGTTGGCCGTATAAACGACCACTAGATTGCTTGTGTTTGTACACTTAGAAGCATTGTTTGTTCTTCTTCGCTCAAGGAACTAATGCTGGAAAATAACTAATGGTTTAGGTTGAAAGCGTGGAGTGAGAGGCAGCATCAGTTATCCCCGACTGTCTACCTGACCCTATCCAAGGGGGTTGTTAGCCGCACCGAGTACATGGACCGAACCCGTTGCGAGAGGTCTCTCCATGGGTGCTACTTGGAGCAGGAGGATGCTTGGGTGCTAGGGGGGCTCTAGCCATAAATCCCTTCCCTCGGGATCCTACACAAGAGTTCGACATGACTCGAGATGGGATCTTGAGGCCCGCATACTAGTCTATAGGTGGAACTTGAAATAGCGATCCTTGAGGATTTGTTAGAATAGCCTTCAGGCGGATTAGCCTTCGGGCTGGATTATTTGATGTATTCCAAAGACTGATAAATAAAGATCAAATGTTGAAAAGAAACTTGCGTGACATTGTCTTTCTATGTCAGTGTCTAAGTTACATGAAGGAACCGGTTATTAATTGGCTAATTAAGGAAGCTGTTTTTGCTTGTCAAATTAAATGTGGTAGGTAATTAGATAAGTAAAGCAACCTGAGAAAAGTGTGGTGGATGTGACCCTAGGTCCATCCTATGGAAGGGTAGTCCCGGTTGGCTGAGAACTTTTCTCAAAGGATTTGATAGTGAGGCAACAATGACTTAAGAATCAATAAAAGTTAGAGTCCCGATTTGTGTTGTTTTAGGGGAACCGAATGGGACTATGTCTTACGGGCAGAGAGGTCAAGCTTTGCATCCCTCTCATTTCCCATTCTCCTTGAACCAAGTGCAGTATAAATCGGCTTCGACCCTGATGATTTTGCATAAGTAATTCATCTAGGGCTTGACGCTAGTTACTTTCTAGGAACTTGACCATTAGAGAAACCTTAATTTAAGTCGGTCCTAAGTGGGAACGGTCGGAATGCTTCCGCTTCGTGGCAGACTCGAGAAGACCTAGGTCACAAACCCCGTGACATTCCTTGGGATTGTCGGGCGGCACTTTCTCCACTCTCTTCCTGATGGGCTGCTAAGACGTGTCCTACAAGTGAATAGGGGGACACGTTACAGTTGGTATCAAAGCAAACCAACAAGATCTAATAATTACAAGAAGACTTAATGAGGGAAAGTAGAGCATAGTTGCCGTTAAGAACATTTCCTTACTTACTCATGGATGATGGCCTGCAGAGTCGCGAAGCATGGAACAAATTCTTGGTGTTCCAAGTTATGTTTATGATTGCAATGTGTGCTTCAGATTATCGACGGAGACTAGGTATGATGAACATTCTAGATCGTATCTACAATCCTTCACCCCTGTACATGGAATGAAAATGGACAGGTGAACCAGAAATTTATTACATAGCGGCCCACCGGCTTGCGTACCTACGGAGGCTAGGCATGATGAACATTCTAGACCGTATCTACAATCCTTCACCCCTGTACATGAAATGGAGATGTACAGGTGAATCAGACATTTATTACATAGCGGCCCACCAACTTGCGTACCTACAGAAGCTAGGCATGATGAATATTCTAGACCATATCTACAATCCTTCACCCTGTACATGGAACAAAGATGGACAGGTGAATCAGAAATTTATTACATAGCGGCCCACCGACTTGCGTACATACGGAGGCTAGGCATGATGAACATTCTAGACTGTATCTACAATCCTTCACCCCTATACATGGAACGGAGATGGATAGGTGAATCAGAAATTTATTACATAGCGGCCCACTGACTTGCGTACCTTCAGACCAACTTGAAGAGAATCAAGTTGAGTGGAGGACTTAAAGATCATGAATCTATACATCTTTGTTGAAGCTCACGCAAACACAACCCTACATATCCGAGGTCGAAAGGTCAAGCAGAACAAGTATATGTACAAGGAAGTGACTCGAATAATTCCTGCCAATAGAATCAAGGTGTTCGGACCTTATGAGAAGAATGGTTATCAAAGGAAAGGATACCCTAAGTTTTGTATGACCTATCGATTCCTGAAAATCCATTACCCCAATCCATATTATTGCTCAATTCCCGTAGCTGAATGTAACACAATCTTATTCTCCCCAAACTCATGTATCAATCAGCTTGTTCTACCTTTCCAAAAGAATAATTGTACTCGAAAGGGCTATGCCCACATGAATAAATAAGATTTTTATCACTATCTGTCTTGGCTGTAAGTGTTGGTAACAGAGTTAAGTGATAAGGTCACTTGGAAACTGGGCATGTTAATGTAATGTGAAAAACGCTTAGCAAGTTTTTAACGTAAAGAATCTTATTGCCCAGGTGCAACCTCAAGTGCAGATTCCTAGCCCGACCCCTAAACCAAGTATAGTTGTGATTCAGGAGAAGAATTTTCTTCTCAAACAAATCAAGCTACCAGAATTTGATGTTAAGGAAGGACCATCCAAACTGATGCCGAGATTTGGATCGAATCCATGGAGAGGATTACTTTGAAGTAGCAGGTACTGCACCAGCTAACCAAGTTATGCTTGCCAAAATGAAGCTTACCAACGAATCAAGACTTTGGTGGAAGCAATGGTGCAGAGACCAAGGGATCTCGGAAGGGTCAGTTACTTGGGAGAAGCTTAAAAGAGCTGTGCGAGGGAGATATTTACTAACTTCCTATTGCACGCAGAAGATGAACGAATTCTATGAACTGAAGCAGCTCGGTCTATCCCTTGATACATACTATTCAAAATTCGTTTTTCTTAAAATACACGCCACAAATGGACTTGACACAACAGGTGTCAATGTTTTGTGCCAGGTTAAACCCACCCATAAGCACCCGCCTGGATTCCATACACCCCACGAACCTTCAAGACGTGCTCATTCGAGCTGTACCGATAATAGAGGAGGTGCAAAACAAGCCAAGAAATAACAGGACTTGGTCATACAGGGATCAGAGCAAGGGAATGCTTAGATCTCAGACCAAGAGTGCTTAGGGCCAAAATCAGGCACAAAGAAAGAAAGCTAGAGCTAATAATGTCAACTTCGTTCCTACCCAAGGTAATGGCCGCAATCTCCGTTGCTTCCTTTGCAACGAGCCTGGTCACTTTAAAAAGTAGTGTCCCAAGCTTAACAGAGGACAACGTCAAGGGTCGTTCCAAGAAATTGCCCATGGACAAGGAGCCCATCGTTAGGGCCAAAGGGAGAACCGCCAGTGTTGCCAACAAAAAGTTGAGTGATGAAGAAGATCCAACCATGGAAGATGACATTGAGAAGGCAACAGTTCATGCCGCCCTTCACAAGAAAGACCGGAATCGCCAATTCTCGGTGATTCAAACACCATCCAATTATCAAGGTAAAAGCTTCAAAATCTTGATTGATTGTGGTAGTACACATTCCTTCTTTTCACCAGTCTCTGCAAAAAGATTAGAAATAGCCACATTAGGTGCACCTACCTTACTTGTGGAATTAGCAAATGGTCGTGAGGTCTCTTGTACCAGGCAGACTGTTAAGGTGAAATTCCTACTGGGTGGAAAGTCGACTTCGGTCAGATTCCGAGTAATGACCTTAGTTATCCATGAGTGTTTGCTTGAAATGGATTGGCTAGTACCCAATGACGCCCACATTCATTGTGGAAAGGGCAAAGTCTCCTTTCGAAATTCTGAAGGGGAACTAGTCACAACTCAAGAAGAGGCTGGGAAGCCAAAAATTGAACTCGCCAAAGAAACAGGGATAATAAAAGAAGTTAGAAAGGGGCTACTTGTCTATTTGATTAAGCTAAATAAGATAGATCAGAATCAGGAATCTAGGAAAGAATCATCATGGTTAAAGGAATATGCAGACGTATTTCCCAAAGAGTTGACAAAACTTCCTCCTCAAAGGAAAGTCGATCATGAAATCAAGCTAGCGCCTGAAGCTCCACCAATCGCAAAGAGACCATATAGGATGTCTATCCCAGAAGAAATTGACCTGATGGAGCAACTCAAGTAAATATTAGACCAAGGCTATATTCGTCTTAGTAGTTCACCATGGGGAGCTCCAGTGTTGTTCCAGAAGAAGAAAGATGGAATGCTTCGGCTATGCATTGACTACAAGGGGTTGAATCAATCGACCATTAAAAACAAATACCCCATTCCAAGAATAGATGAGCTTCTTGACTGTCTTCAAGGTGCAAAGATCATCTCTAAGATTGATCTAAGGTCTGGATATTATGAGATAAGGATCAAGGAAGAATATATCCCAAAGACGGCAATCACCACAAGGTATAGACACTTTTAATTCCTAGTCATGTCATTCGGGCTGACAAATGCACCTGCTACCTTCAACATGTTAATGCAGGATATCTTTAGGCCCTATCTTGATGACTTCGTACTCACCTTCTTTGACAATACCCTAGATTACTCCAAACAGGAAGAAGATCATGAACCCTAGCTGCGCATTGTTCTTGAAACAATGAGAAAACACAAGCTTTATGCCAAGAAAAATAACTGTGCATTTTTCAAGCGACAAATTGAATATCTGGGATTCATTGTATCAGCGGAAGGAATTTCAGTAGATCCGGCCAAGATCAGAGATGTCTTAGAATGGCCAACACCAACTTCTATTAAAGAAACACGAAATTCTCTTGGATTGATAGGATGGTACATGGTCTTTATCAAAAACTATGCTTTGATTGTAGCACCTCGAGTGATCTACTAAAGAAGCAAGTATCAATTGTATGGTCACCTATTAAACAGTCCAAATTTGAAAAACTAAAGCAAAGCTTGGTATCAGCACCCATCCTCAAAATTCCTGATCTTAGTAAGAAGTTTGAAGTGACTGATGCTAGCACACTTGCCTTAGGGTGTGTGCTCAAATAAGAAGGTCATCATGTAGCATACTCTTAAAGGAAATTGAAGATCCATAAAAAGAAATATTGTGCTGCCCACGATGTGGAGCTGTTAGCTGTCATCCATGCTGTCAAACTTTGGAGGCACTAGTTGCTCGGTAACAAATTTACCCTAATGATGGACCATAAGAGACCATAAGAGACCATAAGAGACCATAAGAGTCTTAAATGGATTTTTACCTAGAATGAGCTCAATATGAGGAAACGTCGATGGATTGAAGTGTTGGAAGAATATGAATTTGAAATCAAATACTGGCCTGGAAAGGAGAATGTAGTTGCCGATGCACTCAGTCGTAAGGCATTTCTAAATTCTCTAATTTTGCAAGATCCATCAACAGCAAGATCTCTAGCGACAAAGGTATCCATGCCAAACAACCCAATTCTTGATCTAGCTAGGGAAGAGGCATCCCATGACCTAACCTATCAGAATTTGCTAAAGGAAATCCCCATCAAAGATCAAGACCCGAAGCTACAAACAAAGTATCAAGAATTCTCTATCAATAGTGGACTTGTCTACTATAGGACGAGATTATGTATACTGGCAAGCCAATCACTTAAGCAGAAGATACTTTGGGAAGCCCATGACTCCCCTTTCTTAGGACATCATCGCTATACCAAGACCCTTAATGTGGTTAGAAAGAGATATTATTGGGATAGGCTCAAAGGTGATGTTCTCAAATATGTCACGGAATGTTTGCCTTGTCAACGCATTAAGGCCGAACATGTCAAATTAACGCTAGGGAAATTGCAACCACTTGACATTCCCCATATGAAATGGGAATTCATTAGTATGAACTTTGTTATTGGCCTACCCCAAGTTCAGGGAGGATATAACTCCATTATGGTTGTGGTAGATATGCTCACCAAGGTTGCACATCTTATCCATGTTAAGACAAACTATAAAGCCTCAGACATTGCAAGGTTTTTTATCAAGGAGATATTCAAACTGCATGGGTTACCGAGAAGATTCATTAGTGATCGTGACTCTCTCTTCATATAACACTTCTGGAGGGCTATCTTCAAGGCCATCGGGACTTAACTCTGTTTCAGTACAACTTATCATCCCCAAACTGATGGTCAAATAGAGCGAGTCAACCAAGTCATTGAAGATATGCTTAGGGCACATTGCTGACACGAACCCAAGAAGCGGATTCAATATTTGCCATTGGTTGAGTTTGCCTACAATTCTTCTTACCAACAAAAGCATTCAGATGACCCCTTTTCAAGCATTGTATGGGAATGATTGTCGTAGTCCTTTAAACTTTTCCAATCCAACCTTGAGGATTGAAGCTTCAAAGCAGATGTTGGAAGACATGGATGACCAAATCAATTCAATAAGACAGGACATACAATCTGCCAAGGACAGACAAAAGGCTTACGCGGACCTAAAACGGCAAGACAGATCCTTCGTGGAAGGTGATATGGTCTTCATTCGCGTACGTCCAAAGAAGAGTTTCCTATCGTTGGGTTAATGCAAAAAGCTAAGTCCAATGTATTTTGGACCCTATAAGATTCTCAAGTGCCTAGGGCCTAATGCTTACAGATTACAACTCCTTGAAAACCTAAAAGTTCATAATGTATTCCATATCACTCTATCAAAAAAGTATGTGCCTAACCCTAGTTAGGTGCTAGATGATCAACAAGTTGTAATGCCTAGCCAAGGACTCCTTCAACTATGGCCTGATAGGATCTTACATGTTAGGGAGAGACATTTGAGATCCAGGACCTTGAGAGAATACCTCATCCACTGGAAAGATTACCCTGCAGAGGATGCCACTTGGATGGATGAAAATACTCTCAACCAACAATACCCCCAGTTCTTCTCAAGATGAGGACATCTCGATTCCTCTAAGGGTGAGAGAATGTAATATTTTTGCTACAAATATTCAAGATCTTAAATCTCCCACAAAAAGCAACCCAAATTAATCTCCTGCAACGATAAATGTTGGCAGCTAAGTGCTCCCTCCACGTGCATCAACGAACTCTAGCCCGCGTTGAGCATAAGAGACCGTGGCTAAAAACCCGTAGGCCTATGCAGGAACACCCCTTCAAGGGGGAAAAGGGATAATGGATAAATTTTTGGAAAATTTTTTAATGGATAAACTCCCCTCCCCTTCAACCGTTGCATGGCGGGGGAGATAGAGTGTGAGATGAGCTTGAGTAGGTGTTGGAGAAGCATGAGAAAGGGGAGCATGCAAATTTCCACTTGTGTGACTATCCCCCCCCCCCCCCCCCCCCCTCAAGCCTATATATGACCCCCCCTCCCCAAGCTTGAGGGGGAGGAGGAGAGAGAAGCGTATGTTGCTGCCACCACCTTCTCACTGTCTGCCACGCTGTCACGCCGCAAGGCTACTACACCTCCACCTTCATCATCATCATCATCATCATTATCATCATCATCATCATCTTTGTTCTCTTCAACCCCATCGTCATCATCTCCCTCAATCATTTTCTCTCTCCACGTCATCCCCTATGGGATAGAAGCTTGGAAGCTTCTATTAAAGCCTCCATAAGCCTTGTTCTCCCGTGCCTTCCCTGTTTTTTAAAAACTGGTCTTGCAAGGCCCAAGTTTTGCGCAGGGGGGAGAATTTATCGGCCTAGTAGGCAGTTTTGGAGATCATGATAAAGGGGGCAAGGAGAGTTTGCTGAGTCGAGGATCTATGTCATCGATGGCTCCTAAGCAAAAGTCGCAAGGGGCACATGCGAGAGCTTCCAACCCGAGTACAAGAGTGGACAACGCCCTGACTCTGAATACCCATGTTCTGAAAATTAATTCTGCATGTGAAAGATTCATTAAGCATGAATAAATTCTTGTAGGCAAGTTTGAATACATTGGAAAATTCATATACTCGCATCAAATTACGAAGTTAAATTGCATGACGAGTACTTGCATGGTCAAAGTAGTTGCATTCTTGAATGCATATTGCATGAGTTAAAAGGTGGATTTGTCTAAATGCATCCTTGTTGCCTCGCAAAAAGGACAACACATATAATACATAATGCACTTAGGTAATAATTTCCTAGTTGTGACTCGTGTATGAGATAAATCTTAGACGCCCATTGAATGATGTCCAAATGGTCGCAATGAATGGAAAATTGCATGCGAAGATGGTTGCATTTTAGGTGAGGTTAAGCGATAAAAGGAGGGATTAAATCAATGATGGACTCATGGAATTCGCTCAAGCGTGGAGTTCTATATCAAAGTTTGAATTCATCTTCATTAAAAATATTAAAGCTTGATGTCGTTGCATCAACGTAGGGTTATAAGAGTTAGCTCCAAATTGTCAATCATTATAGCTTAGGAAAGGAAAAGTAACAATCATTGTAGATCTTATAGCTATATAGAAGGAAAAAGTCTATGGTCTTGAAATCGCATATTTGCATGGAATGTTATATCTTGCAGTTATTTGCATCTTCTAGGGAAAGGTGCATGCTAATTTAGAAGGAAGTAATTGCATCTTTAAAAAGGATGATTATCTTTAATCGTGGGATAATCAAATCAACTAAGTAATTTGCGTATAGTTGAGTAGCTCACATGAAAATCATAAAGGTGCGATTAGATTGCATATGATGATCACCTCAAAGTGCTAGGTAGGGTTAAGTTACGTTAAAATTCTTCCTAGTATCGCACTTGGGATGTCGATTTAAGACTTTCAATCCCAAAGATCCTACCCACATTCTCAAAAATGTTAGGGTTATGTAAACGCCCATGCCAGAATGATCTAGGTTCTCACCTTAAGGATCAATTGACCAAATACTAAACCTCCGTATGAATTTAGGATCCCTAGGGCCAAAGCGTTATCCGCCTAGTAGGGTTAGGGTTGGATTGGGTCAATAGGACTCTCAAACCCTATATCTTGGTCAAATGTATTCTTGACCAAGGAATACCGTGTGATGAGAAAAATAATCCCGCAAGTTAGGTGCTCACACCTATCTTGTGCAACAAGTTGCAACGCGGATGGTTTGTGTCTAAATCACAAAATAGTATTGCCACTCCTTAGAACAAGGTTGGCGAGTTCTAAGTACAAGTCTAAATTTTTAGAGGATGAGTAGTCATCCTGCTGCATCACCTTTCTTGGGCTGATTTGCCAAGTCAGGGTAATTATGTATTGCCTAGTAAGCAATTGACCAATCAAGTGAGGACAACGGGGTTGTCCAGGATTTATTGACTAAGACATAAGGATACCTAAGGTATTGCAATTTGGGTCAACAGGGTATAAATCCCAACCCAAGGATAAAAGGGTAAATAAGAAACTTAGCTTATGAAACCCTTGGGATCTTGCCAAGTCGCGATTGATCCCAGATCGAATGCTGGATGTATTCAGAGAAAAGGTTTCACACCTTAGCAGTTGGTCGTATAAACGACTACTGGAGTGCTTGTGTTTGTACACTTAGGAGCAATGTTTGTTCTTCTTTGCTCAAGGAACTAATGTTGGAAAATAACTAATGGTCTAGGTTAAAAGCTTCGAGGGAGAGGCAGCATCAGTTACCCCCGACTGTCTGCCTGACCCTATCCAAGGGGGTTGTTAGATGTGCCGAGTACGTGGACCGAACCTGCCACGAGAGGTCTCTCCATGGGTGCTACTTGGATTAGGAGGACACTTGGGTTCCAAGGGGGCTCTGGCCATAAATACCTTGCCTCTGAATCTTGTACAAGAGGCCGACGTTACTCGAGATGGGATCTCGAGGCCGGCATACTTGTCTAGGGGCGGAACTTGGAATAGCGATCCCTGAGGATTGCTGGAATAGCCTTCGGGAAGATTAGCCTTTGGGTTGGATTATTTGATGTATTCCAAAGAGTGATAAATAAAGATCAAATGTTGAAAAGGAACTTGCTTGACATTGTTTTTCTATGTGAGTGCCTAAGTTACGTGAAGGAACTGGTGATTAATTGGCTAATTAAGAAAGCTATTTTTGCTTGTGAAATTAAATGTGGTAGGTAATTAGATATCTAAAGCAACCTGAGAAAAGTGTGGTGGATGTGACCCTGGGTCCGTCCTACGGAAGAGTGGTCCCGGTTGGCCGGGAATTTTTCTCAAAGGATTTGACAGTGAGGCAACAATGACTTAAGAATAGAGTCCTGATTTGTGCTGCTTTAGGGGAATGGAATGGTACTATGCCTTATGGGAAGAGAGGTCGAGCTTTGCATCCCTCTCATTTCCCATTCTCCTTGAACCAAATGCAGTATAAATCGGCTTCGACCCTGATGATTCTACACAAGTAGTTCATCTGGGGCTCGAGGCTAGTTACTTTCTAGAAACTTGACCATTAGGAAAACCCTGATTCAAGTCGGTCCTAAGTGGGAACGGCCCGAATGCTTCCCTTCGTGGCAGACTTGGGAAGACCTAGATCGCAAGCCCCGGTGACATTCCTTCGGAGTGCCGGGCGGCGCTTTTTGGACTCTCTTCCCGATGGGCTGCTAAGATGTGTCCTACAAGTGAATAGGGGGACACATTACAAGAAGTGAGAAATGAAGATGTGCATAAGAGAGAAAAAGAGAGTGAAGAGAGAGAGAAAAACTACAATAGGCAAGAGAAAGAAGCCATTGAAGCTAAGAGCAAGGTGAAGAGGAGAAGAACATTAATGTATTAATGTGTCAAAGATGAGAAAATTTACATGTCCTCTCCTTTTATACCAATGTCACTGTTATATGACATCAATATTATTTACACACTTAATCATTATTCTTCGCAGCTTCTTACACATATAATCCAAAGGGAATCTTCTATACAATGAAATATTAAAATTTGACATTAAGTTTGGTATGAGATCCAACCATAAATATATGCAGATATGTATCAAATCTTATGGAACACAATATTGGGAAATATGGAAAATTTCCATAAGTTTGGGACACGTGGTTAAATATTTGGATGTGTCATAACTTGAACACTATAACTCCAAATCAAGCGCTCTATACCTCATTCCATTTTTCAAGCACTTTCCAATGATAGGTCACATCATATGGTTTTGAGAAACTTATGGACATGTTATCTGGGTGCCATCTTTTTAGTATTCAAAAAATAGAAATTGGGAGATTTCCAAAGTTGCTAATATTGTATTATGGACTATTTTGGCCCTAAGTTAGCATTAATTATGTTTTTCTTGCAAGAATCATATACTAGAAACTTTGCCATGGGTTTAGTGAGAATATCAAATTCTGTTAATAGTGAGACATGGCCATGGGCTTAACCAAATAGTCAAGTGATAATGAGATGTTGAATATTATGTTGTATGAGATATAGCAAAAAATCATTGTGGTTAGGTAGAAAATCTCATGGATGATTTTGTCCCTAAGTTAACATTGGATCTCTTCTCCATGTAAGTTTCCTATGCAAGGATCATACTCTAGGAACTTTGCTAAGGTTTTTGGCCATGTGATCAAATCTCCTATTTAATCAAAGAATGAGATTTGTTCCAATATGAGATCCACCCATGTATCAATGTGGTTACGTAGTAATCTCATGACTACATTTGGCCCAAAGTTAATATTCCAATGATTGTACATGTAAGTTTCCCCTGAAAGGAGTCATATTGTAGAAACTTTGTCATTGGTTTTAGCCATGTGGTCAAATAATATTTAGTCATTAGACTTATCTATGGTATTATAATGGTTTTCAAAGGCTAGTAAAATAGAGGATGTGGTTTATTGTGATATGAGATTCACATATAACCAAAGATGGATATGTAGAAAATCCCATAGATATCAACATAAGGTAATGTGAAAAACACTTGAAAGGTGGAGATTGACCTCATGGTGTAACTTACAATATATCTATATTTTTTTAAACTAGTTTAACCATATGGCCAAATCTAGTTTCATAACCATATAGAAAAAGTGGTTCATTTGTTGCAACATGTTGTGAAATTGGATTCGATTATATAGCCAAATATCGTTTTATAATGGAATGAAAAAAGTGATCTCATGGTTTGCAAGTTGTATGAGTGTAGATTTGATCATATGGTCAAACAAAACAAGAATGGGGGGTTCTTGGATGCTAGCATTGATAACAAAATAAAATATTTGATGATATGGCTAATTTTTTATTTTACAGTGGAATAGAAAATGTGGTTTATTTGTGGCAAAATGATACGATATTTGTAAATGACCATATAGGTAGGAAGTTGTGAAAATTTGAAATGAAACAAATTGTTTATGAAAACAAAGTGGTTCACTTGTTGCAACACTAGTTTTGATCACATGGCCAAACTTCCTATAATTATAGTAAGTAATAAAGGAGTTTCAAGTAGAATATGGTCTTCATTTTTGGAGTTATTATAGTAGATTTTTTCCTTAGAAGATTTTGCCATACGGCCAAATCTAGCATACCCAAAATCTGTGTGAGTGAATCCACCATACATTTAGTCTTAACTTTTCAAGATTAATTCCCAAAAAAGTGGTTTGTAGCATTTGACCAAATGAAAAAATGTCATTTTTGTAGTAGAATGAACAAAGTGGTTGATTTATTACAAGATATTGTGATATCACAAGAGTCCTTGATTTGGCAAATAGATAGTTTAAGGAGCTGTAACGTGTCCACATGTTGTCTTCAGGACATGTCTTAGCAATCCATCGGAAAGGATGTCTAGAAAGCTCCACCCGGCACTCCCATGGAATGTTACGGGGTTTGTGATCTAGGATTTTCTGCATCTACCACATAGCAGAAGTATTCTGGCCGTTTCCACTTAGGACCGACCTGAATCAGGGTTTTTCCTATTGGTCATTTCCTAAATGACGACAACTAGCATCGAACCCGAGCGAACTACTTTACTCAAAAACGCCAGGTCGGAAGCGGATTCACGCTACACTTGGTTCAAGGAGAATGAAAAACAAGAGAGATGCAAGGCTCGACCTCTCTGCCATAAGGCATAGTCCCATTCCATTCCCCTAAAATAATATAAATCGGGATTATTGTAACTTAGATTTAGGTCAACGCTCTTGCTGTTTGTGTTCTTTGAACGATCTTCTTGCTATCCATCATGATTGAGAAAAGTTCCCGGCCAACCGGGACCACCCATCCATAGGATGGACCCATGGCCACATCCACTGCACTTTCCTCATATTGTTTTAGTTATCTAGTTACCTACCACATTTAGTTGGACATGCATCAAACAACTTCCTTAATTAGTCCATTAGGCCACTGGTTCCTTCACGTAATCTTAGCACTTGACATAGAAAAACAATGTCAAACAAGTTCCTTCTCAACATGTTATCATATTTATCTTTGAAATACATAAAGTCCAGCCCATAGGCTTATCCATAATCTACCCAAATGATATCCAGCAATCCACAGGGATTACTAATCCAAGATTCCGCCCATAGACTAGTATGTGGGCCTCGAGATCCAATCCCGAGTAACATTGGCCTCTTGTGCAGGGCTGGGAAGGCGAGGGATTTACACGGAGAGCCCCCTTTGGCACCCAAGCATCCTCCTACTCTCCAAGTAGCACTCAACAGAGAGACCTCTCAGGACGGGTTCGGTCCACCTTCCCGGTGCGGTTAACAACCCCCTTGGTTAGGGTCAGGCAGGCAGTCGGGGGTAACTAAAGCTGCCTCTCCCTTAAGGCCTTCAACTTGAAACATTAGAAATATTTTCATCCTTTAATTCTTTGAGCAAACAAAGCAAAACAGTGCTCTTAAAACTCTTACAAGCACAATCATTTCCATTGGTCGTTAATTTTTTACCAACTGGTAAGGAGTGAATCCTTCTTTCCGAATGCATCCAGCACTCGATCTAGGATCAATTGCGACTTGGCAAGATCCCCAAGGGTGGGTTTGTTTGTTAACCCTATATCCTTGGGTTAGGGCCGTACCCTATTAACCCAACTTAATCAAAATCTTAAGTTCTATTAGAAGTGAATATGTTATTCCAATTCACTGATTGGTCTTTTGCTTCCAAGAAAATATCTAATCCCCGAATCTTGGTCACTTTACTCAAGAAATGTACTATATCAGGACAATTACTCATACTGTTGCAATATAAAATTGCGTAAGAATCTGCCAATCTCATTCTGAGGAATTGGCCATTCCCTTGTGATCAAATCACAAGATCGTGCAACTCTACAACTTGTTGCACAAGTGTCGCATCAAACTATGGGACTATTTACCCATTGAATGGAGTCTTATAATCACGAAATCATGATTAGATATAACAATTCATTCCTGATTGCATTAGGCTGACATTGTCGGTCCTAGGGTTCCAAGTTCAAACTAAGTTTCGTCTTTTTTTAGCGAGAGATTCTTAGGGTAAAAACCCTAGATCATTTCTCGCAAGTATGTCCTACTGTCCCTACATTTCGTGAATGTGGGCAAGTCTTTAGGTTTAAGAGTTTCAGCTTTAGCAATAAGAGTGATTAGGTAATGTCCTCAACGTGCTAACCCTAGTTAGCTCTTTGGGATATGTTGCATTGAATTAACCCTTCCTAAATGAGTACCTCCCGGTTTTAGGTGTTTAGGTTTAAACCAATTTAACTTGTCTATTCTTGAAGATAATTACGCTAATTCCCATTTCATTCAGGGAATGTCAAGTGGTTGTAACTTCCCTGGCATTTTGACATGTTCGGCTTTGATACGTAGACAAGACAAACATTCGGTGACATATTTAAGAACATCACCTTTAAGCCTCTCCCAATAGTAGCTCCTCCTAACTGCATTGAGAGTCTTGGCATAGCCAGGATGTCCTGGGAAAGGGGAATCATGAGCTTCCCACAATATCTTCTGCTTAAGTGACTCGTTCTATACATAGCCTCGTTCTATAGTAGACAAGTCCACTATTGATAGAGAGTTCATGATACTTAGCCTGCAGCTTTTGGTCCTGATCCTTGATAGAGATCTCCCTTAGCATCTTTTGATAGGCTAGATCATGGTATGCTTCCTCTCTAGCTAACTCAAGTATTGGATTGTTTGGCATGGACACCTTTGTGGCTAGAGATCTAGCTGTTGATGGATTTTGCAAGATTAGAGAATTAAGGAATGCCTTGTGTGACTGTGTGCATCGGCAACTACATTCTCTTTTCCTGGTCGGTACTTGATTTCAAAGTCATACTCCTCTAGCACTTCAATCCACTGACGTTGCCTCATATTGAGCTCGTTCTGGGTAAAGATCCACTTGAGACTCTTATGATCAGTCACTAGAGTAAACTTGTTACCCAACAGGTAGTGTCTCCAAAGCTTTAGAGCAAGGATGACAATTAACAAGTCTAGATCATGGGTAGCATAATTCTTCTCATGACTTTTCAGTTTCCTTAAAGAGTATGCTACAGGATGACCTTCGTGCATGAGCACACATCCTAAGGCAGATAGCACTGTGTTGGTTGTCTAGACTATTGTCGTAGATCAACACCCAATCTCCCTCCTCAATCTCTCTACGTCTCAATCTTTTTGCTATCAAATTGGTCTTTTGCTACGAATTTTTACCTCTTTGAGCTTCTGGACAACTCTCTCAATATCCTCAGATCTCCTCTCCAATTGACAAATACGAAGAGCCAAAAGATTCTCTCTAGTCATCTCATCCTACTGCCATGATAAAGCACTCCAAGTGAGTGTGCAAGTTTCTATAGGCATGATTGGTTTCTATCCATACATCAATTCAAATGGCATATAATCTGTGGTCACACTATGCATAGTGCAATCAGCCCATAAGGTGTAAGGCAACTATCTAGGCCACTCCTTGACATGCTCTCCACTGTAGGATGCTTTGGCCAAGGCTTTCACAATCGGTGGATGGCCTCTCTCAGTCTTTCCATTGCCTTAAAGATTATATGCTAAAGTCAAAGCAAGTTTAATGCCAAGGCAAGAGAAAAACTCCCTAGCCTCATCAGCATCCAACTCACCTCTATCTACTGTAATTTTCCCAATGCAGCCATACATGCAAATAACATCATCCAATAGAAAGTTACTACCTCGAACTCCTTACTGCGGTCTGGAAGCTTTAGGATAGGTGCTGATACCAAACTTTGCTTCAATCTATCAAAGCTAGTTTGTTCGGGAGTTGACCATGCAATGGAAGTTTGCTTCTTCAGTAAGTCCGTCAGAGGTGCTGCAATCAAAGCATACTTTTTTTTGAAGACCCTATACCATCCTGTCAATACAAGAAAACTGTGTATTTCTTTGACAGTTGTTGCTATTGGCCATTCTAGCACATCTCTGACCTTGGGTGGGTCCACTAAGATTCTTTCCGCTGATACGATGAATCCCAGATATTCAATCTGACGTTTGAAGAATGCACACTTCTTCATCTTAGCATTCAACTTATGTGACCTCATTGTCTCAAGGACAATCCGAAGTTGGGTCTCATGATCTTCCTCCTGTTTGGAATAGACTAAAGTGTTATCAAAGAAGACAAGTACGAAGTCATCAAGATATGGCCTAAAGATATCCTACATAAACCTGTTGAAGGTGGCAGGTGCATTTGTAAGCCCGAATGACATAACTAGGAACTCAAAGTGTCCATATCTTGTGTTGAAGGCCGTCTTTGGGATATCTTCTTCCTTGATCCTTGTCTGATAGTAACCAGATCTGAGGTCAATCTTGGAAAAGATCTTCACATCTTGAAGGTGATCAAGAAGCTCATCTATTCTAGGAATAGGGTACTTTTTCTTGACAGTTGATTGATTCAACCCTCTGTAATCAATACATAGTCGAAGGATTCCGTCTTTCTTTTTCTGGAACAGTATTGGAGCTCCCCATGGTAAACTACTAGGACGGATGTAGCCCTCATCTAGCAGTTGCTTGAGTTGTTTCTTTAGCTCAATTGCTTCTGGTATGGACATTCTATAAGGTATCTTTGCAATTGGTGTAGCTCCTGGTACTAGCTTGATCTCAAGATCCACTTCTCTTTGAGGCGGGAGTTTTGTCAACTCTTCAGGAAATACATCTGTGTATTCCTTTAGTCATGAAGGTCCTTCACTAGACTTCTACTTCTGATCTACTTGTTGAGCTTAATCAAGTAGACATGTAGTCCTTTTCACCCTTTATAATCCGAGATGCCTTGGCCAATTAAATTTTTGGCACTCCAGCCTCACCTTGAGTTGTGACTAAATCCCCTTCAGAGTTCCGAAAGTAAATTTGGCCCTTTCCACAATGAATGTGGGCGTCATTAGGTTTAAGCCAATCCATTCCAAGTAGACACTCATGGATGCCTAAATTCATGACTCTGAATTTGACCGAAGTCATCTTTCCTCCCAGAAAGAATTCCACCTTAGCAATTTGCCTGGTACAAGTAACCTCACGACCATTCACCAATTCCACATGCAAGATAGGTGCTTCTACTGTGGCTATTCCTAATCTTTTTGCACAAACTCGTGAGATAAAGGAATGTGTACTACCACAATCAATCAAGGTCTTGAAACCTTTACCTTGATAGTTTGACAGTGTCTGAATCACCGAGAACTGGCGATTCGGCCCTTTCTTGTGAAGAGCGGTATGGACTCTTGCCCTTTTAAACTCTGCTTCCATGGTCCAATATTCTTCTTCTTCGTACATTTCCCTGTTGGGCAACACAGGGGGTTCTTCCTCTGCCTCGGGTAGCGGCTCCCTGACCATGGCCAGTTCCTTGGAAAGGTGCTTGGTGATGTTATCCTCCACGCTTGGGACATTGCCTCTTGAAATGACCGGGGTCATTGCAGTCGAAAAAACGGAAGTTCCGGCCATTGCTTTGAGTAGGAACAAAGTTGTTGACATTATTAGTCCTTGCTTTCTTTCTCTGTCCCTGATTCTATCCTTGAACTCTCTTCATTTGAGGCCTAAATGCCCCTCTGTTCGCGTCATTATAAGACCAGGCTTTGTTACCTCTTGGTCTAGCCTGCACCTCCTGAATTATAGGGGTAGCTCGAATGAGTGCATCCTGAAGATCTGATGGGCACATAGATTCGAGACGGGTACTCATTGGTGCATTTAAACTAGCACAAAATTTTGACACCTACTATGTCATGTCTATCTATGGCGCATACTTAAGAAGTGAGACGAATTTAGAGTAGTATGCTTCAAGAATGAGCCCCCGCTGTTTTAGCTCATAGAACTCATTCATTTTCTGCATGCGATATGCAGGTGGTAAGTATCTTCCCTGCATGGCTTTCTTCAGCTTCTCCTAGGTAATGGATCCTTCCGCGATCCCTTGATCTCTGCACCATTGCTTCCACCAAAGCCTAGCTTGATCGGTGAGCTTCAGCTTGGCGAGCATAGCTTGATTGGTGGGTGCAATACCGGCTGCTTCAAAGTAATCCTCCATGGATTCAATCCAAATTTCAGCATCTACTTGGATGGACCTGCCTCTCCCGTCAAATTCTGGCGGCTTAATCTTCTTGAGAAGAAACTTCTTCTCCTAGATTACAACAGTACTTGATGTAGGAGGCGAAATGGGATTCTGTACCTGGGGTTGTGCTTGGATAAAGGTTTCTTAATGTTATTGTTCGTTAATCGTTATGATTTATATTTCATCTCCATTTCAGCTATCAACCAAGCAATCTAACCACTTAACTTCTTATCAATTCTCATGCACCAACAGACATTGATAAAAAAAAGTCTTATTGTATTTATATGGACATAGCCCTTTTGGAATACAACATTTCTTGGGATGATGGGGCAACTGTTTACATTTAGTTTGGGGAGAATAATGTTGTATTACATTTATCTACGGGAACTGGATAATAGTATGGTTTTGGGTCATGGATCTTCAGGAATCGGTAAGTCATTGGAAGATCAAGGTATCCTTTCCTTTGGTTCACTCCCCGAAGAGCGCAATGATCCTATCTACATGCCCTACCCCCGTAGGCATGGAGTGGACTATGATAGAGACTTGCATGGGGATTATGACTTCCCGAAAATATATAATGTAAATGCTGTTACAATTATATATATCATCTCTCACTTGACTTGGGTCTCACCTATATATACTAACTCTACATCAATATGAATCATTCTTTGGGAGCATGTCTTGTGTATCTCTCTCGTACTCTCTCTCTCTCTCAACATGGTATCAGAGCTATGGATGCGTAGCAACAACAAGGAAGATAAGTTGTTTCATTGTTTATACTTGATTGAATTCTTTGCACAAGTGATGATTTGATACATGAACTTGCTCAAATTAGAAGTATTAGTTAATTTTGTCGTGCTCTCGAATGCTATCAAAACCGCTTGTCAATCGGAGTTCTGGATCAAAAGTTATGACAGTTCAGGATTCAAGACAGCAATTCTGCTCGAACCTGCGATTCTTTATTTAAAACTGTATTTCTAATTATAGTTCGTTAATCCCCAATTACAGTTTATTAATCGCTCGTCTTCGTTAATGATGTTGATTACGACAAGCAAACATCTTGCTATTTTTAGCGATGTTTTATTATCATTCACGTTCTTTGCTCGACTGAAATAGCACTTTTCTTATATGCGTCATCTCGTCTTGCACGTTACACCTCTCTATTTCGGACTTTATTTTTAGTCGCTCAATACTTTTCGTCGTTCTTACGTGCATATCCCTATTTTGATTGTCATGCGTCTCAACTACGCTCGTCTTGATCATGGTTTGCAGATTCTGTGATCTCATCCTATTTGTTTTCTCTCGACATACAGGCATGGCCAATTGCGTAATTGTTAACGGATATCCGTCTGGCCAACGTTCAGTTCCCTTCTTCCAAGGACAAGGCTTTCCTGGGTGGAAAGCAAAGATGATGCTAATTCTTGAAGGTGATGAATTATTTGATATTGTTTTGGGTGACCTGTCTTGCCCAGTTCAACCTATTGATGTGATGAATAACAATTCTATGATTACTGATGGTCCATTATTTGAACAATGGAAAATTGATCATATTGATTGGATTCGTCGTGACAAAGCGGCTCGTCATTATATATTGTCTGCACTTTCTAACTCACTTATGTTGGATGTCTTTCATCTGGAAACCTCTCATGCTATTTGGGAGTATCTTATCTCAACGTTTGAGAAGAAATCGGTCACCAAAATTTTATATCTCCAAACTTGTTTGAAGAATCTTCAATATAAGGTTGGTACTTCTATGCACTCTCATATCAAGGCTTTTAAAGACATTATTAATCAGCTTGGTGCTACCGGCGCTCCTGTTGCTAAAAATCAGATTGTTACTCAACTTCTTCATACCATCAAAGATCCTTTATATGACAATATAATCACTATTTTGTCTAACAAGCATGATATCCACTTTGACAAAGCATGTATATCTCTTATTGAATATTCTCAACGTCATGAGAATCATTTGGAAAAATCTGATGTTGTTTTGGTCACTCACGAACAAAGGGATTTTGATGCTGCTTTTTTTGCTCGCAAGCGTCCCGCTTCACGTTTTCAGCAGGGTGGACGCCCTAATCAAGGTAGTAAATCTTCTTGTCTTGCTTATCCTAACAAACATTGTTCTTATTGTGATAAGAAAGGTCATGTGGCTTCTGATTGCTGGGCACGTCAATATGATGAGGAGCATGGAGTTACTACAAAGCAACCTCGCTCATCCAAAAGTTTTCCTCCTTGTGATTATTGTGCACATACAGATCATCCATCTCGTCGTTGTTATAAATGAAGATATGATGAAGAACATTCTCGGGCTTATATTGTTCAACAAACTACAACTGATGATGATCATACTCATCAGGAGCTCAATTTCGTCCATTATGATATCTCTCCAGAAAAGGTACTTCATGTTCATGATGGTTCTCTATTCATCATTGATTCAGGTGCCATTGGAAACATGACATACCAATTGCAGTGGCTTCACAATTATCATTCTCTTCCTGTCAAGAAGTTTGTTTACCTTGCGGATGATACGACTTGTCAAGTCAAAGGAGTGGATGATTTATATCTGGGGACTGTTTCATCCACTAGAATATTAAGAGGAGTTCTTCATGTTCCAGATTTGCAAAGAAATCTTCTTTCTGTTGCTTGTCTAGTTGATCTTGGTTTGTTTGTTGGCTTTGATCATAATCAATGTCGTATAGAGAAAGACGGGCATACTATAGCAGTGGCTCCTCGACATGGTAATCTATTTGAGCTATCATTGAACGATACAGTTGCAAATGTTGTTACTGCCCCTGGAGATGCAGATTGCAAATTATGGCATTAACGATTTGCACACTCCGATTTTGCCAAAATTCTTAATCTTCATTGTCATGGTCTTGTGCAAGGTATGGATCTTAAATCTCATCCACGTATGGGAATATGTGAGTACTGTGCACTTGGAAAACACCATCGTTCGCCTTTTCACACTTCTACTTCATCACATTCTTGTGCTCTCTTGGATTTGGTTCATACCGATATTTGCGGTCCTTTTCCTGCCTCAAATTCTCAATATCGATATTTTATAACTTTCATTGATGATTTCTCACGGTACACACATGTCTATCTTCTTCGACATAAGTCTGAGGCTTTATCTATATTTAAACAATACAAGATAAGTGTGGAGCTTCAAACTGGATTCTCTACAAAGACGCTTCGCAGTGACAATGGCAGTGAATATGTATCCAATCTATTTGATGACTTCTGTAAGGATCAAGGTATTCATCATGAGTTTACAGTTCCTTATTCTCCTGAGCAAAATGGTGTTGCTGAGCGCAAAAATTGCACGATTCTTAATGCTATACGTTGCATGGTTATACACTCTGGTTTGTCTTGAAAGTTTTGGACTGAAGCACTTCTAACACCTGTTTTTATTCAAAATCATCTTCCAACTACTGCACCTGCTGGTAAAATTCAGGTTATCATTAGTCGTAATGCTATATTTGATGAGAAGACTATGGGTGGCACATGGTCGTCAGATGTTTCAGATGATACACGGTCTTTGCTTAGTGCATTTCCTTACTTGCTTTTTGATTCTACTAATTCTGATGATCATAAACCTTCTTCACCTCCAAAGAAGATTGATGAAAATTTGGAGATCTATGTCGATCTTCCTATTGAGATAGAGCATGGATTCTATTCTATTGAATATGATGTCTTTGATGATGCTATGCCTGTCCAAGAGGATCCAATATCATATATGGAAGCTATCAATTCGTCTCAAAGGGATCAATGGCAAGATGCTATGCAAGCTGAGTACGATTCTTTAATCTCCAAAGGTACATGGATTCTTACTGAACTCCCCCCAAATCATGTTCCTATCAAATGTAAATGGGTTTATAAAACCAAGACCAAAGCTGATGGCTCGTTTGATAAGTTCAAAGCACGACTTGTTGCAAAAGGTTACTCATAGATTGCAGGAGTAGATTATCAATAAACATTTTCTCCCGTTATGCGCTCCATAATTGTTCGTATGATTTTGGCTTTTGCAACACTATTTGATCTAGAAATTCACCAAGTGGATGTTAAAACGGCTTTTCTCAATAGAGATCTTGAAGAAGAAATCTATAGGGAGCAACCTGAAGGTTTTATGATTGCAGGAAAGGAGCATCTTGTATGCCAGCTTCATCATGCATTATATGGATTGAAGCAAGCCTCTCGTGCTTGGTATATTAAGATTGATTAGTTCCTCACATCTAAAGGTTTTGTTGCATGTTTTGCTGACCCAAATCTTTACATCAAAAGGGAGGACAAATATTTTATTATTCTTGCTCTATATGTTGATGATACTATTCTTGTGTCAAATAATATTGCTTTCTTGGATGCTATGAAGAAGCTTTTATCGACTGCATTTGAAATGGTGGATCTTGGTGAGATACATTCTTGTTTGGGTATTCAAGTTCAACGACACCGACAACAAGGCATTCTTCTTCTTCGCCAGACAAAGTTTATTAATGATATTGTTAAGAAGTTTCGGTTGACAAATGCGCACTCTGCCAACACTCCCATTCTTTCAAGCTCTACCAAGGGTACATCTACAACACGCAATGAAGAATCAGCCATTCATCAACCTTTTGCTAATCTTGTTGGTTGTCTTCAATTTATTGGTTTAAACACAAGACCAAATATTTTATTTGCAGCTCATTTTTTGGGACAGTATCTTTCTTCCCCTTCCATTATTCATTGGAGTGCTGCAAAACATATTCTTAAGTACCCCAAGGGTACTAAGGAATTTGGTCTTATTTATCGTCGTCAAGAGGATTCTTCTTTATCTTCTTCAACTTCTCTTGACCTTATTGGATATACAGACACTGATTGGGCAAGTTCACACTTATTCATGCGATCTACAAGTGGGAATTGTTTCTTTGTAAATGGATGTTTCGTTTCTTGGTCTAGCAAGAAACAACGATGTGTTGCGGTTTCTACAACTGAAGCCGAATATGTTGCTGCATCATTAGCAGCTTGCGAGCTAGTTTGGCTTCGAAAACTACTTGCAGATTTGGGACATCCTTCATCATCTAGTACACCTCTTCGATGCGATAACCAAAGTGCTATTAGTCTTACCAAAGTCTATATACAACATAGTAAATCAAAGCATATTGCTATTCATTATCATTATGTTCGACATGAAGTCAAGAAAGGTTCCATTATGGTGGAGCATTGTCCCAGTGATCAAATGGTTGCAGACATCTTCACAAAAGCTCTTAGTGAAGCTCGCTTTAGCTCATTAAGACATGCACTTGGTATTGTTCCAAGTTCTTGTCTCACTGATTGAGGCATGTATCATTGTATTCAAGAAAACTTTATAGTAAATCATTTTTATATCGTAGGTATGTGTAGGGGCTCGGGTTTTTCCCTTGTTCTCCCCAAGGGTTTTTTCACTCGCAACCAGAGACCTTTGTTTGAGTGGGGATGTTACAACTATATATATCATCTCTCACTTGACTTGGGTCTCACCTATATATACTAACTCTACATCAATATGAATCACTCTTTGGGAGCATGTCTTGTGTATCTCTCTCGTACTCTATCTCTCTCTCAACAAATGCTAGGAGCCCTGAGGAATGCTTAGTGTTTAGGTTAGAGGATATAATTCCTTCTATAAACCATTTTCTTGTAGACTTCTCTTCCTACCCTGATCCAACATTTTTGACCACTTGTAATTACCCCCAACTTATCAAATTCCTGCTACTCCAAAAACCTACAGTAGAGGACGCCCATCTCCCCCCACTCTTCTTTGATATTAACCTAGGAATAGATAGTAGAGCTATGACTAGGTTAATGATGTGGGCTACTCTCCTTCCTTCCTTCTGTCTAGAGCTCTTAGAAAATATGAGTGACACCCGCTTTGCAAGGTGTAATCACCCTTTCTTGTCAACCACTCCTCTGAGAGCTAAAGTTGATATTAAAGAATACCTACAAAGTCGCGCATTCTTATCACAATGCCTGCGACCGCCCCGTGATTAAATGGGTGTGATATACCTTGCCAAATGTACTCTCTCTCTCATTCTTATTCAAAAAAAAAAAAACAAAGGAAACAAAGACGAGGTGAAAGGGCAAGACAAGAGCAAAAATAGCAAAGCTGAAAGATGAATTTACAACTAAGCTAGTTGACAAGGAGGACACTTCACATGTGCTTGTAGTCTCCCTTCACTGTTATTGTGCACCATACTCACTGCATCTAGGGTTCTCTGTAGCCCCTCCCCCACTTCACACTTAGGGCACATCAAGGGCAGGACATTCAGACCTGTCATCCTAAGTTTTGCACACACCTCCAATGACTCATGAATTGGGTCCTCAAGTGTGGGACATTACCAATGGCTTGCCTAAGGTTAGACCCATCTCCCAGTTCCACTGGCACAGGCACCATGCACTACATAGTGAGACTGACACACCCCCTAGGAAGTGCACAACTTTTCTTGCAGGTTATGTTCATGTTTCAAGAACTGGCTGCTTAGCTGAAGAAGATCATCCACTACATCCTCCAATGACAAGGAATTTTACCATGAGTTAGACATGACTCCCATTCCCACAACTTTGAAGCTTCACTGCAAAGGTCTAAAGGGCCCAACAGACTTCATGTTGCCAACCATCTGTCTACTGATGGTTGCCATGACTAAACCAAATCAAGCTGAAGGAAACCCCAGTGATGGATCTGCCATTGGCATAGATCTTGGAACCTCATCGTCCAATGATCCCTGCCCAACACCTCAAGATCTATGGATCGCTTATTGATTCCACAAGCCTGAAGACCTTCAACTCAAAACTGAAGACCTTCTACTCAAAGACAAGGATCTTCAACCACAGCCACGGATTCTCAAGGCAAACAACATTCGGGGGGTTTCTCCAAAATAAATCCCTCCAATACCATCCTCCTAAGGGATTGCTTATTGCTTCAAGCGTTTCGGGTACTCAAAGGACAACCAGCTAACTAAAGGGGTGCCACAACAGTGTGAAAGATGCCGAATATCTTCATGGAGCCTAAAGCACGCCGAAACCTCTCCTGGTCATCGTCATCAAACTCCATCACTTCTCATTCACAAGCATCAGCATCATCTACCCACCAATTCCACCTCGGAACAGCATCATCTATCCCACTACCTCCCACCACAGTGCCATGGGACTGGCACTTGGCTAGGAGGGGGTAATGTTTACCGCAGCACAGAGGAGCGGGAAATGAAAAAAAGGAAATAGCAAAAGGCGTAAGCGCATTACAAAAAGAAGAAAAATGCACCTTAACTGGTAACCACACCCTGGAAAAAATTAAAAGCACGGGCACGACCCTTAGGAAGTCTTAGAGTCGCCCAAGGAGAGTAAAAGAGTAAAAAGCGCACCATTAAGTGTGAAAACGCTCCCAAATCCTTGTAAGAGAGCACCAGGCTCACTCCTGTGCAAATTGTATGCATTAGTTGGGAATAGGATAGACTAGAACGGTGGGAAATGAGAAATGGGCCTAGGTTAATGGCCAACCATGTAAAAAAGGGGATGACCGCCCATGAAAAGTAGGGCATGTATATAAAGTTGAAAAGTGAATGAGAAGCTCATTCTTGTGTGTGGCCAAAGCTTCTTCTTCTTCTTCTTCTTCTCTTGTTTCTTGCCTCATTGCTTATGCTTGAGAGAGGGATTGAGAGAGTGTGAGGGAGTGAGGGAGAGACTGTGTGAGAGTGAGGGATCTTAGAGAAGAAGTTCTCCATCTTCTCTCTTCATCTTCCCTTCCTCTCTTCTCTTCTCTTGTCTTGCGTGTGGCTATGGAGGATGAAGCTCTTGGGAGAGGGATTGAGGTTGCTTGAGCTTGCCTCAAGGATCATGGAGCTACCAGTGTGCAAGAAAGAGGAGGGTACTCGATCGAGCAATAAGGTAAGCTCAATACACCCGTAAGGTAGGCATTGCGTGTCCGCTATGTGAGAGGTAGCCATGGCCACTCGGTTCGAAACACTTGAGCAATAATTGGTCCGTAGGACTCGGGGTAGAGCTCGAAGCTCCCCTCCAGAAAATATCTCTAGAAAATAGAATGAGGTCAATAACTCAAATGGAACCATCAATAGTTACAAGGGTATCAAGAAACAAAAGAATTCCTAATTTAAATCTTCATTCTAAAGAAAAAGGACTCTTGTTCCTGTTAAAAGATGAAGAATCAACTTCAGAAGAAGAATATTCAAAAAAAGTCCAAAACATAAATGTTAAAACCAAAGGAAATAAAAAAGATGGGATTTTTTAAAGATGGTGAAGAAGGGAAATTAGAGGAATTAGAAAAATTAATGGAACTACCACAAGTTTTAACAAAAAAAAAAGAGTTTCTGGAAAAAATGTTAAGTCAAGATTTGATAGATGGAGAAAGAAAACAATATCATTCACTTATAAATAAATATCCCAACCTTTTTGCAACCTCATACTTAGAAATTAGAGGAATGAAAGGGGAAGGGCTAAAAATTGAACTGAAAGAAGATGCCAAGGTAGTATGTCAAAAGTTAAAACCCCTAACTTCAGAACAAATATTAGTTTTGAAAGAAGTAGATAAATTGTTGCAGGCCGGGTCTATTTATCATGTAGAAGATTCAGAATGGGTAAGCACAATAGTTATAGCATCAAAGAAAACAGGAGGTTGGAGAATTTGTGTTAATTATAAGCCTCTAAATGCCATCACAAAAAGGGATCGTTATCCGCTTCCATTCGTAGAAGAAATCTTAGACTCAATTGTTGCAGGTTTTGAAAGGTATAGTGTTTGTGATGGATATTCTGGATATTTTCAATTACCCATTGCTCCAGAAGATCAAAAGAACGACTTTCATAACACAATGGGGTTGTTTTTGCTATAGAGTTTTACCTTTTGGACTTAGTAATGGACCAACCTGGTATCAAGGGAGGATAAATAGAGTGCTAGCACCTTACCTAGGAAAGTTTGTTAGAGACTTCATTGATGATATTTGTGTTCATAGTACAATATTAGAACATTGTGAAAAACTTGGAAAAGTATTTGAAAGATTGGATAGTTACGGTTGTCAACTAAATCCAAAAAAATGTAAAATAGCTCAACCAAAAGTGAAACTTCTTGGTCATGTAGTTTCACAAAATGGAATAGAACCTGATCTCGAAAAAGTAGAAGCCCTCGTAACCTTAGTATCACCTGCACATACAAAAGAGCTTATGACATTCATTCATAAGGTAAGATATCTATCAAGATTCATTCCTTTGGCATCTCAGTTACTCTATCCGTTACAGATGGTAGCCAAGAAGGATCCTTTAGAGTGGACTAAAGAGGATGAAGAAGTGTTTCAACAGGTGAAGGAAACTGTGAGTCATGCATCATCAGTTCAAGCACCTGATTGGGAAAATGAGTTTTTTGTGAATCCTTCAGTTGGGGAAGATGCTATTGGAGCAATTCTAATGCAACAAGGAAGGAATTCTAGATATATGAGACTTATCTATTTCGCAAGTCGAGTGAAGTTGCAAATAGAAAAAACATATACAAAAATAGAACTGGTAATGTTAAGTGTAATATTTTCTTGTAGAAAGTTTAGGAGATATCTATTACCAAAATCCTTTACTATTTTAACAAGCTATACACTATTACCAGAGTTGGTGAATAACTCAAACTTATCAAGAAGAGTTATGAAATGGATTGTTGAACTAGAAGAATTTCAATATAAATTCAAGGTTGAGGATTCAACTAGTGCTACAATACAAGACCTTTTAACCTATAAAGGAAGCACTTTTTTACTTAAAGGAAAATTTGGAGAAAAAGAAGAAGAAAAACCAGAAATAGAAAACTCATTCTTGATGTATTTTGATGGATCATACCGTAAGGCACACCAAGTATCTTCAGGAGGAATAGTGGTTTATGATCCTCAAGGAAAGTTAATAAAAAAAGAAACAGTTAAACTTGAGGCAACAAGTAATAATGAAGCTGAGTATGCAACCTTACAAGCAGCCATTATGCTTTGTCGAAGAATGGGAATTCGAAGGTTGAGAATTATTAGAGGTGATGATTTGCTATTAGTAAAGCAAATACTCAGAGTTTGGCATATCAAAAATCCCAAATTGAAGAGGTTGTGTAATAGAATTCGAAGAGATTTAAAACAGTTTGAAGCCTGGAGTTTGAAACATATCTCCAAGGAAGAAAATCAGGAAGCTCACAATGCAGCCCAATTAGCAATTTGTCAAGTGTTTGTAATGAAAGCAGATCTTCCTCTTTATAGGGGAAGAGAAGCTCTTGACTTGGAAAGAAGAGTTTTTGTTAACAGGAAAAGTACCTTCTAGCATTCAAAAAAACAAAAAACATGGGTTTTTAAGAAGAGCTGGAAGATATAAAATGGTGAACAATGTTCTTTATGCTAAAGGAGTGTATTTAATTTTAAGAAGAGTACCCTGGAAAGAAGAAATATATCACATTTTAGAAACAAATCATGAGGGGGCATGTGGGGGACATTATTCTTACAAAATAACTTTACAAAAGATTTTAACTGAATGATATATGTGGCCAAGCATTCAAAAAGATGTTAATCATTGATGCAAATCCTGTCATGAATGTCAAAGAATGAGTAAGAGAATATTGAAACCTGAAACAAGAAAAACAATTCTTGCATATGGCATTTTTGAAAAATGGAGAATTGATGCAATTGGTTCACTACCACATACTTCACAAGGAAAAATATATATTTTGATAGCCATTGATTATCTTTCTCAATGGGCACAAGCTGAGGCTGCAAAAAACATCAGAGCCATAGATGTGGGAAAATTTATTTATGAAGATATAGGTTGTAAATTTGGAACACCTCTAGAGATTTTGTGAGATAGAGGACCAGGCTTTAAGGGAGAATTAATAGACTATATTTGTGAGAAAATGAAAATAACAAAAAAGATTTGCTTCTCTATACTATCCTCAATGTAATGGTCTCAATGAGCGATTTAACGGGGAGTTAATAAGAATGCTGTCTAAAATGACAAAGGATCATCCACAAACATGGAATATTGAATTGCTAAGTGCTTTGTGGGCATATCAATTAGCAAGAAAAGAAAGTACAGGCTATTCTCCCTTTAAACTGGTTTATAGAAAGGAAGCCTGATTACCTATAGAAGTAGAAATACTAGCTTTAAGGATGATTGAAAAGTTGACTAAAGGAGAGGAAAAAAATCATTTCATAGAAAGGTTGATACAATTACAAGAAGCACCATTAAACAGACAGGAAGTGTTTGATCAATATGAGAAAAGTCAAGAAAAAAATTTACAAGATATTAATAAAAATTTTAAAAATAAAAATATAAAAAAGGGGATTTAGTTTTGAGATACAATAATAAATCAGAACATAATTTTCAAAAGAAATTCCAAACAAAGTGGGAAGGACCATTTAGGGTTTCTGAAGTTTTTAAAAATGGAACTTATGCATTAGAAAATTTGGATGGGAAGGCACATAAGCAAAGAATAAATGGATATAGATTAAAGAAGTACATATCAAGGTTAATGACAATACAAATAGAGGAGTGGTCAGAACAACAATTTCAACAAAAGAATGAGGAAACTGAATGGATGATAAATGTTGCATTGTTTTATGAAAGCAACTGCTGCACATGAATGTTTGCAGACTAGGGGGAGGGCTAAATATGTCAAGCGTTTTTCTGAAAATTGAAAACCCCTAGTCAAATTGTAGTTTGGTTTGATTTTTGCTAGCTTAGTTGTTTGTGTGACTGTTTGTTTTGTTGTTTTGTTGTTTTGTAGTTGGATTTCTTGTGTTTGTTTTAGCCTAGGATTTGCTTCTGTCATTTTGTTTGAATTGTTGAGTGTGGAACTTGATAGCTTTGGTCGAGCTTGGTATTTTTTTGAACAAGATGAAGCTTGTGTTTGTCAATAGCTACTGAACATTGAGAAGCTAGGTATGTTTTTTTGTCAAGACTCATGCACATCACAGGGGATAATGGGTTCACGAGCACTTCACGTTGCACTTGTTGATTGACTGCACTTGCGGGTCGTCTCCTATTCTTATCAAATACTTCCATGCCATGGGTTGGGATTATGCACTCTTGCACCATCATTAAGCGCTAGCACGGCATGAGGTCCACTGCAACTATATACAATGAATTTTGGATGCACATGCACATGAGAGAGCACCTGTCATAGAGCACGCACATTTCTTGCACGCACCATTTGGGATGTTCATCACAAAGTTAGGAACCTCTGGTTGAGAGTGTAAGGTGGTTGGGTGAGTTAGAGGGTCATGAAGGACGCCATCAATTGTGAGAAGGGTTGTTCATACTTGGTCAACATCTTAAGGACCATCAAATTCTTGAGTGATTGTGAGATTTTGGATGGGTGGAGCGGAGATTGATATTTTTTTTAAATGAGAGTTAAGAGATGAGGATAAAGAATTTTAAATTAACCAAGAATTTTGTTTGCATCTTGCATGATGCACAATCACCTCTAGATAGGCTAGGCACAAATATATTCAGTGCATCCATATTTTTGTGTGAGCATTGTTTGAATGGTAGCATGTCATGGATTCGATTAATTGCATGCTTTATCAAATCATGTATGGTTGTGCACGAAGTTCCTTTTCAAATCATATTTTTGCTAGGACACATTGCAGGAAAATAAAAATTCCAAGAATGGTTTCGCTCCTAGCATTTAGAAGGATGCTGCTCCTCAGATTGAAGCACGAATTTTGGGCACAGGCAAAACCATTACCCTCACAGAGATTCAAAGGGACCGGCTCACTAGGATTGCTCTAGAGAATTGGTATGTCACCTTGAAGGGAGACTCAAAGCCTAAGTTCAATCAATCTCTCGTTGATGAGATTTACAGAACAGAGCAACCATCTACATTTGGTGAGCCAGGGTGTAAAACATTCAATGACCTGGTAGAATCTCAGAGGAATGCTGGTTATTGTAGATATATGCACCAGACTTGGGAAGAAATAATGAACAGAGCAGTTGTGGGTTCGGTTGGTGATATTCCAAATTGTAGGAGGGCTCTCTGAATGTCACTTTTCCCAAACAGTATGGCCAAATGGAATTTTGGCTGATGATGCTACTGATGGAGATGTGGAATGGGATAAAGAGCTGAAGCTATTGACCCTGAAATAGGAACAGGAGCTGAGAGAGCTTCAAAGAAGGCATGAGCTAGCTATTTTAGAAGTTAAGAGCTGATGGGAGAGAAAGAGTAGCTCTAGACAAACTTCTCATTAGGTTTCTCCAGAAGTACAGACATCTCCAGTGGCTTCAGAGGTACTAGGACTCAAACAGGTTAGAGTTATTTCTCGTTGCCCAGTGAGCTCACAAGATCAATTTCATCTTTGGAGCAAGTAGATAGTCCTTCCTATGAGTTGAAACCAGGACTTGACCACGAAGCAGTTGATTTAGGTGACAACACAGTGAAGGAAAGAACAACTATTCCTTCAATTGCAGCAGGTGTTGGGGTACCAAGCCTCTCTCACTCAGGTCAATTCGAAGGTCAATCTTTTGTTCTTGATGCATCGACTACTGGCTTTTGTATATCCCGTGTGATAACTCCCTAGTGATAACTCAGTTGTAGTGGAGGTCAACAGTGATAACTCCCGTGTGCAGAAAGTCATCTTATCATGTTTGGGCTCAACTGGTATGGTGAAAGAGTCTGCTCCAGAAGCTAAGCCCGTAGGAGATGTCATTAAGAGAATAGGAAGAGGAAAGCTTGAGAAGTGCTATTATCAAGCATTTAAACTGGACGGCAATCATTATGAATTGGAAGATCCTATGTTAGTTACTCCAGAGGAGAGGGAGAAGCAGAACGTGATCTATGAAGCTGCACTCCGCTACCAGATGGTTAGGGGGTCTGGATGAAGCATCAGGTAGCAAGACACTCTGGACACAGATTTTGCAGGGGGCCTTGAATACATCAATAGAAAAATCATGGCGAGGAGGCAAAGATTGTCGAAGTCCTGATCCCTAGATGCCCATACAATCCTTGACTTGCCTTGGCACTATAGCATGGAAGATGTAGAGAGAGCTTACCTTCTCATCTCACTGAAGTACGGGCCAGACAAGGCCGCACAATTTGTAGGTAGGCGCGAGATTGTAGATGATAGGGATGTAGAAAGTGTGAAGGAGGAAGACAAGGCTTCCGGAGCGAGATTGTCTCAGCTCCTTCACAGAGCTTACACAAAGTTTCTTGCATCCATTTTAGAAGAAGAGGAGAGGAATTTCTTGAAATTGCCAGGCACACACCATGAAAATGACCAAACATAGTTCTGAATGACCAAGCAACTCTTATGACTGTCTCTCGATGTTTTCTTGATCCATCTGGTCATCATTAGAAGGATAACCATAGTCTCCGATGAAAAAATAGTAAGGATGGCAATATCGACGTCAAGGAAGACAACGAGGAGGAGATGAAAGAAGAGGACAAAGAAGATAAGGGCGAGGAAAAGAAGAAAAGAAAGAGGGGATTGAGCCCTTGCTGAAATGGCTGAAGCCCCAAAAGAGCAGACACTGGGCGCGAATGTGGCTGATGAGCATGCAAATGGAATAGAAGGCGATGAATAGGCAGTCGATGTCAATGCAGTAGAGAAAGAACAGACGAAGGAAGAGAACGAGGAGGAAAATGAGGAAGACAATGAGGAAGACGCAGAACAAGACAGCAAGGAGGAGGGAGAGGCGCAAATCAAGACAAAGAAGAAGGATAACGTGAAGAAGATTCAAAAGATAATGGAGAAACAAGAGAAGAAGGATTGAGTTGCTGATGCGATGGAGGGAAGACGGTGAAGTGACAATGAAGACATAGGAATGGAAAAGCAAACCGTTCAGCAAACACATGAAGAAAAAAGCCTTAAAGGCTTTCAAGTTCCATAAGCTTAAATATCTTAAACATTAAAAATATTAAATTGCCTTAAAGGCATAAAAAGCCTGAGACTTTTTGGGAAAGCAAGAGCATGTCCAACGTAAGGGAGGATGTAAAAAACTATAAAAGGAGAGGAGAGTGGAGAGTTAGGCTCGCTTCCCTTGTATCTTCTTGTCATCTTGTGAGAGATGTGAGAGGAGGGTCGCATGCGAGAGAATTATTTTGGACGAGCTATTCTCGAAGTGGAAGAAGTTAGACTTTGTGGTGTCAAGACTCGGATCAAGGCTATTAAGATATGAGAATATAGTTTTCTTGGTTTTGTTGTCAAAATTTTGTTACTTTCATTGTGAGTTGTCTTGTGATTTGTGTTGTGTTATTAAATATATTAAATTTTCCACATTGTGCTGCGCATTCAACAAATTCGATTACCCTAACCGGAAATCCTTAATATCTCGTTATCGAGTTGTGAGTGAGGCTTGTTCTCAATCACCACTCACGTAACAACATGTATGCTTGGGGAAGAACCTCCCTCAAGTGCGCCTTGCATCTTCTTGGGAGCCATCGTAGACGTAGTGTGTTTAGACTCCGAGTTTGCCTCTAGCTTTTATTCTTGCTCTCTGAGGCTGCATGTAGGTTGATACCTTCTCCCTTGCATAGGAATTGGAGCTTTACGGGCCCGGTTTTAAGACCGGGGAAGGCATGTAGGAACAAGGCTTATGGGCCTTATCCTTAGAAGATTCTAAGGGAAAAAAAAAAAGCTCCTGATCTTCAATAAAGTCGATGTGGAAGGGTCAATGATTAAAAGAATGGAAAGGATTGATGACAGGGGGGTGATTAGGACGATGGCACGGGGAAAATGGCGGCAGCAGCAGGTGCTGTAGGCGGCAGCGTTTCTCACGGCGGTGGCAGCAACGTCCTCTTTCTCTCCCTTTGACCGTCAACGCAGCAGCCTCCTCCATCCCTTCGTGCCTCAGGGGGGGTCATATAGACCAAGGGCAGGGAGATGGTGGCCACCACGTGGTTGGTGCATGCCTCCCCCCTCATACACCACACTCCACCACTATGCCTCCTTCTCCCACTCCCTCTCCTCCAGCCATGCATCGGCTGGGGGAAGGGATAATTAATATAAAAAAATTTGCCTAAGTTTTATCCAATTTCCCCTTCAAAAAGGCTGTTCTCCCATGGCTTTGCATTCTTAAACCCCGGCCTCAATTGCACAATGCGTAGGGCTCAGTTTTGCACATGCCGGGTACGGATTAAGCTGCCAATACTTATGATGTGGAAGATAACCTTACACAGGTTTTTGCACGGGCGTGTGATGATCAAAGCTCCTTAATATTTCGAGCAGAAATATTACATTCTCTCCCCCTTGGAAGAATCGAGATGTCCTCATCTCAAGAAGAGCTAGGGGTATTGTTGGCTGAGAGTACTTTCATCCATCCAAGTGGCATCCTCCACGCGATAATCTTTCCACTGGATGAGACATTCTCTCAAGGTTTTGGATCTCAATTGCCTCTCCCTAACATCTAAGATCCTGTCAAGCCGTAGCTCAAGGGCTCCTTGGCTAGTCATTACAACTTGTTGATCATCAAGTACATGGCTAGGATTAGGTACATACTTCTTTAGTAGGCTGATATGAAATACATTATGAGCCTTTAGGTTCTTAGGGAGTTGTAGTCTATAAGCATTGGGTCCTAGGAACTTGAGAATCTTGTAGGGTCCACAATACCTTAGACTTAGCTTCTTGCATTCACCTAAGGATAGGGAACTCTTCTTTGGGCGTACGTGAATGAAGACCATGTCTCCTTCAGCGAAGGTTCTATCTTGACGTTTCAAATCCGCGTATGCCTTCTACCTATCCTTGATAGCTTGCATGTCCTGTCTTATTAACTTCATTTGGTCATCCATATCTTCCACCATCTGCCTTGAAGCTTCAACCCTCAAGTTTGGATCTGAGACGTTTAAAGGACTTCGACAGTCATGCCCATATAATGCTTGAAAATGGGTCATCTAAATGCTTTGTTGGTAGGAAGCATTGTAGGCAAACTCAACCAGTGGCAAGTATTGAATCTACATTTTTGGTTCATGACAACAGTGTGCCCTTAGCATATCCTCAATGACTTGGTTGACTTGCTCCGTTTGACCATCATTTTGGGGATGGTAAGCTGTACTAAAATAGAGTTGAGTCCCAATGGCTTCAAAGATAGATCTCCAGAAGTGTGACGTAAAGAGAGAATCACGATCACTAATGATTCTTCTGGGCAACCCATGCAGTTTGAATATCTCCTTGATAAATAACCTTGCAATGTCAGAGGCTTTATAGTTTGTCTGAACAAGAATAAGATGTGCAACCTTGGTGAGCTTATCCCCCACCACCATAATGGAGTTGTATCCTCCCTAAACTTGGGGTAGGCCAAAAACAAAGTCCATACTGATGAATTTTCATTTCATTTGGGGAATATCAAGTGGTTGCCACTTTCCTAGCATTTTGATATGTTTGGCCTTAATACATTGATAAGACAAACATTCAGTGACATATTTGAGAACGTCACCTTTAAGCCTCTCCCAATAGTAGCTCTTTCTGACTGCATTGAGGGTCTTGGCATAGCCAGGATGCCCTGAGAAATAGGAATCATGAGCTTCCCAAAGTATCTTTTCCTTGAGTGACTAGCTTGCCGGTATACATAATCTCGTTCTATAGTAGACAAGTCCACTATTGATAGAGAATTCTTGATACTTAGCCTGTAGCTTCGGGTCTTGATCCTTGATAGGGATCTTCCTTAGCATCTTCTGATAGATTGCATCATGGCATGCTTCTTCTCTAGCTAGCTCAAGTATTGGGTTGTTTGGCATGGATACCTTTGTGGCTAGAGATCTAGTTGTTGATGGATCTTACAAGATTAGAGAATTTAGAAATGCCTTGCGATTGAGTGCATCAGCAACTACATTCTCCTTTCCAAGCCGGTATTTGATTTCAAAATCATACTTCTCCAGCACTTCAATCCATC
Source organism: Lygodium microphyllum (assembly GCF_053477565.2). Taxonomy (NCBI): domain Eukaryota; kingdom Viridiplantae; phylum Streptophyta; class Polypodiopsida; order Schizaeales; family Lygodiaceae; genus Lygodium; species Lygodium microphyllum. The sequence goes on from NC_141150.1 coordinate 38,388,172, forward strand.
GATGTTGCCTCATGTTGAGTTCATTCTGGAGAAAGATCCACTTGAGACTTTTATGATCCATTACTAGGTTGAACTTGTTACCTAGTAAGTAGTGTCTCCAAAGCTTGAGAGCATGGATGACAGCTAACAGCTCTAAATCATGGGTAGCATAATTCTTCTCATGGCTCTTCAGTTTTCTTGAAGAGTATGCTACAAGATGACCTTCTTGCATAAGCACACATCCTAAGGCAAGCGTGTTAGCATCAGTTACTACTACAAACTCCTTACCAAGATCCGAAAGTTTCAGGATAGGTGCTCATACCAAACTTTGCTTTAGTCTATCAAAGCTAGATTGTTCAGCAGTTGACCATGCAATTGATGTTTACTTCTTCAGTAGATTGGTCAGAGGTGCTGCAATCAAAGCATAGTTTTTTATAAAGATCACGTACCATCCTGTAAATCCAAGAAAACTGTGTATTTCTTTGAGAGTTGCTAGTATTGGCCATTCCAGAACATCTCTGACTTTGGCCAGATCCACTAAGATTCCTTCCAGTGATACGATGAATCCTAGATATTCAATCTATCGTTTGAAGAATGCACACTTCTTCATCTTGGCATAAAGCTTGTGTCCCCTCATTGTCTCAAGGACAATCCGAAGCTGGGGTTCATGATCTTTTTCTTGTTTGGAGTAGACTAAGGTATCGTCGAAGAAGACGAGTACAAAATCGTCAAGATATGGCCTAAAGATATCCTTCATTAACCTGTTGAAGGTGGCAGGTGCATTTGTTAGGCCGAATGACATGACTAGGAATGCAAAGTGTCCATATCTTGTGTTGAATGCCATCTTTGGGATATCTTCTTCCTTGATCCTTATTTGATAGTATTCAGACCTAAGATCAATCTTGGAGAAGATCTTTGCACCTTGAAGACGGTCAAAAAGTTCATCTATTCTTGGAATAGGGTACTTGTTCTTAATGGTTGATTGATTAACCCTTTGTAATCGATACATAGCCGAAGCATTCCATCTTTTTTCTTTTGGAATAGCACTCGAGATCCCCGTGGTGAACTGCTAGGATGGATGTAGCCTTGATCTAATAGTTGCTAATCCTTCAGCTCAATTGCTTCCGGGATGGACATTCTATAAGGCCTCTTTGCAATTGGCACAGCTCCCGGCACTAGCTTGATTTCATGATCAACTTCCCTTTGAGGTGGAAGTTCTGTCAGCTCTTTAGGAAATACATCTGCGCATTTCTTTAGCCATGAAGGTTCTTCACTAGACTCCTGATTCTGATCTAGCTTATTAAGCTTAATCAAGTAGACATGTAGTCCCTTTCTAACTCCCTTTATCATTCGAGATGCTTTGGCCAATTGAATTTTTGGCTTTCTAGCCTCTCCTTGAGTTGTGGCCAATTCCCCTTCAGGGTTTCGAAAGGAAACTTGGCCCTTTCCACAATGAATGTGGGCATCATTAGGTTTAAGAAAATCCATTTCGAGCAAACACTCGTGGATACCTAAGTTCATGACCCTGAATCTAACAGAAGTCGACTTTCCTCCCAGTAGGAATTCCTCATGAGGATGTGCTTAGCCAACAAGTTTCTTTACATTAAAACTTGCTAAGCGTTCCTCACATTACATTTTATGCCCATTTCAACTTTTAGCCAAGTGACCTAATCACTTAACTTCTTTATTACTATTCACATTCAAGACAATCATTGATAAAAAGAAGCCTCATTTCATTCATATGGGCATAGCCCTTTTGGAGTACAATTATTCTTGGGCGATGGAACAAGCTTATACATTAATTCGAGGAGAATAAGATGTTGTTGCATTCAGCTACGGGAACTATGTAATAGTATGGATTGGGGTCATGGATTTTCAGGAATCGATAAGTCATTGGAAGATTAGGGTATCTTTTCCTTTGATATCCATCCTTCTCATGATGTCCCAACACCTTGATCCTATCGGCAGGGATTACTCGAGTCACTTCCTCGTACACATACTTATTCTGCTTGACCCTTCAATCTCCAACATGTAGAGTTGCGTTTGCGTGAGCCTCAACAAAGATGAACAACTTCACGACCTTTAAGTCCTCCATCCACTTGATTCTCTTCAAGCTGGTTTGAAGGTACGCATGTCGGTGGGCAGCTATGTAATAGATCCCTGAAACACACATCCACCTCCGTTCCATGTACAAGGGTGATGGATTGTAGATGCGGTCTAGGATATTCATCATATCAAGCCTTTGTCGATAATCCGAAGCATGCATCATGGTCATAAACATGACCCAGAACACCAAGAGTCAGTTCCATGCTTCATGACTCTACAAGATAGCATCGATAAGTAAGGAAATGTTCTTCACAACAACATTTGCTTTACTTCTTCTTATTAAGTTTTCTTATAAAGACAGATCCTTCATTGGTTCGCTCTGATACCAACTGTAATGTGTCCACCTATTCGCTTGCATGACACATCTTAGCAACCCATCAGAAAGAGAGTCTAGAAAGTGCAGCCTGGCACTCCCATGGAATGCTACGGGGTTTGCGATCTAGGTCTTCCCGATTCTACCACATAGCGGAAGTATTTTGGCCGTTCCCACTTAGAACCGACCTGAATCATGGTTTCCCTATTGGTGAAATTCCTAGAATGGTAGCTAGCATCGAACCCTAGGCAAACTACTTTACACAGAAACGTTAGGATCGAAGCGGATTCATGCTGCACTTGGTTCAAGGAGAATGGGAAATGAGAGGGATGCAAAGCTCGACCTCTCTGCCCATAAGGCATAGTCCCATTCCGTTCACCTAAAACAATATAAATCGGGATTTTAGTAACCTGAACTCTAGGTCAGCGTTGCGTGTTGTTCATTCCCTTCGAGAAAAGCTCCTTGCTGTCCATTTTGCTTGAGAAACGTTCCCGGCCAATCGGGACCACCCATTCGTAGGACGGACCCATGGCCACATCCACCGCACTTTCCTTAGGGTTGCTTTAGTTGTCTAATAACCTACCACATTTAGTTGGACACGCATAAAATTGCTTCCTTTATTAGCTATATAGTCACCGGTTCCTTCACGTAATCTTAGCACTGACATAGGAAAGCAGTGTCAAACAAGTTCCTTTTCAACAATTGATCTTATTTATCTTTTGAAGACATCATATAATCCAGCCTGTAGGCTAATCTATAATCTGCCCGAAGGCAACGTCCAAAGGCAATCCATAATCCACCGAAGGCAATCCAGCAATCCACAGGGATTACTAATCCATGATTTTGCCCATAGACTAGTAGCAGGCCTCGAGATCCAATCCTGAGTCACGTTGGCCTCTTGTGGAGGGCTTGGATGGCAAGGGATTTATGGCCAGAGCCCCCCTGGCACCCAAGCATCCTCCTGCTCCAAGTAGCGCCCAATGGAGAGACCTCTCACGGCGGTATGGTCCATGTTCCCGACGTGGCTAACAACCCCCTTGGTTAGGGTCAGGCAAACAGTCGAGGGTAATTGATGCTGCCTCTCGCTTCAAGCCTTCAACTTGAAGCATTGATTATCTTTCCATCTTTAGTTCCTTGAGCAAACAATGCAAATAGTGCTCCTAAAATGTTACAAACACAATCAATCCAGTGGTTGTTTAATTGGCCAACTGCTAAGGAGTGAATCCTTCTCTCCGAATGCATCCAACATTTGATCCAGGATCAATTGCAACTTGGCATGATCCCCAAGGGTTTGTTTGTTTACCCTTTTATCCTCAGGTTAGGGTCATACCCTGTCAACCCAAATTAACCAACACCTTAGGTTTCTTAAGTTAAGACAGTGAATCCTAGCGACCATGTTGCTCTAACTTATTTGATCCTTTGCTTATTAGGGAAAACATAACCTCCCTAGACTTGGCAAATTAGCCCAGGAAAGGTGATGTAACAGGATGTCTAGTCATCCTCTTGCAAGTTAGACTTGCGCTAGAATCTGCTAACCTTATTCCAAGGAGTGGCAATTTTATCTTGTGGTTAAACCACAAAGCCATGCGACATTGCAACTTATTGCACAAGTGTCGCATCTAACTCATGGGATTATTTCACCCATCAATGATGTTTCTTGACAAGGAGTATGTTTAGTCAAGATGTAGGGTTTGGGGTGTCTTCTTACCCAACCCAACCCTAATTGTACTAGGCCGACAACAATCGGTCCTAGGGTTTCCAAACTCAATCTCAGTTTTAGCATTAGGTCAATCGATCCTTAGGGTAGAAACCCTAGATAATTGTCTGCATGGGCATCCAATTAACCCAAACATTCCATGAATGTGGGTAGGGTCTCGACTTGGCATCCAAGTACGATACTAGGTAGAATTTCTAACATGGTAAACCCTAGCTAGTACTTGAGGTGTTTATTGTATTGACTAGTTATGCCTGTACGAATCCCTTGCGGTTATAATAATACAAGTGATTTAGCTAAATTGATCTACTTGTCTTGCGACAAGGATGATCCTTTCCTACAGATGCTAAACTTGTTCTAAAGGTGTAAATAGTTGCAACATGCGATTCATTACTTTTAGGCTGCTAAAAGGTTTTTCAATAACTACTTCTTTCCTTGCTAAAGTCATGACGAATGACAATTTGGAGATTATCTTGCATAGAACCTACAAGATTCACATCAAGGAACTATGCCTACAACCTCTCGCTTAATGCAACGGGATTTCGTGCTTTGATAAGCCATGCAAACTTTTCTAAATGCAACTCGATGAAATGAAATTTATGCATGATGAATATGTAACATGCGACCCTTAGATACAACATTGTAAATGAAGTTCATGCAAGAATAAGACTAGTGTTGACTTAATCCATTTCCAAGCATCTTTTGCATGTAACTTACAAGTCTATGGTCCCATTTCCATGCTATGCAACAGACATTAACAATTCTTTCCATGCGAGTCATAGCAAGATACACTTGCTCTTTCACAGCCAAACAAAGATGCACTTAACAATTTTCATCTTTTTAACGCTAGGCAATATGTGTTTTAGGCTTGTCACTTTGAAATGCATGGCAAGGCAACAAGCTACGAAGCTTGTAAAATGGATAGGTAATTTACATTCATAACATTGGAAATGCAATTACCCAATTGCTTGTCATGCATTATTTTTAGTAAATTGTTCGAGTAGGCAATTTTCCCCAAATGCATTTTAACTAGGCTAGGTGAAAAACATGCATAAGTGCTTCCTTTCCATGAAAGTTATCGTGCTTAACGCATTTCTTTTACGTGGAATTAAAATCGTAAAACCTGGGCTTGAGGGCTCATGGGAATGTCCACGTGTATGTTCGAGGAAGAACCTCCTGCAGGTGTGCCTTGCATCTTCTTGGGAGCCATCTTAGACGTAGTGTGTTTGGACTCTGGGTTTGCCTTCTAGCCTTTATTCTCGCTCTCCGAGGTTGCTTGTAGGTCGATACATTCTCCCTTGTGTAGGAATTGGAGCTTTACGGGCCCGGTTTTAAAACCCGGGAAAGCACGTAGGAACAAGGCTTATGGGCCTTATCCTAAGGAAAAAAAAAAGCTCTTGATCTTCAGCAGAGTCGACGTGGAAGGGCCAATGATTGGAAGAATGGAAAGGATTGAGGACATGGGGTGATTAGGATGATGGCAGGGGGGAAAATGGCGGCAGCAGAGGCAATGTAGGCGGCGGCAGCAATGTCCTCTTTCTCTCCCTTTGATCGTCAGTGTAGCAGCCTCCTCCCTCCCTTCATGCCTCAGGGGGGGGTCATATAGCCCAAGGGGGGGAGATGGTGGCCACCACGTGGCTGGTGCATGCCTCCCCCCTCATACACCACACTCCACTCCCTCTCCTCCAGCCATGCATCGGCTAGAGGAAAGGATAATTAGTAAAAAAAATTGCCTAAATTTTATCCAATTTTCCCTTCAAAAAGGGTGTTCTCCTGCGGCTTTGCGGTCTTAAACCCCAGCCTCAATTGCACAATGCGGAGGGCTCATTTTTGCACGTGCGGGTTACGGATTAAGCTACCAATAATTACGATGTGGGAGATAACCTTGCACAAGTTTTGCGCGGGCGTGCAGTGATCAAAGCTCCTTAATATTTTGAGCGGAAATATTATAGAAGACATATGTTTTGATGGCTGCAAATGAAGGTATTTTAGGGCTGTTTTCAGGCTAATTGATGTTGATAATTGGCTGAAATTTCTGTAGCAATTAATGCTAAAAGCATGACAAAAAAAGAGGTTATTTATGTTGACACTTTAAAAATGGATGAAGTCATTCAAAAGTTTGCTAAGCATGAATGTTATGGGCTTCAAAGCAGGGCTAAAGCAAGGGCGGATACAAAGTACAAAACAATTTCAATGAAGGTTAAGCATGTGGCTTTGCCTTTACCACCTGAAAGTGATGGGTTGGTTGAAAAAGTGACTCAACAGCCAAGTTTACGGGATCCACATTGAGTGGGATATAAATTTCCAACTAAAACTTTACAAAAGCTGAAAATTGATGATACAAGCTTTCTTTTACCTGCAAAAAGAGCTTGTTTCTTGCAGATGTTCGCAAGGCATGGGAATGCCTTTGCATTTCAGCTAGATGAAATTGGATGTGTTGATTTGACCATAGTTGCACCTATGGTGATCTTTAGAGTACCTCATGTGCCATGGAATTTAAAGCCTATTCCAGTACCTTGGGCATATTTGCTTAAGTTTCTGAAGCTTTTGAACGAGAAGATCAGGATGCGGATTTTGGAGCCCTCTTCAACTCCATATTTGAATCGGTGGTTTACTGTTCCAAAGAAGAATGGTTCTTTGAGGTTTATACAAGATTTGCAACCAGTTAATAAAGTCACCATAAGGAATGTTGGATCTGACCCAATAGTGGATGAATTTGCAGAAGCATTTGCAAGTAATGAAATTTAATCTTTGGGAGATTTATATTCAGGATATGAACAGTTCCAGCTTGCATTAGAAAGCCGAGATATCACTACCATGAAGACACCACTTGGATTGGTTAGGATGTGTATGCTTCCATAGGGGGCAACCAATTCAATGGCACATATGATGAATGCTATGCATAAAGTTTTGAGGGAGTATATTCCTCAATTGACCTTATCATTTCTTGATGATGTGCCAATAAAAGGGTGCAATATCCATGAGAAGAATGAAGAGCTAAATGATCAGGGATGTATAGGATTTGTGGCTGATGATTGTGACAAGATTTTGAGCCATCTTGAAGAAGTGCATTTGGCTCTGTCAAGAGAAAAATTAGTTTTTGGAGGAGAGGAAGTATTGGTAATTGGTCACATGTGTGGACCATATGGAAGAAAGCCCTCACCAGTAAAGATTGATGCCATAAGTAGGATGCAAGAAACATGTTCGAATGTATCCTAGGTAATAATATTTTTGGGTGCATGTTTCTTTTACTTGATATGGATTTAACATTTTGCTCATGTGGCTGAAAGTCTATATCAGCTCTTGAGAGAAGGGCAAAAGTTTTGGTGGGGAAAACAGCATACGAAGGCAGTTCAGAAGTTAAAGAGCTTATTGATTTTAGCCCCAACACTAAAGAGAGAAAATTATGAGAATGGGCAACCAATTATTCTCACTGTGGATACAAGCCCAATTGGCAATATTGGCTAGGTAGTGGGTCAGGATGATGCTGATGGGAATAGATATGCCATCCAGTTTAGAGCAAAGGTCTTCAATGAACGCCAACGACGATATTCTCAAGTCAAAAGAGAGCTTTGGGGTGTAGTGACAGCCCTTAAGTGTGATAGGGAGTATTTCATGGGAGCTCATGTAGTGGTAGAGACTGATTTCTATCTCTATTGGGCATGATAGCAAATTACTCAACTCTTGATATTGCCATGTTACGATGGATTGCATATATAAAGTCACTTAACCCTAATTTTCAGCATATTGCAGCAGGTAGAGAAAACCTCGTGGCTGCCATGCTTTCATGAGCAAGGTTTGAAGATGAAGAGGAGTTGATGGTAGATGAAGAGGATGATGTGATAGGTGCTGAAAATGACTTTATGAAAATAGGGAATGAGTGTGCAGATGTTGTTACTGTAGGTACAACTGTTGTAACGGGGATCTCAACAGTAAGAAAAGAGCTTACAACCATGGAGAAGAAATGGGTAGTAGAGAGAAAGCATCATCAGTGTTATGCTTCAGTTAAAACACAATTTTTGGAAGAGTTGTATGAGGATGATTGGCTGAAAATAGGTCAATATCTCAGCCTCATGTCAACAAAGAAGGCTGAATGGTCTAAAGATGAATTCAAAAGGATTAAAAGAAAAGCTTATGGGTTTTTCTTAAAATATGGATGTTTATGGAAGCATGCAAAGAGAAAGAGAGAAGTTCCAATACGTGTTTTGGGAGATAGGGCTTCTCAACAACAGGTGATGCAGGAGTTTCATGAAAGCTTATGGGATGGACATAGAGGAGTTTGGGGCACATTTGCCAAGATCAAAGAGAAGTATTGGTGGAAAAACATGTATAAAGATGTGGAAAATTATGTGGAATCATGCAATGTCTGTCAGATGCATTCCATGGTAAAGCATAGAGATGGGTTGCAACCAACCTATCCATTATCTATGCATTACAAATGGGTAGCTGATTTGGTTACCATGCCTACAAATTTATGGAATATGAGATATCTTGTGCTTGCACAAGAAGACTTGACAAATCAAGTGGAAGGTTGAGCTCTTAGTACAAAAACTACTCAAGCAGTTTGCAAGTTCTTATTGGAAGAAGTCTTTTGCAAGTATGGTTGTGTTGGTAAAGTGGTTGCTGATAGAGGAGAATTGGATGTGAGTGAGGCTCATGAGTTCTTTTCACGATTGGGTATCCAGTTGGCTTTAATTTCAGCCTACAATTCTGAAGCAAATTAAAAAAGTTAAAGAGGTCATCAGCCTATCATTAAGGCATTAGCAAAGTCATGCAAGGGTAGGATGAAAGAATGGCCAAGAATGTTACCCTTTGCTTTGTGGGCTGATAGGACCACTCATAGTGCAGTTACAAGGTATATGCATGCTAAATTAAAGTATGGACAATAGCCAATCATGCCTATTGAGGAGACTATTGCTATTTTGAGTGTTGTACCATGGGAAGAGGGTTTGAATAGAGAAGAGTTACTAGTCCTACGCATTAGACAGTTAGAAAGAAGCCCCGAAGACATTGAGATAGCCATGAAAAAGCTAAAGACTGCAAGGATCTAGAATAAGAAGAGGTTTGACAAGTGACAGAGACTTCGACCACGAGCTATACAAGAAGGAGACTGGGTACTAGTTTATGGCAGTAGCTTAGAAAATTAGCATAGTGCCAGTCGGAATATGAGAAAGTGGTGGTCTGGTCCATATGTGGTAAGATTTATTTTTGAAAATGCTACCTATGCATTAAATGAGATGGATGGGACAACTCTAAGGATTCGAGTGGCTGGAAAATATATCAAACTCTTTAAATGTAGGGACTCTTTGGCATATGAGTTGAAGGAGCTAGATATTCAGCATGAACATGAGAATATGGAAGAAGAAGAGGTGGAAGTTGAAGACATTGACATGGTAGAGGATACTCCTTATGACACTGCAGATCCATAAGACTTTGGCACATGCTAGAGGATGTGCAGGTTAGGAAGGGGTGAATGTCTTGCCGCTATGTGCACACCATGTGAAAAACTCTAAAGAGCGGCTTTCTTATTGATCGCACACACCATGCAAAAAAAGTGTGGCTTTCTTATTGATCTAGAGAGCCAATGCCATTTTAGACATTAGTGTTAGTGTCCATGGTTCAAACATATTAGTTTTTTGGACAAGTGTAGCAAATTTATGATATTTTAGATATTATCTCTTGTAAATATCCAAAAACTGTAGACAACTTTGAGATTAGGATAACATGCAAAAGAAAGCATGTAGCTTTTAGTCATCTGTGAGGATTTTATGTAAAAAGAGAGATGGACGAAATTGCATGCATCACGATCGTTATTTTCAAGCAGTGAACAGCACTCGAAAGTGGGAGATGAAAGAGTCATCTGGTAGAGTTTTGGCCAGGTGTGCTGGTATTTTGCCCCCCTTTCGGAGCCAATAGAAGCATCAGATTGGCGATTTGAGCAGCATAGAGGAATGTATTTTTTTGTGTATGTTTTTGTGTACAAGAGATTTGTCTTCTCAGAATGGAGAAATAAGCTGACAGGCTTCAATTCTATGAGTATTATTCTACGTCTTGTATTTCTTTCTGCGAGTATTTTTTCATATCTTCTATTTCTTTCAACCCCTTCTCTTCCGTCTACTCCACTCCTTCAATCTCCCTTCACCCTACTGTCTCTTAACCCCGCAGTAGACTTTTGACCGCAATCGCTCTGACAACGTAGATTGAAATGTTGAGCTTGTGGCAGCATAGGAGTTGAAGAAAGCGGTCATTGCCTTCCTTTTGAGATTTCTATAAGGAAACTATTCTAGGAGCCATCACTATTCATAGGGGACTTTACTTTTTGGAGGGGGTACGCATGAGAAAAAGGTGGCATTGATGCTTTTGGAGTTTTGAAATGGGCATTTTATTCATTACCCACATCAGAAGGCAATACTTTTTTGCATTCGTCTCTTGGCTTTCACAGTGCTTTTGCAGTAAAATCTAGATCATGAAGACTTGAGAGCTTTCTTTGTCAATGAACTAGAGTTTTTTAATGAATTAGTTGCATTACTCCAGTTAGAAAACACTATTCCAAAAGATATCCGGATTTTAGTTGTACTAGCATTGACTACACAATCACAAGTTTTAGAGTAGCTTCTGGAAGAGGTAGTGAATTCTAAGTCATTGAGGGCATAGTTATCTTAAAAAACATCGCTTTTTGACCAATGCTAAGTAGACCTTCAGCTATAGAGGCAGAAATTGGAGCAACTAGAATCAACATTAGAGGGAAGATCAAGTGCACTTGATTTGGCTATCTATGAAAATGTTGAGCTGCATCAGCAAGTACAGGGACTTGACAAGATATAAAAAAATGCTTCAAGTTGAGAACAAACAATTGATAAATCAGTGGATGAGACTGAAGATGCAAGATGCTAATCATCTTAACAAGAAAAATGCTATGTATGAGGATCTTCTAGCAAGATTAAAAGCAGGAAGGCTGGAAGAACTGGCCGGGTAACAAGTGGATGGCATTGTCAGGCATATAGGGGTTGAAGACTATGTTAAATTGAGAATCCCAACATCTTTGAGATACACTTTACAAAGCCATGAAGGGGAATGTGGTGTGGTTATTTTTGAACATAACAATGATATCTTGGTGAGTGGTGGAGATGACAGGCCTATCAAAATTTGGAATACAAACTCAAGCACCTTACTTACCACTCTTTCAGGGTGTTTAGGTGTTCATGTGCTTGATATTTCTTTTTCTATTGACAACAAGTTTGTCCTCGAAGCTAGTAGTGATCACAAGCTCTATTTATGGGACATCCATTATGGAAGAATCTGACATTTACTGACTGGTCACACTGAGAAAGTTTGTACAATGGACATTAGCAAACTTTCAAGTAAAAGAGATGTCACTGCAGCTCACGACAAGACCATAAGACTTTAGGATCTTTACAAAGGCTATGGTTTTAATACTAAAGTTTTTCATTGTAATTGCAATGCATTGTGCTTGACCTTTGATGCATCTTTCATATGCTCTAGTCACATGGATGGAAACTTGCGTTTGTGGGACAAGCGAATGGGAAAGCTAGCCAATGAAATTGCAGCACATGCACAAGGAGTAACTTATGTTTCACTTTCACATACTAGTCAAACAGTCTTAACAAGTGGCATGGATAACCTAAATAATTTGTTTGATGTACACAATATGGAGATTTGTGCAACATTCAAGGCCCCAGGTCATAGAAAGAAGGCGGTAGCAACTAGCTAGTAGTTTTTGTTTTTTTTTTTGCAACCTTTGGGTCAAGGAACTTCAGAAACATGGAAGTCCAAACATTGTCATGGCACTTATGGGGAATAAAAGATATTTGAATGTTTCAAGAGCTAATACAATCAAATAGGCTTCAAGTTGAAGCACTATAATTGTGTAACTACAGTGGGCTACTATGTTATGAGCGTTGAAGTTAAAGAGTTGGAGCGAGCATCATGGAGTGCAAGCACAACTGTGAGATGTGTTAAGAATTTGATCCAAGCATTGAGTAGTCGAATGAATTCGAGTTTGTGTAATCAACTTTTGTGAATCAAAATTTTTTGAGTTCTTTGAGTGAATTTGTTTCCTTTGTGCTTGTGATCATGAGTAAACAGAGGTCGGATGCCTTCTGGAAATAGTAATGAAAGAGACCTAACTATCATAACTAAGGGGAAGGAGAGAGACAAGGACTGCAAGAGAAGAGGGATATGAGAGAGAAAGGCAAGAAGAAGAGAGAGAAAGAGGGAAAGAGGAAGAAGAAGAAGAAGCCATGGAAGCTTGAGAAGGTGAAAAGAGAGTTTCTTGATAATTTTTGTGATGCCTCTAAATACCCTCTTACACCTTATATACCGTCAATGTGACTGGTATGTTCTCATGCCATGTTCTCGTGATCCCCACTCATTACAAACCATCCCATTTCATAAATTTTTTGTCCTAAAAAACAAGGGATGTAGTCATGGATTGTAAGGGTGTGCTGTAGGAAATCAGCCATAACTTTGTGTGAGAAACTCCGAATGGGACAATTGAGGTATCGTTTACGGAGCCCATGATATGTACTTTTAGCCCATGTGGGCGGGGCGGGGCTGCAATCAGGTTAGGACCAAAACTATTACAAAATAGAGGGTTGTCTAGGAAGTACTAGTGTGCTATCGTAGATGGTATGGCTGGAGAAAAATAGCCATAACTTCCACTAGGGAACTCCGATCGGGGCAAGTAAGGTGTTGGCACGAAGCCCTCAAGGTTTACTTTCAGTCCATATATGGAGGATGGGGCTAAAAATGGACCAAGACCAAAACTCGTGCAAAAGAGGTAGCTGTCCAGATGTAGACTGCAGCCCAAAACAGGTGTCATGGTTAAGTTCCAACCAATACGGCCTCCTTGAGGTGTGGAAGTTAATCCAAAATAGATGCTAGGTGCCAAGAGGCTTCCTCTATTGGTAGGCCTTGCCATTTGATCAAGTATTCATGTATGGAATGGGTGCGGAGTTTCTTTTCACGTTGCCCAATGACCGTTTCAGGAATATACTGGATAAGGCCCTCCTCATCTATGGGTGGTAGCTCCTCTACATGATCTTTCGGAGTGCCAATGAAAGGTTTCAATTGGCTCACATGGAAGACATCATGGATCTTAGTAGTGGGAGGGAGTTGGAGACAGTAAGCCAAGTCCTCGACCTTCTTAATGATTTTGCAGGGCCCATAGTAACGGTGTGCCAACTTGTTGCAAGAACCATCCTTTAGTGTAGCATAACGGGACTTGGGGACCTTGAGGAGTACCAATTCACCCTGTTGAAAGTCAAGGGGTCTTCTTTTTGCATCAGCATGGAGCTTCATGTGCTCTTGATCCCTTTTGAGGTTTACCTTGCATTTTTGAAGTAACGCTTGCATGCGGTCCAACTCTTCTTTTCCAAAGGGGTTGAGCTTTTCATTGAAGATCAAGGTAGGAAGGGGCAGCCGATAACCATACAATGCTTCGAAGGGAGAGACTCCAATGCTTGAATGAGTGGAGTTGTTGTAAGAAAATTCAGCCAAGTGCAGCCATACATCCCAAGAATTCTGCACGTCATGACAAAAATGTTGCAAATAGGTTTCAAGCCACTTATTGACTCTCTCGGTCTACCCATCTATTTGGGGATGATAGGCTATTGATGGAGCCAATTTAGTCCCTATGGAGCTGAAAATTGTCTGCCAAAACTGACTCATAAATTTGGTATCGTGGTCATGTACTATGACGTGGGGTAAGCCATGCAACTTAAAAACATGCTCCATAAACTGAATGGCAACTTGAGATGCTCTAAACTGGGATTTTGTAGGGATGAACTGGGCTGCTTTAGTGAGTCGGTCAACTACCACATATATGCTATCCCAACCCTTCTTGGTTGTAGGTAAACCAGTGATGAAATCCATGGTAATGTGGGCCCATTTTCCTTCGGGGATAGGTAAGGGCTGCAACAATCCACTTGGTTTAAGAGTGCTATCTTTATTTTGTTGACAAGGCACACATCTAGACACAAAGTCTTTAACATCCTGCCATAGGCCTTTCCAATGGAAGCTTTTTGAAACTCGGTCATATGTTTTTAGGACCCCTTAAGTGGCCAACAATTGGTGAAGAATGCATCTCTTCAAGGATCCTTTAGGTGAAAGGAGAGTCATGGGGAATCACAATACGGTCATGGATCCAAATGAGGCCGTTGTGGAGCTGATATTGGGAGTTGTCATCCATGACACCTTGCTGTAATTTCTGGAAAAGAGGGCTGAATTTAGTATCAAGCAAGTATGCCTCTTGGAGCTCTTCAATCCAACCATGGTGGAGTTCAGTGATGGATGAAACCATGCATGCCCACATGCGAGAGAGTGCATTAGCCCACTACATTGTCCTTGCCACGGGTGTGGGTAATCTCAAAGTCATAGTTTTGTAGGATAGCCACCCATCTACGTTGTTTGGGAGTGAGGTTGGGCTAAATCAAGAAGTATTTGAGCACACGGTGGTCACTTTTCACCTTAAATCTGCTGCCATACAAGTAGTGATGCCACTTTTTGATAGCATGAATGACTGCCAACATCTCTTGATCATAGACATGCAACTCTCTCTCTTTATCATCCAATTTTCGGCTCTCAAATGCTATTACCCTATGTTCTTGCAGCAAGACTGCACCAATACCCCATCCACTAGCATCACACTGGATGGTAAAATCCTTTGAAAATTCGGGGCATACGAGGATGGGGGCTGAAGTGAGCAAGTCTTTCAACTGCTGAAAACTACGGTCAGCCAATTCATCCCATAGGAAAGTCTCTTTTTTCAGCCTGTCTGTTAATGGGGCTGCAATTGTGTGATAATGGTGAATGAATCTCTGATAAAAAGAGGAGAGACCAAGAAAACCACGCAAGGAGGTAGTGGTAGTGGGGGTGGGCCACTCCCGGACACATTGCACTTTCTTAGGATCACCTTGGATACCTTTTTCACTAACAATGTGTCCCACGTACTCAACCTCTATTTGCATGAATACATACTTTCTTTCTTTGGCAAATAGCCAGTGCTCTCTAAGTACATCAAAAATTTGCCTGACATGCTTGAGATGCTCATGCAGTGACTTGCTGTAAATGAGTATATCATCAAAGAATACCAACACAAACTGGAAAAGCCATGGCTGCAATATTTTATTCATTAAGCTCTGAAATGTGGCGGGTGCATTAGTGAGCCCAAATGGCATGACAAGGAAATGGTACAAGCCACAGTCAGTCCCAAAGGCTGTTTTGACTTCATCACCCACGGTGGTGGGGGGCTGAAATATGTCCTCATATTCAGCCAAAAGCGCTTTTAGTGCTGCATTTTGCTTCCCCAATGTGTGTTGGTCATCATTATCCTTATGCAAATGCAAGACAAAGATTTGGGAGCATTTCTTGAATTCCTTTTTGAGTTGTCTTGCTGTTATAAGCTGAAAATATGCAATTTCTTTGATTCCCTCCAAATGTACAAGCTGCCCATGCATTACAAACTCCCTATACAGCTGAGAGAAGTCCATAGAGATTTTTTCCAACTACTGAAGCCAATCACATCCCAAAACAACATCCACGTGGCCCATATCAAGGGTAATTAAGTCCACCTTTGCTATGTAATTTTTGGTCAGCATAAGAGACACTTGTGTGCATACATGGAAGCTCACTTCCTCATTTCCATTGGCCAATTGAACCCAAAGAGGTTGCTGTAATTCAGTGGGAACACATGTCAAACGGCCAAGAGTCAATTTATTCACAAAACTGTGTGTGCTGCCACTATCTATGAGGATATATACACTCTTGCCATCAATGTTACCATGTACTCGTAGGGTGTTCATGATCCTAGAGCTATTCCATGCACCCATGGAGATTGAGCAATATGATATAGTGGTGAATGAGGGGTGCCAAGGGTCATTCCCAAGCATGTCATCAATGGGGCAGCCACCGGGGTCAAAAGGGAACCCGTCCGATGAGTCATAAAACTGATCGGTATCAAGATCCTCTTCATATTCAGCATTTTCAGCAAGTGTCATCATGGGAAAGTTGCCATGCAAGTCCTCTTCTAACTTGTCACTATCTTCTAGCACATACATGCTATTAAACTTGACAATGGCGTTCTTAAAGGGGCATTTGGATGCATGATCAATCGTGTACTTATCCTCACATTTAAAGCACAAGCCTTTGGCTTGTCTATCCTTGACAACTTCAGGAGGAATGAATTTTTGACCGTTAGGACTGAAGCCATTCCTTGTCTTATTTTCAGCATACTTTGGGTCACTTTTGGAGGGTTGTACTGTCCCAAAACTGCCATATTTCCTTTCAGCATTAAAAGTGGGGTAAGTAGAGATTTTGGGGCTGCCATTCCCTGCATTTTTGATGCGATAATTATTAGCATATGGGGGTTTCCTGATAGGGTATCTTTGTTGTCCTGTAATGGACTGCATGCCCGCATTGCGATGGTATTTCCGACCATAGAGTTCAGCCAATTCTATGGCTGCAAACAGGGTGGCTGGCTTTTGAGCCATTACATCAGCTGAGAGATGCACATCTAGCCCATAAATGTATTTATGCAATTTGGCCTCATCACTGACTGCCTCAACATACATGGATAGGTTCATAAATTGATTGGTGTACTCCCTCACGGTGATATTTTGTTGATCAAACTAATACCATTGCCTAGCCAAGCGTTCTTTTTCCACCGGGGAGACAAAAACTTGGATCATATGCATCTTGAACTCTTCCCAATCAGAAACTGCTGATTTTCTCTTTGAACGAATCTCCACCATGTGTGGGCAAAACTTTCTAAATGAAGGGAGGAAAAAATAATCTTTGTCTAATCGATACGGGGGTAGATGAGAAAATAGGCTTCCAATTTAGAGGTTCATTCCTCTAGTTCAGCTAGGGATGAGGACTGCCCATTGAATTTAGTAAATGAAATCTTGTCACACAACTCATTTGGGCCTTGTTGCCCATGAATGCGATGTGCTACATGCTGCCCATACATGCCTTGCTATCCAATCCCTAACTGTCCAAAATTTCCATGGGGGCCATGTTGCCCTTGCATTACATGAGGACCAAATCGCCCATTAGGACCTTGCTGTCCAAAATGTCCATGCTACCCATGACCATATGCATGCTGCCCATTGCCATATGCATGCTGCCCATTGCCATGTGCCATTGCCATGTGCATACTGCCCATGTACTCCGTGCATTCCATGCTGCCCAAGATTTGCATTGGAGCCATTCCCCTGAGTGTGCAAATAGCTTCCGTTACGGAGGAGTTGGGGTGCCAAGGATGGGCTTGAAGGATTCGTAACGGGGGAGGGAAGGAGGGGCTTATAATGTCAAGTGGAAGGATCACCCATCTCATAAGTGCTATGGGGAATGCCATGGATACCACCAAGACCTTGTGGGCTACGCCCAATCTCCAAGGGGGGGCAGGTTAGTCTCACGAGGAGGGACATACTCCTTGGGTCGATCAGAGGTGGGGGCAATGGCGGGGACGAGGGCGCCCATGCACTCTATGAGTAAGTACATCTTGGCCATCAACTTGGAATGGCGGTGATCTTGGCAAGTTTCCATATCCCTGCGGCGTTGCTCCATCTCTCGATGTCATTCAGCATGATGGGTCTCATGTTGGCATAAGGTTTGGTTGAGCAGAGATAAGTGGTCTATCTTGGGGGCACCCTCTTCAAACATGTCTTCATGATCCTCCTGGGCTGAGCTAGGATCGTTCATTGAGGCACGGGAGTCCCTTATTTCATGCTGAAAGTCCTCCTTGGCTTTTGCTTTACCCTTGTGGCCTGCCATCCCAAGTGCAGTCCACCAGACCCCTTGTTACAGAAATGACGATATCTTGAGCTAGAAAGCTCCGATTGCCAAAATTTTTTATTCAAATGAAATCCAATGATCCCCTCTACGAAGGTATTTCAAAAATATCTCTGACCGTAAATGATCATGGCTTTGCTGTAATCACTTTTTGTGGGCTGACTGTGTAGGACTGCTACCTGTCCCACAGTACCTCTGGGCACAAAACTGAGTGTATCTCCCAAACCGTAGGGCAGAATGGGGAGATTTTTAGTTCAGATCGAAGGGGAGGATGCCCTCTTTGAATCAAGTTCCAGACTCAGTCACACAAGAAGGATTTTCTGTAATCAACTTTTATGGGCTCACTGTGTAGGACTGCTGCCTGTCCCACAGTACCTCTGAGCAAAAAACTAAGTGTATCTCCCAAATCATAGGGCGGAATGGGGAGATTTTTGGTTCAGATGGAAGGGGAGAATGCCTCTTCAAATCAAGATATAGATCCCACACTCAATCACACAAGAAGGCTTTGCCGTAATCAAATTTTGCGGGCTGACTGTGTAGGACTGACTGTCTGAAATACCCTGCAAAGACTCCCTCAAGGAGCATACCTTGTCCCAATGGTAAGGGTCTTATCCCAAACATTGAGGGCCTCAATGGTGGTCATTAATGCCACATGGAGCTCCTTTGCATCCATAGTTCTATTGCTGAGACCATTTCCATAACTACATACCCTACCCTTCTTGCATTGCATCCACCATACATTTCCAAGTGATACATGACATTACCAATGCATGTAGAGGTCTGTAGACTCAAATGATCAGGGCTCGTGCTATTCCATCAAATGTACCTACACCCGCAATAATTATTTGGGCTCCGGATCACCGAGAGGTGGATAAAGTTGCCCTCGGGCCGGGTTGTGCATCCCTTCAGGGTCTTTGATGGCAAGGGGGGGTCACCCCTCTTTTGTCTTGCCACCTCGCCTGGCATCGGGCTTTTCCTCATCCGGAATATACATGGCAAACATTTATTATTAAGCAACCAACATGATATGCATTTACAAATTGAAGATTGGGCTTTTCATGATATGCATGATCAATAAGGAAATGGCATTGGGAAGGGGATTATCTCTGCAATTCAGTGACTCGCTGATTGCATGATTTACCCTTCTTACAATTTTTTTAAAATCAATAGAAATCAAACAAGAGCACCGTTAAGGATTAGAGTAAAATCTTGATCAATGGAAAAGAGATTGAAGATTATCCAGCTATGCATGCATTCCTAGGATGTGGACTGAGGTGGGAATCCCATTGGCAATTATTGACCCAATCATTTATTCCATCTCTCTCATCAAGTGGCTGAGCTCAACAAATGGATGTAAAAGAGAGAGGAAGAACTAATTGACATACCTTGTTCAAGCCTGGGAAGAGTTAATGGCTGCCTCCTTCAAGAGCTCTGTGGTTGCCGCTCTTCTTGTTGTCGAGGTTGTATGGGGGTCTTCAATGTCATATATCTTCACTTGTTGAAGCTTGTGGTTGCTCCCAAGGCTCCCAGGAAGAGTAAATTGAAGGGCGTTAAGAGTTTTATGAGTTGGGCTAAAGGTTCAATGGCTGCCATGGTTGCTGCCCACAATAGGGTTTGAGGAGCTGCCAAGAACTTATTAGGGGGGGGGTTAGTACCCATGTTCAATCTTGTCCAGGGTGTGCCACAACTCAAGAGTGAGGAAAGGGAGGGCTGGGGCGGAGCTATAGTAGAGGGAGAAGGCTAGGAGGATCAGCGCAAAATGCACCGTGATTTTCAGGCTGCTCCTTGGAGGCTCCAGATAGGGTAGGCCACGCTTAATGCTGCTCTAGATGTTGCTCCAGCTGAAGGGAAAGCACTGGGACCAACCATTCTTGCTGAGGAAGAGAGGGAAGCAAGATTTATGAGGTTCTTGGGATGGAGGTTCCATGGCAGCTTGGACGAAGGAGGATAGAGAAGGTCTTCTTGAAAAGTAACTGAGCTTTTGGTCTTCTCTAACTGTGCTACACTCCTTTTTGCCCAAAACCCTCAAGAAACTTACATGAAAATTAGTGACGACCTGTCAAATTTGTATGCCTGCCTCCATATGTGTCCATGGTTCTTGGGAAAGCTCCAATAAAGGCTGTCATAGTCTTTAAGAGGGTTGACAGCCTGCCTGAGTACTCCTATGTACCTGTGAGAGAGATGTAACTGGAGTTTTCTAACTGTGGAAAACTGTGAGAGCCCTAAATCTATGGGAAAAGAGAAGGATCAAGGACAAAGCTCTGATACCACTTGTAATGAAAGAGACCTAACTATCCTAACTAAGGGGAAGGAGAGAGAGAAGGATTGCAGGAGAAGAGAAAGAGGAGAGAGAAAGAGGGAAAGAGGAAGAAGAAGAGGAAGAAGAAGAAGAAGCTATGGAAGCTTGAGAAGGTGAAAAGAGAGTTTCTTGATAATTTTGTGATGCCTCAAAATACCCTCTTGCACCTTATATACCGTCAGTGTGACTGGTATGTTCCCATGCCATGTTCTCATGATCCCTGTTCATTACAGCAATCGACCCGCAAGACATAGATCCGTTTCACAACGTACTTTCATCTTGTGATGCAAGAAGGATATGTTGTGGAAGAGGAAACAAAATTTGTAGAAGAAAAATTTACATAAATATGATCCTGAGTTCTTGTATATATATGTCAATGATCACCATGGGTTTGTTAAAAAAAGTACCACACACTCATTTAGAAGAGTTGTATTTAAAGTGAAAAGGAAGAGGCTAAAAATTCTCTTTTACACCTAAAAAGTGGCGCCATAAAAGCCCATCATGTCCAAAAATGTTAATGACATGTGGCACAAGTTTCGAGGCGACAACAACCTATTTCTTGCACATGTCAAGTTAATTACGTATTTTAGTGGTCACATGTGTGAACAATGGTCATTTTAAAACCAATTTTCATGCCACAAAAGAAATTTTTTGAAGACCAAGCTCTTTTCCTGTGCTTTGGAACACCACCACAAGGTGACTTCATCATAGCTCAAAATTCTTTAGCACCTACCACATAGGATAAGACTTCATCACCTAGTATTCAACGTGCTAAGGTCTCATAATGTTTTTCTTTAAAACTCTTAGTTGGCTCAATAATGATGTCATTTTCATCAATTACTGCCAAATTTTTCTTTGAAATCTTTTCCAAATCTGTCCAAAGTTTCTCCAAAACATTTTGATGAATGAAACACGATAAGTCATAGCTCTTCCCCATATGGAGAGTAGCCATCTCACATTTTATACATCGGGAGAGGCTCTACTGTTAAGTCTACCACAAGTGATTAAAATTGACATTGTATCAAAGATTTGGAGGTCTTTGTCCCAATCTTGTACTACACTACAACTGATTAAGATAGCCTTATTTTATCTAGTCCTTTTATTCTTGAACTCACAGTTAAGATTTGTTTGGGTTACTTTTTACCAGGTGATATTAACAAAAGATCTAATATGATATTTTTTGACTCTCAATGTGTTCAAGTCCTCAAGATTAAAATGACAGAAGTAAATGACTCTATTCTTCTTGCTGAGATGACATATAATATATCAAAACTTATTTTTACTCACTATATTTTTCTAGCAATAGGCTTTCATGTTGATACTCACTATCTCCAATCCTTTGCTAGATGTATATTGCATGAGCTCCCCTTTGATACATAACAAAAAATTGAGGTGTTTGATCCATCTATCTTATACTATATGAGGAGTAAGCTTGATGCAGATGCATTTGACCATTGGCTCAATCCAGTTGACTTTGAAACTTTGGAGGTTCTTCTAATTACATACAATGATGAAAAGTAAGTAATTTGATATTCTATTAGATTTTATAAGTTTTTCTTTTGCTAAATTATTTAAATATGATTTTTTTCAATTCTCATTGGAGCGTGATTGGAATAGATTGTGTGGAGAGGTAATGTTTCCTCATCAATTCTATGAAAGGGAGCCATGGAAATGCCAAGTTGGAGCCATGGAAATGCCAAGTTGTAAGTTATATAATCCAAGGTCTCCTTGATATTTTGATTTTTTTATATTTACTCTAAATTTTATTGTCTTTTTATTACATATCTCTAAAAATATTGATTGAAGTGCTATAGACAAAGCCTCCCATGCCTTCTAATTTACTTGCAACAATGCAATATAGACAAGCTGCGGTAAGGTCTTGATTTGAATGGTTGGAACATAATAAGAAAATTTATTCTATAGACTACCGTAAACAAGTTTTATAGTTTTACTTTATATTTTTTATTGCAGTGTCCTCATTAGGATGATAGTTACTCTTGTGGCTGGAGAGTAATTGCAAATGCTAGAAGATTGGTTAAGTTTATTTATCCCAATAAAGGTAATGTGAAAGATTTTGTTGCAAAATAGTCCATTGATGATCATAATATAGTCCATTGTAAAAAATAACAATGAACTAAATTTTCTTTCTTAGGAATGTATGACAGTTTACAAGGGATTACTATACAAGTGAGTGTGTTTGTTATATAAGAGCAAAGGTCATAAAGTACATAATGGTCAATTGTATGCAACTAGGAAGAATGGATAATAGTGGGGACTTGGACATTGAAGGAGAGGAGATGCATGTAGTTGTAGCCGGTTAAGCTATGCCTTCAACACCCAAGACAACAAAAGCATCAAAGAAAGGTAAAAGGACTCCTAGAAAAGATGTCCCTTGTCTTAAGAAAAGCTCTCACAAAAAGAAGTAGCTTTACGTCATTGCTTGTAAGCCCCTGTGTAAATAAATCATGAAGATAATTGACAAAAATTTACAACAAAATTTATACATGTATTTTAAATTGATAGTAAAGAGATATTTTCTTTGGTATCATTGCATTGTATATTCTTCTCTCTCCTTGTTGATATCTGCATTTGTTATTATGATATAATATGATAGAAAAACTTACTCATTTGTTATTAAGTTGGAATACAAATGAGTAAGTTTTTCTATCATATTATATCATAATAACAAATGCAGATATCAACAAGGAGAGAGAAGAAAAATACAATGCAATAAATACAAAGAAAATATCTTTTTACTATCAATTTAAAATACATGTATAAATTTTGTTGTAAATTTTTGTCAATTATCTTCATGATTTATTTACACAGGGGCTTACAAGCAATAACATAAACCTACTTTTTTGTGAGAGCTTTTCTTAAGACAAGGGACATCTTTTCTAGGAGTCCTTTTTGCTTTGATGTATAAATTCTCATTCTATCCTAGTATCCCATCCCTCATCATCAAACTATATGACATAATCATTTATTAGTCACTTCACTGAAAGCATGGCCTTTAATCTTCTTATCTCAGCATTAGAAAAGAAGCCAACAAATATATTCATGGGCATGAAGAAAGTAACTTTTCTTAGCCTATGTGAGATATTATCTCAGAAAATATTTTACATCTATAGTTGTCATTAGTAGCTAGACTTGGCAAAGGCCACTCAAAGCTTGAAACATTAGGCATAGCAAGGGGAGATGTTAATCCCAATTGGCTACATTGTATGGAGACAATATAAGAATGGTGATAAAAGAAATATTCCATTCTCTACAAGCTCTGTCTTCTTTCTATCTTTGTATATTTCTTCTTCAATTGAACCATGCATCACATCAATAACATCAACAATAGACTCGACCGATTGCCATTCCTCAAGATGAGAGGGATAAACATCTACAAGACAAACAAATAAATGTTATAATGGAAAACCTTAAACCACATTTAAGGAAATAAAAACTTTTAGAATCAAATGCTTACAATTTGGTGTATGCATTGGAATATTTGAAGTTTCAAGTTTCAAATATAGCTCTATATGCATAAATGCATGTTGCACCATTACCTCTTTTATGCTATTCTTATTTATTCCAAGCTTGCAATCTCAAATTCTACCCTTCCAAGTAGAAACGAACTAGCTCTCATATCTTCACCTTTTCCCATGTTTTACCTACTACATGGTGATCCAATTGCCTTTGTTAATGATTGTAGAAATCTATCGTCTATATTTTTGGAATGAGTTAAACATTAATATAGATGTGATTTGGGAGCTTGGATGCCTTGTTGAAGGTTGAATTTATGTATCCATGGCACAAAGAGAGAGAGAGAGAGAGAGAGAGAGAGAGAGAAAGAGAGAGAGAAGGAGAGGACTAGGCTACCACAAAGGAGGGAAAAACACGAGAGGGATAAAAGAAAGGATGCAAAAAAAATAGTGCCAAGCTTTTTAGTAATCTAAATTTAAATTAAACATACCATTATTATTAATCCAAACATATCATTAAATAAAAGTGGCTAAGATTGTATATCATTAATATAAAGAATGTCATAATCAAGAATATAAGAGGCTAAAAATAAATATTGATCATGAAAATTTATAATATTACTATATATATATCTTGTTGTAAAATGATTTTTTTTCCTTTTAAAATAGAAGTTTTAATTTAGAGGCTTTGCTCCTATTGGTCTAGACCACTCTCTTTCTATCTCCTAAAAGGCATTTTGGAGATCTCAAAACTCCCCTAATGTTTTTTGGATTCATTTTTGTTGTTTTTGTGAGCTACATTTTTTATTTTAAGGATTTGTGTTGAATTGGAACTATTTTGGGATGGATTGAGTATGTTTGAGAATCTCATAATGGTTTTTGGTTAAGATATGATGTTCCAATAGGTTTTACAATGAGTCTGTTTGATTCTAAGATGATCTTCTTTATCTGAATTCTTTCTGTTTGAGAGGTTGAGATTGTATATCTTTTGAGGAATTATTGAGAGTGTGTTGAATAGTTTTTAGTGGTTTGATGTGGTTTTGGTTGGAGTTCTATGCTTTAAATACCTTCTATTGACCCTCTAGTAGTGTTGTGTAGAGTCTTTGTCTCTATTTTGTAAGCATCTGTTTCCTTCTGTATCTATTCTGATGGATGGATGTTAGCTTGAGAAGTGTTTTTCAATATTGAAAGAGGAAAAATACCAAGCTCAAAATAGCTCAAAGAAGCAGAATAAGTAGTTGAAGAAGACTTAAAGTGAAGACTACAGTGACAGTGAAAGTAGCGAGCTCTCAAGAAACATTGTAGTAGCTATACTGACTCTTCATATCAAGCATACCTCTTGAGAGGGGTATTTGTAACTAAGAGAGGGTTATTGGGGATTTTTAATTGTAATTATAATGTACTATTGAGAGAGAGTATGTGTAACACAAATCAAGTATGAGAGATAGTCATTTCTATGTTGAAAAATATTGTATCTACATAAGAGATTGAGAGAAGGCGTTGAAGATGTTGAAGATGAATACTATGTAATCAATTCCATTCAAAGTGGAGAATTATTTTATAATTTTGTGTTTCTTTGATGGTTTCTAATAATAATATGAAGAATGTGATTAATTTTGTAAAAGAAAAAGCCATGGGTAACGTAACATAGATTGTGAAGAACATTTTGTCTGCTAGCTTCTAATGGGTTGCCAATTGGACAAATAGAAGGTTGTGAGTGCACCAAGCGTCCCACGTATCTTATTATTGAGCATCCATTAACACATTCTAACTCTTTTTCTTCTTATTCTTGTGAACTTCAAATAACCAAGACTCTTGAAGCTTATTCACAATATTCCACTTGATAATGTCTAGAAATTCTTCAATGAAGGCCAAATATCATATGGATAGACATTCTCTCTGTTTTTGCTTTTCTTTTTAGCTTTGTGGGAAACAATTGGCTATTGTGATATAACTTTTTGTAGCTTTAGAAGACAATGGGATCAATCTATCACATAGACCCTACATCACGATGGTGAAATGCTTGTCTTTGGCAATGAAGATCTCTAATTCTTCAATAGTAATAGGAATTTTATAATCTTCCATTTTTTTTCTTCCTCTTCAATAGTGCCCCTTCTTCTATTTTCAGTCTCTGTTGTTAGTAGTTATTGATGGAAGTTTCCCTAGGGCTACGTACCAAAAACATGGAGCTCTGCAGAGAACACCAAGGAAATAGGAATCTTACTACAAGAGAATCTAACTTGTATTCATCATTAACAAGCTTGTTTTCATCCTTCATGTAACCAGAGCAGAAAAAAAGCAATAGGTACAACAAATATTCACACAACATCATTGAAAGACTCTCTCATGACTTTTTCTTTTAGAAAGTTGATCACATTCTTCATATTTGTTTTAAAAACCATGAAGTAATCACAAAAACAAAAAATATTACTCTAGTTTGAATAGAATTCATATAGTATTCATTTTTAATGTCTTCATAGTCTTCTCTTAATCTCTCATGTAGATTCAATGTTTTTCAGTATAGAAATTACTATGTCTCATACTTGATCTCTCTCACACATGCTATCTCTAAATATTATAATGAATAATTTTCAATAACCCTGTCTTGGTCATGGATACCCCTTCCAAGTGATATGCCTTATATGAAGAGTCACTAGAGCAACTACAATGTCCCTTGAGAGTTCACTACTGTCACTGTTATTGTAGTCTTCACTTCAAGTCTTCTTCAACTACTTCACATGCTTCTTCAAGCTATTTCAAGCTTGTATTCTTCATATTTTAAGATTGTGCAATATTTCTTAAGGTAAATATCCATCCATTAGAATAGATATAGAAACAAACAAAGGCTTACAGAACAGAGACAGAGGCTCTATAGAACACTACTATAGAGGGTCAATAGAAGGTTCAAAAACCATAGATCTCCAACCAAAATTGTTTAAAACCATCCAAAACCATTCAACATACTCTCAATCATTCGTAAAAAGACTTATTCACAATCCCAACTTCTCAAACAGAAAGAATTTGGATCAAAGCAAAGGCAAAACAAACCCTCTCAGAACCAAATAGACACATTACAAAACTCATCAAAACATCATATCTCAACCAAAAACCATCATGATTTCCTCAAATAAAATCAAACCATCCCAACACATTCTAAAAAACTTCCAACTCAATAAAAATCAATCAATAAAGTCTCAAAATCAATCATTGAGCTCACAAAAACAACAAAAATTAGCCTAGAAAACAAGTCAATTTAGTGTTCATCAATACCTACTCTTCTTTGAGTACTCTCTACTATTTCATTATCTCAACTAAAAAATATTGTGCAATGCGAATTTTGATTTGAATTTGGATATTGTGATAAAAATGACCTACATCTTGAAATTAGAAACCTTGCTTCAAGTGTTTAGTAATTCTAGAATGTAGTGAATGATTGCCACTTCCTAGCATGTCTACTCTACTTCATGGGTGATTTCTATTATGCTTTCAATAGCGTAGATTGCTTTCTTCTAATAACTACAATAGGTTTTAATCTCTTCTCTACTATATTTCTAATTTTGAGTTAAACTACATTGATTTGGTACTAGTGATTCTCCACTTATTTTTCAATCTCTACTAATGCATATCCTCTCCTTTCTTAATCAACTCAATCCATGAAATTACCACAAATCATACTATTAATCTTTCATATGATTAGTATAGAATGATATTAAGATCAAGAATCACAAGCATTATCTAAATAAGAATCACTATGAAAATTAAATGTAATATTTACTTTTGTAAAAATGAGTTTCGGCACTACTCTTGGAAATTCAATGTCTTTTTCTTCTTCTTGACTACTTGATTGATCTCTTGGAGTGCTTGTCTTTTTTTATGATCACTACCCTACAAATGATAGGTTCTTTGTTGTGAATATTAAAAGACTTGATTTTTTGCAATGGTGAAATACTCTCTTCGCTATGAATATAAAATATATGATTTGTGTAATGTTGAAATCTCTCTTGGACATGAATATGAAATAAATGAGTTGTGCGATGCTTTCATCAATGAGTGCTTTCAAAATATTAACCTTTCTTTCTATTGTGTGATGCTATATACCTTAAGGTTTGATCTCAAGGCTAAATTTGGCCTTATGTTTCTTATATCATTCACTAATACTGGAGCATTTTATTAAGTTCTTATGCATCATATTACACTTTACTGTATAGCACTCTCTATTATACTATTATTTTGTAGTAAAATCATTTCTATAGTATTTTATTGTTATATTTTTTATGATTTTGTACTAAGCATATGGCCATACAATACATATCAATACTCAATAAAGTATATTACATGGAATGCAATATATGATTTTTCCATAGAGGAATAAAATTTGATATTCTAACAATACATATCATGATCTTTCATCATTCTATATTTTAGACCATATGGTCAAAAAATTTCTTACAATATGAGAAGTACTTTTTTTAATTTTATCCAATACTATTTGATATTGAGCCATGTGGATAGATATTTCCTTATAATATAAGATGTAATTTTTATTATTTATACTGTGAGATTTTGGCCATGTGACCAAATCTTCTCCTGTAATAGTTCCGCGATAATATTTACAAATCCCTTGATACTCACATGGTCTCCACGGGCCAAATTGAGACTTAGAACTATGGATTATTGAAAACCCGTGCTCTCATACGAACCACCTCTTAGGAGGCCAAAAGGATATGTATATATATTTTTAAGAAATAAGACTTTTTTTTAAATTATCCCTCTCTCCCCCAGCCGACAGTCGTGCTGGAGGAGAGGGATATAGCAAGGATGATTGATCATCCTTGCTAGATGTCAGGAGGGGTGAACCCCATGCATTGAGCCGCGTGGGGGACGGAGGTTCCCCTCCCCTCACCTATATAGTCTGTGCCATGCAAGAGACGAAGGGATTGCAGGCTGGAGAACTGCAGCCGTGAAGGAGAGTGTGGTTGTGTGGAGAGAGGAGGGGCCGTATAAAGCCGCCGGAGCCAGGAGAGCACCTCCCTGATCGTCGATGCGCCACGTCGTGAGGTGGGGAGCCGAAGGGTTGCAAGCTGCCACATGTTGCCATAGTTGCCTTCTCTCTTTCACGGTGGCTTCCACGGTACTTCCAGAAGCTTAAGAAGCTTCTTAGGAAGTTTCTAAAGCCTCCTTGGAAGCCCCCTTTCTTGTGGGTCTTTATAAGGCCTTTTCAAAGTGGCTTTGATAAACCCCCCCTCCCGGGATTTCAACCCCATTCCCATGGATTTTCCCCCCTCCGCAAAAATCCTTCTTTAAGGTCTTTTACACCCTTTTCCCCCCCTTTTCCAATCCGCTAAAGTCCATTTAGTACCCCCCTTTCGCGTGGAGTCCTATCCGAGGCCTTTAAAAAACCTCGTCAAAGCCCTTTTTCCCGCTTGGATTGCCCACAAGCTCCCAATAGCCCGAGTGCTAGAACCCTCCCCGTGGGCCTTCCCTATTGCCTCTCAAGCGGGTTCTTGTTAACCCAAGATCTTTTAAAAATCCCCTTTGCCTTCACAAAGAAAATCTTTTACACCCCTTCTTCCTCGAAGTTTAAGGAGGAAACCTATAAAGCCTTCTAAAGCCGACTCTGAAAGATGGTGCAATCGATCACAAAGGGAGTTTCATGTTGTCAAAGAGTTTACTGTCCATGATATAAATCATGGGATTCTTATAAACACAGAACAGTTTCACTAGAAGTTGTATGAGATATTTGCATACAAAATTCAGGCATTATTATCCAATATCTACCTTAGTTATACAAGTTCTTTTGTAGTTAGCATATAATTTGCAGATAAACCATGTACATTTATGAAAAATAAGTCTATGAGAACCTATAACTTGGACATCTGGAAGTAATTGACAGTGTGCTAGATAAATCACATTATTTTAGGTACAAAAATATGGACAAAACCCAAAAATATTGCCAAAAACTATCAAAAGTCCACTAGGTCCACATGGGACCAAAAGTAACTGACTTAGGTGATCTAGGCTGGTCAAAAAGTGACCAGGGTTAGAGCAGAGAGCAGCCTGCATTTTTCGGCGCAAAATGCGGGCTGCTCTGTCTGAGGGAAACTGGAAGAAAGATGGAGCTGAGATGCATGGAATGGAGCATGCAAACTGAAGATTAACTGGTCCAACTACTGAAGATGTAAACTTGGTGAGAGCTCCACTTCTCTGCCTCTTTGGTCTGACGAAAATGCATGCTGAAACTATCTATAAAAGAGGGGAAATCTGAGAGAAGAGTATTCATCCTGCTCTTATGCACGACTTCTCTCATCTTCTCTACCTTATTCTTGGTCCAATGAAGCCCGTCCTGTGCCCAAGTACTTGAGTGACTTTGGGGCAAGCAAAGGGTGAGGATATTGAATACTTATGGACTGTTATGGGCTGAAATAACCAGTCATAAATAGGGCAGCCCACTATTTTGATCTATTTTTATGAGCAAACATGGGTTTTTTATGGTTGTAATAGAGGAAAATGTCCTCTTTTCTTCAGGACATTGTTCATAGATGATCAAAAGTGCTTCTTCTTGAGTTTATGCACTCATTTTGAATTTGTTTGTGGGCTGGAATTTTCTATTTTAAAACAGGGCTGAAGCTAAAATTATTGTTTTTCAATCCATTTCATGCATCTTTGGCCCAAATCTTGAATGTGTTTGATTCTAGTATCAATATACTTGACCCAAAGGATTGAAATCCATCTTTGTACATGTAATAAATGCCATTAGAGCTTGCATTTGACATTCACAAATGGATTGGAAATCTAAAAAAAAAATCCTTTATGAAATGATGAATGTATGTTGAAGCATTTGATGTATTCAAGTTAGTCTTAATCCTTCTGTTCATGTATGCTAAGTACAAAGTGAGAAGGCTTGAATTCCCCTTCCGTACCTAAATCATTTCTAAACCCCGAATCTTATTAAAACCCAATCCATTTTTCCTTTCTGAATCTTGAATCCTAAACTCTTCTTGTGTACTAAAAGCCCCGGTGGTAGACCTTCAACTCTTAACGCAACGACAATGGTGAACCCGACCTGAAGGTCCACTGCAGAAGAAGAAGTCCAATGGAAAAATCATCAAGCTCGGGAGGAGATGCTTTGCAACAGTTGGTTCGTCTAATGCAAGAGAGCCAACAACAACAACTACAATTTCAGCAGCAGTTGCAATTGCAACAATAACGGAGACAAGAAGAAAAACGGATTGACGCTGCTGCCATTAAGGCCTTAGAAGAAGTTGGGCATGAGCTCAAGAAATTTAATGGGCAAAATGTGTCCTCTTTTATCCGTCTCTACACTGACAAGATGGTCTTCTTTGGAGTTCCTCAACATGCCTGGAGCCGTTTCTTTGCCCGCCTGGCTGTGCATGGCCTCCACGATCGAATTCATGGTCTTTCCCAAAAAGATGTTGGATGGACTGTGTTCAAAAAGGCTCTTCGAGAAGAATTTTTCCTTGAAGATTCTGGCCTTATGACAAAGAAAATCTTCACCGAATGGGTCGAGAGGCCCAATAAGGGTCTAACTGCTACTGCTCTTCATCGAGAGTTTGAAAGCAAATTTGCCCAACTAGATCTTGATGACCAACAAGTTATGGAAAGTCAAAAGATTGAGTTATTTTTAAAAGTTGCAAATTCTTCTCTTCAGGAGAAATTGACTGACCAACTTGAAGACCCTGACTCTGAGTCGGGATTAAAGAATGCTTGGAGTGATGTCACTGAAGCAGTTAATATGATTGCTTGAAGAGAGTGATTGCGCCTAAGATGGGGATCAACCCTTGTAACAACTGATTCTATGAAGGAGCCTATTCCAGCTTCTCGACCTCTTGTCTCTATGGCCGAGCAACCAAGAAATTCTGTTGTTCCTTCTCCAAAGAAGGATGTCATGGATGAGTTAATTAAAAGCATGCGGGATCTCCATCTTAATTTAACAGAAATTAATTCTAAAGTAGAAAGGCTTGATGTTAAAGTAGAAGAAAGGGGTCGGTCAACCGCCCAAAGACCTGCACGGGAAGGCTTTAAAAGACGCTACATTTGGTGTGATAGCCTTCAGCATGACAAGAGGGAGTGCGGAGCATTCCGTGAAGCCGAAGCACAAAAATTAGTCTTTTGGAAGGATGGCAAAATTCATGCAACCGAAACCGGGCTTCCTCTTGAGCCAAACTTTGGTACCGACGGCTGTAACGTTCTAAAAAAATCCTTTTCGCGTGGACTACCTCTTGTTAGGAAATAAGGATACTGAAAAAAAAAATTATTTCCCTTATCCCCCCAGCCGACTGACAAGCTAGAGGGGGAGGGGAATAGAAGGAGTAATTAAGCTCCTTGGTGGAGCTTGGAGAGAAGGGGAAGACATGCGTGATGCCACGCAGGGGAGGGAGGATCCCCCTCCCCTCCCCTATTTAAATCGAGGGGGACGAAGCTGAGGAGGGATCTTCGTGCCGCCGCTGAAGCAAGCGTTGGTTGTCGTGTAGCCAGAGGGAGCCGCCGTCCGACTGCCAAGAGGGTGAGGAGGTGATCTTCGTGCCGCCACTGAAGCTATATGCCACGCTGCCTCCTAGGGAAGTCATTCCCCCCCATGTGTAGAAGCTCCCTGAAGCATCTAGAAGCTTCTAAGGGGGCTTCATAAGCCCCCTTTCCCCCCTCATAAAAGGTTTAACCCTTAGGCTCCCTTTCTTATAAGCCTTTAAGATTACCCCCCTGGAATTTCCCCCTTAGGGCTCTATAAGCCTTTTTCCCCCCAAATTCTCCCTACTATTCCCCCCCCTGTGATTTCACCTTTAAGCCCTTTCTTACGGGCTTCAAAAACCCTTTCACCCCCTTCATGTGCCTTACAAAACCCTTTTTATTACCCCCCCGTGTTTAAAGCATTATATATCCCTTCCCATAGTTGGAACCCAACCCCCGTGTTTTTTCTTAATTTTCCTTTAGCCTTCCTCATTGGCCTCGCAATCATTTCCCCCCTATGTGTGTAAACCCTCATAAGCCCCTTTTCTTCTAAATTGCCTAAGGGTCCTTAGACGCTTACTTATAACCTTTACGGTTATTATTTTCCCTTAAAGCTCTCCTACACCTTGTGTCTTTTCCACACCTTGTTATTCCCGTTCGTGCGAGCTTACAAAGGCCATTAAGCCTTCCCCATGGCTACAATGGGTCTTAGTTGTAAAAGTTTCTAAAACACCCTTTCGAATTCACGAATTCAGGGAGGGAGCCTTCCAAAAACTACTTTTGACGAACGGTGCAAGGGAGCGACGGTGGAATTCTAAGGAGGAGTTGTAAAGCTACTTCCACGTTTGACGGACCACATTTGCGATGCCTCCTAAGAAAGTCCAAGGCATAGCCGTGGAAGGATCATCTCCCGGTATCCATGTGGATATCTCACCCCAAAACTAGGTTTTTCTTCTTGGCTTTAATTTGGTTTTAAGTCAATCATGCAAAGAGAAATTGTTAGGGATAGGATATATTTGTCCGAGTTATTTGTAATGAAGGAGTTTAGCTTATTTGAATGAATGATAACGAATAGAACTTAGTTTCCTTCGAGTTGCGTCAAGCATTATAAATTACAAGCAAGATTATCCATTTACTATAGTAGTATATTTTAGTTAAATCCTAAAGGTATAGAAATTATATCTTGCACCATTAGTCTTATTCCTTTCGCAACGAATCATTGTAAATGATTAAATTCATGAAAGGTTTCCTTCGTTGCTCAAATTACTAGGAAGTTATCATTGCTAAGTTCATATCGTAGCAAGGGAAATAATTGTTATTTGGCATGAGTTCATCTGCAAGGAAAAAGGAAGTTTAAATTGAACTGTATTGACTGAAAAGTAAATTGTCACAAGGATAGCAAAACCGTGACAAGACGATTAATATTACCTTCCAAGAGTTAACTAAACCAATCTAAACATAGAAATATTCATGCCCTAAGCACTTGACTACTTTCCTTATTGTAGGGTCAATAAATTCGTAAAGATAAAAGAACTAGGGTGTGTCCCTAAGGTTCTTAAAAAAGAAACCCTAGGCCCGACATACGTCAGCTTAAAGGATCTAAAACGGATTACTCCATTGCAGGACTTGCGCAGCAAGTATGAAATCATTTAGTCTTGTGATTGATTCACAAGGAGAAAGGGTAAAAACCCTCATCAAGGATAGCAGATCCCTACGCAAGTTATCTTGCAAAAGGACGTATTTTTGGATGCCTTCTAAATAAGGAAAGTTGTAAACCGGAAAATAGCATATCTAAGGAACTTTAGGGTTGACCAAGTTGGGTTAATAAGGTACGCCCTACACCGGAATGTAAAGGATCTTGCCAATTTACAAGACACCTTGGGAACGAGTGCTGATACACTCAAAAGGAAAGAACACTTCCTTAGCAGTTTGCCAAACAACACGGTTGATTAATGGAAATGTTTGTGCTTGCTAGAGATTTTAGGGCTCTGTTTGAATTATGAACTACAAATTAAATGAGTACTTATACTTCAGGTTAAAGGCCTGAAGGAAGAGGCAGTTTCAGTTACCCCCGAATACCTGCCTAACCCTAACCAAGGGGGTTGTTCACCGCGCCGGGAATGTGGACCGAACCCGCCGCGAGAGGTCTCTCCATTGAGCTCTACTTGGAGTAGGAGGGCGCTTGGGTGCGAGGGGGGGCTCTGGCCGTAAATCCCTCGCCTTTCGGGTCCTGCAGAAGAGGCTAACGTGACTCGGATTGGATCTCGAGGCCCGCATACTAGTTTACGGGCGGAAGCTTGGAATAGTGATCCCTGGGAATCACTGGATAGCCTTCGGGTGGATTATGGACAAGCCTACAGGCGGAACTCCTTGTATTTCAAAGATAAAATGATGAAATGTAAAAAAAAGAACTTGCTTGATATTGTTTTCCTATGTCACGTGATAAGATTACGTGAAGGAACCAGTGCTTAATTGGATTAATTAAAGAAGCTGATTGTTATATGTCAAATTAATGTGTTAGATAATTACATAAATAAAACAAACCAAGGAAAGTGCAGAGGATGGGCCATGGGTCCGTCCTACGGTTGGGTGGTCCCGGTTAGCCGGGAACTTTTCTCAAAGATCTCGAAGAACAGCGGGATGATCATCATCATCAAAACGAATAACGAGAACGATGACCTAGAGTTACGTCTTACCCGATTTACGTTGTTTTAGGGGAATGGAATGGGACTATGCCTTATGGCAGAGAGGTTGAGTTTTGCATCCCTCTCGTTTCCCATTCTCCTTGAACCAAGTGCAGCGTGAATCTGCTTCGGACCTGGCATTTCTGCGTAAAATAGTTCGCTCGGGTCTGACGTTAGTTGCTGTTAGCTAATGACCAATCAGGAAAACCCTAATTCCGATCGATCCTAAGTGGGAACGGCCAGGATACTTCCGCTACGTGGCAGACACGGAAAGACCTAGATCGCAAAACTCATAACATTCCATGGGAGTGTCGGGCGGAGTTTTCTAGACATCCTTTCCGATGGACTGCTAAGACGTGTCCTGGATGATACTAACGGACACGTTACAGTGGTATGAAGAAAAGATTGGAGAATTTGGCAACAAGAACAGCCTATGTAGCTGTTGATGCTGCAACTTATGGGTTGCAAATTTACGCTATTTTAGGGGAACGGAATGGGACTATGCCTTATGGCAGAGAGGTTGAGCTTTGCATCCCTCTCGTTTCCCATTCTCCTTGAACCAAGTGCAGCGTGAATCCGCTTTGGACCTAGTGTTTCTGCGTAAAGTAGTTCGCTCGGGTCTGACGCTAGTTGCTGTTAGCTAATGACCAATCATGAAAACCCTAATTCCGGTCGATCCTAAGTGGGAACGGCCAGGATACTTCCGCTACGTGGCAGATGCGGAAAGACCTAGATTGCAAAATCCGTAACATTCCATGTGAGTGTCGGGTGGAGTTTTCTAGATATCCTTTCCGATGGACTCCTAAGACGTGTCCTGGATGATACTAACGGACATGTTACAGCGGTATGAAGAAAAGATTGGAGAATTTGGCAACAAGAACAGCCTATGCAGCTGTTGATGCTGCAACTTATGGGTTGCAAATTGAGCCAACTAATGAAATTGTTAAAGCATGTAAAACTAATGCAAAATCTAAAGTGTGGACACAGGCCTTGGAATGCATGGAGCAAGGCAAGGAAACTAAGAATGATTTAACCACTGCCGGCCAATGTATTCAGGGAAGAACCGGATGGTCTGAGCCAGTGGATTCATTTTCAGCTTTTGCTCGGCTAGCTGAAATTAATAATTAAGAAGCCATGATAGAATAATAGAGAAGAAGAGAATAAGATGTTGCCGGTCCTTCTTCTTCAGGACCGACTAAACGCATAACAAGAAGCAAACCAGACCAATAGAAGGCTGCTGAAAATCCGCCACCACCAAAATTTGACATGGGAGATGCCCCTCAAGCAAAGAAGACAGAAGGAAAAAGAAAAAGCAAACATCCCAGTTACAAGTTGCAGTCGGACATAGAGACCGCAACGGATCTTAAACGAATCCTAGAAGAAAGAATTCTTGGTAGTAGAATTGAATTTACATTAGGTGAAATTCTCGGTATTGCAAAACCAAGATTTCATGATGTAATAATTGATATAATTAAACGAAAAAGACAATATGTTGGTGAGGAAACTGAAGAATCTGTACATGCTTTTTTGCAAGTACTTCATGGGTATTTGCAGGATAAAGAAAAGCTAAAAACTCAAGGGATTCGATTGGAGGCAATCAAAGAATTGATTGCAGCCATAGAAGCCAAAGATGAAGACATTTATGAAGCAGAAGCTGAAGAAGCCATAATGGTGGAAACTTCTCAATCTAAAGTGCAGCCCATGCAAAAGAAAGAGACTTTTCTTCACAACATGCAGGAAGAAAGTGAAACTCACTTTATTCCAAGTAGTCACTATTCCCGTACCCATTGGGCAAGGGCGACTACTGAAACTGTTGTTAAAATTGGTGAGAAAGAAACTCCATGCATTGCCCTTATAGACCATGGTTCAGAAATTAATGTTATGTCAAGAAGTCTCTATGAGAATGGTGGATGGCCCATTGAGGTGGACCCAGGGTGGCGCATGAAGGCAGCCAATAACTCTTCTGGCGATCTTTATGCAGCATGTCCTTATGTACAAGTTACTATTGGTAATGTAAAAGATGAATTTCATTTCTTTGTTCAAGATTCTTGCAGTTATCCAATCATTCTTGGACAACCATTTATTTTCTGAGTCTCGTTTAGAGACAAAGGCTCTTGATGATGGTTCATCATATGCTCGAATAAGAAGCAAGGATAATGATAAGGTTGTTCAATTCCTAACTGTCTGTGTTAATCACCATCGGAATAGGGATCGATTGAGAGATCATCCCATTTCTCCTAATGCCCGAGAATTTAAGGGTTTTCGGGTAGCGCTGCTATAAGTGGAGGCTATGGCAGTGCATCATGTCATTAAAAATTGACTCCACATATGAAGGAGGTAAGGTCTAAAGCTGATTTGTAGGTTTTTTTAGCAAATGGAGTGGGTTGTTATAAACAATTTTCAACCATGAACAGGGCTGAAAGAAAGTATTTGAGTCATATGGAGCAAGAACTGAAGCAAATTGATGTTTTACCTAAAGATGAAGAAATTTCAGGTCTATTTTATGGGCTGAATTATAATGATACAATGGCTGAAATTTATACAGCCGTTCATGCTGAAAATCAAGCTGAAAATCAGTCCATACAGATATGTACATTGGATATGTATGACATAATTCAAGAATTTTAGATTATGAAGCCTTTGGACAGCCAAACAAAGATGAAGCAAAAGTAGAAACAAAATATAAAACAGTTGATAAGAAGGTCAAACCGGTAGCTACTCCCCTACCACCTGAAAGCGAAGGATTGGCAGAAAGGTTATCCAAACAACCAAGCCTTCATGATCCTAAAGATATTGGTCACCAATTTACAGCTGAAAGACTACAAAAGCTGAAAATTGGTGAAGACTCTTTCCTCTTGCCAGCTGAAAAACAAATCTTCATGCAGATGTTAAAGAACCATGGTAAAGCCTTTTCATTTCAGCCGCATGAAATCGGCTGTGTGGATCCAAGCATTGTGATACCAATGGTAATTTTTACAGTCCCACATGTGCCTTGGAATCTAAAACCAATTCCGGTTCCAATGGCTCATTTGCCTAAGTTATTGGAACTTTTAAATGAAAAGATAAAAATGAGAATATTGGAGCCATCTTCAGCTCCATATTCCAACCAATGGTTTACTGTACCTAAGAAGAATGGATCTTTACGATTCATTCAAGATTTGCAACCCATCAATAAAGTCACTATAAGAAATGTTGGATCAGGACCAATTGTGGATGAGTTTGCTGAAGCTTTTGCAGGCAGGGCAATCTATTCCATGGGAGACTTATATTCAGGCTATGATCAATTTCAGCTTGCTTTGGAAAGCCGTGACATTACTACAATGAAGACGCCTCTTGGCCTAGTCTGCATGTGTACTCTACCTCAAGGGGCTACGAATTCAGTAGCTCACATGATGAATGCCATGCATAAAGTATTGAGGGATTATATTCCTTAATTGACTCTTCCTTTTCTTGATGATGTTCCAATTAAAGGATGTGAAGTTCATGAGAAAAATGAAGAACTCAATGAACTTGGATGTCAAAAGTTTGTTTTTGATCATATTAATGATTGTGCTCAAATCGTGTCTAAATTAGAATAAGTCCATCTTACTCTTTCAGGAGCTAAATCTGTTTTTGGAGTTGAAGAAGTTCTTGTGGTCGGACATATGTGTGGTCCATATGGCCGGAAGCCTTCTCCATCTAAAATAAATGCAATCGAAAAAATGCAAGAAGAATGTATAAATGTTTCAGAAGTAAGAAGATTTCTTGGTGCATGTGTCTTCTACCTTATTTGGATACCACATTTTGCTCATGTTGCTGAAAGTCTTTATCAACTCCTAAGATAGGGCCAAAGGTTTCTATGGACAAAAGAACACACTCAGGCTATTCGGAAACTCAAGAAAATGCTGACTTCGGCTCCCACTTTAAAGAGGGCTAACTACTTTAATGGACAGCCCATTATACTCACAGTGGACACAAGTCCTATTGGAATAGGATGGGTAGTTGGACAAGACAACCTTGAAGGCAACAGATATGTGATTCACTTTGGAGCAAAGGTTCTTAATGAACGACAAAGAAGGTATTCTCAAATTAAAAGAGAGCTTTGGGGAGTAGTAACTACATTAAAATGTGACAGGGAGTACTTCATGGGCGCACATGTTATAGTTGAGACAGATTGCCTTCCACTCTTGGGCATGATAGCCAACTGTTCCACTCCTGACATAGCCATGTCAAGATGGATAGCCTATATTAAATCCTTAAATCCTGATTTGAAACATAATGCAGGTAAAGATAATCCAATTGCTGACATGCTTTCACGTGCCGGATATATGGATGAAGAAGAAATGATGGATGAAGAAGAATCAGAGTTTATAAATGAAGCTGTTAATGCAGGTATAACAAAAATTATAGCAAGAACAACAGGTTCAGCTGATAATACAACTTTTACATCAGCAAGGATGGAAGAATCAACTAAAGAAGGACAATGGATAGCCAGTAAACAGCATATTCCATGTTTTGTTATGGTTTGTTCACACTTTAAAGAAGAATATTATGCAGATGATTGGCTAAAACTTGGCCAATTTTTTAGCACTATGACAAAGAAGGAAGAATGGACTCATGAAGAGTTCAAGAGAATTAAGAGAAAAGCCTATGGTTTTTTTCTTAAAGATGGCTACCTTTGGAGGCATGCAAAAAAGAAAGAAAGAGCGCTTGTTTGTGTCCTAGGTGACAAAAGGACACAAAGACAGGTCATGCAAGAATTCCATGAAAGCCTATTGGCTGGTCATAGAGGCATTTGGGGTACTTTTGCCAAAATAAAAGAGAAATTTTGGTGGCAAAACATGTATAAAGACATTGAGCATTTTGTTGAGTCTTGTCATTTTTGTCAAATGTATTCTATGGTAAAGCATAGAGATGGGCTTCAGCCTACCTATCCTTTATCCATTCACTATAGATGGGTTATTGATTTAGTAACCATGCCTATAGTAATTTGGAACATGAGATATCTAATACTTGCTAGAGAAGATCTCACAAATCAAGTGGAAGGAAAGGCCTTGACAACAAAGTCCACTCATGTTGTTTGTAGATTTTTACTTGAAGAAGTATTTTGCAGGTATGGATGTGTTGCTAAAGTAACTGCTGATAGAGGCGAATTGGATGCCGATGAAGCTCGCCATTTCTTTGCTCAATTGAGAATTAAACTATCTCTTACTTCTACCTACAATCCTGAAGGCAATGGTAAGAGTGAAAGAGGTCATCAACCAATTCTTAAAGCTTTAGAAAAATCATGCAAAGGAAAGTTGAGGGAATGGCCTAAAATGCTACCATTCGTATTATGGGCTGATAGAACAACCCATAGTGCAGTGACAGGATATATGCCAGCTGAACTCATGTATGGACAGCCACCTATTATGCCTATTGAGGAATCCATTGTCACATGGAGTATCTTGCCTTGGGATGAAGGCATGAATAGGGAAGAATTTCTGTCTTTACGCATAAGGCAACTTGAAAGAAGGCCAGAGGATGTTAAAATAGCCATTGAAAGCCTAAAAACAGCAAGATTCAAGAATAAGAAGAGGTTTGGTAAGCACCATCGACTCCGTCCAAGAGCTATTCAAGAGAATGATTGGGTTCTTGTTTATGATAGCAGCCTGGATAATCAATATAGTGCTCATAGGAAGTTAGCCAAGCGATGGTTTGGACCATATGTTGTAAAAGTAGTACATAATAATGCTACTTACTCTTTGGCTGAAATGGATGCATGGGACTATGATCAAGATTCCAATAGCTGGGAAACGAATCAAACTCTTCAAACGAAGAGAATCTTCAAGTTATGAACTTGATGACTTAGAAATGAATCCTCTACTTGAAGACACACAGGAAGAAAAAGACTTAGAGAATAAAGATAAAGAAGAAGACCCTCCTTGACCAGTAATCTTATGAAATGGCACATGCCGGAGGATGTGCAGGTTAGGAGGGGGTGAATGTCAAAGAGTTTACTGTCCATGATATAAATCATGGGATTCTTATAAACACAGAACAGTTTCACTGGAAGTTGTATGAGATATTTGCATACAAAATTCAAGCATTATTATCCAATATCTACCTTAGTTATACAAGTTCTTTTGTATTTAGCATATAATTTGTAGATAAACCATGTACATTTATGAAAAATAAGTCTATGAGAATCTATAACTTGGACATCTGGAAGTAATTGACAGTCTGCTGGATAAATCACATTATTTTAGGTACAAAAATATGGACAAAACCCAAAAATGTTGCCAAAAACTGTCAAAAGTCCACTAGGTCCACATGGGACCAAAAGTAACTGACTTAGGTGACCAGCAAGTGACCTAGGCTGGTCAAAAAGTGACCAGGGTTAGAGCAGAGAGCAGCCCGCGTTTTTCAACGCAAAATGCGGG
This sequence comes from Lygodium microphyllum, assembly GCF_053477565.2. Taxonomy (NCBI): domain Eukaryota; kingdom Viridiplantae; phylum Streptophyta; class Polypodiopsida; order Schizaeales; family Lygodiaceae; genus Lygodium; species Lygodium microphyllum. Next base: position 38,429,419 of record NC_141150.1, read on the forward strand.
CTGCTCTGTCTAAGGGAAACTGGAAGAAAGCTGGAGCTGAGATGCATGGAATGGAGCATGCAAACTGAAGATTAACTGGTCCAACTACTAAAGATGTAAACTTGGTGAGAGCTCCACTTCTTTGCCTCTTTGGTCTGACAAAAATGCATGCTAAAACTGTCTATAAAAGAGGGGTAATCTGAGAGAAGAGTATTCAGCCTACTGTTATGCACGACTTCTCTCATCTTCTCTACCTTATTCTTGGTCCAATGAAGCCTGTCTTGTGCCCAAGTACTTGAGTGACTTTGGGGCAAGCAAAGGGTGAGGATATTGAAGACTTATGGACTGTTATGGGCTGAAATAACCAGTCATAAACAGGGCTGACCACTATTTTGATCTATTTTTATGAGCAAACATGGGTTTTTTATGGTTGTAATAGAGGAAAATGTCCTCTTTTCTTAAGGACATTGTTCATAGATGATCAAAAGTGCTTCTTCTTAAGTTTATGCACTCATTTTGAATTTGTTTGTGGGCTGGAATTTTCTGTTTTAAAATAGGGCTGAAGCTAAAATTATTGTTTTTCAATCCATTTCATGCATCTTTGGCCCAAATCTTGAATGTGTTTGATTCTAGTATCAATATACTTGACCCAAAGGATTGAAATCCATCTTTGTACATGTAATAAATGCCATTAGAGCTTGCATTTGACATTCATAAATGAATTGGAAATCTGAAAAAAAAATATCCTTTATGAAATGATGAATGTATCCTGAAGCATTTGATGTATTCAAGTTAGTCTTAATCCTTCTGTTCATGTATGCTAAGTACAAAGTGAGAAGGATTGAATTCCCCTTCTGTACCTAAATCATTTCTAAACCCCGAATCTTATTAAAACCCAATCCATTTTTCCTTTCTGAATCTTGAATCCTAAACTATTCTTCTGCACTAAAAGCCCCGGTGGTAGACCTTCAACTCTTAACGCAATGACAGCGTTCAAAGAAGACAGCCAAGGTCATAAATCTGCTTCCAAGACAAAAAGGCCACATTCGTGATGGCTCCTAAGAAAGCACAAGGCGGAACCGCAGGAGGATCGTCTCCTAACATCCATGTGCACATTTCACCACAAGTCCAGGTTCTTCTTCCTAAATTTGATTAACATCGTAATATTTCAATTATGCATGGATCATTTGAGGAATAAGGATGCATGTTTTTTTGATTGAAAATACTTTGGCTAATAGATCACAATTTAGGGATTCGGTCATTAGTATTTTTCAATAAAATGAACAAAATAAAGTGAGCATCAGATTTCTATGCATTTCTAGCAAGTCATTTTTATGCATTGCAAAGTAATGAAATTAGATTAATTAATGTCCATTTTTACAAAACGGAACTATGATAGTATACTTCGATTAAGCATGGAAGGAATAAACCGCATATCGCATTATTGAACATCTTTTTCGAAATGATTCTTAAAGAAAGTTACTAGCAACTGTAGGAAATTGCTAGGGCTACATGAAGAAGATTTAACTCTAGGCAAGTGGCCTAAAAACTTAAATCAACGAAAGGGTGTGTAAGTTCAGGATACGACAAATTCATTCAGGAAACAAAGTAGAAAAAGGCTGCATGTTTAAACATAAAATCCTAAAGCTTAGTAGCATGAATCTTGTTTGCATGTTATAGGATGATCAAGTGGAATTATGCTATAAATTAACCAATGATTTGATCTTAACCCCAAAAGTTAGGGTTTGTAAATCAACTTACACGTAGACAATGAATCATGTGGTTACGAAAATGGTAGCGCAATTATCTTCAAGAATAGACAAGTTAAATTGGTTTAAACCTAAATACCTAAAACCGCAAGGTACTCGTTTAGGAAGGGTTAATTCAATGCAACATATCCCAAAGAGCTAACTAGGGTTAGCATGTTGAGGAAATTACCTAATCGCTCTTATTGCTAAAGCTGAAACTCTTAAACCTAAAGACTTGCCCACATTCACGGAATGTAGGGACAGTAGGACATACTTGCAAGAAATGACTTAGGGTTTTTACCTTAAGAATCTCTCGCTAAAAAAAGACGAAACTTGGTTTGAACTTGGAACCCTAGGATCGACAATGTCGGCCTAATGCAATCAGGAACAGATTGTTATATCTAATCACGATTTTGTGATTATAAGACTCCATTCAATGGGTAAATAGTCCCATAGTTTGATGCGACACTTGTGCAACAAGTTGTAGAGTCGCATGATCTTGTGATTTGATCACAAGGGAATGGCCAATTCCTCAGAATGAGATTGGCAGATTCTTACGCAAGTTTATCTTGCAAGAGGATGAGTAATTGTCCTGATATAGTACCTTTCTTGAGTAAAGTGACCAAGATTCGAGGACTAAATATTTGCTTGGAAGCAAAAGACCAATCAGTGAATTGGAATAACATATTCACTTCTAATAGAACTTAAGATTTCGATTAAGTCAGGTTAATAGGGTACGGCCCTAACCCAAGGATATAGGGTTAACAAACAAACCCTTGGGGATCTTGCCAAGTCGCAGTTGATCCCGGATCGAGTGCTGGATGCATTCAAAAAGAAGGATTCACTCCTTAGCATTTGGCCAAAAATTAACGACCAATGGAAATGATTGTGCTTATAACAGTTTTAAGAGCATATTTTGCTTTGTTTGCTCAAAGAATTAAAGGATGAAAAGATATCTAATGCTTCAGGTTCTCCACCCCCGTGGGTCTCTTCCACAGATCTTCGTGTAGCCTCTGCCAACTCGGCCAATTCCTTCAGTCTCTGCTCTTCAGCTTCTTCTTCCATCCATCTTTTCCTTTCCTCTTCTGCCTTCTTCGACTCCTCGTTTATCCTTGCAAGCTCCTCCTCCTCTTTCCTCCTTCTTTCTTCCTCAGTCCTCCTTGACTCTCTTTGAGCCCTCTTGATGTCAGCTCATTCTTCTTTGCTTAATTTCTCTTTCCTTTCCTTCTGTCTCCTGTCCCCTTTCTTTTGCTCTTCGGGTTTGCTCGCTCGTGCAGGCAGCACCTCCTGTTCTCTCTTGTCACTTATCGTTCTTTCACTTGATTCTCCTCCTTCTTGGTGAGGTGGGCTTTGATGCACAGCTCGCTCCTCCATGACGCCAGCATCCTTTATTGCTTCATCTATGATGGCTGTCAAAATACCATCGTATCTGATTGTGGTTGCCTTTGAGGCAGGTTTCTTCCTTGTGGAGCATGCAGTTGAGGCAGGGGATTCTCCTCCTGCTGGTGCTTCCGCTAGAGTGAGAAGGGCAGCTGAGCTTTGAATGGTTTTCTGCACGAACCCATTCTAGTCTACCTCTTCAGGGACTCCTGCTGCGATGCTTTCTAACAGCGGGACCCCGATCCTGTTCATCAATGCATTGTACCTTTGGCCCAAGAAGAGTGTGTGGATCATCTTCGCTTGTAGTTTCACTACTGGATCCAGGATGTCAGCGAAGCTGATTCCATCCACGGTGTGCACCTCTTCTTTCTTTATCCCCAGCATGGCGTAAACATCCCTTCTCGACTGCCTCTCTTTCTTGGGTACGAGCCCCAAGGCCTTCTCTACGATTGCCGCATTGAGGGGTACTTCAATTCTTCTTTCTTGCTCCCCTATCCTCACTGTGACAGTGTCACATTTCCTGCCCTAGTCGAAGTTCCTCAGAAAATCCGCACACATGTCGTAATCCACGGCCTGCCCCACCTTTTTCACATACTTCTGGAGGTGGCATCTGTCCACCAAGTCATTGATCGTCGCAGGTTCCTCCAAGATGGCCTCATCTAGATTCAATGTGTGCTTGAAAGTGAATTGACTAAATCCTCGTGTCTCGACGCTGATGCCGAACTTGGTCATCTCTTCTTCAAAAAATGGAAGTTTGCCCCCTTTGTCTTTAGGTTACCTGTCAACACACCATGCCAATATTAATGCTTAAAAATTGGCTTATTTCTAATCAAAACCCAATTTTGAGAGAAAAATGTATGTGTCCAAAATTGGCATACTTGCTAAGAGGCTTGAATTTTAGAGACAGGCCCACAGCAGCAATTGCTATTGTTTTCCCTTGCATTATCTTCCCATGAAACTTAATTAATCATAACATTATGCTAGATAGCATGACTCTCATTTTGCTCTACTCTTGCTCACATTGCTCCCCCCTCATGTTGGATCTTTCAAGAAATCCTTCCTAGAATTAGCACGAAAAGGACGAGGCAAATGCTGTTTTGTCGTGGGTTGACTTACTTAGCTAATAACCAATCATAGAAGCTTGGATTGTATTCGAGTTGGGCATGACAATCAAGAGCAAATGGTTGGATGGAGACTTGAGAGATGTAGGTCAAGACATCGTAAAAGAGATCTCTAGTATTAAGGCGGCTGGCAACATGTAATTCCTCTTCTGTGAGGAATTGGTCAATGTAGGGGTGAGCGAGCACCTGGTCGTCTAAATGTTGGTTACGAGCGATGGCCAAAACCCTAAACGATATAGGTGCCACATAAGTAGGGTCATATTCGATGGTTTTAACTACCCTGCGTTGCTTAGCATTGGTCATTATCTGGCAACCTTTTTTCTCCCATTGGATTCTCAGAGTAAACCACTACTGCAAGAACGTGGAAGGCAAGCTTACCATCTGTGTGAGCTCTTGCAACTCGTGTTTAGGAACAGAATGAGGAGGCTTACGATATGAAGTGATTAGTCTTCTGAGGGTAGCTTGTTCCTTTGAGATTTCGTTGTTTGCTATCAGTTCAACAGCAATTTTGGGGAATTTAGTGGTCATAAGTCCGTATTCTTCCCAAGTGCATGGTAATGCACGAACATCTGAAGCAAGCATTTTGTCAAGAAGACCTAGGTCTAGCCTCTCATAACTTCTAGCAAAGGTAGTGAAAGTTTTGTCCAATATCTTGATGCAGGTTATTAAGTCATCCCTAGAAGTCACGGTGAGGTCTTTAGCCAAGGAAAGGAAAGGTCGTACCGTGTAGGAAGGTTTAAGACCTGCTGGTGGTAACGGTGCAAATGGACTGGATAGCGACGATTCCATCATTGGTGTCACAGGTGTGGGTGTGCACTCCGAAGCACTGTGAGGTGTTGTAGAAAGCTCTGGGGGCATGGGAGTTGTGTTGGGTTCTGAGTGAGCAATCATGGGGGTATTTAAGTTCTCTGAATTAGGTAGGTCTAAGGCTTGTGGCATTTGCTTTGGTCGATAGATGAACTGGGGCTTACTAGCCACAGTGGGCAATGGTTTGCTGACTATGTCTTGGGCACCATGTGTGCAAGCCTCCCTCGCTGGGGTGAGATTGCTTATAGATGAGCTTTTAAACTTGCCATTTTTAGGTGCCCAAATCTAGGGGTTGCCCTCGTAGTATCCTTGTGCTCACAAGAGATCTTTGGGGATCCATCGCGGCGTGGTTGTGTGTCTACGTCGATAGCGTTTAGACTGCCTCTTAGGCCGTGTCGGTTGATGATTTTGGCATTTAGGATCACGCTTGGGTGGTCTACCCGGATGTGGTTTTTGCCATTTTGGCACCCATATAAACTTGGACTCCTTGGCCTTGTGAGCACTCTCGGCGGGTTTGGGCCTGGGGTCGAGAGCCTAGCACGAGGCCGTAGTTTTCTTCTGTTTAGACTCGGGTTGGAGCGTGGACGTAGGGGTTTCTACCGGTGGCTTCATAATGGTGGAGGAATCAAGACAGCCCTTGCTGAAAGTCGTCAATATACGCATATTGCCGATAGCAAGATGAATGCAGTTTAGGTTGTAATCCACATTACAGTTTGTTTGCTTCTTGAAAGTGTGACCCAATAGTGACACACTACCGGCTCCTTTAGTGTCAGGCAACACATGGAAGAAAGCTGGTAAACTTTCAAACTCGATGGAAACGACTACCTTGCACTTCCCTAGGAGTGAATAAGCAGTACCCCCAAACGGGGTGAGTTTGGCATTAGTGGGCTGTAGTTTCGGTTGAGCAATGCGTGTCCAATGGTCATGCATCAAGATGTTGTAGTCGGCACCTTCATCAATCAATGCATCGAAAGAATATGTCACTCCTACTGTGACTGTGATTCGCAGGTACGTCGGTGCCATTGCTTCTTCATCCCTGATCTGTAAGGTCGATTATAGTAGCCATGCAGACGTTCATTGGTGGTTCTAGCATGGGTGGCTCATGTAATGGATGGGAAGGAGGGTAGTACTTCTTCATGCAACTACCATTAAAAAAGCCTATTCTTTCGCCTTCAAGTGTCTCCAACTCAACATTCCCTGTTCTACCAATCATGCATACCTTGAAAGACCCTAGCCCCCGAAACTTCATCTTCTGTTTATGTCCTTTTATAGAGTATAATAGAACAAGGTCCCCTTGTTCAAAGTCTCGTTGTTTGACATGCTTGTCAAACCACATCTTTCATCGAGCCTTCTCACAAATCAGAGAGTGAGTGGCGAGGAGTTGAGTCTTCGTTAGGCGCTCTAGCTCCATGAAGTGATTGGTCCAAGCCTCACTTCCCTCCCAACACTCCTGGACTGCTAGTCTTAAGATAGGGATGAAGAATTCTAAGGGCAAAATGGATTCAGTTTCGTACATCAGCCTAAAAGGCGTCTGTCCTACCGCTGTTTTATAAGCTGTGCAATAGGTCCACAAGGCCGCCATTAGCTTGTTGTCCCAGTCACTTCTTGAAGTAGACACGACCTTTGTAAGCACATTGACTAGGATTTTATTTGTGGATTCCGCTTGGCCATTGGCCTGAGGGTAATAGGGAGAGGACTTCCGATGCATTATATGAAGGTAGAGAGCAGGTGGGCAATCACTTCATTAACGAAGTGCGTGCCTTGGTCACTTACAAGTTCGATTGGATAGCCAAACCGTGAAATGACCTGCTCCCACAAGAACTTTGCAGTGGTCCTAGCATCATTCTTCCTCGTGGCTCATGCCTCTGTCCACTTCGTTAGATAGTCGGTTGCCACTATGATGTAGCGAGCTTGAGAATATTGTGCCGCAGGACTGATCCATCCAATAAAGTCGATGCCCCATTTTTCAAAGGGTTGTCGGGCTATGACAGGGGTCAACTCCATCTTGTCTTTCCACACAGGCACTTTGGTCCGTTGGCACTCATCGTAGTGCTTTACGAATTTAGTTGCATCGCGGAAGAGGGTGGGCCACCATAGTTGGGATTGTAGCACCTTTCGGGCTATCGTGTCCCCGCTAAAGTGTCCTCCAGCGATTCCACCGTGTGCTTCGTTCAATGCATCGTATATCTCATGCTCACACATGCATCTGCACAATAAACCGTCTTGTCCCAACCTGTAGAGTTGGCCGGCTCTATGAGTTGGTATGACTGAATTTTCAAGATAAGTCTTTTCAGCCTGGCCTTCTCAATGGGTTTCTCAGGTAGTCCGTTTTCTAGCACTTGCACTATGTCATCGGCCCAATACGGCGTCAAATCAGCTTTAAATAATTCTCTCTCGCTAGACAAGTTAAAGAGATGAGCATCTGACAAATCGTCAGGTATGCCTTGTCCAGCGGCTTCTCCTGTGGGTATGCGAGACATGTGGTCAGCCATGTAATGCTGCTTTCCTTTGCATACAATCACAGAGAAGTCAAACTCCAGTAGAAGGAGTAACCATCTAGCTATGCGTCTCGTAGCGCAAGGCTTGTTCACAAGATACAGCAAGGCTTGATGGTCAACAAAGAAGACAAAGGGAGTGGCCAACAGGTAATGCCTAAATTTCTTTACTGCAAATACCATGGCCAACCCCTCCCTTTTTGTCGTGGAATAGTTCATCTCGGTCTCTATGAGCTGCCTGCTGACAAAACTCACCGGGTAATCCAAGTTATGTTTACTAGGCTGGCATAGCACGGCTCCAATAGCGAACTTAGAGGCGTCTATGTGTACATGAAACGTTATGTTCCAGTCTGGGGCTCGTAAGATTGGTGCAGTCGTAAGAGCCTTTTTCAACTCCTCATATGCGCGCTGGCATTCCTTCGTCCACTCGAACACTATCAATAGCTTGTACAATGGTCTAGCAATTAGTGCGTAATTTAGTACAAAGTGTCGATAATATCCAGTGTGTCCTAAGAAGCACTGAACTCCCTTGTAGTTATCGGGTGGTGGTAAGTCAACAATAACTCTGACTTTGGAAAAGTCAGTGGCGATGCCGTTCCTTGACACTATGTGCCCTAGGATGCATCCGTGTTTCACCCAGAACTGGCACTTTAAGGGATTCAACGAGAGGTGGTACAACCTACACCTTTCAAAGACAGCTCTCAATTTCTCCAAGTGTTCGGCCCAACTAGAGTGTAAGCATAAGTCGTCTACAAACACTTCCAGTTCGCGCTTAAGCATGTCCTTAAAGATAGTGCACATTAGGCGTTGAAAAGCTGCAGGTGCGTTCATTAGCCCAAAAGGCATGACAATGTAGGCAAACATACCCCATTCCGTAGCAAAGGTAGTCTTGTGCCTGTCGTCGGGGTGCACTTGCACTTGATTATAGCCTGAGAAACCATCCAGAAAACTGTAGGCTTCTTTACCTGCTACCCTCTCAAGCATGTGCTCGGTGTAGGGTAAAGGATAGTTATCCCTCTTCGTAGCAGCATTCACTTTCTTGTAGTTCATGCACACTCGGATTTTTCCATTTTTCTTTATGACAATCACGATAGGTGATACCCAGTCCGTGTGCTCGATCTCATATATGAATCCTGCCCTCATGAGTTTATCAATCTCCTCTTTTACTGCATGGGCGTGCTTGGGATTCATGGGGTAAGTTCGTTGTTTCGTTGGCACTGCATCCGGGATGATTGGGATATTATGAGTCACAACCCTAGGGTTGACTCCCTTAAGTTCGTCCAATGTCCAGGCAAATAGTCAATGTACTCTTGCAAGAGTGCAACGAGTTTGGTCTCCTCATCCTCTGTCAAGTCATCTGCAATGAACACCAGTCTTGGCTTTTCACCTTCCCCAGCCAAGTTAACTTCCTTGACCTTGGCGGGTCCCTCGATCGGTTCACTAGTTTGGCCTTGTCTCTTCACGCCTAGCAGAATCACCACTCTCTCACCCTTTTTAAATTTTGTAAACCGTTTGGGTAGATCGTGCGGTTTCTTCTACCTTTCTGCTTCTGAGTCCCTTGCTTGCTTCCCGGCCTCCTCTTTTAGCCTCCTGCGCCTCAGGTGGACTGGCAAGTCTCCCTTGGTGCGTTTGACCTTAGAGGGTTGCGGTATCTGGGATCACTCTCAGTGCTGACTTCCGACTCTGAGTTAAACTCGCATCCCTCACTTGAGGAAGGTGTTTCCCCAGGGGGTCGTAGTTCCGTAGGTGCATCCATCTTGAGCATTGGGATTACCCATGGTTGTGCCACTACGGCTTGCTCGTAATCCATGGCTCCTATGCATTCTAGCCAAGATCTGTCACACTCCATCCGCATGACTCCTTTTTTGTTCCGACTGGTCCCTTCTTTCCTAGGCCTTGAGTCTGCCCTCATTTGTTCTATCACTTTTCCTTCCGTGTCATACTCTATTGTGTCTATCTCTTCTTCACTCTCTTCTCCCGTAGAGTGACAGTCCTCATCATCCGAGTCTTGTCCTTCTGACTGCTCATCATCCCCTAAGCTTCCCTCTTCAATCTCCTTGTCATCAGTAACTAAAGCCCAGTTATATAACAAATTCAGGTCGTGGACCTTGGTCCATTTCCATTCTGGTTTAGCTAAAAGATTGCATAGAGGTTTTAAGTAGGCAGTCAAATTGCCGTCCAATTTATTGGTCAGATACTCTACGATTTCCTGAAGCTCTAATTTGTTGTTGGGGATGTGGGACGAGGCTGGTTTACCTGGGTTTAGTGAGCTCCCTGCCATCATGCAAAATGGCACAACTGGCTCCTCAGTTGGCATGGTTGCGGCTTTAGCAGCCTGTCGATATGGTTCTTCCTCATCCGAGAATGGTAGGTCAATGGTTGCCAAAACGTGCATCCAATCCCTCTCATCCTCAGGGCAAGGAATATATTTAGCAAGCGATCCATAGGGTTTGGTTGTTTGAGTATCGCCCTTCAGCATAGCCAAGATGGCAGCTAGGTCAACAGGTGTCATCTTCCAAGTGTCCATCTCTACCCTTACTACACTAGTTCTTTTCCCTAGGAAAATCAACCCATTGCCCTAGTCCTCTATGACACGGGCATTCCTCATCCAAGGTCGGACTAATAGTATGTCATAATCCACTCCCTTCATAACAATGAGGTTTACGGAAAATTGCACACCGGCAATCTTTATTGGCCAATTCTTTAAGACCCCGAATGGTCTTACCTTCATTCCGTTTGCTAACGTGAAGTTAAACCTGGCAGTCTCTACAGGAGGGTTTCCCCATGCCTCTAAGACTGCATGGTTTAGTACGCTAACACCTGCGCATGTGTCTACAATTCCTTTTCGTGTCATATCTCCTAAGGCTAGGATGGGCAAAACTGCGTGCATTTTAGTGCCTTTCCAAAAAGCATTGATGTGCAAAGACTTAGGATTTGAGTGTAAAGTTAGACTTGGGATCTGTGTAACTGCATCATGATCTTGCGGATCAGCACCTGCAAGTCCTGTGTGTCCCTCAATCAAGTCTTTTAACTCCTGCCACAAGGAATGATTTTGCCTAAGCAGATCTTCCAAGCTTAGAGTTACTGGAGTGGACAACAAGGTTGTTAGGAGGTTACTGGGCTCTTGTCTTCTTCTGAGGCTAGCAATTCTAGGCCATGCATTATGTCTGCCCTGGTTGCGACCTCACAGGCTTCCTCACGAGCTCTTACAACCGTGCAATCTCCATTCTCATTTCTGTCATCCCCTGGTCGTGGTCTACACTCTTTCCCTTATCTTGCACGCTAGCAGTTGCTTTTTCCCCTGAAGTAGTTGATTTCTCAGGGTTCCTCTGGCTTGCACTTTCTCGGTTGCTGCATTCCCTGAGTTGATCATCTACACATATTGCCTTCTCAAAGACTCTAGCCAGCACGTCTCGTTGCAAGGTGGAGTTACTAGCCAAAGCCTTGTAGAGCTCCTCACTCCGAATCTCGTTCATGAATATTGTAGACACTGCCCTCTCGGTAGGTCGCTCATTGGCAGGGATTCTCTTGTAGAGGCTCCGCACCTGAGTGACGTAATCCCTAGCGTCCTCCTTCTCCCTTTGACTGATATTCATCAACCTAACAATGAGGTTATCCGAATACCCCGCCTCCGAAAACCTCTTGATGAAGAGGCCCTTAAGGTGAGCAAAGTTCGTACATTCTGCATCATCCACACTAGAATACCAGGTCCTCCCCTTATCACCTAAGCAGAGGCCGAAGGCTTGAGCTCGCTGCACAGGGTCAATAAGACCGCTTGCCTCACATACTTGTTGGAACTACTCCATGAAGCTGTACGGGTCACTGCTAGGCTCGTATCTAGCTAGTTGTTATGCTATGATGGGGATTCTAGCCTGCCCTTTAGCCCCTTGCATGACTCCCAATCCTGATAGTAGCGCGGTGGCTAGGGCAGTAGCGCTTTGTTCCACGGACGTATTGTCCATGAGTCACTTTGCTACCAGTTCACTCAATGTCATGTCAGCCCTCTACTGCCCATTCCCTCTCTACGTTCGGTCCGGATTTGGCCGCTCCAGCTAGGTCTAGTACCCGTCTAGCCTCATACATATCTACGTCTTGCTGCAACCTTCTAGACCTTTGCTCATGGTTGTAGGCAATTATGCCTTCCAACACTCTCTTGATAGCTCTTCTCTCTTCTTCCAGGTTAGCTACCACTTCCTCTACAGGTCTACCTTGGATCACGGTCCTGGTGAGTAGATTGTAGTCGTGGACCAGTTCCTGGACCGAGGTTGGAAATTCTCCTAAGTCTAATTGGTCCTCCCCTTGTTCACCTCTTGATCCCGACATTGTTTCTGCTTCCAGCTCCACGAGGTTGTCAATAAATCCAATCAACTTGGGCAGCGTCCAATCCTCTATCTTGTTGCTTTCCGTGTCTTTGTGTCTTCTCCATGTTGAGAGAGAGAGAGAGAGTACGAGAGAGATACACAAGACATGCTCCCAAAGAATGATTCATATTGATGTAGAGTTAGTATATATAGGTGAGACCCAAGTCAAGTGAGAGATGATATATATAGTTGTAACATCCCCACTCAAACAAAGGTCTCTGGCTGCGAGTGAAAAAACCCTTGGGGAGAACAAGGGAAATCACCTTCAAGAATTAGCATCATCTTTGCTTTCCACCCAGGAAAGCCTTGTCCTTGGAAGAAGGGAACCAAACATTGGCCAGACGGATATCCGTTAACAATTACGCAATTGGCCATGCTTGTATGTCGAGAGAAAACAAATAAGATGAGATCCCAGAATCTGCAAACCATGATCAAGACGAGCGTAGTTGAGACACATGACAATCAAAATAGGGATATGCACGTAAGAACGACGAAAAGTATTGAGTGACTAAAAAGAAAGCCCGAAATAGAGAGGCGTAACGTGCAAGACGAGATGACGCATATAAGAAAAGTGCTATTTTGATCGAGCAAAGAACGTGAACGATAATAAAACATCGCTAAAAATAGCAAGATGTTTGCTTGTCGTAATCAACATCATTAACGAAGACGAGCGATTAATAAACTGTAATTGGAGATTAATGAACTGTAATTAGAAATACAATTTTAAATAAAGAATCGTAGATTTGAGCAGAATTGCTGTCTTGAATCCTGAACTGTCATAACTTTTGATCCAGAATTGTGTATCAAATCATCACTTGTGCAAAGAATTCAATCAAGTATAAACAATGAAACGACTTATCTTCCTTGTTGTTGCTACACATCCATAGCTCTGATACCATGTTGAGAGAGAGAGAGAGAGAGTACGAGAGAGATACACAAGACATGCTCCCAAAGAATGATTCATATTGATGTAGAGTTAGTATATATAGGTGAGACCCAAGTCAAGTGAGAGATGATATATATAGTTGTAACACTCCAGGTACTACTAGTGGGGCACTCAGGCACTTGTCTAAGTCTTGGGGTCTTCTCTTACTAGTGGGTTCCTTAATGTTATTAGATATCCTGGTGTGTTCCTTGTTATTTGAAAGCGGATGCAATCCTTATTCACATGTTATGCTTAGCGCTTTCGTGATGCTTGGTGCAAAGACAGGCTTTTCTCTTTTCTTGTCGTGCAGACTTAGTGGAACACAAGAGTGAAGTGCCGATGCAAAAAGTGTTTAATGTGAAATCCACCTTGTTTCCCACCACGTTCCCAGCCTAATTTGAGTTCTCAACTTGGTTTCCGGCCATTCTATGGCCTTTTCTGCAGGTCTATGCTGCGTTTTCTATTCTGCCCTAAGTTCGATTGGTCTCTGAGGTTCGAATGGTCAAACTGGGTCTTGGGGGTGTTCAGGGTTGCATCCTGGGGGTCAGGTCTGTGGCAGGGTCAACTAGAGATCCTTATCTTGTCCTTCTAGCAAGATGGTCCGATTTTGGGAGTCGGACAGAGCTAGTCTGACTCTAGGAGTCGGATGGTCCGATTCTTGCAGTCGGACAGGTCTGGTCCGACTCTAGTAGTCGGACGGGGTTGGTACGATTTTGGGGCTCATCCGATTCTGGGAATCGGACCAGGAGGGTGGTCCTATTTTCAAAGTGGTCCGATTATGGACTGGTCCGAGTTCGACTATAATGGTCCGACTCTAGTGGGCAATCCGAATGCCATGTGGCACGTCCGATCCGGTTGTCCGATTCTGGGAATCAGATAGGGTTGGTCCGACTCCCTCAGTCAGACGGTCCGATTCTGGGAATTGGACGGTTCGACTCTAGGACTCAGGTGGTTCGATTCTGGGAATGGGACCACTGCGACGTGGTCCGACTACGTCTACGGCGGGTGCGATTCTGACGCATTTGGATCCCTTTTGATGTCTGCTGCACACAATCACGACAGACTTTCCATATCTGATTAGAGCACTATTAAGAAACACCAGACTCACCTGAAGTAGCACAAATCGATGGCACCCAGAATCGTGATAGCACTCCCTCTTTCTGTCAACCAGAAGCTCTCTCTCTCTCTCTCTCTCACGCAAAGCTAACCAGTGAAATGAGGTTTGTCCTGGCCTCCCAAGCCTCTTAAGGTCCTTTCCTAGCACTGTAAAACCTTATAGCCAGTTCCCTTTCCCTGTTTCACCTAGAAACTTGAATCTGGTCCCCTGTTTCCCTGTTTTCAACAGCAGCCAAAACCTCTATTTTCTCTTTTCTTAACCTAATCTAACCTTAATCTAGTGCAGCCAAAATGAAAACAGAGATGCAGAATGGTAGTCCTAAACTAATGCTTCCAACAAACCCAAAAACTTACTTGTTTCACGAATTAAACCCTCCTAAATCTCCTAGCTACCTCAAGCACCGGTTCACGCTGCAAACCCTACTTCTATGCTCGATTTGATGCGCACGGCGATCAAGGCTCAATTTCGTCGGTCCCGGCAACAGAGCCAAAATGGAAGGGAGCTTCGAGCTCTACCCCAAGACCTACGGACCACTTATTGCTCAAGTGTCTCGAACCGAGCGGCCATGGCTACCTCTCACATAGCCGACGCACAATGCCTATCTTACGGGTGTAGTGAGCTTACCTTGTTGCTCGATCGAGTACCCTCCTCTTTCTTGCACACCGGTAGCTCCACGATCCTTGAGGCGAGCTCAAGAAACCTCAATCCCTCTCCCAAGAGCTTCATCCTCCATAGCCACGCGCGAGACAAGAGAAGAGAAGAGAGGAAGGGAAGATGAAGAGAGAAGATGGAGAGCTTCTTCTCCAAGATCCCTCACTCTCACACAATCTCTCCCTCACTCCCTCACACTCTCTCAATCCCTCTCTCAAGCAGAAGCAAGGAGGAAAGAAACAAGAGAAGAAGAAGAAGAAGCTTTGGCCACACACAAGAATGAGCTTCTCATTCACTTTTAAACTTTATATACATGCCCTACTTTTCATGGGCGGTCATCCTCTTTTTTACATGGCCGGCCATTAACCTAGGCCCATTTCTCATTTCCCACCATTCTAGTCTATCCTATTCCCAACTAATGCATACAATTTGCACAAGAGTGAGTGTGCCGCTCTCTTACAAGGATTTGGGAGCATTTTCACACTTAATGGTGCTCTTTTTACTCTTTTACTCTCCTTGGGCAACTCTAAGACTTCCTGAGGGTTGTGCCCGTGCTTTTAATTTTTTCCAGGGTGTGGTTACCAGTGAAGGCGCCTTTTTCTTCTTTTTGTCCTGCGCCTGCGCCTTTTGCTATTTCCTTTTTTCCATTTCCCGCTCCTCTGTGTTGCGGTAAGCATTTTCTTTTTATTATTATTATTATTTTTAATTATTATATATAAAATTTCTAGATCTGAATCACTTTTTGAACTTCCCTCCTCTGTTTCATCTTCTTCTTCTGTACTATCACTTTTCTCTTCTTCTTCCTCACTAGTATCCTCATTCACTAATTCCTTTCTCGAGGCCATATCAAACTTCTTTGCTACTCCTCTACGGTCATAAATTGTTAAAGTTCATTTCCCCCAATCTTGTATTGCTCATGATTTCCTAACCCAGGGTCTACCCAAAATAAGT
This sequence comes from Lygodium microphyllum, assembly GCF_053477565.2. Classification (NCBI taxonomy): domain Eukaryota; kingdom Viridiplantae; phylum Streptophyta; class Polypodiopsida; order Schizaeales; family Lygodiaceae; genus Lygodium; species Lygodium microphyllum. Next base: position 38,444,954 of record NC_141150.1, read on the forward strand.
GGAAATGCTCCTAACCCTACTGGCATAACATGACAAGGATTTTCATAGCAACTCCATAAACCTTGATTTCAAGATTTTGAATTATTCCTATGCATTTCACTTTGGCATGATTTGCAAGCCTAATTCGAAAACCGGATCCTGCCACTATTCGAAGTCCGTTCTACACATGCTTGGGTAATCACACTGACTTGTGCTCCTCCATCTATGTATGCCTCTCCTATATTTTGGTTTTTGTACCAAGCATCTTCTACAGGACAAATATCCAGTAACTCCTCTACACTTAAAACTCTTACAATACCTTTTTTCCTTTCTCTCCCTTTCAGATTTACTAATTTCTTCCATTGTCCTCTCATCCTGGGGCACAACTCCATCATCTGAGCAAAAGATATATCAACTTTCCTACCCATCATATCTTTCTTTAGATCATAGTCACTTTCTCCTTCTCCCAAAGGAATATCAGTAGTACGATAGTGCTTTCTAGGTGCTCTCAATCTATTTTCTTCTTTTCTCTCTTTCTTTTCTCCTCTCTTTGTTTTTCTCCCTCTTTCCTCACTAGCCTTACTAGTTTCAGGTTCATCTCTCTCAGCATCTCTTCTTCTTTTAATTGCAGGCATAACATCAACAGTTTTGTTTTCTTCTTTTTTTTAATTTTCTAAAAGAATACAATTTATGGCGCTTTTTCCTTTCTCTTCCTCATTTAACTTAGATTCTTGAGAAGTAGAATCATTTTTTATTTCTATCCCAAAATCATTCTGTGTGTTAGGCAAATTTTGAGGTAAAGGATACATATCCCCCCTTGCCCTAGGTGGATATGGATAGTTTGTACTTATATGACCTATATCTCCACATGAATAACAAGTTACCTTTGATCTATGAAAATATCCTCTACCATTTCCTCCTCTTCCCCCTCTCAAATTTTCTTGATTTGGTTGTCCTATTAGTCCTCCATTACCTCTTCCTAAGGATCGACCTCTCAACGCTCCTAGCCTCATGTTTTGCATTTGTCTAGATAATTGATCTTCAACTTCTGGTGCTAGTTGAGTATTTTGTCTATCTAAAACTTGATCATTCTATTCATCCCTTTGCCAAGTTTGGTCTCTATTATCTATAGGTGTTCTAAATGACTCTCTTTTTTTAATTTTCTAAAACTTGATAATTCTGTTCATCCCTTTGCCAAGTTTGGTCTCTATTATCTATAGGTGTTCTAAATGACTCTCTTTTTTTAATTTTCTCAAATTTTCTCTCTTTTTCTATAGCAATCATTACAGCTTCATCAAAAGTACTAGGTTCTTTGATTTCCAATTTTGTCCTCACCTCTCCTTGTAATTTTTCAATGAAACTTTTAATTTTTAAATTTTTGGGGCTCTCTCTCCTGGGCCTTAAGATACATTCCAATGATCCCAAAGTCTAGCATACTCTATGGCAAAAAATTCTATGGTCTAGTCTTCTCTCTTTTGGCATGTTTTTATTTTTCTCCAAAGGTCATGGGAAGTCTCAATTTCTTTAAAATGGTCAAGAAACACCTGTTTAGTTGCCTCATATTCCATAGGAATAGGAGGATTTCTTAGTCTAAGGGTCTTTTCAAAATCTTCAAACCAATTACGACTTTCATCTAACAATTGAAATTTCAAAAATTGGAGTCTCAGTGTTGAGTCATTTATTCGCTGGATAATACATCCAAGCTCTAGTTTTTCGAGGAATCGTTGAGGATCCTCTCCTTTTTTACCATAAAATTCAAGAAAAGAACTAGCCATTTAAAAAACAATTAAAAACAAGCAATCAATCCACAAATAAAAAAAACAAAGTCAAAATTTTGGCACTCCTCAGTGGGGGCACCATAAAAGAGATGTTACGAGAGCGGTGATTGAGAACAAGCCTCACTCACAATTTGATAACGAGATATGAAGGAGTGCCAGTTAGGGTAATCGACTTTGTCGAATGCACAGCACAATGTGGAAATTTTAATATATTTAATAATGCACCACGAATCACAAGACAACTCACAATGAAATTAACAAAATTTTGACAACAAAACCAAGAAAACTATATTCTCATACCTTAATAGCCTTAATCCGAGCCTTGACACCACAAAGTCTAACTTCTTCCACTTCGACAATAGCTCATCCAAAATAATCCTCTCGCATGCGACCCTGCTCTCACATCTCTCAAAAGATGACAAGAAGATACAAGGGAAGCGGGCCTAACTCTCCACTCTCCTCTCCTTTTATAGTTTTTTTCATCCTCCCTTACGTTGGACATTTTCCCAAAAAGCCTTAGGCTTTTTATGCCTTTAAGGCAATTTAATATTTTAAACGTTTAAGATATTAAAGGTTATGCAACTTTAAAGCCCTTAAGGCTTTTTTCTTCATGCGTTTGCTCAACGATCTGCTTTTCCATTCCTTTGTCTTCGTTGTCACTTCACCGTCTTCCCTCCATCGCATCAGCAACTCAATCCTTCTCCTCTTGTTTCTCCGTCTTCTTTTGAATCTTCTTCTTGTTATCCTTCTTCTTTGTCTTGATTTCCGCCTCTCCCTCCTCCTTGCTGTCTTGTTTTGCGTCTTCCTCATTTTCCTCCTCGTTCTCTTCCTTCGTCTGTTCTTTCTCTACTGCATTGACACCGACTACCTGTTCATCGCCTTTTGTTCCATTTGCATGCTCATCGGCCACATTCGCACCCTCTATCTGCTCTTTCAGGGCTTTGACCATTTCAGCAAGGGCTCAATCCCCTCTTTCAGCAAGGGCTTTGACCATTTCAGCACAAGGGTCAATCCCCTCTTTCTTTTCTTCTTTCTTTTCTTCTTTTCCTCGCCCTTATCTTCTTTGTCCTCTTCTTTCATCTCCTCCTCGAGGCTCGCTATCTTCCTTGATGTTGATATTGCCTTTGACCATTTCAGCAAGGGCTCAATCCCCTCTTTCAGCAAGGGCTTTGACCATTTCAGCACAAGGGTCAATCCCCTCTTTCTTTTCTTCTTTCTTTTCTTCTTTTCCTCGCCCTTATCTTCTTTGTCCTCTTCTTTCATCTCCTCCTCGCTATCTTCCTTGATGTTGATATTGCCATCCTTACTGTTTTTTCATCGGAGACTATGGTCGTCCTTCTAATGATGACCAGATGGATCAAGAAAACATCCAAAGACGGTCGGAAGAGCTGCTTGGTCATTGAGAAATATGTTTGGTCATTTTCATGGTGTGTGCCTGGCAATTTCAAGAAATTCCTCTCCTCTTCTTCTGAAATGGATGCAAGAAATTTTGTGTAAGCTCTGTGAAGGAGCTGAGACAATCTCGCTCCGGAAGCCTTGGCTTCCTCCTTCACACTTTCTAAATCCCTATCGTCTACAATCTCACACCTATCTACAAATTGTGCGGCCTTGCCCGGCCTATACTTCAATGAGATGAGAAGGTAAGCTCTCTCTACATCTTCCATGCTGCAGTGCCAAGGCAAGTCAAGGATTGTGTGGGCATCTAGGAAGCAGGACTTCGACAATCTTTGCCTCGTTGCCATGATTTTGTTGTTGATGTATTCAAGGCCCCCGGAAAAATCTGTGTCCAGAGTGTCTTGCTGCCTGATGCTTCATCCAGACCCCCTAACCATTTGATAGCGGAGTGTAGCTTCATAGATCACATTCCACTTCTCCCTCTCCTCTAGAGTAACTAACACAGGATCTTTCAATTCATAACGATTGATGTCGAGTTCAAATGCCTAGTAATAGCAATTCTCAAGCTTTCCTCTTCCTATTCTCTTAATGACATCTCCTAGGGGCTTAGCTTCTGGAGCAGACTCTTTCACCATACCAGTTGAGCCCAAACCTGATAAGATGACTTCCTGCACACGGGAGTTATCACTGTTGACCTCTACTGCAATTGTATCACTGGCTACAAAAGCCAGTAGTCGATGCATCAAGAATAGAAGATTGACCTTCCAATTGACCTGAGTGAGAGAAGCTTGGTACCCCAACACGTGCAGCAATTGCAAGAATAGTTGTGCTTTCCTTCATTGTGTTGTCACCTAAATCAACTGCTTCGTGGTCAAGTCCTGGTTTCAACTCACAGGAAGGACCATCTACTTGCTCCAAAGAAGAAACTAATTCCTGTGAGCTCACTTGGCAATGAGAAATAACACTAACCTGTTTGAGTCCTAGTACATCTGAAGCCACTCGAGATGTCTGTACTTCTGGAGAAACCTAATGAGAAGTTTGTGTAGAGCCACTCTTTCTCTCCCATCGGCTCTTAACTTCTAAAACAGCTAGCTCATGCCTTCTTTGAAGCTCTCTCAGCTCCTATTCCTGTTTCAAGGTCAATAGCTTCAGCTCTTTATCCCATTCCACATCTCCATCAGTAGCATCAGCAGCCACAATTCTATTTGGCCATATTGTTTGGGAAAAGTGACCTTCAGAGAGCCCTCCTGCAATTTGGAATATCACCAATCGAACCCACAACTGCTTTGTTCATTATTTCTTCCCAAGTCTGGTGCATATATCTACAATAACCAGCATTCCTCTGAGATTCTACCAGGTCATTGAATGCTTTACACCCTAGCTCACCAGATGTAGATGGTTACTCTATTCTGTAAATCTCATCAACGAGAGATTGATTGAACTTAGGCTTTGAGTCACCCTTCAAGGTGACAGACCAATTCTCTAGAGCAATCCTAGTGAGCCGGTCCCTTTGAATCTCTGTGAGGGTAATGGTTTTGCCCGTGCCCAAATTTCCTGCTTCAATCTGAGCAGTTGCATCCTTCTAAATGCTAGGAGTGAAAGCATTCTTGGAATTTTTATTTTCATGAAATGTGCCCTAGCAAAAATATGATTTGGAAAGGAACTTTGCACACAACCATACATGATTTGATAAAGCATGTAATTAATTGAATCCATGACATGCTACCATTCAAACAATGCTCACACAAAAATATGGATGCACTGAATATATTTGTGCCTAGCCTATCTAGAGGTGATTGTGTGTCATGCAAGATGCAAACAAAATTCCTTGTTAATTTAAAATTCCTTATCCTCACCTCTTAACTCTCATTAAAAAAAATATCAATCTCCGCTCCACCCATCCAAAATCTCACAATCACTCAAGAATTTGATGGTCCTCAAGATGTTGACCAAATATGAACAATCCTTCTCACAATTGATGGCGTCCTTCACGACCCTCTAACTCACCCAACCACCTTACACTCTCAACCAGAGGTTCCTAACTTTGTGATGAACATCCCAAATGGTGCGTGCAAGAAATGTGCGCGCTCTATGACAGGTGCTCTCTCATGTGCATGTGCATCTAAAATTTACTATATATAGTTACAGCAGATCTCATGCTGTGCTAGTGCTCAATGATGGTGCAAGAGTGCATAATCCCAACCCATGGCATACAAGTATTTGATAAGAACAAGAGACGACCCCCGAGTGCAATGCATCAACAAGTGCAACGTGAAGTGCTTGTGAACCCATTATCCCCTGTGATGTGCAAGAGTCTTGACAAAAAAGCATACCTAGCTCCTCAATGTTCAGTAGCTACTAACAAACACAAGCTTCATCTTGTTCAAAAAAATACCAAGCTCAACCAAGGCTATCAAGTTCCACACTCAACAATTCAAACAAAATGACAGAAGCAAATCCTAGGCTAAAACAAACACAAGAAATCCAACTACGAAACAACAAAACAAACTGTCACACAAACAACTAAGCTAGCAAAAACCAAACCTAACTACAATTTGACAAGGGGTTTTCAATTTTTAGAAAAACGCTTGACAACGTGGACATTCCCAGGAGCCCTCAAGCCCAGGTTTTACGATTTTAATTCCACCTCAAAGAAATGCGTTAAGCACGATAACTTTCATAGAAAGGAAGCACTTATGCATATTTTTCACCTAGCCTAGTTAAAATGCATTTGGGAAAAATTGCCTAGTCGAACGATTTACTAAAATTAATGCATGACAAGCAATTGGGTAATTGTATTTCCAATGTTATGAATGTAAATTACCTATCCATTTTAAGAGCTTAGTAGCTTGTTGCCTTGCCGTGCATTTCAAAGTGGCAAGCCTAAAACGCATATTGCCTAGTGTTAAAAAGATGAAAATTGTTAAGTGTATCTTTGTTTGGCCATGAAAGAACAAGCGTATCTTGCTATGACTCGCATGGAAAGAATTGTTAACGTCCGTTGCATAGCATGGAAATGGGACCATAGACTTGTAAGTTGCATGTAAAAGATGCTTGGAAATGGATTAAGTCAACACTAGTCTTAGTCTTGCATGAACTTCATTTACGATGTTGTATCTAAGGGTAGCATGTTACATATTCATCATGCGTAAATTTCATTTCATCGAGTTGCATTTAGAAAAGATTGCATGGCTTATCAAAGCATGAAATCCCATTGCATTAAACGAGAGGTTGTAGGCATAGTTCCTTGATGTGAATCTTGTAGGTTCTATGAAAGATAATCTCCAAATTGTCATTTGTCATGACTTTAGCAAGGAAAGAAGTAGTTATTGCAAAACCTTTAGCTGCCTAAAAGTAATGAATTGCATGTTAAAACTATTTACACCTTTAGAACAAGTTTAGCATCTTTAGGAAAGGATCATCCTTTTTGCAAGACAAGTAGATCAATTTAGCTAAATCACTTGTATTATTATAACCGCAAGGGATTCGTATAGGCATAATGAGTCGATACAATAAACACCTGAAGTACTAGCTAAGGTTTAGCATGTTAGAAATTCTGCCTAGTATCGTATTTGGACGCCAAGTTGAGACCCTACCCACATTCACGAAATTTTTGGGTTAATTGGATGCCCATGCAAACAATGATCTAGGGTTTCTAATATATCCTGCAATCAATGTAGTCCATGAGACTGTATTTCTAACTGACAGCCTCTCAAGCACACAGTGTGCTACTTTAAGAAAACCACATTTGTAGTACATGTCTATTAATGAGCTTCCCACATAAAGCTCTCTATCAACTCCTCTACTAGTTATTTTAGCATGTAAAAGATGCCATGACTCTAAATCTTTTGTAACACCAATAGCTTTAAAGCACAAAACAAAAGTGATAGAATTAGGACACTTCAAAGTGATTTCGCAGTGGTGGATGCGTAGCGTCACGACAACGTGTATTCCTAACAAAGCCTATTTATTCTTAGGAAGCAATATAACTTTCAGGTAACAAACTTAAATTTGTCACTATTTTTGTATAATCTTTGAAAAATATTTCAATGAGTATTTCGAGGAATTAAAGATTAATAAATACATTATTTTTCATCTAAAATGATTGGTTGCATATAAAACGTGATATTATCAACGTGCAAATTTAAAAACCCGATGTCAGGTTTCATAAGTTCAACTAGAATAATGTTTGCTCGATAAAACATGAAATTTCATGCATGCTCTGTTGCCCAAAGTGTCAATTCACATTTCATAAGGCATTGCTACTTTGTTTTGTCCAATTTAACATGTATATTATGTTATCCAAGCATTTGCAAATGTGGAGTATGATATATGAATTTAGACATGCAAGATGAATGAAATCAATTGTCATTGTGGCCCCTTGTTTTGTGTTTGTTGGTCTAAGATGAGAAAGAGAACATTGAATCCTTGCTCAAGTTTTCTTAGTGAGCATGTCATACATAGCTTAGATAAATTTTATGGATTTAAGAAAAATGTGGATTGGTATATTATATCCCTAAACTTGTCTTGTTGTTTTCAAGATTTGGTTCTATGAGTAATCAAGATGACTAAAATGAAGTTTTCTCTAGAGGGAATGGAAGAAGAGGATCTAGAGGATACATGTGATGAGAAAACACCATATTTGAGAATATGGGAATTTCCCAAAAGTTTGGGAGACATGGTCAAATATTTGGATTTGTCATAACTTGAATGCTATAACTCCAAATCGAGCACTCTATAGCTCAATAGATTCCATTTTTCAAGTGCTTTCCAATGATAGGTCACATCATATGGTTTTGAGAAACTTATTATCCGAGTGCCACCTTTTTAGTATTCAAAAAATGGGAATTGGGAGATTCCCAAACTTACTAATATTGTGTTAGAAGCTCTTTGATTTTCTCCATGCAATTGGAAATTTGTCAAGATTTATTTATATCACAGATATACTCACTTTTTCCTTTGATTTGAAAGAGCTCTTAAAGGATCTTGAAGACAAATTGAAGGATTATAGGGAGTTTTATGATGATAGATATGTGGAAGGCCTAGAGATTGAGAGATTTGTCCATTAGAGTATTGTAGTGGAAGTTAGCAATACTACTAGAATAAATTTGCAAATAAGGTTTAGCCTTATTAATAAGGAATTCAACATGTGGAAAGCACATTGTCCTTTTCATTGAAATGTGCATCAATGTCTTCTTCTATAGAAGATGTTTGAGCTATATATACCTCACCCTATCTAGACTAGGTCTCACATATATATATATAGATTGTGATCAATATGATATAGTCTTTGGGAGTGTATATGCTGTGTCTCTTTTCTCTCTATTGCATCTCTACATATCTTCTCTCTCTACTTTTCAATATGGTATCAAAGATATCACAATCGACTATAACCAATTCCATGAAGAAGTATACCTATGTAGTATCTCTTTTATTATTGATTCATGTTATTTTTATGCTTAAATTTGATGTATTGTGTATGTTATGAGCATCTTATCTAATGATTTTTAAGCATAGGAGAAGTTCACTCAATCCTCATCGATTATTAGTTAGATTGCTAATATGTTGAATTGTAGATATGCCTTGCTTGGACACCCTAAAAGTTTGAACTCAAAAAAATGTATGTTCCTCACTTTCAAGGACAAGGATTCCTTGGGTGGAAAGTAAAGATGTTGCTCATTCTTGAAGGCGATGACCTATATGATATTATTATTGGTAATTATGAATATCCACCTCAACCAATTGATTAGGCTCATGATAATACCCTTGTAACTAAAGGACCTATCTTTAAAGAATGGCAAACTATTTATCATAAGTGGGTCAGCACGACAAATCAGCTTTTTGATATATTATTTCTACTCTTCAAGAATCTCTTATGATTGATGTATATAATCTTTAAACCTCACAAGCTATATGGGAGTATTTGATAGCAAATTTAGGGAAGAAATCTATTATAAAAATACTTTATCTTCGTAATCAACTCACTGAGCTACAATACAACATCAAAACTTCTATGACAACACATATCAAATCATTCAAGAACATTATCAATCAGCTTACTACTATTGGTGATACTATTCCACGAAAGCAATTAGTAATGCAGCTTCTTGACACTATAAAGGTTTTTTCTTATAATAATATTGTTACCATATTATCTAATAAATATGGGATTAATTTTGATCAATCTTGTATATCTTTGATTGAATATTCACAACGACATGAACGAAGACACACAAATTAAGAAACCGTTATGATCTCACAAGAGGACACATAGTCAGAACAAATCAACCAGGATTTACTTGCTCAAAGGCATCCCTTTCCATGCTCTACATGTAGAACTCATTGTGGTGGTAACTTCTCTCATCTCAAGTTTGTTGAGATATCGAGCTCCACTCGTGATATGCCAGGGTGACCGTTGTGCATTTATGTCACCGACTTGTCAGTTGTAGATGCGGTTGGTACACTGCCCATGAATAATAGCTAGATGACAGCTATCCTTATCTACTCTAGTTCGTGGCTCAGTTAGAATGCCACCTTAGTTAGTTGAGTTTGGTTTGAGACCCATATTTAGGGTTCTTCTATCTCTTTGTACTTGAGTTCTTTTGGCTTACACAACTAAGAAGAGAAAAACTGTTTTCAGCCTCCACCCTTGTGTGTATTCCCCCATTGTGCAAGCAAGAAAGCTACAAGTGAGACTCCTTCCTTCTCTCCCACAATCCTGACATGGTATCAGAGCCTCGTTCGTGGTAAGGAGCTCAAGAAAGCAAGCCAAGCTCGCGGTGGTCTGGTAAGAGGAGCAGTGTTGCTTTCATTTTCTGTTTTGGGAGCAGATCTCTGCAGGTAGCACAGCCGGAAATTGCAGGAGTGTATTGTCTCAGGTTGAGACGCCCTTCGCGGTGAAGCAAGAGGGCAGTATATGCTGCGGGAGAGGGCTTTAGCCCATGGCGACCCTGTTTTTTTGATTTGAGGCCATTTCGGGGCCTGTTTTGGAGGCGGAAGTTTTCTGCACGCACTCAGGAAAAGGCCCAGTTTTATGCTGTGCAGCCACTGTTCTACAGGCCGGTGAAAAGTTTCTGTAGAAATTGCATCGTATGCTTGTGCACAGAGACATTGGGAGTTACAGAATCATCCTTGGTTCCTGTTTATGCAAAATCGTCACTAGGAAGTGACTGTGTGGTCAAATACCACATTCGCCAGTTTTGCAGATTTGCCCTTGTGAGGGTGAAGCTGTGTTTTTGCAGTGACAGAATTTATTGCAGTGTTCTGTAATGGCGTCTGATTCTCTTTCACAGATTGTCATTGAAAAGCTTGACAAGAACAACTTCCAAGCATGGAAGTTTAGAATGACGAATTTCCTTATGGGAAAAGGATATTGGGAATTTGTTGCAGGAAATGAAGAAGAACCAGTTCTTCCTGATGTTCCCAATCAACAGCAAATGCAGGCATTCAAAGCATGGCATGAGAGAGCCAGTAAAGTTATGTACTGGCTGTCTATCAGCATTTCAGACTCTATGATTGTGCATATTCAGGATGCAAGTACGCCAAAGGAGGCATGGGATACTCTGTCAAAGATGTATAGCACAAATACGCAAGCTAGGAAAATGCAGCTCAAGTAAGAGTTGCACAATGTGCAAAGAGAAAATATGAGCATCAATGACTACCACATGAAGGTGAAGAAGACTGCAGATGCACTTGCTTCCATTGGGTCGCCAGTGGAAGATGATGATTTAGTTTCTGTGACCTTGAATGGTCTAGGAAAGGATTATGCACAGTTTCGGACATCCATTTCAGTTCGTGAAAAAATTCCTGATTTTGAGGAGCTGATTGCTCTTCTAATTTCTGAGGAGCAAAGAAATGGTGGTGCATCTTCTTCAGGAGGAACTTCAAAAGAAGCTGTCTTCTACTCAAATGCTGGAAGAGGTAGAGGCAGAGGTAGAGGAGGCCGATCTGGAGGCCGTGGTAGAAATCAGAATATGCAGCAAACTCAAGAAAACCAGTCCTATGGAGGAGGACGTGGTAACTCTAGAGGCAGGGGGAGCCAAAGAGGTCGTGGTGGATGGCAAAGAGGCCAAAATGCAAACAGTAATGTTGAATGCTACTATTGTGGTAAAATGGGTCATATGGCTAAAGACTGCTATAAAAATCAGAATGACATCATAAATGGAAAACTGTAACAAGGGAATTATGCATCTTCTAGTAGATAGGGTGATGATAGAAATGAGCATTTGTTTATGGTGCAGCACATGAACAATTCTGTGACAAATGCAGAAGAAAGCAACGATGTGTGGTATGTTGACTCAGGTGCATCAAACCACATGACAGGTCATGCAGAATGGATGGAGGATGCAAGGAAAATGGAAAAACCAGGATTTGTGGAGACTGGTGATAATACTGCACATCCGATTGTGCAGATTGGAAAAATTCCTTTGTCTATGCAGGATGGGAAAAAGAAATACCTGTCCGATGTATTTCATGTCCCCAATATCACCAAGAATATGGTTTCTGTTGGTCAAATGGTTGAACAGGGCTTGCAGGTCCGATTTAATCCTCATGGATGCTTTGTTAAGGATATGAAAAATAAAGGTCACTTGATAGCAAAAGGAAAGAAGAAGGGCAGAATGTTTACATTGGATGTAGACATGCCTGAATTGAGTGCAGCAATGTTTGCACATGGGACCAGTGTAGTTGCAGATATTGATATCTGGCATAAACGCATTGGTCATGTTAATGTACAGCGAGTTAAATCAATGCAGGCCCAAAACATTGTTGTAGGATTGCCTAAATTCAAGGTTGCAGAAAGGCATAAGGTATGTGAAGCCTGTCAGTTTGGAAAACAGGCAAGGAAACCATTTCCTAGACATGTTCAAGAAAGTAAGAAGCCATTGGAATTAATCCACTCTGATGTGTGGACTACTAAAGCTGCATCTCTTGGAGGCTGTCATTATTTTGTCAGTTTTATTGATGACTATAGCAGAAAAGTTTGGGTGTATTTTATGAAAAAGAAAAGTGAAGTTTTTGGGCATTTCAAAACTCTTAAAGCTATGGTTGAAAAAGAAACAGGCATGCAAGTAAAATGCCTAAGGTCAGATGGAGGGGGACAGTACCTCTCAAATGAGTTTGCAAGGTTCCTGCAGGAGCATGGCATAAAGCAACAATATTCATGCAGTCATACCCCACAGCAAAATGGAATTGCGGAAAGAAAAAATAGACATATTCGAGAGGTGTCTCGTGCCATGCTCAATGAAAAAGACCTGCCAGATTTTTATTGGGCTGAAGCAGTTGCTACAGCAGTCTACATAATGAACAGGACTCCCACTGCAGCAATACATGGAATGACTCCAGAGGAGAGGTATACTGGTAGGAAACTAGATATTTCTCATTTGAAAATTTTTGGTTGCATTGCCTATGTACATGTGCCAGATGAGTTGAGATCCAAGTTGGATCCAAAAGCTGAGAAGTGCATCTTTATTGGTTACTCTCTGCAGCAAAAAGGGTATAGATGCTATAACCCTTCTACTCGTAAGTTTGTAGTGAGCAGAGATGTTTTTGATGAGATGAGTAGCTGGTATAAACCAGTAAATGTGATTGATGATGTAGATACACAAAATGGTAATGCTGCACAAAATTCACAGCAGCAGTCACAAAATATTAGTGGACCTGGAGCGTCCTCTAGCAGTGGTTCACATTCTTCGCCATGGACAGGCAGATTGAGATCAGGAGAATCTTCTCAAAGCAATGCAAATAGTGGTATGCAGGTATCACGAAAAGGAAAAGAGAAGGTTGATCAGCCCATGTTTGATGTGAATGCAGGTCACTCTTATGTGGATGGTGAATCTAGTGGCTCAGAACAGAGCATTGATGATGAGTTGGGTATTCCTTCTATTGTTACACCTGGAGTAAGGAAGACCAGGGATGTTTTGAGAGCACCTGGGAGTGAACCCACTTTGCACAGGTCTACCAGAGTTAGGTATCCTGTGGATAGGCTGAAATATGATGGATTTACAGCCATTCACTATGCATATATGGTTAAAGTGATACAGGAACCAGAACCCACTTCTTTTGAGGAAGCCATGGGAAAAGAAAAATGGGAGAAAGCCATGGATGAAGAAATGGATGCCTTGGAAGCAAATGCTACATGGGAATTGGTACCTTTGCCTAAAGGTAAGAATTCAATTGGCTATAAGTGGGTTTATAAGGTGAATCACAATGCAGATGGTTCTGTGAACAGATACAAGGCAAGATTAGTAGTCAAGGGGTATGCACAAACATATGGCATTGGCTATGAAGAAACATTCAGTCCGGTTGCAAGGATGGCAACCGTAAGATCAGTCATTGCTATGGCTGCATCAAAGGGATGGTCTTTACATCAGATGGATGTAAAGAATGCCTTCTTGCATGGTGATTTGCAAGAAGAGGTCTATATGGAGTAGCCACCAGGTTATGTGCATGCTGTTCATCCTGAGTTTGTTTGCAGGTTGAAGAAAGCCTTGTATGGCTTGAAGCAAGCACCTAGAGCATGGTCTGACAAGATAGGACAGTATCTTGTCACTATTGGCTTTCAGATTTCCAAGGCAGATTTCTCACTTTATGTGAGAAAAACAGAGAAAGGTATTATGCTACTTGTCATTTATGTTGATGATTTGATTATGACAGGTGACAGTGATGAAGATATCCTTCATGTGAAAATGCTATTGAAGCAGAAGTTTGAGATGAAGGATTTGGGAGAGCTGCGTTATTTCTTGGGCATTGAGGTGATTAGATCACCAAGTGGGATACAGCTCTTGCAGAGGCAGTATGGATTGGACATGCTGTCCAAATATTGGATGATAGGCTGTAAGCCTATTTCAGTTCCTTTGGAGTAGAATGTGAAGCTGAGCGCAGATGCAGGTGAGCTTCTAGAAGACCCTACTATGTACAGACGCATAGTAGGAAGCTTGATTTATATGACTATTACCAGGCCAGATTTTTACTAGGTCTTATTGATCTAGTTTATGTCAGCACAGAGGATCAGGTAGCTGACATATTCACGAAGGCATTGGGTGCAGAGAAGCTGCGCAAGTTCAGAGACCTACTTGGTGTGCAGGAATTGGGATTGAGCTCGAGGGGGAGTGTTGAGATATCGAGCTCCCGTGATACGCCAGGGTGACCGTTGTGCATTTATGTCATCGACTTGTCAGTTGTAGATGCGGTTGGTACACCGCCCATGAATAATAGCTAGATGACAGCTATCCTTATCTACTCTAGTTCGTGGCTCAGTTAGTATGCCACCTTAGTTAGTTGAGTTTGGTTTGAGACCCATATTTAGGGTTCTTCTATCTCTTTGTACTTGAGTTCTTTTGGCTTACACAACTAAGAAGAGAAAAACTGTTTTCAGCCTCCACCCTTGTGTGTATTCCCCCATTGTGCAAGCAAGAAAGCTACAAGTGAGACTCCTTCCTTCTCTCCCACAATCCTGACAAAGTTCCTAATAGACATTCTTCTTATTGTAATAAAAATGGTCACACTACATATGATAGTTGGGCAAAACAATATGATGAAGAACATAGTATTACAAATAAACAACCATGTTTATCCAGAGATTATTCACCTTGTGACTATTGCAAAAAGAGTGATCATCTGACCCATCTATGTCTCAAGTGGCATTTTGATTCAGATCGTAACAGAGAGCATATGCTACTACACATGAGAACACTACTAAGGAAGAAAACTATGTGAGTTATTATATCTCTCCAGAAAGGATACTTTATGTTTGTCATGGATATCTTTTTATTATTGATTCTAGTGCTACTAGAAACATAACATACAAGTCCCAATGGTTACATAATTATCATTATATTCTTGTTTAGAAATTTATTTATCTTGCTGATGACACAACATGTCAAGTCTAAGGTACATGTGATTTATATCTCGATACTCTTTCTTCAACAAAAATTCTACGTGGAGTTTTACATAACCTATATCTACAAAGGAATCTTCCTTCGCTTGATTTGCAAGACTTGTGGATCGTGGTCTGTTTGTTGGTTTTGACCATACCAAGTGTCGCATTGAGAAAGACGGCCAAACCATAGATGTTGCTCCTCAAAATGGTAATCTTTTTTAGTTATCTTTAAATGAAGATGTTGTAAATGTTGTTATAGCTCATGGTGATCTTAACATCAAAATATGGCATCATATCTTTGTTTACTCTAGTTTTTCTAAGCTTGTCAATCTTTATCAACGTGACCTTGTTCAAGGTATGGAATTAAAAGTTAATCCTCATATGGATATTTGTGAATATTGTGCACTTGGAAAGCATTTTCACAAACCCTTTTCCATTTTCATCACAACTCATTCTAGAGATTTCCTTGATCTTATTCACACTGATATATGTGGACCTTTTCCTCCATTAAAATCTCAATATTGATGTATCATGACTTTTATTGATGACTTCTCAAAATATGCCACTATGTTTCTCTTGCAACACAAAACAGAAGCTTTATTATCTTTTAAGAAATATCAAAAAGCTGCAAAACTTCATACTCATCGTTACATCAATAAACTTTGCAATGATAATGGTGGAGAATACATTTCAAATGATTTTGATGATTATTGTAATAATGAGGGTATTTGTCATGAATACATGGTTCTCTACTCTCCTCAACAAAATGATATTGCTAAGCGTAAAAACAGGACTATTCTCAATGCCATGCAATGTGTGCTCATTCATCCTGGCTTATCTCAATGTTTTTGCTTTGAAGCAATCTTAATAGTAGTATTTGTGCAAAATCATCTTCCTATAACTACTACTTCCAATAAAATATCGATTACTACTTAAATATAATCATAAGTCGTGATGCTATTTTCAATAAGCAACTTATGGGCAACACATGGTCTCAGGAGGATGTTGGGTTGACATGGTCACTAGAGGATGTTGATGATACAAAGTCATTACTCACTTCTTTTCCTTTTCTATCTAATGATGAACCTCCTTCGCAGTAGTGTCATGCGGCTACGCAAACATAGTGTGAAAAACTCTAGAGTGCATCGTCATTTGACTTTCTTATTGATTTAGAGAGTCCATGCCATATTAGTCATTACTGTTAGTGTTCATAGTATGGATGGTTTAAAAATACTAGATTTTGAGACAAGTTTAGCCTAATTTTTATATTTTGGATATTATTTCTTATAATTATCCTAAAAATATATAAAAAACTTTTAGGATAGGGTGATATGCAAAAAGAAAGTTACTTTCTCAACCAATTTTGGAGATTTTATGAAAAAAAAAGATTAATGAAATAGTGTGCGGTAGCGTGATCATAGTTTACAGGCAGCAAACAATACTCTAAATTGGGAGAAGGGGTGATCTCGAAGAATTCACATCATGTGTCGTGGAGTTTTACCCCCCTTTTGGATCCAATGAAACCATCAAATTAGTAATTTGAGCAGTAGACAAGAAGCTACTATTTTGATACACGTTTTTTTTCTACAAGGGAGCTCCAGGAGATCTAATGCTTGGAGATTGCTTGTAAGTAGTGCGAGACAAGGAAATTTTTTATCTTCTTAGGTGCTATCAATACATAGTGCTTTGATTCATTGTGCTTTGTCTTTATCTTGTGTACCTCTTTTCTATTATTTTTATTCTCTTCTATCTCCTATTCTCTACTTCCTTGTATCTCTGATTCCTGGTGAATATGTGTAACGTGTCCACTAGTATCATCCAGGACACGTTTTAGTAGTCCATCAGAAAGGATGTCTAGAAAGCTCCGCCCGGCACTCCCATGGAATGTTACGAGGTTTGCGATCTAAAGCTTTCCACGTCTGCCACGTAGTGAAAGTATTCTGGCCATTTCCACTTAGGATCGACCGGAATTTGGGTTTTCCTGATTGGTCATTTCCTAACAGCAACTATCGTCAGACCGAAGCAAACTACTTTACGCAACAGTGGTTCCTTCACGTAATGTTATCACGTGACATAGAAAAATAATATCAAACGAGTTCTTTATTAACATATCATCATACTTATCTTTAAAATACAAGGAGTTCCGCTCGTAGGCTTGTCCATAATCCGCCCGAAGGCTATCCAGTAATCCACAGGGATCATTATTCCAAGCTTCCTCCCGTAGACTAGTATGCAGGCCTCGAGATCCAATCTCGATTCATGTTAGCCTCTTGTGCAGGACCCGGAAGGCGATGGATTTACGGCCAAAGCCCCCCCTGGCACCCAAGCGTCCTCCTGCTCCAAGTAGAGCTCAACGGAGAGACCTCTCGCGGCGGGTCCAGTCCACGTTCTTGGCGCGGTGTCGAAGGGTTTTCAAAAGCAAAGTCGCGACCATAGAGGACTTTAAATAATTTCAGGATAGAAGGTCAATAGTGACAGCCTTCACAAAGGATCATATTTGCATTCCAACAACTCTTCAGAAGACGCACATAGTTTTTGAGAATTCTGAATCCATTCTTCACGTCTAGAAGAACACTTGTATTCAGTCCTTCAAATGTAATAGACATGCCCTTAACCTTCTCTGCAGTCTCCTGTGGTAGAACTCTGTTATTGGCCGTTGCTTTCAAGAGAGGATGTGGCTGATTCAGCATAGAAGTTCTGAATAATATATTTCTACTTCATCTCATGACTAACTTGTATCTAGTCATCATCAGTTGCAAAGAAGAACCCATGAATTCATAAAAAATATCAGAAATTTTCTCATCTTGTGGAGTAGTTTAATACCTTTACTCTTCAACCTCCAAAGACAGACTAGCATGTCAATTCCTGTCACTGTTAGAGAACCTTAAGCTGATTGATCACTTCATCATGTGCTTGTAAAAGAGATCATAAGGTCTGGGATTGATGGAGTATTTCTATCGAAACACAGAGTACAAGAAGTTGTTTTATGAGGAGAGTTGAGTAAGGCTCTTTGTGCTCTATTGGCAGAAGGAACAAACATCCAACAATCACGACAGTAAGGATTAAGCTCCTACTTTCCTGATGATATGTGGGAAATTTTATTTCTCATAACTCTCCGTAATCCCGATAGATCTATATTATTTGCCTCCATATATTCATCTTCAGCTCATCATGATAGAGATGGAGGGCGGTCAGCTCCTGATCCTCCGTCGATGGTGTCCTCCCTTGAGTACCATAAGTATTCCTGCAGCTTGCAGGCCAAAACAGGCTCGGTTTCCGTAGTACACTCTGTGTCTTCATTAGAGGCTGATAGCTGGGTCTTCAGGATCAAGAGAGAAAAATTCAAGAACCAATTTTGATGATGTGCTGCTGTTAGGGATAAATAGCTTGGCCACTAGGCGAGATAAGACTCAGAGTCTGGACCTCTGATACTTGGAGCAACTTTCCTCTTAATGAACATCATCTCGGACGCACTACCAGTTGCTTTCTTGCTCTGGTCAGTGATAGTAACATTGGTACCGCAAGGCGACACTGTTGTTCTCCCCTTAGTAGGCTGGTTATCCGCATCATCTATCGTGGCACTGCTCAAGATTTTCTTCTTGTATATTGCGGCTGGACGTAGCTTCAGATCAGGACGTGAATTAATGCTATGGGGTGCGATAGTGCAGGCCGATATTAAACTGTTGTAGCCCCACTCGATGTTGAGGCGCATGTGATCAGAGAGATATGTCTAACATCCTCGTCCGTCGCTCTGTATTGCAGTAGCTATGTCCTGTCCTTCATCTTCTCTATCGCAGCAGTGTCTTTGCCTCCGAGCTCCTCTTTGGTTCTCCAATGAGGCGCTCCATGTCTGAGAAGATCACATAAGAAAGGGTAAAGCAGTTACCACTAGCGTCATCATCTTCCTTTGTAATCATCGGCTTCATCTTCTCTTTTCATTCCATTTTGAAAAACTCCAGAATTGCAGAGGAGAGAACTTATACTCCCGATTCCCCCAGAGCATTAAGGATTTTCTTCCCCCTGTTCTTCCTCTGCAACCTCGTCCACGCCTTCCTTTTTTCCCATTGTGCACTCTCGTTCTTCCAAAAAAAAAAACTTCCCTTCTAAAAAAAACGACGACCTCCCACAGTCCATTTCCAGCGGCTCTTCTTTTTCCTTCAGACCCATAAAGCAGGCCCCCAATTTGGCTTTTCTCTCCACCAGGAAAGCAGGTCTTGGGAATATCATCTGGAGAGAGTCTCTCTAATTGCATTTGTGCAAAGCATTCGACTGCTTTTGAAGCCCTCCTATCTTCAATATATCCTGCTATCAGTGCATTCCACGAGACTACATTCCGAGTCCGCAGTTGGTCAAAGACTTTTTGTGCCTCAAGAAGTGAGCTACACTTGGCATACATATCTACCATAGTAGTGCCAATAAAGACATGTTTATCCAGTCCTTTTCTGGCAATCTCTTCACAAATTAGCTGGCCTCTTTCTTTGTCTCCCAAGGAGCCACATGCTTTCAAGCTGCAAACATGTGTATAATCAGCTGGAGATATGCCTCCCAGCAGCATCTGTTCATAGCATGTCAATACTTCCTTATGAAGCCCAACTTCACTATAGCCTGTAATCAATGCATTCCAAGACACTCCATCCTGGGCTGGAAGCCTGTCAAACACCTGGCAGCATCTCCTTGAAAGCCACATTTGGTATACATTTCTACCAGCATGTTTCCCACAAGGAACTCCCTTTTCAAATCCCCTTTGAATTATTTCAGCATGCATTTCATGTCCTATTTCCAAAGCTCCTGTAATGCTACAAGTTTTCAAGTTGTAAAGATAAATGAAAGCATCTAGACGTACCTCTTCATCAGTCCCATGTTTAGCATATCTTTTTGGTGGATTCCACATCTCGGATCCGCAGCAGTACGACAGCGGTCAACAACCCCCTTGGTTAGGGTCAGGCAGGCAGTCGGGGGTAACTGAAACTGCCTCTCCCTTCAGGTCTTCAACCTGAAGCATAGATATTCATTTAATTTGTAATTCATAAATCAAATAGTGCTCTAAAATCTCTAGCAAGCACAAACATTTCCATTAACCGATCTTGTTGTTGGTAAACTGCTAAGGAATGATTCTTTCCTTTCAAATGCATCAGCACTCGTTCCAGGGTGTCTTGCAACTTGGCAAGATCCTTTATATTCTGGGTTGGGGCGTACCCTATTAACCCAACTTGGCCAACCCTGAAGTTCATTGGATACTTTAGTTTCCGGTTTTAACCTTCCTTACTTAGAAGGATATCAAAGAATATATCCTTTTTGCAAGATAACTTGCGTAAGGATCTGCCATCCTTGTTGAGGGTATTTAATCTTTCTTCTTGTGAACTAATCACAAGACCATATGACTTCGTACTTGCTGCGCAAGTCCTGCATCGTAATATGCGATAAAACAATCCGTTTTAGTTTCTTAAGCTGACGTTTGTCAGACATAGGGTCTCTTTTTAAGAACCTCAGGGACAAACCCTGGTTCTTTTACATTTACGATTTATTGACCCTACAATCAGGGAAGGTAGGCAAGTATTTAAGGTATAAACGTTTCTTGGATTTTTAAATCATTCCCAATGCATATTTCGCAACATAGGTATTTCTAGGTTTATATTAATTCGGTTAACTCTTAGAAGGTAATATCGAGATCGCCTCGGCACGATTTGTTATCTATTGTGACGATTGATTTTTCAGTCCTAAACTTTGTTGCTTTGAGGTTAGGTAAATTCAATTAATCTTCCTTTTTTCCTTGCGAACAAAACTCATGCCAAATAAACAATCTTTTTCTTGCTAAGATATGCAGTTAGCAATGATAACTTCCTAGAGTTTAAGCAACGTAAGAAACCTTTCATGAATTTCATCTTCTATGATGATTCGTTGCAAAAAAGAATAGGGGTTAATGGTGCAAGATGCAGTTTTTATTCCTTCAAAATTTAACTACTTTAGTGGGTAAATAATTTTGCTCATAATTCATTTCAGTGCATAAGGCTATTTGAAGGAAAACTATGTTTTATACTTTATCCATTTTGCATGTTCAACTAAACTAAATTCCTTCATCGTAAATAACTAGGACAAAATATATGTTATCCCTAACAATTCATCTTGCATGATTAAATTAAAACCGATATAAAATCAAGAAGGAAAAACGTGGTTTTGGGGTGAGATATCCACATGGATATCGGGAGATGACCCTCCCGCAGCTACTCCTTTGACTTTCTTAGGCGGCATCACAATTGTAATCCTTTGAACATGACGGCATCTTTACACTCCTTTTCGGAATTCCACCGCTACTTCAATACTCTTCTTCTTTGTGGAACTTGTGAGGGAATGGGTGCTTAAATCTCGGGTGGGGGTATAAAACCACTTGGAGAAGGCTTGTGGAAGCCCACAAGGAAGGATTAAGAGGCTTGCAATATGAAAAGGCTTATAGGACCCTAAGGCATTTCATGGGGAAAGACCACGGGGAGGATTTTTAAATTCCGGGGAGGGTGGAAAAATAGGTTATACAACCCTTCAAGAGGAAGGCATTTTAAAACCACGGAGGGGCTTAATGGTTTTTGAGGTCAAGGGGAGAGGGGGCTATGGTGGCTTAAACATGGATTGGGGTTTAGTGGCTCTACGGGAAGGGGTTAAGGGTTAAAAAAACCTGGGGGGTGAGCGAGGGGAAAAGAAAGAAATAATGGGGACACGGGGGAAATAAAAAGGGGCTTAGGGGGTGTGTTAAAAAGGAGTATGGGGGGGTGAAAGGGTAAAAGGGTTATGAGGGGGGGTGAAAGAGTAAAAGGGATATGAGTATAGGAAGGGGGGCTTAGATGACCCCCCCCCCTTAGAAGCTTCTCAAGAATCTTCTGAGAAGCTTCTGTGGGCAGCCACATGGAGAAAAAAAAACCACTTAATGGATGAAGAAGGGCGGCGTCGACAGCAACTGGTTGTGGCGTAGTGACAAGCGGCGCATGCGGCATACTCCTTCTCACGACCTCCATACAACAATGATGCTCTTCCCTTTCTCTCTCTTGACTCGGCCTACAGCATTATGGCCTTATAGGCTTCTCAGAATCCTCTCCACCTCCTCTACCTCAGTCCGGCAGTATGGCAGCTTCGATGGTCTTCTCACCTCCCCCCTGTAGCTTGCGGCCCTCCCTAATTATATAGGGGAGGGGAGGGAATCCTCCCCCCTCAACGTGTCGATGGGCATGAATGTGGAGCCGAGAAAGTTCTAGCAAGGAGCTTGCTGGCTCCCCTATCCCCTTCCCCCTTCCAGCACGACGCGCCGTGGATAGGAGGAAAAAAGAATTCCCCCTTTGGTTAATTTGATATATTACATTCTCTCCCCCTTAGAGGAATCGAGATGACCTTATCTCAAAATAAACTGGGGATATTGATGGTTGAGAGTGTCTACTTCTATCCAAGTGGCATCATCTTCGGGATAGTCTTTCCACTGGACGAGACATTCTCTCAAGGTTCTGGATCTTAGTTGTCTCTCCCTAACATCTAAGATTCTATCCGGCCTTAGCTCAAGGACTCCTTGACTAGGCATTACAATTTGTTGGTCATCAAGTACATGGTTAGGGTTGGGTACATATTGTTTTCAATAGGCTGATATGGAATACATTGTGAACCTTTAAGTTCTCAGGAAGTTGCAATCTATAAGCATTGGGCCCTAGGAATCTGAGGATTTTGTACGGCCCACAATACCTTGGACTTAGCTTCTTGCAATCTCCTAATGATAGGGAACTCTTTTTAGGGCATACGCGAATGAAGACCATGTCTCCTTCTTCAAACACTCTTTCTTGATGATTCAAATTCGTGTATGCCTTTTGTCTATCCTTGGCCGCTTGTATGTCTTGTCTTATTGACTTTATTTGATCATCCATGTCTTCCAACATCTGTCTTGAAGCTTCAACCCTTAAGGTTGGGTCTGAGAAGTTTAGGGGACTTCTACAATCATGACCATACAATGCTTGGAAAGGGGTCATCTGAATGCTTTGTTGGTAAGAAGCATTGTAGGCAAATTCAACCAATGGCAAGTATTGAATCCACCTCTTCAGATCTCGACAGCAGTATGCCCTAAGCATATCCTCGATGACTTGATTTACTCGTTCTGTTTGGCCATCCTTTTGGGGGTGGTAGGCGGTGTTAAAATAGAGTGAGTCCCAATAGCTTCAAAGGTAGCTCCCCAGAAGTGTGATGTGAAAAGAGAATCTCGATCACTAATGATTCTTCTGGGTAAACCATGTAGTTTGAATATCTCCTTGATAAACAATCTTGCAATGTCGGAGGCTTTATAGTTTGTCTTTACTAGAATAAGGTGTGCAACCTTGGTAAGCATGTCAACCACAACAATGATGGAGTTGTATCCTCCCTGGACTTGGGGTATACTGATGAATTCCCATTTCATTTGGGGAATTTCAAGTAGTTGCAGTTTCCCTGGCATCATGACATGTTCGGCTTTGATACGTTGGCAAGACAAACACTCAGTGACATATTTGAGAACATCACCTTTGAGCCTTACCCAATGGTAGCTTTTCCTAACTGCATTAAGAGTCTTACCGTAGCCATGATGTCCTACGAAAGGGGAATCATGAGCTTCGCACATTATCTTCTGCTTAAGTGACTGGCTTGCTAGTATACATAGCCTTGTTCTATAGTAGACAAGCCCATTATCAATGGAAAATTCTTGATACTTAGCTTGCAACTTTTGATTCTGCTCCTTGGTAGAGATCTCCTTTAGCATTGTTTGGTAGGCCAAATCATGGCACGCTTCTTCTCTAGTTAACTCAAGTATAGGGTTGTTTGGCATAGATACTTTTGTAGCTAGAGATCTGGCCGTTGATGGATTTTGCAAGATTAGGGAATTTAGGAATGCCTTGCAACTAAGTGCATCGGCAACTACATTCTCTTTCCCTGGTCAATACTTGATTTCAAAATCATATTCCTCCCACACTTCAATCCACCGATGTTGCCTCATGTTGAGCTCGTTCTGGGTAAAGATCCATTTGAGGCTCTTATGGTCCGTTACTAGAGTAATCTTGTTACCCAACAGGTAGTGTCTCCAAAGCTTTAGAGCATGGATGACAGCTAGTAATTCCCGATCATGCGTAGCATAATTCTTTTCATGGTTCTTCAATTTTCTTGAAGAGTATGCTACTGGAATACCTTCCTGCATAAGTACACACCCCAAGGCAAGAATGCTAGCATCAGTTACTACCTTGAACTCCTTACTGAGGTCAGAAGTTTTAGAATAGGTGCTGATACCAAACTTTGCTTCATTCTATCGAAGCTATTTTGTTCGGGAGTTGACCATGCAATGGAAGTCTGCTTCTTCAGTAAATCCGTCAGAGGTGCTGCAATCAAAGCATAGTTTTTGATGAAGACCCTATACCATCCTATCAATCCAAGAAAGCTACGTATCTCTTTGACGGATACTGGTGTTTGCCACTCAAGCACATCTCTGACCTTGGCTGGGTCTACTGATATTCCTTCTAATGATACTATGAATCCCAGATATTCAATCTAACACTTGAAGAATGCACACTTCTTCATTTTTGCATACAGCTTATGTGACCTCATTGTCTCAAGGACAATCCGAAGTTGAGGTTCATGATCTTCTTCCTGTTTAGAATAGACTAAAGTGTCATCGAAGAAGACAAGCATGAAATCATCAAGATATGGCCTAAAGATGTCATGCATTAACCTATTGAAGGTGGCAGGTGCATTCGTAAGCCCGAATGACATAACCAGGAACTCAAAGTGCCCATATCTTGTATTGAAGGCCGTCTTTGGGATATGTTCTTCCTTGATCCTTATCTTATAGTAACCTGACCTGAGATCAATCTTGGAGAAGATCTTCACACCTTGAAGACGATCAAGAAGCTCATCTATTCTAGGAATAGGATACTTATTCTTGACTGTTGATTGATTCAACCCTCAATAATCAATACATAGTCGAAGTGTCCCATCTTTCTTTTTCTGGAATAGTAGTGGAGCTCCACATAGGCCGGATGTAGCCCTGATCTAACAGTTGCTTGACTTATTCCTTCAACTCAATTGCTTCTGGTATAGACATTCTATAAGGTCTCTTGTTAATTGGTGGAGCTCCAAGTACTAAACTAATCTCATGATCCACTTCTCTTTGAGGCGGAAGTTTGGTCAACTCTTAGGGAATACGTCCGTGTATTCCTTTAGCCAAGAAGGTCCTTCATGAGACTCTTGCTTTTGATCTAACTTGTTGAGTTTGATCAAGTAAACATGTAATCCTTTTCTGATTCCTTTTATGATCCGAGATACTTTGGCCAATTGGATTCTTGGCACTCCTGCCTCACCTTGAGTAGTGACTAATTCCCTTTCAGAGTTTCGAAAGGAAACTTGACCCTTTCCACAGTGAATGTGGGCGTCGTTGGGCTGAAGCCAATCCATTCTAAGTAGACACTCATGGATACCTAAATTCATGACTCTGAATTTAATCGAAGTCTTCTTTCCTCCGAGAAAGAATTCCACCTTAGCAGTTTGCCTGGTACAAGTAACCTCATGACCATTTGCTAATTCCACAAGCAGGGTAGGTGCTTCTACTGTGGCTATTCCTAACCTTTTTGCACATGTTGGTGAGATAAAGGAATGTGTACTGCCACAATCAATCAATGTTTTGAAACCTTTACCTTGATAGTCCGACAGTGTCTGAATCACCGAGAACTGGCGATTCGGCCCTTTCTTGTGTAAAGCGGCGTGGATTGTCGCTCTTTCGAATTCTGCTTCCATGGTCGGATCTTCTTCTTATTCTTCTTCGCACATTTGCCTATTGGCAATGCAGGTGGTTCTTCCTCTTCCTCGGGTAGTGGCTCCTTGACCACGGCCTGCTCCTTGGAAAGGCGCTTGGCGATGTCCTCTGCTGAGCTTGGGACATTGCCTCTTGAAATGACCGGGTTCGTTGCAGTGGAAACAATCGAGGTTTCAG
Organism: Lygodium microphyllum; assembly: GCF_053477565.2. Lineage (NCBI taxonomy): Eukaryota > Viridiplantae > Streptophyta > Polypodiopsida > Schizaeales > Lygodiaceae > Lygodium > Lygodium microphyllum. The sequence continues at coordinate 38,470,956 of NC_141150.1, forward strand.
CCATTACTTTGAGTAGGAACAAAGTTGTTGACGTTATTCGTCCTTGCTTTTTTTCTTTGTCCCTGATTATGACCTTGAACTCTCTTCATTTGTGGTCTGAATGCTCCTCTGTTCAGGTCATTATAAGACCAAGTTTTGTTACCCCTTGGTCTAGCTTCTACCTCCTGAATTATAGGCACCGCTTGAATGAGTGCATCCTAAAGATCTGATGGACGCATAGATTCGAGACGGGTATTTACTAGTGGATTTAAGCCCACACAAAATTTGGACACTTGCTGTGCCATATTCATCTGTGGTGCATACTTTAAAAGTGAGACAAATTTAGAGTAGTATGCATCAAGAGTGAGTCCTAGTTGTTTTATCTTGTAGAACTCGTTCATTTTTTGCGTGCGATATGCAAGTGGTAAGTATCTACCCTGCACGGCTTTCTTCAGCTTCTCCCAGGTAATGGATCCCTCTGCGATCCCTTGATCCTTGCACCATTGCTTCCACCAAAGTCTAGCTTCGCCGGTGAGTTTTAACTTGGCGAGCATTGCTTGATTGGTGGGTGCAATACCGGCTGCTTCGAAGTAATCCTCCATGGGTTCAATCTAAATTTCAGCATCAGCCTGGACAAATCTGCCTCTCCCATCAAACTCGGGTGGCTTAATGTGCTTGAGAACGAACTTCTTCTCCTGGATCATAGTAGTACTTAATGTAGGAGGCGAATTAGAAACCTGTACCTAGGGTTGTGCTTGAACAAAGATTTTCTTAGCGTTATTATACGATAATCAATGTTAGCTTATCTTTAATTTAGCTATCTCGTAAACAATGTAGCTACTTAACTTTTTATCAACTCTTATGTATAGCCAGATATTGATAAAAAGAAGTCTTTATTTGTATTTACATGGGCATAGCCCTTTCGAATACAACGTTTCATGTGATGATAAGCCAATTGTTACATTTAGTTTGGGGAGAACAACGTTGTATTGCATTTATCTACAGGAAATGTGTAATAGTAAGGTTTTGGGTCATGGATCTTCAGGAATCAGTAAGTCATTGGAAGTTCAGGATATCCTTTCCGTTGGAATCCATACTTCTCATGGCGGCCCAACACTTTAATCCTGTCCGTGGGGATTACACGAGTTACTTCCTCATATACATATGAGTTCATCTCAACCCTCCGACCTCGAATATGTAAAGTCGAATTTACGTGATCTTCCATAAAAATGAATAGCTTCACGACTTTCAGGTTCTCCAACCACTTGATCCTCTTTAGGTTGGTCTGTAAATAAGCAAACCGTTGGGCGGCTATATAGTAGATTCCTGAAGCACCCGTCCATCTTCGTTCCATGTACAAAGGTGATGGGTTATAAATATGCTCTAGGATGTTCATCAACCCAATTCTTTGTCTATAAAGCGGAGAATGCAATGTAGTCATAAACATGACTCGAAATACCAAAAACTTGTTCCACGCTTCGTAATTCTGCAAGACAGCATCAAAGGTAAGGAAATGTTTGGAAAGCAACAATTTCTTTACTTCATTTCAGTGAGATTTCATAAAAGCAATTTCGTTGTTGGTCGCCTCTGATACCAATTGTAATGTGTCCACTAGTATCATCCAGGACACGTCTTAGTAGTCCATCGGAAAGGATGTCTAGAAAGCTCTGCCCGACACTCCCATGGAATGTTACGGGGTTTGCAATCTAGGGCTTTCCGCGTCTGTCACGTAGTGGAAGTATTCTGGCCGTTCCCACTTAGGATCCATTGGGATTTGGGTTTTCCTGATTGGTGATATCCTAACAGCAACCAGCATCAGACCCAAGCGAACTACTTTACGCAGAAACACCAGGCCCAAAGCGGATTCATGCTGCAATTGGTTCAAAGAGAATGGGGAACAAGAGGGATGAAAAGCTCAACCTCTCTGCCATAAGGCATAGTCCCATTTGGTTCCCCTAAAACAATGTAAATCGGGTAAGACATAAATCTAGGTCATCACTTTCTTGTTCGTGTCATTTGATGATCATCCCGCTATTCTTCGAGATTTGAGAAAAGTTCCCAGCCAACCGGGACCACCCAACCATAGGACGGACCCATGGTCCATCCTCCGCACTTTCCTGGGTTTGTTTTAGTTAGGTAACTATCTAACACGTTAGTTGGACATGTAACAATCAGCTTCTTTAATTAAACCGTAAGGCACTGGTTCCTTCACGTAATCTTATCACGTGACATAGAAAAACAATATCAAACAAGTTCTTTATTAACATGTCATCATACTTATCTTTGAAATACAAGGATTTTCGCCCGTAGGCTTTTCCATAAGCCCCGCCCAAAGGCTATCCAGTAATCCACAGGGATCACTATTCCAAGCTTCCGCCCGTAGACTAGTATGCGGGCCTCGAGATTCAATCCCGAGTTATGTTAGCCTTTAGTGCAGGACCCGGAAGGCGAAGGATTTACAGCCAAAGCCCCCCCTGGCACCCAAGCGTCCTCCTACTCCAAGTAGAGCTCAATAGAGAGACCTCTCGCGGCAGGTTCGGTCCACGTTCCCGGCACAATCAACAACCCCCTTGGTTAGGGTCAGGCAGGCAGTCAGGGGTAACTGAAACTGCCTCTCCCTTCAAGTCTTCAATCTGAAGTATAGATATTCATTTAATTTGTATTTCATAAATCAAACAGTGCTCTAAAATCTCTAGCAAGCACAAACATTTCCATTAACCGATCTTGTTGTTGGCAAACTGCTAAGGAATGATTCTTTCCTTTCGAATGCATCAACACTCGTTCCAGGGTGACTTGCAACTTGGCAAGATCCTTTATATTCTGGGTTGGGGCGTATCCTATTAGCCCAACTTGGTCAACCCTAAAGCTCATTTGATACTTTAGTTTCCGGTTTTAACCTTCCTTACTTAGAAGGATATCAAAGAATACATCCTTTTTGCAAGATAACTTGCGTAAGGATCTGCCATCCTTGTTGAGGGTATTTAATCTTTCTTCTTGTGCATCAATCACAAGACCATATGACTTCGTACTTGCTGCGCAAGTCCTACATCCTAATATGCGATGAAACAATTCGTTTTAGTTTCTTAAGCTGACCCTTGTCAGACCTAGGGTCTCTTTTTGAGAACCTCAGGGACAAACCCTAGTTCTTTTACATTTACGATTTATTGACCCTACAAATCAGGGAAGGTAGGCAAGTATTTAAGGTATAAACGTTTCTTGGATTTTTAAATCATTCCCAATGCATATTTCGTAGCATAGGTATTTCTAAGTTTATATTAATTCGGTTAACTCTTAGAAGGTAATATCGAGATCATCTCGGCACGATTTGTTATCTATTGTGACAATTGATTTTTTAGTCCTAAACTTTGTTGCTTCGAGGTTAGGTAAATTCAATTAATCCTCCTTTTTTCCTTGCGAGAAAAACTCATGCCAAATAAACAATCTTTTTCTTGCTAAGATATGCAGTTAGCAATGATAACTTCCTAGAGTTTAAGCAACGTAAGAAAACTTTCATGAATTTCATCTTCTATGATGATTCGTTGCAAAAAAGAATAGGGGTTAATGGTGCAAGATGCAGTTTTTATTCCTTCAAAATTTAACTACTTTAGTGGGTCAATAATTTTGCTCATAATTCGTTTCAGTGCATAAGGCTATTTGAAGGAAAACTATGTTTTATACTTTATCCATTTTGCATGTTCAACTAAACTAAATTCCTTCATCGTAAATAACTAGGACAAAATATATGTTATCCCTAACAATTCATATTGCATGATTAAATTAAAACCGATATAAAATCAAAAAGGAAAAACGTGGTTTTGGGGTGAGATATCCACATGGATACCGGGAGATGACCCTCCCACAGCTACTCCTTGGACTTTCTTAGGCGGCATCGCAGTTGTAATCCTTTAAACGTGACGATAGCTTTACACTCCTTTTCGAAATTCCACCGCTGCTTCAATACTCTTCTTCTTTGTGGAACTTGCGAGGAAATGGGTGCTTAAATCTCGGGTGGGGGTATAAACCCACTTGGAGAAGGCTTGTGGAAGCCCACAAGGAAGGATTAAGAGGCTTGCAATATGAAAGGGCTTATAGGACCCTAAGGCATTTCATGGGAAAAGACCACGGGGACGATTTTTAAATTCCGGGGAGGGTGGAAAAATAGGTTATAAAACCCTTCAAGAGGAAGGCTTATTAAAACCACGGAGGGGCTTAATGGTTTTTGAGGTCAAGGGGAGAGGAGGCTATGGTGGCTTAAACAAGGGTTGGGGTTTAGTGGCTCTACGGGAAGGGGTTAAGGGTTAAAAAAACATGGGGGGTGAGCGGGGGGAAAGGAAAGAAATAATGGGGACACGGGGGAAATAAAAAGGGGCTTAGGGGGTGTGTTAAAAAGGAGTATGGGGGGGTGAAAGGGTAAAAGGGTTATGAGGGGGGTGAAAGGGTAAAAGGGATATGAGTATAGGAAGGGGGGCTTACATGATCCCCCCCCCCTTAGAAGCTTCTCAATAATCTTCTGAGAAGCTTCTATGGGCAGCCACGTGGAGAAAAGAAAACCACTTAATGGATGAAGAAGGGTGGCATCGACAGCAACTGGTTGTGGCATAGTGACAAGCGGCGCTGGTTGCGTACTCCTTCTCACGACCTCCACACGGCAATGATGCTCTCCCCTCTATCTATCTTAACACGGCCTGCAGCATTATGGCCTTATAGGCTTCTCAGAATCCTCTCCACCTCCTCTACCTCAGTCCGGCAGTATGGCAGCTTCGATGGTCTTCTCACCTCCCCCCTGTAGCTTGCGGCCCTCCCTAATTATATAGGGGAGGGGAGGGAATCCTCCTCCCTCAACGTGTTGATGGGCATGAATGTGGAGCCGAGCAAGCTCCAGCAAGGAGCTTGTTGGCTCCCCTATCCCCTTCCCCCTTCTAGCACGACGCGCCGTGGATAGAAGGAAAAAAAAATTCCCCTTTGGTTAATTTGATATATTACATTCTCTCCCCCTTAGAGGAATCGAGATGTCCTCATCTCGAGATAAACTGGGGATATTGATGGTTGAGAGTATCTACTTCTATCCAAGTGGCATCCTCTTCTGGATAGTCTTTCCACTGGATGATACATTCTCTCAAGGTTCTGGATCTTAGTTGTCTCTCCCTAAAATCTAAGATTCTATCCGGCCTTAGTTCAAGCACTCCTTGACTAGGCATTACAATTTGTTGGTCATCAAGGACATGGTTAGGGTTGGGTACATATTTTTTTCAATAGGCTGATATGGAATACATTGTGAACCTTTAAGTTCTCAGGAAGTTGCAATCTATAAGCATTGGGCCCTAGGCATCTGAGGATTTTGTACGGCCCACAATACCTTGGACTTAGCTTCTTGCAATATCCTAAGGATAGGGAACTCTTTTTAGGGCATACGTGAATGAAGACCATGTCTCCTTCTTCAAACACTATTTCTTGACGATTCAAATTCGTGTATGCCTTTTATCTATCCTTGGCCGCTTGTATGTCTTGTCTTATTGACTTTATTTGATCATCCATGTCTTCCAACATCTGTCTTGAAGCTTCAACCCTTAAGGTTGGATCTGAGAAGTTTAGGGGACTTCTACAATCATGACCATACAATGCTTGGAAAGGGGTCATCTGAATGCTTTGTTGGTAAGAAGCATTGTAGGCAAATTCAACCAATGGCAAGTATTGAATCCACCTCTTTGGATCTCGACAGCAATATGCCCTAAGCATATCCTGGATGACTTGATTTACTTGCTCTGTTTGGCCATCCTTTTGGGGGTGGTAGGCGGTGCTAAAATAGAGTTGAGTCCCAATAACTTCAAAGATAGCTCCCCAGAAGTGTGATGTGAAGAGAGAATCTCGATCACTAATGATTCTTCTGGGTAAACCATGTAGTTTGAATATCTCCTTGATAAACAATCTTGCAATGTCGGAGGCTTTATAGTTTGTCTTTACTGGAATAAGGTGTGCAACCTTGGTAAGCACGTCAACCACAACCATGATGGAGTTGTATCCTCCTTGGACTTAGGGTAAGCCTACAACAAAATCCATACTGATGAATTTCCATTTCATTTGGGGAATGTCAAGCGGTTGCAGTTTCCCTAGCATCATGACATGTTCGGCTTTGATACGTTGGCAAGACAAACACTCAGTGACATATTTGAGAACGTCTCCTTTGAGCCTTACCCAATGGTAGCTTTTCCTAACTGCATTAAGAGTCTTATCCTAGCCAGGATGTCCTGCAAAAGGGGAATCATGAGCTTCGCACATTATCTTCTGCTTAGGTGACTGGCTTGCTAGTATACATAGCCTTGTTCTATAGTAGACAAGTCCATTATCAATGGAAAATTCCTGATACTTAGCTTGCAACTTTTGATTTTGCCTTGGTAGAGATCTCCTTTAGCATTGTTTGGTAGGACAAATCATGGCATGCTTCTTCTCTAGTTAACTCAAGTATAGGGTTGTTTGGCATAGATACTTTTGTAACTAGAGATCTGGCCGTTGATGGATTTTGCAAGATTAGGGAATTTAGGAATGCCTTGCAACTAAGTGCATCGGCAACTACATTCTCTTTCCCTGGTCGGTACTTGATTTCAAAATCATATTCCTCCCACATTTCAATCCACTGACGTTGCCTCATGTTGAGCTCGCTCTGGGTAAAGATCCATTTGAGGCTCTTATGGTCCGTTACTAGAGTAAACTTGTTACCCAACAGGTAGTGTCTCCAAAGCTTTAGAGCATGGATGACAGCTAGTAATTCCCGATCATGCGTAGCATAATTCTTTTCATGGTTCTTTAATTTTCTTGAAGAGTATGCTACTGGATTACCTTCCTACATAAGTACACACCCCAAGGCAAGAATGCTAGCATCAGTTACTACCTCGAAATCCTTACTGAGGTTCGGAATTTTTAGAATAGGTGCTGATACCAAACTTTGCTTCAATCTATCGAAGCTATTTTGTTCGGGAGTTGACCATGCAATGGAAGTCTGCTTCTTCAGTAAATCCGTCAGAGGTGCTGCAATCAAAGCATAGTTTTTTATGAAGACCCTATACCATCCTATCAATCCAAGAAAGCTACGTATCTCCTTGATGGATACTGGTGTTTGCCACTCAAGCACATCTCTGACCTTGGCTGGGTCTACTGATATTCCTTCTCATGATACTATGAATCCCAGATATTCAATCTGAGGCTTGAAGAATGCATACTTCTTCATTTTTGCATACAGCTTATGTGACCTCATTGTCTCAAGGAAAATCCGAAGTTGAGGTTCATGATCTTCTTCCTGTTTAGAATAGACTAAAGTGTCATCAAAGAAGACAAGCACGAAATCATCAAGATATGGCCTAAAGATGTCCTGCATTAACCTATTGAAGGTGGCAGGTGCATTCATAAGCCCGAATGACATAACCGGGAACTCAAAGTGCCCATATCTTGTATTGAAGGCCGTCTTTGGGATATCTTCTTCCTTGATCCTTATCTTATAGTAACCTGACCTGAGATCAATCTTGGAGAAGATCTTCGCACCCTGAAGACGATCAAGAAGCTCATCTATTCTAGGAATAGGATACTTATTCTTGACTGTTGATTGATTCAACCCTCAATAATCAATACATAGTCGAAGTGTCCCATCTTTCTTTTTCCGGAATAGTAGTGGAGCTCCCCATAGGCCGGATGTAGCCCTGATCTAACAGTTGCTTGAGTTATTCCTTCAACTCAATTTCTTCTGGTATAGACATTCTATAAGGTCTCTTGGCAATTGGTATAGCTCCAAGCACTAACCTAATCTCATGATCCACTTCTCTTTGAGGCAGAAGTTTGGTTAACTCTTCAGGGAATACGTCTGCGTATTCCTTTAGCCAAGAAGGTCCTTCATGAGACTCTTGCTTTTGATCTAACTTGTTGAGTTTGATCAAGTAAACATGTAATCCTTTTCTGACTCCTTTTATGATCCAAGATACTTTGGCCAATTGGATTCTTGGCACTCATGCCTCACCTTGAGTTGTGACTAATTCCCTTTCAGAGTTTTGAAAGGAAACTTAACCCTTTCCAAAGTGAATGTGGGCGTCGTTGGGCTTAAGCCAATCCATTCCGAGTACACACTCATGGATACCAAAATTCATGACTTTGAATTTAACCGAAGTCTTCTTTCCTCCCAGAAAGAATCCCACCTTAGCAGTTTTCCTAGTACAAGTAACCTCATGACCATTTGCTAATTCCACAAGCAGGGTAGGTGCTTCTATTGTGGCTATTCCTAATCTTTTTGCACATGCTGGTGAGATAAAGGAATGTGTACTGCCACAATCAATCAAGGTTTTGAAACCTTTACCTTCATAGTCCGACGGTGTCTAAATCACCGAGAACTGGCGATACGGCCCTTTCTTGTGTAAAGCGGTATGGACTGTCGCTCTTTCGAATTCTGCTTCCATGGTCGGATCTTCTTCTTCTTCTTCTTCGCACATTTGCCTATTGGCAATGCAAGCGGTTCTTCCTCTTCCTCAGGTAGCGGCTCCTTGACCACAGCCTCCCCCTTGGAAAGGCGCTTGGCGATGTCCTCCTCCAAGCTTGGGAAATTGCCTCTTGAAGTGACTGGGTTTGTTGCAGTGGAAACAACGAAGGTTTCGGCCATTACTTTGAGTAGGAACAAAGTTGTTGACGTTATTCGTCCTTGCTTTCTTTCTTTGTCCCTGATTATGACCTTGAACTCTCTTCATTTGAGGTCTGAATGCTCCTCTGTTCGGGTCATTATAAGACCAAGTTTTGTTACCCCTTGGTCTAGCTTCTACCTCCTGAATTATAGGCATCGCCTGAATGAGTGCATCCTGAAGATCTGATGGACGCATAGATTCGAGACGGGTATTTACTAGTGGATTTAAGCCCGCACAAAATTTGGACACTTGCTGTGTCATATCCATCTGTGGCGCATACTTTAAAAGTGAGACGAATTTAGAGTAGTATGCGTCAAGAGTGAGTCCTAGATGTTTTAGCTCGTAGAACTCGTTCATTTTCTGCGTGCGATATGCAGATGATATGTATCTACCTTGCACGGCTTTCTTCAGCTTCTCCCATGTAACGGATCCCTCTGCGATCCCTTGCTCCCTGCACAATTGCTTCCACCAAAGTCTGGCTTCGCCGATGAGTTTTAACTTGGCGAGCATTGCTTGATTGGCGGGTGCAGTACCGACTGCTTTGAAGTAATCTTCCATGGATTCAATCTAAATTTCAGCATAAGCTTGGACGAATCTACCTCTCCTGTCAAACTCGAGTGGCTTAATCTGCTTGAGAAGGAACTTCTTCTCCTGGATCACAGCAGTACTTGATGTAGGAGGCGAATTAGGAACCTGTACCTGGGGTTGTGCCTGAATAAAGGTTTTCTTAGCCTTATTATACGATAATCGACGTTAGCTTATCTTTAATTCAGCTATCTCGTAAACAATGTAGCTACTTAAATTTTTATCAACTCTTATGTATAACCAGATATTGATAAAAAGAAGTCTTTATTTGTATTTACATGGGCATAGCCCTTTCGAATACAACGTTTCATGTGATGATAAGCCAATTGTTACATTTAGTTTGGGGAGAACAACGTTGTAATGCATTTATCTACAGGAACAGTGTAATAGTAAGGTTTTGGGTCATGGATCTTCAGGAATCAATAAGTCATTGGAAGTTCATGATATCCTTTTTGTTGGAATCCATACTTCTCATGGCGCCCCAACACTTTAATCCTGTCGATGGGGATTACACGAGTTACTTCCTCATATACATATGAGTTCATCTCAACCCTCCGACCTCGAATATGTAAAGTCAAATTTACGTGAGCTTCCATAAAAATGAATAGCTTCACGACTTTCAGGTCTTCCAACCACTTGATCCTCTTTAGGTTGGTCTGTAGATAAGCAAACCGGTGGGCGGCTATATAGTAGATTCCTGAAGCACCTGTCCATCTTTGTTCCATGTACAAAGGTGATGGGTTATAAATCTGCTCTAGGATGTTCATCATCCCAATTCTTTGTCTATAAAGCGGAGAATGCAATGCAGTCATAAACATGACTCGAAATACCAAAAACTTGTTCCACGCTTCGTAATTCTGCAAGTCAGCATTGAAGGTAAGGAAATGTTTGGACAGCAACAATTTCTTTACTTCATTTTAGAGAGATTTCATAAGAGCAATTTCGTTGTTGGTCGGCTCTGATACCAACTATAATGTGTCCACTAGTATCATCCAGGACACGTCTTAGCGGTCCATCGGAAAGGATGTCTAGAAAGCTCCGCCCGACACTCCCATGGAATGTTACGGGGTTTGCGATCTAGGGCTTTCCGCGTCTGTCATGTAGCGGAAGTATTCAGGTCATTCCCATTTAGGATCGATTGGAATTTTGGTTTTCGTGATTGGTGATTTCCTAACAGCAACTAGCGTCCGATCCAAGCGAACTACTTTACGCAGAAATGCCCGGCCCGAAGCGGATTCACACTGCACTTGGTTCAAAGAGAATGGGGAACAAGAGGGATACAATGCTCAACCTCTCTGCCATAAGGCATAGTCCCATTCCATTCCCCTAAAACATTGTAAATCGGGTAAGACATAACTCTAGGTCATTGCTTTCTTGTTCGTGTCATTTGATGATCATCCCGTTGTTCTTCGAGATTTGAGAAAAGTTCCCAGCCAACCAGGACCACCCAACCGTAGGATGAACCCATGGTCCATCCTCCGCACTTTCCGCGGTTTGTTTTAGTTAGGTAATTATCTAACACGTTAGTTGGACATGTAACAATTAGCTTCTTTAATTAAACCGTTAGGCACTGGTTCCTTCACGTAATCTTATCACGTGACATAGAAAAACAATATCAAACAAGTTCTTTATTAACATATCATCATACTTATCTTTGAAATACAAGGAGTTCCACCCCGTAGGCTTGTCCATAATCTACCCGAAGGCTATCCAGTAATCCATAGGGATCACTATTCCAAGCTTCCGCCCATAGACAAGTATGCGGGCCTCGAGATCCAATCCCGAGTCACGTTTACCTTTTGTGCAGGACCCGTAAGGCGAGGGGTTTACGGCCAAAGCCCCCCCTGGCACCCAAGCGTCCTCCTGCTCCAAGTAGAGCTCAACAGAGAGACCTCTCGCGGCTGGTTCGGTCCACGTTCCCACACGATCAACAACCCCCTTAGTTAGGGTCAGGCAGGCAGTCGGGGGTAACTGAAACTGCCTCTCTCTTCAGGTCTTCAACCTGAAGTATAGATATTCATTTAATTTGTAATTCATAAATCAAATAGTGCTCTAGAATCTCTAGCAAGCACAAACATTTCCATTAACCAATCTTGTTGTTGGCAAACTGCTAAGGAATGATTCTTTCCTTTCGAATGCATCAGCACTCGTTCCAGGGTGTCTTGCAACTTGGCAAGATCCTTTATATTCTGGGTTGGGGCGTACCCTATTAACCCAACTTGGCCAACCCTAAAGTTCATTGGATACTTTAGTTTCCGGTTTTAACCTTCCTTACTTAGAAGGATATCAAAGAATATATCCTTTTTGCAAGATAACTTGCGTAAGGATCTGCAATCCTTGTTGAGGGTATTTAATCTTTCTTCTTGTGAATCAATCACAAGACCATATGACTTCATACTTGCTGCGCAAGTCCTGCATCGTAATATGCGATGAAACAATCCATTTTAGTTTCTTAAGCTGACGTTTGTCAGACCTTGGGTCGCCTTTTAAGAACCTCATGATGCCAGGAGGCATATTCCACGGTGGATTCCGTGCCACGGTGGATTTCGTGTCACGGTGGATTCCGTGAGGTTTTACTGTGGATTCCGTAAACTGAGATGACCGGGGCTCATACACAAAGAGGATTCTTTGTGCGAAAAGTTGATGGGGACGCCTGTCCTTTTCGGGCGTTTCATTAATTTAGTGTGTACATGGGTGATTCCATAGCGGGTGATTCCGCAAAATGCATATTAAATTAATAAACGTTTATGAGTTTAGAGTGCGCACTCGTAATAAATTAAGGTTAGGATTTATTTCTAACCAGTTGATTTATTTATGTAGCTGAAGACTGCTAGGTATTCACTTTTGTCGGTTTAATTGTATTATTTTACTAACGATTGTGAATGCTTCAATTGATGTGTAGAGATAGCAGCAGTGGCGGAGGAAAGCATTGGAGTCTAGCGGGTATTCGACATTTGGACTATATTTTGATAGGCGCCACGCATATATTTTGTTATGTCTATAGAGACATTGATTATTGATTATTATTTTGTATGCGCTTATGCGCCCGGATATGTTATTTCTATTTGGACATTGAGATTGGGCGTGCCAGACTCTATGGGCACCGTCCATTAGCTTTATTTTCCTATTTTTGTAGAAAGCAAACTCAAAAGCTAAAAGCTTGTCATATTTTTGTAATTGGGCTATTATTGAGCATGAAGATTGGAAATATACATTAAATACATGCTTTGTGAAGCGCTCACACAAGGCATGGGGGAGATTGAACCCAATTTGTCTCTTGTCTCTTGTCGTGCAAGCTTTTACATTGTTTTTTGTGCAAAAAGGTAGAGTTCATTGTTCTTGGGGACCTTCCGGGATTCACCACGTGAGCATTCTGCATCCAATCTACGCACCAGTGGTATCAGAGCGGAGCAGAGATCAAGAGCTTCCAATCGCTACCAATCTCGGGCGAAGGCGGAGCTCCAGGAACGATCGGGCTCTACAGTCAATCTCGTCGTGAACCGTCGATACAGACAGACTTCTGGCGATCAAGAACCCCTGTTTCTACTGTCAGATCGCGAAGGACTAGGCTCTGCAGGCGGAGGACCACGCATCCATCTCCTTCATCAAGTCGTGGAAAACCAGAGATAAGCTTTCTTCATATTCAAGTTAATTGCTTCATCAAGGCTTAATCTTAAGCTTAGAAGCTTTTAAAAAGCTTCAAGCTTCATAAATTTCAGTCGTGATATCAGAAGACCCTTCCGATTTTTTCGCGCGGACAAAAAAACAGCCCTCCCTCCCCCACAAAAATTGCGCCATGCTGTCTCTTAAGCTTAAGCTTAAGCTATTAAGCTTAAGACTCTAAACTTCCTGCAAGTTACACAAGGCAACAAAGTTGACAAACTCCAGGTCCTACACCGCAAAAGTCAAGTTCTGCAAGTCAAGTGGAATCAAGTCCTGCAAGTTCCTCAAGTCGACCTAAGTTCTGCAAGTCAGCAACTCTGCAAGTCGGCTAAGTCTGCAACTCTGCAAGTCAGACTAGTCAACTGGAGTCAGAACTGACTAGTGCTCAAAACTCCTAGAAGGCTTGTTCGTATGCAAAAACTCTGAACTGGAAAGTTGTTCGCAGCAAGCTGTTCTACCTATCTACAAGTTCGTTGAAGTACTTCCAGCAAACGGATACAGAAATATTGCAGATTTTCTAAAAATTGAAGAAGAAATACCCAAAAATACATAGCCTTGTAACCCCAAATTTGAGCTACGCTCATCCCACTAACCTGATTTTGAGTGAGAAAGGTTTCTTGAGTTTTACAGGATGACTACCCCACATATGGATGATCCTATGGCTGAAGATGACCTACCTGAGCCTACCATGGAACAAAAGCTGGATCTAATCATGCTACAATTGGAAGAAGAGCGAAGGGCTAGGCAAGCATTACAAGCGCAATTGACAAAACTACAAAGAGCATCCACCGACAAAGAAGAATCACAAGCTGAAGATTTGATTCGCCGTACCATCGACGCCACTCTTGAAGCACAAACCATTCGCAAGGAATCCATGATAAGTAAACGAAGTTTCAAGTTTCACACTTTCAATGGCATAAGAGAAGGAAAGACTGTTTTATCTTTCATTAGCCAGTTTGATGACTATTTCCATGAGGAAACTTATCCCGAAAAAGATAAAATCAAGTGTGTTACTAATCATCTGATAGACAGAGCATCACTTTGGTGGACTGTAGTCCACAAGAGCATAGAATGTCCTGCTACTTGGGAAGATTTCAAGAAGAAGTTCATGCAGAATTTCCTTCCACCGCAATTTCATGAGAAGGCTATCAAGCAATGGGATTTACTTCAACAACAGGATCGTGAGCCTATTCCACAGTATACAGAGCGTTTTTGGAATGCACTCCTACAGCTACACATGCTTGAAGACGTACCAGAAACGACACATAAGCGGAAGTATATGTCTGGACTTCTTGGACATTACTACGCTGAAGTGAACATGTTCAAGCCTGCTACCCTTGAAGACGCCATCTCCTTAGCTCACGACACTGAAGATAAGTTACACGGAAGAGATCGACGACCATAGCCATTCCAAGCCAACGGTAATTATGGATCTAAACAATTCAATTACAATTTTAGAAGGTTTAATCCAGGTTGTTTCTCATCACCATCTTTCCGCAAGAATTGGCCTAAACCACTTGCATTACCATCCATTGTCAATCCAAATCCAAAGCCTATTCCACAAACAAATCCAAATGTACCCAGACTTCCATCCATTGCAAATAATGTGACAAAAGCCAAGCCAATAGTATGCTACAAGTGTCACCAGCCAGGGCATCTCGCAGCAAATTGTCATTCAAAGAAGCCATCAGCACATATTAACTACCTTGGAGCTATGGATGAAGACGAGCATGAGGATATGCCAGATTTCATTGAAGATGAGGATGATATTACTACTACTTCCGACACTTTACCAAGTATGCCTACTCCACATTCATTGTTGACTATGAAATGTATGGTGTATGGAAAGGAAAGAACTATCTTGCATGATGACGGTAGTACTCATGACTTTATTTCAGCAAAATTGGTAAAGGAATTGAGATTACAGACTGTACCTACGCATTATCGCATAAAAGCTGCATTTTTAGGCACTAGGTACAATGGCACACAAGAAGTACAAGATTTAGAAATTCAAATTGGTTCATATATTGAAAGAAGAAATTTCTTAGTTGTCCCATTACAGTCAAGCGACATTATTTTAGGAATGCCTTGGAGACACCAGCATAATCCAAATATAGATTATTCCACGCACACAATGAATATTAATTTTCAAGGAAAATCTATTATATTATATGGTATGCATGCATCTCATATTTTTCCACTGCTTTCGCATACTCAAGCAAAACGTGCACTACGCAAGAATACTAAATCATATCTCATTTGGGTGAATGAATTGCACGCAAAGGAAAATCATATGCACCCTAGGCATAAGGAATTTCTTGCATATTTTAAGGACTGTTTTGCACAAGACCTACCACCAGGTTTACCACCTTCACGTCCAGAAGACCATAAGATTGATTTAATTCCTGGCACACAACCACCTTGCAAAGCACCATATAGGCACAATCAAATAGAGCAAAAAGAAATCCAGAGTCAAGTTGAAGAATTACTAAATAGAGGCTTAATTCGACCTAGCAGTTCTCCATTCGGTGCACCTGTACTCTTAGTCAAGAAAAAGAATAATACCTATCGTATGTGTATTGACTACCGAGCATTAAATAAGATCACTGTAAAGAATAGGTATCCTATACCTAGAGTTGATGACCTTATGGACAAACTGCAATGTGTTAGATATGATCAATGCCCCACCCTCATTAGGTGCTACCAATGATCCATGGTGCTCAAAGTTGTAAGGCCCCCATTATGAGGAGAAGCCAAATGTGAGCCCGGACATTGGTTGAGTCCTGACTTGTATATCAGATGAGGTCTATGTGACCGGATGGCAAAAAAGGTGACTGTTGTGGGTCTAATCTTTGGGTTAGACGGAGTGGTTAAGCTGGTAGCAACTCGAGGCACATTGCATTGAGTTGCGTGGTAAGGGAGTTAAAAGGGGCCCCTATTGTGGGGTCCGGGGGCCGCGGAAGCGGCCCCTGGCTGGGGGGTCCCAGGGGGGCCAGCGGCCCCCCTGGCGGGGGTCCGGGGGCAGCGCCCCCGGCCCGATGGTAAAGGGAATATTCCCTGGAATATTCCCTGGCCGACTAGTGGAGGCTCATATGGTAGGTCGGTCAGCAGGCCGACCTAACGACCTTCGCGGGCTATAAAAGCTAAACCCCTTCGCAGCCATCTTACACTTATCTTTCACCCAGTCAGAGTTGTTGTTCCAGCTAGCCTTAAGCTCTTCACCTATCTTCTGTCTAGATCGCCATCTAAGCTTCATTCATTGGAAGCGCACGGGTGGACAGAGCCATCTTTGTATCAGTTGTTTGGAGTTAAAGAATTTTACTGATTCTCCTCTTATCTGTTGTGTACTCTCTATCTCTTTCTCAGATTCTGTTCGCTGCGCCGTGTAATATTTTTACATGGTATCAGAGCCCAGGGGGCTCTAGAGATCGGAGAGCGTGCAAGAGGCAAAGGCTTCAACAGCAAAGAGAAACGATGTCGACTCCGGGAAGCAGTTCTGGCGCATCCGGAAGCGGTGCAGGAGGTGGTGCTGCTGTACCGGCTATTCAAACACTGAGGATTCGTCCACCAACCTTCAGCGAAGGCAAGTTAGATGGTACAAACTACACCTTGTGGAAGTTCAAAATTACTACTATCCTTGATTCTTATGAGCTTCTGGAGACTGTGCTGGGGACTGACGCAGAACCACAGCCTACCCCCGACCCATCAAATCCTAGTGTGATGATTCCTCCGAATGCAGATCTTCTACGAGCTTGGAAACGAAGGAATGCAGATGCATTGTGTGCCTTAGTTACAAGCTGTTCTGACAGTGTTTTGACTCTGATTCAGCATACAACCAAAGCGTCGGAGGCTTGGAATGTACTAAGGAGTCAGTATGAAACACGAAACCAAACAAGGATTCAAAACTTGGAGAATCAACTAGCAGCAGAGAAGTTTGCTGAAGGAGAGACGGTTGAAGCATTCATCACTCGGATTAAGAATCTACGCGACCAGATGGCTGGCGCTGGGATACAAAAGACTAGCGAAGAGCTAGCTCGGAGGTGTCTTCGGATTTGTCCACAAAAGTTTGATGGACTAGTAACTGCCCTTAATACTCAGGTGAGACCTCAAGCTTTGACTTTTGAGGAGTTTTGTGCATTATTAATGGAGGAGGAGTTGAGGCTGAAAGCCCGAGAAGGAAGCAACAATGGAGATGCTGCATTCTCTGCCAATGCAAAAGGCAAAGGTGTTTCCTCCACCAAAAATGATGGTGACAAAAAGAAGAAGGGCGGCAAGAAGAAGTTTCAAGGAGAGTGCTTCTACTGTAAGAAGAAAGGACATGCAATTGCAGATTGTCGTGTCAAGAAGGCAGATGAAAAGAATGGTACCCTTAAAAGTAAAGGGAAAGAGACAGCCAATACGGCTGAAGCAGAGTTGGAATTATTCATGGCGACCATTGAGGAAGTGTGCTCCTCGGCGCAAGAAGAATCTACCACTGACTCTTGGGTGTTGGATAGTGGGGCCTCCCGTCACATGACCAACAAGAAAGGTCTATACAGTTCTATGCAGCCTCTACAAGAATCCATCACTGTGACGGTTGGAAATGATGCTAAATGCCCTGCTGCGGGCACAGGTACTATTTCTTTTGTTGCTGCAAATGGTGAAGTCAAAAAGCTTTCAAATGTGTTGTATGTTCCCGAAATCAGGAGAAATCTCTTATCAGTTGCTGCCATAACTGATCTTGGTCATGAAGTGAGGTTCAAGAAGACAGGTGCAGAAATTATTGATAGTGCTGGCACAATTGTTGGCAAAGGAGAAAGAAGGAACAACCTGTATGAGCTAAGTGCTCTTACAGCCACCGCTGGAGTGGGCACAAGTAAGCTTTGGCATGAAAGGTTTGGACACATCGGATTTGCAGTATTGAAGGAGATGCAAAAGCAAGGTATGGTTGCTCACCTACCTACAATAACTGAATTGAAGGAACCATGTGAAGCTTGTATGATGGGCAAGCAACAGAGAAAGGCATTTCCACAAGAAAGCAAGAATAGAGCACATGCTCCTCTAGAGTTGGTGCATGCTGACTTGTGTGGTAAGATGCCTACACAGGCCTTGGGGGGATCTTCTTATTTTATGTTGATTGTCGATGACTACAGTAGGAAGATGTGGGTGTACTTCCTTCGTGATAAGGCTCAAGCTTTTGGTAAGTTTAAAGAATGGCTAATACTTGTTGAGAATGAAACAGGGAAAAGTGTGAAGAAATTTAGAACAGATGGTGGTGGTGAGTTCAACTCAAAGGAGTTTGAAGGCTTTTGCAAGAGCAAAGGGATCAAGCGTCAATTGACGACGCCTCACACACCTCAGCAGAATGGTGTTGTGGAACGCAGGAATCGTACCATTGTGGAGATGGCAAGATGCATGCTAAAGGGCAAGGGATTGCCTAACCATTTTTGGGCTGAAGCTGTTAATACTGCAGTCTACATTCTAAATCGGAGCTACACAAAGGCTCTCAAGGGAAAAACACCTCATGAGGCTTACACTGGTAAGAAACCATCTGTTTCACATTTCAGAATTTTTGGATGTGAATGTTATGCACATGTTCCAGATGAGAAGAGAAACAAGTTACAACCAAAAAGCAGAAAATGTATCTTCTTGGGTTATAGTGATGAGCAGAAGGCTTACAAGTTATATGACCAAGAGGCAAAGAAGATCATCGCGAGCCGTGATGTGGTGTTCAAGGAGGAGCCGCATACAGTGGAGGAGGAGAAGGCAAGGTCTTCCACTTTATCATCAAGCGAAGAAGTAGTCCACTATGAACCTGTCCCGAGAGCTATCCCTATCCTTAAGGAGGAGGAAGCATCATCTTCAGATGATGAGGAAAAAGTTCACCAACCTGACATCACCCCACCGGAAAAGCCATTGCCGCGCTGGGTGAAGCAGCTCTATGACCACAATAATCCTATGCCTGCATCTGTTGAGGAGAAGGCAGACGGACCAAGGAGGTCTCAGAGAATAGAGGAGCAAAGGAGGGCTTCTGCTCACATAGTCAACATGGCCTTGATGGTTGAGATTATGAGAGAAGTAAAGGAGCCAACTGACTTAGAAGAAGCACTTGCAGATCCATCATGGAAGGCTGCTATGCAGGCGGAGTATGACAGCATAATGAAGAATGACACTTGGGAGCTAGTGGATCGGCCAGCAAAGCGGAAGATTATTGGCACCAAGTGGATCTGGAAGGTAAAGTACAAGGCTGATGGTACCTTAGAAAAGTACAAAGCTAGACTGGTTGCCCAAGGATTTTCACAAGTTGAAGGGTTTGATTTTCAAGAGTCATTTGCCCCAACTGCCAGAATGACCACTATTCGCACGGTACTTGCAGTGGCTGCCCACAAGAAGTGGCCAGTGTACCAAATGGATGTTAAGTCAGCGTTCTTAAATGGTGACCTCAAGGAGGAGGTGTACGTGGCTCAGCCACCAGGGTTTGAGGCCCCCCATTCTGAGAACAAAGTGTGTAAACTGAAGAAGGCATTGTATGGGCTGAAACAAGCCCCCAGAGCATGGTACCAACGGATAGATAGGTTCTTTTTAAACCTAAACTTCAAAAGATGTGCCTCAGATGCTAACTTGTATGTTTACAGGGATGGTAAAAAGTCTGTAGTGATTGTCCTATATGTGGACGACCTTCTTATTACAGGTGACTATGAAGATATGATCAACCAAACTCGAAAGGCTTTGAGTTTTGAGTTTGAAATGACAGACTTGGGCTTGCTGCACTATTGTTTGGGGATTGAAGTCTGGCAAGAGCCAGGAAAGATCTTCATCTCTCAGAAGAAGTATGCATGGGAGATCTTGAAGGCATTTGGCATGACCGAGTGCAAGGAGATAGCTACACCTATGGAGGTGAATGTAAAGTTATCCGTTGAGGATACATCAGCACTAGCAGACATTGGGAGGTATAGGAGGTTGGTCGGCAGTCTAATCTACTTGTGTAACACCAGACCAGATATCAGTTTTGCTGTTGGTGTTTTGAGCAGGTTCTCAAACAAACCTCATGAGAGTCATTGGAAAGCTGGGATGCGGGTGCTCAGATACTTGAAGAAAACTCTTGACTATGGTATCACATACAGTTTCGGAACTTCTCTTGTGGGGAACTGTGACTCAGATTGGGCAGGAGACATTGATTCCAGGAAGTCAGTTTCTGGTTATTGTTTCTCTTTGGGTTCAGGAATTTTCTCTTGGATTAGTAAGAAGCAACCAACAGTGGCATTGTCTTCTACCGAAGCAGAGTACAAGGCAGCTTGTTTTGCTGCATGTGAGGCCGTATGGTTGAGAAGGATTCTATGGCATATGGGAGTGCAGGATGAAGAACCAACTGTGCTGAGATGTGACAATCAGAGTTGCATCGCCATTGCCAAAAATCCAGTGTTTCATGCACGCACCAAACATATAGAGATCCAGTATCACTATGTGCGTGATTTGATGGAGGATGGGATAGTGGAATTGGTCTACTGTCCAACAGAGGAGAATGGAGCAGATATCTTCACCAAAGCACTTACGAAGGATCTGCTTCAAGTTCATCTTCAGAGACTCGGCATTGGGCCGAGGAGATAGTTCACCTATGGGTGGACATTGAGGGGGGGTGTTAGATATGATCAATGCCCCACCCTCATTAGGTGCTACCAATGATCCATGGTGCTCAAAGTTGTAAGGCCCCCATTATGAGGAGAAGCCAAATGTGAGCCCGGACATTGGTTGAGTCCTGACTTGTATATCAGATGAGGTCTATGTGACCGGATGGCAAAAAAGGTGACTGTTGTGGGTCTAATCTTTGGGTTAGACGGAGTGGTTAAGCTGGTAGCAACTCGAGGCACATTGCATTGAGTTGCGTGGTAAGGGAGTTAAAAGGGGCCCCTATTGTGGGGTCCGGGGGCCGCGGAAGCGGCCCCTGGCTGGGGGGTCCCAGGGGGGCCAGCGGCCCCCCTGGCGGGGGTCCGGGGGCAGCGCCCCCGGCCCGATGGTAAAGGGAATATTCCCTGGAATATTCCCTGGCCGACTAGTGGAGGCTCATATGGTAGGTCGGTCAGCAGGCCGACCTAACGACCTTCGCGGGCTATAAAAGCTAAACCCCTTCGCAGCCATCTTACACTTATCTTTCACCCAGTCAGAGTTGTTGTTCCAGCTAGCCTTAAGCTCTTCACCTATCTTCTGTCTAGATCGCCATCTAAGCTTCATTCATTGGAAGCGCACGGGTGGACAGAGCCATCTTTGTATCAGTTGTTTGGAGTTAAAGAATTTTACTGATTCTCCTCTTATCTGTTGTGTACTCTCTATCTCTTTCTCAGATTCTGTTCGCTGCGCCGTGTAATATTTTTACACAATGATCTTCTATATTTAGTAAAATTGACCTTAAGTCTGGATATCATCAGGTGAGGCTAGATAGATCCGATATATTTAAGACTGCATTCAGAACACAATTTGGCCATTACGAATTCTTAGTCATGCCATTCGGATTGACTAATGCACCTGCTACTTTCAGTAGAATGATGAATCGTATTTTTCTGAAATACCAGTATTGTGTGATTGTTTTCTTTGATGATATTTTGGTGTTCAGTCAAAGTGAAAAAGAGCATTATGAGCATTTATAATTAGTTTTTCAATTACTGAAAGAAAATCAATTGTTTGCAAATCCTGAAAAGAGTGAATTCTTTAAGACAGAAATAGAATATCTAGGTCATATTGTATCAAAAGAAGGAATAAAAGTTGATCCTAAGAAAATTGATGCAATATTGCATTGGCCTGTTCCTAAAAATGTACATGAATTACGCTCATTCCTTGGTCTTGCTAGTTTCTATAGGAAGTTTGTACGTAATTTTTCATTACTTGCTTTACCACTAACCAAACTTCTTAAGAAAGGAATTGTTTATCAATGGACTGAAACTCAGCAAAAATCCTTTGACTTACTAAAACGTGCATTAACCAATGTCCCAGTTTTACAATTGCCTGACTTTAATAGACCATTCTTTCTAGTTGCGACCGATGCTAGCGGATCAGGAATAGGAGCCGTATTAATGCAAGACAATCATCCAATAGCATATTCTAGTTCTAAGCTGAAACCCTCTGAGCTGAAATATTCCACTTATGACAAAGAACTATTAGCAGTTGTACAAGCATTAAAACAATGGAAGCATTATTTAATGGGTTTAGAATTCATGATAAAGACCGACCAGCAAAGCATTAGACATCTACTTAGCCAACCCCAAATTTCTGACCGTCATATCAAATGGGTTTCCTTCATTCAAAGTTTTCATCCTATCATTCAATACCAACCTGGAAAAGAAAATGTAGTTGCTGATGCATTGAGTAGAAGACCTGCAATTCATAACATTTCCATCATATCTTTTGATTCTTTGATTGCTATGAAAGACACATATCACCAGGATATTACTTTTCATTCGGATTGGCAAAAATTAGTTCAAAATAATTTCATTCCTGTTGATTCATTGTCCTATAATGATGGATTTATGTTTTTTGAAAAGAGACTGTGTGTTACTATTCCATTCCGATCTTTTGTTTTGAATGAAATTCATTGTCCCCCATATCAAGGTCATAGAGGTATCATTTCTACATTACGCATGTTAACTGAAGATTTTTATTGGTCGCATATGGATGTAGATGTATCTAATTTCGTTTCTGAATGTTTGATTTGTCAAAGAATAAAGAGACATCATGGTAAACAGTATGGATTACTAATGCCTTTGTCTATTCCATCTAAACCTTGGGAACATATTTCTATGGATTTCATTACTGGTTTACCAAATACTAAATCTAACCATGACATGATTTGGACAATTGTAGATAGATTTAGTAAGCAAGCATATTTCATTGCATGTAAGAAAACTTTAACAGCATCACAAGCAGCACAGTTATTTTTGAAAACTGTTTTTACTAACCATGGATTGCCAAAAGTGATTATTTCAGATCGAGATTCTAGATTTTGTAATAATTTTTGGATCACATTGTTTGCAAATCTAGGCACAAAGATTGATTTCTCATCTGCATTTCATCCAGAAACAAATGGACAAACAGAAGCCACAAATAGCACTATTTTAGATCTTTTACGTGCATACACTATCTCTAAACCTCAGACATGGGATACTCATTTGCATTTATTACAGTTTGCATATAACAATACACCGCACACATCTACAAAGAAAGCACCTCTTGAAATCATTTATGGATATAGATTATCTAGCCCTGTTGCATCTTTGTCTAATAGAATTCAGAGTGCTGATGATATTGCTGTTATGCATAACAGTATTTTTGATGAGGTTAAGGATATGATTGCTAAAGCCCAACAATCATATACCAAACAAGCCAACAAGAAAAGACAAGCTATGAACTTCAAAGTTGATGATTATGTTTGGCTTAGAATAGAAAAGCGTAGACTGCAAAGTGTAGATAGACATCCAGTTGTCAAATTAGCTCCTAGATTCTATGGACCATTTAGAATCATTCATAAGATTAATGATAATGCATTCAAGTTAGAATTCCCATCTCATTGGAAAATTCATAATACATTTCATATTAGTTTATTGAGACCATTTAGAGGCCAATTACCTATCCGCCCTGTTTATGAAAACCCACCTTTACTAGAGGAAGAGATTGAAATACTTGAACCAGAAGCCAGCATAGACACTGACTACATGACCACTAGAACTGGCCGAAGGTATTCTAGATATCTAGTCAAATTTAAGAACCATCCTGTAGAGGAAGCACAATGGATGCACGCTAGAGACTTAAATGCTTTCCCCACTCTATTAGCTCCACATTGAGCTAATAGCAATTGAGGTCAATTGCTATCCCACCCCGGGGGTATGATGCCAGGAGGCATATTCCACGGTGGATTCCGTGCCACGGTGGATTCCGTGAGGTTTTACGGTGGATTCCGTAAACTTAGATGACCGGGGCTCATACACAAAGACTCTCTAGCTAGTTCGAGTATAGGGTTGCTTGGCATAGATACCTTTGTAGCCAGAGATCTGGCCGTTGATGGATTTTGTAAGATTAGGGAATTTAGGAATGCCTTGCGACTGAGTGCATCGGCAACTACATTCTCTTTCCCTGGTCGGTACTTGATTTCAAAATCATACTCCTCCAATACTTCAATCCACCGCCGTTGCCTCATGTTGAGCTCGTTCTGGGTAAAAATCCATTTGAGACTCTTATGATCGGTTACTAGAGTAAACTTGTTACCCAATAGGTAGTGTATCCAAAGCTTTAAAGCATGGATGACAGCTAATAATTCTAGATCATGCGTGGCATAATTCTTTTCATGACTCTTCAATTTCCTTGAAGAGTATGCTACTGGATGACCTTCCGGCATAAGTACACACCCCAAGGCAAGAATGCTGGCATCAGTTACTACCTCGAACTCCTTATTGAGGTCAGGAAGTTTTAGAATAGGTGCTGATACCAAACATTTCTTCAATTGGTCGAAGCTATTTTGTTCGGGAGTTAACCATGTAATGGAAGTCTGCTTCTTTAGTAAATCTGTAAGAGGTGCTGCAATCAAAGCATAGTTTTTGATAAAGACCCTATACCATCCAGTCAAGCCAAGAAAGCTACGTATTTCTTTAATGGATATTGGTATTGGCCATTCAACCACATCCCTGACTTTGGCTGGGTCTACTAATATTCCTTCTGATGATACTATGAATCCTAGGTATTCAATCTGACGCTTGAAGAATGCACACTTCTTCATTTTTGCATACAGCTTATGAGACCTCATTGTCTCAAGAACAATCCATAGTTGAGGTTCATGATCTTCTTCCTGTTTAGAATAGACTAAAGTGTCATCGAAGAAGACAAGCACGAAATCATCGAGATATGGTCTAAAAATATCCTGCATTAATCTATTGAAAGTGGCAGGTGCATTTGTAAGCCCGAATGACATAACCAAGAACTCAAAGTGCCCATATCTTGTATTGAAGGCCGTTTTTGGGATATCTTCTTCCTTGATCCTTATTTGATAGTAACCTGATCTGAGATCAATTTTGGAGAAGATCTTTGCACCTTGAAGGCGATCCAGAAGTTCATCTATTCTAGGAATAGGATACTTGTTCTTGACTGTTGATTGATTCAAACCACGGTAATCAATACATAGTCGAAGTGTCCCATCTTTCTTTTTCTGGAATAGTACTGGAGCTCCCCATGGTGAGTTGCTAGGCCGGATGTAACCCTGATCTAACAGTTGCTTGAGTTGTTCCTTCAACTCAATAGCTTCCGGTATGGACATTCTATAAGGTCTCTTTGCAATTGGCACAGCTCTAGGCCTTAGCCTTATTTCATGATCAACTTCTCTTGGAGGCGGAAGTTCAGTCAATTCTTTAGGGAATACGTCAGCGTATTCCTTTAGCCAAGAGGGTCCCTCATGAGACTCTTGCTTTTGATCTAACTTGTTGAGTTTGATCAGGTAAACAGGTAATCCTTTTCTAACTCCTTTTATGATCCGCGATACTTTGGCTAACTGGATTCTTGGCACTCTTGCCTCACCTTGAGTTGTAACAAACTCCCTTTCAGAGTTTCGAAAGGAAACTTGACCCTTTCCACAGTGGATGTGGGCGTCATTAGGCTTAAGCCAATCCATCCCGAGTAGACACTCATGGATACCTAAATTCATGACTCTGAATTTGACTGAGGTTTTCTTTCCTCCCAAAAAGAATTCTTCCGTAGCAGTTTGCTTGGTACAAGTTACCTCACGACCGTTTGCCAATTCCACAAGTAAGGTAGGTGCTTCTACTGTGGCTATTCCTAATCTTTTTGCACATGTTGGTGAGATAAAGGAATGTGTACTGCCACAATCAATCAAGGTTTTGAACTCTTTACCTCGATAGTCCGACGGTGTTTGAATCACAGAGAATTGACGATTCGGCCCTTCTTGTGTAAAGCGGCATGGACTGTCGCTCTTTCAAATTCTGCCTCCATAGTCGGATCTTCCTCTTCTTCTGCTTCGCATCTTTGCCTATTGGTAATGCAGGCAGTTCTTCCTCTTTCACGGGTGGCGGCTCCTTGACCGCGGCATACACCTTGACGATGTCCCTCGCTGAGCAAGCTTGGGACATTGCCTTTTGAAGTGACCGAGTTCGTTGCAGTGGAAGCATCGGAGGTTTCGGCCATTACTTTGAGTAGGAACAAAGTTGTTGACGTTGTTTGTTCTTGCTTTCTTCCTTTGTCCCTGATTGTGACCTTGGACTCTCTTCACTTGGGTCTGAATGTTCCTCTGTTCGGGTCGCTATAGGACCAATTTTTGTTACCCCTTGGTCTAGCTTGCACTTCCTGAATTATAGGTGCCGCTTGAATGAGTGCATCCTGAAGATCTGACGGAGGCATAGATTCGAGACGGGTATTTACGGGTGGATTTAAGCCCGCGCAAAATTTGGACACCTGCTACGTCATGTCCATCTGTGGTGCATACTTTAAGAGTGAGACAAATTTAGAGTAGCATGCGTCAAGGGTGAGTCCTAGCTGTTTTAGCTCGTAGAATTCATTCATTTTTTGTGTACGACATGCAGGTGGCAAATATCTCCCTTGCACGGCTTTCTTTAACTTCTCCCAGGTGACGGACCCCTCTGAAGTTCCTTGATCCCTGCACCATTGTTTCCACCATAGTCTAGCTTCGCCCATGAGTTTTAATTTGGCGAGCATGGCCTGATTGGTAGGCGGAGTACCAGCTGCTTCAAAGTAGTCCTCCATAGATTCAATCCAAATTTCAGCATCAGACTGGACGAATCTGCCTCTCCCGTCAAACTCGGGTGGCTTTATCTGCTTGAGGAGGAACTTCTTCTCCTGAATCACAGCAGTACTTGATGTAGGGGGCGAATTTGGAACCTGTACCTGGGGTTGTGCCTGGATAAAAGTTTTCTTAACGTTATTACATGATAATTGACGTTAGCTTATCTTTAGATCAGCTATCCCGTAATTCATGAAGCTACTTAACTTTTTTAACAACTCTGATGCACAGTCGGATATTGATAAATGAAGTCCTTATTTATATTTACATGGGCATAGCCTAATATAACATCTCGTGTGATGATAATTCAATCATTACATTCAGTTTGGGGAGAACAACGTTGTATTACATTCGTCTACAGGAACTGTGTAATAGTAGGGTTTTGGGTCATGGATCTTTAGGAATCGATAATTCATTGGAAGTTCAAGATATCCTTCTCGCTGGAATCCATGCTTCTCATGGCGGCCCAACA
The DNA here is from genome assembly GCF_053477565.2 of Lygodium microphyllum. Classification (NCBI taxonomy): domain Eukaryota; kingdom Viridiplantae; phylum Streptophyta; class Polypodiopsida; order Schizaeales; family Lygodiaceae; genus Lygodium; species Lygodium microphyllum. The sequence continues at coordinate 38,498,074 of NC_141150.1, forward strand.
CCTTAATCCTGTCGGCTGGGATTACGCAGATTACTTCCTCATATACATATGAGTTCAATTCAACCCTCCGACCTTGAATATGCAAAGTCGAATTTACGTGAGCTTCCACAAAAATGAACAGTTTCACGACTTTCAAGTCTTCCAACCACTTGATCCTCTTCAGGTTGGTCTGTAGATAAGCGAACCGGTGGGCAGCTATGTAGTAGATTCCTGAAGACCCAGTCCATCTTCGTTCTATATATAAAGGTGATGGATTATACATCTGCTCCAGGATGTTCATCATTCCAACTCTTTGTCTATAATGCGGAGAATGCATTGCAGTCATAAACATGACCCGGAACACCAAAAACTTATTCCACGCTTCATAGTTCTGTAAGACAGTATTGAAGATGAGGAAATGTTTGGACAGCAATAATTTCTTTACTTCATTTAATTGAGATCTCATAAAAACAATTCCGTTGTTGGTCGGCTCTGATACCAACTGTAACGTGTCCACTAGAATCATCTAGGACACGTCTTGGCAGTCCATCGGAAAGGATGTCTAGAAAACTCCACCCGGCACTCCCATGGAATGTTACGGGTTTTGCAATCTAGGTTTTTCCGCGTCTGCCACGTACCGGAAGTATCCTGGCCGTTTCCCACTTAGGATCGACTGGAACTAGGGTTTTCCTGTTTGGTCATTAGCTAACAGCGACTAGCGTCAGACCTGAGCGAACTACTTTACGCAGAAATGCCAGGTTCGAAGCGGATTCACGCTGCACTTGGTTCAAGGAGAATGGGAAACGAGAGGGATGCAAGGTTCAACCTCTCTACCATAAGGCATAGTCCCATTCCGTTCCCCTAAAACAGCATAAATCGGGTAACTCTAGGTTATCGCTTTCATTATTTGCTTTGATAATGATGATCATTCCGCTGTTCTTTGAGTCTTTTGAGAAAAGTTCCCGTCTAACTGGGACCACCCAACCGTAGGACGGACCCATGGCCCATCCTCCGCACTTTCCTCAGTTTGTTTTAGTTATGTAATTATCTAACACATTAATTTGACATATAGCAATCAACTTCTTTAATTACTCCTGTTAAGCACTGGTTCCTTCACGTAATCTTATCACTTGACATAGAAAAACAATATCAGCCAAATTCTTTATTATCATTTCATTATTTTATCTTTGAAATACAAGGAGTTCCGCCCGTAGGCTTGTCCATAATCCGCCCGAAGGCTATCCAGTAATCCGCCAGGGATCACTATTCCAAGCTTCTGCCCGTAGACTAGTATGCGGGCCTCGAGATCCAATCCCGAGTCACGTTAGCCTCTTGTGCAAGACCCGAAAGGCGAGGGATTTACAGCCAGAGCCCCCCCTGGCACCCAAGCGTCCTCCTGCTCCAAGTAGAGCTCAACGAAAAGACCTCTCGCGGCGGGTTCGGTCCACGTTCCTGGCGCGGTCAACAACCCCCTTGGTTAGGGCCAGGCAGGCAGTCGGGGGTAACTAAAGCTGCCTCTCCCTTCAGGCCTTCAACCTGAAGCATTAGATATCATTTCATCCTTTAGTTCTTTGAGCAAACAATGCAAACAGTGCTTTCTAAACTGTTATAAGCACAATCAATTCCAGTGGTCGTTTATTTGGCCAACTGTCAAGGAGTGAATCCTTCTTTCCGAATGCATCCAGCATTCGATCAGGGATTAATTTCGACTTGGCAAGATCCCCAAGGATTTATTTGTTCACCCGTTTGTCCTTAGGTTAGGGTCATACCCTGTTAACCCAACTTAACCAATACCTTAGGTTTTATTAACAGTAAACCCTGGCGACCATGTCGCTTTAATTTATTGATTGATCATTTGCTTCCAAGCAAATACCTAACTTCCCTTTACTTGGCGATTTTTCCTCAAGACAAGTGATGTAACAGGATGACTACTCATTCTCTTGCAAGTTAATCTTGCGCAAGAACTTACCAACCTTGTTTCAAGAAATGGCAAAACTCTCTTGTGAACAAACAACAAGTCTATGCAACGTTGCAACTTATTGCACAAGAGTCGCATCAATTCCATGGGATCATTTCACCCATTGAACGATATTTTCTAGTATCAGAATTATCTTCAGATGAGAAGCAGGGTTTAGGGTGTCTTTTTACCCAACCCATTCCTAATTACACTAGATCGACAACGTTTTGTCCTAGGGGTTCCAACTCAATTCGAGTTTCATCATTTGAACGAGTGATCCTTAGGGTAGAAACCCTAGATCGTTTCTTGCAAGCCCGTCCAATTGACTCAACAATTCCTGAATGTGGGTATGATCTTTGGGTTTGAGGGTTTTGACTTGGCAACAAGTGTAAAACTAGGTCGAATCCTTAACGCGCTAAACCCTAGTTAGCACTTGGGATATTTATCATATCGACTGAATCATACCTATATGAATCCCTTGTGGGTTAGATGATTTAGACAATTCAATATACTTGTCTTGCGACAAGGATGAACCTTTCCTAGAGATAATAAACTAGATCTAAGGGAAAAATAGTTGCAACTACCACAATACATGTAAAACACGCGATTCATTGCTCCTACGCATCACATAGTTCACAATAACTCTATCTTTCCTTGGTAAAGTAAAAATACATGATAATCTGGATACTAACTTTCCTAGGACCTACTAGGACTTACATCAAATAATCATGCCTACTACCTTGTTATCTACACTTTAGAATCTCATGCTTTGTTAAACCATGCAACCTTTCCTAAATACAGCTCCTGATGAATGAAATTTTTGCATGACGACTATGCAACTTTCTCCTAGCTACAATAAAGTTAATGAAGTTCATACAAAACTAAAGCTAGTGTTCATTTTTCATACCACTTGCAAGTCCATAATATTAATTTCGTGCTCTTCTATTTCTTTTCGGATAACATCTTATGGGTGTTAACTTTTCCTCATGAATCATTACAAGGAAGATGTTGCCTAAAAATGCAACATACGCTTTATCTTTCCATGTCTAGTCAACGGTGCACTTTAACAATTCCAACCTTATAATGATAGGCAACAGGTATTCTAGGCTCGTCACTTTGAAAAGCACGACAAGGCAACATACTATTAAGGTCGTAAGATGGATAGACAATTTGCGTTTATAGCATTGAAAATACCAAATTTCCCAATTTCATTTAACTAGGCTAGGTGAATTTGAACATGCACGGGTGCTTCCTAATCCATGAAGTTATCATGCTTAATGCATTACTTTTGTATGGAATCACAAAAAACCTGGGTTTGTGGGCTCGGGGAGATGTCCACGTGAATGTTAGGAGAAGAACCTCCCGCAGGCGCACCTTGCGGCTTCTTGGGGGCCATCGTAGGTGGGATTACGGACTTTCAGTTAGCCTTTGCCCTTACACAATTATGGACTTCCGGTTAGCCTTTGCCCTACGTGATCCGTGAATCTCCTCAGCCTTGGTAAGCAGCCTCAAGATCTTGCCCTTCTCCCTCGTACACAAGAGATACCTTCACCGAACTTCGGATCTTTAAAAGGCCAGGGCTTGTGAGAATTGGGCTTAAGGGATTTGGGCTTATGGGATTTGAGCTTTGTTTGCGGAAATGGGGCTCTTATGGATGGAGCTGCGAAAATGGAGGCTTTACAAGGACTTACGAGAATTTGGAGTTTTACGAGGAAGCTACGGGAATAGAGCTTAAAGAGCTCGTCTTAAACCCGAGAAGGCCGCAAGAACAAGGCCAAAGCCTTATCCCTTAGAAGCTGTGGAAATGGGCTTTAAGGGAAGGTTTTTAGTCCCCCGAGGTGGAAGCCGTGTGCACAAGGCCTTAAGCCTTGTACTTTAGAAGCTTCCAAAAGCTTCTGGGAAGCTGTTGCTCCCCACAAAACCACGTGGGTTAAAGGTAAAGGTTGAGGAGAGGGAAAGTTAGCGTCGAGACAGGGGGGGATTTGTGATGTAATGGTGGCAGTTTGACGGCTGGTCGTGGTGGCGGCGGTTCCTGACAGCAGCGGCGACAGATCTAGGCGTCCTCACGGCGGCTTTCTCCCAACACGTCTGGCCTCTCTTCCTTCCTCAGCAACGGCGATGGCAGCATCATTCGTCCTCTTCCCTCCCTTCACACCTTAGAGGTGTATTTATAGGACAAGGGGGGGGGGAGAGGAGAGCTCCACCACGTGGCCCCTGCATGGGTTCCCCCCCTCCTCATGCAGGCCACGACTCCACCAAGCCCATCCCCCCACACTCCCTCTCCTCCAGCCGTGCATTGGCTGGGGGAAAGGGATAAATATAAAAAAATTTGCTTTAATAATATCCATTTTTCCCCTCCCAAGAGGGTGTTTACGTGTGAATTGCGGATTTGAACCCTCGGGCTTGCTTTGCCAATGCGGAGGTCTCAATTTCTCGCGTGCAGGTTACGGATTACACTGCCGGTAATTTCAATATGAAAGATAACCTTTGCACGAGGTTTACGCAGTGTGCGGGAAGTCAATATTCACGAGTGGGAATATTACATTCTCTCCCCCTTAGAAGAATCGAGATGTCCTCATCTCGAGATAAACTGGGGATATTGAAGGTTGAGAGAGCTTTCATCTATCCAGGTGGCATCCTCTTCGGGATAATCTTTCCACTGGACGAGGCATTCTTTCAAGGTTCTAGATCTTAACTGTCTCTCCCTAACATCTAAAATCTTATCCGGTCTTAGTTCAAGGACTCCTTGACTAGGCATTACAATTTGTTGGTCATCAAGTACATGATTAGGGTTGGGTATATATTTTTTAAAGAGACTAATATGGAATACATTGTGAACTTTTAAGTTATCAGGAAGTTGCAATTTATAAGCATTGGGTCCCAGGCATTTGAGGATTTTATACGGCCCACAATACCTTGGACTTAGCTTCTTGCATTCTCCTAGAGATAGAGAACTCCTTTTAGGGCGTACACGAATGAAGACCATGTCTCCTTCTCCGAAGATCCTCTCTTGACGTTTCAAATCTGCATATGCCTTTTGTCTATCCTTGGCTGCTTGTATGTCTTGCCTTATTGACCTTATTTGGTCATCCATGTCCTCCAACATTTGTCTTGAAGCTTCAACTCTTAGGGTTGGATCAGAAAAGTTTAGGGGACTTCGACAATCATGACCATACAATGCCTGGAAAGGGGCCATTTGAATGGTCTCTTGGTAAGAAGCATTGTAGGCAAATTCTACTAACGGCAAGTATTGAATCCACCTCTTCGGCTCTCGACAGCAGTATGCCCTAAGCATATCCTCAATGATTTGATTCACTCGCTCTGTTTGCCCATCCGTTTGGGGATGGTAGGTGGTGCTAAAATAGAGTTGAGTCCCAATAGCTTCAAAGATAGCTCTCCAGAAGTGTGAAGTGAAGAGAGAATCTCGATCGCTAATAATCCTTCTAGGTAACCCATGTAGCTTGAATATCTCCTTGATAAACAATCTTGCAATGTCGGAGGCTTTATAGTTTGTCTTTACTGGAATCAGGTGTGCAACCTTAGTAAGCATGTCAACTACAACCATAATGGAATTGTATCCTCCTTGGGCTTGGGGTAAGCCCACCACAAAATCCATACTGATGAATTCCCATTTCATTTGGGGAATGTCAAGTGGTTGCAATTTTCCTGGCATCATGACATGTTCAGCCTTGATACGTTGGCAAGACAAACATTCAGTGACATATTTGAGAACGTCACCTTTGAGCCTCTCCCAATGGTAGCTCTTCCTAACTGCATTAAGAGTTTTTGCATAGCCAAGATGTCCTGCGAAAGTGGAATCATGAGCTTCCCATAATATCTTCTGCTTAAGTGACTGGCTTGTTGGTATACACAGCCTTGTTCTGTAGTAGACAAGTCCATTATCAATGGAAAATTCCTGATACTTGGCCCGTAACTTCAGATTCTGATCCTTGGTAGATATTTCTTTTATCATTGTTTGGTAGGCCAAATCATGGCATGCTTCCTCTCTAGCTAGTTCAAGTATAGGGTTGCTTGGCATAGATACCTTTGTAGCCAGAGATCTGGCCGTTGATGGATTTTGTAAGATTAGGGAATTTAGGAATGCCTTGCGACTGAGTGCATCGGCAACTACATTCTCTTTCCCTAGTCGGTACTTGATTTCAGAATCATACTCCTCCAATACTTCAATCCACCGCCGTTGCCTCATGTTGAGCTCGTTCTGGGTAAAAATCCATTTGAGACTCTTATGATCGGTTACTAGAGTAAACTTGTTACCCAATAGGTAGTGTCTCCAAAGCTTTAAAGCATGGATGACAGCTAATAATTCCAGATCATGCGTGGCATAATTCTTTTCATGACTCTTCAATTTCCTTGAAGAGTATGCTACTGGATGACCTTCCGGCATAAGTACACACCCCAAGGCAAGAATGCTGGCATCAGTTACTACCTCGAACTCCTTATTGAGGTCAGGAAGTTTTAGAATAGGTGCTGATACCAAACATTTCTTCAATTGGTCGAAGCTATTTTGTTCGGGAGTTAACCATGTAATGGAAGTCTGCTTCTTTAGTAAATCTGTAAGAGGTGCTGCAATCAAAGCATAGTTTTTGATAAAGACCCTATACCATCTAGTCAAGCCAAGAAAGCTACGTATTTCTTTAATGGATATTGGTATTGGCCATTCAACCACATCCCTGACTTTGGCTGGGTCTACTGATATTCCTTCTGATGATACTATGAATCCTAGGTATTCAATCTGACGCTTGAAGAATGCACACCTCTTCATTTTTGCATACAGCTTATGAGACCTCATTGTCTCAAGAACAATCCGTAGTTGAGGTTCATGATCTTCTTCCTGTTTAGAATAGACTAAAGTGTCATCGAAGAAGACAAGCACGAAATCATCGAGATATGGTCTAAAAATATCCTGCATTAATCTATTGAAAGTGGCAGGTGCATTTGTAAGCCCGAATGACATAACCAAGAACTCAAAGTGCCCATATCTTGTATTGAAGGCCGTTTTTGGGATATCTTCTTCCTTGATCCTTATTTGATAGTAACCTGATCTGAGATCAATTTTGGAGAAGATCTTTGCACCTTGAAGGCGATCCAGAAGTTCATCTATTCTAGGAATAGGATACTTGTTCTTGACTGTTGATTGATTCAAACCACGGTAATCAATACATAGTCGAAGTGTCCCATCTTTCTTTTTCTGGAATAGTATTGGAGCTCCCCATGGTGAGTTGCTAGGCCAGATGTAACCCTGATCTAACAGTTGCTTGAGTTGTTCCTTCAACTCAATAGCTTCCGGTATGGACATTCTATAAGGTCTCTTTGCAATTGGCGCAGCTCCAGGCATTAGCCTTATTTCATGATCAACTTCTCTTGGAGGCGGAAGTTCAGTCAATTCTTTAGGGAATACGTCAGCGTATTCCTTTAGCCAAGAGGGTCCCTCATGAGACTCTTGCTTTTGATCTAACTTGTTGAGTTTGATCAGGTAAACAGGTAATCCTTTTCTAACTCCTTTTATGATCCGCGATACTTTGGCTAACTCGATTCTTGGCACTTCTGCCTCACCTTGAGTTGTAACAAACTCCCTTTCAGAGTTTCGAAAGTAAACTTGACCCTTTCCACAGTGGATGTGGGCGTCATTAGGCTTAAGCCAATCCATCCCGAGTAGACACTCATGGATACCTAAATTCATGACTCTGAATTTGACTGAGGTTTTCTTTCCTCCCAGAAAGAATTCTTCCGTAGCAGTTTGCTTGGTACAAGTTACCTCACGGCCGTTTGCCAATTCCACAAGTAAGGTAGGTGCTTCTACTGTGGCTATTCCTAATCTTTTTGCACATGTTGGTGAGATAAAGGAATGTGTACTGCCACAATCAATCAAGGTTTTGAACTCTTTACCTCGATAGTCCGACGGTGTTTGAATCACCGAGAACTGACGATTCGGCCCCTTCTTGTGTAAAGCGGCATGGACTGTCGCTCTTTCAAATTCTGCCTCCATAGTCGGATCTTCCTCTTCTTCTGCTTCGCATCTTTGCCTATTGGTAATGCAGGCAGTTCTTCCTCTTTCATGGGTGGCGGCTCCTTGACCGCGGCCTACACCTTGACGATGTCCCTCGCTAAGCAAGCTTGGGACATTGCCTTTTGAAGTGACCGAGTTCGTTGCAGTGGAAACATCGGAGGTTTCGGCCATTACTTTGAGTAGGAACAAGGTTGTTGACGTTTTTTGTTCTTGCTTTCTTCCTTTGTCCCTGATTGTGACCTTGGACTCTCTTCACTTGGGGTCTGAATGTTCCTCTGTTCGGGTCGCTATAGGACCAATTTTTGTTACCCCTTGGTCTAGCTTGCACTTCCTGAATTATAGGTGCCGCTCGAATGAGTGCATCCTGAAGATCTGACGGAGGCATAGATTCGAGACGGGTATTTACGGGTGGATTTAAGCCCGCGCAAAATTTGGACACCTGCTGCGTCATGTCCATCTGTGGTGCATACTTTAAGAGTGAGACAAATTTAGAGTAGTATGCGTCAAGGGTGAGTCCTAGCTGTTTTAGCTCGTAGAATTCATTCATTTTTTGTGTACGATATGCAGGTGGCAAATATCTCCCTTGCACGGCTTTCTTTAACTTCTCCCAGGTGACGGACCCCTCTGAAGTTCCTTGATCCCTGCACCATTGTTTCCACCATAGTCTAGCTTCGCCGGTCAGTTTTAATTTGGCGAGCATGGCATGATTGGTAGGCACAGTACCAGCTGCTTCAAAGTAGTCCTCCATAGATTCAATCCAAATTTCAGCATCAGACTGGACGAATCTGCCTCTCCCGTCAAACTCGGGTGGCTTTATCTACTTGAGGAGGAACTTCTTCTCCTGAATCACAGCAGTACTTGATGTAGGGGGCGAATTTGGAACCTGTACCTGGGGTTGTGCTTGGATAAAAGTTTTTTTAACGTTATTACATGATAATTGACGTTAGCTTATCTTTAGATCAGCTATCCCGTAATTCATGAAGCTACTTAACTTTTTTAACAACTCTGATGCACAGTCGGATATTGATAAATGAAGTCCTTATTTATATTTATATGGGCGTAGCCTAATATAACATCTCGTGTGATGATAATTCAATCATTACATTCAGTTTGGGGAGAACAACGTTGTATTACATTCGTCTACAGGAACTGTGTAATAGTAGGGTTTTGGGTCATGGATCTTTAGGAATCGATAATTCATTGGAAGTTCAGGATATCCTTCTCGCTGGAATCCATGGTTCTCATGGCGGCCCAACACCTTAATCCTGTCGGCTGGAATTACGCGGATTACTTTCTCATATACATATGAGTTCAATTCAACCCTCCGACCTTGAATATGCAAAGTTGAATTTACGTGAGCTTCCACAAAAATGAACAGTTTCACGACTTTCAAGTCTTCCAACCACTTGATCCTCTTCAGGTTGGTCTGTAGATAAGCGAACCGGTGGGCAGCTATGTAGTAGATTCCTGAAGACCCAGCCCATCTTCGTTCTATATATAAAGGTGATGGATTATACATCTGCTCCAGGATGTTCATCATTCCAACTCTTTGTCTATAATGCGGAGAATGCATTGCAGTCATAAACATGACCCGGAACACCAAAAACTTATTCCACGCTTCATAGTTCTGCAACACAGTATTGAAGATGAGGAAATGTTTGGACAGCAATAATTTCTTTACTTCATTTAATTGAGATCTCATAAAAACAATTCCGTTGTTGGTCGGCTCTGATACCAACTATAACGTGTCCACTAGAATCATCTAGGACACGTCTTGGCAGTCCATCGGAAAGGATGTCTAGAAAACTCCGCCCGGCACTCCCATGGAATGTTACGGGTTTTGCAATCTAGGTTTTTCTGCGTCTGCCACGTACCGGAAGTATCCTGGCCGTTTCCCGCTTAGGATCGACCGGAACTAGGGTTTTCCTGTTTGGTCACTAGCTAACAGCAACTAGCGTCAGACCCGAGCGAACTACTTTACGCAGAAATGCCAGGTTCGAAGCGGATTCACGCTGCACTTGGTTCAAGGAGAATGGGAAACGAGAGGGATGCAAGGTTCAACCTCTCTGCCATAAGGCATAGTCCCATTCCGTTCCCCTAAAACAGCGTAAATCGGGTAACTCTAGGTTATCGCTTTCATTATTTGCTTTGATAATGATGATCATTCCGCTGTTCTTTGAGTCTTTTGAGAAAAGTTCCCAGCTAACCGGGACCACCCAACCGTAGGACGGACCCATGGCCCATCCTCCGCACTTTCCTCAGTTTGTTTTAGTTATGTAATTATCTAACACATTAATTTGACATATAGCAATCAGCTTCTTTAATTACTCCTATTAAGCACTAGTTCCTTCACGTAATCTTATCACTTGACATAGAAAAACAATATCAGCCAAATTCTTTATTATCATTTCATCATTTTATCTTTGAAATACAAGGAGTTTCGCCCGTAGGCTTGTCCATAATCCGCCCGAAGGCTATCCAGTAATCCGCCAGGGATCACTATTCCAAGCTTCTGCCCGTAGACTAGTATGCGGGCCTCGAGATCCAATCCCGAGTCACGTTAGCCTCTTGTGCAGGACCCGAAAGGCGAGGGATTTACAGCCAGAGCCCCCCCTGGCACCCAAGCGTCCTCCTGCTCCAAGTAGAGCTCAACGAAAAGACCTCTCGCGGCGGGTTCGGTCCACGTTCCTGGCGCGGTCAACAACCCCCTTGGTTAGGGCCAGGCAGGCAGTCGGGGGTAACTAAAGCTGCCTCTCCCTTCAGGCCTTCAACCTGAAGCATTAGATATCATTTCATCCTTTAGTTCTTTGAGCAAACAATGCAAACAGTGCTTTCTAAACTGTTATAAGCACAATCAATTCCAGTGGTCGTTTATTTGGCCAACTGTCAAGGAGTGAATCCTTCTTTCCGAATGCATCCAGCGTTCGATCCGGGATTAATTTCGACTTGGCAAGATCCCCAAGGATTTATTTGTTCACCCTTTTGTCCTTAGGTTAGGGTCATACCCTGTTAACCCAACTTAACCAATACCTTAGGTTTTATTAACAGTAAACCCTGGCGACCATGTCGCTTTAATTTATTGATTGATCATTTGCTTCCAAGCAAATACCTAACTTCCCTTTACTTGGCGATTTTTCCTCAAGACAAGTGATGTAACAGGATGACTACTCATTCTCTTGCAAGTTAAACTTGCGCAAGAACTTACCAACCTTGTTTCAAGAAATGGCAAAACTCTCTTGTGAACAAACAACAAGTCTATGCAACATTGCAACTTATTGCACAAGAGTCGCATCAATTCCATGGGATCATTTCACCCATTGAATGGCGTTTTCTGGTATCGAAATTATCTTCAGACGAGAAGCAGGGTTTAGGGTGTCTTTTTACCCAACCCATTCCTAATTACACTAGATCGACAACGTTTTGTCCTAGGGGTTCCAACTCAATTCGAGTTTCATCATTTGAACGAGTGATCCTTAGGGTAGAAACCCTAGATCGTTTCTTGCAAGCCCGTCCAATTGACTCAACAATTCTTGAATGTGGGTATGATCTTTGGGTTTGAGGGTTTTGACTTGGCAACAAGTGTAAAACTAGGTCGAATCCTTAACGCGCTAAACCCTAGTTAGCACTTGGGATATTTATCATATCGACTGAATCATACCTATATGAATCCCTTGTGGGTTAGATGATTTAGACAATTCAATATACTTGTCTTGCGACAAGGATGAACCTTTCCTAGAGATAATAAACTAGATCTAAGGGAAAAATAGTTGCAACTACCACAATACATGTAAAACACGCGATTCATTGCTCCTACGCATCACATAGTTCACAATAACTCTATCTTTCCTTGGTAAAGTAAAAATACATGATAATCTGGATACTAACTTTCCTAGGACCTACTAGGACTTACATCAAATAATCATGCCTACTACCTTGTTATCTACACTTTAGAATCTCATGCTTTGTTAAACCATGCAACCTTTCCTAAATACGGCTCCTGATGAATGAAATTTTTGCATGACGACTATGCAACTTTCTCCTAGCTACAATAAAGTTAATGAAGTTCATACAAAACTAAAGCTAGTGTTCATTTTTCATACCACTTGCAAGTCCATAATATTAATTTCGTGCTCTTCTATTTCTTTTCGGATAACATCTTATGGGTGTTAACTTTTCCTCATGAATCATTACAAGGAATATGTTGCCTAAAAATGCAACATACGCTTTATCTTTCCATGTCTAGTCAACGGTGCACTTTAACAATTCCAACCTTATAATGATAGGCAACAGGTATTCTAGGCTCGTCACTTTGAAAAGCACGACAAGGCAACATACTATTAAGGTCGTAAGATGGATAGACAATTTGCGTTTATAGCATTGAAAATACCAAATTTCCCAATTTCATTTAACTAGGCTAGGTGAATTTGAACATGCACGGGTGCTTCCTAATCCATGAAGTTATCATGCTTAATGCATTACTTTTGTATGGAATCACAAAAAACCTGGGTTTGTGGGCTCGGGGAGATGTCCACGTGAATGTTAGGAGAAGAACCTCCCGCAGGCGCGCCTTGCGACTTCTTGGGGGCCATCGTAGGTGTGATTACGGACTTTCGGTTAGCCTTTGCCCTTACACAATTATGGACTTCCGGTTAGCCTTTGCCCTACGTGATCCGTGAATCTCCTCAGCCTTGGTAAGCAGCCTCAAGATCTTGCCCTTCTCCCTCGTACACAAGAGATACCTTCACCGAACTTCGGATCTTTAAAAGGCCAGGGCTTGTGAGAATTGGGCTTAAGGGATTTGGGCTTATGGGATTTGAGCTTTGTTTGCGGAAATGGGGCTCTTATGGATGGAGCTGCGAAAATGGAGGCTTTACAAGGACTTACGAGAATTTGGAGTTTTACGAGGAAGCTACGGGAATAGAGCTTAAAGAGCTCGTCTTAAACCCGAGAAGGCCGCAGGAACAAGGCCAAAGCCTTATCCCTTAGAAGCTATGGAAATGGGCTCTAAGGGAAGGTTTTTAGCCCCCGAGGTGGAACCCGTGTGCACAAGGCCTTAAGCCTTGTACTTTAGAAGCTTCCAAAAGCTTCTGGGAAGCTGTTGCTGATAGCCTCCAATTTTGTCATCAAAAAGGCTAAAAGATTTGGGATCTACATCGACAAATTATTCACTTTATCAAAAATGTTTGTGATATTGTATCTAAGTTGTACTTCATTGATATATATATTTTTACCATTGTAAATGCTTGGCTTGGAGCTATAAAAGCCATTGCATATGTTCCTTGATTTTAAAAACCTTAGGAATCTTGCCTAGAATGCATGTAACACATAAGGGCTTCAACCTTAGTCTTTTTGTATGGTCAAAAATATTTGATTTAATAAAGGTTCAAAAGGGTGCAATTGGGGTTCTTGGGGAAAAGTGGTTGAGGAGGTTGGAGCACGGCAGATTGTGGTGCCTCTTTAACTTCTCTCTTCCCTCTTTTCCAAACTCTCTTTGTCCATCCTTCTTCTTGCTCTTCCTTTGTGTTGCAACTATGGATCTTGAGTGTGTAGAGGAAGAGGAGGAGCCTCCTGATCTTGTTTCTTGATTGGTGAGGGTGTGTCTTGAGTCTTTTGTGTGTGTGTATTCATGGCAAGAGAGGCTTGTTTGCAGGTTTCATGGTGAGGAGCAAAGCTCCAAGCATATACTTTGCTGCTCAGTACCTTGGTTTTATGCTTGTTTGTGTGCTGGGTGAGAGCCAGTCATTTTTGGTTCCGTTGCCGGGACTGGGCTAGCCATGGATTCTGCAAAGTAAAGAGCAGGTTTTCAAGATCTTTGAAGAGCAGGGAGTTAAGAGAATCAGTTCTTGGAAAGAAGACCATATTGAAAAGCGGCCAATGAATTGTGGTTGAGTGCCTAGCTTGATATTCTTTTTACTCCGAGGGGTTTCCTGAGGCATCTTCCATGATGGTGAGGCAATGGAAACAGCAAGTGCAAGCAGCACGAACAGTGTATGCATACAACTGCAGTCTGAACCATCAAAGGAAAGCTTTCCGATCGTTGATGCGAGGTCCACGTCTGTGGAGATTTGGCTGGATTAAGTCTATCTGATGATAGCCTCATGAGCATTACTCTAAAGTTTTCAGATAGCGAGGAGGAAGAATAAGTGAATGAAGAAGGAGAGGAAGCAACGATGATAGCCTTTTGCCAATGCAGAGAAATAGCGGCTCAGATCTATAATGCCTGTTCATTCTTCTCAGAAGCCGTAAAAAAATGGAGAATAAAGAATATGGCGAGGGTAAGGAGGAAGACGAGACAAAGCAGCACGAGTGAAAGGCCTTCTCCGCCTCTCATCCTGTGGTTAGGCGGGGAGCGTTGTGCAGGAGGAATCCTGAAACCCTGGTTTCTGGATGAAACCCTAACTGATAGGAGGAAACCGGATTGAGAGGAGGAGGAGGAGTAATCTGCGCCAAGGGGTATGGAATTGGGGCCGTTGATCTGAGGGAAGGCCGGCCGGGTTGGCGAACGAATGATCTGAGCCGCTATTTCTCTGCATTGGCAAAAGGCTATCATCGTTGGCAGAGAAACAACGGATTTTACAATTGGTAAAGTTGGATGAGGAAAGATTATTAGCTCTACAAAGTCTAGAAGCAATGCAAAAACGTCGTAAAGCATGGCACAACCAGAATATTAAAGTACGGGAGTTTAAAGAAGACGATTTAGTTTTACTTTATGACAGTCATTATTATAAATTTCCTGGGAAGCTTAAAATTCGTTGGTTGGGACCTTTTAAGGTGATTAATGTTTATGATAATGGTTCTCTTGATGTGCAGGATATTAATGCTGAAAATGAGATATTTAGGGTTAATGGCCTGCGCCTTAAACATTTTGTGACTTAGGCTAGCTAGGTATAGTTAGGTTAGTAGTTACAATAATATTTTGTCTAATCCACTCTTGGATGTCTTTTCTTTCTTGGGGGGTTTTTTAAATGGGATGCAGGTATGGCCTTTTTGTGGATGGATGCGCTTTACCCTCGTATTGATGCCGATAGTACTGATCCTGTTCATGCTGGACCTTACGATATTCCGCGTTTTCAGACACATGACAGGTTTTTATATGCACTGAGAGGGGAGGCCTGTTGTGGTTCTTCCTTTGTGATTATTTTTGTTTACAGTATCATCCACCTTTTGGTTGTAGGTCCTATCAGCGGCATTTATTTGTGCGTGCTTAGCTCTTGTGTTGGCAGTGTCGTACATACTTTCGACGCTATGCTACCACTGCCATGCAGGAAATGATTGGTTATACCTACCAGCGTCATGATTATAATAGTGTTTTTTCTCCTGAGCGTGGCGCTAGTCAGTCTAGGGTAGGCCGAGAGCAAGCAGAATTTGCGAGATATCGTTCCACTGTCTACCGCCTTACTCCATCTTACCATGATTTGCAGACTAGTGTTCCCTGCCCATGTTGGGATTATATTTGTTGGTACATGGATGCGACCGAGGGGCATTCCTTAGATGCTTTACCAGTGGCCCCTATGCCCTACTATGATGATGCAGCTTCGGCTTCGCTCCATGATGTGATGGAGGTTCTTAGCGATGCACCTGATAGCGGATCTGTGACTTCTGATATGTCTACGCTAGAGGCTATTCTTGAGCATCCTATAGATGATAGTTTAGTTAATAGGTTTGACTTAGAGGGAGTTGATGATTTCGGATTAGGATTATTGTTTTCACTAGAAGATCTCAGAGACTTTGAAGATTTTAGTCTAGATATTTTGTTTTCTTAGTCTTTTATGTTTTTTCTTTTATTCTACATTTTGAAAAAACCAAACAAACAAACAAATATATATATATCGTTTTTATAAAAAAAAAACATACAATGCTTTGAGTTATTGATATCTTGTAGGTTTTCATGCACTTTAGTTTTATTTTCCACGTAGTTATGTAGTTAGTTGCACGCACGGTCAGGATATTCCTTTCAGTGCTGGAGTTTGGGATATTTAAGTTAGTAAGAAGGACAGTTCTATATGCAAGAATGGTTATCAAGTGGAGAAATATACTGCTTCTTAAACAACCAAGCAGTGGGAGCGTTACGACAGTTTAGTTGATCGCGATTGTGACATGAGTATTTGATAATTCTTTTATACAGGAAAAAGTTTTATTATTTATCTAACCCTTTAACATTGTACTGGCTAGTGTATGTTTCATGTGCAGATTTGACTATGATTTTGCGTTACACACTGTTGTATGTTTCTGTCGCTGATTCTTGGAGTTGCAATATCCACGAACATACAAGGTTGTTTCATACCTAAACTTTTTATTTCATATTCATTTTGAAAGATACATGAATAAAAAATTGATGGAATGAAATTAGAGGTGTCGAAGAAGAAGAAAAAAAGGGAAAAAACACTTAAGTAAATTACAGAGGAATTATAAATAAATATTTTAAACAAATATGAATTATATATACACAATTTTCTCTATATGAAGTCCACTCACAAGGGATGGGACTTAGCATTAGGGAGTGATTAAAAAAGGGGGTGATGTGTGTGCATAACATAGTGAATTTCATTGTATGGGTGTCCGATTAGGAATCCTATAGAGTTTTCCCCTATCTTTTGGTCGCTTTTCTAGCGATAAGTGGGATAGCTGAATAACAAGGTTCTCTCCACGAAATTTTGACTGGGAGTAGCGTGGAAGAAAGATGCTGAGCTGGTGAGTATTCTTTGCTTATCATTTGCCTAGGCAGAGTGACTAGTATTATGCATTAGATTAGATTCCTCGAGCAAAGTTGTTGAGCTGAAATGTTTGACCGTTCAATTAAGTGATGTCTTCTTAGCTTCTTAGTTGATCCTTAAAAAAAGAAAAAAAAACAACAAAACAATCCTTAAAATCCAATCCCAATATTAAAAGTTCGGAAGAGTCTATATATTTATTCTTTTAAAGAAAAAAACAAGAAAAAGAAACAAACAAGAAAAAAAAACACCCTGAGACTGCAGGGTTTGAAAAAAAAAACAACCAAAAGAAGATAACCATCGCCTCTGAGGTCCTGGTAGGCTGTAGGGATTTCCTTGACGGGTGCCCTGCGTCCGATGCCTTGTATCTCTTTGGGGTGGGACCTTTTGGGAAAGAGAATCAATGTATATACTCTTTTGACATCAAACTAAAAAAAAAAACCCATTAAAATATAAACTTAAAAGAAGAGCCTTGGAAACTTAGCAGTTATGAACCATTGGCTGGTTGTTCTAGTAGAACATGGCGGGTTAGCAGCTAAACCCTAGGAGTCCTATTTAGTGTTGTAGTATTAGTTTACCTTGTTTGGGTTCTTTGTTAAGTAACGACCTTATCAGTGATGCTATTTCAGAAGCAATATTTTTAGTAGGATAGTAGTGTGGCAATTTATTGCCTAGAGGGATTATTGTTGTTTAGCGGCTCTAGACAGTTTCCTAGTTGGTATATTCTATGCAATGGATGAAGCTCTGTTATGCATTTCCGTGGGGAGAGCGAGTAAGGGAGAATGTTAGTTTGCACAAGTTTTTACATCTTTTCATTGAAACATTTATATTGTTTGCATTTTAATATGACACAAATAAGTATTTTTTCTACTTTTCCAGTGTCTACTAGTTGTCCATGTGTGGTTATACAGGTGATGTAGCTGTGCTCGCGAGGACGCTTCGCAATTAAGTGGAGGAGAGTATATTTTTCTTTCAAAGTTGCGTAGCAGTGCTCGTGGTAGCAATGTTCGTGATGCTGAATGTTCGTGATGTAGCTGTGCTCGCAAGGACGCTTCGCATTTCAGTGGGGGAGAATGACAACACCTAAAAACATGCCATTTATTGCAACAATTTTTTGGCAAAACTGTATACAATTGACACCTTATTACTAAATTTTTACATGAATTCAATGCAGATGCGGTGTTCGTTGTTGCTGTCTTTGGAGGCCGTGTCCTTGCAGTCTGGCCAGGGAATGTCGGTACAAAATTTAATCTTTTGGCCTGTCTACAACCATAAGAAACTCTTATATCTCATTTGCCAGAAATAGGGTATTAAGACCAAGACTTAGAGACTCTAGGACTTTGCAAAATGAAGTTCTTTGAGCTTATGCAATCCATATTCTTAGAGTCACTAGAAATCATGTTATTCATGGCAGATTGTGTAGTCTTAGGATATGGTTCAGGTCATGGAGGGCACAGTTTATTTCAACTGAAGATGAGTGCCACTGCATCAATGAAATTAAGGGGTAGTGCATAAGAAAATGCAATAGAGAGCTGAAAGTTCTAATCAGCTATAATGAATCCAATGTCAACATGAAATTATTATAAACTTAATAATGTGTGCACTATCCCTCGGCTTTGCAATCGACCTGAATTGAATAGGTTTCAATGTTGGTCTTATCGTAAATGTGAGTATGCTTGAGGAGATTCTCAAAAAAACTCCTACTCCAAGTCACAACTGGGAGGAGTCGTTTATTTGCAAAAGAAGATGGATGGGGTCTTGACTTTGCCTTAGGGGTGGTGTGTGTTGAAGGAAGGAAGGGAAGATGGAGGTGGTGAGACGCTTTCAGAAGGATTTTACATAGTGGAATGCATTAAGAAGAAGCGAGTGCATAAGGGTCAGGTGCAATATTTAGTTAAATAGGAAGAAATCTTAATAGGAAGAAACCTTAATAGAAGGAATTTTTAACGAAAAAGAAGAAAAATGAATGTCATGGGAGAGGGAAGCCGTTGCAATTTTGTGTCGTGGGGATTGGGAGAGGTGTCTTCTTGGCCAAGAGGAGGATGGAGGCGTGAGGAGGGGAGAGAGGGCGTGTCTCGCAGGAGTATTTACTGACTCACTGGGATATGATTAATCCATGAAAATTGTCCGTCAAAGGCCATCTCCTAGAGCTGTTGCTAACTTTCTCTCTCCTGTCCGTAAAACAAATGGCTATCCAGGTGAGCCTATAACTATCAAAAGAAGAAGAAGAAGAAGAAGAAATAGGGGTGGTTATCATGGCAGCCACCACGTCTGTGATCATGGATGATTCCGGCATACGCCTCTTGTACCCTTACAACTTCTCAGAGACTCGTGAAATGCTGCAGGCCTGCTCTTCTTTTCGCTCCAAAGTCACTCATTTCCACCAGGTGCCAAAGCAAGGAATCGACCAATCATTCGAAGAAGCTGAAAGGGGGATGAAGGCGCCATCTAACTAGCCACCAATGGAGAGAGAGGCACGATCTTGGAGTGTACTGGCACCATGGAAGAGGAGGGGGGCATGACAATGGGGGATGATTCTTGATGGGAAGAAAAGAGTGAGGTCGTTTACAACAGAAATGGAGGAGAGAAGGATCCTTCTGCCTTTTGATTTATTATCTGCGCTACATTTAAGAAACATACCGATCGTGAGGAGAGAGGGAGGAGAAGAAGAGAATCAATGACCTGCACATTTCATAAGGAGAGAAAATCAAAGTCTCGGAGAGCTTGGATAAGAAAAAAAAAACCATCCTTCAGCAAGATTCAATGCAAATATTTGTTCTTCTACTCCATCGCCATGATCTCTCCCTTATGGTCAATTTGGAGCCTCAATGTACTGAGGCAAACTGAGATTGTAGGCATCAAGAAGAATATTCTAGCTTCAAATCGCTCTACTTCACACACAGTTTGGTGGATAGATTGTCAAGATATCATATTAGTCTCCTCCCCCTTCATCTGTCACCACGTTTGATGAGAAGAAGCCATAGCCATTAAGTTTTTAATTAAGGCTTACTCTTCAAGCTCATATAAAAACCATTCCTATTGCAATAAAACAATTGGCAAGTTGGAAATCTCAGGAGAGGGGAAGTAGAAAGCTTGTGTTCGAGACGATTGGGTGGACTACATTCCTTAGCACTACGGGACATGGTCTCCAAGGACGTGACGACGACCCGCGGTTTTACAAGTAAGTGTCTAACTGGTTTATCTAAAATAAATGATATGGCATGATAATTTCTTTAGTTTAATATTTTTAAAATATGTCTTTAAACCTGTTTTCTTATGCTACATGGTTGTTTGTATTTATCTGAACTAGTTTTTATTTATTAAAAATCAAAAACAGTCGAAAACATTAAAAAATGACTCAAAATTATCATAAATAAAATTTTATAAAATTACTGACTGAAAATTTATAAGTTCTGATATTTTTCCTATAAATATTATGAGTCAGGAAATTTACTGAATTTCTATCAAGATTTTTAAAGATTTTTTGTTATATTTAAAAATTAGAAAAGAGTTATATTTAGGGAAAAAGCATAGTTTTCCTTTACGTAAAATGTGTTATTTATTGATATAAACTATGGATTTTTAGTGAAATATTGGAAACAAAATCTTTGATTTGTTAGTGCATTTATGTTGTAAGGGTTAAAGAAAAGAAATAATGATTTAATAATATTTCACTTATGAAATGCTCGTATAAAGATATGGTGTTTTGGTTTTGAAAGGAGAGATTATATGCGGTGTGAACATTTATGAAACATTGGAAATTACAAATAAAAAGTTTGGCAACACTTTTTAATGATTTATAATGTTAGGTTGCAATTATAAAATTTAGTTTAAATTAAAACCAAAATAAGATCAAACAATTTGATGATTGGATGGCATGAGAAAAAGCCTCAGCATCTATATTAAATTTTTACATGTTATTCATTTTACAATCAACTTCTTAAATACACGGAGTGGAGGGCTACTAGGACTCATTGATAAAATAAAGGGGTGCTATGGGAATTTAAAATAAATTATGAATGAGGACATGTGAGAGTATGGAAGAACTTGTTTTATTCTGATTGATGTTTAATAATAGAAAAGAAAGAAAGGACGTTATATTCGCAAAATGAATTAAGTATTTAAAAACTAATAAGCAACGACGAAATTTATATACGGAGTGGGAAACGTCTACCAAGGGAGATTAAAATTTAGGGGTTTATGGTATGTCAGAAAATTTGATTTGAATGTTTGTTCAAAATTAAACAAATAAAAAGAATTAATTTTAATCAGGTGGAGAAAAAAAAACATAAAAAGGAATTTTAAATGGAGATATACAAATAGATCTAAGAGATCTATATCCCTGAAACAACCTTTCCAAAGTCAAACATTAAAAAACCTTTCCTGGATAAACCGCCACTAGCATGGCAGGAGTACATTATGAGGAGCTGCCTCTGAGAGATGAGGGGAAACCATAGTTATCTTAGGTTTAGCAATTTAGTGCCCAGTATAATTTACTGAAGTTTAGAATCTTTGCAGTTGGACTACTACAAACAACGTTGTAGATATTAGAGAAGGTTAAGTCGAATTAAAACAATTAGTGCAAATAATCACTTGTTTAGTGCAACAACTCTTAGGAGTTGGCTTGTTAACCTGGGTAAAAGTGGCTTGGTCTTTGGCCAGTCATTTTTGGTGCGTCTGCCGGGAGCCAAGTGCGCTCGAACGAGTGATAAATCTTCCGAGGGTATTTTAGATCCTAAGTGTTATTTATGAGTGAATACGCAGTCTCTTTTCTAAGGGACTATTTTCCTAATTTGCCCCAGGAGTGCCAAAGAAAAGTGCTAGACTGGGCGAGAGATACGGAGTTAGTAGAGGGAGGCACATATTTTGGGCCACAATTAACTGTGGACGTTGAACAATTATCCTCTTGGAGCTGGGGTTTTAACGACTGTGCGCAAACCATAGTTCTACTAGCGACACACTTTGGGTTAATAGACGCGGTAGAGATAAATACAATCAGTGTATCGTACCACTTTGATTGGTATCACCGCACAGCTTATCGGACGTTTAGAAGAGTAGTGTGGGATGATGTGTTGCCTTGGATACGTGTATCCAGAGGTTTAAGAATTTCTTTCGACACGAAAGACGTTAGAGAGGTTGCTGAAATTCTAGGCTTAATCCCCGAGCAAGAAGAAAAGTTACCTTTTGGGGAGATAGACCCAGAGCTGCCGACTATTTTGAACCTTCTAAGTGCGCATATGAGCGACAACCTAATTTTATAGCTTCAAATAGAACGAGCGTAATTTTGGAGTATGACAGTAACAGCTAGTTTTGTACTCGTGGATGAATTCAGAAGAGAGACGGAAGCAGCAAAACGAAGCTAGGGATCAGCGAGTTAGAGAACGAGCAGTGCGACAAGAGGCTTGGCTATTAGAAAGGCTAGAGAGGGTCAATGCATTGCTGAATTTGGGAGTAGACGCTGTGTCTAACTCAACGGTAGAACCTCTTCAACCTAGCTTATCAACTGATAGAACACCATCGAAAGAAAGTGAAGCAGCTTCATATCAATGGGATCAAGTTGTCTCCAGTACTAGCAGTGTCACTGGGGAAAGAGGTAGGCAAAATAGTGAAAATAGGGAGAGTGAAGCTAATGCTACGGTCGGGAGTATTGAACTGCTCTTTGACTGGGATTTAGAGTCAAATTTCGGATTGCGTCAATTATTTAAGGAACCTCAGGAACCTCCGTGGTTTGATACTATCAACGATTTAGGGTTAGGGCTACTATTTAGAGAAACAATGGCTCGCAACCCAGTTAGATTAGCTGATTTCACACAATTTGGGGGGCTATGGGACGAAGATCCCGATGCCCATTCGCAAAGATTTGAGGTGACTTGCGTCGCCAATGAGATAATAGATGACGACCAAAAGCTTCATATCTTCCCTGCAACATTAAAAGATGAAGCAGCGAAATGGTATGGGAATTTAGATGCTCAACATAAAGGGACCTATGATGCCTTATCAAGAGCTTTTCTAGAAAAATTTAGACGACAAGGTTTTCAAGATAGATTGGCTCTTCAACTGGATTATCTGTCCCAAGGAGCAACTGAAAGTGTTGAACATTATATTGAGCGCATGGAGACAATCATTCGTAAGATGAATCCTGCTCCTGACGATCCCACGCAAAAACGTAAGTTTATTGATGGACTTAATCCTGAAGTTCATCAGCATGTTAGTTTACAACGACCAGCTACATTGGCAGATGCTAAAACACATGCTAGATGGTGGGAAGAAGTGCAGCTTAGTCAACAACGACGGAGAGATCTATTCAAAGAATCTCGGACAGAATATCCAAGCACTTCATGTGGGGTACCTAAGAACGTGTCTTATGTGACCGTTCCTTTAAATCCCTCGGTAACCGCAAGCTCAAACATGTCGAGTGTACCTCTAAATCCGTACACTTCAATTCCAGCCTATATGATGCAGACAGGAATGCCTTCTATGCCGCAATCTCAATCTCCTCTGGATGAAGCAAAAGTAGCAGATATTATTGCAAAATCTCTAGGAAAATTAAAGGAGGAAATTATGACTGCAATACAAGCACCTTTGAAGGAAATTTATTCGATAACGACACAAGGATCTAGTGCTCAACAATCATCGGGAAATTCGACTTCAAACCCACCTCAATCTAATATCTGGTGTGGTAAGTGTCATGGTTACGACCATGTGGCTACAGAGTGTCCGACGCCTTCAAGGTTAATGCCCGATCATCCACCGTTTTGCTCTTTTTGCCACAAGACTGGTCATTTAGATACAAATTGTAGGCATAAATTAGGTCAAGAGCAACAACAAGCTCGTTCAATGCAAACGAATTACAATTACATGGATTGTAATAATAGGACTTATGAGATTGGACCACCCAATCAACCTTTTAGGCCACGAGGATTGCCCACCCAGGGTAGACCCCCAGTGCCTCGAAACAATTACAACAGTGATGGTAATCGAGGGAGAAATTCTCCTTTTAGAAGAAATAATGGAAATTTTCGTAATCCAATGGGACAAGGTGGTCAACAAAGACCTAGGGGACCAGTAATTTGTTATCGATGCCAACAAGAAGGTCACATAGCCACATATTGTCCAAATGCGCGTAAAAATCAAGACTACTCCTCTTTGTAGGAGGTGCAGTGGTGAAGGACACTATGAAGAGAATTGTCCTAAGCGAGAGGATAATAAAATGTCTGACAAAGGGAAACAAACCTCTAACGAACCTTCAACGTCTGCTGCAAATTTAGTTGAAGTAGAAACAATAAGGAAAGATATTGGAGTTAAATCAAAATTTATACCTCGTAAGGTGACCTTTAGGGCTGATCCTATGATTGGTGTTATTACTCGGGCACAAAAGCAACAACAAAAGGAGCAAGGTTTAGAGGAAGAGTTCACAATTAAACGGAGCAGTGAAGGATAAGTCTAGGGACATAGATCCTAATATAGAACTGCCTGAATCGGATTCTCCGCAGCATTCCTCTGACCATCCATTATTACCTGTGCCCTTAGTAAATCCTAAGATTCAAGTGGGAGTAGCTCCTTTTCCCGAAAGATTGGTTCCTCCTAAGGAAGGGAGTAAAGATTATGTAGAATCCGTAAATAAGACCTATGATCTTTGGGCTGCATTAGAAGAAATATCATTGACTATTAACCTTCGGCAATTGCTAGAAATAGCGCCTGTTTGTCGGAAACAACTTTACCATAAATTAGTTCGGCGTCGAAGGAAGAGGATTGAGATAAACGCTTCTAAAGTCCGTGAAAATTCTTCCAAAGGAAAAACAACTAAGCATGTAAAAATAGTAGATTTAT
Organism: Lygodium microphyllum; assembly: GCF_053477565.2. Classification (NCBI taxonomy): domain Eukaryota; kingdom Viridiplantae; phylum Streptophyta; class Polypodiopsida; order Schizaeales; family Lygodiaceae; genus Lygodium; species Lygodium microphyllum. The sequence goes on from NC_141150.1 coordinate 38,522,579, forward strand.
TTGTGGACCCAGGAGCTCCAGTTATCGATACTACTATTAATGACCACTTGCTACATGAAGTGCAGTTAGATGGCGGTTCAGCAGTTAATTTGATGACAGAACAAGCTATGCAAGAATTAGGGTTGAAGGATCTAGAACCTACTCATATTGTTTTATGTGTGGCTGATCAAAGGAAAGTAACTCCTTTGGGGTTACTGCGAAATGTGAAATCTATAGTAGCCGGATTAGAATTTCATGTGAACTATTTGATCGTTCGTTCGCAAACAAATATTTCATCGTATTCTGTCCTGTTGGGAAGACCTTGGTTATACCAAGCAAGATGCATTCAGGACTGGTATAAAGGTTCAATTGTGATTGGTTCTCGAAATGATAGGGTTAAGATACAAGTTATTTCAAAAGGATTTTTGAAAGATTCAGGAGATGAAGCAGTTAGTGAAATGGATGAGAGATCCAACAGTGAGTTTTATGATTCAGAAATGGAGAGGACTGATCATGAAGGGCCTTATGCCTGGTTATTTAAGACACCACACCCAGCAGGAGCAGAAAAAGTGGAGGTCAATATAGTACATCAGCCTCACAAGGTAGAACAGACGGGTATTGGTGAATATGCTGTAGCGTTTTCATTTGACAATGATTCGGATATTGATATTACTCAGTGGTTATCCACATCCGAAGATACAACCCTCGACTGCTTAATGCTTTCAGCAGAAGAAGCAGAATATCTTGATGATTCGCTTGAAACATGTTTTCAATTATCTACGGATCAAGAAGGAAATGATCACGAAGATGTATTTTCTGCTTACAACAGGTCGGAAGTGATTTCTATGGATGAATTAGAGGAGGAAGAAATGCCTGAGTTAATGTTATCTGATGTGGCTGACATTTCAATAACCTCTTCAGAAGGTATGGGAGAAGATGATGTTACTGATAATCATAATAGTATGCTTGAGAGTAGGATTTTAGAAGTTCTTCCTTATGGGGAAAATGCTTTACCCTTTGGATTTGGACAATTGCCAGATAGAGCTAAAAGGATTTATTACTACCAGCTAGAAGCGAAGGAAAGAGAAAGGAGAAGTAGGCATAGGTGCAAACCCTTACAAAGACCTCGTGAGGATGAGGATGATTCAGCCTCGGCTTTTAACAGGCTTTCACAGACTTCTCGTGAACATCATGGTAATTACGCTAGGATTATTAGAGAATTGGAAGAGGCATTGGAAGTAGAGCGTGAGGCAGCGTTGACTGCTGTAAATGAAGCAATGAAGAAGATTACTGAGTTGCAAAAGGAAAAGGCAGAGTTTCAGTTTAGAGAAAGGCGATATCTAGATGAAATCTCGTTTTTAGAATTTTATTTAGAAGAAGAGAAATCTAAATTCAGTAGGGGTGAGTTACAGATGGACCAAGCGTTATCTATGGATACAAATTATTGGGAAGAATATGAAAACACTGATAGGTTTTTGGAAAAAAATAAATCTAAGAATACTTTTGAACCAGAGACTCAAGAGAAAAACCCTACAAATGTTCCCTGGTTGTGTCATTCTTTTAGGCGTTCGACCGGTATTGCGCAGAAGATTTATCGCTGTTCTAGGGGACCGATAATTGGTTATCAACGAGTCCAATCTGAACCTACCAAGGTTAAATTGCACAATATGCAAGTGGTGGTGTTGCCTCATCCAAAAGAAAGAGTAATGGATTTTACTATTTATGGGGATGGGCAAGAGCCACAACTTAGATGGTTTGAACCTGCAGTACCTAGGAATTTTGTGGAACTAAAACAAGTTATACATTGGGCTGTCGAATTCAGGGCGAGGAGGATGAGAATCTACATTCATTAATTCTCAAGCTTAAAGATAATCAATGGTTTTGGAGTTTAGATGATCAGGAATGTCTAGAAAAGAATAATGAAATTTTACGTCGATATCGCCGTAGGTTACATGCTCAATATCCATGTACTTCAGAGCAGATACCTAGCGTAATTGACTCTGTAAGAACCTCATTTACCATGAAATCTCGTAAAAATGTAAATGTCAATAATGGCGATTTAGATAAATATGGGAAGAGATATATTGAAAAATCCTTTCCTGAGTTAGTAAATGTCTATGGAGTAGAAGTTGATGGTGCTACGCAAGATAACCTGGCTATTATTCCTTATAGGGCTTTACCCTTAGTAAATTCTGTGAGTGTGGGAGAAGAAGCACTGGAATCAAGTACTAAGAATAACCTGCTTGAAAATGTATTGATGCAGATATCCGAAGATGTGCCCACAATTAAGCCACGAAGAATAGACTCTTTATTTATTGAAGAGCCTGAAGTTGAAGTAGTTAAGCTTAAAATGGCAGAAGGAAAATATTTAAATTTAGGAGACCAATTGGAATCGCCACATCGTGAAAGATTCGAAGAAGTCTTACGAGTGCATGTTGACGCTTTTGCTTGGTCATATAGGGACCTTAAGGGTATCAAAGCTGAATTATGTCAGCATTTTATTGATCTAGAACCAGGCACAAAACCTGTATGTCAACGTCAATGACGAACGAACCCTATGTATGCAAAGTTAGTGAAAGCTGAAATTACTAAGCTTTTAGATGTTGGATTCATTTATCCTGTTGCATACAGTGAATGGGTATCTCCTATTGTGGTAGTACCCAAGAAGAATAGTAAGAAGATTCGCATTTGTGTCGATTATAGAAAGCTGAATAGCAAAACACGTAAAGATCATTTTCCTTTGCCATTTACTGATCAGGTACTTGATAAGGTTGCTGGTCATGAGTTGTATTCTTTCATGGATGGATTTAGCGGTTACAACCAAGTACTAATTCATCCTGAAGATCAATCCAAAACTACATTTACTACTGAATGGGGTACATTTGCTTATAGAGTAATGCCTTTTGGTTTGTGCAATGCACCCGCAACATTTCAGAGAGTTATGATTGCAGCTTATCAAGATTTTCTACGTCAATGGATGGAAGTTTTCTTAGATGACTTTTGTGTCTATGGTACGGCAAAAGAAATGTCGGAGCTATTAACGCAAGTATTTGAACGTAGTGATGAAGTAGGTATATCTTTGAATCCTGATAAATGTGTTTTTGGAGTACCAAAAGGAACCTTATTGGGGCATATCGTTTCTAAAGAAGGTATTGCAATGGATCCAGCTAAAATTATTAAGATTTCTGCACTTCCACCTCCAACAAATCTTAAGCAATTGCGTGGATTTTTAGGACATCTAAATTATTATCGGAGATTTATTTCCGATTTTGCAAAGGTGGCATCACCTTTGACAAATCTACTACGAAAGGATACTCCTTTTATTTGGGATGGTGTTTACCAGAAAGCATTTGAATTTCTTAAACATAAGTTAATTGAAGGACCAATACTCGCACCCCCAGATTGGACAAAAGAATTCCATATTCATGCTGATGCATCTATGTATGCTGTAGGAGTTGTTTTGTGTCAAGCAGATGATAATAAGGTGGATCATCCAATTTATTATGCGAGTCGAAATTTAAGTGATGCAGAAAGGAATTATACCACCACTGAGAAAGAATGCCTATCAATGGTATTTGCGGTGGAGAAATTTCGTCATTATTTATTAGGGAATAAGTTAACTATATATGTTGATCATGAGGCGTTAAAGTATTTGCTTAATAAAGCAGAACTTTCAGGACGTGTGATTCGTTGGATGTTGTTATTCCAAGAGTTTGATTTTCAAATAGTTACTCGTCCTGGTAGAGCTCATGTGCTAGCAGATCATCTATCACGATTATTAACATCAGACAAGGAGGAAGGTGTGGAAGATGATTTGTCGGATGCATCACTTTTTACTGTGGAGACACAAGTTCCATGGTATGCTGATATTGCGAATTTTCTTAGTACTGCTCGATATCCACCTGGTGCTGATAAACGCAGGAAACGTCAGATATTAATGCAATCACGCTCCTATGGATTATTAGGGGGTTACCTTTATAAATTTTTTTCACGCGAAGGTATCTATCGACGTTGTGTAAGGGAAGATGAAGTACCAGTGGTTCTTAAGGCATTGCATGATGAGCCGTGTGGTGGCCATTTTGCCGGTGAATTGACTGCAAGAAAAGTTCTATTAGCTGGTTATTGGTGGCCTACTCTATTTAAAGATACTTATTATTATTGTTGCAAATGCGATGTATGTCAAAGGACTGGTCGTCCTTCTAAGAGTTTTGCTACGCCTTTGACACCTATATTAGCATTAGCACCTTTTGAGAAATGGGGAATTGATTTTGTAGGCCCAATTGATCCGCCTACTAGATATCGATCGAATCGTTATATCTTAGTCTGTACTGACTATATTACAAAGTGGGTGGAAGCGAAAGCGCTTAAAACGGATAAAGCCATTGATGTGGCTAAGTTTATGTATGAGAATATTATTACATGTTTTGGTTGCCCACTGGAATTAGTAAGTGACCGAGGTTCCCATTTCTTGAATGGTCTTATCAGTGAGTTAATGGAACTCTATAAAATTAAACATCGCAAATCAACACCTTATTATCCCAGAGCTAACGGTCAGGTTGAAGTAACCAATCACATTATACGTGGGATTTTAACTAAAACGGTTGCTTCCCACAGGCGAGATTGGGATGAACGTTTATATGAAGCGTTATGGGCCTATAGAACTACTTATAAGGTGACAGTGCAAAATACACCCTTCAATTTAGTTTATGGCACTAATGCTATATTCCCTATTGAGCAAGAGTTGCCCACTTTACGAGTAGCTCTATCATTACGACTAGGTGAGGTTGAATCTTTGAAACAACGGATTTTACAATTGGTAAAGTTGGATGAGGAAAGATTATTAGCTCTACAAAGTCTAGAAGCAATGCAAAAATGTCGTAAAGCATGGCACGACCAGAATATTAAAGTACGGGAGTTTAAAGTAGACGATTTAGTTTTACTTTATGACAGTCGTTATTATAAATTTCCTGGGAAGCTTAAAATTCGTTGGTTGGGACCTTTTAAGGTGATTAATGTTTATGATAATGGTTCTCTTGATGTGCAGGATATTAATGCTGAAAATGAGATATTTAGGGTTAATGGCCTGCGCCTTAAACATTTTGTGACTTAGGCTAGCTAGGTATAGTTAGGTTAGTAGTTACAATAATATTTTGTCTAATCCACTCTTGGATGTCTTTTCTTTCTTGGGGGGTTTTTTAAATGGGATGCAGGTATGGCCTTTTTGTGGATGGATGCGCTTTACCCTCGTATTGATGCTGATAGTACTGATCCTGTTCATGCTGGACCTTACGATATTCCGCGTTTTCAGACACATGACAGGTTTTTATATGCACTGAGAGGGGAGGCCTGTTGTGGTTCTTCCTTTGTGATTATTTTTGTTTACAGTATCATCCACCTTTTGGTTGTAGGTCCTATCAGCGGCATTTATTTGTGCGTGCTTAGCTCTTGTGTTGGCAGTGTCGTACATACTTTCGACGCTATGCTACCACTGCCATGTAGGAAATGATTGGTTATACCTACCAGCGTCATGATTATAATAGTGTTTTTTCTCCTGAGTGTGGCGCTAGTCAGTCTAGGGTAGGCCGAGAGCAAGCAGAATTTGCGAGATATCGTTCCACTGTCTACCGCCTTACTCCATCTTACCATGATTTGCAGACTAGTGTTCCCTGCCCATGTTGGGATTATATTTGTTGGTACATGGATGCGACCGAGGGGCATTCCTTAGATGCTTTACCAGTGGCCCCTATGCCCTACTATGATGATGCAGCTTCGGCTTCGCTCCATGATGTGATGGAGGTTCTTAGCGATGCACCTGATAGCGGATCTGTGACTTCTGATATGTCTACGCTAGAGGCTATTCTTGAGCATCCTATAGATGATAGTTTAGTTAATAGGTTTGACTTAGAGGGAGTTGATGATTTCGGATTAGGATTATTGTTTTCACTAGAAGATCTCAGAGACTTTGAAGATTTTAGTCTAGATATTTTGTTTTCTTAGTCTTTTATGTTTTTTCTTTTATTCTACATTTTGAAAAAACCAAACAAACAAACAAATATATATATATCATTTTTATAAAAAAAAAACATACAATGCTTTGAGTTATTGATATCTTGTAGGTTTTCATGCACTTTAGTTTTATTTTCCACGTAGTTATGTAGTTAGTTGCACGCACGGTCAGGATATTCCTTTCAGTGCTGGAGTTTGGGATATTTAAGTTAGTAAGAAGGACAGTTCTATATGCAAGAATGGTTATCAAGTGGAGAAATATACTGCTTCTTAAACAACCAAGCAGTGAGAGCGTTACGACAGTTTAGTTGATCGCGATTGTGACATGAGTATTTGATAATTCTTTTATACAGGAAAAAGTTTTATTATTTATCTAACCCTTTAACATTGTACTGGCTAGTGTATGTTTCATGTGCAGATTTGACTATGATTTTGCGTTACACACTGTTGTATGTTTCTGTCGCTGATTCTTGGAGTTGCAATATCCACGAACATACAAGGTTGTTTCATACCTAAACTTTTTATTTCATATTCATTTTGAAAGATACATGAATAAAAAATTGATGGAATGAAATTAGAGATGTCGAAGAAGAAGAAAAAAAGGGAAAAAACACTTAAGTAAATTACAGAGGAATTATAAATAAATATTTTAAACAAATATGAATTATATATACACAATTTTCTCTATATGAAGTCCACTCACAAGGGATGGGACTTAGCATTAGGGAGTGATTAAAAAAGGGGGTGATGTGTGTGCATAACATAGTGAATTTCATTGTATGGGTGTCCGATTAGGAATCCTATAGAGTTTTCCCCTATCTTTTGGTCGCTTTTCTAGCGATAAGTGGGATAGCTGAATAACAAGGTTCTCTCCACGAAATTTTGACTGGGAGTAGCGTGGAAGAAAGATGCTGAGCTGGTGAGTATTCTTTGCTTATCATTTGCCTAGGCAGAGTGACTAGTATTATGCATTAGATTAGATTCCTCGAGCAAAGTTGTTGAGCTGAAATGTTTGACCGTTCAATTAAGTGATGTCTTCTTAGCTTCTTAGTTGATCCTTAAAAAAAGAAAAAAAAACAACAAAACAATCCTTAAAATCCAATCCCAATATTAAAAGTTCGGAAGAGTCTATATATTTATTCTTTTAAAGAAAAAAACAAGAAAAAAAAACACCCTGAGACTGCAGGGTTTGAAAAAAAAAAACAACCAAAAGAAGATAACCATCGCCTCTGAGGTCCTGGTAGGCTGTAGGGATTTCCTTGACGGGTGCCCTGCGTCCGATGCCTTGTATCTCTTTGGGGTGGGACCTTTTGGGAAAGAGAATCAATGTATATACTCTTTTGACATCAAACTAAAAAAAAAAAACCCATTAAAATATAAACTTAAAAGAAGAGCCTTGGAAACTTAGCAGTTATGAACCATTGGCTGGTTGTTCTAGTAGAACATGGCGGGTTAGCAGCTAAACCCTAGGAGTCCTATTTAGTGTTGTAGTATTAGTTTACCTTGTTTGGGTTCTTTGTTAAGTAACGACCTTATCAGTGATGCTATTTCAGAAGCAATATTTTTAGTAGGATAGTAGTGTGGCAATTTATTGCCTAGAGGGATTATTGTTGTTTAGCGGCTCTAGACAGTTTCCTAGTTGGTATATTCTATGCAATGGATGAAGCTCTGTTATGCATTTCCGTGGGGAGAGCGAGTAAGGGAGAATGTTAGTTTGCACAAGTTTTTACATCTTTTCATTGAAACATTTATATTGTTTGCATTTTAATATGACACAAATAAGTATTTTTTCTACTTTTCCAGTGTCTACTAGTTGTCCATGTGTGGTTATACAGGTGATGTAGCTGTGCTCGCGAGGACGCTTCGCAATTAAGTGGAGGAGAGTATATTTTTCTTTCAAAGTTGCGTAGCAGTGCTCGTGGTAGCAATGTTCGTGATGCTGAATGTTCGTGATGTAGCTGTGCTCGCAAGGACGCTTCGCATTTCAGTGGGGGAGAATGACAACACCTAAAAACATGCCATTTATTGCAACAATTTTTTGGCAAAACTGTATACAATTGACACCTTATTACTAAATTTTTACATGAATTCAATGCAGATGCGGTGTTCGTTGTTGCTGTCTTTGGAGGCCGTGTCCTTGCAGTCTGGCCAGGGAATGTCGGTACAAAATTTAATCTTTTGGCCTGTCTACAACCATAAGAAACTCTTATATCTCATTTGCCAGAAATAGGGTATTAAGACCAAGACTTAGAGACTGTAGGACTTTGAAAAATGAAGTTCTTTGAGCTTATGCAATCCATATTCTTAGAGTCACTAGAAATCATGTTATTCATGGCAGATTGTGTAGTCTTAGGATATGGTTCAGGTCATGGAGGGCACAGTTTATTTCAACTGAAGATGCGTGCCACTGCATCAATGAAATTAAGGGGTAGTGCATAAGAAAATGCAATAGAGAGCTGAAAGTTCTAATCAGCTATAATGAATCCAATGTCAACATGAAATTATTATAAACTTAATAATGTGTGCACTATCCCTCGGCTTTGCAATCGACCTGAATTGAATAGGTTTCAATGTTGGTCTTATCGTAAATGTGAGTATGCTTGAGGAGATTCTCAAAAAAACTCCTACTCCAAGTCACAACTGGGAGGAGTCGTTTATTTGCAAAAGAAGATGGATGGGGTCTTGACTTTGCCTTAGGGGTGGTGTGTGTTGAAGGAAGGAAGGGAAGATGGAGGTGGTGAGACGCTTTCAGAAGGATTTTACATAGTGGAATGCATTAAGAAGAAGCGAGTGCATAAGGGTCAGGTGCAATATTTAGTTAAATAGGAAGAAATCTTAATAGGAAGAAACCTTAATAGAAGGAATTTTTAACGAAAAAGAAGAAAAATGAATGTCATGGGAGAGGGAAGCCGTTGCAATTTTGTGTCGTGGGGATTGGGAGAGGTGTCTTCTTGGCCAAGAGGAGGATGGAGGCGTGAGGAGGGGAGAGAGGGCGTGTCTCGCAGGAGTATTTACTGACTCACTGGGATATGATTAATCCATGAAAATTGTCCGTCGAAGGCCATCTCCTAGAGCTGTTGCTAACTTTCTCTCTCCTGTCCGTAAAACAAATGGCTATCCAGGTGAGCCTATAACTATCAAAAGAAGAAGAAGAAGAAGAAGAAATAGGGGTGGTTATCATGGCAGCCACCACGTCTGTGATCATGGATGATTCCGGCATACGCCTCTTGTACCCTTACAACTTCTCAGAGACTCGTGAAATGCTGCAGGCCTGCTCTTCTTTTCGCTCCAAAGTCACTCATTTCCACCAGGTGCCAAAGCAAGGAATCGACCAATCATTCGAAGAAGCTGAAAGGGGGATGAAGGCGCCATCTAACTAGCCACCAATGGAGAGAGAGGCACGATCTTGGAGTGTACTGGCACCATGGAAGAGGAGGGGGGCATGACAATGGGGGATGATTCTTGATGGGAAGAAAAGAGTGAGGTCGTTTACAACAGAAATGGAGGAGAGAAGGATCCTTCTGCCTTTTGATTTATTATCTGCGCTACATTTAAGAAACATACCGATCGTGAGGAGAGAGGGAGGAGAAGAAGAGAATCAATGACCTGCACATTTCATAAGGAGAGAAAATCAAAGTCTCGGAGAGCTTGGATAAGAAAAAAAAAACCATCCTTCAGCAAGATTCAATGCAAATATTTGTTCTTCTACTCCATCGCCATGATCTCTCCCTTATGGTCAATTTGGAGCCTCAATGTACTGAGGCAAACTGAGATTGCAGGCATCAAGAAGAATATTCTAGCTTCAAATCGCTCTACTTCACACACAGTTTGGTGGATAGATTGTCAAGATATCATATTAGTCTCCTCCCCCTTCATTTGTCACCACGTTTGATGAGAAGAAGCCATAGCCATTAAGTTTTTAATTAAGGCTTAATCTTCAAGCTCATATAAAAACCATTCCTATTGCAATAAAACAATTGGCAAGTTGGAAATCTCAGGAGAGGGGAAGTAGAAAGCTTGTGTTCGAGACGATTGGGTGGACTACATTCCTTAGCACTACGGGACGTGGTCTCCAAGGACGTGACAACGACCCGCGGTTTTACAAGTAAGTGTCTAACTGGTTTATCTAAAATAAATGATATGGCATGATAATTTCTTTAGTTTAATATTTTTAAAATATGTCTTTAAACCTGTTTTCTTATGCTACATGGTTGTTTGCATTTATCTGAACTAGTTTTTATTTATTAAAAATCAAAAACAGTCGAAAACATTAAAAAATGACTCAAAATTATCATAAATAAAATTTTATAAAATTACTGACTGAAAATTTATAAGTTCTGATATTTTTCCTATAAATATTATGAGTCAGGAAATTTATTGAATTTCTTTCAATATTTTTAAAGATGTTTTGTTATATTTAAAAATTAGAAAAGAGTTATATTTAGGGAAAAAGCATAGTTTTCCTTTACGTAAAATGTGTTATTTATTGATATAAACTATGGATTCTTAGTGAAATATTGGAAACAAAATCTTTGATTTGTTAGTGCATTTATGTTGTAAGGGTTAAAGAAAAGAAATAATGATTTAATAATATTTCACTTAAGAAATGCTCGTATAAAGATATGGTGTTTTGGTTTTGAAAGGAGAGATTATATGCGGTGTGAACATTTATGAAACATTGGAAATTACAAATAAAAAGTTTGGCAACACTTTTTAATGATTTATAATGTTAGGTTGCAGTTATAAAATTTAGTTTAAATTAAAACCAAAATAAGATCAAACAATTTGATGATTGGATGGCATGAGGAAAAGCCTCAGCATCTATATTAAATTTTTACATGTTATTCATTTTACAATCAACTTCTTAAATACACGGAGTGGAGGGCTACTAGGACTCATTGATAAAATAAAGGGGTGCTATGGGAATTTAAAATAAATTATGAATGAGGACATGTGAGAGTATGGAAGAACTTGTTTTATTCTGGTTGATGTTTAATAATAGAAAAGAAAGAAAGGACGTTATATTCGCAAAATGAATTAAGTATTTAAAAACTAATAAGCAACGACGAAATTTATATACAGAGTGGGAAACGTCTACCAAGGGAGATTAAAATTTAGGGGTTTATGGTATGTCAGAAAATTTGATTTGAATGTTTGTTCAAAATTAAACAAATAAAAAGAATTAATTTTAATCAGGTGGAGAAAAAAAAACATAAAAATGAATTTTAAATGGAGATATACAAATAGATCTAAGAGATCTATATCCCTGAAACAACCTTTCCAAAGTCAAACATTAAAAAACCTTTCCTGGATAAACCGCCACTAGCATGGCAGGAGTACATTATGAGGAGCTGCCTCTGAGAGATGAGGGGAAACCATAGTTATCTTAGGTTTAGCAATTTAGTACCCAGTATAATTTACTGAAGTTTAGAATCTTTGCAATTGGACTACTACAAACAACGTTGTAGATATTAGAGAAGGTTAAGTCGAATTAAAACAATTAGTGCAAATAATCACTTGTTTAGTGCAACAACTCTTAGGAGTTGGCTTGTTAACCTGGGTAAAAGTGGCTTGGTCTTTGGCCAGTCAGTTGCTCCCCACAAAACCACGTGGGTTAAAGGTAAAGGTTGAGGAGAGGGAAAGTTAGCGTCGAGACAGGGGGGGATTTGTGATGTAATGGTGGCAGTTTGACGGCTGGTCGTGGTGGCGGCGGTTCCTGACAGCAGCGGCGACAGATCTGGGCGTCCTCACGGCGGCTTTCTCCCAGCACGTCTGGCCTCTCTTCCTTCCTCAGCAACGGCGATGGCAGCATCATTCGTCCTCTTCCCTCCCTTCACACCTTAGAGGTGTATTTATAGGACAAGGGGGGGGGGGGGGGGGGAGAGGAGAGCTCCACCACGTGGCCCCTGCATGGGTTCCCCCCCTCCTCATGTAGGCCACGACTCCACCAAGCCCATCCCCCCACACTCCCTCTCCTCCAGCCGTGCATCGGCTGGGGGAAAGGGATAAATATAAAAAAATTTGCTTTAATAATATCCATTTTGCCCCTCCCAAGAGGGTGTTTACGTGTGAATTGCGGATTTGAACCCTCGGGCTTGCTTTGCCAATGCGGAGGTCTCAATTTCTCGCGTGCAGGTTACGGATTACACTGCCGGTAATTTCAATATGAAAGATAACCTTTGCACGAGGTTTACGCAGTGTGCGGGAAGTCAATATTCACGAGTGGGAATATTACAGTTTTGACCATACCAAGTGCCGCATTGAGAAAGATGGCCAAACGATCGTTGTTTCTCCTTGAAATGGTATTCTTTTTTAGTTATCTTTAAATGTAGATGTTGCAAATGTTGTTACAACTTTTGGTGATCTTAACTGCAAAATATGACATCATCACTTTGTTCACTCTGATTTTTCAGAGCTTGTCAATGTTTATTGGTATGACCTTGTTCATGGTATGGAATTCAAAGCTCGTTCTCATATGGGTGTTTGTGAATATTCTACAATTGGAAAGCATTTTAGAAACCCCTTTCCGTTTCCAAAACAACTCATTCTAGAGATTTGCTTGATCTTATTCACACTGATATTTGTGGACCTTTTCTTTCACCAAAATCTCAATATTGCTATTTCATGACTTTTATTGATGACTTCTCAAGATACACCACTATTTTTCTCTTGTGACACAAATCAAAAGCTTTATTATCTTTTAAGAAATATCAAAAAACTATAGAACTACATACTGGTTGTTGCATCAAGAAACTTCACAGTGATAATGGTGGAGAATACATTTCAAATGATTTTGATGATTATTGTAATAATCAGGGTATTCATCATGAATATACGGTTCCCTACTCTCCTCAACAGAATGATATTGTTGAATGTAAAAATAGGACTATTCTCAATGTCTTGTAATGTATGCTCATTCATTCTGGCTTATCTCGAATATTTCTGGATTGAATAAGTCTTAACAGTAGTATTTGTGTAAAATCGTTTTTCTACAACTATTCCTTCTAGTAAAATACCAATTACTACTTGGATAGGTGAAACTCCTTCTATTTCCTATTTTCAAACTTTTGGCTATATTGCTTTTATTTATGTATCCAAAGAGACTCGTAGAAAACTTGATCCTCCTGGTTGAAAGTTATTTTCATTATATATTCAACTTTTTCTAAGGGATACAAGTTTTATGATCCCTCTTCCAAGAAGGTAATCATAAGGCATGATGCTATTTTCAATGAGCAACTTATGGGAAACACATGGTCTTAGGAGGATACTGGGTCGATGTGGTCACTAGAGGATGTTGATGATACAAAGTCATTACTCACTTCTTTTCCTTTTCTATATGAGGATGAACCTCCTTCACGGGATAATATTGACTCTTCAAATCAGGATTCACAACTTGCACCTATTATTGCTTATGATGACCTTGGCATTGATCTTTCAATTGATAATTAGCATGGTACTTGTCATGCTTATGATGATGATATTCTTTAGAATACTCTCAATATCTGTGAAGACCCTATCTCTTATAGTGATGCCATGTCATCCCCACAAAAGGAACAATGGCAAGAGGCCATGGAAGTTGAGTATGAATCTCTTCTCTCTAAAGGTACATGGGTTCTAACTGAGTTACCACCTGGACGTATTGCTATTAAATTCAAGTGGGTTTATAAGACTAAAACAAAAGCAGATGGAACATTTAACAAATTCAAAGCAAGGCTAGTTGCCAAAGGTTTCTCACAAATTGTAGGAGTTGATTATCAGGAAACTTTCTCACTTGTTGTTCGTATTACAAGTATTCGAGTCTTGTTAGTTTTTTTGTTGAGTTTGATTTAAAGGTTCACCAAATGGATGTGAGAAATGCTTTTCTTAATGGTGATTTAAAGGAAGAGATATATTTGGAGGAAGGAGAGTGATCTATAGTCAAACAAAAGGAAAATCTTGCTTGCAAATGTCATCGGGTACTTTGTGGTCTCGAACAATCTTCATGATCTCGGTAACAAAAGATTGATCTCTTCCTTACAAAACAAGGTTTTATCTCTTGTTCTTCACATCCTAACTTATATGTCAATTACTGCAATGATAGTTTTGTTATTCTTGCTCTATATGTGAATAATCCATACTTGTTTCTAACAATCTCAACTTCAACAAGTAAAGAATGTTTTATCTTCTGCGTTGGACATGGTCCATCTTGGAAACATACACTCATGTCTTGGTAGTCCAATTCAATGCTATCGAGAAAAGGGTCTTTTATTACTGCGTCAAACAAAATTCATTGAAGATATTATTTAGAAGTTTCTTTGGGTTCTGCACATATTCTACTAGTACTCCTTATCTTGTGAGCTCTACCAAAAACTCTCACTTTCTGCAAAATGATGGACAATTAGCATTACATCAACCTTATGCTAATCTTGTTGGATGTCTTTAAGTTTTTGGCTTGAATTCTCAACCTCACATTATATTTGTTGCAAATTTTCTTGGACAACATCTTAGCTGTAACGTGTCCACCTATTCCCTTCAAGACACGTTTTAGCAATCCATCGGAAAGGAGATCTAGGAAGCTCTGCCCGGCACTCCCATGGAACGTTACGAGGTTTGTGATCTAGGACTTTCCATGTTTGCTACGTAGCAGAAGTATCGTGGCCGTTCCCACTTAGGACTGACCTGAATCAGGGTTTTCCCTAATGGTCATTTCCTAAATGGCAACTAGCGTCGAACCCGGAGCGAACTACTTTACGCAAAAATGCCAGGGCCGAAGCGGATTCACGTTGCACTTGGTTCAAGGAGAATGGGAAACGAGAGGGATGCAAAGCTCGACCTCTCTGCTGTAAGGCATAGCCCCATTCCATTCCCCTAAAACAACCTAAATCGGGATTATTATAACTTAGACTCTAGGTCAGCGCCCTTGCTCTTCGTGTCCTTTGAAACGATCATCTTGCTATCATTTATGATTGAGAAAATTTCCCGGCTAATCGAGACCACCCATCTGTAGGATGGACCCATGGCCACATCCACCGCACTTTCCTCAGGTTGTTTTAGTTGTCTAATTATCTACCACATTTAGTTGGACATGCATCAAACAGCTTCCTTAATTAGTCTGTTAGGCACTGATTCCTTCACGTAATCTTAGAACTTGACATAGAAAAGCAGTGTCAAACAAGTTCCTTTTCAAAAGGTTATCATATTTATCTTTGAAATACATTTATAAAGTCTAGCCCGTAGGCTTATCCATAATTCACCCGAAGGCTATCCAGCAATCCATAGGGATTACTAATCCAAGATTTCGCCCATAGACTAGTATGCAGGCCTCGAGATCCAATCCCGAGTCACGTTGGCCTTTTGTGTAGGGCCCAGAAGGTGAGGGATTTATGGCCAGAGCCCCCCCTGGCACCCAAGCAACCTCCTACTCCAAGTAGCGCTCAACGGAGAGACCTCTTGCGGCATGTTCGGTCCACCTTCCCGGCGTGGTTAACAACCCCCTTGGTTAGGGTCAGTCAGACAGTCCGGGGTAACTGGAGCTACCTCTCCCTTCAGGCCTTCAACCTGAAGCATTAAATATCTTTTTATCCTTTAGTTCCTTAAGGAAACAATATAAACAATGGTCGTTTATTTTGGCCAACTGCTAAGGAGTGAGCCCTTCTTTCCGAATGCATCCAGCACTCGTTCCGGGATCAATTGCGACTCAGCAAGATTCCCAAGGGTTTGTTTGTTAACCCTTATATCCTTGGGTTAGGGCCGTACCCTATTAACCCAACTTACCCAATACCTTAAGTCCTATTAGTAGTAATATGTTATTCCAATTTACTAATTGGTCACTTTTCCCAAGAAAGGTACTATGTCAGGATGACTACTCATCCTCTTGCAAGATAAACTTGCGGAGGAATCTGCCAATCTCATTCCAAGGAATTGGCCCTTCCCTTGTGGTCAAACCACAAAATCATGCGACTTTGCAACTTGTTGCACAAGTGTCCCATCTAATCCATGGGACTATTTTTCCCATCGAACGACGTCTTCTTATCACGGAATCATGATTAGATAGGAAACAAGGTAAGGGTGTCTTCATAACAATCTGTTCCTAATTGCACTAGGCCGACATTGTGGGTCCTAGGGTTCCAAATTCAAACCGAGTTTCATCTTTTTAGCGAGTGATCCTTAGGGTAGAAACCCTCGATCGTTTCTCACAAGTATGTCCTATTGTCCCTACATTCTGTGAATGTGGGAAAGTCTTTAGGTTATGAGAGTTTCAACTTGGCAATAAGTGCGACTAGGTCATGTCCTCAAAGTACTAAACTCTAGTTAGCACTTAGAATATGTTGCATTGATTTAACCATTCCTAAGCGAGTCCTTTGTGGTTTAGGTGTTTAGGATAAAACCATTACGATTCCATTTTCGTAAGCACACGATTCATTGGCTATGAATGATTAAATTTACAATCCCTAACTTTTCTGGTTAAAATCAAAGCGTATGTTAAGTTATGGAATAATTCCTATTGATCCTTTTATAACATGCAATCAAGATTCATGCTACTAAGCTTTAGGGTTTTATGTGAACCATGCAGCTTTTTCCTAATTTCATTTCTGAATGAATTATTCATATGCTGAATTTACACAACCTTTCGTAACTTCTTATGTAATTGATTGAGATTTATGCCGATTTCCTAGAGGTTAATCTACTTCATGCAGCCCTAGAGTCATTTCCATGCCTTGTGATTTCATACACTTTGTTAGCAATCTTCTTTAACGAATCCTTGCGAAGAAAGAGATGTCTAATAATGCAACATGCGATTTTATCTTTCCATGCATAATTGAAGTGTACAACAATAATTTCAACTTTGTAAAGATGATCATTAGTTGATCTAAATTCGTTACTTTGCAATGCATATAAACAATTTGCTAAGAATGCGTAGACGTCTTATGTTCTTCTTTCATTCCTTCCTTTGGAAAATACAAATGACACATTCCTCGATTGTGAGTTATTTTCCCTAAGATAGCCAATGTTTTTCAATCGTAAAAGTGCATCTTACTTTCATGAATTAACCATGCATAATTACGATATTCTGACATAAATCAAAAATAGGAAGAAAACCTCGACTTGTGGATTCGGTGAAATGTCCACATGGATGTTTGGAGATGATCCTCCTACGGTTGCGCCTTGTGCCTTTTTAGGGGCCATCGCGTATGCAATCTCCTTGCCTTGGCCACAGACTTATGATCTTGGCCCGTCTCCTTCGCACGCACAATTCCCTTTGAGAATCGTCTTCCTTGACCGATGCTCCGCCTTGTGGAATTGAGCTTTTGGAAGACCTTATAGGCTTGTGGGAGTTGCAATATGAAAGATGGTTTTTGAACCCGGCGGTTAGAGTGAACTTGAGGAGAACCAATGAAAAGAGGGTTTAAAACTTGCTAATACAGCTTGAGTGGGAATGCCATGGGAGCCTTTAAAGAACTTGTGTGGGGGAAAAATCCATGCATGGAAGGGTTAAAAATGGCTTTGTGGAATGCAAGGGGAGGATTTAAAAGGAAACGGGGATTAAATAGCCTTGTGGAGATGCTATTAAAAGGGCTTAAAAATCTAGGCTAGGGTGGGCTTTATAGGGGATGCAAGGGCTTAAACTCCGGGTTTGAAAAAAACCACTTTGTAGGGCCGATGAAAAAGGGGTTTTTGAAACCCGGGAGTAATATGAACTTGAGTGAGGATTTCCACGGGAAGGGTTACTTTAAACCCCAGGGCAAGGTGAGCTGACAGGGTTTTAGTGGAACCCCACGGGAAGGGGGGTTTAAATGGACCATGGGAAGGGTAAAATAGACTTGGGTGGAATTTGCAATGAGAAAGGGGACTTGGGTGGAACCCCACGGAAAGGGGTGCTTAAATCGGGGGGGGGGGGGGGGGGGGGTTATAAAAATACACTTGGAAGGGGCTTATGAAAGCCCACAGGAAGGGGGGCTTCCAAAGGGGCCCTTAGAAGCTTCCCAAGAAGCTTCTTGGAAGCTTCTGTGGCCCACAGAATCCACCACGTGGAGAAAGAGGAGCCGCTTTTTGGCGGGAGGAGGTGGATTGAAGCAGCGGTAGCTAAACGGTTTCCTCTCCTTTTCACAATCTCCTTCAGCCTCACGACGGCAGCTGGCGCAGTATTACTTCTTGATTCCCTCCTCACACTCAATCTCCTCAGCTTCCCTCCTTTCTTTTTTTTCAAGCCCTTTCTCTCTCTCTCGGCCTGCATCGTTATGGCTCCCTCCTCCCTTACTCCCCTCCCACAGGGTTTTTATAGGTGAAGGGAGGGGACCTCTCTCACCCATGCGGGTAATTGCATGGGCATTCTCCCCTCATGTCTTTTAACTCTGTGCTGACTCAACCGCGCTTCACTCCCTTCCTTGCAGCATGGCCTTCGGCTGGGGGAAAGAAGGGATAATTAAAATTTTTTGCCATAAATTAATCAATTGCCTCTTGACCTCCTCCCAAGAGAAGGTTCACACGAAAATATGCGGGTTTCATTTACTTTGGTCTCGTTTATGCCAATGGAGATTGTACAATTGCACCATCTGTATATTCAATGCCGGCATCGTCATTGCATGAGACTCACGCGTGTACGTAATATTTTAAAATACTAGAAGGATAAGGTCATGAAAGTTCCAAGCAAAGTCAAAGGCTACAAATCCTAGCCTAAATGGTAATCGAAAGATTTGTGATAATAATTTTGAGGCGTGGATGGTTTTTTGTCACATGCTACTATACGAAAGGGGTGACCCCACCTACATGGCTTACCGAAGGTGCCATGGTGTGGATTTTGACTGGGAAAAGCATGGAAGCTGTGTATTCCCTTTGATCTACAATGCCAATGCTGCTAATCTTGAAGATTGCCTAACATTTGGGGCACAAGACCTCCGACCCTTCATCACTGACTTCTTGGGGCACAAGGCCTCTGACCCTTCATCACTGACTTTTTGGACAAGTTCATGGCATATCCTAACCTGGCTTTCCTTATCACTTGTAATTACCTCCACCTCTTGTGCATCTTACTAAAATAAAAACATGTAGCCCAAGAAGAGCACATGCCACTCCTCTATTTTGATATAAATGCAGATATAGATAGTTGTGCAATGGCATGCATGATGTTAAGGGCCGCTCTCTTACCAGCTTTTTGCATAAGCCTTTTGGAAGATATGAGTGATAGCAAGTTCTCAAAGTATAATCATCCTTTCCTCTCTACTACCCCTCTTAATGTAAGAATTAACCAAAAGGCTATGCTTTACCATAGAATACATTTGACAAACATGACAAGACTCAACAAAATGCTCAATGTCTTTATATATGTTTTGCCACCAAAATTTCTCTTTTATTTTGGCAAAAGTGCCCCATATGCCTCTATGACCAGCCAATAGGCTTTCATGGAATTCTTGCATGACCTGTCTTTGTGTCTTTTTATCTCCTAAGGCACAAACAAGAGCCCTTCCTTTCTTTTTTGCATGCCTCGAGAGGTATCCATCTTTAAGAAAAAAACCATAGGCTTTTCTCTTGAACTCTTCATTAGTCCATTCTTCTTTCTTTGTCATAGTGCTCAAAAATTGGCCAATTTTTAGCCAATCATCTGCGTAATATTCTTCTTTAAAGTGTGAACAAACCATAACAAAACATTGAATATGTTGTTTACTAGTTGTCCATTGTCCTTCTTTGGTTGATTCATCCTTCCTTGCTACTGTAACATTTGTTTTAGTAGCTGAACCTGTTGTATTTGCTATAATTTTTGTTGTACCAGCCTTTTTGACTGCTGAATCAATTTTAGATTCAGCTATACTTGATGTTTTCAAATTTGTACCTGCATTAACAACATCATTTATAAACTTTGATTCTTCTTCATCCATCATTTCTTCTTTATCCATATATCTGGCACGTGAAAGCATGTCAGCAACTGGATTATCTCTACCTGCAATATGTTTCAAATCAGGATTTAAGGATTTAATATAGGCTATCCATCTTAGCATAGCTATGTCAGGAGTGGAACAGTTGGCGATCATGCCCAAGAGTGGAAGGCAATCTGTCTCAACTATAACATGTGCGCCCATGAAGTACTCCCTGTCACATTTTAATGCAGTTACTACTCCCCAAAGCTCTCTTTTAATTTGAGCATACATTCTTTGTCGTTCATTAAGAACCTTTGCTCCAAAGCGGATTACATATCTGTTGCCTTCAAGGTCGTCTTGACCAACTGCCCATCCTATTCCAATAGGACTTGTGTCCACTGTGAGTATAATGGGCTGTCCATTAGAGTAATTAGCCCTCTTTAAAGTGGGGGCTGAAGTCATCATTTTCTTAAGTTTCCAAATAGCCTGAGTGTGTTCTTTTTCCCATATAAACCTTTGGCCCTTTCTCAGAAGGTGATAAAAACTTTTAGCAACATGGGCAAAATGTGGTATCCAAATAAGGTAGAAGACACAGGCTCCAAGAAATCTTCTCACTTCTGAAACATTTGTACATTCTTCCTGCATTTTGCTGATAGCATTTATTTTGGATGGAGAAGGCTTTCGACCATATGGACCACACATATGACCGACCACAAGGACTTCTACGACTCCAAAAACAGATTTAGCTCCTGAAAGAGTAAGATGAACTTCTTCTAATTTAGATAAGATTTGAGCACAATCATTAATATGATCAGAAACAAACTTTCGACATCCAAGTTCATTGAGTTCTTCATTTTTCTCATGAACTTCACATCCTTTAATTGTAACATCGTCAAGAAAAGGAAGAGTTAATTGAGGAATATAATCCCTCCATACTTTTTGCATAACATTCATCATGTGAGCTACTGAATTCGTAGCCCCTTGAGGTAGAGTACACATGCGGACTAGGCCAAGAGGCGTCTTCATTGTGGTAATGTCACGGCTTTCCAAAGCAAGCTGAAATTGGTCATAGCCTGAATATAAGTCTCCCATGGCATAGATTGCCCTACCTGCAAAAGCTTCAACAAACTCATCTAGAATTGGTCCTGATCCAACATTTCTTATAGTGACTTTATTGACGGGTTGTAAATCTTGAATGAATCATAAAGATCCATTATTATTGGGTACGGTAAACCAACTGTTGGAATATGGAGCTGAAGATGGCTCCAATATTCGCATTTTTATCTTTTCATTTAAAAGTTCCAATAACCTAGGCAAATGAGCCCTTGGAACCGGAATTGGTTTAAGATTCCAAGGCACATGTGGGACCGTAAAAATTACCATTGGTGCCACAATGCTTGGATCCACACAGCCAATTTCATGTGGTTGAAATGAAAAGGCTTTACCATGGTTCTTTAACATCTGCATGAAGATTTGCTTTTCAGCCGGCAAGAGAAAAGAGTCTTCACCAATTTTTAGCTTTTGTAGACTTTCTGCTGTAAATTGGTAACCAATATCTTTAGGATCACGAGGGCTTGGTTGTTTGGATACCCTTTCTGCCAGTCCTTTGCTTTCAGGTGGTAGAGGAGTAGCTACCGGCTTGACCTTCTTATCGACTATTTTATACTTCGTTTCTACTCTTTCTTCATCCTTGTTTGGCTGTCCAAAAGCTTCATAATCTGCAAATTCTTGAATTATGTCATACATATCCAATGTACATACCTGTATGGACTGATTTTCAGCTTGATTTTCTACATAAACGACTGTATCAATTTCATCCATTGTATCATTATAATTCAGCCCATAAAATAGTCCTGAAATTTTTTCATCTTTAGGTAAAACATTAATTTGCTTCAGCTCTTGCTCCATATGACTTCAATACTTTCTTTCAGCCTTGTTCATGGCTGAAAACTATTTATAACAACCCACACCATTGGCTGAAAAAACCTGCAAATCATCTTTTGACCTTGCCTCCTTCATATGTGGAGGCAATTTTTTGTGACATGATGCACTGCCATAGCCTCCACTTATAGCAGTGCTACCCAAAAACCCTTAAATTCTTGGGCATTAGGAGGAACAGGATGATCTCTCAATCGATCCCTATTCCGATGGTGATTAACACAGACAATTAGGAATTGAACAGTTTTATCATTATCCTTGCTTCTTATCCGAGCATATGATGAACCATCATCAAGAGCCTTTGTCTCTAAACGGGACTTGGAAATAAATGGTTGTCCAAGAATGATAGGATAACTGCAAGAATCTTGAACAAAGAAATGAAATTCATCTTTTACATTACCAATAGTAACTTGTACATAAGGACACGCTGCATAAAGATCGCCAGAAGAGTTATTGGCTGCCTTCATGTGCCATCCTGGGTCCACATCAATGGGCCATCCACCATTCTCATAGAGACTTCTTGACATAACATTAATTTCCGAACTATGGTCTATAAGGGCAATGCATGGAGTTTCTTTCTCACCGATTTTAACAACAGTTTCAGTAGTCGCCCTTGCCTAATGGGTACGCGAATAGTGACTACTAGGAATAAAGTGAGTTTCGCTTTCTTCTGGCATATTGTGAAGAAGAGTCTCTTTCTTATGCATGGGCTGCACTTTAGATTGAGAAGTTTCCACCATTATGGCTTCTTCAGCTTCTGCTTCATAAATGTCTTCATCTTTGGCTTCTGTGGCTGCAATCAATTCTTTGATTGCCTCCAATCGAATCCCTTGAGTTTCGAGCTTCTCTTCATCCTGCAAATACACATGAAGTACTTGCAAAAAAGCATGTACAAATTCTTCAGTTTCCTCACCAACATATTGTCTTTTTCGTTTAATTACATCAATTATTATATCATGGAATCCTCGTTTTGCAATACCGAGAATTTCTCCTAATGTAAATTCAATTCTACTTCCAAGAATCCTTTCTTCTAGGATCCGTTTAAGATCCATTGTGGTCTCTATGTCAGACTGCAACTTGTAACTAGGATGTTTGCTTTTTCTTTTTCCTTGTGTCTTCTTTGCTTGAGGGGCATCTCCCATGTCAACTTTTGGTGGCGGTGGATTTTCAGCAGCCTTCTATTGGTCTGGTTTACTTCTTGTTACGTGTTTAGTCAGTCCTAAAGAAGAAGGACCGGCAACATCTTCATCTCTTCTTCTCTTTTCTTCTATCATGGCTTCTTGATTATTAATTTCAGCTAACCAGGCAAAAGCTGAAAATGAATCCACAGGCTCGGACCATTTGGTTCTCCCTCGAATACATTGACTGGCAGTGGTTAAATCATCCTTAGTTGCCTTGCCTTGCTTCATGCGTTCCAAGGCCTGCGTCCACACTTTAGATTTTGCATTCGTTTTACATGCTTCAACAATTTTATTAGTTGGCTCAATTTGCAACCCATAAGTTGCAGCATCAACAGCTGCATAGGCCGTTCTTATTGCCAAATCCTCCAATATTTTCTTCATGCCACCGTTGCCAAAGTTTGGCTCAAGAGAAAGCCCGGTTTTGATTGCATGAATTTTACCATCCTTCCAAAAGACTAATTTTTGTGCTTCAGCTTCACGGAATGCACTGCGCTCCCTCTTGTCATGCTGAAGGCTATCACACCAAATGCAGCGTCTTTTGAAGCCTTCTCGTACAGTCTTCAATCCTGACTCAGAGTTAGGGTCTTTAAGTCGGTCAGTCAATTTCTCCTGAAGAGAGGAATCTACAGCCTTTAAAAATAATTCAATCTTTTGACTTTCCATACCTTGTTGGTCATCAGGATCTAGTTGGGCAAGTTTTCTTTCAAATTCTCGATGAAGAGCAGTAGCAGTTAGACCCTTATTGGGCCTTTCGACCCATTCAGTGAAGACTTTCTTTGTCATAAGGCCAGAATCTTCAAGGAAAAATTCTTCTCGAAGGGCCTTCTTGAACACAGTCCATCCAACATCTTTTTGGAAAAGACCATGAATTCGGTCCTGGAGACCATGCACAGCCAGGTGGGCAAAGTAACGGCTCTAGGCATGTTGAGAATCTCCAAAGAAGACCATCTTGTCAGTGTAGAGGCGGATAAAAGAGAACACATTTTGCCCATTAAATTGCTTGAGCTCATGCCCAACTTCTTCTAAGGCCTTAATGGCAGCAGCATCAATCCGCTCTTCTTCTTATCTCCATTGTTATTGCAATTGCAACTGCTGCTGAAATTGCAGTTGTTGTTGTTGGCTCTCTTGCATTAGACAAACCAACTATTGCAAAGCATCTCCTCCCGAACTTGATGATTCTCCCATTGGACTTCTTCTTCCGCAGCGGACCTTCACGTCAGGTTCACCACTGTCGTTGCGTTAAGGGTTGAAGGTCTACCACTGAGGCTTTTAGTGCAAAAGAAGAGTTTAGGATTCAGGATTCGAGAAGGGAAAATAGATTGGGGTTTAATAAGATCCGGGATTTAGAAATGATTTAGGTACGGAAGAAGAATTCAAGCCTTTTCATTATGTACTTAGCATACATGAACAAAAGGAATAAGTCTATCTTGATTACATCAAATGCCTCTGGATATATACATCATATCATAAAGGATATTTTCAGATTCTCAATTCATTTATGAATGTCAAATGCAAGTTTTAATGGCATTTATTTCAATTTCACAAATGGATTTCAACCCTTTGGTTCAAGTATATTGTTGATAGATTCAAATATTTCCAAGATTTGGGCCAAAGATACATGAAATGAATTGGAAAAGTATAATTTTAGCTTCAGCCCTGTTTTAAAACAGAAAATTCCAGCCCATAATCAAGTTCAAAATGAGTGCATAAACTCAAGAAGAAGCGCTTCTGATCATTCATGAACAATATCCTAAAGAAAAGAGGTCATTTCCTTCCATTACAACCATAAAAATCCCATTTTTGCTCATAAAAATGGACCATAACAGTGGGCTGCCCTGTTTATGACTGGTTATTTTAGCCCATAACAGCCCATAAGTCTTCAATATCCTCACCCTTTGCTTGCCCCAAAGTCACGCAAGTACTTGGGTACAAGTCGGGCTTCATTGGACCAAGAATAAGGTAAACAAAATGAGAGAAGTCGTGCATAAGAGCAGGCTGAATACTCTTCTCTCAGATTTCCCTCTTTTATAGACTGTTTCAGCATGCATTTTCGTCAGACCAAAGAGGCAGAGAAGTGGAGCTCTCACCATGTTTACATCTTCAGTAGTTGGGCCTGTTGATCTTCAGTTTGCATGCTCCATTTCATGCACCATAGCTCCAGCTCTCTCCAGTTTGCCTCAGACAGTGTAGCCCGCATTTTGCACCGAAAAACGCGGGCTGCTCCTTGCTCAGTCCATGGTCACTTTTTGACCAGCCTAGATCACTTTTGCTGGTCACTTAAGTTTGTTACTCCAGGTCCCATGTGGACCTAGTGGACTTTTGGCAATTTTTGGCATCTTTCTTGGGTTATGACCATATTTTTGTACCTGAATTAGTGTGATTTATCCTGCAAACTTGTCAATTTCTTCCAGATGACCAAGTTGTAGGTTCCCATAGACTTATTTTTCATAAGTATACATGGTATAACTGAAAATTATATGCTAAATACAAAAGAACTTGTATAACTAAGGTGATTATTGGATAACAATGTCTGAATTTAGCATGCAAATTTCTCATATAACATTCAGTGAAGCTCTTCTGTGTTCATAAGAATCCCATGATTTATATTATGAATAGTAAACTTTTTGACAGCGTGCAATGAAATTGTGTATGACTACCGTGCAACCAGCATCGTGAAATTTTAAAAAAAGTTCATTCATTGACAATCAACATTGTGAAAGTGCAAAAATAGTTCTTTTCATGCTTTTCTTCTTATCCATGATTGATGAGTTGCTTGGGCTAGTACCAAGCCTTCTCCTACTACTAAACCTTGTAAATTTTAGACAACAATATATCTTTCATGCCACGTATCATAAAAACATCATAATTCATGTACTTTAAACACTCAACAATCCTCTTCTCCTACCATTTAGAGTTATGCATTCGTTAGTAGGTTTAGGAATATTTTTCATGTATTTTTCTTTCACAAAAGCAATAAAAGTTTACTTTAACATAAGGATAGGGTTGAACTAAGGCTAAACCTCATTCTTCAGCTCTACCTTACATTCACAAACATAAATATTAATTTTTCTTTATTTTTTGAATGTAAAAATATTTTTTTACTACTTATTCATGGATAATTACTAATATTTATTGATTTACTAGTTTAGATTGATTGATCTTACTGAGAATGATTTTCTTGTTATATTTTAACCCATAGAAATAGCATGTGTATTACAAAATCCAAAAAAATGCATAATTATTCTTAAACTTCGCATAGTTGTAGGTTTGCGTATTTAGTATAAAATTATTATACAACTAATTCTTCTTGATTACTTCAACATGGTTGATAAATCAAAGCATTGGCAACCAAATACAATCATTTGCAATCATTTCCAACTAAGATTAATCATAAAATGATGAAATCTATGACTTACTCATAAATTCATGCCATATGACATATGTATTTTATAATTGGAGATCTATTGATGCTCTTCAACATCCTCTAACGATCCTTCCAACCCTGGTTTACATCATTTTTTATTTGTGCCTCATTGCATGATCAAAATCATTCATCTCAACCCCCCCCCCCTCTCTCATACATTTATTTATGCAAACATACACCAAGAAGATAGATAAGAGAGGAGAGAGAAAGACTAAAAATAGATATTTTAGTTCGGTGCATCAATTTTTGATCCATTTATTGTGGAGGGCAAAGAAATTTAGGATCTCATGGCCTTCTTGCTTCCTTCTGATTAAGCTAGCTCCAAAATGATTAAAGAATGAAAAATTGAGAGGTGATGGAAAAAACACCCCCCTCCCCCAACATCTCATGAATTGTTCCTGTTTATTCTTCCAAGTTGTTTAAAACCACAAAAAACTAGTTTATTTTATTGTGTTCACACTTGGCAAAATGGTTTTTTTGTAAAGTGGATGCGCGAAAGAACTGCAATTCCACAAGGAACTTTTTATCATTCCTTACATGAAAAAAAAGGGAGTTTCCTATCAATTCCCTAGTTAAAAATACACACAAGTAGGGAAAGTAAATGATAGGAAAAATGGAACATTTCGTTGTTAGAGAAACTAGGGAATCAACATAGGAAATTTCCTATAAATGAAATGATATTTTTAAGGAAATTACATAGCAAATTTTTCTACATAAGGAATTTTCCCTATGCAGGAGTTTTCCTACATATGGAATTTTCTCTAACTACGAAATGACTCATTTTCCCTATAATTTACTTTTCCTACTTATGTATATTCTTAACTAGGGAATTGATAGGGAATTTCTTTTTTTTTTCCTATGTAGGAAAAATGATTAAAAGTTCCTTGTGTAAGGGCCGACATTAGCAATAGGAGCTATAGCAATGTATCTATAGCTCTTATAGGAAATGCCATGGATCAAGAGAGCAATCTATCTATAGCTCTTATAACAGATCCACAATAATACTTTTAACACCTCTAAACCTACATTTTTTGACTAATACGAAAAATTTGAAGCTTTATTCACTAAAAGAAATTATAATTTATCACCACTTAGAGCACGAGAAGCATAACAATACTCAAAAAATATAAACCTAGTGAAAAACAAAAAGACCTATAATTTTGAAATGTTGCAATCACAGTAAAGCTTCAAACATTGACATACATAAAAATGTTCACCACTATCAACATGAGACCTACTTGTAACAAATAACTTTTAAAATTGTAGACCTACAAGAAAACACTAAATGATGTATTGATTCAAGTGAGTTGAGAGAAAGAGCATAAGAATTTGAATATTAGTACTAACAAGCATGACCAATATCACCATCTAAAGCATGGTATAGTATACATAAGAGGATTCATCACTAACAACATGAGACACCTACTTGTAGCTAAACTTTTAATTTAGTAGTCAACAAGCAAGTACCAAATGATATATTTATTTCGATGAGATCATAGAAATAGCATAACGATTTCATTATTAGTACTGACTAAGAGGACCAATATCACCATCTAAAGCATGATATACATAGCTATGATGGATAGAATCTGAGATGAACTAGACTTATTAGACAAACTACCAACAACTATACTTATCCTCACAAGTATAGACTGAGATGCACATGCCTTGAGATGAATATGAATCATCCCAATCATGATAAGCATGCAACATCCAATTGATTTGTAATTATTTAAAGCTAGGACAAATTTATAATTTTAGTCACAATGATATTCATGGTACATCTTCTCCATGAGGTCATCAAATATCTTATTGTAACCTTCAACTCTCAAGTAACGTGGGCCCCACAAGTCTTTATACACTCTGGCTTGTATCTATTCTTATCTACTCATGTAGGATTCTATTATTCTAGACTAAACTACTTTTAACTACTACAACCAATTTTAAATTTAGCATTAATGTCCCTCCTCTTCCAAACTCTTAGGGATGGAAAGTGTTGGGGCACAGAAAGCACATAGAATGTATAACAACACACAATGTCACATGGAATACCTGTGGGAGTTTGCAAAAGTTACTCATCGCAAGGACGCTATGCGAGATGGAAGCAAGATCGTGATCGATTCAAGACAATAGGTTTGATGACAAAGGTCTAGTATATTGCATTTCTATTCGAAGTACAATCCAAAGCCAGATTACAAAACCAAAGCTTGATCAGTTGAGCTAAACCCATAGCCATAAATGCCAAGTCGAGTATTCCATTAGGGCCAAAAACGCTTCAAAAAATGCACTTTTGTTAATCACGAGATTAAGGAAAGGGCCAAAGAGAGTTCGCCACGTGTGCAAGAATATGGTATTCTTGTCTTCTCTTTTTTAGAGATAGTGGAGTCCATTTCGTGATTCTCTCTTCTTTTTTAGCCAAAACCCCTAAAGTCTGACATGTTTTGGAGTCCCAAAGACGTTATTTACTTACAAATCTGACAAAATACATGACAGAGATGTGATGAAATTAATAATGAGTTTTTTGAAAGTCGGGAGATCTTTCAATATTGTTTTTGGCGCCCAATACATACTCATTTGGGTTCTTGGCGCTACTTTTTAGTTCATTCACCCCTCTTTGAGCTTCTTTCTCTGCGCTTTCATTCTTTTCATGGCTTCCTCCAGGCGCCCTTTTCGTTTAATACACTCTTGCACAGTCTATAGCCAGGGAGTAGATGGAAATTTTGAGCCCAAAACCTTTGCTGTAAATGATTGGGTTACCATGCTGCCATCTTGCAAGGGCTCCCATAAGGTGAAAAGAAGAAAACGAGAAGATATAAAACATCACTGGAAGGGGCGTATCATTGCCTTCAAAATTATGCCCGAAGGTTGGTTTGTCAAGGTGCAACATGTTTACATGGCCAAGGATATGCACTTGCCTCCAAACGAACGTGTTCCCCAACAAACACATTGTAAGTTATAAGTTGAATAACGTATATAATTCTTTTCCATTTATGCAAGTTCTAACAAACGGTTCGTCATTGTAGATATCTTTCCGTCAACAAGTATTGAATGGCAACCTGTGGAAAGCCTAAGTGGGACTTTCCATGCCATTCATAAGGTATTGGCAGACATTATTTATGCCGATCAAACTGTGTCTTTTTATAGTGAATGCAAGGTTTTTATATATTATGCACAGTATGTGGTTCCCTCTAAAGCGGATAGGTATGGGAATATCGAAGATTTGCCATTGCCAAGTCTTTCATCTCTAAATTGGGAGATTCCTGACAAGGTAACAGTGCAGAGTTTCAAATTCAAAATATCTCAGGATATTAAAAAGTCCATGACAGCTGGAAGGATCTCACGAAGAATACGTTTATCATGGTTTGTACCCCTCCATATCTTCGTGGCTTGCTTCAAAACAGCAAATTTACAAAGAACGAAGGTATCCTGGTTAAGTAGAAACTTTTCAGAAGAGGATTTGGACAACACTATAGGGACGCATTGGAAATCTAGAGAGTGCGATCATAAAGGTGATATCTTGAGGTGCAGTGCATGCCCTCAATCCTTGGCTTTGGCTTACAGTATCCCTCGCCAAAATCTTGCTTTGGCCTTTGATTACAGGCGATACAAACGAATATTGGGTATTTGGGTTCCCTTGGATTCTGATACAGAGAACACAACATATAAACTTGTGGTGCACGTTTTTCCGCATGAAGAAGTAAAGAAGGTGAGTGTTACTTCCAATTGGAGTCTGAAAGATGTGAGGGATACCTTGGAATTGCTAGACAATACATCCCCTAGATATAAGTTCAAAGTGAATGGTGTAATAATTGGTAAAAGAGCCGAGCGCTCTTTCTTTTGTACGAGTTGTTTGTCTCCCACAATTGTGAGTTTGGGACCTTAAGAATGAAAACTTGGCAAGAATTTATCTTAACAGACTGTCCTTAAGATATTTTTTAATGGGAACTTCATAAGCTATCGTGAAGCAAGTCGCCTTTCGAATGTGTATAAATAAAATGTACATTGCATCCGATTTACAAGTGAAAATTTTCATTACACAATGAGGTACAAAAATTGCATGAAAATGTACAAGGCCAAAATAATAAGGCTCGTGTATAAAATGTACATTACATTCGATTTACAAGTGAAAATTTTCATTACACAATGAGGTACAAAAATTGCATAAAAATGTACAAAGCCAAAATAAAATGGCTCGTGTATGCTTATGTTTGCTATTTTCATTCTTTATCGATTTCTTCAAAGATATTTTTCCTCACAGGGCCTTTCTTTGATTGTTGAAAAAATTTGACCTTTACAGGTAGTCTCCTTTCTTGGGGCTTAAGAGGGGATGGATCAAATTTAAGAGGAGAGAGCACTAGCATTCCTTTTTTCTTAGACTCTGCAGCAGTGGTCCCATTGCCTTTTCCCTTGCCCTTGTCTTTACCATTGCCATTGTCCTTACCCTTTCCCTTGACCTTTCCCTTGCTTGTGCCCTTTGCCATTGAAGTTTTGGGAGGAAGAGGGGAGTCAGGATCATATGGTGTGATTGCTTTGTCTAGAATCAGCTCGATGCATCTCTCCCTTATCCACCAAACATATGATTCAGGATAGTCTCTACACTGTAAGAATAAATGTTATAAGTTAGTGAAAAGACATCATGATAAGGGTTACAGAAACATCAAATGAAATAAACTTACATTCACTCCTTCTATTTGTAACAGCTTTGAATCCACTGTTCTGCAAATGTTTGAGATAACTCTCCATCCACAAGAATGCGCATCGCTTTGCAATGGAACTTCTTGTAGAAGAAAAGTATACGGCCTTTGAGGATCAGCAAGATCCTCGTATGTTGTATCCAAAAATGTAGAAACGAGTCTACCAGCACTGCAAAAGGAAGCTTTGTAAGTTCAAAATATTATTTATAAAAGAAATCAAAGTAAGTAATTTTCTTCCAACATACATTCGTGCTTGACCGTGAACACCGCTGAGAGAATTCATAAAGATAATTTCCCTTGAAAGACAATTAATGTAGATGAGACTCCAATGCCCTCTGCAAATTCATAAAAGAGGTGAGTAGAAGGGTGAAAGCAAATGAACATAAATTCTCCTCTACAGTAAAAGAAAAATACATTTCTACATAAGGGAAAAAGATGTGGTAATTTCTCACACTATCGAAGCTACGAAAAAATGGTGAAATATTAGAACCAGATTTTGCAAAAAGTCCCACAGAGAGAAGTGGATCAACAATGTATATGGTTCTTCGGATATCGAGAGTGAGAGAGGACACCAATGCCCTGCAGATAATAGCAAAAGCTATTCAATACCAATTTCATCCAAAATATAATTGAAAAGACTTAACTTATGCAACAAAAAACCTTACCTTATGCAACAAAATACCACAGAGTCAGATAGTTGGAGATCCCTTTTTTCCAACACGGGCTTGTCCTCAGGAGATATACTAAGATATTCCTCCTCAGATTCCCCAGCAACATTCACAAGAATCTGCCCATACACTTTGCCCATCCTCTCGCTGTTGACGGGAGCAAGTGATGCGGCTTTCCTCTTGTAAACATCGTCTTCAGTTTCAAACACCTCCTGATTTTTTTCACTCAAGAAAGCCTCTTGCTGGGTGGCACCCCTTGTAGGGTAAAGGTCACTAACATCTTCAACATTTAGCTTTTTCTCTTTCCTGGACAATTTTGGGGGAACGTTAAGGATTTCAAAGGCTTTTTGATCATTGGAAGGCAAGGGCCTCAGGACTTTGTCAAACCTATACCTCACTCTGCTAATGATGCTGAAATCTTTATTCATAAGGGTGATCCTATGAGCATGGGCGGCAGCAATGTAAGCGTCGTTCATGAAATCAATAACAAAATCTTCTGCGGCCTCTTGCAGGGCAAGAATGGCTGAGAGTTGCCACTTCTTATTTAGACCAGAGATAGTTGCCACTTGAGACAATCTATCAGAGATCTCTTTAACCACCCTTATAAAAGCAGCTTTTGGAATGACATGCTGTGTAGCTCTCTGGGCTTTCCTGATCTCACTGAAACATCTTTGCATATAGAAGAACCTGGACTTCCTCTTCCTCTTCTGTGGCTTGGGGTGTTCAGTGGCTTCAGCAGATGTGGGCTCAGGTACCATTGTAGGGAATGAATCTTTCACAGGGTTAGCCTCATCCTTTGCTTCCTCAACTTCATGTGAAGAAACATTTATGGAAGATGTAAGGACAACACCTGGTGTAGGAGGGATTTCTGTTGTAAAATGCTCTGGAGCCTGTGATGGACCAGCTTCTTCTACCCCCTTAGATTCATCAAATTTTAACTTTCTTCTACCCCCACTGTCCTTCCCATCTATATACACTCTTCTTGCAGTTTGCTTTGTCCTTGCCATCCAGAAAAGGTAAAATAACAACCAGAAGGACAATAACTGAAAGACAAACTGGCGAGGAAAGTGACGAAATGAGCAATTCCGATATGGCGCGATATGAACAAAGTGAGTAGAATGGAACAACGCCCTCGCTCCGTATTGGAGATGAGAAGCCGATACGGCGCGATAAGGAGAAAACAACCACACCATTTGGACGCCCTCGCTCCGTATTGGAGATGACAAGCCGATACGGCGCGATTAGGAGAAAACGACCACAACGTTTGCACGCCCTCGCTCCATATCGGAGATGAGAAGATGATACGGCGCGATTAGGAGAAAACGACCACAATGTTTGCACGCCCTCGCTCCGTATCGGAGATGAGAAGACGATACGGCACAATTAGGAGAAAACGACCACAACGTTTGCACGCCCTCGCTCCGTATCGGAGATGAGAAGACGATATGGTGCGATTAGGAGAAAACGACCACCACGTTTGCACGCCCTCGCTTCGTATCGGAGATGAGAAGACGATACAGCGCGATTAGGAGAAAACGACCACCACGTTTGCACGCCCTCGCTCCGTATCGGAGATGAGAAGACGATACGGCGCGATTAGGAGAAAACGAGCTCACCGTTTGGACGCCCTCGCTCCGTATCGGCACACCTCTTTTTGCTAGCGAAGAGCTCGAGAATTGAAAAGTGTACACGTCAGACAAATGACCACTTATATACCTAGGTAAATCATGACACGTGTCCGATACTGATTGTGCCACGTATCTGCATTTATGGTCCGTATGCTACGTGTCAAGTAATGACCGGTCCACTTGTTCGCCACGTGGTTTTCGGCCACGTGTTTCCCAATGGCTACTGCCACGTGTATGACACTAACGGATACTGCGAGGTGGCATAATCCGCGCCTACATAAGGGTGTGTTTCTTATCTGTACGGCTTTTTTCGGTTTCTGACCTTTGTTTCTATTGCTGATACGGCGCTGTCGTGTTGTTGCGCATTCGAGTCGTATACACCTCCATTTTTTTTGTTGTGCATTTGTGTTAATTTCCGCGTGTGATTCATTGTTTGTGTGATGCATTTTAATAATCCGCATCCAATGTATATATTCCCTTAGTGCATGCGCATGATTTTGTTTGGATGCATGATGTGCGTGTATTAGAAAAATATGAAAAACTGATGCCAAAGGACATTATCCAGCTGATAATTTTAATGATGAACTCGAAGAAAAGTGCAGGATACCGTGGAATCAAAGGAAGTTTTATAGAAGCTGACATTTAAGCTATGAAGGCAAAGGTGTAAATTCAGGAATATGATGTGTAATGGGAAGAGCTTAAGGAGTGCTGAACGGGTTCCCTTGTCGAGATGAAGACTCTTGGAATGCACTTATTGCTGGGATTTGCAAGTATAGGGAAGTTTCCTTGGCTTGATGTTTGCTGGTGGGATCCTTGGATGTGGCATAGGAACATCACTTTATGGAGTGAGTTTAAAGGATGCTTTGGTAATACCAAATGTTTGGGGGATTCCTTGTTTTTTTTTTCCTGCACCGTTACAGAGAAAGAAAAGGGGAAAGAATAGAAAAAGCTATTCTTAGATTTGTCTAAGATTATCGAGTGGTGGCGGCAAAAATGGATGGGGGAAGAATTCGAATAGGGAAGGAGTGGACCGGAACCTGGATGGAGATCTCTTCTACTGAAACGATTTTCTGAGGATTATTCTCCATTTTTATCCTTTACTTCAGAAGCGTGAGGACAAAAGCAAAGGAGAGAGCGTGCTGGAAGGAGATGTTCAGAGGCAGAACGTAAGAAAGTGTTGCTTCGACATGGACAGGAGTTACTGGTGTCGTATGTGAAAATCAAGCTCTCAGTGTTAAAGAAATGAAGATGAAGAGAAGGACGACTTAATTTTTCGTCTGTGGCTACGCCGTTGCATCTGCATCATTTCACTGTACAGGCTCGCAAGGAAAAGGAACGAATCTCCGCGTCCTACTCTATTGACATTTTGATCAATTTGGGATGCTCTTTGAAATCGTCCCAAACACGGCTTTGGACAGGAAAGCCTGTCCATACATTATAGGTGCTTTCATGCTCCTCAAACTTATCGCTGGTAGTTTGCTTTCGTCTTTTATTCCCTCTTCACTTCTCCCGATCGTTTGCCTTGATCTTTAAGCCTTCGCAATCTGTCGCCTGCTTGCGTGAACCACTACTGTTGATCACATAGAGGTTTTATCTGTTCTCCTGGATGGAATTCCTCTTCAGCTTCTGAATCCGCTCAGACGCCGAGCTTGGAAAATTCCATGCCATTGTTTACTTATAATGAGCTGTCAAAAGCCTCACAGGGATTCTCTCTTCGTTTTTCTCTCTGTCAGCCTCTTCAAGCGGTGTATCACTGTTGCTGAAGCACCCAAGACTGAAATTAGATCGAGGCGAAGTGATGATGCCGACCTCTGTGTTGACAACGAATTGGGATTTGCCAAGGACAGGACTATAAGCAGGTTGACTGAAATGAATAGCCGACCATACTTAGAAGACCATGCTCTTGCTCATCAGAAAAAAGCTGAGGAAACTGCTCAGTGAGTTAAAAAATCTTGTTTCTTTGTGAGTTTCAGGGGAGAGATCAGCTATTCAATGGGCCAAACAGGTCCATTAACAGGCTTCTCCACGTGTATGTAACAAACGGGAAGTTGAAGTCCAGAGCCAGAGAGAATCACCTGTAATCAGAACTATCTTTTGCCTCTGAACTTCATTGGAACAGGTTGCTGCTTGTGAGAATTTTGAGTTATGGAGAAATTTATTGAAATGGGCTTTGCCATTCCCTGAAATTCAGGACCATTTTCTTCTAAGATGTGCTGCTATTCTTGCTCTCACTGTCAAGATAACCTTTGAAGAAAACCATCAGCATTCTCTGGATCAATCTATAAAATTCTCTCTTGTAATCATGAAATGCATGAACGGATCTACACACATTAGAGCAGCGGTTGAGGAGACTTTCAAACTATTAAGTTATCTGTTTGTGCAGAGCCTACTTCCAATCTACCCTGAGAATCAAGATGTTTGGAGTCTTAAGCAGTAGGATTCCTGAAAATTTGTTCACAGACATTATTTCTCAGCAGAATTTATCAAGTGCCAATGGAAAAACTGAATTCAAGCATCTGTATGCAAAACTGAATGTGTTCAGAATTTTCTGAACATGAGCTTCATGTAACTCACTTGACAAGAAAGATAATGTACTTTGGCATCAGCAATTCAATTTTCTTCTTGTGATTCTCTTCCATTGCTGTATCTTGAACCCCGTGTTCTGCAGCCCTTGCGTGAACTCTACGACAGCGCGAGGGCGACTGTTGGTTTTCTTCGCTTTCCTCTCTTCGCTTCGTTTTGGAGGTTCTGTAGATCTAGTCTTTTTTCAGCGTTCCTGAAGCTCATGTGACCACCTTTGTTGTGGCTCTTGCGCTTCTTACTGGGATCACTGATATGGCGCGAGGGGGCCTTTCCGTCTGAATCGTTTCTCTCTTATCGCGCCATATCATCAGAAGTTGGAAACATGTCTGAACCCATACAATCCAAGGTTTCTTCAGGAACTGGTAAAAGAAGAAGGCATTCAAAAGGCTCAAGTGCATCAACAGCTGATCAGCCTGTGCATTCTTTTTCCTCTCCATCCTCTGCCACTAGTGTGAGAAAGCCAAGTACATCTCCAGGGAAGCGAACGCCAGTAGTGAGAGGTCAAGGAGTATCAGAGCTCATTGATATCACTCCATCAGAGAGGCTACTTGATTTTATGCTTCAGAATGGAATGGATCTCTCATTCTATGGAGTTGTGAAAAATATTTTTAATCCTGATTGGGAACTTGACAAAGTTCTGAAATCTTGTGAAAAATATATTATGGAGGACTTTTTGGAGTTTGAAACTCTTGCAGGTCCTTCTGTTGAAGTTGACATAATTGACTATGTCCATATTCCCATTGGGTCAACAGGAAATGAAAAGGCAGTATTTACTAGGAAGTCCAGGGCCCACTCTATGGAGAGGTTTCATTCAACAGACATATTTTGCTGCACTCATTCCAAAAACTGCAAGATGATGAGAAAATCTGCTGCTTTTATTATATTCATCCTTGTCAAATACCCTATGAAAGCTGAGGAGCAACAGTTGGAAGGAGCAAAGAGTGCCAGCTTTTGCATGTTGGATGATCTGGCAGATGAAAGGGAAACAGAGGAGGTTGTAGATACAGATTTTGAGGCTTCCATTGCTGAGAATTTGGATGTTGCTCACTTCAAAGCTGAGACTATCATTGAGGAGAGCCAAGGAGATACAAACCCTCAACCTGATGAGAGTTCTCACCATATTGTTCCTTCCCTGCCATGTATACCTTTCAAGGACAAGGAGTACATTTTACTATCAGATATTCAAAAACTTTTTAATCTCAGGGAAGATTATTGTCTTGCAATTATTGCAGAGGCATCTGATGCTGCTAATGGGATAATTGACACAGAAAATGAATCAAAGGAAGAGATTCTGAAACTTGATAAAGAAACTCTAAATGATAAGTTTATTGATGCTGGTGAGGCATTCTCTCTTTGTTTTGAAAAGGCCAAAGAAGCTGAAAAGGAGTTGAGTATTACTGATGAGGACTTCGATCGCATTCAAAGCGAGCTCGGCATTTCCAATTTTGGAAGAGAGGAGTCTGAATATGTTAAAGAATTGACTAACACCAATGAGACAGCATCATCAATTAATTTATGGAATCCGTTTAAATTGGAGTACGATGAAAATCAAGTGGTAAGATAATTTTGAATTTGCTTTTACACATTGGTAGGTTTACATTTCATGCTCATTCAGTATGGCTTTTATTTGCAGTTGGAGATTGCCGATACAGATAACTTCTTGGGGCGTGGCAAAGGATCGAGAGCTGCTAGTAACACCACCAAAGACATTGCACTCGGCCACTACTTGGCTAGGATTGACCCTGAATCCTTTTTTGTACTTCATAGTAGTTTCTCAGAGGACGCATCATGGCCGAAACTTTGTATTAAAGCTCTTACAAGGCTTCTAGGTTTCTCAGGATTACAATATAATGCCCACAAAATAATGTTTTTGGAAAAGACTGCAGCAATTAGGATTTTTGGCTACGGTCCAGGTTACTCTGCTTCTAGAGCAGGATACTTTTTGGCGTTTTCATCCTACGCCTTAGCTGCAGACAGAACTGATGTAAAATCTATAGCTGGCTACAAGAGAAAAAAATTTCTACGTTATAGAGGAAAGATTCCTGAGGAGGAAGAGAATGTGAGAGTTTTGGAAAACTAGCTTTGTATATATTCTTTCTTATATATAAAAGTGCGATTGCTCATGTGTCATTGCCGTCTTTTATTTGCATTCTTTGAAGTTGTAGTCGAAAAAACCAGTTGAATAGCTCCTCCAAAGCATTGCTTTTTGTAACTCCTCCCCCATGCCTTGTGCTTCGAAAATAACTTGTGCGTGCTTGATAGTGGGATTTTTCCATGCCTTGGTTGCTATAAGTTGCTAAGGGGCCATGCTCCTCCACAAAGAAAGGTCCATGAATATGAAGAATATGCTGCAATACAAAGTAACACAAATTTTATACCAATTGAAAAACCTGTCAAAATAAGCCGATATTAAATAATTATTACTTTACCAGATAAAAAGTGATATCTTTTTCTCCCCATGCCTCTTTTATTGCCTGAACAAGCTTTGTGATTGATCTTTTGAACTCTTCCGCATATGTATATGTTGTCTTATGTTGCCTGAGGAGTTTCAGAAAAACATCAAGGTGTATCCAGACCTCCATTCTAAGAAACGCAAGCCTCGGCGTGCTTGCAACATTTGTTGTGATCTCACATAGCTCTCTCCAACACTCCCAAGCCGCATTCACCTGCTTTCTTGAATGATTTTCTAAGAATCGTCTAGCTTTTGAGCCTCCCATAGAGACATCGGCCAAGATATCTCTTTGTTTTTCCTGAAAGTATTGGATCCTTTCTTAAGTGAACTTGGCCCCCATGAAATCCCATTTTCGATAGCAATGCCTCGCATTTATCAATACACTCATCTGATAAAGATAATGGCTTAATGGAATATACGTAGTCAAGATGCAACCTGAGAAGCTTATCGATTATTCTAATCTCTGCATGCAAAGTACAAATATGAACATTCTTAAGAGAGATGGAAAGAATGGGATCCCAGATGTCTTCTATGTTTTTAAATTTACTCAAATCTATAGAGTCTCTATTTGGGGCTCTTCTTACTGGTCGCAAACTACTCCAATCTTTGGATCCAATACTTTCCATGCAATAAATGCAAGGATATTTTGCATTTGCACCATTACATATTCCAAGCATACATTTGATAGTTTTCAAATCAGCACTCATATGCCATTCCACATTAAATTTACCAACCCCATCAACTACCAACATTTCGCCTTCACTTTGAGACTTAATGATATTTGGAATACCTGTATGGTTGAACAACCATTTCAACGTTTGATGATTTTCAATTGGTACCTGGGCTGCACCAATCCACCAAATCTCCATCTCGGATTGGATCTTATGCAATGGAGCTTTGCCCTCGCCATTGCCATGGTCCAATGCCATGTTCATGAGGCAAATGCTAATTCTTTCCATCTTCTGTCCCTTTTGAATCTGTGCTTCATCCAACTTCAAGGCAAACTTTAGAACACCATAACTTTCTTCTACTGTGATTTTATACATGTGAACCATTGCAATTTGCACCTTTTTTAGATCAACCCATATATTGTTAAACTCATTGTAATAAAAAATTGCCTGTTTTTTTTGTTTTTCATAGGACATAGACCTTTCGATGTGAAAGTAATCTCCAAAAACATGTGGAATCTTGCGATTCATGGAAATTCTTGCAGTGGAAACTGCAAGGGCTCGGGGCAATCCAAATATAGTTACCCTATTGCGTTTAAGATTTTTAAACCATAATCCAGAGATAGCACGGTAACCTTTTCGACTTATACCCACAGTATCGCATGTCTCTACGATTTCATTTGCTTTCACTGTGCCTTTTAAATCCTTCACTAACTCTCTCAGAGGTGGACCTCTCAAATCCACATTTTCTGGTGACTTAAGAATCCTCAAAATGTCTTTCTTATTCATGGTTTCCTTCAAAAGTTTGATTATTTCCTCATTCTCTCGGATATTTATGCCTAATATGTTAGAGACATATTTCTTTGTAAGATTTAGTCTCCTTTTCTTTGCTCTCTCACACAAGCTGGTTATATTTTTAAACGGTCTCTTCCTCTCTCTAAATTCTACTGGAGTTTCTCTCAAGCGTATTAGCTTATTCTGCAATGAATTATTAACATTTTTCAAAATATCGATCTGACTTGTCAACTCTAAAATTTTTGTTTGTGTAGTTTCTAGTGCTTTTTTCATTTCGTGCACTTGGGCTATATATGTGTAAGATGCAGAGTATAACCTCATACAGTAGCCAAGCATTCCATTATAACCTTCTCCAGCATATCTTATATAGTCATGGACATTCAAAAAAGGAGGTGGTTTACCTGTAGAAGGATCCCTGGGATAGATATTTCCATCCACCCACAAATCTATATGCTTCATTCCTTGTGTTCGCAACCTGTTGGCTTCAATCTCATCTATCAATACTCGATGATGTATACTTCTCCAAGATGTGTAAGTCGGATCTAGCTGAATAGATAGCTTGTATTTACGTGTGCTTGCGCCTGTGTTATTTGAAGTAGTATTGCTAGACATTCTAGCAAATGAACCGAGCAAGAATCTCACAGTGATAGAAAGCAAGTGCAGCAAAAGGAATGGTAAAAGAGAATAGTGTATAGAAAGAAAACGCGGGAGCAAACAAATGCGAAGTTCGTACGAAAATCTCGAAAATACAAAATCTCTCGAGTTCCAAGACAATAAACGGCCGAAAAGGTGACCCCTGACCTGGATTAAAAGATGAGGGCAATTAATGGCCGACCTCTTCAATGAACCAAATATTCTCTCATTAATCACATCTGGACAACCAAATTTAGAGGTTTTATTCTTCCTAAACCTCAACTAATTAGCAACTTAATCACTTCCTTACAAGTGCCATTTTTGAAGCGTTTTTGGCCCTAATGCAATGAAGTTCAAGAGCTTCTAGTCATGAATAAATCCCAAATCCAAGTGTTTGTCCTGAAGAATCCAATCCAAGTTCTCCAAGTAGATAGATCTTAAGTACTTGCAAACGAAATTGCTTTCAATCCATATGCTGAGAATGGTGTTTGCACTTCAGAAGCATGAACTGATATCAACTTCATATTTTAGTAATTGATGGTTAAGCTAACTTCTCCGGGAAGAAGGGACAAAGATATGCATCATGCTAACAAGAATATCGCAACTTCATGACAATAATAATGCCAATTGGTGTTCTTCTGGGTGGCTTGAGTCCACAGCAAATAGAGCTCATGATGTCATCAAATCTATCATTGGCTCTACAAGATCTGTAGTTGTGCAGCAGAAGCTAGCCTCTGGAAGGGTAACGAACTCCTCTAGTTTGCTCCATAGGTGGTGATTTGTTAGGGAAATCATCGATAATTTATGAAATTGAAGAAGCAATAGTGTCCTTAGGAAGTTTAGGCTTCAGAGAAAAAGATTGTATATCTGCTTCTTCTTGCACATGCACATCTAGGCCTTTCGCGATACATAGCTCCTGGCATGCATCTGCCTGTGCAGCGATAATAGCAGGAATTGCCAGAGGCGTTTTTGCAATGGTAGCATGACAGAAAGATTCCAGTTATGCCATGACAGCTGTAGGAATCACCGGAGGCGTCTCAGTGATAATGGCACGGCTCGTCTTATTGCGAGTGAGAAAACACCCAATGGTAGGCCAGCCCTCTAGCGGAAAGCATTTGGATCTGATAAGACTGCTACTCTCTCTACTGAAAAGATCATGCATCTCCTTGCTCTTCGTAAGAGAGAACTGCAGCAATTAGCCTCCTACAGAGAAAGGGTTGGAGCCCGAGCTCAGCAATTCGACCTTATTGTGGCCACAAAAGTCATACAGTATGTTCATGCAGAGCATTGACGGGAGAGCATGCTTGTGCTATAGTCCAAAGCATGTGAGATCATATCTCTCGTGATGCGATGTTGCTACAATCTGATAGCTCAATCAATGGTGTGTAAGAGTATATTCAGCAGGTCGGTAGTTTTCACTTCCTCATCCTCAGTGTAGCTTGCCTCAGTTACACCTTGTTGGATCCATGGAAAATCATAGACTGTCGCAGTCGAAGTTCCATCATCCGTTGAACTCATTGAGATCTCTAGTTTTTATGTGCAAATGCCCACCATCAACTTGAAAACTCACAATTCTATCCAATCATAACATTGTAGTCCACCCTTATGATGATGACACCCTCTCTATCCTCCTCCTTGTTCCTTTCGTTATTATTCTTCTTTTGAGTCATCTTCTTCTTCTCCTCCAAAAAGAACGTCATGCTACCCGCAAAGTTAACCTTATCATAAGGCTACCTTTAACTCCCCCGCTATCCGTTAGTGCTTCCTTTTTCCCAAATAATAATAGCCTCCTCTTTTTGTTAAGCTTGGAGGCATGCACTAAAAGCATGCCTGTGTAAAGCTTGAGTTACGTGTCCTCGTCCATATATTCCACAAGGCAAGACAAAAATCTTTGTTCTCCTCCACTTTGTCGATTGCAGACAAAGTCTAAGGTCAATGGATACCCTTTCCTAAGGGTCCCAAGCATGTTGGTATTCAAGACCACAAAGTAGGAAAGCTCATAAATGAAGACATAGCTTCCCAAATGCTAATATATACTTCATGATGCTTAGATTGATTAGCTCCCTCTCTGCTAATGATATTGTCACATTGTCCACATCATCTTGAAGTTTTCCCAACAGAGGCTACATCTAGAGCTTTCACAAGGAGGACTTTCACAGGACATCCACCAAGCAAACCAAGCAATCAAATTTTCAAACTCATAGTTAAAATTGAATGACAAACAAAAAGATACACACAATGGAAAAAAAATTCCTAATGATGCTAACTAATGGGTTCAAATTCATGGAGAAAAACTCCCCGCTCAAGTTCGCAATGGTGGACGCGCAATGTCTTGACATCCATCCCCTCCTAACCTACACATCCTGCTATAGATGGACCACAACTACCCATCCTCATCGCTACCAAGCTCGATGGTCATTCAATGTGATCTCCTCGTCTTCTGCAAAATCATCTAGAATATCCACATCCTTATCCACATCATCTCCTGCCTCAAGTAAATCATAAAACTCATCATCCAACTCCTCAATCACATAGGCTCCATCATTTCTCCTCTTGGACAGTTTGATTCTCTTTCCTGCAATCGGTATCTGTAAGGCTGTACCATCAAGCTCTACTAAGCAATATGTAGCATTGTCATGGACATGGTGCACCAAATAAGGCCCAAACCATTATCTTCAAACCTTTTGGATAGCATTGTGCTGGTTGTCTAGAGTGGTGTCATAGACCAACACCCGATCTCCCTCCTCAATCTCTCTAGGTCTCGATCTCTATCTGCTACCAAATCGGTGTTTGCTATGAATTTTGGCATCTTTGACATTATGGATAGCTCTCTCAATATCCTCAAATCTTCTCTTCAACTAACAAACATGAAGAGCCAAAAGATCCTCTCTAGTCATCTCATCATGTTGCCACGGTGATGCACTCCAAGTGAGTGTGCAAGTCTCTTTCGGCATGTTGGTCTTTGTCCTTACATCAATTTAGCTATTATATAACCTGTGGTCATACTACGGGTAGTGCCATCAGCCCCCATAAGGTGTAAGGTAACAATCTAGGCCACTCCCTGACCTATCCATCGCATGCTTTTACCAAGGCTTTCACAATCGGAGGATGGCCTCTCTTGCTCTTCCCGTTGCCTTCTTCTGGATTATATGTTGAAGTCAAAGAAAGTTTAATTCCAAGGCGAGAGAAAAACTCCCTATCCTCATCATCATCCAACTCACCTCTATTTGTTGTAATTTTTCCAATGCAGCCGTACTTGCAAATAACATCATCCAAGGCAAACTTATAGACCACCAAAGTAGTCTTCGTCCTCAATGCTCTTCCTTCCACATGATTCGTGAGATCCTCTCTCGTACCAAAACAATGTAACACATCTGTCACAATCCAACATGCATAGTAATCAAATCAAGAACCCACTTGTAGTGAATACATATCGGGTAAGTAGGGTGAAGCTTGCACTACAATGAAAAGGCCTCATAGACGCACTTTTAGACGCCATTTTTGAATATAGAGAAAATCTTATGGGCGCGTCTATCCGCCCATCTATTTGCGTGTCTACCATTTCGCGTCTATAATCACATGTATCAACAAATTTACATGCAAAAATAGACGCGTAATAGATGCACATATACACGCGCATATAGACACGTTGGTAGACACACTTTAACAAGCACTGGTAGACGCGAATGGAAAACAAAAAATGTCATTTTAAAAAAAAAGATATTTAATTTCTTTTTTAAATTTGAATTATGAAGTGCGTGTATAAGCGCGTGTAATCTGCACTGTAGACGCGTGTATCAACACGGATTTTCTGCAATTTAGACGCGCGGATAGACACACAAAACAAAACTGGATAA
Source organism: Lygodium microphyllum (assembly GCF_053477565.2). Taxonomy (NCBI): domain Eukaryota; kingdom Viridiplantae; phylum Streptophyta; class Polypodiopsida; order Schizaeales; family Lygodiaceae; genus Lygodium; species Lygodium microphyllum. The sequence continues at coordinate 38,566,917 of NC_141150.1, forward strand.
AAAAAACCAGAGAGTATGTGGTTGCTTTAACCACAGAGCATATGCTCTCTGGTTTTTTTTTTCCCCCTCCCATACATCAGATTGTGCATTTGGGAAAAAGACAATGTATCTTACGGGCACGAGAATTGAAAATAAAAGTCCATGTATTCATTATAGATCAAAAGCATTTACATGGGATGTTGAAGTGCTTGCGCCTAAAGCGTGGCCGCAAGCAGTAGGCTCAAAGATGGATCATACATATACAAGAAAACAAGGCCTCATGAGGAGGTATGGTGCTCCTCTACGAATCTGAAGAAGAAACATCTTCCCTAGTACCACCATGGCTACTAGCGTCGCTATCCCCCTCCTCGCTATGCTCCACATCTGGGTTCGCCTACATACATAAAAGATCAAGGTTGCTTACATAAACATGGTGGAGAAAAAGTTATAATTAGCTATACTTTTAATAGGAAAGTAAGAAAAGCATACATCCTCTGGTTGTTGAATCCTCATGGCCTGGTTGTATTGGTCGTCAGTGATGAGACCCTTCTCATAGAAGTGAAGCCATGTGGCTGCGCGGTTATGGCCTCGATGGTAACCTACCTCTCTAGGAGTAGGTATCCTACCAACGATAGTAGTCTGCAAAACAATCATGATATATACAAACAATTATGAGTCACAATATATTAGAATAAATTATATAAAGAATTGAAAGAAATATAAATTTTAAAAAACTAGAAATCAAAATATACTTACAAACTCTGCCTTCCACGACTCTCTGCCGCCCGATCCGTAATGCGATGATCCCATGGTTTCCATTTGGATCCGTTGTTCCTCTGCGTGCTGGCGACTCTTCACTTTCTGTGCTGCTTTCTTCTTGGCTTTCTTTCACTCTGTGCGGTGGCACATAGGTGGTTGGCTATAGGCTCCACGCCTCTCCTCCTGCCTCCGCAATGGGTCCCTGGCCCGTGTCATGAGGTGGGATATTTTGTTGTGAAGCATATCCCTCACTTTTGTGCATCCCCAATCATCAGAGAATCGCTGGCCCCCCCTCAGGATTTGGGTACCTCCTATGGACTGCCCTCAACACCTCTTGCCACAAGCCGCTTTTCGGATTTTTGAAGGCAATGAAACAATCTTTATACGTCGCATACACGACGTTCCTTATGTACGCCATTACATCCCTTCCTTCATCATCATGAAAGATGCCACCAGCATCTGTAACTCTATAGTACTGGCGTACAACCTCCTCTACGTGATCTACTGGTGAGGGTGATCGCTCACCACCTCCTAGGCAACCCCCACACAAGCCTCGTTCTCCCCCTTGACCCCCACAGAAAACTGATCAACACAAACATGGGATTAGTCACATTCATCATTGCAAAAATATATTGTTTACTATCAGAGCTGGGAGACCTGGTGCATGTATCCCCACGTCTAAATTGCAGGTTAGACGTGCCCTCAGATGCGCTCCCAAAGTCAACCTTGTGTCCAACGCACCTATATTCGCATCTAAGATGCAACACAGACGCGCTGTCAAAATCAAATTCCAAGTCAATCTGTGCGCGCACGTATCGTCGCGTGTAGATTGACCTGCACATGCGCCAGAATACGCGCTCTAAGACACGCCCTCAGATGCTATGAGAGGAAACATTTTTCGTGTCTATATCTGCGTCTACACTGAACTGTAGACGCGCTTGGTCGGCTGATTTTAGATCGACGACCGCCATTGATGATTTACAAAATGCAATACATAATGGAATCAAAAATTCTAAATACACAGACAGAGCAGAGAGAGAAAGAGAGAAATAGAGAGAGAGAGAGAGAGAGAGAGAGAGAGAGAGAGAGAGAGAGAGAGACTCACCTTGGGTGTTTGGTGTGGCGGGTGGTGGCGCTTCTTCCTTCTCCTTCTTCCTCTTCTTCGTAAGTTACCCTTCCTTGATGCTTGCTTGCTTGCTTGCTTCTTCTTCTTGTTCTCCTCTCCCTTGTTCTCTCTTTCTTCCTCTTCTTGGCTTTCCTTTTTCCCTTCTTGTGTGTTTGAAATGAAAGAAGAGGTGAGTCATTAGGAGGTGAGGCATGAAGAGACTAGGTGAGGTATGAAGAGACTGCATGTCGGCTAAACTCAAGCTTCAGAACCGCAAAAAACGCAGGAAAGGAAAGGCGCAGTTTGAAAAGAAATGATTTAAGTATGGTTTGAATTTTGACGTGTGCGTCTATTTTTGCGTGTATATGCACGTCTATTGTTCAGATAGATGCGAGGATAGACATGAATATAGATGCGGAAATAGATGCTAATACAGACGTGTATGTAAATGCGGATATAGACACGCATTTAGGCTTTATCATAATTTTTTGTTTTTAAAATAAGTTTTAATAGTGAATTCTTATCATAAGTTTTAATGTATTTATGATGATTTTTGTGTATTTAAAATTGAGATCTTATGTAAACGTATGAATGATAAATATTTTAATTTGATATTGTCATGAATTAGGTTTAATCATGTCATCGTCATCACCTAGTGCGGTGCCTACTGATGAGTCAATGAGCACATCCTCAAGTGAGGATGAAACATTGCGTCTTCATAATCGAGATGCATGGCTATGACGAAAAATTAAATGCATGTGTGATCGTTGTCGAGGGTGTATTTTTCGAGCACGTCGAATTGCAATGTCACACCTCAGTTTGTATGGAGAATGGGACCGAGAAAAATCACCGGTATTCATTGTTTTTTTTTACCACTAAGATTGCTAGTCTATGTTATGGGAATTATATATCAACGTACATGAAACTCCCTTTTGTGGTTGAGCAGGATGTGGTGCCACATCCTTAGATGCTCCCTCCCGGGCGTCGAGAGGCTGCAAAACGTCGATGCGAGGAGGCAAAGTCTTCAAGAAGAGTAGAGACTGACGACCATGATAGTAGCCCTCATGAAATGCCCCATCAAGTCGTAGAGGATGAGATTTTGGACAACATGGTACACCATCTATTTTCGCAACCGGTTCAGGGAGAAGGTCACTCTACGAAGCTAGATGATCCACTATATATAGCATCATCTACTCCGTTGTATGAAGGTTCTACGTACTCCATTCTTTGTGCGTCCCTCGAGATACTTAACTTGCAAACAATTTATGGATGGAGTAATGTCAGTTTGGATGCATTATTGAAGTAGGTATCAATTCAGTTTGGCTTGTAAATCATAATATTAATTGTTCTATTTTGAAATCAGACATAAATATATGACGTTGGTGGTTTTTTAACTCATTTTTAAAAATATATGTAGGTTATTATCACAAATGCTTCCAAAAGGAAACAAATTGCCAACTAAGAGAGAGCAAGAAAGACATTACTTGACATCTCTGGGAGGCCTCAATTATGTCAAGATCCATGTATGTGTCAATGATTATGTCTTATTTCATGGGATTCATGAGTTCGCATGAGAGTGCCCTGTTTGTGGCGAATCAAGATACGAAGTGGAGATGAAGTCAATGGATGTGCCTCGTAAGGTTTTGTGACATTTTTCGATTGTTCCACGTCTATTGGAAAGCTCATGTCATGGCATGCTAGTCATCGTTCAAGTGATGGAAAATGGATGATCCCTATAGACACACCGGCATGGCAACATATAGATAATTTGTTGCCCGTTTTCAAAGAAGAGTCAAGAAATTTGAGATTTGGTTTAGGTATGGATGGAATCAATCCATTTGTCATCAAAAGCACATCATACAGTGTATGGCCAGTGGTATTAGTGAACTATAATATTCCTCCATCCATGCCAATTAAAAAGCGACATGTAATGTTGTCCCTTCTGATTCCTGGAAAGCACAAGGTAAAAAACATGGACATTTACTTAGAGCCTTTGATTGAAGAGTTAGAAATGTTATGGGAAGGTACACATTGAAGGCCATGTTGTTGTGGACCATGCATGACTTTCCAGGATACGGAGAGTGTTCAGGTACATGTATATAACTCTATATTTGAAATTCAAGACTTGAATCAATTGTATTTTATTAATTCACTTGTTTTTTCAGGTTTAACCACGTCACAATATCATGCATGTCCTATTTGCGATCCCTCTCTAGTTTCCTCTAGGCCGACACATTTAAAGAAGGTTATCTACGACAATCATCATCGATTTCTTCCTACTGACCATCCCAAATATGTTCTCCCTACTAATGGAATGACTCCACAATATCTAACCATTTGAGATTGGAAGGAGAGATGGATTAATGCAGACAAACACCCTACACTCGGCATGAGTTGGTAAAAAGTACATTTCTCTCGATTGACTTTAAAGTATTTAGCATGATGAATTGTTTACATAATATATTGTTTGTTTGTTAGGTTCTCTATATTTTTTCATCTTCCGTACTAGACTGAACTCAAGATCAATCACCTGTTGGACCCCATGCACATATTCAAAAATGTTGTATCTACATTATGGGATCACTTGATAGGGGCTCGTGATTCAGTTAATGTAAGGAAAGATTTACGTAACATTGGTCGCATGAGACGAGCCTGGCCACGCATTGGACCCAAAGGAAAGATTGAGCTACCCCATGCACCTTGGATGTTGTCAAAGAACGATGAAAAAATAGTGAAGGAACAAATATATAGCTTTCGAACACCCACAAGATGTATGAGATGTCTCAAGGGAGCCTTCATAAAGAAAAAGAAAAGAGGTGTGGAGCAACTATTTGGTTTGAAGTCCCATGATTAGCACAAAATGTTTCAAGTAAGGGTATCTCTAACCATGAATATAGTAATTAGTGCAGTAACTATGTGTAAACTTTGGGGTATGATGACTTTTTCCTCAACTAATCATTTGATCTATGAATATTTTGTACATTCAGTTCGTACTTCCTACTAGCATATCCCATTGTGTATCCAAAGATGTACGTGATATCATTTACAAGATGGGAGAGCTTGTGAGGTGTGTATACATTGTATTTTTTCATTATATATCTTTGAATTTCTACACAAAAATAAACAATTCTTAAATACATCTTGACAGATACGTGAGCTCGAAGGAAATTGATCCAAACACATTGCAAGATGCTCGAGTATTATCTGTTGAGGTGGTTTGTTTGGTGGAGGAAATTTTTCCTCGATCCATTTTGACTATTCAATTACATTTACTCGTACATTTGATTGATGAGATCGCACTTTGTGGGGCAGTTCATGTAAGGTGGATGTTTTTTCTTGAGCGCTTCATGAAAACCTTGAAAGATTTTGTGAGGCAAAAAGCACGGCCTGAGGGAAGCATGGCTGAGGGTTGGTTAGTGCAATCATCTCTTGTTTATATCTTTGAATATCTTGCTGAAGTGGATCTCTCTCAACCACGACTATGGAAAGATGATGAAGACTTGAGGATGACCTCTATAGTACCTCAAGGAAAAGGAATGAGTAAAGTGCCAACAAAAGAAGAGTTTCGCAAGTTAAACAGTTTTTGTGTGCTCAATAGTGATGTAATGAGCAAATGGGTGACACTATATAATGAAGCAAGGGCAAGAAGAAAAAGTGAAAGACAAGAATTTCACACTAGATATGGACGTAATGTCTCATTTCTAGATCATCTAAATGCGCTCCCACGTCATATTGATATAGATTGGTTACATGAGAAAATGGAGAGAATGGAAAAAGAGGAGGAAATTAATATATCTCAAGAAGAGTGGGAATACGCACGAGGTTGCTTATCAAAGGTGAGACATACTATTAATTAATTTGTTTCTATAAGTTTGATTTTATATAAATAATTGACATGTTTGATCTTTTATCTTTTACTACTAGTGGACATTATTCAATGCACTTTGGTGTGAGGGTAAACATCTCCGAACTCAACGTATAGATGAAAAGAGAAATACCCAAGATTGTGGTTTCCTTGCTCACTTTGAGGATGCCAACAGTACCATGAAAGGTTATTGTGGCTTGATCCAAGATATTCTAAAGCTTGACTTCAGAAGATTCTTTATATATGTACTGGATGTGAACTGGTTTAAAGAAGTGGTAACAAATGGTGAGCATTGCACAATCATACGTATCCAAGTGGTTTTGTAATCATTGACTCTACAAAATTTCACCAAAACAAGAATGACACATTAGTACTACCTCAACAATGCAAGCAGGTATATATGCAAAGGCTAATTTTTATATATATATACATGTGATACATATACACAATATAATAAGTACTTAAGTTTCTTGCTTTTTTTTTTTCAATACAGGTTGTGTATAATCCAATGGTAAACAATAACAGATGGTGGTATGTCATCCCTATATCTAATCGTTCAAAACCAATATATGATAATATTACCGACATGGAGATAGCAGATGACAATCCAACAATTAATGATGATGTGCATGATGACACCATAATGGATGATATGCGTGATACAATACAAGATGATTCTCGCAAGGATGTTCAAGGAAACGCAAAAGAAGGTAATAATGTGATTTTCGATGATATTGATGAAGTTATTGAGTAATATAGCAACACATCTGATAGTGGGATAGACTTATTTGTTTCCTTACCTCGTGGTAATATAGACTTAGGAGTAGATAGTTTAGCAAGGGCTTATCTCATTGAAGATGAGATGGATCATTCACTGTAACATACTTAATTTGCTTAATCATTCAATGTGTATTCCTAATTATATGGTTTTTATCATGCGCACACGTGCATACTCAAGAATCAATAGTCAAGTTTAAAGCTAAATTGAATTTTCCATAGTAAAAAGGAAGTATTTTTTATCATCTTCAAGTAGAGAAATTATGAGATACATATTGCAATGCCTGCTACTAATTGTAAGGTTTCTGTCACTTGCCGCTAATTACTTATATCAGGCTTGTCAACTAGAGGAACTACCATTCATTAGAGAGCAATGAAAAAGTAATTATTAACTCTGTTTTTTTAATTCAATGATTCAATGTGTATTCTTAATTCTATGGATTTTATCATGCGCACACGTGCATGCTCAAGAATCAATTTGAGGTGGTTAAATAATTATTAACTTTGGTTTTTTAATTATGTGAATTGCAATTTTAGGTGGTTAAATAATTGTGTGTCTGCTTGCGCGTCTATATTGGCATCTATTTGCGCGGATATATAGATGCAAAATTCGTGTCTATCTCCTAATCTTCTTGAAGTTTGCATCAGTTCATCCATCCTGTCTAGACATGGTACTCAAATAACGGCCAATCTATAAATACTATCTTATATACAAAGACTCATCAAAGCTCTCAAAAGCAGTTACATGACAAGTATGATCAGCATGCATGGCTGAAAGATTAGCCGCATCATCAACATCATCAGTGCAAGAAGAATCCATATCATCATACCTCACTCATGAAAGCATATCAATTACTCGGTTGTCTTTACCTGCTATGTGCGCAAACTCAGAGATCGGTACCTCGGGGGTGTCATTCATGAATATATGTATATATAACGTGAGTTCTGGTGCGCAAATCGAACGCTGTATGCTCGCATAGTAAATGCCGGAAGGTCCCCAAGAACAAAAGAACTCTACTTTTTGCACAAAACTCAAGGTAGAAAGCATGCACGACATGAACAAGAGACCAATTGAGTGCAATCTCCCCCCATGCCTTGTGTGAGCGCTCCACAAAGCATGTATTTTTATGTATTAATCATCTTCAATCTCAAATCATAGCCCAAATTACAAAATAGCATGCTTTTGGCTTTTGAATTTGCTTTAGCACAAAATAGGAATAAAGCTAATGGACGCGCGTCCAAAGAGTCAGGCATACCCAATACAATGTCCAAATAAAAATATCATAATCGTACGCCCATGCGCATACAAAAAAATAATAAATAAATATCCAACGCCTCAATAAATAGGCGCGACAAAATATAGGCACCATGCCTAAGGTATGCGCCCATCAAAATATAAGTGATAACTCGAATACACGCTATCCTCCGATGCTTTCCTCCGCCACTACTGCTATCTCTACACATCAATTGAAGCATTCACAATAGTTAGTAAAATAATACAATTAAACCGACAAAAGTAAATACCTAGCAGTCTTCAGCTACATAAATAAATCAATTGGTTATAAATCAATCCTAACCTTAATTTATTACGAGTGCACACTCTAAACTCATAAACGTTTATTAATTTAATATGTATTTTGCGGAATCACCGCTATGGAATCACCCATGTACACACTAAATTAATGAAACGCCTGAAAAGGATAGACGTCCCCATCAACTTCTCGCACAAAGAATCCACTTTGTGTACGAGCCCCGGTCAACAAAGTTTACAGAATCCACCGTGAAATATGCCTCCTGGCATCATACCCCCGGTGTGGGATAGCAATTGTCCTCAATTGATGCCAGGAGGTTAATTCCACGGTGGATTCCGTGAGGTTTTACGGTGGATTCCGTAAACTTAGATGATCGGGGCTCATACACAAAGAGGATTCTTTGTGCGAGAAGTTGATGGGGACGCCTGTACTTTTCGGGCGTTTCATTAATTTAGTGTGTACATGGGTGATTCCATAGCGGGTGATTCCGCAAAATGCATATTAAATTAATAAACGTTTATGAGTTTAGAGTGCGCACTCGTAATAAATTAAGGTTAGGATTTATTTCTAACCAGTTGATTTATTTATGTAGTTGAAGACTGCTAGGTATTCACTTTTGTCGGTTTAATTGTGTTATTTTACTAACGATTGTGAATGCTTCAGTTGATGTGTAGAGATAGCAGCAGTGGCGGAGGAAAGCATTGGAGTCTAGCGGGTATTCGATATTTGGACTATATTTTGATAGGCGCCACGCCTATATTTTGTTATGTCTATAGAGACATCGATTATTTATTATTATTTTGTATGCGCCTATGTGCCGGATATGTTATTTCTATTTGGACATTGAGATTGGGCGTGCCAGACTCTATGGGCACCGTCCATTAGCTTTATTTTTCTATTTTTGTAGAAAGCAAACTCAAAAGCTAAAAAGCTTGTCATATTTTTGTAATTGGGCTATTATTGAGCATGAAGATTGGAAATATACATTAAATACATGCTTTGTGAAGTGCTCACACAAGGCATGGGGGAGATTGAACCCAATTTGTCTCTTGCCTCTTGTCATGCATGCTTTTACATGGGTTTTTGTGCAAAAAGGTAGAGTACTTTGTTCTTGGGGACCTTCCGGGATTCACCACGTGAGCTATCTGCGACCGATCTGCGCACCAGTGGTATCAGAGTGGAGCAGAGATCAAGAGCTTCCAATCGCTACCAATCTCGGGCGAAGGCAGAGCTCCAGGAACAAATGGGCTCTACAGTCAATCTCATCGCGAACCGTCGATACAGGTAGACTTCTGGCGATCAAGAACCCCTGTTTCCACTGTCAGATCGCGAAGGACCAAGCTCTACAGGCGGAGGACCACGCAAACACCTCCTTCATCAAGTCGTTGAAAACCAGAGATAAGCTCCATTGTTTTTATCATTATTTCTTTCAATTAAGCTTAAGACAAAGCTTAACAAGCTTATCAAGCTTCAAAATTCAACGTCGAGTTCAAGAAGGACCCTCCGAATTTCACGCGCGGCCAAAAAACGGCCCCCCCCACGAAAAAAAAACGGCGGCCTGTACTCCACCATTAAGCTACTAAGCTTAATTACTAAGTCAAATCAAGCTAAATCACACAACTCTCTGCAAGTTACACTGGGCAGACAAGTTCAGTAACTCCAGGTCCTGCGTTGTCAAATTCAAGTTCCGCAAGTCGACAGTAATCAAGTTCTGCAAGTTCTGCAAGTCGGCCTAAGTCCAGCAAGTCAACAACTCTGCAAGTCTGCTAAGTCTGCAACTCTGCAAGTCAGACTAAATCAGAACTGACTAGTGCTTAAAACTCCTAGAAGACTTGTTCGTATGCAAAAACTCTGAACTGGAAAGTTGTTCGCAGCAAGCTATTCTACCTATCTACAAGTTCGTTGAAGTACTTTCAGCAAACGGAGACAGAAATATTGCAGAATTTTTGAAAATTGAAGAAGAAAATACCCAAAAATACATAGCCTTGTAACCCCAAATTTGAGCTACGCTCATCCCGCTAACTGATTTTGAGTGAGAAAGGTTTGTTGAGTTTTACAGGATGACTACCCCACATATGGATGATCCTATGGCTGAAGACGACCTACCCGAGCCTACCATGGAACAAAAGCTGGATCTTATCATGCTGCAATTGGAAGAAGAGCGAAGAGCTAGGCAAGCCTTGCAAGCGCAATTGACAAAGCTATAAAGAGCGTCCACTGATAAAGAAGAACCTCAAGCTGAAGATTTGATTCGACGTACCATCGACGCCACCCTTGAAGCACAAACCATTCGCAAGGAATCCAAGATAAGTAAACGAAGTTTCAAGTTTCGCACTTTCAATGGCATAAGAGAAGGAAAGACTGTTTTATCATTCATTAGCCAGCTTGATGACTATTTCCATGAGGAAACTTATCCCGAAAAAGATAAAATCAAGTGTGTTACTAATCATCTGATAGACAGAGCATCACTCTGGTGGACTGTAGTCCGCAAGAGTATAGAATGTCCTGCTACATGGAAAGATTTCAAGAAGAAGTTCATGCAAAATTTCCTTCCACCGCAATTTCATGAGAAGGCTATCAAACAATGGGACTTACTTCAACAGCACGATCGTGAGTCTATTTCACAATATACAGAGCGTTTTTGGAATGCACTCCTACAACTACGCATGCTTGAAGACGTACCAAAGACGACACATAAGCGGAAGTATATGTCTGGACTTCTTGGACATTACTACGCTGAAGTGAACATGTTCAAGCCTGCTACCCTTGAAGACGCCATCTCCTTAGCCCACGACACTGAAGATAAGTTACGTGGAAGAGATCAACGACCACAGCCATTCCAAGCAAACGGTAATTATGGATCTAAACAATTCAATTCCAATTTCAGAAGGTTTAATCCAGGTCGTTTCTCATCACCATCTTTCCGCAAGAATTGGCCTAAACCACCTGCATTACCATCCACTGTCAATTCAAATTCTAAACCTATTCCACAAGCAAATCCAAATATACCCAGACTCCCAGCCATTGCAAATAATGTGACCAAAGCCAAGCCCATCGTATGCTACAAGTGTCACCAGCCAGGGCATCTCGCAGCAGATTGTCATTCAAAGAAGCCATCAGCACATATCAACTACCTTGGAGCTATGGACGAAGAAGAGCATGAGGATATGCCAGATTTCACTGAAGAAGAAGATGATATTACTACTACTTCCAACACTTTACCAGGTATGCCTACTTCACATTCATTGTTGACTATGAAATGTATGGTGCATGGAAAAGAAAGAACTATATTGCATGATGACGATAGTACCCATGACTTTATTTCAGCAAAATTGGTAAAGGAATTGAAATTGCATACTGTACCTACACATTACCGCATAAAAGCTGCATTTTTAGGCACTAGGTACAATGGCACACAAGAAGTTCAAGATTTAGAAATTCAAATTGGTCCATATATTGAAAGAAGAAATTTCTTAGTTGTCCCATTACAGTCAAGTGACATTATTCTAGGAATGCCATGGAGACACCAACATAATCCCAATATAGATTATTCCACACACACAATGAATATTAATTTTCAAGGAAAATCTATTACATTATTTGGTATGCATGCATCTCATATGTTTCCACTGCTTTCGCATACTCAAGCAAAACGTGCACTACGCAAGAATACTAAATCATATCTCATTTGGGTGAATGAATTGCATGCAAAGGAAAATCATATGCACCCTAGGCATAAGGAATTTCTTGCATATTTTAAGGACTGTTTTGCAGAAGACCTACCACCAGGTTTACCTCCATCACGTCTAGAAGACCATAAGATTGACCTAATACCTGGCATACAACCACCTTACAAAGCCCCATATAGGCACAATCAAATAGAGCAAAAAGAAATCCAGAATCAAGTTGAAGAATTACTAAATAGAGGCTTAATTCGACCTAGCAGTTCTCCATTCGGTGCACCTGTGCTCTTAGTCAAGAAAAAGAATAATACTTATCGTATGTGTATTGACTACCGAGCATTAAACAAGATCACTGTAAAGAATAGGTATCCTATACCTAGAGTTGACGACCTTATGGACAAATTGCAAGGATCTTCTATATTTAGTAAAATTGACCTTAAGTCTGGATATCATCAGGTGAGGCTAGATAGATCTGACATATTTAAGACTGCATTCAGGACACAGTTTGGCCATTACGAATTCTTAGTCATGACATTCGGATTAACTAATGCACCTGCTACTTTCAGTAGAATGATGAACCGTATTTTTCTAAAATATCAGTATTGTGTGATTGTTTTCTTTGATGATATTTTAGTGTTCAGTCAAAGTGAAAAAGAGCATTATGACCATTTATCATTAGTTTTTCAATTACTGAAAGAAAATCAATTGTTTGCAAATCCTGACAAGAGTGAATTCTTTAAGACAGAAATAGAATATCTAGGTCATATTGTATCAAAAGAAGGAATTAAAGTTGATCCTAAGAAAATTGATGCAATATTGCATTGGCCTGTTCCTAAAAATGTACATGAAATACGCTCATTCCTTGGTCTCGCTAGTTTCTATAGGAAGTTTGTACGTAATTTCTCATTACTTGCTTTACCATTGACCAAACTTCTTAAGAAAGGCATTGTTTATCAATGGACTAAAAATCAGCAGAAATCCTTTGACTTACTCAAACGTGCATTAACCAATGCCCCTATTCTACAATTGCCTGACTTTAATAGACCATTCTTTCTAGTTGTGACCGATGCTAGCGGATCAGGAATAGGAGCCGTATTAATGCAAGACAACCATCCAACAGCATATTCTAGTTCTAAGCTGAAACCCTTTGAGCTCAAATATTCCACTTATGACAAGGAACTCTTAGCAGTTGTACAAGCATTAAAACAATGGAAGCATTATTTAATGGGTTCAGAATTCATGATAAAGACTGACCAGCAAAGCATTAGACATCTACTTAGCCAACCCCAAATTTCTGACCGTCATATCAAATGGGCTTCATTCATTCAAAGTTTCCATCCTATCATTCAATACCAACCTGGAAAAGAAAATATAGTTGCTGATGCATTGAGTAGAAGACCTGCAATTCATAATATTTCTATCATATCTTTTGATTCTTTGATTGCTATGAAAGACACATATCACCAGGATATTACTTTTCATTCTGATTGGCAAAAATTACTTCAAAATAATTTCATTCATGTTGACTCATTGTCATATAATGATGGATTCATGTTCTTTGAAAAGAGACTGTGTGTTACTATTCCATTCCGATCTTTTGTTTTGAATGAAATTCATTGTCCTCCATATCAAGGTCATAGAGGTATCATTTCTACATTACGCATGTTAACTGAAGATTTTTATTGGCCGCATATGGATGCAGATGTATCTAATTTCGTTTCTGAATGTTTGATTTGTCAAAGAATAAAGAGACATCATGGTAAACAGTATGGATTATTAATGCCTTTATCTATTCCATCTAAACCTTGGGAACATATATCTATGGATTTCATTACTGGTTTACCAAATACTAAATCTAACCATGACATGATTTGGACAATTGTAGATAGATTTAGTAAGCAAGCATATTTCATTGCATGTAAGAAAACTTTAACAGCATCACAAGCAGCACAGTTATTTTTGAAAACTATTTTTACTAACCATGGATTGCCAAAAGTGATTATTTCAGATAGAGATTCTAGATTTTGTAATAATTTTTGGATTACACTGTTTGCAAATCTAGGCACAAAGATTGATTTCTCATCTGCATTTCATCCAGAAACAAATGGACAAACAGAAGCCACAAATAGCACTATTTTAGATCTTTTACGTGCATACACTATCTCTAAACCTCAGACATGGGATACTCATTTACATTTATTACAGTTTGCATATAATAATACACTGCACACATCTACAAAGAAAGCACCTTTTGAAGTTATTTATGGATATAGATTATCTACACCTGTTGCATCTTTGTCTAATAGAATTCAGAGTGCTGATGATATTGCTGTTATGCATAATACTATTTTTGATGAAGTAAAGGATATGATTGCTAAAGCCCAACAATCATATACCAAACAAGCCAACAAGAAAAGACAAGCCATGAATTTTAAAGTTGATGATTATGTTTGGCTTAGAATAGAAAAGCGTAGACTGCAAAGTGTAGATAGACATCCAGTTGTCAAATTAGCTCCTAGATTCTACGGACCATTTAGAATCATTCATAAGATTAATGACAATGCATTCAAATTAGAATTGTCATTTCATTGAAAAATTCATAATACATTTCATATTAGTTTATTGAGACCATTTAGAGGCCAATTACCTATCCACCATGTTTATGAAAACCCACCTTTACTAGAAGAAGAGACTGAAATACTTGAACCAGAAGCCATCATAGACACTGATTACATGACCACTAGAACTGGCCGAAGGTATTCTAGATATCTAGTGAAATTTAAGAACCATCCTGTAGAGGAAGCACAATGGATGCACGCTAGAGACTTAAATGCTTTCCCCACTCTGTTAGCTCCACATTGAGCTAATAGCAATTGAGGTCAATTGCTATCCCACCCCGGGGGTATGATGCCAGGAGGCATATTCCACGGTGGATTCCGTGAGGTTTTACGGTGGATTCCGTAAACTTAGATGATTGGGGCTCATACACAAAGAGGATTCTTTGTGCGAGAAGTTGATGGGGACGCCTGTACTTTTCGGGCATTTCATTAATTTAGTGTGTACATGGGTGATTCCATAGCGGGTGATTCCGCAAAATGCATATTAAATTAATAAATGTTTATGAGTTTAGAGTGCGCACTCGTAATAAATTAAGGTTAGGATTTATTTCTAACCAGTTGATTTATTTATGTAGCTGAAGACTGCTAGGTATTCACTTTTGTCGGTTTAATTGTGTTATTTTACTAACGATTGCGAATGCTTCAGTTGATGTGTAAAGATAGCAGCAGTGGCAGAGGAAAGCATTGGAGTCTAGTGCGTATTCGATATTTGGACTATATTTTGATAGGCGCCACGCCTATATTTTGTTATGTCTATAGAGACATCGATTATTTATTATTATTTTGTATGTGCTATGCGCCGGATATGTTATTTCTATTTGGACATTGAGATTGGGCGTGCCAGACTCTATGGGCACCGTCCATTAGCTTTATTTTTCTATTTTTGTAGAAAGCAAACTCAAAAGCTAAAAAGCTTGTCATATTTTTGTAATTGGGCTATTATTGAGCATGAAGATTGGAAATATACATTAAATACATGCTTTGTGAAGCGCTCACACAAGGCATGGGGGAGATTGAACCCAATTTGTCTCTTGCCTCTTGTCGTGCATGCTTTTACATGGGTTTTTGTGCAAAAAGGTATAGTACTTTGTTCTTGGGGACCTTCCGGGATTCACCACGTGAGCTATCTGCGACCGATCTGCGCACCATCAATTGCTATTAGCTCAATGTGGAGCTAACAGAGTGGGGAAAACATTTAAGTCTCTAGCATGCATCCACTAGGCTTCTTCAACAAGATGGTTTTTAAACTGTACCAAATATCTAGAATATCTACGTCCAGTTCTAGTGGTCATGAAATCAGTATCTATGATAGCTTCAGGTTCAAGTATTTCAGTCTCTTCATCTAACAAAGGTGGATTTTCATAAACAAGGTGTACAGGTAATTGGCCTCTAAAGGGTCGTAATAAACTAATATAAAATGTGTTGTGAATTTTCCAGTGAGGTGGTAGTTCTAACTTGAATGCATTGTCATTGATTTTGTGAATAATCTTAAATGGTCCATAGTATCTAGGTGCTAGTTTGACAACTGGGTGTTTATCTACACTTTGTAATCTACGTTTTACTATTCTCAACCAAACATAATCATCAACTTTGAAATTCATGGCCTGTCTTTTCTTATTGGCTTGTTTTGTATACGATTGCTGGGCTTTGGCAATCATGTCTTTAACCTCATAAAAATTAGTAGCATGCATATTAGCAATATCATTAGCACTCTGAATTCTATTTGATAAAGACGCAACAGGTGTAGACAATCTATAACCATAAATCACTTCAAACGGTGCTTTCTTTCTAGATGTGTGTGGTGTATTGTTATATGCAAACTGTAGTAAATGCAAATATGTGTCCCATGTCTGTGGTTTAGAAATAGTGTAAGCACGTAAAAGATCTAAAATAGTACTGTTAGTGGCTTCTGTTTGTCCATTAGTTTCAGGATGAAATGCAGATGAGAAATCAATCTTTGTTCCTAGGTTAGCAAACAAAGTAATCCAAAAGTTGTTACAAAAACTGGAATCACGGTCAGAAATAATAACTTTTGGTAATCCATGATTAGTGAAAACAGTTTTCAAAAACAATTGTGCTGCCTGAGATGCTGTTAAAGTTTTCTTACATGGAATAAAAAATGCTTGTTTACTAAACCTGTCTACTACAGTCCAAATCATATCATGGTTAGTTTTAGTATTAGGTAAACCAGTAATAAAGTCCATAGAAATATGTTCCCATGGTTTTGATGGAATAGATAAAGGCATAAGTAATCCATACTGTTTACCATGATGTCTCTTAACTCTTTGACAAATCAAACATTCAGAAACAAAGTTAGATACATCAGTGTCCATATGTGGCCAATAAAAATCTTCAGTCCATGTACGCAAAGTAGATATAATACCTCTATGACCTTGATATGGAGGATAATGAATCTCATTCAAAACAAAAGATCTAAATGGAATTGTAACACAATCTCTTTTCATAAAACATGAATCCATCATTGTAAGACAGTGAATCAATAGGAATCCAGTTATTTCCAACTAATTTATTCCAATCAGCATGAAAAGTAATGTCCTGATGATACGTATCTTTCATAGAATTTAGAGAATCAAATGATATGACAGAGATATTATGAATGGTTGGTCTTCTACTTAATGCATCGGCCACTACATTTTCTTTACCTGGTTGATATTGGATAATGGGATGAAAACTCTGAATAAAAGCTTCCCATTTGATATATTGGTCAGATATTTGGGGTTGACTAAGGAGATGTCTAATACTTTGTTCATCTGTCTTAATCATAAAATCAGAACCCATTAAGTAATGTTTCCATTGTCTTAAAGCTTGTACCACAGCTAATAATTCTTTATCATATGTGGAGTATTTAAGTTCGGAGGGTTTCAGTTTATAGCTAGAATAGGCTATGGGATGATTATCTTGCATAAGTACGGCTCCTATTCCAAATCTGCTAGCATCAGTAACTACTAAAAAGAATGGTCTATTAAAATCAAGTAGTTGTAATACAAGAGCATGGGTTAATGCATGTTTCAATAAATCAAAAGATTTCTGTTGATTATCAGACCAATGATAAACAATACCTTTCTTTAAAAGTTTAGTCAAAGGCAAAGCAAGTAATGAAAAATTTTGCACAAATTTCCTGTAAAAACTAGCAAGACCTAGTAAAGAACGTAACTCATGCACATTTTTAGGTATAGGCGAGTTCAATATTACTTCTATCTTCTTAGGGTCAACCTTAATACCATCTGATGACACAATATGACCTAAATATTCAATTTCTATTTGAAAGAACTCACTCTTTTCCAGATTACTATACAATTGATTATCTTTCAACAACTTGAAAACCAAAGATAGATGTTCATAATGTTCTTTCTCATTTTTACTAAATACCAAGATATCATCAAAGAATACAATAACACAATGCTAATATTTCAAAAATATGCGATTCATCATTCTACTAAATGTAGCAGGTGCATTAGTCAATCCAAAAGGCATCACTAAAAATTTATAATGACCAAATTGTGTTCTAAATGCAGTCTTGAATATGTCAAATTTATCTAATCTTACCTGATGATAACCAGATTTAAGATCTATTTTACTAAATATGGCAGAACCTTGTAGTTTATCCATAAGATCATCGACCCTAGGAATTGGATATCTATTCTTTATAGTAATCTTATTTAGGGCACGATAATCAATGCACATACGATAAGTATTATTCTTCTTCTTTATCAACAAAACACGTGCACCAAATGGAGAACTACTAGGTCTAATCAATCCTCTATTTAGTAATTCCTCAACTTGATTTTGAATTTCTTTCTGCTCTATCTGGTTATGCCTATATGGTGCTTTAAAAGGTGGTTGTGTACCAGGAATTAAATCTATTTTGTGGTCTTAAGGACGTGAAGGAGGTAAGCCAGGTGGTAGATCTTCAGCAAAACACTCTTTAAATTGTGTAAGAAATTCTTTATGCCTAGGGTGCATATGTTTTTCTTTAGCTTGCAGTTCATTCATCCAAATTAGATAAGATTTACTACTTTTACGTAATGCACGTTTAGCTTGAGTATGAGTCAGCAGTGAAAAAACATTAGATGCATGCATACCATACAATGTAATATGTTTTCCTTGAAAATGAATATTAATTGAATGCATGGAATAATCTATATCAGGATTATGCTGATGACACCAAGGCATACCTAAAATAATATCACTGGACTGTAATGGTACAACTAAAAAATTCATTCTTTCAGTGTATTTACCAATTTGAATTTCTAGACCATGCACCTCTTGTGTTCCATTATACCTTGTGCCTAAGAATGCTACTTTAATGTGATAATGCATAGGAACAGTTAAAGTATCTGAAGGAGTAGTAATGTCGTCTTCATCTTCCGTAAAGTCAGGCATTTATTCATGTTCTTCATCTTCCATTGCTCCAAGATAGTTGATATGGACATGTGGCTTCTTTGATTGACAATTGGCTACTAGATGTCCAGGTTAATGGCATTTGTAACACACTATAGATTTGGCTTTAGATACATTGTTTGCAATGGCAGGAAGTATAGGAATATTAGGATTTGGCTGTGAGGATGGCTTAGGGTTTTTATTGGTATTTGATGGTAAAGAAAGTGGTTTTGTCCAAGACTTATGGAAAGATGATGAAGGAAAACGGCCTTGATTGAATTTTCTAAAATTTGACTTGAATTGCTTAGATCCATAGTTACCATTTGCTTGAAATTGTTGTGGACGCTTGTCTCTTCCTCGAAGCTTGTCTTCAATGTCATGAGCTAAAGAAATTGCATCTTCAAGAGTTGCAGGCTTGAACATATTGACTTCAGCATAGTAATGCCCAAGTAATCCAGACATATACTTGCGCTTGTGAGTCGCTTCAGGTATGTCTTCAAGCATGCGTAATTGGAGTAAGGCATTCCAAAAGCGTTCAGTGTACAGAGAAATAGGCTTACGATCTCTTTGCTGAAGAAGGTCCCATTGCTTTATGGATTTTTCATGGAATTGTGGAGGAAGGAAATTCTGCAAAAACTTTTTCTTGAAATTCTCCCAGGTAGTGGGACAATCTATACTCTTACGAACCACGGTCCACCAAAGAGATGCTCTATCCACTAAATGATTAGTGATACACTTGATTTTATCTTTTTCAGCGTATGTTTCCTCATGAAAGTAATCATCAAACTGACTGATGAATGCGAGAATAATTTTTCCATCTCGAGTGCCATTGAAAGTACGGAATTTGAAATTTCCTTTACTTATCTTTGTTTCTTTGCGGATGGATTGAGCTTCGAGAGTCGCATCGATGGTACGTCAGATAAGGTATTCGGGTTGTGGTTCCTCTTTGTCGGTAGTCAATCTTTGTAAATTGGCCAATTGAACTTGCAATGCTTGCCCGGCTCGTCGTTCTTCGTCCAACTACATCATAATTAAATCCAACTTTTGTTTCACTGTAGGTTCAAGAAGATTGCCTTCAGCCATTAAATCATCCATATTTTATTCCATCATCCTGCAAAACTTCAAAAGACCTCACACTCTCAAAATCCAATTAGCGGGATGAGCGTAACTCAAGATCGGGTGTACAAGGCTTATATATTTTTGTTTGGCTTTCATGGTCTTCATCTTTGGCAATTGCATAATTTGAAATCTTTGAAAAATCTGCATTTTGACCTCCTGCGTGTGCTGAAACTGGTTCAGCAAGTCTGCATATGCGCGCGAACTGAACCTTCCAGGGAACAACTTTACAGTTCGGTGCTTTTGCACAGGAACGGTCCTTATAGGAGTTTTGAGCACAAGTCAGTTCTGACTTCAGGTGACTTGACAGACTTCGGGAGCTGCAGAACTTTTGAAACTTGTTGAACTTTGAAGATTTAGAAGATTAGTTAGCTTAGTAGCTTTAGTGACTAAAGCTTATGAAATTTTTGATTTGAGGACGCCGATATGTTGACGCCGCCAAACACGTCCTCTTGCCGCCATTGATGGTTTGATTCTTGAAGCTTTTTTTAAAGCTTCTAGCTAAGCTTTATAACCTTTAAACTTAAGCTTTGAAGCTTAATGAAAGATATGTAAGTTACTATTTTCTCTGTACAAGGAGACTTGAAGAGAGGGATGTAGGAGTGGTCCTCCGCCGTTACAAGGTCGTCCTTCGCGATCAGAGTCTATAAATAGAGGTTCTTGACCGCCAGGAATCCACCCGTATCGACCATTTGCAATGAGACTGACCATAAAGATCGATCATTCCAAGAGCTCCGCCTTTGCACAAGATGGGTAGCAATTGGAAGCTCTCGATCTTAGCTTCACTCTGATACCACTGGTGCACAGATCGGACATTGTATGCTCGCGTAGTGAATGCTGGAAGGTCCTCAAGAACAAAAGAACTCTACTTTTTGCACAAAACTCAAGATAGAAAGCATGCACGACATGAACAAGAGACCAATTGGGTGCAATCTCCCCCCATGCCTTGTGTGAGTGCTCCACAAAGCATGTATTTTTATGTATTAATCATCTTCAAGCTCAAATAATAGCCCAAATTACAAAATAGTATGCTTTTGGCTTTTGAGTTTGCTTTAGCACAAAATAGGAATAAAGCTAATGGACGGGCGCCTAAAGAGTCAGGCATACCCAATACAATGTCCAAATACAAATATCATAATTGTGCGCCCATGCCCATACAAAAAAAACAATAACAACGCCTCAATAAATAGACACGACAAAATATAGGCGCCATGCCTACGGTATGCGCCCATCAAAATATAAGTGATAACTCGAATACACACTATCCTCCAATGCTTTCCTCCGCCCCACTGCTGCTATCTCTACACATCAACTGAAGCATTCACAATCGTTAGTAAAATAATACAATTAAACCGACAAAAGTGAATACCTAGCAGTCTTCAGCTACATAAATAAATCAACTGGCTAGAAATCAATCCTAACCTTAATTTATTACGAGTGCGCACTCTAAACTCATAAACGTTTACTAATTTAATATGTATTTTGCGGAATCACCCATGTACACACTAAATTAATGAAACACCTGAAAAGGATAGGTGTCCCCATCAACTTGCTGCACAAAGAATCCACTTTGTGTACGAGCCCCGGTCAACAAAGTTTACGAAGTCCACTGTAAAACCTCACAGAATGCACCGTGGCACGGAATCCACCGTGAAATATGCCTCTTGGCATCAAGTTCAAAATAAGGGATTTTTAAAACACCATTTTTATACATTTTTTACATATAGAAGGGTGTCATATAAAGGGGATGCTTACAGATTGAATAGAAAAGGGTTGTGTTTTACTCAAGAAAAATTCACAGGTTAGGATATTTATAAATAGGCCATGAACGCACCTTATATAGAGAATGTACATATAGTGAACCCCTCGAGTTCGGTACCCAACCCACCTAAGCATGGGAATTTCTGGAATAGAACAACTCGTGATCGGACCTAGAAGAGGCACATAATCAATCTTGACCACCACAGAAGCACCAATGAAGTACTCTTTATCATTCTTGCTTGAGAGTTGTGACAACTCCCAAGAGCTCTCTCTTAATCTATGGATATGTGCACTACCGCTTGTTTAGGACTTTGTCCCAAACCAAATGGCATACCTATTCCCATCTACATCATCCTAGCCAACAGCCCATCCAATGTTGATAGGACTAGTATCATAATCTACTTTACGAAGAGTGAGAGCAACTTTCAATAATCTCTTCAAATTTGGCATAGCTCTAGTGTGTCTCATGTCTCAAGAAAAATGCTGCTCTTTCCTCAAGAGCTCGTAGAGATCATCTCTAATATGAGAAAATTGAGGAATCCAAATAAGATAAAATATGTAAGCTCCATGATGGGACCTAAAATGGGCGAGCACAAGCTATAGCACTAGCCGGACCTCTAACATGCACAAGACAATCCCACAGCCTCACAGTCAGGAGCGTCTACAGGACACATTACCCTGCCATTGTGCATACACTTTGCATTTTTATTGTGTTTATAGTCCAACCCTTAACGTTCTCAAACTCCTCAAAGGCATACCCTACACATTTTGGTGTGATTTACCACGTAGAACAACATAGGGGGCATCC
This sequence comes from Lygodium microphyllum, assembly GCF_053477565.2. Classification (NCBI taxonomy): domain Eukaryota; kingdom Viridiplantae; phylum Streptophyta; class Polypodiopsida; order Schizaeales; family Lygodiaceae; genus Lygodium; species Lygodium microphyllum. Next base: position 38,589,321 of record NC_141150.1, read on the forward strand.
CTCCGTTGATTGCCATTGCGGCCCCATTGCGACCCTCCTACACCTTGGGGATTGGCCCATCCATGCGTCACTAACACATATAATACATACGAAATAAAATCTGCTCTTGGTACCAATATTATATCATTCTAGGAATGTACCAGTCCTCACTTGTCCCCTTGGATCCACTGTCTAGACCTATAACTCGGGTGCCTTACTCTCTCTAGCGTGGGTCATTTATACTTCAATCAATTGCTATGCATACCATGAATAGATACCATGTGTATATGATTCATACAAAAGTGAATGATTGTGTACAAATAAATATAATTTAAAATCAGCTCGTGTGTCATGCAAAAACAGCCCTTTTAATGAATTTTCGCTAATATCCAGTGCTTCGTTGTAGGAACCTAGAACCAAAGCTAACCTCATATTGCTAGATCTATTATTTTCAAAATAAATCGTATCCTAAATGTTATGCATAAAGAGAACAATTAGACTTTGTATCATTTTAGCACTTAAACTATGGTATAACATCATCCTCCCCCTCACCGTTTAAATTTTGCTACGGTGCATAGGTGTAGAGGTTCTTTTATGTCATTTTTTTGTATGTAAAAGTAATAAATACACACTTTAACACAAAAGACAAGGCCAAACTGAGGCTTAACCTCATGCTTCAACCCGGTCACACATTCACATATATAGATCTTATTTTTCCATTTTTTTCAAATGCAAGAAACTCATTTTTTCATATTTTTCTCTATTTTTTCTATTTTTTAAAAAAAATGGATAGTTTTTGGTTTTTTTCTGATGAATGATCATTGGAATTGAAACTCAGCATTTCTCCTTATTTTATCCCACGTCCACTCATTTTTTTCCACTCAAAAGTAAAAAAAACTATCAATTTTTATTAAAATTAGTGTTTTTTCGGGTTTTTAGAATTTATAATTGCTGTGAATCAAAACAGGTTCTGCATAATAGTGACTGCAACCCTCAAACATAATAGAAGGAACATTCAAATAAAATTTCAGCCCATGTGCATACCATTTAGACTATAAATGATAAAAAACAAGCAAACTTCTTTCATAAAATAGAGCATACCTCATTTTTGCATGTTTCGAGTTTCTTGAATATTTAATTGGAGCTTGGTATCAGCCTACCAACCATGGATTTCAGCATAGATCTTTAGTCTTTAGCCTCCTCAGCCTCTTGGAATAGTCTGGTGCCTCTCGGGCAAGCATCCATCACCCGATTCTCTTCTTGATTCTTTCCATATGAAGTGCCTCTATGCAGGAGAGAGAGGGAGGAGAGAGAAAGAATAAAAATCAGAATTTCATTCCCTTCATCATATTCCACATGGTTATCATTAAAATCTTGCTCTCTCTGCATAGATCAGGGATCTCCCCTTCTCTCTCTACATGATTGAGCATCGAAGAGGCACATACATCCCCAAAAAATGGGGCGTCAATCAAAAAATGCCCCTCCCTACATCATGACATGTTTTTGCATGTTTTTTTCATTTAGAGTTTCATTTCATTTCATTTATAAAATGTCCACTTTAAAAGAAAGCCACTTTCACACTACTATGAAAGGGTTTTTAGCCTGTTTGGGGATGCAAACGGACTCCGATTTCTGATTCAACTGGATAGCTGACTTCTTGACATCGAAAAAGTTGGGCCCTGCCATGCACTTTTTGGCTCCCGGATCTAGTAACTGCTTTACAACTCCAACCCTTGTGGGGATTAAATGGGGGGTCAAACGACCTGCGATCGACGAACCGAGACTTGCATTGGATTTCTGACGTCGAAATGCATCTAGGAAAACTCTAGCTCGGCCATCCGCCACCATTTGATTTTTGATGAAATTGGCTCTTTACCGTCTCTCGAACACTTTTCAACTCCAAAAACGGACTTCATCACTTCAAGAATGGGTGCAAATTAGGTCCTAAACCCAACAGCTCTCATTGGTGACCAACAATAGGGCGATTCAGCCCATTGAATCCCACGGACTAATCTGCATATAAACACAACCATAAAGAGCATCAAGCTGATACAAAATAGATACACAACAAAACACATCACAGCTCTCACCCTACCTGCTGCCAAAAACAAGGTATGAAATCCACGAGGAGTAGGTCTAGCATAATCTGACAAAAAGTCTAAAGCTAGTCACTACCCAACTACTCCAACACAGTGAAGCTAAAAATAACTATCAAAGAGGTCATCCTAAGTGGTGGTCTAAACTATCTACCTAACTAAGGACAACTGAACTAGGAGCTTCTACTAGGTGAGAACTCCTATAGCCTGATCAACTAAGGACAACTCAACTAAGAGCTTCTACTAGGTGAGAACTCCTATAGCGTGATTAACCAATAGTTTCTTTTAGCACATTGGATATTTTAGTCTCTTATTTTCTATACTCGAGTGTGTAAAAAGGAGGGAGCTGAGCGTAGTGATCCAAGGAGAATAAGGCGTTGGCCTCAGGTCTTGTCTCCGTACCCAAGAACCTACCAAACCCTCGCAAGGCAACACTAAATCCTTTTCTAACTCTCACTTTTATTTTCGCTCCAACCTTCTTTTATTCTTTGTTTTTATGCTGCCAGGAGGCATATTACATGGTGGATTCCGTGCCACGGTGGATTCCATGAGGTTTTACGGTGGATTATCGAGACTCATACACAAAGTGGATTCTTTGTGCGAGAAGTCGATGGGGATGCCTATCCTTTTCGGGTGTTTTGTTAATTTAGTGTGTACATGGGTGATTCCATAGCGGGCGATTCCACAAAATACATATTTAAATTAATAAACGTTTATGAGTTTAGAGTGTGCACTCGTGATAAATTAAGGTTAGGAATGATTTCTAACCAATTAATTTATTTATGTAGCTAAAGACTGCTAGGTATTCACTTTTTTCAGTTTAATTGTATTATTTTACTAACGATTGTGAATGCTTTAGTTGATGTGTAGAGATAGCAGCAGTGGCGATGGAAAGCATTGGAGAATAGCGTGTATTCGAGTTATCATCTATATTTTGATGGGCACATACCTTAGGCATGGCGCCTATATTTTGACGTGCCTATTTATCAAGGTATTTGATATTTATTTATTATTTTTGTATGCACATGGGCGCACGATTTAGATATTTGTATTTGGACATTGTATTGGGTATGCCTAACTTCTTGGGTGCCCGCCCATTAGCTTTATTTCTATTTGGCACAAAAGCAAACTCAAAAGCCAAAAGCGTGCTATTTTGTAATTTGGGCTATTATTTGAGCTTGAAGATGATTAATACATAAAATGCATGCTTTGTGGAGCACTCACACAAGGCATGGAGGGAGATTGCACCCAATTGGTCTCTTGTTCATGTCGTGCAAGTCTTCTACATTGATTTGTGTGCAAAAAGTAGAGTTCTTTTGTTCTTGGGGACCTTCTGATGCTCACTACGCACGCTTACGGCATCCGATCTATGCACTAGTGGTATCAGAGCGAAGCTGAGATCGAGAGCTTCCAATCGCTACCCATCTTGCGCGAAGGCGGAGCTCTTGGAATGAACGAGCTCTACAATGAGTTTCTTTGCAAACGGTCGATAGGGGTGGATTCCTGGCAGTCAAGAACCTTTGTCTGTAGCCTCTGATCGTGAAGGACCACCCTGAGGAGGCAGAGGACCACTCCTACATCTCCCTCTCGAAGTCATTTTTTCCATAGTCAACAGTAAGCTCCATAGCTACCAAGTTAAAAAGCTTAATCTCAAAGTTTATTAAGCTTAGTAATAAGCTTAATAAAAAAAGCTTAAGTCCAGAATTTTGTAATCGGTTGCAGTGACATCCTGGCGTAAAAAACGGCGTGAAAAAACGGCCCCCCCTCAAAAATCGTCGACAGATCAATTTCAAGCTTAGTTACTTAAGCTTCTTAATTCACTAAGTTATCCAAGTCCTCCAAGTTCAAGCTTACTTACTCTACAAGTCCTGCAAGTCCACAGAAGTCAAAACAGACTTATTCAACTATTTCCATAAATACTGTTTCTGCGCAAAAGCAAAAAATTATGAAATTGCTCCCTGGAAGACTCTGTTCACATACGCAGACTTGTTGAACCAGTTTTAGCAAACGCAGAAGGTCATACGCAGTTTCTAAGAAGACTACAAATCTCGCAAACGCAAAAGACAAAGACCTTAAAAGCCAAGCAAAAATCTATAAGCCTTGTATTCTCGACTTTGAGCTACGCTCATCCCGCTAATCAGATTTTGAGAGCGTGAGGTCTTTTGGATTTTTACAGGATGATAGAACAAAACATGGACGATTTAATGGCTGAAGGTGATCTTCCCGAACCTACGATGGAACAAAAATTGGATTTGATTATGATGCAGCTTGATGAAGAACGAAGAGCCCGACAAGCTTTGCAAGTTCAATTGGCCAATTTGCAATGATCTACCACCGACAAAGATGGACCTCAACCCGAAGATCTTATCTGATGTACCATCGATGTGACACTCGAAGCTCAATCCATCGGCAAAGAAACAAAGATAAGTAAAATAAACTTCAAATTTCGTACTTTCAATGGATCTCGAGATGGAAAGACTGTACTTGCATTTATCAGTCAGTTTGGTGATTACTTTCATGAAGAGACATATGCTGAAAAAGATAAAATTAAATGTGTCACTAATCATTTAGTCGATCAAGCATCTCTATGGTGGACTGTGGTTCGCAAGAGCATTGATTGTTCCACTATTTAGGAGAGTTTTCAAAAGAAGTTTTTGCAGAAGTTCCTTCCTCCTCAATTCCATGAAAAAGCCATAAAGTAATGGGATCTTCTACAACAAAGAGATCGTGAACCTATTTTCCAATACACTGAATGTTTTTGGAATGCCTTACTGCAATTATGCATGCTTGAAGATGTACCTGAAGTGACTCACAAACGCAAGTTTATGTCTCGCTTACTTGGACATTACTATGCTAAAGTTAATATGTTCAAGCCAACAATCCTTGAAGATGCAATTTCTTTGGCTCATGACACTGAAGACAAGATTCGAGGAAGAGACAAGCGTCCACAACAATTTCAAGCAAATGGTAACTATGGTTCCAAGCAATTCAATTCAAATTTTAGAAGATTCAATCAAAGTCGTTTTCTTCCATCTTCATTCTGTAAGTCTTGGACATGACCACCTTCTTTGTCATCAAATACCAATCCAAACCCTAAGCCATCCTCACAGCCAAATCCTAATATTCCTAGACTTCCTGCCATTGCCAACAATGTATCTAAAGCCAAATCTATAGTTTGTTACAAATGCCATCAACCTGGACATCTAGCAGCCAATTGTCAATCGAAGAAACCACCTGTTCATATCAATTATCTTGGAGCAATGGAAGAAGAAGAACGTGAGGAAATGCCTGACTTTATGGAAGATGACGACGACATTGGTACTCCTTCAGATACTTTGCGAGGTATGCCAACTCCACATTCTTTGTTGACAATGAAATGTTTTGTGCATGGTAAAGAAAAGATTATTTTGAATGATGATGGTAGTACACATGATTTTATTTTTGCAAAGTTAGTGAAAGAATTGAATTTACAAATTGTTTCCACACATTATCGCATTAAAGCAGCATTCCTAGACACAAGATATAATGGAACACAAGAGGTGCATAACTTAGAAATTAAAATTGGTGAATACACTGAACGAAGAAATTTCCTAGTTGTACCTTTACAGTCTAGTGATATTATCCTAGGTATGCCTTGGCGTCATCAGTATAATCCTAACATAGATTATTCCACACATTCAATTAAAATTCATTTTCAAGGAAAACAAATTACATTGCATGGTATGTACGCTTCTAATAATTTTTCAATGCTTACTCATACTCAAGCTAAACGTGCATTACGTAAAAGTAGTAAATCTTATTTAATTTGGGTCAATGAACTTCAAGCAAAAGAAAAACATATGCATCCTAGGCATAAACAATCTCTTGCTCAATTTAAAGATTGTTTTGCTTATGATTTACCACCTAGACTACCACCTTCACGTCCTGAAGATCACAAAATAGATTTAATTCCTGGTACACAACCACCATATAAAGCACCATATAGGCATAATCAAATTAAACAGAAAGAAATTTAAAATCAAGTAGAAGAATTGCTAAACAAAGGATTAATTAGACCTAGTAGTTCTCCATTTGGCACACCTGTTTTATTAGTAAAGAAGAATAATAATACTTATCGCATGTGCATTGATTATCGTGCCCTGAATAAAATTACAGTTAAGAATAGATATCCAATTCCTAGGGTAGATGATCTTATAGATAAACTACAAGGTTCTGCCATATTCAATAAGATAGATCTTAAATCTGGTTATCATCAAGTGAGATTGGATAAATCTGATATATTCAAAACTGCATTTAGAACACAACTTGGACATTATGAATTTATAGTGATGCCTTTTGGATTAACTAATGCACCTGCTACATTTAGTCGCATGATGAATCACATATTTTTAAAATATTAGCATTGTGTTATAGTATTCTTTGATGATATATTGGTATTCAGTAAAAATAAGAATGAGCATTATGAACATCTATCTTTAGTTTTCAAGTTGTTGAAAGATAATCAATTGTATGCTAATCCAGAAAAGAGTGAATTCTTTCAAACAGAAATTGAATATCTAGGCCACATTGTTTCATCAAGAGGTATTAAGGTTGACCCTAAAAAGATAGAAGCAATTTTAAATTGGCCCATATCCAAAAATGTGCATGAGTTACGTTCTTTTCTAGGTCTTGCTAGTTTTTACAGAAAGTTTGTGCGAAATTTCTCATTACTTGCCTTGCCTTTGACTAACCTTTTAAAGAAGGGTATTGTTTATAACTGGACTGATAATCAACAAAAATCTTTAGATTTATTGAAACATGCATTAACCCATGCTCCTATATTACAACTACCTGATTTCAATAGATCATTCTTTTTAGTAGTTACTGATGCTAGCGGATCTGGAATAGGAGCTGTCCTTATGCAAGATAATTATCCTACAGCCTCCTCTAGCTGTAAACTTAAACCATCTGAACTTAAATATTCTACATATGATAAGGAATCGCTAGCTGTAGTACAATCTTTACGTCAATGGAAACATTACTTAATGGGTTCCGAATTTATGATCAAGACTGACCAACAAAGTATTAGACATCTCCTTAGTGAACCCCAAATATCTGACCGAAATATTAAACGAGCAGCTTTCATTTAGAGTTTTCATCCCCTTATACAATATCAACCATGAAAAGAGAATGTAGTAGCCGAGACTTTCAGTAGAAGACCAACAATTCATAATATTTTTGTGATATCATTTGATTCTCTTATCCCTATGAAAGATACTTATCATCAGGACATTACTTTTCAAGCTGATTGGAATGAATTAGTTACAAATAATTGGATTCCTATTGATTCACTGTCTTACAATAATGGATTCATGTTTTGTGAAAAGAGATTATGTATTACAATTCCATTTAGATCTTTTGTTTTGAATGAGATTCATTGTTCTCCATATCAAGGTCATAAAGGTATTATATCTACTTTGCGTACATTGACTGAAGATTTTTATTGGCCACATATGGATATTGATGTATCTAACTTTGTTTTTGAATGTTTAGTTTGTCAAACACTACAACAAAAAGGCCTCTTAAACACACTTTTAGACACGATTTTTGAATATAGAGAAAATCTTACGGGCGCATCTATCCGCTCCAAAACCAACTTCAGGTCACATCTGTGCGCTCAAATAAAATCTATCACGGATCCAGTTAAGGTCTATTTGCGCGTCTATAGCCTCGCATGTATAAAGGAATTTACATGCAAAAATAGATGCGCAACAGACAAATATATACACACCTAAATAAAAGCACATAAGAAAACCAAAATTGTTATTTATTTAATTTATTTTGTGCGTCTACCAGCGCGTCTATCTGGCAAATTAGACGGGCATATAGACACGTCCGTAGATGCACTTTTACAAGCACTCATAGATGGGAACGGAAAACAAAAAATCTCCTTTTTTTTCAAAAAGATATTTAATTTCGTTTTTAAATTTGAATTATCTAGCACGTATATGAGCGCGTACACTCTGCATTTTAGACGCGCTTATAAATGCGCATTTTCTGCATTTTAGACGCATGGATTTGGGAAAAAGACAATGGATCTAAAAGCACGAGAATTGAAAATAAAAGTCCATGTATTCATTACAGATCAAAAGCATTTACATGGGGAGTTTAAGTGCTTGCGACCTAAAGCATGGCTGCAAGCAGTAGGCTCAAAGATGGATAATACATATACAAGAAAACAAGGCCATAGAGGAGGTATGGTGCTCCTCTACGAATCTAAAGAAGAAACATCTTCGCTAGCACCACCATGGCTACTAGCATCACTATCCCCCTCCTCGCTATGCTCCACATCCGAGTTCGCCTACACACACAAAAGATCAAGGTTTCTTACATAGACATGGTGGAGAAAAAGTTATAATTAGCTATACTTTTAATAGAAAAGTAAGAAAAACATACCTCCTCTGGCTGTCTAATCCTCATAGCCTGGTTGTATTGGTCCTCAGTGATGAGACCCTCCTTATAGAAGTGAAGCCATGTGGCTGCGCGGTTATGGCCTCAATGGTAACCTACCTCTCTAGGAGTAGGTATCCTACCAACGATAGTAGTCTGCAAAACAATCATGATTTATACAAACAATTATGAGACACAATTTATTAGAACAAATTATATAAAGAATTGAAAGAAATATAAATTTTAAAAAACTAGAAACCAAAATATACTTACGAACTTTGCCTCCCACGACTCTCTGCCACTCGATCCGTAATGCGATGATCCCATGGTTTCCATTTTGATCCGTCGCGCCTCTGCGTGCTGGCGACTCTTCACTTTCTCTGCTGCTTTCTTCTTGGCTTTCTTCCACTCTATGCGGTGGCACATAGGTGGTTGGCTATACGCTCCACGCCCCTCCTTCTGCCTCTGCGGTAAGTCCCTAGCGCGTGTCATGAGGTGGGATCTTTTGTTGTGAAGTAAATCCCTCACTTTTGTGCGTCCCTAATCATCCAAGAATCGCTGACCCTTAGGATTTGGATACCTCCTATGGATTGTCCTCAACACCTCCTGCCACAAGCCGCTTTTTTAATTTTTGAAGTAGACAAAAAAATCTTTATACGTCGCATGCACGATGCTCCTCATGTACGCCATTACATCTCTTCCTTCATCATCATGGAAGATGCCACTAGTATTTGTAACTCTATAGTACTGGCATACAGGCTCCTCTATGTGGTCTACTGGTGAGGGTGATCGCTGGCCACCTCCTAGGAAACCCCCACACAAGCCTCGTCCTCCCCCTCGACTCTCCCTCCTTCCTCTATGTCAACTACCCTCTGCCTCACTAGATGCACGTGCTTCTGCAGATGCACGTGCATCGGCTGATGCTTGTGGTTCAGCCGATGCATGTACAGGTGCTGCACATGGAGTACGTGCACGTGGAGTACCTACAATTGGAGTTTGGGAGGTAGTTCCAGGCAAAGACGTCAGAGGCGTTCTAGACATGACGTTGAACACCTCGTCTATTGTGGGAGAGTGGCCAAGGTGTCTAGTCATCTCTCCCATGAAGTCTTCCCTACTAGGAAAACCTCCAAAAAATGCATTGATCCCCCTGCCGAACAAGGCCAATGTATCATTCATGCGATCCAAATCCGGGTCATTGCTAGATGAACCAGGATGTGACATCTACAAAAAAAACACAAGAAAAAGACAAATTTGTTTGCATACAAAAAATCATATATTACCTTCATCCACAACTAAACATTTTCAAAGAGCCATAATCCTTGATCCAATCCAATATTAATTATGAAAAATCATTTAGTGAGCCTAGAATCATTATGTAAGAGAAGGCTTTTGATGCTCACACATAGAAAAAATACATGGATACTCATGGCACTTGAAAGTGCTAATCATCTAACTTTCTTCAGACATTGAGCATAAAACTTAAGTGCTAATGCTTCTCATAAATAAGAAAATTGATAAACACAAACATGGGATTGGTCACATTTATCATTGCAAAAATATATTGTTTAGGCAATGAAAATTATTTTTTATCAGAGTTGGCACTGGCACTATATAACTGCGTCTAAATTATAGGATAGAAGCGCTCTCAGACATGTCCCTAAAGTCAACCCTTTGTCCAAAGCGCGTCTATATCCGTATCTGAGATGCAGTATAGACACGCTGTCAGACACAGTTTCTAGGTCAATGCTTCTGGCGCGCGCGTGTATCATTGCGTGTAGACTCCAGAGTACACGCCCTTGGAGATGTGACTTTGAAGTCAAAGCCTCTGTGCAGAGCGCATGTATTTTCACATCTCCAACGCAGAATACACACGCTCTGAGACGCGGCCTCAGACGCAATGAGAGAAAACATTCGTTCGCGTCTATCCATGTGTCTACACTCAAATGTAGACATGCTTGCAGACGCGCTCAGTCAGTTGATTTCAGTCCGACGACCGCCATTCATGATTTACAAAATGCAATACATAATGGAATCTGAAATCCTAATATACACACACAGAGGACTCACCTTGGGTGTTTGGTGTGGCAGGTGGTGGCGCTTCTTCCTTCTCCTTCTTCCTCTCCTTGGTAAGTTACTCTCCCTTGATGCTTGCTGACTTGCTTACTGCTTCTTCTTCTTCTTATTCTCCTCTCTCTTTCTTGGCTTTCCTTTTTCCCTTCTTTTGTGTTTGAAATGAAAGAAGAGGTGAGTCATGAGAAAGTGAGGCATGAACAGACTAGGTGAGGCATGAATAGACTGTATGTTGGCTAAACTCAAAGCTTTAGAACCGCAAAAAACGTAGGAAAGGAAAGGTGCAGTTTGAAAGGAAATGATTTAAGTATGTTTTGAATTTTAACGTGTGCATCTATTTTGGCGTGCATATGTGCGTCTAAGATTACGTAAACGCGTGTATAGACGCGAACGTAGGCACGCAAATAGACGCTAATTTAAACGCGTACATAAATGCAGATATAGACGACGCGCATTTAGGTTTTATCATAATTTTTTATTTTTTAGATAAGTTTTGATAGTGAACTCTTATAATAATTTTTAATATATTTATGATGAGTTTTGTGTATTTAAATTTGAAATCTTAGAATAATTAATACGCTAGCTTGAAGTTTTTATATAAACATATGAATGACAAATATTTTGATGTTGTCATGAATTAGGTTTAATCATGTCGTCGTCATCACTTAGTGCGGTGCTGCCTGCTGATGAGTCAACAAGCATATCCTCAAGTGAGGATGAAACATTACGTCTTCATAATTGAGATGCATGTGTTCAAAGAGTAGAGAGAGAGAAAGGGAAAGACTCCATATCCATGAGCCTTCAGGCTCTCAAGCTCATTCCTTCATTTCCACACACTAAACTGAAAAGCACACACACACTACAAGATAAAGTGACCTAGTGTAAATGTAGACTAGATTGACTAACTCTAGTCAGGTCATTAACTGACTACTAACCCGACTTATTTAATGTAGTCACATGTAGACAGCTGTACACACTAGCTGTCATAGATGTTGCTCATAGATGAAGACACACTGACGGTGAGCTTGATTTCTAACACTCCCCCTCAAGCTCAAAAACAAAACTCAAATCATCTGCATCACTCCAAGTAGCTGTCTAAAGTGAATGAACTTATCTTTACCAAGTGATTTGGTAAAGATGTCTGCTATCTGGTCTTTAGTCTTCACATGCTCCAAGTCAATCTGATCTGCTAAAACCATTTCCCTAATGAAATGGTAGTGAACCTCAATGTGTTTTGATCTTGCATGATAAACATGATTGCTTGCTAACATAACACTGCTCAAATTGTCACAGTACAGCTTGACTTTGCTGTCCAAGTGTACTCCCAAGTCATTCAGTAACTTCTGTAACCACTTAGCTTCACAGGCCGCTAAGGCCGCACCATGATACTCTGCTTCTGTACTAGACAATGCAACTCTAGGCCGTTTCTTACTCTGCCAACTGATCATGCTACTACCCAATCCAAATGCATAGCCACTGGTTGACCTCCTGTCATATGTGCAACCAGCCCAGTCAGTATCAGTGTACCCCATCAAGTCAAGGGTTTTCCCATATGCATAAAACAGCCCATGATCTATGGTACCCTTTACATATCTCAGAATTCTTTTGACTACATCCAAGTGTGGTTTGCGAGGCTTCTGCATGAACTGACTGATCAGCCCCACAACATAACTCAAGTCAGCTCTAATGATCATGAGATAGATCAAGTTGCCTACCATATGTCTGTACATAGTAACATTCTCAATCTCTGTCCCAACATCAATCTGCAGTTTGACATTCTACTCCAAAGGCGTATCCATAGGCTTGCAATCAGCCATACCATATTTCTGTAACATGTCATGAGCATAGTGCTTCTGTAGCAGCCATATGCCTTGAGGTGTAGAAACAACCTCAATCCCCAAAAAGTATTTCAGCTCTCCAAGGTCCTTGACCTTAAATTCAGCCTGTAAACACGTCTTTATTTCAGCAATCCCATTTTCATAATCTCCTGTAATGATTAAGTCATCAACATAGACAACTAGGAAAACATAGCCACTATCTGTCTTCTTTGCAAACAAACTATGATCAGCATCTCCCAATCGGAAACCATGTTGCTGCAAATAAGTGCTGATGTGAGCATTACATGCTCTGGGTGCCTGTTTCAACCCATATAATGCCTTTTTCAGCCGACATACATGTGCTGAAAATTCTGGATGTACATAGCCTTTAGGCTGTTCCATGTAAACCTCTTCATGTAATTCTCCATTGAGAAATGCATTCTTTATATCCATCTGCCATAGTTTCCAGCCTCTAGCTGCTGCCAAAGCAATCATAGTTCTAACTGTAGCCATCTTTGCTACAGGGTTGAAAGTCTCCTCATAATCAAGACCATACAGCATGCTGCGCATACCCTTTTGCAACCAGCCTGGCCTTATATCTTTCCAATGATCCATCTGATTTACATTTTACCTTATACACCCACTTGCATCCAATAGGTGTTTTGCCCTCAGGCAACTGTACCAAATCCCATGTACAATTTTCAGCCAAAGCTGAATATTCCTCATCCATAGCAGCACGCCAATTCTCATCTGAAACTGCCTCATCAAACTTACTTGGTTCTCTAAAACCTGTTACTTTCGTCATATAAGCATAATGACGGGCTGAATATCCAGTGTAAGTATACTTGTCAACAGGTCGTCTGACCCTCTCTGATCTCCTGAGCTGTGGCTCACTGTGAGCTTGCCTCTCATGAGGCGGCACATAACGGCTATGTCTAGCACCTGGCATCATAACAGACAGAATCCCCAATTCACTATCTAAGCTGTCACTGCTAGATGAATCATAACCTGTAGTGAGTGGACCTGTTACATCTTCAAAAACCTTTTCTTTTCCCTTATCTGTTCTCCCCCTCACTGACATATCCGTGTCAGTGGATGCAGTAGTGCGACTCCGTAATCGTCTTGTCCAAGGACTCACTGTAGATGATACATCACCTGTTTGACCAATCATGGAAGTACTCTCTGCAGGAGTATTTTCAGTATGACTCATACTGGGTGAGCCATCAGTAGGCACTGCAACAGGATTCCCATACCAAGATGCTAACTCATCAAATACCACATCTCTGCTTATGAGTGTCTCATGCGTAGAAGGTACATAACACTTATAAGCTTCCCGTTCCTGTGCATATCCAATAAACACACTTTTCACTGCCTTAGGATCCAATTTCTTCCTCTTCTCATCCGGTATATGCACATATGCAATGCTGCCAAATACCTTCAAGTGTGAAATATCAGGTTTATGACCATACAGCCGTTCATACGGAGTGACATCATGAATCCCTGCTGTAGGGGTTCGATTCAGCACATATACAGTAAACTGCTTCAGTCCAATAACCATTTGGCAGACATTTTTCATTCAGCATAGCTCTAGCTGACTCCATCAAAACCCTGTTTTTCCTCTCTACAACACCATTTTGCTGTGGTGTATAATTGCATGTGAGCTGTCTTCTGATTCCATGTTTAGCAAGATACCTGTCAAAGTAGTTTGAGACATATTCACCTCCTCCATCTAATCTCAAACATGATATGTAACAGTGCAATTCATTTTCAGCATGTTTCTTGAAGTCTTTGAATGCATCAAACACATCATCCTTATGTTTCAAGATATAAAGCCAAGTGTACCTGCTGAAATAATCAATAAATGAGACATAATATCGTGCACCGCCAAAGGAAGCATTATGTGAAGGACCCTAGACATCAGAGCGTACCAACTGTAAAGGCCTAGTGCTGTTTTTTACATGTCTCATGAAAGGAAACAGTGCCTGCTTCCCAAACTGACATGCAGGGCATACATGACCAAAATCATTATACTTGAATTTAGGTAATCCAAGTACTACTTCTTTCTGCTGCATAGATTTCAGCTTTTGTACATTGACATGTCCAATTCTCTTGTGCCAGATCTCTACATCTCTGATGGCACTCTCATCATGAGCAAGCATAGCTGCTTTAAGTTCAGGAATGGTCGCTTCCAAAGTAAACATCCTGTCATCCCTTCTGCCCTTGGCAATTAGCTTGCAGCCATTTCCATACTCCTCAATGAAACATCCATCCTTGTTAAACCTCACTTGCAGATTCTGTTCTGCCATTTGACCCACAAACAACAAATTCTTTGTTATGGTCGGTACATGTAAGACATCATGCAGGCCTTTCTTCTTGCCATCAGGCATCATCAATGGAACAATCCCTTTATGCTTTATGTCATGTTGGGTATCATCCCCAGTACATACATGACCATGTGTACCTGCAACCATCTCATCAAACCACTCTCCATGCGGGGTCATGTGGTTTGACGCTCCAGAGTCAATGTACCATTTGTCATCTCTGTTCTGCCTTGACACAGTCTTGGATACATGCTGCATGGCAAAGAGTCTATCAACCTGATCATCTTGACCACCACTAGAGGATGCATAATGCCCATGTTGTTTCCCTTTTGTCTTCATGTCATTCTGTTTTTTGTAACATTCCTTCGCTATGTGCCCATACTTACCACAATAATGACAGTCCTTGTCCCTGTTGGACTGATCAGACGACTGCCATGAACCAGAACCACCATCTCTACCTCGGGGTGATCTCCCCCTACCTCTAAACCCACCAGATCCACGCTGGCCTTGTGTATTTACACCATGCCAATTTCCTTGCTGCTGCTATTGTCCATAGGCATTACGAGTGTCGCCACAACCTCGATATGAACCACGGCCTCTGGATCCTCTGCCACGCTGGCTAGAGTACGACACAGTGTCTCTACTCTGAGATGCACTAGAACCTATATTCAAACCAATTTTGACTTCCTCATGCAGCAACAAAGCAACTAGCTCTTCCCAGCTAGGGGGCTCTTCTCTGACAGAAATGGAAGTGTCAAAATCTTTGTACTCTTTGCCTAAGCCATTCAAAGAAACAACAATCATATCATCTTCTGATACACTCGAGCCAATAGTAGCAAGTTGATCAGCTATGGTCTTAATCTCCGTGATATACATTTGGATGCTCTTGCCATTCCTAGACATGTTGTTGAACTGCTGTTTCAACTGGATCTTTCTTGCATGTGTCATGGTTCCATAATTTTTCATCAGTATGTCCCAAGCATCCTTCGGAGTCTCACATCCAGTGATTTGAATTACCATAGCATCAGATATACATAAGGAAAACCAATGCAGCACCTTGCATGCTCTTTCATTCCATAGCCTGTAGGCTCTTTTTTGTTTATTTGTTGGATTGTGTGTAGGTAACTCAGGAGCAACTTCATCTCCTGTACATAAATCCCAATAACCTCTGCCAACCAAAAAGTTTTTCATTCTGAATTTCCATAATGTAAAGTTCTTATTATCCAACTTCTCTCCAACTATCTGAGTGATATTGTCAGTCCCATGTGCATTAGCCATGATGCAATAGAATGTCTATCAAGTGCTTGACTCCCTGCAGTCCAATAAGTATGACTGACTAAGTTCAGTCCGTAACACTTTATGACAGTTTTCTGCACTAAATTGCAGAAAAAACCAGGGTATTTCAGTCCACTGACACCCCAAAACAACCCACAAACAAGTGGTCTCAACTGTAGATATAACTGTCAATACATAAGCTATGTGTTTGCTTCAGCTTAAGCTTATGTAACCTCACTGCCAGGGTACATACATGCAGTCTGAAAACTGTAAACTGTGAGTAACCAACAGCAATTTCAAGTCCAAAACTGAGTGTGTCAACAAATTCAGTTTCAGGTTGCAGTCAACCAGAATTCAGGATACCAAGCTCCAAGCAGCTCCAAAATGTCTTTTGATCATGTCATATATTTACTTTGTAGTGGCAAGTTCAATACATGAGTATCTGAGTAGGCATAGACAACCTGTCTTCATTGACCAATGGCATAAACCTCATGAGCTGTTTGTAATTAACCAGGACAGTGTAACTGCATTTATTTCAGCTTCAAAATTCAGTTTTCAATGATGCTCATTGCTTGCTTCAATTCTCCATGCATTCAGCATGTATAGGCCAGTTCATATAGATGATGGAACCCCCAAGATGACCTGTATTGCTTCAGTAATGCTTAGTACTTATCATTGACTATGTATGACAGTTTTTAGCCTGCCATTGATTTTGAGATCTGAGTATTCTGTCATTGACTGTGTATGACAGTTTTCAGCCTGTCATTGATTTTCAGATCTGAGTATTCTGAGCAAGAGATCTCAGCTCCAAGACATTTGATCCAATGTATACATGCTTTGACACATTCTTGTGCTCCAAAGATGCCTTCTGAGTGTAGTACAAGGCTCCTGTGTGTCAGTAATGACTGAATGCATGCTGTTCATTCATGTTTACAGTAGTTCAGAAATGATTACAGGTCTATGTCTGTCACTCCAGCTCATAACAGAGCTCCCACACAAGCATTTACTCCTTGCACACTTCAAATATCTTCAATAGTGAGCATACATGCTCTATGAACCTTGTCCAGGTGCCCCACTAAAGATTGACAGGTTGTTGTCCACTCAGATCAGCAAGCACAAATTTTCAGACCAGGGGGTGCAAATTTTCAGGCACAGGTTGCTGTCCACTCAGATCAGCAGGCGCAGATTTTCAAACACAAGTTGCTGTCCACTCAGATCAGTAGGCGCAGATTTTCAGACAGAGGTTGCTGATTTTCAGGAGAGGCAGTCCACGATTTTCAGACACAGGTTGCTGACTTTCAGGAGGCAGTCCACGATTTTCAGAAGGCAGTCCACGCTGATTCCTTCCTTTGACTATGGCTTCATTTGCAAGTGTCCAGCTTCTTCCTCATTCCTTACTTCCATCTCCTTTGCACTGCAAGTTGTCATGCCCATTCTCCCACAGCCTCATGGATGATGCTCTGATACCATGTTCAAAGAGTAGAGAGAGAGAAAGGGAAAGACTCCATATCCATGAGCCTTCAGGCTCTCAAGCTCATTCCTTCATTTCCACACACTAAACTGAAAAGCACACACACACTACAAGATAAAGTGACCTAGTGTAAATGTAGATTAAACTGACTAACTCTAGTCAT
This sequence comes from Lygodium microphyllum, assembly GCF_053477565.2. Taxonomy (NCBI): domain Eukaryota; kingdom Viridiplantae; phylum Streptophyta; class Polypodiopsida; order Schizaeales; family Lygodiaceae; genus Lygodium; species Lygodium microphyllum. The sequence goes on from NC_141150.1 coordinate 38,606,942, forward strand.
GTCACTAACTGACTACTAACACGACTTATTTAATGTAGTCACATGTAGACAGTTGTACATACTAGCTGTCATAGATGTCGGTCATAGATGAAGACACACTGACGGTGAGCTTGATTTCTAACATCATGGCTACGATGAAAAATTAAATGCATGTGTGATCATTGTCGAGGGTGTATTTTTCGAGCATGTCGAATTGCAATGTCACACCTCAGCTTGTATGGAGAATGGGACCGAGAAAAATCACCGGTATTCATTTTTTTTTTAACACTAAGATTGCTAGTATATGTTACTCAATATATATCAACGTAAATAAAACTCCCTTTTGTGGTTGAGCAGGATGTAGTGCCACATCCTCTGGTGCGCAGATCGGATACCGTATGCTTGCATAGTGAATGTCGGAAGGTCCCCAAGAACAAAAGAACTCTACTTTTTGCACAAAACTCAAGGTAAAAAGCATGCACGACATGAACAAGCGACCAATTGGGTGCAATCTCCCCCCATGCCTTGTGTGAGCGCTCCACAAAGCATGTATTTTATGTATTAATCATCTTCAAGCTCAAATAATAGCCCAAATTACAAAATAGCAAGCTTTTGGCTTTTGAGTTTGCTTTAGCACAAAATAGAAATAAAGCTAATGGGCGGTGCCCAAAGAGTCAGGCATACCCAATACAATGTCCAAGTACAAATAACATAATCGTGCGCCCATGCGCATACAAAATAATAAATAAATATCCAACGCCTCAATAAATAGGCACTACAAAATATAGGTGCCATGCCTAAGGTATGCACCCATCAAAATATAAGCGATAACTTGAATACTCGCTATCCTCCAATGCTTTCCTCCTTCACTACTACTATCTCTACACATCAACTGAAGCATTCACAATCGTTAGTAAAATAATACAATTAAACCGATAAAAGTGAATACCTAGCAGTCTTCAGCTACATAAATAAATCAACTGGTTAGAAATCAATCCTAACCTTAATTTATTACGAGTGTGCACTCTAAACTCATAAACATTTATTAATTTAATATGCATTTTGCAGAATCACCCGCTATGGAATCACCCATGTACACACTAAATTAATGAAACGCCTGAAAAGGATAGGCATCCCCATCAACTTCTCGCACAAAGAATCCACTTTGTGTATGAGCCCCGGTCATTAAAGTTTATGGAATCCACCGTAAAACCTCACGGAATCCACCGTGGCACGGAATCCACCGTGAAATATGCCTCCTGGCATCATCCTCAGATGCTCCCTCTCGAGTGTCAAGAGGCCGCAAAACGTTGATGCGAGGAGGCAGAGCCTTCAAGAAGAGTGGAGACTCACGACCATGATAGTAGCCCTCATGAAATGCCCCATCAAGTCGTAGAGGATGAGATTTTGGACAACATGGTACACCATCTATTTTCGCAAGCGGTTTAGGGAGAAGGTCACTCTACGAAGCCAGATGATCCACTATACGTAGCGTCATCTACTCCGTTGTATGAAGGTTCTATGTACTTCGTTCTTCATGCGTCCCTCGACATACTTAACTTGCAAACAATTTATGGATGGAGTAATGTCAGTTTGGATGCGTTATTGAAATAGGTATCAATTCAGCTTGGCTTATGAATCATAATATTAATTGTTCTATTTTGAAATCAGACAGAAATATATGTTGGTGGTTTTTTAACTCACTTTTAAAAATATATGTAAGTTATTATAAAAAATGCTTCCAAAAGGAAACAAATTGCCAACTAAGAGAGAGCAAGCAAGTCATTACTTGACATCTCTAGGAGGCCTCGATTTACTGATGCCATTATCAATTCCATCAAGACTATGGGAACGGATTTCTATGGATTTTATTACTGGTTTACCTAACACTAAAGCTGACCATGATATGATTTGGACTATTGTAGACAGGTTTAGCAAACAAGCATATTTCATTCCATGCAAGAAAACTTTAATTGCATCTCAAGCAACTTAGTTGTTTTTGAAAACTGTGTTTACTAATCATGGTTTACCAAAAGTTATTATTTCTAATCATGATTCTAGATTTTGTAAAAAAAATTGGATTACTTTGTCTGCTAACTTAGGAACAAAGATTGATTTTTCATCTGCATTTCATCCTGAAACAAATGGACAAACAAAAGCTACTAACAGTACTATTTTAGATCTTTTACATGCTTACACTATTTCTAAACCACACACATGGGATACATATCTAAACTTACTTCAGTTTGCATATAACAATACACCACATATAGCTACAAAGAAAGCAATTATGGTTATAGATTGTCTACACCTGTTGCATCATTATCAAATAGAATTCAGACTGTTGATGATATTGCTAACATGCACGCTACTATTTTTTATGAAGTTAAAGATATGATTGCCAAAGCCCAGCAATCATATACAAAACAAGAAAATAGAAAAAGACAGGCCATGAATTTCAAAGTTGATGACTATGTTTGGTTAAGAATAGAAAAACGTAGATTACAAAGTGTAGATAAACATCCAGTTGTGAAATTAGCACCTAGATTCTATGGACCATTCAAGATCATACACAAAATCAATGACAATGCATTTAAATTAGAACTACCACAACATTGGAAAATTCATAACACCTTTCATATTAGTTTATTACGACCCTTTAGAGGCCAATTACCTGTGCACCCTGTTTATGAAAACCCACCTTTGTCAGATGAAGAGACTGAAATCCTTGAGCCTAAAGCTGTTATAGATACTGACTTTATGACCACTAGAATGGGCCGTAGATATTCTAGATATTTGGTCAAGTTTAAAAACCATCATGTTGAAGAGGCCCAATGGATGCACGCTAGAGACTTAAATGCTTTCCCCACTCTGTTAGCTCTACATTGAGCTAATAGCAATTGAGGACAATTGCTATCCCACTCCGGGGGTATGATGCTAGGAGGCATATTACACAGTGGATTCCATGCCACGGTGGATTCTGTGAGGTTTTACGGTGGATTTCGTAAACTTTTATTACCGAGGCTCATACAAAAAGTGGATTCTTTGGGTGAGAAGTCGATGGGGACGCCTATCCTTTTTTGGCATTTTGTTAATTTAGTGTGTACATGGGTGATTCCGTAGCGAGTGATTCCGCAAAATACATATTTAAATTATTAAAAGTTTATGAGTTTAGAGTGCCCACTCATGATAAATTAAGGTTAGGATTGATTTCTAACCAATTAATTTATTTATGTAGCTGAAGACTGCTAGGTATTCACTTTTATCGGTTTAATTGTATTATTTTACTAACGATTGTGAATGCTTCAGTTGATGTGTAGAGATAGCAGCAGTGGTAGTGGAAAGCATTGGAGGATAGTGTGTATTCAAGTTATCATCTATATTTTGATGGGCGCATACCTTAGGCATGGCACCTATATTTGTCGCGCCTATTTATCAAGGCATTTGATATTTATTTATTATTTTTGTATGCACATGGGCACACGATTTAGATATTTGTATTTGGACATTGTATTGGGTATGCTTGACTTCTTGGGCGCCCGCCCATTAGCTTTATTTCTATTTGGCACAAAAGCAAACTCAAAAGCCAAAAGCGTGCTATTTTGTAATTTGGGCTATTATTTGAGCTTGAAGATGATTAATATATAAAATACATGCTTTGTGAAGCGCTCACACAAGGCATGGGGGGAGATTGCACCCATTTGGTCTCTTGTTCATATCGTGCAAGTCTTCTACATTGATTTGTGTGCAAAAAGTAGAGTTCTTTTGTTCTTGGGGACCTTCTGACGCTCACTACGCCCGCTTATGACATCCGATATGTGCACCATTTTCAGCTAGGTGGCACCCCTAGATAGACAAGGCATCGGCCTCAAGTCTTGTCTCGTCCCTAGGAACCTACCAGGCCTTCGCAAGATGGTAAACAACAACTCAAGGATTTTTCTCTTTCCTTTTCTTTTTTTATAGGGGTTAGAACCCCTTTTTACACACCTTCGTATATTCATATATTGTCTTTCAGATATATAGGGTTTTGCTTCTTTCCATCATTATTTTAGTAGGCTTCTCTAACTACCTCATAACTAACAGGAAATCCTAGAACGGCCGCCTAGCAAGTCAGCAGAACAGGGTCACTCGAATTGCCTTCTAAAACAAGTCTTGCAATGCTTGACAATGCCTTGGCAGGAGGTAATGACTACTCAGACCTCCCCCAAACATATAGAGCCTAAACCTGGGACTTCATGCCTTGAGTTTTGGTCCCCAAAAAACAAAAGAAAGTAACCCTTACACGCACATATATCATTAATTGCTTAAGGGAAAAGACTTGGAAAGGAGACGAAACCACCTGGACTAGCCACAAGAAGCTCATTCATAGCAAAGGCTCCCTCCAGCAACTTTGTCAACTTGTATGATGCAATCACTACAACAAACACCATTAACTATACCCGCACCAAACATACGAATGGCCCTCTTGGACTTTGCTCCTTCACAGCAAAGGCTCCCTCCAGCAACTTTGTCAACCTGTATGATACAATCACTACAACAAAAACCATTAACTATACCCGCACCAAACAGACGAATGGCCCTCTTGACCTGAAGAAATAGCACATTTCACTGCAAACTAGCTGGCCGTCATGGCCTAAAGATGGATAGGTCATTCTTATCCATGCAATACAGGGTCATCTTGACATATACATCTCATCCTATCAAACTAACCAAGATACCAAGGATAGCAACAAGCGGACGGCGAGCCCCATGCTACTCATGCCACGTAGCTCAAGGCTTGATCTTAGGCTTTTGTAAATCCACTAGGCCAAGCCTTTCTATTGATATAACCTCAATATGGCCTATCCTTCCTTGGATACCATTGGCTAGGTGAATGACATCATTGAGCTCGCATATCCCACATTTATTATCATCCAAATGAACCGGTCGTTCAAGCGGCTTAGAGGATCCTGCGGTAGAAAGAATCACAACTTGGTGCTCATTCGAACCTTCCCTATTTGGGTTTTGACATAAGTCAGTGTTGCAACCAAAACTAGGTAGGATTTCAATTCGAGGCCCATCACATGGCTGTATCCTAGGGCGGTGCATATTGTCAGAGGTATCATTATGGCCTTTTATCACGCCTACATGGCAATTGATCACAATATATCCACATGGTGTTGTTGACCTTGTATCTAATGCACTAGTCACATTTTGAGAGATCTTGGGTTTCCAAACCCATCTCACATCCCTTTTTACATGCTTAGGCTGCCTCGACTACCCACATTGGTCCAATGGACTCACTGTGGATTTATTGATATAGCCACATGGCCTCACATCCTTATGACTTCTATTTAGTACAGGTGGACCTTTGGCATCATGCATCTTCTTCATACGAGAGTTCTTTACTTGCTTTTGTCCACTCTGCACTGCTTAGCCATAGGAACCATGCTTTTACTAAAAGGAATAGCATGTACTCGAAAGAATGATTCATCACTAAACTGAAAAGGCTTCTCAAGAGCCTTACTAGCAGCACAACTACAACCACTCATAGCACACTTATTCATACTCATAGGCCCGATGGTCCTATCAATGTCGCCATTGCAACTACCTCTCCAGGTGCATTGCAAGCCTTGATGGGACTTACTGGGCTTGGAATATTTTCATCCCCAAGGGGTATATTATCCATTCTATTGCCATTTTTTGCTTGGAGATTTTGGCTACCAAGGTTCCCCTCATAGGCTGCCTTGGTATCAACAAGTGAGCTATCTCCTTGTAGAAATGGCAGCTTTTGTAAAGTTTCAATTGGAAATTTATGTCCCACTCCATGTGGATCCCGTAAACTAGGTTGTTGAGTCACTTTTTCAGCCAACCCATCACTTTCAGGTGGTAAAGGCAAAGCCACAGGCTTAACCTTCGTTGCAACTATTTTGTACGTTGTACCCACCCTTGCTTTAGTTGAGCTTCAGCTCTGTTTTGTAGCCCATATTGCAGCCCATAACATTCATGCTTAGCAAACTCTTGAATGACTTCATACATTTTTAAAGTGTCAACATAATTAACCTCTTTTTTTTCCATGCTTTCAGCATTAACTGCTATAGAAATTTCAGCCACTGTATCAACATTCTTTAGCCCTGAAAACAACCCTAAAATACCTTCATTTGCAGCCATCAAACCATATGTCTTCAGCTCTTTTTCAGCCCATCCTACATATTTCTTTTCAGCCTTGCACATGGGTGAAATATTCTTAAAACTGCCAAGACTACATGTTGGCCATTCCTGCAATCCAGACACAAACACAGTTTCCCCCTTTCTTGGAGGCATAATTATCTTCCTAGAGACATTGCCATAGCCTCCCCTTAACAACAGTGCTATCTAAAAACCCTTAACTCTCGTGCATTAGGTGGCATGGGATTATCCCACAGTTTATCCCAATTGTGGGGATGATTTACACAAACAGTGAGAAACTGTACTGTCTTTGTATTATATTTACTCCAAACCCGAGCATATGAAGAACCATCATCCAAGGGTTTTGTTTCCAGCCTTGATTTTGAAATATAGGACTGCCCCAAAATCACTAGTTACCACATGAATCTTGCACAAAAAAATGATATTCATCCCTAACATCTCCTAAAGTCACGAGTACATTCGCACAAGCTTCACAAAGATCCCCTAATGAATTGTTTGCCACCCGCATGCGCCATCTTGGATCTACATCAATTGGCCAACCTCCATTCTCATACAAACTGTGTGCCATAACATTGACTTCAGAACCATGATCCAAGAGAGCTATGCAAGGCTACTCTTTCTCCCACTTTGACAATTATCTTTGTTGTAGCATGAGCCCAATGCATTCGTGAATAATGACTGCTTGGAATAAAATGAGCATCTTCTTCTTCATGTGTTTGTTGATGGACATCCCTATTATACATAGCCTTTTCTCTATGCTTAGTGCTGCCCATAATACCATTTTCAGCCACAAGCTTGCTGTCTATACTTCCATCTAACCATTTTCAGCATAAGCCTATTCCAAAACAACATTACATACATCATCATATTCCCTTTGAAGATGTTTCTCTATGTCTTTGTCAACCTGCATCAATGCTTGCAAAACTTCACCATCAAACTGTATTTTTCATTTTAGCATATCAATGATTGCATCATGAAATTCAGGCTTTGCGATCCCAAAAACTTCACCAAGTGTGAATTCCACTCTACTACCAAGTATGCGATCTTCCAAGAAATTTTTAAGATTTGTGGCAGTCTCAAGATCTAATTGTAACCTATAACCAAGCTACTTGTCCTTTTTCTTTCCTTCTTGTTTCTTCTCTTGAGATCATCATCCATAACATGCTCAGATATGGCTTTTTAAGTCTATTTTTGTTGCTCCATTTTACTTCGTGTTATGCATTTAGATGGGCCTCAAGAGGAAGGACTAGCAGTGGCCTCATCTCTTCTTCTCTTTTCTTCCACAAGAGCTTCTTGATTATGAACCTCGGCCAAATAAGCATAGGCTAAAAATGAGTTCACTGGTGCACTCCATCCTGTTCTCCCTCGTATATTCTAACTTGCATCAACCAATTCAGACTATAGTGTTTTGCCCTTTTTTATGCAATCTAATGCTTGCATCCAAACACAATATTTTTCTTCAATCATGCTTCCTTTATGAGTTTCATCATTCCTTTCAATTCTCAAACCATATGTGGCTGCATCTATGGTAGAAAATGTTGTCCTTGCAATCATATCTTCCAACTTCTTCTACATGCCCCCATTTTCAAAATTCTTCTCTATTGGAAGAACAGTTTCTATTGCATGTATTTTTACATCTTTCCAAAAGATTAACCTTTTTGCTTCCACTTCATGGTAAGCTGTACAATCTCGCTTTTCATGTTGTAAACTATCACACCAAATGCATCTACTCTTGTATCCTTATTTGTATGGTCTTTGGGCTCTTATCCAAGCCTTCTCTTCTACCTTCACATCCAAATTTTCGACCTTTGAATAGATTTCTATCAAATTCAGTCTCAAATCATGCATGCCTTTGATTAATTCATCCACAGCATCACCTTTAATGTAACGTGTCCACCTGTTCCCTTTCAAGACATGTATTAGCAGTCCATCGAGAAGAGAGTCTAGAAGGCTGTGCCGGGCACTCCCATGGAATGTTACGGGTCTTGTGAGTCCGCCACGTAGCGGAAGTATTCCGAAAGTTCCCACTTAGGACCGACCTGAACCAGGGTTTCCCCTAACGGTCACTTTCCTAAACGACAGCTAGCATTGAACCCCAGGCGAACTAGTTTACTCAGAAACATCAGGGTCAAAGTAGATTCATGCTGCACTTGGTTCAAGGAGAATGGGAAATGAGAGGGATGCAAAACTCGACCTCTCTTCCCATAGGGCATAGTCCCATTCCATTCCACTAAAATAGCATAAATCACAATCTTAGTAACCTAAACTCTAGGTCAACGCCCTTGCCGTTCATTTCCTTTGAGAAGAGTTCCTTGCTATCCATTTCAATTGAGAAAAGTTCCTGGCCAACCGGAACCAACCATCCGTAGGACTGACCCATGGCCACATCCACTGCACTTTCCTTAGGATTGCTTTAGTTGTCTAATTACCTACCACATTTACTTGGACATGCATCAAGCAGCTTCCTTAATTAGCCCATTAGCACTGGTTCTTTCACGTAATCTTAGCATTTGACATTAAAAAACAGTCTAAACAAGTTCCTTTTCAATAGGTTATCATATTTATCTTTGGAATACATCCATAAAGTCCAGCCCACAGGCTAATCCATAATCCACCCAAAGTCTATCCATAATCCACAGGGATTACTAATCCAAGATTCTGCCCGTAGACTAGTATGTGGTCCTCGAGATCCCATCTCGAGTCACGTTGGCCTCTTGTGCAGGGCCCAGAAGGCAAGCGATTTACAGCCAGAGCCCGCCCTGGCACCCAAGCGTCCTTCTGCTCCAAGTAGCGCTCAATGGAGAGACCTTACGCGGCGGGTTCGGTCTACATTCCCGGCGCAACTAACAACCCCCTTGGTTAGGGTCAGGCAGATAGTCGGGGGTAACTGAAGTTGCCTCTCCCTTCAGCCCTTCAACCTGAAGTATTAAATATCTTTTCATCCTTTAGTTCCTTGAGCAAACAATGCAAATAGTGCTCCTAAACTATTACAAGCACAATCAATTCCAGTTTTCATTTATTTAGCCAAGTGTTAAAGAGTGAATCCTTCTCTCTGAATGTCTCTAGCATTCGATCCGAGATCAATTGCGACTTGGCAAGATCCCGAAGGGTTTGTTTGTTAACCCTTTTGTCCTTGGATTAGGGCCATACCCTGTTAACCCAACTTAACCAATACCTTAGGTTTTATTAACAGTAAATCCTGGCGACCATGTCGCTTTCGTTGATTGATCCTTTTCTTCCAAGCAAATACCTAACTTCCCTTAACTTGGCAACTTTCCCCAAGAAAGGTAATATAACAGGATGATTACTCATACTCTTGCAAGTTTAACTTGCATAAGAACTTGCCAACCTCATTTCAAGGAATGGCAAAACTCTCTTGTGATCAAACTGCAAGGCCATGAGACATTGCTACTTGTTGCACAAGTGTCGCATCTATTCCATGGGATCATTTTGTTGGAAACTGCGAGAAAGACGAGAGGCGAAAGGATGAGAGAAGAGAAGAGAGATATGAGACACCGGAAGCGGAACCCCAGAAGTGTGTCAACTGAGCACACATGATAGGAATATATAGAGGGGACCTGGGGCACTATATATAGACAAACTATATATAGCTAACACCCTCACTCAAATAAAGGTCCCTTACTACAGATGAAAAAAAACCCTTGGGGGCTCAAGGGAAAAACCCACAACTCTATATAGGCCTACCGTTATATTAATATTCAAAATATAAAATTACAAAGTTGAACTTACAAGAGCCTATTCATAGGCATCAAAGGAGCTACATCACTCGTGAATTACAACATCAACAGAGAAGGAGCTACATCACTCCTGAATTACAACAACCTATTGAGAGGCATCAAAAGAGCTTTATCACTCCTAAATATACAACATGTAAAATAAGAATAAGGGACATCACTGCAAAAGATAAAATCTCCAAGAAATTCCTTCAACTGAACTTGGGATGTAAGCAGTATATCTGTCACATCAAAACTTAAAGAAAAACATTACAGTGACATTAGAACAACACAAGTTCTATAGAGACAGTTCGTGATGCCGCTCTATAGACCACATAACACAAGTGGGGCCCCATGAATAGAATATAAATAAAACAATTTGTCATCAGCTGGAAAGAATATAAATGAAATAATGTGTCATCAGCTGGAATTTAGATGCTCATTAGGATATAAACGAAACAATGTATCATCAGCTGGAATATAGACCCTCATCAGCTGAAAAGAATATATAAATGAAACAATGTAACATCAACTAGAATATAGACACTCATCAATGGAATAACGAACGAGGACGATCATCATGAAGCATGGCAACATCAAAATCCAAAAGTAGGGCTGAAAAGAAGGCACAGAGGAGGCATTGCTGGTAGTGGCCATTGATGGCAGCAGCGGCAGCAGGAGCTCAATACGCCCCTGCAGGAACTTGGATAGAAGGCCGATGTGGAAGCCGATTTTGAGCACGAGAGACAGGACGAAATGGGTCATAGGGTCGCCCTAGCTTTGGTGATGATCCTGGAAAAGGTGTGATCGCCCTAGCTTTGCTGATCATCGTGGAAAATGTGTGGTGGATCCCCGAGCATAAGGCAAGGCGGCTCAGAAGGCAGGGCCTCCATGTCCTCCCTTACGCCCCTCTAGTCGAGAATGCCCTCACCATCCATGGCATGCTCACAAAGAAGAGGCAGCAGGCTGTCAAGTGCGCCTCGCCCTCTGACTACCTCGACTTCATTGGCCACATCATGCCCTTTTACTTAATTTGATGGGACCTGAAATGGGCCGGCACTGGCTATAGCACTAGCCGGACCTCATGCTCATGACACATAAACATCCTCACGGCCTCCCGGACCAGGAGCGCCAATCTAATGCTAAAGGATAAACTGCCCTAAAGCTTAATTCATGCATTTATAGTTTATAGTCCAACGTTCCCTTAAACTCCTCAGAGGGAGAACCCTCATACATTGGCAATGCCATGATCACACACATATGGAGGCACTCCACCGACTAATAGTTAGAGCCCCACTGCAGCTCTCCTACATCGTAGGGATTATCCCTTTGATGCGTGCTAAACATATAACACAAATCAGCACAAACTCCTCTCAAGGTACCAATATTTTACATTCCAGGATGTACCATTCCTCACTACACTTTTCCCTTAAGACCCAACCACTAACCTACAGCTTGGGACATCCTCTCGCGCTCATCATTGGTCACAACCTAAGGAAGACAAGTGCCATGCATCCAGGAGGTTTTTCTGATACCTTTTAATTATTATGCTTAATGCAAATTGTGTATGGATATGTGCTCGGACAAAAGAAAAATCAGCATCGTATATAGTGCATAAAACATTCTTTCCATGAATTTCACTAACGCGTACTGGGTTGAAAGGAGGCACCGAGCCATGTGCCCATGCTACCATCCTCTTTATTTAAACCATTTTCTATTTGCCAAGTGTAATGCATAAATCAAATCTTTCTTTATCTTTCAGTGTTTCAGCCCCCTTTCCTCCAACTCTTAGCATTTTGCATCATTAATCAGTTAGATAGGGTTTCTATGCATTTTTCCCTTTTAAACGAACGATAAATACGCACAAAACATAGAAATGGGGACAAACCAAGGCCAACCCCGTGCTTTTCCATCATTATACATTGCACAAACATAGATATAATTTTTCCTAATTTTCCTCAGTCCATTTTCCAATTTTCCCTAATTTTAAACCCATTTTTCTATTTTTAGGAATATTTCTCTATTTTTTTAAATAAATAATGACTAAAAATGAAAGTTGATTGTGGTTTGTGTCCCTTAGGTTCATTGATAGAAAAAACTTAGATTTATTTGGTGTGATATATCATATTTCTCATTTATATAGCAAAAAATCCAATTTTACCCTTAAAACGCATGTTTTTAATGCATTTTAACACTAATTCCAGCCATGTAGCCTTATATTTTCTCATTATCAGGTTTCAAACAGTTGAAACTCATGGCAAACAATATTATAATAAACTTTCATCCCATATGAACAAAGTTTCATAAAGCAAATAACATAAAAAGATCATTTTTTTTCATAAAAATAGCAATACCGCTTATTTTCAAGTCTCGATTTCTTGGTCTTGATTATGGGACTGATTTTCAACATGCATTTAATGCTCAGCATCTTCAAGAACAGTACTCTTCAAGTCTTCATCCATCTGGAAGCAATCCGGTCTAGTCCGGACAAGCTTTCCTCCACCATTCTTCATTGTCTTCTTCCACACAAGAACAACCCCTTAAGGGAGAGAGAGGGAGGAGAGAGAAAGACTAAAATTAGAGATCTCCATCCAGGCCACCATTTGACGGGTGAAGCACGGTGATAAAATCAGCATACAGAGGGTAGGCAAGGGCCATTGTCAAATGGGGGGGTTGCTTGCAAGCAGGGATCACCATCATCATCTCCCATGGCGCATTTTTCAGGCGCTGGGAGATGACGTCTCCTCATGTTTTTTCTCATCCTCCTCTTACCCACGATTTGATGCCACATTAAAATGCTACATCCCCCTCCCAAGGATCATGACCATTTGGCCAAACTTTGGTCCACCTCTTCAAATCTTGCCTATTTGTTGGCCATTTCCCCGTCTGGTGTCCAAATCGAGTGCTGTAAATTTCTGCGCGTCCGGCTTGACATTCCACATTGGCCGAAAACTCATGATAACCTGCACGGCAGTCTGATAAAATTATCAAAAATCAACAAGTGTCGCTCGAGCGCCTTTAAAGCACTTAACGCTTAAAATCGTCGTAGCTGGAGCCGCCACCTTCGACGTTGAATATTTTTCCCTTGATATTCGTAAAATTTTAGCTATTTTTAAGCACTTCTCGGCATCAAAACTCTGCTCTCATTGGCGACCACGGGATAGGGTGACTCAGCCTATCGAATCCCAAAGTAGATCTGCACAAAACAACCAAAGGAAGCATCAAGCTGATACAAAATAGATACATATTAAACACAGCACAGTGCTCACCCTACCCCTTGACAAAACCAAGGCATGACATCCACAAGGAGTAGGCCTAGCATAATCTGATAGAAGGTCCGAAGCTAGTCACTAACCGACTACTCCAACATGGCCAAACTAAAAAGAACTATCAAAGAGGTTCCCCTAAGTGGTGGTCTGAACTACCTGGGAGCTGAGCATAGTGACCCAAGGAGAATAGGGCATCGGCCTCAGGTCTTGTCTCGGTACCCAAGAACCTACCAAGCCCTCGCAAGGCGACACTTAATCCTTTTTTGACGCTCACTTTTATTTTCACTCCAACCTTCCTCACTTTTTTCTTTTCCAGCAAGATGCCACCCCTAGGAAGACAAGGCATCGGGCCCGGGTCTTGACTCATCCCCAAGAACCTACCAGGCCCTCGCAAGGCGATGATCAACTGCTTATAAATTTTTGTTTCTTTATTTTCTTTGATAGGGGTTAGAACCCGTTTTTACACACCTTTGTATATATTGATTTTCTTTTAAGATATTCAGGGTTTTATTTGCATCGTCATTATTTTCTTCTTCGGCAGGCTTCTCTAACTGCTTCACAACTAACAAGAACTCCTAGAACGGCTGCCTAGCAGGCTAGCAGAACAGAGTCACTAGAATTGCCTTCTAAAACAGGTCTTTCAATGCTTGACAATGTCTTTACAGGAGGCAACGACTACTCAGGCCTCCCTCAGACATACTGAACCTAAACCTAGAACTTCATGCCTTGGACTCCGGTCCACAACAAGAAAAGAGAATCCCCTTAACAGCACATAGACATATATAGCATAAAACACGGAACTCATAAAGGAGAGATATCACCTGGATAGGGCCACAAGAAGCTTCCACGCAACAAAAGGCTCCTTCCAAGCTCTTCTTCCAAACCTGTCTAGCACAAGACTAAAACAAACAACCATTAACTGCACCTGTACTAGACAGAAAACTGGCCATCTTGGCCTAATGAAATAAAGCAATAACACCTCACAAAACTGGCCCTCTTGGCCTAGCGAAATCAAACAGAATAGCACCTACACATCCCTCCCTGAAAGAATCTAGATATACAATAATAGTCTCCTTCCCAAGGAGGAAAACATAGGGCTCATAGCCCTAAACTAAATGCATAAGGTTATGACCCATCTCTCCTGCATATATAGCAAGAGGGGTATGCATAACATGTTGTCTAATCAACCTATGGGTCTAGGATAATAACAATAGATTGGTCTCGGCTACTCTTTGCATCATCCATATCAACCATCATCTGCCATATATTGCATACTCTGATAACATTCCCCACAAGCGACCGGGTCCTGTTTTATCATTGATCACAATATCCAAACTAGGACAACAATTGAAGAAGAGGTATTCTTCATAAGCAAGATTTGCCAATGAATCCACAAACTGATTCCAGTAACGTGGAATCAGCTGAAAAGACACTCTCTCAAACTCCTCAAGTAGGGTCATCGCAGTTTGATGATACATACAGAGAATGGGATTCCGCACTGTGTATGTCCCATCTAGCTGATTCAGGATCAACTGGGAATCCCCTTTTACTAACAACCGACAAATACCACCTTGTTTAGCAATATGAGGTCCCATAATCAAGGCTTTATACTCCGCCATATTGTTAGTGAATCCTACCCCGAGATAAGCAGCTAACTTCATCGTAACTCTACGTCGGGGATCTCGGATTACTATTCCAACACTCCCTTTTTTATTAGGGCCCCTGGATGCTCTGTCAAAATATAATGTGTACGTCCATAATGGGTTTACACAGCCTGCCATCATGAACTCCTCTATTCATAATTATGATAGTCAAAATTCAACATGTTGAGAGGATGAACTGACGACTCCATCCCACCTTCTTCATTAAACTCAATAGGGATACTCGTCAACAGTCGTAAGCAGTGATGGAAAAAGACTTTAATCTCCCACACAAAGGTTCCCTCTTCTTGCTCAATCACTTTGTATCCTTTGCTCTACCACATGAGTTTCCCCTGATGGTATCTCTACTCCAGATATGGGTGCTCCAAATAAGGGATTAACCACCCCATCAACCGGCTTTAAGCTCTTTTGCAGGTCTCAAATCATCCCCAGCATGGACCCGCAATGAATTTCTTTATATTGACATACTTAGAAATAATAAGGTTTAATCTTATTAAGATTAACCTTATTTTTAAACTCTACTCCCTATAGATCAGCTAATAGGGCCGTAGACCTATTTTTCCCTAACCTGACAATCTTGTAGGAACCATCCCATTTAGGTTCCAGCTTCCCTGGAAACAACTCCCTACGCGCATCATAATAGAGGACTAATTGCCATTTTTTAAAGGTATATTTCTTTACTCTAAGGTCATGCAACTGCTTCATCCCACGTTTAGCTACCTCCTGATGTAATAAGCTCTGAAACTTCAGCTCATCCAAGTGGGCTATGGTCGTGAAACATTCAAAAAGGGAATCCTCATCTCCCAAGGAGTGGTTAATTGCAAACTGTACGGTTGGCAATTTGATTTCAAGGGGTAACACACACTCTTCCCCATAAACCAATTTAAATGGAGTATGGCCGATAGCTCGCTTGAACGTTGTCTTCTACGCCCATACTGCCACATACAACTTCCTATCCCAGTCTCGTTTCTTCTCAGAGACTATTTTAGACAAGATCCCCACAAGCTGCTTATTAGTACTTTCAACTTGCCCATTTGCTTGTGGATTATAAGGGGTCGTTTTATTGTGCTTGATTTGCCAAGCTTCTGTCAAGCTTTTGATCACCTTATTCAAAAAATGGGTTCCACGGTCCGACACTAGTTTCTTCGGTGGACCAAAATGGCAGATAATCTGCACTAAAAGAAAACTGGCAGTCTCTTTTGCATTGTCCTGCCTCGCCGCCCGCGTTTCTGACCATTTTGTAAACTAATAAGTTTCTACTATAATGTATATCTTCTGGGTAGTAGACGATGGGGTAATAGGACCCACAAAATCAATGCCCCATTTCTCAAATGAAAGGATAGCCATGATAGGCGTAAGTGGGCGTTTCCTATTCTCTCTACTGTCATGTCTTTGACAGGTATCACATCTCTTCACATACTCAAAGGAATCTTGGAAGATGGACGACCACCAATATCCAGCTCTTAAAGCTTTCTGTGCCGTCAACCGTCCCACGAAGTGCCCTCCACATGCAGAGTCATGACACTCCTCCAAGAAGAAAGGAACCTCGTCAGGCATCACACATCGGCGATAGATATCATCAACACCCTTCCGATATAGTATCCCTGTGATCAAGGAAAACTTCAAAGCCTGTTGTTTAATTTTCCTCTTTTCAGACTTTGATAGGCCAACTCTAGTCTCTCCCATTGATAGATAATGCGTAATAGCAGTATACCAAGATGGGATGGAAGCCGTATCAATTTTAAATATTTCTTCCATATCACTTCCTTCAGCAAGGTCTCTTTCGGCTCCCCGAAATCCACAAGGCATTCCACAATACCATGCAGCCTTGGTGGCTTACTCTTAACCTCATAATCGAACTTGTGTAAAGTGATTAACCACTTTGCCAAACGATCAGGTGACTGTAGCTTGTTCATAAGCAATCTAAGCCCTTCCGCCTTCGTATAGAATACTACCTTTTCATAGAGGAAGTAGTGCCTAAATTTCTTAGTCCCAAAGACCATCACAAGACACAACTTCTCCATGTAGGTATAATTGATCTCTCAAATGCCTAATTTTTGACTAGCAAAAGCTAGCGGATGATACCACTTTTCCTCCCAAATCTAGGCTAAACAGCAGATACTATGCATGGTGGCTGCTAAAAATATGTAGAACACCTTGCCTTTTTTAGGTGCTTTTAAAACAGGTGCTTTTACTAACTCTTGTTTCACATCCTCGAAAGCTACCTTACAAGGGTCGCTCCATTCAAATGAACAGCTAAAGGATAATAAATTCGTTAATGGCAACGTTCTTTCTGCCAAGGCATTTATAAACATCCGATAGTATCCTATCGATGACAGAAAGCTATGAACCTCTTTTGGAGTGCGTGGTGGACTCATAGCAATTATAAGCTTGATCTTTTCAGGGTCAATTGCTATCCCCACTAAACTGACCACATGGTCTAGCAATAGCCCATAAGGTACTCCAAAGACACACTTTCGAGGGTTAAGAGCAATACAAAATTGTCTGCAATGCTCAAAGCACTTTCTTAAGATAACCAACATCCTTTCCCTTACAGTCTCGCTGCCCCTAGGTCATCAATAAATACTTTCAACTCATCTGGGGAAATGTCACCAAAGGTCTTGTCTATTGTTCGTTGCCACGATCCAGGTGCACTGCACAAACCAAAGGCCATCACATGGTATGCAAAAGTACCAAAGACAGTAATAAAAGTTATTTTCAACTTGTCCTCCTTTGCAATTGCCATCTGGTTATATCTTGCAAAGCAATCCATGAACGAATATATCTCCCTACCCGCTAATTGATCCAAAATCTGGTCAATAAATGGCAACTGGTAGTAATCCTTAACCGTCTGCTTATTCAGCTCTCTAAAATCTACACATAGTCTGATCTGGTTATTTTTCTTCTTCCTGATAACAACTGGTGAACACCACTCTGTGTGTTGTACAGGGAAGATTAAACCAGCTTTCCATAACTTCTGTAACTTCTCAAACAGCCTGTCCCTCAATTCAAAAGGCATACACCTTACTTTCTAACACACAGGATGAGTGCCTTATTTTACAGGAATAGTATGAACAGCCAGGCTGGGAGGAATACCTCTCAGCTCATCATAACTCCAAGCAAAGATATCGCGGAATTCTTGAATCAAGGTCACATAGTCCTCCCTTTCTAGTGAACTGAGCATGGAACCTAATTTAATTGGCCGCGAATCATTCGGCGTGCCAAGGTCTAACTCAATCACATCCGTGTCTCTTATCCTATCTTGTGGCTCTATCAGCTCATTTAGAGTTATCTGATAAATATCCTCTGTAGTGGACCCCTCTTTGGATTCATCACTGGATGATGTCTCACTACCAGATGGATCGTCTGTTGTTTCTAATTCAGTAGAAGATAAAGGAGCTCTCTCACTTTGAGGAGACTCAGGATAAGCATCGACTATTACTCGATTGGCACCTCTACCTAGAACCACACGACCGATGGGTATATCGACTTGACAGCCTGTTCGTAAGATCCAAGGCCTACCTAGCAAAACTTGATAGTATGAATAGCCAGGCTAGGAGGAATACCTCTCAGCTCATCATAACTCCAAGCAGAGATATTGCGGAATTCTTGAATCAAGGACACATAGTTCTCCCTTTCTGTTGAACTGAGCATGGAACCTAATTTAATTGGCCGCGAATCATTTGGCGTGCCAAGGTCTAACTCAATCACATCCGTGTCTCTTATCCTATCTTGCGGCTCTATCGGATCATTTAGAGTTATCTGATAAATATCCTATGTAGTGGACCCCTCTTTAGATTCATCACTGGATGATGTCTCACTACCAAATGGATTGTCTACTGTTTCTAATTCAGTAGAAGATAAAGGAGCTCTCTCACTTTGAGGAGACTCAGGATAAGCATCGACTATTACTCGATTGGCACCTCTACCTAGAACCAGACGACCGGCGGGTATATCGACTTGACAGTCTATTCGTAAGATCCAAGGCCTACATAGCAAAACTCGATAGCTAGGATGTCCTGTAAATCTTATCACCCTAAAGTCCAACAAGCATTCTACACTCGCAACTGTAACATGGACTTTAGTAACGCAACCTTCTGGTTGTCTTAGATTATCATTAGCCATTCTAAGAAGGGTGGAGCTGTCTTTTTGGATACCTAGACCCAGCCTCTCCATCAACTCTGAACTCATGATATTGACGGAGGATCCAATGTCTACAATGGCATGTTCCACTAATATTCCATCCAGATAAGCTGGAACCCTAGGGCAGTTCTTTTCAGCATGATCAAACCAATCTTCCCCTACTCGTGCTATGCCCAAAGCTTCTATAATATACCCAATACACAGGATTTTCTTGAATTCCTTGTGTACTCCTGGAGATAATTTGATCAATTGTAAGAGGTTCATATCTAGTTTGACTTCACAAAGAGAACTTGCTAAATCAAAATCATGATAAGTAGCCAAAGCTCTCTTTTCTCGCCAAACCATCCTCTTTTTTGGTCTTGGGACCAGTTTTGGTGCTTCTTTCTTAGCTCTTGCCTTCTTTCTTGGCACTCCCTCATCCTTCTTAGGGTTGCCTTTCTTGTCAACCGGCCTTAGCGGTCCCCCTTCTATGCCAGTATTTTAGACTTGCGTCCCCTTATCCCCTTGTTTAGGGTTTGCCTCAACCGGTTTTGTATTATCTTTGTCAACCTCTTTAGCCTTTTGGCCTCTTGTCACAGCTCTTAAGTTAGAGGTTTCAGCATCATTGACTCGTACAGCCTCGATAAGGTTGACTTCGTTGCCTTGTGGCAACTCTTCTATAGTTGTTTTTCCCCTCTGCAATATTTGTCTTGGTGCATCATTCTGCTGCAAGTTATTTCCTTGCGCTCTATGATTCACTAGGCCCGGTTGTTTACTCCCTTGTTGGAGAGAACTAATCTTACTCCAACAAGTAGCAGCTAAATGGCTCGACTTCCCACAAATGTCACATTTCACATTTGGACAATTTCTAGGGAAGTGCTGTCCACCACACCATTTACAACTGAATCTAGAGGGTCCACCCTCTTCAGGGCGTTTTCTCCCTATCAGATTTTGTTGCTTCTTCAAGAAATTAACATCGACAACTATTTGTCGATATTGTTCAGAAATCATATCGGTATAATACTTCATCATATCCTTGACTTTGTCAAGGACATTAGATGCACTCGACTCGTAGCCTCGATCGTCGA
Organism: Lygodium microphyllum; assembly: GCF_053477565.2. Classification (NCBI taxonomy): domain Eukaryota; kingdom Viridiplantae; phylum Streptophyta; class Polypodiopsida; order Schizaeales; family Lygodiaceae; genus Lygodium; species Lygodium microphyllum. Next base: position 38,626,963 of record NC_141150.1, read on the forward strand.
CCCGTCATTCCATTGGCCTAACAATCTGATTTGGCATCGGCTATTGACCCACAGGAACAACATTAGAATTCAAAACTTGGCCTCCAACATTTGGTGGAGCCAACTGACTTGCCATAGGCATAGTCACACTGGGAGGAGCCGGTAGTAAAGGTACATTCGAAACCATACTCCCTCTCCCAATAGGGTTAGTCATAGGCATCCCTTGACTTCCATTCGTCAATGATGGATTGCCGCTAGGTACTAAACCCCCATTAACATTCATTCGAGAGGAGTAGGCCGTTTGTAATCGTGCTTCTACTCCCCGTGTAATAGCGGTGTCTATGTCTACCAAGGCCACACTGCTGAATTGTACTTGGATATTAAAATCCAACCCATGCAAAGAGTATTGCAATTGGGAAATCGGCAGAATGGGAATGTAAGTTTGTAACTTACGAGATACTTCCTTCAACTTCTTGGCATATGCTTTCACATTCTCGTGAGGATCTTGGCGTGTTACATTCAAGACCCGTAACCAATATTGGCCACCTCTTTCAGGGGCATATTCCGCTCGGAAAGCTGCATAGAATTGATCAATGGTGGTTATGGTTCCAGACTCTATGTTGTTATACCATACCGCAGCCCTTCCTTTTAACGTCATATTGAAAAACATCATAAGATGTCCCTCGTCTTGGATGCGATAATTGAACATCAATCTTTAAAATTCACAAATGTGAAAATTTGCATCCTCTTTCACTAACCCATTAAAAATGGGCAAGGGAACTCCTAAGGCTGGTAAATCTGGTGTCCTTGCAGGAATTGCAATAGGTTGTGCCATGGTGACAGTTGGATTAGCAATGGGAGTTTGAACGGGTGAATTCACCCCCCCACTTGAAGTGGGTAGACTTGGTGGAGGAGAGGAAGAACTTACACTTCCTCATGCACCTAACGAACTATGTAAAGCAGTTGGGTTACTAAGACCACTGCCTCTTATACGTACTGGGCTACTCCTTTGAGGAGAATAAGAGCTTACGATCTCTAACCTCCGTGTAGCTCTCTGAGCACGTTTGGCTTTTTGGATTTCGGCTTGATGGTCCTTGTCGGATGACATAAACCAACTTCCTTTTGGTCCCTAGAAACCCTAGATCCAAAAACCACCACTTATAGGCAGCTCCCGACAGACACACCACTGATGGGACCTGAAATGGGCCGGCACTGGTTATAGCACTAGCCGGACCTCATGCTCATGACACACAAACACCCTCACGGCCTCGCGAACCAGGAGCGTCAATCTAATGCTAAAGGACAAACTGCCCTAAAGCTTAATTCATGCATTTATAGTTTATAGTCCAACGTTCCCTTAAACTCCTTAGAGGGAGAACCCTCATACATTGGCAATGCCACGATCACACACATATGGAGGCACTCCATCGACTAATAGTCGGAGCCCCACTGCAGCTCTCCTACATCGCAGGGATTGTCTCTTTGATGCGCTACTAAACATATAACACAAACGAGCACAAAATCCTCTCAAGGTACCAATATTTTACGTTCCAGGATGTACCATTCCTCACTACACTTTCCCCTTAGGACCCAACGACTAACCTACAGCTTGGGACATCCTCTCGCGCTCATCATTGGTCACAACCTAAGGAAGACAAGTGCCATGCATCCAGGAGGTTTTTCTGATACCTTTTAATTATTATGCTTAATGGAAATCGTGTATGGATATGTACTCAGACAAAAGAAAAATCAGCATCGTGTATAGTGTATAAAACATTCTTTCCATGAATTTCACTAACGCATGCTACGTTGAAAGGAGGCACCGAGCCATGTGCCCATGCTATCGTCCTCTTTATTTAAACCGTTTCCTATTTGCCAAGTGTAATGAATAAATCAAATCTTTCTTTATCTTTCAGTGTTTCAACCCCCTTTCCTCCAACTCTTAGCATTTTGCATCATTAATCAGTTAGATAGGGTTTCTATTCATTTTTTCCTTTTAAAAGAATGATAAATACGCACAAAACATAGAAACAGGGACAAGCCAAGGCCAACCCCGTGCTTTGCCATCATTATACATTGCAAAAACATAGATATAATTTCCCCTAATTTTCCTCAGCCCATTTTTTAATTTTTTCTAATTTTTAAATCCTTTTTTTCCATTTTTAGGTAAATTTTCTCTATTTTTTTAAATAAATAATGACTGAAAATGAAAGTTGATTGTAGGCTGTGGCCCTTAGGCTCATTGATAGAAAAAACTCAGATTTAGTTGGTGTGACATATCATATTTCTCATTTATATAACAAAAAACCCAATTTTACCCTTAAAACGCGTGTTTTTAATGCATTTTAACACTAATTCGAGCCATGTAGCCTTATATTTTCTGATTTTCAGGTTGCAAATAGTTGAAACTCATGGAAAAAAATATTATAATGATATTTCATCCCATATGAACAAAGTTTGATAAAGCAAATAGCATAAAAAGATCATTTTTCTTCATAAAAATAGCATTATCGCTTATTTTCAGGCCTCGATTTCTTGGTATTGATTACGGGACTGATTTTCAGCATGCATTTAATGCTCACCATCTTCAAGAATAGCACTTTTCAAGTCTTCATTCATCCGGAAGCGATCCGGTCTCATCCGGACAAGCTTTCCTCCACCATTCTTCATTGTCTTCTTCCACACAAGAACAACCTTAAGGGAGAGAGAGGGAGGAGAGACAAAGACTAAAATCAGAGATTTCCATCTAGGCCACCATTTGACGGGCGAAGCATGGCAATAAAATCAACATACAGAGGGTAGGCAAGGGCCATTGTCAAATGGGGGGGTTGCTTGCAGGCAGGGATCACCATCATCATCTCCCATGGCACATTTTTCGAGCGCAGGGAGATGGCGCCTCCTCACGTTCTTTCTCATCCTCCTCTTACCCATGATTTGATGCCACATTAAAATGCTACATCCCCCTCCCAAGGGTCATGACCATTTGGCCAACAAACTTTGGTCCACCTCTTCAAATCTTGCCCATTTGTTGGCCATTTCCCCGTCCGGTGTCCAAATCGAGTGCTATAAATTTTCACACGTCTGGCTTGACATCCCGCATTGGCCGGCAACTCTTGACAACGTGCACAGTAGTCTATAAAATTATCAAAAATCAACAAGTGTCGCTCGAGCGCCTTTAAAGCACTTGACGCTTAAAATCATCCTAGCTGGAGCCGCCGCCTTCGACGTTGAATATTTTTCCCTTGATATTCGTAATTTTTAGCTATTTTTAAGCACTTCTTGACATCAAAACTCCACTCTCATAATTGTATCCCGTCGTGACTCCACAATAGCATGAGGCGGCTGTCTAAGCGTGGGCTGACAACCGTATATCACCTCTGTGGATTCTCCGCAGAGAGGAAAAGGCTAAGACGTTGTGGCCCTACCTGTTACACTGTGCTCGAAGGGAAAGTGCACATTTTGGTCTTGCATGCTACACAATTTCTTCGATGCCAGCAAATTTCTTCCCACTTCTTAGGGCAGCTTGCACTGCAAGTCTCTGGCTTTGATCAAACGGCATCTTGCAAGTAGAAAATAGTAGACATGTTGACATTAAGTCCACTCTTTTGTTTATTCTCTTGACATGTTATTCTTATAATGTAAGGCTCTGTGTGATATGGCTCCTATTGAATATCAAGGTCACTAATCCAGTAAGTAACTAACCGGCAAGCCCTTCCTTAGGATGCGATAGCATGACCTACAAGCCATCTGGCATCTAGACTCCGCAAGCTGGCTATAGGTCAAGCCTACTCTACACTGCAAGCTTTGTGCTGATGGCTAGAGCTCAAACAAAGCTTCTCCCTAATTCAATCGTGGTGCTACTATGCGTGTGACGAAAGATAGTATGCCACCATGGAGGTTGGCACTTCTTTGTAGCATTAATGCTTCATAACTTATAACAAAAGATGAAAAACTATTGCCTCAGCTTGAAAATAATTACCATGATCGAAAGTGGCACGACCCATCAACGAAATTGACAAAATGTCATGAAACAGAGGTCTGCTAATGAGCAAAGAAATAAAACAATAAAGAAAACTTATCTTTGTGATGTTGTAGAACCTCGCTCTGATACCACGTTGGAAAGTGCGAGGAAGAAGAGAGACGAAAGGAAGAGAGAAGAGAAGAGAGATATGAGACACCGGAAGTGGAACCCTAGAAGTGTGTCAATTGAGAATACATGATAGGAATATATAGAGGGGACCTAGAGCGCTATATATAGATAGACTATATATAGCTAACAGGGGTGCTATATATAGACAGACTATATATAGCTAACACGTTTCACCCATTGAAGGACATTTTCTGGTCACAGAATTATATCTAGACAAGAAGCAGGTTTTAGAGTGTCTTCTTACCCAACCCAATTCTAATTGCACTAGGCTGACAATGTTCAGTCTTAGGGATTCCAACTCAATCCGAGTTTTAGCATTTGATCCTTAGGGTAGAAAACATAGATCATTTCTTGCATGAGCGTCCAATTGTCCCTACATTCCGTGAATGTGGGTAAGACCTTTGGGTATGAGGGTTTGGACTTGGAAACAAGTGCGAAACTAGGCCAAGTCCTTAACATGCTAAATCCTAGTTAGCACTTGGGGTATTTATTGTATCAATTGAACCATGCCTATGAAAATTAGGTGATTTAGATAATTCCATCTACTTGTCTTGCAACAAGGATGAACCATTCTTAGAGATGTTAACTTGATCTAAAGGAGAGACTAGATGCAACATATCACAATACACATAAACACGTGATTCATTGCTTCTTCGTACCACTAAATTCGCAATAACCCTAAGTATGCATGATAAACTACAGAATAACTTTCATTGAACCTACTAGGACTTACATTCAAGAATCATGCCCACAATTCTTTTCCTAGGCTTTTAAAATTTCATGCTTTAATAAACCATGTAGCCTTTCCCTAAAGACAACTCTTGATGAATGAAATTTTGCGTATGATGAATGTGCGACATGCAATCCTTTCCTAACTACAATGTAGTCAAATTCATGCCAAACAAAGCTAGAGTTAACCTATTCCAATTTACAAGCACATGCCACATGCAAGTTCATAGAATCATTTCGCACTTTGCTATTTCCTACTGGGGTTAACGACTTCCCCTAATGAATCATTACAATGAAAAATTGTCTAAAAATGCCACATGCGCTTAATCTTTCCATGTCTAGTCAAAGGTGCACTTAATAATTTCAACCTTATAATAATAGACAATAGGTGTTCTATGCTCATCTCTTTGAAATGCACAAAAAGGCAACTTATTGATAAGGTCGTAAGATGCATAGACAACTTACGTTTTTTCGTTCATCACATTGAAAATACCAATGACCAATTTCATATCATGAACTAATTCTAGTAATTGTTCAAATAGTCAATTTATTTCCAATTGCATTTAGCTAGGTGGATTTGACATGCATTGGTGCTTCCTAGTCCATGAAATTATCGTGCATAATGAATTACTTTTGCATGGAATCAAAACTAGTAAAAACCTAGACTTGTGGGCTCGTGGAGATGTCCACGTGAATGTTAGGAGAAGACCCTCCTGCAGGTGTGCCTTGTGACTTTTTAGGTGCCATCGTAGGCGTAATTACAAACTTCCGGTTTGCCTTTACCCTTATGTGATCGGTGAAACTCCTCAGCCTTCGTAAGTAGCCTCAAGATCTTGCCCTTCTCCCTCATACACTAGAGATCCCTTCCGAAGTGCCGATCCTTGAGAATACCAGTCTTGCGGGATTTAGGCTTATGGGAGGCCTTGTGGGAAAAAACTTATGGGATTTGGGGCTTTGCGGGAACTTGCAAGAATGGAGCTTTGGGGTTTTTACGGGCAGCCTTACGGGATTTGGGCTTCTACGAGGAAGCTATAGAAATAGAGCTTAATGAGCTCAGTTTAAGACCCGTTAACGCCATAGGAACAAGGCCCAAATCCTTATCCCTTAGAAGCTATGGGAATGGGCCTTATGGAAGCCCTCCCCCTCCCTTAGAAGCTTAATAAGAAGCTTCTAATGTCACAGAACGTCACATAGGTAATGGATGGAGAGGAGATGATGAATCGGGTGGCGCTATTGGCGAGGAGCACGGCAACAGTCAACGTTGGGCACTGTAGGGCAGTGGCAGTGATTACTCCCTCTCTCCTCGATCAGTGTCATCCTCTCAGTCCCTTCCTCTTCCATGCAGCACGCCGTCCTCTGCTTCCTCCTTTTTCCCCACCCACTAAGGGGGGTTTATATAGGCCTTAAAGGGGTGGGGAGAGAAGCTCCCCATGTGGCCACTGCATGGATTCCCCCCCTCCTCATGCAGCCCATGACTCCACTAAGCCCATCCCCCCACACTCCCTCTCCTCCAGCCATGCATCGGTTGGGGGAAAGGGATAAACATAAAAAAATTTGCATTATTATTATTCATTTTACCCCTCCCAAGAGGGTGTTTCCCCGCAGTTATGCGGATTTGAACCCTTGGCTGGATTTGCCAATGCGGACGTCTCAATTTCACGTGTGTAGGTTACGGATTAAACTGCTGGCAATTTCCATATGAAAGATAACCTTGCACAGGGTTTACGCAATGTGCGGAAAGTCAAGTTGGGTAAAATATTTTCGAGTAGGGTATTATATTCTCTCCCCCTTGGAGGAATTGAGATGTCCTCATCTTGAGAAAAACTGGGGGTATTGTCGATTGAGAGTGCTTTCATCCATCCAAGTGGCATCCTCCTCGGGACAATCTTTCCACTGGATGAGGCATTATCTCGGGGTTCTGGATCTCAGTTGTCTCTCCCTAACATCTAAGATCCTGTGAGGCCATAGCTCAAGGACTCCTTCACTAGGCATTACAACTTGTTGGTCATCAAGTACATGACTAGGATTAGGTACATACTTCTTCAGTAGGCTGATGTGGAATACATTATGAACCTTTAGGTTCGCAGGGAGTTGCAATCTATAAGCTTTGGGTCCTAGGCACTTGAGGATCTTGTATGGTCCACAATACCTTGGACTTAGCTTCTTGCAATCTCCTAAGAATAGGGAACTCTTTTTTGGGCATACGCGAATGAAGACCATGTCTCCTTCCTCGAAGGTTCTATCTTGACATTTCAAATCTGCATTTGCCTTCTGTCTATCCTTGGCGGCTTGGACGTCCTGTATTATTGACTTCATTTGGTCATCCATCTCTTCTAGCATTTGCCTTGAAGCTTCAACCCTCAAGGTTGGATTTGAGAATTTTAAAGGACTTCAATAGTCGTGCCCATACAATGCTTGAAAAGGGATCATCTGAATACTTTGTTGGTAAGAAGCATTGTAGGCAAACTCAACCAGTGGAAAGCATTGAATCCACCTTTTTGGTTCACGGCAATAATGTGCCCTTAGCATATCCTCGATGAGAGGTTGACTCGCTCCATTTGACCATCGGTTTGGGGATGGTAAGCTCTACTAAAACAGAGTTGAGTCCCAATGGCTTCAAAGATAGCTCTCCAGAAGTGTGATGTGAAGAGAGAATCACGATCACTAATGATTCTTCTGGGAAACCCATGTAGCTTGAATATCTCCTTGATGTACAAACTTGCAATTCTGAGACTTTATAGTTTGTCTTAACAGGAATAAGGTGTGCAACCTTAGTAAGCATATCAACCACAACCATAATGGAGTTTTATCCTCCCTGATCTTGGGGTAGGCCAACAAAAAAGTCCATACTGATGAATTCCCATTTCATTTGGGGAATGTCAAGTGGTTGTATCTTTCCTGGCATTTTGACATGTTCGGCTTTAATACGCTGACAAGACAAACACTCAGTGACATACTTGAGAACGTCACCTTTAAGCCTCTCCCAATAGTATCTTTTCCTTACTGCATTGAGGGACTTGGCATAGCTAGGATGTCCTGAGAAAGGGGAATCATGAGCTTCCCAAAGTACCTTCTGCTTGAGTGACTGCCTTGCCAGTATACATAATCTCATTCTATAGTAGACAAGTCCACTACTGATAGAGAAATCATGATACTTAGCCTATAGCTTTTGGTCCTGATCCTTGATAGAGATCTCCCTTAGCATCTTTTGATAGGTTGGATCATGGCATGCTTCTTCTCTAGCTAGCTCAAGTATTGGGTTGTTTGGCATGGATACCTTTGTGGCTAGAGATCTAGCTGTTGATGGATTTTGCAAGATTAGAGAATTAAGGAATGCCTTGCGACTGAGTGAATCGGCAACTACATTCTCCTTTCTAGGTTGGTATTTGATTTGAAAATCATACTCCTCTAGCACTTTAATCCACCGACATTGCCTCATGTTGAGCTCGTTCTCGGTAAAGATCCACTTGAGACTTTTATGATCCGTCACTAGGGTAAACTTGTTACCCAACAGGTAGTGTCTCCAAAGCTTTCGAGCATGGATGATGGCTAGCAAATCTTGATTATGGGTAGCATAATTCTTCTCATGGCTCTTCAGTTTTCTTGAAGACTATGCTACAAGATGGTCTTCTTGCATAAGCACACATCCTAAGGCAAGTGTGCTAGCATCAATTACTACTTCGAACTCCTTACTAAGGTCCGAAAGTTCAGGATAGGTGCTGATACCAAACTTTGCTTTAATTTATCAAAGCTAGATTGTTCGGCAATTGACCATGCAATGGATGTTTGCTTCTTCAGTAGATTTGTCAGAGGTGTTATAATTAAAGCATAGTTATTAATGAAGACCCTATACCATCTTGTCAATCCAAGAAAACTGCGTATTTCTTTGATAGTTGTTAGTATTGGCCATTCTAGAACATCTCTGACTTTGGCCGGATCCAGTGAGATTCCTTCTACTGATACGATGAATCCCAGATATTCAATCTGATGCTTGAAGAATGTACACTTCTTCATCTTAGCATAAAGCTTGTGTTCCCTCATTATCTCAAGGACAATGTGAAGCTAGGGTTCATGATCTTCTTCCTATATGGAATAGACTAGGGTATCATCGAAGAAGACGATTACAAAGTGGCCAAGATATGGCCTAAAGATATCCTGCATTAACCTGTTGAAGGTGGCAGGTGCATTCATAAGCTCGAATGACATGACTAGGAACTCAAAGTGTCCATATCTTGTGTTGAAGGCCGTCTTTGGGATATCTTCTTCCTTGATCCTTATCTGATAGTAACCAGACCTGAGATCAATCTTGGAGAAGATCTTTGCACCTTGAAGATGGTCAAGAAGCTTATCTATTCTAGGAATAGGGTACTTGTTCTTAATCGTTGATTGATTCAACCCTCTGTAATCAATACATAGTAAAAGCATTCCATCTTTCTTCTTCTGAAACAACACTAGAGCTCCCCATGGTGAACTGCTAGGACTGATGTAGCCCTGATCTAACAATTGCTTGAGTTTCTCTTTCAGCTCAATTGCTTCCGGGATGGACATTCTATAAGGTCTCTTTGCAATTGGCACAGCTCCCGGCACTAGCTTGATTTCATGATCCATTTCCCTTTGAGGCGGAAGTTTCATAAGCTCTTCAGGAAATACATCCACATACTCCTTTAGCCATGAGGGTCCTTCGCTAGACTCCTGCTTCTGATCTAGCTTATTAAGCTTAATCAAGTAGACAGGTAGTCCCTTTCTAACTCCCTTTACAATTTGAGATGCTTTGGCCAATTGAATCTTCGGATTTATAGCCTCTCCTTGAGTTGTGAACAATTCCCCTTCAGAGTTTTGAAAGGAAACTTGGCCCTTTCCACAATGAATGTGGGCGTCATTAGGTTTAAGCCAATGCGTTCCAAGCAAACACTCATGGATACCTAGGTTCATGACCTTGAAATTGACGGAAGTCGACTTTCCTCCTAGAAAGAATTCCACCTTAGAATTTTGCATGGTACAAGTGACCTCACGACCATTTGCTAATTCCACAAGCAAGGTAGGTGCTTCTACTGTGGCTATTTCCAATCTTCTTGCACAAGCTGGTGAGATAAAGGAATGCGTACTACCACAATCAATCAAGGTTTTGAAGCCTTTACCTTGATAGTCCGATGGTGTCTGAATCACCAAAAACTAGCGATTCGGCCCTTTCTTGTGAAGGGCAGCATGGACTATTGCCCTTTCAAACTCTGCTCCCATGGTCGGGTCCTCTTCTTCGCACATTTCCCTTTTGGCAACACAGGCAGTTCTTTCTCTGCCTCGGGTAGCGGCTCCTTGGCCATGGGCGGTTCTTTGGAAGGGAGCTTGACATTGTCCTTCGCCAAGCTTGGCACATTGCCTTTTGAAATGATCGGGCTTGTTGCAGTGGAAACAACAGAGATTGCGGCCATTACCTTGGGTAGGGACAAAGTTATTGACATTGTTAGTCCTTGCTTTCTTTCTTTGCATCCTGTAGATCTGTTGGGCGCATTGATTCGAGGCGGGTATTCACTGGTGGGTTTAAACATGCATAAAATTTCAACACCTATTGTGTCATATCCATTTGTAGCGCATACTTCAAGAAGCGAGATGAATTTTGAGTATATGCGTAAAGAGTCAGGCCCAACTGTTTCAGCTCGTAGAATTCATTCATTTTTTGCGTGCAGTATGCAGGTGGTAAGTATCTTCCTTGCATAGATTTTTTTAGATTTTCCTTGGTAAGGAATCCTTTTGAGATCCCTTGATCTCTGCACCATTGCTTCCACCAAAGCCTGGCCTCGCCGGTGAGCTTCAGCTTGGCAAGCATTGCCTGGTTGGCGGGTGCAGTACCAGCTGCTTCAAAGTAAGCTTCCATGAACTCTATCCAAATCTCAGTATCAGCTTAAACCGTCCTTCCTTTTCCGTCAAATTCTGGCGACTTGATCTGCTTGAGAAAAAACTTCTTCTACTGAATCATAGCCGTACTTGATGCAGGGGACGGACTAGGAATCTATACCTGGGGTTGTGCTTGGGTAGAGGATTCTTAACGTTAACAAATCGCTAATCGTTATGATTATATTTCATACCCAATTCAACTTTCAGCCAAGAAACCTGGTCACTTAACTTTTTATCAATTCTCATAGACATGACAAACATTGATAAAAAGAATTATTATTTTATTCATATGGGCATAGCCCTTTCGGAGTACAATATTTCTTGGGATGGTAGAGCAACTGGTACATTAGTTCAGCGAGAATAATTTTATGTTATATTTAGCCACACGAACTGGGTAATAGTATGGTTTTGGGTCATGGATATTCAGGAATCGATAAGTCATCGAGAGATTAGGGTATCCTTTCATTTGGTACCCATTCTTCTCATAGAGTCCCAATACCTTGATCCTGTCGGCGGGGATTATGTGGGTCACCTCCTTGTACACATATGAGTTCAGCTTGACCCTCCAACCTTCGACATGTAAAGTTGTATTTACGTGAGCCTGAAAAAAAATGAATAGCTTCACAATCTTCAAATCCTCCAAGCACTTGATTCTCTTTAGGTTGGTTCGAAGGCATGCAAACCGGTGGGCAACTATGTAGTAGATTCTGGAGTCACCCGTCCACCTATGTTCCATGTACAAAGGTGATGGATTATAAATACGATCTAGGATGTTCATCATATCGATTCTTTGTTGATAATATGAGGCATGCATCGCGGTTATAAACATGACTTGGAACACTAAGAATCTTTTCCATGCTTCATAATTCTGCAAGACAGCATCGAAAGTAAGGAAATGTTCTTCTTAACAGCAACATTTGCTTTACTTCTTCTTATTAAGTTTTATTATAAAGACAGATCCTTCGTTGATTGGCTCTAATACCAATTGTAACGTGTCCACATGTTCCCTTTCACGACACATCTTAGCAATCCATTGGGAAGAGAGTCTAGAAGCCTCCGCCCGGCACTCCCATGGAATGTTACGGGGTTTGCAATCTAGGACTTCTCGAGTCCGCCACGTAGCGGAAGTATTCCGACCATTCCCACTTAGGACCGACCTGAACCAGGGTTTCCCCTAATGGTCACTTTTCTAAACGGTAGCTAGCGTCGAATCCCAGGTGAACTACTTTACGCAGAAACATCATGGTCGAAGTGGTTTCATGTTGCACTTGGTTCAAGAAGAATGGGAAACGAGAGGGATGCAAAACTCGACCTCTCTGCCCATAGGACGTAGTCCCATTCCATTCCCCTAAAATAGCATAAATCATGATTTTAATAACCTAAACTCTAGGGAAACACCCTTGCCGTTCATTTCCTTTGAGAAGAGTTCCTTGTTGTCCATTTCGATTGAGAAAAGTTCCTGGCCAACCGAGACCACCCATCCGTAGGACGGACCCATGGCCACATAGATCGCACTTTCCTTAGGATTACTTTAGTTTTCTAATTACCTACCATATTTAATTGGACTTGCATCAAGTAGCTTCCTTAATTAGCCCATTGGACACTGGTTCCTTTACGTAATCTTAGCACTTGACATAGAAAAACAGTCTCAAACAAGTTCCTTTTCAACAAGTTATCATATTTGTCTTTAGAATACATCCATAAAGTCTAGCCCACAGGCTAGTCCATAATCCGCCTGAAGGCTATCCATAATCCACAGGGATTACTAACCCCAGATTCTTCCCATAGACTAGTATGCGGGCCTCAAGATCCCATCCCGAGTCACGTTGGCCTCTTGTGCAAGGCTCGAAAGGCAAGGGATTTACGGCCAAAGCCCCCTTGGCAACCAAGCATCCTTCTGCTCCAAGTAGCGCTCAACGGAGAGACCTCAGGCGGCGGGTTTGGTCCACGTTCCCGGCGCGGCTAACAACCCCCTTGGTTAGGGTCAGGCAGATAGTCGGGGGTAACTGAAGCTGCCTATCCCTTCAGCCCTTCAACGTGAATCATTAAATATCTTTCCATCCTTTAGTTCCTTGAGAAAACAATGTAAACAGTGCTCCTAAATTGTTACAAGCACAATCAATTCTAGTGGTCGTTTATTTGGCCAACTGCTAAGGAGTGAATCCTTCTCTCCGAATGTATCTAGCATTCGATTCGGGATCAATTGCGACTTGGCAAGATCCCCAAGGGTTTGTTTGTTAACCCTTTTGTCCTTGGATTAGGGCCATACCCTGTTAACCCAATTTAACCAATACCTTAGGTTTCAAGGAATGACAAAACTCTCTTGTGATCAAACCACTCTCTTGTGATCAAACCACAAGGCCATGCGACGTTGCTACTTGTTGCATAAGTGTCGCATATATTCCATGGGATCATTTCACCCATTGAACAGCGTTTTTTGGTCACGGAATTATATCTAGACAAGAAGTAGGTTTTAGGGTGTCTTCTTACCCAACCCAATTCGAATTGCACTAGGCCGACCATCCTAGGAATTCCAACTCAATCCGAGTTTTGGCATTTGATCCTTAGGGTAGAAACCCTAGATCGTTTCTTGCATGAGCGTCCAATTGTCCCTACATTCCGTGAATGTGGGTAGGAACTTTGGGTATGAGGGTTTTGACTTGGAAACAAGTGCGAAACTAGGCCGAGTCCTTAATGTGCTAAATCCTAGTTAGCACTAGGGGTATTTATCGTATCGATTGAACCATGCCTATGCAAATCACTTGTGGGTTAGGTGATTTAGATAATTCCATCTACTCGTCTTGCGATAAGGACGAACCATTCCTAGAGATGTTAACTTGATCTAAAGGAGAAACTAAATGCAACATATCACAATACATGTAAACACGTGATTCATTGCTTCTTCGTACCACTGAATTCGCAATAACTCCAACTATGCATGATAAACTGCAAAATAACTTTCATTGAACCTACTAGGACTTACATTCAAGAATCATGCATACAATTCTTTTCCTAGGATTTTAAAATTTCATGCTTTAATAAACCATGTAGCCTTTCCCTAAAGACAACTCTTAATGAATGAAATTTTGCGTACGACGAATGCACCACATGCAATCCTTTCCTAACTACAACATAGTGAAATTCATGCCAAACAAAGCTAGAGTTAACCTATTCCAATTTACAAGCACATGCCACACGCAAGTTTATAGAATCATTTCTATGCTCTGCTATTTCCTACGGGGATTAAGGACGTCCCCTAATGAATCATTACAATGAAAATTTGTCAAAAAATGCCACATGCGCTTAGCCTTTCCATGTCTAGTCAAAGGTGCACTTAATAATTTCAACCTTATAATAATAGGCAATAGGTGTTCTAGGCTCGTCACTTTGAAATGCACGAAAAGGCAACTTACTGATAAGGTTGTAAGATGCATAGAAAACTTACATATTTTCGTTCATCACATTGAAAATACCAATGACCAAATTCATATCATGAACTAATTCTAGTAATTGTTCAAATAGTCAATTTATTTCCAATTACATTTAGCTAGGTGGATTTGACATGCATAGGTGCTTCCGAGTCCATGAAATTGTCGTGCATAAGGCATTACTTTTGCATGGAATCAAAATTAATAAAAACCTGGACTTGTGGGCTTGGGGAGATGTCCACATGAATGTCAGGAAAAGACCCTCGTGGAGGTGCGCCTTGTGACTTTTTAGGGGCCATCGTAGGCATAATTACAGACTTGTGGTTTGCCTTTATTTACCCTTACACAATCGCTGAAACTCCTCAGCCTTTGTAAGCAGCCTTAAGATCTTTCCCTTCTCCCTTGTACGCCAGAGATTCCTTCCGAAGTGCGGATCCTAAAGAATACCAGTCTTGCGGGATTTGGGCTTATGGGAGGCCTTGTGGGAAAAAACTTATGGGATTAGGGGATTTATGGGAACTTGCGAGAATGGAGCTTTACGAGGGCTTGCAAGAATTGGGGTTTTTACGAGTAGCCTTATGGGATTTGGGCTTTTATGAGGAAGTTGCGGAAATAGAGCTTAATGATCATGGTTTAAGACTCAGGAAGGCCGCAGGAACAAGGCCCAAAGCCTTATCCCTTAGAAGCTATGGGAATGGGCCTTATGGAAGCCCTCCCCCTCCCTTAGAAGCTGGATAAGAAGCTTCTAAGAAGCTTAGAAGCTTCTTATGTCACAGAACCTGACATAGGTAATGGATGGAGAGGAGATGATGAATCGGGTGGTGTTATTGGCAAGGAGCATGGCACTAATCGGTGTTGGGCGCTGCAGGGCGGCGAAGGCAATTACTCCCTCTCTCCTTCATCATCATCGTCCTCTCCATCCCTTCCTCTTCCACATAGCACGGCATCCTTTGCTTCCTCTTTTTTCCCCACCCACTAAGGGGGGTTTATATAGGCCTTAAGAGGGTGTAATATTCCCACCCATGAATATTGACGTCCCGCACACGATGTAAACCTTGTGCAAAGGTTATCTCTTGCATTGAAATTATTGGCAGTGTAATGTGTGACCATCACGCGAGAAATGGGGTCCTCCGCATTGGTAAATCAAAACCGAAAGTTCAAAACCGCAAGTCTCACAAAAACACCCTCTTGGGAGGGGCAATTTTGAATATTCAAGGTAAATTTTTTTTACTTTAATCCCTTTTCCCCAGCCGATGCATGGCTGGAGAAGAGGGAGTGTGGGGGGATGGCCCATGGATGAGTCGTGGCCTGCATGGGAGGGGGGGAACCCATGCACTGGCCACGTGTGTGGAGGCTTTCTCTTCCCTCCCCCCCCTTGCCTATATGAACTCCTGTTAGGGAGAGAAGAGAAAGGAAAAAAGGACGGTGCTGTGAGAGGGAGGAGGGGATGCTGCTGCCCCGCCGTTGGGGAAAGGAGGGAGACCAGGGTGCCATCGCCGCCGTGCAGGAAGCCGCCAGCCGCCATAGTCCGCCGCCACGGTCCGCCAGGCCGCCACAGCCCGCCGCCACCTCGCCTTGATCACGACCCCCCCCCCCCCCCCCCCCCGACGTTGCTGCAGAAGCCTAGAAGCTTCTAAGGGGGCTTTCTTAAGCCCCCTTCCCACTAGATCCCCATAAGTCCATTCATACCCCTCCCCCCCCCCCCCCCCCCCCCCCCCCCCCCCGGGACTTTGAAGAGAAGAGGAAGAAGCTATAAAGCCTTCCGCAAGATCCTTCGTAAGAGGCTTCCCGTAATTAGACTTCAAAGGCCACAAGCCATCCGTGAACCCATTCCTAGCCACCCGGTTTTTCCTAAAGAACTCATAAAGCCCTCTTCCCCAAGCACCATTTATCCAAAGTCCCGCAAAGGAATCTCCTGCGTACGAGGGAAAAAGGCAAAGGTCTGGAGGCTGCATACCAAGGCAAGTCAATTCATAGACCGCAAAGGCAAACCAGAAGCCGAAACCACGCCTGCGATGGCCCCAAAAAAGTCACAAAGTGCGCCTGCGGGAGGTTCATCTCCAAGCATTCAAGTGGATATCTCCCCGAGCCCACAAGTCCAGGTTTTTTCGAGTTTATTCTCACACAAAGAAATGTTTAGGCACGCTTAATTCCATAAGGGAGAATGCATTTTACGCTTATTTTTAATGCATGTGGCAGCGTTAAAAATACATTTGATAAATTATCTCTTTAAACATTAGACAAGGTTGATGCATGTCATGAAATTGAAACAGTTGCATTTCCAGAGTTGTCCGCCTTAGAAGACTAGCTGCATGTTGCTATTTTGGAACATTATCAAAGTAATGAGTCTAAACATATAGGGCAAAGAAATGAAATTGATAAGTGCATTTGGTTACTAGACATGGTGGGAATAAGCGTGTGCCGCATTTTAGGCAACGTCTTCCTTGTAATGATTCATGAGGAAAAGTTAACACCCATAAGATATTATCCGAAAAGAAATAGAAGAGTACGAAAATGATCTTATGGACTTGCAAGTAGCATGTAACATGGAATAAGTTAACACTAGCTTTAGTTTGGTATGAACTTCATTAACTACATTGTAGCTAGGGGAAAGTTGCGTGTTGCATAGTCATCATGCAAAAATTTCATTCATCAGGAGCCGTATTTAGGAAAGGTCGCATGGTTTATCAAAGCATGAGATTCTAAAGTGTAGACAACAAGGTTGTAGGCCTGGTTATTTGATGTAAGTCCTAGTAGGTCCTAGGAAAGTTAGTACTCAGATTATCATGCATTTTTACTATACCAAGGAAAGATAGAGTTATTGTGAACCATGTGATGCGTAGAAGCAATGAATCACATGTTTACATGTATTGCGGTAGTTGCAACTATTTTTCCTCCTTTAGATCTACTTTATTATCTCTAGGAAGGATTCATCCTTGTCGCGAGACAAGCATAGTGAATTACCCAAATCACCTAGTCACAAAGGATTCACATGGGTATGGTTCAGTCAATACGATAGATACCCCAAACATTAACTAGGGATTAGCACGTTAAGGATTCGGCCAAGTTTTCCCATTGTCGCTAAGTCGAAACCTTCAAACCCAATAGTCCTAACCATATTCCCAAAAATGTTGAGCTAATTGGATGCTCATGTAAACAATAATCTAGGATTCCTACCTTAAGGACCAAGCGTTCAAAATGATGAAACTCGAATTGAGTTGGATCCCTAGGACTAAACGTTGTCGATTTAGTGAAATTAAGGATGGGGTGGGTAAAAAGACACCCTAAATCCTCCTTCTCGTCTGAAGTTAATTCCGTAACCTGAATACGCCATTCATTAGGCGAAATGATGGAGGCGACACTTGTGCAGTAAATTGCAACGTCACTTAGCCTTGCGGGTTGATCGTAAGAAGTTTTGCCATTCCGTGGATTAAGGTTGGCAGGTTCTTGCGCGAGTTTAACTTGCAAGGGAAAAGGGTAGTCATCCTCTTGCTCTATCCTCATTAGGGAAAATTTGCCAAGTTAAGGGGGAGCTAGGTATTTGCTTGGACGCAAATGATTAGTCAATAAACTAAAGCGACATGGTCGCCGGAATCTACCATTAACAAAACCTAAAAGTATTGACAGGGTATGACCCTAACCCAAAGACGATAGGAATCTTGCCATGTTGCAATTGATTCCGGATCGAATGCGGGATGCATTCGGAGGGAAGGAGTCACTCCTTAACAGTTTGCCAGCTAAACGTCCACGGGAATTGATTGTGCTTGTAACAATTTAGAAAGCACTGTTTGCATTGTTTGTTCAAGGAACTAAAGGATGAAAGATATATAAATGCTTCAGGTTGAAGGCCTGAAGGGAGTGGCAGCTCAGTTACCCCCGACTACCTGCCTAACCCTAACCAAGGGGGTTGTTGACCGCGCCGGGAACGTGGACTGAACTTGCCGTGTGAGGTCTTTCCGTTCAGCTCTACTTGGAGCAGGAGGACGCTTGGGTGCCAGGGGGGGCTCTGGCCGTAAATCCCTCGCCTTCCGGGTCCTGCACAAGAGGCTAACGTGACTCGGGATTGGATCTCGAGGCCCGCATACTAGTCTACGGGCAGAAGCTTGGATTAGTGATCCCTAGCGGATTACTGGATAGCCTTCGGGCGGATTATGAACAAGCCTACGGGCGGAACTCCTTGTATTTCAAAGATAAAAGAATAAAATGATAATAAAGAAGTTGTTTGACATTGTTTTCTTTATGTCCTGTGATAAGATTACGTGAAGGAACCAGTGCTTAACAGGATTAATCAAGGAAGCTGTTTGTTATATGTCAAATTAATGTGGTAGGTAATTACATAACTAAAACAAACCGAGAAAAGTGCGGAGGATGGACCATGGGTCCATCCTATGGATGGGTGGTCCCGGTTAGCCGGGAACTTTTCTCAAAATCTTCGACGAACAGAGGGATGATCATCATCGCCGAAACAAATAACAAGAACGATGACTTAGAATTACCTATTACCCGATTCACGCTGTTTTAGGGGAACGGAATGGGACTATGCCTTATGGCAGAGAGGTCGAGCCTTGCATCCCTCTCGTTTCCCATTCTCCTTGAACCAAGTGCAGCATGAATCCGCTTCGGACCTGGCGTTTCTGCGTAAAGTAGTTCGCTCGGGTCTGACGCTAGTTGCTGCTAGTTAACGACCAAATAGGAAAAACCTTAATTCCGGTCGATCCTAGGTGGGAAACGGCCAGGACACTTCCGCTACGTGGCAGACGCGGGGAGACCTAGATTGCAAAACCTGTAACATTCCATGGGAGTGCCGGGTGGAATTCTCTAGACAGTCTTTCCGATGGACTGCCAAGACGTGTCTTAGAGGATTCTAGTGGACACGTTACAGTTGGTATCAGAGCCGACCAACAACGGAATTATTTTCATGAGATTTTATTAAAAATGAAGTAAAGAAATTGTTGCTGTCCAAACATTTTCTCATCTTCAATACTGTCTTGCAGAATTACGAATCGTGGAACAAGTTTTTGGTGTTCCGGATCATGTTTATGACTGCAATGCATTCTCCGCATTATAGGCAGAGAATTGAAATGATGAACATCCTGGAGCAGATTTATAATCCATCACCTTTATATATAGAACGAAGATGGACAGGGTCTTCAGGAATCTACTACATAGCTGCCCACCGGTTCGCTTATTTACAAACCAACCTAAAGAGGATCAAGTGGTTGGAAGATTTGAAAATCGTGAAGCTGTTCATTTTTGTGGAAGCTCACGTAAATTTGACTTTGCATATTCGAGGTCGGAGGGTTGAATTGAACTCATATGTATATGAGGAAGTAACCCGTGTAATCCCAGCTGACAGGATTAAGGTATTGGGCCGCCATGGGAAGTATGGATTCCAGCGGAAAGGATATCCTGAGCTTCCGATGAATTATCGATTCCTAAAGATTCATGACCCAAAACCCTACTATTACACAGTTCCTGTAGACAAATCCAATACAATGTTGTTCTCCCCAAACTAAATGTAATGATTGGATTATCATCACACGAGATGTTGTATAAGGCTACGCCATGTAAATATAAATAAGGATTTCTTTTATCAATAACCGATTGTGTATCAGGGTTGTTACGGAAATTAAGTAGCTTCATGATTTACGAGATAGATGAATTAAAGATAAGCTAATGTCAATTATCATACAATAATGTTAAGAAAACTTTTATCCAGGCACAACCCCAGGAACAGGGTCCAAATTCACCCCCTACATCAAGTACTGCTGTGATCCAGGAGAAGAAGTTCCTCCTCAAACAGATAAAGCCACCCGAGTTTGACGGGAGAGGCAGATTCGTCCAGTCGGATGCTGAGATTTGGATTGAATCTATGGAGGACTACTTTGAAGCAGCTGGTACTGCACCTACCAATCAGGCCATGCTCGCCAAATTAAAACTCACCGGTGAAGCCAGACTTTGGTGGAAACAATGGTGCAGGGATCAAGGGATTTCAGAGGGGTCCGTTACCTGGGAGAAGTTAAAGCAAGCCGTGCAAGGCAAATATTTGCCACCTGCATATCGTACACAGAAAATGAATGAGTTCTATGAGCTAAAACAGTTAGGACTCACCCTTGACGCATACTACTCTAAGTTTTTCTCACTGTTAAAGTATGCGCCACAAATGGACACGACACAGCAGGTGTCCAAATTTTGCGCAGGCTTAAATCCACCTGTAAATACCCGTCTCGAATCTATGCGTCCATCAGATCTTCAGGATGCACTCATTCGAGCGGCACCTATAATTCAGGAAGTGCAAGCTAAACCAAGGGGTATTAAGAATTGGTCTTATAGCGACCCGAACTGAGGAGCATTCAGACCCCAAGTTAAGAGAGTTCAAGGCCACAATCAGGGACAAAGGAAGAAAGCAAGGACAAATAACGTCAACAACTTTGTTCCTACTCACAGTAATGGCCGAAACCTCCGATGTTTCCACTGCAATGAACTCGGTCACTTCAAAAGGCAATGTCCCAAGCTTAGCGAAGGACTCCGTCAAGGTGCAGGACGCGGTCAGGGAGCCGCCACCCGTGGAAGAGGAAGAGCTGCCTGCATTATCAATAGGCAAAGATGTGATGCAGAAGAAGGGGAAGATCCGACTATGGAAGCGGAATTCGAAAGAGCGACGGTCCATGCCGCTTTACACAAGAAGGGGCCGAATCGCCATTTCTCGGTGATTCAAACACCGTCGGACTATCAAGGTAAAGGTTTCAAAACCTTGATTGATTGTGGCAGTACACATTCCTTTATCTCACCAGCGTGTGCTAAGAGATTAGGAATAGCCACAATAGAAGCACCTACCCTACTTGTGGAATTGGCAAACGGTCGTGAGGTAACTTGTACCAGGCAAACTGCTAAGGAGGAGTTCTATCTGTGAGGAAAGAAAACCTCAGTCAAATTCAGAGTCATGAACTTAGGTATCCATGAGTGCCTACTCGGGATGGATTGGCTTAAGCCTAATGATGCTCACATCCACTGTGGAAAGGGTCAAGTTTCCTTTCGAAACTCTGAAAGAGAGTTTGTTACAACTCAAGGTGAGGCAGGAGTGCCAAGGATCCAGTTAGCCAAAGTATCGCGGATCATAAAAGGGGTTAGGAAAGGATTACCTGTTTACTTGATCAAACTCAACAAGTTAGATCAAAAGCAAGAGTCTCATGAGGGACCCTCTTGGCTAAAAGAATACGCTGACGTATTCCCTGAGGAATTAACTGAACTTCCACCTCCAAGGGAAGTTGATCATGAAATAAGGCTATTACCTGGAGCTGCGCCAATTGCAAAGAGACCTTATAGAATGTCCATTCCGGAAGCTATTGAGTTGAAGGAACAACTCAAGCAACTGTTAAACCAGGGTTACATCCGGCCCAGCAACTCACCATGGGGAGCTCCAGTTCTATTCCAGAAAAAGAAAGATGGGACACTTCGACTATGTATTGATTACCGTGGGTTGAATCAATCAACAGTCAAGAACAAGTATCCTATTCCTAGAATAGATGAGCTTCTCGATCGCCTTCAAGGTGCAAATATCTTCTCCAAAATTGATCTCAGGTCAGGTTACTATCAAATCAGGATCAAGGATGAAGATATTCCAAAAACGGCCTTCAATACAAGATATGGGCACTTTGAATTCTTGGTTATGTCATTCGGGCTTACAAATGCACCTGCCACCTTCAATAGATTAATGCAGGATATTTTTAGACCATATCTTGATGATTTCGTGCTTGTCTTCTTCGATGATACTTTAGTCTATTCTAAACAGGAAGAAGATCATGAATCTCAACTTCGGATTGTCCTTGAGACAATGAGGTCTCATAAGCTATATGCAAAAATGAAGAAGTGTGCATTCTTCAAACGTCAGATTGAATATCTAGGATTCATAGTATCATCAGAAGGAATATCAGTAGACCCAGCCAAAGTCAGAGATGTGCTTGAATGGCCAATACCAGTATCCGTCAAAGAAATACGCAGTTTTCTTGGCTTGACAGGATGGTATAGGGTCTTTATCAAAAACTATGCTTTGATTGCAGCACCTCTTACCGACTTACTAAAGAAGCAGACTTCTATTACATGGTCAACTCCCGAGCAAAATAGCTTCAACCAATTGAAGCAATGTTTGGTATCAGCACCTATTCTGAAACTTCCCGACCTCAATAAGGAGTTCGAGGTAGTAACTGATGCCAGCATTCTTGCCTTGGGGTGTGTACTCATGCAAGAAGGTCATCCCGTAGCATATTCTTCAAGGAAATTGAAGAGTCATGAAAAGAATTATGCCACGCATGATCTGGATTTATTAGCTGTCATCCATGCTCTAAAGCTTTGGAGACAGTACCTGTTGGGTAACAAGTTTACTCTAGTAACAGATCATAAGAGTCTCAAATGGATTTTTACCCAGAACGAGCTCAACATGAGGCAACGTCGATGGATCGAAGTATTGGAGGAGTATGATTTTGAAATCAAGTATCGACCAGGGAAAGAGAATGTAGTTGCCGATGCACTCAGTCGCAAGGCATTCCTAAACTCCCTAATCTTGCAGAATCCATCAACGGCCAGATCTCTGGCTACAAAGGTATCTATGCCAAGCAACCCTATATTTGAAATAGCTAGAGAGGAGGCAAGCCATGATTTGGCCTACCAAACCATGATAAAAGAAATAGCTACCAAAGAGTAGAATCTGAAGTCACAAGCTAAGTATCGGGAATTTTCCACTGATAATGGACTTGTCTATTACAGAACAAGGTTATGTATACCAACAAGCCAGTCACTTAAGCAAAAGATATTATGGGAAGCTCATGATTCCCCTTTCGCAGGACATCCTGGCTATGCAAAAACTCTTAATGCAATTAGGAAGAGCTATCATTGGGAGAGGCTCAAAGGTGACGTTCTCAAATATGTCACTGAATGTTTGTCTTGCCAACGTATCAAGGCTGAACATGTCATGATGCCAGGGAAATTGCAACCACTTGACATTCCCCAAATGAAATGGGAATTCATCAGTATGGATTTTGTGGTGGGCTTACTCCAAGTCCAAGGAGGATACAACTCCATTATGGTTGTAGTTGACATGCTTACCAAGGTTGCACACCTGATTCCAGTAAAGACAAACTATAAAGCCTCCGACATTGCAAGAGTGTTTATCAAAGAAATATTCAAGCTACATGGGCTACCTAGAAGGATCGTTAGCGATCGAGACTCTCTCTTCACTTCACACTTCTAGAGAGCTATCTTTGAAGCTATTGGAACTCAACTCTGTTTTAGCACTGCCTACCATCCCCAAACAGATGGCCAAACAGAGCGAGTAAATCAAATCATTGAGGATATGCTTAGGGCTTACTGCTGTCGAGAGCCGAAGAGATGGATTCAGTACTTGCCGTTAGTAGAATTTGCCTACAATGCTTCTTACCAGCAGAGCATTCAAATGACCCCTTTTCAGGCATTGTATGGTCATGATTGTCGAAGTCCCCTAAATTTTTCTGATCCTACCCTAAGGGTGGAAGCTTCAAGACAAATGTTGGAGGACATGGATGACCAAATAAGGTCAATAAGACAAGACATACAAGCAGCCAAAGATAGACAAAAGGCATATGCGGATTTGAAACGCCAAGAGAGGGTCTTCGGAGAAGGAGACATGGTTTTCATTCGTGTACGCCCAAAAAGGAGTTCTCTATCTCTAGGTGAATGCAAGAAGCTAAGTCCAAGGTATTGTGGTCCGTATAAAATCCTCAAATGCCAGGGACCCAATGCTTATAAATTGCAACTTCCAGATAACCTAAAAGTTCACAATGTATTCCATATTAGTCTCTTAAAAAAATATGTACCCAACCCAAATCATGTACTTGATGACCAACAAGTTGTAATGCCTAGTCAAGGAGTCCTTGAACTAAGACCAGAAAAGATTTTAGATGTCAGGGAGAGACAATTGAGATCTAGAACCTTGAAAGAATGCCTCGTCCAGTGGAAAGATTATCCCGAAGAGGATGCTACCTGGATGGATGAAAACTCTCTCAATCTTCAATATCCCCAGTTTATCTCGAGATGAGGACATCTCGATTCTTCTAAGGGGGAGAGAATGTAATATTCCCACCCGTGAATATTGACGTCCCACACACGACGTAAACCTTGTGCAAAGGTTATCTCTTGCATTGAAATTATTGGCAGTGTAATGTGTGACCAGCACGCGAGAAATGGGGTCCTCCGCATTGGTAAATCAAAACCGAAAGTTCAAAACCGTAAGTCTCACAAAAACACCCTCTTGGGAGGGGCAATTTTGAATATTCAAGGCAAATTTTTTTTACTTTAATCCCTTTTTCCCAGCCGATGCATGGCTGGAGAAGAGGGAGTGTGGGGGGATGGCCCATGGATGAGTCGTGGCCTGCATGGGAGGGGGGGAACCCATGCACTGGCCACGTGTGTGGAGGCTTTCTCTTCCCTCCCCCCCCTTGCCTATATGAACTCCCGTTAGGGAGAGAAGAGAAAGGAAAAAAGGACGGTGCTGTGAGAGGGAGGAGGGGACGCTGCTGCCCCGCCATTGGAGAAAGGAGGGAGACCAGGGTGCCGTCGCCGCCGTGCAGGAAGCCGCCAGCCGCCATAGTCCGCCGCCACGGTCCGCCAGGCCGCCACAGCCCGCCGCCACCTCGCCTTGATCACGACCCCCCCCCCCCCGTTGCTGCAGAAGCCTAGAAGCTTCTTAGAAGCTTCTTAAGAAGCTTCTAAGGGGGCTTTCTTAAGCCCCCTTCCCACTAGATCCCCATAAGTCCATTCATACCCCCCCCCCCCCCCCCCGGGACTTTGAAGAGAAGAGGAAGAAGCTATAAAGCCTTCCGCAAGATCCTTCGTAAGAGGCTTCCCGTAATTAGACTTCAAAGGCCACAAGCCATCCGTGAACCCATTCCTAGCCACCCGATTTTTCCTAAAGAACTCATAAAGCCCTCTTCCCCAAGCACCATTTATCCAAAGTCCCGCAAAGGAATCTCCTGCGTACGAGGGAAAAAGGAAAAGGTCTGGAGGCTGCATACCAAGGCAAGTCAATTCATAGACCGCAAAGGCAAACCAGAAGCCGAAACCACGCCTGCGATGGCCCCAAAAAAGTCACAAAGTGCGCCTGCGGGAGGTTCATCTCCAAGCATTCAAGTGGATATCTCCCCGAGCCCACAAGTCCAGGTTTTTTCGAGTTTATTCTCACACAAAGAAATGTTTAGGCACGCTTAATTCCATAAGGGAGAATGCATTTTACGCTTATTTTTAATGCATGTGGCAGCGTTAAAAATACATTTGATAAATTATCTCTTTAAACATTAGACAAGGTTGATGCATGTCATGAAATTGAAACAGTTGCATTTCCAGAGTTGTCCGCCTTAGAAGACTAGCTGCATGTTGCTATTTTGGAACATTATCAAAGTAATGAGTCTAAACATATAGGGCAAAGAAATGAAATTGATAAGTGCATTTGGTTACTAGACATGGTGGGAATAAGCGTATGCCGCATTTTAGGCAACATCTTCCTTGTAATGATTCATGAGGAAAAGTTAACACCCATAAGATATTATCCGAAAAGAAATAGAAGAGTACGAAAATGATCTTATGGACTTGCAAGTAGCATGTAACATGGAATAAGTTAACACTAGCTTTAGTTTGGTATGAACTTCATTAACTACATTGTAGCTAGGGGAAAGTTGCGTGTTGCATAGTCATCATGCAGAAATTTCATTCATCAGGAGCCGTATTTAGGAAAGGTCGCATGGTTTATCAAAGCATTAGATTCTAAAGTGTAGACAACAAGGTTGTAGGCCTGGTTATTTGATGTAAGTCCTAGTAGGTCCTAGGAAAGTTAGTACTCAGATTATCATGCATTTTTACTATACCAAGGAAAGATAGAGTTATTGTGAACCATGTGATGCGTAGAAGCAATGAATCACATGTTTACATGTATTGCAGTAGTTGCAACTATTTTTCCTCCTTTAGATCTACTTTATTATCTCTAGGAAGGATTCATCCTTGTCGCGAGACAAGCATAGTGAATTACCCAAATCACCTAGTCACAAAGGATTCACATGGGTATGGTTCAGTCAATACGATAGATACCCCAAACATTAACTAGGGATTAGCACGTTAAGGATTCGGCCAAGTTTTCCCATTGTCGCTAAGTCGAAACCTTCAAACCCAATAGTCCTAACCATATATCCCAAAAATGTTGAGCTAATTGGATGCTCATGTAAACAATAATCTAGGATTCCTACCTTAAGGACCAAGCGTTCAAAATGATGAAACTCGAATTGAGTTCGATCCCTAGGACTAAACGTTGTCGATTTAGTGAAATTAAGGATGGGGTGGGTAAAAAGACACCCTAAATCCTCCTTCTCGTCTGAAGTTAATTCCGTAACCTGAATACGCCATTCATTAGGCGAAATGATGGAGGCGACACTTGTGCAGTAAATTGCAACGTCACTTAGCCTTGCGGGTTGATCGTAAGAAGTTTTGCCATTCCGTGGATTAAGGTTGGCAGGTTCTTGCGCGAGTTTAACTTGCAAGGGAAAAGGGTAGTCATCCTCTTGCTCTATCCTCATTAGGGAAAATTTGCCAAGTTAAGGGGGAGCTAGGTATTTGCTTGGACGCAAATGATTAGTCAATAAACTAAAGCGACATGGTCGCCGGAATCTACCATTAACAAAACCTAAAAGTATTGACAGGGTATGACCCTAACCCAAAGACGATAGGAATCTTGCCATGTTGCAATTGATTCCGGATCGAATGCGGGATGCATTCGGAGGGAAGGAGTCACTCCTTAACAGTTTGCCAGCTAAACGTCCACGGGAATTGATTGTGCTTGTAACAATTTAGAAAGCACTGTTTGCATTGTTTGTTCAAGGAACTAAAGGATGAAAGATATATAAATGCTTCAGGTTGAAGGCCTGAAGGGAGTGGCAGCTCAGTTACCCCCGACTGCCTGCCTGACCCTAACCAAGGGGGTTGTTGACCGTGCTGGGAACGTGGACCGAACCCGCCGTGTGAGGTCTTTCCGTTGAGCTCTACTTGGAGCAGGAGGACGCTTGGGTGCCAGGGGGGGCTCTGGCCGTAAATCCCTCGCCTTCCGGGTCCTGCACAAGAGGCTAACGTGACTCGGGATTGGATCTCGAGGCCCGCATACTAGTCTACGGGCAAAAGCTTGGATTAGTGATCCCTAGCGGATTACTGGATAGCCTTCGGGCAGATTATGAACAAGCCTACGGGCGGAACTCCTTATATTTCAAAGATAAAAGGATAAAATGATAATAAAGAAGTTGTTTGACATTGTTTTCTTTATGTCCTGTGATAAGATTACGTGAAGGAACCAGTGCTTAACAGGATTAATCAAGGAAACTGTTTGTTATATGTCAAATTGATGTGGTAGGTAATTACATAACTAAAACAAACCGAGAAAAGTGCGGAGGATGGACCATGGGTCCGTCCTATGGATGGGTGGTCCCGGTTAGCCGGGAACTTTTCTCAAAATCTTCGACGAACAGAGGGATGATCATCATCGCCGAAACAAATAACAAGAACGATGACTTAGAATTACCTATTACCCGATTCACGCTGTTTTAGGGGAACGGAATGGGACTATGCCTTATGGCAGAGAGGTCGAGCCTTGCATCCCTCTCGTTTCCCATTCTCCTTGAACCAAGTGCAGCATGAATCCGCTTCGGACCTGGCGTTTCTGCGTAAAGTAGTTCGCTCGGGTCTGACGCTAATTGCTGCTAGTTAACGACCAAATAGGAAAAACCTTAATTCCGGTCGATCCTAGGTGGGAAACGGCCAGGACACTTCTGCTACGTGGCAGACGTGGGGAGACCTAAATTGGAAAACCCGTAACATTCCATGGGAGTGCCGGGTGGAATTCTCTAGACAGTCTTTCCGATGGACTACCAAGACGTGTCCTAGAGGATTCTAGTGGACACATTACAGAGGGTGGGGAGAGAAGCTCCCCACGTGGCCACTGCATGGCTTCCCCCCCTCCTCATGCAGCCCACGACTCCACTAAGTCCATCCCCCCACACTCCCTCTCCTCGAGCCATGCATCGACTAGGGGAAAGGGATAAACATTAAAAAAATTGCATTATTATTATTTATTTTACCCCTCCCAAGAGGGTGTTTCCCCGCGGTTATGCAAATTTGAACCCCTGGCTTGATTTGCCAATGTGGAGGTCGCTATTTCATGCGTGCGGGTTACAGATTAAACTGCCGGCAATTTCCATACGGAAGATAACCTTGCACACGGTTTATGCAATGTTTTCGAGTGGGAATATTTTTGAGTGAGGAATATTAAGAGCTCGAGTGGGAATATTTTCGAGTGGGAATATTACATTTAAGAGCTCGACCAATAGATATAGCCGGTTGTTCCATCATAGCTATAGGCACCTTGCCTGCAATTTCAGCCCCCTTCTTAGCACTAGCAGTTGTGGTGCTTGTACCCCATCTTAATTTCATCTACTCTCTCTTTACCAACATATGCACTGCTTCAGTTACATTAGCCCAATCAGATTTCAGCCTTGTTTCACAAGAGGCATCTTCTAAATGATTAGTCTGCTTCTCCTGCAAGACAGGATCTGTAGCCTTCAGAAACAAATCAATTTTCTAACTCTCCAATGATTGCTGCTCATCGACATCCAATTGTGTATACCGACTTTCAAATTCACGAAGCAAAGCTGTAGCAGCCAACCATTTATTGGGCTTTTCAATCCAATCTATAAATGTCTTTTTAGTTACCAATCCTGTATCTTCCACGAAAAACTATTCTCTCAAAGCTTTCTTAAAGGCTGCCCAATCATAATCTCTTCTATGTAACTCATCAATTTGATCATGCAAAGCATGCATGGCCAAACGGGAGGAAATGCATGGGATACCGCAGTATGCATGGCCATGCATACTGCGGTATCCCATGAAACAACATCTTTTCTTCATACAGTCGGATGAAGGTCGAAACTTTTTGACCTTTAAAATGGTTCAATTCTTGTCCCACTGCCTGGAATGCATTCACAGCTAACGAATCTATTCTTTCTGCTTCTTGCCAAGTTTGCATCTATTGTTGTAACAACAATTGCTGTTGTTGTTGTTGTTGTTGTTGTTGCAACAAAGCAATCATTTGTTATAAAGCATCACCACCACTTAAAGCTGTAGAATCTCCCATCTTTACACACCTCTACTGTCAACTTTCATGTTGCTTTCACCACTGTCGGAGCATTTGGGGTCGAAAGTCTACTATGGGGGTAAGAGACAGTAGGGTGAAGGGAGATTCAAGGAGTGGAGTATACTTCGCGTGCTTCCATAAATGAGCCACATTTCTAGAACATGTCAATAAAAGTGTTTCCAATTGAAAGATCTATTTCTAGTCCCTTCGTGGCAATTTCAACATGTGTTTCTCTGCCTACTTCAATAAAACCCATGATTGCACAAGTTTTTAGTATGCAAAGAAATGAAATAGCGTTTGGAGAGATGTCATCATGCTGCATCTATACAAATTGGCTTAAAGCTTCTTTGTCCAAACCTGTGTTCGATATATCGTGCAATCAATGCATTCCATACAACTATATCTTGAAGTGGCAAAGTGCCAACTGCCTTAGTTTCCTCTACTAGAAAGCCACATTTCATATACATAATAACTAGTCCTTTGTGTAATTTAGGCTCTTTTTCCATTGCCCTTTTCAGTATTTCAAAGTGTGTAAATTCACCTAATTTACAAGCTCCCATTGTAGTGCAAGCTTTCAAGATTAAAACATACATAAGTGCTTCCATAATGACATCTTTCAGCTACATTTCTTTGAAAACCATGAGCCCCTCATCATCAAGACCATGTTCATTATATCCTGCAATCAATGTAGTACATGAGACTGTATTTTGAACTGACAACCTCTCAAGCACACAGTGTGCTGCTTTAAGCAAACCACATTTGTAGTACCTGTCTATTAATGAGCTTCCCACATAAAGCTCTCTATCAACTCCTCTACTAGTTATTTCAGCATCTTAAAGATGGTCTGACTCTAAATCTTTTGAACCACCAATAGCTTTAAAGCACAAAAGAAAAGTGATAGAATTAGGACACTTCAAAGTGACTTCACAGTGGCGGATGCATAGCATCACAACAAGGTGTATTCCTAACAAATCCTATTTATTCTTAGGAAGTAATATAATTTTCAGGTAAAAAACTTAAATTTGTCACTATCTTTCTATAATCTTTGAAAAATAGTTCAATGAGTATTTCGAGGAATTAAAGATTAATAAATCCATTATTTTTCATCTAAAATGATTGGTTTCCGTATAAAACGTGATATTATCAACATGCAAAGAGTTTCGAAAACCCGATGTCACATTTTGTAAGTCCAACTAGAATAATGTCTGCTCAATAAAACATGAAATTGCATGCATGCTCTGCTT
This sequence comes from Lygodium microphyllum, assembly GCF_053477565.2. Classification (NCBI taxonomy): domain Eukaryota; kingdom Viridiplantae; phylum Streptophyta; class Polypodiopsida; order Schizaeales; family Lygodiaceae; genus Lygodium; species Lygodium microphyllum. The sequence continues at coordinate 38,657,578 of NC_141150.1, forward strand.
CCCAAAGTGTCAATTCACATTTCATAAGGCATTGCTACTTTGTTTTGTCCAATTTAACATGTATATTATGCATTAGGAAAACAATGAACTCACAAATGGGCCTTTTAGCCCCCCTCTCTCCTCCTTAAAACAAGGAAAAGAGGAGAGAAGAATAGTAAAATAATCCTACTCTCTCTCCACTTTTGCAATCTCGTTTTTCCTTTTTTATATTATCTACAAAGATATACTCAGATTCATTCTCTCTCCTCATTCAATAAGTCTTTTTCAACCAAATTTTATATTAAAAAAGGAGTTATTTATGGGAGTGTGGTGCTTTGTTTGCAATGTAAAATGATTAGTAGATACGATGTAATTGATTTTTTAATCGAGAACAAGGAAAATGAAATTTCAGAAGTTCTTTTTAATATATTTTGGGGATTTTTTAAATCCTAGCTTTTGGTCAAAAAACAAACAAACAAGTCAAATTTCGTGTTTTTTCGAGATGTTTCTGGAGGCAAAATAGAAATATATAAAATACGAAAAGTCTTGGACATTCCTACCCTCTGAGCTATTTCCCCGCATATCTATACTCTCTCATGGTTCTATTGTGACCTCTTCTTTGTGTTTATGCAGCCTTCATTAACAGAGTGAATTACTTACACCCTCCTTTCCCTTGGCACCTTTGTGTGCCTCCTTGCACATCTCCACTCTACCTCTTGTGACAACCAAGTAGGCTCCCCGTTTCTATTAATAGTAAAATGAATAGAGGAAAGAAGGAGTTGCCTATTGAGGTAGAGATTGAATATGCCCAATTATTCAAAGGAACCTAGCGTACTAGTGTTAACCGTCAGGTTTTGCAGAGTTATAGGCAAATGGGATTGAAACATGTGGATGTGTGGGTTGATGGGGGAATCTACCCAATTGACCCCTTAAACAATAGACCTTCAACTTCTCAGGAATCACAAATTTGTTGAAGTATGTGCGCGAGGGTGAAAATGGGTTACTTGGTTATATTAGGCAACTCAATGATCAGCCGTTCAAAGTATTTACAACTTGCTAAGAAACCATAAAAAATTGCCATGATGTGATCACTACACATCAAATTCATATACAATAGCTCATAGGACAAGTGGTACAACTGAATGAAACTGTAATTCAACAAAACAATCAAATTATTTCAATGTAGGACAATATCCATGACTTTGGTATCTCATATGAGGAGGCAAAGGCACAATTGGAAGGCTTGGGAAAGATCAACAACAAGCTAACACAGGAGTGCAAACGAAAGAAGAAGCCAATCAATGAGTTAATTGTGAATAGTGGCCAGTGGAAGCGACGTATCAGAGCATGTAAGGTAGCTCAAAAAGAGAACCTAGGTGAGGGTGAGGTTGGATCGTGTATTAGTAGATTGCTAAAGGCAAGTACACTAGAAAACGCTTTGAGCAATCGTAATTTTAAGACTGTGAAGAAAAAGGTGATTGAGTGCACATTAAAATATGTATCAAATGAGTTCTCACTTGTGGATGCACAATCTATTTGTGACAAGGCCAGCATTAGCACAACGACTTACTCAAGGATATTCAAAGGTATGAAGGCTGGGTTTGGTGGAGTGTTAAAGAGAAATAGAATCGTGCCTCTTCCTCAACCTTCAAAGTTAATAGAGGCCCGATGGCAACTTAATACAAAGATTTTGGAGTTGATAGGAGATCCCATGCATGTTCAATGTGTGGAAACACTAAAGGTTGGAACCAAAAATACATATGAGGTGAAGCTCACCGAACTCAATAATTACTATTTACATTTGAACAAGGTGTTGTCGGCAATGGTAATGTACTACAATATGTCTGTTGAGGAATGTAATGGCAAATTTTAGTTTGTTACAAAATTAGATGAAAGTGAGGTCTTCAAAGTAGTAAAGCTTGAAAGAGTTAGTGTAACTCTGATGAATAGAGCTTTACAATTCGACAAGAACAACTCAGGGAACTTTAGTGTTCAATCCGAGTGCCATGTGATGTAGCTCGCTACATTTGAAGTTCCTAAGGAAACATTTGAGGTGTTGCAGATATTCTTTATGAACACAAGCATTCCAAGCATCATCGATTGTCAAGAACATGGTGAGATGCTCTCAATTGAAGGTTATGGTCAATACTTGGTTGAATGGCATCTTGCAGGAGACTTGAAAACTTTAAAATGCATGTGTGGAATCTCCTATGGTGAAAATACAAACAATCCATGCCTTTATTGCTTGACAGAGAGGGTGGAAGGAAAGGACGGAAAGAAGAACTAGCGAAAGGTGACAAGTGTTGCACCGACGCGCAATAGAGAAAATCCCAATTGAAAGCCCATATTCAACATTTCCTTGGATCGTATTCACATTTGTTCATTGCATGCTTTTGTCAGAATCATGGAGAAATCTTTATATGAATACATTTGCTTTGCTTATAGAATGCAATCAAAAAAAGAAGCCATTGCAACGTGTAGGAATGTGGAGCGAGTGATATCAGAAATTGGGCTACACAAGCATCAAGTGATGATTGAAAAAGATGAGAAGAGATCAGGAAAATCTAGTAACTTGCCAAAAAAGCCTTGCTTTGGAGGAGCAAAGGCTAGGAAGTTTCTCTCAGTACACATCAATGAGGAAGGGAATGTCATGGTTCGTAGGCCGCAGGACTACGATGGGTGGAAAAAGTTATATTTTGCAATTCTTGATCGAAGTAATGGAGGAAAAACAAGAAGGATAAGTCTTAACAAATTGGCTCCCTTACTTCGCAAGATGGTGTTTAACAATGAAGATAAGTAAGAATTTATCAATGCCGTGAATAGCTTCTACAAAAACATGGTGGAAGTATGGGGCAAAAGCTCTATCACACATTACATGGTGCGTACTAAGTTAATATTTTAAAATTGTATGAATTGTATAAACTATTGAGCATAGTTTTACTCATGTGTAATATGTGTCTTTGTAGCATATCCTTGAGGCACATGGACCATACTTTGCAGAAAAGTGAATCATCGGAATTTGGACCACAAAAGGGATGGAAAATTAACATTGGATAGCGCGTGTTGCATACCAAAGAAAAATTGATCATGGTGGAGGAGTGAACGGTAGCAATCCAACGATTCAATTGCTATCTTGGTGGTATAGGATTATAGTAGCCGATGAATCAGCTGCTGCTGCAAACATGATGGAATCATGCCGTGTCACTAAAAGAGTGTGTTATGAAGCCTCAAGTGCCAAAGAAAACCATGCCAAGTGGCTAGAAACAAGGCTTCGACAAGGTAGCAAATGGGTTCGAAAAGAGCTAAGATAGTAAGATGAACAATGTGAGTCAGTGTGAATGCAATTCATAGTTTAAGAGAGAAAGAGAGAGTGTGCATCTATGTGAATGAGTCTCACAGTTTAGGGTTATATAAAAGAGGGTTCACTTTCTATCTTATTCATTGAGTTCTCACATCTCTTGTGTAGGAAAGATGGCTAGGTCTAAGGTAGTTGCAAATAAGCTTCCACTCAGAGTCCCATATTGTGTTCAGCCCCTTGGAGCATCTACTAGCTCAGATGCACCCCCTTCTCAACCTAATCCACCTTCCTCAAGTCGCCCTCACAAGGTTCCTTCTCAGCATTCCCACAAGAAACACAAGTGGAAGTGGCCTTGAGAGAAATTAGAAGGTATCAACGCTCTTTTGATCTCATCATTCCTAAGGCGAGCTTCTTGAAACTTGTTTGCAAGATTACACAAGACCTCTACCGCACAGAAAGTAGGAGGTGGTTTTTGGCACAAGGTCAAGATAGACATGATCGCTTCACAAAAGAATGTCTTCATGCTCTACAGTGTGCTGCAGAGGCCTTTTTAGTTGACTTGATGACTGATGCTCAACATTGTGCAATACATACAAAGTGCATCACTGTAACTCCCAAGGACTTCCAACTTGTAAGAAAACTTCAAGCAGTGAAGGATGCATTCGTTCCAATGGAATGAACACAGTTTGCAATGTTATCTTTTTTAGCATAGTATTATCCTTGTGCATTGGACATATGACTATGTCCCAATGCAAAACTATTGTATGCGCCCTTAAAATATGAATTAAAATTTTACACTTGTCCTTCACTCTCAACTTTGAGTATGCATCTTTGTTGTATTTTCAATTCTTACTTACAGTTTTTATTAGCACTATCAATTTCAATAGGAATAACATGCAAACATTTCCCATTTCTTGTTCTAGACTTTACTCCTAATGCCTCTGTATAGTTTATGTGGCGCGAAGTTTCTAAGGGTCAGTAGTCACGATGTTGATTTCTCAATTATCAATCCATCCATAATTTTGGTGTGGGGTGATTTTTAAATACTAAACTGTATCGGAATGCAATGAAACTTCACATGCGCACTCGTTAGGTGGCCAAGAGTCCCTTTTTTTCTGTGCATGCAGACCCTGGTCCAAAGTCTGGCATCTGGAGCCACTTGAGCCACTTTCTTGGCAAGAAAGTGGCTCCAGACACCAGACTTTGGACCCGATCTCTGCAGGCACTTTTTTTCCAAAAAAAAAAGGCTCTTGGCCACCTAAGGAGGCGCGTGTGTGAAGTCTCGTCACATTCCAATAATACATGGTTATGGATCTACGATCACATGATGTATAGTGCATATGAAGCTGCATTAACCTAGTTTTGGGAGTTAAATGGGTTAAAAGTTCATTCTTCTTCTCATTTTGACATCTTGATTTCTTTGCTTCCTCCATTTTCACATCCCCAACCTCTGTCTCTTCTCCGTCTTGCCCTCCTTGAGCTTGCATGGCATGGACCAAGCAAGCATGTTGCCATTTTGGCCTCAAAAAGACATCATCCCAAGGCCCGCTACCTAGAGCACAAGGTGGAGCCTCCTCTAGTGCAGCAACAAGTCCTTCCCGTAGAGCACAAGGACCACCACAGAAGAAGAGGAGATGGAAACCGGGCATTGTCACCCTTCGAGAGATAAGGAGAATCCAACACAGATACGAGCTTCTCATCCCAAAAAGTTCTTTTCATAAAGTTATTCGAGAAGTCATGCAAGACTTGGAGCTAAAAGGGATGGGAAGATTTTGGGCACGAGTGCGGGATGGCCCACCAATAGGAAGCTAGACTGCTACAGCCATGGAGGCCCTACAAACTACTGCAGAGGGGTTTCTCTCAATGATACACAGCTTGCAGCCATCCATGCAAAGCATGTTACAATCACAGATAAAGATATGAACTTTATCATTTGGCTTCAACACGCTAAGGGGACCCTGCCATAGTTTACTAGATTGATGATGCAAGGTTTGTAATGATTGTTACAGCGCCATAGCATCTTGGAAGCCCAAAAAATTTTGTATACTCCGCAACATTAGAATATTTATTTATATATACATAATATGTCATGCGATGTGTACTAAGTTCAAATAATTGAGTAAAGTTGTTTTGTTTTGTTTTGTTCCTTGAAACGTATGACTTTTAATTTTTGTTTAACATACGAACGCATCTAAAGTAGTAATAGTATGGATACAAGTTACATTATTGCTTATGCACAATTGCAAGTATAGTACTATGCATTGAATTATGTTAATATATGCGGATGCGTCACTTACGTACCACACATTATTGTCACACTTACACAATCGCAAGTGCAGTACTATGCATTGAATTATGTTAATGTATGCGAATGTGTCATTCACATAACACAAATTATCATCACACTTATACGAACCACACATTTATTTAATAAATATTTATTGGTAGGGACAAAGTAAAGTATCTTATATTCATCAAGAAAAATACATGTGATGGTTGTTAGTGATGGTAGATACAAAAAGCCGATAGCCAACAAAAACTCTCAATTGTTCCTTGGCTTTTTCATCGGTGGATAGGAGGGGCCATCTTCCGATGAAAATATAAGTTTCTTCTTTGCTTCAAAAATGATGCTCTTTCCCTTCAACTCTTTCTCCAAGAAAAGCGGATCCGACACTTTAGCGAGGTCGCCTAATGTCGCAAGTGCACACATTGCTCCACCCTGCATTTGATCAAACAAGTAAAGAAGCTTTGACCGCTTGATTAGCACCACCTTCTCCAAACTAGATGTCACAGGTATCTCTTAAAAGGGTCCAAACTTGGTCAAAGCTTGAATTTTCATGATTATTTCTTGCCCTCCTGGTGAGGACTTCTTATCGAAGACCACCAAATCTGTAACAAGGTTACCAATATACTCCTTAAGAGCTAAATCCTTGCGTTGATCCGCATGTCGAGCTCCTCCTTGCCTTGATGCAAACTCATCTCTATAGTATGTCCTGAATGACAAAGTCAAATCAAACAATATATTTAGTGACTAATCTAGAGTCATCAAAAAGCGATGAAATTTGATGATAGGGTGTGTCGGGTTTCCTGGAGTCCACCGGTGAAATCTTGGCCAAAAATGATGCCTACAAGTGCCTGTCGAAAGTCTGGCATCTGGGGCCACTTTCTGGGCCAGAAAGTGGCTCCAGACACCATACTTGGGACATGAAAGCTGCAAGCCAGAAAGTGGCCCCAAATGCCACACTTCCGATAGGACAGCTGCAAGGATCATTTCTTGCCAAGATCTCACCGGTGGACTCCAGGGGGGGACCCGACATCAAGTTTCATTGCATAAAAATATATGGTAGTTAGAAATGTCACCTTCTCTAGATCATCTTGTATCTTCATTTCCTCATGTGTTAGGGGGGAAGCACCTCTTTGGATAGAGAGATCTACAAACTCCTTGGTAGGAAGCTAGGGCCTTGGTCTGAACAAATCATGCTGTAGTGCTTCAAATTCAGCATTGGGCACAAGGTAGGATGCTGGGGCCTTGGTCTGAACAAATCAGCTACAAGCTCCTTGGTAGGAAGCTGGGGCCTTGGTCCGAACAAATCATGCTATAGTGCTTCAAATTCAGCATCGGGCAGAAGGTAATCTTCTTCAACTAAAGTGCTCCTGTGCTGCTATGATTGCACTCACTGTATCTAAGCTTGTGCCATGATATCTTCTAATCTCTGCCATTTTTGGATGCACATCCATGTTATCATAATCGATCAGGTCTTCCATTGAATCCTTGACTAGTATAGAAAACAACTCTTCTTCCTTCATTTCCAAGTATTGCAGTACATCTGATAGAAGTAAGTATTAGACACCATCTACTTCAATGGGTATCAAGGAGGCAAAGTTGGGTTTGTCGACTTGTGGCTGTTCTGAAGAAGATGGCACCATGAGAGCCAACCCTTGCTCTATCACCACTCGATGTTCCTCTTCAACATTTATGAGCTCTTCAATTGGTTCTTCTCCTGTATATGTGATAGAAATAACTTGTGGAGTTGTATCCTCATCGCTCTCCTCCTCTAGGGGTGTATCCAATGCAAGGAGGTAAATTGCCAATGCGCAATCACACTCCAGGAGATCCAAAGGTGATGTATCTGTGTAACGTGTCCACTAGAATCATCCAGGACACGTCTTAGCAGTCCATCAGAAAGGATGTCTAGAAAGCTCCACCTGGCATTACCATGGAATGTTACGGCCTTTGCGATCTAGGTCTTCCCGCGTCTACCACGTAGCGGAAGTATCTTGGCCGTTCCCACTTAGGATCGACCGGAATTCGGGTTTTCCTGATTGGTCATTACCTAATAGCAACTAGCATTGGACCCAAGCAAACAACTTTACGCAGAAACGCCAGGTGTGAAGCGTATTTACGCTACACTTGGTTTAGGGAGAATGGGAAACGAGAGGGTTGCAAAGCTCAACCTCTCTGCCATAAGGCATAGTCCCATTCCATTCCCCTAAAACAACGTAAATCGGTTAAGTCATAACTCTAGGTCATCGCTTTCATTATTCGTTTCCTTTGAGGATCATCCCGCTGTTCTTCGAGATTTTGAGAAAAGGTCTCAGCTAGCCGGGACCACCCAACCGTAGGACGGACCCATGGCCCATCCTCCACACTTTCCTCGGTTTGTTTTATTTATGTAATTATCTAACACATTAATTTGACATGTAACAATCAGCTTCTTTAATTAATCCGTTAAGCACTGGTTCCTTCACGTAATCTTATCACGTGACATAGAAAAACAATATCAAACAAGTTCTTTATTAACATATCATCATTTTTATCTTTGAAATACAAGGAGTTCTGCCGGTAGGCTTGTCCATAATCTGACCGAAGGCTATCCAGTAATCCACAGGGATCACTAATCCAAGCTTCTGCCCGTAGACTAGTATGCAGGCCTCAAGATCCAATCCCGAGTCACGTTAGCCTCTTGTGCAGGACCCGGAAGGCAAGGGATTTACGGCCAGAGCCCCCCTGGCACCCAAGCGTCCTCCTGCTCCAAGTAAAGCTCAACGGAGAGACCTCTTGCGGCGGGTTCGGTCCACGTTCCCGGCACGGTCAACAACCCCCTTGGTTAGGGTCAGGAAGGCAGTCGGGGGTAACTGAAGCTGCCTCTCCCTTCAGGCCTTCAACCTGAAGTATAGATATTCATTTAATTTGTAATTCATAAATCAAACAGTGCTCTAAATTCTCTAGCAAGCACAAACACTTTCACTAACCGATCTTGTTGTTGGCAACTGCTAAGGAATGATTCTTTCCTTTCGAATGCATCAGCACTCCTTCCAGGGCATCTTGCAACTTGGCAAGATCCCTTATATTCTAGGTTAGGGCGGTTGTAAGCTCTTCTCCATGGTTGTCACAATAGTTGTACCTGCAGTGACATCATACTCATTCCTGCTACTATTACGAATTTCTGTCCAAGAAGAGAATGGATAATGTAATATTTCCGCACGAAATATTAAGGAGCTTTTGATCCTCGCATGACGTGTAAAAACTGTGCAAAGTCATCTCCCGCGTCGACTAAATATTGGCAGCTAAATCCTTACCTCGCATGTGCAACAATGAGGCCATCCGCATTGTGCAATAGGGGCCGGGGTTTAAGACCGCAAAGTCGCGGGGGAACACCCTTTTTGAAGGGGCAAATGGATAATAATGAAAATTTATGCAATTTTTTTTTACTAATTATCCCTTCTCCCAGCGTGTCTATATCCACATTTACCTACGCGTCTATATTGCCGTCTATTTCCGTGTCTATGTTCCCGTATATACTCACGTCTATCTGAACAATAGACCTGCATATACACGCAAAAATAGATGCACACGTCAAAATTCAAACCATACTTAAATCATTTCTTCTCAAACTACGTCTTTCCTTTCCTGCGTTTTTTGTAGTTCTAAAGCTTGAGTTTAGCCGACATGCAATCTCTTCATGCCTCACTTAGTCTCTTCATGCCTCACCTCCTCATGAGTCACCTCTTCTTTCATTTCAAACACACAAGAAGGGAAAAAGGAAAGCCAAGGAGAGGAAGAAAGAGAGAACAAGAGAGAGGAGAACAAGAAGAAGCAGCAGGCAAGCAAGCAAGCATCAAGGGAGGGTAACTTACCAAGGAGAGGAAGAAGGAGAAGGAAGAAGCGCCACCACCGGCCACACCAAACACCCAAGGTGAGTCTCTCTCTTTCTCTCTCTCTCTCTCTCTCTCTCTCTCTCTCTCTCTCTCTCTCTCTCTCTCTCTGTGTTTCTCTCTTTCTCTCTCTGCTCTGTCTGTGTATTTAGGATTTTCTGATTCCATTATGTACTACATTTTGTAAATCATCAATGGCGGTCGTCGGGCTAAAATCAGCCGACTGAGCGGGTCTGATGGTGCGTCTACATTTCAGTATAGACGCAGGTATAGACGCAAAAAAATGTTTTCTCTCATTGCATCTGAGGGCGTGTCTTAGAGCGCGTGTGCTAGCGCATGTGTAGGTCAATCTACACGCGAGGATACACATGCGCGCAGATTGACCTGGAATTTGTGTTTGACAGCGCGTCTTTGCTGCATCTTAGATGCAAATATAGACGCGCTGGACAGAAGGTTGACTTTGGGAGCGCGTCTGAGGGCGCGTCTAACCTGCAATTTACACGCAGTTATACATGCGCCAGCTCTTCCAGCTCTGATAAAAAATAATATATTTTTGCAATGATGAATGTGACCAATCCCATGTTTGTGTTTATCAGTTTTCTTGTTTATGAGAAGCTTTAGCACTTAAGTTTTATGCTCAATGTCTAAAGAAAGCTCTTTGAAAATGTAGGTAGTATATGATTTTTTGTATGCAAACAAATTTGTCTTTTTCCTGTGTTTTTTTTGCAGATGTCGTATCCTGTTTCATCTAGCAATGACCCAGATTTGGATCGCATGAATGATACATTGGCCTTGTTTGGTAGGGGGTCAATGCATTTTTTGGAGGTTTTCCTAGTAGGGAAGACTTCATGGGAGAGATGACCAAACACCTTGGCCGCTCACCCACATCGGACGAAGTGTTCAGTGTCATGTCTAGAATGCCTTTGACGTCTTTGCCTGGCACTACTTCCCAAACTCCATATGCAGGTACTCCACACACAGGTACTCCATATGCAGGTACTCCATGTGCAGCACCTGTACGTGCTTCAGCTGAAGCACAAGCATCTGCAGAAGCACGTGCATCCAGCGAGGTAGAGGGTAGTCGACAGAGAGGGAGGAGGGAGAGTCGAGGGGGAGGATGAGGCTTGTGTGGGGGTTGCCTAGGAGGTGGCGAGCGATCACCCTCACTAGTAGATCACATAGAGGAGGTTGTACGCCAGTACTATAGAGTGACAGATGCTGGTGGCATCTTCCATGATGATGAAGGAAGGGATGTAATGGCGTACATGAGGAGCATCCTGTATGCGACATATAAAGATTGTTTCATTGCCTTCAAAAATCAGAAAAGCGGCTTGTGGCACGAGGTGTTGAGGGCAGTCCATAGGAGGTACCCAAATGCTGAGGGTTAATGATTCTCGGATGATTGGGGACACACAAAAGTGAGGGATATGCTTCACAACAAAAGATCCCACCTCATGACACGCGCCCACTGCGGAGGCAGGAGGAGGGGCGTGGAGCCTATAGCCAACCACCTATGTGCCACCGCATAGAGTGGAAGAAAGCCAAGAAGAAAGTAGCAAAGAAAGTGAAGAGTCGCCAGCACGCAGAGGAGCGACGGATCCAAATGGAAAGAATGGAATCGTTGCATTATGGATCGGGTGGTAGAGAGTCGTGGAAGGCAGAGTTTGTAAGTATATTTTGATTTCTAGTTTTTTAAAATTTATATTTCTTTCAATTATTTATACAATTTATTCTAATATATTGTGTCTCATAATTATTTGTATATATCATAATTGTTTTGCAGACTATTATCATTGGTAGGATACCTACTCCTAGAGAGGTAGATTACCATCGAGGCCATAACCGCGCAGCCACATGGCTTCACTTCTATGAGGAGGGTCTCATCCCTGAGGACCAATACAACCGGGCTAGGAGGATTCGACAGCCAGAGGAGATATGTTTTTCTTACTTTCCTATTAAAAGTATAGCTAATTATAACTTTTTCTCCACCATATCTACGTAAGCAACCTTGATCTTTTGTGTGTGTATGCGAACCCGAATGTGGAGCATAGCGAGGAGGGGGATAGTGACGCTAGTAGCCATGGTGGTACTAGCAAAGATGTTTCTTCTGTAGATTCGTAGAGGAGCACCATACCTCCTCATGAGGCCTTGTTTTCTTGTATATATATGATCCATCTTTGAGCCTACTACTTGCGGCCATGCTTTAGGTCGCAAGCAGTTAAACTTCCCATGTAAATGCTTTTGATCTATAATGAATACATGGACTTTTATTTTCAATTCTCGTGCCCATAAGATACATTGTCTTTTTCCCAAATGCACAATTTGATGTTACGCGCATCTAAATTGCAGAAAATGCGCATTTATACGCGTGCCTACAGTGCAGAGTACATGTGCTTATACACACACTAGATAATTCAAATTTAAAAAAGAAATTAAATATCTTTTTTTAAAAATGAGATTTTTTTGTTTTCCGTTCGCGTCTACCAGTGCTTGTAAAAGCGTGTCTGTATAGCTACAAGTATAGTCAAAAGAGCAAGGAAAGGAAGGTATGCCATCTGAATGGATAGAGGAGATGAGGCAAAAATTTAGAGAACAAGTGGAACTCGCCTGCAAGAAGCTCCAAGCCAAGACACTGCAAGTTCCATAGGTGGCTATTCCTCAAAGAGAGGAGTGCAAACCTCTAAATTGGGGACAATAGCTTGTAGTGTAAGAGCAATGAAAAACCGTAGCCGCCCGTTTGATTTCAACTTCACCTTCCCTCATAGATTAGATAGGGTGCTATATCCAAGGGTGGTGAAGGATGGCATAAATCTCTCATATAGGCTAGGAATGAAAGGATTGGAGAAAATCATGAGACGCCCCATGATGTGGTAGTAGGAACTTGTACATTACTAGGAAGACAAGGTAGTGGAGGTACCTTAGAGAGTGGAGGGATATGAGGCTTAGCCTAGGTGGTAAAAAAACATCTAGGACTTTAACTTAGAGGCCTAGATGGTTTTCTCTAGCATCCTACCACATGAAAGGGATGATCCTACCTACATGCCTTACCCAAGGAGGATTAGAGTTGACTTCAGTAGGGAGGTTCATGGTACGTAGGGCTTCCCTCTCATCTACAACATAAATGCATCAACCCCAATAGAAAGCTTGATCTTCACCTAAAGGGACCCTCATCCATCCATAGCAAGTTTCTTCAAGGACTTCTCCTTGTTGAGATTCAAGCTCATGATCATGAACACCAACTCCACCTTCACAGACATAGTCTTAGATGTCATCATCTGTGTCCAATAAATGAGTCAAGGAATCAATTGTAGTTAGTGACATAGTCAATTAGTAGACTAGACTGTTAAGTGTGTGTGACTAGACTTTATTCTATGAGTCATGAATAATCAAGAGAAGAAAATGAGAGTAATCCACTATCTATGTGGGTTTGCAATGTTTGTGTCTTTCTCTCTCCCTCTAAAACTTTGACATGGTATCAGAGCTAGGCTAGCTCATCTTCGTGATACATAGGAGCTTAGACTTGAAGGATCTGGAAGCTAGAAGGTGATTGTGACGTGCATCTTGAGAAGGAACCCTGTAAAGGTTCATTGACAACCATAGCTTGCACTTGATGTGGTATGTATTAGTGTTTCTAGAGTTTACTCTTGATAGAGTCTATTGAGGCTTTCAAAGGGGGTTCATTGCATTGTATTGGAGCCCTGGATTCTGTAGATTAAGGCCAGCATTGATACCAGGAGGCATATTCCACAATGGATTTTGTGCCACGGTGGATTCCGTGAGGTTTTACGGTGGATTCCGTATACTTTTATTACCGGGGCTCATACACAAAGTGGATTCTTTGTGCCAGAAGTCGATGGGGACACCTATCCTTTTCAGGCGTTTTGTTAATTTTATGTGTACATGGCTGATTCCATAGCGGGTGACTCCACAAAATACATATTTAATTAATAAACATTGATGAGTTTAGAGTGCGCACTCGTGATAAATTAAGGTTAGGATTTATTTCTAACCAATTTATTTATATAGCTGATGACTGCTAGGTATTCACTTTTATCGATTTAATTGTATTATTTTACTAACGATTGTGAATACTTCAGTTGATGTGTAGAGATAGCAGCAGTGGCAGTGGAAAGCATTGAGGATAGCGTGTATTCGAATTATCGTCAATATTTTGATGGGCACGTGTTTTAGGCATGGCACCTATATTTTGTCTCGCTTATTTATCAAGGTGCTTGATATTTATTTATTATTATTTGTATCCGCATGGGTGCATGATTTAGATATTTGTATTTGGACATTGTATTTGGGTACGCCTGACTTATTGGGCGCCCATTAGCTTTAATTCTCTATTTGGCACAAAAGAAAACTCAAAAGCTAAAGCGTGCTATTTTGTAATTTGGGCTATTATTTGAGCTTACACTACAACAGAAACGAGGCATAGGCGCGCAAAGTCGAGCGCGTCTATCATTGCGTCTATAAGTGCGTGTAAAAGTGCGTGTAAATAGATGCAAATTTTGTGTCTATATATTTGCGCAAATAGACGCCAATATAGACACGCGAGCAGACGCACAATTATTTAACCACCTAAAATTGCAATTCACATAATTAAAAAACCAAAGTTAATAATTATTTAACCACCTGAAATTGATTCTTGAGCATGCACGTGTGTGCATGATAAAAACTATAGAATTAAGAATACACATTGAATCATTGAATTAAAAAAATAGAGTTAATAATTACTTTTTCATTGCTCTCTAATGAATGGCAGTTCCTCCAGTTGACAGGCCTGATATAAGTAATTAGCGGCAAGCGACAGAAACCTTACAATTAGTAGCAAGCATTGCAATATGTATCTCGTAATTTCTCTACTTGAAGATGATAAAAAATACTTCCTTTTTATTATGGAAAACTCAATTTAGCTTTAAACTTGACTATTGATTCTTGAGTATGCATGTGTGTGCATGATAAAAACCATAGAATTAGGAATACACATTGTATCATTAAGCAAATTAAGTATGTTACAGTGAATGATCCATCTCATCTTCAATGAGATCAGCCCATGCTAAACTATCTACTTCTAGGTCTATGTTACCAAGAGGTAACAAAACAAATAAGTCTATCTCACTATCAGATGTGTTGCTATATTGCTCAATAACTTCATGAATATCATCGACAATCACATTATTGTCTTCTTCTACGTTTCCTTGAACATCCTTGCAAGGTGCATCTTGTACTATATCACGCATATCATCTATTATGGTGTCATCATGCACATCATCATTAATTGTTGGATTGTCATCTACTATCTCCATGTCGTTAATATTACCATATATTGGTTTTGAACGATTAGATATAGGGATGACATACCACCATCGGTTATTATTTACCATTGGATGATACACAACCTGTATTTGAAAAACAAAAGCAAAAAACTTAAATAATTATTATATTGTGTATATGTATCATATGTATACATATTAAAAAATTAGCCTTTGCATATATACCTGCTCGCATTGTTGAGGTAGTACTAATGTGTCATTCTTGTTTTGGTGAAATTTTGTAGAGTCAATGATTCCAAAACCACTTGGATGACGTCTGATTGTGCAATGCTCACCATTTGTTACCACTTCTTTAAACCACTTCACATCCAGTACATATATACATAATCGTCTAAAGTCAAGCTTTAGAATATCTTGGATCAAGCCACAATAACCTTCCATGGTACCATTGGTATCCTCGAAGTGAGCAAGGACACCACAATCTTGGGTATTTCTCTTTTCATCTATACGTTGAGTTCGAAGATGTTTACCCTCACACCAAACCACATTGAATAATGTGCACTAGTAGTAAAAGATAAAAGATCAAACATGTCAATTATTTATATAAAATAAAACTTATAAAAAAATTAATTGATAGTATGTCTCACCTTTGATAAGCAACCTCATGCGTATTCCTACTCTTCTTGAGATATATTAATTTCCTCCTCTTTTTCCATTCTCTCCATTTTCTCATGTAACCAATCTATATTAATATGTCGTGGGAGCACATTTAGATGATCTGGAAATGAGACATTACGTCCATATTTAGTGTGAAATTCTTGTCTTTCGCTTTTTCTTCTTGCCCTTGCTTCATTATATAGTGTCACCCATTTTCTCATTACATCAGTATTGAGCACACAAAAACTATTTAACTTAAGAAGTTCTTCTTTTGTTAGCACTTTACTAATTCCTTTTCCTTGAGGTACTATAGAGGTCATCCTCAAGTCTTCATCATCTTTCCATAGTCGTGGTTGAGAGGGACCCACTTCAGCAAGATATTCAGAGATATAAACAAGGGATGATTGCACGAACCAACCCTCAGCCATGCTTCCCTCAGGCCGTGCTTTTTGCCTCACAAAATCTTTCAAGGTTTTCATGAAGCGCTCAAGAAAAAACATCCACCTTACATGAACTGCCCCACAAAGTGCGATCTCATCAATCAAATGTACGAGTAAATGTAATTGAGTAGTCAAAATGGATCGAGGAAAAATTTCCTCCACCAAACAAACCACCTCAACAGATAATACTCGAGCATCTTGCAATGTGTTTGGATCAATTTTCTTCGAGCTCACATATCTATCAAGATCTATTTGAGATTTGTTTATTTTTGTTTAGAAATTCAAAGATATATAATGAAAACATACAATGTATACACACCTCACAAGCTCTCCCATCTTGTAAATGATATCACGTACATCGTTGGATACACAATGGGATATGCTAGTAGGAAGTACGAACTGAATGTAAACAATATTCATAGATCAAATGATTAGTTGAGGAAAAAGTCATCATACCCCAAAGTTTACACATAGTTACTCCTATAATTACTATATTCATGGTTAGAGATACCCTTATTTGAATCATTTTGTGCCAATCATGGGACTTCAAAACCAGATAGTTGCTTCACACCTCTTTTCTTTTTCTTTATGAAGGCTCCCTTGAGACATCTCATACATCCTGTGGGTGTTCGAAAGCTATATATTTGTTCCTTCACTATTTTTTCCTCATTCTTTGACAACATCCAAGGTGCATGGGGTAGCTCAATCTTTCCTCTGGGTCCAATGTGTGGCCAGGCTCGTCTCATGCGACCAATGTTACGTAAATCCTCCCTTACATTAACTGAATCACGAGCCCCTATCAAGTGATCCCATAATGTAAATACAACATTTTTGAATATGTGCATGGGGTCCAACAGGTGATTGATCTTGAGTTCAGTCCAGTACGGAAGACAAAAAAATATCGAGAACCTAACAAACAAACAATATATTATGTAAACAATTCATCATGCTAAATACTTTAAAGTCAATCGAGAAAAATGCACTTCTTACCGACTCATGCCGAGTGGAGGATGGCTGTTGGCATTAATCCATCTCTCCTTCCAATCTCGAATGGTTAGAGATTGTGGAGTCATTCCATTAGTAGGGAGAACATATTTGGGATGGTCAATATGAAGGAATCGATGATGATTGTCGTAGATAACCTTCTTTAAACGTTCCGGTCTAGAGGAAACTAGAGAGGGACCGCAAATAGGACATGCATGATATCTTGACGTGGTTAAACCTGAAAAAACAAGTGAATTAATAAAATGCAACTGATTCAAGTCTTGAATTTCAAATATAGAGTTATATACATGTACTTGAACATTCTCCGTATCCTGGAAAGCTATGCATGGTCCACAACAACATGGCCTTCAATGTGAAATCTCTAGAGGATGCAGATGCACTTGTATCTTGCATATCAATACCTTCCCATAACATTTCTAACTCTTCAATCAAAGGCTCTAAGTAAATGTCCATGTTTTTTACCTTGTGCTTTCCAGGAATCAGAAGGGACAACATTATATGTCCCTTTTTAATTGCCATGGATGGAGGAATATTATAGTTCACCAATACCACTGGCCATACATTGTATGATGTGCTTTTGATGCCAAATGGATTGATTCCATCCATACCTAAACCAAATCTCAAATTTCTTCGCTCTTCTTTGAAAACGGGCCACAAATTATGTATATGTTGCCATGCTGGTGTGTCTGCAGGGATCCTCCATTTTCCATCACTTGAACGATGACTAACATGCCATGACATGAGCTTTCCAATAGACTTATACTTGAACATAAGTTTTATACGTGGAACAATCGAAAAATGTCGCAAACCCTTACGAGGCACATCCATTGACTTCATCTCCACTTCGTATCTTGATTCGCAACAAACAAGACACTCTCATGCGAACTCATGAATCCCATGAAATAAGACACAATCATTGACACATGCATGGATCTTGACATAATTGAGGCCTCCCAGAGATGTCAAGTAATGTCTTGCTTGCTCTCTCTTAGTTGGAAATTTGTTTCCTTTTGGAAGCATTTGTGATAATAACCTACATATATTTTTAAAAGTGAGTTAAAAAACCACCAACATATATTTCTGTCTGATTTCAAAATAGAACAATTAATATTATGATTCATAAGCCAAACTGAATTGATACCTACTTCAATAACGCATCCAAACTGACATTACTCCATCCATAAATTTTTTGCAAGTTAAGTATCTCGAGGGACGCACGAAGAACTGAGTACGTACAACCTTCATACAACAGAGTAGATGATGCTACATATAGTGGATCATCTGGCTTCATAGAGTGACCTTCTTCCTGAACTGGTTGCAAAAATAGATGGTGTACCATGTTGTCCAAAATGTCATCCTCTACGACTTGATGGGGCATTTCATGAGGGCTACTATCATGGTCGTTAGTCTCTACTCTTCTTGAAGACTCTACCTCCTCGCATCGACATTTTGTAGCCTCTTGACGCCCAGGAAGGAGCATTTGAGGATGTGGCACCACATCCTGCTCAACCACAAAAGGGAGTTTCATGTACATTGATATATAATTCCCGTAACATAGACTAGCAATCTTAGTGGTAAAAAAAAACAATGAATACCGGTGATTTTTCTCGGTCCCATTCTCCATACAAGCTGAGGTGTGACATTGCAATTCGACGTGCTCAAGAAATACACCCTCGACAACGATCACACATGCATTTAATTTTTCGTCGTAGCCATGCATCTCGATTATGAAGATGCAATGTTTCATCCTCACTTGAGGATGTGCTCATTGACTCATCAACTTGCACCGCACTAGGTGATGACGACGTCGACATGATTAAACCTAATTCATGACAACATCAAAATATTTGTCATTCATATGTTTACATAAGATCTCAAATTTAAATACACAAAAATCATCATAAATACATTAAAACTTATGATAACAATTCACTATCAAAACTTATCTTAAAAACAAAAAATTATGATAAAGCCTAAATGTGCGTCTATATCTGCGTTTACCTACGCATCTACATTGGCGTCTATTTCCACGTCTATATTCGCATCTATACTCGTGTCTATCTGAACAATAGGCGCGCATATACACACAAAAATAGATGCACACGTCAAAATTCAAACCATACTTAAATCATTTCTTTTCAAACTGCGCCTTTCCTTTCCTGTGTTTTTTGCGGTTCTGAGCTTGAGTTTAGCCGACATGCAGTCTCTTCATGCCTCACCTCCTCATGACTCACCTCTTCTTTCATTTCAAACACACAAGAAGGGAAAAAGGAAAGCCAAGGAGAGGAAGAAAGAGAGAACAAGAGAGAGGAGATCAAGAAGAAGTAGCAAGCAAGCAAGCAAGCATCAAGGGAGGGTAACTTACCAAGGAGAGGAAGAAGGAGAAGGAAGAAGCGCCACCACCCGCCACACCAAACACCCAAGGTGACTCTCTCTCTCTCTTTCTCTCTCTCTGTTTCTCTGTTTCTCTCTCTGCTCTGTCTGTGTTTTTAGGATTTCTGATTCCATTATGTATTTCATTTTGTAAATCATCAATGGCGGTCATCGAGCTAAAATTAGCCGACTGAGCGCGTCTACATTTCAGTGTAGACGCAGGTATATATGCGAAATAATGTTTCCTCTCATTGCATCTGAGGGCGCGTCTTAGAGCGCATGTGCTGGCGCGTGTGCAGGTCAATCTACACGCGAGAATACACATGCGCACAGATTGACCTGGAATTTGCGTCTGACAGCGCATCTGTGCTGCACCTTAGATGCGAATATAGACGCGCTGGATAGAAGGTTGACTTTGGGAGCATGTCTGAGGGCGCGTCTAACCTGGAATTTAGACGCGATTATACACGCGCCAGCTCTCCGAGCTCTGATAAAAAACAATATATTTTTGCAATGATGAATGTGACCAATCCCATGTTTGTGTTTATCGGTTTTCTTGTTTATGAGAAACATTAGCACTTAAGTTTTATGCTCAATGACTAAAGAAAGCTCTTTGAAAATGTAGGTAGTATATGATTTTTTGTCGACTACAATCTACGTCAGAGGGAGGTGTTCACTGTCATGTCTGGAACGCCTCGTCGTAGGGGGAGGACGAGGCTTGTGTGGGGGTTTCCTAGGAGGTTGTACGCCAGTACTATAGAGTGACATATGCTGGTGGCATATTCCATGATGATGAAGGAAGGGATGTAATGGCGTACATGAGGAGCGTCATGCATGCGACATATAAAGATTGTTTCATTGCCTTCAAAAATCAAAAAAGTGGCTTGTGGCAGGAGGTGTTGAGAGCAGTCCATAGGAGGTACCCAGATCCTGAGGGTCGGCTATTCTCGGATGATTGGGGACGCACAAAAGTGAGGGATATGATTCACAACAAAAGATCCCACCTCATGACACGCGCCAGGGACTCACTACGGAGGCAGGAGGAGGGGCGTGGAGCCTATAGCCAACCACCTATGTGCCACCGCATAGAGTGGAAGAAAGCCAAGAAGAAAGCAGTAGAGAAAGTGAAGAGTCGTGAGCACGCAGAGGCGCGACGGATCCAAATGGAAACAATGGGATCGTTGCATTACGGATCGGGCGGCAGAGAGTCGTGGGAGGCAGAGTTTGTAAGTATATTTTGATTTCTAGTTTTTTAAAATTTATATTTCTTTCAATTCTTTATATAATTTGTTCTAATATATTGTGTCTCATAATTATTTTTATATATCATAATTGTTTTGCAGACTACTATCATTGGTAGGATACCTACTCCTAGAGAGGTAGGTTACCATCGAGGCCATAACCGCGTAGCCACATGGCTTCACTTCTATGAGGAGGGTCTCATCACTAAGGACCAATACAACCGGGCTATGAGGATTCGACAGCCAGAGGAGGTATATTTTTCTTACTTTCCTATTAAAAGTATAGCTAATTATAACTTTTTCTCCACCATGTCTACGTAAGCAACCTTGATATTTTGTGTGTGGAGGCGAACCCAGATGCGGAGCATAGCGAGGAGGGGGATAGCGATGCTAGTAGCCATGGTGGTACTAGCGAAGATGTTTCTTCTTCAGATTCGTAGAGGAGCACGATACCTCCTCATGAGGCCTTGTTTTCTTATATATGTATGATCAATCTTTGAGCCTACTGCTTGCAGCCACGCTTTAGGTCGCAAGTAGTTAAACTTCCCATGTAAATGCTTTTGATCTATAATGAATACATGAACTTTTATTTTCAATTCTCGTGCCCGTAAGATACATTGTCTTTTTCCCAAATGCAGAATCTGATGTTGTATGGGAGGAGAAAAAAAAAAACCAAGAACATGTGGTTGCTTTCCACATGCTCTCTGGTTTTTTTTTCCAGTTCTGTTTTGCGCATCTATCTGCGCGTCTAAATTGCAAAAAATGCGCATTTATACACGCGCTAGATAATTCAAATTTAGAAAAGAAATTAAATATCTTTTTTGAAAAAAAGAGATTTTTTTGTTTTCCGTTCGCGTCTACCAATGCTTGTAAAAGCGCGTCTATAAGCATGTCTATATGCCCGTCTAACTGCAAAATAGACGTGCTAATAGACGCGCAAAATGAATTAAATAAATAGCAATTTTGGTTTATTATGAGCATGTATTCACGTGTGTATATGTGCGTCTATTGCGTGTCTATTTTTGCGTGTAAATTTGTTCATACATGCGATTATAGACGCGACACGGTAGACGCGCAAATAGACGGGTGGATAGACGTGCCCGTAAGATTTTCTCTATATTCAAAAATCACATCTAAAAGTGCATCTATGAGGCCTTTTTGTTATAGTGTTGAAGATGATTAATATATGAAATACATGCTTTGTGGAGCACTCACACAAGGCATGGGGGGAGATTGCACCCAATTGGTCTCTTATTCATGTCGTGCAAGCTTCCTATATTGATTTGTGTGCAAAAAGTAGAGTTATTTTGTTCATGGGGACCTTCTAACACTCACTACGTGCACTTACGGCATCTGATATGTGCACCACTGGTATCAGAGTAAAGCTGAGATCGAGAGCTTCCAATCGCTTACCATCTTGCACGAAGGTGGAGCTCTGGAACAATCAAGCTCTACAGTCAGTTTCATCACGAACGGTCGATACCAGTGTGTTCTTGGCAGTCAAGAATCCTTTCTCCACTATCTGATCGCAAAGGACTGGCTTGAGGAGACGGAGGACCATGTGGATAACTCCTACAATAAGTCATCTTCAAACAGTAACCTCCATAGCTTAAAAGCTTAAAATCTTTATTTCAAAAGTTTAAAAAAGCTTAATAGTAAGCTTACTTAATGAAATTCACGAACAGTGCGGCAAGAGGACGTTCTGGGTGGCGTCAAAATGGCCAAGGATATATTCATGTCCAAAAAATCCACGACGGATCACAGAGAGCCTTAAGCTCTTATGTTCCCCAAGTTTACCAAGCTTACTTACTTCTCCAAGTCCTGCAAGTCACAGAAGTCATAAAAGACTTACTTCAACCACTCCCATAAAGGCTGTTCACACCCAGAAGCATAGAACTAGTCTATTGCTCTCTGGTAGACTCTGTTCACACCTGCAGACTTGCTGAACTAGTTTCAGCAAACACAGAAGGTCATACGCAGTTTCTATGAAGATAATGAACACCGCAATCGCAAAGAACAAAGACCATAAAGGCCAAACAAAAATATATAAGCCTTGTATACCCAACTTTGAGCTACGCTCATCCCGCTAATTTGATTTCGAGAGTGTGAGGTTTTCTGGATTTTACAGGATGACGGAACAGCACATGGACGATTTTATGGTTGAAGGTGATTTACCCAAACCAACGATGGAACAAAAGTTGGATTTGATTATGATGTAGCTTGATGAAGAACGAAGAGCCCGACAAGCTTTACAAGCTCAATTGGCCAATTTGCAATGATCTACCACTGACAAAGATGGACCGCAACCCGAAGATCTTATACGACGTACTATCGATGCGACACTTGAAGCCCAATCCATCTGCAACGAAACAAAGATAAGTAAAAGAAACTTTAAATTTCGTACTTTCAATGGATCACGAGATTGAAAGACTGTACTTGCATTTATCAGTCAATTTGATAATTACTTCCATGAAGAGACATATGCTGAGAAAGACAAAATTAAATGTGTCATTAACCAATTAGTTGATCGAGCATCCTTATAGTGGACTGTGGTCCGCAAGAGCATTGATTGTCCTACTACATGGGAGAGTTTCTAGAAGAAGTTTTTGCAGAATTTCCTTCCTCCTCAGTTCCATGAAAAAGCCATAAAGCAATGGAATCTTCTACAACAAAGAGATCGCGAACCTATTTTCCAATACACTGAATGTTTTTGGAATGCCCTACTGCAACTACGCATGCTCGAAGATGTACCTGAAGTGACTCACAAACGCAAGTTTATGTCCGGCCTACTGTAATATTTCAGATAAATTCTTTTTTTTTCTTATTTTCTTCCAGCGTCGCATCAAGCTGGAAGGCTGGAAGGGGATAGAGGAGCCAGCAAGCTCCTCGCTGGAGCTTGCTTGGCTCCACAAGGCATGTAGATGGACATGTCAAGGGGGGGAGGATTCCCTCCCATTCCCTATATAAATGAGGGAGAGTAGGCTTGGGAGGAGGAGGACAAAACCATTGCCCTGCTCGCGTCTTGCTGAGCGTGTGGAGGAAGGAAGAAAGGGGAAAATTTGGGCTAGGCGTGCGGGAGGCTCGCGAGGAACTGCGGCCAGAAGGCGGCACCCTGTGCCTGTGCGAAGAAGGACACCATCTCGACGCCAGGCAGACTTTCACCTCCTGTCGTCGCCATCAGAACCCCCCCTCCCGGTCGTCGCGTCAAATTTTCCCCATGTGGCTTCTGTTGAAGCTTCAAGAAGCTTCTTGAAGCTTCTAAGGGGGGACTCCTCAAGCCCCCTTTCCTATACTTAAAAATCCTTTCACCCCGGGTTTTTAAACCCTCAAGCCCCCCTTCCTGTGCTTTTTCCCTTTCACCCCCCATATCCCTTTTTACACTAACCCCCCCCTCCCCGGTTTTTCTTAGAACCCTTTTTACCCCCTCCTGGTTTTACCCCTTAGAAATCCTTTCACCCCGCCTTGGTCTTAAGGCCTTAACCCCTTCTCGAGGGGCCGTTAAACCCCCACAACCCTTGGCCTCATAACCCACAAATCTCTTCCGCGTGCCTGAATTTGTAAAGTCCCTTCTTGTGTTTCCTTGAAATGGTGTTGCACCCCCCTCATATTCCTTTTTTTTAACACTTCCCCCCTAATCCCTTACCCCCCCCGTGTCCCCTTTTCCTTACATACATTTTTCCCTCCCCCGTACTATAAGCCTTCACCCTTCACCTTTCCCTTTCACCCCGGTCTTAATCCCTAAAGCCTTTACTACTCCGTGTCCTAAAACCTCTCTAAAAATCCCCCTTCCTATACCTTTTACCCCAAGCCCAAAGTTCTCCCAAGCTTCATATGGTTGTGAAGCCACACTCACCCATAACCTTTTTGCCGTGTATATACCCTATAGGACCTTCTGAGGCTTTATAAACCTTTCCCTCTCCGAAGAAGCTAAGACTTTAAAGGTCTTGTTATCCCTTCTCGTGGTCAATCTTTTGAATGGCCTCCTTGCCTCGAGAGAGAGACGGTGGAAATCCGAAAGAAATAGTAAAAGCTGCCTTCACGTTCGAACTGCGATGCCGCCTAAGAAAGTCCAAGGAGTAGCTGCGAGAGGGTCATCTCCCGGTATCCATGTGGATATCTCACCCCAAAACCAAGTTTTTCCTTCTTGGTTTTATATCGGTTTTAATTTTATCATGCAAGATGAATTGTTTGGAATAAGATATATTTTGTCCTAGTTATTTACGATGAAGGAGTTTAGTTTAATTGAACATGCAAAAATGATAATATAATAAACATAGTTTCCTTCAAATAGCATCATGCTTTGAAATGAATTACGAGCAAGATTATCTACCTACTATAGTAGTATATTTAGGTTAAATCTTGAAGGTATAAAAACTGCATCTTGCACCATTAACCCCTATTCTTTTTTGCAATGAATCATCATAGAAGATGAAATTCATGAAAGGTTTCTTACGTTGCTTGAACTCTAGGAAGTTATCATTGCTAACTGCATATCTTAGCAAGTAAAAGATTGTTACTTGGCATGAGTTTCGTTTGCAAGGAAAAAGGAAGATTAATTGAATTTACCTAACCTCAAAGCAATAAAGTTTAGGACTAAAAAATCAATTGTCACAAGGATAACAAATCGTGCCGAGGTGATCTCAATATTACCTTCTAAAAGATAACTGAATTAATGTAAACTTAGAAATACCTATGCTGCGAAATATGCCTTGGGAATGATTTAAAGACCAAGAAATGTTTATACTTTAAACACTTGACTATCTTCCCTGATTGTAGGGTCAATAAATTCGTAAATGTAAAAGAACTAGGGTTTGTCCTTGAGGTTCTTAAAAAGAGACCCTAGGTCCGACAAATGTCAGCTTAAAGAAACTAAAACGGATTGTTTCAGCGTATATTACGATGTAGGACTTGCGTAGCAAGTACGAAGTCATATGGTCTTGTGATTGATTCACAAGAAGAAATATTAAATACCCTCAACAAGGATGGCGGATCCTTATGCAAGTTATCTTGCAAAAGGATGTATTCTTTGATATCTTTCTAAATAAGGAAGGTTAAAAACCGGAAACTAAAGTATCCAATGAATTTTAAGGTTAACCAAGTTGGGTTAATAGGGTACGCCCTAACCCAGAATATAAGGGATCTTGCCAAGTTGCAAGACACCCTGGAACAAGTGCTGATGCATTCAAAAGGAAAGAATCATTCCTTAACAGTTTGCCAAACAACAAGGTGGATCAATGGAAATGTTTGTGCTTGCTAGAGATTTTAGAGCACTGTTTGATTTATGAATTACAAATTAAATGAATATCTATAATTTGGGTTGAAGGCCTGAAGGGAGAGGCACTTTCAGTTACCCCCGACTGCCTGCCTGACCCTAACCAAGGGGCTTGTTGACCGTGTCGGGAACATGGACCGAACCTGCCACGAGAGGTCTCTCCATTGAGCTCTACTTGGAGCAGGAGGACGCTTGGGTGCCAGGGGGGCCTCTAGCCATAAATCCCTCGCCTTCCAGGTCCTGCACAAGAGGCTAACGTGACTCGGGATTGGAACTCGAGGCCCGCATACTAGTTTATGGGCAGAAGCTTGGAATACTAATCCCTGTGGACTACTAGATAGCCTTCGGGCAGAGTATGGACAAGCCTACGGGCGGAACTCCTTGTATTTCAAAGAAAAAAATGATGATATGTTAATAAAGAACTTGTTTGATATTGTTTTTCTATGTCACGTGATAAGATTACGTGAAGGAACCAGTGCTTAATGGATTAATTAAAGAAGCTGATTGCTACATGTCAAATTAATGTGTTAGATAATTACATAACTAAAACAAACCGAGGAAAGTGCCGAGGATGGGCCATGGGACCGTCCTACGGTTGGGTGGTCCCGGTTAGCTGGGAACTTTTCTCAAAGAACAGCGGGATGATTGTCAAAGGACACGCACAACAAAAGCATTGACCTAGAGTGATGTCTTAATCGATTTACGTTGTTTTAGGAAAACAAAATGGGACTATGCCTTATGGCAGAGAGGTTGAGCTTTGCATCCCTCTCGTTTCCCATTCCCCTTGAACCAAGTGCAGCGTGAATCCACTTCGGACGTGGTGTTTCTGCGTAAAGTAGTTTGCTTGGGTTTGATGCTAGTTGTTGTTAGGCAATGACCAATCATGAAAACCCTAATTCCGATCGATCCTAAGTGGAAACGGCCATAATACTTCTGCTACGTGGCAGACGCGGGAAGCCCTAGATCGCAAATCCTGTAACATTCCATGGGAGTGCCGGGCGGAGCTTTCTAGACATCCTTCCCGACGGACTACTAATACATGTCTTGGATGATGCTAGTGGACACGTTACAGTTGGTATCAGAGCCGACCAACAACAGAAATTGTTTTTATGAGATTTTAATAAAATGAAGTAAAGAAATTGTTGCTGCCCAAACATTTCCTTACCTTCAATACTGTCTTGCAGAATTACGAAGTGTGGAACAAGTTTTTGGTATTTCAAGTCATGTTTATGATTGCAATGCATTCTCCGCTTTATAGACAAAGAATTGGGATGATGAACATCCTGGAGCAGATTTATAATCCATCACCTTTATACATGGAACGAAGATGGAGGGGTGCTTCAGGAATCTACTATATAGCTGCCCACCGGTTTGCTTATCTACAGACCAACCTAAAGAGGATCAAGTGGTTGGAAGACTTAAAAGTTGTGAAGCTGTTTGTTTTTGTGGAAGCTCACGTAAATTCGACTTTACATATTCGAGGTCGGAGGGTTGAAATAAACTCATATGTATATGAGGAAGTAACCCGTGTAATCCCCACCGACAGGATTAAAGTGTTGGGCCGCCATGAGAAGTATGGATTCCAACGGAAAGGATATCTTGAACTTCCAATGACTTATTGATTCCTGAAGATCCATGACCCAAAACCCTACTATTACACAGTTCCTGTAGATAAATGCAATACAATGTTGTTCTCCCCAAACTAAATGTGACAATTGACTTATCATCACATGAAACGTTGTATTCAAAAGAGCTATGCCCATGTAAATACAAATAAAGACTTCTTTTTATCAATGTCGGCTGTGCATAAGAGTTGATAAAAAGTTAAGTAGCTACATTGTTTACGAGATAGATGAATTAAAGATGTAATATAAGCTAACGTCGATTATCGTATAATAATGTTAAGAAAACCTTTATTCAGGCACAACCCCAAGTACAGGTTCCTAATTCGCCTCCTACATCAAGTACTGCTGTGATCCAGGAGAAGAAGTTCCTTCTCAAACAGATTAAGCCACCCGAGTTTGACGGGAGAGGCAGATTCGTCCAGGCTAATGCTAAAATTTGGATTGAATCCATGGAGGATTACTTCGAAGCAGCCGGTACTGCACCCACCAATCAGGCTATGCTTTCCAAGTTAAAACTCACCGGCGAAGCCAGACATTGGTGGAAGCAATGGTGCAGGGATCAAGGGATCGCAAAGGGATCCGTTACCTGGGAGAAGCTGAAGAAAGCCGTGCAGGGAAGATACTTACCACTTGCATATCGCACGCAGAAAATGAACAAGTTCTACGAGCTAAAATAGCTAGGACTCACTCTTGACGCATACTACTCTAAATTTGTTTCACTTTTAAAGTATGCGCCACAGATGGATATGACACAACAGGTGTCCAAATTTTGTGCGGGCTTAAATCCACCAGTAAATACCCGTCTCGAATCTATGCGTCCATCAGATCTTTAGGATGCACTCATTCGAGCGGCACCTATAATTCAAGAGGTGCAAGCTAGACCAAGGGGTAACAAAACTTGGTCTTATAATGACCCAAACAGAGGAGCATTTAGACCTCAAATGAAGAGAGTTCAAGGTCATAATCAGGAACAAAGAAAGAAATCAAGGACGAATAACATCAACAACTTTGTTCCTACTCAAAGTAATGGCCGAAACCTCCGTTGTTTCCACTGCAACAAACCCGGTCACTTCAAGAGGCAATGTCCCAAGCTTAGTGGAGGACATCGCCAAGCACCTTTCCAAGGAACAGGCCGTGGTCAAGGAGCCTATACCCGAGGAAGAGGAAGAACCACCTGCATAGCCAATAGGCAAGGAGGTCAAGAAGAAGAAGAAGAAGATCCGACCATGGAAGCAGAATTCGAAAGAGCGATAGTCCATGCCGCTTTACACAAGAAAGGGCCGAATCGCCAATTCTCGGTGATTCGGACACCGTCGGACTATCAAGGTAAAGGTTTCAAAACCTTGATTGATTGTGGCAGTACATATTCTTTTATCTCACCAGCATGTCCAAAAAGATTAGGAATAGCCACAATAGAAGCACCTACCCTGCTTTTGGAGTTGGCAAATGGTCGTGAGGTAACTTGTACCAGGCAAACTGCTAAGGTGGAATTCTTTCTAGGAGGAGAGAAGACTTCAGTTAAATTCATAGTCATGAATTTAGGTATCCATGAGTGTCTACTCGGAATGGATTAGCTTAAGCCCAACGACGCCCACATTCATTATGGAAAGGGTCAAGTTTCCTTTCGAAACTCTGAAAGGGAATTAGTCACAACTCAAGGTGAGGCAGGAGTGCCAAGAATCCAATTGGCCAAAGTATCTTGGATCATAAAAGGAGTCAGAAAAGGATTACTTGTTTACTTGATCAAACTCAACAAGTTAGATCAAAAGCAAGAATCTCATGAAGGACCTTCTTGGCCAAATGAATACGCAGACGTATTCCCTGAAGAGTTGATCAAACTTCCGCCTCAAAGAGAAGTGGATCATGAGATTAGGGGAGCTGCACCAATTGCAAAGAGACCTTATAGAATATCCATACCAGAAGCAATTGAGCTGAAGGAACAACTCAAGCAACTGTTAGATCAGGGCTACATCCGGCCTAGCAATTCACCATGGGGAGCTCCAGTACTATTCTGGAAAAAGAAAGATGGGACACTTCGACTATGTATTGATTACCGAGGGTTGAATCAATCAATAGTCAAAAACAAGTATCCTATTCCTAGAATAGATTAGCTTCTTGATCGTCTTCAGGGTGCAAAGATCTTCTCCAAGATTGATCTCAGGTCAGGTCACTATCAGATAAGGATCAAGGAAGAAGATATCCCAAAGACGGCCTTCAATACAAGATATGGGCACTTTGAGTTCCTGGTTATGTCATTCAGGCTTACGAATGCACCTGCTACCTTCAATAGATTAATGCAGGACATCTTTAGGCCATATCTTGATGATTTCGTGCTTGTCTTCTTTGATGACACTTTAGTCTATTCTAAACAGGAAGAAGATCATGAACCTCAACTGCGGATTGTCCTTGAGACAATGAGGTCACATAAGCTGTATGCAAAAATGAAGAAGTGTGCATTCTTCAAGCATCAGATTGAATATCAGGGACTCATAGTATCATCAGAAGGAATATCAGTAGACCCATCCAAGGTCAGAGATGTGCTTGAATGGCCAATGCCAGTATCCGTCAAAGAAATACGTAGCTTTCTTGGATTGATAGGATGTTATAGGGTATTCATAAAAAACTATGCTTTGATTGCACCACCTCTGATGGATTTACTGAAGAAGCAGACTTCCATTACATGGTCAACTCTCGAACAAAATAGCTTCGACAGATTGAAGCAAAGTTTGGTATTAGCACCTATTTTAAAACTTCCAGACCTCAATAAGGAGTTCGAGGTAGTAACTGATGCTATCATTCTTGCCTTGGGGTGTGTACTTATGCAGGAAGGTCATCCAGTAGCATACTCTTCAAGGAAATTGAAGAGCCATGAAAAGAATTATGCCACACATGATCCGGAATTACTAACTATCATCCATGCTCTAAAGCTTTGGAGATACTACCTATTGGGTAACAAGCTTACTCTAGTAACCGACCATAAGAGCCTCAAATGGATCTTTACCCAGAACGAGCTCAACATGAGGCAACGTCGGTGGATTGAAGTATTGGAGGAATATGACTTTGAAATCAAGTACCGACCAGGGAAAGAGAATGTAGTTGCCGATGCACTTAGTCGCAAGGCATTCCTAAATTCCCTAATCTTGCAGAATCCATCAATGGCCAGGTCTCTAGCTACAAAAGTATCTATGGCAAGCAACCCTATACTTGAGTTAGCTAGAGAGAAAGCATGCCATGATTTGGCCTACCAAACAATGCTAAAGGAAATCTCTACCCAGGAGCAGAATCAAAAGTTGCAAGCTAAGTATTAAGAATTTTCCATTGATAATGGACTTGTCTACTACAGAACAAGGCTGTGTATTCCAGCAAGCCAGTCACTTAAGCAGAAGATAATGTGGGAAGCTCATGATTCCCCTTTTGCAGGACATCCTGGCTATGCTAAGACTCTTAATGCAGTTAGGAAGGGCTACCATTGGGTGAGGCTCAAAGGTGACGTTCTCAAATATGTCACTGAGTGTTTGTCTTGCCAACGTATCAAAGCCGAACATGTCATGATGCCAGGGAAACTGCAACCGCTTGATATCCCTCAAATGAAATGGGAATACATCAGTATGGATTTTGTTGTAGGCCTACCCCAAATCCAGGGAGGATACAACTCCATCATGGTTGTGGTTGACATGCTTACCAAGGTTGCACACCTTATTCCAGTAAAGACAAACTATAAAGCCTCGGACATTTCAAGATTGTTTATCAAGGAGATATTCAAGCTACATGGTTTACCCAGAAGAATCATTAGTGATCGAGATTATCTCTTCACATCACACTTCTGGAGAGCTATCTTTGAAGCTATTGGGACTCAACTTTGTTTTAGTACCGCCTACCATTCCCAAATGGATGGCCAAACAGAGCAAGTAAATCAAGTCATCGAGGATATGCTTAGGGCATACTACTTTCGAGAGCCAAAGAGGTGGATTCAATACTTACCATTGGTTGAATTTACCTACAATGCTTCATAGTAGCAAAGCATTCAGATGACCCCTTTTCAAGCATTATATGGTCATGATTGTCAAAGTCCCCTAAACTTTTCTGATCCAACCCTAAGGGTTGAAGCATCAAGGCAGATGTTGGAAGAGATGGATGATCAAATAAAGACAATAAGACAAGACATACAAGCGGCCAAGGAGGATAGACTGAAGGCATACGCGGATTTGAAGCGTCAAGAAAATGTTAGATATGATCAATGCCCCACCCTCATTAGGTGCTACCAATGATCCATGGTGCTCAAAGTTGTAAGGCCCCCATTATGAGGAGAAGCCAAGTGTGAGCCCGGACATTGGTGGAGTCCTGACTTGTATATCAGATGAGGTCTATGTGACCGGATGGCAAAAAGGTGACCATTGTGGGTCTAATCTTTGGGTTAGACGGAGAGGTTAAGTTGGTAGCAACTCGAGGCACATTTCATTGAGTTGCGTGGTAAGGGAGTTAAAAGAGATCCAGAACCTTGAGAGAATGTAATATTCCCGTTTGAAAAATATTACAAAACTGACCCCCCATGCACCGTAAACTCGAGCAAATATTATCCTTAGTGTCGGCAGTTAATCTATAACCGCACATGAGAAATGGAGAACTCCGCATTGGTAAACTGGGATCGAGGTTCAAAACCACATCAACTGCGAGAAAACTCCCTCTTGGGAGGAGGTTCAGTGGATAAAGGTGGAATTATTGATTTTTTTTTTCTTATATTCCCTCAGCCGATGCATGGCTGGGGGAAGGGGATGGCTAAGTGGGGGAAGTGGTGACAAGGGGGAGTCATGGGCTGCATGCATAGCCCATGTGGGGAGGTCCCCTCTCCACCCCTTGGATTATAAAAACCCCCCTTAGTGGAGAGGGGGTTTAGAAGACATGAAGGAGGGAGACTACGGGAGGCTCAGAGTTGTTGTTTGTTGACGTGTGAGGAGGAAGACGCCGCCAGCTCCGTTGTGCCTACCATAGGCCGCTTGAGGCTTGATAGCCGCCGATAGCTTCGCCATAGGCTACCATGCCGCCACCATCCCCAATCAAAATCCACCCTTTTTCCGTCTGGTCGATCGTCGTCATCTCACCCACGTGGTATAGTGGATGCTGTCTGTGATCAGAACCTCCTAGAAGCTTCTTATTAGGAAGCTTCTAAGGGGCTTCTCTAAGCCCCCTTCCCATTGAATTCTCCAAAAGCCCAATTCCCCCCCCCCCCCACCCCCGCGGGTTTTGAAGAGGAAGCCTATAAGGCCTTCCTACCAAATCTCCCACAAGCCCCTAGGCTCCGAGTCTTTGTAGAGACGAAGAGGGTTTCCTTATATCTTTACCCCCAGGGTTTTTTTTTTGAGAGGAAGGAGAAGTTCATAGGCCTCCCTTTCCCACAAGTCCCCCATAAATCCATTCCTACCCCCCTTTCCCTCGAGATTTTGAAGAGAATAAGTGGAAGCCTATAAATCCCTTCCTACCAATCACACCCACAAGCCCCTAGGCTTAGGATTTAAAGTCTCCACTTCGGCAAGGTCCATCACAAGAACCCTTTCACAAATCCGCTCTTTTTCTGAAAGAAAGAAGGCCCAAGCTCTGATTCCTAAGACCTTCCATAAGCCAAATTTCGCAAGTCAGTACTTCTGTCAAAGAGCCTTACTTCAAAGGGAATTCCTGCGTACGAGGGAGACGGCCAAAGAATAAGGTTGCGAACCAAGGCAAGTAATTCGAATCTGCAAAGGCAAACCAAAAGTTGAAATCACGATGGCCCCTAAAAAGTCACAAGGCGCACCTGTAGGAGGATCATCTCCTAGCATTCACGTGGATATTCCACCGAGCCCACAAGTCCAGGTTTTCTTTCTATTTTTGATTTACGTAGAAGTATTGCAATTATGCATGGTTAATTCATGGAACTAGGATGCACTTATGCTTGTCAACTCCATTTAGTTAGATCCGATTGAAATAAATTGGCTAGTTGAAATTCACTTAAAGTATTTCACGATACGAAGTTGCTCATTTGTACTTTCAATGGAATGAACGAAAAGGAACATAAGGTGTCTATGCATTTTTAGCAAGTTGTCTTTGTGCATTGCAAAGTAACGAGTATAGAACAACTAATGACTACCATTACAAGGTCAAAATTATTGTAGTACACCTTTGACTATGCATGGAAAGATTAAATCGCATGTTCAAATTTTAGACAAATCTTCTTTGTAATGATTCATTAAAAAAGTCGTTATCAACCATAGGAAATTGCAAGGCATGGAACTGATTCTAAGGGTTGCATGAAGTAGATAAAAAAAGTGGTTATCAACCATAAATGTTGAAACTCGGACTGAGTTAGAACCCCTAGAACCGTGTCGGCCTAGTACAATTGGGAATGGGTTGGATATGAAGACACCCTAAACCCTGGTTCTTGTCTAATCATGATCCCGTGACCAGAAGACGCCGTTCAATGGGTGAAATAATCCCACAAGATAGATGCAACACTTGTGCAACAAGTTGCAATGTCACATGATCTTGTGGTTTGATCACAAGAGAGTTGCCAATTCCTTGGAATGAGATTGGCAAATTCTTGTGCAAGTTAACTTGCAAGAGGATGAGTAGTCGTCTTGCTACAGCACCTTTCTTGGGGGGAAAAATTGCCAAGATAAGGGAACTAGGTATTTGCTTGGAAGCAAAGGACCAATCAATAATTTGGTGCGACATAGTCGCCATGATTTACTGTTAATAAAACCTAAGGTATTGATTGAGTTGGGTTAATAGGGTACAGCCCTAACCCAAGGACAAAATGGAGAATAGACAAAACCTTGGGGATCTTGCCAAGTCGCAAATTGATCCTGGATCGAATGCTGGATGCATTCGGAGAGAAGGATTCACTCCTTAGCAGTTGGCCAAATAATGACCACTGGAAATGATTGTGCTTGTAATAGTTTAGAGAGCAATGTTTGCTTTGTTTGTTAAAGGAACTAAAGGATGAAAATATATCTAATGATTCAAGTTGAAGTCTTTAAGAGAGAGGCAGCCTTAGCTACCCCCGACTATCTGCCTAACCCTAACGAAGGGGGTTGTTAGCTGTGCCGGGAACATGGACCGAACCCGCTGCGGGAGGACTCTCCGTTGAGCGCTACTCAAAGCAGGAGGACACTTCGGTGCCAGGGGGGCTCTGACTATAAATCCCTCACCTTTCGGGCCCTACACAATGTTGAGAAATAGACAAATGATGTATGATCCAAGAGGAGCTGTCCTGAATCCCATATGCATAGTGAGGAGAGTGGAACAACTTAAAGCATATAAAGCATTGTACTTGACTATGAAATGAAAGAATATCATGATGCTTGGTACTTTCAATTAAGTGTCTTGTCATTGTCAATTCTACAAAAGATTGTGTTTATGAGTCCAAGCTAATCTATCTTGGAACCTAATTCACTTGTGTAATAGTTGGTCTCTACTTGTCTATGTCATTATGAACTTGGTCTTCATCTTTGATCCACCATAGCTTGTGTCATGTCCTAGATCCGCATCATTCAACATGTCATCAGAGCCGAGTTGGGCATGGCACAACTCATACTCTGAATCTCCAGTCTCCCTTCACCTTTGGTAATCTCTAACCAACCCACATTCAGCTCATATCTCCAGTCTCAACCTCAAATCTCAGTTGGACCTTGTGGCAGCCATAGCCAGACTGCACCTACCCACCTTGGAGCATTTGGATCTCTCTCTACGGGCCATATCTTCAAGTGAATCCTTCTGGAAGTATCTTCCCTTGCTCCAAGCACTTCAGCCTATCACATCGGACAGCAACATTAGCATCCACAGCAGGCAGCATTGCGCGATCTGCAGAAACGGCACAGTCTAAAACTGCGTGACAGTTCATACAGCTGCACGCACAACATGCAGTGCAATCGACGCAGCAACCATAGGGATTTTGTAGCCCATAAGATAAGCTTCATGGCCATGTAAAAATTTCTGAGAATGATCAAGTGTTTAATGCACACAGACCAAAAAACCAGGCTGCTACAGAAACCCTAATCCAGGAAGCCATATCCAGAAATTTGGAAAGCTTGGAAACCTTGTTCCTTTTTCTCATTACCATCATCAACAGTGATTTTGATCACTAAGGAATACTCTCTGAAGCTCATTACTAGTCTGGAAGTGTCCAAGGAAGCTCAAAAGCCACCCACGAAGTTCCTAAGAGGAAGCAGATCAAGTACCGACTAGTATCCATTAACACTCAACTAGTGTCAATTTGACACTGATTCTCTTGTGTCTCTTGACACATTAAAATACAATTTTTTGCTGGTTAATTGAAGATTGGAAACATGGCAGAGCTTGAGCAAATAG
Source organism: Lygodium microphyllum (assembly GCF_053477565.2). Lineage (NCBI taxonomy): Eukaryota > Viridiplantae > Streptophyta > Polypodiopsida > Schizaeales > Lygodiaceae > Lygodium > Lygodium microphyllum. The sequence goes on from NC_141150.1 coordinate 38,693,243, forward strand.
CAAAGTTCAATGGAGAAGGCTTCCATGCCTGGAAGGAAAAGACCATGTATCACCTAATGCGGAAAGACTTGTGGGACCTATTTGAAGATGATGAAGATAACAAGAAGGAAGATGATGAAGACAAGTTCGTTGAAGAAGAACAATTCAAATCCAAAGAATGGAAGAAGATGAATAATAAGGCACTAGGCATCATTGCCTGGGGACTAAGTGATGACGTGTTACATCATATATCTGGCATTAGAAATGCTAGAACCGCCTGGGAGGAACTTGATAAAATATTTGGTACTCAAGCAAAGAATTCAAAGGTAAAACTTCTCATGCAGTTTTATAAACTGGATATCAAAGACAGTGCTTCTATGACCATACACATTAATAAGTTTAAGAGTTTAAAAACTCAACTTGCATCTCTTAAAAAGAATATTGAGGAAGATGAAGCAATAATCGTACTGCTTGCAAGTGTAAACAAGGATCCATATGAAAATCTTATGTCCACTTTGAGTAATGTTCCAAGCCTCACACTTAAAGATATTGAGCACTCACTACTCGATGAAGAAGGCAAAGTAAAAACCAAGAATGCAAAAGACAATGTCTCATCATCTAGGGAAAATCTTTTGTACACCAAAGGAGCTGCTGGACCTAAAGGAAGAGGTCAAGGATTCATCAACAACAATAACAAGGATCGGATTACATGTCACTATTGTGGTAAGACTGGCCATGTAGCCAGTGAATGTTTCCACAAGAAGAGAGCCCAACAATTGCAAAGTGATCATCACCAGAACCAATACATGGAAGAAAGAGAAGAAGAAGAATTTGCTTCCACGACCATCAACAACTCTGACAGATTGTTTTGAAGAACTTTCATTGTATCTTTCATATGTTTTTCCCATAGTGGATCTTTCTTAGTGAATTTGATTTGTACAACCCTTGCCAAGATGTAAAGTCTCAAGCTTTAACTTGACTAGGCTGCCTATGAGCTAGTCTTCCGGGCCATGTCATCATGAAGGGGGGGCAAAAGCCAGCAAGTGTAGGGACTCATCATTTGAGGGGGGGTGTTGAGAAATAGACAAATGATGTATCCTCCAAGAGGAGCTGTCCTGAATCCCATATGCACAATGAGGAGAGTGGAACAACTCAAAGCCTATAAAGCATTGTACTTGACTATGAAATGAAAGAATATCATGATGCTTGGTACTTTCAGTTAAGTGTCTTGTCATTGTCAATTCTACACAAGATTGTGTTTATGAGTCCAAGCTAATCTATCTTGGAACCTAATTCACTTGTGTAATAGTTGGCCTCTACTTGTCTATGTCATTATGAACTTGGTCTTCATCTTTGATCCACCATAGCTTGTGTCATGTCCTAGATCCACATCATTCAACACACAAGAGGCCAACATGACTCGGGATTGGATCTCGAGGCTCACATACTAGTCTACGGGCAGAAGCTTGGATTAGTAATCCATGTGGATTGCTAGAGAGCCTTCGGGCGGATTATGGATAAGCTTGTGGGCTGGACTTTATGAATGTATTCCAAAGATAAATATGATAACTTGTTGATAAAGAACTTGTTTGACACTATTTTTCTATGTCAAGTGCTAAGATTACGTGAAAGAACCAGTGTCTAATGAGATAATTAAGGAAGCTACTTGATGCATGTACAACTAAATGTGGTAGGTAATTAGACAACTAAAGCAACCTTGAGGAAAGTGCGGTGGATGTGGCCATGGGTCCGTCCTACGGATGGGTGGTCCCGGTTGGCCGAAAACTTTTCTCAATCATAATGGATAGCAAGGAGAACTTCTAAAAGGAAATGAATAGCAAGGGCACTAACCCTAGAGTCTAGGTTATAATAATCCCGATTTATGCTCTTTTAGGGGAACGGAATTGGACTATGCCTTATGGTAGAGAGGTCGAGCCTTGCATCCCTCTCGTTCTCCATTCTCCTTGAACCAAGTGCAGCGTGAATCCACTTTGGCTCTGGCATTTCTGCGTAAAGTAGTTCGCCTGGGGTCTAGTTGCCGTTTAGGAAATGACCATTAGGGAAAACCTTGATTCAGGTCGGTCCTAAGTGGGAACGGCTAGAATACTTTCGCTACATGGCAAACGCGGAAAGTCCTAGATCGCAAACCATGTAACACTCCATGGGAGTGCTGGGCATAGCTTTCTAGACCTCCTTTCCGATGGACTGCTAAGACACGTCCTGACGGGAACAGGTGGACATGTTACAATTTTATTAAAGTAGGCACAGAAACACATGTTGAAATTTCCATGAAGGGACTAGAAATAGATCTTTCAATTGGAAACACTTTTATTGACACGTTCTAGAAATGTAGCTCATTATAGAAGCATGGGAAGTGTTTGAGAAGCTTCATATCAAAGATGTAATATCATGGAATGTGCTAGGATGCACAAATCATGGGCTTAGTCACAAAACTTTGGACATTGACAGAATGTAGCAGCATGGCATTGTCGTGCCACTATGTGCACACCATGTGAAAAACTCTAAAGTGCGGCTTTCTTATTGATCTAGAGGCCATTTTAGACATTAGTGTTAGTGTCCATCGTTCAAACATATTAGTTTTTTGGACAAGTGTAGCCAATTTATGATATTTTAGATATTATCTCTTGTAAAAATCCAAGAAATGTAGATAACTTCTAGATTAGGATGACATGCAAAAGAAAGCATGTAGCTTTCATTCATCTATGAGGATTTTATGTGAAAAGAGAGATGGACGAGATCGCATGCATCGCGATCACTATTTATAGGCAGTGAACAGCACTCCGAAGTGGGAGATGAAGGAGTGATCTGGAAGAATTTAGACCTAGTGTGCTTGTATTTTACCCCCCTTTTGGAGCCAATGGAAGCATTAGATTGGCAATTTGAGGAGCATAGAGAAAGACATTTTTTTGTGTACATTTTTTTATACAAGAGATTTTTCTTCTCATAATGGAGAAATAAATTGACATGCTTCAATTCTGTGAGTATTATTCTATGTCTTCTATTTCTTTCTACGAGTATTCTTTCATATCTTCTATTTCTTTCAACCCCTTCTCTTCCTTCTACTCCACTCCTTGAATCTCCCTTCATCATGTTGTCTCTTACCCCCGCGGTAGACTTTCGACCCCAAATGCTCCGATAGTGGTGAACGCAATGTGAAAGTTGACAGCAAAGGTGTGTAAAGATCGGAGATTCTATAGCTTCAAGTGGTGGTGATGATTTATAACAAATGATTGCTTTTTTGCAACAATAACAACAACAACAATTGTTGTTACAACAATAGATGCAATCTCCGCAAGAAGAAAAAGAATTTATTCCTTAGCCATGAATGCATTGTAGGCAGTGGGACAAGAATTGAACCAGTTTAAAGGTCAAAATGTTTCGGCCTTCATCTGACTGTATGAAGAAACGATTTTGTTTCATGGGGTACCGCAATATGCATGGAGTCTGTATTTCTCCTGTTTGGCCATGCATCATTTGCATGATCGAATCGATGAGTTACATAGAAGAGATGCTGATTGGGTAGCCTTTAAGAAAGCTTTGAGAGAATAGTTTTTCTTGGAAGATGCAGGATTGGTAACTAAAAAGACATTTATAGATTGGATTGAAAAGCCCAACAAAGGGTTGGCTGCTACAGCTTTGCTCCGTGAGTTTGAAAGTCGGTATGCACGATTGGATGTCAATGAGCAGCAATCATTGGAGAGTTAGAAAATCGATTTGTTTCTAAAGGCTGTAGATCGTGTCTTACAAGAGAAGCTGACTAATCGTTTAGAAGATGCCTCTTCTGAAACAAGGCTGATATCAGATTGGGCTAATGTAACTGAAGCAGTGCATATATTGGTAAAGAGAGAGCGGATGGAATTAAGATGGGGTACATACACCATAACTACTAGTGCTCAGAAGGGGACTAAAATTGCAGCCAAGGTGCCTGTAGCTATGATGGAACAATTGGCTATACCTGTTGGTTGAGCTCTTAAAGGTGATGCTGTTGATGAATTAATCAAAAGCATGCATGATTTGAGGTTGAATTTCATAGAAATATATTCAAAGGTCAAAAATCTGGATGTTAAGGTAGAAGAGAAGGCTCAAATAATAGCCCAAAGACTGTACAAAGAAGGATACAAGAGGAGATGCATTTGGTGTGACAGTTTACAACATGAAAAGCGAGATTGTACAACTTACCGTGAAGCAGAAGCAAAAAGGTTAATCTTTTGGAAAGATGGAAAAATACATGCAATAGAAACTAGTCTTCCAATAGAGCGGAATTTTGAAAATGGGGGCATGTAGAAGAAGTTGGAAGATATGGCTCCAAGGACAACATTTGTTTCTATAGATGTAGCCACATATAGGTTGAGAATTGAAAAAAATAATGAAACTCATAAAGGAAGCATGACTGAAGCAAAATCTTGTGTTTGGATTAAGCATTAGATTGCAAGGAAAAGGGAAAAATAGTAAAGTCTGAATTGGTTGATGCAAGTTTGAATATACAAGGGAGAACACGGTGGAGTGCACCAGTGAACTCATTTTTAGCCTATGCTTATTTGGCCGAGGTTCATAATCGAGAAGCTCTTGTGGAAGAAAAGAGAAGAAGATATTAGGTTACCACTAGTCCTTCCTCTTCAGGACTGTCTAAATGCACAACATGAAGTAAAATGGAGCAACAAAAATATATTTAAAAAGTCATACCTGAGCATGTTATGAATGATGCATCTCAATAGAAGAAACAGGAAGGGAAGAAAAAGGGCAAGCAGCCTAGTTATAGGTTACAATCAGATCTTGAGACTGCCACAAATCTTAAAAAAGTTTTGGAAGATTGCATACTTGGCAGTAGAGTGGAATTCACATTTGGTGAAGTTCTTTGGATCACAAAACCTGAATTTCATGATGCAATCATAGATATGCTGAAATGAAAAAGGCAATTTGATGGTGAAGTTTTGCAAGTATTGATATAGGTTGACAAAGACATAGAGAAACATCTTCAAGGGAATATGATGATGTATGTAATGTTGTTTTGGAATAGGCTTATGTTGAAAATGGGTTAGATGGAAGTATAGACAGCAAGCTTGTGGTTGAAAATGGTATTATGGGCAGCACTAAGCATAGAGAAAAGGTTATGTATAATAGGGACGTCCATCCACAAACGCATTAAGAAGAAGATGCTCATTTTATTCCAAGCAGTCATTTTTCAAGAACGCATTGGGCTCATGCTACAACAAAGACAATTATCAAAGTGGGAGAAAGAGAGACGCCTTGCATAGCTCTCTTGGATCATGGTTCTGAAGTCAATGTTATGGCACACAGTTTGTATGAGAATGAAGGTTGGCCAATTGATGTAGATCCAGGATGGCACATGCGGGTGGCAAACAATTCATTAGGGGATCTTTATAAAGCTTGTGTGAATGTACTCGTGACTATTGGAGATGTTTGGGATGAATATTATTCTTTTGTGCAAGATTCATGTAGTAACTAGTGATTTTGGGGCAGCCCTATATTTCAGAATCAAGGTTCGAAACAAAAGCCTTGGATGATGGTTCTTCATATGCTCCGGTTCGGAGTAAAGATAATACAAAAGCAGTGTAGTTTCTCACTGTTTGTGTAAGTCATCCCCGCAATTGGGATAAATTGCCGGATAATCCCGTGCCACCTAATGCATGAGAGTTTAAGGGTTTTTAGGAAGCACTGTTGTAAGGGGAGGCTATGGTAGTGTCTCTAGGAAGATAATTATGCCTCCAAGAAAGGGGGAAAATGTATTTGTGTCTAGATTGTAGGAATGGACAGCATGTAGTCTTCGCAGTTTTAAGAATGTTTCAGCCATGTGTAGGGCTGAAAAGAAATACGTAGGATGGGCTGAAAAAGAGCTAAAGACATATGGTTTGATGGCTGCAAATGAAGGTATTTTAGGGTTGTTTTCAGGGCTAATTGATATTGATACAGTGGTTGAAATTTCTATAGAAATTAATGCTAAAATCATGGTAGAAAAAGAGGTTATTTATATTGACACTTTAAAAATGTATGAAGTCATTCAAGAGTTTGCTAAGCATGAATGTTGTGGGCAACAATATGGGCTACAAAACAGGACTGAAGCAAGGGTGGATACAACGTACAAAACAGTTGCAACAAAGGTTAAGCCTGTGGCTTTGCCTTTACCACTTGAAAGTGACAGGTTGACTGAAAAGTGACTCAACAGCCTAGTGTACGAGATCCACATGGAGTGGGACATAAATTTCCAGCTGAAACTTTACAAAAGCTGAAAATTGGTGATACAATCTTTCTTTTACTTGCAGAAAGAGATTTTTTCTTGCAGATGTTGGCAAGGCATGGGAAAGCCTTTGCATTTCAGCCAGATGAAATCTGATGTGCTGATCCACCATAGTTGCCCCTATGGTGATCTTTACAGTACCTCATGTGCCATGAAATTCAAAGACTTTTCCAGTACCTCGGGCATATATTGCCTAAGTTGTTGAAGCTTTTGAACGAGAAGATCAGGATGTGAATTTTGGAGCCCTCTTCAGCTCCATATTCAAATCGGTGGTTTACTGTTTCAAAGAAGAATGGTTCTTTGAGGTTTATCAATTAATAAAGTCACCATAAGGAATGTTGGATTAGGCCCGATAGTGGATGAATTTGCAGAAGCATTTGCATGCAAGGCAATTTACTCTTTAGGATATTTATATTCAGATCAGTTCCAGCTTGCATTAGAAAGCCGGGATATCACTGCCATGAAGACTAGGATGTGTACACTTCCACAAGGGGCAACCAATTCAGTGGTGCATATGATGAATGCTATGCATAAAGTTTTGTGGGAGTATATTCCTCAGTTGACCTTATCCTGTCTTGATGATGTGTCGATAAAAGGGTGGAACATCCATGAGAAGAATGAAGAGCTGAATGATCAGGGATGTAGAGGATTTGTGGCTGATCATATTGCTGATTGTGACAGGATTTTGAGCCATCTTGAAGAAGTACATTTGACTCTATCAGGAGAAAAATCAGTTTTTGGAGTAGAGGAAGTATTGGTTGTTGGGCACATGTGTGGACCATATGGAAGAAAGCCCTCGCCAGTAAAGATTGATACCATAAGAAGGACGCGGGAAACATGTTCGAATGTATCCAAGGTAAGAATATTTTTGGGTGCATGTGTCTTTTACTTGATATGGATTCTGCATTTTGCTCATGTGGGTGAAAGTCTATATCAGCTCTTGAGAAAAGGGTAAAAGTTTTGATGGGGAAAATAGCATACGAAGGCAGTTCAGAAGTTAAAGAGCTTATTGATTTTAGCCCCAACACTAAAGAGAGAAAATTATGAGAATGGGCAACCTATTATTCTCACTATGGATAGAAGCCCAATCGACATTGGTTGGGTAGTGGGTCAGGATGATGCTGATGGGAATAGATATGCCATTTGGTTTGAAGAAAAGGTCCTCAATGAACGCCAACAACGGTATTCTCAAGTCAAAAGAGAGCTTTGGGGTGTAATGACAGCCCTTAAGTGTGATAGGGAGTATTTTATGGGAGCTGATGTAGTGGTAGAGACTGATTGTCTACCTCTATTGGGCATGATAGCAAATTTCTCAACTCTTGATATTGCCATGTTACGATGGATTGCATATATAAAGTCATTTAACCCTAATTTTCAGCATATTGCAAGTAGAGAAAACCCTGTGGCTGACATGCTTTCACGAGCAAGGTTTGAAGTTGAAGAGGAGTTGATGGAAGATGAAGAGGATGATGTGATAGGTGCTAAAAATGACTTTATGAAAGTAGGGAATGAGTGTTGTTGTTACTGCATGTACAACTGTTGTAATGGGAATTACAACAGTAAGAAAAGAGCTTACATCCATGGAGAAGAAATGGGTAGTAGAGAGAAAGCATCATCAATGTTATGCTTCAGTTAGAACACAATTTTTGGAAGAGTTGTATGAGGATGATTGGCAGAAAATAGGTCAATATCTCAGCCTCATGACAAAAACGGCTGAATGGTCTAAAGCTGAATTCAAAAGGATTAAAAGAAAATCTTATGGGTTTTTCTTAAAATATGGATGTTTATGAAAGCATGCAAAGAAAAAGAGAGGAGCTCCAGTACGTGTTTTGGGAGATAGGGCTTCTCAACAAAAGGTGATGTAGGATTTTCATGAAAGCTTATGGGCTCAACATAGAGGAGTTTGAGGAACATTTGCCAATATCAAAGAGAAGTATTGGTGGCAAAACATGTATAAAGATGTGGAACATTATGTGGAATCATGCAATGTCTGCCAGATGTATTCCATAGTAAAGCATAGAGATGGGTTGCAACCGACCTATCCATTGTCTATGCATTACAAATGGGTAGTTCATTTGGTTACCATGCCTACAGGTTTATGGAATATAAGATATCTTGTGCTTGCATGAGAAGACTTGACAAATCAAGTGGAAGGTCAAGCTCTTAGTACAAAGACTACTCAAGCAGTTTATAGGTTCTTATTGGAAGAAGTCTTTTGCAGGTATGGTTGTGTTGGTAAAGTGGTTGTTGATAGAGGAGAATTGGATGTGGATGAGGCTTGTGACTTCTTTTCACGATTGGGTATCAAGCTGGCTTTAACTTCAACCTACAATCCTGAAGTAAATGGCAAAAGTGAAAGAGGTCATCAGCCTATTATTAAGGCATTAACAAAGTCATGCAAGGGTAGGATGAAAGAAAGGCCAAGAATGTTACCCTTTTCTTTGTGGGCTAATAGGACTACTCATAGTGCAGTTACAAGGTATATGTCTGCTAAATTAAAGTATAGACAACAACCAATCATGCCTATTGAGGAGACTATTGCTACTCGGAGTGTTCTACCATGGGAAGAGGGTTTGAATAGAGAAGAGTTGCCGGTCCTATGCATTAGACAGTTAGGAAGAAGGCCTGAAGACATTGAGACAACCATGAAAAAGCTAAAGACTACAAGGATCAAGAACAAGAACAGGTTTGACAAGCGACACAGACTTCGACCACGAGCTATACAAGAAGGAGACTGGGTGCTAGTTTACTACAATAGCTTAGAAAATCAACATAGTGCCAGTTGGAAGATGACAAAGTGGTGGTTTGGTACATATGTGGTAAGGTTTGTTTTTGACAATGCTACCTATGCATTAAATGAGACGGATGGGACAACTCTAAGGATTCGAATGGTTGGAAAACATATCAAACTCTTTAAACGTAGGGAGTCTTCAGCATATGAGTTGAAGGAGCTGGATACTCAGCATGAACATGAGAATATGGAAGAAGAAGAGGTAGAAGATGAAGACATTGACATGACAAAGGTACTTCTTCTAACACTGCGGATCCATAAGACTTTGGCACATGCTAGAGGATGTGCAAGTTAGGAGGGTGTGGATGCCGTGTGGCTACGTGCATACCATGTGAAAGAATCTAAAGTGCGGATTTCTTATTGATCTAAAGAGCCAATGCCATTTTAGACATTAGTGTTAGTGTCCATGGTTCAAACATATTAGTTTTTTTGAACCAATGTAGCCAATTTATGATATTTTAGATATTATCTCTTGTAAAAATCCAAAAACTGTAGTGGCTCCAAATCCATTTCATGTCTTTTCTTTTCACATTATACATTTTCCCTTCACCTTCCTCCATTGATCTTTACTCTTCACCCCCCCTTGGTAAACCAGTCCATGAAATATTTCCATCCAGTGATTTCTTGGATTTCCCAAGAGGTTGTTCCCACCCTCTTCTTTATTTCAAAGCTCCAAATATACAAAAAATCAACAAAGTGTTAGAAAAATATTTTTTTGTGATTTTCTCGGATCATATAGCCCCCCTAGCCTGGCTAGAGGTATTTATGCCTCTAGACACTCTTTGGTATCTTGAGCTGACCCCACCCTGATGTGATAGGGTTTTAAGCGCCATCCATTTACCCTAGTCTTGTGCACTTTTCCGTCAATGTCTTGAAGTTTTTAGGAGCCATTGTTGAATTTTTTTGTGACCCAAAACGGTCCCTCCCATCGGTAGAGAAACTTGCCATCCTTTCTTTTATCCAATTGATAGTCATATCGAAGCACTAAAGATCCCTCCTTGATGTTTTTATATGTTAGCTTCTTGTTGAACTTTTCTCTATGCTTCTCAACTTCTTGGGATGATGGCTTCTTCACGATCCAATTGTAGCCTCTCTAGGTCCATTAATCTTTGATGTAACTTCTCCTTTTGAGAGCCTACTGTAACACTAATATCCGAAGGCTAGCTAATTTCACCTCAATAGGCAAAATAGCCTCTTGTCCATTAACTAGATGAAAAGATGTGAACCCTAACATGGTTTTGAAGGTTCTATAAGCCCATAGAGCTCCACTAAGGTGCTTGTCCCAATCCCGGGGCCTTGAATGTACCTGTTTGCTGATGATTTTACCAATCATTCCATTTACCTTTTCCACCAATCCATTGCATTGAGGGTAGTAAGGGGTAGAGTGTCGTCGTTGAATATTTAGCTTTTACATGAGTTCACCCACCACATTAGCTCTAAACACTGGTCCTCTATTTGATAGTATTTCAAGAGGGGTACCAAACCTACAACAAATGTGGTCAAAGATGAATTTACTCACTTCCTTAGTAGTGATTCTTCTAGTTGGCATAGCCTTGGCCCACCAATCCATTGCAAAGATGAATTTACTCACTTCCTTATTAGTGAGTAAATTCAAAGATAAATTTACTCACTTCCTTAGTAGTGATTCTTCTAGTTGGCATAGCCTCGGCCCACCAATCCATTGCATTGAGGATAGTAAGGGGTAGAGTGTCATCGTTGAATATTTAGCTTTTGCATGACTTCACCCACCACATTAGCTCTAAACACTGGTCCTCCATTTAATAGTATTTCAAGAGGGGTACCAAACCTACAACAAATGTGGTCAAAGATGAATTTACTCACTTCCTTAGGAGTGATTCTTCTAGTTGGCATAGCCTCAGCCCATCTAGTCATGTAATCTACCCCCATGATAATATACTATTTTCTTGATGGAGTGCATGGTAGAGGCCCTATGGCATCAATTCCCCACTTCTCAAAGGGTCCATAGAACTTGATTGGGATTTGGGGTTCTACTATGAGCCGTTGTGGTCCTAATTTTTGACATACTTCACATGTTTGACACCAATATTTGACATCTCGGTGTAGACTGGGCCAAGTAAATCTAGCTTGTAGAACCTTTCTACTTGTGATGTTGTGTGCAAAGTGGCCTCCACACACATCATCATGACAAGCTTTTAAGATTTCTTCAATTTTCCATTTTGAAGGCACTTTCCTAAGCACACCATCCTTACCAAGACAATACAGACTATCATTTACCATGCGATATCTTGTAGCCTTCCGAGATAGCCACTCTCTTTCTCCCTTAGTCAGGTGTTTGGGAGCTTCTCCTTGCTCTAAGAGATGTAGAATATCTTCTAAGTCTTCCTTGCCTTGCCAAAGTAGGGGTTTGATAGCCACTACTCCCACCACTGACTCATTCAGCTTTGATGATGCTAGGTGGTCAGCATCTTTGTTCTGGTCTCTTGGCACATGATGTATTTGTGCCTCCTAAATCTTCTCATAAGAGATTTGGCCTCTCTCATTTTACTAGAGAGGTTTGTATTTTTGCATGCCCATGTACCTTGTATCTGCCTTACCAATAGCGTGAAGTCTCCAAAAGAATTCAACCTCTCGATTGAATTACTAAGACACCACAAAGACCATGAATTAAAGCTTGATATTCTGCCTCATTGTTAGAGTGGACACCTTCCAAGATGATTCCTTCACTATAGATTTTCTCTCCTAAAGGAGAGAAAACAATGATGCCTGTGGCTGCCTTATCCTTAGTTCTCTTGTATGCACCATCCAAGTAGAGGCTATAAGCATCTACAAGAGTTTTTATGCATGGGGGTGGTGGAAGGTTCTTTCTTTTCACCCTGAGATTTTTCTCATAGCTCCTGTTTGTCAAAATATCAGTGAAGCATGCCCGAGTTGTTTTTTCAACCTGCACTATGTATAATCAAACTCTTGAAGTCGGACCACCCACTTTGCTATTTTGTCAAAGATTTCCATATGTTGTAGTGCATAGGGAAACATATCCTTCACAGTGCTGATCACAAACCTCTTTGGAAGCAAATATGGCCGAAATTTGGTTACTGCAAACATGAGGGCCAACACTAGTTGTTCCATGGAGGTGTAAGCCTTCTCTAAGTCTTTCATGGGAGGCAGTTGGCAAAATACACAAGCCTCATGAAGGATGTTTTTTGATATTTTTGTAGGAGAGCACCACAAATGGCCTCTTCTCCCACATTAGGGTTTACAAAAAATGTTTCTTCCCAACAAGGCTGCAAGATTATAGGAAGTGACCCCAACATTTTTTTTATCTCCTTAAAATGTCCTTCACTTTGTTCACTCCATAAAAGTCTTTCTTGGCGTGTCAGTTGATGTAGGGGATATATGGCCTGAGAGAGTAAATGTATAAACCTACCCAAATATCTTAGCTTTTGTAAGAAGGAGACTAATTTTTTGATGGAGGTTGGGAAAGGTAGAGCTAGCAATGTTTCTACCTTTTTTGGATCTACCTCAATTCCTTCAATTGACACTACATGCCTGAGTAGTGTAACCTTGCTTTCCCCAATGTGACATTTATCCTTATTTAGTTATCCACCCAACCTAGCTAAGCGAGTAAATCCTTCATCAACCTTGCATAGATGTATGTTCCTTGAGCTGTAAATACAAAAGTCATCTATGAAAACCCTTAATGGACTTACCGAAGTAAGGTTGGAATACCATATTCATCAATCGTTGAAAGGTTGTTGGGGAATTTGTGAGAACAAAGGGCATGACCCGAAAGGCAAAATAGCCCCATGGTGTGATGAAAGTGGTCTTCTTTTGATCCTCCTTTGCAATGCAAATCAGGAAGTAGCCACAGTAGCCATCACACACCGTATACCGCTCATGTCTTGCTACTTCATTCAAGATTTCATCTTGAAATGGGAGAGGAAAGTGGTCCCTCTTTGTTGCAGCATTTAGTGGCTTGTAATCTATGCATACTCGCTTCTTACCATTCTTCTTCAACCTCACTACTACTAGGGAGACCCATTCGGAATCTTCCACTAGGTATATGAATCCTGCATTCAAGAGTCTCTTCACCTTTGTCAATAGTGCATCCTGTTGCACAACTCCCAGTCTTCTCAATCTTTGTACTATAGGTTTGCTTCCTTCTTTGAGTTGGATGTGATGCTTCATTGCAGTGACACCTGTAATGTGAGTATAATAAAAAATAAACAATGATGCATGCTTCTTGAGAACATTCACATAACCCTCCCTTTCTTCATCCTTAATATCCTTGGATATCATCTTCTCTAGGCTAGCATCCCACACATCTTCTCCTTGGATTCTTGGGTTTTCTTCTAATGAGATAGGTTCCTTTAAGGTGATGCCCATAGCTTTGAGAGTGCTATCACTCTCTCCACTTAAACTCTCTTCCTCTTCTACCGATGAGAAACATCCACTTGATCTCCACTCATCGGCCGACATTTCTAGTTCAAGGTTCTCTTGACGCCCACTCTTCAAGTTGTAAACCATCTTTTGATTGTGGCCACCCACCTTACGTGGCCTCAACTCCAGATCTCCTGTTGCCCAATCTTGCCTAGCCCTGATGCACATAAGCCAAGGTCTCCCTAGGATGGGGGGATATCCTTCTCCCTTTACTGGCATCACATAAACATCCACTGCTGTCGTGATTCCAGAAATAGAAACTATCAAAGCTTTCACTACACCCACACATGTGACCGCATCATTCTTGGCCATCTTTGCCCTAAAGGTTGAGGATTCCATTACTTCTAAGCCTAATTGATGCATAAGCTTTTTTGTCATGACACAAACCTCTACTCCACTATCGATGTATGTTTTTTGAATCCGTTGACCTTTGATTTGAGCCTCCACTAAAGGCACTATATCTTTGAGGCCATATGACTTGATTGCACTAACCATTTTACCTTGCGTTGCCCTTGTGCTTACCATTTTTTACAATTGTCATTGTAGCTTTGGAGAGGAATGAAGTAGTTGTTAATTTTTGGCCCTTGAGAGCTCACATCTGCTATCAGATCATCATAAGGTTGTGTCCGAGAACCCAAAGGGAAGTCGGAGATATCAATTTTAGACCTAGTTTGAGTCTTTCTCTTCTTCCCTTCATCTTTAGGTGCCCGTGATGTACTTTCCTCATTGATTGCTTCCTTGCTTGCCTCATTTTTTGGACACGTACCCGCTTGATAGGCATGGTCTCTACTACATCCACCTTCATCTTACCTCTCGCTATTTCTTCTTGGAGCCTTCTATCCCTGACCACCTCCTCTATTTTTATGACATTAACATTTAGTTGAACAACAGGGGTTTCATCTTGAACATAAGGTGGTTGTAAAATTGCAAGTCGTGATTGCTCTTGCTCTTGAGTCCTAGCGCGAGGAGGGCTTACTTGGTGTCAAGGACCTCTGGCAAGGTGATCATATCTTCTAGGGTGAGGACAATTGTACATGCCATGTCCATTTTCGCCACAATTGCAACACAACATCTCCCTTGCTTGTCGCTGCATTTTTGATCGATTCCCAGCATTCCCCTCGATAGGTCTTCTTGCACCTTATACAAGATTCACTCTCAAACCCTCTAGTTGATTAGTAAGATTGTTTATTTTCTGGATCATGTCTTATTGCACCTTATACAAGATTCACTCCCAAACCCTCTAGTTGATTAGTAAGATTGTTTATTTTTTGGATCATGTCTTCTTGACCTCTAACAAGGTCTGGTGCATTAGATACATTTGGAGGAACTTGAGAGGCCTCCATAATTGTGATGTTGTTTTCCAAAACTGCTTGGCTAGCTTGGGCTTGGTAGAGAATCTTTCGATTCTTTTTCCTAGTGTTTCTCATAGCATCTTCAAAAGTGTTTGTAAATTTCACCTTTACCTTCTCCTTGAGCAAGGGGTACAAACTTGAAATAAATTAATCCTTTTGAAGGCAGTTTGGAGCTCTCTCTCCAGGGTTTAGTGAGTCTGACCACTGCCCCCAAAGCTTCAAAAACCCTTCCTTATAAGTTGCATAACCATAAGGATCACTTTGATGGAGGGCCAAAAGCCGTTGCCATAACTCTTCAGCTGAGTTTGTTTGTTGAAATCTCTGCAAGAAATCTGCCTTCAATCCCTCCCATTCAGCTCTTTGGGCCGGATTTAGAATTTGGAACCACATTTTAGCTTTTTCCTTGAGCACCAAAGGAAAAGCCCTCAACTTTAATGCTTCATCATCCCTCCTAGAGACAAGAAAGGCCATCTCAAGGTTGTCCAAAAAATCCATTGCATTTTTCCCATTGCGCCCAAAGAAGCTTGGAAATGTCATGTTGCCTTAGTAGAGTACAAAGATGAACACGTCTAGACTTAAGTTGTATTTTATGAGGGGAAGGATGAATTGGTTTACAGATGCATTGATTTCAGCAAGACGTCTAGGCCCAAAGTATGCTTCTAATAATGCCTTGGAATCTAAGCTTTGTGCTAGCTACAATATGCACAGTTTGCATAGCAAGAGGTTGGATTGGTCCATACAACTCACGTAATTTGTGAGAAAATATTATAATAAAATAAAGACATGTACATTGAAGGATGCATTGTAGTCTAGCATTGGGAAGATTATAGGTTCTAGTGATACAAGAATCTCCCTTAATCTTTCAGCCCCAAAGTACATGATAAGACGTTGATGGAAGAAAATCTTCCTACTGATACATACATTAACTCGGATGCTTTGTACAGAGTGGAAGGTGTAGAAATTTGGGCCATTATTATTATTCATCAGTGGAGACTACTTAAGGGAGTAGATGGAATGCACTTTCTTGAATTATAAAGGATTTTCCCTAGAGTGTTTCTTTCTGGAGCCCACCAACTTTGCTATACATAGAATTTTCTCACCAGTGATTGCTCTTGCCTTAGTGTGTCCATCCTCGGTGACATATATTTCATAAGGAGTGATGGCCACCTTTTCAACCACACCCAACCATCGAGCTAGCAACAGTTGAAGGTAGTCTCCATACTTTGCACCTCTACAAAACTCCACACCGTTCATGCATAGTTGTCCTCCTTTGATGTGGATTAGGTCAGAGAGAGAGGGATTTGATGATTTGGAGACGAGGACCTCCCGGAAGGGCCTTCACTTTGTTTGCAAAACACTCACCACAATTATGAGAACCTAGCAATTGATGGCAACATGATTTTTTCCGTTGTGAGAGAATGGAATTTCTAAGGCGAATGCCTTTTACTCACATACGTGCCATCATCCGATAGGGGCATACTTCCTTTCTTGGGCTTCCTTAGGAGACCATTGTGGGAGTCGTGAACCTCAACCAATTTCAAAAAGAGTTAGTGAAGGCGTTGGAGAAGAGCCACTTGTAGCACTTGTTGTAGAGGATGCACCACCATGTGTTGTATCGTCTCGCATAAGGAGGTAGAGAATTGTGGATGAGAATGTCCTCAGTGGGGGCACCAATTTATGACGAAGGAAATTCGGTATGGCACCCTTATATTATGCCAAACTCCCTTCTACCACAAAGTGAATGAGGTAAGGGCACCACCTAGTCATGGAAGAGCGGACTAGGACGCTATACAAGAGGGAGAGGAGCTTGTGAGGGAGAAGAGAGGAAAACTAAGAGATAGAGAGAGAGAGAGAGAGAGAACTACAAAAAAATATATGAATCAATAAAACTTAAGAGGGCACAAGAGATGGAGAACCCTCAAGACATCACCAATATACACAATATGGACACCAAAAGCATGGCCTTATTACAATGTAGAGCATGCATGAACTATAGTAAGGGAATGAACTGCATAAGCTCATGAGACAGAAAGGCTCAATAGGGATGAAGATGGCCTCTTGGCTCTCTCTCTTCTTGCAAATTACAAAGGGGAAGGCCTCTTTGTATAGGCCTTGAGGGTGTTTAGGGAGGAGTTTAAGATAGAATAGGAATTAACACCACCAAAGCTGCATTAAGGTGGTTCCACTAATGTGAAAGCTCTATCTAGATGTTTTGTTGACCAATTTGTACTTAATCAAGCTCCATCATAGGTGAGTTGTCTCCATTCTCCCTCCCATAGCTTGATTCCAAGAGCTCTCCTATAAAAAAATAATAAAGAATCTTCATAAAATAAGATCATATCTAGCAATAATAGAGAGAGAGTAGTGAGAATTCATACACCATACTACAATTAAGGATGATTTGAGGGTGATTTAGGAGGGAAATTCTAATGGTTTATTAGCTTGAGAGAGAGGAGAATTGAGGGGAAAGGGTTGGGAGTCTAATGAATGATGTTTTATGGAAGTGTTAAGTGTGGGGAAGAAAGTGTGGGTGTGTATAAAATTTGGAGGTGGTCTCCACCGCAATTGAAAAAAGTTGTCACCCACCATTTTGGCCATATCTCTCGACTCGTAGATTTGAAAAATTATAAAAAACTACCAGCCAAAAATTCAGCTCACGCGCTACAACTTTCATATTAAAATGTGTTTTTTGATCGGAGTGGAAGTATTTTTAAAAAATCTTACAAAATCATGTGCCTAATGTTTTTTCCACTAATGCTTCCAAGAAGGGTCCCTTTTGGTTTAATTATCATAAGGCTCCAAAGTCATGACATTATGAGCCTCACATACCCTTTGGATGGCTCCAAATACATTTCATATCTTTCCTTTTTACATTATACATTTTCCCTTAACCTTTCTGTAATATTTCTGTTGTAAATATTTCCAACCCGTATGATACTCATGCAAGGGATTGCCGGCATTGAATATTTGGACATTGAAATTGTACAATCTCCATTGGCATGAACAAGACCAAAATCAATGAAACCGCTTATAAATCAAGATGAAATTTTGATTTATGGCATTTCTTTTCTAATTATCCAGCCAACAATCGTACTGGAGGAGAGAGAGGGGAGGTGCTATGACTAAGCATCTAGCTGGAGCCATGGGGGGGCTACTGCCCATGCAGTCAGACACGTGGAGGGAGGTAGGTACCTCTCCCTCTTGCTATAAAAGCCATGGCTATGGGTTAGAGGAGGGGGCGGGGTAGAGAGAGGGTAATGCTGCGACCAAGAGGGTGGAAAGACTGCCGTGGAGAGCCGCGCCATTTTTACTGGCCGTGGAGTGAGGGAAGGAAAGATTAATGAGGCACCGAGTGCCTGTGGCACTGTGTGGAGGAAGGAGGAGTGGAGCGATGAGTTGCCGTGCCGCGTCATGAAGGAGAGGGAGACACTGGTTGACACACCACCGCCTGAGGCTCGTGTAGCCGCCCGCCCTGCCGACCGAAGTTGCTGCCGCCATTTCACCTCACGACCGCCATCAAGGCCTTCAAGATACTCATCATCCACGTCGTCGTTAATCCCCTTTTTCTCCACGTGGCATCTCCACGACAAGCCCAAAAGCTTTGGAAGCTTCTTGGGAAGCTTCCAAAGCCCTTAGGAAGCCCCCCTTCTTGTGGACTTCTTAAAGCTTCCAAAGTGGGTTTTTAAAAAAAAACCTCCACCCCCCCCCCCTCGGGATTCAATCCCCTCACAAGCGATTTTTACACTTTTTCTCCCCTTTTATTTCCACCAAGTGAATTTTAAAACCTCCACTCCCCGGGATTTAAAACCTTTCCGATTGTACACCCACAAGCCCCCTAGCCCGGGCTTTGAAGAGAAGAAGGGGAAGTCTATAAGCCCCTTCCCACCCATCACCCACAAGGCCGGCCCTAGGATTTTAGGGAAGGAGAAGAAGAATTCTCAAGCCTCCATTTCCGCAAGGCCGTTCACAAGAATCCTTTTCCAAACCCCCTCTTTTTCGAAAATAAAGAAGGCCCAAGCCTAAAACCCTAAGGTCTACCATATGCCAAATTTTGCAAGTCGGTACTTCTGTCAAGGATCCGTACTTCCCAGGGGATCTTCGCGTATGGATATCTCACCGAGCCCACAAGTCCAGGTTTTCTTCCTATTTCTTGATTTACGTTGAAGTATTAAAATCACGCATGGTTAATTCATGGAATTAGGATACACTTGTGCTTGTCAAATCCACCTAGTTTGATGAGAAAGAATTACGTTGGCTATTTCAAAAAGGAAATAACTCACGATTAAAGATTGGTCATTTGTAATTGTCCAACGAAATGAACGAAATATGTCCATGCATTTTTAGCAAGTTGCTTTTGTATATTACAAAGTAACGAATTTAGAATAACTAATGACTATCATTACAAAGTCGAGATTATTGTTGTACACCTTCGATTGGCCATGGAAGGATTAAAACATTGCATGTCACACTATTAGACAAATCTTTCTTCGTAATGATTCATTAAGAAAGTTGCTAACAATTGTAGGAAATTGCAAGGCATGAAACTGATTCTAGGTTGCATAAAGTAGGATTAACTCTAGTCAATTCAACTACGTAGTGGTTAGGAAAGATTGCGTAATTCTCAGTCAACGTACAAAATATTTCATTCAGAAATGAAGTTAGGAAAAGGTTGCATGGTTTGTTTAACATAAAACCTTAAAAGCTTAGAATCATAAGTTGTGAATGCATATCCTAGTAGAATCAATGGAAGTTATGTGAATTTTAACATGTGCTTGGTTTTAATAAGAAAAGTTAGGGATTACGAATCTAGAGGATATGAATCGCATGTTTACATGATTTATGATGTATTACTACTAGTTTTTCCTCTCTTCGATCAAGACAATATCCTTAGGAATAGTTCGTCATTATCATAAGACAAGTAAATTGGATTACCCAAGACACCTAATCCACAAAGGATTCACTTAAAAATGATTAAATCGATACAATATACTCCAAGTGCTAACTAGGGTTTAGCACGTTAAGGACTTGACCTAGTTTCACGCACTTGTTACCAAGGCGAACCCGTGAACCGAAGGTCCTACCCACATTCACGGAATGTAGGGACAATTGGACGCTCATGCATAAAACGACCTAAGGTTTCTACCCTAAGGATCACTTGTTCAAATGATGAAACTCGGATTGAGTTGGAATTCCTAGGACCGAATGTTGTCAGCCTAGTGTAATTAGGAATGGGTTGGGTAAGAAGACACCCTAAACCCTACTTCTTGTCTAGAGATAATTCCATGACCTGAAAACGCCGTTCAAAGGGTGAAATGATCCCATGGAATAGATGCGACACTTGTGCAATAAGTTGCAACGTCGCATAAACTTGTGGTTTGTTCACAAGAGAGTTTTGCCATTTCTTGAAATGAGGTTGGCAAGTTCTTGCGCAAGTTTAACTTGCAAGAGGATGAGTAGTCATCCTATTACATCACCTTTCTTAGGGAAAAATTGCCAAGTAAAGGAAAGTTAGGTATTTACTTGGAAGCAAATGATCAATCAATAAATTGGAGCGACATGGTCGCCAGGATTTACTATTAATAAAACCTAAGGTATTGGTTAAGTTGGGTTAACAGGGTATGGCCCTAACCCAAGGACAAAAGGGTGAATAAACAAACCCTTGGGGATATTGCCAAGTCACAATTGATCCCGGATCGAATGATGGAGGCATTCCGAGAGAAGGATTCACTCCTTAACAGTTGGCAAATTAAATGACCACTGAAATTGATTGTGCTTGTAACAGTTTAGGAAGCACTGTTTGCATTGTTTGCTCAAAGAACTAAAGGATGAAATGATATCTAATGCTTCAGGTTGAAAGCCTGAAGGGAGAGGCAGCTTCAGTTACCCCCGACTGCCTGCCTGACCCTAACCAAGGGGGTTGTTGACCGCGCCGAGAACGTGGACCGAACCCGCCGCGAGAGGTCTTTCCGTTGAGCTCTACTTGGAGCAGGAGGACACTTGGGTGCCAGGGGGGGCTCTGGCCGTACATACCTCACCTTCCGGGTCCTGCACAAGAGGCTAACGTGACTCGGGATTGGATCTTGAGGCCCGGATACTAGTCTACGGGCGGAAGCTTGGAATAATGATCCCTGGCGGATTACTGGATAGCCTTCGGGCGGATTATGGACAAGCCTACGGGCGAAACTCCTTGTATTTCAAAGATAAAATGATGAAATGATAATAAAGAATTTGTTTGATATTGTTTTTCTATGTCACATGATAAGATTACGTGAAGGAACTAGTGCTTAACAGGAGGAATTAAAGAAGCTGATTGTTATATGTCAAATTAATGTGTTAGATAATTACATAACTAAAACAAACTGAGGAAAGTGCGGAGGATGGGCCATGGGTCCGTCCTACGGTTGGGTGGTCCCGGTTAGCCGGGAACTTTTCTCAAAAATCTCAAAGAACAGCGGGATGATCATCATTATCAAAATGAATGATGAGAGCGATGACCTAGAGTTACGTCTTACCCGATTTACACTGTTTTAGGGGAACGGAATGGGACTATGCCTTATGGCAGAGAGATTGAGCCTTGCATCCCTCTCGTTTCCCATTCTCCTTGAACCAAGTGCAGCGTGAATCCGCTTCGAACCTGGCATTTCTGCGTAAAGTAGTTCGCTCGGGTCTGACGCTAGTTGCTGTTAGCTAATGACCAAACAGGAAAATCCTAATTCCGGTCGATCCTAAGTAGGAAACGGCCAGGATACTTCCACTACGTGGCAGACGCGGGAAGACCTAGATTGCAAAACCCGTAACATTCCATGGGAGTGCTGGGCGGAGTTTTCTAGACATCCTTTCCGATGGACCGCTAAGACGTGTCCTGGATGATTCTAGTGGACACGTTACACTTTCTCCATTGATCTTTACTCTTCACCCCCCCTTGGTAAACTGGTCCATGAAATATTTCCATCCAGTGATTTCTTGGATTTCCGAAGAGGTTGTTTCCACCCTCTTCTTTATTTCAAAGCTCCAAATGTACAAAAAATCAACAAAGTGTTAGACAAATATTTTTTTGTGATTTTCTCGGATCAGTGTTTTTTTGTG
Source organism: Lygodium microphyllum (assembly GCF_053477565.2). Lineage (NCBI taxonomy): Eukaryota > Viridiplantae > Streptophyta > Polypodiopsida > Schizaeales > Lygodiaceae > Lygodium > Lygodium microphyllum. The sequence continues at coordinate 38,715,147 of NC_141150.1, forward strand.
TACGTTTTTTTGTACAAGAGATTTGTCTTCTCATAATGGAGAAATAAACTAAGAGGCTTCAATTCTGTGAGTATTATTCTATGTCTTCTATTTCTTTCTGCGAGTATTCTTTCATATCTTCTATTTCTTTCAACCCCTTCTCTTTCGTCGAATCCACTCCTTGAATCTCCCTTCACCCTATTGTCTCTTACCCTTGCGGTAGACTTTCAACTGTAATCCCTTCGATAGTGTAGACTCAGATGTTGAGCTTATGGTAGCATAGGAGCTGAAGAACTAGGTCGTTGCCTTCCTTTTGAGATTTCTAGAACAATAATATTCTAGGAGCCATCACTATTCATAGGGGACTTTACTTTTTGGAGGGGGTACGCACCAGAAAAAGGTGGCATCAATGCTTTTGGAGTTTTCAAATGGGCATTTCATTCATTACCCATATCAGAAGATAGTATTTTTTTGCATTCGTCTCTTGGCTTTCACAGTGATTTTGCAGTCAAATCCAGATCATGAAAACTTGACAGCTTTCTTTGTCAATGAACCAGAGTGTTTTAATGAGCTAGTTGCATTACTCCAGTTAGAAAACACTATTCCAAAAGATATCCATATTTTAGTTGTAATGGCATTGGTTGCACAATCACAAGTTCTAGAGAAGCTTCTGGAAGAGGTAGCAAATTCTAAGTTGTTGAGGGCACTGTTATCTAAAAAAAATCACTTTTTGACCAATGCCAAGCAGACCTTCAGCTATAGAGGCAGAAATTGGAGCAAGTAGAATCAAAATTGGAGGCAATATCAAGTGCACTTGATATGGTTATCTATGAAAATGCTGAGCTATGTCAGCAAGTACATGGACCTAAGAAGACATAAAAAAACACTTCAAGTTGAGAACAAACAATTGATAAATCAGTGGATGACATAGAAGATGCAAGATGCTAATCATCTTAACGTGGAAAATGTTATGTATGAGGATCTTCTAGCAAGATTAAAAGTAGGAAGGATAGAAGAAATGGCCCGATAACAAGTGGATGGCATTGTAAAGCATATAGGGGTTGAAGACTATGTTAAATTCAGAACCCCAACATCTTTGAGATACACTTTACAAAGCCACGAAGGGGAATGTGATGTGGTTATTTTTTAACATAACAGTGATATCTTGGTGAGTGGTGGAGATGACAAGCCTATCAAAATTTGGGATATAGACTCAAGCACCTTACTTACCACTATTTCCAGGTGTTTAGGTGTTGTGCTTGATATTTCTTTTCCTATTGACAACAAGTTTGTCCTCGGAGCTAGTAGTGATCTCAAGCTCTATTTATGGGACATCCATTCTGGAAGAATCGGACATTTACTGACTGGTTACAATGAGAAATTTTGTACAGTGGACATAAGCAAACTTTCAAGTAAAAGAGCTGTCAATGCAGCTCACGAAAGGACCATAAGACTTTAGGATCTTTACAAAGTATATGGTTTTAATACTATAGTTTGTCATAGTAATTGCAATGCATTGTGCTTGACCTTTGATGCATCTTTGATATGCTCTGGCCACATGGATGGCAACTTGTGTTTGTGGGACAAGCAGATAGGAAAGCTAGCCAATGAAATTGCAACACATGCACAAGGAGTAACTTCTATTTCACTATCACATACAAGTCAAAAAATCTTAAAAAGTGGAAGGGATAACCTACATAATTTGTTTGATGTACACAATATGGAGATTTGTGCAGCATTCAAGGCTCCAGGTCATAGAAAGAAGGAGGTAGCAACTAGCTAGTTTTTTTTTTTTTTTGCAACCTTGGGTCAAGGAACTACAAAAACATGGAAGTCCAAACATTGTCATGGCACTTATGGGGAATAAAATTTATTTGAATGATTTAAGAGTTGATGCAATCAAATAGGCTTCAAGTTGAAGTACTATAATTGTGTGACTATAGTGGATTACTATGTTATGTGCGTTGAAGTCAAAGAGTTGGAGAAAGCATCATGGAGTGCAAGCACAACTTTGAGATGTGTTAAGAATTCGATCCAAGAATTGAGTAGCCGAAAAAATTTGAGTTTGTGTAATCAACTTTTGTGAATCAAATTGTTTTGAGTTCTTTGAGTGTTTGCTTCCTTTGTGCTTGTGATTATGAGTAAATAGAGGCACGGTGCCTTTTGACAATTGAACCATGAGACATAGATCTGTCCCACATCTCATGAACCCACCGTGAAAGCCAGAACTCGGGTTGCAAGTGATGGTGGATGAAGCAATGGAAAACACACTAGATGCAGTATAGGAGGAAAGGTGTGTATTTGATCATTATGATCCTAAAGGTTATCTTACATGCTACAAGTCAAATATGAAACTTAAAGGTGTCACATATGAATGCACGATCAAATAGTTTAAACAAGTAGTGATTCGGGAGTTGCATGAGCTAGTACAGAAATTGGATAGAGTATATGTAGACAATTGGAAAGATTTTGTAGATGCTATTATACATGTGGGTGATTGTTATTTGGAATCAAAAATAGGGAAAAATTTTGGTGATGCAGGTGTTCTTGAAGAACCGGATGCAGGTGCTCCAGAAAAACAAGAAGATCAGGGTGTGTGGCAAAAGGTAAGGTATGACAAATTTTGGGAGCGAATTTGTGCAAATCGTAAAGCAAAGAAAGATGCATGCCTTATCAAAGATGGTGATGTTTTGGAACCTCATGATGAGGACCGAGTTCAAGTTCTCCATGCACAATTGGAAAACTAGGTTTTGGTTAATTCTACACAAGTCAAAAATATAAACCAAATTGAAGCTGAACAAAAATTTTCAAAGGTGATGAATGCCACAACTACCTCCAAGAGCAGCTCCAACGAGGATGGAGATGAATGTGTAGATCGTAGCTCAAAGGAAAATACTATCTACATGGACTATTCTAAGGTTTTTGATTATGGTCTATATGATTGTGACTTTACTATGGAGGATGATGTGCAGTCTCTTGGTGCATTCAGTGAGAAGGTTTGCTATGATGATGCTATGGAAATGAAAATTAATGCTATTTTTCTGATGCATGCTGAGTCTTGTGATGTTGCACATACTTCAGAAATATCTTATGGAGGGTAACAAGGAGGGAAAGGTTTTTACAAGTCATAATACCCCTATGTATGATATATGTGATGAGGTTTCTTTTGGTCATCATAGATGTCATTTATAGGATTCTTTAGCACTCCTTTGGTAGTGAAGGAAGAGATATAACGTCTTCTAGCTCTTCTCAATTAAGCTTTAGAGAGGTTTTTAATTCTAGATTATAAGAGTATCAATTAGTGTAAAGACAAACTAGATTTAATGCAATAGGGACAAGAGGATAATGAAGAGTTGATGCAGATGCTTGTAGGGGTTCTAAAGGATTTTTCACCTAGCATAAATGTTGTACAAGTAGTTATTCATATTACAAGCGGGGTTATTATATCAAATGTGCTACTTAAGAATGATGAGACTTATTACATAATTTAGAGGGGGTGATGATGATTTGCCAATGTTTATGCCATTTATGGAGATGGATATGGATATAAATGTTAATGTGTTCAAGGCACAAAGAAGACTTGTTCTATTGAAGGACCAGCTTTGATTCGTCCATATGATTTAGGAGCATGATGTGATAATCTATGTCAACTTACATACTTGTCATATTATCCAGATGATTACCCATATGATCCTGGTGGGAACAATACTTCTAGTGGTAAACATATTGTCCCATCTGAGGATGTGCAGGTTTTGAGGGGGCGCGGAAGTCGTGACACTACGTGTCCATCGCTGCAAAGTCACTTTGAAGTGTCCTAATTCTGTCACTTTTCTTTTGTGCTTAAAAATAATTGGTGTTACAAAAGATTTAGAGTCAAGCCATCTTTTACATGCTAAAATAACCAGCAAAGGAGTTGATAGAGAGCTTTATGTGGAAAGATCGTTAATAGACATGTACTACAAATGTGGTTTGCTCAAAGCAACACACTATGTGCTTGAGAGGCTATCAGTTTGAAATATAGTCTCATGGACTACATTGATTGCATGATATACTCAACATGGTCTTGATGATGAGGGGCTCATGGTTTTCAAAGAAATGTAGCTGCTAGAAGATGTCATTGTGGATGCACTTATGTATGTTTTCATCTTGAAAGCTTGCAGTACAATGAGAGCTTCTGAATTAGGTGGATTTACACACTCTGAAATAGTGAAAAGGGCAATGGAAAAAGAGCCTCACTTACACAAAGGACTAGTTATTATGTATACAAAATGTGGCTTACTAGAAGAGGAAACCAAGGCATTTGGCACTTTTCCACTTCAAGATACAACTGTATGGAATGCACTGATTGTAGGATATGTTGAAGACATGTTTTCACAAGGAAGATTTAAGCCAGTTTGTATAGATGCAGCACGATGACATCTCTCCAAATGATGTTTCATTTCTTTGCATACTAAAAACTCATGCAAGCATGGCTGTTTATTGAAGTAGGCAGAGAAACACATGTTGAAATTGCCACGAAGGGACTAGAAATAGATCTTTCAATTGGAAACACTTTGATTGACATGTTCTCTAAATGTGTCTTGTTTAGGGAAGCACACAAAGTGTTTGAGAAGCTTCCTATCAAAGATGTAATATCATGGAATGTGCTAGGATGCACAGATCATGGGCTTGGTCATGAAGCTTTGGACATTGATAGAATGCAGCAACATGGAGTAGACCCAGATGTTGAGCTTATGGAAGCATAGGAGCTGAAGAAAGAGGTTGCCACCTTTTTTTTTATATTTCTAGAAGGAAACTATTCTCGGAGCCAGGGCTATTCATGGGGGACTCTATTTTTTGGAGAGGGTAAGCAAAGAGAAAAAGGTGGCAGTGATGCTTTTGCAATTTTGAAAGGGGCATTTCATTCATTATCAATAGTATTTTTTTGGATTCATCTCTTAGCTTTGACATCACTTTTGCAGTCAAATCTAGATCATGAAGACTCGACAACTTTCTTTGTCAATGAACCAGAGTTTATCAATGAATTAATTGCATTACTCCAATAAAAAAAGAGTGTTCCAGAAGATATCCAAATTTTAGTTGTACTGGCATTGGTTCTACAATCAGAAGTTTCATAGCAACTTCATGAAGAGGTAGCGAGTTCTAAGTTGTTGAGAGCATAGTTATCTGAAAAAACATCACTTCTTGACCAATGCCAAGTAGACCTTCATCTATATAGACAGAAATTGGAGCAATTAGAATTAACATTGAAGGTAAAATCAAGTGCACTTGATTTGGTTATCCATGAAAATGTTGAGCTATGGCAACAAGTATAGGGACTTGGGAAGACATAAAAAATGCTTCAAGTTGAGAACAAACAATTCATAAATCAGTGGATGACACAGAAGCTGGAAGATGTCAACGTCTTAATGAGGCGAATGCTACGTATGATGATCTTCTAGCAAGATTAAGAGCACGAAGGCTAGAAGAGTTGAGCCGATAATAAGTGGATGGCATTGCCAGGCATAGTAAAAAATGGGTTGAAAACTATGTTGAATTGAGAATCCCAACAACTTTGAGATACACTATACAAGGCCATGAAGGGGAATGTGGTGTGGCACTTTTTGAACATAACAGTGATATCTTGGTAAGTGGTTGAGATGAAAGGATTATCAAACTTTGGGATACAAACTCAGGCACCTTACTTACCTCTCTTTTAGGCTGTTTAGGTGTTGTGCTTGATATTACTTTTCCTATTGACAACAAGTTTGTCCTTGGAGCTAGTAGTGATCGCAAGCTCTATTTTTGGGATATCCATTTGGGAAGAATCCAACATTTACTGACTGGTCACACTAAGAAAGTTTGTGTAGTGGACATCAGCAAACTTTCAAATAAGAGAGCTGTTAGTGCTGCAAATCATGACATGACCATAAAACTTTAGGATCTTCACAAAGGCTATGGTTTCAATACTATGTTTTGTCATAGTAATTGCAATGCATTATGATTTACCTTCAATGCATCTTTGATATGAACTGGCCACATGGATGGCAAATTTCATTTGTGGGACATGCAGATGGAAAGCCACCCAATGAAATTGCAGTACATGCACTGTTGAGATTTAGAAAATCACACCTACTGACAGCCTCTTTGTATGGAGCTTCAGGGCTAACGACATGCAGGCTTAACTATCCCATATGCCCATCTTGCCTAGTTGGCAACCATAGCCAGACAGGACCTGCAGTCATTTGAGCTCCTGGATCTCACAATAGAGGCTCTATCTTGCCACGCTTTCTTCTAAGGGTCTCCTCCTCACTTCCAGGTGCTTCTCTTTATAACATTACATTGCAACATTGGCCTCCCAGTTGTCCAGCATTGCAAAAATTTCCTCTTGCTGCTAGATTTGCACCTCTTCATGTTCGTACCATCTGCGCCATTAGCACACAACAAAGTTCATCCTGCAACCATGGGGCTTTGGAAGGCTATGGCATAAGCTTTCTATCCATGTAAAAATTTTTGGAAATAGAAGACCTAAACAGGAAGATTCAAGCTCAATATCAAGTCAAACATAGTGTGTTTTCACACTACCATTACTTGTGTCTCTTGACACATTGTAATCTGCTCTTTCACTTGTAAAATCTGAGAATCTTGGAGCTGATTTGCTGCTACTCCATCTCTCCAGCATGGGAAAAGAATCATCAATAGCTCGGTTCAAGGGAGTTGGGTTTCACACCTGGCAAACCGGCAACAAGCTCATCTTGATGAAGAAGAGTCTCTAGGCCATCACAAATGGCAAAGAGAAGAAACCTCAGGATGTGGACCTTGTAGCTACTTGGCAAAAAAATGATGACAAATCCTAGGCCATTATCAAACTGGAGCTAGACGAAAGCTATATCCACCATGTGGATAACTGTGAGATCTCACAGGATACATGGAAGAGACTTGACACCTTGTTCGGTGCACAGTCTAAATCATCAAAGTATGGTGTCTTGATTGAGTTTTTTAGGCTTGAAATGAGGTCCAGCACATCACTTGCCACACATATAAATTACATGGAAGGAATTCTAACCTAGCTTGCAGGAATCAACATTAAAATGGAAGAAGATGTTTGCATTGGTGTTCTACTTAAGAGTTTGCCTCCTGAATATAATAATGTAACAACAACTTTAATCAACGTGCCAAATCCTGAACTTGTTGATATCCAAGCATCACTATTAGAATAGGAAAAGAAGCTAAAAACTAAGGAAGAACCAAGTACCTCTAGAGATGAGCATGCATTATATGTTGGCAACATGTACAAAGGCAAGAAGGATCAGCTTTTCTGTGACTTTTGCAAAAGGATCGAACACACTGAGAAGTTCTGCCATGCAAGAAAGAAGTCTCAAAAGGCCTATCTTGCAGCTATGAAAGAAGAAGAAGACCATGGACCAAAAGAAGAAGATGAAAATGAAGATGAAGACTCCCAGGATTGAAGGACAAACCTCACCATTCCTTCTACTCTCATTACTTTGATAGATTGTTTTAAAAGCCTTGTATTTCCTAGCCCTAATTCATGTTGCCATAATCTTTGTAAACTCCCCATGTAACTTGGCATTACAGTCCCTATACACTTTGTGAGGCCCCTGTTACAGCCTCTCGATGTCCACCATTTTTTGGTGCCCACACTTAGCCTTTTTCTGCGACAGCCTCTGGTGTCTACCATATTTGCAGTGTGCCCACACTTTGCAGGTGGTTCTCATTACAGCCTCTACACACTTTCTGCCTTGTTGGTTGTGATTGAGGAGGGGTGTTGAGATTCAAACAATCACACCTACTGACTGCCTTTTTGTATGGAGCTTCAGGGCTAAGGACATGGAAGCTTACCTATCCCATATGCACAGTGGTGCCTACTGCAATTTACTACTTCCCTATAAAGCATTGTACTTACTTCCTTTTCTTAATGCAAATCATAGTACTCCTTTCATTTCAGTAAAGTGTCAGTGTCATTGTCCACACACAAGATTGTGTTTATGAGTTCAAGTCTCAATCTTGAAACCTAATTCACTTGTGTGATAGTCATTGTCTAAGTCTATGTCTACATGAGTCTTCTTCCTGTCTTTGAACCACCATAGCCATGCTCTAGATCCATGTATTCTCACATGCATAAGGAGTAACTTTTGTTTTATTGTTAGGTAGTACTGGTTAAACAGTCTTGACAAGTGGCAAGGATAACCTACATAATTTGTTTGATGTACACGCTATGGAGAGTTGTGCAACATTCAAGGCTCCAGGTCATAGAAAGAAGGAGGTATCAACTAGCCATTAGTTTTTTTTTTTTGCAACCTTTGGGACAAGGAACTTTAGAAACATGGAAGTCCAAACATTTTCATGGCACTTATGGGGAATAAAACAGATTTGAATGCTTCAAGATTTGATGCAATCAAATAGGCTTCAAGTTGAAGCACTATAATTATGAGACTGTAGTGGGCTACTCTGTTATGTGCACTGAAGTCAAAGAGTTGGAGCGAGCATCATGGAGTGCAAGCACAGCTCTGAGATGTGTTAACAATTTGATCTGAGCATTGAGTAGCCAAACGAATTCGAGTTTGTGTAATCAACTTTTGTGAATCAAATTGTTTAAAGTTCTTTGAGTGTTTGCTTTCTTCGTGCTTATGATCACGAGTAAACAGAGGCCCAATGCCTTCTGGAAATCGACCTGCAAGACATAGATTAGTTTCAGAACGTACTTTTGTCTTGTGATGCGCAAAGGATATGGTTGTGGAAGATGAAACAAATTTTGTAGAAGAAAATTTTACATAAATATGATCATGAGTTCTTGTATATATATGTCAATGGTCACCATAGGTTTGTTCAAAAAAGTACCACACACTCATTTAGAAGAGTTGTATTTAAAGTGAAAAAGAAGAGGCTAAACATTCTTTTTTACACTCAAAAATCAGTGCCATAAAAGCCCATCATGTCCAAAAATGTTAGTGACATGTGGCACAAGTTTTGAGGCAACAATAGCCTATTTCTTACACGTGTCAAGTTAACTGCATATTACAGTGGCCAAATGTGTGAAAAATGGTCATTTTCAAACCGATTTTCATACCACAAAAGAATTTTTTCGAAGACCAAGCTCTTTCCGTGTGCTTTGGAACACACCACAAAGTGACTTCATCATAGCTTAAAATTCTTCAGCACACCCACCACATAGGATAAGACTTCATCACCTAGTATTCAACGTGCTAAGGTCTCAGATTTTTTTTTTTGAAAACTCTTACATAGCTCAATAAGGATGTCATTCTTCAAAATATTTTAAAAATCTGTCCAAATTTTCTCCAAAAAAGTTTGATGGATGAATGTAACGTGTCCACTAGTATCATCCAGGACACGTCTTAGCAGTCCATCGGAAAGGATGTCTAGAAAGCTCCGCCCGGCACTCCCATGGAATGTTACGGGATTTGCGATCTAGGGCTTTCCGCGTCTCCCACGTACAGGAAGTATTTTGGACGTTCCCACTTAGGATCCACCTGAATTAGGGTTTTCGTGATTAGTTATTTCCTAACAGGAACTAGCGTCAGACCCAAGCAAACTACTTTACGCATAAATGCCAGGTCTAAAGCGGATTCATGCTACACTTGGTTCAAGGCGAATGGGAAACAGGAGGGATGCAAAGCTCAACCTCTCTGCCATAAGGCATAGTCCCATTTTGCTCCCCTAAAATAGTGCAAATCAGGTTAAGACATAACTCTAGGTCAACGCTTTTGTTGTTTGTGTCCTTTGACGAACATCCCGCTGTTCTTCGTGATTTGAGAAAAGTTCTCGGCCAACCGGGACCACCCAACCATAGGATGGACCCATGGCCCATCCTCTGCACTTTCCTCAAGTTGTTTTAGTTATGTAATTATCTAACACATTAGTTGGACATGTAACAATCAGCTTCTTTAATTAACCCGTTAAGCACTGCTTTCTTCACGTAATCTTATCACTTGACATAGAAAAACAATATTAGAAAAGTTCTTTATTAACAGGTCATCATATTTAACTTTGAAATACAAGAGTTTTGCCCGTAGCCTTATCCACAATCTGCCCGAAGGCTATCCAATAATCCACAGGGATCACTATTCCAAGATTCCACCCGAAAACTAGTATGCGGGCCTCGAGATCCAATCCCAAGTCACGTTAGCCTCTTGTGCAAGACCCGGAAGGCGAGGGATTTACGGCCAGAGCCCCCCTGGCACCCAAGCGTCCTCCTGCTCCAAGTAGTATTCAACAGAGAGACCTCTCGCGGCGGGTTCGGTCCACGTTCTCGGCGCGGTCAACAACCCCCTTGGTTAGGGTCAGGCAGGAAATCGGGGGTAATTGAAGCTGCCTCTCCCTTCCGGCCTTCAACCTGAAGTATAGATACTTATTGATTTTGTAATTCATTGGCCAAACAAGTCAAACAGTGCTCTAAAATCTGTAGCAAGCACAAACATTTCCATTGATCGATTTTGTTGTTGGCAAACTGCTAAGGAGGGAATCCTTCCTTTCAAATGCATCCAACACTCGATCCGGAGTGTCTTGCAACTTGGCAAGATCCCTCATATTCTGGGTTAGGGTGTATCCTATTAACCCAACTTGGTCAAACCCTAAAGTTCATTGGATACTTCAGTTTCTGGTTTTTAACCTTCCTTACTCAGAAGGATATGAAAGTATACATCCTCTGGCAAGATAACTTGCGTAAGGATCTGCCATCCTTGTTGCGAGAATTTAGCCTTTCTTCTTGTGATTCAATCACAAGACCATATGACTTTGTACTTGTTTCGCAAGTCCTGCATCGTACTATGTGATAATGGAGTTACGAAACAATCTGTTTCAGTTTCTTTAAGTTGACATTGTTAGACCTAGGGTTTCCTTGCTTTATTATTTTCTTTTAAGAAACTCAGGGACAAACCCTAATTCCTTTTACGTTTACAATTTACTGACCCTACAATTAGGGAATGTGGACAAGTATTTATGGTATAGATGTTTCTTGGATTTTAATTCCTTCCGAATGAATATTTCACAGCATAGGTATTTCTAAGTCTATATTAATTTGGTTAACTTTAGAAGGTAATATCAAGATTACCTCCGCATGATTTTTTATCTATGTGTCAATTGATTTTTCAATCCTAAACTTTATTGATTTGAGGTTAGGTTAATTCAATTAATCTTCCTTTTTCCTTGTGAACAAAACTCATGCCAAATAAGCAACCTTTCTCTTGCTAAGTTATGCAATTAGCAATGATAACTTCCTAGAGTTTAAGCATCGTAAGAATCCTTTCATGATTTGCATTTTCCATGCATAAAGCTATTTGAAAAAAAATACGCTTATGCTTTATTTATTTTGCATGTTCCATTAAACTAAATTCCTTCGTCGTGAACAACTAGGACAAAATATATCCTATCCCTAACAATTCATCTTGCATGACTGAATTTCAACGATATAAAATTAAGAAGGAAAAACCTGGGTTTGGGGTGAGATATCCACATGGATACTGGGAGATGACCCTCCCGCAGCTACTCCTTGGACTTTCTTAGGAGGCATCACAATTGTAGTCCTTTGAACATGGAAGTAGCTTTACACTCCTTTTCGGAATTCCACCATTGCTCCTTTGCACGTCAATACTCTTCTTTTGTTTTTCAAGTAGGGGAAAAAACCAAGTCCCAAGGGTATTTTGGAAAGGCAAGGAACCATTAAGGGTCTAACCACGAGGAGGGGGTAATAAGACCTTTAAGGTCTTAGTTCTTTCGGGAGGGAAAGGCTTACAAAGCCCAAGGAAAAGGCCCTATAGGGGTTTACAAACGAGGGGGGAGTAACAAGCCCAAAAGAAAGGGGCTTAAGGGTTAAATACGGGGGAAGAAAGGTTTAAATTACGGGGTTCTAACACCCATGGGATGAGGGGGCTTAAAACACTGCCGGGAGGGGTGTGTGTGTGTGGTTCCAAAGGCATAACAAGGGGGCCTTGGGAGATTTTTGGACACGAGAGTGAAATGTATAGGAAGGGGAATCTTGGAGGGATTTTAGGACACGGGGGGGGTGTGTGTGGACACGGGGGGTGAAAAGGGCTTAGGGGTTTTAAAACCGAGGGGGGAAAGATGAAGGGCAACACAAGGGGGATGAAAAGGGGCTTAGGAGGATTTAGAAACCCGGGGGGTGAAAGGGTGAAAGGGGGAAAATTTTAAGCCCCGGAAAAGAAAAGGGGTGAAAAGGGGCTTATTAAGCCCCTTTGGAAGCTTCCCCCAGGAACCTTCCAAAGTTTCCCCACGTGGGGGGAAACTTACTGGCGGCGTGAACGAAAAGGTGGTTCTGCGAGGTCGATGGCTGCAGGCGGCAGCTCCTCCAAGGCCGTGAGATGTGGCGGCAACCTTCCCCTCTTCCTCCTTGCGGCTTCAGCTCTTCTGTACGGTGAGTTCTAGGCAACGTCGTCTTCTCACCTTTTTCTTCCCCTTCCCTTGGGTGGGGGGTTTTTATAGGGAGAGGGAAGGAAATCCTCCCTCCCCTTGTGTCGCCCTGCATGACCATGAGGCCGAGCAAGCTCCAGCGACGACGAGGAGCTTGTTGGCCTACTAGTTCCTTCTTCATCTGCCAGCATGACCGTCGCCGACGGTGAATTAAAAAAAAGAAAAAAAAACCATAAATTTTTGAACGTTTGATATATTACATTCTCTCCTCCTAAGAGGAATCGAGATGTCCTCATCTCGAGATAAATTGGGGATATTGATGGTTGAGTGCGCCTTCATCTACCCAAGTGGCATCCTCTTTGGAATAATCTTTCCACTGGATGAGGCATTCTCTCAGGGTTCTGGATCTTAATTGTCTCTCCCTAACATCTAAGATCATATCAGGCCTTAGTTCAAGAACTCCTTGACTAGGCATTACAACTTGTTGATCGTTAAGTACATGGTTAGGACTAGGTACATATTTCTTCAATAGGTTGATATGGAATACATTGTGAACCTTTAGGTTCTCAGGAAGTTAAAATTTATAAGCATTAGGTCCTAGGATTTTGAGGATTTTGTATGGCCCACAATACCTTGGACTTAGCTTCATGCAATCTCCTAAGGATAGAGAACTCTTTTTAGGGCATACGTGAATGAAGACCATGTCTCCTTCTTCAAAGACCCTTTCTTGACGCTTCAAATCCGTGTATGCCGTTTGTCTATCCTTAGCGGCTTGTATGTCTTGTCTTATTGATTTAATTTGGTCATCCATCTCTTTCAACATTAGCCTTGAAGCTTCAACCCTTAGGGTTGGATTAGAGAAGTTTAGGGGACTTCGACAGTCATGACCATACAATGCTTGGAAAGGGGTCATCTGAATGCTTTGCTGGTAAGAAGCATTGTATGCAAATTCTACCAAAGGCAAGTATTGAATCCACCTCTTTGGCTCTCGACAGAAGTATGCCCTAAGCATATCCTCGATGACTTGATTTACTCGCTCTGTTTGGCCATCCGTTTGGGGATGGTAGGCGGTACTAAAAAAGAGTTGAGTCCCAATAGCTTCAAAGATAGCTCTCCAGAAGTGTGATGTGAAAAGAGAATCACGATCACTAATGATTCTTCTGGGTAAACCATGTAGCTTGAATATCTCCTTGATAAACAATCTTGCAATGTCTGAGGCTTTATAGTTTGTCTTTACTGGAATAAGATGTGCAACCTTAGTAAGCATGTCAACCACAACCATGATGGAGTTTTATCCTCCGTGGACTTGGGGTAGGCCTACAACAAAATCCATATTGATGAATTCCCATTTCATTTGGGGAATGTCAAGCGGTTGTAGCTGGCATCATGACATGTTCGGCTTTGATACGTTGGCAACACAAACACTCAGTGACATATTTGAGAATGTCACCTTTGAGCCTCTCCCAATGGTAGCTCTTCCTAACTGCATTAAGAGTCTTAGTATAGTCAGGATGTCTTGCGAAAGGAGAATCATGAGCTTCCCACAATATCTTCTGCTTAAGTGACTTGCTTGCTGGTATACACAGCCTTGTTCTGTAGTAGACAAGTCCACCATTCATGGAAAATTCCTGATACTTAGCTTGCAACTTTTGGTTCTGCTCCTTGATAGAGATCTCCTTTAGCATTGTTTGGTAGGCCAAATCATGGCATGCTTCCTCTCTAGCTAACTCAAGTATAGGGTTGTTTGGCATAGATACTTTTGTAGCTAGAGATCTAGATGTTGATGGATTCTGCAAGATTAGGGAATTTAGGAATGCCTTGCATCGGCAACTACATTCTCTTTCCCTGGTCGGTACTTGATTTCAAAGTCATATTCCTCCAACACTTCAATCCACCACTACAACAAAAAGGGTTCATAGACGCGCTTGTAGATGCAATATTTGAATTGTGAAAAAAAATGTCGGGCACGTTTATTAACGCATCTATTTGTGCGTCTACAAAATCGCGTCTAAAAGCGCGCTTATGATCATAGTTACACACACACGTAGACGCGCCTATAGACGCACGTATAAACACGCTACATAAATATATAATCATATTTTTTAAAAAGTTTACATATTCATATTGTGTGTCTATACAAGCGTGTATCTACGCGTCTAAAACCGCATTTACTCTGAAAGTTTTTGACGAAAATATACGCGCATTTATCCTGCAATTTAGATGCACTGATACACGCGCAAAATAGAGGTATGAAAAAAAAACCAAAGAGCATATGGCTTGAGCATGTGGCTTGCAAAGCCACATGCTCTCTGGTTTTTTCCCCCATCAACATCAAATTGTATGCTTAGGGATAACAGAGAAAGATTATTTCGAAGATTGGATACGGAAAACAAAACAATGTATGTAGCACACGAAATTTCATATATATAGATGAAACCATTATGAGTTCTAGTGCTTGTGACATCATGGTCGCAAGTACTAGCTGAAAGTAATACATATAAAAAATGAAAATTACAAGCCAAGGGGAGGCATGAATGCATGGGGATCCTCTATATCTCCTCAAAAGAGGCATCATCATCGCTACCTGTGCCACTGCCGTTGCGGCCACCGCTACTGCTAGTCCCCCCTTTGCTATCCTCAACTGCATCAAGGTTCACCTACACAAAGGATTAAGGTATATAAATACCATTACAAATAATAAATTAGAGTTATCTATACTTTTCATGTAAAAAATAAAACATACCTCTTCTGGTGGTGGAATCCTCATGGCGCGATTATATTGCTCCTCCGTGATGAGTCCCTCCTCGTAGAAATGCTGCCAAGTGGACGCCTAGTTATGACCTCGATGGTAGCCTATCTCTCTAGGAGTAGGCATCCTACCAACGATATGGAACTACAAAACAATTTGAACATACAACGTATTAAAACACACTACATAATGAAGTGAAACAAATTACAAAATTTAATTTAAAAAAAGAAATCAAATAATACTTACAAACTCAGCCTCCCATGACTCCCTGCCACCCTATCCATAATGCGACGATCCCATGGTTGCCATCTGGATACGTCGCGCCTCTGCATGCTGGTGACTTGTCATTTTCTCCGTTGCTCTCTTCTTGGCCTCTTTCCACTCCTTGCGTTGGCAATTGGGTGGTTGGCCATATCCAGGACGCCCCTGCTCTTGTCTCCGCAATGACTCCTTAGCGCGCGTCATAAGGTGAGACCTCTTGTTATGAAGTGCATCTCTCACCTTTGACCGTCCCCAATCATGTGAGAATCATGAATTCTCGGGATTAGGGTACCTTTTATGTACTACCCGTAGCACCTCTTGCCGCAAATCATTTTTTTGGTGCTTGAAGGGAATCATGCAATCTTTGTATGTGGCATGCACGACACTCCTCAAGTAGGCTATCACTTCCCTCCCCTCAAAGTCATGCAAGATACCACCAACATCAGTGATAGAGTAGTACATTTGTGGAGGCTCACCTCTCTCATTTTCTGGTGAGGGTGATCGAGAACCACCACCTAGGCAACCCCCACAAAGCCCTCGACCTCCTTGTCCTCCCGCACCACTCTCCCTCCTCCCTCGACGTGCACTACCCTCTACCTCACTCGATACACGTGCCTCTGCAGATGTACGTGCTTCGGTTGATCCATGTACCTCAGCTGATCCCTATGTAGGCAAAGATGTGATAGATGTCCCAGATATCACACTGAAAACCTTATCTGCAGTGGGAGGGCGACCAAGATAATTTCTCATCTCCCCCATGAATTTCTTCTTGTTGAATGGGGTGTTGGAGGATCGAGGATTCCACATATACACAAGAAAAATCATATTACCCTATGTAGATAAAACAAATTACATACAGCGTCTATACCTGCGTCTCTGCGGGCGTCTGTCAGCGCGTGTATCCTCGCGTGTACACTGTAGAGTACACGCGCCCTCACACATGCTCAAAGACGCACCCCTAGAGAAATATTTTTCGCATCTATATCTGTGTCTACACTGAGATATAGATGTGCTATCAGACGCGCTCGGTCGGCTGATTTTAGCGGACGACTGCCATTATTGATTTACAAAATGCAATACATAATGGAATCACAAATCCTACTGGTACTAACCTAATTTCATGATCCACTTCTCTTTGAGGCGGAAGTTCAGTCAAATCTTTAGGGAATACGTCCGCGCATTCCTTTAGCCAAGAAGGTCCTTCATGAGACTCTTGCTTCTAATCTAATTTATTGAGTTTGATCAAGTAAACAGGTAATCCTTTTCTAACTCCTTTTATGATCCGAGATACTTTGGCCAATTGGATTCTCGGCACTCCAGCCTCACCTTGAGTTGTGACTAATTCCCTTTCAGAGTTTCAAAAGGAAACTTGACCCTTTCCACAATGAACGTGGGCGTTGTTAGGCTTAAGCCAATCCATTTTGAGTAGACACTCATGGATACCTAAATTCATGACTCTGAATTTGACCGAAGTCTTCTTTCCTCCCAGAAAGAATTCCACCTTAGCAGTCTGCCTGGTACAAGTAACCTCATGACCATTTGCCAATTCCACAAGCAGGGTAGGTGCTTCTACTGTGGTTATTCCTAATCTTTTTGCACATGCCGGTGAGATAAAGGATTGTGTACTGCCACAATCAATCAAGGTCTTGAAACTTTTACCTTGATAGTCTGACGGTGTCTGAATCACCGAGAACTGGCGATTTGGCCCTTTCTTGTGTAAAGTGACAAGGACTGTCACCCTTTCGAATTCTGCTTCCATGGTCAGATCTTCCTCTTCTTCTTCTTTGCACATTTGCCTATTGATAATGCAGGCAGTTCTTCCTCTTCCTCGGGTAGCGGCTCCTTGACCATGGCCTGTTCCATGGAAAGGCACTTGGCGATGTCCTCCATCGAGCTTGGGACATTGCCTCTTGAAGTGATTGGGTTCGTTGTAGTGGAAATAACGGAGGTTTCGGCCATTAGTTTGAGTAGGAACAAAGTTGTTGACATTATTCATCCTTGCTTTCTTTCTTTGTCCCTGATTATGACCTTGAAGTCTCTTAATTTGAGATTTGAATGCCCCTCTGTTCGGGTCATTGTAAGACCAAGCTTTGTTACCCCTTGGTCTAGACTGCACCTCCTGAATTATAGGCACCACTCGAATGAGTGCATCCTGAAGATCTGATGGACGCATAGATTCGAGACGGGTATTTACTGGTGGATTTAAACCCGCACAAAAATTGGACACCTACTGTGTCATGTCCATCTGTGGCACATACTTTAAAAGTGAGACGACTTTAGAGTAGTATGCGTCAAGAGTGAGTCCAAGCTATTTTAGCGCGTAGAAATCATTCATCTTCTGAGTGCGATATGCAGGTGGCAAGTATCTTTCATGCACGGCTTTCTTCAGCTTCTCCCAAGTAACGGATCCCTCTACGATCCCTTGATCCCTACACCATTGCTTCCACCAAAGTTTGGCTTCGCGGGTGAGGTTTAACTTGGCGAGCATTGCCTGATTGGCGGGTGCAGTACCGTCTGCTTCGAAGTAATCCTCCATGGATTCAATCCAAATTTCAACATCAGCTTGGACGAATCTACCTCTCCCGTCAAACTCAGGTGGCTTAATCTGCTTGAGAATTAACTTATTCTCCTGGATTACAGCAGTACTTGATGTAGGAGGCGAATTAGGAACTTGTACCTGGGGTTGTATCTGGATAAATATTTCTTAACGTTATTATACGATAATCGTTATTGATTTATATTAGATCTTTAATTCAACTATCTCGTAAACAATGTAGCTACTTAACTTTTTATCAACTCTTATGCACAACCAGACATTGATAAAAAGAAGTCTTTATTTGTATTTATATGGGCATAGCCCTTTTGAATACAATGTTTCATGCAATGATAAGCCAACTACTACATTTAGTCTGGAGAGAACAACGTTGTATTGCATTTATCTACAGGAACTGTGTAATAGTAAGGTTTTGGGTCATGGATCTTCAAGAATTGATAAGTCATTGGAAGTTTAGGATATCCTTTCCGTTGGAATCCATACTTCTCATGGCGGCCCAACGCTTTAATCCTGTCGGCAGGGATTACACGGGTTACTTCCTCATATACATATGAGTTCATCTCAATCCTCCAACCTCGAATATGTAAAGTTAAATTTATGTGAGCTTCCACAAAAACGAATAGCTTCACGACTTTTAGGTATTCCAACCACTTGATCCTCTTTAGGTTGGTCTGTAGATAAGCAAACCGGTGGGCGGCTATATAGTAGATTCCTGAAGCACCCATCCACCTTCGTTCCATGTACAAAGGTGATGAATTATAGATCTGCTCTAGGATGTTCATCATCTCAACCCTTTGTTGATAACGCGGAGAATGCATTGCAGTCATAAAGATGACTTGAAATACCAAGAACCTGTTCCACGCTTCGTAATTCTGCAAGACAGCATTGAAGGTAAGGAAATGTTTGGATAGCAACATTTGCTTTACTTCATCTTATTATAATTTCATAAAAATAATTCCGTTGTTGGTTGCCTCTGATACCAACTTTAACGTGTCCACTAGTATCATCCAGGACACGTCTTAGCAGTCCATAAAAAAGGATGTCTAGAAAGCTCCCCCCGACACTCCCATGGAATGTTACGGGATTTGCGATCTAGGGCTTTCCGCGTTTGCCACGTAGTGGAAGTATTTCGGCCGTTCCCACTTAGGATCCACCTGAATTAGGGTTTTCGTGATTGGTCATTTCCTAATAGGAACTAGCATCGGACCCAAGCGAACTACTTTACGCAGAAACGCCAGGTCTGAAGCGGATTCATGCTGCACTTGGTTCAAGGAGAATGGGAAACGAGAGGGATGCAAAGCTCAACCTCTCTGCCATAAGGCATAGTCCCATTCCGTTCCCCTAAAACAACACAAATCAGGTTAAGACATAACTCTAGGTCAATGCTTTTGTTGTTTGTGTCCTTTGATGATCATCCCGCTGTTCTTCGTGATTTGAAAAAAGTTCCCGGCCAACTGGGACCACCCAACCGTAGGACGGACCCATGGCCCATCCTCCGCACTTTTCTCAAGTTGTTTTAGTTATGTAATTATCTAACACATTAGTTGGACGTGTAACAACCAACTTCTTTAATTAACCCGTTAAGCACTGGTTCCTTCACGTAATCTTATCACTTGACATAGAAAAACAATATCAGACAAGTTCTTTATTAACAAGTCATCATATTTAACTTTGAAATACAATAGTTCTGCCCGTAGGCTTATCCACAATCCGCCCGAAGGCTATCCAGCAATCCACAGGGATCACTATTCCAAGATTCGGCCCGAAAACTAGTATGCGGGCCTCGAGATCCAATCCCGAGTCACGTTAGCCTCTTGTGCACGACTCGAAAGGTGAGAGATTTACGGCCAGAGCCCCCCTGGCACCCAAGCGTCCTCCTGCTCCAAGTAGCACTCAACAGAGAGACCTCTCGCGGTGGGTTCGGTCCACGTTCCTGGTGCGGTCAACAACCGCCTTGGTTAGGGTCAGGCAGGCAGTCGGGGGTAACTGAAGCTGCCTCTCCCTTCAAGCCTTCAACCTGAAGTATAGATACTTATTTATTTTGTAACTCATTGGTCAAACAAGTCAAATAGTGCTCTAAAATCTCTAGCAAGCACAAACATTTCCATTGATCGATTTTGTTGTTGGCAAACTGCTAAGGAGGGAATCCTTCCTTTCGAATGCATCCAGCACTCGATCCGGAGTGTCTTGCAACTTGGCAAGATCCCTTATATTCTCGGTTAGGCCATACCCTATTAACCCAACTTGGTCAAACCCTAAAGTTCATTGGATACTTCAGTTTCTAGTTTTTAACATTCCTTACTCCAAAGGATATCAAAGTATGCATCCTCTTGCAAGATAACTTGTGTAAGGATCCACCATCCTTGTTGCGAGAATTTAGCCTTTCTTCTTATGATTCAATCACAAGACCATATGACTTCGTACTTGCAGCGTAAGTCCTGCATCGTACTATGCGATAATGGAGTTACGAAACAATCCGTTTCAGTTTCTTTAAGTTGACGTTGTTAGACCTAGGGTTTCCTAGCTTTATTATTTTATTTTAAGAAACTCAGGGACAAACTCTAATTCCTTTTACGTTTACAATTTACTGAGCCTACAATCAGGGAATGTGGGCAAGTATTTAAGGTATTGATGTTTCTTGGATTTCAATTCCTTCCCAATGAATATTTCACAGCATAGGTATTTCTAAGTCTATATTAATTGGGTTAATTTTAGAAGGTAATATCGAGATTACCTCCGTATGATTTGTTATCTATGTGTCAATTGATTTTTCAATCCTAAACTTTATCGATTTGAGGTTAGGTTAATTCAATTCATCTTTCTTTTTCCTTGCGAATAAAACTCATGCCAAATAAGCAATCTTTCCCTTGCTAAGTTATGCATTTAGCAATGATAACTTCCTAGAGTTTAAGCATCGTAAGAATCCTTTCATGATTTGCATTTTCCATGCATAAAGCTATTTGAAAAAAATTACGCTTATTCTTTATTTATTTTGCATGTTCCATTAAAATAAATTCCTTCGTCGTGAACAACTAGGACAAAATATATCCTATCCCTAACAATTCATCTTACATGATTGAATTTCAACGATATAAAATTAAGAAGGAAAAACTTGGGTTTGGGGTGAGATATCCACATGGATACCGGGAGATGACCCTCCCGCAGCTACTCCTTGGACTTTCTTAGGAGGCATCGCAATTATAGTCCTTCGAACGTGGAAGCAGCTTTATACTCATTTTCAGAATTCCATCGTCACTCCCTTGCACGTCAATACTCTTCTTCAATTTTTCGAGTAGGGGAAAAAACCAAGTCCCAAGGGTATTTTGGAAAGGCAAGGAACCGTTAAGTGTTTAACCACGAGGAGGGGGTAATAAGACCTTTAAGGTCTTAGTTCTTTTGGGAGGGAAAGGCTTACAAAGCCCAAGGAATAGGCCCTATAGGGGTTTACACACGGGGGGGGGGGGGGGGGGGGGGAGTAACAAGCCCAAAAGAAAGGAGCTTAAGGGTTAAATACGAGGGAAGAAAGGTTTAAATTACGGGGTTCCAACACCCATGGGATGAGGGGGCTTAAAACACCGCCGGGGGGGGGGGGGGGGTGTGTGTGTGTGATTCCAAAGGCATAACAAGGGGGCCTTGGGAGATTTTTGGACACGGGAGTGAAATGTATAGGAAGGGGGATCTTGGAGGGATTTTAGGACACGGGGGGGTGTGTGTGGACACGAGGGGTGAAAAGGGCTTAGGGGTTTTAAAACCGAGGGGGGAAAGATGAAGGGCAACACAAGGGGGATGAAAAGGGGCTTAGGAGGATTTAAAAACCCGGGGGGTGAAAGGGTGAAAGGGGGAAAATTTTAAGCCCTGGGAAAGAAAAGGGGTGAAAAGGGGCTTATTAAGCCCCTTTGGAAGCTTCCCCCAGGAAGCTTCCAAAGTTTCCCCATGTGGGGGGAAACTTACTGGCGGCATGAACAAACAGGTGGCTTTGCGATCAACTGAGGTTGATGGCTGCAGGCAGCGGCTCCTCCCAGGCCGCGAGATGTGGCGGCAACCTTCCCCTCTTCCCCCTTGTGGCTTCAGCTCCTCCATGCAACGAGTTTTGGGCAGCATCGTCTTCTCACCTTTTTCTTCCCCTTCCCTTGGGTGGGGGGTTTTTATAGGGAGAGGGAAGGAAATCCTCCCTCCCCTCGTGTCGCCGTGCATGACCATGAGGCTGAGCAAGCTCCAGCGAGGAGCTTGCTGGCCTACTAGTTCCTTCTTCATCCGCCAGCATGACCGTCGCCGACGGTGAATTAAAAAAAAGAAAAAAAAATTACCATAAAATTTTCAACGTTTGATATATTACAATGAAACACGATAAGGCATAGCTCTTTCCCATATGGAGAGTAGCTGTCTCACATTTTATACATCAAGAGAGGCTCCACTGTTGAGTCTACCACTAAGTGATTAACATTGACATTGTATCAAAGATTTGGAGGTCTTTGGCCCAATCTTGTACTACACTACAAGTGATTAAGAAAGCCTAATTTTATCTAGTCTTTTTATTCTTAAACTCACAGTTAAGATTGGTTTGGGTTGCTTTTTACTAGGTGATATTAACAAAAGATCTGATATGGTATGTTTTGACTCTCATTGTATTCGTAACATGCCTATTTGTCCAATTGCGAGACACATCTTAGCAGCCCATCTAGAAGAGGGTCTAGAAGGCTCCGCCTAGCACTCGCAGGGAATGACACAGAGTTTGCGATCTAGGTCTTCTCGAGTCTGCCTCGAGCAAAAGAGTTTAGCCATTCCCACTTGGGATCGACCTGAGGTCAAGGATCCTTTCCTACCGGCAAGTCTTTAGGTCCTCATTGTCTTATCATCTCATCATTTGAGAAAAGTTCCCAGCTAACCAGGACCACCCTTCCGTAGGACGGACCTAAGTCACGTCCACCGCACTTTCCTCAGTTTGCTTTAGTTACCTAATTACCTAACACATTACGTTTAGATATGCAAAATCAACTCCCTTAATTAAACAAATTAGTCACGGGTTCCTTCACGTAACTTAGGCATTGACACAAAAACAATGTCAAGCAAGTTCCTTTTTCTCAAGCATCTGTTCTTTATTTAACATAATTCTAGATTACATCCAACATCATGCCCGAAGGCCATCCCAACAATCTACAGAATCGATGTTCCAAGTTTTGCCTGTAGACTAGTAATCGAGCTTCGAGATCCCATCTTGAGTCACGTCAGCCTCTTGCGTAGGATCTGAAGGCAAGGGATTTACAACGAGAGCCTCCTCTAGCCCCCAAGCATCCTCCTGCTCTAAGCAGTACCCACGGAGAGACCTCTCGCAGTGGGTTAGGTCCATATACCCGGCGCGGCTAACAACCCCCTTGGAAAGGGCCTTGCAGATAGTTGGAGGTAACTGTTCCTGCCTCTCTCTCCAGGCTTTCAACCTGAAGCATAGGTGTGACTCCTTTTTCCTGGATGCCCAACACTCGATCTTGGGTCTTTCCGCGACTTGGCAAAATCCCAATAATTTCAATAAGAGAAAATGGTATTGGTAAGTTAACTTATACTTTCTTAGGGTATCTTGGTCCCTAACTCAAGCACTAGCTGGTCAGTCAAGGCAATGGACATGCCTTATTCGCAACCCAACCAAGGGTTTTTTAATCTCTAATTCCAACCAAGTTTAGTTAACACCCATGGCAACACATGATTCCTCATTTAAACTTCCAAGACGCGGTTTCGATGCAACCGACCCTTCCAATTCTCTTAGTGCGGTTCTATGCAGGATTTCCCAACCATCAAGCACGTTGTGTGCTTAGTATACATGTACCCCTAAACGGCCTTTATCTCTCTTTATTCCTGGCAATGAGTACTTATTTCTAATGCACCGGATCATATGTGACTTGCATCTATGAAAGTCCTCGGGTTTTATCTCAAGATGCAAGTGTATCTTATCAATAGAAATTAACATTTCATGTGTTTCTTGTAACCATGATTGCGAAACGTGAATTCCAAATGTCTATTCATGCACTGAACTGGTTTAAAAGCTATCATTTTATGTGAAATAAGGCGACAACCTTATCAATTTATGTGAGTAAAATCTTATGCAAATTCAACCTACCATTGCATGCAACTTAGTTCTTAGTATAAACAAAACCTTATGCACGACATTATCCCTTCCACAAGAAATAAGTCCTAAATTAATTTTTTAATGCTCAGAACTTGGGCTTGATTTGTGTGTGCTGCGTTGGTCGTTCCGCTCGTCCCTTCAGCATTACCGGTGGCTTGAGCGCCTATGCTGCCCGCAACTTTCTTCTTGGGAGCCATTCGCCTCGTTGAGATTGGGCACAATCCTTAACGGTTTTGGTTAGACATGATCGGTTGGGAACACCACCAGATGTGGTTCATTGCTAGGAGAGTGGTTTGGGTGACTCGTAGCGGTTATCCCCGTTCTCTCTCTTCTTCCTCTACCTCTCTTCTTGTCCTTCTCCCACTTCTCCTTCCACTCCATCCTCTTTTCCTTCCTCTACCACTTCTCACCTCTCTTCCTCTACCTCTTCTTCTTCTTCCTCTACCTCTCTCCTTTCCCTTCTTCTTCTCCTCTCCTCCTTCTCTTCCACTTCTTTCTATTCCTCTCTCCTACTCCTTCTCTTCTTCTACTACTCTCCCTCTACTTCCCTCTTCCTCTTCCTTCTTTTCCTCCCTCCTTCTCCTTCACTCCTTCTCCTTCTCTTCTCTCTCTCCCTCCTTCTTCTTCTCTACCCACTTTTTCTTTCCTCTTCTCTCCTTCCTTCTTTTTCTTCCCTCCTTCTACTTCTTATCCTCTCCTCCTTCTACTCTTTCTTCACTCCTCCTTCAATCCTACTTCTTTACTCCTTCTCCTTCTCTTCTCTATCTCCTTCTTGCTCTTCCACCTCCTCCTTCTTTCCTCTCTTCTTTCTCTCTCTCCTTCTCCTTCTCCTTCTCTTCTCTCTCTCCCTCCTTCTTGCTCTTCCACCTCCTCCTTCTTTCCTCTCTTCTTTCTCCCACTCCTTCTCACCTTCTCCTTCTCTCTCCATCTTCCTCCTCTTCTCTCTCTCGCTCCTTTTTCTTCTCCCACCCTCTTCTTCTTATCCTCTCCTTCTCGTTCTCTCTCTCTCCTCCCTTCTCTTACTCCTTTTCACCTCCTCCTTCTCTCTCCCTCTTCCCTTCTCTCTCCCAATCCTTCTTTGTCTTCCCTCACCCTCTCCTTCTTATCATCTCCTTCTTCATTTTCTCCCCACAGTGACAAGCAACCAGGAGGGGGGAAAAGTGGCTTGTTTGGGGCCTAGCGATGGGGGGCCTTTATTTGGAGGGCCCAGGGAGGGTCCCGCGATGCTAGTCAACCAGGGGGTTGACATAAGGAGGGTCGTAGTAGCCTCCGGTGGCTGCTAGTCAACGTGGGGGGGTTGGAAGAAAATGGACAAGCCATGACAGAAATTGCGGTTGCAGCACGTCGGGGGGGGGGGGGGGGGGGGGCGGGGGGGCAGGGGGGAAACTGCGTATGGAAGATTGCAAGGGTGGTGCAGTGCCAATGTGGGGTGGCTTCGGCTGAGAGCCCAGGGGGATGAATTGAGGGCCTTGTCTAGCGATCGACAGGGGAGGGTGGCGACGTCTCCAGCCTCCTATCTTTCTTTTGGGAAGGGGAGGGGAGGAGATAGGTGGCATGGTCACCCTCCACCTGGAGATTGCATGTCTCCCCCCATCATCCCACCACTCCCACTCTCTCTCCCCCTTCCTCGACTGCTGTTAGCAGGGAGAGAGGGGGAATAAAAAAATTTAAACTAAGATAATAAAAATTTTCCTTTTAAAATTTTTGGGAGGGTTCCTATGGCCCATTACATCCTCTCCCCCTTGAAAGAATCGAGATGTCCTCATCTCGAGAGGACTTGGGGGTATTGTTGGTTGAGAGTATCTTCGTCCTTCCAGGTGGCATCCTTATTGGGATAATCTTTCCACTGGACGAGGTATTCTCTCAAGGTCCTTGATGTCAAATTCCTCTCCTTGACATCTAGGACTCTATCAGGCCGTAGCTCAAGGACTCCTTGGCTAGGTATTACACCTTGCTGATCATCAAGTACATGATTTGGATTAGGTAGATACTTTTTCAAGATGTTAACGTGGAATACATTATAAACCTTTAGGGTTGCAGGCAGATGTAGTCTGTAAGCATTAGGTCCTAGGCACTTAGTGATCTTATAAGGTCCACAATACCTTGGACTTAGCTTCTTGTACTCTCCCAAGGATAGTGAACTCTTTTTAAGGCGTACGCGGATGAAGACCATATCACCTTCAACAAAGGATCTGTCTTACCGTTTCAAGTCTGTGTAAGCCTTTTGTCTCTCCTTGGCAGCTTGGATGCCTTGTCTTATTGATTTGATTTGGTCATCCATGTCTTCCAGCATCTTCTTTGAAGCTTAAACCCTCAAGGTTGGATCCGAGAAGCTCAAAGGAGTATGACAATTGTGCCCATACAATGCTTGGAAAGGGGTCATCTGAATACTTTGTAGGAAATAAGCATTGTAGGCAAACTCAACCAGTGGCAAATATTGAATCCACTTTTTGGGTTCACGACACCAGTGTGCCCTAAGCATATCTTCAATGACTTGGTTGACTCGTTCCATTTGACCATCGATTTGGGGATGGTAAGCTATAGTGAAATAGAGTTGAGTCCCAATGGCCTAGAAGATAGCCCTCTAGAAGTGTGATGTGAAGAGAGAGTCACAATCACTAATGATTCTTCTGGGTAACCCATGCAGTTTGAATATTTCCTTGATGAATAATCCTACAATGTCTGAGGCTTTATAGTTTTTCTTAATAGGGATGAGATGTGCAACCTTGGTGAGCATATCTGCTACAACCATAATAGAGTTGTATCCTCCCTGAACTTGGGGTAGGCCAACAACAAAGTCTATACTAATGAATTCCCATTTCATTTGGGGAATGTCAAGTGGTTCCTATTTCCTTGGCATTTTGACATGTTCTGCCTTAATGCATTGACAAGACAAACATTCTGTGACATATTTGAGAACTTCACCTTTGACCCTATCCCAATAATAGCTCTTCTTGACCGCATTAAGGGTCTTGGCATGGCCAGAGAAAGGGGAGTCATGGGCTTCCCAAAGTATCTTCTGGTTGAGAGATTGGCTAGTAGGGATACATAATCTTGTCCTAAAGTAGACAAGTTCACTACTGATAGAGAATTCTTGATACTTCATCTTTAGCTTCAGGTCTTGATCCTTGATGGGGATCTCCCTTAGCAATTTTTGGTAGATTGGGTCATGACATGCCTCTTCTCTAGCTAGCTCAAGGATTGGGTTGTTTAGCATTGATACCTTTTGGCTAGAGATCTTGATGTTGATGGGGGGATCTTGCAAAATTAAAGAATTCAGAAATGCCTTGCAACTGAGTGCATCAGCAACTACATTCTCCTTTCTAGGCTGGTATTTGATTTCAAAATCATATTCTTCCAGTACTTCGATCCATCAACGTTGCTTCATATTGAGCTCATTTTGGGTGAAGATCCATTTAATACTCTTGTGGTCCGTCACTAAGGTAAATTTGTTACCCAGCAAATAATGTCTCCAAAGTTTGAGAGCATGGATGACAACCAACAGCTCCAGATCGTGGGTAGCATAATTCCTTTCATGACTCTTTAGTTTCCTTTAAGAGTATGCTATGGGATGACCTTCTTGTATAATCACACATCCTAAGGCAAGTGCGCTAGCATCACTTACCACTCCTTACTAAGATCAAGAAGTTTCAAGATGGGTGCTGATACCAAGCTTTGCTTTAGTTTGTCAAAGTTAGTCTGTTCAGCAAATGACCATACAATTGCTACTTTCTTCTTTAGTAGATCAGTCCAGAGGCGTTGCAATCAAAGCATAGTTTTTGATAAAGATCCTGTACCATCCTGTCAATCCAAGAAGACTACGTATTTCTTTGATAGAAGTTGGTGTTGGCCATTTTAGAACATCTCTGACCTTGGCCGGATCCACTGAAATTCCTTCTGTTGATACAATGAATCCCAGATATTCAATTTACCGCTTGAAAAATGCACACTTTTTCTTCTTAGCATAAAGCTTGTGTGCTCTCATTGTTTCAAGAACAATGTGAAGTTGGGGCTCATGATATTTTTCCTGCTTAGAGTAGACTAGGGTATCGTCAAAGAAGACGAGTACGAAGTCATCAAGATAGGGCCTAAAGATATCCTGCATTAACCTATTGAAGGTAGCAGGAGCATTTGTCAGCCCGAATGACATCACTAGGAATTCAAAGTGTCCATACCTTGTGCTGAATGCAGTCTTCGGGATATCTCCATCCTTGATCCTCATCTGATAATATTGAGACCTAAGATCTATCTTAGAGAAGATCTTTGCACCTTGAAGATGGTCAAGTAGTTCATCTATTCTTGGAATGGGGTATTTGTATTTAATGGTCGATTGATTCAACCCTCTCTAGTCGATGCATAGCTGAAGCATTCCATCTTTCTTCTTCTGGAACAACACTGGAGCTCCCCATGGTGAACTGCTAGGACGGATGTAGCCTTGGTCAAATAGTTGCTTGAGTTGCTCCTTTAGTTAATCGCTTCCGGGATGGACATCCTATATGGCCTCTTTGCTTGAGTTGCTCCTTCAGTTAATCGCTTCCGGGATGGACATCTTATACGGTCTCTTTGCGACTGGTGCAGCTCCTAGCGCCAGCTTGATTTCGTGGTCGACTTCCCTTTGAGGATGAATTTCTGTTAGCTCCTCAGGAAATACATCTGCGTATTCCTTTAACCATGAGGGTTCTTTTTCAGATTTCTGATTCTAATCTAGCTTATTTAGTTTAATCAGATAGACAAGTAGACCCTTTCTAACTCCTTTTATTATCCGTGTTGCTTTTGCCAGCTGAATTTTTAGCTTACCAGCCTCTCCTTGAGTTGTAACTAGTTTTCCTTCAGAATTTTGAAAGGAGACTTGGCCCTTACCATAGTGTATGTGGGCATCATTGGGTATTAGCCAATCCATTCCGAGCAAACATTCATGGATACCTAGGCTCATTACCTTGAGTCTCACCGAAGTCAGCTTCCCACCTAGTAGGAATTTGCCCTTAGCAGTTTGCCTGGTACAAGAGACCTCACGACCATTTGCTAATTCCACAAGTAAAGTAGGTGCATCTATTGTGTCTATCCCTAGTCTTTTTGCACAGATTGGTGAAATGAAGGAATGTGTACTGTCACAATCGATTAGGGTTTTGAAGCTTTTACCTTCATAATCCGATGGAGATTGGATCATCGAGAATTGGCGATTCGGTCCCTTCTTGTGAAGAGCGGCATGAACCGTTGCCCTCTCAATGTCAGCATCCATGGATAGATCTTCTTCATCACCCAACTCCTTGTTGGCAACACTGGAGGTTCTCCCTCTGGCCATGACGGTGGCTCCTTTGCCACGGGCGGCTCCTTGGAATGGCCCTTGGCACTCTACTAAGATTGGGACACTGCCTCTTGAAGCGTCCAAGCTCATTGCAATGGAAGCAACGGAGATTGCGGCCATTACCTTGTGTAGGAACAAAGTTGTTGACAGCGTTGGTCCTAGCTTTCTTTCTTTGTCCCTGATTTTGGCCCCGCACTCTCTTAGCCTAAGACCTATACATTCCCTTGTTCTGATCCCTGTAAGGCCAAGTCCTATTGTTCCTTGGCTTGGTTTGCACCTCCTATATTATTGGTGCAGCTCGAATGAGTGCGTCTTGTAGGTCCATTGGGCGCTGTCGAAGGGTTTTCGAAAGCAAAGTCGCAACCACAGAGGACCTTGACTAATTTCAGGATAGAAGATCAATCAAGTGAGATCACGATTCAATTTGAAAGAAAGTTTATTACATCTGGATTTGAAGCTTCTGGTACATCCTGCAAAGTATCATTGATGAAGAGTAGAATGGTCTTTTTCAACACGTTCATGAAAGCTTCAGGTATCCACGTTTCCTCTTATTGAATAATGGCTTTTCTGGTTGCAGAAGTGAATAGCTGTAGGGTAGAATTCTCCGACAGTAGGGATGCGAATACATATAAAAGTTGTGAGGAGGGCTTGTCTGATTGTAGCGATGATCAGTTGTACATTTAATTGTTGAATCTGCGCCTTTTCTGAATTTGGAATAGCAAAATTTAGTGCATTAATCGTTTGAGCCTGTGCGAGAGCAGTGGACACATTCCTCAACTGGATAACTACAATATCAGATTCTTCAACCACATAGCTTAGGATATCTGAAAGCTCATCATGAGAACCTCCTTGTCCAATGTACACTAGAATACACCCAACCACAGCAGCACCCGTGAAGATTAATAGGAGGATCAAAGGCACTAGATTACCCCCCTCGGTGGGACTCTTTCAAGTTTTCACTACAACAGCAGCAGCAATAACAGAGGATTAGCAAGTAGCCTAATCCAAGTATTAGCCATATAGCTGCTAGAACAAAACCAGGGCCACCATAAATCCAACTGAAGCCCAATAATGTTCGTTCTTAATGTCCCAGCCTTTACGATAAGTCTCAAAGTTCTTCAGTGGGAGTGGTCTTTCAGTTCTGTCTTGCGCCAGGATAAGCAAAGGTTTTGTACTGTTGTTTTGGTCTTCTTTTGGCAGCGACAGCTACTTCAAATTGCGGCCATGGTGTGAAGACCATGTAGAGTATACTTGAGCATCGAACCCAGATTTTGTAGAGCAGGATCCCTCTACAATTCTCGCACTTAACCTCGTCTTCTCTGTTTGGCTTTGTTGCAGCCTCTCTTCTTCTTACCCACGACTACTTAACAATGAAATCAGACGACTGGGAAGGTGTAGAGAATCTTAGCTTGGGCTAGATGAAGCTTAACAGTAGTGCCTTCGACGGCGAGTGCTAACGATTCATTCACCTGAGGAGCTTCAATTCCAACGCACATATTTTTCATTTCTCATAAAGTCCCTGAATATGACCAAACCTCTTAACAACTAGTATTTGTTTTAATAGGGCATGATTGGATGTATATACGACATAATTATACCTGGATCATACGCTAGGATGTGATATACATGTATAGGATCATACGGACATGATATATATGTATATATGACATGATACACATGTATAGGGCATATACATGCGTAGGACATGATATGCATTACTAACTTTACTTCTTTCTGAGTATTACAAATATACATCCAATCATTCAAAGCTAATTACATATATGTGATTTCATGCCCTATATACATCCAATCATGCCCTATACAAATGTGATTGGATAGGGCATGATGATTGGATGTATATATAGATCAAAGGTTGACTTGTGCATTTTCAATATATATATATATATATATATATATATAGAACTGATCAATACACTCACATGTCTCATTTGTTGTGCACTTAACCTAGCCATGCATTCCAACTCATAGCATGAGTAGATTGATGTAAATCAGTTGGCTTGTGCATGTGCAGGCTATTCCAATCATGTCAAGGTGCACTTATAGCTCACATATAATTTTAGATAAGGTGGACCACATGTAGCCAATGTGCATATGTCCTCTTTTCATCATCTTTAGCCAGTGTGTCCACTTGTTGGTGACTAATACCAACAAGCCAACTACAAATCTCTTATCTATGAAATGTATAAGTAAATTAACTTGGTTAATTTGATGAGGCCAAGTTTTCCTTCCATGGACAGTGTGGTTGGCTATATTCTACTTCAAGGTTATAAGAACTTGCAGAAGTCATTTTATCCACCTATTGATACTTGCATGCAATTGTAAGTGGGATGGTCTAGTAAGTCACTACATATGTGCCAATTGACTTGCCAATGTATTATCTCTTATCCTCAAGCTTTGTTATATATGTCACCACATAGGTCAATTGATTCCCTAAATGCATGCATTGATTCCCTAAATTGTTCCTGTGCGTCTGTAAGCGCGTGTTATAGGCATTATCTACGCATATACATGCGCAATTACACGCGCTTACAGATGTGCCGTGCAAGTATAGAAAAATTTAAAAAACGTTGTGGCTTTCTTTTCAAACCTGTGCTTTCCTGCGTTTTTTGCACATTTTCTGCAGTTCGAGCTCGACATCACTACTCGTGTCTATCTATCACTTCGTGAAGACAATGAGGCAAGGAAATAAGAGTAAAAAGAGGACAGGTGGAAAGAAGAGCCAAAGAGTAAAGAACAAGAGCCAAACAGCAAGGAAGAGAAGAAGATTCAAGCAACTTACGAAGGGAAGAGAGAATGAGAACAAGGAGCTTGCAACCTAGACGCCACCCATTGGAACAAGCAAAGAAGGTGAGTTC
This sequence comes from Lygodium microphyllum, assembly GCF_053477565.2. Classification (NCBI taxonomy): domain Eukaryota; kingdom Viridiplantae; phylum Streptophyta; class Polypodiopsida; order Schizaeales; family Lygodiaceae; genus Lygodium; species Lygodium microphyllum. The sequence goes on from NC_141150.1 coordinate 38,747,373, forward strand.
TTCTTCTCTCTCTTAATCTTGTTTGCTTTCTCTGTTTGTTTGTCTCTCTCTTCTCTCTCTTCACATGCTGGATCTTGTCATCTATGGAGGTTTTTCTACACGTTTTTTAAGCAAGTTTGAAAGGAAATGGTCTGACTGTGCACGTCTGTTAGCACGTCCAGATGACAGTGTAGACGCAGAAATAGACACGCTCACAGACGCTCACAGAGATTGCATGATTCCCTTCAAGCACCAAAAAAATGGTTTGTGGCAAGAGGTGCTATGGGAAGTACATAAAAGGTACCCTAATCCCGAGAAATCACGATTCTCAGATGATTGGGGACGGTCAAAGGTGAGAGACGCGCTTCATAACAAGAGGTCTCACCTTATGACGCGCACCAAGGAGTCATTGCAGAGACAAGAGCAGGGGCGCCCTAGATATGGCCAACCACCCAATTGCCACCGCAAGGAGTGGAAAGAGGCCAAGAAGAGAGCAGCAAAGAAAATGACAAGTCGTTAGCATGCAAAGGCGCGACGTATCTAGATGGAAACCATGGGATCGTTGCATTATGGATCGGGTGGCAGGGAGTCATGGGAGGCTGAGTTTGTAAGTATTATTTGATTTCTTTTTTTAAATTAAATTTTATAATTTGTTTCACTTCATTATGTATTGTGTTTTAATACATTGTATGTTCAAATTATTTTGTAGTATCATATCGTTGGTAGGATGCCTACTCCTAGAGAGGTAGGCTACCATCGAGGGCATAACCGGGCATCCACTTGGCAGCATTTCTACGAGGAGGGACTCATCACGAAGGAGCAATATAATTGCGCCATGAGGATTCCACCACCAGAAAATGTATGTTTTATTTTTTACATGAAAAGTATAGATAACTCTAATTTATTGTTTGTAATGGTATTTATATACCTTAATCATTTGTGTAGGCGAACCCTGATGCAGTTGAGGATAGCGAAGGGGGGACTAGTAGTAGCAGTGGCAGCAACGGCAGCGGCACAGGCAGGGGTGGTGGTAGCAATGATGATGCCTCTTCTGAGGAGATATAGAGGAGTCCCATGCATGCATGCCTCCCCTTGGCTTGTAATTTTCATGTTTGATATGTATTACTTTCAGTTAGTGCTTGCGACCATGACGTCACAAGTACTAGAACTTATAATGTAAAAATGTTTCATCTATATATATGAAATTTCGTGTTCTACATACATTGTTTTGTTTTCAGTATCCAATCTTCGAAATAATCTTTCTCTGTTTTTCCTAAGCATACAATTTGATGTTGATGGGGGGAAAAAAACCAGAGAGTATGTGGCTTATGCTCTCTGGTTTTTTTTTCATACCTCTGTTTTGTGCGTCTATTAGCGCGTCTAAATTGCAGGATAAATGTGCGTCTATTCTCGTCAAAAACTTGTAGAGTAAACGCGATTTTAGACGCGTAGATACACACGTATATAGATGCACAATATGAATATATCCACTTTTTTATAAATATGATTATATATTTACATAGCGCGTCAATACGCGTGTCTATATGCGCGTCTAAGTGCACGTGTAACTTTGATTATAAGTGCGCTTTTAGATGCGATATGGTAGACGCAGAAATAAACAGGGTAATAAACATGCCCGACATTTTTTTTCACAATTCAAATATTGCGTCTACAAGTGCATCTATGGAGCCTTTTTTTTGTAGTGTAATGCCAAAGTTTCAAATGAAAACTCTTACCTTAGTTTTTCCATTTCAATATTTTAAAGTTATCGTTGAAATTACTCATACAGACAAACACTTCATTCTACATTATTATATACTTGAATATACTTGGATCGTTGAGTATATTCAAGTACAACTAGACAAAATATAGAAATTTTTTAAAAACATATATCTAAAAGACCTTCAAAATCCCTTGGATCTAATTTAATATTTGAATTTAAGAAATGAGTGCATAGAAGAGATGATCTACAATATATCATTATATAAAGATAATATTGCGGAGATTATAAAACTCCAACTTGCAATTTAATTATGATTTTAACTAGCACGATTGACTAATTACAGTATGTATCATTGCACGCTTGGATCACAGTAAACTAAGATTATCTAAATTGAAAGTACTCAAATTTTTTTAAAAATTTTATATTTGTTCTTTATTTTAAAAAATTACAAGCATTCCACTATCTCAAGGATATGTGGAGAAGCACATTGTTTACATGTCATGGATTGCTCACTACGAATCTTAAATTTTTCATTATCTAACTTGAAATAGAAGTTGCAGAGGGGCTCATTAGACATTAATTGGATTTTTTATCTCACAAAAAAATGGGCCAATGGCTCTCTATGCTGACCACAAGAGGATTATGACCATTCCACAAGATAACCACATCTATGAGACCTGTATGTGTCTCATCTTGAGTATCCTAATCCAAGTTGATCCACTCCCCTCACAAAATTTTCCATCTTCTATATCAAAAGTGAATGCATTGAGTTTGTGTAGTGATGAAATACCTATAATTAAAACAAAAATAATGGTAAGTAAATGCAACTAACACAACAATTCAACTAAGCAATACCTATGTCAATTAAATCAAGGCATTCAAAGTAGTAAGAAATATTTACCTGAATTTGAGATTAGATTGGTTGACCCTGCACTTGATTGTCTCATCAAAATTTATTCTTTTGACTTGCCATGACTTAATCAATAGCTGACTCATCCATTCCTTGGATGCACACTTGCATTGATAAGTAATCTTTGTTTTCTTCAAAACATCACATGAACCAAAAGAATGTGCAAACAATGAGAATAGAATAAACCAACTAAGATGCACATCTTTGGAGCCTATGGTGGGTCTCAAAGAATTATTGATGTCATATTTTATCTTAGACTTACATGCTCCTAACAACTCCAAGCTACAAATCAACCATTCACCATCACTAGATAGTGGCGGCAATAGGACACGTTGCAATATCTGGCTTTCTACTATATACAATAAATTATAAAAAAGTATATTTTGAGTTGCAAGTTGACTTGCAGAGTTATTATCATAGATCAAAGAACCTACGTCTTCATGCCAAACATGTATATTGTTGCTCAAACATTCCACATTCTGCCATTCATGCAAAGTTGATGGATATAGAGCAATCAATAAAACAAGATTGAATTAGAACATTGCAAATATTTTTAAAAACAACTCTAATGCAAAAGAATAAACAATGATAAAATTTAAAAACTTACTGTTTTTTTTATAATTTGCAATGTAGTTCTTGGCGTGTATAGAGATTTGTTTGTGCGCATAAACATGTTGGAGTAACACTTTTGTGATTGTACTTGTTCCATTAAACACTTTTTTGAACTCTAAAATTCTATCTTTCCAATGTTTGCTAGGATTTGTAGCATCCTTATGCTTAACCTTTGAAACTCCCTCAAGTACTTGGGTGCATCAAAATCCAATCCAACTTATGGTACTTATCACAAATCCAATTACCGTCACTATCTTTACTATTGAAGACCTCCACTACAAGTATGTTACTAATGTTTTTCTTCCATCAAGACATTTATAATAACCAAATACAAAAGTTACCTATCAGTATGTGTATAATTTGCAAATGTTCTCTTCAAATGAAATGAAATTTCGATGGAGAAATTTTAAAAAAACATTGTACCTGTAATTCTTCTCACAAGGAAGCCCAAAGATGTTGAAGAAGAAGTTGACTTATAATAAGACCATTGTTTCTTTACTGACAAATTCCTAGAGTACAAAAACAAAAGAAATATCGGTTCAAAGCATACATATAACTTACATAGGCTTTGTCCAAATGAGTTGAAACTTAACCATGGAGCAATAGAAAAAAGTGATAATATACTTGTGGCTCTCGTTGCAAAGAAGCCCAAAGATGTTGAAGAAGTTGAGTTTTAAAAAAATCATTATTCCCCACTCTCGGAGACTCTTGGAGTAAAAAAAAAAAAGACAGCTCAATATGTATATATCTTGCATAATTTTTTTCCAAATGAGATAAAATTTAACTATGGAGAAGCAAAAAAACAAGACAACACACATGTAACTTTGTTTGCAAAGAAATCCTAAGATGTTGAAGAAGAAGTTGAGTGTTCAAAAGATCATTGTTCTTGATTTTAAGAGACTCCTAGAGTTAAAAAAAAAAAGAAATTATATGTCAGAGAATGCACATAACTTGCATAGGTTTTGTCCAAACAAGATAAAACTTTTCCATAGAACATCCATAGAAGAGAACAATATACCTGTAAAGTTTTGTGAAGAAAATCTTAGGGCTTTGGTAGAACAAGCTCTACTCTCATAAAACATGTGAAACTCACTCTCTGTTTGTGTAGAGGAAATGAAATTTCATAGGGTTACAAATAGGGCAAGCAATAATGAGGCTGTAAGATTTCTTCAGGAAATAAGAAGTGAGGAAAGAGATATGATAAATTTGAGTTTCACCTAAGAAAGAGGGGAAAACTAAAAAGGGGAGAAATGAAAATTCGAGTCACAAACTTCCAAGAAGTGTCAGCATTGTATTCCCCACATTTTCTCTTATTTTATTATCGAGGGAAGATTTGGGCCAAGATATGACTAGAAGATTCATGTTACATGAATTTGGACTCCCAAATCTCTCATTGGTTAGGCATGTATTTTTTTATTCACTCCTTAAAGGGTAAAAAAGAGAGTCCATATTTCTTAATGGAGTTATGAAATTGAGCAAGTGTCTCTTTAAATGTATTGACATCACTATCCCTAAACCTCAACTTTTGTAAGAGAGCTGCTAATATATCTAGGTATATCCACACTTTTCCCTTCACAATCCTTGTTCATCCCCCATTGCTCCAATCTAAAACAATGTGCAATTTTTTCATGCTTCATACTTCTCTGGTTAGTTTACAAGTATATTACCTTCCTCATCTCGAGGTGGAGATATAAACTTCCTAGCCTTGGATCCACCAAAGCATGGTTTACAAGGGATATTTCCACTCTTGCTCGATTTTTTCTCGTACTTTTTATTTCTACTTGGCCCCTGTGCGATCCAACTTTAAAGAGGACTTGTTCTATCTTCTTGTATGTACCATCAGCTTCTGGCATGGGTTGCATATTGTATGCAAAGTATATATATTCATATACTAGCTTCTCAATTATTCTAGCCAAACAATGCAATGTGAAAAAGTGAACCCTTGTTAGTGGTATTTCCAAAATAGGGTGCCAGTTTGGATCCACTGAAACTAGCATTTCATTTCTCATGACTTTCTGATCACGTGTTGGAGCATCTTGTTGTCCTACCCTGGCAAGCCATTCTTTCTTTTAATCTTTCCATTTCTTCCTAATTTGTATCCAGGATATACACAAAAGTTTTACATTTGCTACATTTGATAAACCAAACATACACTTTTTAAATGACCTGCAAGATACCATTCAACTTGATAGTCCCCAAACCCCTTGATATGTGAAATGGCTCCATTATTTTGCTGTTGAATAACACTCTATATGTTAGTGAGATTTAAAAAAACTTTTAAGTACTTCATGGTCCTCCTTTCGTACTTTAAATGCTACAAGCTACCATATTTCATTCTATGATTGCACACTGAAGTATAAAGGATGGTTTTCATTGATGTTGGGATCCAATGCTCAATTCATAAGTGTTATACTCACAAGTTCAAGTTTTTGCCTCTTGATAATCTTATTCTCATCAAGTTTGAGGACAAACTTAAGCTTGCCTCTACGTTCTTCCATGGACATATTCTAGAACTTGACCATAGCAATCTAAACCCTATATATATCCAATACAAAGTTGTTGGATGCATTCAATACAAACACAACTTCTTTGGAACCATACTTTCATATTTGAGTGTGTTCTAGATGCATAGACTCACCAATTAGTTCTAAAACTTTCTTATTTAGTTATTTTCGAGCTTTCTTCACGTAAAATGGTTTTGACAAAGCCATTTCTTACTTGGTTTTGAAGACTTGCTTAAAACCTATATCCAATTATTGATAGAGCATACTATATGACTGAGAACTCATTCCCACCTTGTCACATAATTCCTTAGCATCTGTAGTAGTAAACAAGTTACTCACATTTATAAGATGTTCACTTGCAACACCATCTACAATGTTCCCAAATTTACAAATTTTCAATGCATTTTTTACCATATCCTTACTTAGGACTTTGGCAATAGTATCATTCTCAGCATGAGGAAACATATTTCTCATTGCAGTAGATTGAGCATATATCCATCTATGATATTGTCCACATTCTTTAGTGAATTGGTTTAACTAATTAGATGTATCCACATGCTTCTTTGGTTTTTAAAGTGGTCCCAAGCTCCATCATTTTTGTGAGCTTTCTCTTTATCTTTCGATTCTCCTTCTCCAAGTCCATAACTTTAGACTATAACTCCATATTTTGCACATGTGTAGCATGCAGAGCATCTTCAATGAGTGATAGACATTGCTTATTGTAGACTCTGGCTCTCCCTATCCTTCTCAACCAATAATCTATAATTTTCTATTAAGGACTACATATTTCCTTGTAATCTTGTTAATTACATATTTATCAAGGATTGATGAACCCTTTCTAATCCATGTGTGACAAGTCTGCATGTGTATCCATATAATCCTTTATTTCCTTTACAAACAAACTTTACAAATGATGTAAGCCCTTTAAATTGTGGTAGCCTTTGAGTGAGTGGATCATGTGGATAAATGCTCCCATTAACCCAAAGATCCATATTTTTTTTGCCTCCATTTCTTTCTTGTTGCATCCTATATCTAATTGCATCATCTCTTTCAATACTTCTTTTGAACATTGGTGCATATTCATCCTCCAATTGAAAGTGAATATCTCTCTTTCTCTTGGTATGTCCTACACCTACATTTCCCAAAGAAAAATGTATGACAATTTTAACTTGGATCAACATTCAAATCACACAATTACACCCCTTTGATTCACTATATTTATGTTCTCTTTTACCCAGTCGAATCTTGTCTCTTCCTCTTGATTTCAGTCATGATAGACCCTAATCAACCTATAATCTTAGCTTTTAATCTACCTCCAAAATTTCCGCTCTCTCTCTCTCTCTCGGAATTGATCGAAGATATTTAAACATATTTTATATAGAAGCGTGCCTAGTGGAAAACAATAATATCATCTTATTTTGTGCCCTAGTTTACACTCTGTCACTCTATCACTTATTTTCTTAGATAATCTCACATAGTTCTCTCTCTTCCTCCCCTTGTTCGTCTCTCCCTCTACCCCCTTCTCTCTCTCTCTCTCTCTATATATATATATATATATATATATATATATGCTTAAGGATTAAACAACTGTGAAGAAAAATAACATCATGAAGATTTAAAATTTTAAGATATCTCAATTATCACTTGATTGCTTGTAGTATAGACTGTTGAAGAGGAAGATATCTGATAGCATAATATTGAAGAGGGAGATTGCTTTTAGCAAGGTAGAGAGTGTTGTAGATAGAGATTATATGATTTTAGCAAATGGTATCAATACCACTTCTCAATGCTGCTTCAGAAGAAATCGTATATAAGAAACAATATTCTGGACGGAAGAAGAAGAGTACACAAAATTTGGGACAAAACTAGAGTTTTTAGAGGGAATGGAAAAATGCCCAGAAATAAGCATATACTTGTTTAAAAAAGATAAAAATCTACAATAAAACTCTTGATTCAAAAATGTGTCTCTAGGTAAAAAGTATTAAAATATGATATGTACGTCATTTTATATCTTTTTTAACTTTTGCCCTTTTAAAAAAGAAGAATGGTAATGATTGTAGTAAATTTTAATGTTGAAAAGTCATGAGAGCATTAAAAATGATTAGCTCTATTTTTAGAGAAAATGGAATTGTATTTTTTTAGTTATGAGGATTTTTAGAAAAATTGACCTTATCTTAAAATTTGAATATAAAATAATAGGTTAAATCTATTGAGAATATAAATACCACATTTTCTTGATTGTAGAAGATCTCTTATTATAATATTATTTTGGAATCTTTTTTTAGAGAGAGAGAGAGGTGAAAAAAACCCCTTCAAGGGCAAAAAAGAGAGTCCATATTTCTCCTAATGGTTTTTATATTTTTCATACAATATTATTATGTATATTTTTGAAATGGTAGCATATTAATAGTCTTGTTTGTTGATCAAAGATATGAATTGGTTAATGATTATACACTTTGGTAAGTAACTATAATAAGATATTTCTTGTCAATTAAGCATTGAAGTTTTTTAAATTAATTTTTTAGTTTCAAGGTAATTTTAATATACCAAGTTTAATGAATCATAATGTTTCAAAAAACTAAATTTATGCCATGTAAACTTTATGACATCAAGATACTAGATTTTTTTAAAAAATGATCTAATTTTAAACTAAAGCTATTTTACCATAATATTTTATATTTAAAATGAATAAAATTAAAATTTCTAGAAAGCTATATGTTATTTTTCACCCAATTTTTCAAAAGAAGTCATTTTTTAAAGTTTTGGAGAGAATCCAAGGGAATCTTCGTAGGAGAAACATGCAGCTTACCCTAAAGGTTTGCAACTATGTTATCAACAAATCACACCTAAGTAAAATATCTATGGGTCCCATTTCTAAGGTAATAAGGTTCATCATTACTCCATAATTTTGAGCTAACTATACGAGAACATGTGGATGCATTTGAGTGATGATGTTCTCTTAACCATTAACTACTTATACTCTTATGGGTTATTATAAATTAGTTAAAAAGTAGTATAACCTATCCATTACTAGCTTATTCATAAAACTATGTGTATTGCCACTGTCTATTATAAACATATCCTTTCCATGAATGGTGCCCTTCATATAAAATGTATTAGGGATCTTTGAACTTGTCCAATCATCCATGGAAATAAAACAAAGAGTAGTGGTAGCAGGAGGTAAATATGCTATCTCAGGAGGATCAAAAGGAATATGCCCACTACCCAAGGTTAAATGGAAATCTATTCAGAACCTCAGAAGGCTGATTGCAACCAAGATTCTCATGATGCTCTTTAAATCAGCTTGTGCATTAACTATTGGCTCTTCAATAATCTCATCATCCACATCGTGAAGTACTATCATGTTGTAAATCTTAGCCTTGGCATTCTTGCAAATGCACTTGGATGCAGGATTAGTCATATATTTTTCAACACATTTGAAACATAGAACCTTTTCTTTTTGTTTTCTAAAAAGATCCATAGGTATAAACTTGCCATAAGACTGATCACAACCAAGATTCTAATTATGCTCTTCAAAATTAGCTTGTGCACTCACTGTTGGTTCTTCAATAATCTCATCATCCGCATTGTTAAGTACTATCACATTGTAATTCTTGGGCTTGGAATTTTTGCAAGTGCATTTGGATGCATGACCACCACATTTGAAACATAGACCATTTTCTCTTATTTTTCTTCGAAAAATCCATAGGTATAAACTTGCCATTGTTTGCCGAATTATTTTAGCAACAAGATCCATATGCATAAACTTTCCATTGTGTGTTGAAATTATTTCAGCATCTCTTGTTACCTTGCTTAGGCTCCACTCTATGGCCGATTACTAACTTTGAAGTACTTTGCTATCTTGAAGCATTGAAAGTAGGGTATCTAGGAAATTCGAGACTCCTAAATGAAGTATTGGAACCTTGATAATTTCCATCAAAGTTGCCCTCTTTAGCAAAGAAGCTTGCATAGCTTCATATATCGTCTCTAAGAAAATATTCTTAAGAGAGAAAAATAGTGTACAAGTCTTATAGTTATGTTTTAATTGTTCTTCTCGGCTATTACTTATAATTACAAAGTTTGTGAGAGGTAGAGCAGGAGAGGGAGAGGAAGAGAAATGGAGAGAGAGAGAGAGAGAGAGAGAGAGAGAGAGAGAGAGAGAGAGAGAGAGCATATGAGAGATGGAGAGGGTGAAGGAGACATGGAGAGAAAAATAGTAAGAGAGAGAGGAAGGGAGAGGGGGAGGGAGAAAGAGGTAAATCAAGAGAAGAAGAGAGAGGGAGAGGGAGGAACAAGTAAAGCACTAGAGAGAGAGAAAGAGAAAGAAAGAAGAGAGAAGAGAGATGAGAGAGAGAGAGAGAGAGATCCTAGCACTTGTATTGTTTAATATTTATCATGTGCAAATGTAGGCCCAACTCTTGGCATATATCACCACTCAAGACAATCTCGTTTGTTGAAGTCTATCATCTCTTAATAGGTTTTTGCAAGGGTACATAGTGAAAGGTCCAAACCTAGAGGGGATAGCTCCACAAGCTATACGTATGTCTTTGTGAGAGGGTCTTGCCACACCATTGAGTTTTTCTCTAATGGAGCAAGCCCCATATGCACATTGGATATTGATAATATATAAAATAATATTGAAGGTATACATTTTGTTCACTTTCTAGAGGCAAATAACTTTGAGAGTGGAATATGAACCTATATATGTTGTACAATTGTCATGTTTCCATATTTTATCTTTATAAATGGATAACGTGATTTTGTGAGGTAATAAGATCTTTATCTTTATAAATGTGATAGTAGACATGATAGTAGGGATCTCACCTTAAGGGTCCAAATCTTGTCTAATCTTTATTTTACTTACCAACATTAGTATATTCATCAATATCTTATTCATACCAAAATATTCGTTGGAAAAAGCATCTCTATTTAGTGATGATAATTTCGATATTTTTTCTACCACATATTCCAATGTATATACCAACATACAAAGAACATCGCTAATGTTTATAGTTATTCTGATGATGAGGCTTAATCTAGTAACTATATGATTTTTTGCTTGCAACAAGTTGTCCTCTCAAAAAGTCAACCACTGCAATCCTAGAGAAGAAAATTCCTAGTTTGTAGAAAGATAATGATGATGATGTTGATCATGATGAACCTAGGAAAAATGAATGTATTAGAAGTAGAGCTAAAAACCTACACTAGCAAGGCTTGCATCTAGATGAAGGCAAAGCTTTTGTTGATAGTAGAAGAGATGATGCATCATCTAGTCAAAATGGATGAATGGATAGAAGCCAATGACAAAAATGATGCAATATAAGACAAAGAGAAACAATAGTAAATACGTTAGGAATATGTAATTTTATCCTTGTTTATTAACCTTTTTTTCTTGAAATTACTTTTTTTTCTTTACTCATACAAATTGAGTATATTATCAAATCTAAATGCCATGTGTATATGGACTCCCATTGTACATGGCAAGCATTATATGATGGATGAAATATGTATTCCTTTCCTTTAGCTCTTCTTAAGTTTTTATTTGATAATCAAAGTACCTTTTGCGATGACAAATAGAATACAATTTTAAAATTGGACCTTTTTCATGTCAACATTTTCAAAACGTTGACTTGAAAAAAGTGTTATTTTGAAAGGAGATAAACTAGAGGATTTTAGGGCATATTTGAAGCAATACCAAATATTTCTTCTAAGATAAAATAGTAACCGAAAGGAGATGAACAAAACATTGGACCTATGACATTAGAGAACAAACCCATAATAAATCATTAGAGTTTTAGGACTACAAAATAACACCGTTGAGTAGACTCCTTCGGCAAACTCTACTCTATACACACTGAACTAATGGAATCCTCCATGACAACCAGAGTTTATGCGCTTGGGTCATCTGATCAATCTTGCCCAAAGAACTGCGCATCCTGAGCCGCCATAATATCTAGGGAATGTCATCATCTAATCAAAGGAAAGAATAACGAGTCAGCTGATGATCGAAGAACAATACGCAATGTGCAGCCATGACAAGGTTATTCAATTCAGAGTGCCAGCTTCTCATTTGTCTGATGTGTATTAGAGAAACCTAGAACGTGTGCTGTGCAATGAATTATAGCACTTACCAGAATAATTCATGAGCTTGAGAGCATGTGCCGGAGAAGTTTTATTGATGCCGAGAATAACAGCTGTGGATGACGAGGATTGACATGCCTCTGTGGCTACAGCATTAACGCTGCACGTGGATGGAAATGATTGAATCTGTGGATTATTGACAACATCGTTCTTCTTTGATCTGTCTGCACCTGCCTCCTCGCATTGACTAACCTGATGGCCATGTAATGTTGTCGATGCAGGGCGACACTCCTCATCTGCTGCATGACCACCCAACCGGAGCTCCCCCATGGATGAAGGCTTAGTCGACAGAAAGTCCTTGTTTATGAGCGACACGTACTGATCGGAGCCACCGAAGCCGGCTTGCCAACCTGACGCTATATTTGTGCTGATTGTTTGTCGGTCATGATTTGCAGCACAAGTTGGCCAAATATCAACACCCTTAATAACAAGCCGACATGGTAGACGATTTTGTTCGCAGCTATTATATCTAAAACACATTGATTGGTTGGCCTCGCCGGATGGTTCCGGCAGAAGATCACGATTAATATATTGCGTTTGCCTCGATGGATTAACAGGTTCTGATTGCTTTAATTCGACGCGGTGCAGTTGCGTGGACGAATGACCAACAATTACATGAGTACTAATGAGATCCACAGAGGCAGGGGTGTAGCTACCTGAGCCAGGTTCGCAGGCTGTACGGGGGAGCGCATGTCCAGGTGACGTCATAGGATCACTAGCAAGTGCAGACTCGTCCTGGAAACTCTCAACTTGCGACAAAGGAGCGGCGGCTAGTGGACCAACTGGCGGTACACCAGCAGCAGCTACTGGAGGCACATCGCCCTCATTGGCCAGAGCCAGCCCATCATCGATGCTGATGGGAATGTTGAACGCAATGTGCTTATCCTTGACCTTGGTGCCACAGAAAGGACACTTACGGGATACCTGGAGCTGGTCATGCCATTTGTTAAGGCAGTTCAAGCAAAAGTAGTACCCGCACTCTGTGAGGCACGCGGCTGTTCTTGGAGGTTGCCCCTGCTTAGGCTTACACATGCCACAAATAAATCGCAAAGGATAAGGAGCCGTCCCCTCTTGATCCACTGGTCCTGCGGCATCATAGGTCGTCGACGTGCCGCAGCTGGCAGGCATCCATCTCAATGTACCTGCAGTAAGTGGCAGCAGATCTATTGGTACTTCGAGTTCTGGCGGTAGGGCTCCCCTGTCTTGAGGATCAATATTAGTGGACGGCCGATGATCATGATCATCTGCATCAGCTGCTTGCTGCTTCTGCTTCTTCACTGAACGACGTCTGACGACCTTCAGTTTCGCCTGCGCATGTGGAGCACTAGGGTTGTCTTTCGGGATTCTGGACCCTCTTTGGCCGGTCATTCTGTGACTGCGTTTCTCTAAGTACTAGTTAATGAAGGTAATGATGATAGATACCTGCATGTCCATGACTCCATTCATAATCTCAATCAAATGGTTAGAGAACATTTACAGCGCTTGATTTACCAGCCCGTCAGGCAGTCAGGATACAAATTATCGCATGGATATTCCATGCATACTATAAACATCAGGACTGACTGCACAGACTTTATGTCAGAAATAATGGGAATCCAGCTTTACGAACTAGCTGTTACGTAGGAATTCAGACGCGTTGGAAATACGCTTACCTGATACTTGAGCTTGAAAATGGACGCACGCGCTAGTTCCCAGAACACTCTTATAACAACGCTCGCATATTAGTGTTAAGTCCAAGGTCGGGGAGAGCCATCGCTAGTCGGGCCAAAAGACGTAGAAAACATGAAGTCCTTGGTTAATAGTAGTGTACGCTCAGATGGCGTGAGCCTTGGTCCTTGGAGCACCTAGAAAGGAAAAGTACAACAAAAGACCAGAAAAATTTCGTGATCCTTTTCGTACAAGACTACTGAGTTTTTCAAGGCTTGGTGCTAAGAAAGTGAAGTAGAAAGCTTGAGGAGAGTTTTCGACGTGTTCCTTTTCGATTTTGATAATATAACTCCTGTCACGAGTTGCCAAACAGATTGGTTCTCTTCAAGCAAGAATATACCAGATCTACGATAAGGAGTTGAATGATTGTTGATGTCCTCCCGCTCTCGTTTCTCCATGTGGGCGCAGATGAGGAATGGCCTTATCCCTCACTTGTACGAGCTCATTGTTGATAGGGAGATCTTGGAAAATCGAAAGGGCATGACCTCTATAGTGCTACATTTCAATGCAATATCTTTTTCATTCCTAGTGCAATGTGGCCTTCTTCCCCATATATATGAAACTAATGGTGGGCATGTTGACCTTCTTCACTCCAACCAGTCCACTATTCTCACTCCAACCCTACCTTTCAAACTCATCAGCTCCTCTACAACCATGATGGTGAATGGAAGCCAAGTGTTAGAAGGAAGAGGATGCACAACAACAAATCTTGGTTACACTTGTGGGTTGATTTCGTGGAGAGGTGGCCAAAACAACACCTCCGGAGAGGATGTACTCCTCTCCATTGCAACTTGGCTATTGCAATCATCATGATCAAAGAGGCCATAACGATAGGACCCCCTCAAATAGGATGCATTACACAATAAAATTTGGCTCCTCAATAACATGGTGTTGGAGTAAAGATGCCAAATAAAAGTTAAGATTCAGGCCCTAGGATAAAGCTTTTTCCTTATTGAGTACCTCAAGAGGCAAAAGGGTGCTACTAGCGCAATACCTTTCTCTTTGAAAATGAGAAATTGTTTTTAAAACTATTCAAATATGGTCACTCTTTAAGTGGTCGATAGATCTCTGAACCAAATGACTTTAAGCTCACAAAGTTTGAGTTTGGATTGAATTTCCAACTCTTTTTAGGCATCTATATCTACTATTAATGATAGTTGCAAGCCCATTGGATTGAATCCTCAGCCATAAACCTATAGGTCATGTGAATCACACTAGTCCCTCCCACAAATTACTTTAAGACTATCCTTACTTGTTAGCTCTAAGAAGACCTTCCTATCCTAGATGGTCATGCTCTACATACTAGAGATTAACCAATAGCTCACACAAGTCTTCCTAATTCGTGCTTCATGTACTATCAATGGGGCAATGTTATAGGTGAGAGTCCAAAGCTAAAAGCCTAGAAAGTTCCCAAGTCTACTATTATAGAATCCCCAACCAAAAGATTCTAAATCTTGATAAGGTGAGGAAAATGGGTCTCCTTCAAATACAAACGATAAACTCAATGATTCCAATAAATATTCATCCTTTCTATCCAATCTTCTACATGTAAAGGATTTTGGTGACTGATTCAAAGAAAGAAATATAGAAGTACATGAAGATGATAGCATTGTATTCATAGATCAATTCTTCTTCTCTACATATAAAGAGGAGTTTCTGGACAACTAACAATTTGTCAATGGATGCAATGTATGAGGGTATTGTGATGTTAAGTTCTATTGTTATTTCTAGAAAAGTGTTTCATTTGATATAGTTGCGGGTGTGCATGTCACTATATGCTTTTGTATAAGCATTGGCATATCTAGGACAGATATAGCGACTAAAATATCAATAATTATAAGGACATCTATATCGATGTTTTTACTAGCGATAGTAGCACTCATGTTCATATGCATATAGGAGAAGTGCAAAAAGGCACTCCAACCAAAGCATTCCCTTTTTCTACACAATCTATAAATAAAAGTGTATCAAGATGGAGGACAAATGCATATGTTGCAAAAATTTTGAGGTAAGAGCATATGTACTCCCTATATTTGCTGCATATTTTTACTTTGGTTGGTTTCTTTTCTCTCAAACTCTGTGTTTTATTTAAGCTTTCCTATAGACATGGCATGACTTCAACAACATAGATTATCTTAAATTTGCATACTAGTCTCCATGCATGCTTGTGAAAGCTTGAGAGAAGAAGGAAACCTATAAATGTAAGCTAATTTTCACCCTTTTTGGTTTGATATTGATATAAGTTGTATCCAAGAGAGAAAGAATATGAGAAAAATGATACTTGCTTTCTTTTCTTTAATGTTTTTTTAAAACAATCTCTAGCTTTGTTTTATTGTAGAATATGAGAGAGAGAGAGAGAGAAAGAGAGAGAGAGAGAGAGAGAGAGAGAGAGAGAGGATGTGAGAGATAAATTACGAGAGGGGAAAATCTAGCTTTGAGAGAGAAAGAGTAAATAAGAATGAGATACATTGATTCTCTCATAGGTTTACTATTTGTATACCCTTTATACCATGTATGTTCAAGGCCTATTTATAAATATCCTTATCTATGAATTTTCCATAAGTAAAATACACTCTTCTTCTATTCAATATAGTAATAAATTCTTTTTATGGTACCTTTTTTAAATGCAAAAGATATGTAAATATGGTATGTGAGGTTGAGAGAAGAAGGAAAAATATCAATATAAACTAATTTGTACCATGATTGGTTTGATATTGATGTGATTTTTATGTAAGAGAGAAAGAAGAGAAAATGGAAGAGAAAAAGAAAATGAGAAAAGTAATACTTTATTTTTTTCCTTTAATATTTCATTTTTTTACCATTCTTAGCTTTGTTTTAGTGTAGAACATTTATGTGAGAGAGAGAGAGAGAGAGAGAGAGAGAGAGATGAAGAAGAGAGAATCTTAGATAGAGAGACAAGATAGAAGTGATACATCAAGGGAGGGTAAAATGTAAGTTTGAGAAAGAATGAGTACATTCAAATGGGAAATAGTGATTTTCTCATAGGTTTTACTATATATATATCATCTATCCTCTATATTGCATATGCTCAAGGCCCCTTACATTTGAAATTTCTATATTGAATAGAATACACTCCATTTCTATTGAATCTATAAATAACCACTTTTTATGGTACTCTTTTGTTTGCAAAAAAGTGATATGATATTTGAAAAACCCATTATATTAAACCCAGGTGACATACACATATAAGTATGAGTGAATTCCTTGAGGTGATTTGGAGAGAGAGAGGTTGAGGAATGAGAAATCAAGAGAAAGGGGTGTGCTGTTTAGCGTACTCTATTAACTCAATTATATGTCAAATACTCATGGGGAAAGACTCATGTGCGAAGGGAGAGAACGGCTTCTTCTCTTTTATCATAACACACTGAATCTAATGAGGATCATTCTCTTTTGTATCTAGCTTATGTCCATCTATCTCTCTCTCTTTTCTCTCTACACACTTATGTTCTCTCTGATCCACACATCATGAGCACCTTGAGTTATCATCCTCCATAGCTAGGATTTGAGCATGTGAGTAGTAGACACCATGTTCTCTAACATAATATCATTACTAGCTTGAATTAGGTTACACTTCTCATACAACCTATGACATCATGTAGTGACTTGCACCTTGTAGTGCCATTGCTCATCCAATTGATTAAGATATAAGGCAAGTTTTATAAAAAAAAATTTACTTGACAAAGTTGTTGAGAGTGAATGTGGCTCAAAGAGACAAAGAGTAATAAAGTTCACAAACTCGCTTGGAATACTTTTAAAGCACAAAGGTATCACATATATCTATCCAAAATTTGTGGAATCCACCTCCACAAATTCAAAATTTCCCCTCTAAAAAGTTGCAATTGGTCCCTCTATTACCATTATGTATCACTAGATATCCAAGAAAAACGTTTTGAAACTACAATAATCAATCCTTCAAATCCCTTAAATCTTACCAAAGTACCACAATGTTTGGATCTTTAGACCTATGATGAATCTCTTATCATTAAAACTATTTCATTACTATGTAATTGAAGGTATGCCATCTTTGATCGATGTACTACCCTCAAAACAGTTTGCCTTAAGACCACACGACAAAATATCAAGTACAATAAACAAGGAAACATTTGATACAACAGAAGTAAATCATTGATTCTTATATAAGCATGCCTAACAAAGTAATTTTTACTAAGAACCACACTACAAGGGATTAAACCCATAGGTAGCACTATTGACCTAATTATTGATTCAGTACAAAAAAGAGCTTACAAGTGCATTTATAGTTTTTGTCGAGAGATTGAAAGTACTTGTGGCATCAACCACTGGGTTCTAACAAAAAGAGTTGATATAAGAAAAGCAAGAGAATCTATATAAAAAATAAGATAAGAAAAAAATGGAATAATCTAGAACACAAGGAGTAGACTCTAAGAGCCTCACTATATTATGTATTTATTTGATCAAGATTTGGTTTAGATTCCATACTACATAAACAATCCCTTCAAAACAATTAATTTGGGAGGATATCTCAAAGAAAATATGATTTGATTCAACCCAAAAGATTTATAGTCTACTATACATTAATCCAAGCTTAGAACACTGTAATTATAACCCAAAATTAAGGCTTTAGATATACATAAATTAGATCGGAACCAACACAACCCCTATTGGTCATAATACCCTTTTTCCACCTTCAAAATATCCTTATTTTCAACATCAAATCACTTCTTTATATTATCTATATTAATGAGAAAGAAACACTCCATATCTATCTTTAAGAACCCTTCAATCGAGAGCATGAGGTACAAGAGACTCACCCAAAATCATGGTAGAACTCACTAAGTAAGTAGCGAATAGCTTGAACTCATTAAATAGAGTAGTCCATAGTAGTCCAAACTCAAATTAGTTCTCTCACATGAACCCAACAACCAACATCAATATTCTCTTAGTGAACATTATTCATGCCTTATTCTCTTGTAGTTTGAGCCAGTAAAAGCATTTAGCTCTAGTTAGAAAGCACCAAGGTATCACACACCCTATTCTTGCTCAAAGATCTACATTGAAAGTTGGAAGCTACTTCTTGGGCACTTCACAGATCATAAATCTCTTATGTCACTTATCCGAGGTTACTCAAATGCCCACTAATTACTTGTCTAGAAGAGATCCTAGTGTTTGACAAGGTGTAAAGTGAGTTTAAACAAACTAACATCAAAGCATTGACAAAGTGAATTTTAGCGTAAACACTGATAGACAAGTCTCATAGGCTCTTATAGGTAAAACCAAGACACTAATACTCATCTTGTAAGCTTTCAATATCTAATTATAGTAGTATGTGATATCCACCCATTCTAAACTTCTACATCCTCTAGCATGTGCCACATATACTACTCTTTGGCACACGTTTGAGTTCTTCTTCATGCACAATGCCTTCCTTGTCCTCTTCTTCAATGCTGTATTGAATGTTTTTTAGCCTCACTGTCCACTTTCTCATAGATATCAGATTCCCTTTTCTTAAGTCTCATCAAGCTCAAAAAGAGTATATGTGGCATTGCCATAAACATACAACACAATGTATGAACCAAACTACATCTTGGAGACTTTCCTAATATTATGTAGTGATTGTTTAAGCTATTGTCATACACAAGTAGCCACTCTCCCTTATCAGTAGCTCTCAATATAAAATTGTATCTTTTTTCAAACCTTTCATTGTTCCAAAATCTAGCTTCTTTCAATCTCTTCAATCACTGCAAGCCCTATGTCTTCTAGTCTTCATTCTAATCAACAAAATTTCAGAGTTAAAATTTTCTCCTTACTCATCCCCTCTTCTCATGGCAAGATACTCCATGTAGTAGCTACTAATTCAATTGGCATGATCTTGTCTACCCATACATTAGCTTTTTCGACCGATATATATCCTATCACATTACTATGAGCAGTGTGATCAGCTCATAATGCATATGCAAGAAATCATTGCCCCTTTCAAAACTTACCCCTGAACACCTTTGTTAAGGCCTTAATAAATGGAGGATTTTCCTTTTCACTTTCTTCATTTTCCTCTAGATGATATGGTGAACTTAGTGTCATCTGATATGTGTTACAAGTCTTTGCAACTACAAAAAATTCTTATACATGGCTTGACACCATTATCGCTCTTTGATCTTCTTGCAAGTAGGCCAAAGACCCCTGTAACTAGCCCATAAGCTCTCATGACAATCTTACATGAGTCTACCTGACACCCACAACTTGCAATGACATAATAAAATTTACTATAGAAGCAAATATACTTGGATCTATATAACCAATCTCATGTGGCTAAAATAAAAAGGCCTTGCTATGCCTGACAATATCTCCTCAAAACATCACTTCTCTACAAGAAAAAGAAACTCATCATAATTGGTTTTCATCTCTTGTAGAGATTCTATGGTTAATCTGTCATGAGCATGTGCATTTTTGAAATCTCACTTAACATATGAATCAATTTTTAGTCACATAGTTAACTAAATGTTGTACATGTGTGGTGTAACTAGAGTTAGAGTAAATTTGCGAGCTTAGGACTCAAGGAAATCACAAGATGTCAAAAGAAAAAGTTTCTTTAAGTTATTCCATACAAGTACTTCATGGTATGTGGTGCCAATTGTTGGCCTAGGTCATTCATTTGGCCATAAGTGTCAATTTTTGTGACTATAGAGAAGTGGTGTTTAATGGTATCTAATGCCAATCTAATGGTCAAAGATGGCACAAAGACACAGTGACTAGGACATGAAAGTTTCCTACCCAATTTAATTATTGGCCAATTAGATTATGTTTTTGGACATGGAAATAATTATTATATTAATTTTAGTATTTAAATATAAAAAATTGGTATTGTGGAGTGCTCTGTTTAGCCCAAAACACTCTGCCCTCACTCAGTAGAGAAACCTCTCTTTATTGTTCTCGTTTGTTACATCAAGATCCTAATGGTTGGCTGCTACATCAAGAAAGGTGTTGCCGGGAACTGATCTAGCCTTCGTGGAGTTAGTTAGAGTTTCCTCCTCCACACCTCCCCCTAAAAACAGAGGATGCTTCCAGGAGTGAGATATGTAAGCTATACAATGGGCAGTTTACAGGGCTTGATTCTGATTACATGGGCCATAGTTACTAACTGATTTGATAGTCGCTGCAAACGATATGTATTTGTGCGTATGCAGTGTAGGACTTTGTATGGGCCTACCCATAAATGTAGAAGGGATTCATTGAGCCCTTTGTGACGTGATGGAAAATAGACCATGACCATATCTCCTGAAGTGTATTCCACTGGATGCCATCCTTCGTCGTAGTCGCGTTTCTGACATTGTTGAGCCACGTGGAGGTTATGATGTATTGCTCTGCGTAGGATGGGCTGTTGTTGTTGAAGGTACAACCACCAATGAGATGCTTCGGCTTGAGTTGGGGCCACTTGAAGAGAGTTCAAATCAGGTGGAAGTCATGAATCCCGCCCATAAAGCGCTCGAAATGGGCTGACCTTTTTCGAGGCTTGGACTGATGTGTTGTATGCGTGAATTGTGAATGGAAGCACCTGATCCCAATCTTGACGTAAGGGGTTGACAAATGCAGCTATTACCTGCTTGCTTGTTCTATTTAATCTCTCTGTTAGGCCATTCGTCTGTGGATGGTAAGGTGAAGTGAACAACTGTTCGACACCTAAACTTTGGGTCAGTATTTTGAGGACCTCACTAGTGAATTGAGGGCCTTGGTCAGATAATAGTTGTTGTGGGCAGGCATGATTGAAAATTAGCTTCTCCAACAATGCGGTAGCTATTGTGGAAGCTGAGGCATCGGGTAGTGCAACTGCTTCACACCATCGAGTCAGGTACTCAGTGATGACGAGTATGTGCTTGTTTCCAGTAATGGACGTAGGGATGGACCCATCAGGTCCCACCCAACCATCTCAAATAGATCATTGACCTGTATGGAGGATAGAAAACCAACATTTTGTGGTGGCAATTTGATGCTCTGGTATACATGGCATTCCTGTAGATGTTGTGACACTAATTTCCACATCCGTAGCCAGTAATAATGTAGCCTGAGCTTGTGCAATACTTTGTGAAAACCTAGGTGTCCTGAGAGAGGATGGTTATGATAAAATTCTAGGTATGGGCCCTGTAATGTTTGAGGCACAAAGATGCGGGGTTGTTGATTGTTGGCCACATAGTGTAGGATGTTGTTGATCACTACAAACTTGCATTGAGTAGTGTGGGGCTGAGGCGAGGTTACTTGTAAAATGAGTTGTTTGATGATGGGGTCATTCTGCTGTATTGCCACCACTTGGTCTATGTGGATTGGTAAGGCCATGGGTGGGGGATTGAACTGAGCTACCTGATATTTGGAACGGGAGAGACCATTAGCAATGAGATTTTGTGTTCCTTTACAATAGGTTAAAGTGAACTTATATTCCTGCAAGGCAAGGGACCATCTGAGTAATCTTTCTGGTGGATGTTGTTTGTGTATTAAAGAGACCAGTGGTGGCTCATGATCGGTCTCGACTTGGACCTTTATGCCATGTAGATAGGGGCAAAACTTGTGAAATGCCCACACAATGGCCAATAACTCCTTCTCAGTTGTTGAATAGTTTTCTTCGGCCTTTGTAAGAGAGCGGCTAATGAATGAGATGGGGTGCCACCTCTGAAGATCATCCTGCTATAATAAAACTGCCCCAATTCCCTGATTTGAAGCATTTGTTTGTAGCTTAAAAGGCTTTGAGAAGTTTGGGTGAGCTAATAGAGCAGCTTCCTGAATGATTTGTTTAAGCTCGCTTTGGTTGCATACTGAAGTCCATTTGTATTATATGCCTTTCTTCAAGAGTTGTCAGAGTGGATAGGTAATAGCAGCTAGGTTGGGGACGAAGCACAGGGAGAAATTGGCCATGCCAAGGAGACTTTGGAGGGTTTTGACTAAGGATGGTGGAGGGTAGTTCGAGATTGCGGTGACTTTAGATGGATCCATCTGTATGCCATCTGCAGAGATAAAAAACTCCAAGAATTTGAGCTGAGTACTACTCCATCGGCATTTTTTAAATTGTAGCTGAAGGTTATATTCCTTGATGCGCTTGAGCACCTGGTCTAAAACCTATAGATGTTGCTGCCACGTCTGTGTGTGAATCAAGATGTCATTCAGATACACTAATAATACACCTTTGTCGATTAGATCATGAAAGATAGTGTTTGCTGTTCACTGGAAAGTGCTTCCTGCATCAGATAATCCAAAGGGCATGCAAGTAAACTGAAATAGCCGCTTTTGAGTGCGGAATGCTATTTTGTGAGCATCTTCCGGGTTCAATGGTATTTTCCAATATCGAGAGGCCAAGTCGAGAGATGTGAAATATCTTGATTTACCTAGCTGATCCAGTAAATCATCTATCCTAGGGAGCGGATAAAGATCATGGACAGTGACTTTATTTAAGGGTCGTAAGTCGATGCAAAATCGATAAGTGTCGTCATCCTTGCGCACTAGATGGGGTTTAGAAACCCAATTACTATTAGATGGCATAATGATTTCTTTTTGAAGCATATTTGAAACTGCCTGGTCGATTCTTTCTTTTCCCAAAGGAGACCTTCTGCGAGATGCCATGCGTACAGGAGGGGAATATCCTGTGTTGATTACATGCTATGTGGGGAAATTAATTTGTGAGGTCTTGGCTCTTGTGTGATAAAGGATAGGAAACTTCCTTAAAATATCTTGAACATCACGCAAACGTGTGTGAGAGCTTTCTACTATGACCTGTGTGTGAATGATCGTGGGGTTTATGTGTGAGCACATCAGTAATGGAATTGGAAGTGAAATTGGTAACACCAGCTGTTGAGTATCAAAATATAATTGAGCCTTTGTCTTGACAAACCAATCACAACCTAAAGTCATGGGAAACAGCTGCTTAGGTAGCACATAAAAAGAATGTTGAAAAGTTTGTTGAGCTAAAGAGAAAGTACAATGAGCTTGTGTATGAGAGTGATATACTTGTTAGTTATCACCAAACAAGACCTGGATTGAAGGTGCTGTGGTTGTGTGTAATCCTAACTCCTGAACTAACTGTTCACTAATGGATGAAATGCTACTGTGTGAGTCTAGAAGAACTTCATGAGATGTGTTACCTAAATGGGCTAAAGTTGAACACACCATGCGTCTGGAAGATGAGGCGGCTTGAATATGCGGGCAATGCTCCTCCTCGAGCACCCAGCCTAGATGTTTTCTGACAAATTGGCTAAGGCGGCAACATCAGCAAGTTGTACCTGAGCATTTTGGTGGTGTTGTTGCATACGAAGCTTCCTGCAATGCTGCTTGATATGGCCATAGTTGTTGCAATAAAAACACTTTGGTCGTCCTTGGTCATCTAATGTAGGTAATGCTCGCTGGGAATTGATTTGAGCATTCTCGATATCGATATCCATGGGTGTTGGAGTTGACTCCACCAGTTGCCTCTGTGCACTTGGTTGAGGAACCATGGCCATTGGAGCATCAGTATTGGTTGAGGCCTCGATATGTTGTGCTATCTGAATGGCAGCATGAAAAGTGGTTGGGCCTTGATCCCGTACTTGCCTGGAAATGTCATGACGGTGGAGGCTTGGCCAGAGGAAGAATAACTTCATGTCTTCTGACATTGTGGGGTCAACTCACAGTAAAAGCTAATTCATTCTAACTGCAAACTGAGCTACTGATTCAAGTTGTTGTTGCCTCAAAGTGTTGAGCTACTGAAGTGCTGTCTATGTAATATTTTGATGTGCAAAATTTTGTATCAGTAATGTTTTTAAGACTTGCCAATCACCTTTAATTTCTTCTTGCTGCTGGATGAACCAAGTTGTAGCGACATTTTCCAACAGTGTCCGAATCTCCATGGCCTTCCACTCATCAGTCCATTGATGGTAGCTTGAAACATTCTCAAAATGGTCCAGCCACATCAGCACATCTTCGGTCAGCAGTCGAGAGAATGGTTTGGGTCTGATTTTGGGATCGAGTTTGTGAAGGTGACGAGCGTTGGACGATAAGTAGTTGAGCAGGGTTTGGTTTGTGTGATTCACTTCCAGGAGCATGTTGGAGACAGCATGAAACATGTGCTCCATTTGTACAAGTTCTGGTTGCACGGGTTGTGCTGTAGCAAACTCCGACTGCATAAATGCATCTTCGTACACATGTGAGTGAGCAGATTGGCGTGGGGAGGCTGCACGGCTCATGGTTGGGTGCTGACAGAGTGGAAAATAAAGGCTTTGCGTGAAGGAGACGTGAATAGCAGGGTGCGCTAGACATGGAGAGCGTTGCCCGCCGTCTTCAACAATGTGGAGTGCTCTTGTAACGTGTCCCCTAGTATCATCCAGGACACGTCTTAGCAGTTCATGGAAAAGGATGTCTAGAAAGCTCCGCCCGGCACTCCCATGGAATGTTACGGGTTTTGCGATCTAGTTCTTCCCGCGTCTGCCACGTGGCGGAAGTATCCTGGCCGTTCCCACTTAGGATCGACCAGAATCAGGGTTTTCCTAATGGGTCATTAGCTAACAGCAACTAGCGTCAAACCCGAGCGAACTACTTTACGCAGAAACACCAGGTTCGAAGCGGATTCACGCTGCACTTGGTTCAAGGAGAATGGAAAACGAGAGGGATGCAAAGCTCAACCTCTCTGCCATAAGGCATAGTCCCATTCCGTTCCCCTAAAACAACGTAAATTGGGTAAGACGTAACTCTAGGTCATCGTTCACGTTATTCTTTTTTATGATGATGATCATTCCACTGTTCTTCGAGATTTTTGAGAAAAGTTCCCAGCTAACCAGGACCACCCAACCGTAGGACAGACCCATGGCCCATCCTCCACACTTTCCTCTGTTTGTTTTAGTTACGTAATTATCTAACACATTAATTTGACATATAACAATCAACTTCTTTAATTAACCTTGTTAAGCACTGGTTCCTTCACGTAATCTTATCATGAGACATAGAAAAACAACATCAAGCAAGTTCTTTTAACATTTCATCATTTTATCTTTGAAATACAAGGAGTTCCACCCGTAGGCTTTTCCATAATCTGCCCGAAGGCTAACCAGTAATCTTCAGGGATCACTATTCCAAGCATCCTCCTACTCCAACTAGAGCTTAACGGAAAGACCTCTCGCGGCGGGTTCGGTCCACGTTCCCGGTGCGGTCAACAACCCCCTTGGTTAGGGTTAGGCAGGCAGTAGGGGGTAACTGAAGCTGCCTCTCCCTTCAGGCCTTTAACCTGAAGTATAGGTACTCTTTTTTTTTTTTTGTAATTCATAATTCAAACAGAGCCCTAAAAATCTCTAGCAAGCACAAACATTTCCATTAATCAACCCAGTTGTATGGCAAACTGCTAAGGAAGTGTTCTTTCCTTTTTTCCTTGTGAATCAATCACAAAATGATTTCATACATATTGTGCAAGTCCTGCGATGGAATAATCTGTTTAGATTCTTTAAGCTGACGTATGTCAGGCCTAGGGTTTCTTCATTTAGGGACAAACCCTAGTTTCTTATCTTTATGAAATTATTGTCCTTACGGTAAGGAAAGTAGTCAAGTGTTAGGGTATGAATGTTTCTATGTTTAGATTGGTTCGGTTAGCTTGTGGAAGGTAATCTTACTTGTCTTATCACGATTTTACTATCCTTGTGACAATTAACTTTCCCAATCAATACAGTTTAATTTGGCATATAGCATAATGCCAAGATGATACAAAGGTGACAATATTCCTTGGGACAAAAGGCCTAGCTGAGAAATTAGTGTATACACACTTTATTAGTCCCAAATTCTCAAATAGCAGGGGAAAAGTGTTAATAGAGTGTCATCCAACAATTCCCCATTACATTTTCTTTCCAAATGAGATCGTATATCTAATTTTTATACTTGTTAATTCCTAACATTTAACTTCCATTTTCTTTAAAGATGAACTCGTGCCAAATAACAACAGTTGTCTTGCTAAGATGTGCAACTAGCAAAGATAGCTCCCTAGTAATTTTAAGCATTGAAAGAAACCTTTCATGAATTTAGCCATTTTACCATGATTCGTTGCGAAAAGAATAAGACTAATGGTGCAAGATATGATTTCTACACTTATAGTAAATGGTTAATCTTGCCTATAATTTTATAATGCTTGATGCAATTTGACGAAAGCTAATTTGTATACATTGTCATTCATAAGCTAACTCCTTCGTAAAAAAAATAACTCGAGCAAATATATCCTATCTTTAACAAATTTTCTTTGCATGATCGACTTAAAAACGAATTAACACCAAGAAGAAAAACCTGGCTTTGAGGTGAGATATCCACATGGATACCGGGAGATGACCCTCCCACAGCTACATCTTGGACTTCCTTCGGTGGCATCGTAGTTCGAATGTGAGATAGCTTTTTCCTTTTTCTTCTTGGAATTCCACCGTCTTCTCCTTCCTTTTCTTTTTCCTTTTCCCCACTCTTCCTCCTTCACTCCCTCTTTTCACTCCCTCTACTTCCCTCCCTATCTTTTATCTCACGGCTATTTCTTCCTTACGGGATACCATACGAAGCCATGATGATGAATTGGACTTTTTTAGGACATGGGAGTATGTGGACACCGGCTTGTTTGATAAGACTAAGAACACAAAGCTCAACTACGAGAGCACTTGCACAAAAAGATTTGAAAGTGAGTGAAGGAATTAATGCAAGAGAATGGAAGTCTGCAAGGTAGCCTAAGGACAAAGTAGGCCTATGGTTGTGACCTGAAAAATCTAAAGAGCTATGAGGAGGGGAAAAGATCAAGGGCTTAGGGGGGAAATTAAAACCCGGGGGGAGTAATAAGGGCTTTGGAGGGATTAAAATTCAGAGGGAGAAACAAGGCTTAGGGGGGGGATTTAAAACCCCGGGAGGGGGGGGAGAACAAGGGGCTTAGGGGGGAATTTAAAACCCCGGGAAGGGGGGAAGAATAAGGGGCTTAGGGGGGGGGATTTAAAACCCCGGGAGGGGGGGGAGAATAAGGGGCTTAGGGGGGAGATTTAAAACCCCGGGAGGGGGGGGGGAGAACAAGGGGCTTAGGAAGCCCACCTTGGAACCTTTCAAGGGGCTTTCTGGAAGGGCCACGTGGGGGGGGAAGAAAGGCTTCTGACGGCATGATGGCCAGGTGGCAGGGCCTGCGAATGCAAGCGGCGTGCTGGGAGGCGGCTGCTGATTGGCGCAGCAGCTCACGGTTCCCCAAGACAGGGACTGGCGGTTGTAGATGACGATGTGGTGGAGGCAGATGTTGGCGACTCGTCTTTCTCCTCGGCTCAGAGTTATGGCGGCACGACCCCAGCCTCTCTCTGTACAGCGGCCCCTCTCCCCTCGTTTAAATAGTGGAGGGAGGGGGATCTTCTCCTCCTGCGTGTCGACACGCATGTCCTCCCTCCCTCCACAGGCTCCACCAAGGAGCTTAGAGCTCCTTCTATTTCCCTCCCCCTCCAGCCGACACTCGTCTGTCGGCTGGAGGGATAAGGGGGAAAAAATTTAAAAAAAATCGATAAGTCCCAATTATTTACTTAATGCGGAATATTACATTCTCTTCCCCTTGGAGGAATCGAGATGTCCTCATCTCGAGATAAACTGGGGATATTGATGCTTGAGAGTGCCTTCATCTACCCAAGTGGCATCCTCTTCGGGATAATCTTTCCACTAGACAAGGCATTCTTTCAAGGTTCTAGATCTTAACTGTCTTCCCCTAACATCTAAGATCCTTTTTGGCCTTAGTTCAAGGACTCCTTGACTAGGCATTACAATTTGTTGGTCATCAAGTACATGATTAGAATTGGGTACGCATTTTTTCAATAGGCTGATATGGAATACATTGTGAACCTTTAGGTTCTCAGGGAGTTGCAATCTATAAGCATTGGGTCCTAGGCATTTGAGGATTTTATACGGCCCACAATACCTTGGACTTAACTTCTTGCATTCTCCTAGGGATAGAGAACTCTTTTTAGGGCGTACCTGAATGAAGACCATGTCTCCTTCTTTGAAGACTCTTTCTTGACGTTTCAAATCTGCATATGCCTTTTGTCTATCCTTGGCTGCTTGTATGTCTTGTCTTATTGACCTTATTTGATCATCCATATCCTCCAACATTTGTCTTGAAGCTTCAACTCTTAGGGTTGGATCAGAAAAGTTTAGGGGACTTTGACAATCATGACCATACAATGCGTGGAAAGGGGTCATTTGAATGCTCTGCTGGTAAGAAGCATTGTAGGAAAATTCAACTAATGGCAAGTATTGAATCCACCTCTTCGGCTCTCGACAACAGTATGCCCTAAGCATATCCTCAATGATTTGATTCACTCGCTCTGTTTGTCCATCCGTTTGGGGATGGTAGGCGGTGCTAAAACAGAGTTGAGTCCCAATAGCTTCAAAGATAGCTCTCCAGAAGTGTGATGTGAAGAGAGAATCTCGATCACTAATGATTCTTTTAGGTAACCCATGTAGCTTGAATATCTCCTTGATAAACAATCTTGCAATGTCGGAGGCTTTATAGTTTGTCTTTACTGGAATCAGGTGTGCAACCTTGGTAAGCATGTCAACCACCACCATAATGGAATTGTATCCTCCTTGGATTTGGGGTAAGCCCACAACAAAATCCATACTGATGAATTCCCATTTCATTTGGGGAATGTCAAGCGGTTGCAGTTTCCCTGGCATCATGACATGTTCGGCCTTGATACGTTGGCAAGACAAACATTCAGTGACATATTTGAGAACATCACCTTTGAGCCTCTCCCAATGGTAGCTCTTTCTAACTGCATTAAGATTTTTTGCATAGCCAGGATGTCCTGTGAAAGGAGAATCATGAGCTTCCCATAATATCTTCTGCTTAAGTGACTGGCTTGCTGGTATACACAGCCTTGTTCTGTAGTAGACAAGTCCATTATCAATGGAAAATTCCTGATACTTAGCTTGCAACTTCTGATTCTGCTCCTTGGTAGATATTTCCTTTATCATTGTTTGGTAGGTCAAATCATGGCATGCTTCCTCTCTAGCTAGTTCAAGTATAGGGTTGTTCGGCATAGATACCTTTGTAGCTAGAGATCTGGCCATTGATGGATTCTGCAAGATTAGGGAATTTAGGAATGCCTTGCGACTGAGTGCATCGGCAACTACATTCTCCTTCCCTGGTCGGTATTTGATTTCAAAATCATATTCCTCCAATACTTCAATCCACCGACGTTGCCTCATGTTGAGCTCGTTCTGGGTAAAAATCCATTTGAGACTCTTATGATCGATTACTAGAGTAAACTTGTTACCCAACAGGTAGTGTCTCCAAAGCTTTAGAGCATGGATGACAGCTAGTAATTCCAGATCATGCGTGGCATAATTCTTTTCATGACTCTTCAATTTCCTTGAAGAGTATGCTATTGGATGACCCTCCTGCATAAGTACACACCCTAAGGCAAGCATTCTAGCATCAATTACTACCTCGAACTCCTTATTGAGGTCAGGAAGTTCTAGAATAGGTGCTGATACCAAACTTTGCTTCAATTTGTCGAAGTTATTTTGTTCGGAAGTTGACCATGTAATGGAAGTCTGCTTCTTTAGTAAGTCTGTAAGAGGTGCTGCAATCAAAGCATAGTTTTTGATAAAGATCCTATACCATCCTGTCAAGCCAAGAAAGCTACGTATTTCTTTGACGGATACTAGTATTGGCCATTCAAGCACATCTCTGACTTTGGCTGGGTCTACTGATATTCCTTCTGATGATGCTATGAATCCCATATATTCAATCTGATGCTTGAAGAATGCACACTTCTTCATTTTTGCATACAGCTTATGGGACCTCATTGTCTCAAGGACAATCCGAAGTTGAGGTTCATGATCTTCTTCCTGTTTAGAATAGACTAAAGTGTCATCGAAGAAGACAAGCACGAAATCATCAAGATATGGTCTAAAAATATCCTGCATTAATCTATTGAAGGTGGTAGGTGCATTTGTAAGCCCAAATGACATAACCAAGAACTCAAAGTGCCCATATCTTGTATTGAAGGCCGTTTTTGGAATATCTTCTTCCTTGATCCTTATTTGATAGTAACCTGACCTGAGATCAATCTTGGAGAAGATCTTTGCACCTTGAAGACGATCAAGAAGCTCATCTATTCTAGGAATAGGATACTTGTTCTTGACTGTTGATTGATTCAACCCTCGGTAATCAATACATAGTCGAAGTGTCCCATCTTTCTTTTTCTGGAATAGTACTGGAGCTCCCCATGGTGAGTTGCTAGGCTCGATGTACCCCTAATCCAACAGTTGTTTGAGTTGTTCCTTCAACTCAATTGCTTCAGGTATGGACATTCTATAAGGCCTCTTCGCAATTGGTGCAGCTCCAGGCACTAGCCTAATTTCATGATCTACTTCTCTTGGAGGCGGAAGTTCAATCAATTCCTCAGGGAATACGTCAGCGTATTCCTTTAGCCAAGAAGGTCCTTCATGAGACTCTTGCTTTTGATCTAACTTGTTGAGTTTGATCAGGTAAACGGGTAATCCTTTTCTGACTCCTTTTATGATCCGAGAGACTTTGGATAATTGGATTCTTGGCACTCCTGCCTCACCTTGAGTTGTGACAAACTCCCTTTCAGAGTTTCGAAAGGAAACTTGACCCTTTCCACAGTGGATGTGGGCGTCATTAGGCTTAAGCCAATCCATCCCGAGTAGACACTCATGGATACCTAAATTCATGACTCTGAATTTGACTGAGGTTTTCTTTTCTCCCAGAAAGAATTCCTCCTTAGCAGTTTGCCTAGTACAAGTTACCTCACGACCGTTTGCCAATTCCACAAGCAGGGTAGGTGCTTCTACTGTGGCTATTCCTAATCTTTTTGCACATGCTGGTGAGATAAAGGAATGTGTACTGCCACAATCAATCAAGGTTTTGAAACCTTTACCTTGATAGTCCAACGGTGTTTGAATCACCGAGAACTGGCGATTCGGCCCTTTCTTGTGTAAAGTGGCATGGACTATCGCTCTTTCGAATTCTGCTTCCATAGTCAGATCTTCCTCTTCTTCTTCTTCGCATCTTTGCCTATTGGCAATGCAGGTAGTTCTTCCTCTTCCACGGGTGGCGGCTCCTTGACCGCGGCCTGCACCTTGGAAAGGCGTTTGACGATGTCCCCCGTTGAGCTTGGGACATTGCCTCTTGAAGTGACCGGGTTCGTTGCAGTGGAAACATCAGAGGTTTCGGCCATTACTTTGAGTAGGAACAAAGTTGTTGACATTATTTGTCCTTGCTTTCTTCCTTTATCCCTGATTGTGACCTTGAACTCTCTTCACTTGAGGTCTGAATGCTCCTCTGTTCGGGTCACTATAGGACCAAGTTTTATTATCCCTTAATCTAGCTTGCACCTCCTGAATTATAGGTGCTGCTCGAATGAGTGCATCCTGAAGATCGGATGGACGCATAGATTCGAGACCTGCGCAAAATTTGGACACCTGCTGTGTCATGTCCATCTGTGGTGCATACTTTAAAAGTGACATGAATTTAGAGTAGTATGCGTCCAGAGTGAGTCCTAGCTGTTTTAGCTCGTAGAACTCATTCATTTTCTGTGTACGATATGCAGGTGGCAAATATCTCCCCTGCACGGCTTTCTTTAACTTCTCCCAGGTAACGGACCCCTCTGAAGTCCCTTGATCCCTGCACCATTGTTTCCACCAAAGTCTGGCTTCGCCGGTGAGTTTTAACTTGGTGAGCATGGCCTGATTGGTAGGTGCAGTACCAGCTGCTTCAAAGTAATCCTCCATAGATTCAATCCAAATTTCAGCATCAGACTGGACGAATCTGCCTCTCCCGTCAAACTCGGGTGGCTTTATCTGCTTGAGAAGGAACTTCTTCTCTTGGGTCACAGCAGTACTTGATTTAGGGGGCGAATTTGGAACCTGTACCTGGGGTTGTGCCTGGATAAAAGTTTTCTTAACATTATTATATGATAATTGACGTTAGCTTATCTTTAGTTCAGCTATCTCGTAAATCATGAAGCTACTTAACTTTTTAACAACTCTGATGCACAGCCAAATATTGATAAAAGAAGTCCTTATTTGTATTTACATGGGCGTAGCCTTATACAACGTCTCGTGTGATGATAATCCAATCATTACATTCAGTTTGGGGAGAACAACATTGTATTGCATTTGTCTACAGGAACTGTGTAGTAGTAGGGTTTTGGGTCATGGATCTTTAGGAATCGATAATTCATTGGAAGTTCAGGATACCCTTTTCGTTGGAATCCATACTTCTCATGGCGGCCCAACACTTTAATCCTGTCGGTTGGGATTACACGGGTTACTTCCTCATATATATATGAGTTCATTTCAACCCTCCGACCTTGAATATGTAAAGTTGAATTTACGTGAGCTTCCACAAAAATAAACAGCTTAACGACTTTCAAGTCTTCCAACCACTTGATCCTCTTTAGGTTGGTCTGTAGATAAGTGAACCGGTGGGCAGCTATGTAGTAGATTCCTAAAGACCCCGTCCATCTTCGTTCTATGTATAAAGGTGATGGATTATAAATCTGCTACAGGATGTTCATCATCCCAATTCTTTGTCTATAAAGCGGAGAATGCATTGCAGTCATAAACATGACCCGAA
Source organism: Lygodium microphyllum (assembly GCF_053477565.2). Classification (NCBI taxonomy): domain Eukaryota; kingdom Viridiplantae; phylum Streptophyta; class Polypodiopsida; order Schizaeales; family Lygodiaceae; genus Lygodium; species Lygodium microphyllum. The sequence goes on from NC_141150.1 coordinate 38,780,543, forward strand.
ACACCAAAAACTTGTTCCACGCTTCATAGTTCTGCAAGACAGTATTAAAGATGAGGAAATGTTTCGACAGCAACAAGTTCTTTACTTCATTTTATTAAGCTCTCATAAAAACAATTCTTTTTGTTGGTTTGCTCTGATACCAACTGTAACGTGTCCCCTAGTATCATCCAGGACATGTCTTGGCAGTTCATGGGAAAGGATGTCTAGAAAGCTCCGCTCAGCACTCCCATGGAATGTTACGGGTTTTGCGATCTAGTTCTTCCTGCATTTGCCACGTAGCGGAAGTATCCTGGCCGTTCCCACTTAGGATCGACCGGAATTAGGGTTTTCCTAATGGGTCATTAGCTAACAGCAACTAGCGTCAGACCCGATCGAACTACTTTACGCAGAAACGCCAGGTTCGAAGTTGATTCACGCTGCACCTGGTTCAAGGAGAATGGGAAACGAGAGGGATGCAAAGCTCAACCTCTCTGCCATAAGGCATAGTCCCATTCTGTTCCCCTAAAACAATGTAAATCGGGTAAGATGTAATTCTAGGTCATCGTTCACGTTATTCTTTTTGATAATGATGATCATTCCGCTGTTCTTCGAGATTTTTAAGAAAAGTTCCCGGCTAACCGGGACCACCCAACCATAGGACGGACCCATGGCCCATCCTCCGCACTTTCCTCTGTTTGTTTTAGTTATGTAATTATCTAACACATTAATTTGACATATAACAATCAGCTTCTTTAATTAACCTTATTAAGCACTGGTTCCTTCACGTAATCTTATCACGAGACATAGAAAAACAACATCAAGCAAGTTCTTTTAACATTTCATCATTTTATCTTTGAAATACAAGGAGTTCCGCCCGTAGGCTTTTCCATAATCTGCTCGAAGGCTAACCACTAATCTCCAGGGATCACTATTCCAAGCTTCCGCCCGTCAACTAGTATGCGGACCTCGAGATCCAATCCCGAGTCACATTAGCCTCTTGTACAGGACCCGGAAGGCGAGGGATTTACGCCCAGAGCCCCCCTGGCACCCAAGCGTCCTCCTACTCCAACTAGAGCTTAACGGAAAGACCTCTCGCGGCGGGTTCGGTCCACGTTCCCGGCGTGGTCAACAACCCCCTTGGTTAGGGTTAGGCAAGCAGTCGGGAGTAACTGAAGCTGCCTCTCCCTTCAGGCCTTTAACCTGAAGTGTAGGTACTCTTTTTTTTTTTTTGTAATTCATAATTCAAACAGAGCCCTAAAAATCTCTAGCAAGCACAAACATTTCCATTAATCAACCCAGTTGTATGGCAAACTGCTAAGGAAGTGTCTTTCCTTTTTTCCTTGTGAATCAATCACAAAATGATTTCATACATGTTGCGCAAGTCCTACGATGGAATAATATGTTTAGATTCTTTAAGCTGACGTATGTCAGGCCTAGAGTTTCTTCATTTAGGGACAAACCCTAGTTTCTTATCTTTATGAAATTATTGTCCTTACGGTTAGGAAAGTAGTCAAGTGTTAGGGTATGAATGTTTCTATGTTTAGATTGGTTCGGTTAGCTTGTGGAAGGTAATCTTACTTGTCTTGTCACGGTTTTACTATCCTTGTGACAATTAACTTTCCCAACCAATACAGTTTAATTTGGCATATAGCATAATGCCAAGATGATACAAAGGCGACAATACTCCTTGGGACAAAAAGCCTAGTTGAGAAATTAGTGTATACACACTTTATTAGTCCCAAATTCTCAAATAGCAGGGGAAAAGTGTTAATAGAGTGTCATCCAGCAATTCCCCATTACATTTTCTTTCCAAATGAGATCGTATATCTAATTTTTATACTTGTTAATTCCTAACATTTAACTTCCGTTTTCTTTAAAGATGAACTCGTGCCAAATAACAACAGTTGTCTTGCTAAGATGTGCAACTAGCAAAGATAACTCCCTAGTAATTTTAAGCATTGAAAGAAACCTTTCATGAATTTAGCCATTTTACCATGATTCGTTGCGAAAAGAATAAGACTAATGGTGCAAGATATGATTTCTACACTTATAGTAAATGGTTAATCTTGCCTATAATTTTATAATGCTTGATGAAATTTGACGAAAGCTAATTTGTATACATTGTCATTCATAAGCTAACTCCTTCGTAAAAAAAATAACTCGAGCAAATATATCCTATCTTTAACAAATTTTCTTTGCATGATCGACTTAAAACCGAATTAACACCAAGAAGAAAAACCTAGCTTTGAGGTGAGATATCCACATGGATACCGGGAGATGACCCTCCCGCAGCTACACCTTGGACTTCCTTCGGCGGCATCGTAGTTTGAATGTGAGATAGCTTTTTCCTTTTTCTTCTTGGAATTCCACCGTCTTCTCCTTCCTTTTCTTTTTCCTTTTCCCCACTCTTCCTCCTTCACTCCCTCTTTTCACTCCCTCTACTTCCCTCCCTATCTTTTATCTCACGGCTATTTCTTCCTTACAGGATACCACACGAAGCTATGATGATGAATTGGATTTTTTTAGGACATGGGAGTGTGTGGACACCGGCTTGTTTGATAAGACTAAGAACACAAAGCTCAACTACGAGAGCACTTGCACAAAAAGATTTGAAAGTGAGTGAAGGAATTAATGCAAGAGAATGGAAGTCTGCAAGGTAGCCTAAGGACAAAGTAGGCCTATGGTTGTGACCTGAAAAATCTAAAGAGCTATGAGGAGGGGAAAAGAGCAAGGGCTTAGGGGGGAAATTAAAACCCGGGGGGGGGGGGGGGGGGGGGGGGTAATAAGGGCTTTGGAGGGATTAAAATCCGGAGGGAAAAACAAGGCTTAGGGGGGGGATTTAAAACCCCGAGAGGGGGGGAGAACAAGGGGCTTAGGGGGGAATTTAAAACCCCAGGAGGGGGGGGAAGAATAAGGGGCTTAGGGGGGATTTAAAACCCCGGGAGGGGGGGGAGAATAAGGGGCTTAGGGGGGGGATCTAAAACCCCGGGAGGGGTGGGGAGAACAAGGGGCTTAGGAAGCCCACCTTGGAACCTTCCAAGGGGCTTTCTGGAAGGGCCACGTGGGGGGGGGAAGAAAGGCTTCTGACGGCGTGATGGCCAGGTGGGAGGGCCTGCGAATGCAAGCGGCATGCTGGGAGGCGGCTCCTGCTGACTGGCGCAGCAGGTCATGGTTCCCCAAGACGAACTGGTGGTTGTAGATGACGATGTGGTGGAGGCAGATGTTGGCGACTCGTCTTCCTCCTCGGCTCGGAGTTATGGCTGCACGGCCCCAGCCTCTCTCTGTACACCGGCCCCTTTACCCTCTTTAAAATAGTGGAGGGAGGGGGATCTTCTCCTCCTGCGTGTCGACACGCATGTCCTCCCTCCCTCCACAGGCTCCACCAAGGAGCTTACAGCTCCTTCTATTTCCCTCCCCCTCTAGCTCATCCGTCGGCTGGAGGGATAAGGGGGAAAAAATTTAAAAAAATTCGATAAGTCCCAATTATTTACTTAATGCGAAATATTACAACTCTGTTTAGCCCAAAACACTCTGCCCTCACTCAGCAGAGAAACCTCTCTTTATTGTTCTCATTTGTTACATCAAGATCCTGATGGTCGGCTGCTACATGAAGAAAGGTGTTGCCGTGAACTCATCTAGCCTTCGTGGAGTTAGTTAGAGTTTCCTCCTCCATAGTATTTAATTATAATAATGCTAGAAAAACCATTTGGAAATGTTGCCACTTGCAAAAATGCCCATGCAAGACTGAAAATGTCTCTAGAGACTAGAGAGATGAATTTTAGTGTATTCAATCTAAGAGAGAGAGAGAGAGAGAGAGAGGGAGAGAGAGAGAGAGAGAGAGAAGATATTTCTAGTTTGATGTACAGCCATTGGAGGACCTTTTCAGGCATCGAGGGATAGGAAAAGATCAATCAACATCAAGTGAGAGTATCTACATGCTGTCTAGACAGAATAGCAGTAGTAAATGACTCATTTTCTTCAGTTCTTTGCATCTACAAGCTGTTGAGATAGGGTAGCAATAGTGGATGATTGACTTTCTTCAATTCTTCACAAAGAAAGTCTAAATTTTCTCTCTCATTTCCTAATCTTTCTACATCCCTGCTCCTAAGATTATAGCATCGAGATCACCAGAGGTTGAGAAATTTTAGACTTCTCTGCTATAACCCTAATCTATAATAGAAATTAGGGTTTAACAATAGCCTTGAGAAGCATGCCGAAAATTAAAAGCCCCAAGACTTCTGTTAAGACAAACTATAAAGCCTCTGACATTGCAAGATTATTTATCAAGGAGATATTCAAACTGCATGGGTTGCCTAGAAGAATAATTAGTGATCGTGATTCTCTCTTCACGAGACACTTCTGGAGAGCTATCTTTGAAGCCATTGGGACTTAACTATGTTTTAGTACAGCTTACCATCCCCAAATCGATTGTCAAACAGAGCGAGTCAACTAGGTCATTGAGGATATGCTAAGGGCACACTGTTGCTATGAACCAAAAAGGTGGATTCAATACTTGCCACTGGTTGAGTTTGCCTACAATGCTACTTACCAACAAAGCATTCAGATGACCCCTTTTCAAGCATTGTATGGGCACGACTGTCAAAGTCCTTTCAACTTCTCGGATCCAACCTTGAGGGTTGAAGCTTCAAGGCAGATGCTAGAAGATATGGATAACCAAATGAAGTCAATAAGACAAGAAATCCAAGCCGCCAAAGCTAGTCAAAAGGCATACGCAGATTTGAAATGTCAAGATAGAACCTTCCAGGAAGAAGACATGGTCTTCATTTGCATACGCCCAAAGAAGAGTTCCCTATCCTTAGGAGATTGCAAGAAGCTAAGTCCAAGGTATTGTGGACCCTACAAGATCCTCAAGTGCCTAGGACCCAATGCTTATAGACTACAACTCCCTAAGAACCTAAAGATTCATAATGTATTTCATATGAGTCTACTAAAGAATTATGTACCTAATCCTAGCCATGTACTTGATGACCAACAAGTTGTAATGCCTAGCCAAGGAGTCCTTGAGATATGGCCTGACAGGATCTTAGATGTTAGGGAGAGACAGTTGAGATCCAGAACCTTGAGAGAATGCCTCGTCTAGTGGAAAGATTATCCAGAGGAGGATGCCACTTGGATGGATGAAAGCACTTCTCAACCAACAATACTCCAAGGGGGAGAAAATGTAATATTTCCGCTCAAAAATATTATTGAACATGACTCCCCGTGCGCCGTGTAAAAACCTGTGCAAGGTTATCTGCCACATCATAATTATTGGCAGCTTAATCCGTACCCCGCACGCGCAAAAATGAGGCCTCCGCATTGTGAAATCGAGGCCGGGGTTGAAGACTGTAAAAGCTAAAGGGAAACACCCTTTTTGAAGGGGAAATTGGATAAATTTAAGTCAAAATTTTTAAATAAATATCCCTTCCCCGGTGCATGGCTGGAGGAGATGGAGTGTGGGGAGGAATGGCCTAAGGTGGAGTCTTGTGTGGGAGCATGAGGAGGGAATGGCATGCTTAAGCCACGTGGTGGCTACCATCTCCCCCCCCCCCCCCCCAAGCACTATATAAACACTCCCCTGTGGTCAAGTGGAAGAAAGGAAGAGGAGCCAGAGATACTTTCGTGCTTCACGATCGTGGAGAGAAAGAAGACGTTGCTGCTGTCGCCGTAAAATCGCCGCCCTGCCATGCCCAGTTTGCCGACTACTGCTCGTACTTCCGCCGCCAAGTCGCCAGCAATCCCCCCCCTTCGTCATCGACTTCACACCCATCATTGGCCTCCACGTTTTTTTCTGGTTAAAAAAGAAGCCTTTTAGAAGCTTCTTGAGAAGCTTCTAAGGGGGGGCTTCTATAAGCCCCATTCCCACAAGCCTTCCCAGATTGCTTTCTAAACCACATTTCGGTGAAGGAATTCCCTGCGTACGAGGGAGAAGGAAAATTTTGAGGCTATTCAGAGAACACATAGAAGCGAGGGTAATTCACGGAGTTCAAATCATCAACGATGGCTCCCAAGAAGATGCAAGGTGCACCCACGGGAGGTTCTTTGTTGAACATACACGTGGACAACCCCACAGATCCACAAGCCCAGGTTCCACGAATTTATTTCCACATAAAGAAATGTTTTAAGCATGCTAATTCCATAGGGAGATTGCATTTTACGCTTATCGTTAATTCATGTAGTAGTGATAAAAGTATATTTGAGAAAGTATCTCTATAAACGATGGATAAGGATTGGTGCATATCATGCAATTGGATCGTTTGCATCTCCAAAGTTATGAATGTAAATCACTTACTCACCCTTTGAACATAGTCACAAATTTCCTTGTCGTGCATTTTCAAAGTGGAAGTCTAAAGCACATATTGCCTAGGGTTAAAGAGAAAATTGTTAAGTGCATTGGCCGTGAAGGAAAAGAGTATATTGCATTCAGTCAATAACTTCCTTTGTTAGGACTCGCATGAGGAAATTGTTAACATCCATTGCACGGCATGAAAATGAAACTATGGACATTGCATGTTGCATGCAAAGATGTTTGTTGAACGGATTGAAGGTTGCATTTCACATGAACTTAATTAACGATGCTGTATCTAAGGGTCGCATGTTACATATTCGTCACGCGTAAATTTCATTTCATCAAGTTGCATTTGGAAAAGATTGCATGGCTTGTCAAAGCATGAAATTATAAAGCTTAGACAAAAGGGTTGTAGGCATGATTCTTTGATCTAAACCCTAATAGGTTTCATGCAAGTTATCATTCGTCGTGAGTTTAGTAAGAAAAGTAAATGGTTATTGCATACCTTATAGAACATAGATGAAAAAATTGTATACTTGCACGAAATGTGGTATCTAGCATCTATTTACACCTTTAGAACAAGGCTAGTATCTCTAGGAAAAGATTTCCCTGACAAGTAATCCAATTTAGCTAAATCACCTAACGCTCAAGGGATTCGTATAGGCATAACTAGTCGATACGATAAACATCTCAAGTACTAGCTAGGGCTTGGCATGTTAGAAATGCAGCCATGTATCGTACTTGGACGCCAAGTTGAAACCCTCAAATGCAAAGGTCCTACCCACATTCACGGAATGTTTAGGTCAATTGGACACTCATGCAAACAACGATCTAGGGTGTCTACCCTAAGGATCCTTCGACCTAATGCTAAAACTCGGATTGAGTTTGGAAACCGTAGGACCGAACGTTGTCGGACTAGTACAATTAGGGTTGGGTTGGGTAAGAAGACACCCTAAACCCTCTGTATCATCTAAACATAATTCCTTGACCAAGAGACGCTGTTCCATGGGTGAAATGATCCCATGAATTAGATGCGACACTTGTGCAACAAGTTGCAATGTTGCATGGCCTTCTGGTTTAATCACAAGACTGATTTTCCATTCCTTGGAATGAGGTTGGCAGATTCTAGCGCAAGTCTAACTTGCAAGAGGATGAGTAGACATCTTGTACGTCACCTTTCTTGAGCTGACTTGCCAAGTTAAGGGAAGTTATGTTTTGCTTAGTAAGCAAAGGATCAAACAAGTTGAAGCAACGTGGTCACTCGGATTCAATGTCTTAACTTAAGGAACCTAAATTATTTGGAGGGTATGACCCTAACCCAAGGACAAAAGGGTGAACAAACAAACCCTTGGGGATCTTGCCAAGTCGCAATTGATCCCGGATCGAATGCTAGATGCATTCGGAGAGAAGGATTCACTCCTTAGCAATTGGCCAAATAAAACAACCACTAGATTGATTGTGCTTGTAACAGTTTAGAAGCACTGTTTGCATTGTTTGCTCAAGGAACTAAAAGATGGAAAGTTAATTAATGCTTCAGGTTAAAGGCCTAAAGAGAGAGGCAGCATCAGTTACCCTCGACTGTCAGCCTGACCCTAACCAAGGGGGTTGTTAGCCGCACCGAGAATATGGACCGAACCCGTCGTGAGAGGTCTCTCCGTTTGGGCGCTACTTGGAGCAATAGGACACTTGGGTACCAGGGGGTTGTGGCCATAAATCCCTTGCCTTTCGGGCCCTGCACAAGAGGCCAACGTGACTCGGGATGGGATCTCGAGGCCTGCATACTAGTCTACACCCAGTATCTTGGATTAGTAATCCCTGTGGATTGCTGGATAGCCTTTGGGAGGATTATGGATTGCCTTCGGGCGGATTATGGATTAGCCTACGGGCTGGATTTTATGGATGTATTCTAGATATAAGTAAATATAACCTGTTGAAAATGAACTTTTTTGACACTATTTTTCTATGTCAAGTGCTAAGATTACATGAAGGAACCAATGTCTAACTCGCTAATTAAGAAAGTCGTTTTATGCATGTCTAACTAAATATGGTACGTAACTAGACAACTAAAGCAACCCTGAGGAAAGTGCGGTGGATGTGGCCATGGGTCCGTCCTACAGATGGGTGGTCCTGGTTGGCTGGGAACTTTTCTCAAACGAAATGGACAACAAGGAGGTCTCCTCGAAGGAAATGAACAGCAAGGGCGCTGACCCAGAACTTAGGTTACTAGAATCCTGATTTATGTTGTTTTAGGGGAACGGAATGGGACTATGCCTTATGGGCAGAGAGGTTGAGCTTTGTATCCCTCTCATTTCCCATTCTTCTTGAACCAAGTGTAGCATGAATCCGCTTCGACCTTGACGTTTCTGCATAAAGTAGTTTGCCTGGGGTTCGACGCTAGTCACTCTCTAGGAATTCGACCACTAGAGGAATTTCTTATTCAGGTCGGTCCTAAGTGGCAACGACCAGAATACTTCCGTTACGTGGTAGACTTTGAAAGACCTAGATCACAAACCTCGTAACATTCCATGGGAGTGCCAGGCAAAGCTTTCTAGACCCTCTTTCCGATGGGCTGCTAAGACGTGTCTTGCAAGCGAACAGGTGGACACGTTACAAGTTCGACGAGGTCCATCTAGATTTCTCAAAATAGATTCCGAAAAAAAATGGACAGATTTGCGTGACACCTTTGTGTTGCCGGCCCATTATGAACAGGTGCATGAACTCATTTGTTTGTTAACTGTATTACGATATGGTACATGTCACAATAGTTAAATCTCTCTTGTACGTGTTTGCAAACAAGTAATCTTCTATCCGAGGTGGACTCATCCTTTTGTGGTGACATGTCTATCGACCTTCCAGTGTATGCGGCGGAGTTGTGCCAGGAGATTGACATGGGACCATATGATACTTCATACTTGGAGCATCCACTTACTCAATTCGTTGACTAATTGCTTATAAGGGTACATAAGATATGCATTTTAAGTGAGATCATTTTTTTAGGATTTATATTACCGTGCTTTGTATGATTTAAATTGATTATGCTAACATCATTTTTTGTCTGTGTAGGTGACCTTTTTGGATACTTAGATCATCACGATGAGTCGAGGTATGAGCAATGAGGAGTTACAGGATATCTTCACGTGCATGTCTCTAGATCAGACGGTGACATTCAGAGACATGGCAGACTAAGAGCTATCTCAGATGCCGTCAAGCCACTCTATTAGATCTACTTCGGCGGGATCAGATGCTTCAGCTTCGAGCAGATGAAGTTGATGCTCCAGACTTGGGCCAGACTGAGGGATTGCTTTAGGGTCAAGGAGATGTTGCAGAGATACAGATGCAATGAGCCCGCGGTCAACTCGAGATACAGGTGCTACTCCTCGCTCTCGTGGTAGTTCCAGAGAGCGTGGCTCAAGTGGTTGCTGTGGAGGCATGGACGCGGTGTCTCCATCTCGTCATTCTGTTGGAGTTGCGTCACCTTTACGATTTGTCACACCTATGGGGACATCTACTCTAGTCACTCCGGCTTTCACTCAACCATTGACAAGTGGTACCCCTTGTTAGCTATATATAGTCTGTCTATATATAGCACCCTAGGTCCCCTATATATATGCCTATCATGTGTGCTCAGTTGACACACTTTTGGGGTTCCACTTTCGGTGTCTTGTGTTTCTCTTCTTCTCTCTGTTCCTCCGTTCCTCGTCTCCCTCCTGCACAATTCAACATGGTATCAGAGCAGGCACATGTTTTCTCCTCCATCTTGAGAACCTTCCACCCATCTATTTCGGATCGTCATCCCTTTTTAGAGTCTGTCAAATTAGAAGAAGGCAGCGATGGACCTCTCCTAAGCTCAACTTTCGACCCCGTGAACCTTTTCGAGGTCAGGGTTAGCGAATGGCACGATCGCACCTTGAGCCTTCAGTGCCTCAAGAGGAGCCGCAGCATTGTGCCGGCCATGGTATTCAATGCCTCAAGAGGAGTCACAGCGGCACACCAGCCATGGCTTCCGGCCATGGCTTCGTCTTCTCAGCTACTGATTTCCTTACTGCTGTAGATGCAGCAGCCGCTGTGGGATTGCAGGTGAGGAAAGAAGCCATGGTTGGGAGGGATTTCGATGGGATCGGATCGAAGATGTCACAAGCCTCTACCCCGCTGCCTTGTTCCAATACTGCAGTCAAAGCTGATGCCAAATCCACTGTTGCTTCTATTGTAGATGCCACAGTAGATTTTGACACTGGTTGTGAGGAGAATAATGATATTGCTAGTGCGGAGATTTCTACTAAGCCTATATACACACACAACAACAGCGAGAGAGACTTGCTCTTCCGCCATCGCCCGAAAGCAGAGGGCTAGAGTTCCGCTGCTTGGGCTCCGTCTCCTCGGTCGTCACCTTTTTTTATGGCCTCCTGATGGTCATCCCTCCCCTCGTCACCATAGCTAGTCCAAGGGAGCTTCTCTCTGGGGTTCTTCCTGCCTCCGTTTTTCGCCGTTGGATCACCATATTTGCCTTCTTTGCCACTCGCATTCCTGTGGTGCCTCTTTCAAATCGTCCTGCTTGCCACTCGCATTCCTGTGGTGCCTCTTTCAAATCGTCCTGCATGCCTATTCCCGTCCCTTTAGAGGTTCCGTTCGATTGCCATCGGTCTTCTTAAAAGGCACACTCACTATCTATAGAGCCCGCCTCTGGAGCACCTATCACTGCAGTATTGGTCAGGGAAGCCTATGCCAAGCAGTATTATAATGTGCTTGAGCTCCATCCTTAGCACGTGCACCAGTTTTACATGGATTCAAGCCACCTCACCTGTTTTGGTGGCTCTGTTTTTGTTCTGGTCATTGGTATAATGTACAGGGACAACAGCATTCAGAACTTCGTGTAGAGCTTTTTCCTGGTTCCTCAGGAGAGAGGCTATTATGTTCTCAATGACATATTCAGATTCTTGGATGCTGATCCTGGTTCTGGCGTGCACATCATGTTGGAAGGACTGCACATATGGCAAGATGCAGATAATGAAGCCCTAAGTCATGGAGCTACTATCCATGATGAAGCAGTGGTGAGTGATTATATACATGGTTATTCTGATCATGATATATACAGTGATCTCAAGGAGACTACTATAAATGACAGGGGCCTTCATCAGCAAGAAGAGACATTTGCACCTGAGAGACTTGTGCCCAGGGAGCAGCTTTTTACCAGTGAGGATCTTCAAGTTGGAATCTTGGAAGATGCCTCAGCTGAAAAGAACATCATATGCCTCTATTTTACGGTCTACAAAGGAATCAAACATGAGAAGTTCACAAGCTCGAGCCTCAAATCCTATTCATCAGCAACAAGTAGAGCAACAAGTTCTATCATACTAGCTGAGTAACTACTCTGCTCAAGTTTCTAGGCAACATCAACAGGTAGAGCAACAAGCTCTATCATACTAGCTGAGTAACTACTTTGCTCAAGTTTGTGGGCAATCCTCAGAGGAACCTGTACTGGCTGACAATGAAGAATTCGAGAATGCGGACTCAGCACTCTACATTTCAACATCAATATTACTTTTGGATATTGATATTGCCATGCTTCATGATGATCGTCCTCGTTCGTTATTCAAATGATGAGCGTCTATATTCTAGCTGATGATACATTGTTTCATTTATATTCTTTCCAGCTGATGAGGGTCTATATTCCATTGATGAGCGTCTATATTCTAGCTGATGATACATTGTTTCATTTATATTCTTTCCAGCTGATGAGGGTCTATATTCTAGCTGATAACACATTATTTCGTTTATATTCTTTCCAGCTGATGAGCATCTATATTCCAGCTGATGACAAATTTTTTTATCTATATTCTGTTCATGGGGCCCCACATGTGTTATGTTATCTATAGAGCGGTGTCGCAAACCGTCTCTATAGACCTTGTGTTGTTCTAATCTCACTATAACGTTTTTCTTTACGTTTTGATGTGACAGATATACTACTTACATCCCAAGTTCAGTTGAAGGAATTTCTTGGAGATTTTATCTTTTGCAGTGATGTCGCTTATCCTTATTTTACAACATTAGGAGTGATAAAGCTCTTTGGATACCTCTGAATAGGCCGTTGTAATTCAAGAGTGATGTAGCTCCTTCTCCGTTGATGTTGTGATTCACAAGTGATGTAGCTCCTTTGATGCCTATGAATAGGCTCTTGTAAGTTCAACTTTGTAATTTTATATTTTGAATATTAATATAACGGTAGGCCTATATAGAGCTGTGGGTTTTTCCGAGCAACAAGTTCTATCATACTAGCTGAGTAACTACTCTGCTCAGGTTTCTAGGCAACATCAGGAGGTAGAGCAACAAGTTCTATCATACCAGTTGAGTAACTACTTTGCTCAGGTTTGTGGGCAATCCTCAAAGGAACCTGTACTGGCTGACAATGAAGAATTCGAGAATGCGGACTCAGCACTCTACATTTCAACATCAACATTACTTTTGGATATTGATATTGCCATGCTTCATGATGATCGTCCTCGTTCGTTATTCAAATGATGAGCGTCTATATTCTAGTGTTAGCTATATATAGTCTGTCTATATATAGCACCCTAGGTCCCCTCTATATATGCCTATCATGTGTGCTCAGTTGACACACTTTTGGGGTTCCACTTTCGGTGTCTTGTGTTTCTCTTCTTCTCTCTGTTCCTCCGTTCCTCGTCTCCCTCCTGCACAATTCAACACCCCTATGGGTGCTACTCCGATAGATACTACCCCAGTTGGTACACCAGATGTACAGGGGTCTCCTGGATATGCCCAGGAGCGTGGTTGCAAGTGGGAGAGGACCTATCTTAGGCATACCCTAGAGGGGTATGCCTACCTTGTAGATGATAGATTAGGAGCCATTATCATAAATGATGAGGGGAGGAGGGTGATGGCTTGCATGAGAGAGTTGTGCCAACAAGTTTTTTGGCATAACGCCTTGGATCATTGGAAAAAAATACCGGAGGGGAGCAAGGGCTACATAGTAGCATCCTTGCATGAGGAGTTTTCGGTACCAGAGCCACAACATATAGGTTTTCTAGGGGCTCGATGATGGAGTGCATGCATGCATATATGTCACACAGACGATCGAACGTATGTAAGGCACTCAAGAGTGGAACTGCAAAGCCCGAGTGGCTAGATGTGGACGACTGGCACTGACTGAGGGAGGAGGCTACAGATTCTTTAGGACGTTGGGGTTAGCAGCGCGAGGCCGCGAGGGCACGACTAGAGACCGGAGTGGTCCATCATCTTGGGAGTGGCGGCCACATGACATATCTTGAGGACTTTGTAAGTTTTTCTTTTGTTTTTCTTGCTTATTTTTTTGCAATATCCTTTGTACTAACAATCGCGTTTCTAACCGTTAGTATTTTGTTTCCTTTGTAGCACTCCATTACAAATCGCGATCGGATCGGCCTTGAGTCTCGATATGCAGAGAGGCACGGTCTCACTACATTGATCAACCGATTGTATGGACGTGGCGGCCCTGTAAGTCACTCATCTTTCTTGTTCGTAGTTACCATGTTTAATTAGAATGCATTATTGTATGGTGGACTGATATGTACTTATTTCTTTTTTTGTGGAGTCTGTTCAATGCTCCTTTGCATCAGAACAAGCTTTCGAATGGTGAGGATCTATAGCTCGCCCTTGGATCCCTAGAGCTCACACACCCTTCTTTTTTGTTCATGTACTTTGTGTAGACATTTTCTATGTAGTAGTGATATCTTGCCATGATTGTACCAGTCACTTTCATTATGCCATCATGTATTTATTTCACGTATCAGTGTTATGATTTAAGTACACTTTGTCTTTATTTACATGAGCATTGTACGCAGTGCAGAAACTATTTTGTATGGCCCAGATAAAGCACATAGTGCTATATTGGCAAGCCAGCTTGCTGCCCTCCCATAATTTTTTTTTCTTGTTACCATCGCTATTAGCATCGCAAATTTACATTCACACGTCATTATTGGCATTATTATTAGCATCACAAAGCATCGTTATCAGCATCGTTATTTGCATCGATATGTGATGTTGATACTGACGCAAATAGTGACTATGCAACCTTAGTGAGCATATCAACCACAACCATAATGGAGTTGTATCCTCCCTAAACTTGGGGTAGGCCAACAACAAAGTCCATATTGATGAATTCCCATTTCATTTGGGAAATGTCAAGTGGTTGCGACTTTCCTAGCATTTTGACACGTTCGGCCTTAATACGTTGACAAGACAAACACTCAGTGACGTATTTGAGAATGTCACCTTTAAGCCTCTCCTAATAGTAGCTCTTCCTGACTACATCGAGGGAATCATGAGCTTCCCAAAGTATCTTTTGCTTGAGTGACTGGCTTGCTGGTATACATAATCTCGTTTATAGTAGACAAGTCCACTATTGATAGAGAATTTCTAATACTTAGCCTATAGCTTTAGGTCTTGATCCTTGATAGGGATCTTCCTTAGCATCTTTTGATAGTTTGGATCATGGCATGCTTCTTCTCTAGCTAGCTCAAGTATTGGGTTGGTTGGCATGGATAACTTTGTGGCTAGAGATCTAGCTGTTGATGGGTCTTGCAAGCTTAGAGAATTTAGGAATGCCTTGCGACTGAGTGCATCAGCAACTACATTCTCCTTTCCAGTCCGGTATTTGATTTCAAAATCATACTCCTCCAGCACTTCAATCCACCGATGTTGCCTCATGTTGAGCTCATTCTGGGTAAAGATCCACTTGAGACTTTTATGATCCGTCACTAGGGTAAACTTGTTACCTAGCAAGCAGTATCTCCAAAGCTTGAGATCAGCATGGATGACAGCTAACATCTTTAGATCATGGGTAGCATAATTCTTCTCATGGCTCTTCAGTTTCCTTGAAGAGTATGCTATAGGGTGACCTTATTGCATAAGCACACATCCTAAGGCAAGCGTGCTAACATCAGTCACTACTTCGAACACCTTACCAAGCTCCGCAAGTTTCAGGAAAGGTGCTGATACCAAACTTTGCTTTAATCTATCAAAGCTAGATTGTTTAGCAGTTGACCATACAATCGATGTTTGCTTCTTCAGTAGATCCGTCAGAGATGCTGCAATCAAAGAATAGTTTTTGATAAATACCCTATACCATCTAGTCAATCCAAGAAAACTACGTATTTCTTTGATATTTTTTGGTATTGGCCATTCCAGAACATCTCTGACTTTGGCCGGATCCACTGAGATTCCTTCCACTGACATGATGAATCCCAGATATTCAGTCTGACGTTTGAAGAATGCACACTTCTTCATCTTGGCATAAAGCTTGTGTTCCCTCATTGTCTCAAGCACAATCCGAAGCTGGGGTTCATGATCTTCTTCCTGTTTGGAGTAGACTAAGGTATCCTTGAAGAAGACGAGTACGAAGTCATCAAGCTATGGCCTAAAGATATCCTGCATTAACCTGTTGAAGGTGGCAGGTGCATTCGTCAGCCCGAATGACATGACTAGAAACTCAAAGTGTGCATATCTTGTGGTGAATGCCGTCTTTGGGATATCTTCTTCCTTGATCCTTATCTAATAGTATCCAAACCTGAGATCAATCTTGGAGAAGATCTTTGCACCTTGAAGACGGTCAAGAAGTTCATCTATTCTTGGAGTAGGATACTTGTTCTTAATGGTTGATTGATTCAACCCTCTGTAATCAATACATAGTCAAAGCATTTCATTTTCCTTCTTCTGGAACAACACTAGAGCTCCCCATGGTGAACTTCTAGGACGGATGTAGTCCTGATCTAACAATTTCTTGAGTTGGGGAGGGGGAGGGGGGCGCATCACGTCATGTGGTGTCATGGGGGGAGGGGATGTCATGTTATGTTGGGGAGGGGGAGGGGGGCGTGGTGCATCGTGTCGTTTCATGGGGGGGTCCCATCATGTCATGCCATGCCCTGTTTGGAAGGGGGGGTCATGTTATGTCATGGCACCCAAACCCCTTCCACCATGACATGGCACCAACCAACCCCCCGCGCCCCCCCCCCCCCCCAAAAAAAAACCCACTCCACCGAAGTCTCCCCCCTTCCCCAAAAAAAAACCCGCTCCAACTAAGTCAATCACTTTCGGGATGGACATTCTATAAGGCCTCTTTGCAATTGGTGCAGCTCCCGGCACTAGCTTCATCTCATGATCAACTTTCCTTTGAGGCAGAAGTTCTGTCAACTCTTCAGGAAATATGTATGCGTACTCCTTTATCCATGAAGGTTTTTCACTAGACTCCTAATTCTGATCTAGCTTATTAAGCTTAATCAAGTAGATATGTAGCACCTTTCTAACTCCCTTTTATTATCCGAGATGCTTTGGCCAATTGAAATTTTGACTTTTTAGCCTCCTCTTGAGTTGTGACCGATTCCCCTTTAGAATTTTGAAAGGAAACTTGCCCCTTTCCACAATGAATGTGGGCATAATTAGGTTTAAGCCAATCCATTCCGAGCAAACACTCATGGATATCTAAGTTCATGACTGTGAATCTGACCAAAGTCGACTTTCCTCCCAGAAAGAATTCCACCTTAGCAGTTTGCCTGGTACAAGTGACCTCACGACCATTTGCTAATTCCACAAGCAAGGTAGGTGCATCTTTTGTGGGTATTCCTAATCTTTTTGCACAAACTGATGAGATAAAGGAATGTGTACTGCCACTATCAATCAAGGTTTTGAAGCCTTTACCTTGATAATCCGATGGTGTCTGAATCACCGAAAACTGGTGATTTGGGCCTTTCTTGTGAAGGGCGGCATGGACTGTTTCCCTCTCAAAGTTTGCTTCTATGGTCGGGTCTTCTTCTTTGCACATTTCCCTATTGGTAACATAGGCGGTTCTCCCTCTGCCCCGGGTAGTGGCTCCTTGCCCACGGGCGGTTCCTTGGAATGGTCCTTGACGTTGTCCTCCGCTAATTTTGGGACATTGCCTTTTGAAATGACCGGGATCGTTGCAATGGAAGCAACAGAGGTTGCAACCATTACCTTGGGCAGGAACAAAGTTATTGATATTGTTGGTCCATGCTTTTCTCCTTTGTCCCTGGTTTTGACATTGAACTCTCTTTTCTTGGGAGCTATATACTCATTTGTTCTAATCATTATAAGACCAAGTCTTGTTATTTCTTGGCATGATCTGCATCTCCTCAATTATAGGCGCAGCTTGAATGAGTGCGTCCTAAAGGTCTATTGGGCACATTGATTCGAGGCGGATGTTTACAGGTGGGTTTAATCTGGCACAAAACTTCGACACCTGGTGTGTCATATCCATTTGTGGTGCATACTTCAAAAGAGAGACGAAATTTGAGTAATATGCATCAAGGGTCAGACCAAGCTGTTTCAGCTCATAGAACTCATTCATCTTCTGTGTGTGGTACACAAGTGGTAAGTATCTTCCTTGCACAGCTTTTTTCAGCTTTTCCTAGGTAATGGACCCTTCCGAGATCCCTTGGTCTTTGTACCATTGCTTCCACCAAAGCCTGGCTTCTCCGGTAAGCTTCAGCTTGGCGAGCATTGCCTGGTTGGCAGGTACAATACTGGTCGCTTCAAAGTAATCTTTCATGGACTCGATCCAAATCTCAGCATCAGCTTGGATAGTTCTTTCTTTCCTGCCAAACTCTGGTGGCTTGATCTGCTTGAGAAGAAAATTCTTCTCCTGAATTACGACCGTACTTGGTGTAGGGGTTGGACTAGGAATCTGTACCTGGGGTTGTGCTTGGGTAAGAGATTCTTAACGTTAAAAACTCGCTAATCGTTACTATTATATTTCATACCCAATTCAGCTTTTAGCCAAGAAACCTAACCACTTAACTTTTTATCAATACTCATAGTCAAGACAATCATTGATAAAAAGAAGTCTTATTTTATTAATATGGGCTAGCCCTTTCCGAGTACAATATTTCCTGGGATGGTAGAGCAAGCTGATACATTAATTTAGGGAGAATAAGGTTGTGTTACATTCAGCTACTACAGGAACTTGGTAATAGTATGGATTTGGGTCATGGATCTTTAGGAATCGATAGGTCATTGGAAAAATAGGGTATCTTTTCTTTTGATATCCGTTCTTCTCATGACATCCCAATACCTTAATTCTGTCTCAGCAGGGATTACTCGAGTCACTTCCTTGTACATATATGTGTTCAGCTTGACCTTCCGACCTTCGACATGTAAAGTTGTGTTTACGTAAGCCTCAATAAAGATGAAGAGCTTCACGATCTTCTGGTCCTCAAACAACTTAATTCTCTTTAGGTTGGTTTGAAGGTATGCAAATCAGTGGGCAGCTATATAATAGATTCTTGAATCACCCGTCCATCTCAGTTCCACGTACAGAGGAGATGGATTGTAAATGCGGTCTAGGATGTTCATCATATCGATCCTTCGTTGATAATCCAAGGCATGCATCACGGTCATAAACATGACCTGGAACACCAAGAATCTGTTCCATGCTTCATGACTCTACAAGACAGCATCGATAAGTAAGGAGATGTTCTTTACAACAACATTTGCTTTACTTGTTCTTATTAAGTTTTCTTATAAAGACAGATCCTTCGTTGGTTCACTCTGATACCAACTGTAACGTGTCCACCTGTTCGCTTGCAAGACACGTCTTAGCAGCCCATCGAAAGGAGGGTCTAGAAAGCTTTGCTCGGCACTCCCATGGAATGTTACGGGGTTTGCGATCTAGGTATTTTCGAGTCTGCCACGTAGCGGAAGTATTCCGGCCATTCCCACTTAGGAACGACTTGAATCAGGGATTCCTCTAGTGGTCAAATTCCTAGAGAGTGACTATGTTAGAAATCAAGCTCACCGTCAGTGTGTCTTTATCTATGACAGCTAGTGTGTGCAGTTGTCTACATGTGACTACATTAAATAAGTCGGGTTAGTAGTCAGTTAGTGACCTGACTAGAGTTAGTCTGTCTAGTCTACATTTACACTAGGTCACTTTATCTTTGTATGGGTGTGTGCTTTTCAGTTTAGTGTGTGTGGAATATGATGAAAGGACTTTGAGAGCCTGAAGGCTCATGGATATGGTGTTTCCTTGTCTCTCTCTCCTATTTGAACATGGTATCAGAGCTTTGCTAAGTTGAGCTCTCTAGAGTAGGAGGGAGTCAAGAAGACTTGAAGAAGCTGAAGAACAAGGTTTCTTTGAAAACAAGAACAGGCTGCGATTACTCTGTCAAGGTATGCATTTGCTCATTTTGGACTCCATGCTTTATCACAGTGGTTGAGGCCTTTTCTGGGAACCTTGGTAGGCATCTTTGAGGATATGTAAGTGGTCATTGAGCCTCATGATGAGGAGGACCAGCTGTCAACAAGGTCTGGAAATCTGCGTGAACTGCGCCTGTTGATCTGGGTGGATTGCAACCTGTCAAACTTCAGTGGGGCACCTGGACAAGACTCATAGGGCATGCATGCTCACTCTTGAAGGTATCTGAAGTGTACAAGAGGTAAATGCTTGTGTGGGAGCTCTGTTATGAGCTGGAGTAATAGACACAGACCTGTAATCAGTTCTGAACTACTGTAAACATTAATGGACAGCATGCATTCAGTCATTATTGACATATAGGAGCCTTGTACTACACTTAGAAGGCATCTTTGGAGCACAAGAATGTGTCAAAGCATGTATACATTGGATCAAATGTCTTGGAGCTGAGATTTCTTGCTCAGAATACTCAGATCTGAAAATCATTGACAGGCTGAAAACTGTCAAACACAGTCAATGACAAGCATTTTGTATTACTAAAGCAATACAGGTCATCTTGGGGGTTCCATCATCTATATGAACTCACCTATACATGCTGAATGTATGGAGGATTGAAGCAAGCAATGAGCATCATTGAAAAATGAATTCTGAAGCTGAAGTAAATGCAGTCACACTGTCTTGGTTAATTACAAACAGCTCATGAAGTTTATGCCATTGGTCAATGAAGACAGGTTGTCTATGCCTACTCAGATGCTCATGTATTGAACTTGCCACCACAAAGTAAATGTATGACATGGTCGAAAGACATTTTGGAGCTGCTTGGAGATTGGTATGCTGAATTTTGGTTGACCGCAACCTGCAACTAAATTTGTTGACACTTGTATGTGTTAGTTATGCACTGTTCTGTGCCTCTATGCTCATGTCTTAATTGCCAAATGTACTAGCAGCTACCTGGGAGATTTTGGAACATGTATGACATGATTACCACTCAATTTTGGACTTGAAATTGCTGCTGGTTACTCATAGTTTACAGTTTTCAGACTGCATGTATGTACCCTGGCAGTGAGGTTATAGAAGCTTAAGCTGAAGCAAACACATAGCTTATGTATTGACAGTTATATCTACAGTTGAGACCACTTGTTTGTGGGTTGTTTTGGGGTGTTAGTGGGCTGAATACCCTTTTTTTTTCTACAATTTAGTGCAGAAAACTGCTATAAACTGTTATGGACTGAACTTGGTTAGTCATACTTATTAGTCTGTAGGGAGTCAGACACTTGATAGA
This sequence comes from Lygodium microphyllum, assembly GCF_053477565.2. Taxonomy (NCBI): domain Eukaryota; kingdom Viridiplantae; phylum Streptophyta; class Polypodiopsida; order Schizaeales; family Lygodiaceae; genus Lygodium; species Lygodium microphyllum. The sequence goes on from NC_141150.1 coordinate 38,801,288, forward strand.
CAGTCTATTGCATCATGGCTAATGCACATGGGACTGACAATATCACTCAGATAGTTGGAGAGAAGTTCGATAACAAGAACTTTGCATTATGGAGATTCAGAATGAAAAACTTTCTGGTTGGTAGAGGAAGTCAAACTTGGTTTGAATACAGATTCCAGTGCATCTCAGAGTAGAGACACTGTGTTATATTCTAGCCGACGTGGTAGAGGATCTAGAGGTCGTGGTTCATTTCGAGGTCGTGGTGACACTCGTAATGCTTATGGATAGCAGCAGCAGCAGAGTAATTGGCATGGTACAAATACACAAGGCCAGCGTGGATCTGGTGGGTTTAGAGGCAGGGGGAGATCACCCCGAGGTAGAGGTGGTGGATCTAGTTCATGGCAGTCATCTGATTAGTCCAACAGGGACAAGGACTGCCATTATTGTGGCCGGTATGGGCATATTGCAAAGGATTGTTACAAGAAGCAGGGAGATATGAAGGCAAAGGGCAGACAACATGGGCACTATGCATCTTCCAGTGGTGCTCATGATGAGCCAGTTGATAGACTCTTTGCCATGCAGCATGTATCTAAAAATGCATCAAGACATGATAGAGATGACAGATGGTACATTGACTCTGGAGCGTCAAACCACATGACATCGCATGGAGAGTTGTTTGATGAGATGGTTGCAGGTACACATGGTCATGTATGTACTGGGGATGACACCCAACATGACATAAAGCATAAAGGGATTGTTCCTCTTATGATGCCTGATGGCAAGAAGAAAGGCCTGCATGATGTATTACATGTACTGACCATAACAAAGAATCTGTTGTCTGTGGGTCAAATGGCAGAATAGAATTTGCAAGTGAGGTTCAACAAAGATGGTTGTTTCATTGAGGAGTATGGAAATGGCTGCAAGTTAATTGCCAAGGGCAAAAGGGATGGCAGGATGTTTACATTGGATGCGACCATTCCGGGACTCAAGGCAGCCATGTTTGCTCATGATGAGAGTGCCATTCGGGATGTAGAGATTTGGCACAAGCGTATTGGACATGTTAATGTACAAAAGCTAAAATCTATGCAGAAGAAAGAAGTAGTACTTGGATTACCTAAATTCAAGTATAATGATTTTGGTCATGTATGCTCTGCATGTCAGTTTGGGAAGCAGGCACGGTTTCCTTTCATGAGACATGTAAAAAACAACACTAGGCCTTTACAATTGGTGCATTCTGATGTCTGGGGTCCTTCACATAATGCTTCTTTTGGCGGTGCACAGTATTATGTCTCATTTATTGATGATTTCAGCAGGTACACTTGGCTTTATATTTTGAAGCATAAGGATGATGTGTTTGATGCATTCAAAGACTTCAAGAAACATGCTGAAAATGAATTGGGCTGTTACATATCATGCTTGAGATCAGATGGAGGAGGTGAATATGTCTCAAACCACTTTGATAGGTATCTTGCTAAACATGGGATCAGAAGACAGCTCACATGCAGTTATACACCGTAGCAAAACAGTGTTGCAGAGAGGAAAAACAGGGTTTTGATGGAGTCAGCTAAAGCTATCCTGAATGAAAAATATCTACCAAATGGTTATTGGGCTGAAGCAGTGGTGACTGCTGTCTATGTGCTGAATTGAACCCCTACAGTAGGGATTCATGATGTCACTCCGTATGAACGGCTGTATGGTCATAAACCTGATATTTCACACTTGAAAGTATTTGGCAGCATTGCATATGTGCATATACCGGATGAGAAGAGGAAGAAATTGGATCCTAAGGTAGTGAAAAGTGTGTTTATAGGATATGCACAGGAACGGAAAGCTTATAAGTGTTATGTACCTTCTACACATGAGACACTCATAAGCAGAGATGTGGTATTTGATGAGTTAGCATCCTGGTATGGGAATCCTGTTGCAGTGCCTACTGATATCTCACCCAGTATGAGTCATGCTGAAAATACTTCCATGAGTGGTCAGACAGGTGATGTATCATCTATAGTGAGTCCTTGGACAGAACGATTACGGAGTCGCACTGCTGCATCCACTGACACGGGTATGTAAGTGAGGGGGAGAATTGATAAGGGAAAAGAAAAGGTTTTTGAAGATGTAACAGGTTCACTCATTGCAGGTTATGATTCATCTAGCAGTGATAGCTTAGACAGTGAATTGGGGATTTCGTCTGTTATGACGCCAGGTGCTAGGCAGAGCCGTTATGTGCCGCCTCATGAGAGGCAAGCTCACAGTGAGCCACAGCTCAGGAGATTAGAGAGGGTCAGACGACCTGTTGAAAGGTATACTTACACTGGATATTCAGCTCGTCATTATGCTTATATGACGAAAGTAACAGGTTTTAGAGAACCAAGTAAGTTTGATGAGGTAGTTGCAGATGAGAATTAGCGTGCTGCTATGGATGAGGAATATTCAGCTTTGGCTGAAAATGGTACATGGGATTTGGTACTGCTTGAGGGAAAAACACCTATTGGATGCAAGTGGGTGTATAAGGTAAAATGTAAATCAGATGGATCATTGGAAAGATATAAGGCTAGGCTGGTTGGAAAAGGGTATGCGCAGCAGTATGGTCTTGATTATGAGAAGACTTTCAGCCCTGTAGCAAAGATGGCTATAGTTAGAACTGTGATTGCTTTGGCAGCAGCTAGAGGCTGGAAACTATGGTAGATGGACGTAAAGAATGCATTTCTCAATGGAGAATTACAGGAAGAGGTTTACATGGAACAGCCTGAAGGCTATGTACATCCAGAATTTCCAGCACATGTATGTCGGCTGAAAAATGCATTATATGGGCAAAAACAAGCACCCACAGCATGGAATGCTCGCAAAAGCAGTTATTTGCAGCAACATGGTTTCCGATTGGGAGATACTGATCATAGTCTATTTGTGAAGAAGACATATAGTGGCAATGTTTTCCTAGTTGTCTATGTTGATGACTTAATCTTACAGGAGATGATGAAAATGGGATTGCAGAAATAAAGACATGTTTACAGGCTGAGTTTAAGGTCAAGGATCTTGGAGAGCTGAAATATTTTTTGGGGATTGAAGTTGTCTCTATACCTCAAGGCATATGGCTGCTACAGAAGCAGTATGCTCATGACATGCTACAAAAATATGGTATGGCTGATTGCAAGCCTATGGATATGCCTTTGGAGCAGAATGTCAAGCTGCAAATTGATGTTGGGATAGAGATTGAGAATGTTACTATGTACAGACAGATGGTAGGCAGCTTGATCTATCTCACGATCACTAGATCTGACTTGAGTTATGATGTGGGGCTGATCAGTCAGTTCATGCAGAAGCCTCGCAAACCACACTTGGATGCAGTCAGAAGAATTCTGAGATATGTAAAGAGTACCATAGATCATGGGATGTTTTATGCATATGGAAAACCCCTTGACTTGATGGGGTACACTGATGCTGACTGGGCTGGTTGCACGTATGACAGGAGGTCAACCAGTGGCTATGCATTTGGATTGGGTAGTAGCATGATCAGTTGGCAGAGAAGAAACAGCCTACAGTTGCATTGTCTAGTACGAAAGCAGAGTATCGTGGTGCGACCTTAGCAGCCTGTGAAGCTAAGTGGCTACAGAAGTTGTTGAATGACTTGGGAGTACACTTGGATAGCAAAGTCAAGCTGTACTGTGACAATTTGAGCAGTGTTATGTTAGCAAGCAATCCTGTTTATCATGCAAGATCAAAACACATTGAGGTTCACTACCATTTCATCAGGGAAATGGTTTTAGCAGATCAGATTGACTTGGAGCATGTGAAGACTGAAGACCAGGTAGCAGGCATCTTTACCAAATCACTTGGTAAAGATAAGTTCATTCACTTTAGACAGCTACTTGGAGTGATGCAGATGATTTGAGTTTTGTTTTTGAGCTTGAGGGGGAGTGTTAGAAATCAAGCTCACCATAAGTAGAACATCGATGCAAACATCTTCTTCCATTTTAATGTTGATTCATGCAAGTTGGATTAGAAGTCCTTCCATGTAATTTAGATCTATGACAAGTGACATGTTGGACTTCATTTCAAGCCTAAAAAACTCAATTAAGAGACCATACTTTGATTATTTAGACCATGTACCAAACAGAGTGTCAAGTCTCTTCCATGTATCCTATGAAGTATCATAGTTATCCACATTTGCTTTGTTTGCAAAAGACACTAAAGGTTGAAAGGATATCTAATGCTTCAGGTTGAAGGCCTGAAGGGAGGGGCAGCCTCACTTACCCCCAACTCTCTACCTCACCCTAACCAAGGGGGTTGTTAGCCACACTAGGAAGGTGGACCGAACCTACCGTGTGAGGTCTCTCCGTTGAGCACTACTTGGAGTAGGAGGATGCTTGGGTGCCAGGGGGGCTATGGCCGTAAATCCCTCACCTTTCGGGCCCTGCACAAGAGGCCAACGTGACTCGGGATTGGATCTCGAGGCCTGCATACTGGTCTACGGGTGGAATCTTGGATTAGTAATCCCTTTGGATTACTGGATAGCCTTCGGGAAAATTATGGATAAAGCCTGCGGGCTGGACTTTATGAATGTATTCCAAAGATAAATATGATAATCTATTGAAAAGGAATTTGTTTGACACTGCTTTTCTATGTCAAGTGCTAAGATTATGTGAAGGAATCAATGCCTAACGGGCTAATTAAGGAAGCTATTTGATGCATGTCCAACTAAATGTGGTAGATAATTAGACAACTAAAACAACTTTAGGAAAGTGTGGTGGATGTGGCCATGGGTCCGTCCTACGGATTGGTGGTCGCGGTTGGCCGGAAACTTTTCTCAATCATAATGGACAGCAAGGAGATCGTTTCAAAGGAAATGAATAGCAAGAGTGCTGACCTAGAGTCTAGGTTATAATAATCCCAATTTACGTTGTTTTAGGGGAATGGAATGGGATTATGCCTTATGGTAGAGAGGTTGAGCTTTGCATCCCTCTCGTTTCCCATTCTCCTTGAACCAAGTCCAGCTTCAATCCGCTTCAGCCCTGGCATTTTTGTGTAAAGTAGTTTTCTCGGGGTTCGACGCTAGTTGCCGTTTAGAAAATGACCATTAGGGAAAACCCTGATTCAGGTGGGTCCTAAGTGGGAACGGTCAAAATACTTCTGCTACATGGCAGATGCGGAAAGACCTAGATCGCAAACCCCGTAACATTCCATGGGAGTGCCGGGCGGAGCTTTCTAGATCTCCTTTCTGATGGACTACTAAGACGTGTCTTGAAGGGAACAGGTGGACACGTTACAGCCCATAAGGCATAGTCCCATTCCGTTCCCCTAAAACAACATAAATCGGGATTCTAGTGACCGAAATTCTAGGTCATCACCCTTGCTATTCATTTCCTTCGAGAAGAGCTCCTTACTGTCCATTTCATTTGAGAAAATTTCCAAGCCAACCAAGACCACCCATCCGTAGGACAGACCCATGGCCACATCCACCGCACTTTCCTCAGGGTTTCTTTAGTTGTCTAATTACCTACCACATTTAGTTAGACACGTATAAAATAGCTTTCTTAATTAGCCACTTAGACACTGGTTCCTTCACGTAATCTTAGCACTTGACATAGAAAAACAGTGTCAAACAAGTTTCTTTTCAACAAGTTATCTTTACTTATCTTTGAAATATATCCATAAAATCTAGCCCGTAGGCTAATCCATAATCCGCCCAAAGGCATACCGCCCAAAGGAAATCCATAATCCACCCGAAGGCTATCCAACAATCCAAAGGGATTATTAATCCAAGATTCCATCCATAGACTAGTATGCAGGCCTTGAGATCTAATCGTGAGTCATGTTGGCCTCTTGTGCAGGGCCCGAAAGGCAAGGGATTTACGGCCAGAGCCCCCGTAGCACCCAAGCGTCTCTTGCTCCAAGTAGTGCCCAACGAAGAGACCTCTTGCGGCGGGTTTGGTCCACATTCCCAGCACGGCTAACAACCCCCTTGGTTAGAGTCAGGCAGACAGTCGAGGATAGCTGATGCTCTCTCTCCCTTCAGGCCTTCAACCTGAATCATTAATTAACTTTCCATCTTTTAGTTCCTTGAGAAAACAATGCAAACAATGCTCCTAAACTCTTATAAGCACAATCAATCCAGTGGTTGTTTTATTTGGCCAACTGCTAAGGAGTGAATCCTTCTCTTCGAATGCATCCAGCATTTGATCCGGGATCAATTGCGACTTGGCAAGATCCCCAAGGGTTTGTTTGTTCACCCTTTTGTCCTTAGGTTAGGGTCAAAATAATTTAGGTTCCTTAAGTTAAGACATTGAATCCTGGCTATCGCGTCGCTCCAACTTGTTTGATCCTTTGCTTACTAAGCAAAACATAACTTCCCTTAACTTGGCAAGTCAGCCCAACAAAGGTGACGTAATAGGATGTCTACTCATCCTCTTGCAAGTTAGACTTGTGCTAGACTTGTGCTAGAACCAACCAACCTCATTCCAAGGAATGGAAAATCAATCTTGTGATTAAACCACAAGGCCATGCAACATTGCAACTTGTTGCACAAGTGTCGCATCTAGTTCATGGGATCATTTCACCCATGGAACGGCATCTCTTGGTTAAGGAATTATGTTTAGAGAAGACGCAGGGTTTGGGGTGTCTTCTTACCCAACCCAACCCTAATTGTACTAGGCCGACAACGTTCGGTCCTAGGGTTTCCAAACTCAATCCGAGTTTTAGCATTCGGTCGAATGATCCTTAGGGTAGAAACCCTAGATCGTTGTTTGCATGAGCGTCCAATTGACCCAAACATTCCATGAATGTGGGTAGGACCTTTGGGTTTGAGGGTTTCGACTTGGAATCCAAGTACGATACTTGGCTACATTTCTAACGTGCCAAGCCCTAGCTAGTACTTGAGGTGTTTATCGTATCGACTAGTTATGCCTATACAAATCCCTTGAGGATTAGGTGATTTAGCTAAATTGGATTACTTGTCTTGCGACAAGGGCGATCCTTTCCTAGAGATACTAACCTTGTTCTAAAGGTGTAAACAAATGCTAGATACCACATTTCATGCAAGAATACGATTTTTTCATCTATGTTCTATAAGGTATGCAATAACCCTTTACTTTTCTTACTAAAGTCACGACGAATGATAAATTTCTTGAAACCTATTAGGGTTTACATCAAAGAATCATGCCTACAACCCTTTTGTCTAAGCTTTAGAATTTCATGCTTTGATGAGCCATGCAATCTTTTCCAAAATGCAACTTAATGAAATGAAATTTATGCATGACGAATATGTAACATGCGACCCTTGGATACAACATCATTAATGAAGTTCATGTGACATGCAACCTTTAATCCGTTTGACAAACATCTTTGCATGCAACGTGTAATGTCCATAGTTTCATTTTCATACTGTGCAATGGAAGTTAACAATTTCCTCATGCGAGTCATAACAAAGGAAGTTATTGACTAAATGCAAGATACTCTTTTCCTTCACGGCCAATGCACTTAACAATTTCCTCTTTAACCCTAGGCAATATGCATTTTAGACTTCCACTTTGAAAATGCACGACAAGGCAATTTGCGACTAAGTTCATAAGGCAAGTAAGTGATTTACATTCATAACTTTGGAGATGCAAGCGATCCAATTGCATGATATGCACCAATCCTTATCCATCGTTTACTGAGATACTTTCTCAAATGTACTTTTATCACTACTACATGAATTAACCATAAGTGTAAAATGCATTCTCCCTATGGAATTAAGCGTGCTTAAAGCATTTCTTTATGTGAAAATAGATTCATGGAACCTGGGCTTGTGGATCCGTGGGGATGTCCACGTGTATGTTCAAGGAAGAACCTCCTGCAGGTGCGCCTTGCATCTTTTTGGGAGCCATTGTTGATGATTTGAACTCCATGAATTACCCTCGCTTCTATGCGTTCTCCGAACAGCCTCAAGATTTTCCTTATCCCTTGTACGCAAGGAATTCCTTCACCGAAATGCGGTTTAGAAAGCAACCCGAGAAGGCTTGTGGGAATGGGGCTTATAGAAGCCCCCCCTTAGAAGCTTCTAAAAGGCTTCTGTTTTAACCAGAAAAAAACGTGGAGGCCAATGATGGGTGTGAAGTCGATGACGAAAGAGGGGATTGTTGGCGACTTGGCGGCGAAAGTACAAGCAGCAGTCGGCGGACTGGGCATGGCAGGGCAGCGATTTTCACAGCTGCAACCGCAGCGTCTTCTTTCTCTCCATGATCGTAAAGCACAACATCATTTGTGGCTCCTCTTCCTTTCTTCCACTTGACCACAGGGGAGTCTTTATATAGTGCTTGGGGGGGGGAGATGGTAGCCACCACATGGCTTAAGCATGCCATTCTCTCCTCATGCTCCCACACACGACTCCACCTTAGGCATTTCCTCCCCACACTCCCTCTCCTCCAACCATGCATCGGCTAGGGGAAGGGATAATTATTAAAAAAATTGACTTAAATTTATCCAATGGCCCCTTCAAAAAGGGTGTTTTCCCGTGGCTTTTACCGTCTTCAACGCTGGCCTCGATTTCACAAGCCTCATTTTTGCGAGTGCGAGGTACAGATTAAGCTGCCAATAATTATGATGTGGAAGATAACCTTGCACAGGTTTTTACGCGGCATGTGGAGAGTCAAGTTCAATAATATTTTTGAGTGGAAATATTACAGAACTGTTGCTTTAGCTCCTTCAAGTATCACTTTGAATCATTGTACATCGAATAGTATCATGGAGAAGCTACGGTAATCCATCGTAACAATACTTTGCAAGTTTCCAAAATACTCCATCTCATCTATAACTGTGTTTGGATCCGTTGCTCGTCGTCAGCTCTCTTGCTCAAACCTTGCCATGATACCACAGTCTATTGTGGAGCGCATTTTGTCAATACGCTCCACGCGAAAATGCCGTCCGTGTGACTAGTTACACTATATATTTTGTACTGTACATTGAAACACTCAATTAGTTGTCGCATATAAAATATAGATATGGCAAATCCTAAACACGTCATCACCTTTGGACTACATCCCCTTGAGAATTCCCACTCCTCGGTTGAGACCTCTGCCCCTTCGCGAGACGCTGCAGTCAAAGCTCCATGCAACCATCGCGTTGACATAAACCATGGCATCTCCTTCATGTCCTCAAGATATTGAATCGGTCGATGGTGCATACTACATTGAAATTCAGATCGTACTTCCTCTCGATCTTGCCTAGCTTGCTGGTACCTGGCAAGCCAAGTCTCCATACAGACATGGTGCAATATACAAAAGCGATTCACTTTCTCCTCCATTGCAGTATTTATTATTTTTCTATCCCATTTCCAACCACCATATCTCTAGTGAGTCTATCATTGTCCTTCAGCGACCATAGTATACTGTTGTCTGGATCCACCATTGGTAGCCATTGTGAAATATGCACTAGCACCTCAGACACCAACCAACCTTTCGCCATGGTACCTTCTGGCCAATCTCATTGTTGCACAAAGCCTTTCAGGGTTTTCATGAAGCACTCCAAGAAGAACATCCATCGCATATGGACAGGTCCAACAATCTCCACTTCACCTACAAGATGCAAAAGAAGGTGGATTTGTATCGTGAGCATGTTGGTAGGTAGGTATTTCTCAAAGAGACGGACCGTCTCCACTACTCCCCGCCTCACGGATTCAATAGAGGACGTCTTAATCTCCTTCTGTGAGATCCATTGTACTAAAGTTGACAACCTGTAAATGGTCCCGCGTATTTCTAGAGTAAGGCATTCTGCTATTGCGATTGGTAGTACAAACTGCAGCAAATGAGAAAGCATTATGAACAATGACTACACTCGAAAGAGAAAAATGCGCAGGCCACTTACAATCCATTTGTAGTACAAACCTGACATATCTTATGCCAATCATGGGATTTCAGCCCTGATAATCGGTCGTCTTTAGAAAATGCAAACCTAAAAGAACGCATCATACCCATCGGAGTGCAGATAGACTTGAATATTTGCTTCACAATGCGCTCTTCTTTAGTGGACAAAACCCAAGGAGCACAAGGTAGGTGCATGTGACCATTAGTACTCAACTGCGGCCAAAGCACCTCCATCTTGCCTACCTCCTTCAAATCCATTCATGCCCCTATAGTGTCTCTCTTTCCTATGATGTGGTCCCATAGCAAGCTACCCACGTTCCTGAAAATATGCATGCGATCCAACAAGTGGTTGTGGGTCAAATATGGAAACTCATAGAAAACTGAGAACTATCGTATTCCATTTGGATGTGACTGCGCATGGACCATTTTCAGCTCGTACCAGCTTTGAGCATTCATACATGTTGGAGGTTGTCCAAGAAAACCTTCCTTGAGTTCATGATCCTCTGGTAAGAAAGTGGTGTGTTCTTCATATACCATCTTCTTCATAGTTCGTGACCTTCGAGAGTCTAACTGTGGCCCGCACAATGGGCATGCATGATAACCTGAGGTAACCAGACCTGTCCCAACACCTCTATCCAGTGAATACAAACTTGAACGAGCTATAATAGATATTACCAACGAGAACAGAAGCTTATCTACCTGAGTACTCTTCGAATCCCGGAAAGTCATGCATCATCCACATAAGAATGGCTCGAATACTAGCGGACCGTCGACCATCGCACTTTCTCATATCTTGCACGGTGACCCCCTTCTTCCACAAAATCTTAACTAATGGATAAAGATACACGTCCATATTTTTGACTTTGTAGCGGTCGGGGACGAGTAAGCTAAGGATGAGATGTTCTTTTTTCATAGAAAGCCATGGAGGGATATTGTAGTTGATAAGGACTATAGGCCACACACTATAATAAGTTGAGTGCAGACCGAATGGGTTCATGCCATCCATTGCAAGACTGAGCCGAAGATTCCTTGGCTCTCGAGAAAAGCCTGGAAGGTAAAGTCAATGTGGCTCCATGCGCGTGAATTCGTTGATATCGTTGGATTTTCATCTGTGGACCTATTTTGTGCATGCCACATTGTCAAGCTCGCCATGTCGGACGTACAAAACATGTGGTTTATGCAAGGGATAAGCGGAAAGTGTCTAAGAACTTTTTGAGAGATGGTTTGCCCCTGCAAGTCCTGTCAATACATGTGAGAACCACACTTTGGACATGTCTCCATAGTCCCGTATTCTCCTCGAAACAATATGCAATCGTTGATACATGCATGGATGCTGTTGTAGTCCATGCCAAGCTTTTGTAAAACATGTCATGCATCATCACGAGACTTAGGCATGGTATTTGCAAGTGGTAATATATGATACTTCAGTAACTTGAAAAAAATCATAAAACACCTTGAAAAAGTACAATTTTTTTTAATGATAGTGCCGAAAAGAAATCAATGAAGTGTACGTACAAGGTAGCTGATCAACTCGGTCACACTCGTATCGCTCCACCCGTATTTTGCTTACACACTTAGGAGTGCAAGCAGTGTCTTCGAGCAAGATACTCAGCACCCATCATATAATGGTATGGATGCTTCCTCTCTAAGCAGATCAGGAGTCTTGACATCCATGGGAATCAATGAATCATCAATCATTGCCTCCATCTCGAGCTCCAAGATTGTAGGTAAGTCTTGAAGGTTGTCTGTCTCCTCTGGTATTGACGGTATAGATTGGGTAGTACCTTCCAAGTGATGGATTGGCTCAGGCAGTCCATCCATCGCACACCTATGACCTCTTCTGATTGGCCATAAAGGGTGCACTCCTCCTTGGGACGAGACGTCACCTCCGTGGATAGAGAATTTGCTAGCCACACCCAATCTTTTTGTATATGGTATTCAATAAGCTTGCGAGTACAATGCATGATTCATATTAACTTTTCTTACCATTTTCTGAAAACCCAAGATTACCTGATCAATGATCTCAGATTGAAACTTGCCGAAGCATCGTACGTGTTCTATAGACAATCACCGAAGCTTGCATTGAGAGTAAGGACATGGGACACGCTGACTAAGATAGGTCTCATGATCTTGAACATCAAGACCTTCATCGTTTTCCATTTTGTCTACGTTACGACAAACAAATTTTTTTTGTTATCATTCTTTTTTTCTTTCTTAAATTGTTTGAGAAGGGATTTTTTCTCTTGTAACTTAGCAAAAATTAATGTATAAAAAGTCTCCATCCACCCACCCATAAATTAACGTATGTCGAAGTGTTTCTTGTCTCGTGATGTTGCACCGGACCTCAACAGACCTCGCCACCACTCTCTCTTTGTTTTTTATCCATTCATTATGTCCTCTCCTTCCATCTCTCTCTCTTTTTCTCTTTCTTTATTATGCTATATGTTTATTCCCTCTCTCTCATTCCTTCTTCTTTTCTCTCTTCCTCTCCCTCTCTCATTTTCTTCAACAAAACATATCTCTCTCTCTACTACAACAACAACAACAAAAACTACTACTACTACTACTACCACTACCACTACCACTACCACTACCACTACCACTACCACTACCACTACCACTACCACTACCACTACTACTACTACTACAACTACAATAACAACAACAAATAAGAAAAGAAAAGAAAAACTACTATTTCTACCACTACTACAACAACAACAACAAATAAAAAAACTAGACAACAATAAACAAGAAAACAAAAAAAACCATTACTACAATAACAACAACAACAACAACAAACAAGAAAACCACTACTACTACTACAACCACGACTACGACGACTACAACTACAACCATGACCAGGACCACGACCACGACCATGACAACGACCACGACGATGACGATAACGACGATGACCACTACCACGACTACGACAATGACCACTACCACTATAATAAACAAGAAAACAAGAAAAAACAACAACTACTACTACTACTAAAAATACAATCATAGAGAATTGCCTACTAAAAATACAATGAAGCTCAAAGCGAAAGCACTTAAGTCTACAATTCGAGGTGAGAGCTTTTCTCATCCAACACCATTATAGTCTAACTTTAGAATGGTATATTTTTAAAATCGAGATCTCTAAACTCTTTACATTTGATATCTATGGATAGTCTCTCAATGTATCCTAATTCCTGACATGATTAGCACAAACCATCAAAAATTGAATAGCCCTCTTATTATATAACTCTCTTATTATATGTGCACTGGCTGATCCATCACGGAACACTTATATCTCTATACAAACAACATTAATGTGTGACTATCCAGAAGTAATGGGATAAGAAGAGGAGTATTGCATGAAAAAGTATTCCCCATCATGGACATCACCTATAGTAACCTTGACATTAGGAAACATTTCATGCAAACCTTTTTAAGAGTTGTTGGTTGTGCTAAGTCTCGTCCATGATCGAAATCGGCTAACCATTTTCCATTCTCATACAAGCTACAAACCATGACATTAATTATGAGCCATGATCAATGAGCATAATACAAGGAGTTTCAAGGTCCTTAACATTAACAATTGTCTCTGTAGTAGTACCACATGCCCAATGATTGCATGTGTAATGTTTTTGAGCAATGATTTTTGCCTCTGCAAGGTGCTTAAAATTTGCCAAAAATTTTGAATTTCAAGGGAAAAATAAAGTATGTTGAAGGCAGCAACTTCAATTAGTTTGATTTTAAGCGGCAAGTCAGAGACGGGTTTTAAAAGTGCTTAATTGACAATTGCAGATTTTTCATAATTTTTTTGACTATCAAATGAGACTTCAAGAGATGCCTAGCAGTGGGGGACCTCAAGAGAGATTGCTAGAAATTTGTGGACTCGTGTGGAAAAAGCCGATTAATGAATGCTTGCCAGGCGATGTACCATATTGCTTCCAAATCAAGTGGGATTGAAGATGGGTGACCAGAGATGGACTGAACATTAATAGTGGACTGTTTTGTTATCCCAAATTAGATTTAAAAAAAGCCTGTAACAAAAGGAAAAACCTAGTAACTCTCTTTTATGATGAAAAATGATTTTTTAAAAATATTTTATTGGCCAAATGATATTCATATTGGATGAAAATTAACATGAATGTTTTTTGCTATATATTTGATGATTCTATGTCGGAAAAATCAAAATACATAATGTGATAATGTTGAAAATGATCTTCTAAATCTCGAAAAATTCATATTTTGCAAAGAAAATGGGGTTTTTGTCATTTTGGGTTTGAAAAAAAAGATGCATATGAGATGAAATGTGAAAAATGGATAGTTCTGAGTTGTCATAATTAGAAAAACCTAAAAAACCAATAAATACTCTATTTTATTGATAAATAAATACTGAAAAATAGCCAAAAATGGAAAAAATAGGTTTTTTCGCTTTAGAAATTAAGAAAAAATATAGTTAATATTCGTGCATGTTTGGCAAGGTTGAGGCATGAGGTTAAGTCTCAGATCCCCCTTGTTTCTATTTTTTAGTGTGCCTTTATTATTTTATATATTAAAAATGACAAAAAACAAAACCATACACTTATGTAACGCAACGCAATCTAAACCTTAGAGGCAAAGAGTGAGGTTAACAAATTAAGAGGGCTGAGAATGTGTGAATCTTTGAAATATTTGACTATGCATTTCATTTAGAATTGTGATATTTCAGTTTAAGGGGCTAGTACCAGGAGAAACCGGTGCTAGTCTCCATACATCAAAGTATACGTTTAGTGAAGATCATCAAAGGGCTGTTTTTCCACATCACAAAATGATGATTTGATAAATATTTTTTTTACAAGAGGATCATATGCACTCTGCATGACGCATGACATAGTATAAAATCACTACAAGGATTTAAGCTTATAGCGACGGCGGGTAGCGATGTCGAATAGCGACGCAAATAACAATGCTCCACAGGGAAAAAAAACATGCCAAAACTGAGCGCTGCTTTATTTCGTGTTTTTGCATTTTGTGTTTTGAGAGCGAGAGTGAGGGAGAGAGCGACCGTCGTGAGAGAAGGAGAGGAAGAAGACTTGTCGCCGCCGCGGCCGCCGTTGTTCGCGAAGGAGAGGAGGAGCCTTCATTGCGAAGAGGAGCCGCCCCATAGTCACCATATCTCATCGGTGAGTCTCTCTCTCTCCTTCTTTTGCTTGTTTAAGGTTTAAATCACTTTTTCTTTTGCTTGTTTAGGAGAGGAAATGAGAGAGGGAGAGAGAAAGAGAGAGAGAGAGGGAGAGAAAGAGAAAGAGAAAGAGAAAGAGAAAGAGAAAGAGAGGGAGAGGGAGAGGGAGAGGGAGAGGGAGAGGGAGAGGGAGAGGGAGGGGGAGGAAATGAGAGAGGGAGAGAAAGAGAAAGAGATGGAGAGGGAGAGGGAGAGAGAGGGAGAGTGCATTCTCTCTCTCCCTCTCCCTTTTGCTTTTGGAGAGTGTTAGGATATATTGTGAGAGGGAGAGGAAATGAGAGAAAAAGAGAGGGAGAGGGAGAGGGAGAGGGAGAGGGAGGGAGAGAAAGAGAGAGAGAGAGGGAGAAAGAGAAAGAGAGAGAGGGAGAGGGAGAGGGAGGGGGAGGAAATGAGAGAGGGAGAGAAAGAGAAAGAGAGAGAGAGGGAGAGGGAGAGGGAGGGAGAGTGCATTCTCTCTCTCCCTCTCCCTTTTGCTTTTGGAGAGTGTTAGGATATATTGTGAGAGGGAGAGGAAATGAGAGAGAAAGAGAGGGAGAGGGAGAGAGGGGGAAGAAATGAGAGAGATAGAGAAAGAGAAAGAAACGTATGCTCAAATGGATAGCTTTATGAAGATGTATGTCTACTCAAATGGATAGCTTTTGTCTACTCAAGATGTAGTCCACCTGTGTGTGTATATATTGGAACGATAACATATCCATGATTATGGTAATGGTATACACTTTGCTTTTTTTATGGGTACCATTACATCAACTCCTTAATAGGGCTAAAAATTGGTCATACACTTTATAAATTCTAATTAGGAGATTTCAGATACACGATAATAGACTTATCGATAATGGTATGCAATGTGCTTTACCATGGGCCACGTACATTGGTGACTCTTTACGATGGCTTAAAATTGGTCATATGCTTCATAATGTCCAAGTAGGGGATCTAATTGTGATATGCATAATTCCTTGTTTTTGTATTAACTTTATAGGCATAACAAATTAGTAATCATGCCAACTAGTCAACGGAAGGACTAAAAGAAAATGATCCCCTAGCTAATGGTCATTATGGTACTTCATCAAAATGAACCCAAAAGTATTGCCATAGAAGAAGAATCCCTTAAATTGAGCATAGGATATTTTCTTCAAATGTTATGACTATAAGTATAATTGATTGGAACAAATTTTATAACTATGGTACACACACATACCCCCACACAGGCACAAACATTTTTACTATTTGATATTGTCTTTGATATGGTAACCTTGTATTACACTGTTGCATTTGATGTCTTCCAATCATTACAATAAAATTTGATAAATTTCATAGATGGCATTAATTTTTATACATGGACCTAGGACAAAAAAACCACATTACTAAGATGCTTTTTGTTGAGACTGATTTATTATTAGACTAAGAGATCCTCAATGATACTCATAAATTTTATTGACTAGGATTACTTATACTTAAAGCCCTCTAGTGCAGTTGTATAAGTAATCCTAGTAGAGCCCCTCTAAGATACTCAAAGTACATAACCTAGAGACCGTAGCTAGGTATATAAGGTATAATGGCCATACAAGAAGACACCTCAATATTGACTGATCACCACTAAATCCCAAAGAAGAATCGTGTTCAATCCCCTTCAACTCTATATTCACCTCATGAAGAACTTCATTAATCATAGCATCCTTGCCACCAATCTTTTTGTTGCAATGATGAAGTAACATATTCATCACTTTTCCTTTTAGCATCTAAGGCATTATCCAATCTTTTAGTCAAGTCCAAACATTTAGTCTTCAACTCATGAACCCTATGAACCAATGTTTTTTTCTTTTACAATAATAAATAATTATCTACTGGGACAAACAAATCCTTGAGCATGGTATATGGCCGAGATATAACATCAATAAATCTCTCAACTACTATGTCCCATGCATTTTTTACATCAATCAGTAAAGCATTTCTTATATCTTGAAGTTTAGATTTCAACACCATGGATGCATCAATATCAACCTCAATGTTTTTCAAAATTTGCTTCTCAACCTCTTGCAGAGGCTAAAACCTCTCAAGCAAGAGCTTATGGTCAACTTGCAACTTGAAATACATCTCCATAAAGCTATCCATTTGAGCCTCGTTTTCCCAAATTGTATTACAAGTCATTAAATTGTTTGTTGTAACGTAGACAAGATGGAAAACGAAGAAGGTCTTGTTGTTCAAGATCGCGGGGCGTATCTTAATTAGTGTGTCCCATGTCCTTGCTCTCAATGCAATTTGGCAATTAGACGAAAACGCCGATTGTCTATAGAACACGCATGACGATCTGGCGAGTTTCAAACTAAGATCATTGATCAGGCGATTGCGGATTTTCAGCAAATCGTAATTTGAAGTTAATATCAATCATGCATTGTACTCGCAAGCTAATTGAATACCATATACAATAAGATTGGGTCTTGCTGGCAAATTTTCTTTCCAGGGAGGTGATGTCTTGTCCCAAGGGGGAGTGCACCCTGTGTGGCCAATTAGAAGAGTTCGTGGGTGTGCGATGGATGGAGTGCAGGAGCCAATCCACCACTCGCAAGGCCAATCTATACCATCAATGCCAGAGGAGACACACAACCTTCCAGACCTACCTACAATCTTGGAGCTTGAGATGGAGGCAATGATCGATGCATTGATTCCCATGGATGTCGAGACTTCTGATCCACTTAGAGAGGAAGCATCCATACCATTATATAATGGGTGCCGAGTATCTCGGTTGAAGACACTGCTTGCACTCTTAAGTGTGCAAGCAAAATACGAGTGGAGCAATACGAGTGTGACCCATTTGTTTAGGTACCTTGCACATAGGCTTCATTGATTATTTTTTTTGACACTATTATTACAAATATTTGTGCTTTTTCAAGGTGTTTTATGATTTTTTTCAAGTTATTGAAATATCATATATTACCACCTGCAAATACCATGCCTGAGTCTCGTGATGATGCACAACATGTTTTACGGAAGCTTGGCATGGACTACAATAACATCCATGCATGTATCAATGATTGCATATTGTTTCGAGGAGAATACGAGACTATGGAGACATGTCCAAAGTGTGGTGCTCACAGGTATCGATAGGACCTGCAAGGGCAAACCATCCCTAAAAAAGTTCTCAGACACTTCACGCTCATCTCCATGTTTCGTACATCCAGCATGGCGAGCTTGACAACATGGCATGTGCAGAATAAGTCCACGGATGGAGTTCAATGTATATCATCGGATTCGTGTGCATGGAGCCACATTGACTCTACCTTCCCAGGCTTTGCGCGAGAGCCAAGGAATCTTCGGCTCGGTCTTGCAATGGATGGCGTGAACCCATTCGTCGGTTCGCGCTCAACTTCTTACAGTGTGTGGCCTATAGTCCTTGTCAACTACAACATCCCTCCATGGCTTTCTACGAAAAAAGGACATCTCATCCTTAGCTTTCTCGTCCCATGCCACTACAAAGTAAAAAATATGGACGTGTATCTTCGTCCATTAGTCGATGAGCTTAAGATTTTGTTGGAGGAGGGGGTCACTGTGCAAGATATGAGCAGGCGCAATCAGCCAATATTCAAGCCATTCTCATGTGGATGATGCATGACTTTCCGGGATTGGGAGAGTGCTCAGGTGACCAGGCCTCCGTTCTCGCTGGTAATATTTATATTTTATCTCATTAAATCAAGTATTCACTAGGTCGTGGTATTGGAACAGGTTTGGTTACCTCAGGCTATCATGCATGTCCATTGTGCGGGCCACAGTTAGACTCCCAAAGGTCACGAACCATGAAGAAGATGGTATATCAAGGACACACTACTTTCTTGCCGGAGGATCATGAACTCAAGGAAGGTTTCCTTGGATGACCTCCAACACGTATGAATGCCGCAAGCTAGTACGAGCTGAAAATGGTCCACGCAGAATCACATCCAAATGCAATGTGGCGATTCTCAGTTTTCTACAAGTTGCCATATTGGACCCACTTACAGGTCAACCACTTGTTGGATCCCATGCATATTTTTAAGAATGTGGGCAGCTTGCTATGGGACCACATCATAGGAAAGAGAGACACTATAGGGGCACGAATGGATTTGAAGGAGGTAGGTAAGATGGAGGCGCTTTGGCCGCTGTCGAGTGTTGATGGTCACGTGCAGCTTCCTCGCACTTCTTAGGTTTGGTTCACTAAAGAAGAGCACATTGTGAAGCAAGTAATCAAGTCTATCTGTACTCCGACGGGTATGATGCGTTCTCTTAGGTCCGCATTTCCTAAAGATGACCAATTGTCGGGGCTAAAATCCCATGATTGGCATAAGATATGTCAGGTTTGTGCTATGAATGGATTGTAATTAGCGTGGGCCTTTTGCTATTTGGAATGTGCCCATTATTCATAATGCTTTCTCATTTGTGGCAATTTGTACTACCGATCGCGATCGCAGGATGCCTTACTCCAAAAATTTGTGGGGCCATTTACAAGTTGTCGACTTTGATGCAATGGATCTCACAGAAAGAGATTAAGATGTCCTTTATTGAATCTGCCAGGCGGGGAGCAGTGGAGACGGTCTGTCTCTTTGAGAAATACCTACCCACTAGCATGCTCACGATACAAATCCACCTTCTTGTGCATCTTGTGGACGAAGTGGAGATTGCTGGACCTGTCCATACACGATGGATGTTCTTCCTGGAGCACTTCATGAAAACCCTGAAAGGCTTTGTGCGACAACAAGCGCGGCCAAAAGGTAGCATGGCTGAAGGTTGGTTGGTGTCTGAGGCACTAGTGCATATTTCACAATGGCTACCAACGGTGGAACCAGACAATGAAATGCTATGGTCGCTGAAGGACGATGATAGACTGACTAGAGATGTGGTGGTTGGAAATGGGGTAGAAAAAAGAATGGATGCCTTAATGGAAGAGAAGGTGAATCGCTTTTGTATGTTGCACCATGCCTACATGGAGACGTGGCTCGCCAAGTACCAGATTGCAAGGCAAGATCGAGAGGAAGTGCGAGCTGAATTCCAACGCAGTACGCGTCATCGATCGATTCGATATCCTGAAGGCATGGAGGACATGCCGCGGTTTATGTCAACGCGATGGTTGCATGGAGCCTTGACTACAAGATCTCACGAAGGAACAGAGGTCTCAATGGAGGAATGGGAATTCTCGAGGGGATGTAGTCCAAAGGTGATGAGGGGTTTAGAATCTGTCGTATCTAAATTTTATATCTGACATCTAATTTGAGTGTTTCAATGTACAATACAAAATATATAGTGCAGCATGGTCGTGCAGACGGCATTTTCGTGTGGAGCGTATTGACAAAATGTGCTCTAGAATGGACTGTGGTGTCATGGCAATGTTCGAGCAAGAGAGCCGGTGATGAGCAACGGATCCAAACACGGTTATGGATGAGATGGAGTATTTTGGAAACTTGCAAAGTATTATTATGGTGGATTACCATAGCTTCTCCATGATACTATTCGATGTGCAGTGGTTCAAAGTGGTACTTGGAGGAGCTGGAGCAACAGTTCGACGAGGTCCATCTGGATTTCTCGAAATAGATTTCGAAAAAAAATGGACGGATTTGCGCGACATCTTTGTGTTGCTGGCCCATTGTGAACAGGTGCATGGATTCATTTGCTTGCTAGTTGTATTACGACATGGTTTATGTCACAATGGTTTGAACTCTCTTGTACGTATTTGTGAACATGTAATCTTCTATCCAGATCCCCGACAACCTCCATGGTGGTATGTTATACCTTCAACTCCCTGAAGTGCGAGAGTATATGATCAAAGTGATGTTTCGAGCATAGATGAAGATAATATGCAAATAGAGGGGTCGATATTGCAAGGGGTGCAGGCCGTCGAAAGCTTGGAGCCAGCATCGACTAACAATGATGGAAATACAGGAGTCCAAGAATTTTTTGAGAACAAGGAGGACTCATTCTTTTGTAGTGACATATCTATTGACCTTCTAGTGTATGTGGAGTTGTGTCAGGAGATTAACATGGGACCATAGGATACTTCATACTTGGAGCATCCACTTACTCAATTCGTTGACCAATCTCTTATAAAGGTACAAAAGATATGCATTTTAAGTGAGATTTTTTTAAAATGATTTATATTACTGTGATTTGTATGATTTAAATTGATTATTCTAATATCATTTTTTGTCTGTGCAGGTGACATTTTCAGGATGAGTTGAGGGATGAGCGGTGAGGAGTTACAGGACATCTTCGCACGCATGTCTCCAGACCAGTTCGATAGATTCAGAGAGATGGCAGACCAGGAGCTGTCTCATTCTTCGTCAAGGCGCTCTGCTAGATCTGCTTCAGCGCGATTGGATGCTTCAGCTTCAAGAAGACGATCTCGATGCTCATGACTTGGGCCAGAGGGAGGGAGTGCATCGGGATCAGGGGGATGCTGCTATGGAGACACGGATGTGGTGTCTTCGTCTCGTCATTTAGCTGGAGCTACGTCACCTCCAAGATTTGTCACACCTGTGGGGACGTCTACTCTAATTACTCTGGCTTTTGTGTAGCCGTTAGCAAGTGGCACCCCTTTGGGTGCCACTCTGAGAGAGATTACCCCCATCGGTACACCGGATGCAGAGGGGTCTCCTGGATATGCCCAGGAGCATGGACACAGATGGGAGAGGACTCATCTTAGGCAGACTCCTAGGGGTTATGGATATCTGGTCGATAGTAGGTCAGGGAGCCATCATCATGAATGATGAGGGGAGGAGGGTGATGGCTCGCATGAGAGAGTTGTGCCAACAAGTTTTTTGGCACAATGTCTTGGATCATTGGAAGAACATACTAGAGGGGAGCAAGGACTACATAGTAGCATCCTTGCACGAGGAGTTTCTGATGCAAGCCATAGTAGATAGATTCTCTATGGGCTGGATGATGGATTGCATGCGTGCATACATGTTACATAGACGATCCGATGCACGCAAGGCAATCAAGAGTGGGGTTGTAAAGCCCGAGTGGTTAGATGCAGACGACTGGCGCCAACTGAGGAAGGAGGCTATGGATTCTCCAGGACGTTAGAGTCAGCAGCGCGAGGCGGTGAGGGCACAACTCGAGGCCGGAGTGGTCCATCATCTTGGGAGTGGCGGCCACATGACACATTTGGAGGACTTTGTAAGTTTTTCTTTTGTTTTTCTTGTTTGTTTTTTTGAAATATTCTTTGTACTGGCAATCATGTTTCTAATAGTTAGCATTTTGTTTTCTTTGCAACACTCCATTACATATCGCGATCTGACCGGCCTTGAGACTCGATATGCAGAGAGGCACGGTCTCAATGCATTGATCGACCGATTGTATAGACGTCGTAGCCCTGTAAGTCACTCAACTTTCTTGTCCGTAGTTACCATGAGATATTTGAATGCATTATTATATGGTGGATTGATGTGTTGTTTCTTTTTCTGCAGAGTCCATTCGATGCTCCTTTGCGACGAGACGAGCTTTTGGGGGACGAGGATTTGTAGCTCGCTCTTGGATCCCTGGAGCTCACACACCTTTATTTTGGAGTCGCCTGATCTATGTAGACATTTTCTATGTATTAGTGATATCCTGTCATGATTGTACCAATCACTTTTTATGTGATCATGTATTTATTTCATGTATCAGTTTTATGATTTCAGTATACATTCTTTTTGTTTGTAAGCGCTTTGTACACAGTAGTGCAGAAACTATTTTGTATGGCTCTCATAAAGCACATAGTGCTATATGTGGCAAGGCAGCTTGCTGCCCTGCCACAAAATTTTTTTAATCCATGTTACCATCGCTATTAGCGTCACAAATTTTACTGCTGCAACACTGATAGCGATGCTAATAGAGACACCAATACCGATGTTTCTATGGCTTCGTTAATAACGACGCTTTTTGCGATGACGGGGGCAAATTTTTTTGTTTGTATTTTTGTCGCTTTAAACGTCGGTATAAGGCCTATATCTTGTAGTGAATCCTAGACTGCATAGCAATTGTCTTCCTAGGATATGACTTATACGTGGAGTGAAAATGAGCCGAAGCTGTAGGTTAGTTGTATGCTTTCCTTGGGACTGTTCGGTGAGGATTTATATATTCATCGCATACAAATAAGAAAAGAGTGGAGTTTTTGCATTATATTTTATATATTGAGGCAGTGCATCAATCACCGAGATGTAGCAGAGCTGTAGTGGAGTCACGACAGTCAGTCAAGAGGTGCTTCCCTATGTCTGTGCTACGAGGTATTATGCCTATATGTTATGGGTTCTCCCTCTGAGGAGAAGGGAAGGTACCAATTGGATTGTATCCTATTACAAACGCAAAATCTATATTAGAGTTTAGTGTAGTGTGAGCCTTAGACGCTCCTGGCCGCAAGGCCATGTGGGGTGTCTTGTGTGTCTTAGAGCCAGTGCTGGTCCCATTTAAGGCCGCAATAGGTCGTGTGTCTGCCAGGAGCCACCAATAAGTGGTGGTTCCAAATCTAGGGTCTCTAGGGACCAAATAGTCGGTTTATGTCCTTTGATAAGAACCATGAAGCCGAAATACAAAAAGAGGAACGTGCTGAGAGGGTTAGACGGTGGGCCAATATTCTAAGGAATTACTCTCCTCAAAGGAGCTTCCTAATATGCATAAGTGATAGTGGTTTTAATATTCCAAGTGTCATAAGCAGCCCTTTGAGTGCAAGAGGAAGTCTTAATACTCCCCCTCTTTCAATCAATCAACCCACTTTAAGTGGGGTGTAGTTTTATCTACACAAACTCTTATTGTCAATCTGGTTGTAGCCTTGGCACAACCCATCACAATTCTAGCAAGGACACTCGATCTACCAGCATTAGGAGTGCCTTTGCCCATTTTCCATGGGTTAGCAGAAGAAGATGGAGAACTCCATATTAATGAGTTTCAAACACTCATGTTCAACTATTGAATCCAAGAGGAAGGACACTTAATAATGTTCTTCAACATGACATTAAAGGGAAGGGCAGTAGTATGGTATCACACTCTAGAGGCCAGAACCATAACTAGCATTGACCAATTCTTCAGAGGCTTCTATAGAGAGTTTGCCCTTGAGAGGGATGGAGAGTATTGGTTGCGTATCTTGAATGTAACATGCCAAGAGCCAAATCATGAGAATGTCTAGGCCTATTCCAAGAAACTAATGCAAGTTCTTCACAAACTTAATACTTATATCTCCATTCCACCGGCTAGAGAGTTGCAATATTTTCTACGTGGATTAGATTTCAACATCCAAGTGCAGCTGAGTAGTGTGGCTTTGACAGACATTGACACTAATATTACCCAAGCAAAAGGAGTAGAGTCGTGCTTGTAAGTGGCTTATACAGTAATGATAAATTTGAGTGGTAATAATTTGGCACTGACCAACAAGAGTCAAGGGGATCCCATGTCAAATGCGAATGGAAGAGGAAGTATCATGCCAAATTTGCCAATGTTATTAGCTCCTCCTAGTTTGACTATACTTATGGCTAGTCAGATAGGCCCACTAAATGGTGGAGGCCAAACAACGAATCCTAATGCTATCCCAGAAAGTCATTTTCCAATTCCAAATTAAGTGATTAAGTTGATGGGATGACAATAGACGATCGCGGGTATCAATCAAGTGTCTCAAATGTCCTTGGTGAAGTCAAGGATATGATGAAGCACTACACTGACATGATTAGCAAACAATATTGACAAATAATTTTGGATGTCAATTTCCTTAAGAAGCAGCAAAATTTGAAAGGGAGTTGATGCCCTAAGGAGAGTACCCCCTTAAGATTCAACTATAAGTGGTGTGGCGGCCAACATTTCCCTAGGAATTGTGCGAATGTTAAATGCGATATTTACGGAAAGTCTAGCCACTTAGGTGCTACTTGGTGGAGTAAGATTAGTTCTCTCCAATAAGGAAGTGAACTTCTAGGTTCAATTAATCATCGTGCACAAGGGAACAATCCCCATCAAGATGATGGACCAAGACAAATACTGCAAAGAAGAAAGGCTAATATAGAGGAGTTGCCTCATGGCAGTGGAGTTAGCCTTATTGAGACCGTACATGTCAATGATGCAGAAACTTCTAATCTATAAGCCATAACAAGAGGTCAAAAGACTAGAGAAGGTGACAAAGGAAATATAAAACTTGTCGAGGGAAACCCTAAGCAAGATGCTAGGGGAAAGCAAGTCCTGAATTCTGATATGGAAGGTGGACCTCTAAGGCATGTTGATATGTAATGTGCATGCCTATCAACCATCTAAGCACGTTTTAGTGGTCCATTGAGAAACGAATCTAAGTGTTACAAGCCGCCACTCCCAAAGAACATTACAGGGTTTATTGCCTAGGGTTTCCTGAGTCCACCTTACAACAGAACATTCACAGCCGAACCCACTAGGATCGACCTGAAATCTAGGTTTCTAGGGCCAAGGTCTCCTAACAACATTCTATCGTTGGGTTTTGGACATCCTACTTTACACAGAGATACCCAATCTGAAGGAGATCCATATCACACTTGACTCAAAGAGAATGGGAAACGAGCTCGGGGGGTTCACTATATATATGTTCTCTATATAATGTGCGTTCATGGCCTATTTATAAATGTCCTAACCTGTGAATTTTTCTTGAATAAAACACAACTCTTTTCTATTCAATCTGTAAGTAACCCCTTTATATGACACCCTTCTGTATGTGAAAAATGTATAAAAATGGTGTTTTATAAACCCCTTATTTTCAACTCACGTTATATATACATATATTCATGAGTGACCCCCCCCCCCCCCCCGAGGAAACAAGAGGGATGCGCGCTCAACCTTTGTGCCTATAGGGTATAGTCCCATTCCGGCCCCCTAAAACGGCATGAATCAGGTTCTAACTTAACAATACCTAAAGTCGAACGGGGATAAATCCTTGTGAGAAGCCTCCCAGTTCTCTGGGACTACCCTACCATAGGACAGACCCGTCGCGGATTCCATCCACCCACTTCCCTTGATAGCTTTAGTTTTCTAATTAGGTCCTACCACATTTATGTGCAACATTTAAAATGAGCTTCATTAATTAAGCCTTTTAGGGAATAAGGTTCATTCACCTAATTTACAGTGAGGGCACAAAAACGAAACAAGAATTCCTTTGACAAACAAGTTGCTTAACTTATCTTCAAGTTAATATTTGTCTTCTGCCCATATAGGAGAGTTATGTATCCCTTCTATCCAACAAAAGTACCTAGTCCAAATCCCATAGCACCAAAATTTCCATCCTTTATTGAGAATAGGATCTTCTAACATCCCAAACATTGGGCTCACGAGGATCTCCAACTCCATTCTGGAAAGGCAAGGGATGTCTAGAGCTCCACCTAACCCATAAGCAGTCTAGGAGTGAGATGCCATTTTCGTGGTTGGCCTTTTAACCAGTCGACCATCTGCCAATGAA
Organism: Lygodium microphyllum; assembly: GCF_053477565.2. NCBI lineage: Eukaryota > Viridiplantae > Streptophyta > Polypodiopsida > Schizaeales > Lygodiaceae > Lygodium > Lygodium microphyllum. Next base: position 38,827,719 of record NC_141150.1, read on the forward strand.
TCGAAGTGCCATCTTGGGGTAATCCGCGGTGCAATCTTGGAGATGATCCATGCATGCAAAATATCCTTCATTAATTAATCCAATTAAAAATCAAGCATAATCAAGGAAATCAGCCCTAATATCATCTTCAAGGAAAACATTCCTTTTATTAACATGGAAACTTGTCATTACAAACCCTTGCCATGCATTTTCCATCAACACAAGCCTTGGAATATTTATCCAAATTATAATGCAACAATCGATTGATTGAAAGAAAAACATTTAGGGTATTATTCAATCAACCAACAAAACTAATTGTATTTATCACAGACAATACAAGAATAGACATGATAATAACAATCCCATCATATATTCGCTCTCCCTCTTGGGATCAAAGAGTGATTCTATGCAAAATTTACTTAATTTTTGTGTGCACAATTCTAATGTTATTATTTTTATGATTATGCTATTTAAACCCCATGATCGATTGCTCTATCAACGAATAAACCATACGCAACTAAGTGCAAATTAACTTCCCTTGATACATGCACTTTGCAAAATCCATCTTTCAAATATGTGAGAAAAGGCCTATCCCTTCCCATGACCTATTCTTGTCCATCACAGTATGGAGCCTAATGTATCTCTTGCAAGAATCAAAACAAGCATCTATCAATTTGGAAATACATTACTTACGACCAATACCACAATTGGATTGACAATGATGCCTTCATCTGAAGATTCGTTGCTGGTTGTAGGATTGCCATCCGCATGGGACATTCTTTGCTTAGAGGCCATCGTCCACAAGTAGGCGGAATAGATTCAAGATGGGAAAGTGTAAGAGAAGACAGCTAAGTTGAGGATCAAGATAGAGGGAATTGTGCAGCCTCTTGGGGTAACTCTTCTCTCTCTCTCTCTCTCAAGCTCTCTCTCTCTCAATCTCTTGGAGGGGTTTCTTTCTCTCTACCTCTCTCTTGTAGCCTCTTAAGGTCTCCTTATGCTCTCTTGTGCCTCCCCATGCCTCATATTTATAATGAATTAGAGATGAGGGGATGTGGCTGAGAACAAGAGTTCTTTATGGAGGGACTCTTGGAAAACTCTGTGATTTGATGCTTAACTCATAAAGCTGATGGTCCATTGGCTCCAAAAGGGGATAAAAATCCAAGACACTTGCTTAGAAAGCTTTCATATCACTGCTTCTTTCTCTTTCTGTTTGAAGTGTTGTCTACTACCTGTACATTGCAATCGTGGCACACACAATTTTGCCAATCACTCTCTTTATCTTTTTTTTATTTTTATAATTTCTCCAAAACTTACTAAAACATCACTTGTCTTTTCTTTTAAATGACATCCAGTTCTATCTTTTTAGGATATTATCTAAAATATCTAAGATATGCTAGTTTTGCCCAAAATCTAATATTTTTGGACCATCCATACTATATATATTAATACTAGTGATTAATATGGCTCATAATTCTCGTTCACATTGTAACTTCTATGAAGGATGGCTATGGTCCTTGTTAATCCAAGGAAAATATTAGATTTATGACTCTTGATTTTTTAATAAAATATTTTAATTAAATAAAAATTGTTAGTTATTAATGTTAGCTAGTTTTTATCTTAGTTATTTTTTAGTTAGTAATCTTACTAACTTATTAATTGACTAACTAACTTTCAAACTAATCGACTAACTTTTATTGCGTGGAAATATTACATGATGCTAAAGTTGATCTGGAGAAGGATAAAGAATTGCCAAGAAAGAAGGCAAAAGTTAAAAACGATGCACCAAAGCCGCGGTCCAAAGACCAAAGGAGAGAATGGTTTGGCAAGAGAAGAGAACTTTGGCTAACTACCATGACTTTGATCTAGCAAGTTCCCTTTGCAAATTCAAACTAGACGTAAACCTCTTGCAATTGATTAAACTCTGTCTCCAAGAGTATGCAAGCAATTCAAGAAAATCCTGTGTATTGGGTATATTGTAGAACCTTTGGGTATATGACAAGTGGGAGAAGAATGATTCAATCATACTAAAAAGTATTGTCCTAGGGTTCCAACTTATGTGGATGGAATATTAGTGGATCATGGTATCATGGACTCTAGATCCTCCATCAATATCATGAGTTTAGACTTGATGGAGAGGCTAGGTCTACAAATCCAAAAAGATGGCTCTATACTTCTGAGGATGGCTGATGAAAATCTAAGGCAACCATAAGGTTACATTACTAAAGTTCATGTTACCATTGCAAGCGTGGAATGCTATTTGGACTTTAGAGTGATAAGGTTTGCACGACGTTCTAGCTATCTAGTTTTGCTTGGCAAACCGTGGATTTTACGAACATACTGTCAAGTCAATATACCCACTGGTCAAGTGATTCTAGGTAGAAGTGCCAATCGTGTAATAGTGGATGCTTACCCTAAGTCTCCTCAAAGTGAGAGAGATCCTTTATCCTCTAGTGAACTAGAACTAGTAGATGATCCATTTGGTAGTGAGACGTCATCGAGTGATGAATCTAAAGAAGGGTCTACTACAGAGGACATTTATCAGATAACTTTGAATGAGCCGATAGAGCCTCAAGATCGAATATGAGATGTAGACGTTATTAAGTTGGACCTTGGTATGCCAAATGATTCATGCCCAATCATATTAGGTTCCATGCTTGGTTTGAAAGAGATAGAGGACTAAGTGTCCTTAATTCAAGAGTTTTGTGACATCTTTGCTTGGAGCTATGATGAACTTAGAGGCATTCCTCCCAACTTGGCTGTGTATACCATTTCTCTAAAGGAAGGAAGTTGGCCCGTACGTCAGAAAGTAAGGTGCATGTCTTTTCAACTAAGGGACGGGTTGTTTGAGGAGCTACAAAAGTTGTGGAAAGCAGGTTTGATCTTCCCTGTTTGGCATACTGAATGGTGTTCACCAGTTGTGATCAGAAAAAAAAGAAGACTAATCAAATCCATCTTTGCATAGACTTTAGAGAGCTGGATAAAAATACTATTAAACACTACTACCCGTTGTCATTTATTGACCAAATTTTTGATCAATTAGCAGGTAGGAAAATATATTCGTTCATGGATTACTTTACAAGATGGTTGAGTAAGACAAGTTGAAAATGACATTTATTACTGTCTTCGCTACCTTTGCGTACCATGTGATGGCATTTGGTTTATATAATGCACTTGGTTCGTCACAAAGAATAACTGAGAAGACCTTTGGTGACATCTCCCTAGAGGAGTTGAAAGTATTTATTGATGACCTAGTGGCAGCCTTTATAAGAGAAAGGCAGTTGATTATTTGTAGAAGTGTTTTGAGCGTTGTTGACAATTTTGCCTAGCTCTTAACCCACAAAAGTGCGTATTTCGAGTGCCTTATGGGCTATTGTTAGGTCATGTGGTGAGTTCAATAGGAATTGCGACTAACCCTGAAAAGATCAAGGTTATAGTCACTATAAGTCCACTGCGTACTCGAAAGGAAGTACATAGCTTTCTATCATCGGTAGGATATTATCGAAGGTTTATAAATGCCCTAGTAGAAAGAGTGTTGCCATTGATGAACCTATTGTCCTTTAACTGACACTTTGTATGGAGTGATGCTTTCAAGGTATCTTTTGATGGTGTGAAGCAAGAGGTTGCCAAAGCATTTATTTCAAAAGCACCTAAGTGGGGCAAAATGTTTGATATATTTTCAAGAGCAACAATGCATAGTATTAGTTGCTGTTTGGCCCAAACTTGGGAGGAAAAGTGGTACCATCTGATAGCCTTTGCTGGTCAGAAGATGGGCATATCGAAAATTAACTACACCTATATGGAGAAGTTGTGCCTTACAATGGTATTCGCAACCAAAAAGTTCAGGCACTACATTCTTTATGAGAAGATGGTTTTTTATACGAAGGTGAAAGGGCTTCACTTGTTGCTAAACAAGTTACAGTCACCTGATCGTTTAGCAAAGTGGTTAATCACTTTACAAGAGTCTCATTAGGAGATTAAGAGCAAGCCACCCAAGCTACAAGGAATTGTAGAATGTCTTGTGGATTTTAGAGAACCAAAAGAGGTCTTGACTGAAGGAAGTGACATGGAAACACTATTTAAGATTGATACGGCATCTATTCCCTCCTGGTATGCTGCTATAACACACTATTTATCTACAAGAGAGAACAGAGCTCCTCTATCAAAATTCGAGAAGAGGAAAATTAAACAGCGTGCATTGAAATTTTTCTTGATCATAGGAACACTATATGGGCAAGGTGTTGATGATATCTATCACTGATGTGTGATGCCTGATGAGGTTCCATTTATCTTGGAAGAGTGCCATAACTCTGCTTGTGGGGGGTGCTTTGTTGGGCGCTTGATAGCACAGAAGGCTTTAAGAGCTGGATATTTGTCCTATTATGGCTATCCTTCCATTTGAAAAGTGGGGCATTAACTTTGTGGGTCCTATTACCCCATCATCTACTACTCAGAAGAGATATATTATAGTAGCAACTAATTACTTTACAAAGTGGTGACAAGCGCGAGCGAGGAGGCAAGATAATGCAAAAGAGACTGTCATTTTTCTCCTTGAGCAGATCATCTGCTGTTTCGGTCCGCCAAAGGAAATAGTATCGGACCGTGCAACTCACTTCCTAAACAAGGTGATTAAAAGCTTGATTGAAGTGCTTGGAAAATTATGCATAACAAGATGACTCCTTATAATCCGCAAGTAAATGGACAAGTTGAAAGTACCAATAAGCAACATGTGGATCCTATCCAAGATAGTCTCCGAAAAGAAGTGAAACTCGAATACGAAATTATATGTAGCAGTATGGGCATACAATACAACGTTTAAAGGAGACATTGGCCACATCCATTAAAATTAGTTTATGGGAAGGAGTGTGTCTTTCCCTTAGAAATTGATTTTCTGACCATAAGATTCACAATCAATCATTCTTTGGGTGAGGAAGATCCCCTATTCGATCGGTTTACGACTCTATCCACTTGGATGAACTCAAATTGTAGAGTTTGCTACACTAGGAAGTAGCTAAGTGTCAGATGAAGTCGTTGCATGATTTAAAAGTGAAAAAAAAAAACCTTTAAAAAGGGGTAGTTAGTTTTGTATTATGATGCACATAGGGAGTTATTTCCAGGAAAGCTGGCACCTAGATGGGATGGCCCTTACAGGGTAGTTAGGATAGGTAGAAATAAGTCAACAACTTTATTGGCTGATCTACAGGGAGTGAAATTTAAAAATAAAGTTATTCTTAATAAGATTTAACTTTATTATTTATGAGTATGCTAACGCCCTAAATGCATTCCAGGTCCATACTGGGGTTGATCTGCAACCTGCTGGAGAGTTTAAATTGGTTGATGGGGTTGTTAATTCCTTATCTGAAGCACCCATATCTAGAGCAAAGATATCATCATGGGAAGCTTATCTGCAATGAAGGCATGAAGTCCGATGTTTAGATTAGGTATATCTCTGGGAGGTTTGAGCAGTTGTCGCCTCTTATAAAGGCATTGTGAGGCATTGAAAGACCTTTTTTAGATAGGAGTTTTGGGGATCATGTTCTACTAACCTGCTAGACGGCCATTTAGGAGTTTCTATTAGTGTGAGGCAGTTAGAGAAGCCTGCTCTTAAATATCTAGAGAAGAGCAAGTTCTAAATGTATCAAGTATATATATACAGAGGTGTGTAAAAAGGGGTTTTAACCCCTCTTCAAAAAGTAGAAAATAAAAAAAAACCCAAATCCTTGAGCAGTTGATCATTGCCTTGTGAAAGCCTTGTAGGTTCCTAGGGAGGAGTCCTAACCCAAGGTCAATGCCTTGTGTTCCTAAGGGTGGCATCTAACTAAAAGAATAAGAATAAGAGAAGGTTGGAGGGAAAATAAAATTGAGCACATTAAAAAAGGATTAAGTGTCGCCTTGAGAGGGCTTGGTAGGCTCTTGGGTATCGAGATAGGACCTGAGGCTGATGCCCTATTTTCCTTGGGTCACTACACTCAGGTCCCTTCTTTTTACATGCCCGAGTATGGACAATAAAGGCCTCATAGGACAATGTGCTAGAAGACAGAATTTCTTGATCAGGCTATAGGAGTTCTCATCTAGGAGGAGCTCCTGGTTCAGTTGTCCTTTGTTAGAATGGTAGTTCAAACCACCACTTAGGATGACCTCTTTGATAGTTCTTTTTAGCTTGGCTACGTTGTTGGCGTAGTTGGTTAGTGACTAGCTTTGGGCTTTGTGTCAGATCATGCTAGGCCTAATCCTCGTGGATTTCATGCCTTGGTTTTGATAGGAGGTAGGGTGAGAGATGTGATGTGTTTTGTTGCATATTTTTTGTATCAGCTTGATGCTCTTTGTGGTTGTGTTGATGTGCAGATTTCTTCGTGGGATTTGACGGGTTGAGTCACCCTATCCCATGTTCATATTGGATGAAATTTGGTAGGAATGTTGTTTGTTATATTTTTTATGATTCTATGTCAGAAAAGTCAAAATACATAATGTAATAATGCTGAAAATAATTTTTTAAAGCCCAAAAAATACATTTTTTACAAAGAAAATGGGATTTTTGTCATTTTTGGTTTGATAAAAAAGATGCATATGGGATGAACTATGGAAAATGGGTGATTTTGAGTTTTCATAATAAAAAAAGCCATAAAAATGAGTAAATTCTCTATTTTCTTGGTAAATAAATAGTGAAAAATAGCTAAAATGAAAAAAAAAATTTACTTTAAAATTAAGAAAAAATATGGTTAATATTTGTGCATGTTTGGCAAGGTTGAGGCATGATATTAAGCCTCATCTCATCCTTTCTTTTGTATTTTAGTGTGTGTTTATTGTTTTATATATCGAAAATTACAAAAAACAAAACCCTACACTTATGCAACATAGCACAACCTAAACGTTAGAGAAAAAGAGTGAGGTTAAGAGATTGAGAGGGCTAAGAAGGTGTAAATCATTGAAATATTTAATTGTGCATTTCATTTAGAAGTATGATATTGTGATTGAAGGAGCTAGTAGCACGAGAAATCGGTGCTAGTCTCCATACATCGAAGCATACATTTAGTGAAGATCATGACATGGTTATTTTTTCCCATCACAAAATGTTTCTTTGATAAATATTATTTGTGCACTAGGATCATATGCACTATGCATGAAGCATCGCATTTATAAAATCTTGGGCTGCATAACAATTATCTTCCTAGGACATGACTTATATGTGGAGTGAAAATGAGCCTAAACTATAAGTTAGTTGTGTGGTTTCCTTGGAACCGTTTGGTGAGGATTTATATATTCTTGAATTGTACAAAACAAGAAAAGAGTAGAGTTTATGCGTTATGTTTTATATGTTGAGGTAACGCATCTTGGGGCCAATCATCGAGATGTAGGAGAGCTGCAATGGAGCCGTGGCAATCAACCGAGAAGTGCTTCTCTATGTTTGTGCTACGAGGTATTATACCTATATGTTATGGGATCTCCCTTTGAGGAGAAGGGAAGGTAATCGTTGGATTGTGTCCTATTACAAACGTAAAATCAATATTAGGGTTTAGTGTAGTGTGAGCCTTAGACGCTCCTAGCCACGAGGGCGTGTGGGGTGTCTTGTGTGTCTTAGAGGTCTGACTAGTCTGAGAGAGCCAGTGTTGGGCCCATTTTAGGTCCTCACAGGTGGTGGGTTTGTCGGGAGCTGCCAACAAGTGGTGGTTCCGAATCTAGGGTCTCTAGGGAGGACCAAATAGTCCGTTTATGTCCTCTGACAAGAATCGTCAAGCCGAAATACAAAAAGAGGAACATGTTGAGAGGGCTAGACAAGATGACGGGCTGAGATTCTAACGTGTTATTCTCCTCAAAGGAGCACACCGTGAGCCCTACTGCACTCCATCACAACTAGTCCACGCAACTTAGCATAAGCCAAGATCAGCTAATGGTTGGAATACACTCCGTAGATGAAGCAAGACAAATATCATCACGAGGGTCGTCCCTCTATAACAAACGCTTCTTGCTTCACCTCACCCCTCCCCCTCATATGCGCTTGATAATCCATTGTTTAATCTCTTTCATGCAAGTGATTCTATTCTACCTCAAAGCCTAACCTTGGTTCACATTTTGCAGATTTCCCCACAGTAGCCGTCATGGAGCACACGATACAGTTGGCATGCAAGGAAGCTCTCCATCGTAGGAGGGAGCATAAGGCACTAGCACCTCCACCAAAACACTACGTGCCTACTTTAAAGAGGTACACGCCAAAAAGAGGCCCCAAGAAACACTACCCAGGACGCAGGCCAAAAACTCCCCAAGCCAAGAAGACGAAGGCTCAAGAAAAAGAAAAGAAAAGAAAAAATATATAAAGAAAAATGCACCTACGATCACAGCAGAGCACCTAGGGGTCCTCAAATTAGGTACACCTAGTGACCTTGGTTGGTTGGCTCCATCCCTAGTTCCCTAAACCTCTACACATCCCCCACAATTATTCACGGCACATCAAGGGCAGGACATACCTAGGGAGCTTGTCTCACCTACGGTTAGACCTTGTCAAGAATAGCGTGATGGGGGGATGTGCTTGAGCTGCTACGCCAAACACACACTGTATACACAAGAGGAAGCTCACTCAAGAACACAAGAAGAGATATGGAGGCCAAAACGTTTTCTTTCTGGTTTCTTCTTCTTCTTCCATGCACTATACAATGTACACAAAGTATAAATAAGATACAACATAAAGGAAAGTGACCTTCTAAGTCAAACAGTGCATAATCAACTACACTAATCGACTGGCATTATATCTTTGCCAGCTGTAGGTAGGTGTAACAGACTACATATAATAAGTGATGATTCAGTGGCCATGTGAGTATCATAATGACCATAAACATGCTAAGTATAGATGTGCGGACTCATCTAGCCAAGTGGTCCATCATCAATTTCCGCACGTGTTGAGCTTGCCATCTCAACACTCCCCCTCAAGCTCAATTCTATCTCTGCACCTCCAAGTAAGCTTCGGAACTTTCAAAGCTTCTCTGCACCCAATGCCTTTGTGAAAATGTCAGCTATTTTATCCTGTGTGATGACATATACCAGGTTAATCTCTCTTGCAAGTACCTTCTCTCTCACAAAGTGGTAGTGCACCTCAATGTGTTTTGTCCTAGCATGGAATCCTGGATTCCTAGCAAACTATATGCTGCTCATGTTGTCACAATGAATGACAACAACTGAACCATTTCCCTGCACATCCAAATCACCTAATAACTTTTGCAATCATACCACCTCACATGCTACCATAGTAGCACCTCTGTACTCAACCTCTGTACTCGATAAAGCAACTGCAGTTTGCTTTTTGCTACTCCATGTAACTACTGCACTACCAAGGGAAAACATGAATCCACTTATAGATCTTCCGTCTGATATGCTACCATCCCAATCTACATCTGTGTATTCAAAGACATGTACGTCTTTACTTTCCTCATAAAAAAGTCCATAATGTAAAGTGGACTTCACATACCTCAATATATGTCTAACTACATTCAAATGAGGCTTTCTAGGCATTTGCATAAACTGATTGACAAGGCCAACAACATAGCTCAAGTCTGGCCTTGTGATAGTCATGTAAATTAAACTCCCTACTATCCTCTTGAACATAGTAGGGTCTTATATCTCATCCCCAACATCAGCACTCAGCTTCACATTTTGCTCCAATGGTACTGAAAGAGGCTTACATGCTGTCATACCATACTAGGATAACATATCCAAGCCATACTGCCTTTGGGATAGCCATATACCATCATTACATTTGATTACCTCAATACCAAGAAAGTATCTTAGCTCACCCAAATATTTCCTCTCAAACTTCTTCTTCAAGAAGTCCTTAACTTCAGCAATCCCATTGTCACTATCACCTGTAATAATCAAGTCATCCACATAGATAACTATGATGACCAAACTTACATCTCCCTTTCTCACATAAAGTGAGTGATCAACATCATAAATACAAAATCCAATATCTATAAGATACTCTCCAATCTTGTCAGACCATACTCTAGGTGCACACATATGTGGGATGCTCTAAATCCTTATAACTTGTTGGCTGCTCCATATACACTTCTTCTTGCAATTCACCATGCAAGAAGGAATTCTTAACATCCATTTGCTGAAAACTCCAACCTTTGGCTTCACTTTTAAGCCACTGAACTCATTAGAGAGATCTCAAGCACTTCACTTTTAAGCCTATTTTTGCTTCAACAGCTGCCTTAAAGTATTTGAAGTGCTCAAACACATCACTCTTTTCCTTCTTAAAGTATACCCATAGCTTCCTTGAACAGTCATCAATAAATGTGACAAAGTATTTTCTGCCACCAAGAGATACATTCTGTGTAGGCCCCCAAACATATGTATGTACTACATCAAGTATATTTCTGCTCACTTCTCTATCATGCGACAAACTCATGTGTTGAGATACTTGCAATCACACCTACTTCAATCTGTTTGTAAGGAGTAGTAAGGGTTCAAGACGAGAATCCCATATGCATAGTAGGAGAAGTGCTACCATCTAGTTTCCTATAAAGCATTGTACTTGCTCTCTTTTCTAATGCAATAATAGTACTCTTTTCTTTCCAGTAAAGTGTCTATGTCACTGTCCACATACAAGATTGTGTTTATGAGTCCAAGTCTCAATCTTGGAACCTAATTCACTTGTGTGACAATTTTTCTTATCAAGGTTAATGTCTTCATGAGTTTATTCTTCCTATTTCAACCTCCATAGCTTTTACATCAGCCATGCTCTAGATCCCACAACTTCAACATGGTATTAGAGCTCAGTCGAGCATGGCATTTCCTCTCCAGCCTCTCTTAGTCCCTTTCAATCTCTGCCCGTCTCACATTGAGCTCAAGATTAGTGTATGACTTCATTTTGTGAACTTCATCTTTAGAGCACCTTGTGGCAGCCATAGCTAGCCTACACGTCCCCACCTTTGAGCTTCCATAACTTCTTGTAGACGACATATCTCTCCAAGCTCTCTTCTGAAGATTTATTCCTTGACTTACAAGGCTTCTTTGCATCACATAAGATCCTAAAATTTCCCTATCTGGAGCTCAACATTGTCAATTTTCTTAATTGCTGCCATAACCTTAGCTTGTGGACAACAGCACCTACCCAACTTGGAGGAGCTCGATCTCTAAATACAAAGCATATCTTCATGAAATCTCTTCTAGACATATCTTTCCCCACTTATGGCTCTACGTTGAAATCTATCAAAGATTGCGTCTACTACCGTCATCTGCCCTGCACCCTGCCTGAATCCATCAACAATCTCGATCATCATCGTTGGGCTTTGATAGACAATGAAGAGAGCTTCATTTCCATTTTTTTTAAAAATTAAAATGATCCACTATACCTCCCACAATCAGCAAAAACCCAAGTCTAGGTCAAAACCCTAATCCAGGAAGCCATAGCCAAGCTTCATTAAAGCTCAAAAATCTCATCATTTTCTCTCTCTTGCGACCTGGAACAACCCACTATCACTCCAATCTACTGTCCCAACATCAAATCGAGGAGGGGAATAACCTAGAGAGATTCAAATTTGACTTCAACTCAAACATAGCATTTACATAGTGTGTTTTTTTACACTATCATTACTTGTGTCTCTTGACACACTATGATATGCTCCTCCATTGATAAAATATGAGAACTCTAAAGTTTATTTGTTACTGCTTCAGTCATCTAACATGGGTAAATACTCTCCAACTACTGCTAGCTTCAAAGGAGTCGGGTTTCACACCTGGAAAACCCACATCAAACTCATCTTGATGAAGAAGGGCCCCTGGGCCAATACCACTAGAAAAGAAAATAAGCCTTATAATACAGATCTTGCAGTCGACAACTATATCCACCATGTGGATAACTATGGCACTTCACATGATACATGGAAGAAACTTGACACATTTTTTCATGCACAGTCTAAGTCATAAAAGTATGGTCTCTTGATTGAATTTCTCAAGATTTAAATGAAGTCCAGCACATCACTTGCCACACATCTAAATTACATGGAAGGACTTCTAGCCCAACTTGGAAGAATCAACATTAAAATGGAAGAAGATGTTTGCATCCATGTTCTACTTAAAAGTTTGCCTCCTAAATATAATAATGAATCAACAACTCTAATCAATATGCCAAACCCTAAACTTGTCAATATCCAGGTGTCATTATTAGAGAAGGAAAAGAAGCTAAAAACTAAGGAATAACCAAGCATCTCTAGAGATGAACATGCATTATATGTTGGCAACATGTATAAAGGCAAGAAGGACAAGCTTTTCTATGACTTCTGCAAAACGACCGAACACACCGAGAAGTTCTACCACACCAGAAACAGGTCCCAGAAAGGCCTATGTAGTTGCAGTTAAAGAAGAAGAAGAAAATGGAGCAAATGAATAAGAAGAAGAAGAAGAAGACCACCATGAGAAGGTCAAACCTAATCAGTCCTTCTATTAGGATAGACTTTTTTAGCCTTGTATTTCCTAGCCCTAATGTTTCGGACATAAACTTGTAAACTCCTCATGTAGCCTTGTATTATAGCCTCTGTACACTTTGTGAGGCCCCTGCTACAGCCTCTAGATATTCATCATGTTTGTGGTACCCACACTTAGCCTTTCAACGACAACCTTTGGAGTTTTTCCATGTTTATGGTGCACTCACACTTTGTAGGAGTTGCTCTCACTAAAACCTCTACACGCTTTGCACCTCTGCTCGTGATTGAGGAGGGGTGTTGAGATATTTGCAATCACATCTACTTTAGTCTCTTTGTAAGGAGCAATGACGGCTCATGACTAGCATCCCATATGCATAGTAGGAGAAGTGCTACCATCCAGTTTCCTATAAAGCATTGTACTTGCTCTCTTTTCTAATGCAATGATAGTACTCTTTAATTTCTCGTAAAGTGTCTATGTCACTGTCCACATACAATATTGTGTTCATGAGTCCAAGTCTCAATCTTAGAACCTAATTCACTTGTGTGACAATTTGTCTTGTCAGGGTCAATGTCTTCATGAGTTTATGTTGCGAGCAACGGATGCGTGGTTTGTGTGTAGTGAATGGAAGAAGCTCCCTCTTTCTCTCTTTTACTCATAAAATTGCACATGACTCATGAGAAATTAAAAATAGACTAAAAGAGAAGGTAAAGTAAGATGAAGCGACTCAAGATTGGGTTCAATCTCCCCTTGACATGAAGTGGGCAGCTCCCTTCATGCCATATTTATAATAATATTATGAAATCCTCTTTGCCCAAGATTTAGGCCCTTTGCAATCACTCTTTGCATAAAGAGTTTGAGTGAATTGGAAAAGAGATAGAGTAATCTGAATTAATGGATGCTAGCAGTTGTGCATCTCACAACTCTCTAGAACCATTAATATTTTATTGGACATATCTTCTAAAAATCTATTTTGCTAATAAATATTAACATAGAGGCTATACGCATGCTTTATAAGAAATAGTGGTGTGTCTAATACAATAATCCAACAATTGCCAAATAAATTCTTGAGGAAACAATCTTTAGAATGCTTGCACGTGACGCACCTTTCCAATTCTCCTTGCTCTACACATCAGACATAATGCATTGAGGGCTCAAATCTATTAGGTGGACGTCTAGCTCTAGTAGATCGTCTCACTACAGGCTCTACTGCATGTGTAGCATCCTGTCCAATAGCATGGCAATGTGTACCAACTATTGTTGCGACTGTCCAATTGGTTGTGTAGGAGCACGTGGCTTCTCCTAAAATATAACCCTGTGTATCTCTACTACCTTCTCAGATTACCTATGGATCTTATCTTCATGGAAGACTATATCATGGATGCGGATGACTTTTTGCACTTGCAGATCCCAGAGGCAGTAATCCATATTGCCTGCATCTCCATAGCCAAGGAAAATGCATTTGACACTCTTAGGATCGAACTTAGTATGCTTGTTTTTGGGCACATGGCAGAATGCCTCATATCCAAAGACAAGTAGATGCGCAGAAGATGGAGGTTTCTGAGTCCATACCTCCTCTCCCACCTAGAAATCCAAACCACTAGAAGGTCATCTATTTATGACATGCACAGCTATATTAAGTGTCTCAACCCAAAATTCAAAAAATCATGTTAGAATAATAACCAATTGAATAATTGCAGCTATCCACATAAATCAATTAATTTGAAATTCCATACAATAATTAATTCACAAAGACATTAATACTCATATGGATAAAATGGTACCACCCATGTTCACACTTTGCATCGACGCCCGAAAAGGATAGGCGTCCCCATCGACCTTCCACCTAAGACAATTCTTAGGAACATGTCACGCATTGATGGAGAACCATTTAAGGTGCTCATCCCGCCAACACACAAAGGAGAACCATTTAAGGCGCTCATCCCTTTGCGTAGGTGCCACCTGGCAACATACCCCTAGGGTGAGGTAGCAAATGTCCTCAATTGCTATTGGTTGGATGTGGAGACAATAAGTTGAGAAAAGGTCGCAAATCACAAGCATGCATCCATTGAGCTTCCTCAACAGGATGATTGTGGAATTTGACAAGATAATGAGGATAAGCATTTCCAATTCTAGTGGTCATATAGTGAGCATCAATAATTGTTTCAGGGATTAGAATTTCATGGTCATCTGCAATCAAGGTTGGTGATTCATAAACAGGGTGAACAAGAAGAGAACCTTTGAAGGGACGTAAAAGACTAATGTGAAAAGTGTTGTGGATTTTCCAATGATGAGGTAACTCTAATTTGTAAGCATTGGGATTAATACTATGGAGAATTTTAAAAGGTCTATAGAAACGAGGATCTAATTTTACATTCGAGTTCTTTTCTACACTATGGAGTCTATGTTTTTCAACACGTAACCAAACATAATCTCCTTCTTTATAAATCATAGCTTGCCTCTTTTTATTTGCTTGTTTCACATATGATTGTTGGGACTTTGCTAGTATTTGTTTAACTTGCTCATAAATACTTGAATGATTTTGAATCCAATCGTCAACAGAAGGTATTTTCTGAGTTAGAGGAAATGTGGGAGTTGGCAATTTGTGACCATAAACAATTTCAAAAGGTGCCTTTTTTTGTAGCAGTGTGAGTGGCATTATTGTAAGAAAACTGTCGAAGGTGCAAATGATTATCCCATGTGGCTAGAGAAGAAATTGTGTAAGTATAGATTAAATCCAAAATTGTGCTATTTGTGGCCTCTGTTTCATCGTTAGTCTCTGGATAAAATGCAGAGCTAAAATCAGGATTAGTTCCTAAGTTAGTAAATAATGTAATCCAAAAATTATTACAAAATCAATGATCTTGGTCGGACACAATAATTTTCGGCAATCCATGGTGCACAAAAATATGCTTGAGAAATAAGTTAGCGGCTTGTGCAGCACTTAAGGTCTTTTTACAAGCAATGAAGTAAGCTTATTTACTAAATCTATCAAACTATGGTGCATATCATATCATTCTGTGAAGAAGTTTGTGGTAATCCTGTAATGAAGTCCAGAGAAATTGTAACGTGTCCACTAGTATCATCCAGGACACGTCTTAGCAGTCCATCGGAAAGGATGTCTAAAAAGCTCTGCCCAACACTTCCATGGAATGTTACGAGACTTGCGATCTAGGGCTTCCCACGTCTACCACGTAGCAGAAGTATTCTGGCCGTTCCCACTTAGGATCGACCGGAATTAAGGTTTTCCTGATTGGTCATTACCTAACAGCAACTAGCGTCGGACCCAAGAGAACTACTTTACGCAGAAACGCCAAATCCAAAGCTGATTCACGCTGCATTTGGTTCAAGGAGAATGGGAAACGAGAGGGATGCAAAGCTCAACCTCTCTGCTATAAGGCATAGTCCCATTCTGTTCCCCTAAAACAACGTAAATTGGGTAAGACATAACTCTAGGTCATCGCTTTCATTGTTCGTGTCCTTTGATGATCATCCCACTGTTCTTCGAGATTTGAGAAAAGTTCCCGGTCAACCAAGACCACCCAACCATAGGACGGACCCATGGCCCATCCTCCGCACTTTCCTTGGTTTATTTTAATTAGGTAATTATCTAACACATTAATTTGATATGTAACAATCAGCTTCTTTAATTAAACCGTTAAGCACTAGTTCCTTCACGTAATCTTATCACGTGACATAGAAAAACAATATCAAATAAGTTCTTTATTAACTTATCATCATATTTATCTTTGAAATACAAGGAGTTCGGCCCGTAGGCTTGTTCATAATCCGCCCGAAGGCTATCCAGTAATCCACAGGGATCACTATTCCAAGCTTCTGCCCATAGACTTGTATGCGGGCCTCGAGATCCAATCCCGAGTCACGTTAGCCTCTTGTGCAGGACCCGGAAGGTGAGGGATTTACGGCCAGAGCCCCCCTTGCCACCCAAGCATCCTCCTGCTCCAAGTAGAGCTCAACGGAGAAATCTCTCGTAGCAGGTTCGGTCCACATTCCCAGCGCGGTCAACAACCCCCTTGGTTAGGGTCAAGTAGGCAGTCGGGGGTAACTGAAACTGGCTCTCCCTTCAGGTCTTCAACCTGAAGTATAGATATTCATTTAATTTGTAATTCATAAATCAAACAGTGCTCTAAAATCTCTAGAAAGCACAAACATTTCCATTAACCGATCTTGTTGTTGACAAACTGCTAAGGAATGATTCTTTCCTTTCGAATGCATCAGTACTCGTTCCAGGGTGTCTTGCAACTTGGCAAGATCCCTTATATTCTGGGTTAGGGCGTACCCTATTAACCCAACTTGGTCAACCCTAAAGTTCATTGGATACTTTAGTTTCTGGTTTTTAACCTTCCCTACTTAGAAGGATATCAAAGAATACATCCTTTTGCAAGATAACTTGCGTAAGGATCCGCCATCCTTGTTGAGGATATTTAACCTTTCTTCTTGTGAATCAATCACAAGACCATATAACTTCATACTTGCTGCGCAAGTCCTGCATCGTAATATGCGATAAAACAATCCGTTTCAGTTTCTTTAAGCTGACGTGACCTAGGGTTTCCTTTTATTATTTTCTTTAAGAACCTCAGGGAAAAACCCTAGTTCTTTTACGTTACGATTTATTGACCCTACAATCAGGGAAGGTGGGCAAGTATTTAAGGTATAAAGGTTTCTTGGATTTAAATCATTCCCAATGCATATTTCGCAGCATAGGTATTTCTAAGTTTATATTAATTCGGTTAACTTTTAGAAGGTAATATCGAAATCACCTCGGCACGATTTGTTATCTATGTGACGATTGATTTTTCAGTCCTAAACTTTATTGCTTCGAGGTTACATAAATTTAATTAATCTTCCTTTTTTCCTTGCGAACAAAACTCATGCCAAATAAACAATCTTTCCCTTGCTAAGATATGCAGTTAGCAATGATAACTTCCTAGAGTTTAAGCAACATAAGAAACCTTTCATGAATTTCATCTTCTATGATGGTTCGTTGTAAAAAAATAGGGGTTAATGGTGCAAGATGCAGTTTTTATACCTTCAAGATTTAGCCGAAATATACTACTTTAGTGGGTAAATAATATTGCTCATAATTTGTTTCAATGCATAATGCTATTTGAAGGAAAACTATATTTTATACATTATCCATTTTGCATGTTCAATTAAAACTAAATTCCTTCATCGTAAATAACTAGGACAAAATATATCTTATCCTAACAATTCATCTTACATGATTGAATTAAATCCGATATAAAATTTAAGAAGGAAAAACCTAGTTTTGGGGTGAGATATCCATATGGATACTGGGAGATGACCCTCCCGCAGCTACTCAATGGACTTTCTTACGCGGCATCGTAGTTGTAATCCTTCGAACGTGGAAGCGACTTTTCACTCCTTTTCAAAATTCACCGTCGCTTCAATATTCCTCCTCCCTCTTTCGAGTCCAGGAATCGTTAAGGGATTGACCACGAGAAAGGGGTAACAAGACCTTTAAGGTCTTAGCTTCTTCGGAGAGGGAAAGGTTTATAAAGCCTAAAAGAAAAAGGCCCTATAGGGTATATACACAGCAAAAAGGTTGTGTGTGAGTGTGGTTTCGCAAACATATGAACCTTGGGAGATCTTTGGGCATGGAAGTGAAAGGACTTAAGGGTTTTACACCCAGGGGGAAAATTGAAGGGTAACACAAGGGTTTATAGCACGGGTATAAAAAGGGTTTTTTTAAAGGTCAAACACGGGGGTTTTGCGGAAAGGACCTTACGAATTGTGCTTGCAGGAAAGGAGGCTTTATGAGCTTCTTTAGGGAAAACGGGGGTGGCTAGGAATGGGCTTACGGATGGCTTGTGGGCTTTGAAGCCTATTTGAGAAAAGGCCTCTTGAGAATGAAACTGTGGGATTAAGCCCCATGGGGAAATGGGTTTTAAGGGAGGGCTTTTAAACCCCCTCCCAGGATGGACCACGTGTACAAGGTCTTAGGCCTTGCTTCTTTTAAGAAGCTTCTAAAACTTAGGAAGCTTCCGTTTCCCCCCTAAAAGCACGTGGTCAAAGAGAGAAAAAAAAAAAATGGGAGATGATGAAATGCTTGTCATGGAGTCAGTGGATAAAGATGGTGGCGCTAGCAGCTGGTCTGGGCGGCGGATTTGGCAGTAGTGGCGTTGCCGTGTGGTGGCGTACTCAGCCCAGCGGCGCTCCATGACGGCTCCTTTCCTCCTCAACGGCGTGGCATAGTCCTCTTTCAGCACAGCGACTTCTCGTCTCCCTCATTCATCTATCAGCCTCACCACCTCTCCCCTTGATCTTTAGAAGAGGAGGTATTTATGGGAAGAGGGTGGGTAAGGCCTCCCTCTCCCACGTGGATCCTGCATGTAATCCCTCCCCTCCACCTCACATGGCTTCACATGGCCTTTATTATATTTTTAACAGAAATATTACATTCTCTCCCCCTTGGAAGAATCGAGATGTCCTCATCTCGAGATAAACTAGGGATATTGATGGTTGAGTGTGCCTTCATCTACCCGATGGCATATTCTTCGGGATAGTCTTTCCATTGGACGAGGCATTCTCTGAGGGTTCTGGATCTTAATTGTCTCTCCCTAACATCTAAGATTTTGTCAGGCCTTAGTTCAAGGACTCCTTGACTAGGCATTACAACTTGTTGGTTGTCAAGTACGTGGTTAGGATTAGGTCCATATTTTTTCAATAGACTGATATGGAATACATTATGAACTTTTAGGTTCTCAAGGAATTGCAATCTATAAGCATTGGGTCCTAGGCATTTGAGGATTCTGTACGGCCCACAATACCTTGGACTTATCTTCTTGCAATCTCCTAAGGATAGGGAACTCTTTTTAGGGCGTACGTGAATGAAGACCATGTCTCCTTCTTCGAAGACTCTTTCTTGACGCTTCAAATCCGCGTATGCCTTCTGTCTATCCTTGGCTGCTTGTATGTCCTATCTTATTGACTTTATTTGATCATCCATGTCTTCCAACATTTGTCTTGAAGCTTCAACCCTTAAGGTTGGATCGGAAAAATTTAGGGGACTTCGACAATCATGACCATACAATGCTTGGAAAGGGGTCATCTGAATGCTTTGCTGGTAAGAAGCATTGTAGGAAAATTCAACCAATGGCAAGTATTGAATCCACCTCTTCGGCTCTCGACATTAGTATGCCCTAAGCATATCCTCGATGACTTGAATTTCTCGCTCTGTTTGGCCATCCGTTTGGGGATGGTAGGCGGTGCTAAAACAGAATTGAGTCCCAATAGCTTCAAAGATAGTTCTCTAGAAGTGTGATGTGAAGAGAGAATCTTGATCACTAATGATTCGTCTGGGTAAACCATGTAGCTTGAATATCTCTTTGATAAAAAATCTTGCAATGTCGGAGGCTTTATAGTTTTTCTTTACTGGAATAAGGTGTGCAACCTTGGTAAGCATGTCAACCACAACCATGATGGAGTTGTATCCTCCCTGGACTTGGGGTAAGCCTACAACAAAATCCATACTAATGAGTTCCCATTTCATTTGGGGGATGTCAAGCGGTTTCAGTTTCCCTGGCATCATGACATGTTTGGCTTTGATACGTTGGCAAGACAAACACTCAATGACATATTTGAGAACGTCACTTTGAGCCTGTCCCAATGGTAGCTCTTCCTAACTGCATTAAGAGTCTTAGCATAGCTAGGATGTCCTCCGAAAGGGGAATCAGGAGCTTCCCACATTATCTTTTGCTTAAGTGATTGGCTTGCTGGTATACACACCCTTGTTCTATAGTAGACAAGTCCATTATCAATGGAAAATTCTTGATACTTAGCTTGCAACTTTTGATTCTACTCCTTGGTAGAGATCTCCTTTAGCATTGTTTGGTAGGCCAAATCATGGCATGCCTACTCTCTAGCTAACTCAAGTATAGGGTTGTTTGGCATAGATACTTTTGTAGCTAGAGATCTAGCCGTTGATGGATTCTGCAAAATTAGGGAATTTAGGAATGCCTTGCGACTAAGTGCATTGGCAACTACATTCTCTTTCCCTGGACAGTACTTGATTTCAAAGTCATACTCCTCCAACACTTCAATCCACCGACGTTGCCTCATGTTGAGCTCATTCTGGGTAAAGATCCATTTGAGACTCTTATGATCGGTTACTAGAGTAAAGTTGTTACCCAACAGGTAATGTCTCCAAAGTTTTAGAGAATGGATGACAACTAGTAATTCCAGATCATGCGTAGCATAATTCTTTTCATGGTTCTTCAGTTTCCTTGAAGAGTATGCTACTGGATGACCTTCCTCCATAAGTACACACCCCAAGGAAAGAATTCTAGCATTAGTTACTACCTCGAACTCCTTATTGAGGTCTGGAAGTTTTAGAATAGGTGCTGATACCAAACTTTTCTTCAATCTGTCGAAGCTATTTTGTTCGGGAGTTGACCATGTAATGGAAGTCTGCTTCTTTAGTAAATTTGTCAGAGGTGCTGCAATCAGAGCATAGTTTTTTATAAAGACCCTATACCATCCTGTCAATCCAAGAAAGCTGCGTATTTCTTTGACAGATACTAGTGTTGGCCATTCAAGCACATCTCTAACCTTGACTGGGTCCACTGATATTCCTTCTGATGATACTATGAATCCCAGATATTCAATCTGACACTTGAAGAATGCACACTTCTTCATTTTTGCATACAACTTATATGACCTCATTGTCTCAAGGACAATCCGAAGTTGAGGTTCATGATCTTCTTCCTGTTTACAATAGACTAAAGTGTCATCAAAGAAGACAAGCACGAAATCATCAAGATATGGCCTAAAGATATCTTGCATTAATCTATTAAAGGTGGCAGGTGTATTCGTAAGCCCGAATGACATAACCAAGAACTCAAAGTGCCCATATCTTGTATTGAAGGCCGTCTTTGGGATATCTTCTTCCTTGATCCTTATCTGATAGTAACTTGACCTGAGATCAATCTTGGAGAAGATCTTTGCACCCTGAAGACGATCAAGAAGCTCATCTATTCTAGGAATAGGATACTTGTTCTTGACTGTTGATTGATTCAACCCTCGGTAATCAATACATAGTCGAAGTGTCCCATCTTTCTTTTTCTGGAATAGTACTGGAGCTCCCCACGGTAAATTGCTAGGCCAGATGTAGCCCTGATCTAACAGTTGCTTGAGTTGTTCCTTCAGCACAATTGCTTATGGTATGGACATTCTATAAGGTCTCTTGGCAATTGGGGTAGCTCCAGGAACTAACCTAATCTCATTTTCCACTTCTCTTTGAGGTAGAAGTTCGGTCAACTCTTCAGGGAATACATCCGCGTATTCCTTTAGCCAAGAAGGTCCTTCATGAGACTCTTGCTTTTGATCTAACTTGTTGAGTTTGATCAAGTAAATGGGTAATCCTTTTCTGACTCCTTTTATGATCCGAGATACTTTGGCCAATTGGATTCTTGGCACTCCTGCCTCACCTTGAGTTGTGACTAATTCCCTTTCAGAGTTTCGAAAGGAAACTTGACCCCTTCCACAGTGAATGTGGGCGTTGTTGGGCTTAAGCCAATTCATTCCGAGTAGACACTGATGGATACCTAAATTCATGACTCTAAATTTAACCGAAGTCTTCTTTCCTCCCAGAAAGAATTCCACCTTAGTAGTTTGCCTGGTACAAGTTACCTCACGACCATTTGCCAATTCCACAAGCAGGGTAGGTGATTCTATTGTGGCTATTCCTAATCTTTTTGCACATGCTGATGAGATAAAGGAATGTGTACTGCCACAATCAATCAAGGTTTTGAAACCTTTAGCTTGATAGTCCGACGGTGTTTGAATCACCAAGAACTGGAGATTCGGCCCTTTCTTGTGTAAAGTGGCGTGGACTATCGCTCTTTCGAACTCTGCTTCCATGGTCGGATCTTCTTCTTCCCCTCCTTCCCACATTTGCCTATTGGCAATGCAGGCGGTTCTTCCTCTTCCTTGGGTAGCGGCTCCTTGACCACGGCCCGTTCCTTGGAAAGGCCCTTGGCGATGTCCTCCGCCGAGCTTGGGACATTGCCTCTTGAAGTGACTGGGTTCGTTGCAGTGGAAACAACGGAGGTTTCGGCCATTACTTTGAGTAGGAACAAAGTTGTTGATGTTATTCGTCCTTGCTTTCTTTCTTTGTCCCTGATTATGACCTTGAACTCTCTTCATTTGAGGTCTGAATGCTCCTCTGTTCGGGTCATTATAAGACCAAGTTTTGTTACCCCTTGGTCTAGCTTGCACCTCCTGAATTATAGGCGCCGCTCGAATGAGTGCATCCTGAAGATCTGATGGACGCATAGATTCGAGACGGGTATTTACTGGTGTATTTAAGCCCGCACAAAATTTGGACACCTGCTGTGTCATGTCCATCTCTGGGAAGAGTGAGTCCTAGTTGTTTTAGCTCGTAGAACTCGTTCATTTTTTGCATGCGATATGTAGGTGGTAAGTATCTTCCCTGCACGGCTTTCTTCAGCTTCTCCTAGGTAACGGATCCTTTTGCGATCCCTTGATCCCTGCACCATTGCTTCCACCAAAGTTTGGCTTCGCCGGTGAGCTTTAACTTGGCGAGCATAGCCTGATTGGCAGGTGCAGTACCAGCTGCTTCGAAACAATCCTCCATGGATTCAATCCAAATTTCAGCATCAGCGTGAACGAATCTGCCTCTCCTATCAAACTCGGGTGGCTTAATCTGCTTGAGAAGGAACTTCTTCTCCTGGATCACAACAATACTTGATGTAGGAGGCGAATAAGGAACCTGTACCTGGGGTTGTGCCTGAATAAAGGTTTTCTTAACGTTATTATACGATAATCGACGCTAGCTTATATTACATCTTTAATTCAGCTATCTCGTAAACAATGTAGCTACTTAACTTTTTATAAACTCTTATGCATAGCCAGACATTGATAAAAAGAAGTCTTTATTTGTATTTACATGGGCATAGCCCTTTCGAATAAAATGTTTCATGTGATGATAAGCCAATTATTACATTTAGTTTGGGGAGAACAACGTTGTATTGCATTTATCTACACGAACTGTGTAATAGTAGGGTTTTGGGTCATGGATTTTCAAGAATCGATAAGTCATTGGAAGTTCAAGATATCCTTTCCGTTGGAATCCATACTTCTCATGGCAGCCCAATACTTCCGCTACGTGGCAGATGCGGAAAGCCCTAGATCGCAAACCCCGTAACATTCCATGGGAGTGTCGGGCGAAGCTTTCTAGACATCCTTTCCGATGGACTGCTAAGACGTGTCCTGGATGATACTAGTGGACACGTTACAGAAATCTTATCCCAAGGTGAATTAGGGATAGGTAATGGAAGTAATAAACCATATGACTTACCATGATGTCTTTTTATACGTTGACATACAATGCAGTAAAAAATAAAATTCGAGACATCACGTTGCATATTTGGCTAGAAAAAATCTTCATGTAAATTTCTAAGTGTGGAGATAATACCACGATGTCCCATATGAGGAGGCTCATGTACTTATTGGATAATGAAATGACGAAAAGGATTAGTAATACATAACCCTTTTTCATAAAACATAAAACCATCAGAAATAGAAAAGTTATTAGTAGGGATCCATTGATTGTTAGATAAATTTACCCAAACATCATGAAAATCGGGATCTTGAAGATAAGTATTTTTCATTGTGTCTAATGAAGAAGTAGAAATGACATAAATATTGTTTAATGATGGCCTACGGCTAAGTGCATCGGCTACTACATTTTCCTTACCGGGTTGATATTGAATGATTGGATGAAAGGATTGAATAAACGATGCCCACTATATGTGTCTATTAGATATTTGTGGTTGTGACAATAAATTTTTAATACTCTGCTGATCAGTTTTAATCATAAACTCCGAACCCATTAAATAATGTTGCTATGTATTTGTTGATAGGTGCATTGATAGCCTATATATGGAGATTCAATAGCCTCTAGTATATGATGCACACCCAAGGCCTGATGACTCTAGAGTGGATGCTTGGTATTGTGTTAGAGTTGTGCAAATGCTAGCCATTTTGATCTATGATCCATGGGGATACCTTCTTATATGCATGATAACCAATAATTTGACACTATGGGTGTTTGACCTAGGTGGTGCATCACTGGCACATACCAAAGGATGTGTAGGTTCACAGGAGGTGGATGTCGTGCCGCTACATAAACACAGTGTAAAAAACTCTAGAGTGCATTGTCATTTGGCTTTCTTATTGATCTAGAGATTCAAAGCCATATTAGTCATTAGTGTCAGTCTCCATAGTATGGATGGTTCAAAAATACTAGATTTTTGGACAAGTTTAGCATGTTTTTGATTTTTTGGATATTATTTTTTGTAAATATCCTAAAAAGCTATACAAACTTTATAGAATAGGATGATATGCAAAAAGCAAGTTATTTTTTCAACCAGTTTTGGAGATTTCACGAAAAAAGAAGGATTGACGAAATCGTGTGCGGTGCGATCACAATTTACAGGCAGCAAAAATCACTGTGAATTGGGAGAAGGAGTGATCTAGAAGAATTCTCATTAGGTGTCCTAGATTTTTATGCCCATTTCAAAGCCAAAGGAACCATTAGATTTGTGGTTTGAGCAGTAGAGAAAAATATACTATTTTGATGCACGTTTTTTTATCTACAGAGGGAGGTCCAAGAGATCTTATGCTTGGAGATTTCTTTTGAGTAGTGCCAAACAAGGAATTTGTTTATCTTCTCAGGTTCTATCAATACATAGTGCTTTGTCTTTATCTTGTGTACCTATTGTATACTCTTTTTATTCTTTTCTATCTCCTATTCTCCACTTCCTTCTATCTCTAATCCCCAATGGATACAATCTTTTGACTAAAATCTCTCTAACAACATGATAATATTGACTCTTCAAATCAAGATTCACAACATGCACCTATTATTGTTGACGATGACCTTGGCACTAATCTTTATGTTGATCTTCCAATTGATAATGAGCGTGGTACTTATCATGTTTATGATGCTAATATTCTTGAGAATGCTCTCAATATTTGTGAAGACCATGTCTCTTATAGTGATACCATGTCATCCCCAAAAAAGGAACAATGGCAAGAGGCCATGGAAGCAAAGTATGAATCTCTTCTCTTTAAAGGTACATGGGTTCTAACTGAGTTACCACCTGGACATACTGCAATAAATGAAAATGGATTTATAAGACTAAAACAAAAGCAAATGGAACATTTGACAAATTCAAAGAAAGGCTACTTGCCAAAGATTCTAAAAAGTTGCAAGAGTTGATTATCAAGAAATTTTCTCACTTATTTTGTGTATTACCAATATTCGGATCTTGTTAGGTTTTTCTATTGAGTTTGATTTGGAGGTTCACCAAATGGATGTGAGAACTACTTTTCTTGAATTTCGTGATTTAAAGGAACATATATACATAGAGTAACTAGAGGGATTTGTAGTCCAACATGAGAAAAATATTGCGTGAAAATTTCATTGTGCACTCTATGGTCTCAAATAGTCTTCATGGGCTTGGTATCAAAAGATTGATCTCTTCCTTATAAAACAAGGTTTTACCTCTTATTCTTCAAATCCTAACTTATATATCAAGCACTACAATTATAGTTTTGTTATTCTTGCTCTATATGTGGATGATACCATACTTGTTTCTAACAACCTCAACTTTCTTCAACAAGTAAAGAAGGCTTTATCTTTTGCGTTTGACATGGTCCATCTTGGAGACATACACTCATGTCTTGGTATTCAGATTCAATGCTATCGAGAAAATAGTTTTTTATTATTGTGTCAAAAAGTGTTCATTGAAGATATTATTTAGAAGTTTGATTTGGGTTTTGCATATTCTTCTAGTACTCCTTGTCTTGTGAGCTCTACCAAAAACTCTCACTTTCTACAGAATGATGGACAATTAGCATGACATCAACCTTATGCCAATCTTGTTGGATGTCTTCAATTTGTTGGCTTAAATTCTCACCCTGATATTCTTTTTGTTACAAATTTTTTGGACAACATCTAATTAGTTAGTTCTACATGCCTTAAACATTGGACTGCAACTAAATGACTTTTGAAGTATTTAAAAGACACTAAAGATTTTGGGTTGATTTATCTGTGCTAACAAAACTCTGATTCTCTACATTCACTTCAACTTTTGGGTTATATAGATGAAGATTGGGTAAGCTCTCACTTATCTATGTGTTTAAAAGTTGCAATTTTTTCTTTATCAATGGTTCTCTTGTTTCTTCGACTAGCAAGAAACAACATTGTGTTGTTGTTTCCACTACTACAGAGGCTGAATATGTAGCTACATCTTTAGCAGCTCAATATTTAGTATGGATTTGACAAGTTCTATTAGATATTGGCCATCCTTCTCTCTTCAGCACACCACTTTTATGTGATAACCAAATTGCTATTGGTCTTTCTAAAGACTATGTTCAACATAACAAGTCTAAACATGTTATAGTGCATTATCATTATGTTTGATATGAAGTAAAGAAAGGCATGATCATGATTGAACATTGTCCAATTAATGAGATGATTGTAGATATACTCACCAAATAACCCAATGAAGCACACTTCACTCTACTGCACTCAAAACTCGGAGTTGTCTTAACTTCAATCTTTGAGAATTAATCTACACACTCCTTATAGGCACCATACACTTCACATATGCACATAAATCTCAGACCTCTTGGTCATCTTTGTACATACATAGTCAGTTTCACTTCACATGCATGGATTCATCTTTGTACATTTGTATATAGGAGCTTGGGTTTTTCCCTTGTGCTCCCAAAGGGTTTTTTCGTTGGCAGTTGGAGACCTTTGTTTGAGTAGGGGTGTTGAAGCTATATATAGCTCATCCTATCTAGACTAGGTCTCACCTATATATATGTAGATTGTGATCAATATCATATAGTTTTGGAAATGTATATGGTGTGTTTCTTCTCTCTCTATCATGTCTCTACATTTCAACAGAAGGGGGTTTGATTTCTTGTATATCTTCAATATATGGATACTTGTTCTTTAGATACAATACAAGAGAAGAAGACAAAGAATATGGCAAGCAATGATAAAGAGGTTGAAAATAAGGGAAAAATGTTTTAAGAGGATGTTGAGAACCAATTAGTGCTGAGATTTGATTTTTCTTTGTTTAAAAGTGAGAACATTACAAAAGTGAGAAACATGTCCTCTTGAATGTGTCCTAGCATTTTCCAGTTACCTCATTAATATATATATATATATATATGTATCGTTAAATTATATTTAACACCTTTTTTATCCCAGAAAATATTACTACACGGCAATCCTTGCAGCATGGGGTCAAAATGATAATAATTTTATAGGTTATGAACATGAATTGCTAGCAAGTCTTGGTGTTGAGGGAGAGAATTTTCAAGACAGCTTTGTAGCCTTACATTCATGTATTAATCAGATTGTAGAATATGAAAAGGAGAGGCTACCTCTACAAAGGAAGATTTCTTACAAATTCTGTAGATACTTGGTATTGATAACATGGGGTATGAGGAGAAACTAAAGTCTCCATTATAGGAGAAACCAAAAAGTTCAATAAATCTTTATGATGATTGTCTTCTTAAATAAGATGAAAGCCCTAAGGTATGGAAGATAATTCTAAGATATCTATTGTGCTTTATATTAGAGTATGCTATGCATTATAGACAAATATTATTGGATATTTATCTATTGACATCTTACACTATTATGGTTTATTGTGTAGATAGAAATTTAAGATGCAAAAATCTTTCTTGGAAGATCCAAGGGCTCAAGGCCATTGAAGCTTGGCAAAATTCAAGGCCTTGGTCATTATATTGGAAGCTTAAATAATCAAATAATTTCAATTTATCATAGTAAGTTGTCAAGCTCTCCAAGCTTGCCAATGATGGCTTTCAAAGCTATCTCCAAGGTGATTGGATTAGAAGTTTTCAATAGAGGATTAGATAAGATAATTTTGGACTTGGAGAAGGAAGAATTTGTAAGAGTCTTTGGCTTCATGCTTGGATATAGTGGATCTAGGGCAGGATACTTTGGAGTTATTGGCTCTTATTTTCTCTCCCATGTAGGAGATACCAATAATTTGAAGCTTCTTCCAAGCTATAGAAGACAAGAGT
Source organism: Lygodium microphyllum (assembly GCF_053477565.2). NCBI lineage: Eukaryota > Viridiplantae > Streptophyta > Polypodiopsida > Schizaeales > Lygodiaceae > Lygodium > Lygodium microphyllum. The sequence goes on from NC_141150.1 coordinate 38,856,246, forward strand.
TCTTGAAATGTAGAGGTCTCATTGAGTGGGATTAAACAACAGTTTTCTCTAGAGGACCTAGTGAATTGCTTGAAACTAAAGACTCTTCTACAAAAGAGTTAGACTAAAAGATGTCAAGTATTTCTTAAAACTCATCTTTTTCCATCTTTTTGTCTAGTTTGTAACCATTCTGAAAATATTGCTTTGCATAAGAGATTAAATATCCCTATTTTTTTCTTTGGGTGATAGTTTGTATAGTCCTTACCAAAGATTATGTATTACTTGATGCAGTTGTGTCTTCGAGCTTGAATTTGTGCTAAATTTTGCTGTAGAACCACTGGAAGACCACTAACAAATTATTTACTTTGTATCTTGCACCGCCATGTCTTGTGTGTCTAAGGTATTTTGTTCTTTCTTAATAACGTGATCCATACGTTGTGTTCACCAGAGAGATAGAGAACCATATTTCTTGATAAAATATGGAGCATGGTTGTATAAAATATTATGCATAATTAACAAATTCAAAAAGTCTATTAAAAAACCTTATATGAGTCTGACAATAAAGAGACATACATATGCAAGCTTCTTACCATATAATGAGTAAAGTTTTGATTACCCCAAGCTTCTATAATAACTTCTTTAAAAAGGTTCAATTGATTTTAGAAGTCTTTTAGATCACCATCATTCCATTCAATTTTATCACAATAAACGAATACTTTGTCTAGTGTTTTCCAAACATGGGCTTTTCTATTCCAAGCTTGTATATTATCAGCATGATCTTTAACTACATTATGTAGGGACTTCCACTAATTGTATCTAATAGTTAAGCCACCATTCCTAGAGTTTATCTTACCAAGTCTCCTATGAAAGACTAGGAACCTTCTAACCTTCTCTCTACTAATAGATGGCTGTAGAGGCAAACCACCAAGACCCACAGACTGCTTATTGTTCAAGCGTTCCAAGCCAAGCACTAATGGCTACCTCTCACATAGCTAATGCACTATCTCTCTCTACGAGTGTAGTGAGCTTACCCCTCCATGCCCAATCGATTTGCCTCCTCTCTTGAGCACTCCGGTAGCTCCACAATCCAAGTGTAAGCTTCAAGAAAGCTCCATGCTTCATTTCCGCAAGCAAGACAAGAGAAAAGAAGAGAAGAGAAGAAGAGAGGAGAAGATAGAGAGCTTCTCCACCACAATCTCTCACCCTCATACACTCACTCCCTCACACTCTCGCACTCCCTCCCTCAAGCACAAGCTCAAGCAAGCAAGAACAACAAGAAGAAGAAGAAGATAGGACTTGCTACTTTTGGCCACACAAAATAATGAGCTTCTCATTCAATTTTTAACTTTATATACAAAACCCTAAATCCCTTTTCGGCAGTTGACATCCCCTTATCCTCGTTTTTACATGGCTCGCCGTGGCCTAGGCTCTTTTTCCCATTGTCCTCCTATCTTCCTAGCTTCCTTCCTACTGCCCATCTACCTTTACAATTTGCACTGGGTGAGAGCCCGAGTACTCTTAAAATAAATCATGGTACTCCTTGTGCTCTTTTACAAAAGTATTGACTTGCACTTTTTCTTGTGCGTCTTTCTCCTTGATTTAGGACTTTCTACACTTCTTATGTTTCCATATTTTTCTTGGCGCACCTTCGTCTTCTATTTCACTTTTGGCTTGGCCTTGTCTTCTACTTTAGATTTTCTAGATTTTCCACCTTGTTCATTTGAAGGTTAACATTACCCCCCTCCTAGATGAGTGCCAGTCCCATGGCACTCACCATCATAGGTAGCAGGCTTTGGCATGCACCGAAGACATGCGTAGAAGGGTCATCTGTGATTTGTCGAGCAGGAGTTTTGGTGGTAGTGCAAATGAAGGTTGTTGGGGGCACATTGTTGGCTTGATTGGTTGGTGATAGGATTGTTGAAGTTGGTGATAGGGATGGTTTTTGTTGGGAAGTGCACTCATGGGTTGGCACAGGTGTTGATGTTCTCGGGATGCTGTAGGCGAGGATTCTTTGGTGGGCTTACATAATGATAAAGGATAAGAATTTAGAGTTGAGCATTGATGAAGATTTGATAGTAATTTTGTTGGAGTCTTAAATACCTACAATTGAAAAACCTCTCATATGTGGTTTCTCCCTGAGTGTAGTGCTAGTCTTATTATCATGCACAATACGTAGTTTGATTACTTTTAGAGACAGATTAAACTCTGAGAGTGTTGTCCTGCACTTGAGGACCCAAACTGTGTAAAGATTGTGGTGGAGATATTATGTGAGTACACGTGTATACTTAGATATTATGTAGTTATCTGGTTCCTTGTAGCAATGTGTGGATAAAGCAAGGGTTCAATGGGGTGGGAAAAATTGTGATGTTGAGGAGAAGTACAGTTGAAGGCTTCTTGAGACATTATTTGTGCTTTTGACCACACGATGTAGAATAATTGAGCTCATTGACACCGAGATTAGATTGCGGAGGTCAAGATTAGATTTGATCAAGTTGTGGTGGCCTTAAATATCAATGGTGGTTGATCACCATTATTGAGTATACCTGGAAAAAGAAAAAGGGACTGCACTACCTGGGGCTACATCCACCTCACTGCACAATATTGCATAGTGTTCGTACTAGTAAACTGGGAGTTGGTCGAGAACCAAGGGAGGCCTATGGTGTTGTCCCACACTTGAGGACCTAGTTTGTGTACAAGGGAGATGCTGTGGGTGCCACTTAGGGAGACAAATCTAACCATAGGTGAGCACAAACTCCCTAGGTGTGTCCTGCCCTTGATGTGCCCTAAGTGTGAAGTAGGGAGGTGGGAGGGCTAGGGGGTTAGACACAAAGCCGGTTAACCAAGGCCATTAGACATACCTAACTTGAGGGCCTCTAGGTGCAATGTTTGTGGCACTCTAATATACATGGAAAAGCTCATTGTTTCTTTCCTTTTTCTTTGTGTGAGTCTTTGTTTATTTGCTCCTCTCTCTCTCTCTTTTTTGGAGATGCATTGGGAGGGGGTATGCTAGACATCATCTTGATGCTCTACAATAGTTACATTCCGAGAGGGCCTAAGAGATTTACAAAGAAATGCATGGATTGGCATGGATCCCTTTTCTCTTCTGACTGTACTTGTTGTGGCCATGGAGGGGGCCTCATTCGTGCACTCATTCTTTCTTTCATTAATCTAATTTAGAGTCACACCCTTCTTTGTGGACCAACTCTGGTGGCTCCTGTTGAGGTAGTTGCATTTGTTGTTTTCACTCCCCAAGTCCCCTGAGGGCTTAGGTGTCATGGCATGGAGTCTATGTTGCAGGGATATGCCAACTTATAGGCTAAATCTTTGATTCCCTCTTCATTAGAGTAAACTCCTCCTCCCTTTCTCCCTTAGTTGTTCTTCCTCCTCTTCTGGCGTTTGCTTCCGCTCTTCTTCTCCATGCTTTACAACTCTCTATTTTCTTTGGAGATGGATCGAGTTCTTCTTATGGGGATTTTGAGAGTGTGATATTTTCTTTCCACTTGGCTTGACAATTTTTGAGCCTTGCGGCTGCTCATGGATTGTCCTCTTGCTCTCTTGTTGTTGAGATGGTTGGTCATTCTCCTTTTTATCAGTAACTCTCTCCAGGTTGTCATGTTATTCATTTGGACTTTGTCTCCCTCTTGTTCTTGGATTGGTGATGGCTCACCCCCAGCATATTATACACATCCCTCTCTTTGGGTGTTTCTTAGTCTTGCTATTGGCTAATAAACCCAAGGCCTTCTCCACCATTGCATGGCTCAACTCCACCTCTACTTGACTAGCTTATTCTCCTCGTCTTACCGTCACCATACCATAGTTTCTTTTGGCATTGAAGCACCTCAAAAATTTTGCACACTTATTGTAATGGATTTTCTACCCAACCTTCTCTACATACTTCTGTAGACTGCATGACTGGTCTAGGAGTTATTTTACGGTTCTCTCCTCCATGATGGCATCTTTTAGGTTTAAGGTAAGCTTGAATGTAAACTAGCTGAAACCCCTCGTTTCTACCATTAAGACATACTTTGCTTGCTCTTGTGTCGTGAATGGGAGGTTGCCACCTTAATCTTTCCCCAAATATAGAGTCTAGCCAAGAAAGAGAGAGTAGCCAATGACTATGCTTGGGGCCATGCTCAAATGCAATGTGTGTTTTTTGTACGGGTTACTTTCTCTTCTAGTAGTGGGGCTTTGTAACGTGTCCCCTAGTATCTTCCAAGACACGTCTTAGCAATCCATCGGAAAGGATGTCTAGAAAGCTCCGCCCGGCACTCCCGTGGAATGTTACGGGTTTTGTGATCTAGGTCTTCCCGCGTCTGCCACATAGCGGAAGTATCCTGACCGTTTCCACTTAGGATCGACCAGAATTAGGGTTTTCCTGATGGGTCATTAGCTAACAGCAACTAGCGTCAAACCCGAGCGAACTACTTTACGCAGAAACGCCAGGTCCGAAGCGGATTCACGCTGCACTTGGTTCAAGGAGAATGGGAAACGAGAGGGATGCAAAGCTCAACCTCTCTATCATAAGGCATAGTCCCATTCCATTCCCCTAAAACAGCTTAAATCAGGTAAGACGTAACTTTAGGTCATCGTTCTCGTTATTCGTTATGATGATGATGATCATTCCGCTGTTCTTTGAGATTTTTGAGAAAAGTTCCTGGCTAACCGGGACCACCCAACCGTAGGACGGACCCATGGCCCATCCTCCGCACTTTCCTCGGTTTGTTTTAGTTATGTAATTATCTAACACATTAATTTGACATATAACAATCAGCTTCTTTAATTAACCCTGTTAAGCACTGGTTCCTTCACGTAATCTTATCACGTGACATAGAAAAACAACATCAAGCAATTTTTTTAACATTTGATCATTTTATCTTTGAAATACAAGGAGTTTGGCCCGTAGGCTTGTCCATAATCTACCCGAAGGCTATCCAGTAATCTCCAGGGATCACTATTCCAAGCTTCCGCCCGTCAACTAGTATGCGGGCCTCGAGATCCAATCCCGAGTCACGTTAGCCACTTGTGTAGGACCCCGAAGGCGAGGGATTTACGGCCAGAGCCCCCCCTGGCACCCAAGCGTCCTCCTGCTCCAAGTAGAACTCAATGGAGAGACCTCTCGCGGCGGGTTCGGTCCACGTTCCCGGCGCGGTCAACAACCCCCTTGATTAGGGTCAGGCAGGCAGTCGGGGGTAACTGAAGCTGCCTATTCCTTCAGGCCTTTAACCTGAAGTATAGGTACTCATTTAATTTGTAATTCATAATTCAAACAGAGCCCTAAAATCTCTAGCAAGCACAAACATTTCCGTTAATCAACCGAGTTGTTTGGCAAACTGCTAAGGAAGTGTTCTTTCCTTTTTGAGTGTATCAGCACTCGTTTCCAAGGTGTCTTGTAAATTGGCAAGATCTTTTACATTCCGGTGTAGGGCATACCCAACTTGGTTAACCCTAAAGTTCCTTAGATATGCCAGTTTCTAGTTTACAACTTTTCTTATTTAGAAGGATATCCAAAAATACGTCTTTTTGCAAGATAACTTGCGTAGGGATCTGCCATCCTTGATGAGGGTTTTTACCCCTTTCTCCTTGTGAATCAATCACAAGACTAAATGATTTCATACTTGTTGTGTAAGTCCTGCGATGGAATAATCTGTTTAGATCTTTTAAGCTGACGTATGTCAGGCCTAGGGTTTCTTTTTTTTAAGAACCTTAGGGACAAACCCTAGTTCCTTATCTTTACGAATTTATTGTCCCTACAGTAAGGAAGTAGTCAAGTGTTTAGGGTATGAATGTTTCTATGTTTAGATTGGTTCAGTTATCTTTTGGAAGGTAATATGAATCGTCTTGTCACAGTTTTGCTACCCTTGTGACAATTTACTTCCCAATCAATATAGTTTAATTTAACTTCCGTTTTCCTTAAAGATAAGCTCATGCCAACTAACAACACTTGCCTTGCTAAGATGTGCAAATATTCAAGATAAATTCCTAGTAATTTGAGCATCGAAAGAAACCTTTCATGAATTTAACCATTTATAATGGTTCGTTGCGAAAAGAATAAGGCTAATTGTGTAAGATATGATTTCTACACCTTAGGATTTAACTAAAATATACTACTATAGTAAATGGATAATCTTGCTCGTAATTTATAATGCTTGATGCAATTTGAAGAAAACTAAGTTTTATACATTGTCATTCATAAGTTAAACTCCTTTGTTACAAATAACTCGAACAAATATATCCTATCCTTAACAATTTTTCTTTGCATGATCGACTTAAAACCGAATTAAAGCCAAGAAGAAAAACCTGGCTTTGAGGTGAGATATCCACATGGATACCGGGGGATGACCCTCCCGCAACTACACCTTGGACTTTCTTCGGTGGCATCGTAGTTCGAATGTGAGATAGCCTTTTCCTCTTTCTTCTGGAATTCCACCGTCTTCTCCTTCCTTCCCTTTCTTTTGTCTTTTTCCCACTCTTCCTCCTTCACTCCTTCTTTTTACTCCCTCTACCTTCCGTCCCTATCTTTTCTCTCACGGCTACTTTTCCCTTACGGGATATCATACGAGGCCATGATGATGAATTGGATTTTTAGGTTTTGGGGGGGGGGGAAATAATAAGGGGGATATAGGGGATTACGAGGAAAACTTAAGGAATTGTGGGAAAAAAAGAAAAGAGTTATGAGGGTGAAAAGGGCTTAGCGGAATAAAACACGGGGGGAAAAGTATAGGAAGGGGGTCTTGGGGGATTTTAGGTCATGGGGGGTGTGTGGACACTAGCTTGTTTGATAAAACTAAGAAAAAAAAGCTCAGCTAAGAGAGCACATGCACAAAAAGATCTAAAAAGTGAATGAAGGAATCAATAAAAGAGAATGAAAGTCTTCAAGGTAGCCTAAGGACAAAGTAGCCTATGGGTGTGACTCGAATAGCCTAAAGAGCTAAGACGGGGGGAGAAACAAGGGCTTAGGGGGGATAAAACCCGGGGGGGGAACAAGGGGCTTTAGGGGGGATTAAAACCCGCCCGGGGGGGGGGGGGGGAACAAGGGGCTTAGGGGGGATTTAAACCCGAGGGGGGGGGGGGGGGGCGAAAAAGGGGCTTAGGGGGGATTTAAACCCGGGGGGGGGAAGGGGGAGAACAAGGGCCTTATGGAAAAGGGGCTTAAGAAGGCCCCTTGGAATCTTCCAAGGGCCTTTTGGAAGCTTATGCAGGCCATGTGGGGGGAAAAAAGAAATCGACGACTGGGCTCAAATTTGGCGACTGATTGTTGGCAGGGCAGAGTACACGGCAATTCGCTTTGACGGCAGTGTCAGAATCTCCTCCTCTCGGTGGCAATCGAACATCATTCTCCTCTTTCGCTTGACCCCTTCGTAGCCTCTCCAAGCTCAGTAGTCGTACGGTGTCTCCTGGCGGCCGGGTCTTCAGCCTGCGGCCCTTCATTAAATAGTGGAGGGGAGGGGGATCTTCCCTCCCCTGCATATTGACACGCATGTCTCCCCTCCCTCCATAAGGCTCCAACAAGGAGCTTAATGGCTCCTACTATTTCCCTCCCCCTCCAGCTCGTCAGTCGGGTGGAGGGATAGGGGGAAATAAAAATTTTTCCATTTATCCAATTTGTTTCTTACGCGGAATATTACATTCTGCTTTAGGTTCTCAGGGAGTTGCAATCTATAAGCATTGGGTCCTAGGCATTTGAGGATTTTGTACGGCCCACAATACCTTGGACTTAGCTTCTTGCATTCTCCTAGGGATAGCGAACTCTTTTTAGGGCATACACGAATGAAGACCATGTCTCCTTCTTCGAAGACTCTATCTTGATGTTTCAAATCTGCGTATGCCTTTTGCCTATCCTTGGCCGCTTGTATGTCTTGTCTTATTGACCTTATTTGATCATCCATGTCTTCCAACATTTGTCTTGAAGCTTCAACTCTTAAGGTTGGATCAGAAAAGTTTAGGGGACTTCGACAATGATGACCATACAATGCCTGGAAAGGGGTCATTTGAATGCTCTGTTGGTAAGAAGCATTGTAGGCAAATTCAACCAAAGGCAAGAATTGAATCCACCTCTTCGGCTCTCGACATCAGTATGCCCTAAGCATATCCTGGATGACTTGATTTACTCGCTCTGTTTGGCCATCCGTTTGGGGATGGTAGGCGGTGCTAAAACAGAGTTGAGTCCCAATAGCTTCAAAGATAGCTCTCCAGAAGTGTGATGTGAAGAGAGAATCTCGATCACTAATGATTCTTCTAGGTAACCCGTGTAGCTTGAATATCTCCTTGATAAACAATCTTGCAATGTTAGAGGCTTTATAGTTTGTCTTTACTGGAATCAGGTGTGCAACCTTGGTAAGCATGTCAACCACAACCATAATGGAATTGTATCCTCCTTGGACTTGGGGTAAGCACACAACAAAATCCATACTGATGAATTCCCATTTCATTTGGGGAATGTCAAGCAGTTGCAGTTTCCCTGGCATCATGACATATTCGGCCTTAATACATTGGCAAGACAAACACTCAGTGACATACTTGAGAACGTCGCCTTTAAGCCTCTCCCAATGGTAGCTCTTCCTACCTGCATTAAGAGTCTTAGCATAGCCAGGATGTCCTGCGAAAGGAGAATCATGAGCTTCCCATAATATCTTCTGCTTAAGTGACTGGCTTGCTGGTATACACAGCCTTGTTCTGTAGTAGACAAGTCCATTATCAATTGGAAATTTCTGATACTTAGCTTGCAACTTCTGATTCTGCTCCTTGGTAGATATCTCCTTTATCATTGTTTGGTAGGCCAAATCATGGCATGCTTCCTCTCTAGCTAGTTCAAGTATAGGGTTGTTTGGCATAGATACTTTTGTAGCGAGAGATCTGGCCGTTGATGGATTTTGCAAGATTAGGCAATTTAGGAATGCCTTGGGACTGAGGGCATCAGCAACTACATTCTCTTTCCCTGGTCGGTACTTGATTTCAAAATCATATTCCTCCAATACTTCAATCCACCGACGTTGCCTCATGTTGAGCTCGTTCTGGGTAAAAATCCATTTGAGACTCTTATGATCGGTTACTAGAGTAAACTTGTTACCCAACAAGTAGTGTCTTCAAAGCTTTAGAGCATGGATGACAGCTAGTAATTCCAGATCATGCGTGGCATAATTCTTTTCATGACTCTTCAATTTCCTTGAAGAGTATGCTACTGGATGACCTTCCTGCATAAGTACACACCCCAAGGCAAGAATGCTAGCATCAGTTACTACCTCGAACTCCTTATTGAGGTCAGGAAGTTTTAGAATAGGTGTTGATACCAAACTTTGCTTCAATTTGTCGAAGCTATTTTGTTCGGAAGTTGACCATGTAATAGAAGTCTGCTTCTTTAGTAAGTCTATAAGAGGTGCTGCAATCAAAGCATAGTTTTTTATGAAGACCCTATACCATCCTGTCAATCCAAGAAAGCTATGTATCTCTTTGACGGATACTGGTATTGGCCATTCAAGCACATCTCTGACCTTGGCTGGATCTACTGATATTCCTTTTGATGATACTATGAATCCCAGATATTCAATCTGACGCTTGAAGAATGCACACTTCTTCATTTTTGCATATAGCTTATGGGACCTCAGTGTCTCAAGGACAATCCGAAGTTGAGGTTCATGATCTTCTTCCTGTTTAGAATAGACTAAAGTGTCATCGAAGAAGACTAGCACGAAATCATCAAGATATGGTCTAAAAATATATTGCATTAATCTATTGAAGGTGGCAGGTGCATTTGTAAGCCCGAATGACATAACCAGGAACTCAAAGTGCCCATATCTTGTATTGAAGGCCGTTTTTGGAATATCTTCTTCCTTGATCCTTATCTGATAGTAACCTGACCTGAGATCAATCTTGGAGAAGATCTTTGCACCTTGAAGATGATCAAGAAGCTCATCTATTCTAGGAATAGGATACTTGTTCTTGACTGTTGATTGATTCAACCCTCGGTAATCAATACATAGTCGAAGTGTCCCATCTTTCTTTTTCTGGAATAGTACTGGAGCTCCCCATGGTGAGTTGCTAGGCTCGATGTACCCCTGATCCAACAGTTGTTTGAGTTGTTCCTTCAACTCAATTGCTTCAGGTATGGACATTCTATAAGGCCTCTTCGCAATTGGTGCAGCTCCAGGCACTAGCCTAATTTCATGATCTACTTCTCTTGGAGGCGGAAGTTCAATCAATTCCTCAGGGAATACGTCAGCGTATTCCTTTAGCCAAGAAGGTCCTTCATGAGACTCTTGCTTTTGATCTAACTTGTTGAGTTTGATCAGGTAAATGGGTAATCCTTTTCTGACTCCTTTTATGATCCGAGAGACTTTGGATAATTGGATTCTTGGCACTCCTGCCTCACCTTGAGTTGTGACAAACTCCCTTTCAGAGTTTCCAAAGGAAACTTGACCCTTTCCACAGTGGATGTGGGCGTCATTAGGCTTAAGCCAATCCATCCCGAGTAGACACTCATGGATACCTAAATTCATGACTCTGAATTTGACTGAGGTTTTCTTTTCTCTCAGAAAGAATTCCTCCTTAGCAGTTTGCCTAGTACAAGTTACCTCACGACCGTTTGCCAATTCCACAAGCAGGGTAGGTGCTTCTACTGTGGCTATTCCTAATCTTTTTGCACATGCTGGTGAGATAAAGGAATGTGTACTGCCACAATCAATCAAGGTTTTGAAACCTTTACCTTGATAGTCCGACGGTGTTTGAATCACCGAGAACTGGCGATTCAGCCCTTTCTTGTGTAAAGTGGCATGGACTATCGCTCTTTCGAATTCTGCTTCCATAGTCAGATCTTCCTCTTCTTCTTCTTCGCATCTTTGCCTATTGGCAATGCAGGTAGTTCTTCCTCTTCCACGGGTGGCGGCTCCTTGACCGCGGCCTGCACCTTGGAAAGGCGTTTGATGATGTCCCCCGCTGAGCTTGGGACATTGCCTCTTGAAGTGACCGGGTTCGTTGCAGTGGAAACATCAGAGGTTTCGGCCATTACTTTGAGTAGGAACAAAGTTGTTGACATTATTTGTCCTTGCTTTCTTCCTTTATCCCTGATTGTGACCTTGAACTCTCTTCACTTGAGGTTTGAATGCTCCTCTGTTCGGGTCACTATAGGACCAAGTTTTATTATCCCTTAATCTAGCTTGCACCTCCTGAATTATAGGTGCCGCTCGAATGAGTGCATCCTGAAGATCGGATGGACGCATAGATTCGAGACCTGCGCAAAATTTGGACACCTGCTGTGTCATGTCCATCTGTGGTGCATACTTTAAAAGTGACATGAATTTAGAGTAGTATGCGTCCAGAGTGAGTCCTAGCTGTTTTAGCTCGTAGAACTCATTCATTTTCTGTGTACGATATGCAGGTGGCAAATATCTCCCCTGCACGGCCTTCTTTAACTTCTCCCAGGTAACGGACCCCTCTGAAGTCCCTTGATCCCTGCACCATTGTTTCCACCAAAGTCTAGCTTCGCCGGTGAGTTTTAACTTGGTGAGCATGGCCTGATTGGTAGGTGCAGTACCAGCTGCTTCAAAGTAATCCTCCATAGATTCAATCCAAATTTCAGCATCAGACTGGACGAATCTGCCTCTCCCGTCAAACTCGGGTGGCTTTATCTGCTTGAGAAGGAACTTCTTCTCTTGGGTCACAGCAGTACTTGATGTAGGGGGCGAATTTGGAACCTGTACCTGGGGTTGTGCCTGGATAAAAGTTTTCTTAACGTTATTATATGATAATTGACGTTAGCTTATCTTTAGTTCAGCTATCTCGTAAATCATGAAGCTACTTAACTTTTTAACAACTCTGATGCACAGCCAAATATTGATAAAAGAAGTCCTTATTTGTATTTACATGGGCGTAGCCTTATACAACGTCTCGTGTGATGATAATCCAATCATTACATTCAGTTTGGGGAGAACAACATTGTATTGCATTTGTCTACAGGAACTGTGTAGTAGTAGGGTTTTGGGTCATGGATCTTTAGGAATCGATAATTCATTGGAAGTTCAGGATACCCTTTTCGTTGGAATCCATACTTCTCATGGCGGCCCAACACTTTAATCCTGTTGGTTGGGATTACACGGGTTACTTCCTCATATATATATGAGTTCATTTCAACCCTCCAACCTTGAATATGTAAAGTTGAATTTACGTGAGCTTCCACAAAAATAAATAGCTTAACGACTTTCAAGTCTTCCAACCACTTGATCCTCTTTAGGTTGGTCTGTAGATAAGTGAACCGGTGGGCAGCTATGTAGTAGATTCCTGAAGACCCCGTCCATCTTCGTTCTATGTATAAAGGTGATGGATTATAAATCTGCTACAGGATGTTCATCATCCCAATTCTTTGTCTATAAAGCAGAGAATGCATTGCAGTCATAAACATGACCCGAAACACCAAAAACTTGTTCCACGCTTCATAGTTCTGCAAGACAATATTAAAGATGAGGAAATGTTTCGACAGCAACAAGTTCTTTACTTCATTTTATTAAGCTCTCATAAAAACAATTCTTTTTGTTGGTTTGCTCTGATACCAACTGTAACGTGTCCCCTAGTATCATCCAGGACATGTCTTGGCAGTTCATGGGAAAGGACGTCTAGAAAGCTCCGCCCGGCACTCCCATGGAATGTTACGGGTTTTGCGATCTAGTTCTTCCTGCATTTGCCACGTAGCGGAAGTATCCTGGCCGTTCCCACTTAGGATCGACCGGAATTAGGGTTTTCCTGATGGGTCATTAGCTAACAGCAACTAGCGTCAGACCCGATCGAACTACTTTACGCAGAAACGCCAGGTTCGAAGTTGATTCACGCTGCACCTGGTTCAAGGAGAATGGAAAACGAGAGGGATGCAAAGCTCAACCTCTCTGCCATAAGGCATAGTCCCATTCTGTTCCCCTAAAATAATGTAAATCGGGTAAGACGTAATTCTAGGTCATCGTTCACGTTATTCTTTTTGATAATGATGATCATTCCGCTGTTCTTCGAGATTTTGAGAAAAGTTCCCGGCTAACCGGGACCACCCAACCATAGGACGGACCCATGGCCCATCCTCCGCACTTTCCTCTGTTTGTTTTAGTTATGTAATTATCTAACACATTAATTTGACATATAACAATCAGCTTCTTTAATTAACCTTATTAAGCACTTGTTCCTTCACGTAATCTTATCACGAGACATAGAAAAACAACATCAAGCAAGTTCTTTTAACATTTCATCATTTTATCTTTGAAATACAAGGAGTTCCGCCCGTAGGCTTTTCCATAATCTGCTCGAAGGCTAACCACTAATCTCCAGGGATCACTATTCCAAGCTTCCGCCCGTCAACTAGTATGCGGACCTCGAGATCCAATCCGGAGTCACGTTAGCCTCTTGTACAGGACCCGGAAGGCGAGGGATTTACGCCCAGAGCCCCCCTGGCACCCAAGCGTCCTCCTACTCCAACTAGAGCTTAACGGAAAGACCTCTCGCGGCGGGTTCGGTCCACGTTCCCGGCGTGGTCAACAACCCCCTTGGTTAGGGTTAGGCAAGCAGTCGGGAGTAACTGAAGCTGCCTCTCCCTTCAGGCCTTTAACCTGAAGTATAGGTACTCTTTTTTTTTTTTTGTAATTCATAATTCAAACAGAGCCCTAAAAATCTCTAGCAAGCACAAACATTTCCATTAATCAACCCAGTTGTATGGCAAACTGCTAAGGAAGTGTCTTTCCTTTTTTCCTTGTGAATCAATCACAAAATGATTTCATACATGTTGCGCAAGTCCTACGATGGAATAATCTGTTTAGACTCTTTAAGCTGACGTATGTCAGGCCTAGAGTTTCTTCATTTAGGGACAAACCCTAGTTTCTTATCTTTATGAAATTATTGTCCTTACGGTAAGGAAACTAGTCAAGTGTTAGGGTATGAATGTTTCTATGTTTAGATTGGTTCGGTTAGCTTGTGGAAGGTAATCTTACTTGTCTTGTCACGGTTTTACTATCCTTGTGACAATTAACTTTCCCAACCAATACAGTTTAATTTGGCATATAGCATAATGCCAAGATGATACAAAGGCGACAATACTCCTTGGGACAAAAAGCCTAGTTGAGAAATTAGTGTATACACACTTTATTAGTCCCAAATTCTCAAATAGCAGGGGAAAAGTGTTAATAGAGTGTCATCCAGCAATTCCCCATTACATTTTCTTTCCAAATGAGATCGTATATCTAATTTTTATACTTGTTAATTCCTAACATTTAACTTCCGTTTTCTTTAAAGATGAACTCGTGCCAAATAACAACAGTTGTCTTGCTAAGATGTGCAACTAGCAAAGATAACTCCCTAGTAATTTTAAGCATTGAAAGAAACCTTTCATGAATTTAGCCATTTTACCATGATTCGTTGCAAAAAGAATAAGACTAACGGTGCAAGATATGATTTCTACACTTATAGTAAATGGTTAATCTTGCCTATAATTTTATAATGCTTGATGAAATTTGACGAAAGCTAATTTGTATACATTGTCATTCATAAGCTAACTCCTTCGTAAAAAAAATAACTCGAGCAAATATATCCTATCTTTAACAAATTTTCTTTGCATGATCGACTTAAAACCGAATTAACACCAAGAAGAAAAACCTAGCTTTGAGGTGAGATATCCACATGGATACCGGGAGATGACCCTCCCGCAGCTACACCTTGGACTTCCTTCGGCGGCATCGTAGTTTGAATGTGAGATAGCTTTTTCCTTTTTCTTCTTGGAATTCGACCGTCTTCTCCTTCATTTTCTTTTTCCTTTTCCCCACTCTTCCTCCTTCACTCCCTCTTTTCACTCCCTCTACTTCCCTCCCTATCTTTTATCTCATGGCTATTTCTTCCTTACAGGATACCACACGAAGCCATGATGATGAATTGGATTTTTTTAGGACATGGGAGTGTGTGGACACCGGCTTGTTTGATAAGACTAAGAACACAAAGCTCAACTACGAGAGCACTTGCACAAAAAGATTTGAAAGTGAGTGAAGGAATTAATGCAAGAGAATGGAAGTCTGCAAGGTAGCCTAAGGACAAAGTAGGCCTATGGTTGTGACCTGAAAAATCTAAAGAGCTATGAGGAGGGGAAAAGAGCAAGGGCTTAGGGGGGAAATTAAAACCCGGGGGGAGTAATAAGGGCTTTGGAGGGATTAAAATCCGGAGGGAAAAACAAGGCTTAGGGGGGGGATTTAAAACCCCGGGAGGGGGGGAGAACAAGGGGCTTAGGGGGGAATTTAAAACCCCGGGAGGGGGGGGAGAATAAGGGGCTTAGGGGGGATTTAAAACCCCGGGAGGGGGGGGGAGAATAAGGGGCTTAGGGGGGGGATCTAAAACCCCGGGAGGGGTGGGGAGAACAAGGGGCTTAGGAAGCCCACCTTGGAACCTTCCAAGGGGCTTTCTGGAAGGGCCACATGGGGGGGGAAGAAAGGCTTCTGACGGCGTGATGGCCAGGTGGGAGGGCCTGCGAATGCAAGCGGCATGCTGGGAGGCGGCTCCTGCTCACTGGCGCAGCAGGTCACGGTTCCCCAAGACGAGCTGGTGGTTGTAGATGACGATGTGGTGGAGGCAGATGTTGGCGACTCGTCTTCCTCCTCGGCTCGGAGTTATGGCTGCACGGCCCGAGCCTCTCTCTGTACACCAACCCCTCTACCCTCTTTAAAATAGTGGAGGGAGGGGGATCTTCTCCTCCTGCGTGTCGACACGCATGTCCTCCCTCCCTCCACAGGCTCCACCAAGGAGCTTACAGCTCCTTCTATTTCCCCTCCCCCTCTAGCTCATCCGTCGGCTAGAGGGATAAGGGGGAAAAATTTTAAAAAAATTCGATAAGTCCCAATTATTTACTTAATGCGAAATATTACAGCTCTGTTTAGCCCAAAACACTCTGCCCTCACTCAGCAGAGAAACCTCTCTTTATTGTTCTCATTTGTTACATCAAGATCCTGATGGTCGGCTGCTACATGAAGAAAGGTGTTGCCGTGAACTCATCTAGCCTTCGTGGAGTTAGTTAGAGTTTCCTCCTCCATAGTATTTAATTATAATAATGCTAGAAAAACCATTTGGAAATGTTGCCACTTGCAAAAATGCCCATGCAAGACTGAAAATGTCTCTAGAGACTAGAGAGATGAATTTTAGTGTATTCAATCTAAGAGAGAGAGAGAGAGAGAGAGGGAGAGAGAGAGAGAGAGAGAAGATATTTCTAGTTTGATGTACAGCCATTGGAGGACCTTTTCAGGCATCGAGGGATAGGAAAAGATCAATCAACATCAAGTGAGAGTATCTACATGCTGTCTAGACAGAATAGCAGTAGTAAATGACTCATTTTCTTCAGTTCTTTGCATCTACAAGCTGTTGAGATAGGGTAGCAATAGTGGATGATTGACTTTCTTCAATTCTTCACAAAGAAAGTCTAAATTTTCTCTCTCATTTCCTAATCTTTCTACATCCCTGCTCCTAAGATTATAGCATCGAGATCACCAGAGGTTGAGAAATTTTAGACTTCTCCGCTATAACCCTAATCTATAATAGAAATTAGGGTTTAACAATAGCCTTGAGAAGCATGCCGAAAATTAAAAGCCCCAAGACTTGAATTCAACTCAACTAAAGCTATTTTTGGTCAAATTCAAGTGGAGGGACCAGGAAATCAATTAACTTGGGGCATTTTCCATCTCTATCAAAGTGGATAAAGACCAATTGACTACTAACATAATATTAATGAGTTTGGAAATCTCCCAATTCCCCTTTTTTGAATACGAAAAATGTGGCACCTAGATAACATGCCCATAAGTTTCTCAAAACCATATGATCTCACCTATCATTGGAAAGCACCTGAAAAATGGAATCTCTTAAGCTATAGAGCACTCAATTTGGAGTTATAGTGTTTAAGTTATGACAAATCCAAAGATTTGACCACATGTCCCTAACTTATGGGAAATTCCCATATTCTCCAATGTGGTGTTTACCCGAATCAAGTGGCAAATCACATTGAAGACTTGTTAGTCATTTTGGGCAGCAAGGGGTGTTGGAATATCAAAAATGACTGAGAGAATCCCAGTGTACATCAATTTATTCTTGAATTAAATTTAAAAATTACCAAAAGGGGCTCTAGTTTTGGGGCCAACAAGGTATCAATTGTCGAAGATTGCAAGTTAATTTGAATTCTTAGTTTTCTAATAAATGTTGCTATTGTAACTAAGTTGTAATCATGTAATTACCACCCATTAGTGGAAGGCTAGTTACAAAATCTATTACCAATCTTGATTGGATCCCTCAAATTTAGGTACTAAGAAGCAAACTCGATTGTCCCCTCACTATATGGAGGTAATGGCAATGCAACCAATTTTACTTTCTTATCTATAGTCCTATGTTTGTTTTTTACCCTAGCTTCAACCCTATCATCTTGTCATAAACACTTTTGTATCATAAGGCAAGGTATCACATAGTACAAGTCCAAAGAATAAACTTGTATCATACTATTTGTAAATTTGTACTCAAATTTTAGCATAGCCAAAATTTCATCCAATATATTTGCATAAGACAAATTCCAAAAATACATTCAAGTGCATCAAAGAATCCATGCTTTCTTATAGTTTTCTTAGCCTTCAACCACTACAAGATATAGGCCTTATATCGACGTTAAAAGCGACGAAAATGTAAATAAGTAAATTTGCCATTATTGTCGCAAAAAGCGTTGTTATTGGGGATGCCATAGAAGAGTCATTATTAGCATCGTTATCAGCGTCACTATTTGCGTCAGTATCAACATCACATATCGATGCAAATAACGATGCTGATAACGATGCTTTGTGATGTTAATAATAATGCCAATAATGACGTGTGAATGTAAATTTGCAATGCTAATAGCGATGGTAACAAGAAAAAAAAATTATGGGAGGGCAGCAAGCTGGCTTGCCAATATAGCACTATGTGCTTTATCTGGGCCATACAAAATAGTTTCTGCACTGCGTACAATGCTCATGTAAATAAAGACAAAGTGTACTTAAATCATAACACTGATACGTGAAATAAATACATGATGGCATAATGAAAGTGACTGGTACAATCATGGCAAGATATCACTACTACATAGAAAATGTCTACACAAAGTACATGAACAAAAAAGAAGGGTGTGTGAGCTCTAGGGATCCAAGGGCGAGCTATAGATCCTCACCATTCGAAAGCTTGTTCTGATGCAAAGGAGCATCGAATAGACTCCACAAAAAAAGAAATAAGTACATATCAGTCCACCATACAATAATGCATTCTAATTAAACATGGTAACTACGAACAAGAAAGATGAGTGACTTACAGGGCCGCCACGTCCATACAATCGGTTGATGAATGTAGTGAGACCGTGCCTCTCTGCATATCGAGACTCAAGGCCGGTCCGATCGCGATTTGTAATGGAGTGCTACAAAGGAAACAAAATACTAACGGTTAGAAACGCGATTGTTAGTACCAAGGATATTGCAAAAAAATAAGCAAGAAAAACAAAAGAAAAACTTACAAAGTCCTCAAGATATGTCATGTGGCCGCCACTCCCAAGATGATGGACCACTCCGGTCTCTAGTCGTGCCCTCGCGGCCTCGCGCTGCTAACCCCAACATCCTAAAGAATCTGTAGCCTCCTCCCTCAGTCAGTGCCAGTCGTCCACATCTAGCCACTCGGGCTTTGCAGTTCCACTCTTAAGTGCCTTATATACGTTCGATCGTCTGTGTGACATATATGCATGCATGCACTCCATCATCGAGCCCCTAGAAAACCTATATGTTGTGGCTCTGGTACCGAAAACTCCTCATGCAAGGATGCTACTATGTAGCCCTTGCTCCCCTCCGGTATTTTTTTCCAATGATCCAAGGCGTTATGCCAAAAAACTTGTTGGCACAACTCTCTCATGCGAGCCATCACCCTCCTCCCCTCATCATTTATGATAATGGCTCCTAATCTATCATCTACAAGGTAGGCATACCCCTCTAGGGTATGCCTAAGATGGGTCCTCTCCCACTTGCAACCACGCTCCTGGGCATATCCAGGAGACCCCTGTACATCTGGTGTACCAACTGGGGTAGTATCTATCGGAGTAGCACCCATAGGGGTGTTGAATTGTGCAGGAGGGAGACGAGGAACGGAGGAACAGAGAGAAGAAGAGAAACACAAGACACCGAAAGTGGAACCCCAAAAGTGTGTCAACTGAGCACACATGATAGGCATATATAGAGGGGACCTAGGGTGCTATATATAGACAGACTATATATAGCTAACACTAGAATATAGACGCTCATCATTTGAATAACGAACGAGGACGATCATCATGAAGCATGGCAATATCAATATCCAAAAGTAATGTTGATGTTGAAATGTAGAGTGCTGAGTCCGCATTCTCGAATTCTTCATTGTCAGCCAGTACAGGTTCCTTTGAGGATTGCCCACAAACCTGAGCAAAGTAGTTACTCAGCTGGTATGATAGAACTTGTTGCTCTACCTGCTGATGTCACCTAGAAACCTGAGCAGAGTAGTTACTCAGCTAGTATGATAGAACTTGTTGCTCGGAAAAACCCACAGCTCTATATAGGCCTACCGTTATATTAATATTCAAAATATAAAATTACAAAGTTGAACTTACAAGAGCCTATTCATAGGCATCAAAGGAGCTACATCACTTGTGAATCACAACATCAACGGAGAAGGAGCTACATCACTCCTGAATTACAACGGCCTATTCAGAGGTATCCAAAGAGCTTTATCACTCCTAATGTTGTAAAATAAGGATAAGCGACATCGCTGCAAAAGATAAAATCTCCAAGAAATTCCTTCAACTGAACTTGGGATGTAAGTAGTATATCTGTCACATCAAAACTTAAAGAAAAACGTTACAGTGAGATTAGAACAACACAAGGTCTATAGAGACGGTTCGCGACGCCGCTCTATAGATAACATAACACATGTGGGGCCCCATGAACAGAATATAGATAAAAAAATTTGTCATCAGCTGGAATATAGATGCTCATCAGCTGGAAAGAATATAAACGAAATAATGTGTTATCAGCTGGAATATAGACCCTCATCAGCTGGAAAGAATATAAATGAAACAATGTATCATCAGCTAGAATATAGACGCTCATCAATGGAATATAGACCCTCATCAGCTGGAAAGAATATAAATGAAACAATGTATCATCAGCTAGAATATAGACGCTCATCATTTGAATAACGAACGAGGACGATCATCATGAAGCATGGCAATATCAATATCCAAAAGTAATATTGATGTTGAAATGTAGAGTGCTGAGTCCGCATTCTCGAATTCTTCATTGTCAGCCAGTACAGGTTCCTCTGAGGATTGCCCACAAACTTGAGCAAAGTAGTTACTCAGCTAGTATGATAGAGCTTGTTGCTCTACCTGCTGATGTTGCCTAGAAACCTGAGCAGAGTAGTTACTCAGCTAGTATGATAGAACTTGTTTCTCTACTTGTTGCTGATGAATAGGATTTGAGGCTGGAGCTTGTGAACTTCTCATGTTTGATTCCTTTGTAGACCGTAAAATAGAGGCATATGATGTTCTTTTCAGCTGAGGCATCTTCCAAGATTCCAACCTGAAGATCCTCACTGGTAAAAAGCTGCTCCCTGGGCACAAGTCTCTCAGGTGCAAATGTCTCTTCTTGCTGATGAAGGCCCCTGTCATTTATAGTAGTCTCCTTGAGATCACTGTATATATCATGATCAGAATAACCATGTATATAATCACTCACCACTGCTTCATCATGGATAGTAGCTCCATGACTTAGGGCTTCATTATCTGCATCTTGCCATATGTGCAGTCCTTCCAACATGATGTGCACGCCAGAACCAGGATCAGCATCCAAGAATCTGAATATGTCATTGAGAACATAATAGCCTCTCTCCTGAGGAACCAGGAAAAAGCTCTACACGAAGTTCTGAATGCTGTTGTCCCTGTACATTATACCAATGACCAAAACAAAAACAAAGCCACCAAAACAGGTGAGGTGGCTTGAATCCATGTAAAACTGGTGCACGTGCTAAGGATGGAGCTCAAGCACATTATAATACTACTTGGCATAGGCTTCCCTGACCAATACTGCAGTGACAGGCGCTCCAGAGGCGGGCTCTATAGATAGTGAGTGTGCCTTTTAAGAAGACCGATGGCAATCGAACGGAACCTCTAAAGGGACGGGAATAGGCATGCATGACGATTTGAAAGAGGCACCACAGGAATGCGAGTGGCAAGCAGGACGATTTGAAAGAGGCACCACAGGAATGCGAGTGGCAAAGAAGGCAAATATGGCAATCCAACGGCAAAAAACGGAGGCAGGAAGAACCCCGGAGAGAAGCTCCCTTGGACTAGCTATGGTGACGAGGGGAGGGATGACCATCAGGAGGCCATAAAAAAAGGTGACGACCGAGGAGACGGAGCCCAAGCAGCGGAACTCTAGCCCTCTGCTTTCGGGCGATGGCGGAAGAGCAAGTCTCTCTCGCTGTTGTTGTGTGTGTATATAGGCTTAGTAGAAATCTCCGCACTAGCAATATCATTATTCTCCTCACAACCAGTGTCAAAATCTACTGTGGCATCTACAATAGAAGCAACAGTGGATTTGGCATCAGCTTTGACTGTAGTATTGGAACAAGGCAGCGGGGTAGAGGCTTGTGACATCTTCGATCCGATCCCATCGAAATCCCTCCCAACCATGGCTTCTTTCCTCACCTGCAATCCCACAGCGGCTGCTGCATCTACAGCAATAAGGAAATCAGTAGCTGAGAAGACGAAGCCATGGCCGGAAGCCATGGCTGGTGTGCCGCTGTGACTCCTCTTGAGGCATTGAATACCATGGCCGGCACAATGCTGCGGCTCCTCTTGAGGCACTGAAGGCTCAAGGTGCGATCGCGCCATTCACTAACCCTAACCTTGAAAAGGTTCACGGGGTCGAAAGTTGAGCTTAGGAGAGGTCCATCGCTGCCTTCTTCTAATTTGACAGACTCTAAAAAGGGATGACGATCCGAAATAGACGGGTGGAAGGTTCTCAAGATGGAGGAGAAAACATGTGCCTGCTCTGATACCATGTTGAATTGTGCAGGAGGGAGACGAGGAACGGAGGAACAGAGAGAAGAAGAGAAACACAAGACACCGAAAGTGGAACCCCAAAAGTGTGTCAACTGAGCACACATGATAGGCATATATATAGGGGACCTAGGGTGCTATATATAGACAGACTATATATAGCTAACAAGGGGTACCACTTGTCAATGGTTGAGTGAAAGCCGGAGTGACTAGAGTAGATGTCCCCATAGGTGTGACAAATCCTAAAGGTGACGCAACTCCAACAGAATGACGAGATGGAGACACCGCGTCCATGCCTCCACAGCAACCACTTGAGCCACGCTCTCTGGAACTACCACGAGAGCGAGGAGTAGCACCTGTATCTCGAGTCGACCGCGGGCTCATTGCATCTGTATCTCTGCAACATCTCCTTGACCCTAAAGCAATCCCTCAGTCTGGCCCAAGTCTGGAGCATCAACTTCATCTGCTCGAAGCTGAAGCATCTGATCCCGCCGAAGTAGATCTAATAGAGCGGCTTGACGGCATCTGAGATAGCTCTTAGTCTGCCATGTCTCTGAATCTCACCATCTGATCTAGAGACATGCACGTGAAGATATCTGGCAACTCCTCATTGCTCATACCTCGACTCATCGTGATGATCTAAGTATCCAAAAAGGTCACCTACACAGACAAAAAATGATGTTAGCATAATCAATTTAAATCATACAAAGCACGGTAATATAAATCCTAAAAAAATGATCTCACTTAAAATGCATATCTTATGTACCCTTATAAGCAATTAGTCAACAAATTGAGTAAGTGGATGCTCCAAGTATGAAGTATCATATGGTCCCATGTCAATCTCCTGGCACAACTCCGCCGCATACACTGGAAGGTCGATAGACATGTCACCACAAAAGGATGAGTCCACCTCGGATAGAAGATTACTTGTTTGCAAACACGTACAAGAGAGATTTAACTATTGTGACATGTACCATATCGTAATACAGTTAACAAACAAATGAGTTCATGCACCTGTTCATAATGGGCCGGCAACACAAAGGTGTCACGCAAATCTGTCCATTTTTTTTCGGAATCTATTTTGAGAAATCTAGATGGACCTCGTCGAACTTGTAACGTGTCCACCTGTTCGCTTGCAAGACACGTCTTAGCAGCCCATCGGAAAGAGGGTCTAGAAAGCTTTGCCTGGCACTCCCATGGAATGTTACGAGGTTTGTGATCTAGGTCTTTCAAAGTCTACCACGTAACGGAAGTATTCTGGTCGTTGCCACTTAGGACCGACCTGAATAAGGGATTCCTCTAGTGGTCGAATTCCTAGAGAGTGACTAGCGTCGAACCCCAGGCAAACTACTTTATGCAAAAACGTCAAGGTCGAAGCGGATTCATGCTACACTTGGTTCAAGAAGAATGGGAAATGAGAGGGATACAAAGCTCAACCTCTCTGCCCATAAGGCATAGTCCCATTCCGTTCCCCTAAAACAACATAAATCAGGATTCTAGTAACCTAAATTCTGGGTCAGCGCCCTTGCTGTTCATTTCCTTCGAGAAGACCTCCTTGTTGTCCATTTCGTTTGAGAAAAGTTCCCAGCCAACCGGGACCACCCATCTGTAGGACGGACCCATGGCCACATCCACCGCACTTTCCTCAGGGTTGCTTTAGTTGTCTAGTTACGTACCATATTTAGTTAGACATGCATAAAACGACTTTCTTAATTAGCGAGTTAGACATTGGTTCCTTCATGTAATCTTAGCACTTGACATAGAAAAATAGTGTCAAAAAAGTTCATTTTCAACAGGTTATATTTACTTATATCTAGAATACATCCATAAAATCCAGCCCGTAGGCTAATCCATAATCCGCCCGAAGGCAATCCATAATCCTCCCAAAGGCTATCCAGCAATCCACAGGGATTACTAATCCAAGATACTGGGTGTAGACTAGTATGCAGGCCTCGAGATCCCATCCCAAGTCACGTTGGCCTCTTGTGCAGGGCCCGAAAGGCAAGGGATTTATGGCCACAACCCCCTGGTACCCAAGTGTCCTCTTGCTCCAAGTAGCGCCCAAACGGAGAGACCTCTCACGACGGGTTCGGTCCATATTCTCGGTGCGGCTAACAACCCCCTTGGTTAGGGTCAGGCTGACAGTCGAGGGTAACTGATGCTGCCTCTCTCTTTAGGCCTTTAACCTGAAGCATTAATTAACTTTCCATCTTTTAGTTCCTTGAGCAAACAATGCAAACAGTGCTTCTAAACTGTTACAAGCACAATCAATCTAGTGGTTGTTTTATTTGGCCAATTGCTAAGGAGTGAATCCTTCTCTCCGAATGCATCTAGCATTCGATCTGGGATCAATTGCGACTTGGCAAGATCCCCAAGGGTTTGTTTGTTCACCCTTTTGTCCTTGGGTTAGGGTCATACCCTCCAAATAATTTAGGTTCCTTAAGTTAAGACATTGAATTCGAGTGACCACGTTGCTTCAACTTGTTTGATCCTTTGCTTACTAAGCAAAACATAACTTCCCTTAACTTGGCAAGTTAGCTCAAGAAAGGTGACGTAACAAGATGTCTACTCATCCTCTTGCAAGTTAGACTTGCGCTAGAATCTGCCAACCTCATTCCAAGGAATGGAAAATCAGTCTTGTGATTAAACCAGAAGGCCATGCAACGTTGCAACTTGTTGCACAAGTGTCGCATCTAATTCATGGGATCATTTCACCCATGGAACAGCGTCTCTTGGTCAAGGAATTATGTTTAGATGATACAGAGGGTTTAGGGTGTCTTCTTACCCAACCCAACCCTAATTGTACTAGTCCGACAACGTTCGGTCCTACGGTTTCCAAACTCAATCCGAGTTTTAGCATTAGGTCGAAGGATCCTTAGGGTAGACACCCTAGATCGTTGTTTGCATGAGTGTCCAATTGACCCAAACATTCCGTGAATGTGGGTAGGACCTTTGCATTTGAGGGTTTCAACTTGGCGTCCAAGTACGATACATGGCTGCATTTCTAACATGCCAAGCCCTAGCTAGTACTTGAGATGTTTATCGTATCGACTAGTTATGCCTATACGAATCCCTTGAGCGTTAGGTGATTTAGCTAAATTGGATTACTTGTCAGGGAAATCTTTTCCTAGAGATACTAGCCTTGTTCTAAAGGTGTAAATAGATGCTAGATACCACATTTCGTGCAAGTATACAATTTTTTCATCTATGTTCTATAAGGTATGCAATAACCATTTACTTTTCTTACTAAACTCACGACGAATGATAACTTGCATGAAACCTATTAGGGTTTAGATCAAAGAATCATGCCTACAACCCTTTTGTCTAAGCTTTATAATTTCATGCTTTGATAAGCCATGCAATCTTTTCCAAATGCAACTTGATGAAATGAAATTTACGCATGACGAATATGTAACATGCGACCCTTAGATACAGCATCGTTAATTAAGTTCATGTGAAATGCAACCTTCAATCCGTTCAACAAACATCTTTGCATGCAACATGCAATGTCCATAGTTTCATTTTCATGCCGTGCAATGGATGTTAACAATTTCCTCATGCGAGTCCTAACAAAGGAAGTTATTGACTGAATGCAATATACTCTTTTCCTTCACGGCCAATGCACTTAACAATTTTCTCTTTAACCCTAGGCAATATGTGCTTTAGACTTCCACTTTGAAAATGCACGACAAGGAAATTTGTGACTATGTTCAAAGGGTGAGTAAGTGATTTACATTCATAACTTTGGAGATGCAAACGATCCAATTGCATGATATGCACCAATCCTTATCCATCGTTTATAGAGATACTTTCTCAAATATACTTTTATCACTACTACATGAATTAACGATAAGCGTAAAATGCAATCTCCCTATGGAATTAGCATGCTTAAAACATTTCTTTATGTGGAAATAAATTCGTGGAACCTGGGCTTGTGGATCTGTGGGGTTGTCCACGTGTATGTTCAAGAAAGAACCTCCCGTGGGTGCACCTTGCATCTTCTTGGGAGCCATCGTTGATGATTTGAACTCCGTGAATTACCCTCGCTTCTATGTGTTCTCTGAATAGCCTCAAAATTTTCCTTCTCCCTCGTACGCAGGGAATTCCTTCACCGAAACGTGGTTTAGAAAGCAATCTGGGAAGGCTTGTGGGAATGGGGCTTATAGAAGCCCCCCCTTAGAAGCTTCTCAAGAAGCTTCTAAAAGGCTTCTTTTTTAACCAGAAAAAAACGTGGAGGCCAATGATGGGTGTGAAGTCGATGACGAAGGGGGGGGATTGCTGGCGACTTGGCGGCGGAAGTACGAGCAGTAGTCGGCAAACTGGGCATGGCAGGGCGGCGATTTTACGGCGACAGCAGCAACGTCTTCTTTCTCTCCACGATCGTGAAGCACGAAAGTATCTCTGGCTCCTCTTCCTTTCTTCCACTTGACCACAGGGGAGTGTTTATATAGTGCTTGGGGGGGGGGGGGGGAGATGGTAGCCACCACGTGGCTTAAGCATGCCATTCCCTCCTCATGCTCCCACACAAGACTCCACCTTAGGCCATTCCTCCCCACACTCCATCTCCTCCAGCCATGCACCGGGGAAGGGATATTTATTTAAAAATTTTGACTTAAATTTATCCAATTTCCCCTTCAAAAAGGGTGTTTCCCTTTAGCTTTTACAGTCTTCAACCCCGGCCTCGATTTCACAATGCGGAGGCCTCATTTTTGCGCGTGCGGGGTACGGATTAAGCTGCCAATAATTATGATGTGGCAGATAACCTTGCACAGGTTTTTACACGGCGCACGGGGAGTCATGTTCAATAATATTTTTGAGCGGAAATATTACATTTTCTCCCCCTTGGAGTATTGTTGGTTGAGAAGTGCTTTCATCCATCCAAGTGGCATCCTCCTCCGGATAATCTTTCCACTAGACGAGGCATTCTCTCAAGGTTCTGGATCTCAACTATCTCTCCCTAACATCTAAGATCCTATCAGGCCATATCTCAAGGACTCCTTGGCTAGGCATTACAACTTGTTGGTCATCAAGTACATGGCTAGGATTAGGTACATAATTCTTTAGTAGACTCATATGAAATACATTATGAATCTTTAGGTTCTTAGGGAGTTGTAGTCTATAAGCATTGGGTCCTAGGCACTTGAGGATCTTGTAGGGTCCACAATACCTTGGACTTAGCTTCTTGCAATCTCCTAAGGATAGGGAACTCTTCTTTGGGCGTATGCAAATGAAGACCATGTCTTCTTCCTGGAAGGTTCTATCTTGACATTTCAAATCTGCGTATGCCTTTTGACTAGCTTTGGCGGCTTGGATTTCTTGTCTTATTGACTTCATTTGGTTATCCATATCTTCTAGCATCTGCCTTGAAGCTTCAACCCTCAAGGTTGGATCCGAGAAGTTGAAAGGACTTTGACAGTCGTGCCCATACAATGCTTGAAAAGGGGTCATCTGAATGCTTTGTTGGTAAGTAGCATTGTAGGCAAACTCAACCAGTGGCAAGTATTGAATCCACCTTTTTGGTTCATAGCAACAGTGTGCCCTTAGCATATCCTCAATGACCTAGTTGACTCGCTCTGTTTGACAATCGATTTGGGGATAGTAAGCTGTACTAAAACATAGTTAAGTCCCAATGGCTTCAAAGATAGCTCTCCAGAAGTGTCTCGTGAAGAGAGAATCACGATCACTAATTATTCTTCTAGGCAACCCATGCAGTTTGAATATCTCCTTGATAAATAATCTTGCAATGTCAGAGGCTTTATAGTTTGTCAGTGACTGGCTTGCTGGTATACATAATCTCGTTTATAGTAGACAAGTCCACTATTGATAGAGAATTTCTAATACTTAGCCTATAGCTTTAGGTCTTGATCCTTGATAGGGATCTTCCTTAGCATCTTTTGATAGTTTGGATCATGGCATGCTTCTTCTCTAGCTAGCTCAAGTATTGGGTTGGTTGGCATGGATAACTTTGTGGCTAGAGATCTAGCTGTTGATGGGTCTTGCAAGCTTAGAGAATTTAGGAATGCCTTGCGACTGAGTGCATCAGCAACTACATTCTCCTTTCCAGTCCGGTATTTGATTTCAAAATCATACTCCTCCAGCACTTCAATCCACCGACGTTGCCTCATGTTGAGCTCATTCTGGGTAAAGATCCACTTGAGACTTTTATGATCCGTCACTAGGGTAAACTTGTTACCTAGCAAGCAGTGTCTCCAAAGCTTGAGATCAGCATGGATGACAGCTAACATCTTTAGATCATGGGTAGCATAATTCTTCTCATGGCTCTTCAGTTTCCTTGAAGAGTATGCTACAGGGTGACCTTATTGCATAAGCACACATCCTAAGGCAAGCGTGCTAACATCAGTCACTACTTCGAACACCTTACCAAGCTCCGCAAGTTTCAGGAAAGGTGCTGATACCAAACTTTGCTTTAATCTATCAAAGCTAGATTGTTTAGCAGTTGACCATACAATCGATGTTTGCTTCTTCAGTAGATCCGTCAGGGATGCTGCAATCAAAGAATAGTTTTTGATAAATACCCTATACCATCCAGTCAATCCAAGAAAACTACGTATTTCTTTGATATTTTTTGGTATTGGCCATTCCAGAACATCTCTGACTTTGGCCGGATCCACTGAGATTCCTTCCACTGACATGATGAATCCCAGATATTCAGTCTGACGTTTGAAGAATGCACACTTCTTCATCTTGGCATAAAGCTTGTGTTCCCTCATTGTCTCAAGCACAATCCGAAGCTGGGGTTCATGATCTTCTTCCTGTTTGGAGTAGACTAAGGTATCCTTGAAGAAGACGAGTACGAAGTCATCAAGCTATGGCCTAAAGATATCCTGCATTAACCTGTTGAAGGTGGCAGGTGCATTCGTCAGCCGAATGACATGACTAGAAACTCAAAGTGTGCATATCTTGTGTTGAATGCCGTCTTTGGGATATCTTCTTCCTTGATCCTTATCTAATAGTATCCAAACCTGAGATCAATCTTGGAGAAGATCTTTGCACCTTGAAGACGGTCAAGAAGTTCATCTATTCTTGGAGTAGGATACTTGTTCTTAATGGTTGATTGATTCAACCCTCTGTAATCAATACATAGTCAAAGCATTTCATTTTCCTTCTTCTGGAACAACACTAGAGCTCCCCATGGTGAACTTCTAGGACGGATGTAGTCCTGATCTAACAATTTCTTGAGTTGGGGAGGGGGAGGGGGGCGCATCACGTCATGTGGTGTCATGGGGGGAGGGGATGTCATGTTATGTTGGGGAGGGGGAGGGGGGCGTGGTGCATCGTGTCGTTTCATGGGGGGGTCCCATCATGTCATGCCATGCCCTGTTTGGAAGGGGGGGTCATGTTATGTCATGGCACCCAAACCCCTTCCACCATGACATGGCACCAACCAACCCCCCGCGCCCCCCCCCCCCCAAAAAAAAACCCACTCCACCGAAGTCTCCCCCCTTCCCCAAAAAAAAACCCGCTCCAACTAAGTCAATCACTTTCGGGATGGACATTCTATAAGGCCTCTTTGCAATTGGTGCAGCTCCCGGCACTAGCTTCATCTCATGATCAACTTTCCTTTGAGGCAGAAGTTCTGTCAACTCTTCAGGAAATATGTATGCGTACTCCTTTATCCATGAAGGTTTTTCACTAGACTCCTAATTCTGATCTAGCTTATTAAGCTTAATCAAGTAGATATGTAGCACCTTTCTAACTCCCTTTTATTATCCGAGATGCTTTGGCCAATTGAAATTTTGACTTTTTAGCCTCCTCTTGAGTTGTGACCGATTCCCCTTTAGAATTTTGAAAGGAAACTTGCCCCTTTCCACAATGAATGTGGGCATAATTAGGTTTAAGCCAATCCATTCCGAGCAAACACTCATGGATATCTAAGTTCATGACTGTGAATCTGACCAAAGTCGACTTTCCTCCCAGAAAGAATTCCACCTTAGCAGTTTGCCTGGTACAAGTGACCTCACGACCATTTGCTAATTCCACAAGCAAGGTAGGTGCATCTTTTGTGGGTATTCCTAATCTTTTTGCACAAACTGATGAGATAAAGGAATGTGTACTGCCACTATCAATCAAGGTTTTGAAGCCTTTACCTTGATAATCCGATGGTGTCTGAATCACCGAAAACTGGTGATTTGGGCCTTTCTTGTGAAGGGCGGCATGGACTGTTTCCCTCTCAAAGTTTGCTTCTATGGTCGGGTCTTCTTCTTTGCACATTTCCCTATTGGTAACATAGGCGGTTCTCCCTCTGCCCCGGGTAGTGGCTCCTTGCCCACGGGCGGTTCCGTGGAATGGTCCTTGACGTTGTCCTCCGCTAATTTTGGGACATTGCCTTTTGAAATGACCGGGATCGTTGCAATGGAAGCAACAGAGGTTGCAACCATTACCTTGGGCAGGAACAAAGTTATTGATATTGTTGGTCCATGCTTTTCTCCTTTGTCCCTGGTTTTGACCTTGAACTCTCTTTTCTTGGGAGCTATATACTCATTTGTTCTAATCATTATAAGACCAAGTCTTGTTATTTCTTGGCATGATCTGCATCTCCTCAATTATAGGCGCAGCTTGAATGAGTGCGTTCTAAAGGTCTATTGGGCACATTGATTCGAGGCGGATGTTTACAGGTGGGTTTAATCTGGCACAAAACTTCGACACCTGGTGTGTCATATCCATTTGTGGTGCATACTTCAAAAGAGAGACGAAATTTGAGTAATACGCATCAAGGGTCAGACCAAGCTGTTTCAGCTCATAGAACTCATTCATCTTCTGCGTGTGGTACACAAGTGGTAAGTATCTTCCTTGCACAGCTTTTTTCAGCTTTTCCTAGGTAATGGACCCTTCCGAGATCCCTTGGTCTTTGTACCATTGCTTCCACCAAAGCCTGGCTTCTCCGGTAAGCTTCAGCTTGGCGAGCATTGCCTGGTTGGCAGGTACAATACTGGTCGCTTCAAAGTAATCTTTCATGGACTCGATCCAAATCTCAGCATCAGCTTGGATAGTTCTTTCTTTCCTGCCAAACTCTGGTGGCTTGATCTGCTTGAGAAGAAAATTCTTCTCTTCAATTACGACCGTACTTGGTGTAGGGGTTGGACTAGGAATCTGTACCTGGGGTTGTGCTTGGGTAAGAGATTCTTAACGTTAAAAACTCGCTAATCGTTACTATTATATTTCATACCCAATTCAGCTTTCAGCCAAGAAACCTAACCACTTAACTTTTTATCAATACTCATAGTCAAGACAATCATTGATAAAAAGAAGTCTTATTTTATTAATATGGGCTAGCCCTTTCCGAGTACAATATTTCCTGGGATGGTAGAGCAAGCTGATACATTAATTTAGGGAGAATAAGGTTGTGTTACATTCAGCTACTACAGGAACTTGGTAATAGTATGGATTTGGGTCATGGATCTTTAGGAATCGATAGGTCATTGGAAAAATAGGGTATCTTTTCTTTTGATATCCGTTCTTCTCATGACATCCCAATACCTTAATTCTGTCTCAGCAGGGATTACTCGAGTCACTTCCTTGTACATATATGTGTTCAGCTTGACCTTCCGACCTTCGACATGTAAAGTTGCGTTTACGTAAGCCTCAATAAAGATGAAGAGCTTCACGATCTTCAGGTCCTCAAACAACTTAATTCTCTTTAGGTTGGTTTGAAGGTATGCAAATCAGTGGGCAGCTATATAATAGATTCTTGAATCACCCGTCCATCTCTGTTCCACGTACAGAGGAGATGGATTGTAAATGCGGTCTAGGATGTTCATCATATCGATCCTTCATCGATAATCCGAGGCATGCATCATGGTCATAAACATGACCTGGAACACCAAGAATCTGTTCCATGCTTCATGACTCTACAAGACAGCATCGATAAGTAAGGAGATGTTCTTTACAACAACATTTGCTTTACTTGTTCTTATTAAGTTTTCTTATAAAGACAGATCCTTCGTTGGTTCACTCTGATACCAACTGTAACGTGTCCACCTGTTCGCTTGCAAGACACGTCTTAGCAGCCCATCGAAAGGAGGGTCTAGAAAGCTTTGCTCGGCACTCCCATGGAATGTTACGGGGTTTGTGATCTAGGTCTTTTCGAGTCTGCCACGTAGCGGAAGTATTCCGGCCATTCCCACTTAGGAACGACTTGAATCACGGATTCCTCTAGTGGTCAAATTCCTAGAGAGTGACTATGTTAGAAATCAAGCTCACCGTCAGTGTGTCTTTATCTATGACAGCTAGTGTGTGCAGTTGTCTACATGTGACTACATTAAATAAGTCGGGTTAGTAGTCAGTTAGTGACCTGACTAGAGTTAGTCTGTCTAGTCTACATTTACACTAGGTCACTTTATCTTTGTATGGGTGTGTGCTTTTCAGTTTAGTGTGTGTGGAATATGATGAAAGGACTTTGAGAGCCTGAAGGCTCATGGATATGGTGTTTCCTTGTCTCTCTCTCCTATTTGAACATGGTATCAGAGCTTTGCTAAGTTGAGCTCTCTAGAGTAGGAGGGAGTCAAGAAGACTTGAAGAAGCTGAAGAACAAGGTTTCTTTGAAAACAAGAACAGGCTGCCATTACTCTGTCAAGGTATGCATTTGCTCATTTTGGACTCCATGCTTTATCACAGTGGTTGAGGCCTTTTCTGGGAACCTTGGTAGGCATCTTTGAGGATATGTAAGTGGTCATTGAGCCTCATGATGAGGAGGACCAGCTGTCAACAAGGTCTGGAAATCTGCGTGAACTGCACCTGTTGATCTGGGTGGATTGCAACCTGTCAAACTTCAGTGGGGCACCTGGACAAGACTCATAGGGCATGCATGCTCACTCTTGAAGGTATCTGAAGTGTACAAGAGGTAAATGCTTGTGTGGGAGCTCTGTTATGAGCTAGAGTAATAGACACAGACCTGTAATCACTTCTGAACTACTATAAACATTAATGGACAGCATGCATTCAGTCATTATTGACATATAGGAGCCTTGTACTACACTTAGAAGGCATCTTTGGAGCACAAGAATGTGTCAAAGCATGTATACATTGGATCAAATGTCTTGGAGCTGAGATTTCTTGCTCAGAATACTCAGATCTGAAAATCATTGACAGGCTGAAAACTGTCAAACACAGTCAATGACAAGCATTTTGTATTACTAAAGCAATACAGGTCATCTTGGGGGTTCCATCATCTATATGAACTCACCTATACATGCTGAATGTATGGAGGATTGAAGCAAGAAATGAGCATCATTGAAAAATGAATTCTGAAGCTGAAGTAAATGCAGTCACACTGTCTTGGTTAATTACAAACAGCTCATGAAGTTTATGCCATTGGTCAATGAAGACAGGTTGTCTATGCCTACTCAGATGCTCATGTATTGAACTTGCCACCACAAAGTAAATGTATGACATGGTCGAAAGACATTTTGGAGCTGCGTGGAGATTGGTATGCTGAATTTTGGTTGACCGCAACCTGCAACTAAATTTGTTGACACTTGTATGTGTTAGTTATGCACTGTTCTGTGCCTCTATGCTCATGTCTTAATTGCCAAATGTACTAGCAGCTACCTGGGAGATTTT
This sequence comes from Lygodium microphyllum, assembly GCF_053477565.2. Lineage (NCBI taxonomy): Eukaryota > Viridiplantae > Streptophyta > Polypodiopsida > Schizaeales > Lygodiaceae > Lygodium > Lygodium microphyllum. The sequence goes on from NC_141150.1 coordinate 38,889,886, forward strand.
GGAACATGTATGACATGATTACCACTCAATTTTGGACTTGAAATTGCTACTGGTTACTCACAGTTTACAGTTTTCAGACTGCATGTACGTACCCTGGCAGTGAGGTTATAGAAGCTTAAGCTGAAGCAAACACATAGCTTATGTATTGACAGTTATATCTACAGTTGAGACCACTTGTTTGTGGGTTGTTTTGGGGTGTTAGTGGGCTGAATACCCTATTTTTTTTCTACAATTTAGTGTAGAAAACTGCTATAAACTGTTATGGACTGAACTTGGTTAGTCATACTTATTAGTCTGCAGGGAGTCAGACACTTGATAGACAGTCTATTGCATCATGGCTAATGCACATGGGACTGACAATATCACTCAGATAGTTGGAGAGAAGTTCGATAACAAGAACTTTGCATTATGGAGATTCAGAATGAAAAACTTTCTGGTTGGCAGAGGTTATTGGGATCTATGTACAAGAGATGAAGTTGCTCCTGAGTTGCCTGCACACAATCCAACAAATGAGCAGAAAAGAGCCTACAGGCTATGGAATGAAAGAGCATGCAAGGTACTGCATTGGTTTTCTTTATGTATATCTGATGCTATGGTAATTCAAATCACTGGATGTGAGACTCCGAAGGATGCTTGGGACATACTAATGAAAAATTATGGAACCATGACACATGCAAGGAAGATCCAATTGAAACAGTAGTTCAACAACATGTCTAGGAATGGAAAGAGCATCTAGGCATATACCACGGAGATTAAGACCATAGCTAATCAACTTGCTACTATTGGCTCAAGTGTATCAGAAGATGATATGATTGTTGTTGCTTTGAATGGCTTAGGCAAATAGTACAAAGATTTTGACACTTCCATTTCTGTCAGAGAAGAGCCCCCTAGCTCGGAAGAGCTAGTTGCCTTGTTGCTGCATGAGGAAGTCAAACTTGGTTTGAATACAGATTCCAGTGAATCTCAGAGTAGAGACACTGTGTTATATTCTAGCCGACGTGGTAGAGGATCTAGAGGTCGTGGTTCATTTCGAGGTCGTGGTGACACTCGTAATGCTTATGGATAGCAGCAGCAGCAGAGTAATTGGCATGGTACAAATACACAAGGCCAGCGTGGATCTGGTGGGTTTAGAGGCAGGGGGAGATCACCCCGAGGTAGAGGTGGTGGATCTAGTTCATGGCAGTCATCTGATTAGTCCAACAGGGACAAGGACTGCCATTATTGTGGCCGGTATGGGCATATTGCAAAGGATTGTTACAAGAAGCAGGGAGATATGAAGGCAAAGGGCAGACAACATGGGCACTATGCATCTTCCAGTGGTGCTCATGATGAGCCAGTTGATAGACTCTTTGCCATGCAGCATGTATCTAAAAATGCATCAAGACATGATAGAGATGACAGATGGTACATTGACTCTGGAGCGTCAAACCACATGACATTGCATGGAGAGTGGTTTGATGAGATGGTTGCAGGTACACATGGTCATGTATGTACTGGGGATGACACCCAACATGACATAAAGCATAAAGGGATTGTTCCTCTTATGATGCCTGATGGCAAGAAGAAAGGCCTGCATGATGTATTACATGTACCGACCATAACAAAGAATCTGTTGTCTGTGGGTCAAATGGCAGAATAGAATTTGCAAGTGAGGTTCAACAAAGATGGTTGTTTCATTGAGGAGTATGGAAATGGCTGCAAGTTAATTGCCAAGGGCAAAAGGGATGGCAGGATGTTTACATTGGATGCGACCATTCCGAGACTCAAGGCAGCCATGTTTGCTCATGATGAGAGTGCCATTCGGGATGTAGAGATTTGGCACAAGCGTATTGGACATGTTAATGTACAAAAGCTAAAATCTATGCAGCAGAAAGAAGTAGTACTTGGATTACCTAAATTCAAGTATAATGATTTTGGTCATGTATGCTCTGCATGTCAGTTTGGGAAGCAGGCACGGTTTCCTTTCATGAGACATGTAAAAAACAGCACTAGGCCTTTACAATTGGTACATTCTGATGTCTGGGGTCCTTCACATAATGCTTCTTTTGGCGGTGCACAGTATTATGTCTCATTTATTGATGATTTCAGCAGGTACACTTGGCTTTATATTTTGAAGCATAAGGATGATGTGTTTGATGCATTCAAAGACTTCAAGAAACATGCTGAAAATGAATTGGGCTGTTACATATCATGCTTGAGATCAGATGGAGGAGGTGAATATGTCTCAAACCACTTTGATAGGTATCTTGCTAAACATGGGATCAGAAGACAGCTCACATGCAGTTATACACCGTAGCAAAACAGTGTTGCAGAGAGGAAAAACAGGGTTTTGATGGAGTCAGCTAAAGCTATCCTGAATGAAAAATATCTACCAAATGGTTATTGGGCTGAAGCAGTGGTGACTGTTGTCTATGTGCTGAATTGAACCCCTACAGCAGGGATTCATGATGTCACTCCATATGAACGGCTGTATGGTCATAAACCTGATATTTCACACTTGAAAGTATTTGGCAGCATTGCATATGTGCATATACCGGATGAGAAGAGGAAGAAATTGGATCCTAAGGTAGTGAAAAGTGTGTTTATAGGATATGCACAGGAACGGAAAGCTTATAAGTGTTATGTACCTTCTACACATGAGACACTCATAAGCAGAGATGTGGTATTTGATGAGTTAGCATCCTGGTATGGGAATCCTGTTGCAGTGCCTACTGATATCTCACCCAGTATGAGTCATGCTGAAAATACTTCCATGAGTGGTCAGACAGGTGATGTATCATCTACAGCGAGTCCTTGGACAGAACGATTACGGAGTCGCACTGCTGCATCCACTGACACGGGTATGTCAGTGAGGGGGAGAATTGATAAGGGAAAAGAAAAGGTTTTTGAAGATGTAACAGGTCCACTCATTGCAGGTTATGATTCATCTAGTAGTGATAGCTTAGACAATGAATTGGGGATTTCGTCTGTTATGACGCCAGGTGCTAGGCAGAGCCGTTATGTGCCGCCTCATGAGAGGCAAGCTCACAGTGAGCCACAGCTCAGGAGATTAGAGAGGGTCAGACGACCTGTTGAAAGGTATACTTACACTGGATATTCAGCCCGTCATTATGCTTATATGACAAAAGTAACAGGTTTTAGAGAACCAAGTAAGTTTGATGAGGTAGTTGCAGATGAGAATTAGCGTGCTGCTATGGATGAGGAATATTCAGCTTTGGCTGAAAATGGTACGTGGGATTTGGTACTGCTTGAGGGAAAAACACTTATTGGATGCAAGTGGGTGTATAAGGTAAAATGTAAATCAGATGGATCATTGGAAAGATATAAGGCTAGGCTGGTTGCAAAAGGGTATGCGCAGCAGTATGGTCTTGATTATGAGAAGACTTTCAGCCCTGTAGCAAAGATGGCTATAGTTAGAACTGTGATTGCTTTGGCAGCAGCTAGAGGCTGGAAACTATGGCAGATGGACGTAAAGAATGCATTTCTCAATGGAGAATTACAGGAAGAGGTTTACATGGAACAGCCTGAAGGCTATGTACATCCAGAATTTCCAGCACATGTATGTCGGCTGAAAAATGCATTATATGGGCAAAAACAAGCACCCACAGCATGGAATGCTCGCAAAAGCAGTTATTTACAGCAACATGGTTTCCGATTGGGAGATGCTGATCATAGTCTATTTGTGAAGAAGACATATAGTGGCAATGTTTTCCTAGTTGTCTATGTTGATGACTTAATCTTACAGGAGATGATGAAAATGGGATTGCAGAAATAAAGACATGTTTACAGGCTGAGTTTTAAGGTCAAGGATCTTGGAGAGCTGAAATATTTTTTGGGGATTGAAGTTGTCTCTATACCTCAAGGCATATGGCTGCTACAGAAGCAGTATGCTCATGACATGCTACAAAAATATGGTATGGCTAATTGCAAGCCTATGGATATGCCTTTGGAGCAGAATGTCAAGCTGCAAATTGATGTTGGGATAGAGATTGAGAATGTTACTATGTACAGACAGATGGTAGGCAGCTTGATCTATCTCACGATCACTAGATCTGACTTGAGTTATGATGTGGGGCTGATCAGTCAGTTCATGCAGAAGCCTCGCAAACCACACTTGGATGCAGTCAGAAGAATTCTGAGATATGTAAAGAGTACCACAAATCATGGGATGTTTTATGCATATGGGAAACCCCTTGACTTGATGGGGTACACTGATGCTGACTGGGCTGGTTGCACGTATGACAGGAGGTCAACCAGTGGCTATGCATTTGGATTGGGTAGTAGCATGATCAGTTGGCAGAGAAGAAACAGCCTACAGTTGCATTGTCTAGTACGAAAGCAGAGTATCGTGGTGCGACCTTAGCAGCCTGTGAAGCTAAGTGGCTACAGAGGTTGTTGAATGACTTGGGAGTACACTTGGATAGCAAAGTCAAGCTGTACTGTGACAATTTGAGCAGTGTTATGTTAGCAAGCAATCCTGTTTATCATGCAAGATCAAAACACATTGAGGTTCACTACCATTTCATCAGGGAAATGGTTTTAGCAGATCAGATTGACTTGGAGCATGTGAAGACTGAAGACCAGGTAGCAGGCATCTTTACCAAATCACTTGGTAAAGATAAGTTCATTCACTTTAGACAGCTACTTGGAGTGATGCAGATGATTTGAGTTTTGTTTTTGAGCTTGAGGGGGAGTGTTAGAAATCAAGCTCACCATAAGTAGAACATCGATGCAAACATCTTCTTCCATTTTAATGTTGATTCATGCAAGTTGGATTAGAAGTCCTTCCATGTAATTTAGATCTATGACAAGTGACATGTTGGACTTCATTTCAAGCCTGAAAAACTCAATTAAGAGACCATACTTTGATGATTTAGACCGTGCACCAAACAGAGTGTCAAGTCTCTTCCATGTATCCTATGAAGTATCATAGTTATCCACATTTGCTTTGTTTGCAAAAGACACTAAAGGTTGAAAGGATATCTAATGCTTCAGGTTGAAGGCCTGAAGGGAGGGGCAGCCTCACTTACCCCCAACTCTCTACCTGACCCTAACCAAGGGGGTTGTTAGCCGCACTAGGAAGGTGGACCGAACCTGCCGTGTGAGGTCTCTCCGTTGAGCACTACTTGGAGTAGGAGGATGCTTGGGTGCCAGGGGGGCTATGGCCGTAAATCCCTCACCTTTCGGGCCCTGCACAAGAGGCCAACGTGACTCGGGATTGGATCTCGAGGCCTGCATACTAGTGTACGGGTGGAATCTTGGATTAGTAATCCCTTTGGATTACTGGATAGCCTTCGGGCAAATTATGGATAAAGCCTGCGGGCTGGACTTTATGAATGTATTCCAAAGATAAATATGATAACCTATTGAAAAGGAATTTGTTTGACACTGCTTTTCTATGTCAAGTGCTAAGATTATGTGAAGGAATCAATGCCTAACGGGCTAATTAAGGAAGCTATTTGATGCATGTCCAACTAAATGTGGTAGATAATTAGACAACTAAAACAACTTTAGGAAAGTGTGGTGGATGTGGCCATGGGTCCGTCCTACGGATTGGTGGTCGCGGTTGGCCGGAAACTTTTCTCAATCATAATGGACAGCAAGGAGATCGTTTCAAAGGAAATGAATAGCAAGAGTGCTGACCTAGAGTCTAGGTTATAATAATCCCAATTTACATTGTTTTAGGGGAATGGAATGGGATTATGCCTTATGGTAGAGAGGTTGAGCTTTGCATCCCTCTCGTTTCCCATTCTCCTTGAACCAAGTCCAGCTTCAATCCGCTTCAGCCCTGGCATTTTTGTGTAAAGTAGTTTGCTCGGGGTTCGACGCTAGTTGCCGTTTAGAAAATGACCATTAGGGAAAACCCTGATTCAGGTCGGTCCTAAGTGGGAACAGTCAAAATACTTCTGCTACATGGCAGATGCGGAAAGACCTAGATCGCAAACCCCATAACATTCCATGGGAGTGCCGGGCGGAGCTTTCTAGATCTCCTTTCCGATGGACTACTAAGACGTGTCTTGAAGGGAACAGGTGGACACATTACAGCCCATAAGGCATAGTCCCATTCCGTTCCCCTAAAACAACATAAATCGGGATTCTAGTAACCGAAATTCTAGGTCATCACCCTTGCTATTCATTTCCTTCGAGAAGAGCTCCTTACTATCCATTTCATTTGAGAAAATTTCCAAGCCAACCAGGACCACCCATCCGTAGGACAGACCCATGGCCACATCCACCGCACTTTCCTCAGGGTCTCTTTAGTTGTCTAATTACCTACCACATTTAGTTAGACACGTATAAAATAGCTTTCTTAATTAGCCACTTAGACACTGGTTCCTTCATGTAATCTTAGCACTTGACATAGAAAAACAGTGTCAAACAAGTTTCTTTTCAACAAGTTATCTTTACTTATCTTTGAAATATATCCATAAAATCTAGCCCGTAGGCTAATCCATAATCCGCCCAAAGGCATACCGCCCAAAGGAAATCCATAATCCACCCGAAGGCTATCCAACAATCCAAAGGGATTATTTATCCAAGATTCCATCCATAGACTAGTATGCAGGCCTTGAGATCTAATCGTGAGTCATGTTGGCCTCTTGTGCAGGGCCCGAAAGGCAAGGGATTTACGGCCAGAGCCCCCGTAGCACCCAAGCGTCTCTTGCTCCAAGTAGTGCCCAACGGAGAGACCTCTTGCGGCGGGTTTGGTCCACATTCCCAGCACGGCTAACAACCCCCTTGGTTAGAGTCAGGCAGACAGTCGAGGATAGCTGATGCTCTCTCTCCCTTCAGGCCTTCAACCTGAATCATTAATTAACTTTCCATCTTTTAGTTCCTTGAGAAAACAATGCAAACAATGCTCCTAAACTCTTATAAGCACAATCAATCCAGTGGTTGTTTTATTTGGCCAACTGCTAAGGAGTGAATCCTTCTCTTCGAATGCATCCAGCATTTGATCCGGGATCAATTGCGACTTGGCAAGATCCCCAAGGGTTTGTTTGTTCACCCTTTTGTCCTTAGGTTAGGGTCAAAATAATTTAGGTTCCTTAAGTTAAGACATTGAATCCTGGCTATCGCGTTGCTCCAACTTGTTTGATCCTTTGCTTACTAAGCAAAACATAACTTCCCTTAACTTGGCAAGTCAGCCCAACAAAGGTGACGTAATAGGATGTCTACTCATCCTCTTGCAAGTTAGACTTGTGCTAGACTTGTGCTAGAACCAACCAACCTCATTCCAAGGAATGGAAAATCAATCTTGTGATTAAACCACAAGGCCATGCAACATTGCAACTTGTTGCACAAGTGTCGCATCTAGTTCATGGGATCATTTCACCCATGGAACGGCATCTCTTGGTTAAGGAATTATGTTTAGAGAAGACGCAGGGTTTGGGGTGTCTTCTTACCCAACCCAACCCTAATTGTACTAGGCCGACAACGTTCGGTCCTAGGGTTTCCAAACTCAATCCGAGTTTTAGCATTAGGTCGAATGATCCTTAGGGTAGAAACCCTAGATCGTTGTTTGCATGAGCGTCCAATTGACCCAAACATTCCATGAATGTGGGTAGGACCTTTGGGTTTGAGGGTTTCGACTTGGAATCCAAGTACGATACTTGGCTACATTTCTAATGTGCCAAGCCCTAGCTAGTACTTGAGGTGTTTATCGTATCGACTAGTTATGCCTATACAAATCCCTTGAGGATTAGGTGATTTAGCTAAATTGGATTACTTGTCTTGCGACAAGGGCGATCCTTTCCTAGAGATACTAACCTTGTTCTAAAGGTGTAAACAAATGCTAGATACCACATTTCGTGCAAGAATACGATTTTTTCATCTATGTTCTATAAGGTATGCAATAACCCTTTACTTTTCTTACTAAAGTCACGACGAATGATAAATTTCTTGAAACCTATTAGGGTTTACATCAAAGAATCATGCCTACAACCCTTTTGTCTAAGCTTTAGAATTTCATGCTTTGATGAGCCATGCAATCTTTTCCAAAATGCAACTTAATGAAATGAAATTTATGCATGACGAATATGTAACATGCGACCCTTGGATACAACATCATTAATGAAGTTCATGTGACATGCAACCTTCAATCCGTTTGACAAACATCTTTGCATGCAACGTGTAATGTCCATAGTTTCATTTTCATACTGTGCAATGGAAGTTAACAATTTCCTCATGCGAGTCATAACAAAGGAAGTTATTGACTAAATGCAAGATACTCTTTTCCTTCACGGCCAATGCACTTAACAATTTCCTCTTTAACCCTAGGCAATATGCATTTTAGACTTCCACTTTGAAAATGCACGACAAGGCAATTTGCGACTAAGTTCATAAGGCAAGTAAGTGATTTACATTCATAACTTTGGAGATGCAAGCGATCCAATTGCATGATATGCACCAATCCTTATCCATCGTTTACTGAGATACTTTCTCAAATGTACTTTTATCACTACTACATGAATTAACCATAAGTGTAAAATGCATTCTCCCTATGGAATTAAGCGTGCTTAAAGCATTTCTTTATGTGAAAATAGATTCATGGAACCTGGGCTTGTGGATCCGTGGGGATGTCCACGTGTATGTTCAAGGAAGAACCTCCTGCAGGTGCGCCTTGCATCTTTTTGGGAGCCATTGTTGATGATTTGAACTCCGTGAATTACCCTCGCTTCTATGCGTTCTCCGAACAGCCTCAAGATTTTCCTTATCCCTTGTACGCAAGGAATTCCTTCACCGAAACGCGGTTTAGAAAGCAACCCGAGAAGGCTTGTGGGAATGGGGCTTATAGAAGCCCCCCCTTAGAAGCTTCTAAAAGGCTTCTGTTTTAACCAGAAAAAAACGTGGAGGCCAATGATGGGTGTGAAGTCGATGACGAAAGAGGGGATTGTTGGCGACTTGGCGGTGAAAGTACAAGCAGCAGTCGGCGGACTGGGCATGGCAGGGCAGCGATTTTCACAGCTGCAACCGCAGCGTCTTCTTTCTCTCCATGATCGTAAAGCACAACATCATTTGTGGCTCCTCTTCCTTTCTTCCACTTGACCATAGGGGAGTCTTTATATAGTGCTTGGGGGGGGGAGATGGTAGCCACCACATGGCTTAAGCATGCCATTCCCTCCTCATGCTCCCACACACGACTCCACCTTAGGCATTTCCTCCCCACACTCCCTCTCCTCCAACCATGCATCGGCTGGGGGAAGGGATAATTATTAAAAAATTTGACTTAAATTTATCCAATGGCCCCTTCAAAAAGGGTGTTTTCCCGTGGCTTTTACCGTCTTCAACGCTGGCCTCGATTTCACAAGCCTCATTTTTGCGAGTGCGAGGTACAGATTAAGCTGCCAATAATTATGATGTGGAAGATAACCTTGCACAGGTTTTTACGCGGCATGTGGAGAGTCAAGTTCAATAATATTTTTGAGTGGAAATATTACAGAACTGTTGCTCTAGCTCCTTCAAGTATCACTTTGAATCATTGTACATCGAATAGTATCATGGAGAAGCTACGGTAATCCATCGTAACAATACTTTGCAAGTTTCCAAAATACTCCATCTCATCTATAACTGTGTTTGGATCCGTTGCTCGTCGTCAGCTCTCTTGCTCAAACCTTGCCATGATACCACAGTCTATTTTGGAGCGCATTTTGTCAATACGCTCCACGCGAAAATGCCGTCCGTGTGACTAGTTACACTATATATTTTGTACTGTACATTGAAACACTCAATTAGTTGTCGCATATAAAATATAGATATGGCAAATCCTAAACACGTCATCACCTTTGGACTACATCCCCTTGAGAATTCCCACTCCTCGATTGAGACCTCCGCCCCTTCGCGAGACGCTGCAGTCAAAGCTCCATGCAACCATCGCGTTGACATAAACCATGGCATCTCCTTCATGTCCTCAAGATATTGAATCGGTCGATGGTGCATACTACATTGAAATTCAGATCGTACTTCCTCTCGATCTTGCCTAGCTTGCTGGTACCTGGCAAGCCAAGTCTCCATACAGACATGGTGCAATATACAAAAGCGATTCACTTTCTCCTCCATTGCAGTATTTATTATTTTTCTATCCCATTTCCAACCACCATATCTCTAGTGAGTCTATCATTGTCCTTCAGCGACCATAGTATACTGTTGTCTGGATCCACCATTGGTAGCCATTGTGAAATATGCACTAGCACCTCAGACGCCAACCAACCTTTCGCCATGGTACCTTCTGGCCAATCTCATTGTTGCACAAAGCCTTTCAGGGTTTTCATGAAGCACTCCAAGAAGAACATCCATCGCATATGGACAGGTCCAACAATCTCCACTTCACCTACAAGATGCAAAAGAAGGTGGATTTGTATCGTGAGCATGTTGGTAGGTAGGTATTTCTGAAAGAGACGGACCGTCTCCACTACTCCCCGCCTCACGGATTCAATAGAGGACGTCTTAATCTCCTTCTGTGAGATCCATTGAACTAAAGTTGACAACCTGTAAATGGTCCCGCGTATTTCTAGAGTAAGGCATTCTGCTATTGCGATTGGTAGTACAAACTGCAGCAAATGAGAAAGCATTATGAACAATGACTACACTCGAAAGAGAAAAATGCGCAGGCCACTTACAATCCATTTGTAGTACAAACCTGACATATCGTATGCCAATCATGGGATTTCAGCCCTGATAATCGGTCGTCTTTAGAAAATGCAAACCTAAAAGAACGCATCATACCCATCGGAGTGCGGATAGACTTGAATATTTGCTTCACAATGCGCTCTTCTTTAGTGGACAAAACCCAAGGAGCACAAGGTAGGTGCATGTGACCATTAGTACTCAACTGCGGCCAAAGCACCTCCATCTTGCCTACCTCCTTCAAATCCATTCATGCCCCTATAGTGTCTCTCTTTCCTATGATGTGGTCCCATAGCAAGCTACCCACGTTCCTGAAAATATGCATGGGATCCAACAAGTGGTTGTGGGTCAAATATGGAAACTCATAGAAAACTGAGAACTATCGTATTCCATTTGGATGTGACTGCGCATGGACCATTTTCAGCTCGTACCAGCTTTGAGCATTCATACATGTTGGAGGTTGCCCAAGAAAACCTTCCTTGAGTTCATGATCCTCTGGTAAGAAAGTGGTGTGTTCTTCATATACCATCTTCTTCATAGTTCGTGACCTTCGAGAGTCTAACTGTGGCCCGCACAATGGGCATGCATGATAACCTGAGGTAACCAGACCTGTCCCAACACCTCTATCCAGTGAATACAAACTTGAACGAGCTATAATAGATATTACCAACGAGAACAGAAGCTTATCTACCTGAGTACTCTTCGAATCCCGGAAAGTCATGCATCATCCACATAAGAATGGCTCGAATACTAGCGGACCGTCGACCATCGCACTTTCTCATATCTTGCACGGTGACCCCCTTCTTCCACAAAATCTTAACTAATGGATAAAGATACACGTCCATATTTTTGACTTTGTAGCGGTCGGGGACGAGTAAGCTAAGGATGAGATGTTCTTTTTTCATAGAAAGCCATGGAGGGATATTGTAGTTGATAAGGACTATAGGCCACACACTATAATAAGTTGAGTGCAGACCGAATGGGTTCATGCCATCCATTGCAAGACTGAGCCGAAGATTCCTTGGCTCTCGAGAAAAGCCTGGAAGGTAAAGTCAATGTGGCTCCATGCGCGTGAATCCGTTGATATCGTTGAACTTCATCTGTGGACCTATTTTGTGCATGCCACATTGTCAAGCTCGCCATGTCGGACGTACAAAACATGTGGTTTATGCAAGGGATAAGCGGAAAGTGTCTAAGAACTTTTTGAGAGATGGTTTGCCCCTGCAAGTCCTGTCAATACATGTGAGAACCACACTTTGGACATGTCTCCATAGTCCCGTATTCTCCTCGAAACAATATGCAATCGTTGATACATGCATGGATGCTGTTGTAGTCCATGCCAAGCTTTTGTAAAACATGTCATGCATCATCACGAGACTTAGGCATGGTATTTGCAAGTGGTAATATATGATACTTCAGTAACTTGAAAAAAATCATAAAACACCTTGAAAAAGTACAATTTTTTTTAATGATAGTGCCGAAAAGAAATCAATGAAGTGTACGTACAAGGTAGCTGATCAACTCGGTCACACTCGTATCGCTCCACCCGTATTTTGCTTACACACTTAGGAGTGCAAGCAGTGTCTTCGAGCAAGATACTCAGCACCCATCATATAATGGTATGGATGCTTCCTCTCTAAGCAGATCAGGAGTCTTGACATCCATGGGAATCAATGAATCATCGATCATTGCCTCCATCTCGAGCTCCAAGATTGTAGGTAAGTCTTGAAGGTTGTCTGTCTCCTCTGGTATTGACGGTATAGATTGGGTAGTACCTTCCAAGTGATGGATTGGCTCAGGCAGTCCATCCATCGCACACCTATGAACTCTTCTGATTGGCCATAAAGGGTGCACTCCTCCTTGGGACGAGACGTCACCTCCGTGGATAGAGAATTTGCTAGCCACACCCAATCTTTTTGTATATGGTATTCAATAAGCTTGCGAGTACAATGCATGATTCATATTAACTTTTCTTACCATTTTCTGAAAACCCAAGATTACCTGATCAATGATCTCAGATTGAAACTTGCCGAAGCATCGTACGTGTTCTATAGACAATCGCCGAAGCTTGCATTGAGAGTAAGGACATGGGACACGCTGACTAAGATAGGTCTCATGATCTTGAACATCAAGACCTTCATCGTTTTCCATTTTGTCTACGTTACGACAAACAAATTTTTTTTGTTATCATTCTTTTTTTCTTTCTTAAATTGTTTGAGAAGGGATTTTTTCTCTTGTAACTTAGCAAAAATTAATGTATAAAAAGTCTCCATCCACCCACCCATAAATTAACGTATGTCGAAGTGTTTCTCATCTCGTGATGTTGCACCGGACCTCAACAGACCTCGCCACCACTCTCTCTTTGGTTTTTATCCATTCATTATGTCCTCTCCTTCCATCTCTCTCTCTTTTTCTCTTTCTTTATTATGCTATATGTTTATTCCCTCTCTCTCATTCCTTCTTCTTTTCTCTCTTCCTCTCCCTCTCTCATTTTCTTCAACAAAACATATCTCTCTCTCTACTACAACAACAACAACAAAAACTACTACTACTACTACTACTACTACTACCACTACCACTACCACTACCACTACCACTACCACTACCACTACCACTACCACTACCACTACCACTACCACTACCACTACCACTACCACTACCACTACTACTACTACTACAACTACAATAACAACAACAAATAAGAAAAGAAAAGAAAAACTACTATTTCTACCACTACTACAACAACAACAACAAATAAAAAAACTAGACAACAATAAACAAGAAAACAAAAAAAAACCATTACTACAATAACAAGAACAACAGCAACAAACAAGAAAACCACTACTACTACTACAACCACGACTACGACGACTACAACTACAACCATGACCAGGACCACGACCACGACCATGACAACGACCACGACGATGACGATAACGACGATGACCACTACCATGACTACGACAATGACCACTACCACTATAATAAACAAGAAAACAAGAAAAAACAACAACTACTACTACTACTAAAAATACAATCATAGAGAATTGCCTACTAAAAATACAATGAAGCTCAAAGCGAAAGCACTTAAGTCTACAATTCGAGGTGAGAGCTTTTCTCATCCAACACCATTATAGTCTAACTTTAGAATGGTATATTTTTAAAATCTAGATCTCTAAACTCTTTACATTTGATATCTATGGATAGTCTCTCAATGTATCCTAATTCATGACATGATTAGCACAAACCATCAAAAATTGAATAGCCCTCTTATTATATAACTCTCTTATTATATGTGCACTGGCTGATCCATCACGGAACACTTATATCTCTATACAAACAACATTAATGTGTGACTATCCAGAAGTAATGGGATAAGAAGAGGAGTATTGCATGAAAAAGTATTCCCCATCATGGACATCACCTATAGTAACCTTGACATTAGGAAACATTTCATGCAAACCTTTTTAAGAGTTGTTGGTTGTGCTAAGTCTCGTCCATGATCGAAATCGGCTAACCATTTTCCATTCTCATACAAGCTACAAACCATGACATTAATTATGAGCCATGATCAATGAGCATAATACAAGGAGTTTCAAGGTCCTTAACATTAACAATTGTCTCTGTAGTAGTACCACATGCCCAATGATTGCATGTGTAATGTTTTTGAGCAATGATTTTTGCCTCTGCAAGGTGCTTAAAATTTGCCAAAAATTTTGAATTTCAAGGGAAAAATAAAGTATGTTGAAGGCAGCAACTTCAATTAGTTTGATTTTAAGCGGCAAGTCAGAGACGGGTTTTAAAAGTGCTTAATTGACAATTGCAGATTTTTCATAATTTTTTTGACTATCAAATGAGACTTCAAGAGATGCCTAGCAGTGGGGGACCTCAAGAGAGATTGCTAGAAATTTGTGGACTCGTGTGGAAAAAGCCGATTAATGAATGCTTGCCAGGCGATGTACCATATTGCTTCAAAATCAAGTGGGATTGAAGATGGGTGACCAGAGATGGACTGAACATTAATAGTGGACTGTTTTGTTATCCCAAATTAGATTTAAAAAAAGCCTGTAACAAAAGGAAAAACCTAGTAACTCTCTTTTATGATGAAAAATGATTTTTAAAAAATATTTTATTGGCCAAATGATATTCATATTGGATGAAAATTAACATGAATGTTTTTTGCTATATATTTGATGATTCTATGTCGGAAAAATCAAAATACATAATGTGATAATGTTGAAAATGATCTTCTAAATCTCGAAAAATTCATATTTTGCAAAGAAAATGGGGTTTTTGTCATTTTGGGTTTGAAAAAAAAGATGCATATGAGATGAAATGTGAAAAATGGATAGTTCTGAGTTGTCATAATTAGAAAAACCTAAAAAACCAATAAATACTCTATTTTATTGATAAATAAATACTGAAAAATAGCCAAAAATGGAAAAAATAGGTTTTTTCGCTTTAGAAATTAAGAAAAAATATAGTTAATATTCGTGCATGTTTGGCAAGGTTGAGGCATGAGGTTAAGTCTCAGATCCCCCTTGTTTCTGTTTTTTAGTGTGCCTTTATTATTTTATATATTAAAAATGACAAAAAACAAAACCATACACTTATGTAACGCAACGCAATCTAAACCTTAGAGGCAAAGAGTGAGGTTAACAAATTAAGAGGGCTGAGAAGGTGTGAATCTTTGAAATATTTGACTATGCATTTCATTTAGAATTGTGATATTTCAGTTTAAGGGGCTAGTACCAGGAGAAACCGGTGCTAGTCTCCATACATCAAAGTATACGTTTAGTGAAGATCATCAAAGGGCTGTTTTTCCACATCACAAAATGATGATTTGATAAATATTTTTTTTACAAGAGGATCATATGCACTCTGCATGACGCATGACATAGTATAAAATCACTACAAGGATTTAAGCTTATAGCGACGGCGGGTAGCGATGTCGAATAGCGACGCAAATAACAATGCTCCACAGGGAAAAAAAACATGCCGAAACTGAGCGCGGCTTTATTTCGTGTTTTTGCATTTTGTGTTTTGAGAGCGAGAGTGAGGGAGAGAGCGACCGTCGTGAGAGAAGGAGAGGAAGAAGACTTGTCCCCGCCGCGGCCGCCGTTGTTCGCGAAGGAGAGGAGGAGCCTTCATTGCGAAGAGGAGCCGCCCCATAGTCACCATATCTCATCGGTGAGTCTCTCTCTCTCCTTCTTTTGCTTGTTTAAGGTTTAAATCACTTTTTCTTTTGCTTGTTTAGGAGAGGAAATGAGAGAGGGAGAGAGAAAGAGAGAGAGAGAGGGAGAGAAAGAGAAAGAGAAAGAGAAAGAGAAAGAGAAAGAGAGGGAGAGGGAGAGGGAGAGGGAGAGGGAGGGGGAGGAAATGAGAGAGGGAGAGAAAGAGAAAGAGATGGAGAGGGAGAGGGAGAGAGAGGGAGAGTGCATTCTCTCTCTCCCTCTCCCTTTTGCTTTTGGAGAGTGTTAGGATATATTGTGAGAGGGAGAGGAAATGAGAGAAAAAGAGAGGGAGAGGGAGAGGGAGAGGGAGAGGGAGAGGGAGGGAGAGAAAGAGAGAGAGAGAGGGAGAAAGAGAAAGAGAGAGAGGGAGAGGGAGAGGGAGGGGGAGGAAATGAGAGAGGGAGAGAAAGAGAAAGAGAGAGAGAGGGAGAGGGAGAGGGAGGGAGAGTGCATTCTCTCTCTCCCTCTCCCTTTTGCTTTTGGAGAGTGTTAGGATATATTGTGAGAGGGAGAGGAAATGAGAGAGAAAGAGAGGGAGAGGGAGAGAGGGGGAGGAAATGAGAGAGATAGAGAAAGAGAAAGAAACGTATGCTCAAATGGATAGCTTTATGAAGATGTATGTCTACTCAAATGGATAGCTTTTGTCTACTCAAGATGTAGTCCACCTGTGTGTGTATATATTGGAACGATAACATATCCATGATTATGGTAATGGTATACACTTTGCTTTTTTTATGGGTACCATTACATCAACTCCTTAATAGGGCTAAAAATTGGTCATACACTTTATAAATTCTAATTAGGAGATTTCAGATACACGATAATAGACTTATCGATAATGGTATGCAATGTGCTTTACCATGGGCCACGTACATTGGTGACTCTTTACGATGGCTTAAAATTGGTCATATGCTTCATAATGTCCAAGTAGGGGATCTAATTGTGATATGCATAATTCCTTGTTTTTGTATTAACTTTATAGGCATAACAAATTAGTAATCATGCCAACTAGTCAATGGAAGGACTAAAAGAAAATGATCCCCTAGCTAATGGTCATTATGGTACTTCATCAAAATGAACCCAAAAGTATTGCCATAGAAGAAGAATCCCTTAAATTGAGCATAGGATATTTTCTTCAAATGTTATGACTATAAGTATAATTGATTGGAACAAATTTTATAACTATGGTACACACACATACCCCCACACAGGCACAAACATTTTTACTATTTGATATTGTCTTTGATATGGTAACCTTGTATTACACTGTTGCATTTGATGTCTTCCAATCATTACAATAAAATTTGATAAATTTCATAGATGGCATTAATTTTTATACATGGACCTAGGACAAAAAAACCACATTACTAAGATGCTTTTTGTTGAGACTGATTTATTATTAGACTAAGAGATCCTCAATGATACTCATAAATTTTATTGACTAGGATTACTTATACTTAAAGCCCTCTAGTGCAGTTGTATAAGTAATCCTAGTAGAGCCCCTCTAAGATACTCAAAGTACATAACCTAGAGACCGTAGCTAGGTATATAAGGTATAATGGCCATACAAGAAGACACCTCAATATTGACTGATCACCACTAAATCCCAAAGAAGAATCGTGTTCAATCCCCTTCAACTCTATATTCACCTCGTGAAGAACTTCATTAATCATAGCATCCTTGCCACCAATCTTTTTGTTGCAATGATGAAGTAACATATTCATCACTTTTCCTTTTAGCATCTAAGGCATTATCCAATCTTTTAGTCAAGTCCAAACATTTAGTCTTCAACTCATGAACCCTATGAACCAATGTTTTTTTCTTTTACAATAATAAATAATTATCTACTAGGACAAACAAATCCTTGAGCATGGTATATGACCGAGATATAACATCAATAAATCTCTCAACTACTATGTCCCATGCATTTTTTACATCAATCAGTAAAGCATTTCTTATATCTTGAAGTTTAGATTTCAACACCATGGATGCATCAATATCAACCTCAATGTTTTTCAAAATTTGCTTCTCAACCTCTTGCAGAGGCTAAAACCTCTCAAGCAAGAGCTTATGGTCAACTTGCAACTTGAAATACATCTCCATAAAGCTATCCATCTGAGCCTCGTTTTCCCAAATTGTATTACAAGTCATTAAATTGTTTGTTGTAACGTAGACAAGATGGAAAACGAAGAAGGTCTTGTTGTTCAAGATCGCGGGGCGTATCTTAATTAGTGTGTCCCATGTCCTTGCTCTCAATGCAATTTGGCAATTAGACGAAAACGCCGATTGTCTATAGAACACGCATGACGATCTGGCGAGTTTCAAACTAAGATCATTGATCAGGCGATTGCGGATTTTCAGCAAATCGTAATTTGAAGTTAATATCAATCATGCATTGTACTTGCAAGCTAATTGAATACCATATACAATAAGATTGGGTCTTGCTGGCAAATTTTCTATCCAGGGAGGTGATGTCTTGTCCCAAGGGGGAGTGCACCCTGTGTGGCCAATTAGAAGAGTTCGTGGGTGTGCGATGGATGGAGTGCAGGAGCCAATCCACCACTCGCAAGGCCAATCTATACCATCAATGCCAGAGGAGACACACAACCTTCCAGACCTACCTACAATCTTGGAGCTTGAGATGGAGGCAATGATCGATGCATTGATTCCCATGGATGTCGAGACTTCTGATCCACTTAGAGAGGAAGCATCCATACCATTATATAATGGGTGCCGAGTATCTCGGTTGAAGACACTGCTTGCACTCTTAAGTGTGCAAGCAAAATACGAGTGGAGCAATACGAGTGTGACCCATTTGTTCAGGTACCTTGCACATAGGCTTCATTGATTATTTTTTTTGACACTATTATTACAAATATTTGTGCTTTTTCAAGGTGTTTTATGATTTTTTTCAGGTTATTGAAATATCATATATTACCACCTGCAAATACCATGCCTGAGTCTCGTGATGATGCACAACATGTTTTACGGAAGCTTGGCATGGACTACAATAACATCCATGCATGTATCAATGATTGCATATTGTTTCGAGGAGAATACGAGACTATGGAGACATGTCCAAAGTGTGGTGCTCACAGGTATCGATAGGACCTGCAAGGGCAAACCATCCCTAAAAAAGTTCTCAGACACTTCCCGCTCATCTCCATGTTTCGTACATCCAGCATGGCGAGCTTGACAACATGGCATGTGCAGAATAAGTCCACGGATGGAGTTCAATGTATATCATCGGATTCGTGTGCATGGAGCCACATTGACTCTACCTTCCCAAGCTTTGCGCGAGAGCCAAGGAATCTTCGGCTCGGTCTTGCAATGGATGGCGTGAACCCATTCGTCGGTTCGCGCTCAACTTCTTACAGTGTGTGGCCTATAGTCCTTGTCAACTACAACATCCCTCCATGGCTTTCTACGAAAAAAGGACATCTCATCCTTAGCTTTCTCGTCCCATGCCACTACAAAGTAAAAAATATGGACGTGTATCTTCGTCCATTAGTCGATGAGCTTAAGATTTTGTTGGAGGAGGGGGTCACTGTGCAAGATATGAGCAGGCGCAATCAGCCAATATTCAAGCCATTCTCATGTGGATGATGCATGACTTTCCGGGATTGGGAGAGTGCTCAGGTGACCAGGCCTCCGTTCTCGCTGGTAATATTTATATTTTATCTCATTAAATCAAGTATTCACTAGGTCGTGGTATTGGAACAGGTTTGGTTACCTCAGGCTATCATGCATGTCCATTGTGCGGGCCACAGTTAGACTCCCAAAGGTCACGAACCATGAAGAAGATGGTATATCAAGGACACGTTACTTTCTTGCCGGAGGATCATGAACTCAGGGAAGGTTTCCTTGGATGACCTCCAACACGTATGAATGCCGCAAGCTAGTACGAGCTGAAAATGGTCCACGCAGAATCACATCCAAATGCAATGTGGCGATTCTCAGTTTTCTACAAGTTGCCATATTGGACCCACTTACAGGTCAACCACTTGTTGGATCCCATGCATATTTTTAAGAATGTGGGCAGCTTGCTATGGGACCACATCATAGGAAAGAGAGACACTATAGGGGCATGAATGGATTTAAAGGAGGTAGGTAAGATGGAGGCGCTTTGGCCGCTGTCGAGTGTTGATGGTCACGTGCAGCTTCCTCGCACTTCTTAGGTTTGGTTCACTAAAGAAGAGCACATTGTGAAGCAAGTAATCAAGTCTATCTGCACTCCGACGGGTATGATGCGTTCTCTTAGGTCCGCATTTCCTAAAGATGACCAATTGTCGGGGCTAAAATCCCATGATTGGCATAAGATATGTCAGGTTTGTGCTATGAATGGATTGTAATTAGCGTGGGCCTTTTGCTATTTGGAATGTGCCCATTATTCATAATGCTTTCTCATTTGTGGCAATTTGTACTACCGATCGCGATCGCAGGATGCCTTACTCCAGAAATTTGTGGGGCCATTTACAAGTTGTCGACTTTGATGCAATGGATCTCACAGAAAGAGATTAAGATGTCCTTTATTGAATCTGCAGGCGGGGAGCAGTGGAGACGGTCTGTCTCTTTGAGAAATACCTACCCACTAGCATGCTCACGATACAAATCCACCTTCTTGTGCATCTTGTGGACGAAGTGGAGATTGCTGGACCTGTCCATACACGATGGATGTTCTTCCTGGAGCACTTCATGAAAACCCTGAAAGGCTTTGTGCGACAACAAGCACGGCCAAAAGGTAGCATGGCTGAAGGTTGGTTGGTGTCTGAGGCACTAGTGCATATTTCACAATGGCTACCAACGGTGGAACCAGACAATGAAATGCTATGGTCGCTGAAGGACGATGATAGACTGACTAGAGATGTGGTGGTTGGAAATGGGGTAGAAAAAAGAATGGATGCCTTAATGGAAGAGAAGGTGAATCGCTTTTGTATGTTGCACCATGCCTACATGGAGACGTGGCTCGCCAAGTACCAGATTGCAAGGCAAGATCGAGAGGAAGTGCGAGCTGAATTCCAACGCAGTACGCATCATCGATCGATTCGATATCCTGAAGGCATGGAGGACATGCCGCGGTTTATGTCAACGCGATGGTTGCATGGAGCCTTGACTACAACATCTCGCGAAGGAACAGAGGTCTCAATGGAGGAGTGGGAATTCTCGAGGGGATGTAGTCCAAAGGTGATGAGGGGTTTAGAATCTGTCGTATCTAAATTTTATATCTGACATCTAATTTGAGTGTTTCAATGTACAATACAAAATATATAGTGCAGCGTGGTCGTGCAGACGGCATTTTCGCGTGGAGCGTATTGACAAAATGTGCTCTAGAATGGACTCTGGTGTCATGGCAAGGTTCGAGCAAGAGAGCCGGTGATGAGCAATGGATCCAAACACGGTTATGGATGAGATGGAGTATTTTGGAAACTTGCAAAGTATTATTATGGTGGATTACCATAGCTTCTCCATGATACTATTCGATGTGCAGTGGTTCAAAGTGGTACTTGGAGGAGCTGGAGCAACAGTTCGACGAGGTCCATCTGGATTTCTCGAAATAGATTTCGAAAAAAAATGGACGGATTTGCGCGACATCTTTATGTTGCTGGCCCATTGTGAACAGGTGCATGGATTCATTTGCTTGCTAGTTGTATTACGACATGGTTTATGTCACAATGGTTTGAACTCTCTTGTACGTATTTGTGAACATGTAATCTTCTATCCAGATCCCCGACAACCTCCATGGTGGTATGTTATACCTTCAACTCCCTGAAGTGCGAGAGTATATGATCAAAGTGATGTTTTGAGCATAGATGAAGATAATATGCAAATAGAGGGGTCGATATTGCAAGGGGTGCAGGCCGTCGAAAGCTTGGAGCCAGCATCGGCTAACAATGATGGAAATACAGGAGTCCAAGAATTTTTTGAGAACGAGGAGGACTCATTCTTTTGTAGTGACATATCTATCGACCTTCTAGTGTATGTGGAGTTGTGTCAGGAGATTAACATGGGACCATAGGATACTTCATACTTGGAGCATCCACTTACTCAATTCGTTGACCAATCTCTTATAAAGGTACAAAAGATATGCATTTTAAGTGAGATTTTTTTAAAATGATTTATATTACTGTGCTTTGTATGATTTAAATTGATTATTCTAATATCATTTTTTGTCTGTGCAGGTGACATTTTCAGGATGAGTTGAGGGATGAGCGGTGAGGAGTTACAGGACATCTTCGCACGCATGTCTCCAGACCAGTTCGATAGATTCAGAGAGATGGCAGACCAGGAGCTGTCTCATTCTTCGTCAGGGTGCTCTGCTAGATCTGCTTCAGCGCGATTGGATGCTTCAGCTTCAAGAAGACAATCTCGATGCTCATGACTTGGGCCAGAGGGAGGGAGTGCATCGGGATCAGGGGGATGCTGCTATGGAGACACGGATGTGGTGTCTCCGTCTCGTCATTTAGCTGGAGCTACGTCACCTCCAAGATTTGTCACACCTGTGGGGACGTCTACTCTAATTACTCTGGCTTTTGTGTAGCCGTTAGCAAGTGGCACCCCTTTGGGTGCCACTCTGAGAGAGATTACCCCCATCGGTACACCGGATGCAGAGGGGTCTCCTGGATATGCCCAGGAGCATGGACACAGATGGGAGAGGACCCATCTTAGGCAGACTCCTAGGGGTTATGGATATCTGGTCGATAGTAGGTCAGGGAGCCATCATCATGAATGATGAGGGGAGGAGGGTGATGGCTCGCATGAGAGAGTTGTGCCAACAAGTTTTTTGGCACAATGTCTTGGATCATTGGAAGAACATACTAGAGGGGAGCAAGGACTACATAGTAGCATCCTTGCACGAGGAGTTTCTGATGCAAGCCATAGTAGATAGATTCTCTATGGGCTGGATGATGGATTGCATGCGTGCATACATGTTACATAGACGATCCGATGCACGCAAGGCAATCAAGAGTGGGGTTGTAAAGCCCGAGTGGTTAGATGCAGACGACTGGCGCCAACTGAGGAAGGAGGCTATGGATTCTCCAGGACGTTAGAGTCAGCAGCGTGAGGCGGTGAGGGCACAACTCGAGGCCGGAGTGGTCCATCATCTTGGGAGTGGCGGCCACATGACACATTTGGAGGACTTTGTAAGTTTTTCTTTTGTTTTTCTTGTTTGTTTTTTTGAAATATTCTTTGTACTGGCAATCATGTTTCTAATAGTTAGCATTTTGTTTTCTTTGCAACACTCCATTACATATCGCGATCTGACCGGCCTTGAGACTCGATATGCAGAGAGGCACGGTCTCAATGCATTGATCGACCGATTGTATAGACGTCGTAGCCCTGTAAGTCACTCAACTTTCTTGTCCGTAGTTACCATGAGATATTTGAATGCATTATTGTATGGTGGATTGATGTGTTGTTTCTTTTTCTGCAGAGTCCATTCGATGCTCTTTTGCGACGAGACGAGCTTTTGGGGGACGAGGATTTGTAGCTCGCTCTTGGATCCCTGGAGCTCACACACCTTTATTTTGGAGTCGCCTGATCTATGTAGACATTTTCTATGTATTAGTGATATCCTGTCATGATTGTACCAATCACTTTTTATGTGATCATGTATTTATTTCATGTATCAGTTTTATGATTTCAGTATACATTCTTTTTGTTTGTAAGCGCTTTGTACACAATAGTGCAGAAACTATTTTGTATGGCTCTCATAAAGCACATAGTGCTATATGTGGCAAGGCAGCTTGCTGCCCTGCCACAAAATTTTTTTAATCCATGTTACCATCGCTATTAGCGTCACAAATTTTACTGCTGCAACACTGATAGCGATGCTAATAGAGACACCAATACCGATGTTTCTATGGCTTCGTTAATAACGACGCTTTTTGCGATGACGGGGGCAAATTTTTTTGTTTGTATTTTTGTCGCTTTAAACGTCGGTATAAGGCCTATATCTTGTAGTGAATCCTAGACTGCATAGCAATTGTCTTCCTAGGATATGACTTATACGTGGAGTGAAAATGAGCCGAAGCTGTAGGTTAGTTGTATGCTTTCCTTGGGACTGTTTGGTGAGGATTTATATATTCATCGCATACAAATAAGAAAAGAGTGGAGTTTTTGCATTATATTTTATATATTGAGGCAGTGCATCAATCACCGAGATGTAGCAGAGCTGTAGTGGAGTCACGACAGTCAGTCAAGAGGTGCTTCCCTATGTCTATGCTACGAGGTATTATGCCTATATGTTATGGGTTCTCCCTCTGAGGAGAAGGGAAGGTACCAATTGGATTGTATCCTATTACAAACGCAAAATCTATATTAGAGTTTAGTGTAGTGTGAGCCTTAGATGCTCCTGGCCGCAAGGCCATGTGGGGTGTCTTGTGTGTCTTAGAGCCAGTGTTGGTCCCATTTAAGGCCGCAATAGGTCGTGTGTCTGCCAGGAGCCACCAATAAGTGGTGGTTCCAAATCTAGGGTCTCTAGGGACCAAATAGTCGGTTTATGTCCTTTGATAAGAACCATGAAGCCGAAATACAAAAAGAGGAACGTGCTGAGAGGGTTAGACGGTGGGCCAATATTCTAAGGAATTATTCTCCTCAAAGGAGCTTCCTAATATGCATAAGTATAGTGGTTTTAATATTCCAAGTGTCATAAGCAGCCCTTTGAGTGCAAGAGGAAGTCTTAATACTCCCCCTCTTTCAATCAATCAACCCACTTTAAGTGGGGTGTAGTTTTATCTACACAAACTCTTATTGTCAATCTGGTTGTAGCCATGGCACAACCCATCACAATTCTAGCAAGGACACTCGATCTACCAGCATTAGGAGTGCCTTTGCCCATTTTCCATGGGTTAGCAAAAGAAGATGGAGAACTCCATATTAATGAGTTTCAAACACTCATGTTCAACTATTGAATCCAAGAGGAAGGACACTTAATAATGTTCTTCAACATGACATTAAAGGGAAGGGCAGTAGTATGGTATCACACTCTAGAGGCCAGAACCATAACTAGCATTGACCAATTCTTCAGAGGCTTCTGTAGAGAGTTTGCCCTTGAGAGGGATGGAGAGTATTGGTTGCGTATCTTGAATGTAACATGCCAAGAGCCAAATCATGAGAATGTCTAGGCCTATTCCAAGAAACTAATGCAAGTTCTTCACAAACTTAATACTTATATCTCCATTCCACCGGTTAGAGAGTTGCAATATTTTCTACGTGGATTAGATTTCAACATCCAAGTGCAGCTGAGTAGTGTGGCTTTGACAGACATTGACATAATATTACCCAAGCAAAAGGAGTAGAGTCGTGCTTGTAAGTGGCTTATACAGTAATGATAAATTTGAGTGGTAATAATTTGGCACTGACCAACAAGAGTCAAGGGGATCCCATGTCAAATGCGAATGGAAGAGGAAGTATCATGCCAAATTTGCGAATGTTATTAGCTCCTCCTAGTTTGACTATACTTATGGCTAGTCAGATAGGCCCACTAAATGGTGGAGGCCAAACAACGAATCCTAATGCTATCCCAGAAAGTCATTTTCCAATTCCAAATTAAGTGATTAAGTTGATGGGATGACAATAGACGATCGCGGGTATCAATCAAGTGTCTCAAATGTCCTTGGTGAAGTCAAGGATATGATGAAGCACTACACTGACATGATTAGCAAACAATATTGACAAATAATTTTGGATGTCAATTTCCTTAAGAAGCAGAAAATTTTGAAAGGGAGTTGATGCCCTAAGGAGGGTACCCCCTTAAGATTCAACTGTAAGTGGTGTGGCGGCCAACATTTCCCTAGGAATTGTGCGAATGTTAAATGCGATATTTACGGAAAGTCTAGCCACTTAGGTGCTACTTGGTGGAGTAAGATCAGTTCTCTCCAATAAGGAAGTGAACTTCTAGGTTCAATTAATCATCGTGCACAAGGGAACAATCCCCATCAAGATGATGGACCAAGACAAATACTGCAAAGAAGAAAGGCTAATATAGAGGAGTTGCCTCATGGCAGTGGAGTTAGCCTTATTGAGACCGTACATGTCAATGATGCAGAAACTTCTAATCTATAAGCCATAACAAGAGGTCAAAAGACTAGAGAAGGTGACAAAGGAAATATAAAACCTGTCGAGGGAAACCCTAAGCAAGATGCTAGGGGAAAGCAAGTCCTGAATTCTGATATGGAAGGTGGACCTCTAAGGCATGTTGATATGTAATGTGCATGCCTATCAGCCATCTAAGCACGTTTTAGTGGTCCATTGAGAAACGAATCTAAGTGTTACAAGCCGCCACTCCCAAAGAACATTACAGGGTTTATTGCCTAGGGTTTCCTAAGTCCACCTTACAACAGAACATTCACAGCCGAACCCACTAGGATCGACCTGAAATCTAGGTTTCTAGGGCCAAGGTCTCCTAACAACATTCTATCGTTGGGTTTTGGACATCCTACTTTACACAGAGATACCCAATCTGAAGGAGATCCATATCACACTTGACTCAAAGAGAATGGGAAACGAGCTCGGGGGGTTCACTATATATATGTTCTCTATATAATGTGCGTTCATGGCCTATTTATAAATGTCCTAACCTGTGAATTTTTCTTGAATAAAACACAACTCTTTTCTATTCAATCTGTAAGTAACCCCTTTATATGACACCCTTCTGTATGTGAAAAATGTATAAAAATTGTGTTTTATAAACCCCTTATTTTCAACTCACGTTATATATACATATATTCATGAGTGACCCCCCCCCCCGAGGAAACAAGAGGGATGCGCGCTCAACCTTTGTGCCTATAGGGTATAGTCCCATTCCGGCCCCCTAAAACGGCATGAATCAGGTTCTAACTTAACAATACCTAAAGTCGAACGGGGATAAATCCTTGTGAGAAGCCTCCCAGTTCTCTGGGACTACCCTACCATAGGACAGACCCGTCGCGGATTCCATCCACCCACTTCCCTTGATAGCTTTAGTTTTCTAATTAGGTCCTACCACATTTATGTGCAACATTTAAAATGAGCTTCATTAATTAAGCCTTTTAGGGAATAAGGTTCATTCACCTAATTTACAGTGAGGGCACAAAAACGAAACAAGAATTCCTTTGACAAACAAGTTGCTTAACTTATCTTCAAGTTAATATTTGTCTTCTGCCCATATAGGAGAGTTATGTATCCCTTCTATCCAACAAAAGTACCTAGTCCAAATCCCATAGCACCAAAATTTCCATCCTTTATTGAGAATAGGATCTTCTAACGTCCCAAACATTGGGCTCACGAGGATCTCCAACTCCATTCTGGAAAGGCAAGGGATGTCTAGAGCTCCACCTGACCCATAAGTAGTCTAGGAGTGAGATGCCATTTTCGTGGTTGGCCTTTTTACCAGTCGACCATCTGCCAATGAATCGAAGTGCCATCTTGGGGTAATCCGCGGTGCAATCTTGGAGATGATCCATGCATGCAAAATATCCTTCATTAATTAATCCAATTAAAAATCAAGCATAATCAAGGAAATCAGCCCTAATATCATCTTCAAGGAAAACATTCCTTTTATTAACATGGAAACTTGTCATTACAAACCCTTGCCATGCATTTTCCATCAACACAAGCCTTGGAATATTTATCCAAATTATAATGCAACAATCGATTGATTGAAAGAAAAACATTTAGGGTATTATTCAATCAACCAACAAAACTAATTGTATTTATCACAGACAATACAAGAATAGACATGATAATAACAATCCCATCATATATTCGCTCTCCCTCTTGGGATCAAAGAGTGATTCTATGCAAAATTTACTTAATTTTTGTGTGCACAATTCTAATGTTATTATTTTTATGATTATGCTATTTAAACCCCATGATCGATTGCTCTATCAACGAATAAACCATACGCAACTAAGTGCAAATTAACTTCCGTTGATACATGCACTTTGCAAAATCCATCTTTCAAATATGTGAGAAAAGGCCTATCCCTTCCCATGACCTATTCTTGTCCATCACAGTATGGAGCCTAATGTGTCTCTTGCAAGAATCAAAACAAGCATCTATCAATTTGGAAATACATTACTTACGACCAATACCACAATTGGATTGACAATGATGCCTTCATCTGAAGATTCGTTGCTGGTTGTAGGATTGCCATCCGCATGGGACATTCTTTGCTTAGAGGCCATCGTCCACAAGTAGGCGGAATAGATTCAAGATGGGAAAGTGTAAGAGAAGACAGCTAAGTTGAGGATCAAGATAGAGGGAATTGTGCAGCCTCTTGGGGTAACTCTTCTCTCTCTCTCTCTCTCAAGCTCTCTCTCTCTCAATCTCTTGGAGGGGTTTCTTTCTCTCTACCTCTCTCTTGTAGCCTCTTAAGGTCTCCTTATGCTCTCTTGTGCCTCCCCATGCCTCATATTTATAATGAATTAGAGATGAGGGGATGTGGCTGAGAACAAGAGTTCTTTATGGAGGGACTCTTGGAAAACTCTGTGATTTGATGCTTAACTCATAAAGCTGATGGTCCATTGGCTCCAAAAGGGGATAAAAATCCAAGACACTTGCTTAGAAAGCTTTCATATCACTGCTTCTTTCTCTTTCTGTTCGAAGTGTTGTCTACTACCTGTACATTGCAATCGTGGCACACACAATTTTGCCAATCACTCTCTTTATCTTTTTTTTATTTTTATAATTTCTCCAAAACTTACTAAAACATCACTTGTCTTTTCTTTTAAATGACATCCAGTTCTATCTTTTTAGGATATTATCTAAAATATCTAAGATATGCTAGTTTTGCCCAAAATCTAATATTTTTGGACCATCCATACTATATATGTTAATACTAGTGATTAATATGGCTCATAATTCTCGTTCACATTGTAACTTCTATGAAGGATGGCTATGGTCCTTGTTAATCCAAGGAAAATATTAGATTTATGACTCTTGATTTTTTAATAAAATATTTTAATTAAATAAAAATTGTTAGTTATTAATGTTAGTTAGTTTTTATCTTAGTTATTTTTTAGTTAGTAATCTTACTAACTTATTAATTGACTAACTAACTTTCGAACTAATCGACTAACTTTTATTGCGTGGAAATATTACATGATGCTAAAGTTGATCTGGAGAAGGATAAAGAATTGCCAAGAAAGAAGGCAAAAGTTAAAAACGATGCACCAAAGCCGCGGTCCAAAGACCAAAGGAGAGAATGGTTTGGCAAGAGAAGAGAACTTTGGCTAACTACCATGACTTTGATCTAGCAAGTTCCCTTTGCAAATTCAAACTAGACGTAAACCTCTTGCAATTGATTAAACTCTGTCTCCAAGAGTATGCAAGCAATTCAAGAAAATCCTGTGTATTGGGTATATTGTAGAACCTTTGGGTATATGACAAGTGGGAGAAGAATGATTCAATCATGCTAAAAAGTATTGTCCCAGGGTTCCAACTTATGTGGATGGAATATTAGTGGAGCATGGTATCATGGACTCTAGATCCTCCATCAATATCATGAGTTTAGACTTGATGGAGAGGCTAGGTCTACAAATCCAAAAAGATGGCTCTATACTTCTGAGGATGGCTGATGAAAATCTAAGGCAACCATAAGGTTACATTACTAAAGTTCATGTTACCATTGCAATCGTGGAATGCTATTTGGACTTTAGAGTGATAAGGTTTGCACGACGTTCTAGCTATCTAGTTTTGCTTGGCAAACCGTGGATTTTACGAACATACTGTCAAGTCAATATACCCACTGGTCAAGTGATTCTAGGTAGAAGTGCCAATCGTGTAATAGTGGATGCTTACCCTAAGTCTCCTCAAAGTGAGAGAGATCCTTTATCCTCTAGTGAACTAGAACTAGTAGATGATCCATTTGGTAGTGAGACGTCATCGAGTGATGAATCTAAAGAAGGGTCTACTACAGAGGACATTTATCAGATAACTTTGAATGAGCCGATAGAGCCTCAAGATCGAATATGAGATGCAGACGTTATTAAGTTGGACCTTGGTATGCCAAATGATTCATGCCCAATCATATTAGGTTCCATGCTTGGTTTGGAAGAGATAGAGGACTAAGTGTCCTTAATTCAAGAGTTTTGTGACATCTTTGCTTGGAGCTATGATGAACTTAGAGGCATTCCTCCCAACTTGGCTGTGTATACCATTTCTCTAAAGGAAGGAAGTTGGCCCGTACGTCAGAAAGTAAGGTGCATGTCTTTTCAACTAAGGGACGGGTTGTTTGAGGAGCTACAAAAGTTGCGGAAAGCAGGTTTGATCTTCCCTGTTTGGCATACTGAATGGTGTTCACCAGTTGTGATCAGAAAAAAAAGAAGACTAATCAAATCCATCTTTGCATAGACTTTAGAGAGCTGGATAAAAATACTATTAAACACTACTACCCGTTGTCATTTATTGACCAAATTTTTGATCAATTAGTAGGTAGGAAAATATATTCGTTCATGGATTACTTTACAAGATGGTTGAGTAAGACAAGTTGAAAATGACATTTATTACTGTCTTCGCTACCTTTGCGTACCATGTGATGGCATTTGGTTTATATAATGCACTTGGTTCGTCACAAAGAATAACTGAGAAGACCTTTGGTGACATCTCCCTAGAGGAGTTGAAAGTATTTATTGATGACCTAGTGGCAGCCTTTATAAGAGAAAGGCAGTTGATTATTTGTAGAAGTGTTTTGAGCGTTGTTGACAATTTTGCCTAGCTCTTAACCCACAAAAGTGCGTATTTCGAGTGCCTTATGGGCTATTGTTAGGTCATGTGGTGAGTTCAATAGGAATTGCGACTAACCCTGAAAAGATCAAGGTTATAGTCACTATAAGTCCACTGCGTACTCGAAAGGAAGTACATAGCTTTCTATCATCGGTAGGATATTATCGAAGGTTTATAAATGCCCTAGTAGAAAGAGTGTTGCCATTGATGAACCTATTGTCCTTTAACTGACACTTTGTATGGAGTGATGCTTTCAAGGTATCTTTTGATGGTGTGAAGCAAGAGGTTGCCAAAGCATTTATTTCAAAAGCACCTAAGTGGGGCAAAATGTTTGATATATTTTCAAGAGCAACAATGCATAGTATTAGTTGCTGTTTGGCCCAAACTTGGGAGGAAAAGTGGTACCATCTGATAGCCTTTGCTGGTCAGAAGATGGGCATATCGAAAATTAACTACACCTATATGGAGAAGTTGTGCCTTACAATGGTATTCGCAACCAAAAAGTTCAAGCACTACATTCTTTATGAGAAGATGGTTTTTTATACGAAGGTGAAAGGGCTTCACTTGTTGCTAAACAAGTTACAGTCACCTGATCGTTTAGCAAAGTGGTTAATCACTTTACAAGAGTCTCATTAGGAGATTAAGAGCAAGCCACCCAAGCTACAAGGAATTGTAGAATGTCTTGTGGATTTTAGAGAACCAAAAGAGGTCTTGACTGAAGGAAGTGACATGGAAACACTATTTAAGATTGATACGGCATCTATTCCCTCCTGGTATGCTGCTATAACACACTATTTATCTACAAGAGAGAACAGAGCTCCTCTATCAAAATTCGAGAAGAGGAAAATTAAACAGCATGCATTGAAATTTTTCTTGATCATAGGAACACTATATGGGCAAGGTGTTGATGATATCTATCACTGATGTGTGATGCCTGATGAGGTTCCATTTATCTTGGAAGAGTGCCATAACTCTGCTTGTGGGGGGTGCTTTGTTGGGCGCTTGATAGCACAGAAGGCTTTAAGAGCTGGATATTTGTCCTATTATGGCTATCCTTCCATTTGAAAAGTGGGGCATTAACTTTGTGGGTCCTATTACCCCATCATCTACTACTCAGAAGAGATATATTATAGTAGCAACTAATTACTTTACAAAGTGGTGACAAGCGCGAGCGAGGAGGCAAGATAATGCAAAAGAGACTGTCATTTTTCTCCTTGAGCAGATCATCTGCTGTTTCGGTCCGCCAAAGGAAATAGTATCGGACCGTGCAACTCACTTCCTAAACAAGGTGATTAAAAGCTTGATTGAAGTGCTTGGAAAATTATGCATAACAAGATGACTCCTTATAATCCGCAAGTAAATGGACAAGTTGAAAGTACCAATAAGCAACATGTGGATCCTATCCAAGATAGTCTCCGAAAAGAAGTGAAACTCGAATACGAAATTATATGTAGCAGTATGGGCATACAATACAACGTTTAAAGGAGACATTGGCCACATCTATTAAAATTAGTTTATGGGAAGGAGTGTGTCTTTCCCTTAGAAATTGATTTTCTGACCATAAGATTCACAATCAATCATTCTTTGCGTGAGGAAGATCCCCTATTCGATCGGTTTACGACTCTATCCACTTGGATGAACTCAAATTGTAGAGTTTGCTACACTAGGAAGTAGCTAAGTGTCAGATGAAGTCGTTGCATGATTTAAAAGTGAAAAAAAAAACCTTTAAAAAGGGGTAGTTAGTTTTGTATTATGATGCACATAGGGAGTTATTTCCAGGAAAGCTGGCACCTAGATGGGATGGCCCTTACAGGGTAGTTAGGATAGGTAGAAATAAGTCAACAACTTTATTGGCTGATCTACAGGGAGTGAAATTTAAAAATAAAGTTATTCTTAATAAGATTTAACTTTATTATTTATGAGTATGCTAACGCCCTAAATGCATTCCAGGTCCATACTGGGGTTGATCTGCAACCTGCTGGAGAGTTTAAATTGGTTGATGGGGTTGTTAATTCCTTATCTGAAGCACCCATATCTAGAGCAAAGATATCATCATGGGAAGCTTATCTGCAATGAAGGCATGAAGTCCGATGTTTAGATTAGGTATATCTCTGGGAGGTTTGAGCAGTTGTCGCCTCTTATAAAGGCATTGTGAGGCATTGAAAGACCTTTTTTAGATAGGAGTTTTGGGGATCATGTTCTACTAACCTGCTAGACGGCCATTTAGGAGTTTCTATTAGTGTGAGGCAGTTAGAGAAGCCTGCTCTTAAATATCTAGAGAAGAGCAAGTTCTAAATGTATCAAGTATATATATACAGAGGTGTGTAAAAAGGGGTTTTAACCCCTCTTCAAAAAGTAGAAAATAAAAAAAAACCCAAATCCTTGAGCAGTTGATCATTGCCTTGTGAAAGCCTTGTAGGTTCCTAGGGAGGAGTCCTAACCCAAGGTCAATGCCTTGTGTTCCTAAGGGTGGCATCTAACTAAAAGAATAAGAATAAGAGAAGGTTGGAGGGAAAATAAAATTGAGCACATTAAAAAAGGATTAAGTGTCGCCTTGAGAGGGCTTGGTAGGCTCTTGGGTATCGAGATAGGACCTGAGGCTGATGCCCTATTTTCCTTGGGTCACTACACTCAGGTCCCTTCTTTTTACATGCCCGAGTATGGACAATAAAGGCCTCATAGGACAATGTGCTAGAAGACAGAATTTCTTGATCAGGCTATAGGAGTTCTCATCTAGGAGGAGCTCCTGGTTCAGTTGTCCTTTGTTAGAATGGTAGTTCAAACCACCACTTAGGATGACCTCTTTGATAGTTCTTTTTAGCTTGGCTACGTTGTTGGCGTAGTTGGTTAGTGACTAGCTTTGGGCTTTGTGTCAGATCATGCTAGGCCTAATCCTCGTGGATTTCATGCCTTGGTTTTGATAGGAGGTAGGGTGAGAGATGTGATGTGTTTTGTTGCATATTTTTTGTATCAGCTTGATGCTCTTTGTGGTTGTGTTGATGTGCAGATTTCTTCGTGGGATTTGACGGGTTGAGTCACCCTATCCCATGTTCATATTGGATGAAATTTGGTAGGAATGTTGTTTGTTATATTTTTTATGATTCTATGTCAGAAAAGTCAAAATACATAATGTAATAATGCTGAAAATAATTTTTTAAAGCCCAAAAAATACATTTTTTACAAAGAAAATGGGATTTTTGTCATTTTTGGTTTGATAAAAAAGATGCATATGGGATGAACTATGGAAAATGGGTGATTTTGAGTTGTCATAATAAAAAAAGCCAGAAAAATGAGTAAATTCTCTATTTTCTTGGTAAATAAATAGTGAAAAATAGCTAAAATGAAAAAAAATATTTTTTGCTTTAAAATTAAGAAAAAATATGGTTAATATTTGTGCATGTTTGGCAAGTTTGAGGCATGATATTAAGCCTCATCTCACCCTTTCTTTTGTATTTTAGTGTGTGTTTATTGTTTTATATATCGAAAATTACAAAAAACAAAACCCTACACTTATGCAACATAGCACAACCTAAACGTTAGAGAAAAAGAGTGAGGTTAAGAGATTGAGAGGGCTAAGAAGGTGTGAATCTTTGAAATATTTAATTGTGCATTTAATTTAGAAGTATGATATTGTGATTGAAGGAGCTAGTAGCACGAGAAATCGGTGCTAGTCTCCATACATCGAAGCATACATTTAGTGAAGATCATGACATGGTTATTTTTTCCCATCACAAAATGTTTCTTTGATAAATATTATTTGTGCACTAGGATCATATGCACTATGCATGAAGCATCGCATTTATAAAATCTTGGGCTGCATAACAATTGTCTTCCTAGGACATGACTTATATGTGGAGTGAAAATGAGCCTAAACTATAAGTTAGTTGTGTGGTTTCCTTGGAACCGTTTGGTGAGGATTTATATATTCTTGAATTGTACAAAACAAGAAAAGAGTAGAGTTTATGCGTTATGTTTTATATGTTGAGGTAACGCATCTTGGGGCCAATCATCGAGATGTAGGAGAGCTGCAATGGAGCCGTGGCAATCAACCGAGAAGTGCTTCTCTATGTTTGTGCTACGAGGTATTATACCTATATGTTATGGGATCTCCCTTTGAGGAGAAGGGAAGGTAATCATTGGATTGTGTCCTATTACAAACGTAAAATCAATATTAGGGTTTAGTGTAGTGTGAGCCTTAGACGCTCCTAGCCACGAGGGCGTGTGGGGTGTCTTGTGTGTCTTAGAGGTCTGACTAGTCTGAGAGAGCCAGTGTTGGGCCCATTTTAGGTCCTCACAGGTGGTGGGTTTGTCGGGAGCTGCCAACAAGTGGTGGTTCCGAATCTAGGGTCTCTAGGGAGGACCAAATAGTCCGTTTATGTCCTCTGACAAGAATCGTCAAGCCGAAATACAAAAAGAGGAACGTGTTGAGAGGGCTAGACAAGATGACGGGCTGAGATTCTAACGTGTTATTCTCCTCAAAGGAGCACACCGTGAGCCCTACTGCACTCCATCACAACTAGTCCACGCAACTTAGCATAAGCCAAGATCAGCTAATGGTTGGAATACACTCCGTAGATGAAGCAAGACAAATATCATCACGAGGGTCGTCCCTCTATAACAAACGCTTCTTGCCTCACCTCACCCCTCCCCCTCATATGCGCTTGATAATCCATTGTTTAATCTCTTTCATGCAAGTGATTCTATTCTACCTCAAAGCCTAACCTTGGTTCACATTTTGCAGATTTCCCCACAGTAGCCGTCATGGAGCACACGATACAGTTGGCATGCAAGGAAGCTCTCCATCGTAGGAGGGAGCATAAGGCACTAGCACCTCCACCAAAACACTACGTGCCTACTTTAAAGAGGTACACGCCAAAAAGAGGCCCCAAGAAACACTACCCAGGACGCAGGCCAAAAACTCCCCAAGCCAAGAAGACGAAGGCTCAAGAAAAAGAAAAGAAAAGAAAAAATATATAAAGAAAAATGCACCTACGATCACAGCAGAGCACCTAGGGGTCCTCAAATTAGGTACACCCAGTGACCTTGGTTGGTTGGCTCCATCCCTAGTTCCCTAAACCTCTACACATCCCCCACAATTATTCACGGCACATCAAGGGCAGGACATACCTAGGGAGCTTGTCTCACCTACGGTTAGACCTTGTCAAGAATAGCGTGATGGGGGGATGTGCTTGAGCTGCTACGCCAAACACACACTGTATACACAAGAGGAAGCTCACTCAAGAACACAAGAAGAGATATGGAGGCCAAAATGTTTTCTTTCTGGTTTCTTCTTCTTCTTCCATGCACTATACAATGTACACAAAGTATAAATAAGATACAACATAAAGGAAAGTGACCTTCTAAGTCAAACAGTGCATAATCAACTACACTAATCGACTGGCATTATATCTTTGCCAGCTGTAGGTAGGTGTAACAGACTACATATAATAAGTGATGATTCAGTGGCCATGTGAGTATCATAATGACCATGAACATGCTAAGTATAGATGTGCGGACTCATCTAGCCAAGTGGTCCATCATCAATTTCCGCACGTGTTGAGCTTGCCATCTCAACACTCCCCCTCAAGCTCAATTCTATCTCTGCACCTCCAAGTAAGCTTCGGAACTTTCAAAGCTTCTCTGCACCCAATGCCTTTGTGAAAATGTCAGCTATTTTATCCTGTGTGATGACATATACCAGGTTAATCTCTCTTGCAAGTACCTTCTCTCTCACAAAGTGGTAGTGCACCTCAATGTGTTTTGTCCTAGCATGGAATCCTGGATTCCTAGCAAACTATATGCTGCTCATGTTGTCACAATGAATGACAACAACTGAACCATCTCCCTGCACATCCAAATCACCTAATAACTTTTGCAATCATACCACCTCACATGCTACCATAGTAGCACCTCTGTACTCAACCTCTGTACTCGATAAAGCAACTGCAGTTTGCTTTTTGCTACTCCATGTAACTACTGCACTACCAAGGGAAAACATGAATCCACTTATAGATCTTCCGTCTGATATGCTACCATCCCAATCTACATCTGTGTATTCAAAGACATGTACGTCTTTACTTTCCTCATAAAAAAGTCCATAATGTAAAGTGGACTTCACATACCTCAATATATGTCTAACTACATTCAAATGAGGCTTTCTAGGCATTTGCATAAACTGATTGACAAGGCCAACAACATAGCTCAAGTCTGACCTTGTGATAGTCATGTAAATTAAACTCCCTACTA
This sequence comes from Lygodium microphyllum, assembly GCF_053477565.2. NCBI lineage: Eukaryota > Viridiplantae > Streptophyta > Polypodiopsida > Schizaeales > Lygodiaceae > Lygodium > Lygodium microphyllum. The sequence goes on from NC_141150.1 coordinate 38,926,695, forward strand.
TCCTCTTGAACATAGTAGGGTCTTATATCTCATCCCCAACATCAGCACTCAGCTTCACATTTTGCTCCAATGGTACTGAAAGAGGCTTACATGCTGTCATACCATACTTGGATAACATATCCAAGCCATACTGCCTTTGGGATAGCCATATACCATCATTACATTTGATTACCTCAATACCAAGAAAGTATCTTAGCTCACCCAAATATTTCCTCTCAAACTTCTTCTTCAAGAAGTCCTTAACTTCAGCAATCCCATTGTCACTATCACCTGTAATAATCAAGTCATCCACATAGATAACTATAATGACCAAACTTACATCTCCCTTTCTCACATAAAGTGAGTGATCAACATCATAAATACAAAATCCAATATCTATAAGATACTCTCCAATCTTGTCAGACCATACTCTAGGTGCACACATATGTGGGATGCTCTAAATCCTTATAACTTGTTGGCTGCTCCATATACACTTCTTCTTGCAATTCACCATGCAAGAAGGAATTCTTAACATCCATTTGCTGAAAACTCCAACCTTTGGCTTCACTTTTAAGCCACTGAACTCATTAGAGAGATCTCAAGCACTTCACTTTTAAGCCTATTTTTGCTTCAACAGCTGCCTTAAAGTATTTGAAGTGCTCAAACACATCACTCTTTTCCTTCATAAAGTATACCCATAGCTTCCTTGAACAGTCATCAATAAATGTGACAAAGTATTTTCTGCCACCAAGAGATACATTCTGTGTAGGCCCCCAAACATATGTATGTACTACATCAAGTATATTTCTGCTCACTTCTCTATCATGCGACAAACTCATGTGTTGAGATACTTGCAATCACACCTACTTCAGTCTGTTTGTAAGGAGTAGTAAGGGTTCAAGACGAGAATCCCATATGCATAGTAGGAGAAGTGCTACCATCTAGTTTCCTATAAAGCATTGTACTTGCTCTCTTTTCTAATGCAATAATAGTACTCTTTTCTTTCCAGTAAAGTGTCTATGTCACTGTCCACATACAAGATTGTGTTTATGAGTCCAAGTCTCAATCTTGGAACCTAATTCACTTGTGTGACAATTTTTCTTATCAAGGTTAATGTCTTCATGAGTTTATTCTTCCTATTTCAACCTCCATAGCTTTTACATCAGCCATGCTCTAGATCCCACAACTTCAACATGGTATTAGAGCTCAGTCGAGCATGGCATTTCCTCTCCAGCCTCTCTTAGTCCCTTTCAATCTCTGCCCGTCTCACATTGAGCTCAAGATTAGTGTATGACTTCATTTTGTGAACTTCATCTTTAGAGCACCTTGTGGCAGCCATAGCTAGCCTACACATCCCCGCCTTTGAGCTTCCATAACTTCTTGTAGACGACATATCTCTCCAAGCTCTCTTCTGAAGATTTATTCCTTGACTTACAAGGCTTCTTTGCATCACATAAGATCCTAAATTTTCCCTATCTGGAGCTCAACATTGTCAATTTTCTTAATTGCTGCCATAACCTTAGCTTGTGGACAACAGCACCTACCCAACTTGGAGGAGCTCGATCTCTAAATACAAAGCATATCTTCATGAAATCTCTTCTAGACATATCTTTCTCCACTTATGGCTCTACGTTGAAATCTATCAAAGATTGCGTCTACTACCGTCATCTGCCCTGCACCCTGCCTGAATCCATCAACAATCTCGATCATCATTGTTGGGCTTTGATAGAAAATGAAGAGAGCTTCATTTCCATTTTTTTAAAAAATTAAAATGATCCACTATACCTCCCACAATCAGCAAAAACCCAAGTCTAGGTCAAAACCCTAATCCAGGAAGCCATAGCCGAGCTCCATTAAAGCTCAAAAATCTCATCATTTTCTCTCTCTTGCGACCTGGAACAACCCACTATTACTCCAATCTACTGTCCCAACATCAAATCGAGGAGGGGAATAACCTAGAGAGATTCAAATTTGACTTCAACTCAAACATAGCATTTACATAGTGTGTTTTTTTACACTATCATTACTTGTGTCTCTTGACACACTATGATATGCTCCTCCATTGATAAAATATGAGAACTCTAAAGTTTATTTGTTACTGCTTCAGTCATCTAACATGGGTAAATACTCTCCAACTACTGCTGGCTTCAAAGGAGTCGGGTTTCACACCTGGAAAACCCACATCAAACTCATCTTGATGAAGAAGGGCCTCTGGGCCAATACCACTAGAAAAGAAAATAAGCCTTATAATACAGATCTTGCAGTCGACAACTATATCCACCATGTGGATAACTATGGCACTTCACATGATACATGGAAGAAACTTGACACATTTTTTCATGCACAGTCTAAGTCGTAAAAGTATGGTCTCTTGATTGAATTTCTCAAGATTTAAATGAAGTCCAGCACATCACTTGCCACACATCTAAATTACATGGAAGGACTTCTAGCCCAACTTGGAAGAATCAACATTAAAATGGAAGAAGATGTTTGCATCCATGTTCTACTTAAAAGTTTGCCTCCTAAATATAATAATGTATCAACAACTCTAATCAATATGCCAAACCCTAAACTTGTCAATATCCAGGTGTCATTATTAGAGAAGGAAAAGAAGCTAAAAACTAAGGAATAACCAAGCATCTCTAGAGATGAACATGCATTATATGTTGGCAACATGTATAAAGGCAAGAAGGACAAGCTTTTCTATGACTTCTGCAAAACGACCGAACACACCGAGAAGTTCTACCACACCAGAAACAGGTCCCAGAAAGGCCTATGTAGTTGCAGTTAAAGAAGAAGAAGAAAATGGAGCAAATGAATAAGAAGAAGAAGAAGAAGACCACCATGAGAAGGTCAAACCTAATCAGTCCTTCTATTAGGATAGACTTTTTTAGCCTTGTATTTCCTAGCCCTAATGTTTCGGACATAAACTTGTAAACTCCTCATGTAGCCTTGTATTATAGCCTCTGTACACTTTGTGAGGCCCCTGCTACAGCCTCTAGATATTCATCATGTTTGTGGTACCCACACTTAGCCTTTCAACGACAACCTTTGGAGTTTTTCCATGTTTATGGTGCACTCACACTTTGTAGGAGTTGCTCTCACTAAAACCTCTACACGCTTTGCACCTCTGCTCGTGATTGAGGAGGGGTGTTGAGATATTTGCAATCACATCTACTTTAGTCTCTTTGTAAGGAGCAATGACGGCTCATGACTAGCATCCCATATGCATAGTAGGAGAAGTGCTACCATCCAGTTTCCTATAAAGCATTGTACTTGCTCTCTTTTCTAATGCAATGATAGTACTCTTTAATTTCTCGTAAAGTGTCTATGTCACTGTCCACATACAATATTGTGTTCATGAGTCCAAGTCTCAATCTTAGAACCTAATTCACTTGTGTGACAATTTGTCTTGTCAGGGTCAATGTCTTCATGAGTTTATGTTGCGAGCAACGGATGCGTGGTTTGTGTGTAGTGAATGGAAGAAGCTCCCTCTTTCTCTCTTTTACTCATAAAATTGCACATGACTCATGAGAAATTAAAAATAGACTAAAAGAGAAGGTAAAGTAAGATGAAGCGACTCAAGATTGGGTTCAATCTCCCCTTGACATGAAGTGGGTAGCTCCCTTCATACCATATTTATAATAATATTATGAAATCTTCTTTGCCCAAGATTTAGGCCCTTTGCAATCACTCTTTGCATAAAGAGTTTGAGTGAATTGGAAAAGAGATAGAGTAATCTGAATTAATGGATGCTAGCAGTTGTGCATCTCACAACTCTTTAGAACCATTAATATTTTATTGGACATATCTTCTAAAAATCTATTTTGCTAATAAATATTAACATAGAGGCTATACGCATGCTTTATAAGAAATAGTGGTGTGTCTAATACAATAATCCAACAATTACCAAATAAATTCTTGAGGAAACAATCTTTAGAATGCTTGCACGTGACGCGCCTTTCCAATTCTCCTTGCTCTACACATCAGACATAATGCATTGAGGGCTCAAATCTATTAGGTGGACGTCTAGCTCTAGTAGATCGTCTCACTACAGGCTCTACTGCATGTGTAGCATCCTGTCCAATAGCATGGCAATGTGTACCAACTATTGTTGCGACTGTCCAATTGGTTGTGTAGGAGCACGTGGCTTCTCCTGAAATATAACCCTGTGTATCTCTACTACCTTCTCAGATTACCTATGGATCTTATCTTCATGGAAGACTATATCATGGATGCGGATGACTTTTTGCACTTGCAGATCCCAGAGGCAGTAATCCATATTGCCTGCATCTCCATAGCCAAGGAAAATGCATTTGACACTCTTAGGATCGAACTTAGTATGCTTGTTTTTGGGCACATGGCAGAATGCCTCATATCCGAAGACAAGTAGATGCGCAGAAGATGGAGGTTTCTGAGTCCATACCTCCTCTCCCACCTAGAAATCCAAACCACTAGAAGGTCATCTATTTATGACATGCACAGCTATATTAAGTGTCTCAACCCAAAATTCAAAAAATCATGTTAGAATAATAACCAATTGAATAATTGCAGCTATCCACATAAATCAATTAATTTGAAATTCCATACAATAATTAATTCACAAAGACATTAATACTCATATGGATAAAATGGTACCACCCACGTTCACACTTTGCATCGACGCCCGAAAAGGATAGGCGTCCCCATTGACCTTCCACCTAAGACAATTCTTAGGAACATGTCACGCATTGATGGAGAACCATTTAAGGTGCTCATCTCGCCAACACACAAAGGAGAACCATTTAAGGCACTCATCCCTTTGCGTAGGTGCCACCTGGCAACATACCCCTAGGGTGAGGTAGCAAATGTCCTCAATTGCTATTGGTTGGATGTGGAGACAATAAGTTGAGAAAAGGTCGCAAATCACAAGCATGCATCCATTGAGCTTCCTCAACAGGATGATTGTGGAATTTGACAAGATAATGAGGATAAGCATTTCCAATTCTAGTGGTCATATAGTGAGCATCAATAATTGTTTCAGGGATTAGAATTTCATGGTCATCTGCAATCAAGGTTGGTGATTCATAAACAGGGTGAACAAGAAGAGAACCTTTGAAGGGATGTAAAAGACTAATGTGAAAAGTGTTGTGGATTTTCCAATGATGAGGTAACTCTAATTTGTAAGCATTGGGATTAATACTATGGAGAATTTTAAAAGGTCTATAGAAACGAGGATCTAATTTTACATTCGGGTTCTTTTCTACACTATGGAGTCTATGTTTTTCAACACGTAACCAAACATAATCTCCTTCTTTATAAATCATAGCTTGCCTCTTTTTATTTGCTTGTTTCACATATGATTGTTGGGCCTTTGCTAGTATTTGTTTAACTTGCTCATAAATACTTGAATGATTTTGAATCCAATCGTCAACAGAAGTATTTTCTGAGTTAGAGGAAATGTGGGAGTTGGCAATTTGTGACCATAAACAATTTCAAAAGGTGCCTTTTTTGTAGCAGTGTGAGTGGCATTATTGTAAGAAAACTGTCGAAGGTGCAAATGATTATCCCATGTGGCTAGAGAAGAAATTGTGTAAGTATAGATTAAATCCAAAATTGTGCTATTTGTGGCCTCTGTTTCATCGTTAGTCTCTGGATAAAATGCAGAGCTAAAATCAGGATTAGTTCCTAAGTTAGTAAATAATGTAATCCAAAAATTATTACAAAATCAATGATCTTGGTCGGACACAATAATTTTGGGCAATCCATGGTGCACAAAAATATGCTTGAGAAATAAGTTAGCGGCTTGTGCAGCACTTAAGGTCTTTTTACAAGCAATGAAGTAAGCTTATTTACTAAATCTATCAAACTATGGTGCATATCATATCATTCTGTGAAGAAGTTTGTGGTAATCCTGTAATGAAGTCCAGAGAAATTGTAACGTGTCCACTAGTATCATCCAGGACACGTCTTAGCAGTCCATCGGAAAGGATGTCTAAAAAGCTCTGCCCAACACTTCCATGGAATGTTACGAGACTTGCGATCTAGGGCTTCCCACGTCTACCACGTAGCAGAAGTATTCTGGCCGTTCCCACTTAGGATCGACCGGAATTAAGGTTTTCCTGATTGGTCATTACCTAACAGCAACTAGCGTCGGACCCAAGAGAACTACTTTACGCAGAAACGCCAAATCCAAAGCTGATTCACGCTGCATTTGGTTCAAGGAGAATGGGAAACGAGAGGGATGAAAAGCTCAACCTCTCTGCTATAAGGCATAGTCCCATTCTGTTCCCCTAAAACAACGTAAATTGGGTAAGACATAACTCTAGGTCATCGCTTTAATTGTTCGTGTCCTTTGATGATCATCCCACTGTTCTTCGAGATTTGAGAAAAGTTCCCGGCCAACCAAGACCACCCAACCATAGGACGGACCCATGGCCCATCCTCCGCACTTTCCTTGGTTTATTTTAATTAGGTAATTATCTAACACATTAATTTGATATGTAACAATCAGCTTCTTTAATTAAACCATTAAGCACTAGTTCCTTCATGTAATCTTATCACGTGACATAGAAAAACAATATCAAATAAGTTCTTTATTAACTTATCATCATATTTATCTTTGAAATACAAGGAGTTCGGCTCGTAGGCTTGTTCATAATCCGCCCGAAGGCTATCCAGTAATCCACAGGGATCACTATTCCAAGCTTCTGCCCATAGACTTGTATGTGGGCCTCGAGATCCAATCCCGAGTCACGTTAGCCTCTTGTGCAGGACCCGGAAGGTGAGGGATTTACGGCCAGAGCCCCCCTTGGCACCCAAGCATCCTCCTGCTCCAAGTAGAGCTCAACGGAGAAATCTCTCGTAGCAGGTTCGGTCCACATTCCCAGCGCGGTCAACAACCCCCTTGGTTAGGGTCAAGTAGGCAGTCGGGGGTAACTGAAACTGCCTCTCCCTTCAGGTCTTCAACCTGAAGTATAGATATTCATTTAATTTGTAATTCATAAATCAAACAGTGCTCTAAAATCTCTAGAAAGCACAAACATTTCCATTAACCGATCTTGTTGTTGGCAAACTGCTAAGGAATGATTCTTTCCTTTCGAATGCATCAGTACTCGTTCCAGGGTGTCTTGCAACTTGGCAAGATCCCTTATATTCTGGGTTAGGGTGTACCCTATTAACCCAACTTGGTCAACCCTAAAGTTCATTGGATACTTTAGTTTCTGGTTTTTAACCTTCCCTACTTAGAAGGATATCAAAGAATACATCCTTTTGCAAGATAACTTGCGTAAGGATCCGCCATCCTTGTTGAGGATATTTAACCTTTCTTCTTGTGAATCAATCACAAGACCATATAACTTCATACTTGCTGCGCAAGTCCTGCATCGTAATATGCGATAAAACAATCCGTTTCAGTTTCTTTAAGCTGACGTGACCTAGGGTTTCCTTTTATTATTTTCTTTAAGAACCTCAGGGAAAAACCCTAGTTCTTTTACGTTACGATTTATTGACCCTACAATTAGGGAAGGTGGGCAAGTATTTAAGGTATAAAGGTTTCTTGGATTTAAATCATTCCCAATGCATATTTCGCAGCATAGGTATTTCTAAGTTTATATTAATTCGGTTAACTTTTAGAAGGTAATATCGAAATCACCTCGGCACGATTTGTTATCTATGTGACGATTGATTTTTCAGTCCTAAACTTTATTGCTTCGAGGTTACATAAATTTAATTAATCTTCCTTTTTTCCTTGCGAACAAAACTCATGCCAAATAAACAATCTTTCCCTTGCTAAGATATGCAGTTAGCAATGATAACTTCCTAGAGTTTAAGCAACATAAGAAACATTTCATGAATTTCATCTTCTATGATGGTTCGTTGTAAAAAAATAGGGGTTAATGGTGCAAGATGCAGTTTTTATACCTTCAAGATTTAGCCGAAATATACTACTTTAGTGGGTAAATAATCTTGCTCATAATTTGTTTCAATGCATAATGCTATTTGAAGGAAAACTATATTTTATACATTATCCATTTTGCATGTTCAATTAAAACTAAATTCCTTCATCGTAAATAACTAGGACAAAATATATCTTATCCTAACAATTCATCTTACATGATTGAATTAAATCCGATATAAAATTTAAGAAGGAAAAACCTAGTTTTGGGGTGAGATATCCATATGGATACTGGGAGATGACCCTCCCGCAGCTACTCAATGGACTTTCTTACGCGGCATCGTAGTTGTAATCCTTTGAACGTGGAAGCGACTTTTCACTCCTTTTCAAAATTCACCGTCGCTTCAATATTCCTCCTCCCTCTTTCGAGTCCAGGAATCGTTAAGGGATTGACCACGAGAAAGGGGTAACAAGACCTTTAAGGTCTTAGCTTCTTCGGAGAGGGAAAGGTTTATAAAGCCTAAAAGAAAAAGGCCCTATAGGGTATATACACAGCAAAAAGGTTGTGTGTGAGTGTGGTTTCGCAAACATATGAACCTTGGGAGATCTTTGGGCATGGAAGTGAAAGGACTTAAGGGTTTTACACCCAGGGGGAAAATTGAAGGGTAACACAAGGGTTTATAGCACGGGTATAAAAAGGGTTTTTTTAAAGGTCAAACATGGGGGTTTTGCGGAAAGGACCTTACGAATCGTGCTTGCAGGAAAGGAGGCTTTATGAGCTTCTTTAGGGAAAACCGGGGTGGCTAGGAATGGGCTTACGGATGGCTTGTGGGCTTTGAAGCCTATTTGAGAAAAGGCCTCTTGAGAATGAAACTGTGGGATTAAGCCCCATGGGGAAATGGGTTTTAAGGGAGGGCTTTTAAACCCCCTCCCAGGATGGACCACGTGTACAAGGTCTTAGGCCTTGCTTCTTTTAAGAAGCTTCTAAAACTTAGGAAGCTTCCGTTTCCCCCCTAAAAGCACGTGGTCAAAGAGAGAAAAAAAAACAAAATGGGAGATGATGAAATGCTTGTCATGGAGTCAGTGGATAAAGATGGTGGCGCTAGCAGCTGGTCTGGGCGGCGGATTTGGCAGTAGTGGCATTGCCGTGTGGTGGCGTACTCAGCCCAGCGGCGCTCCATGACGGCTCCTTTCCTCCTCAACGGTGTGGCATAGTCCTCTTGCAGCACAACGACTTCTCGTCTCCCTCATTCATCTATCAGCCTCACCACCTCTCCCCTTGATCTTTAGAAGAGGAGGTATTTATGGGAAGAGGGTGGGTAAGGCCTCCCTCTCCCACGTGGATCCTGCATGTAATCCCTCCCCTCCACCTCACATGGCTTCACATGGCCTTTATAATATTTTTAACAGAAATATTACATTCTCTCCCCCTTGGAAGAATCGAGATGTCCTCATCTCGAGATAAACTAGGGATATTGATGGTTGAGTGTGCCTTCATCTACCCGATGGCATATTCTTCGGGATAGTCTTTCCATTGGACGAGGCATTCTCTGAGGGTTCTGGATCTTAATTGTCTCTCCCTAACATCTAAGATTTTGTCAGGCCTTAGTTCAAGGACTCCTTGACTAGGCATTACTACTTGTTGGTTGTCAAGTACGTGGTTAGGATTAGGTACATATTTTTTCAATAGACTGATATGGAATACATTATGAACTTTTAGGTTCTTAAGGAATTGCAATCTATAAGCATTGGGTCCTAGGCATTTGAGGATTCTGTATGGCCCACAATACCTTGGACTTATCTTCTTGCAATCTCCTAAGGATAGGGAACTCTTTTTAGGGCGTACGTCAATGAAGACCATGTCTCCTTCTTCGAAGACTCTTTCTTGACGCTTCAAATCCGCGTATGCCTTCTGTCTATCCTTGGCTGCTTGTATGTCCTATCTTATTGACTTTATTTAATCATCCATGTCTTCCAACATTTGTCTTGAAGCTTCAACCCTTAAGGTTGGATCGGAAAATTTTAGGGGACTTCGACAATCATGACCATACAATGCTTGGAAAGGGGTCATCTGAATGCTTTGCTGGTAAGAAGCATTGTAGGCAAATTCAACCAATGGCAAGTATTGAATCCACCTCTTCGGCTCTCGACATCAGTATGCCCTAAGCATATCCTCGATGACTTGAATTTCTCGCTCTGTTTGGCCATCCGTTTGGGGATGGTAGGCGGTGCTAAAATAGAATTGAGTCCCAATAGCTTCAAAGATAGTTCTCTAGAAGTGTGATGTGAAGAGAGAATCTTGATCACTAATGATTCTTCTGGGTAAACCATGTAGCTTGAATATCTCTTTGATAAAAAATCTTGCAATGTCGGAGGCTTTATAGTTTTTCTTTACTGGAATAAGGTGTGCAACCTTGGTAAGCATGTCAACCACAACCATGATGGAGTTGTATCCTCCCTGGACTTGGGGTAAGCCTACAACAAAATCCATACTAATGAATTCCCATTTCATTTGGGGGATGTCAAGCGGTTTCAGTTTCCCTGGCATCATGACATGTTTGGCTTTGATACGTTGGCAAGACAAACACTCAATGACATATTTGAGAACGTCACTTTGAGCCTGTCCCAATGGTAGCTCTTCCTAACTGCATTAAGAGTCTTAGCATAGCTAGGATGTCCTCCGAAAGGGGAATCATGAGCTTCCCACATTATCTTTTGCTTAAGTGATTGGCTTGCTGGTATACACACCCTTGTTCTATAGTAGACAAGTCCATTATCAATGGAAAATTCTTGATACTTAGCTTGCAACTTTTGATTCTACTCCTTGGTAGAGATCTCCTTTAGCATTGTTTGGTAGGCCAAATCATGGCATGCCTACTCTCTAGCTAACTCAAGTATAGGGTTGTTTGGCATAGATACTTTTGTAGCTAGAGATCTAGCCGTTGATGGATTCTGCAAAATTAGGGAATTTAGGAATGCCTTGCGACTAAGTGCATCGGCAACTACATTCTCTTTCCCTGGATAGTACTTGATTTCAAAGTCATACTCCTCCAACACTTCAATCCACCGACGTTGCCTCATGTTGAGCTCATTCTGGGTAAAGATCCATTTGAGACTCTTATGATCGGTTACTAGAGTAAACTTGTTACCCAACAGGTAATGTCTCCAAAGTTTTAGAGCATGGATGACAACTAGTAATTCCAGATCATGCGTAGCATAATTCTTTTGATGGTTCTTCAGTTTCCTTGAAGAGTATGCTACTGGATGACCTTCCTCCATAAGTACACACCCCAAGGAAAGAATTCTAGCATTAGTTACTACCTCGAACTCCTTATTGAGGTCTGGAAGTTTTAGAATAGGTGCTGATACCAAACTTTTCTTCAATCTGTCGAAGCTATTTTGTTCGGGAGTTGACCATGTAATGGAAGTCTGCTTCTTTAGTAAATTTTTCAGAGGTGCTGCAATCAGAGCATAGTTTTTTATAAAGACCCTATACCATCCTGTCAATCCAAGAAAGCTGCGTATTTCTTTGACAGATACTAGTGTTGGCCATTCAAGCACATCTCTAACCTTGACTGGGTCCACTGATATTCCTTCTGATGATACTATGAATCCCAGATATTCAATCTGACACTTGAAGAATGCACACTTCTTCATTTTTGCATACAACTTATATGACCTCATTGTCTCAAGGACAATCCGAAGTTGAGGTTCATGATCTTCTTCCTGTTTACAATAGACTAAAGTGTCATCAAAGAAGACAAGCACGAAATCATCAAGATATGGCCTAAAGATATCTTGCATTAATCTATTAAAGGTGGCAGGTGTATTCATAAGCCCGAATGACATAACCAAGAACTCAAAGTGCCCATATCTTGTATTGAAGGCCGTCTTTGGGATATCTTCTTCCTTGATCCTTATCTGATAGTAACTTGACCTGAGATCAATCTTGGAGAAGATCTTTGCACCCTGAAGACGATCAAGAAGCTCATCTATTCTAGGAATAGGATACTTGTTCTTGACTGTTGATTGATTCAACCCTCGGTAATCAATACATAGTCGAAGTGTCCCATCTTTCTTTTTCTGGAATAGTACTGGAGCTCCCCACGGTGAATTGCTAGGCCAGATGTAGCCCTGATCTAACAGTTGCTTGAGTTGTTCCTTCAGCACAATTGCTTATGGTATGGACATTCTATAAGGTCTCTTGGCAATTGGGGTAGCTCCAGGAACTAACCTAATCTCATTTTCCACTTCTCTTTGAGGTAGAAGTTCGGTCAACTCTTCAGGGAATACATCCGCGTATTCCTTTAGCGAAGAAGGTCCTTCATGAGACTCTTGCTTTTGATCTAACTTGTTGAGTTTGATCAAGTAAATGGGTAATCCTTTTCTGACTCCTTTTATGATCCGAGATACTTTGGCCAATTGGATTCTTGGCACTCCTGCCTCACCTTGAGTTGTGACTAATTCCCTTTCAGAGTTTCGAAAGGAAACTTGACCCCTTCCACAGTGAATGTGGGCGTTGTTGGGCTTAAGCCAATTCATTCCGAGTAGACACTGATGGATACCTAAATTCATGACTCTAAATTTAACCGAAGTCTTCTTTCCTCCCAGAAAGAATTCCACCTTAGTAGTTTGCCTGGTACAAGTTACCTCACGACCATTTGTCAATTCCACAAGCAGGGTAGGTGATTCTATTGTGGCTATTCCTAATCTTTTTGCACATGCTGATGAGATAAAGGAATGTGTACTGCCACAATCAATCAAGGTTTTGAAACCTTTACCTTGATAGTCCGACGGTGTTTGAATCACCAAGAACTGGAGATTCGGCCCTTTCTTGTGTAAAGTGGCGTGGACTATCGCTCTTTCGAACTCTGCTTCCATGGTCGGATCTTCTTCTTCCCCTCCTTCCCACATTTTCCTATTGGCAATGCAGGCGGTTCTTCCTCTTCCTTGGGTAGCGGCTCCTTGACCACGGCCCGTTCCTTGGAAAGGCCCTTGGCGATGTCCTCCGCCGAGCTTGGGACATTGCCTCTTGAAGTGACTGGGTTCGTTGCAGTGGAAACAACGGAGGTTTCGGCCATTACTTTGAGTAGGAACAAAGTTGTTGATGTTATTCGTCCTTGCTTTCTTTCTTTGTCCCTGATTATGACCTTGAACTCTCTTCATTTGAGGTCTGAATGCTCCTCTGTTCGGGTCATTATAAGACCAAGTTTTGTTACCCCTTGGTCTAGCTTGCACCTCCTGAATTATAGGCGCCGCTCGAATGAGTGCATCCTGAAGATCTGATGGACGCATAGATTCGAGACGGGTATTTACTGGTGTATTTAAGCCCGCACAAAATTTGGACACCTGCTGTGTCATGTCCATCTCTGGGAAGAGTGAGTCCTAGTTGTTTTAGCTCGTAGAACTCGTTCATTTTTTGCATGCGATATGTAGGTGGTAAGTATCTTCCCTGCACGGCTTTCTTCAGCTTCTCCCAGGTAACGGATCCTTTTGCGATCCCTTGATCCCTGCACCATTGCTTCCACCAAAGTTTGGCTTCGCCGGTGAGCTTTAACTTGGCGAGCATAGCCTGATTGGCAGGTGCAGTACCAGCTGCTTCGAAACAATCCTCCATGGATTCAATCCAAATTTCAGCATCAGCGTGAACGAATCTGCCTCTCCTATCAAACTCGGGTGGCTTAATCTGCTTGAGAAGGAACTTCTTCTCCTGGATCACAACAATACTTGATGTAGGAGGCGAATAAGGAACCTGTACCTGGGGTTGTGCCTGAATAAAGGTTTTCTTAACGTTATTATACGATAATCGACGCTAGCTTATATTACATCTTTAATTCAGCTATCTCGTAAACAATGTAGCTACTTAACTTTTTATAAACTCTTATGCATAGCCAGACATTGATAAAAAGAAGTCTTTATTTGTATTTACATGGGCATAGCCCTTTCGAATAAAATGTTTCATGTGATGATAAGCCAATTATTACATTTAGTTTGGGGAGAACAACGTTGTATTGCATTTATCTACAGGAACTGTGTAATAGTAGGGTTTTGGGTCATGGATTTTCAAGAATCGATAAGTCATTGGAAGTTCAAGATATCCTTTCCGTTGGAATCCATACTTCTCATGGCAGCCCAATACTTCCGCTACGTGGCAGATGCGGAAAGCCCTAGATCGCAAACCCCGTAACATTCCATGGGAGTGCCGGGCGAAGCTTTCTAGACATCCTTTCCGATGGACTGCTAAGACGTGTCCTGGATGATACTAGTGGACACGTTACAGAAATCTTATCCCAAGGTGAATTAGGGATAGGTAATGGAAGTAATAAACCATATGACTTACCATGATGTCTTTTTATACGTTGACATACAATGCAGTAAAAAATAAAATTCGAGACATCACGTTGCATATTTGGCTAGAAAAAATCTTCATGTAAATTTCTAAGTGTGGAGATAATACCACGATGTCCCATATGAGGAGGCTCATGTACTTATTGGATAATGAAATGACGAAAAGGATTAGTAATACATAACCCTTTTTCATAAAACATAAAACCATCAGAAATAGAAAAGTTATTAGTAGGGATCCATTGATTGTTAGATAAATTTACCCAAACATCATGAAAATCGGGATCTTGAAGATAAGTATTTTTCATTGTGTCTAATGAAGAAGTAGAAATGACATAAATATTGTTTAATGATGGCCTACGGCTAAGTGCATCGGCTACTACATTTTCCTTACCGGGTTGATATTGAATGATTGGATGAAAGGATTGAATAAATGATGCCCACTATATGTGTCTATTAGATATTTGTGGTTGTGACAATAAATTTTTAATACTCTGCTGATTAGTTTTAATCATAAACTCCGAACCCATTAAATAATGTTGCTATGTATTTGTTGATAGGTGCATTGATAGCCTATATATGGAGATTCAATAGCCTCTAGTATATGATGCACACCCAAGGCCTGATGACTCTAGAGTGGATGCTTGGTATTGTGTTAGAGTTGTGCAAATGCTAGCCATTTTGATCTATGATCCATGGGGATACCTTCTTATATGCATGATAACCAATAATTTGACACTATGGGTGTTTGACCTAGGTGGTGCATCACTGGCACATACCAAAGGATGTGTAGGTTCACAGGAGGTGGATGTCGTGCCGCTACATAAACACAGTGTAAAAAACTCTAGAGTGCATTGTCATTTGGCTTTCTTATTGATCTAGAGATTCAAAGCCATATTAGTCATTAGTGTCAGTCTCCATAGTATGGATGGTTCAAAAATACTAGATTTTTGGACAAGTTTAGCATGTTTTTGATTTTTTGGATATTATTTTTTGTAAATATCCTAAAAAGCTATACAAACTTTATAGAATAGGATGATATGCAAAAAGCAAGTTATTTTTTCAACCAGTTTTGGAGATTTCACGAAAAAAGAAGGATTGACGAAATCGTGTGCGGTGCGATCACAATTTACAGGCAGCAAAAATCACTGTGAATTGGGAGAAGGAGTGATCTAGAAGAATTCTCATTAGGTGTCCTAGATTTTTACGCCCATTTCAAAGCCAAAGGAACCATTAGATTTGTGGTTTGAGCAGTAGAGAAAAATATACTATTTTGATGCACGTTTTTTTATCTACAGAGGGAGGTCCAAGAGATCTTATGCTTGGAGATTTCTTTTGAGTAGTGCCAAACAAGGAATTTGTTTATCTTCTCAGGTTCTATCAATACATAGTGCTTTGTCTTTATCTTGTGTACCTATTGTATACTCTTTTTATTCTCTTCTATCTCCTATTCTCCACTTCCTTCTATCTCTAATCCCCAATGGATACAATCTTTTGACTAAAATCTCTCTAACAACATGATAATATTGACTCTTCAAATCAAGATTCACAACATGCACCTATTATTGTTGACGATGACCTTGGCACTAATCTTTATGTTGATCTTCCAATTGATAATGAGCGTGGTACTTATCATGTTTATGATGCTAATATTCTTGAGAATGCTCTCAATATTTGTGAAGACCATGTCTCTTATAGTGATACCATGTCATCCCCAAAAAAGGAACAATGGCAAGAGGCCATGGAAGCAAAGTATGAATCTCTTCTCTTTAAAGGTACATGGGTTCTAACTGAGTTACCACCTGGACATACTGCAATAAATGAAAATGGATTTATAAGACTAAAACAAAAGCAAATGGAACATTTGACAAATTCAAAGAAAGGCTACTTGCCAAAGATTCTAAAAAGTTGCAAGAGTTGATTATCAAGAAATTTTCTCACTTATTTTGTGTATTACCAATATTCGGATCTTGTTAGGTTTTTCTATTGAGTTTGATTTGGAGGTTCACCAAATGGATGTGAGAACTACTTTTCTTGAATTTCGTGATTTAAAGGAACATATATACATAGAGTAACTAGAGGGATTTGTAGTCCAACATGAGAAAAATATTGCGTGAAAATTTCATTGTGCACTCTATGGTCTCAAATAGTCTTCACGGGCTTGGTATCAAAAGATTGATCTCTTCCTTATAAAACAAGGTTTTACCTCTTATTCTTCAAATCCTAACTTATATATCAAGCACTACAATTATAGTTTTGTTATTCTTGCTCTATATGTGGATGATACCATACTTGTTTTTAACAACCTCAACTTTCTTCAACAAGTAAAGAAGGCTTTATCTTTTGCGTTTGACATGGTCCATCTTGGAGACATACACTCATGTCTTCGTATTCAGATTCAATGCTATCGAGAAAATAGTTTTTTATTATTGTGTAAAAAAGTGTTCATTGAAGATATTATTTAGAAGTTTGATTTGGGTTTTGCATATTCTTCTAGTACTCCTTGTCTTGTGAGCTCTACCAAAAACTCTCACTTTCTACAGAATGATGGACAATTAGCATGACATCAACCTTATGCCAATCTTGTTGGATGTCTTCAATTTGTTGGCTTAAATTCTCACCCTGATATTCTTTTTGCTACAAATTTTTTGGACAACATCTAATTAGTTAGTTCTACATGCCTTAAACATTGGACTGCAACTAAATGACTTTTGAAGTATTTAAAAGACACTAAAGATTTTGGGTTGATTTATCTGTGCTAACAAAACTCTGATTCTCTACATTCACTTCAACTTTTGGGTTATATAGATGAAGATTGGGTAAGCTCTCACTTATCTATGTGTTTAAAAGTTGCAATTTTTTCTTTATCAATGGTTCTCTTGTTTCTTTGACTAGCAAGAAACAACATTGTGTTGTTGTTTCCACTACTACAGAGGCTGAATATGTAGCTACATCTTTAGCAGCTCAATATTTAGTATGGATTTGACAAGTTCTATTAGATATTGGCCATCCTTCTCTCTTCAGCACACCACTTTTATGTGATAACCAAATTGCTATTGGTCTTTCTAAAGACTATGTTCAACATAACAAGTCTAAACATGTTATAGTGCATTATCATTATGTTTGATATGAAGTAAAGAAAGGCATGATCATGATTGAACATTGTCCAATTAATGAGATGATTGTAGATATACTCACCAAATAACTCAATGAAGCACACTTCACTCTACTGCACTCAAAACTCGGAGTTGTCTTAACTTCAATCTTTGAGAATTAATCTACACACTCCTTATAGGCACCATACACTTCACATATGCACATAAATCTCAGACCTCTTGGTCATCTTTGTACATACATAGTCAGTTTCACTTCACATGCATGGATTCATCTTTGTACATTTGTATATAGGAGCTTGGGTTTTTCCCTTGTGCTCCCAAAGGGTTTTTTCGTTGGCAGTTGGAGACCTTTGTTTGAGTAGGGGTGTTGAAGCTATATATAGCTCATCCTATCTAGACTAGGTCTCACCTATATATATGTAGATTGTGATCAATATCATATAGTTTTGGAAATGTATATGGTGTGTTTCTTCTCTCTCTATCATGTCTCTACATTTCAACAGAAGGGGGTTTGATTTCTTGTATATCTTCAATATATGGATACTTGTTCTTTAGATACAATACAAGAGAAGAAGACAAAGAATATGGCAAGCAATGATAAAGAGGTTGAAAATAAGGGAAAAATGTTTTAAGAGGATGTTGAGAACCAATTAGTGCTGAGATTTGATTTTTCTTTGTTTAAAAGTGAGAACATTACAAAAGTGAGAAACATGTCCTCTTGAATGTGTCCTAGCATTTTCCAGTTACCTCATTAATATATATATATATATGTATCGTTAAATTATATTTAACACCTTTTTTATCCCAGAAAATATTACTACACGGCAATCCTTGCAGCATGGGGTCAAAATGATAATAATTTTATAGGTTATGAACATGAATTGCTAGCAAGTCTAGGTGTTGAGGGAGAGAATTTTCAAGACAGCTTTGTAGCCTTACATTCATGTATTAATCAGATTGTAGAATATGAAAAGGAGAGGCTACCTCTACAAAGGAAGATTTCTTACAAATTCTGTAGATACTTGGTATTGATAACATGGGGTATGAGGAGAAACTAAAGTCTCCATTATAGGAGAAACCAAAAAGTTCAATAAATCTTTATGATGATTGTCTTCTTAAATAAGATGAAAGCCCTAAGGTATGGAAGATAATTCTAAGATATCTATTGTGCTTTATATTAGAGTATGCTATGCATTATAGACAAATATTATTGGATATTTATCTATTGACATCTTACACTATTATGGTTTATTGTGTAGATAGAAATTTAAGATGCAAAAATCTTTCTTGGAAGATCCAAGGGCTCAAGGCCATTGAAGCTTGGCAAAATTCAAGGCCTTGGTCATTATATTGGAAGCTTAAATAATCAAATAATTTCAATTTATCATAGTAAGTTGTCAAGCTCTCCAAGCTTGCCAATGATGGCTTTCAAAGCTATCTCCAAGGTGATTGGATTAGAAGTTTTCAATAGAGGATTAGATAAGATAATTTTGGACTTGGAGAAGGAAGAATTTGTAAGAGTCTTTGGCTTCATGCTTGGATATAGTGGATCTAGGGCAGGATACTTTGGAGTTATTGGCTCTTATTTTCTCTCCCATGTAGGAGATACCAATAATTTGAAGCTTCTTCCAAGCTATAGAAGACAAGAGTTCTTGAAATGTAGAGGTCTCATTGAGTGGGATTAAACAACAATTTTCTCTAGAGGACCTAGTGAATTGCTTGAAACTAAAGACTCTTCTACAAAAGAGTTAGACTAAAAGATGTCAAGTATTTCTTAAAACTCATCTTTTTCCATCTTTTTGTCTAGTTTGTAACCATTCTGAAAATATTGCTTTGCATAAGAGATTAAATATCCCTATTTTTTTCTTTGGGTGATAGTTTGTATAGTCCTTACCAAAGATTATGTATTACTTGATGCAGTTGTGTCTTCGAGCTTGAATTTGTGCTAAATTTTGCTATAGAACCACTGGAAGACCACTAACAAATTATTTACTTTGTATCTTGCACCGCCATGTCTTGTGTGTCTAAGGTATTTTGTTCTTTCTTGATAACGTGATCCATACGTTGTGTTCACCAGAGAGATAGAGAACCATATTTCTTGATAAAATATGGAGCATGGTTGTATAAAATATTATGCATAATTAACAAATTCAAAAAGTCTATTAAAAAACCTTATATGAGTCTGACAATAAAGAGACATACATATGCAAGCTTCTTACCATATAATGAGTAAAGTTTTGATTACCCCAAGCTTCTATGATTACTTCTTTAAAAAGGCTCAATTGATTTTAGAAGTCTTTTAGATCACCATCATTCCATTCAATTTTATCACAATAAACGAATACTTTGTCTAGTGTTTTCCAAACATGGGCTTTTCTATTCCAAGCTTGTATATTATCAGCATGATCTTTAACTACATTATGTAGGGACTTCCACTAATTGTATCTAATAGTTAAGCCACCATTCCTAGAGTTTATCTTACCAAGTCTCCTATGAAAGACTAGGAACCTTCTAACCTTCTCTCTACTAATAGATGGCTGTAGAGGCAAACCACCAAGACCCACAGACTGCTTATTGTTCAAGCGTTCCAAGCCAAGCACTAATGGCTACCTCTCACATAGCTAATGCACTATCTCTCTCTACAAGTGTAGTGAGCTTACCCCTCCATGCCCAATCGATTTGCCTCCTCTCTTGAGCACTCCGGTAGCTCCACGATCCAAGTGTAAGCTTCAAGAAAGCTCCATGCTTCATTTCCGCAAGCAAGACAAGAGAAAAGAAGAGAAGAGAAGAAGAGAGGAGAAGATAGAGAGCTTCTCCACCACAATCTCTCACCCTCATACACTCACTCCCTCACACTCTCGCACTCCCTCCCTCAAGCACAAGCTCAAGCAAGCAAGAACAACAAGAAGAAGAAGAAGATAGGACTTGCTACTTTTGGCCACACAAAATAATGAGCTTCTCATTCAATTTTTAACTTTATATACAAAACCCTAAATCCCTTTTCGGCAGTTGACATCCCCTTATCCTCGTTTTTACATGGCTTGCCGTGGCCTAGGCTCTTTTTCCCATTGTCCTCCTATCTTCCTAGCTTCCTTCCTACTGCCCATCTACCTTTACAATTTGCACTGGGTGAGAGCCCGAGTACTCTTAAAATAAATCATGGTACTCCTTGTGCTCTTTTACAAAAGTATTAACTTGCACTTTTTCTTGTGAGTCTTTCTCCTTGATTTAGGACTTTCTACACTTCTTATGTTTCCATATTTTTCTTGGCGCACCTTCGTCTTCTATTTCACTTTTGGCTTGGCCTTGTCTTCTACTTTAGATTTTCTAGATTTTCCACCTTGTTCATTTGAAGGTTAACATTACCCCCCTCCTAGATGAGTGCCAGTCCCATGGCACTCACCATCATAGGTAGCAGGCTTTGGCATGCACCGAAGACATGCGTAGAAGGGTCATCTGTGGTTTGTCGAGCAGGAGTTTTGGTGGTAGTGCAAATGAAGGTTGTTGGGGGCACATTGTTGGCTTGATTGGTTGGTGATAGGATTGTTGAAGTTGGTGATAGGGATGGTTTTTGTTGGGAAGTGCACTCATGGGTTGGCACAGGTGTTGATGTTCTCGGGATGCTGTAGGCGAGGATTCTTTGGTGGGCTTACATAATGATAAAGGATAAGAATTTAGAGTTGAGCATTGATGAAGATTTGATAGTAATTTTGTTGGAGTCTTAAATACCTACAATTGAAAAACCTCTCATATGTGGTTTCTCCCTGAGGGTAGTGCTAGTCTTATTATCATGCACAATACGTAGTTTGATTACTTTTAGAGACAGATTAAACTCTGAGAGTGTTGTCCTGCACTTGAGGACCCAAACTGTGTAAAGATTGTGGTGGAGATATTATGTGAGTACACGTGTATACTTAGATATTATGTAGTTATCTGGTTCCTTGTAGCAATGTGTGGATAAAGCAAGGGTTCAATGGGGTGGGAAAAATTGTGATGTTGAGGAGAAGTACAGTTGAAGGCTTCTTGAGACATTATTTGTGCTTTTGACCACACGATGTAGAATAATTGAGCTCATTGACACCGAGATTAGATTGCGGAGGTCAAGATTAGATTTGATCAAGTTGTGGTGGCCTTAAATATCAATGGTGGTTGATCACCATTATTGAGTATACCTGGAAAAAGAAAAAGGGACTGCACTACCTGGGGCTACATCCACCTCACTGCACAATATTGCATAGTGTTCGTACTAGTAAACTGGGAGTTGGTCGAGAACCAAGGGAGGCCTATGGTGTTGTCCCACACTTGAGGACCTAGTTTGTGTACAGGGGAGATGCTGTGGGTGCCACTTAGGGAGACAAATCTAACCATAGGTGAGCACAAACTCCCTAGGTGTGTCCTGCCCTTGATGTGCCCTAAGTGTGAAGTAGGGAGGTGGGAGGGCTAGGGGGTTAGACACAAAGCCGGTTAACCAAGGCCATTAGACATACCTAACTTGAGGGCCTCTAGGTGCAATGTTTGTGGCACTCTAATATACATGGAAAAGCTCATTGTTTCTTTCCTTTTTCTTTGTGTGAGTCTTTGTTTATTTGCTCCTCTCTCTCTCTCTTTTTTGGAGATGCATTGGGAGGGGGTATGCTAGACATCATCTTGATGCTCTACAATAGTTACATTCCGAGAGGGCCTAAGAGATTTACAAAGAAATGCATGGATTGGCATGGATCCCTTTTCTCTTCTGACTGTACTTGTTGTGGCCATGGAGGGGGCCTCATTCGTGCACTCATTCTTTCTTTCATTAATCTAATTTAGAGTCACACCCTTCTTTGTGGACCAACTCTGGTGGCTCCTGTTGAGGTAGTTGCATTTGTTGTTTTCACTCCCCAAGTCCCCTGAGGGCTTAGGTGTCATGGCATGGAGTCTATGTTGCAGGGATATGCCAACTTATAGGCTAAATCTTTGATTCCCTCTTCATTAGAGTAAACTCCTCCTCCCTTTCTCCCTTAGTTGTTCTTCCTCCTCTTCTGGCGTTTGCTTCCGCTCTTCTTCTCCATGCTTTACAACTCTCTATTTTCTTTGGAGATGGATCGAGTTCTTCTTATGGGGATTTTGAGAGTGTGATATTTTCTTTCCACTTGGCTTGACAATTTTTGAGCCTTGCGGCTACTCATGGATTGTCCTCTTGCTCTCTTGTTGTTGAGATGGTTGGTCATTCTCCTTTTTATCAGTAACTCTCTCCAGGTTGTCATGTTATTCATTTGGACTTTGTCTCCCTCTTGTTCTTGGATTGGTGATGGCTCACCCCCAGCATATTATACACATCCCTCTCTTTGGGTGTTTCTTAGTCTTGCTATTGGCTAATAAACCCAAGGCTTCTCCACCATTGCATGGCTCAACTCCACCTCTACTTGACTAGCTTATTCTCCTCTTCTTACCGTCACCATACCATAGTTTCGTTTGGCATTGAAGCACCTCAAAAATTTTGCACACTTATTGTAATGGATTTTCTACCCAACCTTCTCTACATACTTCTGTAGACTGCATGACTGGTCTAGGAGTTATTTTACGGTTCTCTCCTCCATGATGGCATCTTTTAGGTTTAAGGTAAGCTTGAATGTAAACTAGCTGAAACCCCTCGTTTCTACCATTAAGACATACTTTGCTTGCTCTTGTGTCGTGAATGGGAGGTTGCCACCTTAATCTTTCCCCAAATATAGAGTCTAGCGAAGAAAGAGAGAGTAGCCAATGACTATGCTTGGGGCCATGCTCAAATGCAATGTGTGTTTTTTGTAGGGGTTACTTTCTCTTCTAGTAGTGGGGCTTTGTAACGTGTCCCCTAGTATCTTCCAAGACACGTCTTAGCAATCCATCCGAAAGGATGTCTAGAAAGCTCCGCCCGGCACTCCCGTGGAATGTTACGGGTTTTGCGATCTAGGTCTTCCCGCGTCTGCCACATAGCGGAAGTATCCTGACCGTTTCCACTTAGGATCGACCAGAATTAGGGTTTTCCTGATGGGTCATTAGCTAACAGCAACTAGCATCAAACCCGAGCGAACTACTTTACGCAGAAACGCCAGGTCCGAAGCGGATTCACGCTGCACTTGGTTCAAGGAGAATGGGAAACGAGAGGGATGCAAAGCTCAACCTCTCTATCATAAGGCATAGTCCCATTCCGTTCCCCTAAAACAGCTTAAATCAGGTAAGACGTAACTTTAGGTCATCCTTCTCGTTATTCGTTATGATGATGATGATCATTCCGCTGTTCTTCAAGATTTTTGAGAAAAGTTCCCGGCTAACCGGGACCACCCAACCGTAGGACGGACCCATGGCCCATCCTCCGCACTTTCCTCGGTTTGTTTTAGTTATGTAATTATCTAACACATTAATTTGACATATAACAATCAGCTTCTTTAATTAACCCTGTTAAGCACTGGTTCCTTCACGTAATCTTATCACGTGACATAGAAAAACAACATCAAGCAATTTTTTTAACATTTGATCATTTTATCTTTGAAATACAAGGAGTTTGGCCCGTAGGCTTGTCCATAATCTACCCGAAGGCTATCCAGTAATCTCCAGGGATCACTATTCCAAGCTTCCGCCCGTCAACTAGTATGCGGGCCTCGAGATCCAATCCCGAGTCACGTTAGCCACTTGTGTAGGACCCCGAAGGCGAGGGATTTACGGCCAGAGCCCCCCCTGGCACCCAAGCGTCCTCCTGCTCCAAGTAGAACTCAATGGAGAGACCTCTCGCGGCGGGTTCGGTCCACGTTCCCGGTGCGGTCAACAACCCCCTTGGTTAGGGTCAGGCAGGCAGTCGGGGGTAACTGAAGCTGCCTATTCCTTCAGGCCTTTAACCTGAAGTATAGGTACTCATTTAATTTGTAATTTATAATTCAAACAGAGCCCTAAAATCTCTAGCAAGCACAAACATTTCCATTAATCAACCGAGTTGTTTGGCAAACTGCTAAGGAAGTGTTCTTTCCTTTTTGAGTGTATCAGCACTCGTTTCCAAGGTGTCTTGTAAATTGGCAAGATCTTTTACATTCCGGTGTAGGGCATACCCAACTTGGTTAACCCTAAAGTTCCTTAGATATGCCAGTTTCTGGTTTACAACTTTTCTTATTTAGAAGGATATCCAAAAATACGTCTTTTTGCAAGATAACTTGCGTAGGGATCTGCCATCCTTGATGAGGGTTTTTACCCCTTTCTCCTTGTGAATCAATCACAAGACTAAATGATTTCATACTTGTTGTGTAAGTCCTGCGATGGAATAATCTGTTTAGATCTTTTAAGCTGACGTATGTCAGGCCTAGGGTTTCTTTTTTTTAAGAACCTTAGGGACAAACCCTAGTTCCTTATCTTTACGAATTTATTGTCCCTACAGTAAGGAAGTAGTCAAGTGTTTAGGGTATGAATGTTTCTATGTTTAGATTGGTTCAGTTATCTTTTGGAAGGTAATATGAATCGTCTTGTCACAGTTTTGCTACCCTTGTGACAATTTACTTCCCAATCAATATAGTTTAATTTAACTTCCGTTTTCCTTAAAGATAAGCTCATGCCAACTAACAACACTTGCTTTGCTAAGATGTGCAAATATTCAAGATAAATTCCTAGTAATTTGAGCATCGAAAGAAACCTTTCATGAATTTAACCATTTATAATGGTTCGTTGCGAAAAGAATAAGGCTAATGGTGTAAGATATGATTTCTACACCTTAGGATTTAACTAAAATATACTACTATAGTAAATGGATAATCTTGCTCGTAATTTATAATGCTTGATGCAATTTGAAGAAAACTAAGTTTTATACATTGTCATTCATAAGTTAAACTCCTTTGTTACAAATAACTCGAACAAATATATCCTATCCTTAACAATTTTTCTTTGCATGATCGACTTAAAACCGAATTAAAGCCAAGAAGAAAAACCTGGCTTTGAGGTGAGATATCCACATGGATACCGGGGGATGACCCTCCCGCAACTACACCTTGGACTTTCTTCGGTGGCATCGTAGTTCGAATGTGAGATAGCCTTTTCCTCTTTCTTCTGGAATTCCACCGTCTTCTCCTTCCTTCCCTTTCTTTTGTCTTTTTCCCACTCTTCCTCCTTCACTCCTTCTTTTTACTCCCTCTACCTTCCGTCCCTATCTTTTCTCTCACGGCTACTTTTCCCTTACGGGATATCATACGAGGCCATGATGATGAATTGGATTTTTAGGTTTGGGGGGGGGGGGGGGGGAATAATAAGGGGGATATAGGGGATTACGAGGAAAACTTAAGGAATTGTGGGAAAAAAAGAAAAGAGTTATGAGGGTGAAAAGGGCTTAGCGGAATAAAACACGGGGGGAAAAGTATAGGAAGGGGGTCTTGGGGGATTTTAGGTCATGGGGGGTGTGTGGACACTAGCTTGTTTGATAAAACTAAGAAAAAAAAGCTCAGCTAAGAGAGCACATGCACAAAAAGATCTAAGAAGTGAATGAAGGAATCAATAAAAGAGAATGAAAGTCTTCAAGGTAGCCTAAGGACAAAGTAGCCTATGGGTGTGACTCGAATAGCCTAAAGAGCTAAGACGGGGGGGAGAAATAAGGGCTTAGGGGGGATACAACCCGGGGGGGGAACAAGGGGCTTTAGGGGGGATTAAAACCCGCCCGGGGGGGGGGGGGGGGAACAAGGGGCTTAGGGGGGATTTAAACCCGATGGGGGGGGGGGGAACAAGGGGCTTAGGGGGGATTTAAACCCGGGGGGGGGGGGGGGGGGAGAACAAGGGCCTTATGGAAAAGGGGCTTAAGAAGGCCCCTTGGAATCTTTCAAGGGCCTTTTGGAAGCTTATGCAGGCCACGTGGGGGAAAAAAAGAAATCGACGACTGGGCTCAAATTTGGCGACTGATTGTTGGCAGGGCAGAGTACACGGCAATTCGCTTTGACGGCAGTGTCAGAATCTCCTCCTCTCGGTGGCAATCGAACATCATTCTCCTCTTTCGCTTGACCCCTTCGTAGCCTCTCCAAGCTCAGTAGTCATACGGTGTCTCCTGGCGGCCGGGTCTTCAGCCTGCGGCCCTTCATTAAATAGTGGAGGGGAGGGGGATCTTCCCTCCCCTGCGTGTTGACACGCATGTCTCCCCTCCCTCCATAAGGCTCCAACAAGGAGCTTAATGGCTCCTACTATTTCCCTCCCCCTCCAGCTCGTCAGTCGGGTGGAGGGATAGGGGGAAATAAAAAATTTTCCATTTATCCAATTTGTTTCTTACGCGGAATATTACATTCTGCTTTAGGTTCTCAGGGAGTTGCAATCTATAAGCATTGGGTCCTAGGCATTTGAGGATTTTGTACGGCCCACAATACCTTGGACTTAGCTTCTTGCATTCTCCTAGGGATAGAGAACTCTTTTTAGGGCATACACGAATGAAGACCATGTCTCCTTCTTCGAAGACTCTATCTTGATGTTTCAAATCTGCGTATGCCTTTTGCCTATCCTTGGCCGCTTGTATGTCTTGTCTTATTGACCTTATTTGATCATCCATGTCTTCCAACATTTGTCTTGAAGCTTCAACTCTTAAGGTTGGATCAGAAAAGTTTAGGGGACTTCGACAATGATGACCATACAATGCCTGGAAAGGGGTCATTTGAATGCTCTGCTGGTAAGAAGCATTGTAGGCAAATTCAACCAAAGGCAAGAATTGAATCCACCTCTTCGGCTCTCGACATCAGTATGCCCTAAGCATATCCTGGATGACTTGATTTACTCGCTCTGTTTGGCCATCCGTTTGGGGATGGTAGGCGGTGTTAAAACAGAGTTGAGTCCCAATAGCTTCAAAGATAGCTCTCCAGAAGTGTGATGTGAAGAGAGAATCTCGATCACTAATGATTCTTCTAGGTAACCCGTGTAGCTTGAATATCTCCTTGATAAACAATCTTGCAATGTTAGAGGCTTTATAGTTTGTCTTTACTGGAATCAAGTGTGCAACCTTGGTAAGCATGTCAACCACAACCATAATGGAATTGTATCCTCCTTGGACTTGGGGTAAGCCCACAACAAAATCCATACTGATGAATTCCCATTTCATTTGGGGAATGTCAAGCAGTTGCAGTTTCCCTGGCATCATGACATATTCAGCCTTAATACATTGGCAAGACAAACACTCAGTGACATACTTGAGAACGTCGCCTTTAAGCCTCTCCCAATGGTAGCTCTTCCTACCTGCATTAAGAGTCTTAGCATAGCCAGGATGTCCTGCGAAAGGAGAATCATGAGCTTCCCATAATATCTTCTGCTTAAGTGACTGGCTTGCTGGTATACACAGCCTTGTTCTGTAGTAGACAAGTCCATTATCAATTGGAAATTTCTGATACTTAGCTTGCAACTTCTGATTCTGCTCCTTGGTAGATATCTCCTTTATCATTGTTTGGTAGGCCAAATCATGGCATGCTTCCTCTCTAGCTAGTTCAAGTATAGGGTTGTTTGGCATAGATACTTTTGTAGCGAGAGATCTGGCCGTTGATGGATTTTGCAAGATTAGGCAATTTAGGAATGCCTTGCGACTGAGGGCATCGGCAACTACATTCTCTTTCCCTGGTCGGTACTTGATTTCAAAATCATATTCCTCCAATACTTCAATCCACCGACGTTGCCTCATGTTGAGCTCGTTCTGGGTAAAAATCCATTTGAGACTCTTATGATCGGTTACTAGAGTAAACTTGTTACCCAACAAGTAGTGTCTCCAAAGCTTTAGAGCATGGATGACAGCTAGTAATTCCAGATCATGCGTGGCATAATTCTTTTCATGACTCTTCAATTTCCTTGAAGAGTATGCTACTGGATGACCTTCCTGCATAAGTACACACCCCAAGGCAAGAATGCTAGCATCAGTTACTACCTCGAACTCCTTATTGAGGTCAGGAAGTTTTAGAATAGGTGTTGATTCCAAACTTTGCTTCAATTTGTCGAAGCTATTTTGTTCGGAAGTTGACCATGTAATAGAAGTCTGCTTCTTTAGTAAGTCTATAAGAGGTGCTGCAATCAAAGCATAGTTTTTTATGAAGACCCTATACCATCCTGTCAATCCAAGAAAGCTATGTATCTCTTTGACGGATACTGGTATTGGCCATTCAAGCACATCTCTGACCTTGGCTGGATCTACTGATATTCCTTTTGATGATACTATGAATCCCAGATATTCAATCTGACGCTTGAAGAATGCACACTTCTTCATTTTTGCATACAGCTTATGGGACCTCATTGTCTCAAGGACAATCCGAAGTTGAGGTTCATGATCTTCTTCCTGTTTAGAATAGACTAAAGTGTCATCGAAGAAGACTAGCACGAAATCATCAAGATATGGTCTAAAAATATATTGCATTAATCTATTGAAGGTGGCAGGTGCATTTGTAAGCCCGAATGACATAACCAGGAACTCAAAGTGCCCATATCTTGTATTGAAGGCCGTTTTTGGAATATCTTCTTCCTTGATCCTTATCTGATAGTAACCTGACCTGAGATCAATCTTGGAGAAGATCTTTGCACCTTGAAGATGATCAAGAAGCTCATCTATTCTAGGAATAGGATACTTGTTCCTTGGTAATCAATACATAGTCGAAGTGTCCCATCTTTCTTTTTCTGGAATAATACTGGAGCTCCCCACGGTGAGTTGCTAGGTCGGATGTAACCCTGATCTAACAGTTGCTTGAGTTGTTCCTTCAACTCAATTGCTTCTGGTATGGACATTCTATAAGGTCTCTTTGCAATTGGTGCAGCTCCAGGCACTAGCCTAATCTCATGATCTACTTCTCTTGGAGGCGGAAGTTCAATCAATTCCTCAGGGAATACGTCAGCGTATTCCTTTAGGCAAGAAGGTCCTTCATGAGACTTTTGCTTTTGATCTAACTTGTTGAGTTTGATCAGGTAAACGGGTAATCCTTTTTGACACCTTTTATGATCCGAGATACTTTGGCTAATTGGATTTTTGGCACTCCTGCCTCACCTTGAGTTGTGACAAATTCCCTTTCAGAGTTTCGAAAGAAAACTTGACCCTTTCCACAGTGGATGTGGGCGTCATCAGGCTTAAGCCAATCCATCCCGAGTAGACACTCATGGATACCTAAATTCATGACTCTGAATTTGACTGAGGTTTTCTTTCCTCCCAGAAAGAATTCCACCTTAGTAGTTTGCCTGGTACAAGTTACCTCACGACCGTTTGTCAATTCCACAAGCAGGGTAGATGCTTCTACTGTGGCTATTCCTAATCTTTTTGCACATGCTGGTGAGATAAAGGAATGTGTACTACCACAATCAATCAAGGTTTTGAAACCTTTACCTTGATAGTCCGACGGTGTCTGAATCACCGAGAACTGGCGATTCGGCCCTTTCTTGTGTAAAGCGGCATGAACTATCGCTCTTTCGAATTCTGCTTTCATAGTGGGATCTTCCTCATCTTCTTCTTCGCATCTTTGCCTATTGGTAATGCAGGTAGTTCTTCCTCTTCCATGGGTGGCGGCTCCTTGACCACGGCCTGCACCTTGGAAAGGCGTTTGACGATGTCCCCCGCTGAGCTTGGGACATTGCCTCTTGAAGTGACCGGGTTCATTGCAGTGGAAACATCGGAGGTTTCGGCCATTACTTTGAGTAGGAAAAAAGTTGTTGACGTTATTTGTCCTTGCTTTCTTCCTTTGTCCCTGATTGTGACCTTGAACTCTCTTCATTTGAGGTCTGAATACTCCTCTATTCAGGTCACTATAGGACCAAGTTTTGTTACCCCTTGGTCTAGCTTGCACCTCCTGAATTATAGGCGCCGCTCAAATGAGTGCATCCTGAAGATCTGATGGACGCATAGATTCGAGACGGGTATTTACGGGTGGATTTAAGCCCGCGCAAAATTTGGACACCTGCTGTGTCATGTCCATCTGTGGCGCAAACTTTAAGAGTGAGACGAATTTAGAGTAGTATGCGTTAAGGGTGAGTCCTAGCTGTTTTAGCTCGTAGAACTCATTCATTTTCTGCGTACGATATGCAGGTGGCAAATATCTTCCCTGCACGGCTTTCTTCAACTTCTCCCAGGTAACAGACCCCTCTGAAGTGTCAAGATTGTGGGAGAGAAGGAAGGAGTCTCGCTTGAAGTTTTCTTGCTTGCACAATGGGGGAAGACACACAAGGGTGGAGGCTGAAAACAGTTTTTCTCTTCTTAGTTGTGTAAGCCAAAGGAACTCAAGTACAAAGAAATAGAAGAACCCTCTATATGGGTCAAAAACCAAACTCAACTAACTAAGGTGGCATACTAACTGAGCCACAAACTAGAATAGATAAGGATAGCTATCATGTAGCTATTATTCATGGGCGGTGTACCAACCGCATCTGCAACTGACACATCAATGACATAAATACACAACGGTCACCCTGGCGTATCACGAGTGGAGCTCGATATCTCAACACTCCCCCTCGAGCTCAATCCCAATTCTTGCACACCAAGCAGGTCTCTGAACTTGCGTAGCTTCTCTGCGCCCAATGCCTTCGTAAATATGTCAGCTACCTGATCCTCTGTGCTGACATAAACTAGATCAATAAGACCTAGTAAAACCCTCTCTCGCACATAGTGATAATGCACCTCAATGTGCTTTGTTCTAGCATGATAGACTGGGTTATTTGCCAAGTGTATACTACTCATGTTGTCACAATAAATGACAACTGGTCCATCTGTAGACTGATGCATATCATAAAGTAGCTTATGCAACCAAGCTACCTCGCATGCAGTCATTGCTGCACCCCTGTACTCAACCTCTGTGCTCGACAAGGCAACTGTAGGCTGTTTCTTGCTGCTCCAAGTGACTGCAGCACTCCCAAAAGAGAACACATATCCACTGGTAGATCGTCTATCAGAAATACTACCAGCCCAATCAGCATCAGTGTATCCATGCAACTGTATCTGAACCCCAGTCTCATAAAATAGTCCATACTGCAATGTGGACTTCACATACCTGAGTATGCGTCTAGCCGCATCCAAATGTGGTTTCCTTGGAGCCTGCATAAACTGACTTACCAATCCAACAGCATAGCTCAAATCTGGCCTGGTAATAGTCATATAAATCAAACTTCCTACTATGCGTCTGTACATAGTAGGGTCTTCTAGAAGCTCACCTGCATCTGTGCTCAGCTTCACATTCTGCTCCAAAGGAACTGAAATAGGCTTACAGCCTGTCATCCCATATTTGGACAGCATGTCCAATCCATACTGCCTCTGCAAGAGCTGTATTCCACTTGGTGATCTAATCACCTCAATGCCCAAGAAATAACGCAGCTCTCCCAAATCCTTCATCTCAAACTTCTGCTTCAATAGCATTTTCACATGAAGGATATCTTCATCACTATCACCTGTCATAATCAAATCATCAACATAAATGACAAGTAGCATAATACCTTTCTCTGTTTTCCTCACATAAAGTGAGAAATCTGCCTTGGAAATCTGAAAGCCAATAGTGACAAGATACTGTCCTATCTTGTCAGACCATGCTCTAGGTGCTTGCTTCAAACCATACAAAGCTTTCTTCAACCTGCAAACAAACTCAGGATGAACAGCATGCACATAACTTGGTGGCTGCTCCATATAGACCTCTTCTTGCAAATCACCATGCAAGAAGGCATTCTTTACATCCATCTGATGTAAAGACCATCCCTTTGATGCAGCCATAGCAATGACTGCTCTTACGGTTGCCATCCTTGCAACCGGACTGAATGTTTCTTCATAGTCAATGCCATATGTTTGTGCATACCCCTTGACTACTAATCTTGCCTTGTATCTGTTCACAGAACCATTTGCATTGTGCTTCACCTTATAAACCCACTTACAGCCAATTACATTCTTACCTTTAGGCAAAGGTACCAATTCCCATGTAGCATTTGCTTCCAAGGCATCCATTTCTTCATCCATGACTTTCTCCCATTTTTCTTTTCCCATGGCTTGCTCAAAAGAAGTGGGTTCTGGTTCCTGTATCACCTTGACCATATATGCATAGTGAATGGCTGTAAATCCATCATATTTCAGCCTATCCACAGGATACCTAACTCTGGTAGACCTGCGCAAAGTGGGTTCACTCCCAGGTGCCCTCAAAACATCCCTGGTCTTCCTTACTCCAGGTGTAACAATAGAAGGAATACCCAACTCATCATCAATGCTCTGTTCTGAACCACTGGATTCACCATCCACATAAGAGTGACCTGCATTCACATCAAACATGGACTGATCAACCTTCTCTTTTCCTTTTCGTGATACCTGCATACCACTATCTGCATTGCTTTGAGAAGATTCTCCTGATCTCAATCTGCCTGTCCATGGCGAAGAATATGAACCACTGCTAGAGGACGCTCCAGGTCCACTAATATTTTGTGACTGCTGCTGTGAATTCTGTGCAGCATTACCATTTTGTGCATCTACATCATCAATCACATTTACTGGTTTATACCAGCTACTCATCTCATCAAAAACAACATCTCTACTCACTGTAAACTTACGAGTAGAAGGGTTATAGTATCTATACCCTTTTTGCTGCAGAGAGTAACCAATAAAGATGCACTTCTCAGCTTTTGGATCCAACTTGGATCTCAGCTCATTTGGCACATGTACATAGGCAATGCAACCAAAAATTTTCAAATGAGAAATATCTGGTTTCCTACCAGTATACCTCTCCTCTGGAGTCATTCCATGTATTGCTGCAGTGGGAGTCCTGTTCATTATGTAGACTGCTGTAGCAACTGCTTCAGCCCAATAAAAATCTGGCAAGTCTTTTTCATTGAGCATGGCACGAGATACCTCTCCAATATGTTTGTTTTTTCTTTCTGCAATTCCATTTTGCTGTGGGGTATGACTGCATGAATATTGCTGCTTTATGCCATGCTCCTGCAGGAACCTTGCAAACTCATTTGAGAGGTACTCTCCCCCTCCATCTGACCTTAGGCATTTTACTTGTAGGCCTGTTTCTTTTTCAACCATAGCTTTAAGAGTTTTGAAATGCCCAAAAACTTCACTTTTCTTTTTCATAAAATACACCCAAACTTTTCTGCTATAGTCATCAATAAAAGTGACAAAATAATGACAGCCTCCAAGAGATGCAGCTTTAGTAGTCCACACATCAGAGTGGATTAATTCCAATGGCTTCTCACTCTCTTGAACATGTCTAGGAAATGGTTTCCTTGCCTGTTTTCCAAATTGACAGGCTTCACATACCTTATGCATTTCTGCAACCTTGAATTTATGCAAACCTGCAATAATATTTTGGGCCTGCATTGATTTAAGTCGCTGTACATTAACATGACCAATGCGTTTATGCCAGATATCAATATCTGCAACTACACCGGTCCCATGTGCAAACATTGCTACACTCAATTCAGACATGTCTGCATCCAATGTAAACATTCTGCCCTTCTTCTTTCCTTTTGCTATCAAGCGACCTTTATTTTTCATATCCTCAACAAAGCATCCATGAGGATTAAATCTGACCTGCAAGCCCTGCTCAACCATTTGACCAACAGAAACCAGATTCTTGGTGATATTCGGGACATGAAATACATCGGACAGGTATTTCTTTTTCCCATCCTGCATAGACAATGGAATTTTTCCAATCTGCACAATAGGATGTGCAGTATCATCACCAGTCTCCACAAATCCTGGTTTTTCCATTTTCCTTGCATCCTCCATCCATTCTGCATGACCTGTCATGTGGTTTGATGCACCTGAGTCAACATACCATACATCATTGCTTTCTTCTGCACTTGTCACAGAATTGTTCATGTGCTGCACCATGAACAAATGCTCATTTCTGTCATCACCCTGTCTACTAGAAGATGCATAATTCCCTTGTTGCAGTTTTCCATTCATAATGTCATTCTGCTTTTTATAGCAGTCTTTAGCCATATGACCCATTTTACCACAGTAGTAGCATTCAACATTACTGTTTGCATTTTGGCCTCTTTGCCATCCACCACGACCTCTTTGGCTCCCCCTGCCTCTAGAGTTACCACGTCCTCCTCCATAGGACTGGTTTTCTTGAGTTTGCTGCATATTCTGATTTCTGCCACGGCCTCCAAATCGGCCTCCTCTACCTCTGCCTCTACCTCTTCCAGCATTTGAGTAGAAGACAGCTTCTTTTGAAGTTCCTCCTGAAGAAGATGCACCACCATTTCTCTGCTCCTCAGAAATTAGAAGAGCAATCAACTCCTCAAAATCAGGAAATCTTTCACGGACGGAAATGGATATTCGGAACTGTGCATAATCCTTTCCTAGACCATTCAAGGTCACGGAAACTAAATCATCATCTTCCACTGGCGACCCAATGGAAGCAAGTGCATCTGCAATCTTCTTCACCTTCATGTGGTAGTCGTTGATGCTCATATTTTCTCTTTGCACATTATGCAACTCTTGCTTGAGCTGCATTTTCCTGGCTTGAGTATTTGTGCTGTACATTTTTGACAAAGTATCCCATGCCTCCTTTGGCGTACTTGCATCCTGAATATGCACAATCATAGAGTCTGAAATGCTGATAGACAGCCAATACATAACTTTCCTGGCTCTCTCATGCCATGCTTTGAATGCCTGCATTTGCTGTTGATTGGGAACATCAGGAAGAACTGGTTCTTCTTCATTTCCTGCAACAAATTCCCAATATCCTTTTCCCATAAGGAAATTCGTCATTCTAAACTTCCATGCCTGGAAGTTGTTCTTCTCAAGCTTTTCAGTGACAATCTGTGAGAGAGAATCAGACGCCATTACAGAACACTGCGAAAAATTCTGTCACTGCAAAAACTCAGCTTCACCCTCACAAGGGCAAATCTGCAAAACTGGCGAAAGTGGTATTTAACCACACAGTCACTTCCTAGTGACGATTTTGCATCAACAAGCAACAAGGATGATTCTGTAACTCCCAATGTCTCTGCGCACAAGCATACGATGCGATTTCTACAGTAACTTTTCACTGACCTGTAGAACAGTGGTTGCACAGCATAAAACTGGGCCTTTTTCTGAGTACGTGCAGAGAACTTCCGCCTCCAAAACAGGCCCCGAAATGGCCTCAAATAAAAAAAACAAGGTCGCCGAGAGCTAAAGCTCTCGCCCGCAGCATATACTGCCCTCTTGCTTCACCGCGAAGGGCGTCTCAACCTGAGACAATGCACTCTTGCAATTTCCGGCTGTGCTACCTGCAGAGATCTGCTCCCAAAACAGAAAATGAAAGCAACACTGCTCCTCTTACCAGAACACCGCGAGCTTGGCTTGCTTTCTTGAGCTCCTTACCACGAACAAGGCTCTGATACCATGTCAAGATTGTGGGAGAGAAGGAAGGAGTCTCGCTTGAAGCTTTCTTGCTTGCACAATGGGGGAAGACACACAAGGGTGGAGGCTGAAAACAGTTTTTCTCTTCTTAGTTGTGTAAGCCAAAAGAACTCAAGTACAAAGAAATAGAAGAACCCTCTATATGGGTCAAAAACCAAACTCAACTAACTAAGGTGGCATACTAACTGAGCCACGAACTAGAATAGATAAGGATAGCTATCATGTAGCTATTATTCATGGGCGGTGTACCAACCGCATCTGCAACTGACACGTCGGTGACATAAATACACAACGGTCACCCTGGCGTATCACGAGTGGAGCTCGATATCTCAACATGAAGTCCCTTAATCCCTGCACCATTGCTTCCACCAAAGTCTGGCTTCGCTAGTGAGTTTTAACTTGGCGAGCATGGCCTGATTGGTAGGTGCAGTACCAGCTGCTTCAAAGTAATCCTCCATGGATTCAATCCAAATTTCAGCATCAGACTCGACGGATCTGCCTCTCCCGTCAAACTCGAGTGGCTTTATCTGCTTGAGGAGGAACTTCTTCTCCTGGGTCATAGCAGTACTTGATGTAGCGGGCAAATTTGGAACCTGTACCTGGGGTTGTGCCTGGATAAAAGTTTTCTTAAAGTTATTATATGATAATTGACGTTAGCTTATCTTTAGTTCAGCTATCTCGTAAACAATGTAGCTACTTAACTTTTTTAACATCTCTTATGCACAGCCAGATATTGATAAAAGAAGTCTTTATTTGTATTTACATGGGCGTAGCCTTATACAACGTCTCGTGTGATGATAATCCAATCATTACATTCAGTTTGGGGAGAACAACGTTGTATTGCATTTGTCTACAGGAACTATGTAATAGTAGGGTTTTTGGTCATGGATCTTTAGGAATCGATAATTCATTGGAAGTTCAGGATACCCTTTCCGTTGGAATCCATACTTCTCATGGCGGCCCAATACTTTAATCCTGTCGGCTGGGATTACACGGGTTACTTCCTCATATACATATGATTTCATTTCAACCCTCCGACCTTGAATATGTAAAGTCAAATTTACGTGAGCTTCCACAAAAATGAACAGCTTCACGACTTTCAAGTCTTCCAACCACTTGATCCTCTTTAGGTTGGTCTGTAGATAAGCAAACCGGTGGGCGGCTATATAGTAGATTCCTGAAGACCCCGTCCATCTTTGTTCTATGTATAAAGGTGATGGATTATAAATCTACTCCAGGATGTTCATCATCCCAATTCTTTGTCTATAAAGGGGAGAATGCATTGCAGTCATAAACATGACCCGAAACACCAAAAACTTGTTCCACGCTTCATAGTTCTGCAAGACAGCATTGAAGATGAGAAAATGTTTGGACAGTAACAATTTCTTTACTTCATTTTATTGAGATCTCATAAAAACAATTCCGTTGTTGGTCGGATCTGATACCAACTTGTAACGTGTCCCCTAATATCTTCCAAGACACGTCTTAGGAGTCCATCGAAAAGGATGTCTAGAAAGCTCCGCCCGACACTCCCATGGAATGTTACGGGTTTTGCGATCTAGGTCTTCCCGCGTCTGCCACGTAGCGGAAGTATCCTGGCCGTTCCCACTTAGGATTGATCGGAATTAGGGTTTTCCTGATGGGTCATTAGCTAACAGCAACTAGCGTCAGACCCAAGCGAACTACTTTACGCAGAAATGCCAGGTCCGAAGCGGATTCACGCTGCACTTGGTTCAAGGAGAATGGGAAACGAGAGGGATGCAAAGCTCAACCTCTCTGTCATAAGGCATAGTCCCATTCCGTTCCCCTAAAACAGCTTAAATCGGGTAAGACGTAACTTTAGGTCATCGTTCTCGTTATTCGTTTTGATGATGATGATCATTCCGCTGTTCTTCGAGATTTTTGAGAAAAGTTCATTGCTAACCGGGACCACCCAACCGTAGGACGGACCCATGGCCCATCCTCCGCACTTTCCTCGGTTTGTTTTAGTTATGTAATTATCTAACACATTAATTTGACATATAACAATCAGCTTCTTTAATTAACCCTGTTAAGCACTGGTTCTTTCACGTAATCTTATCACATGACATAGAAAAACAACATCAAGCAAGTTCTTTTAACATCTCATCATTTTATCTTTCAAATACAAGGAGTTCCGCCCATAGGCTTGTCCATAATCTGCCCGAAGGCTATCTAGTAATCTCCAAGGATCACTATTCCAAGCTTCCGCCCGACAACTAGTATGCGGGCCTCGAGATCCAATCCCGAGTCACATTAGCCTCTTGTGCAAGACCCGAAAGGCAAGGGATTTACGGCCAGAGCCCCCCCTGGCACCCAAGTGTCCTCCTTCTCCAAGTAGAACTCAACGGAGAGACCTCTCGCGGCGGGTTCGGTCCATGTTCCCGGTGCGGTCAACAACCCCCTTAGTTAGGGTCAGGCAGGCAGTCGGGGGTAACTGAAGCTGCCTCTTTCTTCAAGCCTTTAACCTGAAGTATAGGTACTCATTTGATTTGTAATTCATAATTCAAACAGAGCTCTAAAATCTCTAGCAAGCACAAACGTTTCTGTTAATCAACCGAGTTGTTTGGCAAACTGCTAAGGAAGTGTTCTTTCCTTTTTGAGTGTATCAACACTCGTTTCCAAGGTGTCTTGTAAATTGGCAAGATCTTTTACATTCTGATGTAGGGCATACCCAACTTGGTTAACCCTAAAGTTCCTTAGATATGCTAGTTTCCGGTTTACAACTTTCCTTATTTAGAAGGATATCCAAAAATACGTCTTTTTGCAAGATAACTTGCGTAGGGATCTGCCATCCTTGATGAGGGTTTTTACCCCTTTCTCCTTGTGAATCAATCACAAGACTAAATGATTTCATACTTGTTGCGCAAGTCCTGCGATGGAATAATCTGTTTAGATCCTTTAAGCTGACGTATGTCAGGCCTAGGGTTTCTTTTTTTTAAGAACCTTAGGGACAAACCCTAGTTCCTTATCTTTACGAATTTATTGTCCCTACAGTAAGGAAGTAGTCAATGTTTAGGGTATGAATGTTTCTATGTTTAGATTGGTTCAGTTATCTTTTGGAAGGTAATATTAATCGTCTTGTCACGGTTTTGCTACCCTTGTGATAATTTACTTCCCAGTCAATACAGTTTAATTTAACTTCCGTTTTCCTTAAAGATGAGCTCATGCCAACTAACAACACTTGCCTTGCTAAGATGTGCAAATATTCAAGATAACTTCCTAGTAATTTGAGCATCGAAAGAAACCTTTCATGAATTTAACCATTTACAATGATTCGTTGCGAAAAGAATAAGGCTAATGGTGCAAGATATGATTTCTACACCTTAGGATTTAACTAAAATATACTACTATAGTAAATGGATAATCTTGCTCGTAATTTATAATGCTTGATGCCATTTGAAGAAAACTAAGTTTTATACATTGTCATTCATTAGCTAAACTCATTTGTTACAAATATCTTGAACAAATATATCCTATCCTTAACAATTTTTCTTTGCATGATCGACTTAAAACCGAATTAAAGCCAAGAAGAAAAACCTGGCTTTGAGGTGAGATATCCACATGGATACCG
This sequence comes from Lygodium microphyllum, assembly GCF_053477565.2. Lineage (NCBI taxonomy): Eukaryota > Viridiplantae > Streptophyta > Polypodiopsida > Schizaeales > Lygodiaceae > Lygodium > Lygodium microphyllum. The sequence goes on from NC_141150.1 coordinate 38,965,907, forward strand.
GGGGATGACCCTCCCGCAGCTACACCTTGGACTTTCTTCGGCGGCATCGTAGTTCGAATGTGAGATAGCCTTTTCCTCTTTCTTCTGGAATTCCACCGTCTTCTCCTTCCTTCCCTTTCTTTTGTCTTTTTCCCACTCTTCCTCCTTCACTCCTTTTTACTCCCTCTACCTTCCCTCCCTATATTTTCTCTCACGGCTAGTTTTCCCTTACGGGATATCATATGAGGCCATGATGATGAATTGGATTTTTAGGTTTAGGGGGGGGGGGGCGGAAATAATAAGGGGGTTACAGGGGATTACGAGGAAAACTTAGGGAATTCTGGGAAAAAAAGAAAAGAGTTATGAGGGTGAAAAGGGCTTAGCGGAATAAAACACGGGGGGAAAAGTATAGGAAGGGGGTCTTGGGGGATTTTAGGTCATGGGGGGTGTGTGGACACTGGCTTGTTTGATAAAACTAAGAAAACAAAGCTCAGCTAAGAGAGCACATGCACAAAAAGATCTAAAAAGTGAATGAAGGAATCAATGAAAGAGAATGAAAGTCTTCAAGGTAGCCTAAGGACAAAGTAGCCTATGGGTGTGACTCGAATAGCCTAAAGAGCTAAGAGGGGGGGGGGAAGAAACAAGGGCTTAGGGGGGATAAAACCCGCGGGGGGGGGGTGGGGGGGGGGGAGGAACAAGGGGCTTTAGGGGGGATTAAAATCCGGGGGGGAACAAGGGGCTTAGGGGGGATTTAAACCCGATGGGGGGGGGGGGGGGGGGAGAACAAGGGCCTTATGGAAAAGGGGCTTAAGAAGGCCCCTTGGAATCTTCCAAGGGCCTTCTGGAAGCTTACGCAGGCCACGTGGGGGGAAAAAAGAAATCGACGACTGGGTTGAAATTTGGCGACTGATTGTTGGTAGGGTGGAGTGCACGGCAATTCGCTTCGACTGCAGCGTCAGAATCTCCTCCTCTCGGCAGCAATCGAACATCATTCTCCTCTTTCGCCTGACCCCTTCGTAGCCTCTCCAAGCTCAGCAATCATACGGCGTCTCCTGGTGGCCGGGTCTTCAGCCTGCGGCCCTTCATTAAATAGTGGAGGGGAGGGGGATCTTCCCTCCCCTGCGTGTCGACACGCATGTCCCCCCTCCCTCCATAAGGCTCCAACAAGGAGCTTAATGGCTCCTACTATTTCCCTCCCCCTCCAGCTCATCAGTTAGGTGGAGGGATAGGGGGAAATAAATTTTTTTCCATTTATCCAATTTGTTTCTTACGCGGAATATTATAGGCTTTTGTCATGGCTCTTTGTTCTTAGTATTTATGTCACTTTCTCCATAATCGTTCTTTGTGGGGTTAGTGGTCTTGTGGTGACCTGGACATTGAACGCTTTCATACAGAGACATGTGTCGTCCTGCATTCACTTGGCAACTCCTGAGAGTACATGCAAGTCATATTCTCCAACCACCATAATGAACAAGTGCAACTCAAAGAGACATCATTTATCTAAATCCCATGGAGTTGACTTTGATGCATATCATTTGTGCTTGATTATCATCGCTTATGTGTGTGTTGGCTCTGCTTTTTGGGTATTATCTATACACAGTCACAAAACTCATGGTTTATTTATGTACACGTTTATGAAGCCATACCATTTTCTGAGGATAAAAACCGATTGTAGAACTCAAGGTTGTGTTGGAGTGTGGTACACACATCTAGGAATTGTGGCAGCCTACTCAATAACAACAGATATTTTGCAATATTGAGTAGCATGGTGGCTTGTCCGAGTCTACTCACAACATGTAGCTTCTCCTCAATGAGAGTTTTATCAATCAAAGAGTTTTTTTGGCTAGTTTCGGCCAAGTCCATACTCCAAACGGTAGTCAAAAGGAAGTTGGTGCAACATAGGTCGGGTCTCTTTGAGACCGCCATTTTGCCAATCACTCCTCTATAATTTGGACTCCAAGTTCGGCCACTGTAGCACGGTTTTCAAATCAACATTTTTCAAATTGACTTCGGCCCTCTGATTGTCGCTTTAGTTGCTCTATCTCTAAGAGATTTGGTTGGCAAAGTGCATTGTTGAATGTCACAGTTAAGTGTTGCTCGTGAGCCTCCTCGTCAGAGATGAGTTGCTTGCGTTCATGTAGGATCTTGTCACTGTGCTTGTTAAGATATTAATGCTCTTCTGAGGATAGCCGATATGGCAAGTATTCTTCAAGGTACTCCCTAAGGAATTTGCCCATGTTTGCAAGGACGTAAGCACGTGAGAGTAATTTGAGGTTAGCCTCCAACTTAGTCAAGCACTCTGTCTCACAGTTCTATGTTCTATGAAGGCTTTCTCGGTTGCTATCTCATGCAAGGTTTTGGGAGTTTCCCTAGGCTTTATCATAGCTAGGGGTTCAAGCCTAGATGAGCAATATTGGTCAATGCTAGGATTGCTTATGTCCTCGGGGTTTTCATGTTTTTGCTGAGGCTTTACTTCTCTTGTGTCATTGTTCTCCTCAAATGTGACTAGTATAGTTTTGTCAACCTGTCGTGACAGTGTTGTATCCACTCTTGATTGGTCAATGCAAGTTCTATTGTCGGTGGATTGAGTCTTGCAAGCAACTGTTGATGGTAATGGTTGCTTTGACTTATCAGAACACATGAATGTGTTTGAGGTTTCACCATTGTTAGGAGAGATGGCAATGGGTTCATTCATGGGTGGACTTAATGCTTTATCCCTCAGCTCTTCAACACTCTTGGTCTTAATCTTCTTAGCATCTACAGCCACTTGCAAGTGTTGTTGTTTTCTCCTCTTTTTCTTTGTAAATTGAGGTGTATCCTTTCAAGACTTAGGACCCTAAACTAGATCAGCCATTGATATGCTTAGTTGGGTATCAACATTCTCTTTCTCTAGTGTGTCCTCATGGGACATAGTTGCGGCTTGTTGAACAGCCTTGTTGGGTTATGAGGGTAGAATTGCCTCTCTTTGTGGAGAGTCTAGCTCTTTAGCCAATTCTCTTTCATTAAGCCCCTCATCCGTTTGCACTAGTAGTTGCTTCTAGTCGTGTGTTTGCTCTAGACTCTTGTCCTTACCCATTGGAACATGCCTCCATTGCTTCTTATCAATGTCGGTGTTGTGTTTAGAGATGTTTTTCTCTTGCTCAAGAGGTTTGGGTGACTCTAGTGTAGAACCAAGAGACAGTTTAGGATTCCTATCATGTAATCTTGGGCCAAACCAACTGAAGAAGTCAGAGTTGTATTGATAGGAAGCATAGAGATCTAGGATTGCAAGATCTTGAGTGAGGCAAAAGACATATGCACTAACATCAAGTACCATGTTCCCTAGTCCTAGCCTGCTAGACACATGTAATTCTTCTTCTAGAAGTATTTTATCGTACAATGGATGTTTTTGGACAGTGGCAGAAAGCTGGACCTCATGGACCATCGCCAACACTCTTAATGAGGTTGGGGCAGCGTACATGGGATCACGTATTGATGTCGAAAGGGCTTTCCTTTGCTCAGCAAGTTTCATTAGTCAATGGCCAATTTTGGCTACCAAACTTTGGTGGGAGTACCATTTCTGCACAAAGTTGCCTTGTCCTTTCCCTTTTCGTTTGATTGCTTTGAGCTTTTCCTTGTTTATCTCACATTGAGTAGTATAGAGTGAGGGTATGAAGCACAATTCCCTAGCTAAGACTTTTGGGATATCCTTTATGACTTCTTCAGCAACACCTACATAGCGAGAGCAAACATGTTTTTGCTCATCCCAAGTCAAGGGTCCGACTATGAGCTCTATGTGCTCTAGTGTTGTCCTTTCAATGTCCACATGGACATACGCACATGTGATGGCTATAAACTTTTGATCAAGCTTCATCATGCACTTCATCTTTGGTTCATTGGTCAAATGCACCATCTCCTTGGCCAAATATTTACGAGAGATTTCTCCTCAAGCCTAGGCTTTAGGTGCTTTGATAGTGCTGGAGGTGTCAAGGATGTTGGTTGTGACACATCTTCCGCATGTGAATTGCTAAGGAAACGTTCCACAAGAAGGGGCATCCTCATGGCCAAAGGCTATGATTGCTATGATTCCTAATTGGAAGTAGTAGCAACTAGTTCAGTGGACTAGCTACTATTGATAGATTGCGGTGTCAAGTCCTTAGGCAGATCAGAACTGGTCATGTATTTTGTTGCCCTTTGCGTATTCACTTGTGCAAATCGAGTTGAGCTAGTCACGGTGGATTTCACAAACATATCCCTATGTTTAAAATTAGGGGTGTTATCATGTCCCACACCTTGGACATTTGGAAGCTCAGATGGAGATAGAGATTGGGATCAAGCAGCTGCACTTGAAAACTATTGCTGTGCTTCATGTGTCCATCTAGTGAAAGAGTGTATAGGAGACTTGGGACTCCTAGGTGGAGTTGGCACTAGCTAGAGTTTTTTCTCATTGCTGTTTGGCAATTCTTCCATTCTCTTTGTTGAGCAATCAACCTTATCATGAGCAACATTGCACCTGTGGTACTCATCATCCTTTTGGGAAGTCAAAGGCTCCTTGGGAAGTGATGATCTTTGTGCACACCTGACAATTATATCTGATATCTGCTTGTTAAGCACGCTAGAATGGGGATCTACCATTCAAGCAGTCATGTTTGCTTTCTTGATTTCAATCATGAGGGACTCAGTCACTCTGATGTTGTTGCCTCGAGGCTTTGATTTTCATTTAGATTTTCTCCTTTGCTTTTGATACAATCTATCCTTCAGCTAATAGAGGTGGTTTAGTAGGGGGCTTTGGTACCCAAATCCATTGGTTACCTATGTAATACCCTTGAGCACGTAGCAATGCTTTTGATATCCATCGCGGCGTTGTGATGGCTCTCCATCGATACCTTCGTCTGTAAAGCTTGGGCTTCTTTTGTAGTCTTCTACGATATTTTTAAGTCCAAAGCCTATCCTTGGCATTGTCTCCTCACCTTCTCATTTTAAGCATGGCCTTGCTCACTAGTTCTCTTTGTTCAACATGTGCTTGTATCAACTCTTTCAACAAGTCCTTGCTCTCGTCGTTACTAGGCTTGCCTCGTATGTTAGAGAACATTCCTTGTCTTTTCCTTGAGGTTTAATGAGGTCACCCTTGCTAAAGGTTGTGATTATCCTCACACTCGATAGTGTAAAGTGTATCCTCTATGCTACATAATCGGCCTCACACTTTTTTGTCCTTTTGAAGGGTCTTCCTAGGAGGTTTTCCTTTCCACAATCAACACTATTTGGGGGAACATGGAATAGGATAGGCAAGCTTTCAGTTTCAGTAGTTATAAGGATTTTGCACTTCCCTATAAGTGCTTGTGGATATCCCCTACAAGGACTAAGAGTTGCATTAGTCAGTGTGAGCTCTAGTTGCCCTAGTAGGGTCCATGCTTCATAGGTCAAGATATTAAAATATGCTCCTTCATCGATGAGAGCATCGACACTATACGCTCTATTTGCGGTGAGTTTGACTTAAGATAAGCAAGCGGTACTACGTCTTCATATTTCGGGACTTGGCTTATAAATTCAAGCCTTCTAATACACACTTTTGAGTCCCCAACTACACAACCAGATGTGGATTCTCCACTAATGTCTTCGGTCGTTTGTGTAGTGGTGTTCAAGGTGCATCTATCGTCAGGACTATCGTGTCTAGTCATCCTCGTTATTGTAGCTTGATGTTATTGTATTCCTCTTTGACGAGATGCAATCCAGTCGCAACCTATACATGTTTTTGGGGTATGGTCTTTTTGCCCTTACTAGCTAGATTCGTCCATTGAGGTTCTAGGGTCTCTATTTGGGTATGGGCCTATGGTTGTTGTTTTGCAAATGAAAATCTGTGCTTGTGTAGAGCCATTATTACACTAGGATCTAATTCGGAGGACCTGTCACATCATGTGTTTTCTCTCTAGCCTACTTGAGGGAGGTGCAGAGGGGACAGATCTCCATCTATGGGGGTCCGAGGGGGCAGTCCGTAATTATGGGATGTCTGATTTTGGTTGGTCTGATTTTTGTATGTCTGATTCTGGGATATCCGATTTTCAAAATCAGACAAGGTATGTCAGATCGCATAGGATGGATTGGTCCAATTTTGGGAATCGGACCGCTTCCAAGTCTGATTCTGGGAATGGAACTCTGGTAATAATGTCCAATTCTTACAGATAAGTTTCCATGGATGACAAAAATTGACTCAATTCTAATGATTTTAGTAATGAGGGGTCACACAAACTTCTAAAATGTAATAATCGACCCTAATGAAGGATTGTATATACCTAGAATAGCAAATAAACTCCAAAATATAGATCGGCAAGTAAATCAAACCCTCTTGCCCTGTTTTTATAGTAGAAACCCTAATGCTTGTTTTCTTTTGTTTTTCCTACCCTAATGCATCCAAATCATAAAGCAAACACCTACACTACTCCAACCTACCTTTCCAAATCCAAAAAAACAAAAACCTACTTGCCAAGGAGATCGAATACCTCTTCAAATTCCCTCACTTCCTACCTACCTAGCTCAAGCACTAGTTTAGGGAAAACCCTACTTCAATGCTTGATTCAAAGTGTGTAAGCACTCGAGGCTTGAATCGAGTGGTCCCAGCACAACTGAACCAAAAAAGGTGAACCACCAAGACCCACGGACTGCTTATTGTTCAAGTGTTTCAAGCTGAGTACTAATGGATACCTCTCCCATAGCCAATGTGCTATCTCTCTCTATGAGTGTAGTGAACTACCTCCATGCCCGATGAAGTTTCCTCCTCTCCCAAGCACTCCAATAGCTACACAATCCAAGTGCAAGATTTAAGCAAGCTTGATCCTCAAGCTTCACGCTCCTGGCTCCATTTCCGTGCAAGCAAGAGAAGAGAAGAGAAGAGAAGAAGAGAGGAGAAGATGGAGAGCTTCTCTACCATGGTCCCTCACCCTCACACTCTCACACTCCCTCCCACAAGCACAAGCTCAAGTAAGTAATAATAATAATAATAATAATAATAAGAAGAAGAAGAAGAAGAAGAGGAGGAGGATCTACTTTTGGCAACACACAAGAATAAGCTTATCATTCACTTTTTAACTTTATATATAAAACCCTAAATCCCTTTTGGGCAGTCATCCCCTTATTCCCTTTTTTACATGGCCGACCGTGGCTAGGCCATTTTTCCCATTGACCTCCTATATTCCTAGCTTTCTTCCTATTGCCCATCTACCTTTACAATTTGCACCAGGTGAGAGCTCAGTGCTCTTAAAATAAATCATAGTGTGCCTTGTGCTCTTTTACAAAAGTATTGACTTACGCTTTTTCTTGTCCATCTTTCTCCTTGATTTAGGACTTTCTACACTTCTTGTGTTTCCATATTCTTCTTGGTGCTCCTTCGTCTTCCTTCACTTTTTCCTTGGCCTTATCTTGTGCTTTAGATTTTCTAGATTTTCCACCTTCTTCATCTGAGGGTCAGAAATGGCTTTTTGGGAACACAATTGCTATCCTTAAACTTTTGAAGACCTGGTTCAATAACAACATTACCACCATGTAGACCAATTGCACATAAGACTTTCTCAATCTTCGTTATAGAAACTATTCTACCTAATAATGGCTTCAGCTTCCATGCAAATCATATATAAAGATGAAAAAGCTTTTCAATTATCCTACAAAGTGTATGAAGTGTACAGATATGGGTGTTCACTAAAGGAATATCTAGGACTGGCTTAAATTATGGATCCTTGTTATGTCTAGAGGGAGCTATATTCCAATTACTTGAATTCAACTCTATGGTTGGGGACATGCAGTATAGGTAAGGAGATCTAGAGTTGGCTCCCTTTGATACATTGTATATACATTTGAGCGTCTTTAAGTTACCAGCTATGTGGCACTCAATCTTATAGTTCCCAAATCCTTCAACAAATAGCTCTTCTCTTGCTTGTTGTCTCTTAATTACATTGGTGTTCAATGAAGAATCGAATACAATATATTGAAATCCTCTATATCTACTTTGAATGCTTCTAGCCACCAGATGTTTTATTCTGATTGAACACTAAATGACATTGAGTAATTGCAATGATTTGATGAAAGTGCTCTATTTATCAAGGTAATAGAGACTCTCTCTAGTTTTGTGCACTTCAAAATCTAACTTTCATCAAGTCTAACCACAAATCTAGCCACTCCTTATGCCTCTTTTAGTGACAAGTCATAGAATCTGATAATAAAACATTGTAGGGTAGGAAAGTCAAGGAAAATATTGTCAAATTCATTGAATAAAAATTCATGTTTCTTACCCTTGAAGCTAGCCTTGATATGGAAAGACTCACCTAGAATCTCCATCACTTTGTTATTCACTCTCTGTCTGATATTTAACCATAGATGGCCTTAGAAATATCTCCAATCTGAGGGCATCCTTTTCTATAATGAAGTTAAGTGTATAACCAAGAAACCCATTATAACCATCACCAATTAACCTCATCAGTGAAGAGCTATTATAGAAAGGGGAAGTGCTAGGTTTGCTAGGATCTTTAGGATATAGCTTGCCATCTAACCAAGGATTAAGATTCTTCTTTCCTTCAAACCTAAGTATATGTTTTATAGACTTTCTAATAGTAATGGGTTTTATTCTCTTCCTTATTGGTTCATACTCACTATATCCAACTCAATATGTAGATGATAGAGAGGTATTTACTAGAGCTATAGAGATCATTGGATGATTGATCCCTAGCTAAGGATATTATTAGAAGACTGGATTGAAAAACTATGCAAATTAGAAACAAGAGGGAAAACAAAGAAGAGACTAGTAAGGATGGGAAAGAAAGAAGAGAGTAAGAATGGAGGGAAGCAATCAAACATCAAACAAAATTCAAATTCAATATTAGTTTTCACTTTAATGAGGATAAGTAAGATCTTCATTATGACAATCTTTGTTACCTTTATGACGATCTAGATTTCTAGGTTTGATGTGACCACGAGAATATCATGAGAATGACTTATTAACAACTTTTTATATATTTACTTACCAAAATATAAACGTTTTAAAAAATCTAAAAAATAATTATTTTTAATTCTCTCTTTAGGATTTCTTAAAGGGCATTTTTGAGACCTCAAAACTCCCCTAATACAAGTCAATTCAGCCCTCAATATATCCCCACACTTAATCAAGGAGTGTCCTCCGACCTTGAAATAAGGAAGAATACTAAGCTCAAAAACTAGCTCATGACTTCCATCTTGAACGTCGATCAATTCACCTTTACAAACAAGCCTCGACCCCATCAATCTCTAAAATAACCTAGATCTATTAAATAGGTTGACAAAATAAAAACAGCTTATAGTATAGATTAATTATTAGTGGTCAAACAAGAATAAATTAGTAAAGAATATAAGAGTTTTCTGCATTGCAACACATAGGTATCCAAATAATCTTTAAATTCAACCTCCAACCTGCTTTGATGGACTTCATCTTCAATCTTCTTCAACAGGAACTTTATCATCTCCACATGATAAAATTAATATACACACCACACACATCATAGAACATAAAACATAGAACTCACAAATACACGATAAAATGTAGTTTGAATGGCACTAGTCTCGAAAAATGGGGAGCTAGAAAGAATGAGAATTTCTATTAAAAGGATTATACATCCAAAAACTACACATTGCAATGTAGGATGGATATATTTCTTTTAAAACTTCATGCTAAGCTTACTCTCATCATCAACAAAGTGTATGGGCATGTTTTGGGGGAACTGCAAACAACACATCCTTTCCAACAAGATAATGAATCTAGTAGAAAAGCCTATGCAAAGTAGTATAACACATCTACTTGAGCAATAGTCACATCCGCATTAGGATTTATTGCTAGATGTGGAATGGTCTTCTGAGTGTTTAGTTGGATTGTTGATGCATGAAGGCTCTTAAGATACCAACAAAAATGTGCTGTAAGACATACAAAAGTGTCCTCAAATTGAACATACACACGAGCAATTTGACGATAGGAGTTTGAAAATGTTGAGGAAGTCTCCCAAGACCCAAGATTGAGAGGCCATTTAAATACACATCCTCTCAGAGAATCATATAGCATCCACTGCCGTCAACAGAGGATATCATCATCATATCTAACAGTATCTAGAGCCAATTGGGGAGGAAGATTGATATAGCCAATGGGTGGGGATACTGCAATGATAGGGGAACAATGAATAGGTGGATATGAAAAACCATAAAAAGATGATAACTAAAGAGACAATGAGAATGGCAACAAAGGAAAGATAATAAAAATATATGAAGAGACTCTACTAAAAAGGCAGATGAAATAAGAGCAAAAATAGGGGAAGGATCAAAAGGAGTAGGAGAAGATGTAGGATCGGCAATGAATGGACAACTCGTGAAAACAAGAATTTGAGGGGAATTGGTAAGAGTGAAGGATAAGATGGGAATGGTATGTGGATTAGAAGGTCATTGGGATCACATAGATAAATAGAACAACAAAATTTGAAATTTTAGAAAAAATTATATGTGAACAAGGGATTATCCACCATGTGTTAAGAGTAAAGAACGTTATGACTAGATATCAGACTTATGAAAAACACTCCAAATGAGAATACCAAGCATGTCCTCTACACCAAGTAGTCTATTGATGGTAATTTTTAAGGACATATGCTAAAAGGATCTCAACTGAATGTATATATATGACAGCCTATAAGATCACATCACCCACACAAAGATTCGTGTCCTTTTCATCAAGAATTTGCAGATCTCCTTTAAGATACATGAAAGAAAGTAACTAGGCATCATGAGAAATCACCTCATCCACAAATCTATCAAATATTGCTTTTAGCAAATCTCCAGACCATCAGTTCATCAACCCATCCTCTAGAGGTTCTAAATCCACATTACTCAAGGAAATATACAAGGCAAAGCATTGCTAATTATACTTAATCCAAAAAGGGGGCAGAGGAGACACCAATTCAGCATAGTGAGCAAAATATTCTTGGACATAAGTCATACGATATTGAAGGTGTTCTGCCTTAGCAGAAAAACCATCATATAATTTAGCCTTTTGCCATGGTCAATCTCCTCTTTAGAAGACCACATAGAAGATACCATACGAGCTGAAGGAGAGACAGAAAGTGCAGCTACTTTTCCATGGAGTTCTGCAATAATCTTCTTTTGCAACTCTACAATTTCTTGAGAGTATTGTAATTGACCCTCACATGTATGAAGCTTACTAGCTAATGTTACCATCTCCTCAAGAGTAGATTTTTTTCCTTTAGTCACTCACACATTCTCCTTTTCTAAAGTAGTGATCTTAGTCTCGAGCTTTTTAATGGTGGCTTTGTGTGAATCCATTAAGGTTGTAGCTGCAGTCATCTATTTATGGATGTCACTCAAGGTAGCCTTCTCAAAGAGGCTAAATCCTCCAAAGCCTTGCTAAGATAAGTTCTTGTTAGAGGGTCCACCTTGTCTTGCAAAGAAGTGTAAACACCTGTATTGATAGTTTGAAGACAAGAGGTAATCAAGCTTTCCATAGTGGACTAGACACTAGAAATCAACTAGGGAAGCATGGGTACACCAGCTAGCATGGTCTGTAAGGAGGAAGGAATCTACAAATCCAAGTGACCTTCCCTTTGGGCTACAAATAGAATTGTGCAGGAAAGGAATGAGAAAAGGGAGCTACCATAAATAGTAGGAGTAGAAAGTAGGATTTGTAATAGAAGAAGGATTGGAAGAATGCTTTGTATGTAAACATTTCTTTGGATGGAACCTAGAAGGAGACTCGTCATCATCATTAGAATTGGCTTCCATAGTAGGTGGAGAGGGAATTAGAGGTGGAGGTTGTTTCATAAGAGGAGTAGGATTAGATAGTGTCACTCCACCTAGAGAATGTGCAAGAGTAATAATCTTTTGAAGAAAAGCCCATACAACACATTGATAAGTTGACCCTTCTTTACACGCTAAAAGTATTGATCCATTTTAGCCAACAAAAATACTACCGAATTAAATGTAACCCCCTTAAGGATTTTGACAAACGCAATGAATAGTTTCCTAAACAAGCACTTGGATGCAAGCTTTATTGACATGAAGCCATCCTATAGGAATTGACACAAATAATTCAAAATAGGAGAAGAAATGTGGGACATTGACACTCTTAAACTGCCAATAACTTTAGTTTGTACCAAACGGGGACAAAAGTCTCCTTCTGTATAGAAGGGCAATGATCTTCTCTATTGTTAATAGATGATTACCACTAAGCACAAAGGACACCAAAAGGGGTAATAACAATATCTCACTGATGTTGGTAGATATAAAACGCACACAAGAAAACCAAGGAAAATGAAAAATGCTTGCAATAGTAAAAAAAACCACCACTAAGATGAATATAAAAAAAAATAGAGGATAGACATGACTGGATTAGACTTCCCCAAGCAAACCATAGCCTACAAAAAAATTTCAAGATGACCTATGCACACATGCAACTAATATCTTCGGTGATATGTAAACAACTAGGCACCCTGATCCCTTGTAATTAAGTAATGGAATCAAATATAAACACAATCATGCCACATCCCTGACACTAACTAGACCCAATAGATCAAAATGAACTCATAATAGAACCACTTATTAATACCTAGAATAGATAGGAATTAATAAGACCAATGTATGATAGATAAATCCCAACCCCGTAAGCACAGTTCATCAACCTATAGTGCGGTGATGTGGACATGTGATCACAACTGCACGGATTTCTTTTAGCAAATTATATTAGCAACAATTCACTTCTAAATTATGCCTTTAATACATGATGAGTCATAGTTCGCAACCCAAAAACCATGTAGACTGGACTCGACTGGACAATGGTCTCTACAAATGCACTTTTTGGTTAGAAATTAGAAGATAATTGGTATAAAGTGCATGCATGAGTGAGGCACTGGGGGGGATTCATTTTTATTTACAAATTAACTGTGTGTGCAGTGCATATGCACATGCACTGTGAATATCAAGGATTAATTTTAATTTATAAAATTATGTGGGTGATTGTGCAAGGTGCATGTTGTCGGAGGGGTTTTTGTCAAAAGGTCGAATCCACCAGGGATCAGAAGTAGAAGGAAGTAGAGATAGGAGATGGAAGAGAAGATAGAGAATACCCAAGTGGTAAATACGACAAAAACAAATCACAATGAATTGAATCAATATGTATTGAAAGAACTCGGAATCTTTGCACTACTCAGAAGAAATCTCCAGGCATTAGTTCTCCTGGAGCTTCTTCGTAGACCAAAAACGTGGATCAGAAAAATGAGCCCTTTCTCTGCTGCCCGGATCCCAAATCTGAATGCTCTGTTGGCTTTGAAAGGGGGGTAAAGCCTCAGGACACTTGACAGATCTCCCAGATCACTCCTTCTTCTTCTTTTAGTTCAATCTGTAGTTTTCAGCCTATTTACAGCGATTGCGATGCGCACGATTTTGTCAGTCCGTCTTTCTTGTGAAAATCCCCTAATTGGCTGAAAAAGCCACTTGCTTTTTGCATGCCAACCTAATCTAGAAGTTTTTTAAATTTTTCAAATTTTTACAATAAATAATATCAAATATAGGCTAAAATTATCCAAAAATCTAGTATTTTTGGATAATCCAAGCAACTCACACTAGTACTAATGGCTCAGATCACATTGACTCTCTTGATTAATAAGAAGTTCGATGATGATGCATTCCATACTTTTGCACAGTGTTCTCATAACATCACGATATCCACTCCCTCTGAACCTGCACATCCTCTGGTATGTGCCAAAATCCTAGTTGTCACCGGATTCTGAGTCCTCCTCATCCTCTATAACCATATCCTTTACTTCTTCATCTTCCATATCTTCCTGGCTAGCCCCTGTATCATGGCCACTATTTTCTTCCAATTCTCGCACTCATAGGCAGTAGATCCCGTCTTTTGAATTATTTGATTCTTTTCCCTGCTACCGAAAGTTTTATGGCTATCCCATCTAGCTCATTTAATGCATAAGTAGCATTATCAAACACTTGTCTTACCACATAGGGTCCAAACCATCTTTTGGAAACTTTACGCATGGCACTATGCTAGTTATCTAAACTGCTATCATAAACCAATACCCAATCCCCATCTTGTATGGTTCTTGGTCTCAGTCTATGTCTTTTTTCAAACCGTTTCTTGTTCTGTATCCTTGCTGCCCTTAACTTTGCAGTTGCTACCTCTATGTCTTCTGACTTTCTTTCCAATTGTCCAATGCATAAGGCCAACTCGTCCCAAGGTAACACACTCCATGTGATTTTCATCTCTTCTATCGGCATGATAGGTTTTTGATCATACATCAATTCTACAGGCATATATCCTGTAACAGCACTATGAGTTGTTCTGTCAGCCCACAAAGCAAAAGGGAGCAATCGTGGCCACTCTTTTATCTTCTCTCCACATGCTTTTGCCAATGCCTTCACAATAGGTGGATGACCTCTTTCACTTTTGCCATTTCCTTCAAGGTTATAGGCTGAAGTTAAAGCAAGCTTTATCCCCAACTGTGCAAAGAAATCATGAGCTTCATCTGCATCCAACTCACCGCTATTTGCTGTAATTTTTCCCACATAGCCATATCGACAAAAGATCTCTTCTAAGAGAAAAGTACATACATCATTTGTCATCTTAGTACGTAGAGCTCTCCCTTCCAGTTGATTAGTCAAGTCTTCATGAGCAAGCACAAGATACCTCATTTGCCAAAGACGTGTAGGCATTGTGACCAAATCCACCACCCACTTAAAATGAAGAGACAATGGATATGTGGGTTGCAATCCATCTTGATGTCTCACAGTTAAATACATTTGACATGTCGTACATGTTTCCACAAAGTGAGCAACATCCTGATACATACCCTGCCACCAATATCTTTCTTTGATTTTTGTAAAAGTACCCCAAACACCTCTATGACCCCAGCCCACAAGCTTTCATGAAATTCTTGCATTACTTTTACTTGTGAAGCTCTGTCACCCAAAAATCACAATGGCATACCCTGTTTCTTTTTAGCATGTTTTCATAAGTATCCATCTTTTAAGAAAAATCCATAAGCTTTCCTCTTGATCTTCTTAAACTCCTCATCTAGCCATTCATCTCTATTTTTTAATGTACTGATATATTGACCAACTCTCAGCCACTCTCTTGCATATTTGTCTTCCAGAAACACTTCTATACAAGATGCAAAATATCTAAAGTGTCTTCTTTTTGTTGTCCAAGATTTTGTTAATGCTATAGCAACACCTTGGATTGCTAAATTCACTCTTACAACATCATTTTCAGCCATAAGAAAGTCATCTTCTTCCTCCTTATCCATCATCCCATCTTCATTCTCATAGCGTGCTCAAGATAACTTGTCTGCCAAAACTGGGTTATCTCTTCTTGCAATATGCTGAAATTCAGGGTTCAAAGATTTGATGTATGCAATCCACCAGAGCATAGCAATGTCTAGGGTAGCACAACTCGTAATCATACCCAATACTAGCAAACAATTAGTCTCAATGACTACATGAGCACCCATAAAATACTCCTTATCACATTGAAGGGCTGTCTCAATTCCCCATAATTCTCTTTTTACCTATGGATATCTTCTCTATCATTTAGTCAATACTTTTGCACCAAAGCGTATTGCATATCTTTGCCATTCCTCATCATCTTACCCAATTGCCCATCCAATCCTGATTGGGTTTGTATCAACAGTAATAATGATAGGATTTCCATGTGAATAGTCAACCTTTCTCAACGTTGGAGCAGATTTTAAGAGTTGCTTCAATTTCTTCATTTCTTTTTTATGCTTCCTTTCCCAATGAAATTTTTGACCTTTCCTTAGAAGCTGATAAAGAGCATCGGCTACATATGCAAAGTGAGGAATCCATATCAAATAGAACACACATGCACCCAAGAATCTACGCACCTCTGATACATTCGTGCATACATCTTGCATTCTATCAATCCCATCTATTTTTGCTGGTGATGGCCTTCACCCATAAGGACCACACATATTCCCAACAATCAAAACCTCTTCAACTCCAAAGACAGACTTTTTTCCAAAAAGAGTTGAATGCACCTCTTCTAGACATGTCAAAGTCCTCTCACAATCCACAATATGGTCTGCAACAAACTGTCTACATCCATGAGCACCCATCTCTTCATTCTTTTCATCCATTGCACACCCTTTGATTGGAACATCATCCAAGAAGGGCATAGTCAATTGTGGTATAAAATCCCTGAGTACTCTATTAATAGCATTTTTCATGTGTGCCACTGAGTTTGTTGCACCCTGTGGGAGAGTACACATCCGTACTAACCCCAAAGGAGTCTTCATGGTTGTGATATCCCTGCTTTCAATTGCAAGCTGAAACTGATCATACCACGAGTAAAGATCACCCAAACAATAGATTGCTCTACCTGCAAAAGCCTCTGCAAATTCATCAACCACAGGACCTGCACCCACATTTCTTATGGTCACTTTATTGACCAGTTGCATGCCTTGAATAAATCTCAAATCCCCATTCTTTTTGGGCACAATAAACCAATGATTTGAGTACGGGGCTGAAGAAGGCTCCAAGTTCATTTAGAAAATCCATTAGCTTTGGCAAGTAAGATTTAGGCACTAGAATACGCCTCAAGTTCCATGGTACATGTGGCACAGTAAATATGACCATAGGAGAGACAACATTTGGATCCACACAACCTATTTCACTTGGTTGAAATGCAAATGCCTTCCCATGTCTAGCCAACATCTACATAAAATAGTTTCTCTCAGTAGGCAAAAGAAACCCTACTGCACAAACTTTCAATTATTGTAATGTTTCAAATGTAAAGTGATGACCTATATCTTTAGGATCCCATAAGCTTGGCTGCCATGACACTTTTTCATACATACCCTCACTCTCTGGTGGAAGTGGCAAAGCAATTGGTTTCACCTTTTTGTCAACTGTCTTATACTTTGTCTCCACAAGTGCTTCAGCCCATTGTAATCCTTCCTGCTGAGTAAACAATGCTATAACATCATACATATCCAAAGAACATACTGACAACACTTTGTTTTCAGCCTCATTTTCTGCATGTATAGTTGCTGAAATTTCAGCCATAGTATCAGTAATATTCAGCCCATAAAAGATGCCTGAAATGCCATCATTTTCAGCTATAACATCCCCAATGATCCCAGTTTCTTAATAGGTTGTCTCATAGATATGCATTTAGCCCTACACATAGCTTCCATAGGCTTAAACCAATATGAACTGTTTGTTTTAAACTGAGAATTACCAATAGTAAATACATGCTTCATTTCTTCAAGAGGGGAGTACACCCTCTGAACAGCAGTACTATAGCCCTGCATTACAGCAGTGCTTAATGAAAATCCAAGTCTTTGAATTCCCTTGCATTTGGAACCAAAGGAGACTCTTAAAGCGTATCAGGATTTCGAGGATGATTAACACAAACAATAAGAAATTGGACTGCTTTTCTCCCATCCTTGCTTCTGACTTTTGCATAAGCAGAACCATCATCAAGCATCTTTGTTTCCATACGCACACCTCTAATATAGGGCTGTCCCAAAATCACTGCATATGAGAAATTATCTTACATAAAGAAGTTTTGCTCTTCTTGTACATCACCAATCGTCACTTTCACATTAGGATATGCAGCATAGAGTTCCCTTAAAGAAATATTTGTAGCCCTCATTCGCCAACCATGATCAGTATATACAGGCCATGCACCATTTTCATACAATCCACGCTCAATGAACTTTATCTCAGACCCATGGTCAAGTAAAGCAACACAAGGAGTTTCACGCTCCCCTATTTTCACTATCGTTTCAGTGGTAGCTCTAGCCCAATGATTTCCTATGTAGTGACTTCAAGGAATAAATCCTAGAGTCTCTTCTCCATATTGTTGCATTTGCCTTACTCCACCATGCTTATTGCTACAACACAATGAATTTTTAGCCACTTTCTTCTCTTTTCCACATGTTTTCCACTGATTAGTAGCTTTATGCATAGATAATCTAGTACTTACTTCATGCTCATATTTAGCCTAAATTCCCAATAAACCAGTTTCCTCTTCAAATTGCAGCAATGTACTAGTGGTATCACCAAGAAACTAATGATTCCTTTTAATTGTGTCAATGATCTCATCATGAAACTCTCGCTTGGTGTAATGTGTCCACCTATCTACTAGTCGGGCACGTCTTAGCAGCCCATCGGGAAGAGAATCTAGAGAGCACCGCCCGGCACCTCCACGGAATATCACGGGGTTTGGAATCTAGGTCTTTCCAAGTCTGCCACGAAGCGGAATCATTCCGGCTGTTCCCACTCAGGACCGACCTGAATCAGGGTTTTCCTAAGGTCAAGTTCCTTGAAAGTAACTAACGTCGAACCCCAGATGAACTACTTTATGTAGAAATGTTAGGGTCGAAGCAGATTCATGCTACACTTGGTTCAAGGAGAATGGGAAATGAAAGGGATACAAAGCTTGACCTCTCTGCCCGTAAGGCATAGTCCCATTCCATTCCCCTAAAATAGCATAAATCGAGACTCTAGTACTCTAGATTCTAGGTCATCGTTCCTTGCTGTCAATTTTCTTCAAGAAAAGTTTTCGGCCAACCGGGACCACCCTTCTATAGGACGGACCAATGGTCACATCCACCACTCTTTCCTCAGGATTGCTTTAGTTATCTAATTACCTATCACATTTAGTTTGACACGCAAAAAGCAGCTTCCTTAATTAGCCAATTATTCACCGATTCCTTCACGTAACTTAGGCACTGACATAGAAAAACAATGTCAAACAAGTTCCTTTTCAACAATTGAACTTATTTATTAGTCTTTGGAATACATCATATAATCCAGCCCGAAGGCTATTCCATAATCCAGCCCAAAGGCTAATCCATAATTTGCCCAAAGGCTAATCCAGCAATCCTCAGGGATCGCTATTCCACGTTTCTGCCCGTAGACTATGTCAAAGATGCGGGATCTAGAGCATGGCAAAGGCGGAAGCTATGGAGGATGGAAGATGAAGAGAGAACTCATGATGACATTGACACAGAAGACAACTGTTATTACACAAGTGAATTAGGTTCCAAGATTGAGACTTGGACTCATAAAGACATTATTGTGTAGTACTGACAATGACACAGACACTTGATAGAGAGAGACAAGTACTATTGCATTATCATCATATGAAAGTGATAGTCAAGTACATCATTATATAGGATTTCTTGGTAGCACACTATATCCACTGTGCCTATGGGATCTTTCTCTCTTCCTAGAATGAACTACATCTCCCTAGCCTAACTGTTCCATACAAAGGGGCATACATAGGGTGTGATTGGTAGATTCTCAACACCCCTCCTCAATCACAACCTGAAAGTACAAAGTGTGTAGAGGCTTTAGTGAGAGCAACACCTGTAAAGTGTGGGCATACCACAAACGTGGCAAAACACCAGAAGCTGTCGTAGAAAAGGCTAAGTGTGGGTACCATAAACATGGTGGACATCCAGAGGCTGTAACAGGGGCCTCACAAAGTGTACAGAGGCTATAGTACAAGGCTACATGAGGAGTTTTTACAAGCTTATGAAAGGAACATTAAGGCAGGTACAGTGCTTTTTAAAACAAAAAATGAGAGACAAGGACCGATAGGCCCTTGTGGTCTTTTTCAGCATCTGCTATTTCTTTGTCATCATGGAAAATATTCTTGTCTTTAATCTTTGGTTCTTCAGCTTTGAATGATGTGGTCTTTTGGTCTCCATGGCAGATCTTCTTCTTGTCCTTCTTCTCTTCTTCATGGTCTTTTTGGTCTGCTTCTTCTTTGACTTTGCTTGCAGCTTTAGTCTTCATGTCTATGTCTATGTCTATGTCCCCCTCAAGCAAAGACATCTCATTCTTCTTTAGGCTTTGCATGATGGCCAAGGTAGCTGGAGTATCTTTAAAATCTTTAGATGGAATCATTGATTGCACTTGAGTGTGAGCAACTCCATGTCTCTCTGCAAGTAGATCACAAAAATCTTCTATGTAGTGTAGATAAGCAACACAGGTCATGTTACTTTTCATGAAGTGTATCCACATAGAAATCTTCTTGGTTATCATAGTTATGACCAAGAATCTGCTTCAAATTTGTGAGTAAATGGCAACCAAGTTGATCTTCAATGTGTCAAAAGACACAAGTGAAGGTAGTGTTAAATCAACACTCTTAAGTATCAAGGGATACTAGAGTTGAAGATGGTGATTCTTTGCTTGATGAACCCGTTGTTTGAGTCCCCTCCTTGTTGGTAAAATCTTGTTGAACACTGAGTAAATACTCAGATCAGAGTGATAGTACTTGCTTTGCCAAATGGAGGAAGAAGCTTGAGACTTGGTGTTGATGTCTTCGAATCTTCCTTTACTGATTTGATGCTGGAAGCTTCAGATCTGAGTTGCAATAGCCTTGTCCAAGTGCCAATAGCTTGACAGGAGTGAAAATTTCAAGTGGTTTATGAGCTTGAACTTGACATTGCTATGGTGGAGCTTTAGGGTTTCTGCAGTCAGGCTGACTGGTTTTTGGGCTGCTGCAGCTCATGGGATGGATTATTCGGCATGTTGGTTGATGAGAAGCAAGCCTATGGGGTGAGCTTCAAAAGCCCTAAGCCCGCAGGGTAAATCACGCAGTGTAGAGGTAGAGTCGGACGTACGACCAGCACAAGCGCAGACCTGGACAGTGATCACGAATCTGAGCAATGCTGGAGCGTAGACGGACCAATGTCGAACTATTATGCAACAGAGGGAAGCGCAACGAGTTTAGGAACAATGCTCCAGAAGGAAGCGTGTGGAGATATTGCTTTATTTGGGAGATCCAAGGCCTCAAAGGCAGGTAGGTGCAGGTTTGGCTATGGGTACCAAACAGGACAGTGAGAAAAAAGAGTAGAAGATGAAGTCTTGAGCTAGACTGAGCTCAAGCTGAGCTAGATGAAAGTGAAATGGGGCCTCTTGTGCAGGACCCAGAGGTAAGGGATTTACGGCCAGATCCCCCCTTGGCACCCAAGTGTTCTCGTGCTCCAAGTAGCACCCACAGAGAGACCTCTCGCGGTGGGTTTGGTCCACCTACCCGGCGCGGCTAACAACCCCCTTGGATAGGGTCAGGCAGACAGTTGGGGGTAACTGATGCTGCCTCTCCCTCCAGGCCTTCAACTTGAAGCATTAATTATTTTTCCAGCTTTAGTTCATTGAGCAAAGAAGTATAAACAGTACTCCTAACTATACAAACACAATCAATCCAATGGTCGTTTGTTTGGCCAACTGCTAAGGTGTGAATCCTTCTCTCCGAATGCATCCAACATTTGATCCGGGATCAATTGCAACTTGGAAAGATCCCCAAGGGTTTCGTCGCTTGTTTACCATTTTCTCCTTGGGTTAGGGTTTATACCTCGTTAATCCAAATTAAGAAAGACCTTAGGTCCCTTAAACTAAGACAGTAAGTTTTGGGCAACCTCATCGCCCTAACTTGATTGGTCAATTTCCTGCTAGGCAGTTCATAGTTATCCTAACTTGGGTACTCAACCTCAAAAAAGGGTGATGTAACAGGATGACTACTCATCCTCTTGCAAATTAAACTTGTACTTAGAACCTGCCAACCTTTTTCCAAGGGGTGGCAAATATATCTTGTGATTTGAACACAAAGCCATGCGACACTACAACTTGTTGCACGAGACAAGTGTCGCATCTAACTTGTGGGAGCATTTCTCCCATCAAACGGCGTTTCTTGGTGAAGAAATATGTTTGGTCAAGACGTAAGGTTTGGGATGTCTTCTTGACCCAACCCAACCCTAACCTTACTAGGCCGATAACGTTTGGCCCTAGGGTTTCTAAATACAAACGAAAGTCTAGTATTTAGTCAATTTCCCTAGGGTAAGAACCCTAGATCGTTCTTGCATGGGCATCTAACCAACCCTGACATTCCGTGAATGTGGGTAGGATCTTGGGATCGAAAGTCTTGGCTTGGCATCCCAAGTGTGATACTAGGTAGAATTTTTAATGTAACTAGGTTTTCATTGTACTAACTATTTATGCTTTTATGAATCCCATGTGGGTTATGCCATCACAAGCGATTTACCTAGATCGGTCTAATTGTCTTGCGACAAGAGTTGATATTTTCTTAAAGACGCTAATCCTTTTCCTAAAAGGTGTAAATAGTTTCAAAACATAACATTACATGCAAAAATGTGATTCATTGACTTTTTCCTTCTATGCAACTATAAAATGTACAATGACCATTTCTTTTTCTTGCCTAAACTATAATGATTGACACTTAGGGCTAACTCATATAAAAACCTACATTGAATTTCATCAAGAACTATGCTCATAATCCTTTGCTTAATGCATTGAATTCAAGCTATAATATGAAATGCATCCTTTTCTAAATACAAACTTTGATAAATGAAGTCCATGCATGAGTGAATGTCATAAGACTATTATTGACTTAATCCATTCTACAACACTTAACCCGACTTAAAATGCAAGCATCCTCACATGCAACATGCAAGTTCATGGTTTCTTTTCCACGCATTGCAATTCTTTCGACAACATTCAATGGGCGACTAAGATTATCCTCTATACGATTCACGTCCATGAATTTTAAACCATAAGTGCAACATGCGACATAAGCTCTATCCTTCTTAGCACGATATCCTCTTCTAATTTATGCATTGTCATTCAAGAAAATTTGCAACTACCCTTATTGACGGGAGTGTGTGCAATTTCAATTAATCGGCATGCACTAAACTTTGTAAGACGAATGGATGAATGCATTTAAATTTTTCTAAAAACCATCGTGCTTAATGCATCCCTTTCATGCGAGAAATACAATTGGAACCTGGGAATGAGGACTCGCAGTGTTATCCACGCCTGAACTTGGGTTGGAGGGTCCCACGTGTGCGCCTCGCGTCTTTAGCTTTGGAGCCATCGATGATGTAGATCCTTGGCGCCGCAAACTTGTCCTTGCCTTTATGCGATCTCCAAACTCCCTCCAGGCTTTAGTAAATCAGCTCAAAAACTCCCTACTTCCCCCCTTGCGTAGGAATTGCATTTATAAGACGTGGTTTTTAAAGAACCCAGGGAAGGCCGTGTGTACAGGGCTTATGGAAGCCTTATTTTTTTAGAAGCTTCTAAGCTTCTGTCTACTATTAGAAACGTGGAGAGAGAAAGAATTTGATGGAGGAGATGATGATGAGGATAATGATGATGATGGTGCAGGTGGAGGCAAAGTGGCAGCCTGGGCGGCAGCGTGGCGCCTGATGGCGGCAGCACGGCGGCACGTTTTTTCTTCCTTTCTCTCTTCTCTTCCCTCCCTCAAGCTTGGAGAGGGGGTGATTTTATAGGGCTAAGGGGGGGGAGGGGAGATTGCCACACATGTGGCTAGTTTGCATACTTCCTCCTCCCCCCGTGCTTTCCTACTCCTCATCACTCCTATCACACTCCCTCTGCCCCGCCATGCAACGGCTGAAGGGGAGGGGTTAATAGTTAAAAAATTTACAAAATTCTTATCCATTATCCATTTTCCTTTCCCGTGAAGGGTGTTCATGTGTGGGCTTGTGGGTTTTTAGCCTCGGCCTCTTTCGCACAACACGGGCTAGATTTTGATGATGCACGTGGAGTAAGTGCTTAGCCAAGGTCTTTTTGTCGCAGGGAGGTCACTAGAAAATTTCTCACTGCATGGCATGAGCGGGGTCTAAAATTACTAATATTTCATGTGGAAATATTACATCCTCTCTCCCTTAGAGGAATCGAGATGTCCTAATCTCGAGAAGAACTCGGGATATTGTTGGTTGAGAGTGCTTTCATCCATCCAAGTGGCGTCATCTTCGGGATAATCTTTCCACTGGAGAGGTGTTCTCTCAAGGTTTTGGACCTTAAATGTCTCTCCCTAACATCTAAGATCTTGTCAGGCCGTAGCTCAAGGACTCCTTGACTAGGAATTACAACTTGTTGATCATCAAGCACGTGACTAGCGTTAGGCACATACTTTTTCAGTAGACTCATATGGAATACATTATGAACTTCTAGGTTCTCAGGGGGTTGAAGTCTATAAGCATTAGGCCCTACGCACTTGAGAATCTTGTAGGGCCCACAATACCTTGGACTTAGCTCTTTGCATTCACCCAAGGATAGGGAACTCTTCTTTGGATGTACGTGAATGAAGACCATATCTCCTTCAATGAAGGATCTATCTTGACGGTTCAAATCCACGTATGCCTTCTGCCTATCCTTCACAGCTTGGATGTCCTGTCTTATTGAATTGATTTGGTCATCCATATCTTCCAGCATCTGCTTTGAGGCTTCAACCCTCAAGGTTGGATTCGAGAAGTTTAAAGGACTTCGACAATCGTGCCCATACAATGCTTGAAAAGGGGTCATCTGAATGCTTTGTTGGTAGGAAGCATTGTCGGCAATCTCAACCAATGGCAAATATTGAATCCACTTTTTGGGTTCATGGCAACAATGTGCCCTTAGCATATCCTCAATAATTTGGTTGACTCGCTCCGTTTGACCATCGATTTGGGGATGGTAAGCTGTACTGAAATAGAGTTGAGTCCCAATGGCCTCGAAAATAGACCTCCAAAAATGTGATGTGAAGAGGGAGTCACAATCACTAATGATTCTTCTAGGCAACCCATGTAGTTTGAATATCTCCTTAATGAACAACCTTGCAATGTCCGAGGCTTTATAGTTTGTCTTAATAGGGATAAGATGTGCAACCTTGGTGAGCATATCAACCACAACCGTAATGGAGTTTTATCCTCCCTGAACTTGGGGTAGGCCAACAATAAAGTCCATGCTAATGAATTCCCATTTCATTTGGGGAATGTCAAGCGGTTGCAATTTCCTTGGCATTTTGACATGTTCCGCCTCAATGCATTGACAAGACAAACATTCAGTGACATATTTGAGAACGTCACCTTTGAGTCTTTCCCAATAATAGCTCTTTCTGACTGCATTGAGGGTCTTGGCATAGCCAGGATGTCCTAAAAAATGGAAGTCATGAGCTTCCCAAAGTATCTTCTACTTGAGTGACTTGCTTGCTAGTATACATAATCTCGTTCTATAGTAGACAAGTCCACTATTGATAGAGAATTCTAGATACTTTTCCTGTAGCTTCAGGTGTTGATCCTTGATGGGGATCTCCCTTAGCATCTTCTGATGGGTTGGGTCATGGCATACCTCTTCTTTAGCTATCTCAAGTATTGGGTTGTTTAGCATGGATACCTTTGTGGCTAGAGATCTAGCTATTGATAGATCTTGCAAAATCAGAGAATTCAGAAATGCCTTGCGACTGAGTGCATCGACAACTACATTCTCCTTTTCAGGCCGGTATTTGATCTCAAAATCATATTCCTCCATCACTTCAATCTATCAATGTTGCCTCATGTTGAGCTCACTCTGGGTAAAATTCCATTTAAGACTTTCATGATCCTTTACTAGGATAAACTTGTTACGCAGCAAGTAGTGTCTCCAGAGTTTGAGAGCATGAATGATAGCTAACAGCTCCAGATCATGGGTAGCATAGTTCCTTTCATGGATCTTCAATTTCCTTGAAGAGTTTGCTATAGGATGACCTTCTTGCATAAGCACACATCTTAAGGCAAGTGTGCTAGCATTGATTATCACCTCAAAATCCTTACTAAGGTTTAGAAGTTTCAAGATGGGTGATGATACAAAACTTTGCTTTAGATTGTCAAAGCTAGATTGTTCAGTAGTTGACCATATAATTGATGTTTGCTTCTTTAGTAGATCAGGCAACGGTGCTGTAATCAAAGCGTAGTTTTTGATAAAGACCTTGTACCATCCTGTCAATCCAAGGAAACTACATATTTCTTTGATGGTTGTTGGTGTTGGCCACTCGAGAACGTCTTTGACCTTGGCCGGATTTATTGAAATTCCTTCCGTTGATACAATGAATTCCAGATATTCAATCTGACGCTTGAAAAATGCATTCCTCTTCTTGGCATAAAGCTTGTGTGCCCTCATTGTTTCAAGGACAATGCGAAGCTGGGGTTCATGATCTTCTTCCTGTTTGGAGTAGACTAGAGTATCGTCGAAGAAGACGAGTACGAAGTTATCAAGATAGGGCCTAAAGATATCCTGCATTAGCCTATTGAAGGTAGCAGGAGCATTTGTTAGCCCGAAGGACATGACCAGGAATTCAAAGTGTCCATATCTTGTGCTGAATACCGTCCTTGGGATATCTTCTTTCTTGATCCTTATCTGATAATATCTAGATCTGAGATCAATCTTGGAGAAGATCTTCACACCTTGAAGACGATCAAGAAGTTCATCTATTCTTGGAATGGGGTATTTGTTCTTAATGGTCGATTGATTCAACCCTCTGTAGTCAATGCATAGCTAAAGCATTCCATCTTTCTTCTTTTGGAATAGCACTAGAGCTCCCCATGATGAAGTGCTAGGACAGATGTAGCCTTGGTCTAATAGTTGCTTGAGTTTCTCCTTTAGCTCAATCGCTTCCGGGATGGACATTCTATACGGTCTCTTTGTGATTCGTGCAGCTCCTGGCACTAGCTTGATTTCATGATCAACTTTCCTTTGAGGTAGAAGTTCTGTTAGCTCTTCAAGAAATACGTCTGCATACTCCTTTAACCATGAAGGTTCTTCACTAGACTCCGGATTCTAATCTAGCTTATGTAGCTTAATCAAATAGACATGTAGTCCCTTTCTAACTCCTTTTATTATCCGAGATGCTTTGGCCATGTGAATTTTTAGCTTCCCAGCCTCTCCTTGAGTTGTGACCAGTTCTCCTTGAAAATTTCGAAAGGAAACTTGGCCCTGTCCATAGTGAATGTGGGCATCATTAGGCTTAAGCCAATCCATTCCGAGCAAACACTCGTGGATACCTAGGTTCATAACCTTGAATCTGATCGAAGTGGACTTTCCTCCTAGTAGGAACTCCACCTTAGCAGTTTGCCTAGTACAAGTGACCTCACAACCATTTGCTAATTCCACAAGTAAGGTAGGTGCATCTAATATGGCTATTCCTAATATTTTTGCACAAACTGGTGAAATAAAGGAATGCATACTGCCACAATCAATCAAGGTTCTGAAGCCTTTACCTTGATAATCCGATGGAGTCTAAATCACCAAGATTTGGCAATTCGGGCCTCTCTTGTGAAGAGCAGCATGGACTATTTCCCTCTCAAAGTCTACTTCCATGGTCCGGTCTTCTTCCTCTGGTGCGGGTGGTGGCTCCTTGTCCACAAATGGTTCCTTGGGTTGGCCCTTGACGTTGTCTTCTGCTAAGTTTGGGACACTACCTTTTGAAATGACTAGGCTCATTGCAATGGAAGCAACGGAGATTGCGGCCATTACCTTGGGTAGGGATGAAATTATTGACAGTGTTGGTCGTAGCTTTCTTCCTTTGTCCCTAATTTTGGCCTTGCGGTCTCTTCACCTGGGACCTATACACTCCTTTGTTCTGATCCTTGTAAGACCAAGTCTTGTTATTTCTTGGCCTGGTCTACACCTTCTGTATTATGGGTGCATTGATTTGTTGGGCGCATCCTATAGATTTGTTGGGCGCATTGATTCAAGGTAGGTGTTTACGGAGGGGTTTAATCCAGCACAAAACTTCGACACTTCTTGTGTCATATCCATTTGTGGCGCATACTTCAAAAGAGAGACGAACTTTGAATAGTATGCATCAAGAGATAGACCAAGCTGCTTCACTTTATAGAACTCATTCATCTTCTGCGTGCGATAGGTAGGTGGTAGATATCTTCCTGGCACAGCTCTTTTTAGCTTCTACCAAGTAACTGACCCTTCCGAGATCCCTTGGTCTCTGCACTATTGCTTCCACCAAAGTCTTGCTTCGCCAGTAAGCTTCAGCTTGGTGAGCATTGCTTGGTTGGTGGGTGCAGTACCTGCTACTTTGAAATAATC
Source organism: Lygodium microphyllum (assembly GCF_053477565.2). NCBI lineage: Eukaryota > Viridiplantae > Streptophyta > Polypodiopsida > Schizaeales > Lygodiaceae > Lygodium > Lygodium microphyllum. Next base: position 38,993,795 of record NC_141150.1, read on the forward strand.
CTCCATAGATTCGATCCAGATCTCGACATCAGTTTGGACGGTCCTTCCCTTACCATCAAATTCTGGTGGCTTGATTTTCTTGAGAAGAAACTTCTTCTCCTGAATCACAGCCGTACTTGGTGTAGGGGTTGAATTGGAAATCTACACTTGAGGTTATGCCTCGGCATTGAAATTCTTTTACGTTAGAATCTTGCTAACCATTTCTCACATTATGTTACATACCCAATTCAGCTTTTAGCCAAGTGACCAAATCACTTAACTCATTTATCAATACTCGTAGTCAAGATAATCATTAATAAAAAAAGTCTATCTCATTCATATGGGTGTAGCCCTTTCGAGTACAATTATTTTTGGGAAGATGGAACAAGATGATACATTAATTCAGGTAGAATAAGATTGTGTTACATTCAACTATGGAAACTAAGTAATAGTATGGATTGAGGTCATGGATTTTCAAGAATTGATAGGTCATAGGAAGCTTAGGGTATCCTTTCCTTGGATACCTATTCTTCTCATATCGTCCCAACACCTTGATTCTGTTGGCAAGGATTACTCGAGTCACTTTCTCGTACACATATGTGTTCTGCTTGACCTTTCAACCGCTGACATGTAGGGTTGCATTTGCGTGAGCCTCAACAAAGATGAATAGCTTCACGATCTTTAAGTCCTCCATCCACTTGATTCTCTTCAAGTTGGTTCGAATGTACGCTAGTCGCTGGGCAGCTATGTAATAAATTCCTAAATCACCCGTCCATATCCATTCCACATACAGGGGTGAAGGATTGTAGATGCAGTTTAGGATATTCATCATATAGAGCCTCCGTCGATAAGTCAAAGCACACATCGCAATCATAAAAATAACTTGGAACACCAAGAATTTACTCCATGCTTCGCGACTTTGTAGGCCAGCATCGATAAGTAAGTAAGAAAGTGTTCTTAACAGGAACATTTTCTCTACTTCACCTCATTAAGTTTACTTATAAATATTAGTTTCTTGTTGGTTCACTCTAATACCAACTGTATTGTGTCCACGTGTCTACTTGTAGGACACGTCTTAGCAGCCCATCGGGAAGAGAATCCAGAAAGCGCCGCCTGGCACTCCCATGGAATGTCAGGGGGTTTGCGATCTAGGTCTTCCTGAGTCTGCCACGAAGCGGAAGCATTCCGGCCATTCCCACTTAGGAATGACTTGAATCAGGGTTTTCCTAATGGTCAAGTTCCTAAAAAGTAACTAACATCGAACCCCAGATGAACTACTTTACGCAGAAACGTTAGGTCGAAGCAGATTCATGCTGCACTTGGTTCAAGGAGAATGGAAAATGAGAGGGATGCAAAGCTTGACCTCTCTGCCCATAAGGCATAGTCCCATTCCATTCTCCTAAAATAGCATAAATCGGGACTCTAGGACTCTAGATTCTAGGTCATTGTACCTTGCTATCAATTTCTTTCGAGAAAAGCTCTCGGCCAACCGAGACCACCCTTCCATAGGACGGACCCATGTTCACATCCACCGCTCTTTCCTTAGGGTTGCTTTAGTTATCTAATTACCTATCACATTTAGTTTGACACGCAAAAAATAGCTTCCTTAATTAGCCAATTATTCACCAGTTCCTTCACGTAACTTAGGCACTGACATAGAAAAACAATGTCAAATAAGTTTCTTTTCAACAATTTATCTTATTTATCAGTCTTTGGAATACATCATATAATCCAGCCTGAAGGCTATTCCATAATCCAGTCCGAAGGCTAATCTATAATCCACCCGAAGGCTAATCTAGCAATCCTTAGGGATCGTTATTCCAAGTTTCCGCCTGTAGACTAGTATGCGGGTCTCGAGATCCAATCTCAAGTTATCTCGGCCTCTTATGCAGGACCCAGAGGCAAGGGATTTACCGCCAGAGCCCCCCTGGCACCCAAGCGTCCCCCTGCTCCAAGTAGCACCCACGGAGAGACCTCTTGTGGTGGGTTCGGTCCATGTACTCGATGTGGCTAACAACCCCCTTGGATAGGGTCAGGCAAACAGTCGGGGGTAACTGATGCTGTCTCTCCCTCCAAGCCTTCAACCTGAAGCATTAATTATTTTTTCACCTTTAGTTCATTGAGCAAAGAAGTACAAACAGTGCTCCTAACTATACAAATATAATCAATCTAGTGGCCGTTTGTTTGGCCAACTGCTAAGGTGTGAATCTAACTTGTTGCAACTAAGCCATGCAATGCTGCAACTTGTTGCATGAGACAAGTGTCGCATCTAACTTGTGGGATCATTTCTCCCATCAAGTGGCGTGTCTTGGTCAAGAAATACGTTTGGTCAAGATGTAGGGTTTGGGGCGTCTTCTTAACCCAACCCAACCCTAACCTTACTAGGCCGATAACGTTTGGCCCTAGGATTTCTAAATACAAAACAGAAGTCTAGTATTTGGTCAATTTCCTTAGGGTAAGAACCCTAGATCATTCTTGGATGGGTGTCTAAATAACCCTAACATTCTGTGAATGTGGGTAGGATTTTGGGATCGAAAGTCTTGGCTTGGCATCCCAAGTGTGATACTAGGCAGAATTTTTAACGTAACTAAACCCTACCTAGCACTATGAGATTTTAGTTGTACTAACTATTTATGCTTTTATGAATCCCATGTGGATTATGCCATCACAAGCAATTTACCTAAATCGGTCAAATTGTCTTGTGACAAGAGGTGATCTTTTCTTAGAGACGCTAATATTTTCCTAAATGGTGTAAATAGTTGCAAGACATAACATTAGATGCAAAAATGCAATTCTTTGACTTTTTCCTTCTATGCAACTATAAAATGTACAATGACCATTTCTTTTTCTTGCCTAAACTATAATAATTGACACTTAGGGCTAACTCATATAAAAACCTACATTGAATTTCATTAAGAACTATGCTCATAATCCTTCGCTTAATGCATTGAATTCAAGCTATAATATGAAATGCATCCTTTTCTAAATACAAACTTTGATAAATGAAGTCCATGCATGAGCAAATGTCATAAGACTATTATTGACTTAATCCATTCTACAGCACTTAACCCGACTTAAAATGCAAGCATCCTCGCATGCAACATGCAAGTTCATGGTTTCCTTTCCATGCATTGCAATTCTTTGGACAACATTCAATGGGCGACTAAGATTATCCTCTATACGAATCATGTCCATGAATTTTAAACCATAAGTGCAACATGCGACATAAGCTCTATCCTTCTTAGCACGATATCCTCTTCTAATTTATGCATTATCATTCAAGAAGATTTGCAACTACCCTTATTGACAGGAGTGCGTGCAATTTCAATTAATCGACATGGACTAAACTTTGTAAGACGAATGGATGAATGCATTTAAATTTTTCTAAAAACCATCGTGCTTAACGCATCCCTTTCATGCGAGAAATACAATTGGAACCCGGGCATGAGGACTCGCAGTGTTGTCCATGCATGAACTTGGGTTGGAGGCTCCCACATGTGTGTCTCACATCTTTAGCTTTGGAGCCATCGACAACGTAGATCCTTGGCTCCGCAAACTTGTCCTTGCCTTTATGCGATCTCTGAACTCCCTCCAGGCTTTGGTAAATCAGCTCAGAAACTACCCACTCCCCCCCTTGCGCAGGAATTGCCTTTACAAGACATGGTTTTTAAAGAACCCGAGAAGGTCATGTGTACAGGGCTTATGGAAGCCTTATTTTTTTAGAAGCTTCTAAAGATGCTTCTAAGCTTCTGTCTACTATCAGAAACGTGGAGAGAGAAAGAATTTGATGGAGGAGATGATGATGAGGATAATGATGATGATGGTGCAGGTGGAGGTGGAGGTGAGGTGGCAGCCTGGGCGGCAGCATGGCACAGCAGCACCCTCGTGGCGGCTGATGGCGACAGCATGACAACGCATTTTTTCTTCCTCTCTCTCTCTTCTCTCCCCTCCCTCAAGCTTGGGGAGGGGGTGGTTTTATAGGGCTAAGGGGGGGGGGGGGGGGGGGAGATAGCCACACATGTGGCTAGTTTGCATGCTTCCTCCTCCCCCCCTAATCGCCTACATCACTCCTCTCACACTCCCTCTCCTCTGCCATGCAACAGCTGAAGGGAAGGGGTTAATAGTAAAAAATGTGCAAAATTCTTATCCATTATCCATTTGCCTTTCCGGTGAAGGGTGTTCCCGCATGGGCTTGCGGGTTTTTAGCCTCGGCCTCTTTCGCACAACGCGGGCTAGATTTTGATGATGCACGCGGAGTAAGTGCTTAGCCAAGGTCTTTTTGTTGCGGGGAGGTCACTTGAAAATTTCTCACTGTGTAGCGTGAGCAGGGTCTACAATTATTAATATCTCGTGCGGAAATATTACACTTGGCAATGTCAACCACCTCTCCCAAGGTAAATTCCACCCGACTATTTAATATCTGTTCTTCAAGAACCTTCTTAAGATCTATGGCTATCTCAATGTCAGATTGTAACTTATATCCTGGCTGCTTGCCCTTCTTTTTTCCCTCTTGTTTGTTATCCTGTTTTTGCTCCTGACTGACCTCTTTCATAACATACTCAAGAGGTAGCTAATTTGCAGCTTTAGGTTGATCCATACTTCTTCTTGTCATTCTTTTAGATGTCCCTGCAATATTTTCATCTCTCTTTCATTTTTCTTCCACAAGTACATCCGTATTTTGTACCTTTGCTAAATATGCATACACTGAATATGCATCTACCGGTGATTCCCAACCAGTTATGCCATGAATGTCTTGCCCTGCATGAGACATTTCACTATCAGTGACCTTTCTCTTTTCAGCTACATGTAAAGCATGTGTCCATATTTCAACCTTTGGACCAACCATCACTTGGCCATGCATTCTATCAAACTATAGACCAAAAGTAGAAGCATGTACCGCTGCATAGGCATTTCGGACAGCCAAGTCTTCCAACAACTTTTGCATACCTCCCTTTTCAAAATTCAAAGCAAGAGGCAATCCCGTTTCTTGTGTATGGATCTTGCCATCTTTCCAAAAGATAAGCTGTCGTGCCAAGGCCTTCTGATAGGCAGCACAATCCTCTCTCTCGTGCTGCAAACTGTCACACCACATACATCTTTTTCCAGGCTTAGGGGCATTGCACTTGTCCTTTTTCATCCAATTTTGCAACCTTCAATTGAAGATCCCGCATCTCTTTGACCAATTCATCCAAGACATCTTCCCTAACAGAGGGAACAATAGCAGGTATAGCCATAGGGTTAGCCACAAAAGCGGGTGGCTTACTCGATATTTCAACTGTCTTACCCGTAACAATGGGAAAGCTAGAGACATGCAATCTTTCTCTTCTTCTATGCTTCTTCACAAGTGCAGTAATAGCTTTCTTGACATGTCTCCACTCTCTTTTCAAACCTGTCTTTGTAGTCTGGTCCTCCAGCAAATCATCAAGCTTCTCTGGAAGCTCAGGATCAGCTGCCTGTAGAAATAGTTCAATTTTCTAACTTGCAAGAGCTTGTTGTTTTGCAAGGTCCAACTACTCAAATCTACTTTCAAATTCTCTTAACAATTCTGTAGTCATAAGACCCTTATTGGGTTGTATAACTCACTTATGAAAAGTCTTGCACGTAATCAAACTAGTGTCCTCAATGTAAAATTCTTCCCTAAGTGTCTTCTTGAAGGCTACCCAGTCAGCATCCTATAAGTATAATTCAATAATCCGTGCTTTCAGTTCATGAACAGTAACACGTACAAAATACCAACCTCATGCAGATTGAGCCACTCCAAAGAATTCCATCTTCTGAGCATAGGTATGTACATATGTAGATACATTCCTGCCATTGAATAACTTCACCTCACGCTCAACTGCTTGCAAAGCATTCATCACAACACTTTCTATTTGAGTTGAAGCTTGCATCACCTGTTGTTGTTGTTGTACCTGCATAAGCATATTCATATTTTGCACCAATTGTTGTAAAACATCATTGGAGATTGTATTTGAAGGTTCTCCCATATTATCTTTCCTTCTTCTGTGACAACCTTTCACGTCAGGCTCACCAATGTCGGAGGGGTTTTTGTAGAAAGGTCGAATCCACCAGGGATCAGAAGTAGAAGGAAGAAGAGATAGGAGATGGAAGAGAATATATAGAATACCCAAGTGGTAAACACGACAAAAACAAATCACAATGAGTTGAATCAATATATATTGAAAGAACTTGGAATCTTTGCACTACTGAGAAGCAATCTCCAGGCATTGGTTCTCCTGGAGCTTCTTCATAGACCAAAAACATGGATCAGAAAAATCAGCTCTTTCTTTGCTACCCGAAACCCAAATCTGATGGCTTCGTTGGCTCCAAAAGGGGTGTAAAACCCAAGAACAGCTAAGGACACCTGGTCACGGATCTCCCAGATCACTTATTCTTCTTCTTTCAGTTCAATCTATAGTTTTTAGCCTATTTACAGTGATCGCGACGCGCGTACTTTCGTCAATCCGTCTTTCTTGTGAAAATCCCCTAATTGGCTGAAAAAGCCACTTGCTTTTTGCATGCCATCCTAATCTAGAAGCTTTTTTAACTTTTTTAGATTTTTACAATAAATAATATCAAATATATGCTAAAATTATCCAAAAATCTAGTATTTTCGGATAATCCATGCAACTCACACTAGTACTAATGGCTCAGATAACATTGACTCTCTTGATTAATAAGAAGTCGGATGATGATGCATTCCATACTTTTTCACATTGTGTCCTCATAACATCACGATAACGTGCAACGATGGAATTCCTTTTGCAAATTAATAATTGATTGAGTCTAATTGAAAATTTTATGGGGTGCATTTTGTTAATTTAGTTTCTCACTCACATATCCTTAGGGATTGAAAATTTGCAGGGATGTGTGTATCTAGGGTTGGGTGCGTGTTGAGCTACATATAAACAACAGCAAGTCCACTGCATAGAGAAGACCACACATGTGTGTATCCGGGGTTGGGTGTGTGTTTAGCTACATGTAAATAACAGCAAGTCCATTGCACGGAGAATAACACACGTGTCCTCGCGCGGGGATGGGGTATAGATGGTACACACACACACACACACACACGAATGGGACGAAGCATGAAGGTGCAACACACGAACGGTAGCGAATGACTGATATGCATGCAACTGCATGGAATCCACATCCTACGCATGATAAGGGCCTACAAGGTGAGGGTGTGGAGATGGGGGGAAGGCCGGGTTGGGGGTGTGTGGTGGGTGTAGCTGAGTGGTGGATAGAATAGGTTGCAGGGGGATGAGCAAGGGCTGTGAGGGGATGAGGTGTGCTTACGAGAGGGCGAGGGGAAAGGGGTTTAAAGAGGGTGGGGGTTCAAGGGCCAGGGCAATGGGGGGTTGGGGCAAGTATAGTTGGGAGGGAATGAGGGGGGTTCAAAAGGGGAACGGGCAAGGTAGAAAACTGGCAGGGGGGAGTGAGTAGGGGCAAATAGGCCAAGGGGATGGGGATAAGAAGAAGAGGTAGGTGGGGAGGGCGCTGGGGTCAAAGTGGGGGGTCGATGAGTAGGTAATGGGGTGGGAGGGGTAGCGGAAAACTGGCAACGGGGATAGGACCTAGGCAGGGAGAGGGGGAGGGGTCAAAGTGGGGGGTGGGTGGGTGCATAGGTCATTTTAGGGGGGGGGGGGAGATGGGCAGGGGGGATGGGATGGGATAGGAAGTAGGCGGGGGGGAGGAGGGTCAAAGTGGAGGACAAGCGGCGTCAGAGAAGACAAATGAGGAGGGCTGGCGCACAAGCGAGGCGGAGGCTGCTCGTGAAGAGGCCCAGGATGCTCCGAGGTGGACACGAGGGGAACCAAGGGGCTGGCGAGTTAGCGAGGAGGCCAGGGTGGGGTGCGGGCATGATAGCCCGAGGGGTGGCAGTTGGCGAACAGGCTGGAACAGTGGCACGGGGATGAGTGAGGTGGATAGCATGTGGCGGCTGGCGAAGAGGCCGAGTCGGTATGGCACTAGCATGGGCATCGACGGTCGTGGGGCGTTGGCTTGGAGACAACAGCCGCGGGAGTGGCTAGGCAAGGATGGCCAGTGGAATGACGGGTAGGATGGAGGAGGCAGCCGAGAGCGTGGTGCAAGGGGAGGAAGGGGAGGAGAGGAGAGGGAGATGAGAAGAAGGGAGAGAGGGAAAGGAGAAAGAAGAAGGGAGGGAGAGCAAGGATAGCGGGGAGAGAGTGTGAGGGGGAAAGGAAAGACAAAAATGAAAGAAAAAACAAGAAGAAGAGAGAGAGAGAGAGAGAGCGCTAAAGGGGAGTTGGAGTGGTAACCACATAGGGGGAGGGGTGAGGGGTGTGATATATATATATATATATATATATATAAAAGAAGAACCCACGAACTACCTCCTTATCCCAATCACCATCCTGGGGCAGGGGTAAAAAAACTTGCCGTGATAGACACCAATGGCATGGCGGGAGAACGGTGGGTCATCAACAATGTGGCTATACTAGGCAATACGTAAAGCAAGACGAAAACTAGGCATTCACATGGATGTGTGGATGTAATAATACTAAAATTTACGAAAAATTTATTTTGTATAGATTTGGGCCTTGAATTGAGATGCAGTGAAAAGAAAAAGTGGGCAGGGTGACAGGGGAAATAACATGGAAGACAAAACTGTGATGTTCAACAAGAGAAATAGGTGTTCACATGGAAAAACCAAAAAAAGGCATCCGAAAACAGAATAAATAATGAATCATGGAAAATTTGTTCAGAATAGAATGCAATGAAAAGAAAAAATAGCAAGCTTGAGAAGACAAACAGGGCCATCAAGTCAAAGTAGGGACGCGATAAGAAACATGGGTGTTTATGTGGAAAAAACATTAAAAACACACATGAAAATTGAAACAAAAATTAATTCCAAAAAATTCATAAGGCGAGACAAGGGACAACAAAAACAAAAAATATATAGGGAATAGTGTTTGATATGGCTGTCAAGTTAGAATGGGATTTCGATTGAAGAAAAACATGTTCGTATGGAAAACAATAAAAAAATAAGTAGAAAAACATAATAAAAATTTAATAACAAAATCCATGGACCACACAGAGGAGGAAAAATATAAAATGTCCAATGGGACCAGTAGCTCAAGACAATCCAAGCAAGACACCATTTCAATGAGAAAAGAGCATGTTCACGACTAGTCTATATGTCGGAATGATAGGTTGCAAAAAGGAGAAGTATCTAAGAAAAGAGGAAGATCAAGGCTATCATGTCAAACTACAGTTCCGGTACGAGAAAGACACATTCATATAGAAAAACGTTCAATTCTTAGAAAATTATTCAAAAATTAATAAATGATGAATCGTTGCTTGAAATAGAAGGTAATTTTAAAAAAATGTAGCCATTTCAAAGGGACGAACATGCCTATAAGATCAGATTTCAATTTCGGTGAATGTGAGATGGTATGCTCATATGGAAGATCAAAAAAATATTAAAAAAGAGAGAAAAGGCCAAGGAAATACCATGCGAATGGGGTAGAATAGAACAAGTGAGTGATGAAGGAACCTCAATGGGGCAAAATTAAAACATGATATCATTTAAGAATCAAATAACATGTACTCATAAATATATGCAAACAAGACACATAGGGATGTGTTCTCACGCTTGAAATATGAACAGATTGGTTTGTCTACTCAGCAAAGACCTAATACTTAACCATGACCCACACTCTTGCATCTCTACACTTAAGATATGTCACACATATAAATAAAGGCAAGAGGTAGGGTTAGAAACACTTGGCCTACTTAGTTGATCAATGTGGATCACGATTGGTGGGTTCGGGCGCGTCGGTGTGTTGTTTGGCGGCCGGCCGGTCGGTCTGCTCCTTCAAAAAAAAAAAAAAAAAAAAAATAAATAAATAAAAAACAAACCTGCACAAACCTGCACAAACCTGCACAAACCTGCACTTTACCTTTACCTTTACCTTTACCTGCACCTGCACCTGCACCTGCACCTGCACCTGCACCTAAAAAAAAAAAACTCAAAGAAAGGAAGGAAACCCCATAACTTGCATTTAGTTGACAGATTCACAAGGGAAAGAATGTAGATGAAGTATGCCAACATGCACAATTAATGGTGCATTAGTGTGTCCCAATCCATTTGGCATAGGTGTAAGAAGGCATGCCAGGGAGCCTTGCAATGCCATGCATAGAATAGAGTGACATGTTGGGTGGTGATGGCAAAGGCACATCATGTATGTGCATAGGGAAAAGGGAACATACCTCACACTAGTATTATAACATCCCTCAAATCATACCTCTCAATTGATGAAAGAGAAAATTAATCACACCCGGCCCCTCCTTTGTCTCACGCTCCATTGTTGAATACAGAAGAGCAACCTAATTCTTGACACCCATTGATATAATCATCACTGCCACTTATGCAAAGGTTATATGCCTTGTGCATAGTTGATGGTGCAGTAATGTATCACGCCCTGTGCATGCATACATCACAAGAAGGAAGGCTAAGGAGCCTTATAGTGCCATGCACAAGAATAGATCGTGATTTTTGCATTGAGAGGCCCAACCAGTGTGTGCAATGCTCCATTCACACATCTCACCTCTCATTGTGGATTTCAAGGGCAAGGATAGGTAATGACCCCACTCTTTGTCTCATACTCAATTGAGAAATTCAAAAGGTAGCCCATACTCATATCTCCATCGAATTAGGATGCAAGTTCACATCACTCAAGGGGTTGTCAATGAAGATCGTTCGGCTCGACTATTGATGATATCAAACAATGTATATTAAGGAAGAGGTATACCCAGGTAGATAGCTGATAAATCAAAAACTTGTTGGGGCTATAGGAGGTTACATCTACTGGAGAAGTCCAATGCTCTGTAGAGTCACAAAACACAATGCACCAAGGGAGGCAGCTTGAGAACTGGATCATGGAAGTTCGATTGAGAAATCAACTAGTCTAGACTCCAAGCTGTTGCCACCTTTTCCACAAGCATCTTCCTGTCAAAGGGTGTTTGCCACCTTTTCTTAGAGCGAGGCCTGTTATAACAAGAAATTGTTTCCTTTTCTCCCATAACAGTTTTTTTTCTTTTTTTCTTTCTTTGTTTTCTTGCTTTACCCTACTCCCGAGAGTGTTTTTACCTTTTTTCGAAGAGTAGGTTGGTATGAAAATGACCAAAGTTCTTTTCACTTTTGGTTTTGTTTTATTTTTTCTTTTTTATAGGGTTAGAACATTACTTATCAAAACCATCCATGCCATCTCTATGGGATTAGATGAGGAGGCAATAGAGTAGAGATAGGAGGTAAAAATGAGGGAATTGAAGGCGTTATCCATCTCAATAGTATCAGTATGAAGATTTCAATAACAGTGCATCGTTAGAGGTAAGAGTGAGTGACATCTGAGTGGAAGAGCGAGTATCAGTTGTGATTGTCATGATCCCCAAGGAGGGAAGTTCTTCTTTAGGCAATTGCCATTTATTAGGAAGGGATCTTTAGAGGTATCCACAGCATGCACTTGGATAGAGCAATTAGGGTTAACAACAAGTACCTTGTAAGCGCCCATCTAGTATTGTTGAAGCTTTTTTGAAAACTTGCCAAATCTAGAATCATAAGTGAGGACTAGGTTACCTTTCTTGAATTCTTTGTGCTTGATGAAGCTATCATTGTAAGCCTTCCATCATCGATCCCATGTTGCTTTCATACATTGAAAGGTTATCTATCGTATTTCTTCTAGATATTCCAAGTATTGAAGTCGACATTGCAGTGACTCAATATCTCCAAAGTGCTTAGTGATAGACACGTGCAAAGAGGGTAACTCTAACTTGACAGGGAAGATTTCTTTTTGTAACGTGTCTGCTCGTCCACTTGTGGGACACATCTTAGCAGCCCATCGGGAAGAGAGTCTAGAAAGCGCCGCCTGGCACTCGCAAGGAATGTCATAGGGTTTGCGATCTAGGTCTTCCCGAGTCTGCCCCGCACGGAAGTATCCGGTCGTTTCCTCTAGGATCAACCTGAAGTTCCAGTTCCTCGTAGTCGGGTCTTCCTAACAGCCTACTAGCGTCAGTCTACAACTGCTCCACTTTGCACAGATACAACTGGACCAAAGCAAACTCATACCACACTTGGTTCAAAGAGAATGGAAAATGAGAGAGATGCATCGCTCGACCTTTCTGCCCATAGGGCATAGTCCCATTCCGGTCCCCTAAAACGGTATGAATCAGGGTTCTAACCAACATTGTCTAAGGCCATCGTCCGACTTTTCCTAACATTTCTCGTTAACATTTCCTTTGAGGAAAGCTCTCGGCTAACCAAGACCACCCTTTCGTAGGATACACCCATCAGGGTCACATCCACCATGCTTTCCTCGGGGGTGGTTTTAACTAATTACTTACAACACATTATGTCTGACATATAAAAACAGCTTCATTAATTAATCCGTTAATCACAAGCTTCTTTATGTAATTTAGGGCACGAACACAAAGACAAGATAAAACAAGATCAAATAGTTCCTTACCTTATCTTCATGTTAATGTTTGTCTCCTACCCATACAGGAGAATTAAGTATCCCTTTCTGCCTCTGCAAAAATAATCCTTCGGTATCCCGGAATACATCAAGTATCAAGCCTAAAGGCTATCCCAGCAATCTACAGGATTGCTGCTCCAAGTTCCGTCCGTAGACTAGTACACGGGCCTCGAGATTCCATCTCGTGTCATTTCGACCTCTTGTGTGGGATCCGAAGGTAAGGAATTTACAGCCAGAGCCTCCCCTAGCACCCAAGCGTCCTCCCGCTCCAAGCAGCACCCACGAAGAGACCTCTCGCGGCGAGTTAGGTCCATACACCTAGTGCGGCTAACAACCCCCTTGGATAGGGCTAGGCAGACAGTCAGAGGTAACTAAACCTACCTCTCCCTCCAGGCTTTTAACCTGAAGCATTAAGTGTTTTTCCTTGAATTAGTTTGTTGAGCAAAGAAGTTCAAACAATGTACCTAAGTGTACAATCATGATCTTTTCGAAGGCCGTTTGTACGACCAACTGCTAAGGTGTGATTCCTTTTTCCTGGATGCTGCCAGCATCCGATCGTGGATCGTTCGCAAATTAGCGAGATCCCAATAATCTCAAACAAGATCATGCAAGCAAATGTTATTGGTAAGTAAACTTATTTTGACTTGCTCTTCCCCTTGGGTTTTGCCTTATGGTATGTTAACCCTAACTCAAAGCATTAACTGGTCAACCAAGGCAACAAATAAGCCTTATTCGTAACCGAACCAAAGGTCTTTTATTCTTCCATTTCTTTACTCATCTCCCTCTAACCAGGTTCAATTAACACACTTGGAAACACAAGACTTTTGATCTAGGCCTTCAGGATACAATCTAGATGCATGTGTCCCTTCCATCTCTCTTAGTGCGGTACTATGCAGAATTTTCCAATCAAACTTACCCATCATGCACATGGTGCATTTAATATATTTGTACATCCTAAATGACATTTAACTCTCTTTATACCTGGTAACGAATACTTATTCCTAATGCACCGGATCTCATGTGACTTGTGTTATGAAAGTCTAGGTTTCTATCCATCGGTGCAATTGCATCCTATGAATGAAAACTAACATTTCATGTGTTTATTTTAATCACGATTGCGAAGCGTGAATTCTAAATGACTATTTATGCATTGAGCTAGTTTAAAAACTATTATTTTATGTGAAATAATGTGAAAACCTTATCATTCTATGTGTGTAAAAGCTATCATTCTATGCATATAAACTTATGAGAACTCCATGCTCTACCATTTCATGCTTGCAACCTATCACTTGGAGTAAACAAGAATCCTTCCTAGGATTATGATTAAGGTGTTAAGGGCATTCTGTGTGTGGTTGTTATGTTTACTTTTACATGATCCAAGGATAAAAATTGGCATTGTATTCAATTTGAGCATAGTGGTCCATGTCGCAGGGTTTGACACCTACTTGTTTGATATAAGTGAGGGCATCGAGAAGGAAATCCCTGCAATTGACTTTGCTAGTAATATGGAGCTCCTCTTCTATGAGAATTTGATCTAAATAGGGATTCCCTCATGTGTGGTCCCCAAGGGGTTGATTACGAACGTTGGTCAACACCCCTATAGGAAGTTGGAGCTACATATATTGGCGGGTCATACTCCATGGTTTGGATTGCACATCTATGTTCAGCATTTGTCATGACTTGGCATCGTTCTAGTTCCCATTGAAGTCGAAGAGCATACCATTTGTGTAAGAAGAAGGAGTCATTGGTAGTGAACTACTTCAAATTTTCAATCTCCTGGTCTGTGGGCAAGGACTTTGATCTTGACATAGGATGTGATCAAGCATTGTTTATGTGCTTGTTTGATGGAAAGCTTGGTGGTAATGAATTCCTCGAGTGCTTGGCAAATTTTGACGAATATGAATTTAGATTTCTTCCATGATCAAGGTAGCATGCGCACTTCCGTTTTGAAAGGCTTGTCCAAAAGACCTAAGTCCAATTGATCATAACTTTTAGCAAGCATGGTAAATGTGGCATCCAAGCGTCTGAGGCAAGAAACCAAGTCATTGCATGTATTCTGAGCTAAGTCTATGGCCAAGGTTAGAATGGAACTCCACTAGTAAGAGGGTCTAAGGCAAGCAAGTGGCCCAAGTATATAAGAACTTCTCATTTGGCGCGAGCAAGAATTCAAACTTTATGTCACGACTCTGACAGAACTATCGTAATTGATCTTTAGAGGTGTCGTATGACCGACAGTACTTATGTGTTCGATCGACAAAGGCGTCGTACGTCCATGCTACTAGCAGGTTTGATCATCATAGTCATTTATGTGGATCAATTGATTATTATAAGTGATAGTGACAATGGGGTTGCTGAAGTTAATGACTTCTTGAAGAAGAAGTTTGAGATGGAGGATTTGGGTGAGCTGAGATAGTTTCTTGGTATTGAGGTGATTAGATGTGATGATGGTATATGGCTATCCCAAAGGCAGTATGGCTTGGATATGTTATCCAATTATGGTATGATAGCATGTAAGTCTCTTTCAGTACCATTGGAGCAAAATGTGAAGTTGAGTGCCGACATTGGGGATGAGATAGAAGACCCTACCATGTTCAGGAGGATAGTAGGGAGTTTGATCTACATGACTGTCACAAGGCCTGACTTGAGCTATGATGTTGGCCTTGTCAATCAATTTATGCAGATGCCTAGAAAGCCTCATTTGGATGCAGTTAGACGTATATTGAGATATGTGAAGTCTACTTTACATTATGGAATTTTTTATGAGGGAGGTAAGGATGTACAAGTCTTTGGATACACAGATGCAGATTAGGCTGGTAGCATGTCAGACAGAAGATCTACTAGTGGATTCATGTTTTTTCTTGGAGGTGTTGCTATGGCAGCATGCGAGGTGGTATGGCTGAAAAAGTTATTAGGTGATTTGGATGTGCAGGGAGATAGTCCAGTTCTCATTCATTGTGGCAACATGAGCAGCATACAGTTAACTATGAATCCAATGTTCCATGCTAGAACAAAACACATTGAGCTGCACTACCACTTTGAGAGAGAAGGTACTTGTAGGAGAGATTGACTTGGTATATGTCAGCACATAGGATCAGATAGCTAACATTTTCACAAAGGCATTGGGTGCAGAGAAGCTTTGAATGTTCTGAAGCTTACTTGGAGTTGTAGAGATAGAGTTGAGCTTGAGGAGGAGTGTTGAGATCACAAGCTCAACACGTTCGGACATTAATGATGGACCGCCTAGCTAGATGAGTCTGCACATCTACACTTAGCACATTGGTGGTCATTATGATACTCACATGGGCACTGACTTATCACTTATTATATTTAGTTTGTTACACCTACCTATAGCTAGCAAAGATATAGTGCCATTTGATTGGTGTAGTTTGTTACGCACTGTTTGACTTAGTAGGTCACTTTCTTTTATGTTGTATATTATCTATACTTTGTGTACATTGTATAGTGTGTGGAAGAAGAAGAAGAAGAAATCAGCAAGAAAACGTTTTGGCCTCCATCTCGCTTCTTGTGTTCTTGAGTGAGCTTCCTCTTGGGTATATAGTGTGTGTTTGGCGCAGCAACTCAAGCAAGTCCCCCCACCACAAAATTCTTTACACATAGAAGTTTGGATTGTACTCCAACTGAGCTTTCTCATCCAGATCGAAGGATCGGCTACCTATGTGTGTGATGTAAGTAACAACATCCGTTAAGAAGTTGCCAAAATAGACATGGCTAGCAATATGTAATTCTTCCTCGATCAATCAAGGTAAGGGTGTCCTTTGATGTGCTCTTCCATGGGTCAGCCACAAATAATTGTTCACACCCTATACGAGATTGGAGTGACATAAGTTGGGTCATACTCTGATGTCTTGATTGCACGTCATTGCTCAGCATTGGTCATTATTTGGCATCCTTTGAGTTCCCATTGCAATTGAAGAGCGTACCAGTTCTGTAAGAATGGAGATTCGGTTTCAGCAAGCTGTTTCAACTCCTTGATTTCTTGGTCAGTGATAGCAGAAGTAGTTTGCTTATTGTATGACATAATGAGATGATGTTTGATTGCTTGCTCTCTAAATACCTCAGTGTTGAGCAACTCTGCAAAGCTGAGTGGGGTACTTTGATGAATGTGGATTCAAATGTGTTCCATGAACAAGGCATCGTACAAACTTTGGTTGCTAAGGGCTCTTGCGACAGGTCCAAGTCCAAGCAGTCATAGCTTAGAGCTAGTGACATAAATGTGGCATCTAAGCATCTAAAGCAATCAATCATGTCATCCCCTGTGTCTTCAGCTAGATCTACGGCTAGTGTCAAAAAAGATTTCCACTCATAGGAGGGTCTGTCAAGAATCGCGTGGTGGGGGGACTTGCTCAAGATGCTGCACAGAACACACACAGAATGCACAAGGAGAAGCTCACTCAAGAGACAAGAAGAGAGATGGAGACCAAAACATTTTCTTGATGGTTTCTTCTTCTTTTTCCACACTCTTTACAATGTGCACAAAGCCTAGATAAGGTACAACATAAAGGAAAGTGGCCTACTAAGTCAAACAATGCATAACTGACTACACTAGTCGACTGGCGCTATAACTATGCCAGCTGTAAATAGGTGTAACAACCTAAATATAATAAGCAATGAGTTAGTGGCCATGTGAGAATAATAATGACCACCGACGTGCTAAGTGTAGATGTGTGGACCCATCTAACCAGGCGGTCCATCATCAATGTCCGCATGTGTTGAGCTTGTCATCTCAACACTCCCTCTCAAGCTCAACTGCATCTCTGCAACTCCAAGTAAGCTTTGAAACCTTTGAAGCTTCTCTGTACCCAATGCCTTCGTGAAGATGTCAGGTATCTGATCCTGTGTGCTAACATACACCAAGTCAATTTCACCTGCTAGTACCTTCTCTCTCACAAAATGGTAGTGTATCTCAATATGTTTTGTCCTGGCATGGAACACAGGGTTCCTAGCCAACTATATACTACTCATGTTGTCACAATAAATGACAACTGGACCTTCCACCTACACATCCAAATCAGCCATTAACTTTTGTATCCATACTACCTCACATGCTACAACAGCAGCATCGCTATACTCAACCTCTGTACTCGACAAAGCAACTGTAGATTGCTTTTTGCTGCTCCAAGCAACTGTTGCACTACCAAGAGAGAACATGTATCCGCTGGTAGATCTTCTATAAGACATACTACCAGCCTAATCTGCTTCTATGTATCCAAACACCTATACATCTATACTTGCATCATAGAAAAGTCCATAATGTAATGTAGACTTCACATATCTCAATATGTGTCTGACTGCATCCAAATGTGGCTTTCTAGGTAGTTGTATAAACTGACTCACAAGACCAACAGCGTAGCTCAAGTCTGGCCTTGTAATGGTCATGTAGATGAAACTCCCCCCACTATCCTCCTGAATATAGTAGGGTCTTCTATCTCATCCCGAACATCAGCACTCAACTTTACATTTTGCTCCAATGGGACTGAAAGTGGTTTGCATGCTGTCATACCATACTTGGACAACATATCCAAGCCATACTATCTTTGGGATAGCCATATACCATCATCACATCTAATCACCTCAATGACAAGGAAGTACCTTAGCTCACCTAAATCCTTCATCTCAAACTTCTTCCTCAAAAAATCCTTGACTTCAGCTATCCCACTATCACTATCACTTGTAATAATCAAGTCATCCACATAGATGACTATGATAACCAAACCTACATCTCCCTTTCTCACATAAAGTGAGTGATCAGCATCAGAAACATAAAAGCCAATATTGACAAGATACTCTCTAATCTTGTCAAACCATGCTCTAGGTGCTTGCTTGAGCCCATAGAGCGCCTTCTTCAACCTGTACACATACGTGGGATGCTCTAAATCTTCATAACCTGTTGGTTGATCCATATTCACTTCTTCTTGCAAATCACCATGCAAGAAGGCATTCTTCACATCCATTTGCTGCAACCTCCAACCTTTTGCTACTGCCAAAGCAATCACACATCTAACTTTTGCCATCCTAGCAACTTGACTAAAGGTTTCTTCATAATCTATGCCATATGGCTAGGCATAGCCTTTTGCAACAAGCCTAGCTTTGTACCTACTAATAGAACCATCTACATTGTGCTTAATCTTATAAACCAACTTACATCCAATAGCTTTCTTGCCCTTTAGCAATGATACTAGATCCCAAGTCTTATTGGCCTCTAATGCAACCATCTCCTCATCTATTGCTGCATCCCAATGAGCATGACCAACAGCCTCCTCAAAACATGTGGGCTCAAATCCTCAACTAGTTTCACCATATAAGCATAATGGTGAGCTGCATAACCTTAAAAACCAAATCTTTTAACAGGATATCTGACCCTGCTAGATCTGCGTACCACCGGATCACTCAATGGAGCCTCTATATTACTATGAGCTCTCTGTACACCTGGTGTCCTGACAGAAGGCAACTCTAAATGTAGAAAAACCTGTAACCAACCCTTTGGACTGCATTAATTTTAGTCTTTGTACATTTGCATATCCAATGCATTTGTGCCAAATTTCAATATCTGCAAAAACACATTTTCCTTTAGCATACATAGCACAATTCATAGTAGGAATTCCAGCATCCAAAGTAAACATACATCCAACTCTACTTCCCTTTGCTACCAACCTGCACTTGTCATTGAAGTCTTCTACAAAGCAGCCCTTTGCTTTAAATCTGACTTGCAGCCCTTGCTCTACCATTTGACCAACTGACACCAACTTCTTTGTAATAGATGGCACATGTAATACACCTGCATTTTGCAAATCCTGCATCTCTCCAAACCATTCTGCATGGCTAGTCATATGATTGGATGCACCTGAATCAACATACCAAATATCATCATGTGTTCCCTTTCCTGTAACAGCATTCAGCATATTCTGCATAACAAATAGACGTTCATTTTTGTCTTCATTTTGTCGTGAAGACAATGCATAGTTTCCTTGCTGCAACTTACCACTGCGAATATCATCTTTCTTAGCATAACATTGGACTTCAATATGACCTGTTTTGCCACAGTAGTGACACACAATACCAGAGTTGTTAGAACCTGTGTTCTGCCATCCACCTCTTCTTCTAAAGCTCCCCTTGCCTCTAAAATTACCACGACCTCCTGAAACTTGCATATCGCCAAATTGCTGATTCAATCTATTTTGTTGATTGTCACTACCATGTCCTGTACCACGGCCTCTAGAAGAGAACCTACCACGTCCCCTTCCTGAACTGGAGTAGAAAGCATGGACCTGTTCACCACTTCTTTCAGGTGTCTCACTCTGCATGTTGATCTCTTCAGTGATCATAAGGGAGACCAACTCATCGAAATCTGGAAATGGCTTTCTGACATATACGGAAGTTACAAAAGACTTCCAAGTCTTTTCATTATTAAGTCTACCCAAGGTAGACGACACCAAATCATCATCATCGGGCATTGCATCAATCACTGCTAATGCATTTGCAATGCTCCTTACCTTCAGTGCATACTCATTGATAGACATCTTCCCTTTCTTCAATGTATTCAACTCTTTCTTGAGTTGAATCTTTCGTGCCTTTGTATTTATGGAAAACATACTTTCAAGTATGGTCCAAGTTGCATATGAATTCTTTGCATTTCTAATATGTCCTAGTATATTATTGTCAATTACTACAGATAGCCAATACATGACCTTCTTGTCTTTTGCATTCCATTCCTTTCGTGCCTTTGTCTCTTCCGCATTTGGAGGATCACTCACCTTCGGCTCCTTTTCTTCACTTGAAACAAACTCGTAGAGGCCTTTTCCAATAAGAAAGTTCGTGACATGGAACTTTCATGAAGGGTAGTTGTTCTTATTGAGCTTCTCAATGATGGGGATTCCACTTTTCTCTGCCATTATCACAAAACTAATACTAAACAGCAAGCAAATATTCTGTAACCCTCGACCTGTAGTGCACACTAATACACCAAACAACCTTTTTCATTGTCTTCTCAACAATACATGCAATCTGCAAACCGTAAGTGGGTGCGCAGGTTACAGATTTGCAATCTGTAACCTGTGCACCCACTTACGATCAAAACAGTCGAAATCACAATGTACCTTGAAACTGATGTCTGCAACCTTGCGGCTCTAAAACGGGGCCTGAAACGGCCTCAGATGCCCAAAATAACTGCGAGAAAGCCCTGAAGAGCTTTTATCTACAAAATACACAGCTCTCTTCGTACACAACAAATGTCACTGCAATCTAAGATTTTTGCACTATCCAAGAGAAAGAGTGGAAGGATGGGAGAGCTTCTTACCCGTGGCTTACTTACTTGAACTTTACTTCTTCCCCTTCACTTCATCCTTCGAAATCAGCCTCTCTCAGTGGCACGGCTCTGATACCATGTCAAGAATCGCGTGGTGGGGGGACTTCCTCAAGATGCTGTGCCGAACACACACAGAATGCACAAGGATAAGCTCACTCAAGAGACAAGAAGAGAGATGGAGGCCAAAACGTTTTCTTGCTGGTTTTATCTTCTTCTTCCACACTCTTTACAATGTACACAAAGTATAGATAAGATACAGTATAAAGGAAAGTGGCCTACTAAGTCAAACGATGCATAACCGACTACACTAGTCAACTAGGGCTAAAACTATGCCAGTTTTGTAAATAGGTGTAACAACCTGAATATAATAAGCAATGAGTTAGTGTCCATGTGAGAATCATAATGACCACCAACGTGCTAAGTGTAGACGTGTGGACCCATCTAACCAGGCGGTCCATCATCAATGTCTGCATGTGTTGAGCTTGTCATCTCAACAGGGTCTAAGGCTTGCGGGTGGTTGGGGTTTGACAGAACTAGAGAGTTTGGCAACAGATGGCTGGCATTTCGATTGTTTTTGAGATTGCGGTTGGATCTCTTGCACAATGAGGTTGAGGAGGACTGGACTAGTAATGGGGCACTGCTACTTACGAATGTAGCTTCCTGAGTCTTGGTAGAATTACGTGGTATGGGTTTGGGAGTAGCAGCGTGAGATTTGAGCCGATAGACTTGGTCAGTCTTTATGGGCATAATCAGTTGTAAGTCTATGGGCTTGGTGTCTCGAGGCTTATGCAGCTTTAGGCCTTGACACATTGTATGGTCGGGTATGGTTAAGCATGAGGGCAGTGTTTAATCAATGCCTTTGGCTATTTTAACCTTAGGGATCCATATCCAAGAATTACCCTCATAATAGCCTTGCGCTTGCAATAGGGTCTTAGGAACCCGTCGCCACTTGATCGTACATCCTTGACTGTAGCTTTGTCTTGGCCTCTTAGGTTTTGAGGTTGCATTCTTAGCCTTGCAAAGGCATGGCCAATTGCTCCTCGGTGGTAGGATCTGATGTTTAGGTACCCATATGAATTGGGATTCGTGGGCATTGCCTTTGGCCTTAGTGAGTTGCTAGCGTAGAGGCTTGGTTGGTTGTAACAAGTCACAAACCCTCTCCTTAGACTTGGCTACAGGTGTTTCTACCAGTGGCTTTGCGGATCTCGTAGGAGTCGTGCAGCCCTGCTGAAAGCTGCTACTATGTGGACATTGCCAATGGCTAGGTGGATATGCTATGACTCATAATCGACATTGCAATGAGCTTGCTTTTTAAAGGTTCGACCTAGCAATGACTCCGTGCCTACATCTTTAGTGTTTGGCAACACATAAAAGATCATTGGTATACTCTCACACTCGATAGAAACTACGGCCCTGCACTTCCCTAGGAGTGCATATGGTCGACCCCCATATGGGCTTAGTTTGGAAATAGTGGGTTGTAATTGTGGTTTGCCAATGTGGGTCCAATGATCATGGGTTAAGACATTGAAGTCTGCTCCCTCATCGATCAAGGTGTTGAAAGTGCATGTCTGCTTGGCAATGACCATGATGTAGAGGTAGGCAGGTTCTATGGCTTCCTCATTTTCATCGTCAATCTCCGTGATTGTGGCTACTCGTACCTTGATAGGATGTTCTAACATTGGTGGTTCATGCAGAGGATGCGTGGAAGGATAGTACTTCATGATTTGACTGCCATTGAAGAAGCCTATGCCGTCACCTTCGAGAGTCTTGAGTTTGACATTACCAGTTTGGCTAATGGCATGAACCTTGAAAGGCCCCATACCTTTAAATTTCATTTTTTGTTTATGCCCCTTAACGGATTACAAGAGCACTAAGTCTCCCTGTTCAAATTCACGTTGCTTTACATGCTTGTCAAACGAGCTTTTCCATCATTCTTTCTCACATATGAGAACGTGGGTAGCTAGAAGTCCAATTTTCAAGAGATGTTCGAGTTCAACTAGACGTTCCATCCATGCCTCCTTCCCTTCCTATCATTCTTGAAGTGCGATCCTCAGTCTAGGAAGGAAGAACTCTATAGGTAGAATTTCTTCAGTTCCATAGGTCAACCTAAAAGGTGTCTGGCCTACAATTGTTTTATAGGCTGTGTGGTAAGCCTACAAGGCTACCATCAACTTGTTATCTTAGTCATTGCGCAAAGTAGAGTCTACCTTGGTCAAGATGTTTACTAGAATTTTATTTGCGAATTCCACCTGGTTGTTTGCCCAAGGATAGTATTTGTGAGGATTTCTGATGGATAATTAGAAAGGTGGATAGAAGATGTGCAATCACTTCATTAATGAAGTATGTGCCTTGGTCGCTAACCAGTTCGATGGGGCAACCGGATCATGAGATTACCTCCTCCCATAGGAACTTGGCACTCATTCTAGCATCATTCCTTCTCATAGCTCTTGCTTTTGCCTATTTCATTAGATAGTCAATGGCTACAATGATGTACTTGGCTTACAAGTGTTGTGACACATGACCAATGGGTCCTATGAAGTCAATTCACCAATATTAGGATTAGCTCCATTTGATCCTTGCGAATTGCGACCTTTATCCACTGACAATGGTCATAGTGCTTAACGAATCGTGCCGCATCGCGAAAAAGTGTGGGTCGCCATAGTTGAGACTACAGCACCTTGCGGGCTGCTATCATATCTTCGCTAAAGTGTCCTCCAGTAATTTTTTTGTACACCTTTGAGAGCACATCGTACATCTCTGGAACAACTCTAACTAGGTGAAAGATAGATGATCGATGGTTGTGAAGGGGTTTTGCTTTTATAGCCCGCGAAGGCAGTTAGATCGGTGTGACTAACCTACCATATGAGCCTCCACTAGTCGCCCAGGGAATATTCCAAGGAATACTCAGTCCAACCCAAAGATTAGACCCAAAATGGTCACCTTTTTGCCATCCAATCACATAGACCTCATTTGATATACAAGTCAGGACTCAACCAATATCTGGGCTCACATTTGGCTTCTCCTCATAATGGGGGCCTTACAGCTTTGAGCACCATGGATCATTGGTCGCACCTTATGAGGGTGGGGCATTGAGCATCTCTAACACTTCCTGCATGCCCAAATCATCAAGAATCTTCATGAGCCATGATGCCTCACATGTAGCTAGTGCCGCACCTCTATACTCTGCCTCAGTACTAGAGAGTGCAACTGTAGGTTGCTTCTTACTGCTCTAGCTGACCATACTACTACCAAGGGAAAATGCATACCCACTAGTAGATCTCGTGTCATAGGTACTTCCTACCAAATCAACATTTGTATATCCTGTAGGCTCCATAGGCTTACCATGCTCATAGAATGGACCATAATCTAATGTAGTCTTCACATATCTCAAGATCCTCCTCATTGCATCCAAGTGTGGCTTCATAGGCTTCTGCATGAATTGGCTAATCAGTCCAACTGAATAGCTAAGATCTCGTCTAGTAATGGTAAGGTAAATCAGGCTACCCACCATTTGTCTATACATAGTGACATTCTCAATCTTATGACCAACATCTACAAGTATCTTAAATTTTGTTCCAATGGAGTGCTCAAAGCTTTGCAATCCAACATACCATACTTGATCAACATGTCCTATGCATACTGCTTCTCCAACAACCAAGTACCATGAGGTGTAGAGACAACCTCAATCCATAGGAAATACTTCAATTCACCCAAATCTTTGACCTAAAATTCAGCATGTAACATTTCCTTGATCTCTCCAATTCATCTGACATCATCACATGTAATGATCAAGTCATCCACATAGATGACTAATACCACATAACCAGCCCTTGTCTTCTTTGTGAATAGGCTATGATTAGCCTTGCCCATAGTGAAACCAAGTTTCTGTAAGCATGCACTTATCTTGGCATTCCCAGCTCTAGGTCCTTGCTTCAGCCCATATAATGCTTTCTTTAATCTACACATATATGTAGGAAAATCTGGATGTACATAGCCCTCGAGCTGATCCATGTGTACTTCCACAACCAAATCACCATTGAGAAAAGTATTCTTCACATCCATCTGATACATACTCCATCCTCTAGATGCTACCAAAGCAATTACTATCCTCATGGTTGCCATTTTAGCAATAGGGTTGAATGTTTCCTCATAATCAAGACCATATTGTTGTGCATACCCTTTTGCCACAAGTCTTGCCTTGTATCTTTCCAATGTGCCATCTGATTTTCACTTCACTTTGTATACCCATTTGCAACCAACAAAAAATTTTCCTTCATGAAAATCAACCAAATCCCAAGTGCCATTTTTAGTCAATGCTGAATATTCCTCATCCATTGCCTTACACCAATGATAATCCAAAATAGCTTTAAAAAACTTTGTGGGTTCCTTGAAGCTAGTGACTTTTGCCATATATGCATAGTGCCTCACTGTGTAGTCACTATATGTAAGCCTATCCAAAGGCTTCCTAATTGTTTCCGATCTCCTCAACTAAGGTACAGTATGAGACTCTCCTCTCTCTTGAGGTGGTACATATCTATGTCTCACACCAGGAGTCACAACTGATGAAATACCAAACTCACTATCCAAGTTGTCAGTGCCAGGTGAATCATAACCACAAGTCAGTGGCCCTGTAACATCATCAAGTTTGCCTTTGCTTTTGCCTTTATCCACATTTGTCCCCCTCACTGACATACCCGTGTCAGTGGATAAAGATGCTGAAGTCCTCAATCTACTTGTCCAAGTACTAACTAATGTAGTAGCATCTTTATAAGGCCCAAAATTTTTTGCACTTTCATTTGTACCTGCATGTACATAAGTCTCCCCTGAAAAACATCATCATCATTCAATAAGGTGATCTTCTTCTCATGCCATGATTTCAACTCATCAAATACCACATCTCTTGAGACCAATGTCTCACAAGTAGAAGGATTGTAGCATTTTTACACTTTCCTATCTTGTGCATACCCAATAAAGATGGCATTTTCTGCCTTTTGAGCAAGCTTCTTCCTCTTTTCATCTGGAACATGTACATATGCCAAGCATCCAAAAAACTTAAGATGGCTAATGTCCCGCTTTATCCCATAAAGCCTCTCATGAGGAGTCATCTTATGTATCTGTGTTGTTGGTGTATGATTCATGACATACACTGTAGTCACTACAACCTTTGCCCAATATGCATTTGGTAGGCTTTTCTCATTCAACATGGCTCTTGGCGATTCCATGATCACCTTATTTTTCCTTTCTACCACACCATTTTGTTGTGGTGTTTACATGCATGTCAATTGCCTTTTAATCCCATGAGCTGCCAAGAAGTGATCAAAGTCTTTAGAAACCTATTCTCCACCACTATCAAATCTCAAGCATAAGATGTAGCAAGACAATTCTTTCTCCATATGTCTCTTGAAGTCTTGAAAAGCATCCATGACATCACTATTCTGCTTCAGCACATACAACCATGTGTACCTACTATAGTCATCTATGAATGACACATAGTAACGTGATCCCCCAAGAGATGCATTCTATGAGGGTCCCCATACATCAAAATGTACAAGCTGTAATGGTCTAGTAGTATGCTTACATGCCTCATAAATGGAAGCCTTGATTGCTTCCCAAATTGACAAGATTGACATACATGTCCCAATTCCAAATGCTTGAACTTAGCAAGTCCAAGTACAACTTGCTTATGCTGCATATTCTTCTGCTTTTGAACATTTACATGACCGATCCTTTTATGCCATATCTCAATGTCCCTTATTGCAACATTGTCATGTGAGTGCATAGCAGCATTCAATGCTGGAATTTTTGTATCCAATGCAAACTCATCGCTAAAGGAAAAGTAAATGGTAGAGAGGAAGCAGAGAGCAGCCAAACGATGGACAAGATGAACGTGTAGATACAACATCGTAGAGGTTGAACACAAAGAGACGTGCCTACTTGCATTGGTACAAGGTTGATCATAGCATGTACGCCTTAGTTTGGGCCTTCGACATGCTTTTAATAGGCCACACAAGCTCTGCCACAACAAGGACCGCATCGTCGGCCTCTACACAAAGCCCTCTTATGCTACTCTCACTGGTCCAACCTTTTTCCTTACAATTGAAGCTATTTATTCCTTGGAAAAATATGATTTGGATGTTATTTCACACAACAACACCATTGTCAAAGAGATATGTGCTGACAGACATGAGATCCAAGAGATGTCATTATGGAGACAGTTGAGAAACTCAAACCAGACGTCCTGGTTATGGGTAGCCATGGTTTCAACCCAATCAAATGGGTGCTCTTGGGAAGTGTGAGTGATTTTTGTAGCCATCATGTCAAGTGCCCTGTTCTAATAGTGAAAAATCTTAAGTCATCCTCATGAGTGCAGTTTTGATTTCTTCTTGTCAGCTCTGAAAGCATATTAAAATTGAGAGAAAGAAATGGACAAAAGGCACAAGCTCAAAGGGTAACAGACATGCTCCCTCTCATTCCAATTTTTCAACATAGTCTAAAGTCAACTATGTGTACACAAAACCAAGTGACCTAGTACTAACCATGGTTAAGTCAATATGACTTGACTTTATTCAACTAAGGTAAGCCTATGAGCTTGAACCTCAACAGTCCTTTGTTTAAGTGAGGCTCTTTTTCCATTGCCCTTATCGCTATTTCAGAGTGTGTAAATTCACCTAATTTAGAAAATCCCATTATAGTGCAAGCTTTCAAGATGGAAACATACATAAGTGCATCCACAATGACATCTTCTAGCTACATTTATTTGAAACCCATGAGCACCTCATCATCAAGACCATGTTCACTATATCCTGCAATCAATGTAGTCAATGCAACTGTATTTTGAACTGACAGCTTCTCAAGCACACAGTGTGCTGCGTTAATCAAACCACATTTGCAGTACATGTCTATTAATGATCTTCCCACATAAAGCTCTCTATAAACTCCTTTGCTGGTTATTTCAACATGCAAAAGATGGCCAGTCTCTAAATCTTTTGTAACACCAACAGCTTTTAAGCACAAAAGAAAAGTGATAGAATTAGGACACTTCAAAGTGACTTTGGAGTGATGGATGCACAATGTCATGACATGCACCCCCTCCAAACCTGCACATCCTCTAGATGGTTCAACTTGTTTACCACTTGTAATATTTTTTCCATGAGGATCATATGGGTAATCATCTGGATAATATGACAAGTATGTAAGTTGACATAGATTATCACAGCATCCTCCTAGATCATATGGACAAATCAAAGTGGGTATGCTTCCGTATATCATCATAGCATCCAAATCTTCTTTGGCTAGTTGTTCATCAAACAACCCCATGAATCCAAATTCTCTTTCCTCCTTCAATAGAACAAATCTTGTTTATGCCTTGACCACATTGACATTTATATCCATCTCCATCTCCATAATGGCATAAACATTGGAAAATCATCATCACCCCCCTTAATGTAAGAAGTCTCATCATTCTTAAGTAGCAAATTTGATACAATAACCCCTTTTGTAATATGAATAACTGCTTATACAACATTTGTGCTAGGTGAAAAGTCCTTTAGAACCTCTGCAAGCATCTGCATCAACTCTTCATTATCCTCTTGTCCCAATTGCATTAAATCTGGTTTGTCTTTACACTGATGTTACTCTTATCATCTAGAATGAAAAATCTCTCTAAAGCTTCATCAAGAAGATCCAGAAGCTATATGTCTTCCTTCATTGCCAAAGCTCGGGGAAGTTACTATATGTATTTCCTTTGTGTTCAAGGCCTATTTATAAATATCCTTATCTATAAAATTTTCATGAATAAAATATAACTCTTTTCTATTTAATCTATAAATAACCCCTTTATAGTACACCCTTTTGTATGTAAAAAATGTATAAAAATGGTATTTGAAAAATGCCTTATTTTGAACCCATGTGATGCACACATATGTTCATGAGTAACTTAGGCGAGTGCCAAAGAATCTTATAAATCACCTCTATGATGACCAAAAGAAACCTCATCACATATATCATACATAGGGATATTATGACTTGTAAAAAACTCTTCCTCCTTGTTACCCTCCATAAGATATTTGTGAAGTGCAGCATCACAAGACATAGCATGTGTTTATTTTTGCTTTGGCAGAGCCTTAAAAAAGTGCATTCCTATACTCAATCCACCCTAATACATTCAGTGCACAACTCTCATCACTCTGACAACACTCTTACTTCACCTCAAACATACACACGATTCCTCATGACTATTACTCTCTCTCTGATAGAATCCGCACTGAGAAATGAAATGGGAAATAGACAAGTAAATAGACTAGAAACTGGCAAGAAGACTGTCATAACTCTATTCCGCCATAGCTACATCAGAAAATCCGCCAAGAAACTGATAGGTGTACACAAAACTCAAACGACATCATATATATAAGCATACCTATGACCATCCAACTTCCAAGATCCGAAAACCAACTAGCTTTCAAACTTACAAAAGACACTTTAAATATTCAGAATTAAATCCGCCCAAGGTCTAGCCTAAACACTTGGCACAGCTTGGTGGCTTGAGCCTACCGGCCGACCTCGGACCCACAGTGCCTTGATCCGATTTTAGCCACTAGGGGCCTCCAGCTGATCCGACACGGCCTTGGCTGCATCCTTCTCCTTTCCACCTTCATCTGACTTATCTTCCACCAGTATGCCAAATGCTGCAAGCTCCTTAACTTCCGCCTGCTGCTCAATTTCCATCAAACCAAATACCTTCTTTGCCTTCTCAGACTCAGGCGCAACTTCCCAAGTCAATGTCGCATTCCTCCTATCCGCCTCCTACTTTAACTGCTTCCAACTGTACTTCCAACTCCGCCACCTTCACCTTTAATGTCGCATTTTCCGCACGGACATTTTGCTCCCGGACTTACCCAAATCCCCCATATCTGATTCCAACCATATTGGCATAATCTCAACCTGTCTGAGAGCTATTTCTTGAGCTTTGTTGACCATCCATTTAGGAATATCTGAAACCTTGCCATAGAATTTCTTCAGTCGTTGGAACCCATTCACTGGTTTCAGAAGTGGTCCCAAATGCATCTTTCAATCGGAAAGTCCCTTGTCCTAACTCTTCTGCAATCTGGTAGGGCCCATAGTACCTTAACTTCAACTTACCTGGATGCGGAAATAATTTTGAAATATACAACATCACCCAATCACCTTTCTCAAAAATCTTGAATTTGACCTACCTTGCCACCCATGCCTGTCTTCTATTCTGAGAAATTTCCACAGCATATGCACTTCTAATCCGATCCTCCTCCAATCTCAACAATTGCCTTTCTCGGTGTAATTCTGAATCCTTATGACTCAACCTATGTTGTATGCCAGCCTCAAACTGGGAACCACATATTCCATAGGGACTACTGCTTCCATACCATACACAAGTTTGAATGGTGTCATTTCAGTAACCACTTTAAATGCTGTCCTAAAGGACCATAGTGCCGAGTCTCATTTGTCATCCCAGCCAGTTCTGTTTTCCTCCACAATTTTCTTCAAAATTCTCACCAACACTTTGTTTGTACTTTTTGCCAATCCATTTGCTTGAGGGTGATACGGAGTAGACTTCTTGTGCAAGATCATATACTTGGTTGTCAATTCCTCTATGACCGAATTCATAAAAATCACCCCTTGGTCTGACACCAATTCTATGGGACAACCAAACCTTGTCATAATATTCTTATACAAAAATTTAGCTACACTTGCTGCTTTGTTATCCCTGAGGGGCAATGCCTCCACCCACTTTGTAGCATAATCTATTGCAACCAAGATGTACCTAGCTCCTGTTCTGCTAGCTTTTGGCTTAATGGGGCCAACAAAATCCAACCCCCACTTCTGAAATGGTTATAGTGGCAAAACTGGGTGATCCTGCATCCTGTCCATAGAAGTTGGTTACCCTATCTTTTGACACTGCAAACATTCCCTAGCATACTGATATGCATCTTTCAGCATTAATGGCCACCATAACCCGGCTTGCATTATCTTCCTTCCAATTATTTCACCAGAAAAATGACCTCCTACTGCTCCAAAATGAGCCTCCTGTAAAACTGCCTTTTGTTCCTCATCCGGCACACATCTTTGGATAATCTAATTCGGTCCTTTTCTGCATAAGGATCCAGCAATAATCAAGAATGGTCTGCTTTTCAAGGCAAACTTCTTTTTCTAATCTGTTGACATATTTGAAGGTAAAACACCATCTATCAAAAATTGCACCATCTGATTGTACTAATTTTCAAACTCTTTCCCTTTCACATGAAACAATTCTACATCACGAAGTTGATCTAAAACTCCAGGTATTTCCTGCATATTCTCCAACCTGCTTAGATAGTCCGCAATTGCATGCTTATTTCCTGGTGTATGCAACATTGTGTAATCAAACTCTTGCAATAAAAGCATCCATCTTGCCAACCTGCCTTCCAGCTTTGGCTTCTTTACCAAAAAAATTAGTGCCTGATGATCCATATGAAAAATGACATTGTTGCCAAGAAAATAATGCCGAAACTTTTCCAAAGCAAAAATCATCCCCAAAGCTTCTCTTTCAGTAACTGTGTAATTCTTCTTAGCCGGTCTCAACATCCGACTTGCATAATACACAGGACGAAACCACCTCCGGGTCTTCTCCTACATCAAAACACCTCCAACTACTAGATCAGATGCATCCACAAATACATGAAATGGTAGTTGCCAATCTAGTGGTTGAATAATAGGGGAAACCACAAGCATCTTCTTTAGGATTTGAAAATACTTTTCCTGAACATCTCCCCAAAAAAATTCAACATCCTTCTTTGTCAAATAAGTCAAAGGTGTGCTGACATCTGCAAGATACTGTAAATACCGACTATGCCATTTTACCTGACCCATGGACCTCATCACTGCCTTTAAATTATCAGGAGCCGCTACATTGTGAATTGCACTGATCTTATCATAATCAATTGACATACCTTCCTCAAAAATGATCTAGCCTAAAAACTTCCCTCTTTGCACAGCAATTGCACATTTGTATGGATTTAAAGACATCCTAAACATTCGACACCTCTCTAAACATTTCTTGAGGTAATCCAAATGCTTTGTCTTAGCGCCAAACACTGAGAAATCATCCATAAAAATCCGCATAAACTCTGTCAAATATGACTCAAATGTTTTAAAAGCTACTTTAGAAAATGACAGTGGTCCACTCTTTAGACCAAAGCTCATTACTGTGTAGGCAAATGCACCCCATTCAGTTATAAATGCAGTTTTGGTGACATCCTCCTTAGCCATCCGTATCTGATTATAACCTGAAAAACCGTCAAGAAAGCTGTACATCTCATGTCCGGCCACATTATCAAGGATTGAATCCACAAAGGGTAAGGGAAATGGATTAGCCACAGTTGCAGCATTCAATTTTCTATAATCAACACATACACGGATCTTCCCCGACTTCTTAGGGACAACAACTATTGGTGATAGCCATTATTCTTGATCAATAGGTATAATGAAACCCACTTGCAGTAGTTTATCCAATTCCTGCTTCACTTGCTTTGCATAATTGGGATTCATCCGATATCGTTGCTGAATTATTGGCACTACATCTTCCTTCAAGTTGATCTGATGTTTGTAAACCTCTGGATCCATACCTTTCACATCCAAATAGTCCCAAGAAAAGACATCAATGAATTCTTGTACCAGCTATCTAAGATCTTCCTTAAAAGACTCATCCATATTAATACTAACTTTCACCATCTTAGGACTTGTGGCAGATCCCAAATTTAACTCCTCCAAATCATCCTCCTTGACCCTTGAAACTTTCTCCATTAACTTGTCATAAAGAAATTCCGCCCTTGTAACAGCTTCTTTTGGTGGAACTGCATCATCAAAATACTCCGTGTCTTTCACCATTTTGGAGTCAGAACTGCTTTCCGCTTCCTTATCAGTCTCCTGATTTTTTGCTATAGTCCCTGACTTAGAAGATGACTTCTCATTAGAATTACCTAGATTCTCCCGAAAAACATACTTTTCCAGAATTTGCTCTACATCCACCTCAAAAATAGGAACAATTGTTGGATTTTCTTCCATAAACCATGCCTCCTCATCATCCTCAACTTCCTCAACCAAATTTATGGTCTGAGCCATCATAGGTTTGACAGATGTTGGCAACTTTTTCTTTGCAGTCAAAGGAATTATGACAGAATGGTTTCCCTTCTTCACAATGACTTCATTCCGATCCCAATCTTGTTTAAGCTTTGCAGCTTTAAACCATGGACTTCCCAGAAGCATAGAATAAGCATTCCCTACATCCTGCATTTTTAAAACCACAAAATTTTCTTGAAAAGATAACCCATGCACCTTAAGTATTTGATCTCTTAGCATTCCGATTGGTTGGACTCTTCGTTGATCCGCCATTCGCACTTGAAATGGTGTAGGCTCTAGTTTAGCATCTGTCATCTTCAAAAATTTTGCCTCTGATAAAATATTTACACTAGATCCACCATCAAGCAGAACATCCGAAAACACTCGACCATCAAGCTCCAGTTTTACCATAGGAATAGTGAAATCCACATCATCAAGACTGATCTGATAAGCCCCAACATTTTCTTGTATTGCTTTCGTAAAATCCACAACAGGTGACTTCTTTGTGACTGAATATAGCTTGTCCCTAAAAATGGAAACCAAAGAAAGCAGGTGATCCAATGTAAATTGCATAGGAGTATTTAGCAGTTCCTCAAATAAGGCTTTTGTTTCTAATTCTGAATTTCCAGCAATTTTAAGATGTCTTCGCTTTTGCTCAGTGTCACCATTTCTTTTTCAAACTGCTCCACTTCCTCAGCAACCTCATCATGTACCTCCTTCTGTTCCTCCTAGTCAAGTGGTGGTTTAAGCGTAGCTTTTGAATGCGTAACTGCCAATGCTTCAGGCTCTGTTGTCTTACACTGAAAGCAACCACATTCTAGAGAACACTTGGCTATCACTTGATTTGTCACCTGATCCTCCACTAGAGGACTTTCCTTCTCAACTTCTGTCATTTCTACTTCAATAAGATTACTTTGAGGTACCTTAGCTGCCTCTCCCTACTATGCAGGTGGTGCAAGTAGCTGTGGTATTTGTGTATTCTGTACCTGTTGATACCATCCTTGCTGATTCTAGTTTTGCTGATTCCAATTTTGATGTTGTTGCCATCCCTACTACTGCTGCTGCCAATTTCCTCCCCATGGCCTATAATTTTGATAACCACCATATATTGGTCTAAAGACAAAATTTAAATTACCTCTATATGGCCGATTCTGACTATAAGGTAGCCTCCACTGTTGATTTTGAGATCCTCTCCATCTCGGATTGTTAAATGTCCTCTGTTGTCCTGCAGCATCAAGAAAAACCCAAGTTGTTTGTGTTATACCTTGTTGCATTCTTTGTTGAAGCCTTTTTGGTATTGGGCCTCTGTAATTCGGATTATACCAACAATTTTGTGTTTTATGACCATCCATGTCACATATATCACAATGAGGTTTCTTACTTGACTCAGCCTCTTGCTTGACCCCCATTTCTTTCAGCTTCTTCTCCACCATTTTTTCCACCAAAATGTCTTTTCGCTTGTCCTTATCATGCTTCTTATGCTTCCTCTTCTTATCCTCCTTTTCTGAATCCGAATCGGAATTTGTATTAGAATCAGATCCACTACTTGTTATTGACCTGGAACTTGAATCTGTATTTGACTCAGAATCATCATCATCACTGCTATCACGTGAAGATCTTCTTTTTCTCCCTTTCTTCTTTCTTAAACTCCACTGTCGTACTGATGCACATCCGAGGTGTGGAATCCACCAAAAATTTTGTGTGTGTGACATTTGTTACTTTGTACATACTTAGACATTGTGCTTTGCTCTGCTTGAACGTTTTGTCTTTAGTGGTTCATGTTCAATTTCATAGAAGAGACAAGTGCTGTTTGGGAGTAAATCTAGTATTTTTTACAAACAATTTAGAAGGAGAATTGGCTCTAGATCTGCAATGAGTATGGTTTTCCCGAGCTTTTCAAGTTGTTTGCTTATGCTGAAGATACAAATGGTATTGACCAGGGAGTTCAAGAAGACCAGGGAATTTTAGTAAAGTTTCTAATTTGGAAACCTTAAGGAACTTAGGAGCATTAAAGCATAATAATCTGGCTTTCTCTACACCGATATACAATCGGCTTCTTGGAATTTTTGCAAACTTGCCTGTGGGGGTGCCAATGTCTGTGACATTTCAGAAGTATCATGTAGATCATCACAGGTATCAAGGAGTGGAAGGGCTGGATATGGACATACCTAGATATTTGGAAGGAAGGCTTATTACAAACACATTCTTGAAAGCTTGTTGGGTCTTGTTTCAGCTCTTCTTCTATGCCCTTAGGCCATTGTTTCTGAAACCCAAAAACCTAGGATTATGGGAGTTCAGCAATGCTATGGTACAGGTGGCGCTTGATGTTGCTTTGATTTACACATGGGGTTGGAGACCATTTGTGTACCTTCTGCTGTCTACCTTCATAGGTGATAGCTTACATCCTATTGCTGGCCATTTCATATCTGAGCACTATGTTTTCAGGTGGCCCTTGATGTTGCTCTGATTTACACATGGGTTTGGAGACCATTTGTGTACCTTCTGATGTCTACCTTCGTAGGTGACGGCTTACATCCTATTGCTAGCCATTTCATATCTGAGCACTATGTTTTCCAAGAAGGACAAGAGACATACTCCTACTATGGGCCTCTAAATTTACTAACATGGAGTGTGGGTTATCACAATGAGCACCATGATTTTCCTCGAATTCCTGGGAGTAGGCTACAAAAGGTCGGAAAATGGAGTCTTCAGCCATGCCTGGTTCACCCATTGGTAGTATCCCAATCAAGAGTCTTCATGAAGATTATGAGCTTAGAGCATGGTTTCCATTAGTATAGACTTCAATGCTAGTCCTCAATGTTGTTAAGCAAGAGCAAGAGGAATTGTCGAACAGTGAGGGAAGGAGCAAATTAGCTGGCTATTTCGGGAAAAAGCAGAAAGAAAGGGGACTTTGGAGAGCTTCGAATAAAGAAAAAGACGAGGCAACAGAAATAGTGGGAAAGGATGAAGCCGATGACATCTATGAAATGCACAGGAGAAGAGGGATCGAAGAAAAGGAAAAAGTAGGAGAGAACGGCATGTGGTATGCTAAGAAGAAGAGGACCAGACCAGAAAAACTGGGGCTCTGGTATGAGAACTGTGTCACAGGCTCTTTGAAAATAAGCCCAATTTCATGTCGCTCGATGATAGGCCAATCGGATGAGCTCCGGTGATCCAGTAGATCCGTCTGATCTCCCTTTATTTGAGCCAATCTAGAGCACAACTCAAGCATCAGCACCGCCACCTCCACTTCTCTCTAAAGGTGAACATAACTGGGGATGCATTTCTGATATCTCAAGATTGTGAGGGCAAGTATCTTGCCTCAACGTGTAAAAAGCAATGGACCCTCAGAGTTGCAAGACACGGCGGAGAGAGAAAATAGTTTGTCTATTTGTGAGGAGGATGCCAGTGTTGGCATTTCAAATGACGAGGTTCTTAGCATTAACTTATCAGAGCATCAGGTGCAAGGTGCACCAGAACCTTTGGAGGTATAAGAGGTCAAGCAATAAAAATTTACTGACTCTCCTGGTGCCTGTATCCGAAACAAACCTGGTCAAAGAAGTTTATAGATGAGGAAGTGCATGAAATGATTCGTGAGGCAGATGCAGATGATGATGGACCAGTAAATTATGAGGAGTTTGTGAGAATGATGCTTTCCAAATGAGCCACCCTTTTTCTGCATCTAGAGAAATGTTGTGGTGGACATTATCAGCTATGTCAGCAAGCAGTTATTGGTGATTTCTATTTTGAAACCAACACAAAGCCAATTCTGTCTGTACTTTAGCAAGACCCTCACATATAAACTTGGTCACTTTAGTTTGTTGTATGGTGGCAGCATTCACTCTTGCAATTGATCTCTAATGCTTTAATAGAGAGCTCCATTTATGTAGCGTGGTACAATCTAGTGCTGGATTGCTGTATTCAGGGTGTTTTTGGAGAAGGTCTTGCGACAGGAATGCTCACTTCTCCTTGCTAAGGCTGCACCCTTGAATAGGCTCTTTTAGCTATTCTGAGGGCTGAGACATACAAAATTGTTGTCCCAGATTGGGTTCAGAATTCTCAGAAGCTACGTGAGGCTATGGATTTGAACATAGACAATAATTACCTGTCTGAATCAAAATATCATATTGTCACAACAAAGTTTAGTTCTTCTGATGTAAAAAAAGGAGTTGCTAAGCTAGAAAGCTGTTTGTCTCATCAGTCTTCTGAAGAGTTGTTGGAATGTAAACATGAGTGTTGTGGAGGTTGCCACTGTAAGCTAATTTGGCTTTTTATTCGTCTTCAGTTATTGGCAAAAATAAAAACAGAGACTTGACATCATTTTCTCATCTTGCTTATGTGTATGATTGATCTTCTATCCTGAAATCAGTCAAGGTCCTATGTGGTCATGACTTTGCTTTCAAAAACCCTTCGACACCGCTTTGTAGATTTTGAATCAATCACTCCGAACCTCTTCTCTGCTCTAGTTGCTGTTTGTATTAAATCATTCAATCCTGCTTCAACATCCACTCCTGCAACTACATTCCGCGGCTCCTTTCTCAAGCCATTCATGTAATATCCGGCTAACATCTCATCAGTCAGCCTTTCTGCTGGCTGTAAGTCGTCTCAAATAATGATTGAATGTTTTACTATAGTCCTCCACAAACATCTTCTTCTGTTTAATTGCTTTTAGCTTAGCAAGAACATCATTAGGAGTTTTTTCCGTCCGAAATCTATTCAAAAATGCTGCCTTTAAATCCAAGTAATCTGCAAAATGAGTTGGGTTGTAATTGCTTAGCCACTGCATGGCTCTTCCCTCCAAAGTTGCTTTGAATTGTCGCATTTTATGCTGAGCATCATATACTCCATCAAATCCTCTAACCTGCCATCTTGTCTCAAACTGAGCTATGTGGCAATCGGGGTCTTCTTTTGACTTCCCTGAAAAGCTCCCAAACTTGATGCAAAAATCCGCCCTAGCTGCTGCCATCCTTCGCCGCGTATTTGGGGATAGTTTACCTGCAGAAGATGTTGATGTCATTGGTGATGGAGGTGGTGCTGGTAAGCCCCCTCCTAATCCCAACGGATCAAATTGTAACCTCCTTCTTGCAAAAAATACTTGTTGCAAAACTACTCCTCCTATGTCAACTGGTGTCCATTGCTGTTGTTGTTTCTCTTCTTGAAAAATTCCCCCATAATTCTCAACATCCTCCAAATCTTCTACACTCCTCTCAGACTCATACCCTGTGATGTCGCTTTACATTCTAAGGGTTTCTTCCACATTAAGATCATCCTCCTGTTGATGCAGCCTCCATTGTCTTTCTGCCCACCTGGTAAAATATGAATGAAGAACTTGATTCAACTCTTCCAGCCCGACTATCTCCTAGCATTTGACTCTCCAAGAAACATAGGTTCGACCACATATATGACTTCCTATTTTGCTCTGCATCCTCTCAACACTCAACCTTCTACAGAAGAAAAGTGGAATCGACCATGAATACCTTCCACAAGCACCGTGAATACCAGTGTTTATTGTTGCTTTGGCAAGGCCTAAAAAAACTGCATTCCTATACTCAATCCACCCTAATACATTCAGTGCACAACTCTCATCACTCTGACAACACTCTTACTTCACCTCAAACATACACATGATTCCGCATGACTATTACTCTCTCTCTGATAGAATCTGCACTAAAAAACGGAATGGGAAATAGACAAGTAAAGAGACTAGAAACTGCCAAGAAGACTATCATAAATGTATTCTGCCATAGCTACATAAGAAAATCCACCAAGAAACTGATAGGCGTACACAAAAATCAAACGGCATCATATATATAAGCATACCTATGACCATCCAACTTCCACGATCTAAAAACCAAATAACTTTCAAACTTACAAAAGGCACTTTAAATATTCAGAATTAAATCCGCCCAAGGTCTAGCCTAAACAGCATGCATCATAAAAATAGCATTAATTTCCCTTTCCATAGCATCATCATAGCAAACCTTCTCACTGAATGCACCAAGAGACTGCACATCATCCTCCATAGTAAAATCACAATCATATAAACCATAATCAAAAACCTTAGAATAGTCCATGTAGATAGTGTTTTCCTTAGAGCTATGGTCTACATCTTCATCTCCATCCTCACTGGAACTGCTATTAGAGGTAGTTGTGATAGTCATCACCTTTGAAAAAAAAAATTCAGCTTCAATTCGGTTTATATCTTTGACCTGTGTAGAATTGTCCAAAACCTGGTTTTCCAAATGTGCATGGAGAACTTGAACTCAATCCTCATCATGAGGTTCCAAAACATCACCATCTTTGATAAGGCATGCATCTTCCTTTGCTTTAAGATTTGTTCAAATTTGCTCCCAAAATTCATCATACCTTGACTTTCCAGAGACCCTGATCTTCTTAAATTTTCTAGAACACCTGCATCTGGTTCTTCTAGAACACCTGCATCTGGTTCTTTAGGAACACCTACATCACCAAAAATTTTCCCTATTTCTAATTCCAAATAACAGTCACCCACTTGTATAATAGCATCTTCAAAATCTGTTCAATTGTCTGCATATACTCTATCCAATTTATGTATTTCCTCATGCAACTCCTGAATCACTAGTTGTTTAAATTATTTGATCATGCATTCATTTGGGACACCTCTAAGTTTCATCTCTCACTTGTAGCATGTAAGATAACCTTTAGGATCATAACCATCAAATACACACCTTTCCTCATATATTGCATCTAGTGTATTTTCCACTGCTTCATCGACCATCACTTGCAATCTGAGTTCTGGCTTTCACATCGGGTTCACCAAAATGGGATGGATCTATGTCTCACGGGTCAGTTGTCGAAAGGTGCCATGCCTCTATTTACTAGAGATCACAAGCACAAAGGAAGCAAACACTCAAAGAACTCAAAAAATTTTGACTCACAAAATTTGATTACACAAACTTGAATTCGTATGGCTACTCAATGCTCGGATCAAATTCTTAACACATCTCAGAGCTATGCTTGCACTCCATGATGCACACTCCAACTCTTTGACTTCAGTGCACATGACAGAGTAGCCCACTATAATCACACAAGTATAGTGCTTCATCAACTTGAAGCCTGTCTGATTGCATCAACTCTTGAAGCATTCAAATTTGTTTTATTCCCCATAAGTGCCATGACAATGTTTGGACTTCCATGATTTTGAAGTTCCTTGACCCAAAGTTTGCCAAAAAAAAAAACTACTAGCTAGTTGCTATCTCCTTCTTTCTATGACCTAGAGCCTTGAATGTTGCACAAATCTCCATAGTGTCTACATCAAAAAAATTATGTAGGTTATCCCTGCCACTTGTTAAGACTATTTGACTAGTATGTGATAGTGAAATAGAAGTTACTCCTTGTGCATGTGCTGCAATTTCATTGGCTAGCTTTCCCATCCGCTTGTCCCACAAACCCAAGTTGTTGTACATGTGGACAAAGCATATCAAAGATGCATCAGAGGTCAAGCACAATGCATTGCAATTACTGTGACAAACTATAGTATTAAAACCATAGCCTTTGTGAAGATCCCAAAGTCTTATGGTCCTATCATGAGCTACACTAACAACTCCTTCAGTTGAAAGTTTGCTGATGTCCACTACACAACCTTTCTCAGTGTGACTAGTTAGTAAATGTCGAATTCTTCCTGAATAGACGTCCAATGAACAGAGCTTGTGATCACTGCTAGCTCCAAGGACAAACTTATTGTCAATAGGAAAATAAATATCAAGCACAGCACCTAAATAGCCTGAAAGAGTGGTAAGTAAGGTGCTTGAGTTTGTATCCCAAAGTTTGATAAGCTTGTCATCTCCACCACTCACAAGATATCATTTTTATGTTCAAAAAGTGCCATACCACATCCCCCTTCATGGCCTTGTAAAGTGTATCTCAAAGTTGTTGGGATTCTCAATTCAGCATAGTCTTCAACCCCTATTTTACTATGCCTGACAATGCCATCCACTTGTTATTAGGCTACCTCTTCCATCCTTCCTACTTTTAATCTTGCTAGAAGATCCTCATACATAGCATTTGCCTCGATAAGACATTCAACATCTTGCATCTTCTGTGTCATCTACCGGTTTATCAATTGTTTTTTCTCAACTTGAATCATTTTTTAATGTCTTCTCAAGTCCTTATACTTGTTGATGTAGCTCAACATTTTCATAGATAACCAAATCGAGTGCACTTGATCTTGCCTCCAATGTTGATTCTAGGTACTCCAATTTCTACCTGCATCGCTGAAGGTCTGCTTAGCATTGGTCAAGAAGTGAGGTTTTTTCAGATAACTGTGCCCTCGACAACTTAGAACTCACTACCTCTTCCACAAGGTTCTTTGAAACTTGTGATTGTGCATCCAATGCCAATACAACTAAAATCCAATTATCTTCTGGAATTGTGTTTTGTTACTTGAGTAATGCAACTAATTCATTAATAAACTCTGGTTCATTGACAAAGAAAACTATCAAGTCTTCATGATCTAGATTTAACTGCAAAAGTGTTGTGAAAGCCAAGAAATGAATGCAAAAGAATACTACCTTTTGATGGGTAATGAATGAAATGCCCCTTTCAAAACTCCAAAAGCATCGCTACCACCTTTTTCTCATGTGTACCCTCTCCATAAAGCAAATTCCCCCATGAATAGCTCTGGCTCCCAGAATAGTTTCCTTCTAGAAATCTTAAAACGAAGGCAGCGACCCCTTTCTTTAGCTCCTATGCTGCCACAAGCTCAACATCTATGTCTATGCCATGCTACTGCATTCTGTCAATGTCCAAAGATTTGTGACCAAGCCCATGATCAATGTAGCAGCCTAGCACATTCCATGATATTACATCTTTGATAGGAAGCTTCTCAAACACTTCATGTGCTTCCATAAATGAGCCACATTTACAAAACATGTCAATCAAGGTGTTTCCAATTGAAATATCTATTTCTAGTCCCTTTATGGCAATTTCAGCATGTGTTTCTCTGTCTACTTTAATAAAACCCATGCTTTCACAAGTTTTTAGTATACAAACAAATGAAACAGCATTTGGAGAGATGTCATCATGTTGCAGCTATACAAACTGGCTTAAAGCTTCCTTGTTCAAACCTGTGTTCAATGCAATCAGTGCATTCCATACAAATGTATCTTGAAGTGGAAAAGTTCCAAATGTCTTCATTTCCTTTGCTAGAAAGCCACATTTTGTATACATATTTCATATACATAAGAACTAGTCCTTTGTGTAAGTGAGGCTCTTTTTCCATTGTCCTTTTCACTATTTCACAGTGTGTAAATTCACGTAATTCAGAATCTCCCATTGTAATGCAAGCTTTCAAGATGAAAACATACATAAGTGCATCCACAATGACATCTTTCTTTGAAAATCATGAGCACCTCATCATCAAGACCGTGTTCAGTATATCCTACAATCAATGTAGTCCATGAGACTATATTTCAAACTGACAACCCCTCAAGCACATAGTGTGCTGCTTTAAGCAAATCACATTTGAATTACAGGTCTACTAATGAGCTTTACACATAAAGCTCTCTATGAACTCCTCTGCTGGTTATTTCAATATGTAAAAGATGGCCTGAATCTAAATCTTTTGTAACATCAATAGCTTTTAAGCAGAAAAGAAAAGTGTCTAAATTAGGACACTTCACAGTGACTTTGCAATAGTGGTTGCACAGCATCATGACAACGTGTATTCCTAACAAGGCCTATTTATTCTTGGGAAGCAATACAATTTTCAAGTAATAAAATTATATTTGTCATTGTTTTTATATAATATTTAAAAAATAGTTGAATGAGTATTTCAAGGAATTAAAGATTAGTAAATCCATTATTTTTCATTTGAAATGATTGATTGCCATATGAAATGTGATATTATCAATGTGCAAAGGGTTTCAAAAACCCGATATCATGTATCATAATTCCTTCAACTAGAATAATGTCTGCTCGATAAAACATCAAATTTCATGCATGCTCTGCTGCCCAAAGAGTCAATTCACATTTCATAAGGCATTGCTGCATTTTTTTGTCCAATTTAACATGTATATTATGTTATCCAAGCATTTGCAAATGTGGAGTATGATATATGGATTTAGACATACAAGATGAATGAAATAAATTTTCATTGTGGCCCATTGTTTTGTGTTTGTTGGTCTAAGAGGAGAAATAAAACATTGAAGCCTTGGTCAAGTTTTCTTAGTGAGCATGTCATACATAGCTTAGATAATTTGTATGGATGTGAGAAAATGTGGATTGGTATATCATATTGCTAAACTTGTCTTGTTGTTTTCACGATTTGATTCTATGAGTAATTAGGATGACTAAAATGAAGTTTTCTCTAAAGGGAATGGAGGAAGAGGATCTGGAGGATACGTGTGATGAGAAGCTCTTTGATTTCCTCCATGCAATTGAAAATTCATCCAGATTTATGTATATCATAGATGTACTTACTTTTTCCTTTGATTTGCAAGAGCTTTTGAAGGATCTTGAAGACAAATTGAAGGATTACATGGAGTTTTATGATGATAGACATGTGGAAGGCCTAGAGATTGAGGGATTTGTCCATTACAATGTTGTAGTGGAAGCTACCAATGCTGCTAGAACATATTTGCAAATAAGTTTTAGCCTTATTGAT
Source organism: Lygodium microphyllum (assembly GCF_053477565.2). NCBI lineage: Eukaryota > Viridiplantae > Streptophyta > Polypodiopsida > Schizaeales > Lygodiaceae > Lygodium > Lygodium microphyllum. The sequence goes on from NC_141150.1 coordinate 39,037,365, forward strand.
GAGGAATTCAATAGGTGGAAAGAAGATTGCCGTTTTCATCAAAATGTGTATCAATGTCTTCTTGTACAAAAGATGTTGGAGCTATATATAGCTCACCCTATCTAGACTAGGTCCCCATATACATATGTAGATTGTGATATAGTCTTTGGGAGTGTATATGGTGTGTCTCTTTTCTCTCTATTGCATCTCTACATATCTTCTGTCTCTACATTTCAATATGGTATCAAAGCTATCATGATCGACTATAACCAATTCCTTGAAGAAGATAATCATGAAGTATATATATGTAGTATCTCTTCCATTCTTGATTCATGTTCTTTTTATGCTTAAATTTGATGTATTGTGTATGTTATGAGCATCTTATGTAATGATTTTTAAGCATAGAAGAAGTTCACTCGATCCTCATCGATTATCATTTAGATTGCTAATATGTTGAATTGTAGATATGCCTTGCTTGGACACCCTAAAAGTTTCTATCTAGGAAACTCTTAAGGAAATGCCTTTCTTAAGAAAACCAGATTTTGTGATGTGCTAGGACCTACAAGCTTTCTTCTTATCAATTCCTACTCAATTTGGAGTTTTGTGCCAATAGTTATGTCAGTTCAAGTAAATTGGACTTAAAACAAGAAAACAAACAAGACAATACCTTTTCGTGTGCAGACTTCTATGACACAGGCTCTATCACGATTACTCACTCTTCCATTTTTGTGTTTCTATCAAAATTAGCTAGATCGTCATCTATTCTTGGCCAAAAAGTAAAGCGATAACGTTTTGATAATCATTCATATTTTTTATGTATGTTGGACCGATTTCTTCTCTCACACGTTTTATCTATTTTGGGTCTCTTTATTCTTCCCCATGCTTCATCTATCTTGGGTCTCTTTCTTTTGGAGTATGCTTTTTGGACTAAACGTATTTCCTTACACCATAGCTTCTATGTACGATTTGTTATGCTACACGTTTGTCTTATTGTTTTATATCTAGTGTGCAAATTGTGTGATCTCATATTTTACGTGTTCTCTCAGTCAACTATGTCAAATTCTATAATCATCAATGGATTTCCTTCTGGACAATGTCTATTCCTCACTGTCAAGGGCAAGGATTCCTTGGGTTGAAATTAAAGATGTTTCTAATTCTTGAAGGTGATGACCTGTACGATATTGTTCTTGGTAATTATGAATGTCCACCTCAACCAATTGATCAGGCTCATGATAATACCCTTGTAACTGAAGGACCTATATTTAAAGAATGGAAAACTATTTATCATGAGTGGGTCAGCACGAAAAAGCAGCTTGTCAATATATTCTTTCTACTCTTCAAGAATCTCATATGCTTGATGTATATAATCTTTCAACCTCACAAGCTATATGGGAGTATTTGTGGTGCACAGATCGGATGTTGTATTCTCACGTAGTGAGCGCCAGAAGGTCCCCAAGAACAAAAGAACTCTACTTTTTGCACAAAACTCAAGGTAGAAAGCAAGCACGACATGAACAAGAGACCAATTGGGTGCAATCTCCCCCCATGCCTTGTGTGAGCGCTCCACAAAGCATGTATTTTATGTATTAATCATCTTCAAGCTCAAATAATAGCCCAAATTACAAAATAGCACGCTTTTGGCTTTTGAGTTTGCTTTAGCACAAAATAGAAATAAAGCTAATGGGCGGGCGCCCAAAGAGTCAGGAATACCCAATACAATGTCCAAATACAAATATCATAATCGTGCGCCCATGTGCATACAAAATAATAAATAAATATCCAACGCCTTAATAAATAGGCACGACAAAATATAGGCGCCATGCCTAAGGTATGCGCCCATCAAAATATAAGTGATAACTCAAATACACGCTATCCTCCAATGCTTTCCTCCGCCACTATTGCTATCTCTACACATCAACTGAAGCATTCACAATCATTAGTAAAATAATACAATTAAACTGACAAAAGTGAATATCTAGTAGTCTTCAGCTACATAAATAAATCAACTGGTTAGAAATCAATCCTAACCTTAATTTATCATGAGTGCGCACTCTAAACTCATAAACGTTTATTAATTTAATATGTATTTTGCGAAATCACCCGCTATGGAATCACCCATGTACACACTAAATTAATGAAACGCCCGAAAAGGATAGGCGTCCCCATCAACTTCTCGCACAAAGAATCCACTTTGTGTATGAGCCCCAGTCAACAAAGTTTACGGAATCCACCATAAAAGCTCACGGAATCCACCGTGGCACGCAATCCACCATGAAATATGCCTCCTGGCATCATACCCCCAGTGTGGGATAGCAATTGTCCTCAATTGCTATTAGCTCAATGTGGAGCTAACACAGTGGGGAAAGCATTTAAGTTTCTAGCATGCATCCATTGAGCTTCTTCAACAGGATGGTTTTTAAACTTTACCAAATATCTAGAATATCTACGGCCAGTTCTAGTGGTCATAAAGTCAATATCTAGGATAGCTTCAGGCTCAAGTATTTCAGTCTCTTCATCTAGCAAAGGTGGGTTTTCATAAACAGGGTGTACATGTAATTGGCCTCTAAAGGGTCGTAATAAACTAATGTGAAAGGTGTTGTGAATTTTCCAGTGAGATGGTAGTTCTAACTTGAATGCATTGTCATTGATTTTGTGAATGATCTTAAATGGTCCATAGAATCTAGGTGCTAATTTCACAACTGGGTGTTTATCTACACTTTGTAGTCTACGTTTTTCTATTCTCAACCAAACATAGTCATCAACTTTGAAATTCATGGCCTGTCTTTTCTTATTGGCTTGTTTTGTATATGATTGCTGGGCTTTGGCAATCATGTCTTTAACCTCATCAAAAATAGTAGCGTGCATGTTAGCAATATCATCAGCACTCTGAATTCTATTTGATAAAGATGCAACACGTGTAGACAATCTATAACCATAAATCACTTCAAACCGTGCTTTCTTTGTAGCTGTGTGTGGTGTATTGTTATATGCAAACTGTAAAAATTGCAAATGTGTGCCCCATGTCTATGGTTTAGAAATAGTGTAAGCACGTAAAAGATCTAAAATAGTACTATTAGTGGCTTCTGTTTGTCCATTAGTTTCAGGATGAAATGCAGATGAGAAATCAATCTTTGTTCCTAGGTTAGCAAACAAAGTAATCCAAAAATTATTACAAAAACTAAAATCACGGTTAGAAATAATAACTTTTGGTAATCCACGATTAGTGAAAACAGTTTTCAAAAACAATTGTGCTGCTTGAGATGCTGTTAAAGTTTTCTTGCATGGAATGAAATATGCTTGTTTACTAAACCTGTCTAAAATAGTCCAAATCACATCATGGTTAGCTTTAGTATTAGGTAAACCAGTAATAAAATCCATAGAAATCTGTTCCCATGGTCTTGATGGAATAGATAAAGGCATAAGTAAACCATACTGTTTACCATGATGTCTCTTAACTCTTTGACAAACCAAACATTCAGAAACAAAATTAGATACATCAGTGTCCATATGTGGCCAATAAAAATCTTCAGTCAATGTACGTAAAGTAGATATGATACCTCTATGACCTTGATATGGAGGACAATGAATCTCATTCAAAACAAAAGATCTAAATGGAACTGTAACACATAATCTCTTTTCATAAAACATGAATCCATCATTATAAGACAGTGAATCAATAGGAATCTAGTTATTTTCAACTAATTTATTCCAATCAGCATGAAAAGTAATGTCCTGATGATAAGTATCTTTCATAGTAGTAAACTAATCAAATGATATAACATAAATATTATGAATGGTCGGTATTCTACTTAATGCATCAGCCACTACATTTTCTTTACCTGGTTGATATTGAATAAGAGGATGAAAACTCTGAATAAAAGCTGCCCATTTGATATGTCGGTCAGATATTTGAGATTGACTAAGTAGATGTCTAATACTTTGTTGGTCAGTCTTAATCATAAACTCAGAACCCATTAAGTAATGTTTCCATTGTCTTAAAGCTTGTACAACAGCTAACAATTCTTTATCATATGTGGAATATTTAAGTTCGGATGGTTTCAGTTTATAGCTAGAATAGGCTATGGAATGATTATCTTGCATAAGTACGGCTCCTATTCCAGATCCGCTAGCATTAATAACTACTAAAAAGAATGGTCTATTGAAATCAGGTAGTTGTAATACAGGAGCATGGGTTAATGCATGTTTCAATAAATCAAAAGATTTCTGTTGATTATCAAACCAATCATAAACAATACCTTTCTTTAAAAGTTTAGTTAAAGGCAAAGCAAGTAATGAAAAATTTCACACAAACTTCCTGTAAAAACTACCAAGACCAAGAAAAGAACGTAACTCATGTATATTTTTGGGTATAGGCCAATTCAATATTGCTTCTATCTTCTTAGGGTCAACCTTAATACCTTCTGATGACACAATATGACCTAAATATTCAATTTTTGTTTGAAAGAACTCACTCTTTTCCGGATTAGCATACAATTGATTATCTTTCAACAACTTGAAAACCAAAGACAGATGTTCATAATGCTCTTTCTCATTTTTACTGAATACCAAGATATCATCAAAGAATACTATAACACAATGCTGATATTTCAAAAATATGTGATTCATCATTCTACTAAATGTAGTAGGTGCGTTAGTCAATCCAAAAGGCATCACTAGAAATTCATTATGACCAAATTCTGTTCTAAATGCAGTCTTAAATATGTTAGATTTATCTAATCTCACCTAATGATAACCAGATTTAAGATCTATTTTACTAAATATGGCAGATACTTGTAGTTTATCCATAAGATCATCTACTCTAGGAATTTGATATCTATTCTTTATATTAATCTTATTTAGGGCACGATAATCAATGCACATACGATAAGTATTCTTCTTCTTCTTTACCAACAAAATAGGTGCGCCAAATGGAGAACTACTAGGTCTAATTAGTCCTTTGTTTAATAATTCCTCAACTTGATTTTGAATTTCTTTCTACTCTATCTGGTTATGCCTATATGGTGCTTTACAAGGTGGTTGTGTACTAGGAATTAAATCTATTTTGTGGTCTTCAAGACGTGAAGGACGTAGTCCAGGTGGTAGATCTTCATCAAAACAATCTATAAATTGTGCAAGGAAGTCTTTATACCTAGGGTGCATATGTTTTTCTTTAGCTTGAAGTTCATTCACCCAAATTAGATAAGATTTACTACTTTTGCATAATGCACGTTTAGCTTGACTATGAGTAAGTAGTGGAAAATTATTAGATGCATGCATACCATACAATGTAATGTGTTTTCCTTGAAAATGAATTTTAATTGAATGTGTGGAATAATCTATGTCAGGATTATGCTGATGACGCCAAGGCATATCTAGGTTAATATCACTGGACTGTAATGGTACAACTAGAAAATTCCTTCTTTCAGTGTATTCACCAATTTGAATTTCTAAATCATGCACCTCTTGTGTTCCATTATACCTTGTGCCTAAGAATGTTGCTTTAATGCGATAATGTGTAGGAACAGTTTGTAATTTCAATTCTTTCACTAACTTTGCAGAAAATAAAATCATGTGTACTACCATCATCATGCAAAATAATCCTTTCTTTTCCATGCACTAAACATTTCATGGTCAACAAAGAATGTGGGGTTGGCATACCTGGTAAAGTATCCGAAGGAGTAGTAATGTTGTCCTCATCTTCCGTAAAGTCAGGCATTTCCTCATGTTCTTCATCTTCCATTGCTCCAAGATAGTTGATATGGATAGGTGGCTTCTTCGATTGGCAATTGGCTGCTAGATGTCCAGGTTGATGGCATTTGTAATACACTATAGTTTGGCTTTAGATACATTGTTTGCAATGGCAGGAAGTCTAGGAATATTACAATTTGGCTGTGAAGATGGCTTAGGGTTTTGATTGGTATTTGATGGCAAAGCAAGTGGTTTTGTCCAAGACTTACAGAAAGATGATGAAGGAAATCGACTTTGATTGAATCTTCTAAAACTTGAATTGAATTTCTTAGAACTATAGTTACCATTTGATTGAAATTGTTGTGGATGCTTGTCTCTTCCTCGGAGCTTGTCTTCAGTGTCATGAGATAAAGAAATTGCATCTTCAAGAGTTGCAGGCTTGAACATATTGACTTCAACATAGTAATGCCCAAGTAATCCAAACATATACTTGCGCTTGTGAGTCGCTTCAGGCACGTCTTCAAGCATGCATAATTGGAGTAAGGCATTCAAAAGCATTCGGTGTACTGGGAAATAGGCTCACGATCTCTTTGCTGAAGAAGGTCCCATTGCTTTATGGCTTTTTCATGGAATTATGGAGGAAGGAAATTCTGCATAAACTTCTTCTTGAAACTCTCCAAGGTAGTGGGACAATCTATGGTCTTACGAACCACGGTCCACCAAAGAGATTCTCTATCCACTAAATGATTAGTGACACACTTGATTTTATCTTTTTCAGCGTATGTCTCTTCATGAAAGTAATCATCAAACTGACTGATGAATGCAAGAACAGTTTTTCCATCTCGAGTGCCATTAAAAGTACAGAATTTGAAATTTCTTTTACTTATCTTCATTTCTTTGCGGATGGATTGAGCTTCAAGAGTCGCATCTATGATTCGTCAAATAAGATCTTCAGATTGTGGTCCCTCTTTGTCGGTAGTTGATCTTTGTAAATTGGCCAATTGATCTTGCAAGGCTTGCCGGGCTCTTCGTTCTTCGTCCAACTACATCATAATTAAATCCAACTTTTGTTCCACCGTAGGTTCAGGAAGATCGCCTTCAGTCATTAAATCATCCATTTTTCGTTCTGTCATCCTGTAAAATTTTCAAAAGACCTCACACTCTCAAAATCCAATTAGCGGGATGAGCGTAGCTCAAAGTTGGGTGTACAAGGCTTATAGATTTTTGTTTGGCTTTCACAGTCTTCGACTTTTGCGATTGCGGGATTTGAAATCTTTGTAAAATCTGCATATGTCCTTCTGCGTGTGCTGAAACTAGTTCAGCAAGTCTGGGTATGCGAACAGAGTCTTCCAGGGAACAACTCTGTAGTTCAGTGCGTCTGCGCAACAACAGTCCTTATGGGAGTTTTTGGCATAAGTCAGTTCTGACTTCTGGTGACTTGATTGACTTGCTGAGTTGCAGAACTTATGGAACTTGATCAATTTTGAAGCTTTGTGTGATTGAAGACTTGAATGACTTAGCTTAAAGCTAGTCTGCCTGGAAACGATGAATTTTAGGGGGGGATCGTTTTTGAGCCGCGAAATTCATGGAATGATGCTGCACTGTCGCCGATTTGAAGATTTATAATGCTAAGCTTTTTAAAAGCTTAGTTTTTAAGCTTTTAAGCTTTATACAAGATATGAAACTTATCTCTGATCTTCTGAGAAGACGACTTGATAGAAGGAGATATTGGCGTGGTCCTCCGCCTCCTCAAGCCGGTCTTGCGCGATCATAGGTTGTAGACAGAGGTTCTTGATTGCTAGGAATCTACCCGTATTGACCGTTCGTGATGAGACTGACTGCAGAGCTCGATCGTTCTAAGAACTCCGCCTTCGTGCAAGATGGGTAGCGATTGGAAGCTCTTGATCTCAGCTTCACTCTGATACCAGTGGTGCACAGATCAGATGCTATATGCTCGCGTAGTGAATGCCGAAAGGTCCCCAAGAACAAAAAAACTCTACTTTTTGCACAAAACTCAAGGTAGAAAGCAAGCACCACATGAACAAGAGACCAATTGGGTGCAATATCCCCCCATGCCTTGTGTGAGCACTCCACAAAGCATGTATTTTATGTATTAATCATCTTCAAGCTCAAATAATAGCCCAAATTACAAAATAGCACGCTTTTGGCTTTTGAGTTTGCTTTAGCACAAAATAGAAATAAAGCTAATGGGCGGGCACCCAAAGAGTCAGGCATACCCAATACAATGTCCAAATACAAATATCATAATCGTGCACCCATGCGCATACAAAATAATAAATAAATATCCAACGCCTTAGTAAATAGGTGCGACAAAATATAGACACCATGCCTAAGGTATGCGCCCATCAAAATATAAGTGATAACTCAAATACACGCTATCCTCCAATGCTTTCCTCTGCCACTACTGTTATCTCTACACATCAACTAAAGCATTCATAATCGTTAGTAAAATAATACAATTAAACCAACAAAAGTGAATACCTAGCAGTCTTCAGCTACATAAATAAATCAACTGGTTAGAAATCAATCCTAACCTTAACTTATCACGAGTGCGCAGACTAAACTCATAAGTGCTTATTAATTTAATATGTATTTTGCGGAATCACCCGCTATGGAATCACCCATGTACACACTAAATTAATGAAACGCCTGAAAAGGATAGGCGTCCCCATCAACTTCTCACACAAAGAATCCACTTTGTGTATGAGCCCCGGTCAACAAAGTTTACGGAATCCACCGTAAACCTCACGGAATCCACCGTGAAATATGCCTCCTAGCATCAATTTGATAGCAAATTTTGAGAAGAAATATACTATAGAAATACTTTATCTTCGTAATCAACTCACTGAGCTACAATACAACATCGAAACTTCTATGATAACACATATGGAATCATTCAAGAACATTATCAATCAACTTACTATTGTTGGTGATACTATTCCACGAGAGCAATTAGTAATGCATCTTTTTGACACTAAGAAGGATCCTGCTTATGATAATATTGTGACCATAATATCTAACAAATATGGGATTAATTTTGATCAAGCTTGTATATATATTTGATTGAATATTCACAACGACATGAATGAAGACACACAAATCAAGAAATGATTATGATCTCACAAGAGGACACACAGTCAGAAAAAATCAACCAAGTTTTACTTGCTTGAAGGCATCCCTTTCCATGCTCTACATGTAAGAGTCATCCTGGTGGTAACTTCTCTTGTCTCAAGTTTCCTAATAGACATTGTTCTTATTGCAATAGAAATGGTCACACTACATATGATTGCTAAGCAAAAAAATATGATGAAGAATATGGTATTACAAATAAATGACTATGTTTATCTAGAGAATATTCGCCTTGTGACTATTGCAAAAAGAGTGATCATCCAATCCATGTATGTTTCAAGAGGCATTTTGATTCAAATCATAGTAGAGAGCATATGCTACTACACATAAGAACACTATTGAGGAAGAAAATTGTGTGAGTTATTATATCTCTCTAGAAAGGATACTTCATGTTCGTGATGGATATCTTTTTATTATTGATTTTGGTGCTACTGGAAACATGACATATCAGTCCCAATGGTTAAATAATTATCATTTTATTCTTGTCTAGAAATTGATTTATCTTGTTGATGACACAACATGTCAAGTCAAAGGTACATGTGATTTATATCTTGATACTCTTTCTTCAACAAGAATTCTACGTGGAGTTTTACATATCCCAGATCTACAGAGGAATCTTCTTTCAGTTGATTTGCAAGACTTGTGGATAGTGGTCTGTTTGTCAGTTTTGACCATACCTAGTATCCAATTGAGAAAGATGGCCAAACCATAGATGTTGCTCCTCAAAATGGTAATCTTTTTGAGTTATCTTCAAATGAAGATGTTGTAAATATTTTTACAGCTCCTGCCAATCTTAACATCAAAATATGGCATCATCACTTTGTTCACTCTGGTTTTTCTAAGCTTGTCAATCTTTATCATGACCTTATTCAAGGTATGGAATTCAAAGCTCGTCCTCATATGGATATTTGTATTGAATATTGTGCACTTGGAAAGTATTTTCAGAAACCCTTTTTCATTTTCATCACAACTCATTCTAGAGATTTGCTTGATCTTATTCACACTGATATCTATGGACCTTTTCCTCCATCAAAATCTCAATATCAATATAACATGACTTTTATTGATGACTTCTCAAAATATGTCACTATTTTTCTCTTGCAACACAAATCAGAAGCTTTATTATTTTTTAAGAAATATCAAAAAGCTGCAAAACTTCATACTCATTATTACATCAAGAAACTTTGCAGTGATAATGGTGGAGAATACATTTCAAATGATTTCGATGATTATTGTAATAATGAGGGTATTCGTCATGAATACGTGGTTCTCTACTCTCCTCAAAAAAATGGTATTGATGACCATAAAAACAAGACTATTCTCAATGTCATGCGATGTGTACTCATTCATTCTGGCTTATCTTGATTTTTCTAGTTTGAAGCAATCTTAACAATAGTATTTATGCAAAATCATCTTCCTACAACTACTCCTTCTTGTAAATATGGATTACTACTCGAACAGATGAAACTTCTTTTGTTTCATGTTTTTTAGCTTTTGGATGTATTGCTTATGTTCAAAGAGACTCGCAAAAAACTTGATCCTCTTGGTTTAAAACTTATTTTCATTGAATATTCAAATTTTTCTAAGGGATTCAAGTTCTATACTTCATCTTCCAAGAAGATAATCATAAGTCATGATGCTATTTTCAATGAGCAACTTATGGGAAACACATGGTCTTAGGAGGATGCTAGGTTGGCATGGTCACTAGAGGATGTTGATGATACAAAGTCATTACTCACTTCTTTTCCTTTTCTATATAATGATGAACCTCCTTTCCTGTGTTGTGCCACTACACAAACATAGTGTGAAAAAATCTAGAGTGCATCATCATCCAACTTTCTTATTGATCTAGAGAGTCAATGCCATATTAGTCATTAGTATCAGTGTGCATAGTATGGATGGTTAGAAAATACTAGATTTTGGGACAAGTTTAGCTTATTTTTGATATTTTGGATATTATTTCTTGTAAATATCGTAAAAAGCTATAGAAAACTTTTAGAATAGGGTGACATGTAAAAATCAAGTTTCTTTTTCAACTAGTTTTGGAGATTTCATGAAAAAAGAAGGATTATTGAAATCACATGCAGCAGCATGATCACAATTTACAGGCAGCAAACAATACTTTGAATTGGGAGGAGTGATCTAGAAGAATTCTCACAAGTTGTCGTGGGGTTTTACCCCCCTTTTGGAGCCAATGAAACCATCAAATTTGCAGTTTGAGAAACAGAGAAGAAGCTATTGTTTTGATACACGTTTTTTGTCTACAAGGGAGCTCCAAGAGATCTAATGCTTGCTTCTAAGTAGTGCTAGACAAGGAATTTGTTTATCTTCTCAGGTGCTATCAATACATAGTTCTTTGATTCATTGTGCTTTGCATTTATCTTGTGTACCTCTTATCTATTCTTTTTATTCTCTTCTATCTCATATTCTCTACTTCCTTCTATCTCTAATCCCCAGTGGATATGACCTTTCAACTAAAACCCCTCTAACATTGGTGAACACGATGTGGAAGGTCATTGGAAGGAAAGATAGGATGGGAGAATCTTCAAGTATAATTTCTAGTGATGTTTTGCAGCAATTAGTGGAGAATATGAACATGCTTATGTAGATACAACAACATCGATAGGGGATGCAAGCTTCTGTTCAAACAGAAACTATTGTAATAAATTCTTTGCTAGTAATAGAGTGTGAGATGAAGTTATTTAATGGAATGAGTGTATCTACATATTAACATACCTATTCTCAAAAGATAGAGTTCTTTGAGGTAGCTCAACTTGTGTGGAGCCAATATTTTATAGAGTCACTATACATGAATTGAAAGCACAAATTACTGAATTGTACATGCATGATGCTAACAAGGTAGCTTTCAAGAATAAACTCAAGGAAGAATTTTACATTGAAGACATCAGTTTGATTACTTGCAAGACTTTCCAACAGTGGGTTCTACAATCCAATAAGGGTCTTGTGGCTAACTACAGAGTTATTAATAGAATTTGAAAGTCAGTTTGAGCAATTAGATCTTGCAGAATAGCAAGCTCTTGCAAGTCAGATAATTGAATTGTTTCTACAAGGAGCAAATCATGAGCTTCAAGAGAAGCTTGATGGTTTATTAGAAGATCAAACTACAAAGGCAGGTCTTAAAAAAGAGTGAAGATATGTTAAGAAATTTGTTACTACACTGGTGAAAAAGCAAAGAAGAAGAGAAAGATTGCATGTATTTGGCTTGCCCACTGTTACCGACAAAACAATTGACGTATCCAGTAAGTCACCCACTTCTGTGACTAACCCTATGGTTGCACCTATTGTTCCCAATGTTAGGTAGAAAGATGTATTAGATGAATTGTTCAAAGGCATGCGGGATCTTCAGTTGAAGGTTGCAAAATTGGATGAGAAAGGACAAGAGGAAAGGGAACAAGAAACAGTCCCTAAACCAAGGAAAATATATATGTGGTGTGATAGTTTACAGCATGAAAGAAAGGATTGTGGTGCTTATCAAGAGGCCTTGGTGTAACATGTCCACCTGTTCTCTCGTAGGACACGTCTTAGCAGCCCATCGAGAAGAGAATCCAAAAGGCGCCGCCCGCCACTCCCATGGAATGTCACCAGGTTTGCGATCTAGGTCTTTCCGAGTCTACCACGTAGCGGAAGCATTCCGGCCATCCCCACTTAGGACCGACCTGAATCAGGGTTTTCCTAATGGTCAAGTTCCTAGAGGGTAACTAGAGTCGCACCCAAACAAAGTACTTTGGGTCGAAGCGGATTCATGCTACACTTGGTTCAAGGAGAATGGGAAACAAGAGGGATGCAAAGGTCAACCTCTCTGCCCGTAAGGCATGGTCCCATTCCGTTCCCCTAAAATAGCATAAATCGGGACTCTAGTATTCTAGATTCTAGGTCATTGTTCCTTGCTGTCAAATTCCTTTGAGAAAAGTTCCCGGTCACATCCACCGCACTTTCCTCAGGGTTGCTTTAGTTATCTAATTGCCTACAACATTTAGTTTGACATGAAAAAATAGCTTCCTTAATTAGCCAAATTAATCACTGATTCCTTCACGTAATCTTAGCACTGACATAGAAAAATAGTGTCAAGCAAGTTCCTTTTCAACAATTGATCTTATTTATCAGTTTTTGGAATACATCATATAATCCATCCCGAAGGCTAATCCATAATCCAGCCCAAAGGCTAATCCATAATCTAGCTCGAAGGCTAATCCAACAATCCTCAAGGATTAGTAATCCAAGTTTCTGCCCATAGACTAGTATGCGAGCCTCGAGATCCAATCTCGAGTCACATCGGCCTCTTTTGCAGGACTCGGAGGCAAGGGATTTATGGCCAGAGCCCCCTTGGCACCCAAGCGCCCTCCTAATCCAAGTAGCACCCACGGAGAAACCTCTCGCGGTGGGTTCGGTCCACATACCCAGTGCGACTAACAACCCCCTTGGATAGGGTCAGGCAGAGAGTCGGGGGGTAACTGATGCTACATCTCCCTCCAGTTCTTCAACCTGAAGCATTATTCATTTTTCAAGCTTTAGTTCATTGAGAAAAGAAGTACAAATAGTGCTCCTAACTGTACAAATACAATCAATCCAGTGGTCATTTATTTGACCAATTGCTAAGGTGTGAATCCTTCTCTCTGAATGCATCTAACATTTGATCTGGGAACAATTTGTGACTTGGCAAGATCCCCAAGGGTTTCATAGCTTGTTTACCCTTTTATCCTTGGATTAGGGTTTATACCCTCTTAACCCAAATTAACGAACACCATAGGTTCCTTAAATTAAGACAGTAAATCCTGGGCAACCTCGTCGCCCCAACTTGATTGGTCCATTGCTTGCTAGGAAATACATATTTTCCCTAACTTGGCAAATCGGTCCAAAGAAGGGTGATGTAGCACGATGTCTACTCATCCTCTTGCAAATTAGACTTGCACTAGAACCTGCCAACCTTGTTCCAAGGAGTGGCAAATCTATCTTGTGATTTGAACACAAAGCCATGCGACGTTGCAACTTGTTGCATAGGAGTCGCATCTGACTTGTGGGATCATTTCTCCCATCAAATGGCGTTCCTTGGTCAAGAAATACGTTTGGTCAAGAGGTAGGGTTTGGGATGTCCTCTTGACTCAACCTAACCCTAATCTTACTAGGCCGACAACATTTGGCCCTAGGGTTTCTAAATCCATACAGAGGTCTAGTCTTTGGCTAATTGATCCTTAGGGTAAAAATCCTAGATTGTTCTTGCATAGGCGTTCATCTAACCCTAGCATTCTATGAAAGTGGGTAGGATCTTTGGGATTGGAAGTCTTGACTTGGCATCCCAAGTGCGATACTAGGCAGAATTTTTAGCGTGCTAAACTCTACCTAGCCCATTGAGGTAATCATCGTTTGAGTTACACCATTGCAAGTGACTTACCTAATCGAACTAAATGTCTTGCAACAAGATGTGATCTTTCCTTAAAGATGCTAATACTTTTTCCTAAAAAGATGTAAATAATTTCAAAGTGCAACATTCCATGCAAATATGCAGTTGATGGACTTTGTCCTTCTACGCAACTATGAGATTTACAATGACCATTTCTTTTCTTTGCCTAAACTATAAAGATTGACAATTTAGGACTAACTCGTATAGAAACCTACGTTGAGTTACATCAAGAACTATACCTATAAACCCTTTGTCCAATGCGTTGAATTAATGATTTAATATGAAATGCATCTTTTTCTAAAACAACTTTGATAAAGAAGTTCATGCATGAGTGAATGTCATAGGACTATTTATTGACTTAATCCGTTCTACAGCTTTTAACCCGACTTAAAATGCAAGCATCCTCGCATGCAACAAGTAAGTTCATGGTTTCCTTTTCATGCAATAAAATTTTATGGAGAATATTCAATGGCATCTAAGATTAACTTTTATAGGAATCACGTCCATGGATTTAAATCATAAGTGCAACATGCGACAAGCCCTATCCTTCTTAGCATGATCCCTCTTCTAATTTATGCATTATACACTCAAGGGGATTTGCAACTACCCTTGTTGATGGGAGTGCAAGTAATTTCAATTAATTGGTATGCACTAAACTTTGCAAAACAAATGGATGAATGCATTTAAATTTTTCTAAAAACCATCGTGCTTAATGCATCCCTTTTATGCAAGAAATACAATTGGAACCTGGGCATGAGGACTCGCAGCAATGTCCACGTGTAAACTTGGGTTGGAGGCTCCCGCATGTGCACCTCGGGTCTTTTTTTTGGGGGCCATTGATGACGTAGATTCTTGACTCCGCAAACTCGTCCTTGCCTTTATCCGATCTACGAACTCCCTTCAGGCTTTGGGAAATCAACCTCAAAATCAGCCTACTCCCCCTCACACAGAAATTACCTTTACAATACATGGTTTTAAGAAACCCGAAGAAAGCCGTGTGAACAAGGCTTATGGAAGCTTTGTTTTAGAAGCTTCTAAAGAAGCTTCCAAGAAGCTTCTGTTCAACAACAGAATGACATGGAGGGGGGGGGAAATGTTTGGAAAGTGAGGAAGATGATGACGAAGAAGACGACGATGATGGTGGTGGTGTGGACAGAGGGGGCGTGGCGCAGCGTGGCAGGCGGCAGCAACAGGTGACCCGGCAATGGCCTTTATGGGCTGGCGGTAGCATGGCATGGCGGCAGCTCCTCTAACTCTCTTTCCTCCCCCGTCAAGCCTAAGGGGGGTTCATATAGTGTGTAAGGGGGGGGGAGATAGCCACCCACGTGGCTTCACATGCCTCCTCCCTCCCCCATGAATTCCACCACTACATCAGTCCTCTCACACTCCCTCTCCCCTTGCCATGCGTCGACTGAGGGGGGAGGGGATTATTTAAAAAAATTATCAAAAATTCTAACCATTATCCCTTTTTCCCTTTAGAAGAGGTGTTCTCATGCGGGCTTGCAATCTTCAAGCCACGGCCTCCTACGCTTGATGTGGTGAGGTGTTTATTGAAGCATGCAGGATAAGCACTTAGCCACCAACGTTATTCTGTTGTAGGAGATTTTTTAGCACTGATTTTGTGCAAGATGTGTGGGGTTTAAAATGTATTAATATTTCGTGCGAAAATATTACATTCTCTCCCCCTTAGAGGAATAAGATGTCCTCATCTCGAGAAGAGCTGGGGGTATTGTTGGTTGAGAGTACTTTCATTCATCCAAGTGGCATCCTCTTCGGGATAATCTTTCCACTGGACGAGATATTCTCTCAAGGTTCTAGATCTCAAATGCCTCTCCCTAACATCTAAGATCCTATCAAGCTGTAGCTCAAGGACTCCTTGGCTAGGCATTACAACTTGTTGATCATCAAGCACATGCCTAGGGTTAGGCACATACTTTTTCAGTAGACTGATATGGAATACATTATGAACTTTTAGGTTCTCAGGGAGTTGCAGTCTGTAAGTATTAGGACCTAGGCACTTGAGGATCTTGTAAGGTCCACAATACCTTGGACTTAGCTTTTTGCATTCACCTAAGGATAGGGAACTCTTCTTTGGACGTACGCCAATGAAGACCATGTCACCTTCAATGAAGGATTTGTCTTAATGTTTCAAGTCCACGTAGGCCTTTTATCTATCCTTGAAGGCTTGGATGTCTTGTCTTATTGACTTTATTTGGTCATCCATATTTTCAAGCATCTGTTTTGAGGATTCAACCCTCAAGGTTGGATTCGATAAGTTTAAAGAACTACAACAATCGTGCCCATACAATGCTTTAAAAGGGGTCATTTGAATGCTTTGTTGGTAAGAAGTGTTGAAGGCAAACTCAACCAGTGGCAAATATTGAATCCACTTTTTGGGCTCCCAGTTGCACTATGCCCTAAGCATATCCTCAATGACTTGGTTGACTTGCTCCGTTTGACCATCGATTTAGGGACGGTAAGCTGTACTGAAATAGAGTTGAGTCCCAATGGCCTCGAAGATAGCCCTCCAGAAGTGTGATGTGAAGAGAGAGTCACGATCACTAATGATTCTTCTGGGTAATCCATGCAGTTTGAATATCTCCTTGATAAATAACCTTGCAATGTCTGAGGCTTTATAGTTTGTCTTGAAAGGAATAAGATGTGCAACCTTGGTAAGCATATCAACCACAACCATAATGGAGTTGTATCCTCCCTAAACTTGGGGTAGGCCAACAACAAAATCCATACTAATGAATTCCCATTTTATTTGGGGAATATCAAGTGGTTGCAATTTCCCTGGCAGTTTGACATGTTTAGCCTTAATATGTTGACAAGACAAACATTTAGTGGCATATTTTAGAACATCACCTTTAAGCCTCTCCCAATAATAGCTCTTTCTAACTGCATTGAGGGTCTTGGCATTGCCAAGATGTCCTCAGAAAGGGGATTTATGGGCTTCCCAAAGTATCTTCTGCTTGAGTGATTGGCTTGTCAGTATACATAATCTCATTCTATAGTAGACAAGTCCACTATTGATAGAGAATTCTAGATAATTTGCTTGTAGCTTCGGGTCCTGATCCTTGATAGGGATCTCCCTTAGCAATTTCTGATAGGTTGGATCATGGCATGCTTCTTCTCTAGCTAGCTCAAGAATTGGGTTGTTTGGCATGGATACCTTTGTGGCTAGAGATCTGGATGTTGATGGATCTTGCAAAATCAGAGAATTCAAAAATGTGTGAGTGCATCAGCAACTACATTCTCCTTCCCAGGCTGGTATTTGATTTCAAAATCATATTTCTCTAGCACTTCAATCCATTGACATTGCCTCATGTTGAGCTCATTCTGGGTAAAAATCCATTTAAGACTTTTATGATCCGTCACTAGGGTAAACTTGCTACCCAGCAAGTAGTGTCTCCAAATCTTGAGAGCATGGATGACAGCTAACAGTTCCAGATCATGGGGAGCATAGTTCCTTTCATGGCTCTTTAGTTTCCTTGAAGAGTATGCTATAGGATGACCTTCTTGCATAAGCACACATCCTAAGGCAAGTGTGCTAGCATCAGTTATCACTTCAAACTCCTTACTAAGGTCTAGAAGTTTTAGGATGGGTGTTGATACTAAGCTTTGCTTTAGTTTATCAAAGTTGGACTGTTCTACAAATGACCATACAATTGATGTTTTCTTCTTTAGTCGATTGGTCAATGCCACTGCAATCAAAGCATAGTTTTTTATAAAGACCCTGTACCATCCTGTCAATCCAAGAAAACTATGTATTTCTTTGACAGTTGTTGGTGTTGGCCATTCTAGAGCATCTTTGACCTTGGCCGGATCTACTAAAATTCCTTCTGTTGATACAATGAATCCTAGATATTCAATGTGTCATTTGAAAAATGCAAACTTCTTCTTTTTGGCATAAAGCTTGTGTGCCCTCATTGTCTCAAGGAAGCTAGAGTTCATGATCTTCTTCCTGTTTGGAGTAGACTAAGGTATTGTCGAAGAAGACGAGTATGAAGTCATCAAGATATGGCCTAAATATATCCTGCATTAGCCTATTGAAGGTAGCAGGGGCATTTGTCAGCCCGAATGACATGACCAGGAACTCAAAGTGTCCATACCTTGTACTGAATGCCGTCTTTGGGATATCTTCTTCCTTGATTCTTATCTGGTAATATCCAGACCTAAGATCAATCTTGGAGAAGATCTTCGCACCTTGAAGACGGTCAAGAAGTTCATCTATTCTTGGAATGGGATATTTTTTCTTAATGGTTGATTGATTTAACCCTCTATAATCAATGCATAGCCGAAAAGTTCCATCTTTCTTCTTCTGGAACAGCACTGGAGCTCCCCATGGTGAGCTGCTAGGGCGGATGTAGACTTGGTCTAATAGTTGCTTGAGTTGCTCCTTCAGCTCAATCGCTTCCGGGATGGACATTCTATATGGTCTCTTTGCAATTGGTGCAGCTCCTGGCGCTAGCTTGATTTCGTGATCAACTTCCCTTTGAGGAGGAAGTTCTGTCAGAAATACATCTGCGTATTCCTTTAGCCATGAAAGTTATTCACAGGTACCCAAGTAGCCCCTTTGTAACTCCTTTTATTATCCGAGAGGCTGTGGCCAGTTGAATTTTTGGCTTCCCAGTCTCTCCTTGAGTTGTGACCAATTCCCCTTCAGAATTTCGAAAGGAAACTTGGCCCTTTCCACAGTGAATGTGAGCGTCATTAGGTTTAAACCAATCCATTCCAAGCAAACACTCATGGATACATAGGTTCATAACCCTGAATTTGACTAAAGTCGGCTTTCCTCCTAGAAGGGATTCCACCTTAGCAGTTTGCATGGTACAAGTGACTTCATGACCATTTGCTAATTCCAAAGTAAGGTGGGTGTATCTTTTGTGGCTATTCCTAATCTTCTTACACAAACTGGTGAAATAAAGGAATGTGTACTGCCACAATCAATCAAGGTTTTGAAGCTTTTACCTTGATAATCCGATGGAGTCTGAATCATCGAAAATTGGTGAATCGGGCCTTTCTTGTGAAGGGCGGCATGAATGGTTGCCCTCTCAATGTTTGCTTCCATGGTTGGATCTTCTTCATTATTGAACTCCTTATCGGCAACACGTGCGGTTCTTCCTTTGGCCCTAACGGCGGCTCCTTGGCCACGAACGGCCACGGACGGTTCCTTGGAATGGTCCTTGACGTTGTCCTCCGTTAAGCTTGGGACACTGCCTTTTAAAATGACCAGGCTCCGTGCAATGGAAGCAACGGAGATTGTGGCCATTACCTTGGGTAGGAACGAAATTATTGACAGTGTTGGTCCTAGCATTCTTCCTTTATCCCAGATTTTGGCCTTGCGCTCTCTTGGTCTGAGACCTATACACTCCCTTGTTTTGATCCTTGTAAGACCAAGTCTTGTTATTTCTTGGCCTGGTTTGCACCTCTTGTATTATGGGTGCAGCTCGAATGAGTGCATCCTGAAGGTCTATTGGGTGCATTGATTCGAGGCGGGTGTTTATAGGTGGGTTTAATCCGGCACAAAACTTCGACACCAGTTGTGCCATATCCATTTGAGGTGCATACTTCAAAAGAGAGACAAACTTTGAATAGTAAGCATCAAGAGATAGACCAACCTACTTCAATTCATAGAACTCGTTCATCTTTTGCGTGCGATAGGAAGGTGGTAGATATGTTCCTCGCACAACTCTTTTTAGCTTCTCCCAAGTAAATGACTCTTTTGAGATCCCTTGGTCTCTGCACCATTGATTCCACCAAAGTCTTGCTTCACTGGTAAGCTTCAGCTTGGCGAGCATCGCTTGGTTAGTGGGTGCAATACTTGTTGCTTCAAAGTAATCCTCCATAGATTCAATCTAGATCTCGGCATCAGTTTGGACGGTCCTTCCCTTTCCATCAAGTTCTGGTGGCTTGATTTGCTTGAGAAGAAACTTCTTCTCCTGAATTACGGCCGTACTTGGTGTAGGGGTCGGACTAGGAATATGCACTTGAGGTTGTGCGTGGGCATTGAGATTCTTTACGTTAAAAACTTGCTAAGGGATTCTTTCATTACATTTCATGTCCAATTCATCTTTTAACCAAGTGACCTAATCACTTAACTTCTTTATCAATACTCACAGTCAAGACAATCATTGATTAAAAAAAAGTTTTTTTCATTCATATGGACATAGCCCTTTCTGAGTACAAATTTTTTTGGGAAGATAGAACAAGCTGATACATTAATTTGGGGGGAATAATATTGTGTTACATTCAGCTACGGGAATTGAATAATAGTATGGATTGGGGTCATAGATTTACAGGAATCGATAGGTCATAGGAAGCTTGGGGTATCCTTTCCTTTGATATACGTTCTTCTCATAACGTCCTAACACCTTGATTCTGTCAGCAGGGATTATTCAAGTCACTTCCTCGTACATATACTTGTTCTGCTTAACCTTTCGACCGCCGACATGTAGGGTTGTGTTTGTGTGAGCCTCAACAAAGATAAACACCTTCACGATCTTTAAGTCCTCCATCCACTTGATTCTCTTCAAGTTGGTTCGAAGGTACGCAAGTCGGTGGGCAGCTATGTAATAAATTCCTGAATCACCCGTCCATCTCCGTTCCACGTACAGGGGCGAAGGATTGTAGATGCGGTCTAGGATATTCATCATATTGATCCTCCATCGATAATCTGAAGCATGCATCGCGGTCATAAACATAACCTAGAACACCAAAAATTTATTCCATGCTTCGCGACTCTGCAAGCCAACATCGATAAGTAAGTAAGGAAATGTTCTTGACAGCAATATTTGCTTTACTTCTCCTTATTAAGTTTTCTCGTAAATATTTAAGTCTTCTTGGTTCGCTCTGATACCAATTGTAACGTGTCCACTTGTTCTCTCATAGGACATGTCTTAGCAGCCCATCGGGAAGAGAATCCAAAAGGCACCGCCCGACACTCCCATGGAATGTCATGGGGTTTGCAATCTAGTTCTTCTTGAGTCTGCCACATAGCGGAAGCATTTTGGCCGTTCCCACTTAGGACCGACCTGAATCAGGGTTTTCCTAATGGTCAAGTTTCTAGAGGGTAACTAGCGTCACACCCTAGATGAACTACTTTATGCAGAAACGCCAGGGTCGAGGCAGATTCATGCTGCACTTGGTTTAAGGAGAATGGGAAACGAGAGGGATGCAAAGCTCAACTTCTCTGCCCGTAAGACATAGTCCCATTCGGTTCCCCTAAAACAACATAAATCGGGATTCTAGTATTCTTGATTCTATGTCATCGTTCCTTACTATCAAATTCCTTCGAGAAAAGTTCTCGGCCAACCGGGACCACCCTTTCGTAGGACGGACCCATGGTCACATCCACCGCACTTTCCTCAGGGTTGCTTTAGTTATCTAATTACCTACCACGTTTAGTTTGGCATGCAAAAATAACTTCCTTAATTAGCCAAATTAATCATTGATTTCTTCACGTAATCTTAGAACTGACATAGAAAAACAATGTCAAGCAAGTTCATTTTCATCAATTGATCTTATTTTTCAGTCTTTGGAATACATCATATAATCCAGTCCGAAGGCTATTCCATAATCCAGCCCGAAGGCTAATCCATAATCAGGCTCGAAGGCTAATCCACAAATTACTAATCCAAGTTTCTGCCTGTAGACTAGTATGCGGGCCTCGAGATCCAATCTCGAGTCACGTCGGCCTCTTGTGCAAGACCCGAAGGCAAGGGATTTACGGCCAGAGCCCCCCCTAGCACCCAAGCGTCCTCCTGCTCCAAGTAGCACCCACACAAAGACCTCTCACAGCGGGTTCGGTCCACGTACCCAGCGCAGCTAACAACCCCCTTGGATAGGGTCAGGCAGATAGTCAGGGGTAACTAATGTTGTCTCTCCCTCTAGGCCTTCAACCTGAAGCATTATTTATTTTTCCAGCTTAAGTTCATTGAGCAAAGAAGTACAAACAGTGCTCCTAACTATACAAACATAATCAATCCAATCGTCGTTTATTTGGCCAACTGCTAAGGTGTGAATCCTTCTCTTCGAATGCATCCAACATTCGAAGAGAAAGATCACACCTTAGCAGTTGGCCAAATAAACGACGATTGGATTGATTATGTTTGCATAGTTAGGAGCTGTTTGTACTTCTTTGCTCAATGAAGCAGCTGGAAAAATAAATAATGCTTCAGGTTGAAGGCCTAGAGGGAGAGACAACATTAGTACCCCCTGAGCCTGTCCTGAGCCTATCCAACACATAACTTCCCTAACTTGGAAAATCGGTCCAAAGAAGGGTGATGTAGCAGGATGTCTACTCATCCTCTTGCAAATTAGACTTGCACTAGAACTTGCCAACCTTGTTCCAAGGAGTGGCAAATCTATCTTGTGATTTAAACACAAAGCCATGCGATGTTGCAACTTGTTGCATAGGAGTCACATCTGACTTGCGAGATCATTTCTCCTATCAAATGGCGTTCCTTGGTCAAGAAATACGTTGGGTCAAGACGTAGGGTTTGAGATGTCCTCTTGACTCAACCTAACCCTAATCTTACTAGGCTGACAATGTTTGGCTCTAGGGTTTCTAAATCCATACAGAGGTCTAGCCTTTGGCTAATTGATTCTTAGGGTAAGAACCCTAGATCATTCTTGCATAGGCATTCAACTAACCCTAGCATTCTATGAAAGTGGGTAGGATATTTGGGATTGGAAGTCTTGACTTGGCATCCCAAGTGCAATACTAGGCAGAATTTTTAGCGTGCTAAACTCTACCTAGCACATTGAGGTAATCATCGTTTGAGTTACACCATTGCAAGAGAATTACCTAATCGAGCTAAATGTCTTGCAACAAGAAGTGATCTTTCCTTAAAGATGCTAATACTTTTTCCTAAAAAGATGTAAATAATTTCAAAATGCAACATTCCATGCGAATATGCGGTTCATGGACTTTGTCCTTCTACGCAACTATGAGATTTACAATGACCATTTCTTTTCTTTGCCTAAACTATAAAGATTGACAATTTAGGACTAACTCATATAGAAACCTACGTTGAGTTACATCAAGAACTATATCTATAAACCCTTTGTCCAATGCATTGAATTCATGATTTAATATGAAATGCATCTTTTTCTAAAACAACTTCGATAAAGAAGTTCATGCATGAGTGGATGTCATAGAAATATTTATTGACTTAATCCGTCCTACAGCTTTTAACCCGACTTAAAATGCAAGCATCCTTGCATGCAACAGGTAAGCTCATGGTTTCCTTTTCATGCAATTCAATTTTTTGTGCAATATTGAATGGCGTCTAAGGTTAACGTTTATACAAATCACGTGCATGGATTTAAATCATAAGTGCAACATGCGACAAGCCCTATCTTTCTTAACACGATCCCTCTTCTAATTTATGCATTATACATTCAAGGGGATTTGCAACTACCCTTGTTGATGGGAGTGCAAGCAATTTCAATTAATCGGCATGCACTAAACTTTGCAAAACAAATGGATGAATGCATTTAAATTTTTTTAAAAACCATCATGCTTAATGCATCCCTATTATGCAAGAAATAATATTGGAACCTGGGCATCACGACTCGAAGTGATGTCCACGCGTAAACTTGGGTTGGAGGCTCCCGCGTATGCACCTCGGGTCTTTTGTTTGGAGGCCATTGATGACGTAGATTCTTGACTCCGCAAACTCTTCCTTGCCTTTATCCGATCTACAAACTCCCTCCAGGCTTTAGGAAATCAGCCTCAAAATCAGCCTACTCCCCCTCGCGTAGAAATTACCTGTACAATACGTGGTTTTAAGAAACACGGGGAAAGCCGTGTGACAAGGCTTATGGATGCAACCCTAGAATCATTTCCATGCCTTGCAAATTCCTATGGTTATTAGCAACCTTCTTTAAAGAATCATTTCGAAGAAAAGATGTCTAATAATGCGACATGCGATTTATTCTTTCCATGCATAATCAAAGTGTGCTACCATAATTTCGACTTGTAAAGATGGTCATTAGTTTATCTAAATTCGTTACTTTGCAATGCATAAAAACCATTGCTAGGAATGCATAGAGATCTTATTCTCTTTTTTTGTTCCTTTCATTGAAAAATACTAATGACCGAATTCTTCAATTGTGAGCTATTAGCCAAAGTATTTCAATAAAAAAAGTGCATCCTAATTCCATAAATGATCCATGCACAATTGTAATATTATGATGTAAATAAAAATTAGGAAGAAAACCTAGACTTGTGGATTCGGTGAAATGTCCACATGAATGCTAGGAGATGATCCTCCTATGGTTGCGCCTTGTGCCTTTATAGGAGCCATCGAGACTTTGACCTTCTTGCCTTGGGCAAAGACTTATGATCTTGGCCCATCTCCCTCGCACGCGCGATTCCTTTTGAGGTTCGACTTCCTTGTGTTGAGATATCGAGCTCCACTCGTGATATGCCAGGGTGACCGTTGTGCATTTATGTCACCGACTTGTTAGCTGTGCAGATGCGGTTGGTACACTGCCCATGAATAATAGCTAGATGATAGCTATCCTTATCTACTCTAGTTCGCGGCTCAGTTAGTATGCCACCTTAGTTAGTTGAGTTTGGTTTGAGACCCATATATAGGGTTCTTCTATTTCTCTGTACTAGAGTTCTTTTGGCTTACACAACTAAGAAGAGGAAAACTATTTTCAGCCTCCACCTTTGTGTATTCCCCCATTGTGTAAGTGAGAAAGCTACAAGTGAGACTCCTTCTTTCTCTCCCACAATCTTGACATGGTATCAAAGCCTGGTTCGTGGTAAGGAGCTCAAGAAAGCAAACCAAGTTCGCGGTGTTCTAGTAAGAGGACTAGTGTTGCTTTCATTTTTCGAGTTTGGGAGCAAGTCTCTACAGGTAGCACAACCGAAAAATGCAAGAGAGCATTGTCTCAAATTGAGACGCCTTTTGCGGTGTAGCAAGAGGACAGTATGTGCTGCGGGCAAGGGCTTTAGCCCTTGGTTGCCCTGTTTTTTTGATTCAAGGCCATTTTGGGGCCCGTTTTGGAGGCAGAAGTTTTTCGCACGCACTCAGGAAAAGGCCGTATTTTTTGCTGTGTGACCACTGTTCTACAGGTCAGTGAAAAGTTATCGTAGAAATTGCATTTTATGCCTGCGTGCAGAGACATTGGGAGTTACAGAATCATCCTTGTTGCCTGTTGATGCAAAATTGTCACTAGGAAGTGACTCTGTGGTCAAATACCACTTTCGTCAGTTGTGCAAATTCGCCCTTGTGAGGTTGAAGCTATGTTTTTTGCAGTGAAATTTTTTTTTGCAGTGTTGTGTAATGGCGTCTAATTCTCTTTCAGAGATTGTCACTGAAAAGCTTGACAAGAATAACTTCCAAGCATGGAAGTTTAGAATGACAAATTTCCTTATGGGAAAAGGATATTGGGAATTCGTTGCAGGAAATGAAGAAGAACCAATTCTTCTTGATGTTCCCAATCAACAACAAATGCAAGCATTTAAAGGATGGCATGAGAGAGCCAGAAAATTTATGTACTGGCTGTCTATCAGTATTTCAGACTCTATGATTGTGCATATTCAGGATGTAAGTACGCCAAAGGAGGCATGGGATACTTTGTCAAAAATGTATAGCACAAATATGCAAGCCAGGAAAATGTAGCTCAAGCAAGAGTTGCACAATGTGCAAAGAGAAAGTATGAGCATCAATGACTACAACATGAAGGTGAAGAAGATTGCAGATGCACTTGCTTCCATTGGGTCGCCAGTGGAAGATGATGATTTAGTTTCTGTGACCTTGAATGGTCTAGGAAAGGATTATGCACAGTTTCGAACATCTATTTTCATCCATGAAAGATTTCCTGTTTTGAGGAGTTGATTGCTCTTCTAATTTCTAAGGAGAAGAGAAATGGTGGTGCATCTTCTTCAGGAGGAACTTCAAAAGAAGCTGCCTTTTACTCAAATACTGGAAGAGGTAGAGGCAGAGGTAGAGGAGGCTGATCTAGAGGCCGTGGTAGAAATCAGAATATATAGCAAACTCAAGAAAACCAGTCCTATGGAGGAGGACGTGGTAACTCTAGAGGAAGGGGGAGCCAAAGAGGTCGTGGTGGATGGCAAAGAGGCCAAAATGCAAATAGCAATGTTGAATGCTACTATTGTGGTAAAATGGGTCATATGGCTAAAGACTGCTATAAAAAGCAGAATGACATCATGAATGGAAAATTGCAACAAGGGAATTATGCATCTTCTAGTAGACAGGGTTATGATAGAAATGAGCATTTGTTTATGGTGCAGCACATGAACAATTATGTGACAAGTGTAGAAGAAAGCAATGAAGTGTGATATGTTGACTCAGGTGCATCAAACCACATGACAGGTCATGCAGAATGGATGCAGGATGCAAGGGAAATGGAAAAACGAGAATTTGTGGAGACTGGTGATTATACTCCACATCCTATTGTGCAGATTGGAAAAAATCATTTGTCTATGCAGAATGGGAAAAAGAAATACATGTCGGATGTATTTCATGTCTCGAATATCACCAGGAACCTGGTTTCTGTTGGTCAAATGGTTGAGCAGGGCTTGCAGGTCAAATTTAATCCTCATGGATACTTTATTGAGGATATGAAAAATAAAGGTCGCTTGATAGCAAAAGGAAAGAAGAAGGGCAAGAATGTTTACGTTGGATGCAGACATGCTTGAATTGAGTGCACCAATGTTTGCACATGGGACCGGTGTAGTTGCAGATATTGATATCTGGCATAAACGCATTGGTCATGTTAATGTACAGTGACTTAAATCAATGCATGCCCAAAACATTGTTGTAGGATTGCCTAAATTCAAGGTTGCAGAAATTCATAAGGTATGTGAAGCCTGTTAATTTGGAAAACAGGCAAGGAAACCATTTCCTAGACATGTTCAAGAGAGTAAGAAGCCATTGGAATTAATCCACTCTGATGTGTGGACTACTAAAGTTGCATCTATTGGAGGCTGTCATTATTTTGTCACTTTTATTGATGACTATAGCAGAAAAGTTTGGGTGTATTTTATGAAAAAGAAAAGTGAAGTGTTTGGGCATTTCAAAACTCTTAAAGCTATGGTTGAAAAAGAAATAGGCCTGCAAATAAATTCCTAAGGTCAAATGGAGGGGGAGAGTACCTCTCAAATGAGTTTGCAAGGTTCCTGCAGGAGCATGGCATAAAGAAGCAATATTCATGCAGTCATACCCCACAACAAAATGGAATTGCAGAAAGGAAAAACAGGCATATTGGAGAGGTATCTCATGCCATGGTCAACAAAAAAGACTTGCCAGATTTTTACTGGGCTGAAGCAGTTGCTACAGCAGTCTACATAATGAACAGGATTCCCACTGCAGCAATACATGGGATGACTCCAAAGGAGAGGTATACTGGTAGGAAACCAGATATTTCTCATTTGAAAATTTTTTGTTGCATTGCCTATGTTCATGTGCCAGATGAGTTGAGATCCAAGTTGGATCCAAAAGCTGAGAAGTGCATCTTTATTGGTTACTCTCTGAGTAGAAAGGGTATAGATGCTATAACCCTTCTACTCATAAGTTTATAGTGAGCAGAGATATTGTTTTTGATGAGATGAGTAGCTGGTATAAACCAGTAAATGTGATTGATGATGTAGATGCACAAAATGGTAATGCTGCACAAAATTCACAGCAGCAGTCATAAAATATTAGTGGATCTGGAGTGTCCTCTAACAGTGGTTCACATTCTTCGCCATAGATAAGCAGATTAAGATCAGGAGAATCTCCTAAAAGCAATGCAGATAGTGGTATGAAGGTTTCACGAAAAGGAAAAGAGAAGGTAGATTAGCCCATGTTTGATGTAAATGCAGGTCACTCTTATGTGGATGGTGAATCCAGTGGCTCAGAACAAAGCATTGATGATGAGTTGGGTATTCTTTCTATTGTTACACCTGGAGTAAGGAAGACCAGGGATGTTTTGAGAGCACCTGGGAGTGAACCTACTTTGCGCAGGTCTACCAGAGCTAGGTATCCTGTGGATAGGCTGAAATATGATGGATTTTCAGCCATTCACTATGCTTATATGGTCAAAGTGATACACGAACCAGAACCCACTTCTTTTGAGCAAGCCATGGGAAAAGAAAAATGGGAGAAAGCCATGGATGAAGAAATGGATGCCTTAGAAGCAAATGCTACATGGGAATTGGTACCTTTGCCTAAAGATAAGAATGCAATTGGTTATAGTTGAACATGAGTGTTTGAAACTCCTTAATATGGAGTTCTCCATCTTCTTCTGCTAACCCATGGAAGATGGGCAAAGGTGAGATGGATTGTGCCATGGCTACAACCAGATTGACAACAGGAGTTTGTGTAGGTAAAACTACACCTCTGCTTGAAGTGGGTTGATTGACTGAAAGAGGGGAAGTATTAAGACTTCCTCTTGCACTCAAAGGGTTGCTTATGACACTTAGGTTATTAGAGCCACTACCGCTTATGCATAGCGGGTTGCTCCTTTGAGGAGAATAGCACCTTAGAGTTTCCAACACTGTCTAGCCCTCTCAGTATGTTGCTCTTTTCATATTTTGGCGTGGGTTTATAAGGTGAAGCACAATGCAAATGGTTCTCTGAACAAATACAAAGTAAGATTAGTAGTCAAGGGGTATGCACAAACATATGGCATTGATTATGAAGAAACATTCAGTCCAGTTGCAAGGATGGCAACCGTAAGAGCAGTCATTGCTATGGCTACATCAAAGGGATGGTCTTTACATCAGATGGATGTAAAGAATGCCTTCTTGCATGGTGATTTGCAAAAAGAGGTCTATATGGAGCAGCCACCAGGTAATGTGCATGCTATTCATCCTGAGTTTGTTTGCAGGTAGAAGAAAGCCTTGTATGGCTTGAAGCAAGCACCTGGAGCATGGTCTGATAAGATAGGACTGTATCTTGTCACTATTGGCTTTCATATATCCAATGCAGATTTCCCACTTTATGTGAGAAAAACAGAGAAAGGTATATGCTACTTGTCATTTATGTTGATGATTTGATTATGACAGGTGATAGTGATGAAGATATTCTTCATGGAAAGCCGTGTTATTTCTTGGGCATTGAGGTGATTAGATCACCAAGTGGGATACGGCTCTTGCAGAGGCAGTATGGATTGGACATGCTGTCCAAATATGGGATGACAGGCTGTAAGCCTATTTTAGTTCCTTTTGAGCAGAATGTGAAGCTGAGCGCAGATGCATGTGAGCTTATGGAAGACCCTACTATGTACAGACGCATAGTAGGAAGTTTGATTTATATGATTATTACCATGCCAGATTTGAGCTATGCTGTTGGATTGGTAAGTCATTTTATGCAGGCTCCGACTAGACGCATACTCAGGTATGTGAAGTCCACATTGCAATATGGACTATTTTATGAGACTGGGGTTAAGATATAGTTGCATGGATACACTGATGCTGATTGGGCTGGTAGTATTTCTGATAGATGATCTACCACTAGATATGTGTTCTCTTTTGGGAGTACTACAGTCACTTAGAGTAGCAAGAAACAGCCTACAGTTGCCTTGTCGATCACAGAGGCTGAGTACAAGGGTGCAGCAATGGCTGCATGTGAGGTAGCTTGGTTGCATAAGCTACTTTATGATATGCATCAGCCCTATAGATGGGCCAGTTGTCATTTATTGTGACAACATGAGTAGAATACACTTGGCAAATAACACATTCTATCATGCTAGAACAAAGCACATTGAGGTGCATTATCACTATGTGTGGGAGAGGGTTTTACTAGGTCTTATTGATCTAGTTTATGTCAGCATAGAGGATTAGGTAGCTGACATATTCACGAAGGCATTGGGCGTAGAGAAGCTGTGCAATTTTAGAGACCTGCTTGGTGTGCAGGAATTGGGATTGAGCTCAAGGGGGAGTGTTGAGATATCGAGCCCCACTCGTGATATTCCAAGGTGACGGTTGTGCATTTATGTCACCGACTTGTTAGCTGCAGATGCGATTGGTACACCGCCCATGAATAATAGCTAGATGACAGCTATCCTTATCTACTCTAGTTCGTGGCTCAATTTGTATGCCACCATAGTTAGTTGAGTTTGGTTTGAGACCCATATATAGGGTTCTTATATTTCTTTGTACTAGAGTTCTTTTGGCTTACACAACTAAGAAGAGGAAAATTGTTTTCAGCCTCCACCTTTGTGTGTATTCCCCCATTGTGTAAGAACACCATATTGGGGAATATGAGAATTTTCCATAAGTTTGGGACATGTGGTCAAATCTTTGGATTTATCATAGCTTGAACACTATAACTCCAAATTGAGTGCTCTATAGCTCAATAGATTCCATTTTTCAAGCGCTTTCCAATGATAGGTCTCATCATAGGGTTTTGAGAAACTTATGGGCATGCTATCAGGGTGCCACCTTTTTAGTATTCAAAAAATGGGAATTGGGAGATTCCCAAACTCATTAATATCATGTTTAAGTGAGAAAGCTACAAGTGAGACTCCTTCTTTCTCTCCCACAATCTTGACACCTTGACCAATGCACCGTCTCACAGAATTGGGCTTTGGAAGGCTTTATAGGCTTTCTCCTCGAAGTAGGGATTTCACGACTAGGACTTAACAACCGGAAAAAATGACTTTGGGGAATGTAAGGGAAAGAGGAATTGGAAATTCTGGATATAATAGGGCCTTCACAAAAAGGGATGCTATGAAAAGGGGCTTGAAAAACCTGGATATTGTGAGCTTTATGGGGGATGCAAGGGAGGAAAATAGTGCTTGAATCCTGGGGTTATAAGGACCGCTTGGGAAGGCTTATGAAAGTCCAATGAAGGAAGCTTTAAATGGACTTTATGGAATGCAAGGGGGGGAAAAGGGGCTTATTTCTAGAGGGGGAAAGGCAAGGGAAAGGCTTTGTTTCCCGGGGTAAAAATCCCCTTGTGTAAGAACGCAAGGGAAAGGGCCTTAAAGAGGCCCCCCCTTAGAAGCTTCCAGGAAGCTTCTGGGGGGTGTGTGTTGTGGAAAATGGAAGTGGCGGCGCAGCTCGTAGCTCTCTAGTGGCGTTCTAACTGGCAATGGCAGATTTGGTAGTTTCCTATGCTCCTCACAATCTCCTTCACGACTCCCAAATCGGCGGCAGCTAGCGCAATATTACTTCTCAATTCCCTCCTCATAGTCAATTTCCAATGCCTTCCTTCACCCCTTAGAGGGGAGTTAAATAGTTGAAGGGAGGGGGGGGGGGGAGGGAGCTCCCTCCCACATGGAGCCGCGCATGCCTATCCTCCCCTCCACCTCTCTAATTCCAATTTAGTCCATGACCTTCCCTCAGCCACACTTCGGCTGGGGGAAGGTAAAAAAATTTTCACTAATTATACCATTATCTCTTGACCTCCTCCCAAGAGGAGGTTCTTATGAAGATATGCGGGATTCTTAGTCCTTAGACTCGATTGGCGAGTGGAGAGTGTACTATTTAATGTCTGAACCATCCGTAACCACAATGCCAGCATTGTCATTTGCCCGAGACTTCACACAGCCTCGTAATATTTTCAGCAGAAATATTACATTCTCTCCCCCTTGGAGGAATCGAGATGTCCTCATCTCGAGATAAACTGGGGATATTGATGGTTGAGAGTGCTTTCATCTATCCAAGTGGCATCCTCCTCAGGATAATCTTTCCACTGGATGAGGCATTCTCTGAAGGTTCTGGATCTCAGTTGTCTCTCCCTAACATCTAAGATTTTGTCAGGCCCTAGCTCAAGGACTCCTTGGCTAGGCATTACAACTTGTTGGTCATCAAGTACATGGTTAGGATTAGGTACATACTTCTTCAATAGGTTGATATGGAATACATTATGAACCTTTAGGTTCTCAGGGAGTTGCAATCTATAAGCATTAGGTCCTAGGCACTTGAGGATCTTGTATGGTCCACAATACCTTGGACTTAGCTTCTTGCAATCTCCTAAGGATAGGGAACTCTTCTTTGGGCGTACACAAATGAAGACCATTTCTCCTTCCTCGAAGATTCTATCTTGATGCTTGAAATCCATGTAGGCCTTCTGTCTATCCTTGGTGGCTTGGATGTCCTCTCTTATTTACTTTACTTGGTCATCCATCTCTTCCAACATCTTCCTTGAAGCTTCAACCCTCAAGGTTCGATCTGAGAAGTTTAGGGGACTTCGACAATCATGACCATACAATGCTTGAAAAGGGGTCGTCTGAATGCTTTGATGGCAAGAAGCATTGTAGGCAAATTCCACCAAAGGCAAGTATTGAATCCACCTTTTTGGTTCACGACAGCAGTGTGCCCTTAGCATATCCTCAATGACTTGATTGAATCGCTGCGTTTGGCCATCAGTTTGGGGATGGTAAGTTGTGCTAAAATAGAGTTGAGTCCTAATGGCTTCAAAGATAGTTCTCCAGAAGTGTGATGTGAAGAGAGAATCACGATCACTAATGATTCTTCTGGGTAGCCCATGTAGCTTGAATATCTCCTTGATAAACAACCTTGCAATGTCTGAGGCTTTAAAGTTTGTCTTTACTGGAATAATGTGTGCAATCTTAGTAAGCATGTCAACCACAACCATGATGGAGTTGTATCCTCCCTGAACTTGGGATAGGCCAATGACAAAGTCCATACTGACGAATTCCCATTTCATTTGGGGAATGTCGAGTGGTTGTAACTTTCCCGGCATTTTGACATGTTCGGCCTTGATACATTGACAAGACAAATACTCAGTGACATATTTGAGAACATCACTTTTAAGCCTCTCCCAATAGTAGCTCTTCCTAACGGCATTGAGAGTCTTGGCATAGCCAAGATGTCCTGAGAAAGGGGAATCATGAGCTTCCCACAATATCTTCTGCTTAAGTGATTGGCTTGCCAGTATACAAACTCTCATCCTATAGTAGACAAGTCTACTATTGATAGAGAATTCATGATACTTAGCCTGTGGCTTTTGGTCCTAGTCCTTGATAGAGATCTCCTTTAGCATATTTTGATAGGTTGGATCATGGCATGCTTCATCTCTAGCTAGCGCAAGTATTGGGTTGTTTGGCATGGACACCTTTGTGGCTAGAGATCTAGCTGTTGATGGAATTTGCAAGATTAGAGAATTAAGGAATGCCTTGCAACTGAGTGCATCGGAAACTACATTCTCCTTTCTAGGTCAATATTTGATTTCAAAATGATACTCCTCTAGCACTTCAATCCACCGACGTTGCCTCATGTTGAGCTCGTTCTGGGTAAAGATCCACTTGAGACTCTTATGATCAGTCCCTAGAGTAAACTTTGTTACCCAAAAGGTAGTGTCTCCAAAGCTTTAGAGCATGGATGATAGCTAATAATTCTAGATCATGGGTAGCATAATTCTTCTCATGGCTCTTCAGTTTTCTTGAAGAGTATGCTACAGGATGACCTTCCTGCATGAGCACACATCCTAAGACAAGCATGCTAGCATCAATTACAACCTTGAACTCCTTACTGAGGTCTAGAAGTTTTAGGATCGGTGCTGATACCAAACTTTGCTTCAACCTATCAAAGCTGGTTTGTTCGGCAGTTGACCATGCAATGGATGTTTGCTTCTTCAGTAAGTCCATCAAAGGTGTTGCAATCAAAGCATAGTTTTTTATGAAGACCCTATGCCATCCTGTCAATCCAAGAAAACTGCGTATTTCTTTGACAGTTGTTGGTATTGGCCATTCTAGTACATCTCTGACTTTGGCCGGATCCACTGAGATTCCTTTCGCTGATATGATGAATCCCAGATATTCAATCTGACGTTTGAAGAATGCACACTTCTTCATCTTAGCAAAGAGCTTATGTTCTCTCATTGTCTCAAGGACAATCCAAAGTTGGGGTTCATGATCTTCTTCCTGTTTGGAATAGACTAAAGTGTTGTCGAAGAAGACGAGTACGAAGTCATCAAGATATGGCCTAAAGATATCCTGCATTACCTATTGAAGGTGGTAGGTGCATTCGTAAGCCCGAATGACATAACTAGGAACTCAAAGTATCCATATCTTGTGTTGATGGGATATCTTCTTCCTTGATTCTTATCTGATAGTAATCAGACCTGTGATCAATCTTGGAGAAGATCTTCACACCCTGAAGACCATCAAGAAGCTCATCTATTCTAGGAATAGGGTACTTATTCTTGATAGTTGATTGATTTAACCCTCTGTAATCAATACACAGTCGAAGCGTTCCATCTTTCTTTTTCTAGAACAATACTGGAGCTCCCCATGGTGAACTACTACGACGGATGTAGCCCTGATCTAGCAGTTTCTTGAGTTGTTCCTTCAGCTCAATTGCTTCCGAGATGAACATTCTATAAGGTCTCTTTGCAATTGGCACAGATCCTGGCACTAGCTTGATCTCATGATCCACTTCTCTTTGAGGCCGGAGTTCTGTTAACTCTTTAGGAAATATGTGTGCGTATTCCTTTAGCCATGAAGGTCCTTCACTAGACTCCTGTTTCTGATCTAACTTATTGAGCTTAATCAAGTAGACAGGTAGTCCCTGTCTAACTCCCTTTATAATCTGAGATGCTTTGGCCAATTGAATTTTTGGCTTTCCAGCCTCACCTTGAGTTGTGACCAATTCCCCTTCAGAGTTTCGAAAGGAAATTTGGCCCTTTCCACAATGAATGTGGGAATCATTAGATTTAAGCCAATCCATACCGAGTAGACACTCATGGATACCTAGGTTCATCACTCTGAATTTGACCGAAGTTGCCTTTCCTCCCGGAAAGAATTCCACCTAAGAAGTTTGCCTAGTACAAGTGACCTCACGACCATTTGCTAATTCCACAAGCAAGGTAGGTGCTTCTATTGTGGCTATTCCTAATCTTCTTGCACAAGCTGGTGAGATAAAGAAATGTGTATTGCCACAATCAATCAAGGTCTTGAAACCTTTACCTTGATAGTCCGACGGTGTCTGAATCACCGAGAACTGGCGATTCGGCCCTTTCTTGTGTAGAGTGGCATGGACTGTCGCCCTTTCCAACTCTGCTTCCATGGTCGGATCTTCTTCTTCTCACATTTCCCTGTTGGCAACGCAAGTGGTTCTTCCTCTGCCTCGGGTAGCGGCTCCCTGGCCACAGCCAGTTCCTTGAAAAGGTGCCTGGCGATGTTCTCCTCCAAGTATGGGACATTGCCTCTTGAAATGACTGGGCTCGCAGTGGAAACAACGGAGGTTTCGGCCATTGCTTTGGGTAAGGACAAAGTTGTTGACATTATTAGTCCTTTCTTTCTTTCTTTGTCCCCGATTCTGACCTTGAACTCTCTTCATTTGAGGCCTATATATTCCTCTGTTTGGGTCATTATAAGACCAATTTTTGTTACTTCTTGGCCTAGCCTACACTTCTTGAACTATAGGCGCAGCTCGAATGAGTGCATCCTGTAGATATGATGGGCACATAGATTCGAGACGGGTATTCATTGGTGGATTTAAACCAGCACAAAATTTTGACACTTGCTATGTCATGTCCATCTGTGGCGCATACTTAAGAAGTGAGATGAATTTAGAGTAGTATGCGTCAAGAGTGAGTCCCATCTATTTTAGCTTGTAGAACTCATTTATTTTTTGCGTGTGATACGCAGGTGGTAATTATCTTCCTTGCACGGATTTCTTCAGTTTTTCCTAGGTAATGGATCCTTCCGCAATCCCTTGTCTGCACCATTGCTTCCACCAAATCCTGGCTTCATCGGTGAGCTTCAGCTTGGCGAGCATAGCCTCGTTGGCGAGTGCAGTATCGGCTAGTTCAAAGTAATCCTCCATGGATTCAATCCAAATTTTAGCATCCGCTTGGACGGATCTGCCTTTCCCGTCAAATTCAGGCGGCTTAATCTGCTTGAGAAAAAACTTCTTCTCCTGGATTACGGCAGTACTTGATGTAGGAGGCGAACTGGGAATTTGTACTTGGGGTTGTGCCTGGATAAAGGTTTCTTAACGTTATTACTCTTAATTGTTATGATTTATATTTCATCTCCATTTTAGTTATCAACCAAGCAATCTAGCCACTTAACTTTTTATCAATTCTCATCAACAAAACAGACATTGATAAAAAGAAATCTTATTCCATTTATATGGGTCTAGCCCTTTCGGAGTACATCATTTCCTAAGATGATAGAACAACAGTTACATTTAGTTTGGGGAGAATAATGTTGTATTACATTTATCTACGGGAACTAGATAATAGTATGGTTTCGGGTCATGGATCTTCAGGAGTCGGTAAGTCATCGAAAGATTAGGGTATCCTTTCCTTTGGAACCCATTCTTCTCATAGCACCCCAACACCTTGATCCTGTCGGGGATTACACTGGTCACTTCCTCATATACATATAAGTTCAACTCAACCCTCCAACCTTGAATATGTAAAGTTGAGTTTACGTGAGCCACAAAAATGAACAACTTCACGATCTTCAGGTCTTCAAACTACTTGAACCTCTTTAGGTTGGTTTGAAGGTATGCAAACCGGTGGGCAGCTATATAGTAGATTCCTGAGTCACCCGTCCATCTTCATTCCACGTACAAAGGCGATGGATTATAGATACGATCTAGGATGTTCATCATCTCAACCCTTTGTCGATAATCCGGGGAATGCATCGTGGTCATAAACATGACTCAGAACACTAAGAACTTGTTCCATGCTTCATAATTCTACAAGATAGCATCGAAGTAAGGAAATGCTCGGAGCAGTAACATTTGCTTTACTTCATCTTATTAAGATTTCTTTTAAAAAAATCCTTCATTGGTTCGCTCTGATACCAACTGTAACGTGACCACCTATTCCCTTCAGGACACGTCTTAGCAGTCCATTGCAAAGGAGGTCTAGGAAGCTCCGCCTGGCACTCCCATGGAATGTTACAGGGTTTGCGATATAGGACTTTCCGTGTCTGCTACATAGCGGAAGTATCTTGGCAATTCCCACTTAGGACCGACCTGAATCAGGGTTTTCCCTAATGTTCATTTCCTAAACCGCAACTAGCGTCGAACCCCAAGCGAACTACTTTACGCAGAAACACCATGGCCAAAGCGGATTCACGCTGCACTTGGTTCAAGGAGAATGAAAAATGAGAGGGATGCAAAGCTCAACCTCTTTGCCATAAGGCATAGACCTATTCCATTCCCCTAAAATAGCATAAATCGGGATTATTATAACTTAGATTCTAGATCAGCGCCCTTGCTGTTCATTTTCTTTGAAACGATCCTCTTGCTGTCATCATGACTGAGAAAAGTTCCTGGCCAATCAAGACCACCTATCTGTAGAAACGACCCATGGCCACATCCATCGCACTTTCCTCAGGTTATTTTAGTTGTCTAATTACCTACCACATTTAGTTGGACATGCATCAAACAACTTCCTTAACTAGTCTGTTAGGCAGTGGTTCCTTCACGTAATCATAGCACTTGACATAGGAAAGCAATGTCAAACAAGTTCCTTTTCAACAACTTATCATTTTTATCTTTGAAATACATTTATAAAATCCAACCCGTAGACTTATCCATAATCCGCCCGAAGGCTATACAGCAATCCACAGGGATTACTAATCCAAGATTCCGCCCCTAGACTAGTATGCGGGCCTCAAGATCCAATCCCGAGTCACGTTGGCCTCTTCTATAGGGCCCGGAAGGCGAGGGATTTACAGCCAGAGCCCCCCTGGTACCCAAGTGTCCTCCTGCTCCAAGTAGCACTCAACGAAGAGACCTCTCACGGCAGGTTTGGTCCACCTACCTTGCGCCATTAACAACCCCCTTGGTTAGGGTCAGGAAGGCAGTCGGGGGTAACTAAGGCTACCTCTTCCTTCAGGCCTTCAACTTGAAGCATTAGATATCTTTTCATCCTTTAATTCCTTGAGCAAACAAAGCAAACAATGCTTTTTAAAATTGTTACAAGCACAATTATTTCTAATGGTCGTTATTTGGCCAACTGCTAAGGAGTGAATCCTTCTCTCCGAATGCGTTCAACACTTGATCCGGGATCAATTGCTAAGTCCTAGTTAGCACTTGTGATATGTTGCATCGATTTAACCACTCCTAAGTGAGAGCAGAATTTTGGTGCCGGCAATTTCTTAAAAATAGCTTAAAAATATGAATATCAAGGGAAAAATATCCAATGTCCAAGGCGGCGGCTCGACCTAGGACGATTTTAAGCGTCAAAGTGCTCTAAAGACGCCCGGGCAACACTTGCCTATTTTTAGTAATTTTTCCATGCGTCTGTGGCAGTCAATGGAGCTATCAGTCAGTGCAAGATGCCGAGACGAGCTCACAGAAGTTTTCAGACTGCGATTTGGACATCATATGCACAAGAGGCAGTGAAAAGGCCGATCAAGAATGAGGGGGTGCCTTTGTGAAGGGGCACCCCCCTTCTAAAAAAATCGTGATGGAGGGGGGGCGGCGGCTATTTAGGCCGCCAAAAAAAACGGCGCCCCCCCCACAAATCAAGAAGAGAGCTTCAATGTAAGCCATGAATCCAATTGCAGAGGCCAACTACATTCGATCTTCGCTCCGCATCACTCTGGTCCACACGAGGAATGGGAGCCTGTAGAAGGAGAGAGAAAATCAGTCTTTCTCTCTCCTCCCTCTCTCTCTTCTAAGGGGGAGTTCATGTGGGAAGAAGAAGGAAGAAGAAAGAATGGTGGAGGCTTGTCCGGCATGGATCGGATTGCTTCCCGGGCTCGAAATGGTGATTTGTGATCGTCATGAGCATGAAGTGTTGCTGATTTTCAGATTTGCAGCCATGGACATGAAACCCGAAACACGCAAATAAGCGGTAATTCAATATTTTCAAAGGAAGTTTGAGATTTCATGGCTTTTGATTGATAAAATGTTGTTCATGTGGGCTAAAAATTGTTAGCAAGTTTTCCATGAGTACTAGTTGATCATAATCAGAAATTCAGAAAAATATGAATCTTGTGGCTCAAAATAATACACTAAAACACGTAAAATATGGAAAATCAAGGGGAAATGATGTTTTTGGGCATAAAAATGGAAAAATGAATAGGAACACCAACTAAATTTTCATTTTTGCTGCAAGAAGGAACTAAGGGCCACAGCCCATAACCTATCTTGAATTTTCAGTAATAAAATAATGCAAAAAATAAGGGAAAATACAAGGAAAATAGAGGAAAATCACTAAAAATAGGGAAAAAATGCATTTTGGGTGCGGAAAATTAATGAAAATTAAGAACAATGTTTGTGAATGTTTGTGGGGGCTGAAGCATGAGGATTTTCCTCAGTTCAACCCCACCTTCTTATTCTAGTGTGTTTTTTCAGCTTTTTACACATAAAATGATGGCAAAATGCCTTATAAATCCATACAACAATGCAACATTTGATCGATGGGAGGGTAGAGTGGTTAAAATGTGTCTAAATGCGGAGTAAAATGATAAAAAGACTGATGTTTTGTTTGCATGCCATATAGGTCGGTGAATAATTATAAAATAAGAGCCTAGTAGCATGAGGGTTTCCTCGGTGCTAGGTTTGTGCAACGCCGCATAAGAACGGTAGTTGAAAACCATTGAAAGGATGTTTTCTGCATGTGCACAATATTGATTTCTTAACTGTTTGAGCACTTGGCATTCACATTATGCATAAATCATGGAAATATTTAAAGGTATCAGAAATCCTGGATGCATAGCAATTCCTTTCATTAGGATCTTGACCTACGTTGAGTGAGAGACAGGACATCCTAAGCCATAGGCTAGTCGTGGGGTCTAAGGGAAAGAGAAGTAAGGACAATGGTACATTTCTGTATACGATTAAATGGTACCTTGAGTGGATTTTTTGCGAAATGTTTATATGTTGAGCGACGCATCGAGGGGCCAATCCCCAAGGTGTAGGCGACTCGTAGAGGAGCGGCGGCATTCAGCCATTGGAGGACCCCCTATGTCTGTGCTTCATGCCATTAGGTAATGTGTAAGGGACTCCCTCTGAGGAGTAGTAGGTGAGAGAAGAGTGGACTACGAACAACATAATACAAACGCAAGATGTCTAGGAAGGCAATGTATGTGTCATCAACGCTCCTGGTCACGAGTCCGTGGGGTTGTTGAGTGCATGAGATAGAGGTCCGGCTAGTGCACGAGCCAATGCCGGTCCGTTCTAGGTTCCATCAGGGGTGCGTCTGCCAGGAGCCGCTTAAAAGTGGCGGTCCTCAAATCCTAGTTGTT
Organism: Lygodium microphyllum; assembly: GCF_053477565.2. Classification (NCBI taxonomy): domain Eukaryota; kingdom Viridiplantae; phylum Streptophyta; class Polypodiopsida; order Schizaeales; family Lygodiaceae; genus Lygodium; species Lygodium microphyllum. The sequence goes on from NC_141150.1 coordinate 39,077,758, forward strand.
TAGGGACCAACTAGCAGTTTATGCCAAAGGATACTAAGATTGATCCGTTATTTAACGATAAGCATCATCTAGCAGAAATCCAAAAGCAAGAGAGAGACGAAAGAGCTAGGCGACATGCTAAAATTTTTAGGAGATATTCCCCTAAGCGTAGTGGTGCTGAACCCTTACGAGGGAGTAGATCTAGTGGTCTTAGTGCGACAAGCAGTAAGTTAGGAGAAGGTGGAAGCTCTAGTTCTCCCCTTCCTTCCATAATCCAGTCTACATCAAGTGCGGGAGGTGCAACCCCACCGTCCCCTATTCATAGTGCAAATCCAATTTTCGTTATGGCACAGCCTATTGCAATTCCAGCAAGAATGACGGATTTTCCGGCTCTAGGTTACCCGCTACCCATCTTTAATGGGCTAGTTGAGGAAGATGCGGAACTCCATATTAGGGAGTTTCAAAAGCTGATGTTTAACTGTCGCATTCAAGAAGAAGGACATTGAATGATGTTCTTTAACATGACTCTCAAAGGAAGAGCCGCTATATGGTATCATGGTTTAGAAGCCGGAACCATATTGAATATTAATTCATTTTATGGAGCTTTTCGAAGGGAGTTTGCCCCTGAAAGGGGTGGGCAATATTGGTTGCGTGTACTCAACGTGATCCGCCAAGAACCACACGAGGATATTCGTGCTTATGCGAAGAAAATAAAAGAGGTTTTCTGTAAGTTGGACACCTCTATTCCTATCCCCGCAGCTGCCCAATTGCAATATTTCCTACATGGTTTGAACTTTAACATCCAATTGCAGTTGAGTAGTGTCCCCTTGGGGGATATAGATACTGCCATTACATGAGCACAAGAGGTGGAATCCCGACTACAAGCAGTCTATGCTTCTCAAGGTAATTCGAATATGGGTTTAGTATTGGGAAACAATATGGCGATGGCCAATGGCAGTAGTGGCCAAGGGATAGCGATGGCTAACCCTAATAGGACCAAAGACTACGGTGGAGGAGCTACCTAGTGGTAGTGGGGTTAGTTTGATTGAGGCTGTACGCATTAATGATGCTGAAACCTCTAATCTGCGAGCTGTTCTTACAAGAGGTCAAAAGGGTAGAGAAGCTGACAAGGATAAGCCTGTCGACGGAAACCCTAAACAAGGCGACAAAGGAACGCAAGTTTTGGATCCTGCCATGGAAGGGGGACCTTTGAAGCCCGTAGAAAGTAAAGCCGATAAGGAACCACCAAAGAAGAAGGTGAAAGTTAAGAAAGAGGCAATAAAGCCGGTTCAGCGACCTAAAGAGCGGATGGTTTGGCGTGAAAAGCGAGCTCTATCGAACTATCATGAATTCAATTTGGCGAGGTCTCTTTGTGAAGTCAAGCCGGATGTGAATCTTCTGCAGCTTATTAAGCTTTCCCTAGGAGTACGCAAGGAATTTAGAAAGATTCTACGTACCAGGTATATCGTAGAACCTTTGGGTATTGCGCGAGTTGGTGATGACTAGTTCGAGCATGCTGAGAAGCATTGCCCAAGGGTTGCAGCCTATGTCGATGGGATATTAGTAGATTATGCCATTGTCGACACAGGATCATCTGTTAACATTATGAGTTCTGAACTAATGGAAAGGTTGGGTCTTGCAATCCAGAAGGATACCTCCACAATCCTCAGGATAGCAGATGATAGTTTGAGACAGCCGGAAGGCTGCATTACTAAGGTCCATGTCATTGTTGCAAATGTAGAATGCCTGTTGGACTTTAGGGTGATTCGTTTTGCGGGCCGTCCAAGTTACCAAGTATTACTCGGACGACCTTGGATCTTGCAAGCGGACTGCCAAGTAGATATACCCGCCGGTCGACTAATATTCGGCAGAGGTGCCCAGCGTGTGGTGGTTGATGCTTATCCTGAGTCCCCGCAGAGTGAGAGAGCTCCTCTATCTTCTACAGAATTGGAGACATTAGAAGATTTATCTACCAGTGAGACATCATCGAGTGATGAGTCCAAAGAGGGATCCACCACGGAAGACATCTATCAGATTACTTTGAACGAGCCGATAGAGGGCCAAGATCGTATAAGAGATGCAGATGTTATCGAGCTAGACCTTGGTACGCCTGATGATTCACGGCCAATCAAATTAGGTTCTATGCTCAGCATAGCAGAAAGGGAGGACTATGTGGCCTTGATCCAGGAATTCCGTGATATCTTTGCCTAGAGTTATGATGAGCTGAGAGGCATTCCTCCTAGTCTTGCTGTTCATACAATTCCATTGAAAGAAGGCAGTCATCCTGTACGACAGAAAGTAAGGCGTATGCCTTTCGAACTGAGGGACGGGTTGTTTGAAGAGTTACAGAAGCTTCGAAAAGCGGGTTTGATTTTTCCTATGCAACACACGGAATGGTGTTCGCCAGTTGTGATCAGAAAGAAGAAAAATAATCAAATCCGATTATGTGTAGACTTTAGGGAGCTGAATAAGCAGACAGTTAAGGACTACTACCCGTTGCCATTTATTGACCAGATTTTGGATCAATTAGCGGGTAGGGAGATATATTCGTTTATGGATTGCTTTGCAGGATATAACCAGACGGCAATTGCAGAAGAGGACAAGTTGAGAACGACTTTTATTACTGTATTTGGTACTTTTGCGTACCATGTGATGGCCTTTGGTTTATGCAATGCGTCTGGTTCGTGGCAACGAACAACAGATAAGACATTTGGTGACATATCCCCTGAAGAGTTGAAGGTGTTTATTGATGACTTAGGGGCCGCCACCGTGAGAGGAAGGCAGTTGATCATTTTAAGAAAATGCTTTGAGCGCTGTAGACAATTCTGCATCGCCCTAAACCCACGGAAGTGTGTTTTTGGAGTACCTTATGGGATATTATTGGGTCATGTGGTCAGTTCGGTAGGAATTGCGACAGACTCCGAGAAGGTCAAAGTTATAGTTGCCACGGGTCCACCACGCACTCCGAAGGAAGTTCATAGCTTTCTGTCTTCGATTGGTTATTACTGTAGATTCATAAACGCCTTGGCAGAAAGAACGTTGCCGCTTACAAATTTATTGTCCTTTAGCTGTTCGTTTGTATGGGGTGACCCTTGTAAGGTAGCATTCGAGGATGTGAAACAGGAGCTAGCAAGAGCACCCGTTTTAAAAGCACCTAAAAGAGGTGAGGTGTTCTATATATTCTCAGCAGCCACCATGTATAGTATCAGTTGTTGTTTAGCACAAATTTGGGAAGAGAAGTGGTATCACCCGATTGCTTTTGCTAGACGAAAGCTAGGGGTATCCGAAATCAATTATACCTACATGGAGAAATTGTGTCTAGCGATGGTCTTTGGGACCAAGAAATTTAGGCATTATATTCTCTATGAGAAAGTCGTGCTTTATACGAAGGCGGAGGGACTTCGATTATTGATGAATAAGCTACAGCCGCCTAATCGTCTAGCGAAGTGGTTAATCACTTTGCAGGAATTTGATTATGAAATCAGGAGTAAGCCACCAAGGTTGCAAGGCATTGTGGAATGTCTTGTGGACTTTGGGGAGCCGAAAGAATCTATGGGCTAAAGGTAGTGACATGGAGTTGTTATTTAAAATAGATACGACATCTATTCCCTCCTGGTACGCTGCAATAACACATTATTTATCGATGGGAGAGGCGGGATCCGAATTATCTAAAGCTGAGAGAAGGAAAATTAAGCAGCAAGCATTAAAGTTTGTCTTGATCGCAGGTACATTATATCGGCAAGGGGTTGATGACATCTATCGCCGGTGTGTGATGCCTAACGAGGTGCCATTCATTTTGGAAGAGTGCCATGATTCTGCTTGCGGTGGCCATTTTGCTGGATGGCTTACAGTACAAAAGGCTTTAAGAGCAGGTTATTGGTGGCCTGCCATCTTCCAGGATGCGTTTGCGTATGTTAAGAGATGCGATATTTGCCAACGACATGATAGTCAAGAGAATAGGAAACGACCACTCACCCCTATTATGGCGATACTTCCATTTGAGAAGTGGGGAATAGACTTTATGGGTCCTATTACTCCATCATCGACTGCACAAAAGAGGTACATCATTGTAGCAACTGATTACTTCACAAAGTGGTCAGAAGCACGTGCAACAAGGAAAGATGATGCTAAAGAAACTGCTAGTTTCCTTTTAGAGCAGATAATATGCCGGTTTGGTCCGCCGAAAGAATTAGTGTCGGACCGTGGAACCCATTTCTTGAATAAGGTGATCAAAGGTTTGACAGAGACTTGGCAAATCAAGCATAACAAGACAACCCCATATAGCCCGCAAGCCAATGGGCAAGTTGAAAGCACCAACAAGCAGCTTGTGGGCATCCTGTCCAAAATTGTATCGAAAAAGAAACGGGATTGGGATAAAAAGTTATACATGGCAGTGTGGGCCTATAATACGACCTTCAAACGAGCCACTGGCCATACCCTGTTCAAGTTAGTATATGGGGAGGAGTGTGTCTTGCCTTTAGAGATTGAGCTGCCGACTATTCGGTTTGCCATCAATCATTCTTTGAGTGATGAAGATGCACTTTTTGAGCGATTGACAACACTGGCACATTTAGATGAGCTTAAGCTGTAGAGCTTATTGAACCAAGAAGTGGGAAGGCACCGAATGAAGCAGCTACACGACCTTAAAGCCAAGAAATACACCTTCAAGAAAGGACAGCTTGTTGACTGGCCAAAGACCAAGTCACTTTTACCCAGGTCAACAAGCCAACTCCTAAGAGTTGTTGCACTAAACAAGTGATTATTGCACTAATTGTTTTAATTTGACTCGACTTAACCTTCCCTAAAATCTACAACGTTGTTTGTAGTAGTCCAACTGCAAAGATTCTAAACTTCAGTAAATTATACTGGGCACTAAATTGCTAAACCTAAGATGACTATGGTTTCTCCCCATCTCTCAGAGGCAGCTCCTCATAATGTTCTCCTGCCATGCTAGTGGCGGTTTATCCAGGAAATGTTTTTAATGTTTGACTTTGGAAAGGTTGTTTCAGGGATATAGATCTCTTAGATCTATTTGTATATCTTCATTTAAAATTCCTTTTTATGTTTTTCTCCACCTGATTAAAATTAATTCTTTTTATTTGTTTAATTTTAAACAAACATTCAAATCAAATTTTCTGGCGTACCATAAACCCCTAAATTTTAATCTCCCTTGGTAGACGTTCCCCACTCCGTATATAAATTTCGTCGTTGCTTATTAGTTTTTAAGTAATTAATTCATTTTGAGAATATAACGTCCTTTCCTTCTTTTCTATTATTAAACATCAACCAGAATAAAACAAGTTCTTCCATACTCTCACATGTCCACATTCATAATTTATTTTAAATTCCCATAGCACCCTTTAATTTATCAATGAGTCCTAGTAGCCCTCCACTCCATATATTTAAGAAGTTGATTCTAAAATGAATAACATATAAAAATTTAATATAGATGCCGAGGCTTTTTCCCCCATGCCATCCAATCATTAAATTATTTGATTTTATTTTGGTTTTAATTTAAACTAAATTTTATAATTGCAACCTAACATTATTAATCATTATAAAGTGTTGTTAAGTTTTTTAATTTATTTGTACCCTCCCATGTTTCATAAATGTCCACGGCGTGTGTAATTTCTCTTATCAAAACCAAAACACCATATCTTTATACAAGCATTTTTTAGTAAAATATTATTAAATCATTATTTCTTTTCTTTAACCCTTACAACAAAAATACACTAACAAATCAAAGATTTTGTTTCCAATATTTCACTAAGAATCCATAGTTTATATCAATAAATAACACATTTTACGTAAAGGAAAACTATGCATTTTCCCTAAATATAACTCTTTTCTAATTTTTAAATATAACAAAACATCTTTAAAAATCTTGATAGAAATTCAGTAAATTCCCTGACTCATAAGCTTTATAGGAAAAATATCAGAACTTATAAATTTTTAGCCAGTAATCTTATAAAATTTTATTTATGATAATTTTAAGTCATTTTTTAGTGTTTTCGACTGTTTTTGATTTTTAATAAATAAAAACCAGTTCAGATAAATGCAAACAACCATGTAGCATAAGAAAACGGGTTTAAAGACATATTTAAAAATATTAAACTAAAGAAGTTATCATGCCATATCATTTATTTTAGATAAATCAGTTAGACACTTACTTGGAAAACCCGCGAGTCGTCGTCACGTCCTTGGAGACCGTGTCCTCTTTCTGTCTAGCCACTATCCAGCCATTGTGCATCGCAAGCTCAACATTTCTCGTCTCTTGAGAGATCTTATCACTTCAGATTAGATAAGTATATTGAAACTCCAGTTTAGCGTCAAGAAAAGGACATGGTGATGATCTTCAACAACAAAGTATTGATTTCAATTCTCCGCTCTTATTCTCCTCTTACATTCTTTTGCAAATTTTTTCTTTCATTGTGCTCTCCAAACCCTCCTATCTCTCCCTCTCTCCAATTCGTTCAAAAAGATGGCACCCTCTTTCTCACGACTATTTCTTTCTCTCTCTCTCTAGTCTCTAGATGCTCTTCTGCCTATGACTCCCACACTTATTCTTCAAACTCCATGTTAGATAGAACACAAGAAGGATCTCCCATTTGCCTTTGGTCCACAAAAGAACATATCCCACAACAAAAGAAGAATGACTTGAGCACCATAATCCCCCCCGTGCAAATATGGCTCCATAAATCAATTTTATACCATAGCACACCCTGGAAAATCCATTGCCTTGAATCTGTAGCTTTCAAAGAGGCGAAACGCATTTGCATGCGTGATAAGGGCTTCCCATCATTTTGCTTCTACCATCTGTGAAATTTGGTGGCAGCTCTGTTTAGACTATGGTACTCAACCCACCTAGCCACCTTGTGACAGTCTGATCGGAAGGTAAGTTTGTTTTAGCCTTGTTCTTAGGAACCACTGGTAGGGTGGAAGCAGAAGCATCACGAGAGATCTTTATTCTCATGTAAATCTTTGATGCATGGGACATTGCTGCTACCTCTCCTCACATCCAAGATGTCTATGTTTAGCATATGATTTGCCCACCACTCTACTCTCGTTGCGATCCCATGCTGCACCTTCAATCGCTCCGTGCTGAGATATAGTCTGAAGGTGTATATTTCCTAATCTTCTTCCCCATGCTGCACCTTCAATCGCTCCCTGTAGGATCTCTGCTTCTCACGAATGGGCTTCAACTTCTCAAGGAGCTCGCCCTTGATTGCCTTCTCTCTCTGCATTGCATCTCGAACTGTGTCCCTCTTTCTGAGGGAGTCTGCTAGGCGTGCCTCTGCCACCTTGATCTCATTTCTTAGCTTCTCGTCTACATTTCTTGGTATTCTCACTAGATAAAATGTCTGCCGGCGACCAAGAGCCCGTGGCTGCTCCGTCCTCAAAGGTTGCCCCTCCTGGACCGCCAGGAGTGCTGCTACTCCGACGCCAAGCCTTTGCAAAGCAAATGGCAGTGCAGCACCTGCGTCCTCCCACGCAGGCTTTCCTTGTCACATTCCATCGTCAGAAGTACGACGGGAGATAATGATAGTGATGGTGATGGTGATGATGATGAAGATGACGATGGAGAAGAGCTTCTACCAAGGATCAGCCGCAGGAAAATGCATGCCTTGTCTGAACACCGCCAAGCATAGGCATTTCACTCTCTTCTCTTCGATGATCAACAGGCAATGGGCGCCTTCCCTTCCTTCTCCCTTTCTCTCCCTGTGATAGGCGCATTCCGTTTTGTTGAGATATCGAGCTCCACTCGTGATATGCCAGGGTGACCGTTGTATATTTATGTCACCGACTTGTCAGTTGCAGACGCGGTTGGTACACCGCCCATGAATAATAGCTACATGATAGCTATCCTTATCTACTCTAGTTCGTGGCTTAGTTAGTATGCCACCTTAGTTAGTTGAGTTTGGTTTGAGACCCATATATAGGGTTCTTCTATTTCTTTGTACTAGAGTTCTTTTTGGCTTACACAACTAAGAAGAGGAAAACTGTTTTCAGCCTCCACCCTTGTGTGTCTTCCCCCATTGTGCAAGCAAGAAAGCTTCAAGCGAGACTCCTTCCTTCTCTCCCACAATCTTGACATGGTATCAGAGCCTTGTTCGTGGTAAGGAGCTCAAGAAAGCAAGCCAAGCTCGCGGTGGTCTGGTAAGAGGAACAGTGTTGCTTTCATTTCCTGTTTTGGGAGTAGATCTCTGCAGGTAGCACAACCGGAAATTGCAGGAGTGCATTGTCTCAGGTTGAGACGCCCTTCGCGGTGAAGCAAGAGGGCAGTTTTCTGCAGACGGAAGTTTTGAGGCCATTTCGGGGCCTGTTTTGCAGACGGAAGTTTTCTGCACGCACTCAAGAAAAGGCTCAGTTCTATGCTGTGCGACCACTGTTCTACAAGTTGGTGAAAAGTTACTGTAGAAATTGCATCGTATGCTTGTGCGCAGAGACATTGGGAGTTTCAGAATCATCCTTGGTTCCTGTTTATGCAAAATCGTCACTAGGAAGTGACTGTGTGGTCAAATACCACTTTCGCCAGTTTTGCAGATTTGCCCTTGTGAGGGTGAAGCTGTGTTTTTTTGCAGTGACAGAATTTCTTGCAGTATTCTGTAATGGCGTCTGATTCTCTTTCACAGATTGTCACTGAAAAGCTTGACAAGAACAACTTCCAGGCATGGAAGTTTAGAATGACGAATTTCCTTATGGGAAAAGGATATTGGGAATTTGTTGCAGGAAATGAAGAAGAACCAGTTCTTCCTGATGTTCCCAATCAACAACAAATGCAGGCATTTAAAACATGGCATGAGAGAGCCAGGAAAGTTATGTATTGGCTGTCTATCAGTATTTCAGACTCTATGATTGTGCATATTCAGGATGCAAGTACGCCAAAGGAGGCATGGGATACTTTGTCAAAAATGTATAGCACAAATACGCAAGCCAGGAAAATGCAGCTCAAGCAAGAGTTGCATAATGTGCAAAGAGAAAGTATGAGCATCAACGACTACCACATGAAGGTGAAGAAGATTGCAGATGCACTTGCTTCCATTGGGTCGCCAGTGGAAGATGATGATTTAGTTTCCGTGACCTTGAATGGTCTAGGAAAGGATTATGCACAGTTTCGGACATCCATTTCAGTTCGTGAAAGATTTCCTGATTTTGAGGAGTTGATTGCTCTTCTAATTTCTGAGGAACAGAGAAATGGTGGTGCATCTTCTTCAGGAGGAACTTCAAAAGAAGCTGTCTTCTACTCAAATGCTGGAAGAGGTAGAGGCAGAGGTAGAGGAGGCCGATTTGGAGGCCGTGGCAGAAATCAGAATATGTAGCAAACTCAAGAAAACCAGTCCTATGGAGGAGGACGTGGTAACTCTAGAGGCAGGGGGAGCCAAAGAGGTCGTGGTGGATGGCAAAGAGGCCAAAATGCAAACAGTAATGTTGAATGCTACTACTGTGGTAAAATGGGTCATATGGCTAAAGACTGCTATAAAAAGCAGAATGACATCATGAATGGAAAACTGCAACAAGGGAATTATGCATCTTCTAGTAGACAGGGTGATGACAGAAATGAGCATTTGTTCATGGTGCAGCACATGAACAATTCTATGACAAGTGCAGAAGAAAGCAATGATGTATGGTATGCTGACTCAGGTGCATCAAACCACATGACAGGTCATGCAGAATGGATGGAGGATGCAAGGAAAATGGAAAAACCAGGATTTGTGGAGACTGGTGATGATACTGCACATCCTATTGTGCAGATTGGAAAAATTCCCTTGTCTATGCAGGGTGGGAAAAAGAAATACCTGTCCGATGTATTTCATGTCCCGAATATCACCAAGAATCTGGTTTCAGTTGGTCAAATGGTTGAACAGGGCTTGCAGGTCAGATTTAATCCCCATGGATGCTTTGTTGAGGATATGAAAAATAAAGGTCGCTTGATAGCAAAAGGAAAGAAGAAGGGCAGAATGTTTACATTGGATGCAGACATGTCTGAATTGAGTGCAGCAATGTTTGCACATGGGACCGGTGTAGTTGCAGATATTGATATCTGGCATAAACGCATTGGTCATGTTAATGTACAGCGACTTAAATCAATGCAGGCCCAAAATATTGTTGCAGGATTGCCCAAATTCAAGGTTGCAGAAATGCATAAGGTATGTGAAGCCTGTCAGTTTGGAAAACAGGCAAGGAAACCATTTCTTAGACATGTTCAAGAGAGTGAGAAGCCATTGGAATTAATTCACTCTGATGTGTGGACAACTAAAGCTGCATCTCTTGGAGGCTGTCATTATTTTGTCAGTTTTATTGATGACTATAGCAGAAAAGTTTGGGTGTATTTTATGAAAAAGAAAAGTGAAGTTTTTGGGCATTTCAAAACTCTTAAAGCTATGGTTGAAAAAGAAACAGGCTTGCAGATAAAATGCCTAAGGTCAGATGGAGGGGGAGAGTACCTCTCAAATGAGTTTGCAAAGTTCTTGCAGGAGCATGGCATAAAGCAGCAATATTCATGCAGTTATACCCCACAACAAAATGGAATTGCAGAAAGGAAAAACAGGCATATTGGAGAGGTATCTCGTGCCATGCTCAATGAAAAAGACTTGCCAGATTTTTATTGGGCTGAAGCAGTTGCTACAGCAGTCTACATAATGAACAGGACTCCCACTGCAGCAATACATGGAATGACTCCAGAGGAGAGGTATACTGGTAGGAAACCAGATATTTCTCATTTGAAAATTTTTGGTTGCATTGCCTATGTACATGTGCCAGATGAGCTGAGATCCAAGTTGGATCCAAAAGCTGAGAAGTGCATCTTTATTGGTTACTCTCTGCAGCAAAAAGGGTATAGATGCTATAACCCTTCTACTCGTAAGTTTACAGTGAGCAGAGATGTTGTTTTTGATGAGATGAGTAGCTGGTATAAACCAGTAAATGTGATTGATGATGAAGATGCACAAAATGGTAATGCTACACAGAATTCACAGCAGCAGTCACAAAATATTAGTGGACCTGGAGCGTCCTCTAGCAGTGGTTCACATTCTTCGCCATGGACAGGCAGATTGAGATCAGGAGAATCTTCTCAAAGCAATGCAGATAGTGGTATGCAGGTATCACGAAAAGGAAAAGAGAAGGTTGATCAGCCCATGTTTGATGTGAATGCAGGTCACTCTTATGTGGATGGTGAATCCAGTGGCTCAGAACAGAGCATTGATGATGAGTTGGGTATTCCTTCTATTGTTACACCTGGAGTAAGGAAGACCAGGGATGTTTTGAGAGCACCTGGGAGTGAACCTACTTTGCGCAGGTCTACAAGAGCTAGGTATCCTGTGGATAGGCTGAAATATGATGGATTTACAGCCATTCACTATGCATATATGGTCAAAGTGATACAGGAACCAGAACCCACATCTTTTGAGCAAGCCATGGGAAGAGAAAAATGGGAGAAAGCCATGGATGAAGAAATGGATGCCTTGGAAGCAAATGCTACATGGGAGTTAGTACCTTTGCCTAAAGGTAAGAATGCAATTGGCTGTAAGTGGGTTTATAAGGTGAAGCACAATGCTGATGGTTCTGTGAACAGATACAAGGCAAGATTAGTAGTCAAGGGGTATGCACAAACATATGGCATTGACTATGAAGAAACATTTAGTCCGGTTGCAAGGATGGCAACCATAAGAGCAGTCATTGCTATGGCTGCATCAAAGGGATGGTCTTTACATCAGATGGATGTAAAGAATGCCTTCTTGCATGGTGATTTGCAAGAAGAGGTCTATATGGAGCAGCCACCAGGTTATGTGCATGCTGTTCATCCTGAGTTTGTTTGCAGGTTGAAGAAAGCCTTGTATGGCTTGAAGCAAGCACCTAGAGAATGGTCTGACAAGATAGGACAGTATCTTGTCACTATTGGCTTTCAGATTTCCAAGGCAGATTTCTCACTTTATGTGAGAAAAACAGAGAAAGGTATTATGCTGCTTGTCATTTATGTTGATGATTTGATTATGACAGGTGACAGTGATGAAGATATCCTTCATGTGAAAATGCTATTGAAGCAGAAGTTTGAAATGAAGGATTTGGGAGAGCTGCGTTATTTCTTGGGCATTGAGGTGATTAGATCACCAAGTGGGATACAGCTCTTGCAGAGGCAGTATGGATTGGACATGCTGTCCAAATATGGGATGACAGGCTGTAAGCCTATTTCAGTTCCTTTGGAGCAAAATGTGAAGCTGAGCACAGATGCAGGTGAGCTTCTAGAAGACCCTACTATGTACAGACGCATAGTAGGAAGTTTGATTTATATGACTATTACCAGGCCAGATTTGAGCTATGCTGTTGGATTGGTAAGTCAGTTTATGCAGGCTCCAAGGAAACCACATTTGGATGCGGCTAGACGCATACTTAGGTATGTGAAGTCCACATTGCAGTATGGACTATTTTATGAGACTGGGGTTCAGATACAGTTGCATGGATACACTGATGCTGATTGGGCTGGTAGTATTTCTGATAGACGATCTACCAGTGGATATGTATTCTCTTTTGGGAGTGCTGCAGTCACTTGGAGCAGCAAGAAACAGCCTACAGTTGCCTTGTCGAGCACAGAGGCTGAGTACAGGGGTGCAGCAATGGCTGCATATGAGGTAGCTTGGTTGCATAAGCTACTTTATGATATGCATCAGTCTACAGATGGGCCAGTTGTCATTTATTGTGACAACATGAGTAGTATACACTTGGCAAATAACCCAGTCTATCATGCTAGAACAAAGCACATTGAGGTGCATTATCACTATGTGCGAGAGAGGGTTTTACTAGGTCTTATTGATCTAGTTTATGTCAGCACAGAGGATCAGGTAGCTGACATATTCACGAAGGCATTGGGCGCAGAGAAGCTGCGCAAGTTCAGAGACCTGCTTGGTGTGCAGGAATTGGGATTGAGCTCGAGGGGGAGTGTTGAGATATCGAGCTCCACTCGTGATACGCCAGGGTGACCGTTGTATATTTATGTCACCGACTTGTCAGTTGCAGACGCGGTTGGTACACCGCCCATGAATAATAGCTACATGATAGCTATCCTTATCTACTCTAGTTCGTGGCTCAGTTAGTATGCCACCTTAGTTAGTTGAGTTTGGTTTGAGACCCATATATAGGGTTCTTCTATTTCTTTGTACTAGAGTTCTTTTTGGCTTACACAACTAAGAAGAGGAAAACTGTTTTCAGCCTCCACCCTTGTGTGTCTTCCCCCATTGTGCAAGCAAGAAAGCTTCAAGCGAGACTCCTTCCTTCTCTCCCACAATCTTGACACGTTTCTCACGATCGTTTTTTTCCAATTGCTCTCTCACACTTAATATCCTTTTTTTCTTTTTCCTCCTCTCATGACATTTCCAAAAAAATAATGACGTCCCCCCAAGCTTGCAATACCATTGAAAGCACTTGTAAGAAAGCTTGTTATTGATGACAATATACTTGATATAAAGCTTGTACTCTCTATTGGATCTATGTCCTTATTTGCAAACTTTGATACAATGATGTATGTTGTTGCTGTAACCATGACCATTGTTGATACCTTGTCCAAAACTTCACCCCCTGAGTCCTTTAACCTAGCTACACATTCTATTGAACTAGCTTTATCACTCGTGGTGGTTAAAGCAAACTCATAAGTTTCTGGTTTGTTAGGTTGTAAGCTAAGTATCAACTTTGGGGAAGCCCATATTCCAATTGAACAATTCATACCTAGATAAAAAAATAGCTACAAGCTCCCCAACGTTAGACACCACCAGCTTTGCAATTCCATCTCGTGAGAGTGCTTCAAATTTTGACGAGACCCCTGATATGATTTTCCTTGGACTCCTATTTATAATAAATTTGACATCACCTGCATTGAGTTCCAATGTGATAACAAATTTTGTGACATCTTAAAAAGGTAGAGGTAAACGTGTAAAAGCACCTTCATCCTTGAAACCAAACTCTACACCATACTATGTCACTGCATAACGAGGTTTTAGTCCCTTTAACACTCTTTCATAATCCTCCTCTACACAGTCTTGAATTTGAAATCTTAAATAGTTGAAGCCTTATGTACCTCGATTTAACTGATCACAAAATGCATAGTATAATGTTCCAATGTGATCACACAATTGCCCATTGAAGGAATATTTTAGCTTATCAATCAAAAGCCATTTTGATCCATTCAAAAGTCGTCTCACGTAATTAACTGGTTTTGACAGATACACACTTGGAAAAACTGGAAATTGTGTATAGAACACAAGATCTCCATGTAGCCTCGCAATTACTGTTCTGTTTTTAGTTGTAGCAATAATATCTGATGGAGTTACTGTTATGCTGGACAGTAGAGTGTCAAAGCCAATAAATACTCCGATTGTGATATTGAACTCTATTGTTCCCAGTCCTATTGCATATGTTGAAAGCCACTGTGGATCCAAACCCAAACAGTGTCGAGTTCCAGCAACCTTCTTGCTAAATTGACTTTTTGCAGTCTCAATAAATAGACAATAATCACAATCATGATGCTGTGTGTTCTTCATAAGTAATTTAATCCTTGGGAGGTAGGAGGTAGTATAACTGGTGAAATCCCTCATCCCTTAAATTAATACTAAGATATCCTATCAACTTGTCCAGACCTTGCCAAGTCTAAAATTCCCCCGAAAACCCCTAATTTATAACAAGGTCTTATCTCCTCTAAGTGATAATAATCCCTACAGTAAAATTTTAAATAGTCATAGCTGAGATTCACTAAGTAGACCTATCAAATTTTTATCTAAAACTCCACCTTCCTCTCGTATAAGAACTTCCTTGTACCACATCTCCTAGCTAGACTGCAAGGACACGGCCTCCAAAGACAGCAACAACGAACACCGCATCTGCATTGAATTCATGTAAAAATTTAGTAATAAGGTGTCAATTGTATACAATTTTGCCAAAAAATTGTTGCAATAAATGGCATGTTTTTAGGTGTTGTCATTTCTCCCCCACTGAAATGCGAAGTGTCCTCGCGAGCACAGCTACATCACGAACATCCAGCATCACCAACACTGCTACCACGAGCACTGCTACGCAACTTTGAAAGAAAAATATACTCTCCTCCACTTAATTGCGAAGCGTCCTCGCGAGCACAGCTACAAGATCTGCAAAACCGCACATGGACAACTAGTAGACACTGGAAAAGTAGAAAAAATACTTATTTGTGTCATATTAAAATGCAAACAATATGAATGTTTCAATGAAAAGATGTAAAAACTTGTGCAAACTAACATTATCCCTTACTCACTCTCCACACTGAAATGCATAACAGAGCTTCATCCATTGCATAGAATATACCAACTAGGAAACTGTCTAGAGCCGCTAAACAACAATAATCCCTCTAGGCAATAAATTGCCACACTACTATCCTACTAAAAATATTGTTTCTGAAATAGCATCACTGATAAGGTCGTTACTTAACAAAGAACCCAAACAAGGTAAACTAATACTACAACACTAAATAGGACTCCTAGGGTTTAGCTGCTAACCATCCATGTTCTACTAGAACAACCAGCCAATGGTTCGTAACTGCTAAGTGTCCAAGGCTCTTCTTTTAAGTTTATGTTTTAATGGGTTTTTTTTTTTAATGTCAAAAGAGTATATACATTGATTCTCTTTCCCAAAAGGTCCCACCCCAAAGAGATACAAGGCATCGGACGCAAGGCACCCGTCAAGGAAATCCCTACAGCCTACCAGGACCTCAGAGGCGATGGTTATCTTCTTTTGGTTGTTTTTTTTTTCAAACCCTGCAGTCTCAGGGTGTTTTTTTTCTTTTCTTTTCTTTTTCTTCTTGATTTCTTTCTTTAAAAGAATAAATATATAGACTCTTCCGAACTTTTAATATTTGGATTGGATTTTAAGGATTGTTTTGTTGTTGTTGTTTTTTAAAGGATCAACTAAGAAGCTAAGAAGACATCACTTAATTGAATGGTCAAACATTTCAGCTCAACAACTTTGCTCGAGGAATCTAATCTAGCGCATAATACTAGTCACTCTGCCTAGGCAAATGATAAGCAAAGAATACTCACCAGCTCAGCATCTTTCTTCCACGCTACTCCTAGTCAAAATTTCGTGGAGAGAACCTTGTTATTCAGCTATCCCACATATCGCTAGAAAAGCGACCAAAAGATAAGGGAAAACTCTATAGGATTCCTAATCGGACACCCATACAATGAAATTCACTATGTTATGCACACATGTCACCCCCCTTTTAATCACTCCCTAATGCTAAGTCCCATCCCTTGTGCGTGGACTTCATATACAATTGTATATATATATCATTCATATTTGTTTAAAATATTTATTTATAATTCCTCTGTAATTTACTTAAGTGTTTTTCCTTTTTTTCTTCTTCTTCAACATCTCTAATTTCATTCCATCAATTTTTTATTCATGTATTTTTTCAAAATGAATATGAAATAAAAAGTTTAGGTATGAAACAACCTTGTATGTTCGTGGATATTGCAACTCCAAGAATCAATCAGAAACATACAACAGTGTGTAACGCAAAATCATAGTCAAATCTGCACATGAAACATACACTAGCCAGTACAATGTTAAAGGGTTAGATAAATAATAAAACTTTTCCCGGTACAAAAGAATTGTCAAATACTCATGTCACAATCGCGATCAACTAGACTGTCATAACGCTCCCACTGCTTGGTTATTTAAGAAGCAGTATATTTCTCCACTTGATAACCATTCTTGCATATAGAACTGTCCTTCTTACTAACTTAAATATCCCAAACTCCAGCACTGAAAGGAATATCCTGACCGTGCGTGGAACTAACTACCTAACTACGTGGAAAATAAAACTAAAGTGCATGAAAACCTACAGGATATCAATAACTCAAAGCATTGTATGTTTTTTTTTTATTAACGATATATATATATGTTTGTTTGTTTGGGTTTTTTTTTTCAAAATGTAGAATAAAAGAAAAAACATAAAAGACTAAGAAAACAAAATATCTAGACTAAAATCTTCAAAGTCTCTGAGATCTTCTAGTGAAAACAATAATCCTAATCCGAAATCATCAACTCCATCTAAGTCAAACCTATTAACTAAACTATCATCTATAGGATGCTCAAGAATAGCCTCTAGCGTAGACATATCAGAAGTCACAGATCCGCTATCAGGTGCATCGCTAAGAACCTCCATCACATCATGGAGCGAAGCCGAAGCTGCATCATCATAGTAGGGCATAGGGGCCACTGGTAAAGCATCTAAGGAATGCCCCTCGGTCACATCCATGTACCAACAAATATAATCCCAACATGGGCAGGGAAAACTAGTCTGCAAATCATGGTAAGATGGAGTAAGGCGGTAGACAATGGAACGATATCTCGCAAATTCTGCTTGCTCTCGGCCTACCCTAGACTGACCAGCGCCGCGCTCAGGAGAAAAAACACTATTATAATCATGACGCTGGTAGGTATAACCAATCATTTCCTGCATGGCAGTGGTACCATAGCGTCGAAAGTATGTGCGACACTGCCAACACAAGAGCTGAGCACGCACAAATAAATGCCGCTGACAAGACCTACAACCAAAAGGTGGATGATACTGTAAACAAAAAATAATCACAAAAGAAGAACCACAACAGGACTCCCCTCTCGGTGCATATAAAAACCTGTCATGCGTCTGAAAACGCGGAATATCGTAAGGTCCAGCATGAACAGGATCAGTACTATCGGCATCAATACGAGGGTAAAGCGCATCCATCCACAAAAAGGCCATACTTGCATCCCATTTAAAAACCCCCCAAGAAAGAAAAGACATCCAAGAGTGGATTAGACAAAATATTATTTTAACTACTAACCTAACTATACCTAGCTAGCCTAAGTCACAAAATGTTTAAGGCGCAGGCCATTAACCCTAAATATCTCATTTTCAGCATTAATATCCTGCACATCAAGAGAACCATTATCATAAACATTAATCACCTTAAAAGGTCCCAACCAACGAATTTTAAGCTTCCCAGGAAATTTATAATAACGACTGTCATAAAGTAAAACTAAATCGCCTTCTTTAAACTCCCGTACTTTAATATTCTAGTCGTGCCATGCTTTACGACGTTTTTGCATTGCTTCTAGACTTTGTAGAGCTAATAATCTTTCCTCATCCAACTTTACCAATTGTAAAATCCGTTGTTTCAAAGATTCAACCTCACCTAGTCGTAATGATAGAGCTACTCGTAAAGTGGGCAACTCTTGCTCAATAGGGAATATAGCATTAGTGCCATAAACTAAATTGAAGGGTGTATTTTGCACTGTCACCTTATAAGTAGTTCTATAGGCCCATAACGCTTCATATAAACGTTCATCCCAATCTCGCCTGTGGGAAGCAACCGTTTTAGTTAAAATCCCACATATAATGCGATTGGTTACTTCAACCTGACCGTTAGCTCTGGGATAATAAGGTGTTGATTTGCGATGTCTAATTTTATGGATTTCCATTAACTCGCTAATAAGACCATTCAAGAAATGGGAACCTCGGTCACTTACTAATTCCAGTGGGCAACCAAAACGCGTAATAATATTCTCATACATAAACTTAGCCACATCAATGGCTTTATCCATTTTAAGCGCTTTCGCTTCCACCCACTTTGTAATATAGTCAGTACAGACTAAGATATAACGATTCGATCGATATCTAGTAGGCGGATCAATTGGGCCTACAAAATCAATTCCCCATTTCTCAAAAGGTGCTAATGCTAATATAGGTGTCAAAGGCGTAGCAAAACTCTTAGAGGGACGACCAGTCCTTTGACATACATCGCATTTGCGACAATAATAATAAGTATCTTTAAATAGAGTAGGCCACCAATAACCAGCTAATAGAACTTTTCTTGCAGTCAATTCACTGGCAAAATGGCCACCACATGGCTCATCATGCAATGCCTTAAGAACCACTGGTACTTCATCTTCCCTTACACAACGTCGATAGATACCTTCGCGTGGAAAAAATTTATAAAGGTAACCCCCTAATAATCCATAGGAGCATGATTGCATTAATATCTGACGTTTCCTGTGCTTATCGGCACCAGGTGGATATCGAGCAGTACTAAGAAAATTTGCAATATCAGCATACCATGGAACTTGTGTCTCCACAGTAAAAAGTGATGCATCCGGCAAATCATCTTCCACACCTTCCTCTTTGTCTGATGTTAATAATCGTGATAGATGATCTGCTAGCACATGAGCTCTACCAGGACGAGTAACTATTTGAAAATCAAACTCTTGGAATAACAACATCCAACGAATCACACGTCCTGAAAGTTCTGCTTTATTAAGCAAATACTTTAACGCCTCATGATCAACATATATAGTAAACTTATTCCCTAATAAATAATGACGAAATTTCTCCACCGCAAATACCATTGATAGGCATTCTTTCTCAGTGGTGGTATAATTCCTTTCTGCATCACTTAAATTTCGACTCGCATAATAAATTGGATGATCCACCTTATTATCATCTGCTTGGCACAAAACAGCTCCTACAGCATACATAGATGCATCAGCATGAATATGGAATTCTTTTGTCCAATCTGGGGGTGCGAGTACTGGTCCTTCAATTAACTTATGTTTGAGAAATTCAAATGCTTTCTGGCAAACATTATCCCAAATAAAAGGAGTATCCTTTCATAGTAGATTTGTCAAAGGTGATGCCACCTTTGCAAAATCGGAAATAAATCTCCGATAATAATTTAGATGTCCTAAAAATCCACGCAATTGCTTAAGATTTGTTGGAGGTGGAAGTGCAGAAATCTTAATAATTTTAGCTGGATCCATGGCAATACCTTCTTTAGAAACGATATGCCCCAATAAGGTTCCTTTTGGTACTCCAAAAACACATTTATCAGGATTCAAGGATATACCTACTTCATCACTATGTTCAAATACTTGCGTTAGTAACTCAGGCATTTCTTTTGCCGTACCATAGACACAAAAGTCATCTAAGAAAACTTCCATCCATTGACGTAGAAAATCTTGATAAGCTGCAATCATAACTCTCTGAAATGTTGCGGGTGCATTGCACAAACCAAAAGGCATTACTCTATAAGCAAATGTACCCCATTCAGTAGTAAATGTAGTTTTGGATTGATCCTCAGGATGAATTAGTACTTGGTTGTAACCGCTAAATCCATCCATGAAAGAATACAGCTCATGACCAGCAACCTTATCAAGTACCTGATCAATAAATGGCAAAGGAAAATGATCTTTACGTGTTTTGCTATTCAGCTTTCTATAATCGACACAAATGCGAATCTTCTTACTATTCTTCTTGGGTACTACAACAATAGGAGATACCCATTCACTGTATGCAACAGGATAAATAAATCTAGCATCTAAAAGCTTAGTAATTTCAGCTTTCACTAACTCTGCATACACAGGGTTCGTTCGTCGTTGACGTTGACATACAGGTTTTGTGCCTGGTTCTAGATCAATAAAATGGTGACATAATTCAGCTTTGATACCCTTAAGGTCCCTATATGACCAAGCAAAAGCGTCAACATGCACTCGTAAGACTTCTTCGAATCTTTCACGATATGGCGATTCCAATTGGTCTCCTAAATTTAAATATTTTCCTTCTGCCATTTTAAGCTTAACTACTTCAACTTCAGGCTCTTCAATAAATAGAGAGTCTATTCTTCGTGACTTAATTGTGGGCACATCTTCGGATATCTGCATCAATACATTTTCAAGCAGGTTATTCTTAGTACTTGATTCCAGTGCTTCTTCTCCCACATTCACAGAATTTACTAAGGGTAAAGCCCTATAAGGAATAATAGCCATATTAACTTGCGTAGCACCATCAACTTCTACTCCATAGACATTTACTAACTCAGGAAAGGATTTTTCAGTATATCTCTTCCCATATTTATCTAAATCGCCATTATTGACATTTACATTTTTACGAGATTTCAAGGTAAATGAGATTCTTACAGAGTCAATTACGCTAGGTATCTACTCTGAAGTACATGGATATTGAGCATGTAACCTACGGCGATATCGACGTAAAATTTCGTTATTCTTTTCTAGACATTCCTGATCATCTAAACTCCAAAACCATTGATTATCTTTAAGCTTGAGAATTAATGAATGTAGATTCTCATCCTCCTCGCCCTGAATTCGACAGCCCAAATAATGTATAACTTGTTTCAGTTCCACAAAATTCCTAGGTGCTGCAGGTTCAAACCATCTAAGTTGTGGCTCTTGCCCATCCCCATAAATAGTAAAATCCATTACTCTTTCTTTTGGATGAGGCAACACCACCGCTTGCATATTGTGCAATTTAACCTTAGTAGGTTCAGATTGGACTCGTTGATAACCAATTATCGGTCCCCTAGAACAGCGATAAATCTTCTGCGCAATTTCGGTCGAACGCCTAAAAGAATGACACAACCAGGGAACATTTGTAGGGTTTTTCTCTTGAGTCTCTGGTTCAAAAGTATTCTTAGATTTATTTTTTTCCAAAAACCTATCAGTGTTTTCATGTTCTTCCCAATAATTTGTATCCATAGATAACGCTTGGTCCATCTGTAACTCACCCCTACTGAATTTAGATTTCTCTTCTTCTAAATAAAATTCTAAAAGCGAGATTTCATCTAGATATCGCCTTTCTCTAAACTGAAACTCTGCCTTTTCCTTTTGCAACTCAGTAATCTTCTTCATTGCTTCATTTACAGCAGTCAACGCTGCCTCACGCTCTACTTCCAATGCCTCTTCCAATTCTCTAATAATCCTAGCGTAATTACCATGATATTCACGAGAAGTCTGTGAAAACCTGTTAAAAGCCGAAGCTGAATCATCCTCATCCTCACGAGATAGTGGTCTTTGTAAGGGTTTGCACCTATGCCTACTTCTCCTTTCTCTTTCCTTCGCTTCTAGCTGGTAGTAATAAATCCTTTTAGCTCTATCTGGCAATTGTCCAAATCCAAAGGGTAAAGCATTTTCCCCATAAGGAAGAGCTTCTAAAATCCTACTCTCAAGCATACTATTATGATTATCAGTAACATCATCTTCTCCCATACCTTCTGAAGAGGTTATTGAAATGTCAGCCACATCAGATATCATTAACTCAGGCATTTCTTCCTCCTCTAATTCATCCATAGAAATCACTTCCGACCTGTTGTAAGCAGAAAATACATCTTCTTGATCATTTCCTTCTTGATTTGTAGATAATTGAAAACATGTTTCAAGCGAATCATCAAGATACTCTGCTTCCTCTGCTGAAAGCATTAAGCAGTCGAGGGTTGTATCTTCGGATGTGGATAACCACTGAGTAATATCGCTATCCGAATCATTGTCAGATGAAAACACTACAACATACTCACCAATACCCATCTGTTCTACCTTGTGAGGCTGATGTACTATATTGACCTCTACTTTCTCTGCTCCTGCTGGATGTGGTGTTTTAAATAACCAGGCATAAGGCCCTTCATGATCAGTCCCCTCCATTTCTGAATCATAAAACTCACTGTTGGATCTCTCATCCATTTCACTAACTGCTTCATCTCCTGAATCTTTCAAAAATCCTTTTGAAATAACTTGTATCTTAACCCTATCGTCTCTAGGACCAATCACAATTGAACCTTTATACCAGTCCTGAATGCATCTTGCTTGGTATAACCAAGGTCTTCCCAACAGGACAGAATACGATGAAATATTTGTTTGCGAACGAACGATCAAATAGTTCACATGAAATTCTAATCCGGCTACTACAGATTTCACATTCCGCAGTAACCCCAAAGGAGTTACTTTTCTTTGATCAGCCACACGTAAAACAATATGAGTAGGTTCTAGATCCTTCAACCCTAATTCTTGCATAGCTTGTTCTGTCATCAAATTAACTGCTGAGCCACCATCTAACTGCACTTCATGTAGCAAATGGCCATTAATAGTAGTATCGATAACTGGAGCTCCTGGGTCCACAAATAAATCTACTATTTTTACATCCTTAGTTGTTTTTCCTTTGGAAGAATTTTCACGGACTTTAGAAGCGTTTATTTCAATCCTCTTCCTTCGACGCCGAACTAATTTATGGTAAAGTTGTTTCCTACAAACAGGCGCTATTTCTAGCAATTGCCGAAGGTTAATAGTCAATGATATTTCTTCTAATGCAGCCCAAAGATCATAGGTCTTATTTACGGATTCTACATAATCTTTACTCCCTTCCTTAGGAGGAACCAATCTTTCGGGAAAAGGAGCTACTCCCACTTGAATCTTAGGATTTACTAAGGGCACAGGTAATAATGGATGGTCAGAGGAATGCTGCGGAGAATCCGATTCAGGTAGTTCTATATTAGGATCTATGTCCTTAGACTTATCCTTCACTGCTTCGTTTAATTGTGAACTCTCTTCCTCTAAACCTTGCTCCTTCTGTTGTTGCTTTTGTGCTCGAGTAATAACACCAATCATAGGGTCAGCTCTAAAAGTCACCCTACGAGGTATAAATTTTGATTTAACTCCAATATCTTTCCTTATTGTGTCTACTTCAACTAAATTTGCAGCAGACGTTGAAGGTTCGCTAGAGGTTTGTTTCCCTTTGTCAGACATTTTATTATCCTCTCGCTTAGGACAATTCTCTTCATAGTGTCCTTCACCACTGCACCTCCTACAAAGAGGAGTATAGTCTTGATTTTTACGCGCATTTGGACAATATGTGGCTATGTGACCTTCTTGTTGGCATCGATAACAAATTACTGGTCCCCTAGGTCTTTGTTGACCACCTTGTCCCATTGGATTACGAAAATTTCCATTATTTCTTCTAAAAGGAGAATTTCTCCCTCGATTACCATCACTGTTGTAATTATTTCGAGGCACTGGGGGTCTACCCTGGGTGGGCAATCCTCGTGGCCTAAAAGGTTGATTGGGTGGTCCAATCTCATAAGTCCTATTATTACGATCCATGTAATTGTAATTCGTTTGCATTGAACGAGCTTGTTGTTGCTCTTGACCTAATTTATGCCAACAATTTGTATCTAAATGACCAGTCTTATGGCAAAAAGAGCAAAACGGTGGATGATCGGGCATTAACCTTGAAGGCGTCGGACACTCTGTAGCCACATGGCCGTAACCATGACACTTACCACACCAGATATTAGATCGAGGTGGGTTTGAAGTCGAATTTCCCGACGATTGTTGAGCACTAGATCCTTGTGTCGTTATCGAATAAATTTCCTTCAAAGGCGCTTGTACTGCAGTCATAATTTCTTCCTTTAATTTTCCTAGAGATTTCGCAATAATATCTGCTACTTTTGCTTCATCCAGAGGAGATTGAGATTGCGGCATAGAAGGCATTCCTGTCTGCATCATATAGGCTGGAATTGAAGTGTACGGATTTAGAGGTACACTCGACATGTTTGAACTTGCGGTTACCGAGGGATTTAAAGGAACGGTCACATAAGACACGTTCTTAGGTACCCCACCTGAAGTGCTTGGGTATTCTGTCCGAGATTCTTTGAATAGATCTCTCCGTCGTTGTTGACTAAGCTGCACTTCTTCCCACCATCTAGCATGTGTTTTAGCATCTGCCAACGTAGCTGGTCGTTGTAAACTAACATGCTGATGAACTTCAGGATTAAGTCCATCAATAAACTTACGTTTTTGCGTGGGATCGTCAGGAGCAGGATTCATCTTACGAATGATTGTCTCCATGTGCTCAATATAATGTTCAACACTTTCAGTTGCTCCTTGGGACAGATAATCCAGTTGAAGAGCCAATCTATCTTGAAAACCTTGACGTCTAAATTTTTCTAGAAAAGCTCTTGATAAGGCATCATAGGTCCCTTTATGTTGAGCATCTAAATTCCCATACCATTTCGCTGCTTCATCTTTTAATGTTGCAGGGAAGATATGAAGCTTTTGGTCGTCATCTATTATCTCATTGGCGACGCAAGTCACCTCAAATCTTTGCGAATGGGCATCGGGATCTTCGTCCCATAGCCCCCCGAATTGCGTGAAATCAGCTAATCTAACTGGGTTGCGAGCCATTGTTTCTCTAAATAGTAGCCCTAACCCTAAATCGTTGATAGTATCAAACCACGGAGGTTCCTGAGGTTCCTTAAATAATTGACGCAATCCGAAATTTGACTCTAAATCCCAGTCAAAGAGTAGTTCAATACTCCCGACCGTAGCATTAGCTTCACTCTCCCTAGTTTCACTATTTTTCCTACCTCTTTCCCCAGTGACACTGCTAGTACTGGAGACAACTTGATCCCATTGATATGAAGCTGCTTCACTTTCTTTCGATGGTGTTTTATCAGTTGATAAGCTAGGCTGAAGAGGTTCTACCGTTGAGTCAGACACAGCGTCTACTCCCAAATTCAGCAATGCGTTGACCCTCTCTAGCCTTTCTAATAGCCAAGCCTCTTGTCGCACTGCTCGTTCTCTAACTCGCTGATCCCTAGCTTCATTTTGCTGCTTCCGTCTCTCTTCTGAATTCATCCACGAGTACAAAACTAGCTGTTACTGTCATACTCCAAAATTACGCTCGTTCTATTTGAAGCTATAAAATTAGGTTGTCGCTTGTATGCACACTTAGAAGGTTCAAAATAGTCGGCAGCTCTGGGTCTATCTCCCCAAAAGGTAACTTTTCTTCTTGCTCGGGGATTAAACCTAGAATTTCAGCAACCTCTCTCACGTCTTTCATGTCGAAAGAAATTTTTAAACCTCTGGATACACGTATCCAAGGCAACACATCATCCTACACTACTCTTCTAAACGTCCGATAAGCTGTGCGGTGATACCAATCAAAGTGGTACGATACACTGATTGTATTTATCTCTACCGCGTCTATTAACCCAAAGTGTGTCGCTAGTAGAACTATGGTTTGCGCACAGTCGTTATAACCCTAGCTCCAAGAGGATAATTGTTCAACGTCCACAGTTAATTGTGGCCCAAAATATGTGCCTCCCTCTACTAACTCTGTATCTCTCGCCCAGTCTAGCACTTTTCTTTGACACTCCTGGGGCAAATTAGGAAAATAGTCCCTTAGAAAAGAGACTGCGTATTCACTCATAAATAACACTTAGGATCTAAAATACCCTCGGAAGATTTATCACTCGTTCGAGCGCACATGGCTCCCGGCAAACGCACCAAAAATGACTGGCCAAAGACCAAGTCACTTTTACCCAGGTCAACAAGCCAACTCCTAAGAGTTGTTGCACTAAACAAGTGATTATTGCACTAATTGTTTTAATTTGACTCGACTTAACCTTCCCTAAAATCTACAACGTTGTTTGTAGTAGTCCAACTGCAAAGATTCTAAACTTCAGTAAATTATACTGGGCACTAAATTGCTAAACCTAAGATGACTATGGTTTCTCCCCATCTCTCAGAGGCAGCTCCTCATAATGTTCTCCTGCCATGCTAGTGGCGGTTTATCCAGGAAATGTTTTTAATGTTTGACTTTGGAAAGGTTGTTTCAGGGATATAGATATCTTAGATCTATTTGTATATCTTCATTTAAAATTCCTTTTTATGTTTTTCTCCACCTGATTAAAATTAATTCTTTTTATTTGTTTAATTTTAAACAAACATTCAAATCAAATTTTCTGGCGTACCATAAACCCCTAAATTTTAATCTCCCTTGGTAGACGTTCCCCACTCCGTATATAAATTTCGTCGTTGCTTATTAGTTTTTAAGTACTTAATTCATTTTGAGAATATAACGTCCTTTCCTTCTTTTCTATTATTAAACATCAACCAGAATAAAACAAGTTCTTCCATACTCTCACATGTCCACATTCATAATGTATTTTAAATTCCCATAGCACCCTTTAATTTATCAATGAGTCCTAGTAGCCCTCCACTCCATATATTTAAGAAGTTGATTGTAAAATGAATAACATATAAAAATTTAATATAGATGCCGAGGCTTTTTCCCCCATGCCATCCAATCATTAAATTATTTGATTTTATTTTGGTTTTAATTTAAACTAAATTTTATAACTGCAACCTAACATTATTAATCATTATAAAGTGTTGTTAAGTTTTTTAATTTATTTGTACCCTCCCATGTTTCATAAATGTCCACGGCGTGTGTAATTTCTCTTATCAAAACCAAAACACCATATCTTTATACAAGCATTTTTTAGTAAAATATTATTAAATCATTATTTCTTTTCTTTAACCCTTACAACAAAAATGCACTAACAAATCAAAGATTTTGTTTCCAATATTTCACTAAGAATCCATAGTTTATATCAATAAATAACACATTTTACGTAAAGGAAAACTATGTCTTTTCCCTAAATATAACTCTTTTCTAATTTTTAAATATAACAAAACATCTTTAAAAATCTTGATAGAAATTCAGTAAATTCCCTGACTCATAAGCTTTATAGGAAAAATATCAGAACTTATAAATTTTCAGCCAGTAATTTTATAAAATTTTATTTATGATAATTTTAAGTCATTTTCTAGTGTTTTCGACTGTTTTTGATTTTTAATAAATAAAAACCAGTTCAGATAAATGCAAACAACCATGTAGCATAAGAAAACGGGTTTAAAGACATATTTAAAAATATTAAACTAAAGAAGTTATCATGCCATATCATTTATTTTAGATAAATCAGTTAGACACTTACTTGGAAAACCCGCGAGTCGTCGTCACGTCCTTGGAGACCGTGTCCTCTTTCTGTCTAGCCACTATCCAGCCATTGTGCATCGCAAGCTCAACATTTCTCGTCTCTTGAGAGATCTTATCACTTCAGATTAGATAAGTATATTGAAACTCCAGTTTAGCGTCAAGAAAAGGACATGGTGATGATCTTCAACAACAAAGTATTGATTTCAATTCTCCGCTCTTATTCTCCTCTTACATTCTTTTGCAAATTTTTTCTTTCATTGTGCTCTCCAAACCCTCCTATCTCTCCCTCTCTCCAATTCGTTCAAAAAGATGGCACCCTCTTTCTCACGACTATTTCTTTCTCTCTCTCTCTAGTCTCTAGATGCTCTTCTGCCTATGACTCCCACACTTATTCTTCAAACTCCATGTTAGATAGAACACAAGAAGGATCTCCCATTCGCCTTTGGTCCACAAAAGAACATATCCCACAACAAAAGAAGAATGACTTGAGCACCATAATCCCCCCCGTGCAAATATGGCTCCATAAATCAATTTTATACCATAGCACACCCTGGAAAATCCATTGCCTTGAATCTGTAGCTTTCAAAGAGGCGAAACGCATTTGCATGCGTGATAAGGGCTTCCCATCATTTTGCTTCTACCATCTGTGAAATTTGGTGGCAGCTCTGTTTAGACTATGGTACTCAACCCACCTAGCCACCTTGTGACAGTCTGATCGGAAGGTAAGTTTGTTTCAGCCTTGTTCTTAGGAACCACTGGTAGGGTGGAAGCAGAAGCATCACGAGAGATCTTTATTCTCATGTAAATCTTTGATGCATGGGACATTGCTGCTACCTCTCCTCACGTCCAAGATGTCTATGTTTAGCATATGATTTGCCCACCACTCTACTCTCGTTGTGATCCCATGCTGCACCTTCAATCACTCCGTGCTGAGATATAGTCTGAAGGTGTATATTTCCTAATCTTCTTCCCCATGCTGCAACTTCAATCGCTCCCTGTAGGATCTCTGCTTCTCACGAATGGGCTTCAACTTCTCAAGGAGCTCGCCCTTGATTGCCTTCTCTCTCTGCATTGCATCTCGAACTGTGTCCCTCTTTCTGAGGGAGTCTGCTAGGCGTGCCTCTGCCACCTTGATCTCATTTCTTAGCTTCTCGTCTACATTTCTTGGTATTCTCACTAGATAAAATGTCCGCCGGCGACCAAGAGCCCGTGGCTGCTCCATCCTCAAAGGTTGCCCCTCCTGGACCGCCAGGAGTGCTGCTACTCCGACGCCAAGCCTTTGCAAAGCAAATGGCAGTGCAGCACCTGCGTCCTCCCACGCAGGCTTGCCTTGTCACATTCCATCGTCCGAAGTACGACGGGAGATAATGATAGTGATGGTGATGGTGATGATGATGAAGATGACGATGGAGAAGAGCTTCTACCAAGGATCAGCCGCAGGAAAATGCATGCCTTGTCTGAACACCGCCAAGCATAGGCATTCCACTCTCTTCTCTTCGATGATCAACAGGCAATGGGCGCCTTCCCTTCCTTCTCCCTTTCTCTCCCTGTGATAGGCGCATTCCGTTTCTCACGATCGTTTTTTTCCAATTGCTCTCTCACACTTAATATCCTTTTTTTCTTTTTCCTCCTCTCATGACATTTCCAAAAAAATAATGACGTCCCCCCAAGCTTGCAATACCATTGAAAGCACTTGTAAGAAAGCTTGTTATTGATGACAATATACTTGATATAAAGCTTGTACTCTCTATTGGATCTATGTCCTTATTTGCAAACTTTGATACAATGATGTATGTTGTTGCTATAACCATGACCATTGTTGATACCTTGTCCAAAACTTCACCCCCTGAGTCCTTTAACCTAGCTACACATTCTATTGAACTAGCTTTATCACTCGTGGTGGTTAAAGCAAACTCATAAGTTTCTGGTTTGTTAGGTTGTAAGCTAAGTATCAACTTTGGGGAAGCCCATATTCCAATTGAACAATTCATACCTAGATAAAAAAACAGCTACAAGCTCCCCAACGTTAGACACCACCAGCTTTGCAATTCCATCTCGTGAGAGTGCTTCAAATTTTGACGAGACCCCTGATATGATTTTCCTTGGACTCCTATTTATAATAAATTTGACATCACCTGCATTGAGTTCCAATGTGATAACAAATTTTGTGACATCTTAAAAAGGTAGAGGTAAACGTGTAAAAGCACCTTCATCCTTGAAACCAAACTCTACACCATACTATGTCACTGCATAACGAGGTTTTAGTCCCTTTAACACTCTTTCATAATCCTCCTCTACACAGTCTTGAATTTGAAATCTTAAATAGTTGAAGCCTTATGTACCTCGATTTAACTGATCACAAAATGCATAGTATAATGTTCCAATGTGATCACACAATTGCCCATTGAAGGAATATTTTAGCTTATCAATCAAAAGCCATTCTAATCCATTCAAAAGTCGTCTCACGTAATTAACTGGTTTTGACAGATACACACTTGGAAAAACTGGAAATTGTGTATAGAACACAAGATCTCCATGTAGCCTCGCAATTACTGTTCTGTTTTCAGTTGTAGCAATAATATCTGATGGAGTTACTGTTATGCTGGACATTAGAGTGTCAAAGCCAACAAATACTCCGATTGTGATATTGAACTCTATTATTCCCAGTCCTATTGCATATGTTGAAAGCCACTGTGGATCCAAACCCAAACAGTGTCGAGTTCCAGCAACCTTCTTGCTAAATTGACTTTTTGCAGTCTCAATAAATAGACAATAATCACAACCATGATGCTGTGTGTTCTTCATAAGTAATTTAATCCTTGGGAGGTAGGAGGTAGTATAACTGGTGAAATCCCTCATCCCTTAAATTAATACTAAGATATCCTATCAACTTGTCCAGACCTTGCCAAGTCTAAAATTCCCCCGAAAACCCCTAATTTATAACAAGGTCTTATCTCCTCTAAGTGATAATAATCCCTACAGTAAAATTTTAAATAGTCATAGCTGAGATTCACTAAGTAGACCTATCAAATTTTTATCTAAAACTCCACCTTCCTCTCGTATAAGAACTTCCTTGTACCACATCTCCTAGCTAGACTGCAAGGACACAGCCTCCAAAGACAGCAACAACGAACACCGCATCTGCATTGAATTCATGTAAAAATTTAGTAATAAGGTGTCAATTGTATACAATTTTGCCAAAAAATTATTGCAATAAATGGCATGTTTTTAGGTGTTGTCACTTGTTCTGTGTTATGACGCACGACGTGAATTATTTCCAGGCAAGCTCGAGCCCAAATGGGACGGGCCCTATAGGATCGTTAGAATAGGAAAGAATAAATCCACAGTCTTGTTAGCTGACCTTGAGGGGATAGAATTTAAAAATAAGGTTAAACTTAATAAGATTAAACCTTATCATTTCTGATTGCACTAATACTATGACTGCCTTGCAGGTCTAGGAGAGATCGATCAAATATCTGCAAGGAAATCGTGATAGAGGTTGATGGGTCGTCTGATCCCTTATTTAGAACACCCATATTTAGAACAGAGGTATCATCAAGGAAAGCTCATTTGGTGGAGCAAAGGATATAAAGTGACTGAGCAAGAAGGCGGGACATTTATTTGGGAGATCAAGGTCTTCTGCCATCACTGCCTACAAATTTTGACGAGCATCCCTGTTGAATTCAATGATGATGGAGGGATGGAGCCTACAGTCCACCCATTGAATATGCTGAATTTCGATTACCATAATTACGAGTAGAGTTCCGGATGGCGGGATATGTAAACCCTTTATGGACGTACACCTTGTACTTTGATGGGGCATCCAGGGGTGCATACAAAAAAGAAGTGTAGGAGTTGTCATCCGAGACCCCCGACGACGCATTGTCATGAAGTTAGCTGCTTATCTCGAGGTGAATTTTACCAATAATATGGCAGAATACAAAGCCCTGATTATGGGTTTGAATATTGCAAAGAAGGGTGGTATCCGCCAGTTATTGGTGAAAGGGGACTCTCAGTTGGTTTTAAATCAACTCAATGGGACATACATGGTACGAAACCCCATCCTTTGCATGTACCATCATACTGCCATAGCCCTGCTAGACGAATTTGCTAGAGTGTCTTTTAAGTTGATTCCACGAAACTAGAATCAGTTTGCCGATTCATTGGCTAATTTTGCGTATGAAGAAGACCTCTTCTTTAATTGTGGCCCTTGTCCCGATATATCTATTGATGGTGAGACAGGACCTGGTCGTTTGTGGGGTATGCTTTCTGAACATGCCCTCTTTGGCAGACGATGGTTGATCTGGGTGATGCAGAGGGTAAGCGAGACTCATCTGCCTTTATTATCTTGGACCCATAGACTGATTAGACGACATGTGATGTAAACACCTCTTGCGATATACGCAGGAGGGATGGGTCATAATTTAATGCACCTAGTTTAGGGCTACAAGCCTTTGTCCCCCTGGGAATGGTATGCTTTGATGTCTATCATAGTTGTTTCCAGGAGGATGTTATGAGTAGTATTGTCTGATTTCATTAGGCCAAGAGGGCCGATTTAGTTTTATAGTGAAGTGGTTTATTTCATTAGGCCAAGAGGGCCATTTCCCTATCTAGTGTGGGTGCGTTTAATCGGGTTTTTCTTTTAAGTGTTGTGCTGGACAGGTTTTGTGATTCGTGGAATTTGGTGGAGCTTGGAGGAGCCTTTACTGCGATGGAAGCTTCTTGTGGCCAATCCATGTGATATCTCTCCTTTACGAGTACCTTTCTTTCCTGTTATATGTGTCTTTGTACTTGTCGAGGGGATACATTTTTGTTGGGGACCGGCAACCAAGGCATGAAGTCCCAGGTTTAGGCTAAGTATGTTTGAGGGAGGCCAGAGTAGTCACTGCCTCCTGTAAAGACATTGTCAGGCATCGAAAGTCCTATTTTAGAAGGAAGTCTTACTGGTCCTATTCTGCTAGCCTGCTAGGCAGCCATTCTAGGAGTTCTTGTTCGTAGTGAGGCAGTTAGAGAAGCCTGCCAGAAGATAATAATGATGATGCCAAGAAACCCTGTACATCCTAAAAGATGAATATAAATACGAAGGTGTGTAAAAAGGGGTTCTAACCCCTATCAAAGAAACGAAAAGAAATGAAAAGATATAAGCAGTTGATCATCGCCTTGCGAAGGCCTGGTAGGTTCCTGGGGACGAGTCAAACCTGGGGCCGATACCTTGTCTTCCTAGGGTGGCTTCTTGCTGAAAACAAATAACAAAACAAGGAAGGTTGGAGCGAAAATAAAAGTGAGTGTTAGAAAAGGATTAAATGTCGCCTTGCGAGGGCTTGGTAGGTTCTTGGGTGCCGAGACAGGTCCTGAGATCGATGCCCTGTTCTCCTTGGGTCACTACGCTCAGCTCCCTCCTTTTTACATGCCCAAGTATGATGGATAAAATAAAAACCCTAAAAGAAGACATGTACTGAAAGAAAATACTTCTTGATCAGGCTATAGGAGTCCTCGCCTTGTAGGAGCTCCTAGTTGTGTTGTCTTTAGTTGGTAAGTAGTTCAGACTACCATTTAGGGCAACCTCTTTGATAGGTTTTTTAGTTTGGCTATGTTGGAGTAGTTGGTCAGTGACTTGCTTCGGATCTTCTATTAGATGATGCTAGGCCTACTCCTTGTGGAGGTCATGCCTTGGTTCTGTCCAGGGGTAGGGGGAGCATTGTGCTGAGTTTTATTATATATTTGTTTTGTATCAGTTTGATGCTTCTTTGGTTGTTTATGTGTAGATATGTTCGTGGATTCGACGGGTTGAGTCGCCCTATCCCGTGGTCGCCAATGAGAGCGGAATTTTGGTGCAAGCAATTGCTTAAAAATAGCTTAAAAATATGAATATCAAGGGAAAAATATCCAATGTCCAAGGCGGCGGCTCGACCTAGGACGATTTTAAGCGTCAAAGTGCTCTAAGGATGCCCGGGCAAAACTTGCCTATTTTTAGTAATTTTTCCATGCGCCTGTGGCAATTACTGGAGCTATCAGTCAGTGCGGGATGCCGAGACGAGCTCACAGAAATTTTCAGACTGCGATTTGGACATCATATGCGCGAGAGGCAGTGAAAAGGCCAAAAGGCCGGTCAAGAATGAGGGGGTGCCTTTGTGAAGGGGCACCCCCCTTCTAAAAAAATCGTGATGGAGGGGGGGGCGGCGGCTATTCAGGCCGCCGAAAAAACGGCGCCCCCCCCCACAAATCAAGAAGAGAGCTTCAATGTAAGCCATGAATCCAATTGCAGAGGCGAACTACATTCGATCTTCGCTCCGCATCGCTCCGATCCACGCGAGGAATGGCAGCCTGTAGAGGGAGAGAGAAAATCAGTCTTTCTCTCTCCTCCCTCTCTCTCTTCTAAGGGGGAGTTCATGTGGGAAGAAGAAGGAAGAAGAAAGAATGGTGGAGGCTTGTCCGGCATGGATCGGATTGCTTCCTGGGCTCGAAATGGTGATTTGTGATCGTCATGAGCATGAAGTGTTGCTGATTTTCAGATTTGCAGCCATGGACATGAAACCCGAAACACGCAAATAAGCGGTAATTCAATATTTTCAAAGGAAGTTTGAGATTTCATGGCTTTTGATTGATAAAATGTTGTTCACGTGGGCTAAAAATTGTTTATGTTGTTGTTTTCCATGAGTACTAGTTGATCATAATCAGAAATTCAGAAAAATATGCATCTTGTAGCTCAAAATAATACACTAAAACACGTAAAATATGGAAAATCAAGGGAAAATGATAATTTTGGGCATAAAAATGGAAAAATGAATAGGAACACCAACTAAATTTTCATTTTTGCTTGAATTTTCAGTAATAAAATAATGCAAAAAATAAGGAAAAATACAAGGAAAATAGAGGAAAATCACTAAAAATAGGGGGAAAATGCATTTTGGGTGCGGAAAATTAATGAAAATTAAGAACAATGTTTGTGAATGTTTGTGGGAGCTGAAGTATGAGGATTTACCTCAGTTCAACCCCACCTTCTTATTCTAGTGTGTTTTTCCCGCTTTTTACACATAAAATGATGACAAAATGCCTTATAAATCCATACAACAATGCAACATTTGATCGATGGGAGGGTAGAGTGGTTAAAATGTGTCTAAATGCGGAGTAAAATGATGAAAAGACAGCTGTTTTATTTGCATGCCATATAGGTCGGTGAATAATTATAAAATAAGAGCCTAGTAGCACGAGGGTTTCCTCGGTGCTAGGTTTGTGCAACGCCGCATAAGAATGGTAGTTGAAAACCATTGAAAGGATGTTTTCCGCATGTGCACAATATTGATTTCATAACTGTTTGAGCACTTGGTATCCACATTATGCATAAATCATGGAAATATTTAAAGGTATCAGAAATTCTGGATGCACAGCGATTGCTTTCATTAGGATCTTGACCTACGTTGAGTGAGAGACAGGACACCCTAAGCCATAGGCTAATCGTGGGGTCTAAGGGAAAGAGAAGTAAGGACAATGGTACATTTCTGTATACGATTAAATGGTACCTTGAGTGGATTTTGTGCGAAATGTTTATATGTTGAGTGACGCATCGAGGGGCCAATCCCCAAGGTATAGGAGAGTCGCAGAGGGGCGGCGGCATTCAGCCGTTGGAGGATCCCCTATGTCTATGCTTCGTTCCATTAGGCAATGTGTAAGGGACTCCCTCTGAGGAGTAGTAGGTGAGAGAAGAGTGGACTACAAACGACGTAATACAAACGCAAGATGTCTAGGAAGGCAATGTATGTGTCATCAACGCTCCTGGCCGCGAGGCCGTGGGGTTGTTGAGCGCGTGAGATAGAGGTCCGGCTAGTGCACGAGCCAGTGCCAACCCGTTCTAGGTTCCATCACTAAGCGAGTCCTTTACGGATTAGGTGTTTAGGGTAAACCAATTTACTTGTCTATTCTTGAAGATATTTACGATACCATTCTCGTAATCACATGATTCATTGCCTACGTATGGTTAGACTTACAAACCCTAGCTTTACGGGCTAAGCTCCAAGCGCCTGTTAAGTTACAACACAATTTCTATAGATCCTTCTATAACATGCAATCAAGATTTATGCTACTAAGCTTTAGGGTTTTATGTTTAAAACGAATCATGCAACCTTTTCCTAATTTCATTTCTGAATGAATTATTCGTATGCTGAATTTATACAACCTTTCGTAACTACTTACGTAATTGATCGAGATTTATGCCAATTTCCTAGAGATTAATCTACTTCATGCATCCCTAGAATCATTTCCATGCCTTGCAAATTCCTAGGGTTATTAGCAACCTTCTTTAAAGAATCATTTCGAAGATACGATGTCTAATAATGCGACATGCGATTTATTCTTTCCATGCATAATCGAAGTGTACTACCATAATTTCGACTTGTAAAGATGGTCATTAGTTTATCTAAATTCGTTACTTTGCAATGCATAAAAACCACTTGCTAGGAATGCATAGAGATCTTATGCTCTTTTTTTGTTTGTTTCATTGAAAAATACTAATGACCGAATTCTTTAATTGTGAGCTATTAGCCAAAGAATTCCAATCGAAAAAGTGCATCCTATTTCCATAAATGATCCATGCACAATTGTAATATTACGACGTAAATCAAAATTAGGAAGAAAACCTGGACTTGTGGATTCGGTGAAATGTCCACATGAATGCTAGGAGATGATCCTCCTGTGGTTGCGCCTTGTGCCTTTTTAGGAGCCATCAAGACTTCAACCTTCTTGCCTTGGCCACAGACTTATGATCTTGGCCCTTCTCCCTCGCACACGCAATTCCTTTTGAGGTTCGGCTTCCTTGACCAATGCACTGTCTCACAGAATTGGGCTTTGGAAGGCTTTATAGGCTTCCTCCTCAAAGTAGGGATTTCACGATTAGGACTTAACAACTGGCAAAAATGACTTTGGGGAATGTAAGGGAAAGGGTAATTGGAAATTCCAAATATAGTAGGGCCTTCATGAAAAGGGATACAATGGTTTTAAAAGACTTGCAATGGAAGGCTTTAAAAGGAAACGGGGTTAAAAACTTTGTGGGGATGCTATGAAAAGGGGCTTAAAAAACCTGGCTATTGTGAGCTTTATGGGGGATGCAAGGGGGGAAAAGAGTGCTTGAATCCCGGGGTTATAAGGACCGCTTGGGAAGGCTTATGAAAGTCCAAGGAAGGGAGATTTAAATGGACTTTGTGCAACGCAAGGGGGGAAAAAGGGGCTTAATTCTCGGGAGGAAAAGGCTAGGGAAAGGCTTTGTTTCCCGGGGTAAATATCCCCTTGTGTAAGAACGCAAGGGAAAGGGCCTTAAAGAGGGCCCCCCCTGAGAAGCTTCTAAGAAGCTTCCAGGAAGCTTTTGGGGGGCATGTGTCATGGAAAAGGGAAGTGGCGGCGCATCTCGTAGCTCTCCAGTGGCGTTCTAACTGGCAATAGGGGCTTTGGCAGTTTCCTCTGCTCCTCACGATCTCCTTCACGATTCCCAAATCGGTGATAGCTGGCACAGTATTACTTCTTGATTCCCTCCTCACAGTCAATTTCCATTGCCTTCCTTCATCCCTTAGAGGGGAGTTACATAGTTGAAGGGAGGGGGGGGAGCTCCCTCCCACATGGAGCCCCGCATGCCTATCCTCCCCTCCACCTCTCTAATTCCAATTCAGTCCATCACCTTCCCTCAGCCACGCTTCGGCTGGGGGAATGTAAAAAAATTTGCACTAATTATATCATTATCTCTTGACCTCCTCCCAAGAGGAGGTTCTTATGAAGATATGCGGGATTCTTAGTCTTTAGACTCGATTGGCCAGTGGAGAGTGTACTATCTAATGTCCAAACCATCCATAACCACAATGCCGGCATTGCTATTTTCCCTAGACTTCACATGGCCTCATAATATTTTCAGTAGAAATATTACCTTTTATGAGTTTTTGTTTTAGTAAATTATTGAAATATGAACGTTTTCAGTTCTCATTGGAGCGTAATTCGAATAGATTGTGTGGAGAGGTAATGTTCCAGTTCTCATTGGAGTGTAATTGGAATAGATTGTGTGGAGAGGTAATGTTTCCTCATCAGTTCTATGAAAGAAAGCCATGAAAATCCCAAGTTGTAAGTTATATAATCCAAGGTCTCCTTGATATTTGATGTTTTTTGTGCAATTACTCTAAATTTTATTGTCTTTTTAGTACAAATCTCTAAAAAGATTGATTGAAGTGCTAGAGACAAAGCCTCCTCATGCCTTCCAATTTACTAGCAACAATGCAATATAGATATGTTGTGATAAGATCTTGATTTGAATGGCTAGAACATAATAAGAAACTTTATTCTATAAACTACCATGAATAAGTTCTATAGTTTTACTTTATATTTTTTATTGCAATGTCCTCATTAGGATGATAGTTACTCTTGTGGCTAGAGAGTAATTGAAAATGCTAGAAGATTAGTTAAGTTTATTTATCTCAATAAAGGTAATGTGAAAGATGATAAACTTTAAGATAGAGATTTGTTGCAAAATAGTCCGTTGACAATAATAATATAGTCCATTGTAAAAAATAACAATGAACTAAAAATATTTTCTTACAAATGTATGATAGTTTACAAGGGATTACTATACAAGTGAGCCTCAAGTGAGCATGCTTGGTTATAAGAGCAAAGGTCATAAAGTACATAATGGTCAATTATATGCAACTAATAAGAATGCACAGGGGACTTGGACATTGAAGGAGAAGAGATGCATGTAGCTGTAGCAGGTGAAGCTATGCCTTCAACACCTAAGGCAACCAAAGCATGAAAGAAAGGAAAAAGGACTTCTAGAAAGGATGTCCCTTCTCTTAAGAAAATCTCCCAAAAAAAGAATTAGCTTTATGCCATTTCTTGTAAGCCCTCGTGTGTATAAATCATGGAGATGATTGACAAAAATTTGCCACAAAATTTGTACATGTATTTTATATTGATAGTAAATAGATATTTTCTTTAGTATCATTGCATTGTATATTCTTCTCTCTCCTGGTTGATATATGCATTTGTTATTATGATATAAAAAAATACTAATTTGTTCTTAAGTTGGAACACAAATGAGCGTGGTAGTTCAATATCTTCATTATGTAAATCCATCCTCACTTGATGTAGTATACTTGATGATCTAACCTTTAGGAT
Organism: Lygodium microphyllum; assembly: GCF_053477565.2. Lineage (NCBI taxonomy): Eukaryota > Viridiplantae > Streptophyta > Polypodiopsida > Schizaeales > Lygodiaceae > Lygodium > Lygodium microphyllum. The sequence goes on from NC_141150.1 coordinate 39,116,501, forward strand.
TGCAATAATTTTCTAATTGAAATTAACATCAAGATCCACTATAGGATCTTTGCTAAAATTATTAAGATTTTGTTATAAAGCAACCAACCTGCCACCAACATAATACCATCTACTATAATAAAATCCATGAATGAAATTTGGAGTAGCATTTGTATATTTACAAGCTATAGAGTCTTGATCTATCTTACACATAATTTCTCCTTCTATCCTAGTATCCCATCCCTCATCATCAAATTATGTGACATAATCATATGTCAATCACTTCATTGAAAGCATGGCCTTTGATCTTCTTATCTTAGCATTAGAAAAGAAGTCAACAAATATATTCATAGGCATGAAGAAAGTAACTTTTCTTAGCCTATGTGAGATATTATCTCAAAAAATATTTTACATCTATAGCCCTCATTAGTAGCTGGACTTGGCAAAGGCCACTCAAACCTTGAAACATTAGGCAAAGCAAGGGGGGGTATTAATACCCATTGGCTCCATTACATGGAGACAATATAAGAATGGTGATAAAAGAAATATCCCATTCTCTGCAAAGCTCTGTCTTCTTTCTATTTTTGTACCTTTCTTCTCCAATTGAACCATGAAACACATCAATAATATCAATAATAGACTCAATCGATTACCATTCCTCAAGATGAGAGGGATAGATATCTACATTTCTTCTTTAATTGAACCATGCAACACATCAGTAACATCAATAATAGACTCGATTGACTGCCATTCCTCAAGATGAGAGGGATAGACATCTACAAGACAAACAAATAAATGTTATAATGGAATATATTAAACCATGTTTAAGGAAAGAAAAACTTTTAAAGTCAAATGCTTACAATTTGGTCTATGTTGTAATGTGTCCACTTGTTATCTTCAGGACACGTCTTAGCAGTCCATCGGAAATGACATCTAGAAAGCTCTACCAGCACTCGCATGGAATGTTACGGGTTTGCGATCTAGGGCTTTTTGCGTCTGCCACGTAGTGGAAGTATTCCAGCCGTTCCCACTTAGGATTGACCTAAATTAGGGTTTTCCTATTGGTCATTTCCTAACGGCAACTAACGTCAAACCCAAGCGAACTACTTTACACAGAAACGCCAAGTTCGAAGTGGATTCACGCTGCAGTTGGTTCAAGGAGAATGGGAAACAAGAGGGATGCGAAGTTCAACATCTCTGCCATAAGGCATAGTCCCATTCCGTTCCCCTAAAACAGTGTAAATCGGGATCAATTATAACTCCAGGTCGATGCTTTTGTTGTTCGTATTCTTTCACGATCTTCTTGCTGTCCATCGTGATTTTGAGAAAAGTTCCCGGCCAACCGGGACCCCCCCATCCGTAGGACGGACCTATGGCCACATCCACCGCACTTTCCTTGGGTTGTTTTAGTTATTTAATTACCTAACACATTTAGTTGGACATGTAACAATCAGATTCTGCTACTTCTTCAAGAAATTGACATCAACAGCTATTTGCCGATATTGTTCGGAAATCATGTCGGTGTAGTGCTTTATCATATCCTTAACTTCGCCAAGGACATTAGATGCACTCAACTCATAGCCTTGATCATCTATCCGTCGTTCCATTGGCCTAACAATTTAATTGGGCATTGGTTGTTGACTCACAGGAACAATATTAGGGTTTGAAACTTGTCCTCCAACATTCGGTAGAACCAACTGACTAGCCATAGGCATAATCACACTGGGAGGAGCTGGCAGCAAAGGTACATTTTGAACCATGCTTCCTCTCCCATTAGGCTTATTCATAGGCATCCCTTGACTTCCATTTATCAATGGTAAATTGCCTCGAGGTACTAAACCCGCATTGAGATTTATTCAAGAGGAGTAGGCCATTTGTAATTGTGACTCTACTCCTTCTGTGTGCGCGATGGCGGTGTCTATATCAGCCAAAGCCACACTGCTCAATTGTATCTAAATATTGAAATCCAATCTATGCAAGAAGTATTGCGATTGGGCAATCGGTGGAATAGGAATATAAGTTTGTAACTTACGAAACACTTCCTTAAGCTTCTTGGCATAGGCTTACACATTCTCATGGGGGTCTTGGCATGTTACATTCAAAACAAGTAACCAGTATTGGCTACCTCTTTCAGGGGTATATTCTCCTCGAAAAGCTGCATAAAATTGGTTGATTGCAGTTATGGTTCCAGTCTCTATGCTATGATACCATACCGCAGCCCTTCCTTTTAACGTCATGTTAAAGAACATCGTAAGATGTCCCTCATCTTGGATACAGTAATTAAACATTAATCTTTGAAATTCACAAATGTGAAACTCCCCATCTTCTTCAGCTAACCCATTAAAAATGGGCAAAGGAACTCTTAAAGATGGCAAATCCGGCGTCCCTGCAGGAATTGCAATGGGTTGTGCCATGGCGACAATCGGATTGACAATAGGAGTTTGGACTGATAGAATCACATCCCCACTTGAATTGGGTTGACTTGGTGGAAGAAAGGAGGAACTTACACTTCCTCCTGTACTTTAAGGACTATGTGCAGCAGTTGGGTTACTAAGACCACTGCCTCTTATGCGTATCAGGCTACTCCTTTGAGGAGAATAGCAGTTGGGTTACTAAGGCCACTGCCTCTTATGCGTATCGGGCTACTCCTTTGAGGATAATAGCAACTTACAATCTCCAATCGCCGTCTAGCCCTCTCAGCACGTTGTGCTTTTGGTATTTCGGCTTGACGGTCCTTGTCAGAGGACATAAACCAACTTTTTGGGTCCCTAGAAACCCTAGATTCAAGAACCACCACTTATTGGTAGCTCCCAGCAGACGCACCATTGATGGGACCTCAAATGGGCCGGCACTGGCTATGGCACTAGATGGACCTCATACTCATAACAGACAAACACACCCTCACGGCCTCGCGGACCAAGAGCGCCAATCTACTACTAAAAGACAAACTGCCCTAAAGCCTAATCTATGCATTTATAGTTTTATAGTTTTGTAGTCCAACGTTTCCCTTTTTATAAACTCCAGAGAGGGAGAACCCATACACATTAGCAATAAATACCACGATAATCACATACATGGGAGCAATCTCTTAGTAGAAACACCGCGGCCCCACTGCAGCTCTCCTACATCACTGGGATTGGCCCCTTGATGCGCTACTGAACATATAAAACAAACGAACAAACTCCACTCTTTGATTTCAAATCCAAGAGATATATCATGTTTCCTCCCACAAGAAACGAACGTCTATTCTACAGCCTAGGATGCCTTTCCACACTCAAACATGGGTCATTGTCCTTGAAAACAGGTGCTATGCATCTAGGGTTCTTTTTATTTCGATACCATGATTGTCATGCACATGCAAAGTGAATGATTCTAAAGTTCTCAAACATCATTTTAAAATCAGCAACGTGCTTGTGCACAAACAGGCATTTAATGCTTATTCACTAATGCATTGCGGCGATGAAAGGATAGCACCGAGATACCTCTCATGCACTATCCTCTTAATTAACACAACACGGAATCTATGACATGATGTGCATAAGAAAATCAGCAACAATCAGCACGCAAATCACACCATTCAAACATCCCAACCCCCTATGTTTAGGTATTGCTTTCGTTGCATAGGTGTAGAGGTTCATTTTGTCATGTTTTGATGTATAAAAAGCAATAAATCACAAACTTTAACAAGGAGATAAGGCAAACTGAGGCCAAACCTCATGCTATACCACTACCATACATCCACAAATAATAATTATATTTTTTCTTATTTTTCCAAGATATATTTCTATATTTTCCCTTATTTTTTCCATTTTCTTGATTTATTGGGCAGTAAAATACACTATTTTCTGGTTTTTGTTATTCCCATCACTTCAGCATACTAACATTCAGTTTATCTTCCATATTCCCCCCATGGGAACACCTTTCCCCCACCTGAAACAGAAAAACTACAATTTTACCACTTAAAAACTACATTTCAGGTTTTCGAGAATTAAATAAAGCATGTAAATCAATGCAAAATCAATATTTTCTTTAGTATCATTGCATTGTATATTCTCCAAAAGGCTCCAAAAGCCACCCCCCTTTTGGTCCTCTTAATGTCCACCTCTTCATATCTTGCCCAATTTGTGGCCCTGTCCTTGTCCTGCATCCGATTCGAGCTCTGAAAAATCTTGGGCGTTTGGCTTGACATCCCGCACTGACTGGCAACTCCTGGCATCCTGCACGGTAGTCAAAAAAATTATCAAAAATCCACAAGTGTCGCTCAGGCGCCTTTTAAAAGTTGTCTTTCACTTGGTGCTTAAAATCGTCCAAGCTGCAACCGCCGCCTTCGATGTTAAATATTTTTCCCCTAAATTTTGGATTTTTTGGCGAATTTTAGGCACATCCTGGGCTGAAAACTCCGCTCTCACCAAAAAATTAAAAAAAATAATATTTGTATTTGTGAATGTGTGCTAAGACTGAGTCATGAGGTCTAGCCTAAGCTCACTCATATCTCTATGTTAAAATGGGGTTTTATTGCTTTTATATAAATGAAAAATACATTTTAAAAATGCTCTAAACCTACCATCGAATGCACAATCTTAAGCAGTAGGCAGAAGGGGAATGTTACGTACTTAAAAAAAGCTAAAATTTGAAGTTTTTTTTATGCATGGTATACAGGATACATGTGGTTTAAAATTGAGAGGGTCCAGAAGCATAAGAATGCTCTGTACTGGCCCTAAGCAATGCAACAATCTCGATTAGAAGAAAGGCATAAAAAGAATTTTTCTTGCACCTTCGGATTGCTCATTGTTAACGAATATACTTGTTTGAGCACTATACATCATACACAATTACATTGCATGCACCATATGGTATCATCCTTGATGCAGAGCAATTTGTTTCATGAATGATAACCTACATTGATTATGAGGTACCCTAAGCTATAGCATGAGTAGTTTGTTTCCTTTCGAAATATTCAGTGAGGACTATCCATTACCTCCTAGATTGGTTCATTAAAAGAGTGCAGTATGTGTCAAATGTGCTTTATGTGTTCATGGTGCATCGTGGGGCCAATCCTCTAGGTGTAGGAGAGCCATAGTGGGGTCACAACAATTAGCCGAGGGATGCTTCCTTTTTTTGTGCTTACATGGTCTATAACACTGATATGGACTCTGTCTGGGGAGTGTGGAAAAGATTATCCATTGGATTACAATCCATACAAATGCAAAGTTCTGTATTCGAGGTTAGGGTAGTATACTCCTAGACACCCTTGGCCATGAGGCCATGTGGGATGGTTTGATGTGTGTAGTAGAGGCCCACGACTAGTGCCATAGAGCCAATGTGGGCCTTTTTTTAGGTCCCAACACTAGATCTCTCGTGGTAGTAGTGATATTGCATGGCTATCAAATGCAAGGGGCATGAAAATAGATTATTAAGGCATTATACCAATGAGATCAATGATTGAGATACCTGGAAAATAAACAACTAAAACTTACTATTGGAGGGCAAGAAGGATAGAGTCAGTAAACTCCTCATTGTTAGGGCAAGCAAGCACTTCAATATCCACCGCATTTCGCTACACAACCTATGGTCACTATCCTTTCAAAGATACAACTGCCCTGGGGGGGTCACTACATCACCCATCATCACCAAGTACTCGTTTAGGATGAGGTTGAGCTCATTATTGAAGGCAAGTTCATCCTCCATTAGAATCCGTGGATGTCAAGAAGCTAAGGTGGAGGCAAAGGTGCAAGAAGGTGTTAGTGAAGAGGGGGAAATTACAAATTTGGGGCCCACACTCGTCAAGGACGATTGTAGATGGTGGGGCTCAACTTGAAGTGACTTGTCTTTGGGGGGACTCCTCCTTGGGGGATTATCTTGAAGGGGCTCCTCCTTGGGGGACTTGTCATGGAGGGGCTCCTCCTTGGTGGACTTGGCATGGCAGGGCTTGTCCTTGGGGGACTTGATGTGGAGGGTCTCCTCCTAGAGAGGCTCATCCTGAAGGGAATCGAGAGACTCAAGGTGGTGGGGCTAGGGCTTGTGGGCATGGAGGAGATCAACATGATGGGGCTTTGTGTAGAGAAACTTGGCCTCAATGTGGGAGGACCCATCCTTGAGGGGTTCCTCTTAAAGGGGCTTTTCTTGGAGGGCCTCTAGGGGTAAGACCTAGAGGGGCTTGGAGTGGTGGGACAAGACCTAGAGGGGCTTCGAGTGGTGGGGCTTGTCATAGAGGGGCTGAGAGGCTGAGAGTAGTGGGGCTTGTCCTGAAGGGTGTGAAGGGGCTCAGCAGCGTCATGGGAATCAGGGTGGGCAATTCTTGAGGCAATTAGGCTAGTGGGGTCACATCTGAGTCTTGGCCTATTGAGCCACCGTTCTTGCTCTCTCTAAGCACATATCCCTCTCATGCAGGATGAGGGATCTTGACTTCGATCGCCAAAAGTGAACAGGTAGGACAACAAGAATTTTTTGCATGCGTTAGTGTGAGATATAAACAGTGTGAGATATAAACTAGATTTAGTTGTCTATCATATATCGTAGTTGCATGTGGTGCAAACTATTGAAACCTCTTAGCATGATAGTCACCTTGTGAGCATGGGGCTACAAAAAATATGTGCCCTTAAAAAATTCCACCGGGAAGTTCTTTGAAATCTCCTAAAGATATAGAATTGTAGATATGCTTCATCTCATGTTAGTGCCCAATTCCTCACAAATTTTGCAAGCCAATCTTTGGAAGTACAAGCATGGTATTATAAGCTGCATGCAATTTTCTATCTTTCGTAGCTCTCCAAGCACTGTCGAATGAGCCTAGTATCTTATGCACCTCGAGCGAGATGGAGGGATCAGGCCTAAACCAAAGACCAAAGAGAGTCACTATCAAGCAAGAGAGGCTGCTAACTTACACTTACAAACTACACACTACTTGGTGTTGACTCTCAAAGACAATAACACCGGATGAGGGCCACCATCAAGGGATATAGGCTTTTCCTTGCAATAGATAGCCACGTATCACTTGGTGGTGACTCTTGAGGACAATAACATCATACGAGGGTCACCAGCAAAGCAATGGATACTTTCCTTAATAGTGGGTAGCCACACAGTGCTTCGTGATGACCCTCAAGAATAATTATAGGGGAAAAAGACTACCATCATGGGATAAAGGCTTCCCCTTGCAAATTATGGCCAGTGGTAGCAACCATGAAGAGATTTCATGGGCCACCATTGAACAAGAGGCTTCTCCTTGAAATGGGTTGTGAGGGAGGCTTCCATTGTGGCAATGGTTGGCCACACACTACTTGGTGGGAACCATCAAAGTCAAAAACAAGGGATGAGGACCACCATATCAAACAAGGGACGTAGCCCATGGAAAATGGGTTACCGTTGCTTTCTCGGTGATGTCTCTGAAAGACCATCTACCAATGTGAAAACATATTGTGAGGACCATTACCATGGGGGGGGAGAGGGGGAAAAATATCAAATATGAAGTGCTTGAGGATGTTTCGTAAAATCAAAAGATGGCCTTACTAGCAAATAGATCATCACAAAATTAGTGCTATAGTGGCAGAATCTCTTTATTAGGAGGTCGATTCTCAGTGACCTAGTGCTCCTTTTTGAGGCAAGCTCAATACAAGGGCTTAGGTGAGAGGTAGAGTAGAGGAGCAATGAAGGTGAGAGTAACAAGTCTATAAAATACATACAGAGTCCAATTTGGAGGAGCTATTGTAATAACTAGTTTATGAGGTGAGAATAGAGTATTTACATTAGTATGTTAAGGGTGTGGGAAGCTTATAATGAGTATTTTTGCATTAATAGAGAATTTTTTTAGTAGGGACATGATGCAGGGCACTGTCAAAACACGTGCATATATTTGGGTCATTGATCCCCACTCTTTATGATGCCAGGAGGCATATTCCACAGTGGATTCCGTGAGGTTTTGCAGTGGATTCTGTAAAATTATATTTGTTGCCGGGGCTCATACACAAGATGGATTCCTTGTACAAAAAGTTGATTGGGATGCTTGTCCTTTTCAAGCGTCTTGTTAATTTAATGTGCAAGTGGGTGATTCCATAGCCGGTGATTCCACAAAATACATATTTAAATTAATGGATGTTTATGAGTTTAGAGTGCGCACTCATAATAAATTAAGGTTAGGATTAAGTTCCAACCAATTTATTTATTTTTTAGCTGAAGACTGCTAGATATTCACTTTTGTTGATTTAATTTTATTATTTTCTAACAATTTTGAATGCTTCAGTTGATGTGTAGAGCAGGTAGCGGTGGTGTTGGGAAGTATTGGGCGATAATGTGTATTCAAGTTATTTAGAAGAAATTATCATTTTAATGGGCGCGCATCTTAGGCGTGGTGCTAATACTTATTTTGACGTGCTTATTTATTGAAGCGCCTGACATTTATTTATTATTTTGTATGTGCATGGATGCACGATTTAAATATTTGTTATTGGACATTGTATTTGGGCACAGCTCAACTCTTTGGGCGCCCAATCGCTTTAATTCAACTAAAGCGTGCTAATTGTAAATTGGGCTATTTTTTGAGCTTGGAGATGAATAATATATCAAATACATGCTTTGTGGAGCTCTCACATAAGGCATGAGGGGAGATTGTACCCAATTAGTCTTTTGCTTCATGTTGTGCAAGTCTTCTCTCTTGTTTTTTGTGAAAAAATAGAGTTCTTTTGTTCTTGGGGACCTTCTAGCGCTCACTACGTATGCATACAACATCCGATCTGTGCACCACTTTATTGATCAATTTGAGTTGTTGATCCTTGTGAGAGATAGTATTGTGACCCACTACTGCCATCATTGAGAGAAAGGGAGATAGAAATTAGAATCCTAAAAAGAGGTGCCCCTATCATTATAAGTGTCATTTAAAGAGGGACCATTGATCGTATATGTGTGAACAATTTATGGTTTAGGGTATGCCTCACACTTGTGCTTTCTTGACCTCCTTTGATCATGTCTAATCTTTTGCACTTGGTGCATCTACTTTCATATTGCTTCTGCTTCATGCTTGCTCCATTTTCCTTGCTTCCTCAACATAGTAGATCAAGGAACCAATCCATCAAGTGATGAAGGTTGGATCTTTGTGCAAGGTGCCATTTAACAATGTAGCAAGTGTGGGCTACTTCTAACTTTATGCTATTTCTAATTTTGAGTGTACTAAGTTAGAGGTTATTCTACAAATTCTAGGGGTTAGGGGATCCCCATGCATCAAGATTGCATGGATCACTTGTTTTTGACCTATGGATGCACTGAACACTGCATGGGTTAACCCTCAAGTGCACTTGAACACAATATGGAACACCACCAAGCGAGGGAGGATTCTCTTTAGGCTTGAGAACTCCAACATCACTTCGTTTTGACCCTCCTATGTAGTAAATGCAATATGGGTCACCATCAAGCAATGGGGGCACCTCCCTAGGCTCAAGAATCCCTACATTACTTGGTGTTGACCCTCATGTATACTTGAATAAAGATGTTGATTATAGAACTGGAGGAAAATAGAAGGTTTTCATTGTTTCCCGGATTCCTTGTTGTGGATGAAGGCAATACAATCCATGTTTTTGGGACTTGTGTTGCTTGTGGAGAATCGTTAGTCTTTGCCTATGTGTTAGGTTCTTTCATCCTAGTTTGCAAGGATCGGTACCACCCCCCTATATTTCACTATCTATGTGGTGGATTCTTTCATCTTGGCTTGCAAGCACATTGGTACCACCCTATATTTCATTGCCACTCTCATAACAAATGACACTTGTATGAAAGATAGAAACAATCATCAAATCTCAAAAGTGGCCAATAGTTGGGATCACCAGGGATATATTCAGGAGAGTAAGTAAACATTTTCTTCTTTCTCATACTGTCTGCCTTATTCATCTATTCCTTCTTTTCTATGGGTCATCTTCTTGAACTTTTTAGATTGCAAGGCTAATATGGTGTATGTAGAAAATCATGCTGTGAACAAGGACCCAAAGGGTCTTGGACATGACTTTGGTGATGTCAAGGAAGAGGTGCTTGGAGACCCAAAGCAAGCAATGATTTGGGTGATGCAAAAATGCATGCAAAAATACCCACTAAGCATGCTATCTATGAAGAGTAGAAGGGGAAGCTAGAAGAAGTGAAGGGACCGTACATGGTTCCTATCTTTGGAGAGCGTACAAAAATGCCCACTAATCTTATTGTTTTTGAAGAGGAAAAGGGGGATTTGGAAGGAGAGGAGGAGCCTACTACAATTCCTATCTCTAAAGAGAAAAAGTGGAAGAAGGGGGAGCCCACCATGGTTCTTGAAAATGAGGAGAGAATAGGTGAAGTTAATATGTAACTTTGCCACTTTTGAGTTCAGTTATTTGTTTAGTCTCTTGCATGTACATAATTTTAAAACTTATTTTGTAGCCCTAAGATCTGGGTGGCTGATAGGAAAACTAGGCTTCCAGTGATGTTCTTGCAACCAAGGGTAGATTAATAATCATTGATTTCAATGTGGTTCTCTTAAAGAAATCAAAAGAACCTTCTAAATAGGACTAATTGTTGGAGGGTCCAAACTAATCCGGATTAATGAGGATTATTACTGTATGGTGACGCCTAGAGCCAAACAACTCTTGTTTTCATTGGGAGCCAAAGGAAGTATCATGGTTTGGAAATGTTGCAGCCAAAGCTAATGCAGATTTAGTCTCTATGCATCCCCTACACATTGGAAAATGATAAAATTATTATAGATAAAGCTACTTGGAGGCCCTCAATATTTTTGTGTCATTCTATAGTCTTCCTATTGATTCAATCTTATGTTCCTATTTTCATATGAGAAAACGTATTCTCTCCAGAAGATTGTGAAGTGTGGCCAAAGAGTTTTTGCCAAATCCCTCATGTTGTTGCTAAACATTGGAAAGAGCTTACCAAAAGTGTGAAAAAATAATCCTCAGTTCAATGCTAGCAACACCATAGTCTTGGAGGATTGTCGCCACAAGTCTCTAAAGAATGAATATGAAAAATCTTTAACTATCCATTCCTATGTGCTAGAGGTTGAGCCCTATAGCACTCCACCATATCTAATGGATACTATTAAGCCCTAGCTTCAAGGGTCGATCGAAGATCCCTACCCACTAGCCTATAGTAGGAAATATCCCATGTATGACATCAAAGATGACTTGTCTCTAGAGGTGACAAATTACTTCATTCAGAAGGAGGGCTATTTATATCAGCTTGAAAGGAAAAATGTATGAGTTTTTCTAGGTGGTTCTATGGTCATTAGTGTGAGATCTCTTCCTTGGTCAAAATTGGCTAAGGTGCTAGTTGCCAATCCCAACCAGGTCTTTAGTTCTTGTACTGCATCCACTACATTTCTAGAAGATAGAGTGTAGATAGCATGTCAATAGGACTCTTGTTGTAGTAAAAGTGCTTTGTTGTATGATGTTATATGGAGTTTAAGTTAACTTTCCCTGTGAAGAGAGTGTGCCAAGCATATAGTCAATTGTTAGAATACTTCCTCATAGGTTCTATTGGCTCCTTCCTCCATTCGATCGACTGTAGTATTTAGACTTGTCCCAATTGTATTATAATCCCATGAAGGCTACCTTCATCTATGCTTGCGTTTTATGAGTTGATATCCTTACCTTTTTCTCATCTAGCTAATCCATAAGATCTATGATCTAGGCTTGGCTAATTTCGTTCCTTTTTCTTATGACCTCAATTTCTTGGTGATGATTATCTGGTGATTCAATATTATGGGTGAGAATACATGGTGATCTCCAAGATTTTATAAATTTAAATGTTGATTACGGTATTGTAATATATACTACAATAAATATCAGGCACTATGAGATAATTAGAGAATTAAAAATCCACATTCTCCATGTAGGCACTAGATTGTGTGATTATATTGTGATTATGTGGTGATACAATGTTATGTGTGGCGATAGGTTTGTGATCTTAGGGTTTTTAAAAATGTTAATATTACATGCGGTATCTTGGGGAGTTATGTTGAGAAGGTAACCATCGTATTGATATCGCATGTTGTCGTTTGTTTGGTGGTGAGCTATGTATGTTAGCTATGTATGTTGTGATCCCCGCATGGGTCACCATCAAGTGAGATGGCTCCATCATAGTAGTGGAGGTTTTTCCTACCACTTGGTGGTGACTCTTGTGGGTGGCGAGGGGATGAGAATCATAAGTATCAAGTGTGATATGATGTTGTGGGTGGCTATAGGTGATGATCTCCTAGTTTTTAAAAATATCAATTTCGACTATGGTATCTTAGGGAATTATGTTGAGGAGGTAACCATCATGTTGATATGACCCATTATTGCTTAGTGGTGACCTTCATGTGCTGTGAACCTCGCACAGGTCACCACCAAGTGAGAGAGCTCCATCGCAATAGTGAAGTTTCCTTCTATTGCTTGATGGTGATTCTCATGGTGGGTGGCAAGGGTGAGAACTAGAAGTGCCGAGTGTGATACGATGTTGCAGTGTCAAAGGGTTTTTTTTCAAAAGGTTGTACCCATTGGGGATCAGAGATAGAAGGAAGTAGAGATAGGAGATGGAAGAAAAGAAAAAGAATAGACAAGAGATAAACACGACAAAGACAAAGCATAATGAATTTAATCAATATGTATTGATAGAGCCTTAAATCCTTTGTCTGGCACTACTTGGAAGTAATCTCTAGGCATTAGATCTGTTGAAGCTCCTTCATAGACCAAAAGTGTGCATCAAAATATTAGCTTCTTCTCTACTACTCGGAACCCAAATCTGATGGCTTCGTTAGCTTTGAAAGGGGGTAAAACCCCAAGACACCTGATCAGGGATCTCCTAGATCACTCATTTTTCCTCTCCCAGTTCAAAGTGAAGTTTCTAGCCTGCCAACAATGATCGTGACACGCATGATTTTGCCCATTTGTCTTTTTTTATGAAAAATCCAATAGCTAGCTTAAAAAGTAACTTACTTTTTGCATGCCATCCTAATCTAGAATTTTTTCTAAAATTTTCAAATTTTTACAATAAATAATATAAAGAATAGGTTAAAATGATCCAAAAATCTAGTATTTTTGGACCATTCATGCCACTCACACTAGTACTAATGACTCAGATCACATTGACTCTCTTGATCAATAAGAAAGTCAGATGATGATACACTTCAGGGTTTTTCACACTATGTCCGTGTAGTGGCACGACATCCACCCCCTCTCAATCTATACATCCTCTGATATGTGCCAAAATCCTAGTTGTCATCAGATTTTGAGTTCTCCTCATCCTCTATAACCATATCCTTTGCTTTGTCATCTTCCATATCTTCTTATATTAGCCCTATATCTTGGCAATTATTTTCTTCCAATCTTGGCAACTCATAGGCATTAGATTCCTGCCTCTTGAATAATTTGATTCTTTTCCCTACTACTGAAAGTTTATGGGTGTCCCATCCAGCTCATTCAATGCATAAGTAGCATTATCAAATACTTGTCTTACCGTGTAGGGTCCAAACCATCTTTTGGAAACTTTACACATGGTACTATGTTGGTTGTCTAAACTAATATCATAAAAAAATACCCAATCCCCATCTTGTATAGTTCTTAGTCTTGGTCTATGTCTTTTGTCAAACGGTTTCTTCTTCTATATCCTTGCTGCCCTTAATTTTGCAACTGTTGCCTCTATGTCTTCTAACTTTCTTTCGAGTTGTCTAATGAACACCATATTGGGAAATATAGGAATTTCCGATAAGTTTGGTACACATGGTCAAATCTTGGATTTGTCATAACTTGAACACTATAACTCCAAATTAAGCACTCTATAGCTCAATAGATTCAATTTTTCAAGCTCTTTCCAATTATATAGGTCACATCACATGGTTTTGAGGAACTTATGGACATGTTATCCGTGTGCCACCTTTTTATTATTCAAAAAATGAAAATTGGGAGATTCCCAAACTCACTAATATTGTATTAATGCGCAAGACCAAAAACTCCTCTTGATTCAACTCCTCCAAGGTAGCACACTCCATGTGACTGTCATCTCTTCTATCGGAATGATAGGTTTTTGACCATACATCAATTCTGCAAGCATATATCGTATAACAACACTATGAGTTGTTTTGTTAGCCCACAATGCATGAGGGAGCAATTGTGGCCACTCTTTTACCTTCTCTCCATATGCTTTTTCCAATGCCTTCTCATTTGACACAAAGACTTGTAGGCATTGTGACTAAATCCACCACCCACTTAAAATGAAGAGGCAATGGATATGTGGGCTGCAATCCATCTCGATGTCTCACAGATGAATACATTTGACATGTCGTAAATGTTTCCACAAAGTGAGCAACATCGTTATGCATACCCTTCTACCAATATCTTCCTTTGATCTTTGCAAAAGTACCACAAACACCTCTATGGCTAGCCCACAAGCTTTCATGAAATTCTTGCATAACATTTACTTGTGAAGCTCTATTGCCCAAAACTCGCAACCGCATACCCTGTTTCTTTTTATCATGTTTCCATAAGTATCCATCCTTTAAGAAAAACTCATAGGCTTTCCTCTTGATCTTCATAAACTCCTCATCTGAGCATTCATCTCTCTTTGTTAATGTATTGAGGCATTAACCAATTCTCAGCCACTTTCCTGCATATTCGTCTTCCAAAAACACTTCTACACAAGATGAAAAACATCTAAAGTGTCTTCTCTTTGTTGTCCAATATTCTGTTAATGTTGTAGCAACACCTTGCTTTGCTAAATTCACTCTTACAACATTTTTAGATGCAAGAAAGTCATCTTCTTCCTCCTCATCCATCATCCCATCTTCATTCTCATAGCTGCTCGAGATAACATGTTTGCTACTAGGTTATCTCTTCTTGAAATTTAGGGTTCAAAGATTTGGTGTACTCAATCCAATGGAGTATAGCAATGTCCGGGGTAGTACAACTAGTAACCATACCCAATACCAGCAAACAATGAGTCTCAATGACTACAAGAGTACCCATAAAATACTCCTTATTGCATTTAAGGACTGTCACAATTTCCCATAATTCTCTTTTTACCGATGGATACCTTCTCTATCGTTTAGTCAATACTTTAGTACCAAAGCGTATTGCATATCTTTTCCCTTCCTCATTATCTTGCCCAATTGCCCATCCAATCCCGATTGGATTCTATTAATAGTAATAATGATAGGCTTTCCATGTGAATAGTTAGCCTTTCTCAATATAGGAGTAGATTTTAAGAGCTACTTCAATTTCTTCATTACTTTCTGATGCTTCCTTTCCGAATGAAATCTCTAACCTTTCCATAGAAGGTGATATAGAGCATTAGCTACATGTGCAAAGTGAGGAATCCATATCAAATAGAATACACATGCACCCAAAAATCTACGCACCTCTGATACATTCATGCATACATCTTGCATTCTATCAATCCCATCTATTTTTGCTGGTGATGGTCTATGCCCATAGGGCCCACACATATGCTAACAATCAAAACCTCTTCAACTCCAAAGACAGACTTTTTTCCAAAAAGAGTTAAATGCACCTCTTCTAGACACGTCAAAATCCTCTCACAATCCAAAATATGGTATGCAACAAATTGTCTACATCCATGAGCATCCATCTCTTCATTCTTTTCATCCACTGCACACCCTCTGATTGGAACATCATCCAAGAAGGGCATTGTCAATTGTGGTATAAAATCCCTGAGTACCCTATTCATACCATTTTTCATGTGTGCCACTGAGTTTGTTGCACCTTGTGGGAGAGTACACATCCGTACTAACTCCAAGGGAGTCTTCATGGTTGTGATATCCCTGCTTTCAACTGCAAGCTTAAACTGATCATATCTTGGGTAAAGATCACCCAAAGAATAGATCACTCTTCCTACAAAAGCCCCTCCAAATTCATCAACCACAGGACACGCACCCATATTTCTTATGGTTACTTTATTGACCGGTTGCATGTCTTGAATAAATCTCAAAGCCCCATTCTTTTTGGACATAGTAAACCAACATTTTGAGTATGGGACTGAAGAGGGCTCCAAGATCTTCATGCAAATGTTTTCATTTACTAAATCCATTAGCTTTGGCAAGTAAGCTTTAGGCACTAGAATAGGCCTCAAGTTCCATGGTACATGTGCCATAGTAAATATTACCATAGGAGAGACAACATTTGGATCCACACAACCTATTTCAGTTGCTTGAAATGCAAATTCCTTTCCATGCCTAGCCAACATCAGCATAAAACAGTCTCTTTCATCAGCAGGCAAAAGAAGCCCTTCTGCACCAACTTTCAATTTGTGTAATGTTTCAGATGTAAACTGATGACCCATATCTTTAGGATCCCATAAGCTTGGCTGCCTTGACACTTTTTCATACATACCCTCACATTGGTGGAAGTGGCAAAGCAATTGGTTTCAAATTTTTTTCAATTGTCTTATACTTTGTCTCCACAAGTTCTTCAACCTATTGTAATTCTTCTTGCTGAGCAAACAATGCTATAACATCATACATGTCCAAAGAACATACTGACAACACTCTGTTTTTAGCCTCATTTTCTATATGTATAGTTGCTGAAATTTAAGTCATAGTGTCATTATTAATCAGCCCATAAAAGATCCTTGAAATGCCCTCATTTTTAGCTAATAGTCTCAATGCTCTCAATTCCTTAGTAGCCCGTTTCATAGATATGCGTTCAGCCTTGCACATAGCTTCCATAGGCTTAAACCAACACGAAGTGTTTGGTGTAAAATGACAATAACCACTAGTAAATACATGCTTCATTCCATCAAGAGGCGAGTACATCCTTTGAACAACACTACTATAGCCCCGCATTACAAAAGTGATTAATAAAAATCCAGGTCTTTGAATTCCCTTGCATTTGGAGCCAAAGGAGACTCTCAAAGCGTATCCTGATTTTTAGGATAATTAACACAAATAGTAAAAAATTGGACTACTTTCCTCCCATCCTTGCTTCTGACTCTTGCATAAGCAGAACCATCATCAAGCACCTTTGCTTCCATATGCACTCTTGTAATATAGGGCTGTCCCAAAATCACTGCATACGTGGAATTATCTTGCACAAAAAAGTATTGCTCTTCTTGCACATCACCAATCGTCACTTTTACATTAGGACATGCATCATAGAGCTCTCCTGAAGAATTATTAGCAGCCCTCATATGCCAGCCATGATCAGTGTCCACATGCCATGCACCATTTTCATACAATCTACGCTCAATGACATTTATCTCAGACCCATGGTCAAGTAAAGCAACACAAGGAGTTTCACATTCCCCTATTTTCACTATCATTTCAATGGTATCCCTGGCCCAATGATTTCTTGTGTAGGAATAAATCCTAGAGTCTCTTCCCCATATGTTGCATCTGCCTTACTCCACCATGAATATTGCTACAAGGCAATGCAGTTTCAACCACTTTCTTCTCTTTTTCAAATGCTCTCCACTGCTGATTAGTAGCATCCTGCATAGATAATAATCCCATACTTACTTCATGCTCATATTCACTCCGAATACCTAACAAACCAATTTCCTCTTCAAATTCCAGCAATGCACTAGTGGTACCACTAAGAAACTAGCACTTCCTCTTAATTATGTCAATGATCTCATTATGAAATTCTTGCTTGGCAATGCCGAGTATCTCTGCCAAGGTGAATTCCACCCGACTGTTTAAGATCCCTTCTTCAAGAACCTTCTTAAGATCTATGGTTGTATCAATGTTAGATTGCAATGTATACCCTGGCTACTTGCCCTTCTTTTTGCCCTCTTGTTTGCCATCTTGCTTTTGCTCTTGACTGACCTCTTCCATAACATGCTCAGGAGGTGGCTAATTTGTAGGATTAGGTTGATCCAAACTTCTTCTTGTCACTCTTTTAGATGTCCCTACATTATCTTCATCTCTCTCTCATTTCTCTTCCACAAGTACATCTGTGTTTTGTACCTTTGCTGAATATGCATACACTGAATATGCATATACCGGTGATTCCTAGCCAGTTATGTCATGAATGTCTTGCCTTGCATGAAACTTTTCACTATCAGTAACCTTTCTCTTTTCAGTTGCATTGTAATGAAGGAGACCTAGGAGAGAGAAGGAGAGAAGGGAGAGACTGCAGAAAGGAGAGAGAAAGAGGGTGATGAGGAGAGAGAAAGACTAGGAGTAGAGAAAGAAAGAAAGAAACAAAGTTATATTAATGTCTTCTAAAGACCAAAACTGGCCTATGAGACAAACTGTGATACAACTGATGAGGTCCAGCCATCCAAAATAAAAGTGCTGAATGAAAAGCTAAAAACTGGAAACTGAAAATACGGTGCTGTGAGTGCGATAAGTGTCGTATATGTGTATGTGCGTATGTAGCTCTAGTACTCCAGATAATGGCTACAAAAGGGGAACAAATGTCGGCTGTGATAGGGGAACAACTGTTGGCTGTGATAAAGTGGTGCAATGTGTATATGTAACAGATGCAGGGAGATATACTATCCTAGGATGTAGTAGCAGTCGTCGAAGTCACTAATAGCAGGTGATCCCTCCTAGATGCAGGATGTGGTACATCGACGGTGGAGAAAGAGCAAACTGGAGATCTGAGATCCAATGTGTCGAGTGTCGTCGGATCTCAGTCTGCTGTCGATGTAGATCAAGAATCCTCCGGATCTCTTGTCGGTGTGGCCATGGGGTTCGAAACCCCCGGATCCTCGTGCGGCGTCGGGTACGCTGGTCCTCATCCTGCTGTAGTGTGAGCCCGGAGGTCTGACTGGAGGCTGGTATAGTAGCTCTCACTCTGTCTGTCTAAAAGAACTGTGTAATAGTCGTCTGGGTGGGCCCCTCTCTGACTGGGACCCGCTGTGTGCTCTGCTCTCTGATGTGCCATGCCTCTCCCAAAAAACGGCCAAATGATCTCTGATCCATATCAGTCATACATCCTTGAAGTGAGCTGCTCAATGTGTATCTAGATCTCAACTCTGAGTATGCCGGGCATCTGAGAACAAAATGCTCCTCATTCTCCACCTCTGATCTGCAAAGGGGGCATATCCTCTCCTCCCGTGGGATGCCACTGGCTCTGCCACTCTCAATCATAAGCTGATGTGATGATACCCTGAGCTGTCCAATAAGAACTCTCAATCGATGTGGCATATAGATCTGCATATATCTCAGAATATCTATGAATCCCTGCTCTGATATGCTCAAGAACTGTGTATAATAATGTGCCATCTTCGATGGCAGTGGCTGTGTAGGGCTGACCCATGTCCTCTGTATATAAATATGCCATATCTCCTGTCTGATGACTCTGTTCCTCTCAGAGAGAGAGAGGGTGTAAGTGGGAGCCTGAGTATCATATAGAAGAGGTGGGAGTCTATCAATGTCCATCCCATGTCTGTCAAACCAAGCTCTAGTCTGTGCATACCGTGATGTGGTATCCCCCGCTCGAGCCATCTCCTGAGATGCCATATATGCTCTATATGCAATGCGATCTCTGTCCATATCCTGAAATCTGTGTAGGAAGCAGACTGTCTGAAATAATGCCTCGACTAGCATGGGCGGTGTGGCAAGCTCTGCTCGCACAATGTCATGTGGGACTGAGGCCTTGCTGCGAATCAATCTAGATATCATGATCACTTGAGGTCTCTCCATCAATGTTCATACATAATCGGCAAGGCCTGGCCCCCATATAGCTGCTCCATACATCAGTGCTGGAGTGACTAGAGTATCAAAGAGCCACCCCTTGGTGCGGGGCTCCTGGAAATGTGCCTGATGACACTGTCGCTGCATAAGAGCCAATGCTGAGTATCCTCTAGTGAGGCGGTCATGAGCTGCTTGTGTCATCGAGAAAGTCCCTGAAGCTGCTGTAAAGGTGACTCCCAAATATGCATATGATCCAGTGACCTCAATACTCCCTCCTGCTGCCATGAAAATACTCTGTCTGCGTATCTGAGCTGATGTATAGAATATAAGAACCTTGGTTTTACCAAGGTTCACTGTCATGCCTCTCTGTATGCAAAAATCATCCAATGCTAATAAATGTTGTTGTAATCCCTAAGCTGAGTCTGAGACCAACACAATGTCATCTGCATATAGTAAGATATGAACTGTGGCTCCACTGAGATCTATACCTCCACCGGCTCGCTGTTGAATAAACTCTGCTATCTCATCAATGTATAGCCCAAATAGAGTCGGTGAGAGTGGGCATTATTTTTTCACACCAATAGTGCTCACAAGGGGATCTGATATACCTCCCGGACATCTAACTCTGCCAGTAACCCGCTCATATAGTGCATAAATACCCCACATCATGTCATCATCCACCCCCAGATCAAGTAGGCGTCTGAAAAGCCTCTCTCTCGGAACCATGTCAAAGGCTTTGCGGAAATCCACAAAGCAATAGAGAGAAAGACAAGAAGAGGAGAGAGAAATGGCTGGCAGCCATTGAACAGCCCAAGGACAACACCTAGTCTACCAAGAGAGCAGGCCTCATGGTGGCATCTACAATGCCCGTGCCCTCAAAAATCTGCAAGTAACACCTTCCTCTCAACAAGAAACCATGCTCACACACAAGAATCCAGCACACAAGAAATATAACCATAATCTTCATTCTCACTCTCTCCTTCTTCCATGGAAGAGATAAAGCAAGAGAGCACAAGAAAGGAAAGAGAGCAAGAGTTGTGCCAATGGAAGAGAGAAAAGAAGATACGTGCAAGAAGCTAGATAAAGGAGAGGAAGAGAAGTTGTAACTCCCCAAACCACCTTTTTCCACAAATTGCATGGCTCTTCATTTCCACCTTTTCATATTCCTTTAAGGGTTTTTTTTACATGAGCATTCTTAGACCTTAGAAATGAGGTCTATGAACATTGAAACATTAAAACCTTTCAACTTTTGCAAACACACACACTACTTCTCATTCTCATGGCTTTACAATGCGGACCCACTAAAATACCATGGCAAATTACAAAGAATATTATCAATGATAGTTGCTTGATTTTTCTTTTTGCCGATGTAGACCACATTTTGTGCCTTTTTCTTGCATAAATTTTGGGTTATCAGCCATGGAAGGACACGGAAGAAGGTGAAAGGACAGATGTATATTTAACAAAATGGTACCATGCCAGTGTCCTTCACACCTTTTATACCTAGGTCAGTGTGACACTAGGTATTTCCCTCCATTACAATCCATCCTTGCTTGGATCTTTTTGTCCCAAAAACAAAGGGATTTATTATATGGGTAAGGAAATTGTAGTGGAGAGGATATGGGACTCTATGTAGGTGTACAAAGATATTACAATCTCCAAATCTTCATATGGTGGGTTATGTATATGGCTGCAAGCATACTATGAGATGAATACATCAATTGTGGAACCATAGGATGATGACTTGATGCATTCTTCTGCAATCATGAATTGCAACCTGATAGAATAACCATGCTGTCCTATAGACCCTGCTGTAGAAAAACTGCCATAAGTTTTGGTAGGCTGAACCAAACCAAGCGTTTAATAGCTCTATAGAAAGCTCTTTCAGTGTACTATTAGCTGATGTAAGTGGTATACATATGTAAGCAATTCAGAATTTTCAAGAGCTCAAAACAAAGAGCTGGTAGGAAGCAGACTGCAGTGAGACAGGGCACTTAACTTGCATCCTTTGCATCCAAAGATCATCATGAAGATATGAGGATTAGCCAAGATGCTTACTAACCTACATAGAGTTTTGTGTCTCATACTAACTCCTTACTACATTCCAAGCCTCTGACGCTTTGGTTGTTTGCTGAATCAAAGTCAAAACACTATCAGAACAGCTTGTAACTAAGGCACACAATGCATCTACATTCCTTCGTTTCCAAGCTCGTAGAAGATCTGCATTCGGAGGAATCATCACACTAGGATTTGATGGGTCGGGGGTAGGCTATGGTTCTGCATCAGTCCCTAGCACACTCTCCAGAAGCTCATAAGAATCAAGGATAGTTGTAATTTTGAACTTCCACAAGGTGTAGTTTGTACCATCTAACTTGCCTTCGCTGAAGGTTGATGGACGAATCCTCAGTGTTTGAATAGCCGGTACAGCAACACTACCTCTTGCACCGCTTCCGAAAGTCGACATATTTTCTCTTTGCTGTTGAAGCCTTTGCCTCTTGCACGCTCTCCGATCTCTAGAGCCCCTTGGGCTATGATACCATGTAAAATATTACACGTTGCAGCGAACAAAATCTGAGAAAGAGATAGAGAGTACACAATAGATAAGAGGAGAATCAGTAAATTCTTTAACTTCAAACAACTCATACAAAGATGGCTCTGTCCACCCGTGCACTTCCACTGTGTGAAGCTTAGATGGCGATCTAGACAGAAGATAGGTGAAGAGCTTAAGGCTAGCTGGAACAACAACTCTGACTGGGTGAAAGATGAGTGAGTGATGGCTACGAAGGGGTTTAGCTTTTATAGCCTGCGAAGGTCGTTAGGTCCCAACCTACCATATGAGCCTCCACTACTCGGCCAAGGAATATTCCAGGGAATATTCCCTTTACCATCGGGCCGGGGGGGCTGCCCCCAGACCCTTGCCAGGGGGGCCGCTGGCCCCCCTGGGACCCCCCAGCCAAGGGCCTTACCACACAACTCAATGCAATGTGCCTCGAGTTGCTACCAACTTAACCTCTCCATCTAACACAAAGATTAGACCCACAATGGTCACCTTTTTGCCATCCGGTCACATAGACCTCATCTGATATACAAGTCAGGACTCCACCAATGTCTGGGCTCACACTTGGCTTCTCCTCATAATGGGGGCCTTACAACTTTGAGCACCATGGATCATTGGTAGCACCTAATGAGGGTGGGGCATTGATCATATCTAACACTATCTATTCACAGAACCATCTGTATTGTGTTTCACCTTATAAACCCACTTACAGCCAATTGCACTCTTACCTTTAGGCAAAGGTACCAATTTCCATGTAGCATTTTCTTCCAAGGCATCCATTTCTTCATCCATGGCTTTCTCCCATTTTTCTTTTCCCATGGCTTGCTCAAAAGAAGTGGGTTCTGGTTCCTGTATCACTTTGACCATATAGGCATAGTGAATGGCTATAAATCCATCATATTTCAACCTATCCATAGGATACCTAGCTTTGGTAGACCTACGCAAAGTAGGTTCACTCCTAGGTGCTCTCAAAACATCCCTGGTTTTCCTTACTCCAGGTGTAACAATAGAAGGAATACCCAACTCATCATCAATGCTCTGTTCTGAGCCATTGGATTCACCATCCACATAAGAATGACCTGCATTCACATCAAACATGGGCTGATCTACCTTCTCTTTTCCTTTTCGTGATACTTGAATACCACTATCTGCATTGCTTTGAGAAGATTCTCCTGATCTCAATCTGCCTGTCCATGGCGAAGAATGTGAACCACTGCTAGAGGACGTTCCAGGTCCACTAATATTTTGTGACTGCTGCTGTGAATTCTTGCAGCATTACCATTTTGTGCATCTACATCATCAATCACATTTACTGGTTTATACCAGCTACTCATCTCATCAAAAACAACATCTCTGCTCAATGTAAACTTACGAGTAGAAGGGTTATAGCATCTATACCCTTTCTGCAGAGAGTAACCGATAAATATGCACTTCTCAGCTTTTGGATCCAACTTGGATCTCAACTCATCTGGCACATGAACATAGACAATGCAACCAAAAATATTCAAATGAGAAATATCTACTTTCCTACCAGTATACCTCTCCTCTGGAGTCATCCCATGTATTGCTGCAGTGGGAGTCCTGTTTATTATGTAGACTGCTGTAGCAACTGCTTCAGCCCATAAAAATATGGCAAGTCTTTTTCGTTGAGCATGGCACGAGATACCTCTCCAATATGCCTGTTTTTCCTTTCTGCAATTCCATTTTGTTGTGGGGTATGACTGCATGAATATTGCTGCTTTATGCCATGCTCCTGCAAGAACCTTGCAAACTCATTTGAGAGATACACTCCCCCTCCATCTGACCTTACGCATTTTATTTGCAGGCATGTTTCTTTTTCAACCATAGCTTTAAGAGTTTTGAAATGCCCAAAAACTTCACTTTTCTTTTTTATAAAATACACCCAAACTTTTCTGCTATAGTCATCAATAAAAGTGATAAAATAATGACAGCCTCCAAGAGATGCAACTTTAGTAGTCCACACATCAGAGTGGATTAATTCCAATGGCTTCTTACTCTCTTGAACATGTCTAGGAAATGGTTTCCTTGCCTATTTTTCAAATTGACAGGCTTCACATACCTTATGCATTTCTGCAACCTTGAATTTAGGCAATCCTGCAACAATATTTTGGGCCTGCATTGATTTAAGTCGATGTACATTAACATGACCAATGCGTTTATGCCAGATATTAATATCTGCAACTACACCGGTCCCATTTGCAAACATTGCTGCACTCAATTCAGGCATGTCTGCATCCAACGTAAACATTCTGCCCTTCTTCTTTCCTTTTTCTTATCAAGTGACCTTTATTTTTCATATCCTCAACAAAGCATCCATGAGGATTAAATCTGACCTGCAAGCCCTGCTCAACCATTTGACCAATAGAAACCAGATTCTTGGCGATATTCGGGATATGAAATACATCGGACAGGTATTTCTTTTTCCCATCCTTCATAGACAAAGGAGTTTTTCCAATCTGCACAATAAGATGTGCAGTATCATCACCAGTCTCTACAAATCCTGGTTTTTCCATTTTCCTTGCAGCCTCCATCCATTCTGCATGACCTGTCATGTGGTTTGATGCACCTGAGTCAACATACCATATATCATTTCTTTCTTCTGCACTTGTCACATAATTGTTCATGTGCTGCACCATAAACAAATGCTCATTTCTATCATCACCCTGTCTACTAGAAGATGCATAATTCCCTTGTTGCAATTTTCCATTCATGATGTCATTCTGCTTTCTATAGCAGCTTTTAGCCATATGACCCATTTTACCACAGTAGTAGCATTCAACATTACTGTTTGCATTTTGGCCTCTTTGCCATCCACCGGGACCTCTTTGGCTCCCCCTGCCTCTAGAGTTACCACGTCCTCCTCCATAGGACTGGTTTTCTTGAGTTTGCTGCATATTCTGATTTCTACCACGGCCTCCAGATCGGCCTCTTCTACCTCTGCCTCTACCTCTTCCACCATTTGAGTAGAAGACAGCTTCTTTTGAAGTTCCTCCTGAAGAAGATGCACCACCATTTCTCAGCTCCTCAGAAATTAGAAGAGCAATCAACTCCTCAAAATCAGAAAATCTTTCACGGATGGAAATGAATGTTCGGAACTGTGCATAATCCTTTCCTAGACCATTCAAGGTCATCGAAACTAAATCATCATCTTCCACTCGCGACCCAATGGAAGCAAATGCATCTGCAATCTTCTTCACCTTCATGTGGTAGTCATTGATGCTCATATTTTCTCTTTGCACATTGTGCAACTCTTGCTTGAGTTGCATTTTCTTGGCTTGCGTATTTGTGCTATACATTTTTGACAAAGTATCCCATGCCTCCTTTGGCGTACTTGCATCTTGAATATGCACAATCATAGAGTCTGAAATGCTAATAGACAGCCAGTATATAACTTTCCTGGCTCTCTCATGCCATGCTTTAAATGCCTGCATTTGCTGTTGATTGGGAACATCAGGAAAAACTGGTTCTTCTTCATTTCCTGCAACAAATTCCCAATATCCTTTTCCCATAAGGAAATTCGTCATTCTGAACTTCCATGCTTGGAAGTTCTTCTTGTCAAGCTTTTCAGTGACAATCTATGAAAGAGAATCAGACGCCATTACAGAACACTGCAAAAAATTCTGTCACTGCAAAGAACACAGCTTCAGTCTCACAAGGGCAAATCTGCAAAACTGACGAAAGTGGTATTTGACCACACAGTCACTTCCTAGTGATGATTTTGCATCAATAGGCAACAAGGATGATTTTGTAACTCCCAATGTCTTTGCGCACAGGCATATGATGCAATTTCTATAGTAACTTTTCACCGAGCTGTAGAACAGTGGTCGCACAGCATAAAACTGGGCCTTTTCCTGAGTGCATGAAGAAAACTTCCGCCTCCAAAATAGGCCCCGAAATGGCCTCAAATCAAAAAAACAGAGCATATACTGCCCTCTTGCTACACCGCGAAGGGCGTCTCAATCTGAGACAATGCACTCTTGCACTTTCCGGTTGTGCTACCTACAGAGACTTGCTCCCAAAACAGAAAAATGAAAGCAACACTGGTCCTCTTACTAGAACACCGAGAACTTGGTTTGCTTTCTTGAGCTCCTTACTACGAACAAG
Organism: Lygodium microphyllum; assembly: GCF_053477565.2. Taxonomy (NCBI): domain Eukaryota; kingdom Viridiplantae; phylum Streptophyta; class Polypodiopsida; order Schizaeales; family Lygodiaceae; genus Lygodium; species Lygodium microphyllum. The sequence continues at coordinate 39,142,750 of NC_141150.1, forward strand.
GCTCTGATACCATGTCAAGATTGTGGGAGAGAAGGAAGGAGTCTCACTTGTAGCTTTCTTGCTTGCACAATGGGGGAATACACACATAGGTGGAGGCTGAAAACAGTTTTCCTCTTCTTAGTTGTGTAAGCCAAAAAAACTCGAGTACATAGAAATAGAAGAACCCTATATATGGGTCTCAGACCAAACTCAACTAACTAAGGTGGCATACTAACTGAGCCACGAACTAGAGTAGATAAGGATAGCTGTCATCTAGCTATTATTCATGGGCGGTGTACCAACCGCATCTACAATTGACAAGTCAGTGACATAAATGCATAATGGTCACCCTGGCATATCACGAGTGGAGCTCGATATCTCAACAGTTCGGTCCTAGGGTTTCCAAACTCCATTCGAGTTTTAGCATTGGGTCGAATGATCCTTAGGGTAGAAACCCTAGATCGTTGTTTGCATGAGCGTCCAATTGACCCAAACATTCCGTGAATGTGGGTAGGACCTTTGGGTTTGAGGGTTTTGACTTGGCAACTAAGTGCGAAACTAAGCCAAATCCTTAATGTGCTAAACCGTACTTAGCACTTGGGGTGTTTATCGTATCGACTGAACCATGCCTATACGAATCACTTTCGGGTTAGGTGATTTAGATAATTTGATCTACTTGTCTTGCGACAAGGACGAGCCTTTCCTAGAGATGATAAACTTGATCTAAAGGAGAAAAATAGTTGCAAAATGTCACAATACATGTAAACATGCGATTCATTGCTTCTACGCATCATAAGATCCACAATAACCCTATCTTTTCTTACTAAAGTCAAGATGCATGATAACTTGAAGAGTAACTTACATAGGGCCTACTAGGATTTTCATCAAGGAATAATGCCTACAACCTTTTGTCTAAGTATTTGAGTTTCATGCTTTGATAAACCATGCAACCTTTCCTAAATGCAACTCTTGATGAATGAATTTTTTCACATGATGAATATGCAACAAGCAACCCTTTCCTAGCTACAATGTAGTTGATGAAGTTCATGCAAAGTGAATATTATAGGACTAGTGTTGACTTATTCCATTTCCAAGCATCTTTTTCATGCAACTTGCAATGACCATTGTTTCATTTTCATGCCGTGCAACGGACGTTAACAATTCCTTCCATGCGAGTCATAAATAAGAAAGTTATTGACCAAATGCAAGATACCCTTTTCCTTCATGGCCAATGTACTTAACAATTTCCTAGGCAATATGCGTTATAGACTTCCACTTTGAAAATGCACGACAAGGCAATTTGCGATTAAGTTCATAGGGCGAGTAAGTGATAAATTTGGAGATGTAAATGATCCAATTGCATGATATGCACCAATCCCTATCCATCGTTTACAGAGATACTTTTGCAAATGTACTTTTATCACTCCTACATGAATTAACGATAAGCATAAAAATGCATTTTTCCCTATGGAATTAAATGTGTTTAAAGCCTTTCTTATACGTGGGATTAAATTCATAAAACCTAGACTTGTGGATCCGTGGTGATGTCCACGTGTAAGTTCGGGGAAGAACCTCTCACGAGTGCACCTTGCGACTTCTTGGGAGCCATCGTTATGCAGCATACTTTTGTTGCAACTGCTTCCCTTGAGTTATACGTGCGTCCCGAAGACTTATGGTCTGTGAATTTATTCTCCTTCGTGGGATCAAACCCTTGAAAGCTTGGATTTTGAACCCCGGGAATGAGATGTATGCACAAGGCCTAAGGAGGCTGGGATTTTTTCCCTCGGGGTCAATTTGTGTGCACAAGGCCTTAAGCCTTGCCTTTAGAAGCTTCCAAGAGGCTTCTAGGAAGCTTCTGCTTCCCTACGAACCATGTGGGAAAAAAAAATCCAATGATTGGGGAAGGAAATTTTTTACAACGTAGGGGGTATTGATCGATGGTGATGGTGGCGGGAGTATGTGCAGCAGCTGGCATAGCAGGGCGGCCTGTACCTCAACGGTGAATTTAGATGTGGTGGCAGTCATGACGCCTCTCCCTCACTCTGTTCGTCTCAGCTCTCTAGCATGGCAGCCTTCTCCTCCAACAGCACAGCCACCTCCTCTTTTCTCCCTCTTGAGCACAACGCACAGCCTTTCCCTCTCTATCCTCCTGTGTCCAGAGCTAAGGGGGGGAAAGGGAAGCCACCACGTGGCTGGTGCATGGCTCTCCCCCCATACACCAACTTCACCTCATCACCTCCTTCTCCCACTCCCTTCCCTCTAGCCATGCATCGGCTAGGGGAATTAAAAAAATTTGCTTAATTTGCATCATTATCCATTTTTCCCCCTTCAAAAAGGGTGTTTCCTCGTGGCTTTCATGGTCTTAAACCCTGGCCTCGATTTCACAATGCGGAGGCCTTTTTTTTTGCACGTGCGGGGTATGGATTAAGCTACTGGTAATTGCGATGTGGGAGCTAACCTTGCAAGGTTTTTATGTGGCGTGCAAGGAGTCAAGTTTAACATTATTTTTGAGCGGAAATATTACATTCTCTCCCCCTTGGAGGAATCGATATGTCCTCATCTCGAGAAGAACTGGGGGTATTGTTGGTTGAGAGTACCTTCATCTATCCAAGTGGCATGCTCCTCGTGATAATCTTTCCACTGGATGAGACATTCCCTCAAGGTTCTGGATCTCAACTATCTCTCCCTAACATCTAAGATCCTGTCAGGCCGTAGCTCAAGGACTTCTTGGCTAGGCATTACAACTTGTTGGTCATCAAGTACATGGCTACGATTAGGAACATACTTCTTTAGTAGGCTGATATGAAATACACTATGAACCTTTAGGTTCTCAGGGAGTTGTAGTCTATAAGCATTGGGTCCTAGGCACTTGAGGATCTTGTAGGGTCCACAATACCTTGGACTTAGCTTCTTGCAATATCCTAAGGATAGGGAACTCTTCTTTGGGTGTACGCAAATTAAGACCATGTCTCCTTCCTCGAAGGTTCTACCTTGACTTTTCAAATCCGCATATGCCTTCTGTCTATCCTTGGCAGCTTGGATGTCCTACCTTATTAACTTCATTTGATCATCCATATCTTCTAGCATCTACCTTGAAGCTTCAACCCTCAAGGTTGGATTTGAGAAGTTTAAATGACTTCAATAGTCATGCCCATACAATTCTTGAAAAGGGATCATCTGAATGCTTAGTTGGTAAGAAGCATTGTAGGCAAACTCAACTAGTGGGCAAGTATTGAATCCACCTTTTTGGTTCAGGGCAGCAGTGTGCCCTTAACATATCCTCAATGACTTGGTTGACTCGCTCCATTTGACCATCGGTTTGGGGATGGTAAGATGTACTAAAACAGAGTTGAGTCCCAATGGCTTCAAAGATAGCTCTCCAGAAGTGTGATGTGAAGAGAGAATCACAATCACTAATGATTTTTCTAGGCAACCCATGTAGCTTGAATATCTCCTCGATAAATAATCTTGCAATGTGTGAGACTTTATAGTTTGTCTTAATAGGAATAAGGTGTGCAACCTTAGTGAGCATATCCACCACAACCATAATGGAGTTGTATCCTCCCTGAACTTGGGGTAGGCCAATAACAAAGTCCATATTGATGAATTCCCATTTTATTTGGGGAATGTCAAGTGGTTGCAACTTTCCTGGCATTTTGACATGTTCGGATTTAATACGTTGACAAGACAAACACTTAGTGACATATTTGAGAACATCATCTTTAAGCCTCTCCCAATCGTAGCTCTTCCTGACTGCATTGAGGGTCTTGGTATAGCCAGGATGTCCTGAGAAAGGGAAATCATGAGCATATCCACCACAACCATAATGGAGTTTTATCCTCCCTAAACTTGGGGTAGGCCAATAACAAAGTCCATATTGATGAATTCCCATTTTATTTGGGGAATGTCAAGTGGTTGCAACTTTTCTGGCATTTTGACATGTTCGGCTTTAATATGTTGACAAGACAAACACTTAGTGACATATTTGAGAACATCATTTTTAAGCCTCTCCTAATCATAGCTCTTCCTGACTACATTGAGGGTCTTGGTATAGCCAGGATGTCTTGAGAAAGGGAAATCATGAGCTTCCCAAAGTATCTTTTGCTTGAGTGACTGGCTTGCCGATATACATTATCTCGTTCTATAGTAGACAAGTCCACTATTGATAGAGAATTCGTGATATTTAGCATGTAGTTTTGGGTCTTGATCCTTGATAGGGATATCCCTTAACATCTTCTGATAGGTTGGATCATGGCAAGCTTCTTCTCTAGCTAGCTCAAGTATTGGGTTGTTTGGCATGGATACCTTTGTGGCTAGAGATCTAGCTGTTGATGGGTTTTGCAAGATTAGAGAATTAAGGAATGCCTTGCGACTAAGTGCATCAGAAACTACATTCTCCTTTCCAGGTCGGTATTTGATTTCAAAATCATACTCCTCCAGCACTTCAATCCACCGACGTTGCCTCATGTTGAGTTCATTTTGGGTAAAGATCCACTTGAGACTTTTATGATCCGTCACTAGGGTAAACTTGTTACCTAGCAGGTAGTGTCTCCAAAGCTTGAGAGCATGGATGACAGCTAAGAGCTCTAGATCATGGGTAGCATAATTCCTCTCATGGGTCTTTAGTTTCCTTGAAGACTATGCTACAGGATGACCTTCTTGCATAAGCACACATCCTAGGGCAAGTGTGCTAGTATCAGTTACTACTTCGAACTCCTTACTAAGGTCCAAAAGTTTGAGGATAAGTGTTGATACCAAACTTTGCTTTAATCTATCAAAGCTAGATTGTTCGGCAGTTGACCATGCAATCGATGTTTTCTTCTTCAGTAGATCGGTCAGAGGTGCTACAATCAAAGCATAGTTTTTGATAAATACCTTGTACCATCCTGTCAATCCAAGAAAACTACGTATTTCTTTGACAGTTGTTGGAATTGGCCATTCCAGAACATCTCTGACTTTGGCTGGATCCACTGAGATTCCTTCTATTGACACAATGAATGCCATATATTCAATCTGACATTTGAAGAATGCACACTTCTTCATCTTGGCATAAAGTTTGTGTGCCCTCATTGTCTCAAGGAAAATCCAAAGCTGGGGTTCATGATCTTCTTCTTGTTTGGAGTAGACTAAGGTAACGTCGAAGAAGATGAGTATGAAGTCATCAAGATATGGCCTAAAGATATCTTGCATTAACTTGTTGAAGGTGGCAAGTGTGTTTGTCAGCCCAAATGACATGACTAGGAACTCAAAGTGTCCATATCTTTTGTTGAATGCCGTCTTTGGGATATCTTCTTCCTTGATCCTTATCTGATAGTCACCAGACCTGAGATCAATCTTGGAGAAGATCTTTGCACCTTGAAGACGGTCAAGAAGTTTATCTATTCTTGGAATAGGGTACTTGTTCTTAATGGTTGATTGATTCAACCCTCTGTAATCAATACACAGTCAAAGTGTTCCATCCTTCTTCTTTTGGAATAGCATTGGAGCTCCCCATGGCGAACTACTGGGATAGATGTAGCCCTGATCTAACAGCTGCTTGAGTTGCTCCTTCAGCTCAATTGCTTTTGGGATGGACATCCTATATGGCCTCTTTGCGATTGGCGCAGCTCCCAGCACTAGCTTAATCTCATGATCAACTTCCCTTTGAGACGCAAGTTCTATCAGCTCTTCAGAAAATACGTCAGCATACTCCTTTAGCCAAGAAGGTTCTTCACTAGACTCCTGACTCTGATCTAGCTTATTGAGCTTAATGAAGTAGACAGGTAGTCCCTTCCTAACTCCCTTTATCATCCGAGATGCTTTGGCCAATTGAATTTTTGGCTTTCCAGCCTCTCCTTGAGTTGTGACCAATTCCCCTTCAGAGTTTCGAAAGGAAACTTGGCCCTTTCCACAATGAATGTGGGCGTCATTGGGTTTAAGTCAATCCATTCTGAGCAAACACTCATGGATACCTAAGTTCATAACCCTGAATCTGACCGAAGTCGACTTTCCTCCCAGTAGGAATTTCACATGAGGTTATGCTTGGGCAATAAGTTTCCTTACGTTAAAACTTGCTAAGCGTTTCTCTTAATAGTTTAGCATGCCCAATTCAGCTTTTAGCCAAGTGACCTAGTCACTGAACCTTTTTTATCATTACTTAGAATCAAGACAATCATTGATTAAAAAAAGTCTTATTTCCATTCATATGGGCATAGCCCTTTCGGATTACAATTATCCTTGGGGCGATGGAACAAGCTAATACATTAATCCAAGGAGAATAAGATGTTGTTGCATTCATGTTTGCGTGAGCCTCAACAAAGAAGAATAGCTTCAAGATCTTTAAGTCCTCCATCCACTTGATTCTCTTCAAGTTAATTTGAAGATATGCAAGTCAGTGGGCAACTATGTAATAGATCCCTGAAACACCCATCCATCTCCGTTCCATATACAAGGGTGAAGGATTGTAAATGCAGTCTAGGATATTCATCATATCGAGCCTTCGTCAATAATCCGAAGCATGCATCGTGGTCATAAACATGACCTGGAACACCACGAACCTGTTCCATGCTTCATGACTCTGCAAGACAGCATCTCGATAAGTAAGGAATGTTCTTAACAGTAACATTTGCTTTACTTCTTCTTATTAAGTTTTCTTATAAAGAAAGATCCTTTGTTGGTTCGCTCTAATACTGTAACGTCTCCACCTGTTCCCTTACAGGACACGATTTAACAGCCCATCGTAAAGAGGGTCTAGAAGGCTCCGCCCGACACTCCCATGGAATGTTACGGGGTTTGGGATCTAGGTCTTTCCGAGTCAGCCACATAGTGGAAGTATTCCGGCCATTCCCACTTAGGATCGTCGACCTGAGTCAGGGTTTCTCCTAATGGTCAATTTTCTAAAACGACAGCTAGCGTTGAACCCCAGGCGAACTACTTTATGCAGAAACGTCAGGGTCGAAGTGGATTCATACTACACTTGGTTCAAGGAGAATGGGAAACGAGAGGGATGCAAAGCTCGACCTCTCTGCGTGTAAGGCATTGTCCCATTCCGTTCCCCTAAAACAACATAAATTGGGTTCTAGTAACCTAGATTCTAGGTAAATGTTCCTTGCTGTTTATTTCCTTCGAGTGAAGTTCCCTGTTGTCCATTTCGTTGAGAAAAGTTCCCAGCCAACCGAGACCACCCATCCGTAGGATGGACCTATGGCCACATCCACCGCACTTTCCTCAAGGTTGCTTTAGTTGTCAAATTACCTACCACATTTAGTTGGACATGCATAAAAAATCTTCCTTAATCAGCTAGTTAGACACTGGTTCCTTCACGTAATCTTAGCACTTGACATAGAAAAACAATGTCAAACAAGTTCCTTTTCAACAGGTTATCTTATTTATCTTTGGAATACATCCATAAAGTCTAGCCCGTAGGCTAATCCATAATCTACCCAAAGGCCATTCCATAATCCGCCCGAAGGCTATCCAGCAATCCACAGGAATTTCTAATCCAAGATTCCACTCGTAGACTAGTATACGGGCCTCGATATCCAATCCTGAGTCACATTGGCCTCTTGTGCAGGGTCTTGAAGGCAAGGGATCTACGGCCAAAGCCCCCACTGGCACCCAAGCGTCCTCCTGCTCCAAGTAGTGTCCAACAGAGAGACTTCTCGCGGTGGGCTCGGTCCACATTCCCGCCGTGGCTAACAACCCCCTTGGTTAGGGTCAGGCAGAGAGTCGTGGGTAACTAATGCTGCCTCTCCCTTCAGGCCTTCAACCTGAAGCATTAATTAACTTTCCATCTTTTAGTTCTTTGAGCAAACAATGCAAATAGTGCTCCTAAACTATTACAAGCACAATCAATCCAGTGGTTGTTTATTTGGCCAACTGCTAAGGAGTTGAATCCTTCTTTCCAAATGCATCCAACATTCGATCTGGGATCAATTGCAACTTGGCAAGATCCCCCAAGGGTTTGTTTGTTCGCCCTTATGTCCTTGGGTTAGGGCCATACCCTATTAACCCAAATTAACCAACACCTTAATGTTTCTTAAATTAAGACGGTGAATCCTGGCGACCATGTCGCTCTAACTTGAATGATCCTTTGCTTACCAACTTCCCTTAACTTGGCAAATCAGCCCAAGAAAGGTGATGTAGCAGGATGACTACTCATCCTCTTGCAAGTTAGACTTGCGCTAGCACTTGCCAACCTTATTTCAAGGAATGGCAAAATCTATCTTGTGATTAAACTACAAGGTTGTGCGATGTTGCAATTTGTTGCACAAGTGTCGCTCTTATCTCACGGGATAATTTCACCCATTGAACGGCATTTCCTGGTCAAGGAATTTTGTTTAGACAAGATGCATGGTTTGGGGTATCTTATTACCCAACCCTAGTGGTACTAGGCCGACTAGGGTTTCCAAACTCAATTTGAGTTTTAACATTGGGTCAAACGATTTGCGATTAAGTTCATAGGGTGAGTAAGTGATAAATTTGGAGATGCAAATGATCCAATTGCATGATATGCACCAATCCCTATCCATCATTTACAGAGATACTTTTGCAAATGTACTTTTATCACTCCTACGTGAATTAATGATAAGCATAAAAATGCATTTTCCCCTATGGAATTAAATGTGTTTAAAGCCTTTCTTATACGTGGGATTAAATTCATAAAACCTGGACTTGTGGATCCGTGGTGATGTCCACGTGTAAGTTCGGGGAAGAATCTCCCACGGGTGTACCTTGTGACTTCTTGGGAGCCATCGTTATGCAGCGTACTTTTGTTCCAACGGCTTCCCTTGAGTTATACACGCATCTCAAAGACATGGTCTGCGAATTTCCTCTCCTTGGTGGGATCAGACCCTTGGAAGCTTGGATCTTGAACCCCAAGAATGAGATGCATGCACAGGGCCTAAGGCTGGGATTTTTTCCCTCAGGGTCAATCCATGTGCACAAGGCCTTAAGCCTTGCCTTTAGAATCTTCCAAGAGGCTTCTAGGATGCTTCTGCTTCCCCACGAACCACGTGGGAGAAAAAAAGCCAATGATTGGGGAAGGAAATTTTTGACGACGTAGGGGGTATTGATCGATGGTGATGGTGGCGAGAGTATGTGCAGCAGCTGGCACAGCAGGGCGGCCTATAGCTCAGCAGTGGATTTAGACGTGATGATGGTCATGGTGCCTCTCCCTCACTCTGTTCGTCTCAAATCTCCAGCGTGGCAACCTTCTCCTCCAACAGCATAGCCGCCTCCTCTTTTCTCCCTCTCGAGCACAGCGCGTAGCCTTTCCCTCTCTATCCTCCTGTGTCTAGAGCTAAGGGGGGGTTCTTATAGCTCAAGGGGGGGAAAGGGAAGCCACCATGTGGCTGGTGCATGGCTCTCCCCCCATACACCAACTTCACCTCATCATCTCCTTCTCCCACTCCCTTCCCTCCAGCTATGCATCGACTGGGGGAATTAGAAAAATTTGCTTAATTTGCATCATTATCCATTTTCCCCCCTTCAAAAAGGGTGTCTCCCCGTGGCTTTCACGCTCTTAAACCTCGGCCTCAATTTCACAATGTGGAGGCCTAAATTTTTTTGCACGTGGAGGGTATTGATTAAGCTGCTGGTAATTACGATGCGGGAGATAATCTTGGACATGTTTTTACGTGGCATACGAGGAGTCAGGTTTAACATTATTTTTTAGCAGAAATATTACACCTTCCTCCACATGTGTGGATCCCCCCCCTTAAAGGCTTATATAACATCAACCTTAATCTTGGGGGGAGGAGCCAGAGGAGCTGCCACCCTACATCGTGCTGCCACCATCATCCCCATGTCACAGGCTACTGCCACTTGCCACGTTGCGCCACGCCCCCTCCGTCCTCACCACCATCATCATCATTGTCTTCTTCGTCGTCATCCTCCTCCCTTTCCAATCATTTCCCCCCTCCACGTCATTCTGTTGTGGAATAGAAGCTTATTGGAAGCTATTTTAGAAGCTTCTAAAATAAGGCTTCTATAAGCCTTGTACACACGGCCTTCCCCAGGTTTCTTAAAATCACTTCTTGTAAAGGCAATTCCTGCGCGAGGGGGAGTAGGCGGTTTTTTGAGGCTGATTTGCCAAAGCTTGGAGGAAGTTTGGAGATCGCATAAAGGGAAGGACAAGTTTGCGAAGTCAAGGATCTACGTCATCGATGGCTCCAAAGCTAAAGACGCGAGGCGCACACGTGGGAGCCTACAACCCAAGTTCACGTGTGGACAACACCTCGAACCTCAATACCTAGGTTTTTTAAAATTGATTCTCACATGAAAAATAATGCATTTAAGCATGTCTTTAATTCACAAGTTAAAATACATTGGGAAATTTATTCCCTTGGATGATTTACAAGAGTTAGTGTGTGTCGTGCATTTAGGTTTGCTTGCATTTCCAAGTTGCAATCCCAAATGCATATTGCATAGGTTAAAAAGATGGAATTTTCTAAAAGCATCCTTGGTTTCCTCGCAAAAAGAAACAGCGCATAATGAATTTAGATAATAATCTCCTGGTTGTGATTTGTACAAGATAATCATTCACGTCCATTAGATGATGTCCAAGCAGTTGCATGCATGAAGGGATCTATGTACCTTGCAAGTTGCATGTGATGTTAATTACATCCTAGGCTGGGTTAAGTGCTATAGCACGGATTAAGTCAATAATAGTCATATGACATTCATCATGCATGGACTTCTTTATCGAATGTTGTATTGAAGAAAGAATGCATTTCATATTAAAACTTGAATTCAATGCATTAAGCGAAGGGTTATGAGTATAGTTCTTGATGAAATTCAACGTAGGTTTTATACGAGTTAGCCCTAATCTTGTCAATCATTATGATTTAGGAAAGGAGAAGAAATGATTCTTATACATCTTATAGTTGCATGAAAGGAAAAGTTCATGAATGGCATACTTGCATGGAATGTTGTATCTTGAATTTATTTATGTACATCTCTTAGGAAAAGTATTTATATCTCTTCTAAGGAAATATCACCTCTTGTCACAAGACAATTAGATCGATTAGGTAATTTTCTTGCAATAATGCAACTCAAACGATGATTACCTCAATGCACTAGGTAGAGTTAAGTCGCGATAAAATTCTGCTTAGTATCACAGTCGGGAAACCGACTTAATATTTCCAACCTCAAAGGTCCTACCCACATTCACAGAATGTTAGGGTTAGCTGAACGCCTATACAAGAACGATCTAGGGTTTTACCCTAAGGATCAATTAGTCAAATACTAGACCTCCATATGAATTAGAAACCCTAGGGGCAAACGTTGTCGGTCTAGTAGGGTTAGGGTTGGGTTGGGTCAAGAGGACTCCCAAACCCTACGACTTGACTAAAGGTATTCTTGACCAAGGATCTGTGCGATGGGAGAAAGGATCCCACAAGTTAGGTGCGACACTTGTCTCCTATGCAATAAGTTGCAACGTCACATGGCTTTGTGTTTAAATCACAAGATAGATTTGCCACTCCTTGGAACAAGGTTGGAAAGTCCTAAGTAAAAGTTTAATTTGCAAGAGGATGAGTAGTCATCCTACTACATCACCCTTCCTTGGGCTGATTTGCCAAGTTAGGGAAGTTATGTATTGCCTAGCAAGCAATTGACAAATCAAGTTAGACAAACCCTTAGGGATCTTGCCAAGTCGTAATTGATCCCGGATCAAATGCTAGATGCATTCCAAGAGAAGAATTCACACCTTAGCAGTTGGCCAAATAAACGACCACTAGATTGATTGTGTTTGTACAGTTAGGAGCATTGTTTGTACTTCTTTGCTCAATGAACTAAAGCTGGAAAAATAAATAATGCTTCAAGTTGAAGGCATGGAGGGAGAGGCAGCATAAGTTACCCCCAACTGTCTTCTTGACCGTATCCAAGGGGGTTGTTATCCACGCCAGGTACGTGGACTGAACCCACCATGAGAGGTCTCTCCGTGGGTGCTACTTGGAGCAGGAGGACGCTTGGGTGCCAAGGGGGATCTAGCCGTAAATCCCTAACCTTTGGGTCCTGCACAAGAGGCCGACGTGACTCAGGATGCCCGCATACTAGTCTGTGGGTGGAAACTTGGAATAGCGATCCCTGAGGATTGCTGGAATAGCCTTCGGGCCGGATTATGAAATTGCCTTTGGGTGGATTATGGATTAGCCTTCGAGTTGGATTATATGATGTATTCCAAAGACGGATAAATAAAGATCAAATGTTGAAAAGGAACTTGTTTGACATTGTTTTTCTATGTCTGTGCTTAAGTTACGTGAAGGAACCGGTGATTAATAGGCTAATTAAGGAAGCTATTTTTTCTTGTCAAACTAAATGTGGTAGGTAATTAGACAAGTAAAGCAACCCTAAGGAAAGTGCGGTGGATGTGGCCATGGGTCCGTCCTACGGATGGGTGGTCCTAGTTGGCCGAGAACTTTTCTGGAAGGAAATTGATAGCAAGGAATGATGACCTAGAATCTAGGATACTAGAGTCCCGATTTATGATGTTTTAGGGGAACAGAATGGGACTATGCCTTACGGGCAGAGAGGTCAAGCTTTGCATCCCTCTCATTTCCCATTCTTTTTGAACCAAGTGCAATAGGAATTCGCTTCGACCCTGACGTTTCTGCGTAAAGTAGTTCGCCTGGGGTTCGACACTAGCTACCGTTCTAGGAATTTGACCACTACGAAAACCCTAATTCAGGTCGATCCTAAGTGGGAATGGCCACAATGCTTCCGCTTCGTGGCAGACTCGGGAAGACCTAGATCGCAAACCCCGTGACTTTCCGTGGGAGTGTCGGGCGGTGCTTTTTGGATTCTCTTCGTGATGGGCTGCTAGGAGTGTCCTTCAAGTAGACAGGTGGACACGTTACATTTCTGAAGTTTCTTGTCCCAAAGGTTGCAGAAAAAAAAACTAATGTCTAGATGATACCTCCTTCTTTCTATGACCTGGAGCCTTGAATGTTGCACAACTCTCCATAGTTTGTACATCAAACAAATTATGTAGGTCAGCCTTGCCACTTCTTAAGACCATTTGACTAGTGCGTGACAATGAAACAAAGGTTACTCCTTGTGCATGTGTTGCAATTTCATTGGCTAGTTTTTCTATCCATATGTCCCACAAAGGAAAGTTTCCATCCACGTGGCCAGAGCATATCAAAGATGCATTAGAGGTCAAGCACAATGCATTGCAATTATTGTGATAAAATATAGTATTAAAACCATAGCCTTTGTGAAGATCCCAAAGTTTTATGGTCCTGTCATGAGCTGCACTGATAGCTCTTTTACTTGAAAGTTTGTTAATATCTAGTACACAAACTTTCTCAATGTGACTAGTTAGTAAATGTCAGATTCCTCCCGACAAATGGATGTCCCATAAATAGAGCTTGTGATCACTACTAGCTCCAAGGACAAACTTGTTGTCAATAGGAAAAGAAATATCAAGCACAATGCCTAAATAGCCTAAAAGAGTGGTAAGTAAGATGCCTGAGTTTGTAATGACCATTAGGGGAAACCCTGATTCAGGTCGGTCCTAAGGGGGAACGACCAAAATACTTCCACTAAGTGGCAGATGTGGGAAGTCCTAGATCACAAACCCCATAACATTCCATGAGAGTGCCGAGAGGAGCCTTCTAGATCTTCTTTCCGATGGACCGCTAAGACATGTCCTGAAGGAAACAGGTGGACACATTACAGTTGGTATCAGAGCAAACCAACGAAGGATTCGTTTTTAAGAAATCTTAATAAGAAAAAGTAAAGCAAATGTTGTTGTTCCAAACATTTCCTTACTTTCGATGCTATCTTGTAGAATTATGAAGCATGGAACAGGTTCTTAGTGTTTCGACTCATGTTTATGACCGCGATGCATTCCCCGTTTTATCGACAAAGGGTTGAGATGATGAACATCCTAGAGCGTATTTATAATCCATCGCCTTTGTACATGGAATGAAGATGGACGGGTGACTCATGAATCTACTATATAGCTACCCACCGGTTTGCATACCTTCAAACCAACCTAAAGAGGATCAAGTGGTTGGAAGACCTGAAGATTGTGAAGCTATTCATTTTTGTGGAGGCTCACATAAACTCAACTTTACACATTCAAGGTCGAAGGGTTGAGATGAACTCATATGTAAAGAAAACTTTATCCAGGCGCAACCCCAGGTACAGATTCCCAATTCGCCTCCTACATCAAGTACTATCGTAATCCAAAAGAAGAAGTTTCTTCTCAAGAAGATTAAGCCGCCTGAATTTGATGGGAAAGGCAGGTCTATCCAAGCGGATGCTGAAATTTGGATAGAGTCTATGGAGGATTACTTTGAAGCAACCGGTACTACACCCACTAACTAGGCTATGCTGGCCAAGCTGAAGCTCACTGGTGAATCCAGGCTTTGGTGGAAGCAATGGTGCAGAGATCAAGGGATCGCAAAAGGATCCGTTACCTGAGAAAAACTGAAGAAAGCTGTGCAAGGAAGATACTTACCACCTGCATATCGCACGCAGAAAATGAATGAATTCTACGAGTTAAAACAGTTGGGACTCACTCTTGACTCATACTACTCTAAATTTGTCTCACTTCTTGAGTATGCACCACAAATGGACATGACACAGCAGGTGTCAAAATTTTGTGCTGGTTTAAACACACCAGTGAATACCCATCTTGAATCTATGCGTCTATCAGATCTACACGATGCACTCATTCGAGCCACACATATAATTCAAGAAGTGCATGCTAGGCCAAGAAGTAACAAAACTTGGTCTTATAATGACCCAAACAGAGGAGCATTTAGGCCTTAAATGAAGAGAGTTCAAGGTCAGAATCAGGGACAAAGAAAGAAAGCAAGGACTAATAATGTCAACAACTTTGTCCCTACCCAAAGCAATGGCCGAAACCTCCGTTGTTTCCACTGCAACGATCCCGGTCATTTCAAGGGGCAATGTCCCAAGCTTGGAGGAGGACATCGTCAAGCACCTTTCCAAGGAATGGGCCGCGGCCAGGGAGCCACTACCTAAGGCAAAGGAAGAACCGCCTATGTTTCCAACAAGGAAATGTGCAAAGAAGAATATCTGACAATGGAAGCAGAGTTTGAAAGGGCGACAGTCCCAGCCGCTCTTCACAAGAAAGGGCCAAATTGCCAGTTCTCGGTGATTCAGACACCGTGCGGACTATCAAGTTAAAGGTTTCAAGACCTTGATTGATTGTGGTAGTACACATTCCTTTATCTCACTAGCTTGTGCAAGAAAATCAGGAATAGCCACAGTAGAAGCACCTACCTTGCTTGTGGAGTTAGCAAATGGTCGTGAAGTCATTTGTACCAGGCAAACTGCTAAGGTGGAATTCTTTCTGGGAGGAAAGATGACTTTGGTCAAATTCAGAGTCATGAAAATAGGCATCCATGAGTGTCTACTCGGAATGGATTGGCTTAAACCTAATGACACCCAAATTCATTGTGGAAAGGGCCAAATTTTCTTTTGAAACTCTAAAGGGGAATTGGTCACAACTCAAGGTGAGGCTGGAAAGCCAAAAATTCAATTGGCCAAAGCATCTTGGATTATAAAGGGAGTCAGAAAGGGACTACCTGTCTACTTGATTAAGCTCAAAAAGTTAGATTAGAAGTAGAAGTCTAGTGAAGGACCTTCTTAGCTAAAGGAATACGTGGATGTATTTCCTAAAGAGTTAATAGAACTCCCACCTCAAAGAGAAGTGGATCATGAGATCAAGTTAGTGCTAGGAGCTGCGCCAATTGCAAAGAGACCTTATAGAATGTCCATCCCGAAAGCAATTGAGCTGAAGGAACAACTCAAGCAACTACTAGATCAGGGCTACATCCATCCTAGCAGTTCACCATGGGGAGATCTAGTACTATTCCAGAAAAAGAAAGATGGAATGCTTCGACTGTGTATTGATTACAGAGGGTTGAATCAATCAACAGTCAAGAACAAGTACCCTATTCCTAGAATAGATGAGATTCTTGATTGTCTTCAGGGTGCGAAGATCTTTTCCAAGATTGATCTCAGTTCTGGTTACTATCAGATAAGGATAAAGGAAGAAGATATCCCAAAGATGGCCTTTAACACAAGATATGGACACTTTGAGTTCCTAGTTATGTCATTCGGGCTTACAAATGCACCTGCCACCTTCAACAAGTTAATGAAGGATATCTTAAGGCCATATCTTGATGACTTCATGCTCATCTTCTTCGACGACACTCTAGTCTATTCCAAACACGAAAAAGATCGTGAACCCCAACTTCGTATTGTCCTTGAGACAATGAGAGCACATAATCTCTATGCTAAGATGAAGAAGTGTGCATTCTTCAAGTGTCAGATTGAATATCTAGGATTCATCGTATTAGCGGAGGGAATATGAGTGGACCCAGCCAAAGTCAGAGATGTGCTAGAATGGCCAATACGAACAACTGTTAAAGAAATACGCAGTTTTCTTGGATTGACAGGACGGTATAGGGTCTTCATCAATAACTACGCTTTGATTGCAGCACCTTTGATGGACTTACTGAAGAAGAAAACATCGATTGCATGGTCAACTGCCGAACAAACCAGGTTTGATAAATTGAAGCAAAGTTTGGTACCAGAACCTATCCTAAAACTTCCACACCTCAGTAAGGAGTTCGAGGTAGTATTTGATGCTAGCACACTTACCTTAGGATTTGTGCTCATGCAAGAAGGTCACCCTGTAGCATACTCTTCAAGGAAAATGAAGAGCCATGAGAAGAATTATGCTACCCATGATCTAGAATTGTTAGCTGTCATCCATGCTCTAAAGCTTTTGAGACACTACCTGTTGGGTAACAAGTTTACTCTAGTGACTGATCATGAAAGTGTGAAGTGGATCTTTACCCAGAACAAGCTCAACATGAGGCAACGTCGGTGGATTGAAGTGCTTGAACAGTATGACTTTGAAATCAAATACCGACCTGGATAGGAGAATGTAGTTGCCGATGCACTCGGTCACAAGGCATTCCTTAATTCTCTAATCTTGCAAAACCCATCAACAGCTAGATCTCTAGCCACAAAGGTGTCCATGCCAAACAACCCAATACTTGAGCTAGCTAGAGAGGAAGCATGCCATGATCCATCCTATCAAAAGATGCTAAGGGAGATCCCTATCAAGGACCAGGATCAAAAGCTAAATGCTAAGTATCATGAATTCTCTATCAATAGTGGACTTGTCTACTATAGAACGAGATTATGTATACCGGCAAGCCAGTCACTTAAGCAGAAGATATTGTGGGAAGCTCATGATTCCCCTTTCTTAGGACATCCTGGCTATGCCAAGACTCTCAATGTGGTTAGGAAGAGCTACTATTGGGAGAGGCTTAAAGGTGACGTTCTCAAATATGTCACTGAGTGTTTGTCTTGTCAACGTATCAAAGCTGAACATGTCAAAATGCTAGGAAAGCTACAACCACTTGACATTCCCAAAATGAAATGGGAATTCATCAATATGGACTTTGTCGTTGGCCTACCCCCAGTTCAGGGAGGATACATCTCGATCATGTTTGTGGTTGACATGCTTGCTAAGGTTGCACAACTTATTCCAGTAAAAACAAACTATAGAGCCTCAGACATTGCAAGGTTGTTTATCAAGGAGATATTCAAGCTATATGGGTTACCCAGAAGAATCATTAGTGATCGTGATTCTCTCTTCACATCACATTTTTGGAGAGCTATCTTTGAAGCCATTGGGACTCAACTCTATTTTAGTATAGCTTACCATTCCCAAAATGATCGCCAAACGGAGCGAGTAAATCAAGTTATCGAGGATATGCTTAGGGCGCACTGCTATCGTGAGCCAAAAAGGTGGATTCAATACTTACCTTTGGTTGAATTTGCCTACAATGCTTCTTACCAACAAAGCATTCAAATGACCCCTTTCCAAGCATTGTATGGTCATGACTATCGAAGTCCCCTAAACTTGTTAGATCCGACCTTGAGGGTTGAAGCTTCAAGGCAGATGTTGGAAGAGATGGATGACCAAGTAAAGTCAATAAGACAGGACATCCAAGCCGCCAAGGATAGACACAAGGAATACGTGGATTTGAAGCGTCAAGATAGAATCTTCGAGGAAGGAGACATGGTCTTCATTTGTGTATGCCCAAAGAAGAGTTCCCTATCCTTAGGAGATTGCAAGAAGCTAAGTCCAAGGTATTGTGGACCATACAAGGTCCTCAAGTGCCTAGGACCTAATTCTTTTAGACTGCAACTCCCTGAGAACCTAAAGGTTCATAATGTATTCCATATCAGCCTATTGAAGAAGTATGTACCTAATCCTAACCTTTTACTTGATGACCAACAAGTTATAATGCCTAGCCAAGGAGTCCTTGAGCTACCGCTTGATAGGATCTTAGATGTTAGGGAGAGACAACTGAGATCCAGAACCTTGAGAGAATGCCTCGTCCAGTGGAAAGCTATCCCGAGGAGGATGCCACATGGATAGATGAAAGCCTCTCAACCATCAATATCCCTAGTTTATCTCGAGATGAGGACATCTCGATTCCTCCAAGGGAGAAATAATGTAATATTTCTACTGAAAATATTATGAGGCCGTGTGAAGTCTCGGGAAAATGACAATGCTAGCATTGTGGTCACGGACGGTGCGGTCTTTAAATGGTACACTCTCCATTGGCATAAACGAGACAAAAGTAAAAGAACCTGCTTATTTACATGTGAACTTCCTCTTGGGAGGAGGCCAAAAGGATAATTGATGGATATATGGCAAATTTGTTAATAGCCTTCTTCCCCCCAACCGAAGGCCGTGCTGGAGAGGAGAAAAAAACCTAATTTCCGGGGGTATAAGAGACCACTTGGGAAGGGCAATAGAAAGGGGGTTTTAAAGGAACCCGAGGGTTAGAATGAACTTTTGTGGAAATTGCAATAGGAAAGTGGGCTTAGGGAGCCCCCTTAGAAGCTTCCAAAAAACTTCTTGGAAGGTTCTGTAACCGTGATAACTACACGTGGAGGAGGAGAGGAGACGACTATTGGCGACGGCTTATAGGTGGCAGGCGGCAGATTAATGGTGGTGGCAGATCCTTCTGTGGCAGCTCCTCCTCACGACCCAGCCCATGATGGCTTCCTTCTCCCTCTTCTCATGATGTTGTGCTCGCCTCTCTCCCTCTCGTGGCCTGGCAGCGTCCCGACCTTCAGCTCCTCCCTTACTCACCCCATAGAGGGGGTATTTATAGGGTAGGGAGAGGAGACCTCTCTCCGTATGCGGCCAGTTGCATGGCCCCTCTCTCTACAATGACCTCCAGCAAGGGAGCTGAGTAATCTTTGCTTCACTCCCTCCCCTCTAGCACGGCCTTCGGCTAGGGGGAAGAAGGCTATAAATTTTTTTTCCATATATCCATCAATTATCATTTTGGCCTCCTCCCAAGAGGAAGTCCATATGTAAATAAGCGGGTTCATTTACTTTTGTCTCATTTATGCCAATGGAGAGTGTACCATTTAAAGACCGCACCGTCCGTGACCACAATGCTAGCATTGTCATTTTCCCGAGACTTCACACGGCCTCGTAATATTTTCAATAGAAATATTACATTCTCTCCCACTTGGAGGAGTCGAGATGTCCTCATCTTGAGATAAACTGGGGATATTGATGGTTGAGAGTGATTTCATCTATCCAAGAGGCATCCTCCTCGGGATAATCTTTCCACTAGACGAGGCATTCTCTCAAGGTTCTGGATCTCAGTTGTCTCTCCCTAACATCTAAGATCCTATCAGGCCGTAGCTCAAGGACTCCTTGGCTAGGCATTACAACTTGTTGGGCATCAAGTACAAGGTTAGGATTAGGTACATACGTCTTCAATAGGCTGATATGGAATACATTATGAACCTTTAGGTTCTCAGGGAGTTGCAGTCTATAAGCATTAGGTCCTAGGCACTTGAGGACCTTGTATGGTCCACCATACCTTGGACTTAGCTTCTTGCAATCTCCTAAGAATAGGGAACTCTTCTTTGGGCATACACAAATGAAGACCATGTCTCCTTCCTCGAAGATTCTATCTTGACACTTCAAATCCACATATTCCTTCTATCTATCCTTGGCGGCTTGGATGTCCTGTCTTATTGACTTTACTTGGTCATCCATCTCTTCCAACATCTGCCTTGAAGCTTCAACCCTCAAGGTCGGATCTAACAAGTTTAGGGGACTTCGATAGTCATGACCATACAATGCTTGGAAAGGGGTCATTTGAATGCTTTGTTGGTAAGAAGCATTGTAGGCAAATTCAACCAAAGGTAAGTATTGAATCCACCTTTCTGGCTCACGATAGCAGTGCGCCCTAAGCATATCCTCAATAACTTGATTTACTCGCTCCGTTTGGCGATCATTTTGGGAATGGTAAGCTATACTAAAATAGAGTTGAGTCCCAATGGCTTCAAAGATAGCTCTCCAAAAATGTGATGTGAAGAGAGAATCACGATCACTAATGATTCTTCTGGGTAACCCATATAGCTTGAATATCTCCTTGATAAACAACCTTGCAATGTCTGAGGCTCTATAGTTTGTTTTTACTGGAATAAGTTGTGCAACCTTAGCAAGCATGTCAACCACAAACATGATCGAGATGTATCCTCCCTGAACTGGGGGTAGGCCAACGACAAAGTCCATATTGATGAATTCCCATTTCATTTTGGGAATGTCAAGTGGTTGTAGCTTTCCTAGCATTTTGACATGTTCAGCTTTGATACGTTGACAAGACAAACACTCAGTGACATATTTGAGAATGTCACCTTTAAGCCTCTCCCAATAGTAGCTCTTCCTAACCACATTGAGAGTCTTGGCATAGCCAGGATGTCCTAAGAAAGGGGAATCATGAGCTTCCCACAATATCTTCTGCTTAAGTGACTGGCTTGCCGGTATACATAATCTCGTTCTATAGTAGACAAGTCCACTATTGATAGAGAATTCATGATACTTAGCATTTAGCTTTTGATCCTGGTCCTTGATAGGGATCTCCCTTAGCATCTTTTGATAGGATGGATCATGGCATGCTTCCTCTCTAGCTAGCTCAAGTATTGGGTTGTTTGGCATGGACACCTTTGTGGCTAGAGATCTGGCTATTGATGGGTTTTGCAAGATTAGAGAATTAAGGAATGCCTTGCGACCGAGTGCATCGGCAACTACATTCTCCTATCTAGCTCGGTATTTGATTTCAAAGTCATACTGTTCAAGCACTTCAATCCACCGACGTTGCCTCATGTTGAGCTTGTTCTGGGTAAAGATCCACTTCACACTTTCATGATCAGTCACTAGAGTAAACTTGTTACCCAACAGGTAGTGTCTCAAAAGCTTTAGAGCATGGATGACAGCTACCAATTCTAGATCATGGGTAGCATAATTCTTCTCATGGCTCTTCATTTTCCTTGAAGAGTATGCTACAGGGTGACCTTCTTGCATGAGCACAAATCCTAAGGTAAGTGTGCTAGCATCAAATACTACCTCGAACTCCTTACTGAGGTGTGGAAGTTTTAGGATAGGTGCTGGTACCAAACTTTGCTTCAATTTATCAAACCTGGTTTGTTCGGAAGTTGACCATGCAATCGATGTTTTCTTCTTCAGTAAGTCCGTCAAAGGTGCTGCAATCAAAGCGTAGTTATTGATGAAGACCCTATACCGTCCTGTCAATCCAAGAAAACTGCGTATTTCTTTAACAGTTGTTGGTATTGGCCATTCTAGCACATCTCTGACTTTGGCTGGGTCCACTCATATTCCCTCCGCTAATATGATGAATCCCAGATATTCAATCTGACACTTGAAGAATGCACACTTCTTCATCTTAGCATAGAGATTATGTGCTCTCATTGTCTCAATTACAATACGAAGTTGGGGTTCATGTTCTTTTTCGTGTTTGGAATAGACTAGAGTGTTGTCAAAGAAGATGAGCATGAAGTCATCAAGATATGGCCTTAAGATATCTTGCATTAACCTGTTGAAGGTGGCAAGTGCATTTGTAAGCCCGAAGGACATAACTAGGAACTCAAAGTGTCCATATCTTGTGCTGAAGGCCATCTTTGGGATATCTTCTTCCTTGATCGTTATCTAATAGTAACCAGAACTGAGATCAATCTTGAGAAAGATCTTCACACCTTGAAGACAATCAAGAAGCTCATCTATTCTAGGAATAGGGTACTTGTTCTTGATAGTTGATTGATTCATCCCTCTATAATCAATACACAGTCAAAGCTCCCCATGGTGAACTGCTGGGATGGATGTAGCCTTGATCTAGTAGTTGCTTGAGTTGTTCCTTCAGCTCAATTGCTTCCAAGATGTACATTCTATAAGGTCTCTTTGCAATTGGCGCAGCTCCTAGCACTAACTTGATCTCATGATCCACTTCTCTTTGAGGCGTGAGTTCTGTTAACTCTTTAGGAAATATGTCTGCATATTCCTTTAGCCAAGAAGGTCCTTCACTAGACTCCTACTTCTGATCTAACTTGTTGAGCTTAATCAAGTACACAGGTAGTCCTTTTCTAACTCCCTTTATAATCTGAGATGCTTTGGCTAATTGAATTTTTGGCTTTCCAGGCTCACCCTGAGTTGTGACCAATTCCCCTTCAAAGTTTCGAAAGGAAATTTGGCCCTTTCCACGATGATTGTGTGTGTCATTAGGTTTAAGCCAATCCATTCTGAGTAGACACTCATGGATCCATATTTTCATGACTCTGAATTTTACTAAAGTCGTCTTTCCTCCCAGAAAGAATTTCACCTTAGTAGTTTTCCTGGTACAAATGACTTCGCAACCATTTGCTAACTCCACAAGTAAGGTAGGTGCTTCTACTATGGCTATTCCTAATTTTATTGCACAAGCTAGTGAGATAAAGGAATGTGTACTAGCACAATCAAGCAAGGTCTTGAAACCTTTACCTTGATAGTCCGACGGTGTCTGAATCACCGACAATTAGAAATCTGGTCCTTTCTTGTGAAGAGCGGCTGGGATTGTCGCCCTTTCAAACTGTGTTTCCATGGTCGAGGGATCTTCTTCTTCGCACATTTCCTTGTTGGAAACACAAACGATTCTTCCTCTACCTCAGGTAGTGGCTTCCTGGCCACGACCGTTCCTTGGAAAGGTGTCTGGCAATGTCCTCCTCCAAGCTTGGGACATTGCCTCTTGAAATGACCGAGCTCGTTGCAGTGGAAACAATGGAGGTTTCGGCCATTGCTTTGGGTAGGGACAAAGTTGTTGACATTATTAGTCCTTGATTTCTTTCTTTGTCCCTGATTTTGACCTTGAACTCTCTTCATTTGAGGCCTAAATTCTCCTCTGTTTGGGTCATTATAAGACCAAGTTTTGTTACTTCTTGGCCTAGCCTGCACTTCCTGAATTATATGCGCAGCTTGAATGAGTGTGCCCTGTAGATCTGATGGGTGCATAGATTCGAGACTGGTATTCACTTTTGTGTTTAAACTAGCACAAAATTTTGACACCTAGTGTGTCATGTCCATCTCTGGCGCACACTTAAGAAGTGAGACAAATTTAGAGTAGTATGCGTCAAGAGTGAGTCCCAGCTGTTTTAACTTGTAGAATTCATTCATTTTCTGCGTGCGATACGTAGGTGGTAAGTATCTTCCTTGCACAGCTTTCTTCAGTTTTTCCCAGGTAAGGGATCCTTCTGCGATCCCTTGATCTCTACGCCATTGCTTCCACCAAAGCCTGGATTCGCCAGTGAGCTTCAGCTTGGCCAACATAGCCTGGTTAGCAGGTGCAGTACCGGTTGCTTCAAAGAAATTCTCCATACTCTATTCAAATTTCAGCATCCGCTTGGACAAACCTGCCTTTCCCATCAAATTCAGGCAGCTTAATCTGCTTGAGAAGAGACTTCTTCTCCTGGATTACGACAGTACTTGATGTAGGAGGCGAATTGGGAATCTGTAGCTGGGGTTGTGCCTGGATAAAGGTTTCTTAAGGTTATTACTCGTTAATCGTTATGATTTATATTTCATCTTCATTTCAGCTATCAACCAAGCAATCTAGCCACTTAACTTTTTATCAATTCTCATCGACAAAATAGACATTGATAAAAAGAAGTCTCATTCCATTTATATGAGTCTAGCCCTTTCGAAGTACAACATTTCCTGAGATGATAGAGCAACTGTTACATTTAGTTTGGGGAGAACAATGTTGTATTACATTTATCTATGGAAACTAGATAATAGTATGGTTTTGGGTCATGGATCTTCAAGAATCGGTAAGTCATCGAAATATTAGGGTATCCTTTCCTTTGAAACCCATTCTTATCATAACGACCCAACACCTTGATCCTGTCAACGGGGATTACATGGATCACTTCCTCATATACATATAAGTTCACCTCAATCCTCGGACCTCGAATATGTAAAGTTGAGTTTATGTGAGCCTCCACAAAAATGAATAGCTTCACGATCTTCAGGTCTTCCAACCACTTGATCCTCTTTAGGTTGGTTTGAAGGTATGCAAACCGGTGGGCAGCTATATAGTAGATTCGTGAGTCACCCGTCCATCTTCGTTCCACGTACAAAGGCGATGGATTATAAATATGCTTTAGGATGTTCATCATCTCAACCCTTTGTCGATAATCCGGGGAATGCATCGCTGTCATAAACATAACTCGAAACACTAAGAACCTGTTCCATGCTTCATAATTCTGCAAGACAGCATCGAAAGTAAGGAAATGTTTGGAACATCAACATTTGCTTTACTTTTTCTTATTAAGATTTCTTAAAAACAAATTATTCATTGGTTCACTCTGATACCAACTATAATGTGTCCACCTGTTCCCTTCAGGACATGTCTTAGCAGTCCATCGGCAAGAAGATCTAGAAGGCTCCGCTCGGTACTCCCATGGAATGTTATGGGGTTTGCAATCTAGGACTTCCCGCATCTGCCACTTAGCGGGAGTATTCTGGCCGTTCCCACTTAGGACCGACCTGAATCACGGTTTTCCCTAATGGTCATTTTCTAAACGGCAATCAGCGTCGAACACTGAGCAAACTACTTTATGCAGAAACGCCAGGGCTAAAGTGGATTCACGCTGCACTTGGTTCAAGAAGGAGAATGGGAAACGAGAGGGATGCAAAGCTCAACCTCTTTGCCATAAGGCATAACCCCATTTCGTTCCCCTAAAACAACGTAAATTGAGATTATTATAACTTAGACTCTAGGTCAGCACCCTTTCTGTTCATGTCCTTTGAAATGATCTTCTTGCTATCATCATGATTGAGAAAAGTTCCCGGCCAACCGGACCACCCATTTGTAGGACGAACCCATAGCCACATCCACCGCACTTTCCTCAGGTTGTTTTAGTTATTTGATTACCTACCACATTTAGTTGGACATGCATCAATCAGCTTCCTTAATTATCCCATTAGGCATTGGTTCCTTCATGTAATCATAGCACTTGACATAGAAAAGCAATATCAAACAAGTTCCTTTTCAACAGCTTATCATATTTATCTTTGAAATACATTTATAAAGTCCAGCCCATAGGCTTATCCATAATCCTCCCGAAGGCTATCCAGCAATCCACAAGGATTACTAATCCAAGATTCCGCCCATAGACTAGTATGCGGGCCTCGAGATCCAATCCCAAGTCACGTTGGCCTCTTGTGCAGGGCTCGGAAGGCGAGGAATTTACGGCCAGAGCCCCCTGGTACCGAAACGTCCTCCTGCTCCAAGTAGCGCTCAACGGAGAGACCTTTCGTGGCGGGTTCGGTCCACCTTTCTAGCGTGGTTAACAACCCCCTTTGGTTAGGGTTAGGCAGATAGTCGAGGGTAACTGAGGTTTCCTCTCCCTTCAAGCCTTCAACTTGAAGCATTAGATATATTTTCATCCAAAGCAAAATAGTGCTCTCTAAACTGTTACAAGCAAATTCATTTTGAGTGGTCGTTATTTTGGCCAACTGCTAAGGAGTGAATCCTTCTTTCTGAATGCATCTAGCACTCGATCCAAGATCAATTGAGACTTGGCAAGATCCCCAAGGGTTTGTTTGTTAACCCGTATGTCCTTGGGTTAGGGCCGTACCCTATTAACCCACCGACTTAACCAATACCTTAAGTTCTATTAGCAGTAAATATGTTATTCCAAATTACTGGTTGGTCTTTTGCTTCCAAGCAATTATCTAATCCCCTTATCTTGTTTCTTTTTCCAAGAAAGGTGCTATGTCAGGATGACTACTCATTCTCTTGCAAGATAACTTGCACAAGAATATGCGAATCTCATTCCGAGAAATTGGCCATTCCCTTGTGATCTAATCACAAGATCATTGTCAGTCCTAGGATTCCAAATTCAAACCGAGTTTCATCTTTTTAGCGAGCGATCCTTAGGGTAGAATCCCTAGATTGTTTCTCTCAAATAGGTCCTATTGTCCCTACATTCTGTGAATGTGGGCAAGTCTTTAGGGATAAAAGAGTTCCAACTTGGCAATAAGTGCGACTAGGTCACGCCCTCAACGTGCTAAATCCTAGTTAGAACTTTGGGATATGTTGCATCGATTTAACCTTTCCTAAGCAATTTTTTCACGGTTTTAGGTGTTTATAGTAAACCAATTTACTTGTCTATTCATGAAGATATTGTCTTGATCATATAGGGGAAAAACTAATCGCATTACGATACCATTCTCATAAGCACACAATTTATTGCCTACGTATGATTAGATTTACAATCCCTAACTTTTAAGATCAAAGCATAAGTTAAGTTATGGCATAATTCCTATTGATCCTTCTATAACATAAAATCAAGATTCATGCTACTAAGCTTTATGGTTTTATGTTTAAAACAAACCATGCAGCCTTTTCCTAGTTTCATTTCTGAATGAATTATTCGCATGCTGAATTTACACAACATTTTGTAACTACCTCCGTAATTGATTGAGATTTATATCAATTTCCTAGAGATTAATCTACTTCATGTAGCCCTAGAATCATTTCCATGCCTTGCAAATTCCTACGGTTATTAGCAACTTTCTTTAGTGAATCATTGCGAAGAAAAGATGTCTAATAATGCGACATGCGACTTATACTTTCCATGCATAATCGAAGTGTACAACAATAAATTCGACTTTGTGAAGATGATCATTGGTTGATGTAATTTCGTTACTTTGCAATGCATATAAACAATTTGCTAAGAATGTATAGATATCTTATGTCCTTCTTTCATTCATTCCTTTGAAAAATAAAAATGACCGATTCTTCGATTGTGAGTTATTTTCCCTAAGATAGCCAATGTTTTTCATTTGTAAAAGTGCATCTTACTTTCATGAATTAACTATGCATAATTACAATATTCTGACATAAATCAAAAATAGGAAGAAAACATGGACTTGTGGATTCGGTGAAATATCCACATGAATGTTAGGAGATGATCCTCCTGCGGTTGGGCCT
Source organism: Lygodium microphyllum (assembly GCF_053477565.2). Classification (NCBI taxonomy): domain Eukaryota; kingdom Viridiplantae; phylum Streptophyta; class Polypodiopsida; order Schizaeales; family Lygodiaceae; genus Lygodium; species Lygodium microphyllum. The sequence goes on from NC_141150.1 coordinate 39,170,073, forward strand.
TGTTCCTTTTTAGGAGCCATCGCATATTCGACCTTCTTGCCTTGGCTGCAGACTTATGATCTTGGCCCTTCTCCCTCGCACGCGCAATTCCCTTTGAGAATTAGCTTCCTTGACCGATGCTTCATCTTCTGGACTTGGGCTTTGGAAGACCTTATAGGCTTGTGGGAGTTGCAATAGGAAAGATGGTTTTTGAATCCGGCGGTTAGGGTGAACTCGAGGAGAACCAATGAAAGGAGGGTTTAAAACTTGCTAATACGGCTTGAGTGGGAATGTCATGGGAGCCTTTAAAGAACTTGTGTGGGGGGAAAAATCCACGGAAGGGTTAAAATTGGCTTGTGGAATACAAGGGGAGGATTTAAAAGGAAATGGGGATTTAAGTAGCCTTGTGGAAATGCTATGAAAAAAGCTTAAAAATCTGAGCTAGGTGACTTTTGGGAAAACCAAGGGCCGAAAGGGTTTAATTCTCGGGGATGCAAGGGGAAAAAAAACCTAATTTTCGGGGGTATAAGAGACCACTTGGGAAGGGCAATAGAAAGGGGGTTTTAAAGGAACCCAGGGTTAGAATGAACTTTCGTGGAAATCGCAATAGGAAAGGAGGACTTAGGGAGCCCCCTTAGAAGCTGCCAAGAAGCTTCTTGGAAGCTTCTGTAATCGTGATAACTACACATGGAGGAAGAGGAGACGACTATTGACGATGGCTTATAGGCGGCAGACGGCGGATTAATGGCGATGGCGGATCCTTCTCTGGCAGCTCCTCCTCACGGCGCAACCACGATGGCTTCCTCCTCCCTCTTCTCATGACGTTGTGCTCGCCTCTCTCCCTCTCGTGGCTTGACAGCGTCCTGACCTTCAGCTCCTCCCTTACTCACCCCATAGAGGGGGTATTTATAGGGTAGGGAGAGGAGACCTCTCTCCCTACTCGGCCAGTTGCATGGCACCTCTCCCTTCAATGACCTCCAGAGAGGGAGCTGAGTCATCTGTGCTTCAATCCCCCCTTGCATCCCCGAGAATTAAACCCTTTCGGCCCTTGGTTTTTCCAAAAGTCACCTAGCCCGGATTTTTGAGATTTTTTCATAGCATTTCCACAAGGCTATTTAAATCCCTGTTTCCTTTTAAATCCTCCCCTTGTATTCCACAAAGCCAATTTTAACCCTTCCGTGGATTTTCCCCCCCACACAAGTTCTTTAAAGGCTCCCATGACATTCCCACTCAAGCCGTATTAGCAAGTTTTAAACCCTCCTTTCATTGGTTCTCCTCGAGTTCACCCTAACCGCCGGATTCAAAAACCATCTTTCCTATTGCAACTCCCACAAGCCTATAAGGTCTTCCAAAGCCCAAGTCCACAAGATGAAGCATCGGTCAAGGAAGCCGATTCTCAAAGGGAATTGCACGTGTGAGGGAGACAAGCCAAGATCATAAGTCTGCGGGCCAAGGCAAGAAGGTTGAATATGCAATGGCTCCTAAAAAGGCAAAAGTCCCAACCGCAGGAGGATCATATCCTAACATCCATGTGGACATTTCATCGAATCCACAAGTCCAGGTTTTCTTCCTATTTTTTATTTACGTCGGAATATCGTAATTATGCATGGTTAATTCACGAAAGTAAGATGCACTTTTACGAATGAAAAACATTGGCTATCTTAGAAAAAATAACTCACAATCAAAGAATCTGTCATTTGTATTTTTCAAAGGAATGAATGAAAGAAGGACATAAGACATCTATGCATTCTTAGAAAATTGTTTATATGCATTGCAAAGTAACAAAATTACATCAACTAATGATCATCTTTACAAAGTCGAATTTATTGTTGTACACTTTGATTATTCATGGAAAGTGTAAGTCACATGTCGCATTATTGGACATCTTTTCTTTGCAATGATTCATTAAAGAAAGTTGCTAATAACCATAGGAATTTGCAAGGCATGGAAATGATTCTAGGGCTGCATGAAGTAGATTAATCTCTAAGAAATTGATATAAATCTCAGTCAATTGCGTAAGTAGTTATGAAAGGTTGTGTAAATTCAGCATGCGAATAATTCATTCCGAAATGAAACTAGGAAAAGATTGCCTGGTTCGTTTTAAACATAAAGCCCTAAAGCTTAGTAGCATGAATCTTGATTGTATGTTATAGAAGGATCAATAGGAATTATGCCATAACTTAACTTACGCTTTGATCTTAAAAGTTAGGGATTGTAAATCTAATCATACGTAGGCAATAAATTGTGTGCTTACGAGAATGGTATCGTAATGCAATTCGTTTTTCCCCTATATGATCAAGACAATATCTTCATGAATAGACAAGTAAATTGGTTTACCCTTAACACCTAAAACCACGAAGGAATCGCTTAGGAAAGGTTAAATCGATGCAACATATCCCAAAGTGCTAACTAGGGTTTACCACGTTGAGGACGTGACCTAGTCGCGCTTATTGCCAAGTTGAAACTCTTGTATCCTTAAAGACCTACCCACATTCACAGAATGTAGGGACAATAGGACATATTTGCAAGAAACGATCTAGGGATTCTACCCTAAGGATCGCTCGCTAAAAAGATGAAAAAATCGGTTTGAATTTGGAACCCTAGGACCGACAATGTCGGCCTAGTGCAATTAGGAACAGATTGTTATGAAGACACCCTAACCCTGTTTCCTATCTAATCATGGTTTCATGATTAGAAGATGCCTTTCGATGGGTAAAATAATCCCATGGATTTTGATGCGACACTTGTGCAACAAGTTGCAGAGTTGCATGATCTTGTGATTAGATCACAAGGGAATGGCCAATTTCTCGGAATGAGATTGGCATATTCTTGCGCAAGTTATCTTGTAAGAGGATGAGTAGTCATTTTGACATAGCACCTTTCTTGGGAAAAGAACCAAGATAAGCGGATTAGATAATTTCTTGGAAGCAAAAGAACAACCAGTAATTTGGAATAACATATTTACTGCTAATAGAACTTAAGGTATTGGTTAAGTTGGGTTAATAGGGTACGGCCCTAACCCAAGGACATATGGGTTAACAAACAAATCCTTGGGGATCTTGCCAAGTCGCAATTGATCCCGGATTGAGTGATGAATGCATTCGAAAAGAAGGATTCAGTCCTTAGCAATTGGCCAAAATAACGACCACTGGAAATGAATGTGCTTGTAACAGTTTAGAGAGCATTGTTCTGCTTTGTTTGCTCAAGGAATTAAAGGATGATAAGATATCTAATGCTTCAAGTTGAAGGCTTGAAGGGAGAGGCAGCCTCAGTTACCCTCGACTGTCTGCCTAACCCTAACCAAAGTGGGTTGTTAACCACGCCGGGAAGGTGGACTAAACCCACCGCGAGAGGTCTCTCCATTAAGCGCTACTTGGAGCAAGAGGACGTTTGGGTGCCAGGGGGCTCTGGCCATAAATTCCTCGCCTTTCGGGCCTTGCACAAGAGGCCAATGTGACTCGGGATTGGATCTCGAGGCCCGCATACTAGTCTATGGGTGGAATCTTGGATTAGTAATCCCTGTGGATTGCTAGATAGCTTTCAGGTGAATTATGGATAAACCTACGGGCTGGACTTTATAAATGTATTTCAAAGATAAATATGATAAGCTGTTGAAAAGGAACTTGTTTGACATTGCTTTTCTATGTCAAGTATTATGATTACCTGAAGGAACCAGTGCCTAATGGGCTAATTAAGGAAGCTGATTGATGCATGTCCAACTAAATGTGGTAGGTAATCAAATAACTAAAAAAACCTAAGGAAAGTGCGGGGATGTGGCCATGGTTCTGTCCTACGGATGGGTGGTCTCGGTTGGTCGAGAACTTTTCTCAATCATGATGACAACAAGAAGATCGTTTCAAAGGACACGAACAGCAAGGGTGCTAACCTAGAGTCTAAGTTATATTAATCCTGATTTATGCTATTTTAGGGGAACGGAATGGGGCTATGCCTTATGGCAGAGAGGTTGAGCTTTGCATCCCTCTTGTTTTCCATTCTCCTTGAACTAAGTGAAGCGTGAATCCGCTTCGGCCCTGGCGTTTCTGCGTAAAGTAGTTCACTAGGGTTCAACGCTAGTTGCCGTTTAGGAAATGACCATTAGGGGAAACCTTGATTCAGGTCGGGTCCTAAGTGGGAACGGCCACAATCTGCTACGTGGCAAACACAGGAGGTCCTAAATCGCAAACCCCGTAACATTCCATGGGAGTGCCAAGCAGAGCTTTCTAGATCTTCTTTCCGATGGATTGCTAAGACGTGTCCTGAAGGGAATGGGTGGACACGTTACAAGCACCTCTATACTCTGCCTCAGTACTAGAGAGGGCAACTGTAGGTTTCTTCTTATTGCTCTAGCTGACCATACTACTACCAAGGGAAAATGCATACCCACTAGTAGATCTCCTGTCATAGGTACTTCTTGCCCAATCAGCATCTGTATATCTTATAAGCTCCAAAGGCTTACCATGCTCATAGAATAGACCATAATCTAATGTAGTCTTCACATATCTCAAGATCCTCGTCATTCCATCCAAGTGCGGCTTCATAGGCTTCTTCATGAATTGGCAAATCGGTCCAACTGAATAGCTAAGATCTAGTCTAGTAATGGTAAGGTAAATTAGGCTACCCACCATTTGTCTATACATAGTGACATTCTCAATCTCATGACCAACATCTGCAAGTAGCTTAACATTTTGTTACAATGGATTGCTCAAATCTTTGCAATCCAACATACCATACTTGATTAACATATCCTATGCATATTGCTTCTGCAACAACCAAGTACCATGAGGTGTAGAGACAACCTCAATCCCGAGGAAATACTTCAATTCACCCAAATCTTTGACCTGAAATTCAACATGTAACATTTCCTTGATCTCTCCAATTCCTGTGACATCATCACCTGTAATGATCAAGTCATCCACATAGATGGCTAATACCGCATAACCAACCCTTGTCTTCTTTGTGAATGATCAGCCTTGCCGATAATGAAATCAAGTTTCTGTAAGCATGCACTTATCTTAGCATTCCAAGCTCTAGGTCCTTGCTTCAGTCCATATAATGCTTTCTTTAATCTACACATATATGTAGGAAAATCTGGATGTACATAGCCCTCGAGCTAATGCATTTGTACTTCCTCAACCAAATCACCATTGAGAAAAGTATTCTTCACATACATCTGATACATACTCCATCCTCTAGATGCTACCAAAGCAATCACTGTCCTCACGGTTGCCATTTTAGCAATAGGGCTGAATGTTTCCTCATAATCAAGACCATATTGTTGTGCATACTCTTTTGCCACAAGTCTTGCCTTGTATCTTTCCAATGTGCCATCTGATTTGCACTTCACTTTGTATACCCATTTGCAACCAACAAAAAAGTTTCCTTTAAGAAAATCAACCAAATCCCAAGTGCCATTTTCAGTCAATACTGAATATTCCCCATCCATTGCTTTACACCAATGATCATCCAAAATAGCTTCAAAAAACTTTGTGGGTTCCTTGAAGCTAGTGACTTTTACCGTATATGCATAGTGCCTAACTGTGTAGCCACTATATGTAAGCCTATCCATAGGCTTCTTGACTCTTTCCGATCTCCTCAACTGAGGTACAGTATGAGACTCTCCTCTCTCATGAGGTGGTACATATCTATGTCTCATGCACTAGGAGTCACAATTGATGAAATACCAAACTCACTATCCAAGCTGTCAGTGCCACGTGAATCATAACCACAAGTGAGTGGCCCTGTAACATCATCAAGTTTGCCTTTGCCTTTGCCTTTATCCACATTTCTCCCCCTCACTAACATACTCGTGTCAGTGGATAAAGATGCTGAAGTCCTCAATCTACTTGTTGTCCAAGTACTAACTGATATAGTAGCATCTTCATAAGGCCTAGAAATTTTTGCGCTTTCATTTGTACCTGCATGTACATAAGTCTCCTGAAAAACATCATCGTCATTCAATAAGGTGATCTTATTCTCATGCCATGATTTCAACTCATCAAATACCACATCTCTTGAGATCAATGTCTCATGAGTAGAAGGATTATAGCATTTTTACGCTTTCCTATCTTGTGCATACCCAGTAAAGATGGTCTTTTCTACCTCTGGATCAAGCTTCTTCCTCTTTTCATCCGGAACATGCACATATGCCAAGCATCCAAAAAACTTAACATGGCTAATGTCCCACTTCATCCCATAAAGCCTCTCATGAGAAGTCACCTCATGTATCCCTACTATTGGTGTACAATTCATGACATACACTATAGTCATTACAGCCTCTGCCCAATATGCATTTGGTAGGCTTTTCTCATTCAACATGGCTCTTGGTGATTCCATGATCACCTTGTTTTTCCTTTCTACCACCATTTTGTTGTGGTGTGTACATGCATGTCAATTGCCTTTTAATCCCATGAGCTACCAAGAAGTGATCAAAGTCTTTAGAAACATATTCTCCACCACTATCAAATCTCAAGCAGAAGATGTAGCAAGCCAATTCTTTCTCTACATGTCTCTTGAAGTCCTGAAAAGCATCCATGACATGATTCTTGTGCTTCAGCACATACAACCACGTGTACCTACTATAGTCATCTATGAATGACACATAGTAACGTGATCCCCCAAGAGATGCATTCTATGAGGGTCCCCATACATCGAAATGTAGAAGCTCTAATGGTCTAGTAGTATGCTTACGTGCCTCATAAATGGAAGCCTTGATTGCTTCCCAAATTGACAAGACTGACATACATGTTCCAATTCCACATGCTTGAACTTAGGAAGTCCAAATACAACTTGCTTATGCTACATATTCTTCAGTTTTTGAACATTTACATGACCGATCCTTTTATGCCATATCTCAATGTCCCTTATTGCAGCATTGTCATGTGAGTACATAACAGCATTCAATGTTGGAATTTTTGTATCCAATGCAAACTCATCGCTAAAGGAAAAAGAAATGGCAGAGAGGAAGCAGAGAGCAGCCAAACGATGGACAAGATGAACGTGCAGATACAAAAACCTAGAGGTTGAACACAAAGAGACTAGCCTACTTGCATCGGTACAAGGTTGATCATAGCATGTACGCCTTAGTTTGGGCCTTCGATGTGCTTCTGATAGGCCGCACCAGCTTTGCCACAAGGACCGCATCGTCGGCCTCTACACAAATCCCTCTTATGCTACTCTCACTGGTCCAACCTTTTTCATTACAACTGAAGCCATTTATCCCTTGGAAAAATATGATTGGGATGTTATTTCACAGAACAGGACCATTGTCAAATACATATGTGCTGATAGACATGAGATCTAAGAGATGTCATTGTGGAGACAGTTGAGAAACTCAAACCAGATGTCCTGGTTATGGGTAGCCATGTTTCCGACCCAATCAAATGGGCGCTCTTGGGTAGTGTGAGTGATTTTTGTAGCCATCATGTCAAGTGCCATGTTTAGATAGTGAAAAATCTTGAGTCATCCTCATGAGTGCAATTTTGATTTCTTCTTGTCAGTTCTGAAATCATATTACAATTGAGAGAGAGAGATGGACAAAAGGCACAAGCTCAAAGGGTAGCATACATGCTCCCTCTCATTCCATTTCTTCAACATAGTCTAAAGTCAACTATGTGTACTACACACATACAAAACCAAGTTACCTAGTACTAACCATGGTTAAGTCAATATGACTTAACTTTATTCAACTAAGGTAGGCCTATGAGCTTGAACCTCAACAGTCCTTTGTGTAAGTGAGGCTCTTTTTCCATTGCAGTTTTCACTATTTCAGAGTGTGTAAATTCACCTAATTCAGAAACTCCCATTGTAGTGCAAGCTTGCAAACAAACATAAGTGCATCCACAATGACATATTCTAGCTACATTTATTTGAAAACAATGAGCACCTCATTATCAAGACCATGTTCACTATATCCTGCAATCAATGTAGTCAATGAGATTGTATTTTGAACTGATAGCTTCTCAAGCACACAGTGTGCTGCTTTAATCAAACCACATTTGTAGTACATGTCCATTAATGAGCTTCCCACATAAAGCTCTCTATAAACTCCTTTGCTGGTTATTTCAACATGCAAAAGATGGCTAAACCCTAAATCTTTTGTAACACCAACAGCTTTTAAGCACAAAAGAAAAGTGATAGAATTGGGACACTTCAAAGTGACTTTGCACTGGTGGATGCACAACGTCATGACATCCGCCCCTTCCAAACTTGCACATCCTCCAAATGGGCCAACTTGTTTACCACTTGCAGTATTTTTTCCACCAAGATCATATGGGTAATCTTCTGGATAATATGACAAGTATGTAAGTTGACATAGATTATCACAGCATCCTCCTAGATCATATGGACAAATCAAAGTGGGTATGCTTCCATATATCATCACAGCATCCAAATCTTCTTTGGCTAGTTGTTCATCAAACAATCCCGTGAATCCAAATTCTCTTTCCTCCTTCAATAGAACAAGTCTTGTTTATGCCTTGACCACATTGACATTTATATCCATATCCATCTCCATAAATGGCATAAACATTGGCAAATCATCATCACCCCCCTTAATGTAAGAAGTCTCATCATTCTTAAGTAGCACATTTGATACAATAACACCTTTTGTAATATGAATAACTGCTTATACAACATTTGTGCTAGTTGAAAAATCCTTTAGAACCTCTGCAAGCATATGCATCAACTCTTCATTATTCTCTTGTCCCAATTGCATTAAATCTGATTTGTCTTTACACTGATGTTACTCTTATCATCTAGAATGAAAAACCTCTCTAAAGCTTCATCGAGAAGATCCAGAAGCTCCATGTCTTCCTTCACTGCCAAAGCTCGGGGAAGTTACTATATGTATATCCTCTATGTCGCATGTGTTCAAGGCCTATTTATAAATATATTCAAATCTATTTTATTCCCCATAAATGCCATGACAATGTTTGGACTTCCATGTTTTTGAAGTTCCTTGACCCAAAGTTTTCCAAAAAAAAAAAAACTACTGGCTAGTTGCTACCTCCTTCTTTCTATGACCTGGAGCCTTGAATGTTGCACGAATTTCCATAGTGTGTACATCAAACAAATTATGTAGGTTATCCCTTCCACTTGTTAAGATTGTTTGACTAGTATGTGATAGTGAAATAGAAGCTACTCCTTGTGCATGTGCTGCAATTTCATTGGCTAGCTTTCCCATCCGCTTGTCCCACAAACCCAAGTTGTCATCTATGTGGCCAAAGCATATCAAAGATGCATCAGAGGTCAAGCACAATGCATTGCAATTACTGTGACAAACTATAGTATTAAAACCATAGCCTTTGTGAAGATCCCAAAGTATTATGGTCCTATCATGAGCTACAATGATAGCTCTTTTACTTGAAAGTTTGCTTATGTCCACTACATAACCTTTCTCAGTGTGACCAATTAGTAAATGTTAGATTCTTCCTAAATGGATGTCCCATACATAGAGCTTGTGGTCACTGCTATCTCCAAGGACAAACTTATTGTCAATAGGAGAATAAATATCAAGCACATCACCTAAACAGCCTGAAAGAGTGGTAAGTAAGGTGCCTGATTTTGTATCCCAAAGTTTGATAATCCTATCATCTCCACAACTCACAAGATATCATTTTTATGTTCAAAAAGTGCCACACAAAATTCCCCTTCATGGCCTTGTAAAGTGTATCTCAAAGCTGTTGGGATTCTCAATTCAACATAGTCTTCAGCCCCTATTTTACTATGCCTAACAATGCCATCCACATGTTATCAAGCGAGCTCTTCCAGCCTTCCTACTTTTAATCTTGCTAGAAGATCCTCATACATAGCATTTGCCTCGATAAGACATTCAGCATCTTGCTTCTTCTATGTCATCCACCAGTTTATTTTCATAGATAACCAAATCGAGTGCACTTGATCTTGCCTCCAATGTTGATTCTAGGTACTCTAATTTCTACCTATATCACTGAAGGTCTACTTGGCATTGGTCAAGAAGTGATGTTTTTTCAAATCATTGTACCCTCAACAACTTAGAACTCATTACCTCTTCCACAACCTGCTTTGAAACTTGTGATTGTGCAACCAATGCCAATACAACTAAAATCTGGATGTTTACAAGCAACAAACAATACTTTGAATTGGGAGAAGGAGTGATCTAAAAGAATTGTCACCGGGCATCGTGGGGTTTTTCCCCCCCTTTTGGAGCCAATGAAACCATCAAATTTGCAGTTTGAGTAGTAGAGAAGAAGCTATTGTTTTGATACACGTTTTTTGTCTACAAGGGAGCTCCAAGAGATCTAATGCTTGCTTCTATGTAATGCTAGACAAGGAATTTGTTTATCTTCTCAGGTGCTATCAATACATAGTTCTTTCATTCACTGTGCTTTGTCTTTATCTTGTGTACCTCTTGTCTATTATTTTTATTCTCTTATATCTCCTATTCTCTACTTCCTTCTATCTCTTATCCCCGGTGGATATGACCTTTCAACTAAAACCCCTCTGACATTGGTGAACACGATATGGAGGGTCATTGGAAGGAAAGACAGGATGGGAGAATCTTCAAGCGAAATTTCTAGTGATGTTTTGCAACAATTAGTGGAGAATATGAACATGCTTATGTAGATACAACAACACCAACAGGGAATGCAAGCTTCTGCTCAAACAGAAACTATTGTGATAAATTCTCTGCTAGTAATAGAATGTGAGATGAAGTTATTTAATGGAAGAAATGTATCTACATATTAACATACCTGTGCTCAAAAGATAGAGTAATTTGAGGTAGCTCAACTTGTATGAAGCCAGTATTTTATATGAGTCACTATACATGAATTGAAAGCACAAATTACTGAATTGTACATGCATGATGCTAACTAGACAGCTTTCAAGAATAAACTCAAGGAAGAATTTTACATTGAAGACATCAATTTGATTACCTGCAAGACTTTCTAATAGTGGGTTCTACAATCCAATAAGGGTCTTGTGGCTAATAACTACAGAGTTATTAACAGAATTTGAAAGTCGGTTTGAGCAATTAGATCTTGTAGAATAGGAAGCTCTTGCAAGTCAGAAAATTTAATTGTTTCTACAAGCAGCAAATCCTAAGCTTCAAGAGAAGCTTGATGATTTATTAGACGATCAAACTAAAAAGACAGGGCTTAAAATAGAGTGAAGATATGAAAAGGAAGTTGTTACTACACTGGTGAAAAAGCATATAAGAAAAGAAAGATTACATGTATTTGGCTTGCCCACTGTTAACGACAAAACAGTTGATGTATCTAGTAAGCCACCCACTTCTATGACTAACCAGTAAGAAAACATGGAAGAAGAAGAAGAAACCAGCAAGAAAATGTTTTGGCCTCCATCTCTCTTCTTGTATCTTGAGTGAGCTTCTCCTTGTGTATTCTGTGTGTATTCGGCGTAGCATCTTGAGCAAGTCCCCCCACCACGTGATTCTTGACATGGTATCAGATCTGCACCGCTGAATGAGGCTGTTTTTGATGGCTAAAGTAAAGGAGAGGAGCCAAGGATTCGAGCAAGCAAGCAATGGGTAAGAAGCTCTTCCATTCTCTACTTTTTCTCTTGGACAGTGCCTTTGGAGGCACCAGAAGCAAGGCAAAGCAAAAATCTCAGATTGCAGTGAAATTTGGTGTGTGAGAAGAGCGCTGTGAATTATGCAGATATGCCCTTTACGGATTTTCCACTGCTATTTTGGCCATCCGAAGTCATTTCAAGCCCCGTTTTAGACTCGTAAGGTTGTGGACACCAGTTCGAGATACCCTGCAATTTCAGCTGTGTCTGCCATATACAAGTGCACAGGTTACAAATTTCAGATCTATAAGTTCAAAGGTGTTTACCAGCAAATAAACACAAGGTTTATCTGCAAACTGGTTGTAGATTGCATGTATTGTTGAGCAGACAGTGAAAAAGGCTGTCTGGTGTATTGCTGTGCACTACAGGTCGAGGGTTGCACAAGATTTGCTTGTTTTTTGGTATTAGTTTTGTGATAATGGCAGAGAACAGTGGAAACCCTATCATTGAGAAGCTCGACAAAAACAACTACCCTTCATGGAAGTTCTCTGTCACGAACTTCCTTATTGGAAAATGCCTCTACAAGTTTATTTCAGGTAAAGAAAAGGAGCCGGAGGTGAGTGATCCTCCAACTACAGAAGAGACAAAGGCACGGAAGAAATGGAATGCAAAAGGAAAAAAGGTCATGTATTGGTTGTTTGCAGTAATTGACAATAATATGCTGGGACATATTAGAAATGCAAAGAATTCATATGCAGCTTGGACCATACTTGAAAGTATGTTTTCCGTAAATACAAAGGCATGAAAGATTCAACTCAATGAATATATTGAAGAAAGGAAAGATGTCTATCAATGGGTATGCACTGAAGGTAAGGAGCATTGCACATGCCTTGGCAGCGATTGATGCAATGCCCGATGATGATGATTTGGTGTCGTCTACCTTGGATGGACTTAACAATGAAAAGGATTGGAAGTCTTTTGTAACTTCCGTATATATCAGAAAGCCATTTCCGAATTTCGATGAGTTAGTCTTCCTTATGATCACTGAAGATATCAACATGCAGAGTGAGACATCTGAAAAAGGTGGTGAACAGGTCCAAGCTTTCTACTCCAGTTCAAAAAGGGGACATGGCAGGTCCTCTTCAAGAGGCCATGGTACAGGACGTGGTAGTGACAACCAGTAAAATAGATTGAATCAGCAATTTGGCAATATGCAAGTTTCAGGAGGTCGTGGTAACTTTAGAGACAAGGGGAGCTTTAGAGGAAGAGGTGGATGGCAGAACAGAAGCTCTAACAACTCTGGTATTGTGTGTCACTACTGTGGCAAAACAGGTCATATTGCAGCCCAATGTTATGCTAAGAAATATGATATTCGCAGTGGTAAGTTGCAACAAGGAAACTATGCATCGTCTTCACGATAGAATGAAGAAAACAATGAACGTTTGTTTGTTATGCAACATATGCTGAATGATGTTATAGGAAAGGGAACACATGATGATGTTTGGTATGTTGATTCAGGTGTATCCAATCATATGACCAGCCATGTAGAATGGTTTGGAGAGATGTAGGATTTGCAAAATATAGGTTATGTGCAGACGGATGATGATTCATGCCACCCAATTTCACATATTGAAAAAGTTTCCTTATCCTTACATGATGGTACGACAAAGAGTCTTTCAGATGTATTACATGTGCCATCTATTACAAAGAACTTGGTTTCAGTCTGTCAGATGGTAGAGCAAGGGTTGCAAGTCAGATTTAATGCAAAGGGCTGCTTTGTAGAAGACTTCAATGACAAGTGCAAGTTGGTTGCAAAGGGAAGTAGAGTTGGACATATGTTTACTCTAGATGCTTGAATTCCTACTATGAATGCTGCTATGTATGCTAAAGGAAAAGGTGTTGTTGTAGATATTAAAATTTGGCACAAATGCATTGGACATGTAAATGTACAAAGGCTGAAATTAATGCAGTCCAAAGGGTTGGTTACAGGTTTGCCTACATTTAGAGTTGTATAATTTCATAAGGTATGCAAAGCATGTCAGTTTGGTAAGCAGGCAAGACAACCCTTTTCACATGACAGAGATGTAAGCAGAAATATCCTTGATGTTGTGCAAACAGATATTTGGGGGCCTACACAAAATGTCTCTCTTGGAGACAGTTCATACTTTGTCACATTCATTGATGATTGTTCTAGAAAGTTGTGGGTATATTTTATGAAGGAAAAGAGTGAAGGGTTTGAGCACTTTAGAACTTTCAAGGCTGTAGTTGAAAGAGAAACAGGCTTGAAAGTAAAGTGCTTGAGGTCAGATAGAGGGGGAGAGTATCTCTCAAATGAGTTTAGTGATTTTCTGAGGTCTCATGGGATAAAGAGATAGTTCACATGCATGTATACCCCACAGCAAAATGGGGTTGCAGAAAGGAAAAACAGGCATATTACAGAAGTTGCACGCGCCTTGATGCCTGAAAAGAATATGCCTAAGCATTTTTTGTCTGAGGCTGTTCATACTGTTGTTTATATTATGAGCAGAACTCCCACAACTGCAGTTCATGGGATGACTCCTGAAGAATGCTTTGCTGGCAAGAAGCCTGATGTACCGCACTTGAAGGTATTTGGTTGTGTTGCATATGTTCATGTGTTAGATGAGCTACGGAAGAAGCTTGATCCAAAGTCAAAAAAATGTGTCTTTATTGGATATTCTTTAGAGCAGAAAGGGTATCACTGTTATAATCCTGTCAAAATGTAAGTTCGGAGTGAGCAGGGATGTCATCTTTGATGAAATGAGAAGTTGGTATGATCTAGTGGTTATGCATTGGATGATGATGATGATCATGACACTCATGTGCAGGCTCAAAAGCAAGAATCACAGACTCTTAGTGGATCAGAGACATCATCTGGTAGTCCTTGGTCTGGGAGACTAAAGAGTAGCTCTATATCTTCAGGTGCATCTAGTAGCACTACAGGTAAAGACAAAGGAAAGAATAAAGTGTCAGATGGAATTGATGCATTTCTTGATGGAGACTCCAGTGGCTCAGAGAGCTTGGAATGGAATTGATGCAGTTCTTGATGGAGACTCTAGTGGCTCAGAGAGCTTGGATGATGAGCTTGGTATTCCTTCTGTCAGGACACCTGGTGTAATAAGAGCTCATAGTAATGTAAAGGCTCCATTGAGTGATCCAGTGGTACATAGATCTAGCAGGGTCAGATATCCTGTTAAAAGATTTGGTTTTGAAGGTTATGCAGCTCACCATTATGCTTATATGGTGAAACTAGTTGAGGATGTTGAGCCCACTTGCTTTGAGGATGCTGTTGGTCATACTCATTCAGATGCAGCAATGGATGAGGAGATGGCTGCATTAGAGGCCAATCAGACTTGGGATCTAGTATCATTGCCAAAGGGAAAGAAAGCTATTGGATGTAAGTGGGTTTATAAGATTAAGCACAAGGCAGATGGTTCTATTAGTAGGTACAAAGCTAGGCTAGTTGCAAAGGCTATGCCCAGACATATGGCATAGATTATGAAGAAACCTTAAGTCCAGTTACTAAGATGGCAACTATCAGATGTGTGATTGCTTTGGCAATAGCCAAAGGTTGGAGGTTGCAGCAAATGGATGTGAAGAATGCCTTCTTGCATGGTGATTTACAGGAAGAAGTGTATATGGATCAGGCAGCAGGTTATGAAGATTTAGAGCATCCCACATATGTGTACAGGTTGAAGAAGGCGCTCTATGGGCTCAAGCAAGCACCTAGAGCATGGTCTGACAAGATCAGAGAGTATCTTGTAAATATTGGCTTTTATGTTTCTGATGCTGATCACTCACTTTATGTGAGAAAGGGAGATGCAGGTTTGGTCATCATAGTCATCTATGTGGATGATTTGATTATTACAGGTGATAGTGATAGTGGGATTGCTGAAGTTAAAGACTTTTTGAAGAAGAAGTTTGAGATGAGGATTTAGGTGAGCTAAGATACTTCCTTGGTATTGAGTTGATCAGATCTGATGATGGTATATGGCTATCCCAAAGATAGTATGGCTTGGATATGTTGTCCAAGTATGGTATGACAACATGCAAACTACTTTCAGTCCCATTGGAGCAGAATGTAAAGTTGAGTGCTGATGTTGGGGATGAGATAAAAGACTCTACTATGTTCAGGAGGATAGTGGGGAGTTTGATCTACATGACCATTACAAGGTCAGACTTGAGCTACGCTGTTGGTCTTGTAAGTCAGTTTATGCAAGTACCTAGAAAGCCACATTTGGATGCAGCTAGATGCATATTGAGATATGTGAAGTCCACATTACATTATGGACTTTTCTATGAGGCAGGTACAGATGTACAGGTGTTTGGATACACAGATGCAGATTGGGTTGGTAGTATGTCTAATAGAAGATCTACTAGTGGATACATGTTCTCTCTTGGTAGTGCATCAGTTACTTGGAGCAGCAAAAATAAATCTACAGTTGCTTTGTCGAGTACAGAGGCTGAGTATAGAGGTTCTGCTGTTGCAGCATGTGAGATAGTATGGTTGCAAAAGTTATTGGCTGATTTAGATGTGCAAGTGGAAGGTCCAGTTGTCATTTATTGTGACAACATAAGCAGTATATAGTTGGCTAGGAACCCTGTGTTCCATGCCAGGACAAAACATATTGAGGTACACTATCACTTTGTGAGAGAGAAGGTACTAGCAGATGAGATTTACTTGGTGTATGTCAGCACATAGGATCAGATAGCTGACATCTTCACAAAGGCATTGGGTATAGAGAAGCTTCAAAATTTTTCAAAGCTTACTTGGAGCTTGAGGGGGAGTGTCATTATGGACCGCCTGGTTAGATGGGTCTACACGTCTACACTTAGCACATCAGTGGTCATTATGGCTCTCACATGGCCACTAACTCATTAATTATTATATTCAGGTTGTTACACCTATTTACAGCTGGCATAGTTATAGTGCCAGTCAACTAGTGTAGTCACTTATGCATTGTTTGACTTAGTAGGCCACTTTCCTTTATGTTGTATCTTATCTATACTTTGTGTACATTCTAAACTGTGTGGAAGAAGAAGAAGAAACCAGCAAGAAAACGTTTTGGCCTCCATCTCTCTTCTTGTCTCTTGAGTGAGCTTCTCCTTGTGCATTCTATGTGTGTTCGGCGCAGCATCTTGAGCAAGTCCCCCCACCACGCAATTCTTGACATTGTTCCCAATGTTAGGTAGAAAGATGTATTAGATGAATTGCTCAAAGGCATGCAAGATATTCAATTGAAGATTGCAAAATTGGATGAGAAAAGACAAGAGGAAAGGGGACGGGCAGCAGTCCCCAAACCAAGGAAAAGATGTATGTGGTGTGATAGTTTACAACATGAAAGAAAGGATTGTGGTGCTTATCAAGATGACAGCTCATCTTGTGGAAAGACGGCAAGATTGATGCACAAGAAATAGGATTTCTTCTTGCTTTGAATTTTGGAAATGGAGGTATGCAAAAGTTGTTGGAAGACTTGACTGTCCGAAATGCTAATGCGATTGTACATGCTTTTACTTTTGGTCCACAATTGGATGGAATGCCTGGCCAAGTGATTATTGGATCAAATACTGCAATATGGACACATGCTTTGCATGCATCTGAAAATAGAAAAGTTACTAATAGTGAAATGTCTCATCAAGCAAGACATTCATGACATAATTAGTTCATAATAACTGATAGATGCAAATTTAGTTGACTCATATTTAGCAAAAATACAAAATAAAAATATACTTGTGGAAGAGAAACAGAAGAGAGATAAAGATAATGCATGGGTATGTAAGAGAGTGACAAAAAGAAGTGTGGATCCACCTAAAGTTGCAAATCAGCCATCTCCCATGCATGTTATGGAAGAGGTTGGGCAAAGAACAGAAATAGGATACCAAGTAAGAGGGAAAATAGTTGGGATATAAGTTGCAGTTTGATATTGAGACAGTGACGGATGCCTTGGAAGATCCTATAATGGAAGAGTCACCCATTGCATTTGTAGATTTTATTAATGCATCTGAAGAGGTTTATGAAGCTCATGTTTTACTTGATGCAGGGACTCATAGGGAGATTGGTGAAGTGTTGGATATACATGATTTGCAGGATACAACTATTGTTTATGAGACTGTTCATGAGCTTGAGGATATGCCTTTAGAGGATGTTAGATGTAATGCTCCACATCTAGAAAATGTTTTGGATGCTTTGTCATTGGGAGCCTTAATAGACAATTCTAAGATGCTTCAAGATATGGACTACTTCACTATTTTTTGTGATGGTGAGAATGTCTTGGATGCAAGTGAGGCTTAGTTTATGTTTGATGTGGTACAAAATAGTCAATATAAGCAAATTTCTATGCATTGGACTTTGAAAGAGTAGGCATGTTGCTTTGTATTTGTTGATAGGTGCATTGATAGCCTATATATGGAGATTCAATAGCCTCTAGTATATGATGCACACCCAAGGCCTGATGACTCTAGAGTGGATGCTTGGTATTGTATTAGAGTTGTGAAAATGCTAGCCATTTTGATCTATGATCCATGGGGATACCTTCTTATATGCATGATAACTGACAATTTGACATTATGGGTGTTTGACCCGGGTGGTGCATCAGTGGCACATACGAGAGGATGTGTAGGTTCACAAGAGGTGGATGTCGTGCCACTACACAGACACAGTGTAAAAAACTCTAGAGTGCATTATCATTCGGCTTTCTTATTGATCTAGAGATTCAATGCCATATTATTCATTAGTGTCAGTCTCCATAGTATGGATGGTTCAAAAATACTAGATTTTTGGACAAGTTTAGCCTATTTTTGATCTTTTGGATATTATTTCTTGTAAATATCCTTAAAAACTATTAAAAATTTTTAGAATAGGGTGATATGCAAAAAGCAAGTTATTTTTTCAACCACTTTTGAAGATTTCATGAAAAAAGAAGGATTGGCAAAATCATGTGTGGTGCGATCACAGTTTACAGGCAGCAAATAGCACTCTGAACTGGGAGAAGGAGTGATCTAGAAGAATTCTCATTAGGTGTCCTCGAGTTTTACGCCCCTTTCAAAGGCAATGGAACCATTAGATTTGTGGTTTGAGCACCAAAGAAAAATATACTATTTTGATGCATGTTTTTTTAATCTATAGAGGAGGTCCAGGAGATCTAATGCTTGGAGATTGTTTTTGAGTAGTGTCAAATAAGGAGTTTGTTTATCTTCTCAAGTTCTATCAATACATAGTGCTTTGTCTTTATCTCCTATTCTCCACTTCCTTCTATCTCTTTGATCCCCAGTGGATACAACCTTTTGACTAAAATCCCTCTGACAATGGGATAATATTAACTCTTCAAATCAAGATTCACAACCTGCACCTACTATTGTTGACGATGACCTTGGAATTGAACTTTATGTTGATCTTCCAATTGATAATGAGCATGGTACTTATCATGTTTATGATGCTAATATTCTTGAGAATGCTCTCAATATTTGTGAAGACCATGTCTCTTATAGTGATGCCATGTCATCCCCACAAAAGGAACAATGGCAGGAGGCCATGGAAGCTGAGTATGAATCTCTTCTCTTTAAAGATACATGGGTTCTAACTGAGTTACCACGTGGACATACTACAATAAATAAAAATGGATTTATAAGACTAAAACAAAAGCAAATGAAACATTTGACAAATTCAAAGAAATGATACTTGCAAAAGATTTCTCACAAATTGCAAGAGTTGATTATCAATAAATTTTCTCACTTATTTTGTGTATTACCAATATTCGGATCTTGTTAGTTTTTGCTATTGAGTTTGATTTGGAGATTCACCAGATGGATGTGAGAACTACTTTTCTTAATAATGATTTAAAGGAAGAGATATACATAGAGTAACTAGAGGGATTTGTAGTCCAACATAAGAAAAATATTGCTTGTAGATTTCATCGTGCACTCTATGGTCTCAAATAATCTTCATGAGCTTGGTATCAAAAGATTGATCTCTTCCTTATAAAACAAGGTTTTACCTCTTATTCTTTAGATCCTAACTTACATATCAAGCACTGCAATGATAGTTTTTTATTTTTGCTCTATATGTGGATGATATCGTGCTTGTTTCTAACAACCTCAACTTCCTTCAACAAGTAAAGAAGGTTTTATCTTCTCCATTTGACGTGGTCCATCTTGGAGACATACGAGAGACATACACTCATGTCTTGGTATTCATATTCAATGCTATCGAGAAAATAGTTTTTTATTATTGTGTTAAAAAGTGTTCATTGAAGATATTATTTAGAAGTTTGATTTGGGTTTTGCACATCATGCTAGTACTCCTTGTCTTGTGAGCTCTACCAAAAACTCTCACTTTCTACAGAATGATGGACAATTAGCATTACATCAACCTTATGCTAATCTTGTTGGATGTCTTCAATTTGTTGGCTTAAATTCTCACCCTGATATTCTTTTTGCTACACAATTTCTTGGACAACATCTAATTAGTTAGTTCTCCATGCCTTAAACATTGGATTGCAACTAAATTACTTTTGAAGTATTTGAAAGACACTAAAGATTTTGGGTTGGTTTATCTGTGCTAACAAAACTCTGATTCTCTACATTCACTTCAACTTTTGGGTTATATAAATGAAGATTGGGTAAGCTCTCACTTATCTATGTGTTTACAAGTGGCAACTGTTTCTTTATCAATGGTTCTCTTGTTTCTTCGACTAGCAAGAAACAACATTGTGTTGTTGTTTCTACTACTACAGAGGCTGAATATGTAGCTACATCTTTAGCAGCTCAAGATTTAGTATGGCTTTGACAAGATCTATTAGATATTGGTCATCCTTCTCTCTCTAGCACGCCACTTTGATGTAATAACCAAAGTGCTATTAGTCTTTCTAAAGACTATGTTCAGCATAACAAGTCTAAACATGTTATAGTGCATTATCATTATGTTTGATATGAAGTAAAGAAAGGCATGATCATGATTGAACATTGTCCAATTGATGAGATGATTGTAGATATATTCACCAAATAACTCAATGAAGCACACTTCACTCTACTGCGCTCAAAACTTGGAGTTGTCTTAACTTCAATCTTTGAGAACTAATCTACATACTCCTTATAGACACCATACACTTCACATATGCACATAAATCTCAGACCTCTTGGTCATCTTTGTACATACATAGTCAGTTTCACTTCACATGCATGGATTCACTTTACATGCACACAATAATCCTTCTTGATCATGTTTGTACATTTTTATATAGGAGCTTGGGTTTTTCCCCTGTGCTCCCAAAGGGTTTTTTCATTGGTAGCTGGAGACCTTTGTTTGAGTAGGGGTGTTGAAGCTATATATAGCTCATCCTATCTAGACTAGGTCTCACCTATATATATGTAGATTGTGATCAACATGATATAGTTTTGGAAATGTAAATGGTGTGTTTCTTCTCTCTCTATCATGTCTCTACATTTCAACAGAAGAAGGTTTGATTTCTTGTATATCTTCAATATATGGATACTTGTTCTTTAGATATAATACAAGAGAAGAAGACAAAGAATATGGCAAGCAATGATAAAGAGGTTGAAAAGAAGGAAAAAATGCTTCAAGAGGATGTTGAGAACCAATTAGTGCAGAGATTTGATTTTTCTTTGTTTAAAAGTGAGAACATTACAAAAGTGAGAAACATGTCCTCTTGAATGTGTCCCAGCATTTCCCAGTTACCTCATAAACAAAAATATATATGTATTGCTAAATTATATTTAACACCTTTTTTATCCTAGAAAAGATTACTACTTGGCAATCCTTGCAGCATAGGGTCAAAATGATAAGAATTGTATAGGTTATGAACATGAATTGCTAGCAAGTCTTGGTGTTGAGGGAGAGAAATTTCAAGACATCTTTATAGCCTTACATTCATGTATTAATTAGATCATGGAATATGAAAAAGAGAGGCTACCTCTACAGAGGAAGATTTCTTAGAAATTCAGTAGATACTTGGTATTGATAACATGGGATATGTGGAGAAATTGAGTCTCCATTATAAGAGAAACTAAAAAGTTTAATAAATCTTTATGATGATTGTCTTCTTAAATAAGATGAAAGCCCTAAGGTATGGAAGATAATTCTAAGATATCCATTGTGCTTTATATTAGAGTATGTTATGCATTATAGACAAATATTATTGGATATTTATCTATTGACATCTTACACTATTATGGTTTATTGTGCAGATAGAATTTTAAGATGCAAACATCTTTCTTGGAAGAGCCAAGGGCTCAAGGCCATTGAAGCTTAGCAAAATTCAAGGCCTTGTTCATTATATTGGAAGCTTAAATAATCAAATAGTTGCAATTTATCATAGTAAGTTGTCAAGCTCTCCAAGCTTGCCAATGATGGCTTTCAAAGCTATCTCCAAGGTGATTGGATTAGAAGTTTTCAATAGAGTATTAGATAAGATATTTTTGGTGGAGAAGGAAGAATTTGTAAGAGTCTTTGGCTTCATGCTTGGATATAGTGGATCTAGAGCATGATACTTTGGAGTTATTGGCTCTTATGTGCTCTCCCATCTAGGAGATACCAATAATTTGAAGCTCCTTCCAAGCTATAGAAAACAAGAGTTCTTGAAATGTAGAGGTCTCATTGAGTGGGATTAAACAAAAGTTTCCTCTAGAGGACCTAGTGAATTGTTTGAAACTAAAGACTCTTCTACAAAAGAGTGAGACTAAAAGATGTCAAGGGTTTCTTAAAACTCATCTTTTTCCATCTCTTTGTCTAGTTTGTAACCATTATGAAAATATTGCTTTTCATAAGAGATTAAATATCCCTATTTTTTTATTTGGGTGATAGTTTGTATAGTCCTTACCAAAGATTATGTATTACTTGATGCAGTTGTGCCTTTGAGCTTGAATTTGTGCTAAATTTGTCTGTAGAACCATTGGAAAACCACTAATAAATTATTTACTTTGTATCTTCCACCTCCATGTCTTGTGTGTCTAAGGTATTTTGTTCTTTCTTGATAACGTGATCCATACGTTGTGTTCACTAGAGAGATAGAGAACCATATTTCTTGATAAAATATGGAGCATGGTTGTATAAAATATTATGCATAATTATCAAATAAACAAATTCTATTAAAAAACATTATATGAGTCTGACAATAAAGAGACATACATATACAAACTTCTTACCATATAGTGAGTAAAGTATTGATTACCTCAAGCTTTTGTCATTACCTCTATAAAAAGGCTCAATTGGTTTTAGAAGTCTTTGAGATGATCATCATTCCATTCAATTTTATCACAATAAAAGAATGCTTTGTCTAGTGTTTCCCAAACATGGGCTTTTCTATTCCAAGATTGTATATTATTAGCATGATCTTTAACTACATTATGTAGGGATTTTCACTAATTGTATCTAATAATTGAGCCACCATTCCTAGAGTTTATCTTACCAAGTCTCCCATGAAAGCCTAGTAACCTTCTTACCTTCATTCTAGTAATAGATGGCTATAGAGGTGAACCACCAAGACCCACGGACTGCTTATTATTCAAGCGTTCCAAGCCGAGCACTAATGGCTACCTCTCACATAGCTGATGCACTATCTCTCTCTAGGAGTGTAGTGAGCTTACCTCTCCATGCCCGATCGAGTTGCCTCCTCTCTTGAGCACTCCGGTAGCTTCACGATCCAAGTGCAAGCTTCAAGCAAGCTCGATCCTCAAGCTCCACGATGCATGCTCCATTTCCACAAGCAAGAGAAGAGAAGAGAAGAGAAGAGAATAAGAGAGGAGAAGATAGAGAGCTTCTCCACCACAATCTCTCACCCTCACATACTCACTCCCTCACACTCTCGCACTCCCTCCCTCAAGCACAAGCTCAAGCAAGCAAGAACAAGAAGAAAAAGAATAAGAGAAGAGCTAATTTTGGCCACACAAAAGAATGAGCTTCTCATTCACTTTTCAACTTTATATACAAAACCCTAAATCCCTTTTGGGCGGGTGGCATCCTCTTATCCCCTTTATTACATGGCTCGTAGTGGCCTAGGCTCTTTTTCCCATTGTCCCCCTATCTTCCTAGTTTCCTTCCTACTGCCCATCTACGTTTACAACTTTCACCGGGTGAGAGCACGGGTGCTCTTAAAATAAATCATGGTGCGCCTTGTGCTCTTTTACAAAAGTATTGACTTGCGCTTTTTCTTGTGTGCCTTTCTTCTTGATTTAGGACTTTCTACATTTCTTGTGTTTCCATATTTCTCTTGGTGCACCTTCATCTTCTACTTTAGATTTTCTAGATTTTCCACCTTGTTCATCTGAAGGTTAGCATTACCCCCTCCTAGACGAGTGCCAGTCCCATGGCACTCACCATCATAGGTAGCAGGCTTTGGCATGCACCGAAGATATGAGTGGAAGGGACATCTGTGGTTTGTGGAGGAGGAGTTTTGGTGGTAGTGCAAATGAAGGTTGTTGGGGGCACATTGTTGGCTTGACTGGTTGGTGATAGGGTTGTTGAAGTTGGTGATAGGGCTGGTTTTAGTTGGGAGGTGCACTCATGGGCACAGGTGTTGATGTCAGGGGATGCTGCAGGCGACGATTCTTTGGTGGGCTTGTATGATGATAAAGGATAAGAATTCAAAGTTGAGCATTGATGAAGAGCTAACTGTACTTTTGTTGGAGTCTTCAATACCTACAATTGAAAAACCTCTCATATGTGGTCTCTCCCTGAGGGTAGTGCTAGTCTTCTGATCGTGCACAAGACGTAGTTTGATAAGTTTCAGAGATAGATCAAACTCTAAGAGTATTGTCCTACACTTGAGGACCCAAATTATGTAAAGATTGTGGTGCAGATATTATGTGAGTACACGTGTATACTTAGATATTATGTAGTTGTATGGTTCCTCGTAGCAATGTGTGGATGAAGCAAGGGTTCAATGGGGTGGAAAAAATTGTCGATGTTGAGGAGTACACTCAAAGGCTTCTTGAGACATTATTTGTTCTTTTGACCATAGGACGTAGAATAATTGAACTCATTGACACCGAGATTAGATTGCGGAGGTCAAGATTAGATTTGATCAGGTTGTGGGGGCCTTCAATATCGATGGTGGTTGATCACCATTGTTAAGTATACTTGGAAAAAGAAAAAGGGAGTGCACTACTTGGGGCTACATCCACCTCACTGCACAATGTTGCATAGTGTTCATATTAGTAAACTGGGAGTTGGTCGAGAACTGAGGGAAGCCTATGGTGTTGTCCCACACTTGAGGACCTAGTTTGTGTACAGGGGAGGTGCTGTGGGTGTCACTTAGGGAGACATATCTAACCATAGGTGAGCACAAACTCCCTAGGTGCGTCTTGCCCTTGATGTGCCCTAAGTGTGAAGTAGGGGGGTAGGAATGGCTAGGGGGTTAGACACGGAGCCGGTTGACCAAGGCCACCGGACATGCCTAACCTGAGGGCCCCTAGGTGCAATGTTTGTGGCACTTTGATATACATGAAAAAGCTCATTCTTTCTTTCCTTTTTCTTTGTGTGAGTCTTTGTTTGTTTGCTCTTCTCTCTCTCTCTCTCTCTCTCTCTTTCTCTCTCTCTCTCTCTCTCTCTCTCTCTCTCTCTCTCTCTCTCTTAGAAATGCATTGGGAGGGGGCATGCTAGACATCATCCTGATGCTCTACAGTAGTTACATTCCGAGGGGGCCTAAGAGATTTACAAAGAAATGCATGGCTTGGCATGGATCCCTTTTCTCTTCTGATTATACTTGTTGTGTCCACGGAGGGGGCTTGGTTCTTGCACTCGTTCTTTCTTTCATTAATCTAATTTAGAGTCACACCCGTCTTCGTGGACCAACTCTAGTGGCTCGTGTTGAGGCAGCTGTATTTGTTGTTTTCGCTCACCAAGTCCCCCGAGGGCTTAGGTGTCATGGCATGGAGTCTATGCTACAGGGATGTGCCAGCTTGTAGGCTAAATCTTTGATTCCCCAACAAACAAAAAGAAAGTATCCCCTTATGCATGTATCGCTATTTTCTTAAGGGAAAAAAACTCGGGAAGGAACGAAACCACCTTCTTACATATATAGCAAGAGGCGTATGCATAACATGTCGTCTTACCAACCTATGGGTCCATGATAATAATGATAGATGGGTCTTGGCTACTCTTCGCATTACTCATATCAACCATCACCTTCCATATAACACGTGGTCTAATAACATTCCCTACAAATGAGCAGGTCCTATCTCATTATCAATAGCAACATCTCGACTAGGACAACAGTTGAAGAAGAGGTCCTCTTCATAAGCAAAATTGGCCAGTGAATCCGCAAACTGATTCTAAGAACGTGGAATCAGCTGAAGAGATACGCTCTCAAATTCATCAAGTAGGGTTATAGCAGTCCGATGATACATACAAAGGATAGGATTCTGGATTGTATATGTCTCATTGAGTTGATTTAAGATCAGCTGGGAATCCCCTTTTACAAACAACTGCTGAATACCATCTTTCTTGGCAATATTTAGTCCCATAATCAAGGCTTTATACTTCGCCATGTTGTTAGTGAATCCTACCTCGAGATCTCCCTGAGATAAGCAGCTAAATTCATTGTAACTCTATGTCCGGGAATCTCGGATAACTACTCCAACACTCCCTTTTTTATTAGGGCCCCTGGATGCCCTATCAAAATATAATGTGTACGTCCACAATGGGTTTACACAACGAGCCATCTAGACCTCCCCTATTCGTAATTATGATAGTCAAAATTGAACATATTGAGAGGATGAACTAATGGCTCCATCCCACCTTATTCATTAAAGACTACAGGGACACTCGTCAAAATCTGCAAGCAGTAATGACAGAAGACCGTAATCTCCAAAACGAATGTCCTGTCGTCTTGCTCAATGACGTTATAGCCTTTACTCCACCAGATGAGCTTTCCGTGATGATATCACTGCTCTAAGTATGGATGCTCCAAATAAGGGATCAATCGACCCATCAACCTCTATCGTTGTTTCCTTGCAGATGTCTGATCAATCACGCATAGACCTACAAGGCACTTATGTCATTAGCGCAGTCAGAAATAATAAGGTTTGATCTTATTAAGATTAACCTTATTCTTAAACTCCACACCCTCAAGATCTACCAATATTGTTGTGGATTTATTCTTCCCGATCTTGACAATCCTATAAGGACCATCCCATTTGGGCTCTAGCTTTCCTAGAAATAATTCTCTACACACATCATAGTACAACACTAGCTGTCCTTTCTTGAAAGTGTATTTTTTTGCTTTTAGATCATGGAGCTACTTCATCTGACGCTTGATCACCACCTAGTGTAGTAAGCTTTGCAATTTAATCTCATCGGAGGTATGCCAAAGTCGTAAAGCACTCTAAGAGGGCATCCCCGTTACCCAAAGAATGATTGATCGCGAATCTTATCGTCGAAAACTTGACCTCTAGAGGTAGAATGCACTCCTCTCCATATACTAGCTTGAATGGGGTGTGACCAGTAGCTCGTTTGAATGTCGTATTGTATGCCCACACTACCACATACAACTGTTTGTCCCAATCTCATTTCTTTTCCAATACTACCTTAGACAGAATGCCCACAAGCTTCTTGTTGATACTCTTGACCTGCCCATTGGCTTGTGGGTTATAGGGGGTTGTTTTATTGTGGTTGATATGCCAAGCCTTAGTCATGCTTTTTATCACTTTGTTCAGAAAATGCGTCCCCCTATCCAATACTATTTCTTTTTTCAGACCAAATCAACATACTATTTTCTCTAATAGAAAATTTGTGGTTTACTTTGCATCATCTTTCCGTGTTGCACGTGCTTCCGACCACTTAGTAAAATAATCAGTCTCTATGATAATATATATTTTCTATGCAG
The DNA here is from genome assembly GCF_053477565.2 of Lygodium microphyllum. NCBI lineage: Eukaryota > Viridiplantae > Streptophyta > Polypodiopsida > Schizaeales > Lygodiaceae > Lygodium > Lygodium microphyllum. The sequence goes on from NC_141150.1 coordinate 39,197,417, forward strand.
TGGACGACGGAGTAATAAGGCCCACAAAGTCGATCCCCCACTTCTCAAACGGAAGGATTGCGATAATAGGAGTGAGTAGTCGCTTCCTATTCTCTCGGCTATCATGTCATTGCGACTAGGTGATACCACTTCTCTTCCCACATCTACACTAAACAACAACTAATGCTATGCATGGTAGCTGCTAAAAAGATACAAAAAATTTCGTCCCTCTTCACTGCTTTTAGCACATGTTCTCTTGCAAGTTCCTGCTTTACATCCTCGAAGGCCATCTTACAAGGGTCACTCCACATAAACAAACTGTCGAAGGATAACAAATTTGTCAATGGCAACATTCTTTCTGCCAAAGCGTTTATGAACCACCGATAATATCCAATTGATGAGAGAAAGATGTGGACTTATTTGGGGGTGTGTGGTAGACTCATGGGGACTATAGCTTTGATCTTTTCAAGATCCCCGTCGCAATCCCTACCAAGATAACTACATGGCCCAATAGGAGCCCATAAGGTATGCCAAAAATGCACTTCCTCGAATTGAGAACTATGCAAAATTGTTTGCATTGCTTTAAATTTTTTTGTAAAATAATCAACTACCTTTCTCTCACATTGGCTGCCCCTAAATCATCAATAAATACCTTCAGCTCCTCAGGGGAAATGTCACCAAAGGTCTTATTGGTAGTTTGTTACCAAGAACCAGGCACATTGCATAGACCAAATGCCATTACATGATATGCAAAGGTCCCAGAGACTGTTATGAATATCGTTTTGAGCTTATCCTCTTTTGCAATTGCCATCTAATTATAGCTAGTCCATGAATGAATATATCTCCTTACCCGCCAATTGATCCAGAATCTGGTCGATAAAGGGCAGTGGGTAGAAATCCTTAACTGTTTGCTTATTTAACTCTCGAAAGTCCACACACATCCAGATTTGATTATTTTTCTTCTTCTTGATCACAACTGGTGAACACCATTCAGTGTGCTGCACAGGGAATATCAAACCCGCTTTCGTAATTTCTATAACTCCTCAAACATCCCATCTTGCAACTCAAACAGCATACACCTGACTTTTTGTCGCACAAGATGGCTTCTTTCCTTCAACAGAATTGTATGGATAACGAGGCTGGGAGGAATGCTCCTAAGTTCATAACTCCAAGTGAAAATATTGTGGAACTCTTGGATCAGAGTGACATAATCCTCCCGTTCCTCCACACTAAGCATAGACCCTAGCTTTATTGGCCGCTCATTGTCTGGCATACCAAGGTCTATCTTGATAACATCTATTTCCCCTATTCTAACTTGAGCTTCTAATGGCTTATTCAGCGTTACTTGATAGATGTCTTCTGTGTGGTCGATCCCTCTTTGGATTCGTCAGTCGACGATATATCACTTGCAGACACATCTTCCATTGTCTCTAGCTCTGTAGAGCAGACAGGGGAGCTTGCTCACTTTGAGGTGATTCAAGATATGCATTGACTACCACATGTCTAGCACCTCTGCCAAATATCAATCTACTAGTGGGTATATCTACTTGACACTCTGCTTGCAAAATCCAAGGTCGAACAAGCAATACTTGGTAACCTAGATGCCCTACAAATCGGATTACCCTAAAGTCCAACAGACATTCTACGTTGTCAACTATCACGTGGACTTTAGTAATGTAGCCCTCCAACTGTCTCAGACTATCATCAGCCATTCTAAGGATTGTAGAGGCATTTTTTTGAATCGCAAGACCCAACCTCCATCAATTAAGAACTCATAATATTAACAGAGGATCCTATGTCAACGACAACATTATCCACTAGAATCCCATCAACATAGGCTTCAACCCTAGGGCAATGTTTTTCGGCATGTTCAAACCAGTAATCCCTTACCTGCCTTATTCTTTGGGTACTCCTAGTGATAGCTTGGTTAGCTGCAAGATACTCAGGTCTGTTTTAACATCGCAAAGGGAGCTAGCTAAATCAAATTCTTGATAATTTGCTAAAGCTCACTTCTCGTGCCAAACCATCCGCTCTTTAGGATGTTATACCGACTTTATTGCCTCTTTTTCAACTCTCATCTTCTTTCTCGACACCTCTTTATCTCTCTTAGCATTAGTCTTGATCTCTATGGGCTTCAGAGGTCCCCCTTCCTTGTCAAGATTTAGAACTTGCATTCCTATATCATCCTGCCTAGGGTTTCTATCAATCAGTTTTACATTATCTTTATCGCCTTCTCTATTTTTTTAGCCTCTTGTTATGACACATAGTCTAGAAGCTTTAGTGCCATTAACTTGCATAGCCTCGATAAAGCTTACCCCACTACCGCCTAGAAGTTCTTTGACAGTAGCCTTACCCCTTTCGAGTATTTGTTTTGGCCCATCATCCTACTAAAAATTACTTCCTTGCACACGATGATTAACAGGTCCTGGTTACCAACTGCCTTGCTCAAGAGAAGTGATCTTGCTCCAACATGTGGCTGCTAAATGGCTGGGTGGACTTCCCGCAAATATTTCACTTGACATTTGGGCAATTACATGGATAATGTTGTCCACCACACCATTTGCAATATAATCTAGAGGGTGCACCCTCTTCACGACGTCAACTCCCTATCAGATTTTGTTGTTTCTTTAAGAAATTAACATCAATGGTGATATTGTTCAGGGATCATATCCGTGTAGTGCTTCATCATTTCCTTGCCATTTGACGAACTCGACTCATAGCCCTGATCGTCTACCCGTCGGACCCTTGGCACCCTTGGCCGCACAATTTGATTAGGCATTGGTTGCATTGGTTGCTGACCCAGAGGAATGACGTTAGGGTTCGCTGCTTGGCCTCCCACATTTGGAGGCATTTGACTAGCCATAGGCATAGTTACACTAGGTGGAGCTGGCAATGAAGGCACATTCGGCACCATGTTCCCTCTCCCATTAGGGTTGGCCATCCCTATCCCTTGGCTTCCACTACTATTGATCGGTTACGAATTATTTTTCAATGCTAGACCCATATTGGGATTGGTTCGAGGAAAAACTACTACTGCCAAGAGGCAAGAGCCTCCCCTGACTCGTACCACCATCGTCTTGCATGATAGTGGTACCTGACAAAAATCTAGTTCTCTTGCTGGAAAAGGGAAATCCCTCAAGGAATCCTTATTTTGTTGATGATTGATACAAACGGTCATGAACTGGACAACTCTCTTTCCATCCTTGCTTCAGATTTGTGCATAGGCAGACCCATCATCCAAAACTTTAGTCTCCATCCGAGACTCAACAATAAATGGCTGCCCCAAAATAATAGGATAAGAACAAGAGTTTTGTACAAAGAAGTGATAAGACTCATCCACATCTCCAATAGAAATCTTCAAATTCGAACAAGCAACATATAAATCTCCTGCAATGTTGTTGGCTGCATGCATGCGCCAACCATGATCCACATCAAACGGCCATCTACTAGTATCATATAAACCTCACACTGTGACATTAATCTCATATCCATGATCCAAAAGAGCAACACAAGGAGTCTCTATCTTGCCAAGCTTGACTACAATCTTTGTAGTCGCACGAGCCCAATGACTATGAGAAAAATGGCTATGAGGCACCAATCTAGGTGCATCTTTGCTCTCATCATACTGTACGGGACGAAGCAAAGTATGAAGAGACTTCTTAGATTGCATACATAGAGCTCTATTTGTAGACTCCTCAATATTCTCCTCATTGGAATCAACCTCCTCAATCTGAAACCCATAGAGAATAGCCTCGGCAACAGCTAAAGCCTCTCAATGGATCATATCCTACGTTTGCTCTTCAATAACTTATCGTTTTCTTTTTATGATGTCGATGATAACATCATGAAACTCTCTTTTGGAAATCCCCAAGACTTCCCCAAGAGTAAATTCAATTTTTTAATTAAGAGTTCAATCCTCAAATACCTTTTTCAAGTCTATGGTCGTCTCAATATCGGATAGCTTCTTGAATCCAGGTTGCTTTTTTGACTTTGAATCCTTTGTCTTTGGGGCCTTCTAATCTTCTTGTACTTTTGGCTTCTGTATGTCGACCATACTCTACTCTAGTTGTCCTAAGAAGAAGGCTAAAGAACTGGTTCACTCCTCCTAGTTACCGTCTTCAATCTTTCAAGTTGATCATTATCTCTTTTCTGCTTTTCTTCAATAAGCACTTCAAATCCTTGAGATTTTGCAATGTAAGAATAGATAGAAAAGACATCTACACAATCATTCCATCCAGTCCCTTTTCTGATTGCATCTCCTATGGATGAAAGTTTGGATGTTGAAGCTTTACCTTTCTTTTTTGCATGCAGTGCATAAGACCATAAAGGAGACTTGTCCTTTGGCACAACTGCTCCAATTGAAGACCATAGGCAGTAGTTTCTCTTGCCAGCTCGTGCTTCACATCAAAAGAGCATAAAAGAGATTCCTCTAATAATTTCTTCATACCTCCTTTGCCAAAATTGGTTTTAAGCGGTTGCTCTTTATCTCCAAAACATATCATCCTATCCTTCCAAACCACCAATTTCAGTCTTTTCACCTCTTCAAATTGAGAGTCCTTCCGCTCATGGTCTGGACTATCGCAGCCTATGCAATGGCAAACACGATCATTTTTGGAAGAATTTATAAGAGTGGAAGAGGATGGGGCAGAAATTGGAAGTGGTTGTTGTTCTCTTCTGGTCATCTTAATTTGAAGATCTTTCAAGTTCTTTGAAATTTCTTCCACCATGTCTTTGATAGTCAGTTTGGCAGATGGTCTGACGACCGCAATAGGAATAGGAATAGGCATAGACACAGGATGAGAAGTAGGAGAAGAAGTGTAAGGAGCAGCAGGAGAAGAAGTGGAAGGAGCAGCAGGAGAAGTTGAGGTAGGAGAAGACATCGCTAGAGGTGTTTGCATGTGGTTCTGCAAGCGAGCCTTCCATCTCCGCCTCTTCGTCAATGTGGAATCTGCATCAATAACGTCCTGCCAATCAGTCTTCAATCCCATAGGTTGCATACAGTCTTCAAGAAGCTCTCCCAACTCGTCCTAAAGTGCATGACTGCAAGAATAACTCCACTTTCTCCGAGTTTCGGGCTCTTTGCTCAAGTGTATCCAACTGGTTGTAACGTTCTTCAAACTCTCGCAATAACTCGAGAGCAACAAGTCCTTTATTGGGCTAATAGACCCACTCTCTCAACATCTTCCATGTAGCAATACCATAATCTTCCAAAAAATATTCATCTTTGAGCACCTTCTTGAAGACATTCTAGTTTGAGTCTTGCACAAATAAATCAATCACACTGACCTGCAAAGTAGGTGTGAGAAGTCGTAGGAAATAGTTGCTCTAGTTGGTAGGAACTCCAAAGAAGTGCATCTCGCTTTCAAAATATTTAAGATAGGCTAAGACATTCTGACCATCAAATAATTTACGCTCACTTACCATGGCCTCGATTGCTTTGGTTGCACCATGTGTATGCTCTTGTTCTTGATGCAACATTCGCTATTGATCCAATTGTTGTTGATGTAACTGCTGTTGCTGCTGCATAAATAACTGTATCTACTGATTTTGCATCATAATGGTCGAAGAAAGAGTTTGCAAAAATTCTTCATCTCATCGGTCGAAAAGGAAGAAGCACTCAATGATGAAGTGGGTGGAGTATTCAAAGAGTCTCCCATCTCAACGATTCAAAAGCAACGCTTTCACGTCAGGTTCACCAGATGTCACACAAAATACACATAGGAGTTCATGAAAGTCGCTCGAGTGCAAGGATGCTATACAAGATGGGAGCAAAGGATGAAGAGTAGTCAACTCAAGACAAATACATGGAGTAAGAAGAATGGTTAGGATACACATTCAATCAAATACATATGCGGGCAAGGTAAGACAAAGTGGGGTTACAAGGAATACAATCTTCACAATACATCATTTTAGCTTAGATGAGCTTGATCATGTTCATGTATGAAGAGTTCAAGACTAGGATTACACCTAAAATTTAATGATTTTGCTTCTATGGCTTGACACAATGAGGTGTTTAACAATGATAGATCAAGAAAAGATCCTAGGAGACAAGTTCAAGCTACAAAACAATTCCTCAAGGTCTTGGAGGTCTGTAAGCCCTCTCCCAAGTTACAACTCCAACAGAATTCACTATAGTACATTGTAGATTGACAAGCTTGCAAATGAACTAAGTAGTCATAAAGTACAATTCTAAGGTTAGGTGTTGGCTCTAGTTGACTGCTTTCACGTCCTTCAATAGATGATTTGTCTTTTGCTGTGATACCGTCGGATATCCTCATGAGTGATGCTACTCCTTGAACATAAGACACAATTATTTATAGCACTAGCACTTGATTTCCTTCCCGACTTCTTCAATCTGCGTTTTTTATGAAATTGAAGCCCGCTATACACAAAGTTGCTGGTTTTGTCTGCGGGAGCACTTGCCATGATCAACATGTTGTTTTTGCACCTCTAGATCTTCCCTAGACTATGACTGCAGCTTATTAGCCAACGACCTTCATGGTTCCCAGTCATAGTGGCCTCCCCTGTAAACACAAACAAACTTAAGCCTACTTTTCCACCAACGTGAGCTCCCTGGATCAGGTTATCGATGTCAAAGCATTCGAGAGTTCCGACGAGCTCCTTCTAATCGGAGATTGTACCTTCATGCCCAAAATTTTGCCATCCTTTGCCTTCTATTGTTCTTCATAGTATCATCCGACAACAAAAACAATAATCCAAGAGAAATCACGCTAAGCTTCCTTACACCAAAGAAAACTCCCTCTCAAAAGTTTAGGTCACCCTGTAGTCCGTGGCTCCTCATAATCTCCTAAGTTCACTCGTACCCCGATGTTAATCAGTTAACTGCTCTTTGTAGCTTTCCCATATTTAACAGGCATGGATATGCAAACGCCTTGTCACAAACATGAACATGCCCATCCTTTTTTTATAGCAGGCAGGTCTGTAGGCATCCCAGTCTCAGCATCATCTGCTCTTCCCAATCTGGAGCACATGGTCCGAAAAGCTTGTAGCTTTTCTTATTAATGCTAAGGCTTTATAAAAAACATCTATTCTCTTCTATCGTTATCCTGTCCTGTTGATGTTTCTTTCATACTAGACTTGTAAAGTGAGGGATAAAAGGAATTCTAAAACTTGTGATTATGATCTTTTTGTGAACCTCCTCTACTTGCATTCAAGCTTTTGCTTGAGTCACTGGCATTGCTTTTCTTCAAAACATCATTTCCCATGAATTCCCATCACAAGAGAAGAGTGTTTAAGATGGTTTATGAAGGGAGTATCCTATAGTGGGTGCAATGTTCCTTTTATTTTTGAGACTTATTGTGGAAACACTTGTCACATCTGAGCTTGATGAGATTCCATAAGTTGTAGCATCATTGTCTGCAATAAATGGAAGATTATCTATCCAAATAAGCTACACTGTCATCACTTCCTGCCTTGAGTCATGCATTGTGCCCTAGCAAGGAAATATTATTTGAAACAGATCTTTGTGCTCATCCACTCATGATTCGAGAAATTTTGCAAGTGATGCAACCAATCAAGCGATGCTCCCATACAAAAAATTATGAAAACATTGAAGAAATTAAGCCTAGCTTGTTAAAATACTGAGAATGCATGCTATGGAGGATCACTGATGAGCAAATAGACAATCATAATGAGGCAGAAGCATTGACAAGGAAGAACAACTAATATTATTCAAGCATAATGCAAGTAAAACTGATTGATAATGACTGGTAGAATGAGTGTGGTGATGATTTCCTTTTATAGGCTTACAGTAGGTGGTATTGCTAGGTGGAGATAGGTGGAAAGGGACCATGGTATTCAACAACCATGGTTATAATAAACCATGCATGCATGACCTAGTCTAAGACTTTATTTGCAGTCTGTTTCTTTGCCTTGTTTGTCCCATACAAAGAGGTTGTGGTGGATGTGATTGCACATTTCTCACACCCCACATCAAAAAAGACACTGAGTATATAGAGGTTGTTATGAGTAGAACCTTGCTAAGTGTACACATGGAAGAAAAAAACCAACCATACAAAGCTAGAGGCTGTTATAAGGCCTCACTAAGTGTGTAGAGGCTACATGAGGAGTTTTAGGAGCTTATGGTGGGAGCATAAGGCAAGTCCACATGTTGAACTTTAAAACAATCTATCATCAGAAAATGAGCTACAAAAGAGGGACTGGTGAGTCTTATCCTTTTGATCTTGGGTTTTTTCTTCTCCTTCTTCTTCAATGTTGTCTTCAACTTCTTTGACTATAGCAAGATATGCTCTTTAAGACTTTTTCTTAGCATAGCAAAATTTCTCAATTTGTCTAGGTTTCTTACAAAAGTCACAGACTACACTCTTCTTCCCTTTCACATAGAGGAGTTGTTAGTCTCCTCTTGGGATGCTTGTTTCTTCTTTGTACTTGATCTTCTTTTCCTCTTCCAGGAGAGAGGCTTTGATGTCCACAAGTTTTGGCTTTGGCATTTTGATTAATGTGGTAGACATATTGTCAAACTTAGGTGGAAGACTTTTGAGAAGCACTCCAATGCAAATGTCTTCATCCATCTTCAAGTTGATTCCTGCAAGTTGTGTCAACAAGCTTTCCATATAATTTAAATGAGTTGCAAGTGAGGTATTACTTTGCATGTGGAGCCTAAAAAATTCAATTAGTAAACCATATTTTGAGGATTTTGAATGAGCTCCAAATAGGGTTTCTAATGGATCCCATGTTGCGTACGAGTTTTCACAATCATCATGAATGTAGCTATCATCAAGTTCGAGCTTGATAATAGCTTGAGCCTTATCATCATTTTTATCCCATACAACTGAAAGTGCAACTTCCCTTTATTTCTTCTCTTGACCACTTGTGATTGACCACAAGCCTTTTTTCATTAGGATCAATTTGATCCTAGTTTGCCATGTATGGAATCCAACACCATTGAATTGGGATGTCAGTGAGTCCTTGCCCATTTTGAGATTGCAACATCAGTAGCAAATCTGCTCCAAACAATTCTAGTTTCGATTGAGCACAGGTGCTAAGAATCACTAGGTGATTAGTATCAAGAGACACTAGGAAATTTAGTGACCATGATGCCCTTGAAGTTGGAATCTTCAAGATTTGATGCAAGTCCAAGTCTTCTCCTCCTTGATTTGATGCTAGATTTGAAAAAAAAAAAGTTTTGATTATAGGAAAAGCTAATTGTGTAAACTGACATTAGTGCTAAAAGCACTAGATGAGTGTCCATGAACACTGTTTCTTGAAATGCTTGAGAATCTTGTTGTTGAGAAACTTGTTAAGATCTCCTCTCCTTGCTGGTAAATAACTTGAATGCTTTTTGAGGACTGAGTGCTAGAGTAGATTAGAGAGTCAGTGACTTGATTTGAGCCACAAGAGTGAGAGAAGGAAGTGAAACAAGAGCTTGAAGCTTGGTAGCTATGGAGTCTACATTAGAGTTTCAGGGGGCATCCTAGTTTTTCACCTCCTGTGAGGTGAATACTTGATCATATCCAAAAATTTCTTGATAGAAATGAAGCTTAGGAAGCATGCTATCAAAGCCCTATGATGTTCGTCAGCATTGTGATGTGTGCAGGAAAAATCGATCGTATGAACATCAGATGGCGTAGAAATGGCAGTGACTGGATGATGGTGCAATGCTGGAACATGGAGTCAACAATGTCGTGGTTTGAGGTGATGAGTAGGAGAACCCTGAGTCAGGAGTATTTTCCTAGAAGAAACTACGAGCTAAGATGGCCTGGATTGGGAGCTTCAAGTCCTCCACTGAAGGTGGGTAGGCATGGAGGTAGGTGAGAGATCCAAGGAAAAGTGGAGGGAGCCAAAAATTTAATTTGAAATGACTCAATTAGTAGTCTAATGACTCACTAACTTAGAACCCACTCTGACACCATGTTAAAATACTGAAAATGCATGCTATGGAGGATCACTTATGAGCAAATAAACAATCATAATGAGGTAGAAGCATTGATAAGGAAGAACAACTAATATTATCCAAGCATAATGCAAGTACAAGTGATTGATAATGATTGATAGAATGAGTGTGGGGATGAGTTTCTTTTATAGGCTTATAGTACGTGGTATTGGTAGGTGGAGATAGGTGGAAAGGGACCATGGTATTCAACAACCATGGTTTTCATAAACCATGCATACATGACCTAGTCTAAGGCTTTTTTTGTAGTCTATTTCTTTGCCTTGTTTGTCCCATACAAAGAGGCTATGGTGGATGTGATTGCACATTTCTCACATAGCCTAACTACATGTGCTCATACATCATGAAAATGCAAACACAAAAGATACACACAATGGAAAATAAACTCATAATGATGTTGACTAAAGAATTCAAAATCCTAGCGAAAAACTCCGCCCTCACATTCACATTGGTAGCCACGCAATGTCATGCCAACGGTTTGTGATACAAATTGCGACGCCAATAGCGATGCGTGCCCTTAAATTTGCAATGCTAATAGCGATGGTTGCAGAGAAAAAAAAATTGTGGCAGGGCAGCAAGCTACCCTGCCACATGTAGCACTATGTGCTGTATTTACATTCTACAAAGGGAGAACATGTAAAGTGTACAATAGTCCTCAAAATGAAGGCAAAGTGTACTTGAATCCACAAGACTGATACATAAAATAAATACAAGATCTCTTAATGAAAGCGCTCATGGAAACATGGCAAGATACAAAGGATGATAATAACATAGTGCATAGAAAATGCCTACATAAATCACAAGACCAAAAAAAAAGAGGATGTATGCTCCACAAATCCAAGCACAATCTATAGATCCTCACCATCTGAAAGCTCATCTCAATGCAAAGGAGCGTCGAAAGGACTCTACAAAAAATGAAACAACTACACATTGGTCGACCATACAATAATGCATTTTAATTAAAAATAGTAACTACGGACAAGAAAGATGAGTCACTTATTGGGCCGTCGCGTGCATACAATCTATCCATCAATGGAGTAAGACTGTTGTTGCACGGGATTTGTGTGGGGGTTCGTGAAAGTCACTCGCCGTAGGGACACTAAGCGAGATGGAAATTCCAAGAAGAATTCCAAGCAAACCTTATATCTAAGATTTTATCGTAATTGTGTTCATATATCAAACATGAAGAGAAATATGATCCCTTGTTTGGATGTCGATGTGGATAAGATAAAGAATACTTATACATGGCATATTAGCTCCATCTCTTACACAATTTTAAGTTGCTTATGGCTTCTTTGCTCCCATGTAAAGGAACAACATGACATCACTCCTTATCATAAGTATCAAACATAAAGTTCAGTGACCTTATGCTTAATTTTTATCATCCAACCAAGCATAAGTGCATACACTTAATAACTCATGTCAAGACATTAAGTTCGAACCAAAGGTTGCAGCTTTCCTTCTGATAAACATAAGAATAAGAATGGAAGGCAAAGTAGTAATATTTGGAGAAGGAATTAAGGTCATAAGGAACTAATCAGCCTCTTTGCTGATCAAGAACATATTGCAAGTCTAATCGAGGTGTTGCCATGAGAGTAATAACAAGCCACTGTTGCATAATAAATGGTGCTCATCAATTGTTGAGAGTGGAAAAAGACTAAATATTTTACTGATTTTTGTTGTTTTTGAGGTCTGAATGGTTAATTTTTTATGGATTTAGAGTGATGTATGGTTGTTAATGGAAGTGTTTGAGAGTGTATGATTATGTTTTGGAAGTTCATGATGATTTTTAGCAGAAATATGAGGGTTTGTGATGTTTTGATAGGTTCTGTTGAGGTTCTGATTGGTTTTGATACCTTCTATATAACTTCTGTTTTGTGCTCATTTTCTTCTATATGAAGCATGGATTGATGATTGATGAAGGTTGAAATATTTTGAAATCTTATTGAATAGTTTTTGATATTTTGGAATGGTTTTAGTATGAGTTATGAGGATATGATGTTCTCTGATGACCTTCTGTAACCCTCTATAAACCTTCTATAGAGCCTCTGTCTCTGTTCTGTCTCTGCTCTGTTCTTGTTTTGTTCTGTTCTATAGATCTTCTGTAAGTGTTTTGTGGAATGTATGTGTGACTTTGAAAAAGTTTTTTAACTTTTGGAAAGGATGGGTCTAAGTTCAAAAGAGCTAAAGCAAATGGAAAAAGTAGCTACTGAAGACTCAAGAGAAGACTAGAGTAACAGTGACAATAGTGAGCTATGAAGAGACACTGTAGTGGCTTTGGTGCCTCTTCGCATCAGACATACCTCTTGAGAGGTGTATCCATGACCTAAGAAGAATTATTGAGAGTCATTATTGAGTATTTTAGTGAGGAGATGATGTACTATTGAGAGAGAGAGAGAGAAAGAGAAAGAGAAAGAGAGAGAGAGAGAGAGAGAGAGAGAGAGAGCTAGAGATAGCCAATTCTATCAAAACAGTGTAACTGTATATGAGAGATTGAGAGAGAAGACTATGAAGACATTGAAGATGAATAATATGTAATTGATTTCCATTAAAAAATGGTGTATTCCTTTATGTTCCTTGTTCTATTGATGGATTCTATGAAGATGTTGAAGATTATGATTGATTCTATCAAATCAGTGGGAGATATTTACTATGATGCTACGTGACGATTTGCTACAGTAGAATTCCTTTTTCCTTGGTTTTCCTCTTGAGACTCCATGTTTTTGGTGCGCAGTGGGGAAACTTGCCATCAACAAGCATCAAAAGAGGCTGAAAATGAAGGAAGTGATATTGCCAAGAAGAGGAGAATTCAATGGATGTTTGCAAAGTTCCTTCTTCCATTGAAGAGTTGGAGATTCTTATTATCAAAGCCACTTTCCACAAGAAGTTCATCCCACATTGGTGGAAACATATTACCATCATGATGCAAGCTCTATGTGGTGGATTGTTTCCTCTTCCTGTTGAAGTAGCAGAAACTTGCATCTTGGTGGCAAATTGTTTGGGAACAAACTGAAGAGTAGAAGCAGAGAGAATGACTATTTGTAGAAGATTTGGTATTCATTGAGAAGTTTCCAGACATCATCAAGTGGGAGATCGTGAAGAAGCTTCAGGAGTCGTGGTCAGTGGAGGTTCACGAAAACAAGAAGGAAAAGAGTTGGAATTTATTCGTGGATGCTCAACAGCAAGATACGTGGGATGCTTGGTGCATTGACAATCTTCTATTTGTCCAATTAGCAACCCATTGGAAGTTGGTAGACAGAGTATTTTTCACAACATACATTGTTGAAACCCTTAGAAGCTCGCATTATTATGATGGCACAACAACAATCCTAAAGAAGAATGAGTTTTGATACTTTCAGAACGGAATATCTCCCTCTCTGTAGTGGTTTGAAAGCCGAATTCAGGGATGTTGAAAAGAAGGAAGTAGAGGAGATGTTGGCCAAAGAATTCCCTAGAGACTGAAACCCCTCTCTGATTCTATTCTGTTGAGTACTGAACAACTTGTTGGAGCCAAGCCCCTGATGAATGACACAATCAAGAGGCAAGCGTTAGAACAAGTCCGAAGGTACGTAATAAGAGAGAAGGCAAGAATCAAGGCTGAGAATGAGCTCGCATTAGAAGCCTCCTTTGACACCCTAAAACCACTCTTTACAGAAGTCCCAATGGCAACTCAAGGTCCCCTTCCTAGTCAGATTTGTCAGAGAAATATTGATGACACTCCAGCAAATGTAGTCTCATTGCCAAATTTTAAGGGAGAGTACAATGAAGACCTTGATCCTTATGTAACAAAATTTATGGTAACATGTGTGGCTAACAATGCTAGAACCCCTGAGAATTGGTTAGCGATATTCCCCGCTACTTTCAAGGACGCGGCATTTTAGTGGTATGAGAGACAATCAGCATGAACTTTTGGCACATGGGACGACCTGAAGTTGGCCTTCCTCACTAAATTCAGGTGTGAAGGTTTTGAAGAGCGGATGCGAGAGGAGTTCATAAACCTGAGTCAGACCTTTGGAGAAAGAGTAGAAGCTTATGTCTCGCGAATGGAATTCATCCTGAAGAGATGGACTAACCATCATTTGGACGAAGGCATTCAGAAAGGAGTGTTCCTTAGAGTCCTACAACCAGAAGTTCGCAAGTTTGTGGAATTGAGAAGACCAGTCAATTTGCAAGCTGCAGTGGAAGGTGCAAGATTGTATGATGAAGTTGAAGCAAGGTTGTCAATGACTCCAAGAAGAGGAGTCTTACCTCCTCCCATGCTAGGAATGGTATACCCACCAAATGCAATCCCAGGGACAGTTTTCTACCCCTATCCCCAAATGCAAACAATGTCGCAGTATAATGTACCTAATCCACTATGGTCGCCACAGACGATAGTGCCTCAAATGATGGTTCAACCACCACAACAATAGTGGCCTCAAACAGTTCCTCCAATGGGGACTCAACAACAGTGGAACCCTACCAACTAGAATCAACAATCCCAAGTCTCAGCAGGAGCTCTGAATCAGAACCAGAATAGAAGACCTTTTGGATCAACCCAACCAGTGTATGCAGTAATTACAGAAGCTTCCCAAAACCCTACTACAAGTACTTCAGGAGGTGAAAATCTGAAGGACTACTTATACAACTCAATTGCAAGTATCAAGAAAGAGCTTATGGATGTGATTATAGAGCAGCTTCAGACGTTGAAGGTGAATACCGCCAGTATATCCACTCCTACGGAAGCTGAGAGAGATATGATGCGTTCTAATACATGGTGCAGAAAGTGTCATCAAGTGGGACATTTAGTCGTAGAATCTACCCGAAAACCAACCATTCCTGGAGCCTTCTGTTCTTATTGTTTGCGAAAGAACCATATAGAGGATATTTGCTCTCTGAAAGAGATGTAGGAGCTAAGATAAAAGGATGAAAATGCAAGATTCAACTTACTAGAATCCAAAATGACAACACAGGATATTGGACCAAAGCCTAGGGATTTTGATCCTAATTTCGATCCAAGGAGGTTTCCCTCTCAAAGTTACAGAGGACGACAGTTTGATGGTGGTCAGAGATCAGAAGTGAAATGTTACAGGTGTGGAGAAAAGGGTCATATCTCCTCGAATTGTCAGAACCCTAGACGCTCTGTGAAATACAAGCCCTTATGTAGCCGATGCAAAAGAGAAGGCCACACTACAAAAGACTGTCCAAGTCCAGCCCCTGTAAAGGCCAATAGCACTAATAGCCAACAGAAGATACAAGAGCCTGCCTCTAATTTGTTAGAGTTGGAAGTTGCCACTGTCACACACTCCAAGAAGAAGGAACCAGTTGTTCAGAACAAAAATAATTCTCCTGCTAAGACTATGAAGTTTAACCTGCCAACAGAGGGACAGAGTAGTACAGGACAGAACAATGCAGTACACAGCATTGTAGTCCCACAGAGAGTCACAAAGACAGTCCTAGAAACATGACTAGAGGTTTAGAGATAGACGATACAGAAGAAATTCCAAAAACACAAGAAGTGTCAATGCTGCAATTGCTAGAAGAAAAAGGAAATATGAAAATGGGTGTAGTCCCATTCCCCAGCAGGCTGGAGAAGCTTGTGGATCCTATCAAAGATTATGACTTGGTAAAATACCTAGACACTTTTAAACCAAATTTAACATTCTGACAGTTGCTGATGGTGTCTCTCAGCTGCCAAAAGAAATTCAAAAGCATCTTGACAAGAAGACGCGGCCTAAGGATTGCTTCCCCAACAACAACAAAGTTCAACAGAGGCCTAGAGCCTGTAAAGGAAGTAGACGTGGCTAACGCCTTCCTAGATCTTGGAACCCCAGAGATTAGTGTATGGATAGAAGGATGGTTTATTTCAGATGCATTGATTGATGGAGGCTCATCAGTAAACATAATGACGGATGTGACAATGAAGGACTTAGGGTTGCAAGGAATTCAACCTACATAATGGCTTATCAAATTGGAAGACCAAAGCAGAATTAAACAGTTGGGCATCCTCCCATACATAAAAACAACCCTTGCAGGAAAAGATTACTAGTTGGCCTATCTGGTGGTTAAACCAAATTATTATGAGACCTCATACCCTCTGCTATTGGGAAGACCTTGGCTTTTTGAAGCGAGAGCCAAGACAGACTGGTTCAAAGGAACCCTAACCCTAGGTAGAGGACCCAACAAAGTGGTGTTGAAATTGTATGGATCGGCAAAAGGCAATGGATCCACATCCATCAAAGTCATAACTAACTCCTCCAATGAGGTAATAGATGGTACATCAGGAGACGAAGAGGCTATTAAACAGATCTTTCCCAAGAAAAAAGAGGCACAGTCCCTAACAGTGGGCACTCTAAGCCAACTACCAAGGGAAGCAAAGTCCCTATCCCTAGGAGAATACCTCCTACCTCAACTAGAATTAACTTCTGAAATCACCTTTGACAGCGAGATAGAAGCATGGATGTATTGTTCTCCCTGTTACATAGCAGTCAAGAAACAGTAAAACAGAGACAGAGCCAGAGATAGAAGCAGAAGCAGAAGCAGACGCAAAGGCAAAAGATCTGTTCTTCTCCTATAGAGCCTCTACAAAAGCAGAGACAGAGCCTATAGAGGAAGAGGATGAAAATGATGAGGAAGAAAATGAAGCAAGATATGAATGTGCAAATGAAGAAGATCCTCTGATAGCAGAAGATCTTGTTGATGGCCCTATAGAGACCTTAGAGGCTGAAGATCTCAGGGTGTTGGATGGAATGACTATGGTTCCATTTGGGTGACCAATGGACCACAAAGTATGCAAAATCTGCATAAGCAATGGATTAAAGGCATAAAAATTAAGTTCACCAGTGGCTCTTGTCGCCCTGACCATTTAGTACAGAGAAAAGAAGATGATGATGCCCCCTGCCAACAGAAGCCAAAGCTATCAAAGCCTCGGCTTCTAGAATGTCCGCGCTATGTGACATTCTTGGATGCATCCTCTGAAGATGAATCTCGAAGTCTAGAGGAAATCACCACTCACACAGAAGCAAACAAAGTTCTGATACCCTTCCAGCAATCTCAACAGACAAATGAGTCATCTGTTCAGAAGGAGAACACTGGTTCTAGTGAAACATCAAAGATGACACTACTCTCTTGAAAGAGTCAGACATCTATCCAGAAGCAATCCTGGGACATTTATCCGTGAAGTGGAAGGTGAAAGGCAAGTAACGTTCTTGGATACTGACGGTATTGAACGTCACCTGAAAGTGGGTCTCAATCTTTTAGAAGAAGAACTAGTGGTCCTGCAAGATCTATTAAAGGAGAACTTAGACGTGTTTTCTTGGTCGTATAAAGATCTAAAGGGGATTGATCCCACAGTATGGCAACATCACATTGACCTAGAGCCCGATGCCAAACCTATAAGGCAAAGACAAATGAATATGAATCCTAATTATTATACTCTGGTGAAGGCTGAATTATTAAAACTTCTTGAAGCCGAGTTCATTTATCCCGTGGCTAACAGTGAATGGGTTTCACCCATTGTGGTAGTACCCAAGAAGAACGGGAAACTTCGAATATGTGTAGACTTTTGAAAGCTGAACTCGAAGACGAAGAAGGATAATTTCCCTATCCCTTTTACAGACCAACTATTGGACACAATGGCAGGTCATGAGCTCTATTCCCTCTTGGATGGATTCAATGGATATAACCAAGTCCAAATTGCAGAAGAAGACCAATCCAAAACAACCTTCACCACAGAATGGGGGGCCTATGCCTACAGAGTGATGCCATTTGGGCTCTGTAAGTAATGCTCCTGCCACCTTCCAACGAGTAATGATGGCTGCCTTCTAAAACCATATGCATTTTTTAATTGAGGTGTATCTTGATGACTTTTATGTCTATAGCTTGATTTGAGAGCATTGGGGACACCTAGAGAAATGTTTTGACAGATGCCGAGAGTATGGGATTTCTCTCAACCCCAACAAATTTGTCGTTGGTGTCTCATCAGGAGTTCTTCTGGGCTGTATTGTCTCTGCACAAGGGATTGCAACAGACCCGCCAAAGATTGAGAAGATTGCTGCCTTGACAGCTCCAGCAAAGCTCAAGTAATTTACACATTTTGCAACCAAGGCAGTCCCTTTGCACAAGCTCCTAAGGAAAGATGCGGATTTCCTTTGGATTGATGACTGTGAAGAAGCCTTTAATACCCTAAAATAGTGCCTTATCCAAGCACTTATCTTATAGCCTCCTGATTGGATGAGGAGTTTCATGTGCACACAGATGCATCAATCAAAGGGCTAGGTGTTGTTCTATGTCAAAAGGGCCCCTCTAAATTAGATCGACCAATATTTTATGCAAGTTGAAAGGTCATTGATAGGGAACGTAACTATAGAGTGATAGAGCTTGAATGCTTAGCAATGGTGTATGCACTAGAGAAGTTTCGACACTATCTACTGTCAACACATTTCAAGTTCTACGTGGATCATGAAACCCTGTCCTTCCTAATGAACAAAGCAGATGTTAAAGGACGACTGATGAGATGGTTGCTCCTATTCCACGAGTTCAATTTTGAAGTGGTCACTAAGCCTGGCCGTTCCCATGTCCTAGCCGATCATCTATCACAGATCCCTCGAACTGTAGAAGAGAAACAGGATGATCCAGACCTTCACGATGCTTCCTTGTTTCTAGTTGAAACAGTTACTCCCTGGTATGTAGACATAGCCAACCTCCTGGCAACTCTACAGTATCCTCCTAGCATCTCAAGTCGTGAGAAGAAGAAGCTTCTATTAGAATCAACCCCGTACACCTTGCTAGGCAGTGCACTAAACAAGAGAGACAAAGATGAAGTGCTGTGAAGATGTGTTGCACGGGATGAAATCGGTATGGTATTGAAAGCATGCCATGACGAACCATGTGGTGGACACTTCGCAGGAGAAGTGACAACCAGGAAAGCTCTATTGGCAGGATACTGGTGGCCGATCCTCCATAAGGATGCATATGATTACTGCAAGAGATGTGATGCTTGTCAGCGAATGGGAAAACCCACCAAAACAAGTGCCATGCCATTGCAACCCATTCTTCCCCTAAAGCCGTTTGAGAAGTGGGGAATTGATTTTGTAGGTCCCATTGATCCACCCACCATATGGAAGCAGAACAGATACATCTTAGCATGTACGGATTATGTCACAAAGTGGTGTGAAGCTAAAGCTCTGAAGCGGGACGATGGTAACAACATAGCCCTGTTCATGTACAAGAATATTATCACCTGTTTTGGCAGTCCCTTTGAGCTGGTAAGTGGCAGAGGTACTCATTTCCTTAACAAAATCATGGAGGAGCTGACAGAGTTGTGTAAGATCTGCCATCGTAAGTCCACTCCTTACTACCCTAGAGCCAACAGCCAAGTTGAAGTCACCAATTGCATCCTTTGCTCAATCCTGACAAGAACGATTGCCGCACATCATCACGACTGGGACAATCGACTTACAAAGGCCCTCTGGGCATATAGAACCTCCCGTAAGGTAACTACAAGACATACCCCTTTCCAATTAGTATATGGTACAGAAGCCATCTTCCCTACTGAACTGGAATTGCCCTCTTTGTGAGTGGTAGTTAAAGAATGCTTGGGAGATGATGAGTCACTGCAATGCCACCTCCTACACTTGGAATGCTTGGATGAGATACGGCAGATGGCCCTACAGTATATGGAAACCACTCAAGTGTGACGCAAGGCCTATCATGATAGTTTCATCAAGCAAAAGGATTTCAAAGAAGGTGATCTTGTCCTAGCCTATGATTCAAGATTTGGAAAGTTTCCTGGCAAGCTTCAACAATGTTGGATGGGCCCGTACAAGATACTTGCTGTCAATCCTAATGGCTCTGTTCAGGTGCAGACCGTTCATGCCTCTAATGATCCTTTCCTGATCAATGGCTATCGTCTAAAGAAGTACTTCCCTCCCTAGGGATCTTGACAATCACAGTCGACCTACCCTTTCCCTTTTGGGTGTCGCACTATCTCTTCGTGCTTTTAATAGCCCTTATGATTCTCCTCATGTTAGTCCCATAACGGTGGCGAGGTTGGTCCTGACCCATGGTATTTCTACCATTCTCTTTCTTAAAGGAAAAAAAAAGGGAAAAGAAAAAGAAAAAGAAAACACAAACAAAACTGTTATGGGAGAAAATGAAGAAATTTCCTATTATAACAAGCCTCATTCCAAGAAAAGGTGGAAACACCCTTGGGTGGGAAGCTGACTGTGAAAAAGGTGGTAACACCCTGTAGTTCAAGATAGCTAATTCATCACCAACAAAACCTTTCCAACAAGTAATTTGAAGCCACCTCCCTTGGTGCACTGTCTCTGCAATATCAATCCGTCTGTCCTTCTTAACCGACGACCTTTCTTACAAATCATTGAAGTAGGAGACTTGTTGGCTGCCTCCTGTAACTGATGGTTCTTCAATCAATTATTGAGAGGTGAGGATTGAGGGACATTACGACAATTGGAGTCAGGTACATTTCTGTTTCCCTCTGCGCCCACGAGATGGGTCTCTGCCATCGTCACAGGACACACCACTCTGTTCAGTGCACTGCACTACAAGGCTCCCTAGCCTTCCTCCTTGCACCTATGCCAGACGGGTTGGATGCACTGATGCACCATCAATTGTGCACCATGGCATACTCCCCCTATACCACCCCCTTGTTGATTCCCCAATCGGGTGTGAGATCTGGGTTTCCATCGATATTACCTTAAGAGATGTAAGTTATGGGGCAAGCGATTGTTCTCTCATTCCATTTGAGTGCCCGTGAGTTGCATGACTCTCCTTCGTCAACGACACCTCCCCCGATGGGATTATCAACCAGCTACCTCTCTGGGTGTTGCTGCATGGTTCCTACTATGCTAGCTGAATGCTAGAGCGAGCAGTGGTACCTCTCTTGCAGCCAACTCCAACCCTTCTGTAGCAGTGACGGTTCATTCGACCATACGCGAAACAGGCCAAGTGTTCCTAACTCTACTTTTCTGTTTGCAAGTGTATATGATGTCTTAAGTGTGCACTTGGTTGACAAGTCCGTGGCCGTGTCAATCAATCTACTCTATCTGTTAAGGTTTTAAGTGTGGGGACACATCCCTACACGTCTCATGTGCATATCCCTTGCATATGCCTCAAGTTGATCATGCATGTATACCATGACCTCTTTCTGCGCTCATGGGGTCCCTTTTCCACCCACCTGTCTAACTTTCCCCCGCCCTTTGGGGCGTTCCTTCCCTATTTCCCTTTATCCCTTGTTTTGATGTTTTGAAAGTGAATGCATCCTACGTTCACCAGAATCCAGATCCAACCTTACAACCTTGTTTTTCCCTTCAAACTTCCCATTTTTCCTTTTTACTAACTCCTATTCCGACCGATGGTTCTTGAGTTATTAATTTTTGACGCAATTCTTGCTCATTGGATATATTTCCATGTGAACACATCCTTCTCGCTTCAAAACAATAATCTAATGTACCAGCCCTGTCCTATGCCTTCCCTTGGGCACATTTCCTTTTTTTACCCTATCCTTTCGTTGTAACGGGTTGTCTGTTATTAATTTTTGCGAGTTTTCATGTCTTTTTTGTGCATTATTTTGCCCTTTTTCCATGTGAACCTACCCTACTCTTTTTGGAATTCCATTTTGACTGGATCCCCTTGTCTGGCCACCCTTATTGCATAAGTTTTCTTTTTTCTCTACCCTATTTCGACATCTGCATTTTTTGTTATTAATTTTCATTGGTGTTTTTTGCATCATTTTCTTGTTTCTTTCATGCGCACGCCTTCGAACCCCATCCGACCTGCGATTTGATATGATAGCCCTGACGATTATATTTTTCTAAACATTTTTTCTTTTTACTATCCTCTATTCTGGGGCATGAATCATTCCATATTAATTTTCGAATCCCTTTTCTAGTACGATTTTTGGGTTTTTTCCATGTGAAAACCCTGTTTTTGCCTCGAAACCCATGTCGCATTTTTTGATCATCTTTCCCTCATCTCCCGACACATTTTTCCTTTTTACGATCTTTCGATCCGATGTACGGTGTGGGTTTTATTAATTTTTCTTCCTCTTGACGTGTGGTCGCGTCTCTCGTGTCGCGCGTGAATGCGCATGTTTTTTGGTTTCAACTCCTCAGGCCGCCCTCGTGGCCTCTGTGCCTCGTGTGTCGTCATCCCTACCCCATCTGATTCCGCCAATTCAATTTTTTTTTACTCCCGACCCGTGCGCAGTGCGCTCACCTTTTAATGGATTTCAAAATAGACACACACCCAAGCAACAAAAAACAAAAACACTAAAAAAAAAAAAACACACACACACAAACAAAAAAACAAAAACAAAACAACAAAAAAAAACAAAAAACAACACAACCAATTTTAAAAAAACCAAAAAACAACAAACAAAAACATCCAACACAACAACACCAAAATCCATAAAGAAAACAACAAAAACAAACAAAACCACACACACATTACTAACCCACAACCCACCACAAAAAAAAAAGCACAAAAACAAAAAACTCAAAAACAAATAAATAAAAAATAAAACAAAATAAAAAATAATTAACAAAAAAAACCAACCAACAAACACTTTTTAAAAAAACAACAAACACAATTACTCACTCCATTTTTTGTTAAACCACACTAATTAAAAAACAAAACAAAAATAACAACCGAAAAAACAACATTAAAAAATAAAAAATCAACAAAAAAAAACACAAGTAAAATAAATACGAAAAATAAACACCAAAACGTAACTTTTTAAAAAAATAACACACAAAAATTAAAATATAAAAAAAACCAACTTACATGTTCTTTCGGTCGCACCCTCCCTTCCTCCTCTCCCACAATCCTCTCCCTTGCCTCCATCGCCTCGTTGTTCCCTTCCCTCCCTTGCCTTCACAATTGCCCTTCCTCCTCTTCCTCACCTTCGCCACCCCTCCTCTTCCTCGCCTTCTCCACCCCTCCCTTCACCTCATCGCTTTCTCCTCCCCTCATTGCTGCCTTCGCCACCCCTCCTCTTCCTCGCCTTCTCCACCCCTCCTCCTCCTCGCTTCCTCCTCCCCTCCCTCCACCTCATCGCTTCCTCCTCCCCTCGTTGCCACCTTCACCACCCCTCCTCCTCCTCGCCTTCTTCGCCATCTCCTCCTCCTTCTCACCCCCTCTCCGCCGCCTCCTCTTTCTCCTCCTTCCTCTTTATTCCTTCTCCTAACCATCCTCTAGTTAGTTAACTAACTTATTTACTTAACTAACCTAATTTACTTAGCTAACCTAATTTACTTCGCTAACCTAACTTACTTAGCTCACCTAACTTTCTTAGCTAACCTAACTTACTTAGCTTAACTAGTTTACTTAGTTAACCTACATGACCTAGTTAACTCCCCTACCCCTCAGTCACCTAACCTACCTTGGTCACCCTACTTTAACCCCCATTTTCACCTCACCCCAGTTTCCCCCCTTCGAGCCCCCTTTCCTACCCCTACCCCACTCTACGCCCACCTTCCACACATAGGCCCCTTGCTACCCGGTGGT
Organism: Lygodium microphyllum; assembly: GCF_053477565.2. Classification (NCBI taxonomy): domain Eukaryota; kingdom Viridiplantae; phylum Streptophyta; class Polypodiopsida; order Schizaeales; family Lygodiaceae; genus Lygodium; species Lygodium microphyllum. The sequence continues at coordinate 39,220,833 of NC_141150.1, forward strand.
TCCGTGTCTACGTGTATTCGCGCGGGCGTTAAGGTGTGCCTGTGCGTACGGGAACTGCTTGCGGGTGTTCACGCTCGAAGACGAGCGTTTGGTCTTCTCCGTGCCTTGGTGCGTGCCGTCCCCAAGCACACACAGTTGTTCACACGCAGCCCGAGTATCTCTTTTGATTTTCCACAAACCCAAGAAAAAATACCTAAAAACACTTAAAAATATTAAAAATTTCATTCTAACTCAATTAAAAAAATAAAAAATACAAAAAAATTGTTCCTAAATTGGGTAATTTTTTGGTTGAACTTTTTGAGTATAATTTAAAGAATTAATTGCAAAAACATTAATAATATTTAAAATCCTTTTAAAATTCACTAAAATTGAAAAAAAATCATTAAAAATCCCTAAAAATCAGAACTAAATTCAAAAAATCACAAAAAATTCCATCGATGCATTTGAATGCTTTTAGAATATTTTCTAAGCTGAAAACACCCTGGCACATGATCATCCTATTATTTTTGGACCTAAATGATAAACTTTTCATCTAAATTCATTAAAAAAAATCTATTTTAAATTCCAAAAATAAGCTGCGAAATTACAAAATAATTAAAAAATTATAAATCCATTGTTGAAGCCTGATGGTTTCACTTCTGATAAGGTTTGCATGATACCCTAATAAATTTAATATTTTAAAATAAAAAATATACAAAAAAGATAAAAAATCAACATAAAATACAAAATCAAAACACATTTAAATTACAATTTAAAAAAAAATACTAATAAAAATCTCACCCAAATACTAATTAACATTTTCTAAACCAAATGTGATCCCATTAACATTGCCTTGATATATTTTTTAAATATTAAGGTGTTTTTTTTTCCAATATGTGGTTTTTACTTTTTTGATTGGATTCCTTGTATTTGGAACTACTCAGTGCGCTCTCAGTCTCTTGCATACACACCCCTACTAGGTATCTATTTTTCGTGCTTTATTTATTTTTTGTCATCCTTTAACCACAGTTAATTGTTAAAATGAACTTTATTCACTCACTTTTCCATGCACGCTCGCGCTAAACACATATTTTTCTAATAACTTAAAATCAACCCGCCGTTCACTTTGCACGTGCTACATGCACTTCAGAGGCACTTAAATTTTAAATAAAAACGAACCAATCGTCACAAAAATGTATGCGCTGAAAAATAAGAGCGCTTTAGACACATTAAAATTTTTAATCAATGAATATGCATTTAGAGACGTGATTTTGGGGATCGCAGTCTGGGTTTCGTTAAAAGCACCGTTTCACATTAATAAATTGTAACTAACAATTTAAAAATGAGCTGTTGTTTTCTTATTAAGGTTTACAACCTAATAAAATTTCAACCATTGTTAATAATTCCTTTAAATGAACCCTTCACTAAAATCATTCCCCTCACTGCACTTTTTCTTCTTTTTAAGAAACACCATTTCACTATTTGTCCAAGGAGCTCTTCACAGCTTCCAAGATGGTGTTAAAAGGGGTTGCCATTAATTGGAGTACTTACCTTCTTACGAAGATGGACCAACATTTGTCAAAGTGACTAGAGGGAATGTTACCAATGTAACCTATGGTTCATATTTATATGCTTTCTTGACATATTCGAGCCTTAAGAAGGGTGTGCTTCCTCCTCCTCCATCTGATCAAGTCTCTCCCCCTCCACCTTCAGAGGATTTAGAACCCATTGATATAGAGGATCTTGATTCCCCTCCTCCATTGGTCATTCAGCGGAAGCGCTTGAAGTGTGTAGCAGAGAAAACTCCCCCAGTCATTCCCTCAATAGTTCCTGCTACTTCTGGAAGTGACCTCCCTGCCTACCTCACATGCAACAACTTATTCAGGGCACATCGAGAGGGTTCTTTGGAAATATTAGTTCCTTTGCTAAACAGTTTAGTATCAAGGGATGCCATTCCTTTCCTTTTAATGACATCCAGAGTTCTATTGAACTCTCAGTGACAACTTGTGTTCAATAGTTATATGCTTCTTTCTATGAAGAATTGATGCAATCCAAAGACCAGATGCATAAAACAACCACAGAGTTAGCCTCTGCTAAAGACACTCTTGCCGATCTCTTTAAGCAAATGGAGCAGTAGACACAAATGATTGAGACCTAGAGAGAAGAAATATCTTCTTTGAAAATTCAGTTAGCAGAGGCTCAATTAGAGGTCACTAGAGTTTCGGAAGAGAAAGAGAACATGTCTAAAGAAGCTCAAGAGTTTAAGACTCTTTTAGATACAAAATTGTGAGCTTTGCAGATTGCTCATAATACATTGGAATCCCAAGCTTCCCAAATTAAGTAGTTGCAGGACCAACTAGCGCAGTCACGGTCCATTCCTCCAAGCCCCAGTGTTCCTATGATTCCTTCTATATCTCAGCAGGACTTGGCAGTTCTCGACAGACAGGCCACATTATGTCCATTGTTTCAAGCTAAAGTGGAAAGATTGCAACCTAGGATGGATTTATTATGGTCTACATTTGAGAAATTTCAGGAGTATATTCCTCCAAACCATTCCTTTTTTGTCCACTATCACAGCTGCAGAAGTTGGCCTTCTATATTAAGCTCTCAACAATGGATCTCCCTCTTCCAAAGGATGGTTGGAGTGGGGCTTGGTCTTTTGATTTGTTGACAGAAGTTGTCCATATGGTCTTTGAAGATTCCATGACGACGGATACCATGTTGCTGTCTTATATGTATCTACGAGGTGATATGTTAATTTCAGATGATGTAGATCTGGCTTGGTATGTGGGGGATATGGTTTTATAAGCTGCCTTATATGTCAACTATTTGGAGTTGAGGATAGATGACATACATGTTCCAGTGCTATTCTTCTAAAGTGGCTACTTGCCCTGACACTTCATGGCATTCAATGATTGATTTTATAGTCCTGAACCAATGCCATAATACAGCTTCTGCGTTTGGGAGCAAGTCTTTGCAGGTAGCACAGTCAGAAAGTGCAAGAGTGCATTGTCTCAGATTGAGACGCCCTTCCCGGTGTAGCAAGAGGGCAGTATATGCTGCGGGACAGGGATTTGGCCCTTAGTTGCCTTGTTTTTTTGATTCGAGGCCATTTCGGGGCCTGTTTTGGAGGCGGAAGTTTTTCGCACACAGTCAGGAAAAGGCCCTGTCTTTTGCTATGCGACCACTATTCTACAGATCAGTGAAAAGTTACCATAGAAATTGCATCATATGCCTGTGCGCAGAGACATTGGGAGTTACAGAATCATCCTTGTTGCCTATTGATGCAAAATCGTCACTAGAAAGTGACTGTGTGGTCAAATACCACTTTTGTTAGTTTTGCAGATTTGCCCTTGTGAGGCTGAAGCTGTGTTTTTTGCAGTGATAGAATTTTTTACAGTGTTCTCTAATGGCAAGAGTTACATAATGTGCAAAGAGAAGGTATGAGCATCAATGACTACCATATCAAGGTGAAGAAGATTGCAGATGCACTTGCTTCCATTGGGTCGCCAGTGGAAGATAATGATTTAGTTTCCGTAAACTTGAATGGTCTAGGAAAGGATTATGCACAGTTTCGAACATCGATTTCCATCCGTGAAAGATTTCCTAATTTTGAGGAGTTGATTGCTCTTCTAATTTCTGAGGAGCAAAGAAATGGTGGTGCATCTTCTTCAGGAGGAACTTCAAAAGAAGTTGTCTTCTACTCAAATCCTGGAAGAGGTAGAGGCAGAGGTAGAGGAGGCCGATTTGGAGGCCGTGATAGAAATCAGAATATGCAGCAAACTCAAGAAAACCAGTCCTATAGAGGAGGACATGGTAACTCTAGAAGTAGGGGGAGCAAACAGCAATGTTGAATGCTACTACTGTGGTAAAGTGGGTCATATGGCTAAAGACTACTATAAAAAGCAGAATGACATCATGAGTGAAAAATTGCAACAAGGGAATTATGCATCTTCTAGTAGACAGGGTGATGACCAAAATGAGCATTTGTTTATGGTGCAGGACATGACCAATTCTCTGACAAGTGCAAAAGAAAGCAAGATGTGTGGTATGTTGACTCAGTTGCATCAAACCACATGACAGGTCATGCACAATGGATGCAAGATGCAAGGAAAATGGAAAAACCAGGATTTATGGAGACTGGTGATGATACTACACATCCTATTGTGTAGATTGGAAAAGTTCCTTTGTCTATGCAGGATGGGAAAAAGAAATACCTGTCGGATGTATTTCATGTCCCGAATATCACCAAGAACGTGGTTTCTGTTGGTCAAATGGTTGAGCAGGGCTTGCAGGTCAGATTTAATTCTCATGAATGCTTTGTTGAGGATATGAAAAATAAAGGTTGCTTGATAGCAAAAGGAAAGAAGAAGGGCAGAATGTTTACGTTGGATTTAGACATGCCTGCCACAGAGGCTTCCGATTTGCGAGCCATTACAAAGGATAAAAGGTTGAAGAAGGTGATAGGGATAATGTAAAACCTATTGAGATAAACCCTAAACAGGATGATAAGGGGACACAAGTCCTTAATCTTGATGTGGAAGCTGATCCTCTAAAAGCTGCTGATGGCAAAGTTGATCCTAATATGGTGCTAATTATCATGACTTAATGTTTGCACATGGGACCGGTGTAGTTGCAGATATTGTTATCTGGCATAAACGCATTGGTCATGTTAATGTACAATGACTTAAATCAATGCAAGCCCAAAATATTGTTGCAGGATTTCCTAAATTCAAGGTTGCAGAAATGCATAAGGTATGTGAAGCCTATCAATTTGGAAAACAGGCAAGGAAACCATTTCCTAGACATGTTCAAGAGAGTAAGAAGCCATTGGAATTAATCCACTCTGATGTGTGGACTACTAAAGCTGCATCTATTGGAGAGTGTCATTATTTTGCCACTTTTATTGATGACTATAGCAGAAAAGTTTGAGTGTATTTTATGAAAAAGAAAAGTGAAGTGTTTGGGCATTTCAAAACTCTTAAAGCTATGGTTGAAAAAGAAATAGGCCTACAAATAAAATGCCTAAGGTCAGATGGAGGGGGAGAGTACCTCTCAAATGAGTTTGCAAGGTTCATACAAGAGCATGGCATAAAGTAGCAATATTGATGTAGTCATACCCCACAACAAAATGGAATTGCAAAAAGGAAAAACATGCATATTGGAGAGGTATCTCGTGCCATGCTCAACGAAAAAGGCTTGCCAGATTTTTACTGGGCTGAAGCAGTTGCTACAGCATGTGAAAAATGCGGGATCTAGAGCATGGCAAAACCGAAAGCTATGGAGGATGAAATGAGAAGTGTGGACTCATGATGGAGAAGACAAGGACACTGTTTGTTACACAAGTGAATTAGGTTCCAAGATTGAGACTTGGACTCATAAACACAATCTTGTGTATGTGGACAATGACATTGACACTTCACTGAAAAGAAAAGAGTACTATCATTACATTAAGAAAAGGAAGCAAGTACAATGCTTTATAGGAAAGTAGGAAACTGCAGTAGGCACCATTGTGCATATGGGATAAGTTAGCCTGCATATCCTTGACCCTGAAGCTCCATACAAAGAGGCTGTTTTAGTGAGTGTGATTGCTGATTCTCAACACCCCTCCTCAATCACAACTAGAAAGGCACAAAGTGTGTAGAGGCTGTAATGAGAACCACCTGCAAAGTGTGGGCATACCACAAACATGGCAAAACACCAGAGGCTATCGCAGAAAAGGCTAAGTGTGGGTACCATAAACATGGTGGACATCCAGAGGCTGTAATAGGGGCCTCACAAAGTGTACAGGGACTGTAATGCCAAGTTACATAAGGAGTTTACAAAGCTTATGGCAGGAAGCATTAGGGCAAGAAAATACAAGGCTTTTAAAACAGTCTATCAGAATTATGAGAGTACAAGGACTGATGAGTCTTGTCCTTCCGATCCTGGTGGTCTTCATCTTCATCTTCTTCTTCCTTTGCTCCATTTTCTTCTTCTTCTTTGACTGCGACTAGATAGGCCTTTTGGGATCTCTTTCTTGCGTGGCAGAACTTCTCGGTGTGTCGGGTCCTTTTGCAGAAGTCGCAGAAGAGCTGATCCTTCTTGCCTTTGTACCTATTGCCAACATATAATGCATGCTCATCTCTAGAGGTACTTGGTTCTTCCTTAGTTTTTAGCTTCTTTTCCTCTTCTAACAGTGATGCCTGGATATCAACAAGTTTAGGATTTGGCATGTTGATTAAAGTTGTTGATACATTATTATATTCAGGAGGCAAACTCTTAAGTAGAACACCGATGCAAACATCTTCATCCATTTTAATGTTGATTCCTGCAAGTTGGGTTAGGAGTCCTTCCATGTAATTGAGATGTGTGGCAAGTGATGTACTGGACTTCATTTCAAGTCTGAAGAACTCAATCAAGAGACCATACTTTGATGATTTAGATTGTGCACCAAACAGGGTGTCAAGTCTTTTCCATGTATCCTGTGAGGTCTCACAGTTATCCACATGGTGGATATAACTGTCGTCTAGCTCCAGTTTGATAATGGACTGGACTCTGTCATCATTCTTTTGCCAAGTAGTTGCAAGGTCCGCGTCCCGAGGTTTCTTCTCTTTGCCATTTATGGTGGTCCATAGACCCTTTTTCATCAAGATGAGCTTGATGCGGGTTTGCCAGGTGTGGAACTCGACTCCGTTGAATCTTGCATTAGGGTTTCTGGGGGAAGCCTGGTTTTTTGCTGATTGCAGGAGCTACAGTGGATCATTTTCAAAATTTTTTATATGCCTAGGAAGCTGACCTCATGGGCTATCAAAGCCCCATGATAATCGTCAACATCGTGGACTGTATGCAGCATGCAGGCAGCTCAAACGAATTCGGCGCAGTTCAGGACAGGTTTCCGCAATTTCTGCAATGCTGGAGTCAGGGCGCAGTAATGCAGTCGATTTTTGGGGAATAAGATTCTTTACGTTAAAAACTTACTAAGCGTTTCTCACATTACATTACAAGCCCAGTTCAGCTTTTAGCCAAGTGACCTAATCACCTACTGTGTACCAACACTTACAGCCATGACAATCATTGATAAAAAAGTTTATTTCATTCATATAGGCATAGCCCTTTCAAGTACAATTATTTTTGGGAAGATGGAACCAGCTGATACATTAATTTGGGGAGAACAAGATTGTGATACATTCAACTATGGGAACTGAGTAATAGTATGGATTGGGATCATGGATTTTTAGGAATCGATAGGTCATAGGAAGCTTAGGATATCCTTCCCTTTGATACCCATTCTTTTCATAATGTCCCAACACCTTGATTCTATTGGCAGGGATTATTCAAGTCACTTCCTCGTACACATACGTGTTCTTCTTGACCTTTCGACCGCCGACATGTAGGGTTGCATTTGCGTGAGCCTTGACAAAGATGAACAGCTTCACGATCTTTAAGTCCTCCATCCACTTGATTCTCTTCAAGTTGGTCTGAAGGTACGCAAGTCGGTGGGCAGCTATGTAGTAAATTCATGAATCACCTGTCCATCTCCATTCCACATATAGGGGTGAAGGATTGTAGATGTGGTCTAGGATATTCATCATACCTAGCCTCCGTTGATAATCCAAAGCATGCATCGCAGTCGTGAACATAACCTAGAACACCAAGAATTTGTTGCATGCTTCGTGACTCTGCAGGCTAGCATCGATAAGTAAGTAAGGAAATATTCTTAACATCAACATTTACTTTACTTCTCCTTATTAAGTTTCCTTGTAAATATTAGATCTCGTTGGCTCCCTCTGATACCAACTGTAATGTGTCTACCTGCCTACTTGTAGGACACGTCTTAGCAGCCCATCGGGAAGAGAGTCTAGAAAGCGCCGCCCAGCACTCCCATGGAATGTCACGAGGTTTGCGATCTAGGTCTTTCTGAGTCTGCCACATAGCAGAAGCATTCCGACTGTTCCCACTTAGGATCGACATGAATCAGGGTTTCCCTAATGGTCAAGTTTCTTGGAGGTAACTAGTGTCGAGCCCCACACGAACTACTTTATGCAGAAACAACAGGGTCGAAGCGGGTTTATACTGCACTTAGCTCAAGGAGAATGGAAAACGAGAGGGATGCAAAGCTCAGCCTCTCTGCTTGTAAGGCATAGTCCCATTCCATTCCCCTAAAACAATATAAATTGAGACTCTAGCTTTCTAGATTCTAGGTCATCATTACCTTGCTGTCAATTTCCTTGAGAAAAGTTCCCGGCCAACTGGGACCACCCTTCTGTAGGACGGACCCATGGTCACATCCACCACACTTTCCTCAGAGTGCTTTAGTTATCTAATTACCTACCACATTTAATTTAATAAGTAAAAACAGCTTCCTTAATTAGCCAATTAATCACCGGTTCCTTCACGTAACTTAAGCACTGACATAGAAAAACAATGTCAAGCAAGTTCCTTTTCAACAATTGATCTTATTTATCAGTCTTTGGAATACATCATATAATCCAGCCCGAAGGCTAGTCCATAATCCGCATGAAGGCTAATCCATAATCCACCCGAAGGCAATTCCAACAATCCTCAGGGATTGCTATTCCAAGTTTCTACCCGTAGACTAGTATGCGGGCCTCGAGATCCAATCTCGAGTCACGTTGCAAGACCCGGAGGTGAGGGATGTACAGCCAGAGCCCCCCCTGGCACCCGAGCGTCCTCCTAATCCAAGTAGCACCCATGGAGAGAGCTCTCGTGGCGGGTTCGGTCCACGTACCTAGCACACTAACAACCCCCTTGGATAGGGTGAGGCAGACAGTTGGGGGTAACTGATGTTGCCTCTCCCTCCAGGCCTTCAACCTGAAGCATTAATTATTTTTCCACCTTTAGTTCCTTGAGCAAAGAAGTACAAACACTGCTCCTAACTGTACAAACACAATCAATCCAGTGGTCTTTTGTTTGGCCAACTACTAAGGTGTAAATCCTTCTCTCCAAATGAATTTAGCATTTGATCTGAGATCAATTGCGACTTGGCAAGATCCCCAAGGGTTTTGTTGTTTGTTTACCCTTTTATCCTTAGGTTAGTGTTTATACCCTGTTAACCCAAATTAACAAATACCTTAGGTTGCCTTACATTAAGGTCAATAAATCCTAGACAACCTCATTACCCTAACTTGATTGGTCAATTCCTTGCTAGGTAATTCATAATTTCCATAAATTGGAAAATCAGCCTCCAAGAAGGGTGATGAAGTAGGATGTCTACTCATCCTCTAGAAATTAGACTTGCACTTAGAACTCGCCAAACTTGTTCTAAGGAGTAGCAATACCATTTTGTGATTTAGACACAAAACCATGCGACGTTGCAACTTGTCGCACGAGATAAGTGTCACTCCTAACTTGTGGGATTATTTCTCCCATCACACCATATTCCTTGATGAAGCGTCTTGAGTAGAGGAACAACTCCCTAGAAGAAATTGTGGGCTGAAATGGCCTGGTTGAGGAGTTATTGAAGCTCCAAGTAAGGTAGGTCCTATCTGGCTATGGCAGACACAGAGAAGAGATTGAGAATTTTCACAATGCTGAGCTCTAGATGGTCAAATCTCCTAGATTGATGTGATACAGGGAAGCTTTGTGAGTTGGGGAATACTTTTCCAGAAGGAAGCTCCAAGAGATTTGACCTGTGGAGTGAGATATAAGCAGCTCAATCTGACAGGGTGCTGTTGGCTATGGCTGCCATGGAAGCTTCAGTGAGAGTAGAGTTGGGAGATGAAGTCATGAGCTGACATTGAGCTAGACTGAGGTTGAGAGGAATCAAGAGAGGCTAAAAAAGCAATGCCATGTCCAACTGGGCTCTGATACCATGTGAAAAATGCGGGATCTAGAGCATGGCAAAACCGGAAGCTATGGAGGATGAAATGAGAAGTGTGGACTCATGATGGAGAAGACAAGGACACTGTTTGTTACACAAGTGAATTAGGTTCCAAGATTGAGACTTGGACTCATAAACACAATCTTGTGTATGTGGACAATGACATTGACACTTCACTGAAAAGAAAAGAGTACTATCATTACATTAAGAAAAGGAAGCAAGTACAATGCTTTATAGGAAAGTAGGAAACTGCAGTAGGCACCATTGTGCATATGGGATAAGTTAGCTTGCATATCCTTGACCCTGAAGCTCCATACAAAGAGGCTATTTTAGTGAGTATAATTGCTGATTCTCAACACAGCAGTCTACATAGTGAATAGGACTCCCGCTGCACCAATACATGGGATGACTCCATAGGAGAGGTATATTGGTAGGAAACCAGATATTTCTCATTTGAAGATTTTTGGTTTCATTGCCTATGTTCATATGCCAGATGAGTTGAGATCCAAGTTGGATCCAAAAGCTAAGAAGTGCATCTTTATTGGTTACTCTCTGTAGCAGAAAGGGTATAGATGCTATAACCCTTCTATTCGTAAGTTTATAGTGAGCAGAGATGATGTTTTTGATGAGATGAGTAGCTGGTATAAACTAGTAAATGTGATTGATGATGTAGATGCACAAAATGGTAATGCTGCACAGAATTCACAGCAGCAGTCACAAAATATTAGTGGAGCTAGAGTGTCCTCTAGCAGTGGTTTATATTCTTTGCCATGGACAGGCAGATTGAGATCAGCAGAATCTCCTCAAAACAATGCAGATATTGGTATGCAGGTTTCACGAAAAGGAAAAGAGAAGGTAGATCATCCCATGTTTGATGTGAATGTAGGTCACTCTCATGTGGATGGTAAATCAAGTGGCTCATAACAAAGCATTGATGATTACACCTGGAGTAAGGAAGACTAGGGATGTTTTGAGAGCACCTGGGAGTGAACCTACTTTGCGCAGGTATACCAGAGCTAGATATCCTATGGATAGGCTGAAATATGATGGATTTACAGCCATTCACTATGCCTATATGGTCAAAATGATACAGGAACCAGAACCCACTTCTTTTGAGCAAGCCATGGGAAAAGAAAAATGGGAGAAAGCCATGGATGAAGAAATGGATGCCTTGGAAGCAAATGCTACGTGGGAATTGGTACCTTTGCCTAAAGATAAGAATGCAATTGGTTGTAAGTGGGTTTATAAGGTGAAACACAATGCAGATCGTTCTGTGAATAGATACAAGGCAAGATTAGTAGTTAAGGAGTATGCACAAACATATGGAATTGATTATGAAGAAACATTCAGTCCGGTTGTAAGGATGGCAACCGTAAGAGCAGTCATTGCTATGGATGCATCAAAGGGATGGTCTTTACATCAGATGGATGTAAAGAATGCCTTCTTGCATGGTGATTTGCAAGAAGAGGTCTATATGGAGAAGCCACCAGGTTATGTGCATGCTGTTCATCCTGAGTTTGTTTGCATGTTGAAGAAAGACTTGTATGGCTTGAAACAAGCATCTAGAGCATGGTCTAACAAGATAGGACAATATCTTGTCACTATTGGCTTTCAGATTTTCAAGGCAGATTTCTCACTTTATGTGAGAAAAACAGAGAAAGGTATTAAGCTACTTGTCATTTATGTTGATGATTTGATTATGATAGGTGATAGTGATGAAGATATCCTTCATGTGAAAATGCTATTGAAGTAGAAGTTTGAGATGAAGGATTTGGGAGAGCTGCATTATTTCTTAGGCATTGAGGTGATTAGATCACCAAGTGGGATACGTCTCTTGTAGAGGAAGTATGGATTGGACATGTTGTCCAAATATGGGATGACAGGCTGTAAGCCTATTTCAGTTCCTTTAGAGCATAATGTGAAGCTGAGCGCACCTGTGCATGTGAGCTTCTGGAAGACCCTACTATGTACAGATGCATAGTAGGAAGTTTGATTTATATGACTATTACGAGGCCATATTTGAGCTATGCTGTTGGATTGGTAAGTCAGTTTATGCAGGCTCCAAGGAAACCGCATTTGGATGCGGCTAGATGCATACTCAGGTATGTGAATTCCACTTTGCAGTATGGACTGTTTTATGAGACTGGGGTTCAGATATAGTTGCATGGATACACTGATGCTGATTGGGCTGGTAGTATTTCTGATAGACGATCTACCAGTGGATATGTGTTCTCTTTTGGAAGTGCTGCAGTCACTTGGAGCAGCAAGAAACAGCCTACAGTTGCCTTGTCGAGCATAGAGGTTGAGTATAGGGGTGCATCAATGGCTGCATGTGAGGTAGCTTGGTTGCATAAGCTACTTTATGATATGCATTAGATTACAGATGGGCCAGTTGTCATTTATTGTGACAACATGAGTAGTATAAACTTGGCAAATAACCCAGTCTATCATGCTAGAACATAACACATTGAGGTGCATTATCACTATGTGCGGGAGAGGGTTTTACTAGGTCTTATTGATCTAGTTTATGTCAACACAGACGATCAGGTAGCTGACATATTCACGAGGCATTGGGCGCAGAGAAGCTGCGCAAGTTCAGAGACCTGCTTGGTGTGCAGGAATTGGGATTGAGCTCGAGGGGGAGTGTTGAGATATCGAGCTCCACTCGTGATATGCCAGGGTGACCGTTGTGCATTTATGTCACCGACTAGTTAGCTATAGACGCGGTTGGTACACCACCCATCAATAATAGCTAGATGATAGCTATCCTTATCTACTCTAGTTTGTGGCTCAGTTAGTATGCCACCTTAGTTAGTTGAGTTTGGTTTGAGACCCATATATAGGGTTCTTCTATTTCGTTGTACTAGAGTTCTTTTGGCTTACACAACTAAGAAGGGGAAAACTGTTTTTAGCCTCCACCTTTGTGTGTATTCCCCCATTGTGTAAGTGAGAAAGCTACAAGTGAGACTCCTTCCTTCTTTCCCACAATCTTGATGCCTTTGAGGTCGGAAATATTAAGTCGGTTTCTCGAGTGCGATATTAGGCAGAATTTTTAACGCGGCTTAGCTCTACCTAGTGCATTGAGGTGATCCTCGTTTGAGTTACACCATTACAAGCGATTTACCTAATTGTTCTAATTGTCTTGAGACAAGAGGTGATCTTTCCTTAGAAGAGATGCAAATACTTTTCCTAAGAGATGTAAATAGATTCAAGATACAACATTCCATGAAAATATGCGATTCATAGACTTTTACCTTCTTTGCAACTATAAGATTTACAATGACCATTTCTTTTCCTTGCCTAAGCTATAATGATTGACAATTTAGGGCTACTCATATAAACCCTACGTCGATTTACATTAAGAACTATGCTTATAAAGCCTTTGTTTAATGCATCGAATTCAAGCTTTAATATGAAGTGCATCCTTTTCTAAATACAAACTTTGATAAAAGAACTCCATGCATGAGCGAATACCGTGAGTTTAGCATTTAATTAATCCCTCCTTTAGCACTTAACCCGACTTAAAATGCAACCATCTTCGCGTGCAATTTTTCCATGCATTGTGACCATTTGGACATCATTCAATGGGCGTCTACGATGATTTTAGACGTGAAACACAGCTAGGAAATTGTTACCTAAATGTATTATGCGCTGTTCTTTTTTTGGGTGGCAATGTAGGTTGCATTTAGACAAATCCATCTTTTTAACCTATGCAATATGCGTTCAGGATTGCAACTTGGAAGTGCAAGCAATTTCAAATGCACGACATGCACTAACTTCGTAAATGAATGAATAGATGCATTTAAATTTTCCTAAAAACCATCATGCTTAATGCATCCCCTCTTATGCGAGAATACAATTGGAACCTAGGCATGAGGACTTGCAGCATTGTCCACATGTGAACTCGGGTTGGAGGCTCCCGCTTGTGCGCCTCGCGTCTTTAGATTTGGAGCCATCGATGACGTAGATCCTTGACTCGGCAAACTTGTCCTTGCCTTTATCCGATCTCCGAACTCCCTCCAGGCTTTGGCAAATCAGCCCTAAAAACTGCATACTCCCCCTCGCGCAGAAATTGCCTTTACAAGACGTGGTTTGAAAGAAAATTGGGGGAAGCTGTGTAAACAAGGCTTATGGAAGCCTATTTAGAAGCTTCTAATTAGAAGCTTCTATACTTCTGCCCAGGACAGAATGATGTGGGGGGGGGGGGGGGGGATGATTGGGAAGGAGGAAGACGACGACGAAGAAAACGACGATGATGATGATGGTGGTGAGGACAGAGGTGGCGTGGCGCAGCGTGGCAGCAACCCTGGCGGCGTGTAGGCTGTTGAGATATCGAGCTCCACTTGTGATATGCCAGGGTGACAGTTGTGCATTTATGTCACCGACTTGTTAGCTGTAGATGCGGTTGGTACACCGCCCATGAATAATAGCTAGATGACAGCTATCCTTATCTACTCTAGTTCGTGGCTCAGTTAGTATGCCACCTTAGTTAGTTGAGTTTGGTTTGAGACCCATATATAGGGTTCTTCTATTTCTATTTACTTGAGTTCTTTTGATTTACACAACTAAGAAGAGGAAAACGGTTTTCAGCCTCCACCTGTGTGTGTATTCCCCCATTGTGCAAGCAAGAAAGCTATAAGTGAGACTCCTTTCTTCTCTCCCAAAATCTTGACATGGTATCACAGCCTGGTTCGTGGTACGAAGCTCAAGAAAGCAAACCAAGTTTGCGGTGTTCTAGTAAGAGGACCAGTGTTGCTTTCATTTTGCGAGTTTGGGAGCAAGTCTCTGCAGCAGGTAGCAAAGCCGAAAAGTGCAAGAGTGCATTGTCTCAAATTGAGAGACCCTTCGCAGTGTAGCAAGAGGGAAGTATATGCTGCGGAACAGGGATTTAGCCCTAAGTTGCCCTGTTTTTTTTATTCGAGGCCATTTCGGGGCCTGTTTTTGAGGCGGAAGTTTTCCGCACGCACTCACAAAAAAGCCCTATTTTTTGCTATGCGACCACTATTCTACAATTCAGTGAAAAGTTACTGTAGAAATTGCATCGTATGCCTGTGCGCAGAGACATTGGGACTTACAGAATCATCCTTGTTTCCTGTTGATGCAAAATCGTCACTAGGAAGTGACTGTGTGGTCAAATACCACTTTTGTCAGTTTTGCAGATTTGCCCTTGTGAGGCTGAAGTTGTGTTTTTTGCAGTGACAGAATTCTTTGCAGTATTCTATAATGGCGTCTGATTATCTTTCACAGATTGTCACTGAAAAGCTCGACAAGAACAACTTCCAAGCATGGAAGTTTAGAATGACAAATTTCCTTATGGGAAAAGGATATTGGAAATTTGTTGTAGGAAATGAAGAAGAACCAGTTCTTCCTGATCTTCCCAATCAACAGCAAATGCAGGCATTTAAAGAATGGCATGAGAGAGCCAGAAAAGTTATGTACTGGCTGTCTATCAGTATTTCAGACTCTATGATTGTGCATATTCAGGATGCAAGTACGCCAAAGGAGGCATGGGATACTTTGTCAAAAATGTATAGCACAAATACGCAAGCCAGGAAAATGCAGCTCAAGCAAGAGTTGCACAATGTGCAAAGAGAAAGTATGAGCATCAATGACTACCACATGAAGGTGAAGAAGATTGCAGATGCACTTGCTTCCATTGGGTCGCTAGTGGAAGATGATGATTTAGTTTCCGTGACCTTGAATGGTCTAGGAAAGGATTATGCACAGTTTTGAATATCCATTTCCGTCCGTGAAAGATTTCCTGATTTTGAGGAGTTGATTGCTCTTCTAATTTCTGAGGAGCAGAGAAATGGTGGTGCATCTTCTTCAGGAGGAACTTCAAAAGAAATTGTCTTCTACTCAAATGCTAGAAGAGGTAGAGGCAGAGCCAGAGGAGGCCGATCTGGAGGCCGTGGTAGAAATTAGAATATGTAGCAAACTCAAGAAAACTAGTCCTATGGAGGAGGACGTGGTAACTCTAGAGGCAGAGGGAGCCAAAGGGGTCGTGGTGGATGGCAAAGAGGCCAAAATGCAAACATCAATGTTGAATGCTACTACTGTGGTAAAGTGGGTCATATGGCTAAAGACTGCTATAAAAATCAGAATGACATCATGAATGGAAAATTGCAACAAGGAAACTATGCATCTTCTAATAGACAGGGTGATGACAGAAATGAGCATTTGTTTATGGTCCAGCACATGAACAATTCTGTGACAAGTGCAGAAGAAAGCAACGAAGTGTGGTATGTTGACTCAGGTGCGTCAAACCACATGACAGGTCATGCAGAATGGATGCAGGATGCAAGGAAAATGGAAAAACTAGGATTTGTGGAGACTCGTGATGATACTACACATCCTATTATGCAGATTGGAAAAATTCCTTTGTCTATGCAGGATGGGAAAAAGAAATACCTATCGGATGTATTTCATTTTCCGAATATCACCAAGAACCTGGTTTCTGTTGGTCAAATGGTTGAGCAGGGCTTGCAGGTCAGATTTAATCCTCATGGATGCTTTGTTGAAGATATGAAAAATAAAGTTCGCTTGATAGCAAAAGGAAAGAAGAAGGGCAGAATGTTGACATTGGATGTAGACATGCCTGAATTGAGTGCAGCAATGTTTGCACATGGGACCGGTGCAGCAATGTACAGCGACTTAAATCAATGCAGGCCCAAAATATTGTTGCAGGATTGCCTAAATTCAAGGTTGCAGAAATACATAACGTATGTGAAGCCTGTCAATTTGGAAAACAGGCAAGGAAACCATTTCCTAAACATGTTCAAGAGAGTAAGAAGCCATTGGAATTAATCCACTCTGATGTGTGGACTACTAAAGCTGCATCTATTGGAGGCTTTCATTATTTTGTCACTATTATTGATGACTAGCAGAAAAAGTTTGGGTGTATTTTATGAAAAAGAAAAGTGAGGTTTTTGGGCATTTCAAAAATCTTAAAGCTATGGTTGAAAAAGAAACAGGCCTACAAATAAAATGCCTAAGGTCAGATGGAGGGGGAGAGTACCTCTCAAATGAGTTTGCAAGGTTCATGCAGGAGCATGGCATAAAGCAGCAATATTCATGTAGTCATACCTCATAGCAAAATGGAATTGTAGAAAGAAAAAATAGGCATATTGGAGAGATATCTCGTGCCATGCTCAATGAAAAAGACCTGCCAGATTTTTACTGGGTTGAGGCAGTTGCTATAGTAGTCTACATAATGAACAGGACTCCCACTGTAGCAATACATGGCATGACTCCAGAGGAAAGGTATACTGGTAGGAAACCGGATATTTCTCATTTGAAAATGTTGGTTGCATTGCCTATGTTCATGTGCAAGATGAGTTGAGATCCAAGTTGGATCCAAAAGCTGAGAAATGCATCTTTATTGGTTACTCTCTGCAGCAAAAAGGGTATAGATGCTATAACCCTTCTACTCGTAAGTTTACAGTAAGCAGAGATGTTGTTTTTGATGAGATGAGTAGCTGGTATAAACCAGTAAATGTGATTGATAATGTAGATGCACAAAATGGTAATGCTGCACAGAATTCATAGCAGCAGTCACAAGATATTAGTGGACCTGGAGCGTCCTCTAGCAGTGGTTTACATTCTTCGCCATGGACAGGAAGATTGAGATCATGAGAATCTTCTCAAAGCAATGCAGATAGTGGTATGCAGGTATCACGAAAAGGAAAAGAGAAGGTAGATCAGCCCATGTTTGATGTGAATGCAGGTCACTCTTATGTGGATGGTGAATCCAGTGGCTCAGAATAGAGCATTGATGATGAGTTGGGTATTCCTTCTATTGTTACACCTGGAGTAAGGAAGACCAGGGATGTTTTGAGAGCACCTGTGAGTAAACCTACTTTGTGAAGGTCTACCAGAGCTAGGTATCCTGTGGATAGGTTGAAATATGATAGATTTATAGCCATTCACTATGCTTATATGGTCAAAGTGATACAGGAACCAGAACCCACTTCTTTTGAGCAAGCCATGGGAAAAGAAAAATGGGAGAAAGCCATGGATGAAGAAATGGATGCTTTGGAAGCAAATGTTACATGGGAATTGGTACCTTTGCCTAAAGATAAGAATGCAATTGGTTGTAAGTGGGTTTATAAGGTGAAGCACAATGCAGATGGTTCTGTGAACAGATACAAGGCAAGATAAGTAGTCAAGGGGTACGCACAAACATATGGCATTGATTATGAAGAAACATTCAGTCCGGTTGCAAGGATGGCAACCGTAAGAGCAGTCATTGCTATGGATGCATCAAAGGAATGGTCTTTACATCAGATGGATGTAAAGAATGCCTTCTTGCATGGTGATTTGCAAGAAGAGGTATTGATGCCAGGAGGCATATTCCACGGTGGATTCCGTAAGGTTTTACGGTGGATTCCGTAAACTTAGATGACCGGGGCTCATACACAAAGAGGATTCTTTGTGCGAGAAGTTGATGGGGACGCCTGTCCTTTTCGGGCGTTTCATTAATTTAGTGTGTACATGGGTGATTCCATAGCGGGTGATTCCGCAAAATGCATATTAAATTAATAAACGTTTATGAGTTTAGAGTGCGCACTCGTAATAAATTAAGGTTAGGATTTATTTCTAACCAGTTGATTTATTTATGTAGCTGAAGACTGCTAGGTATTCACTTTTGTCGGTTTAATTGTATTATTTTACTAACGATTGTGAATGCTTCAGTTGATGTGTAGAGATAGTAGCAGTGGCGGAGGAAAGCATTGGAGTCTAGCGGGTATTCGACATTTGGACTATATTTTGATAGGCGCCACCACGCCTATATTTTGTTATGTCTATTGAGACATCGATTATTTATTATTATTTTGTATGCGCTTATGCGCCCGGATATGTTATTTCTATTTGGACATTGAGATTGGGCGTGCCAGACACTATGGGCACCGTCCATTAGCTTTATTTTCCTATTTTTGTAGAAAGCAAACTCAAAAGCTAAAAAGCTTGTCATATTTTTGTAATTGGGCTATTATTGAGCATGAAGATTGGAAATATACATAAAATACATGCTTTGTGAAGCGCTCACACAAGGCATGGGGGAGATTGAACCCAATTTGTCTCTTGCCTCTTGTCGTGCATGCTTTTACATGGGTTTTTGTGCAAAAAGGTAGAGTACTTTGTTCTTGGGGACCTTCCGGGATTCACCACGTGAGCTATCTGCGACCGATCTGCGCACCAGTGGTATCAGAGCGGAGCAGAGATCAAAAGCTTCCAATCGCTACCAATCTCGGGCGAAGGCGGAGCTCTAGGAACAAACGGCCTCTACAGTCAATCTCGTCGCGAACCGTCGATACAGGCAGACTTCTGGCGATCAAGAACCGCTGTTTCCACTGTCAGATCGCGAAGGACCAAGCTCTGCAGGCGGAGGACCACGTAATCATCTCCATCAACAAGTCGTTGAAAACCAGTGAGAAAGCTCTTAATCCTCTTCACTAAAAGCTTAATTACAAAGCTTTAAGAGCTTAAAAGAAGCTTAAGCTTCTCAAAATCATCTCGAAGTAACAGAAGACCTTCCCGAAAATCTCGCGCGGCCAAAAAACGACCCCCCCCCTCACGAAAAAAAACGGCGGCCTGTTTAGTCCACCATTAAGCTTAAGCTTAATTCCTTAGGCTAAATCACACAACTCTCTGTAAGTTACACAGGTTCGACAAGTTCTTAAACTTTGGGTCTCGCACTTCTGAAATCAAGTTCCGCAAGTCGACGGTAATCAAGTTCTGCAAGTTCTGCAAGTCGGCCTAAGTCCAGCAAGTCAACAACTCTGCAAGTTTGCTAAGTCTGCAACTCTGCAAGTCAGACTAAATCAGAACTGACTAGTGCTTAAAACTCATAGAAGACTTGTTCGTATGCAAAAACTCTGAACTGGAAAGTTGTTCGCAGCAAGCTGTTCTACCTACCTACAAGTTCCTTGAAGTACTTTCAGCAAACGGAGACAGAAATATTGCAGAATTTCTGAAAATTGAAGAAGAAATACCCAAAAATACATAGCCTTGTAACCCCAAATTTGAGCTACGCTCATCCCGCTAACCTGATTTTGAGTGAGAAAGGTTTGTTGAGTTTTACAGGATGACTACCCCACATATGGATGATCCTATGGCTAAAGATGACCTACCCGAGCCTACCATGGAACAAAAGCTGGATCTTATCATGCTGCAATTGGAAGAAGAGCGAAGGGCTAGGCAAACCTTGCAAGTGCAATTGACAAAGCTACAAAGAGCGTCCACCGATAAAGAAGAACCTCAAGCTGAAGATTTGATTCGCCGTACCATCGACGCCACCCTCGAAGCACAAACCATTCGCAAGGAATCCAAGATAAGTAAACGAAGTTTCAAGTTCCGCACTTTCAATGGCATAAGAGAAGGAAAGACTGTTTTATCATTCATTAGCCAGTTTGATGACTATTTCCATGAGGAAACTTATCCCGAAAAAGATAAAATCAAGTGTGTTACTAATCATCTGATAGACAGAGCATCACTTTGGTGGACTGTAGTCCGCAAGAGTATAGAATGTCCTGCTACATGGGAAGAATTCAAGAAGAAGTTCATGCAAAATTTCCTTCCACCGCAATTTCATGAGAAGGCTATCAAACAATGGGATTTACTTCAACAGCGAGATCGTGAGCCTATTACACAGTATACAGAGCATTTTTGGAATGCACTCCTACAGCTACGCATGCTTGAAGACGTACCAGAGACGACACATAAGCGGAAGTATATGTCTGGACTTCTTGGACATTACTACGCTGAAGTGAACATGTTCAAGCCTGCTACCCTTGAAGATGCCATCTCCTTAGCTCACGATACTGAAGATAAGTTACGCGGAAGAGATCGACGACCACAGCCATTCCAAGCAAACGGTAATTATGGATCTAAACAATTCAATTCCAATTTCAGAAGGTTTAATCCAGGTCGTTTCTCATTACCATCTTTCTGCAAGAATTGGCCTAAACCACCTGCATTACCATCCACTGTCAATTCAAATTCTAAGCCTATTCCACAAGCAAATCCAAATGTACCCAGACTTCCAGCCATTGCAAATAATGTGACCAAAGCCAAGCCAATAGTATGCTACAAGTGTCACCAGCCAGGGCATCTCGCAGCAAATTGTCATTCAAAGAAGCCATCAGCACATATCAACTACCTTGGAGCCATGGACGAAGAAGAGCATGAGGATATGCCAGATTTCACTGAAGAAGAGGATGATATTACTACTACTTCCGACACTTTACCAGGTATGCCTACTTCACATTCATTGTTGACTATGAAATGTATGGTGCATGGAAAAGAAAGAACTATATTGCATGATGACGGTAGTACCCATGACTTTATTTCAGCAAAATTGGTAAAGGAATTAAAATTGCATACTGTACCTACGCATTATCGCATAAAAGCTGCATTTTTAGGCACTAGGTACAATGGCACACAAGAAGTTCAAGATTTAGAAATTCAAATTGGTCCATACATTGAAAGAAGAAATTTCTTAGTTGTCCCATTACAGTCAAGCGACATTATTCTAGGAATGCCATGGAGACACCAACATAATCCCAATATAGATTATTCCACACACACAATGAATATTAATTTTCAAGGAAAATCTATTACATTATTTGGTATGCATGCATCTCATATTTTTCCACTGCTTTCGCATACTCAAGCAAAACATGCACTACGCAAGAATACTAAATCATATCTCATTTGGGTGAATGAATTGCATGCAAAGAAAAATCATATGCACCCTAGGCATAAGGAATTTCTCGCATATTTTAAGGACTGTTTTGCAGAAGACCTACCACCAGGTTTACCTCCATCACGTCCAGAAGACCATAAGATTGACCTAATACCTGGCACACAACCACCTTGCAAAGCCCCATATAGGCACAATCAAATAGAGCAAAAAGAAATCCAGAGTCAAGTTGAAGAATTACTAAATAGAGGCTTAATTCGACCTAGCAGTTCTCCATTCGGTGCACCTGTGCTCTTAGTCAAGAAAAAGAATAATACTTATCGTATGTGTATTGACTACCGAGCATTAAATAAGATCACTGTAAAGAATAGGTATCCTATACCTAGAGTTGATGACCTTATGGACAAACTGCAAGGATCTTCTATATTTAGTAAAATTGACCTTAAGTCTGGATATCATCAGGTGAGGCTAGATAGATCCGACATATTTAAGACTGCATTCAGGACACAGTTTGGCCATTACGAATTCTTAGTCATGCCATTTGGATTAACTAATGCACCTGCCACTTTCAGTAGAATGATGAACCGTATTTTTCTAAAATATCAGTATTGTGTGATTGTTTTCTTTGATGATATTTTAGTATTCAGTCAAAGTGAAAAAGAGCATTATGAGCATTTATCATTAGTTTTTCAATTACTGAAAGAAAATCAATTGTTTGCAAATCCTAACAAGAGTGAATTCTTTAAGACAGAAATAGAATATCTAGGTCATATTGTATCAAAAGAAGGAATTAAAGTTGATCCTAAGAAAATTGATGCAATATTGCATTGGCCTATTCCTAAAAATGTACATGAACTACGCTCATTCCTTGGTCTTGCTAGTTTCTATAGGAAATTTGTACGTAACTTCTCATTACTTGCTTTACCATTAACAAAACTTCTTAAGAAAGGAATTGTTTATCAATGGACTGAAAATCAGCAGAAATCCTTTGATTTACTCAAACGTGCATTAACTGATGCCCCTGTTCTACAATTTCCTGACTTTAATAGACCATTCTTTCTAGTTGTAACCGATGCTAGCGGATCAGGAATAGGAGCCGTATTAATGCAAGACAACCATCCAATAGCATATTCTAGTTCTAAGTTGAAACCCTCTAAGCTTAAATATTCCACTTATGACAAAGAACTTTTAGCAGTTGTACAAGCATTAAAACAATGGAAGCATTATTTAATGGGTTCAGAATTCATGATAAAGACCGACCAGCAAAGCATTAGACATCTACTTAGCCAACCCCAAATTTCTGACCGTCATATCAAATGGGCTTCCTTCATTCAAAGTTTGCATCCTATCATTCAATACCAACCTGGAAAAGAAAATGTAGTTGCCGATGCATTGAGTAGAAGACCTGCAATTCATAACATTTCTATCATATCTTTTGATTCTTTGATTGCTATGAAAGACACATATCACCACGATATTACTTTTCATTCTGATTGGCAAAAATTAGTTCAAAATAATTTCATTCCTGTTGATTCATTGTCATATAATGATGGATTTATATTCTTTGAAAAGAGACTGTGTGTTACTATTCCATTCCGATCTTTTGTTTTGAATGAAATTCATTGTCCCCCATATCAAGGTCATAGAGGTATCATTTCTACATTACGCATGTTAACTGAAGATTTTTATTGGCCGCATATGGATGCAGATGTATCTAATTTCGTTTCTGAATGTTTGATTTGTCAAAGAATAAAGAGACATCATGGTAAACAGTATGGATTATTAATGCCTTTGTCTATTCCATCTAAACCTTGGGAACATATATCTATGGATTTCATTACTGGTTTACCAAATACTAAATCTAACCATGACATGATTTGGACAATTGTAGATAGATTTAGTAAGCAAGCATATTTCATTGCATGTAAGAAAACTTTAACAACATCACAAGCAGCACAGTTATTTTTGAAAACTGTTTTTACTAACCATGGATTGCCAAAAGTGATTATTTCAGATCGAGATTCTAGATTTTGTAATAATTTTTGGATTACACTGTTTGCAAATCTAGGCACAAAGATTGATTTCTCATCTGCATTTCATCCAGAAACAAATGGACAAACAGAAGCCACAAATAGCACCATTTTAGATCTTTTACGTGCATACACTATCTCTAAACCTCAGACATGGGATACTCATTTACATTTATTACAGTTTGCATACAACAATACACCACACACATCTACAAAGAAAGCACCTTTTGAAGTTATTTATAGATATAGATTATCTACACCTGTTGCATCTTTGTCTAATAGAATACAGAGTGCTGATGATATTGCTGTTATGCATAACACTATTTTTGATGAAGTAAAGGATATGATTGCTAAAGCCCAACAATCATATACCAAACAAGCCAAGAAGAAAAGACAAGCTATGAATTTCAAAGTTGATGATTATGTTTGGCTTAGAATAGAAAAGCGTAGACTGCAAAGTGTAGATAGACATCCAGTTGTCAAATTAGCTCCTAGATTCTATGGACCATTTAGAATCATTCATAAGATTAATGACAATGCATTCAAGTTAGAGTTGCCATCTCATTGGAAAATTCATAATACATTTCATATTAGTTTATTGAGACCATTTAGAGGCCAATTACCTATCCACCCTGTCTATGAAAACCCACCTTTACTAGAAGAAGAGACTGAAATACTTGAACCAGAAGCCATTATAGACACTGACTACATGACCACTAGAACTGGCCGAAGGTATTCTAGATATCTAGTGAAATTTAAGAACCATCCTGTAAAGGAAGCACAATGGATGCACGCTAGAGACTTAAATGCTTTCCCCACTCTGTTAGCTCCACATTGAGCTAATAGCAATTGAGGTCAATTGCTATCCCACCCCGGGGGTATGATGCCAGGAGGCATATTCCACGGTGGATTCCGTAAGGTTTTACGGTGGATTCCGTAAACTTAGATGACTGGGGCTCATACACAAAGAGGATTCTTTGTGCGAGAAGTTGATGGGGACGCCTGTCCTTTTCGGGCGTTTCATTAATTTAGTGTGTACATGGGTGATTCCATAGCGGGTGATTCCGCAAAATGCATATTAAATTAATAAACGTTTATGAGTTTAGAGTGCGCACTCGTAATAAATTAAGGTTAGGATTTATTTCTAACCAGTTGATTTATTTATGTAGCTGAAGACTGCTAGGTATTCACTTTTGTCGGTTTAATTGTATTATTTTACTAACGATTGTGAATGCTTCAGTTGATGTGTAGAGATAGTAGCAGTGGCGGAGGAAAGCATTGGAGTCTAGCGGGTATTCGACATTTGGACTATATTTTGATAGGCGCCACGCCTATATTTTGTTATGTCTATTGAGACA
The DNA here is from genome assembly GCF_053477565.2 of Lygodium microphyllum. Classification (NCBI taxonomy): domain Eukaryota; kingdom Viridiplantae; phylum Streptophyta; class Polypodiopsida; order Schizaeales; family Lygodiaceae; genus Lygodium; species Lygodium microphyllum. The sequence continues at coordinate 39,245,727 of NC_141150.1, forward strand.
TCGATTATTTATTATTATTTTGTATGCGCTTATATGCCCCGATATGTTATTTCTATTTTGACATTGAGATTGGGCGTGCCAGACACTATGGGCACCGTCCATTAGCTTTATTTTCCTATTTTTGTAGAAAGCAAACTCAAAAGCTAAAAAGCTTGTCATATTTTTGTAATTGGGCTATTATTGAGCATGAAGATTGGAAATATACATAAAATACATGCTTTGTGAAGCGCTCACACAAGGCATGGGGGAGATTGAACCCAATTTGTCTCTTGCCTCTTGTCGTGCATGCTTTTACATGGGTTTTTGTGCAAAAAGGTAGAGTACTTTGTTCTTGGGGACCTTCCGGGATTCACCATGTGAGCTATCTGCGACTGATCTGCGCACCAGGTATATATGGAGCAACCACCAGGTTATGTGCATGATGTTCATCCTGAGTTTGTTTGCAAGTTGAAGAAAGCCTTGTATGGCTTGAAGCAAGCACCTAGAGCATGGTATGACAAGATAGGACAATATCTTATCACTATTGGCTTTCAGATTTCCAAAGCAAATTTCTCACTTTATGTGAGAAAAATAGAGAAAGGTATTATGCTACTTGTCATTTATGTTGATGATTTGATTATGACAGGTGATAGTGATGAAGATATCATTCATGTGAAAATGCTATTAAAGTAGAAGTTTGAGATGAAGGATTTGGGAGAGCTGTGTTATTTCTTGGGCATTGAGGTGATTAGATCACCAAGTGGGATACGGCTCTTGCAGAGGCAGTATGGATTGGACATGCTTTCCAAATATGGGATGACAGGCTGTAAGCCTATTTCAGTTCCTTTAGAGCAGAATGTGAAGCTGAGCGCACCTGTGCAGGTGAGCTTCTGGAAGACCCTACTATGTACAGACGCATAGTAGGAAGTTTGATTTATATGACTATTACGAGGCCTGATTTGAGTTATGCTGTTGGATTGGTAAGTCAGTTTATGCAGGCTCCAAGGAAACTGCTTTTGGATGCGGCTAGATGCATACTCAGGTATGTGAATTCCACTTTGCAGTATGGACTATTTTATGAGACTGGGGTTCAGATATAGTTGCATGGATACACTGATGCTGATTGGGCTGGTAGTATTTATGATAGACGATCTACCAGTGGATATGTGTTCTCTTTTGGAAGTGTTGCAGTCACTTGGAGCAGCAAGAAACAGCCTATAGTTGCCTTGTCGAGCACAGAGGCTGAGTACAGGGTGCAGCAATGGCCGCATGTGAGGTAGCTTGGTTGCATAAGCTACTTTATGATATGCATCAACCTACAGATGGGCCAGTTGTCATTTATTGTTACAACATGAGTAGTATACACTTGGCAAATAACCCAGTCTATCATGCTAGAACATAACACATTGAGGTGCATTATCACTATGTGCGGGAGAGGGTTTTACTAGGTCTTATTGATCTAGTTTATGTCAGCACAGAGGATCAAGTAGCTGACATATTCACGAGGCATTGGGCGCAGAGAAGCTGCGCAAGTTCAGAGATCTGCTTGGTGTGTAGGAATTAGGATTGAGCTCGAGGGGGAGTGTTGTGATATCCAGCTCCACTCGTGATATGCCAGGGTGACCGTTGTGCATTTATGTCACCGACTTGTTAGCTGTAGACGCGGTTGGTACACCACCCATGAATAATAGCTAGATGATAGCTATCCTTATCTACTCTAGTTCGTGGCTCAGTTAGTATGCTACCTTAGTTAGTTGAGTTTGGTTTGAGACCCATATATAGGGTTCTTCGTTTTCTATGTACTTGAGTTCTTTTGGCTTACACAACTAAGAAGAGAAAAACTGTTTTCAGCCTCCACCTGTGTGTGTATTCCCCCATGGTGCAAGCAAGAAAGCTACAAGTGAGATTCCTTCCTTCTCTCCCACAATCTTGACATAGGCGACGTGGCAGCAGCAACAATGGCATGGGAAGGATCACGACTCCTCTCTCTCTTTCCCAAGCTTCAAGGGGTAGGTCTTATAGGTAGGGGGGGGGGAGATAGCCACCCATGTGGCTGGCTTGCATGCCTCCCCTCCCTCATGCTTCTCCAACACAACTCCTCTTACACCCATACTCCCTCTCCCCACCATGCATCGGCTGAGGGGAGAAGATTAATAGTAAAAAAATTTGCAAAATTTTGTCCATTATTCATTTGCCTTTTCCTATGAAGGGTGTTCCCGCGTGGAACTACGGGTTTCAAGTCTCGGCTCTTGTGCTTCATGCGGGCTAGAGTTTATTGACGCGCGTGCAGAGTAAGCACTTAACCACCAACATGTACCGATGCGGGAGATTATTTTAGTTTGCTTTTTGTGTGGATTACGGGTCTTCAGTATTTTGTAGCGGAAATATTACACCTCACCAGCGCTTTGTCTCTCCTCCTCCTTCCCCATGCGCCCGCTTCGCCCACTCGGTGCCGACGTCTTCCTCCTCAGCGTTTTCCTCCACTTCCACTTCTCTCCGCCATCGCATGCCTCCTCCTCCTTCTCCTCCTTCTCCTCCTGCTCCTCCTCCTCCTCCGCCGTGCGACAGCCAACCCCCCTCTCTCCACCCTAACCACCCTGGTTAGTTACACTAACGTTAATTACCCTAACTAACCATAGTTATGCTAACTAACCATGGTTCCACTAACTAACCCCTAGTTAAATTACCTAACCCCTAGTTAACCTAACTAACCCCTAGTTAAATTAACTAACCCTAGTTAACATTAACTCACCCATAGTTAGACTTACCTAACCCTAGTTAGCCTTACCTAACCCTAGTTAAACTTACCTAACCCTAGTTGGACCTAACTAACCTAGTTAGCCTTAACTAACCTTACTTACACAGACTACCACAGCTTAACCTCGCTAACATTACTTAAACATATTAAATAGACTAATATTACTTACACTAACCTAACTTAACAAACTAAACTCACCTAACTAACCTAATTGGTTTAACACACTAAACTAACTTAATTGACTTTCTCAGACTAAGCTAACCTAATTCACTTAACCTACTCTGTCACCTAATTCACTTAGGTTACCCCCTTATAGCCCCCATTTCTACCCTTTCTCCTCTGTTGTCTTTCCACTGTGTATGGGTGTGCTAGTGGGCGTTCACGCGCGAGGACACGCTTTCGCCTTGTCCGTGCGGTGGAGTGTTGCAATCACACGTTCACACACAGTCATCCTCCATTGTTTACACGCAGCTCGGGTACCGCCTTTTATTTTCCAACCTGCAAAATACATAAAAATGCATAAAAATAAACATAAAACACATAAAAATTTCAAAAATTCATTAAAATTCATTTATAATTCAAAAAAATTACATTAAAATTTCTAGAAATTTTCCAATATTGCTAAAATCATTTGGAATATTTTCTAAAGTGGAAATTCAAGAAAATAAATTATAAAAATTTCAAAATTTGAAAATTCATTCAAAAATACATGTAAAATGAGTAAAATTTTAAAAATTAGTAAAATTCAAAAATAAATCCAAAAAATTTCTCAAACCTCCTTGCCCCTTTTGCAAATAAATTCTCAACTAGAAATGCTTCCATAAATGGCAAAATATTATTTGAAGCCAAAAACCCTAAATTTAATACTTCACCTCACGAAAATTCATTTTAAATTCCAAAAAAATCAATTGAAAAATCATGGATAAAATCAAACACATTGTTGACACTTACTGGATTGCTGAAATTCCACCTTTACACTTCACAATATATTCATGTGTCCTATATCCTGATTTAATTATTCGAAAAGAATAGAAAAAAAAAACAAATAAACCAAAACCAAAGCATATACACAATAGAAACACGCCTAAAATATAGTTGAATAAAAAAAAACATAAACAAATAAAAAATAAAAAATAAAAATAAAATAAAAATCAACAAAAACACTAAGGTGCTTTATTTTTTCTAGTGAGTGGTATTTTTTTTTTTAACTAGATTCCTTGCATTTGGGGACTACTCCGTGCGCCTTCAGTCCATTCCATACACACCCTTACCAGTTATTTATTTTTTGAGCTTTATTCATTTTTATTATCCCTTAGCCACAATTAATTGCTAAAATGAACTATATTCACTCACTTTTCCACGTGCATTTGCGCTAAACACACAGTTTCTAATAATTTAAAAAATCAACTAGCCGTTCACTTTGCACGCGCTACGTGCGCTTAAGAGGCATCTTAATTTTTAATAAAAATGAACCAGCCGTCACAAAAAAGCACGCACTAGCAAAAAACCGCTCCACATCACCATTAATTTCTAATTAATGAATTTGCATTTAGAGACCCTAATCTGGGAATCGTAGTCCGGATTTCGTTAGAGCACCATTTCACCCTAATATATTGTAATTAAATTTTAAGAAGGAACCGATGTTTTCTTATTAAGGTTTATAACCTAATAAAATGCTACCCATTGTTAATAATTTCTTAAAATGAACCCTTCATTAAAATCATTTCCCCTCACTGCACTTTTTTCCATTTTTTAATAAACACACTTCTTAGGATGGGCGCGTAAAGTCCTCTTAGTTGAAAATATTGGTTAAGGTTATGGTCAGGTCTTGATTAGATTTTTATGGTATTATGATTTTCTTATGTGCTACATTACGGGTATGATTTGCAGTCTCTTTTTCTTTCTTGCATGATACGGGATTTTGGGTGCCTGCTTATTGCATCGCATGAAGTTTTCGGTCGCATATGTGTAGAGGTCATGCCGATTTTTTTTTAGGATGTGGGTTGTTTGGGGTGATAAATTGGTTTGTTACGTTTGTGTGTGTCCTTCTTTTGATTGATTTCTTTTTTATAACTATTTTGGTTGTTTTGCAAGCATTCTTTGTGATTGTCTATGTTGTGGTGTGTGTGTTTTCCATTTGAATGGTGCCTCATGCTCCTCCTCCTATCCAATATGTCCCACTGATTAGTAGGGATCATTCTTCCCTACTAGCTTTTGAGCTGATAGCGAAAGCAGGACTTGCGACTTTCGTGGCTGCTTCATTCCCATTGATTCCAAATGATCCATCCCTGTGTGATGAGTTTCTTGTATCATACAGCAAGAATTCAGTCTTAGTTCATGGTGCTTCCATGGTGTTGACACCCCGAGGGTTAGGGAAGGCTTTGTCTCTTCCCTACAAAGGAGAGCCCTTTGTTACAACTAGACAATTATTCTCCAACGATGAGATTTTCAAGCTGTTACAGAAGCAGACCAAAGAGATTCTGGATGTCAAGAAAGTGATCAACACTTCAGGCGTATCTTTTTCCATGATCACTGATTCTCTTTGGAAGTTAGTCTGCCAGTTTCTCCAAGACATGTTTATGCCTGCCAAAACACCATCTCATTACTTGTCCAAAGAGCTATTCACAGCTTCCAGGATGGTGTTAAAAGGGGTGGCTATTGATTAGAGTACTTACCTGCTTACAAGGGGATGGACCGACATTTTTTCAAAGTAACCAGAGGAAATGTCACAAATGTCACTTATGGTTCCTACCTATACATTTTCTTGACATACTCAGGCCTTAAGAAGGGTGTGCTACCACCTCCTCCATCACATCCAGTACCTCCCCCTCCACCTTTAGAAGAGTCAGAACCTATTGACATAGAGGATCTTGATTCCCCTCCTCCACTGAAGCATGTGGCATATAAAACTCCCTGAGTTATTCCTTCAGTCACAATTCCTGCTACATTTGGTAGTGACCTCCCTGCTTACCTCACATGTAATAATTTATTCAAGGCACATAGAGAGGGTTCTTTGGAAATATCAGTCCCTTCACTGAACAGTTTAGTGTCAAGAGATGCTATTCCATTCCTTTTTAATAACATCCAGAGTTCGATTGAACTTTCAGTGATGACATCTTGTGTTCAACAGCTGTAGGCTTCTTTTTATGAAGAACTGATGTAGTCCAAAGACTAGTTGCATAAGGAAACCTTAGAGTTAGCCTTTGCTAAAGGCACACTTGTAGATCTGTTTAAGTAGATGGAGCAGCAGACCCAAATGATTGAGACCCAGAGAGAATAAATATATTCTTTGAAGGTTCAGTTAACAGAAGCTCAGTCAGAGGCCACTAGAGTCTCAGAGGAGAAAGAGAGGATGTCTAAAGAAGCTCAAGAGTTTTAGACTCTTTTAGATGTAAAATTGTCAGCCTTACAGACTGCTTATAACACAGTGGAATCACAAGCTTCCCAAATTAAGCAGTTGCAAGACCAACTGGCACAATCACGGTCCGTTCCTCCAAGCCCCAATGTTCCTATGATTGCTTCTATCTCTCAGTAGGACTTGGCAGTTCTCTAGAGACAAGCTACATTGTGTCTATTGTTTCAAGATAAAGTGGAAAGATTGCAGTCCAGGATGGATTTGTTATGGTCTACATTTGAGCACTTTCAGGAGTATGTTCCTCTGGACCATTCTATCTTTGTCCACTATCAGTTGTGCAGAAGTTGCCCTTCTATATGAAGCTTTCAACGATGGATCTTCCTCTTCCAAAGGATGGTTGGAGTGGGGCTTGGTCTCTTGAGTTACTGACAGAAGCAGAAGTGGTCCGTATGGTGTTTGAAGATTCTATGACAACGGATACCATGTTGTTGTCTTACATGTATCTACGAGGTGATCTTTTGATTTCAGATGATGTAGATATGGCCTAGTATGTGGGGGATGTGGTTTTGCAAGTTGTTTTGTATGTCAACTATTTGGAGTTGCGGATAGATGACATGTTCTAATGTTATTCTTCAAAAGTGGCTACTTTCCTTGACAATTCATGGCGCTTGTTGAAGGTAAGGCACCTACGTGTGCATGATAGTGCAACAACTATTGGTAGAAAAGATAGTCACCCCTACCTTTGGCAATATCAAATAGAACCTCAAAAGGTCCTTCGTGCAAGCAATAACAAGTTAAATCCACATCATAATCTTGAATTCTTATTCTATTCCTTAATTTGTATCTTGTATTATAAGAATTCTACTCTTGGAATGGACCAGTAGACCTCTATTAATGAATAGTCTTGTAAGATTTGATGAAAACTTTGACTAAAAATGAATAAATATATCCCCTTTGATGAGGGGGTTAGTGAAAGTATCATCAAGAGAGATCTTTAAGGGTGTCCCTATCATAAGATATGTTTAGGTAGGGAAGCTCAAGAGAGAGTTTAATGTGAGAAAATTTAGTCTTTTTGAATAGTTCTCTCTTGAAATAAGAGAATATTCACTCTTGTTAATGCTAAATAAAGGCACTATAAATGAAAGGTTGGAAATATACAAATTAATCAAATCAATGGTTTGAAAGGATCCCACTTGTATCTAGATTGAGACTTTTGGAAGTCGCAATGATGCTTTTTTTTTTTTACAATAAGCAAAATCTCCCAAAGATTCAAAAGCTTTGAGAACTTTTGTTGAACATTGTAATAGAGATGGGTGTCAATAAAATAAGTGATTTCTAGACTATAGAGGGAAGCACATAATGAGGGCCAAAAGTAAGAACCTAGACATATGGAGTGAGGGAGAGAGGTTGGGACTCTAAGAGGAAAATATAGCTTTATGAGATGTTCCTTGGTTTGCTAGAAGGCAATAGTTATGTGTATTCTATTATATGTAGAACACTAAGTTTCCTACAATAAAAGAGACTATACAAAACAAAACCTTAAGATCTTAGTATGTTTCCTAGGAAAAAGCATTTTAGATATTAGAATCTAAGTAAGAGTATAAAAAAGACAGATAGTTAAACCAAAGAGATCTAGAAAGAGAAGGAGTCCTAAAGACCATAAAATTATCTATCTATTTCTTATCTTTCAATCCAAGCATATAATGGATAAGAAAAGAAAAAAAAGGTTCTCACCATATCCTTTGTGTTGTTGCATCCCCGTCATTTTACACCACTCAAACAAAGTCTTGTTAGCTCAGCTTTTTAATGTTGTCTATCTAGATACATGTTCTCAATGTCTTTCTTCCCTATATGAATACATGAAGTGGGATCTCACACTCAACCGCCAAGACCCACAAACCGCTTATTGTTTCAAGCGTTTCAAAAGTGAGCTCTAATGGCTATCTCTCACCTAGCCTTCATCCTTCCGATCCTACAAGTGTAGTGAGATTCCCTTGATGCTCGAATGAGTAGCCTCCTCCCTTAAGCACTATGATAGATCCATGATCCATGATGCGAGCTCAAGTAAGCTCAATCCTCTATCCACAAGCTCCATCCACCATAGCCATGTGCATGAGATAAGAGAAGAGAGGAGAAGAGAAGGGAAGAAGAGAGGAGAAGATGGAGAACTTCTCCACCACGGTCCCTCACCCTCACACACTAACTCCCTCACACTCTCACTCTCACTCTCACTCTCAAGCACAAGCACAAGAATAATAAAGAGGAAGAGAAGAGAAGAAGAAGAGAGCTACTTTTGCCACACACTGAGAATGAGCTTCCCATTCATTTTTTGAATTTATATACAAGCCCTAAATCCTTTGGGCACCCATCCCCTTTTTTACATAACTGGGTGTCTTGCCAAGTCCTCTTTTCCTATTCCCTTCTATTTACCATATCCCTTTACCTATGCCTATCTAGATTTTAAAAATCGCACAGGACAGAGCCTCACGCTCTTTTACAAAATTTTAGGGGTGTCGTTCAAAAAATGCACCTTCCGTCTTTTGCATTTTTCAGAGGTTGCCTTTGTGCCTTTTTCCTTTTCTCCTTCTTCTTGACTTCACTGGGTCCACATTTTGGAAATTTCTTGGTTTTATTATTACTTTTCCTTTTTCTTATTTCACATTGCGGTTTACATTACCCCCCTCCTAGTTAAGTGCTAGTCCCCCCTCCTAGTTAAGTGCTAGTCCCATGGCACTTGCAGTTCTTTCTTGATGAGAGCTTGGTGAGTTGAAGGGTGGTCACTTGGGTCGATAATGGAGCCTTGTGGGGATTGGTAATGGAAAAGAAGCTTATCAAATGATTGAGGTGGTGGAGGTTGAGGGTATATTGAGTGAATGACAGGGCGTTTGAGGTCGATGGTTGGTCACCTTCATCTTTACTTGAAAGAAAAAGAAAAGTGCACTACCTAGGGGATGTGTCTACCTTATCATGCGGTGTAATGTACTCGTGCTAGTGGGTATTGTTCCACACTTGAGGACCTTGTTTGTGCATAAGGGAGGTGCGATGGGTGAAACTTAGGGAGATAGGTCTAACGATAGGAGTGTGACCTCCCTAGGTATGTTCTACCCTTGATGTGCCCTAAGCGTGAAGTGGAGAGTCAAAAGCGACTAGGGGTTTAGAGATGAAGCCAGTCGATTGAGGCCACTGGGTGCACCTAGCTTGAGGACCCCTACGTGTAGTGACTGTGGCGTTCATGTAGTGTGTTTCTTGCTTTCTCTTGTGATTTTCTTCTATGTTTACTAACTCTTTTTTTAAAAAAAGTAACGAAGAACTAATCTTCATTATCATGGTCATGAGAAGAAGCTGGGGGCTTAAGGGACTTGCCAAGGAAGACTCTTCCCTGCATATATAATTTTAGGTTCATTTCAACTTGGAGAGGAGTTTTGGACAAAAATGGGTGGATGCACCTAGTGAAGCAGTTGTCGTTCATGTTCTCTAAGAGGGCCATGCAAAAGGATGGTAAGAGGGAAACTCGCATCATCAACCTAGCTATGGCACAACTATCTATGCCAACATTAAGATAAAAAAATTGAGGTGGGAGGTGGTATTCTTGTGGTGTGGGATCCTACTTAAGTAACACTCTAAGTAATATAAGATAGTTAGAAGTAGTGATAAAGGCAATATTTGGGCAATAAGTGAGCTCATTAAGAAAATGGGCAATGGACTCCTGTAAGTCATTCTCGAAGAAGGTCAAGGCGTCCTCCATCTTGGTGGAATCTACATTGTATATCTTCAGGAAATCATATCTGTCGTGGATGTCAAGGTTGAAGTCCACCCCTACCCTTCTCGAATATGGCATGTATGTGGGGTTTTTTCTCTTGAAGGATAGTATGTTGCAAAACGACATCTAGGCGTCCATGTTGCCATCCCAGTTTCTCCTCCTCCACTTTGGTTGGGACTTGTAGCCTTTCACTATCCTGGGCACCTCCATGACTTTGTTCTCCTAGTAATCAAATGCTTCCATTCCCCACTGCATTGGATTCTTCTCCCTCTCTTGGTTCAACCTCTCACCAAGCCTTCCTCCCACACTTATCACCTCCTCTGCCAGTTTTATTGATAGCACTTTGCATACTGTAGAGGGGAATTTGAAAGTGAAGTCAAAGGGTCAGCGGCCATTCTTTTTCTTGTCCCACCTTATGAGCTCTACATTCCAATTCACTCAGGAAAACAATATTCTTGTGTTGGAATGGGTGCTTCTGGGGCTACTATGGGTTGGGTTTTTTATCTTCTTCTTGCCCACTTCCTCTTGATTTTTTCTTTTCTCTTGGCAGTGATATCCACCTCTTGTTGCATTTCTGATCGTGGAGAGGGAGGTTGCAGGACTAGCTCCTCGTTTGGTTGCCCCATTTCAAATTCTCGCACTAATTCAGAAAGTGGCCTTTGCATTTCATCTTCTCTCCTGGGATCTTGTAGCTCTCCTTTCTTGAATTCTAGCTGGTCCACATCTTGGACCATTAGCCCTGCCCTCCAGGACATAATTTCTTTGATCTTGTGGGCTTAGGCTGGTCCCTTCTCCTTATTACGCTTGAGCACATAGTGCATGCCTTATCGCTTTGTGGGCGATCTTTAACTTTTTCTCTAGTGTCTCAATAGCCTCCTCCTCTTTTGATTGTGTGACATCCAAGATAGTGCTGATGAGGAAGGCACATTGTTGGGATTCCAATCTTGTTTGTTCAACCTCTTCCCTGCTTTCCACTAACACTCTATTCCCTTTTGCAAAGGGCTAGGAGGCTCGCAAGGTCTTTCATCTTCTTTCACTCTTCGTCACCCATTCATGGTATCTTTGTTTCATTTCCTATAATCTTTTGTTATCTCTTTGAGCTAAGGCCACTATGGTTGGTTCTTTCTCTTTCCACTTTTCGGTTATTTTCTCCTTCTCCTTCTTCAAGCATTCAATATCTCTCTCCAATCTCCCTTGCTCTTCCATCTCCATCAATAGTCCACATGTCATTTCATCCATCTGTCTTTGATGCTCTTCTCCTTCTTGAAATTTCACTACGTCTGTTGCTACTACGAGCCAACCCATGGCTTCTTGGATTTTTTCCATCCACCTTGTTAGCTCTTCATTGTGCACAATTTTTAGTTTGTACTATCTTTGTAGGCCGATCAACTCCCCTGATGCTCTTCCTCAAGCCCTTTTCTCCACTTACCTTCTTCTTCTTCTTCTTCTTTTGCCTTAAAATTTGCCTTCAACTCAATTATCTCTCTTTGATAGCATGCCAGTTGGCAATTTCTCTTGAGTTGGTAAGTTACTAATGTCTCCTTATTAGCCTCCAACTCAGTTATTGCTATCTTCTTATCCTCCTTTGATTTCTCTAGCTGTGAGAGAAGCTCTTTGATGTATTTGTCATAGTCTATGGAAGGCGGCACGTGGGGATGGAAGTGGTGGAGACCTCTATCTTTTGCCATTTGGGGTCTTGTCTCGACTCGGCATCTGCAGTTTCTAGTCCCTTAAGTTGAGTCACTAGGGTTTCTGCACACACATCCAAGGCTGTCTCCTATGCCCTGTCCAGGAACTGCACCTAGGCCATGAGATTGATGGCATCTACCCTGGGCATAGTGTTTTGGGTAGTTGTGGTAGCTAGGGTAGTCGGCATGAGAGCAGGTGAGATTTGGTGAAGCAAGCCCTTGCCCTTGCCTTTTGCCATTGGGGGTGGTATGATGTTTGGTACATGGGCACTAGCTTCTCAGCCTTATTCTCTAAAAGGGCTCATGTCATCCAACTCCTCCTCCCTTTAGCGCTACTCTACCGACATGTGGATGGCCCTAGCCATGTCCTCATCTTCTTTCCTTCTAATATCTTTGGCCTCTTCATTTTCCTTTCTTTTTCTCTCCTTTTATGCCTTGAGCAAGTCATCTTGGTGTCATGGGAATGTTATGAGTCACTACACTCGCATCTACTCCTTTCAGATTGCCCAAGCAAAGATGTCTATGTATTCTCGTAGTAACACAATGAGATTTGCTTCTTCTTGCTTGGTTAGGTTGTCAACTACTATGAAGACAAGTCGCGGGGCTTTTTCCCTTCTCTAGCTAGGTTGACTTCCTTGACCTTGGCAAGCCCTTCTATGGGTTTGTTTGCTTTTCCTTGCCTCTTGGCACCCAACAAGATCACTGCTCTATCACATTTCTTAAATTTTGTGAATCTCTTTGTTGGTAGATCTCGTGGTTTTTCCTACACCTCAAAATTTGACTCCCTAGATTGTCTCTTTCTTTCCTCCTTCAACCATCCGTGCCTTAGGTGGACTGGCAAGTCCCCCTTGGTGCATTTGGTCTTAGGTGGTCAGGGTATTTTGGGGTCACTATCTGAGCTTACTTTTGATTCAAAGTCAACTCCCTGTCTTTGATGGAAGAAGGAGTCTCACCTAGTGGTCATAGCTCCGAAGGTGATCCGAGCCTTAGCGATGTGGCACTTGGTCGGGTGAGCCCTGCCCATTTGTAGTCAATTGTTCTTGTGTGCTCCAACCACATGTGATCACACTCCATTCACATGATTTCTCTCTTGATTCTAAAGGTGCTCTCTTTTTGCAGCATGGGATCTACTCATATTTGCTCAATCTCATGTCCATCATTGTCATGCTCTATCATGTCAATCTCTTCTTTATCTATCTGAAGGGACAACAGTCTTTGTACTCCTCATTCGAACTATCCTCGTCCAACTACTCGTCATCTCCTAGGTTTCTACACTCCTTTTACTTCTCATTTGTGACCAAGGACCAATTGTACATCAGGTTCAGATCATGTATCTTGGTCCATTTCCACTTGGATTCATCCATGAGATCCTTGAGGGGCGGTTTAAGATTACTGACTGGGTTGCCACCTAGCTTGTCTGTTAAGCACTCTAAGATCTTGTGGAGCTCTTGCTTGTTGTGTAGGACATGGAATGTGATAGGGTTGGGCTAGCTACAAGAGCTTCTAGCCATCATGCATAAAGGTACTAAGGGCTTTATACGTGGACTTATTAGTTGCCTTAGTGGCTTGCTTGTATTCCTCCTCATTTGTCTGAGAATGACTGATCAATCATGGCTATCATGTGCATCCAATCCCCTCATCCTTAGGACAAGGGATATAATTTGTTAGGGGCCTATAAGATTTCCTAACTTGAGCTTCACCCTTCAGCATGGTGGAGATGGTATCTAGGGTGATTGGTATGGTCTTCCAAGTATCCATCTCTACCCTTGTTGCTTTCATTTGATTTCCCAAAAAGATCAATTTGTTTCACTATTCTTCTATAACTCGTGCATTCCACATCTAGGGTTGGCCTAGTAGGATGTCGTAGTCTACCCCCTTTATGATGATGAAATCAACTGAAAACTAGACTCCTACGATCTTCAACGGCCAATTCTTCAACACCACGAATGGCTTAACTTTCATCCCATTGGCCAGTGTTACATTGAACTTAGCATTCTTGACAAGTAGGTTACCACAAGCTTGGAGCACTTTGAGGCTAAGTATACTGACTTTTGCCCTCATGCCTATGATTCCTTTCCTTGTAACGTCTCACAAAGCCAGGACAGGCAACACCAAGTCAATCTCTCCTGCAAGTACCTTATCTCTCACAAAGTGATAGTGCACCTCAATGTGTTTCGTCCTAGCATGGAATACTGGATTTCTAGCTAGTTGTATGCTGCTCATGTTGTCACAATGAATGACAAATGGACCATCTCCCTGCAAATCCAAATCACCTAATAACTTTTGCAGCCATACCACCTCACATGTTGCCATAGCAACACCTCTGTACTCAGCCTCTGTACTCGATAAAGCAAATGTAGGTTGCTTTTTGCTACTCCATGTAACTACTATACTACCAAGGGAAAACATGAATCCACTAGTAGATCTTCTGTCTGACATGCTACTAGCCCAATCTACATTTTTGTATCCAAAGACCTGTACATCCTTACTTACCCCATTAAAAAGTCTATAATGTAAAGTAGACTTTACATACCTCAATATACGTCCAATTGTATCGAAATGAGGCTTTCTAGGCATCTACATAAATTGACTGACAAGGGCAATAACATAGCTCAAGTCTGGCCTTGTGATAGTCATGTAAATAAAACTCTCTACTATCCTCCTGAACATAGTAGGGTCTTCTATCTCATCCCCAATATCAACACTTAACTTCACATTTTGCTCCAATGATACTGAAAGAGGCATGTATAATGTCATACCATACATGGATAACATATCCAAGCCATACTGCCTTTGGGATAGCCATATACCATCATCACATATGATCACCTCAATACCAAGAAAGTATCTCAGCTCACCCGAATTCTTCATCTCAAACTTCTTCTTCAAGAAGTCCTTAACTTCAAGAATCCCATTGCCAGTGTCACCTCTAATAATCAAGTCATCCACATAGATGACTGTGATGACCAAACCTACATCTCCCCTTTCTCACATAAAGTGAGTGATTAGCATTGAAAATACAAAATCCAATATTGACAAGATACTCTCCAATCTTGTTAGGCCATGCTCTTGGTGCTTGCTTCAGCCCATAGAGTGCCTTTGTTAACCTCCTACACGCATATGTGCGATGCTCTAAATCCTCATAACCTGTTGGCTGCTCCATATACACTTCTTCTTGCAATTCACCATGCAAAAAGGCATTATTAACGGCCATTTGTTTTGCAAACTCCAACCTTTGACTGCTGCCAAGGCAATCACGCATCTAACAATTGTCATCCTATAGCAACTAGACTAAATGTCTCTTCATAATCTATGCCATATATTTGAGCATACCCTTTTGCAACCAGCCTAGCCTTATATCTATTAATGGAACCATCTACATTATTCTTGACTTTGTAAACCCCCTTAGAACCAATATCTTTCTTACCCTTAGCCAAGGGTACCAAATCCCAAGTCTTATTGGCTTCTAATGCAACCATCTCCTCATCCATTGTGCTGCATTCCAATGAGCATGACCAACAACATCCTCAAAACAAGTGGCCTCAATATTATCAATTACCTTCACCATATAAGCATAATGGTGAGCTGTATAATGTCCAAAACCAAATCTTTTAACATGATATCTAACCTTGCTAGACTTGTGTACCAATGGATCACTCAGTGGAGCCTTTACATTACTATATGCTCTCTGTACACTTGGTTTCCTGACTAAAGGAATACCAATTTCATCATCCAAACTCTCTGAACCTCTAGAATCTCCATCAAATCCCAAATGACTAGTAGATGCATCATTACCATCCAACATTTTCTTCTTTCCTTTTTCTTTGCCTGTAACACTTATAGATCCACCTGAAGATGTGGTGCTACTCCTTAGTCTCCTAGACCAAGGGCTCAGCGTAGGTGTAGTACTAGATGATGTTTCTGGTCCACTAAGACTCCGTGATTCTTTCTTTTCTTTTTGCACATAGCTATCATGTTGAGATGGCAAGCTCAATACTGTGGACATTGATGATGGACCGCATGGCTAGATGAGTCCATACATCTACACTTAGGACTTTGGTGGTCATTATGATACTCACATGGCCACTAACTTATCACTTATTATATTTAGTTTGTTACACCTACCTACAGCTGACAAAGATATAGTGCCAGTCGATTAGTATAGTCGATTATGCACTGTTTAACTTAGAAGGCCACTTTCCTTTATGTTATATCTTATCTGTACTTTCTGAACATTGTATAGTGTGTGGAAGAAGAAGAAGAAACCAGCAAGAAAACGTTTTGGCCTCCATCTTTCTTCTTGTGTTCTTGAGTGAGCTTCCTCTTGTATATATGGTGTGTGGTTGGCGCAGTAGCTCAAGCACATCTCCCCATCACATGATTCTTGACATTGTATTAGAGCCACTCCATGAGAGGCTAATTTCGAAGGCTGAAGTAAAGGAGAAGAAGCAAGGTTCGAGCAAGCAAGAAACGGGTAAGAAGCTCTCCCATTCTTCCACTCTCTCTTTTGGATAGTGCCTATGGAGGCATCGGAAGGAGGGTCGAGAAAAAATCTTAGATTGCTGTGAGATTTGGTGTGCAAGCATTTATTTTGGGTGTCTCAGGCCGTTTCAAGCCCTGTTTTAGAGCCGCAAGGTTGCAAACAATAGTTTCAGGGTACACTATGATTTCGGTTGTATTGACCGAAAGTGGGTGCGCAAGTTACAGATTGTGAATCTGTAATTTTTGAGGTGTTTACAAGAAGCAAACATAAGGCTTATCTGCAAACAGGTTGTAGATTACATGTACTATTGAGCAATCAGTGAAAAAGGTTGCTTGTGTATTGTTGTGCACGTGTTGTGAAAGATTGCAGAAGACTAGCTTGTTGTGTTGTATCCTTGTTGTGATAATGTCAGAGAATAGGGAAAATCCCATTATTGAGAATCTCGACAAGAACAACTACCCTTCATGGAATTTTTGTGTGACAAACTTCCTCATTGGAAAGGGCCTTTATGAGTTTGTCTCAGGTGAAGAAAATGAGCCAAATATGGATATCCCTCCAACTGCAGATGAGTTAAAAGCATGGAATGCGAAAGACAAAAAGGTGATGTACTAGCTATCTACAATCGTTGATAATACTATGCTGGGACATATTGGTAATGCAAAAACTTCACATGCAACTTGGACAATTTTTTAGAGCATGTTTTTAGTAAATACAAAGGTATGAAAGATTCAACTCAAGCAAGAGTTGAATGCCTTGAAGAAAGGAAAAATGTCTGTAAATGAGTATGTGTTGAAGGTGAGGAGCATTGCAGATGCTTTAGCAGTGATTGATGCAATGTTGGATGATGATGATCTGGTTTTATCCACTCTGAGTGGCCTTAACAATGAGAAGACATGGAAATCATTTGTTACTTCAGTATATGTATGGAAGCCATTTCTAGATTTTGATGAGCTAATCTCTCTCATGATTACTAAAGAGATCAATATGCAAGGTGATTCGTCTAAAACAAATAGTGAACAGGTCCAAGCATTTTACTCGAGTTCAGGAAGGGGACATGGTAGATCCTCTTTGAGAGGCCGTGGTATGGGATGTGCTAGCAATAACCAACAAAACAGAATCAATCAATAGTTTGGTGAAATGTAGGTTTTTGGAGATAGAACACAATATTAGTGAGTTTGGGAATCTCCCAATTCCCATTTTTTGAATACTAAAAAGGTGGCACCCGAATAACATGGCCATAAGTTTCTCAAAACCATATGATGTGACCTATCATTAGAAAGCACTTGAAAAATGAAATCTATTGAGCTATAGAGCGCTTGATTTGGAGTTATAGTATTCAAGTTATGACAAATCCAAAGATTTGACCATGTGTCCCAAACTTATGGGAAATTCCCATATTCCCCAATATGGTGTTATAGAGGAAACTTTAGAGGAAGAAGTGGATGGCAGAATAGAGGTTCTAGAAATCCTGCTATTGTTTGCCATTATTGTGGCAAAACAGGCCATATTTCAGCCCATTGCTATGCAAAGAAGGATGATATTTGTAGTGGTAAACTGCAACAAGGAAACTATGCATCGTCTTCACGACAAAATGAAGACAAAAATGAGCGTCTGTTTGTTATGCAGCATATGATGAATGCAGTTACAGGAAAGGGGACACATGATGATGTATAGTATGTCGATCCACGTGCATCTCATCATATGAACATTCGTGTTGAATGGTTTGGAGAGATACAAGACTTACAAAAACCAGGTTATGTGCAGACGAGTCATGATTCCAACCACCCAATTTCACACATTGCAAAGGTTCCCTTGTCCATGTATAATGGCCAGACAAAGAGTCTGACCGATATATTACATGTGACATCAATTACAAAGAATCTAGTGTCTGTTGGCCAAATGGTAGAGCAGGGGTTGTAGATCCGATTCAATGCAAAAGGTTTTCTTGTAGAAGAATTTAATGATAAGTCCAGGTTGGTCACAAAAGAAAGTATTGGCCGAATGTTCACTTTAGATATTAGAATTTCTGCAGTAGATGCTACTATGTATGCTAAAGGAAGAGGAGTAGTTGCAGATATTGAAATATGGCATAAACGTATTGGACATGCAAATGTGCAAAGGCTGAAATTAATGCAATCTAGAGGATTGGTTACAGGGTTGCCTTCTTTCAGAGTTGCAGAATTGCATAAAGTCTGTGAAGCATGCCAGTTTGGTAAGCAGACAAGACAACACTTCTCGCATGATAGAGAAGTGAGCAGAAATATACTTGATGTAGTACATACAGATGTTTGGGGGCCTACACAAAATGTATCTCTTGGTGGCAGTAAATACTTTGTCACATTTATTGATGACTGTTTAAGGAAGCTATGGGTATACTTCATGAAGGAAAAGAGTGATGTGTTTGAGCACTTCAAATATTTTAAGGTAGCTGTTGAAACAGAAACATGCTTAAAAGTTAAGTGCTTGAGATTAGATGGAGGGGGAGAGTACCTCTCTAATGAGTTCAATGGCTTCTTGAGAACTCATGGGATAAAGAGGCAATTTACTTTCAGGTATACCCCACAACAAAATGGTATTGCAGAAAGAAAAAATAAGCATATTGCAAAAGTTGCACGGGCATTAATGGACTGAAAAGAATATGCCCAAAATTTTTTGGTTTGAGGCTGTCCATACTGCTCTCTACATTATGAACATAACTCCCATAGTTTCAATTCATGGGATAAATCCTAAATAATGCTTTACTGGCAAGAAGGCTGATGTATCACACTTGAAGGTATTTGGATGTGTTGCATACGTTCATGTGCCAGATGATCTATGGAAGAAGCTTGATCCAAAGGCAGAAAAACGTGTTTTTATTGGATACTCTTTAGAGCAGAAAGAGTATTGATGTTATAACCCTGTCATAGGTGAGTTCAGAGTGAGCACGGATGTTATCTTTGATGAGATGGGCAGCTGGTATGTACCTACCGGTGATATATTATATGATGATAATGATTAGGACAACTATGTGCAAAAAGAAAAACAAGAATCACAGAGTCTTAATGGACCAGAAACATCATCTTGTACTATAACTATAGTGAGCCCTTGGTCTAGGAGACTAAGGAGTAGTCCCACATCTTCAGGTGGATCTATAAGTGTTGCAGGAAAGGACAAAGGAAAGAAGAAAGTGCTGGATAGTAATGATGCATCTACCAGGCATTTGAAATTTGATGGAGATTCTAGTGGTTCAAGGAGTTTGGATGATGAGCTTGGCATTCCTTTAGTCAGAACACGAGGTGTACAAAGAGCTCATAGTAATGTAAAGGCTCCATTGAGTGATCTCGTGGTACGCAGATCTAGCAGGGCTAGATATCTTGTTAAAAGAATTGGTTTTGAAGGTTATGCAGCTCACCATTATGCTTATATGGTGAAACTAGTTGAGGATGTTGAGCCCACTTGTTTTGAGGATGTTGAGCCCACCTATTAAAAGATTTGGTTTTGAAGGTTCTGCAGCTCACCATTATGCTTATATGGTGAAACTAGTTGAGGATGTTGAGCCCACTTATTTTGAGGATGTTGTTGGTCATGCTCATTGGGATGCAGTAATGGATGATGAGATGGCTACATTGGAAGCCAATAAGACTTGGGATTTGGTACCCTTACCTAAGGGTAAGAAAGCTATTGGCTATCAGTGGATTCACAAATTCAAGCATAATCCAGATAGTTCAGTTAGCAAGTATAAGGCTAGACTAGTTGCAAAAGGCTATGCTCAAACATATGGCATAGATTATGATGAGACATTCAGTCCAGTTGCTAGGATGGCAACTACTAGGTGTGTGATTGCCTTGGCAGCAACCAAAGGTTGGAGTCTGCAACAAATGGATATTAAGAATGCCTTCTTGCATGGTGAATTGCAAGAAAAAGTGAATGAGAAGCCAACAGGTTATGAGGATTTAGAGCATCCCACATATGTGTGCAGGTTAAAGAAGGAACCCTATGGGCTAAAGTAAGCACCTAGAGCAAGCTCTGATAAGATTGGAAAGTATCTTGTCAATATTGGATTTTGTATTTCTGATGCTGATCACTCACTTTATGTGAGAAAGGGAGATGCAAGGTTAGTCATCGTAGTCATCTATGTGGATGACTTGATTATTACATGTGACAATGACAATGGGATTGCTGAAGTTAAGGACTTCTTGAAAAAGAAGTTTGAGATGAAAAATTTGGGTGAGCTAAAATACTTTCTTGGTATTGAAGTGATCAGATGTGATGATGGTATATGGCTATCCCAAAGGCAGTATGGCTTGGATATGTTATCCTAGTATGGAATGACATCATGTAAGCCTCTTTCAGTACCATTGGAGCAAAATGTGAAGCTGAGTGCTGATGTTGGGGATGAGATAGAAGACCCTACTATGTTCAGGAGGATAGTAGAGAGTTTGATTTACATGACTATCACAAGGCCAGACTTGAGCTATGCTATTGGCCTTCTCAGTCAGTTTATGTAGATGCTTAGAAAGCCTCATTTGGATGCAGTTAGACGTGTATTGAGGTACATGAAGTCCACTTTACATTATGGACTTTTGTATGAGGAAGGTAAGGATGTACATGTCTTTGGATACATAGATGTAGATTGGGCTAGTAGCATGTTAAACCGAAGATCTACAAGTGGATTCATGTTTTCCCTCGTTAGTACAACAGTTACATGGAGTAGCAAAAAACAACCTACAGTTGCTTTATCGAGTACAGAGGCTGAGTACAGAGGTGCTGATATGGCAACATGTGAGGTGGTGTGGTTGCAAAAGTTATTAGGTGATTTGGATGTGCAGGGAGATGATCTAGTTGTCATTCATTGTGACAACATGAGTAGCATACAATTAGCTAGGAATCTAGTGTTCCATTCTAGGACAAAACACATTGAGGTGCACTACCACTTTGTGAGAGAGAAGGTACTTGCAGGTGAGATTGACTTGGTATATGTCAGCACACAAGATTAGATAGTTGATATTTTCACAAAGGCATTGGGTGCAGAGAAGCTTCGAAAGTTCCAAAGCTTACTTGGAGTTGCAAATATAGAGTTGAGCTTGAGGGGGAGTGTTGAGATGGCAAGCTCAACACGTGCGGACATTGATGATGGACCGCCTGGCTAGATGAGTCCTCACGTCTGCACTTATCATGTTGGTGGTCGTTATAATACTCACATGTCCACTAACTTATCACTTATTATATTTAGTTTGTTACATCTACCTACTTAGAAGGCCACTTTCCTTTATAGTGTATCTTATCTATACTTTGTATGAATTGTATAGTGTGTGGAAGAAGAAGAAGAAACCAGCAAGAAAATGTTTTGGCCTCCATCTCTCTTCTTGTGTTCTTGAGTGAGCTTTCTCTTGTACATACAGTGTGTGTTTGGCGTATCAACTCAAGCACATCTCCCCATCACACGATTCTTGACATATCATGATCATTATCATCATCTAATACATCACCAGTAGGTGCATACCAATTGCTCATCTAATAAAAAATAACATCCTTGCTCACTCTGAACTCACTTGTGACAGGGTTATAACAATGATACCCTTTTTCCTCTAAAGAGTATCCAATAAAAATACATTTTTTAGCCTTTGGATCAAGCTCTTCTGCAGGTCATCTTGCATATGAACATAAGCAACACAGCCAAATACTTCAAGTGTGATACATCAGGCTTCTTGCCTATAAAGTATTCTTCGGGGGTCATTCCATGAACTGCAGTTGTGGGAGTTCTGTTCATAATATAGATAGCAGTATGAATAGCTTCAGACTAAAAATGTTTTAGTATATTCTTTTCAATGCTTGTGCAACTTCTGCAATATGCCTATTTTTTCTTTCTACAACCCCGTTTTTCTATGGGGTATACCTACAAGTAAATTGCCTCTTTATCCCATGAGTCCTCAAGAAGCCACTAAACTCATTAGAGAGGTACTTTTCCCCTCCATCCGATCTCAAGCACTTAACTTTCAGGCCTGTTTTTGTTTCAACAACTGCCTTGAAGATTTGAAGTGCTCAAATACATCACTCTTTTCCTTCATGAAATATACCCATAGCTTCCTTGAATAGTCATCAATAAATGTGATAAAGTATTTTTTACCACCAAGAGATATATTCTATGTAGGCTCCCAAACATCTGTATACACTACATTAAGTATATTTCTACTCACTTCTCTGTCATGCGAGAAGGGTTGTCTTGCATGCTTACCAAATTGGCATGCTTCATAGACTTTATGAAATTCTGAAACTCTAAAAGAAGCAACCCTATGACCAATCCTTTCGACTACATTAATTTTAGCCTTTTCACATTTGCATGTCCAATCATTTATACCATATTTCAATGTCTGCAACCACTCCTTTTCCTTTAGCATACATAGTACCATCCATTGCAGGAATTCCAGCATCCAAAGTGAACATACGGCCAACTCTACTTCCTTTTGCGAGACCAATATGTACTTATCATTAAAGTCTTCTACAAAGCAACCTTTTGCATTGAATCAAACTTGCGACACTTACTCTACCATTTGGCTAACAGACACAAGATTCTTTGTGATTGATGGCACATGTAATACATCTGTCAGACTCTTTGTCTAGCCACATACGGACATGGAAACCTTTCCAATTTGTAAAATTGGGTGGCATGAATCATCACCCATCTGCACATGACCTAGATTTGGTAAGTCCTACATCTCTCCAAACCATTCAACATGACTATTCATATGATTAGATGCACCTATGTCGACATACCATACATCATCATGTGTCCCTTTTCTTGAAATTGCATTCATAATATGTTGCATAACAAACAAACACTCATTTTTGTCTTTATTTTGTTGTGAAGATGATGCATAGTTCCCTTGCTACAATTTACCACTGTGAATATCATCCTTCTTAGCATAACAATGTACTGCAATTGACCTATTTGGACACAATAATGGCAAATAATAACACAATTTCTAGAACCTCGGTTCTGCCATCCACCTCTTCCTCTAGAGCTCCCCCTGCCTCTAAAGTTTCCTCGGCCTCTTGAAACCTGCATTTCACCAAATTACTAATTTAATCTATTTTTCAAGTTATCCCCAACACATCCCATACCACGGCCTCTCGAAGAGGATCTACCACGTCCCCTTCCTAAACTTGAGTAAAATGCTTGGACCTCTTCACCATTTCTTTCAAACAAGTCACCTTGCATATTGATCTCTTGGTAATCATAAGAGAGACTAGCTCATCAAAATCTGAAAATGGCTTCTATACGTATACAGAAGTGACAAATGATTTCCATGCCTTCTCAATATTAAGGCCACTCAAAGTGGATGAAACCAAATCATTATCATTAAGCATTGCATCAATTTTTTATACTAAAGCATTTGCAATGCTCCTCACCTTCAAAACATACTCATTCACATACATTTTCCCTTTCTTTAAGGTATTTTGAGTTGAATCTTTTGTGCCTTTGTATTTATTGAAAACATGTTCTTAAAAATTGTCCAAGTTGTATGTGAAGTTTCTGCATTCTTGATATGTCCTAACATAGTATTATCAATTACTCTAGATAGCCAATACATCACCTTTTTGTCTTTTGTGTTCCATTCTTTCCATGTCTTTAATTCATTTGCAATCGGAGGGATACTCAGCTCTGGCTCCTTTTCTTGACCTGAAACAAACTCATAAAGGCCCTTTCCACAATGAGGAAGTTTGTCACATGGAAATACCATGAAGGGTAGTTGTTCTTGTCGAGCTTCTCAATAATGGGATTCCCATTGTTCTTTGCCATTATCACAAAAAACAATACAACACAGCAAACTAGTCTTCTGCAACCTTTCACAACAAGTGCGTAGCAATATACCAAGCAACCTTTTTCACTGATTTTTCAATAGTATATGTAATCTGTGACTTGTTTGCAAATAAAAATTATTTTTGCTTCTTGTTAAACACCTCAAAAATTACAAATTCGAAATCTATAACCTGTGCACCCACTTTTGGTCAATACAGCTAAAACCATAGCATACCTTGAAACTACTATCTATAACCTTGCAACTCTAAAACAGGACCTGAAATGGCCTCAAATTCCCAAATGAAGTGCATGAAAGCCCTTAAGGACATATTTGCAGAATGTATAGTGCTCTTCTTGTACACCAAATCTCACAACAATCTGAGATTTTCACTTTACCCTGCTTCCGGTGCCTCCACAGGCACTATTGAAGAGAGAGTGGAAGAATGAGAGAGCTTCTTACCCGTTGCTTACTTGCTTGAATATTTCTTCTTTCTCTTCACGTTAGCCTTCAAAATCAGCCTCTCTCAATGGAAATGCTTTGATGCCATGCCAAGAATTGTGTGGTGGGGGGACTTGCTTGAGCTGTTGCACCAAACACACACTATATACACAAGAGGAAGCTCACTCAAGAACACAAGAAGAGGGATGGAGGCCAAAATGCTTTCTTGCTAATCTATTCTTCTTCTTCCACACACATTACAATATAATTAAAGTATAGATAAGATACAACATAAAGAGCATTTAAGTTACTATGCTATGGTAGTGATATGTTGTCTTGCTTCATCTGTGCTTAGGTCATAACATGTAACAAGATGGGTGTAGCCTCTCCATCGAGTGTTTCAATTCCGAATAGCCCCAACGGCATTGATGGCATGATTGTTGAACTAGAGAATGGTTTTCTTCTAGGGAAATCAACAAACAGATGGGTGATTCCACACTTTGAGCATCTAAGGTCAACCTTCTCTCTATTGGCTTGCTCCCTCTTGAGGCATCACAAATGCCCTATTTGATTGCAAGTCCAACCTCCTAGGCCCCTACCTCTACCTCTTGAGGCAGCGAAAAGAAATGTGCCCTAGTTGACTGCAAGTCATTGGATTGGCTCTCGGTTCTGCCCTCTTAGGCCCCTACCTCTATCTCTACCTAACGTCATCACCAACACTGGTTGATAGTCCATGAGCGTGGGATTAATCTCCATTCTAGGGATGGCCATTTTCATGTCGTTAGGTGCCGGAAGAGCCAATGGGACTCCTCTTCCAAAGAAGTTTGGTGGCATATTCCCTAGGTATTGCTGGTTGTATTTTTGAGAGTATGGAAATCTCCTTGGTGTAGCCTGCAATACATGGCCTCATGGCTAAACCTACCACAATTTGTGCAAGATCGAGATCTAGGGTCCTGAAATTTTGCTGAAAGGTGACTTCCACTGCAATGGACGCACTGGACATGTGGGTGCGTAGGTCTTCTCACTATCTCCTACAACCTTGCTAGCTCCATTTTTATATGTGCTAGCTCTTGGCTTGGGTCAACAGTTTTCTATTTATCTCGGATGCTTGGGACTCACTACTTGCCAGATGTCACGGTTCTATCTAAGGTTCTTGGACTTAGCATCGTCTTGATTTGAGTTCCTAAAGTTTCTCTCTTTGAGCTAGTCATCCAGTTGTATGGCCTCTTTGAAGACCCTAGCTAGCATGACTCTCGGCAAACTTGAGTTGCTTGCCAAGGCCTTGTAGAGTTCCTCACTACTACAAATTCCATTTACAAAGATTGTGGAGACTGCTCTCTCAATGGTTCATTCGTTAGTCGAGATTCTCTTAAAGAGTCCGCACATGGGTAATGTAATCCATAAGGTCCTCCTTGTCCTTTTGCTTGACGTTCAGTAGCCTAGCTATGATATTGTCAGAATACCCAACCTTAGAGAACCTCTTGATGAAGAGATTCTTGAGGTTGTTGAAGTTGTTGCGTTGTGCTACGTCTAAGTTGGTGTATCATGTCCTACCCTTGTCACCCAAGAAAGGATGAAGGCTTGCAAACATTGGACAATGTACATGAAGCCGTTAGCCTCGTAGACTTGCTTGAACTACTCGACAAAACTGTACGGCAAGTCATTGCGTGGCTAGCATTTGTCTAGTTATTTTGTGATTGTGGGGATTTTAGACTGGCTATTGGAGCCCTGGGTGACTCCTAACCCTGTGACCAATGAGGTTGCTAGGGCTGGTGCACTTTGCTCTGCAGACATATGCCTATGAGCCACTTTGTGGAAAGCTTGCTCAATGTCAAGTCAACCGGTAACTCTCTCTCCCTTTCCACGTTAGGTCTTGTATGATTCCTATTGGCTAGAGCTAAAATACACTGGACTTCTCACATCTTGATGACTTGCTGCAACTTCCTAGTCTATTGCTCATGGTTGTAAGCTACTATCTTTTGTAGCGTTTGCCGTGCTAATCTCCTCTCCTCCTCAAAGTCTGCTATGATGTCTTCAGATGGCCTACCATGGTGGTCCATCCTAGTTTGTAAGTCATATTTGTTCACCATTTGTTGAATGTCGATATGGAAATCTCCCAAGTCAAGTTCAAGTCAAGCTCGTCATTCTCACAGTTGGAGCTGGATCTTGGAATGCTTGTGGCTTGTTGCTCCACTAGGCTGTTGATGAGGCTGATTAGGTTGGGTTGTGTTGCTCCTCCAATGCTACCAATCCTTCGATGCCTCTCACATTTTGTGAAGGCTCCCTCTTAGTCCTACTACATGGGGTTCTCAATCATTTGTCTAAGTCTAAGGGTCACCTCGTATTAGTGGGTTTGTTCCACTTGTTATGTCTGATTGTGTTCCTTCTTATTACAAACAATCCTCAACTTACGTTCACTCAAGGTGTGCATTGTGATCTTTTCATGCACGGTGCAAAATCAAGCTTTCAGCTTTCAAGTGCACTTCAAGTGACAAACAATATGGGGTGCAAATGCAGAATGATGAATGAAGTTCTTGCTCTCCCCTTATTTTGTTTTCAGCCAAATATGACTCTAAGCATAATTGCTGACCGCTCCTATGGGTTCACTAGGGCCTCTATTGAATCTCTTGACTTGGTTAGGTGTAATCGGGGTCTATAGGTCAATTTGGGGCTCTAAATGGGTAGATAGCTAACGGGTTTGCTAACTGTCACTTTTAGATCATCAGGTTGCACTTTTCGTGGGGGAGTCGGGAGGCTCCACGAGCTGTCAATGCATCTAGAAGGCTATCAAAAGGTTTCACTACTACGAGAGGTACTCTACCTAGCATGGGATGTGTTGAATCTATAAATTTTACATGTCAGATACTAGTATGATTTGCAAGTGTCTGATTTGTAGGTATCTGATTATTAGAATTAGACTGTCCGATTTTGGATGGTCTGATTGTCCAATTTTGATGTATTTGATTGTCTAATTTTTGATGGTCTGACTATCCAAATCAAATGAGTCACTTGTCCAATTGAACAGGTTGGGTGGTGTTCCAGTGATCCGATTATCCAGAATCAGATGTCTGTGTCTGATTCTAGGAATCAGACTCTATCAAGCGTGTTCAATTCCAACGACTACGGTTCCAATCAAGATAGAAATCACATCGATGGAAAAAATTTAGGCATGCCCAACCACACAAATTTCTAGAATGCAAGAATAGATAAGGGGCAAGGTTTTTATTATACCTAATGTGGCAGGAAAACACCCATACATGACGATCGACTCTCTCTTCTCTCTTCTCTCTCTCTCTCTCTCTCTCTCTCTCTCTCTCTCTCTCTCTCTCTCTCTCTCTCTCTCTCTCTCTCTCTCTCTCTCTCTCTCTCTCTCTCTCTCTGTCTCTCTCCCCCCCACTCACACTACTGAGACTGAAACTAAGCCTTCACCCTCTCTTTTCCTTGGGTTTAAAACCCTCATTGTAGTGCTACCCAAGTATTTTCCCATTCATTCTCTTGCCTATGCAATGGATTTCAACCCCTTTTTCCCCTTGTTTTGGGCCTGTTTACAAAGCAACCCTAAAGCGACTCACTTCAATTTCTTGGTCCTATCCTACTCTAAATATGCAATAAAAATCAAGGCTCAAGTACTAACATGATTTATCCTACTTGCGTAATCATTAGAAACTCAAAATAGTTACTTGCTTTGAAGATTAAACTCCCAAATCTCATTCCTACATATCAAGCAACAATTCGGGAATGAAACCTTATTTTGATGCTTGATTTGAAGCATGTAAGTGCTCAAGCTTGAATCCATTGGTCCTAGCAAAAAAAACCAAAATGAAGTGGGAGCTCATGCTTGACCGCTAAGACCGACGGATCACTTATTGTTTCAAGCGTTTCAAGCAAGCTCTAATCACTATCTCTAATCACTATCAAGGGATGCACTATCCTAAACACTAATCACTGTGCATATGTAGTCACTGTAGTCCAATGGATGTTCCCTTTTTCCTGTCTCTTCAAAGGGAGATTATACATATATCGGCATTAAATGCCACATATCACAGACACAAGGGCACCCCACTGGCTGATTGCCATGGCCCTACCACAACTCTCCTACATCTTGGGGATTGGCCTCTCGATGCACTGCTTCCACACTTAGACATATTTGAAACAACCTCCCCTCTTAGTGACAAGATATTTAACGTTCCAGGAATGCACTTATCCTCACTTATCCATCCCCTTTAACCCACCATCTAAACCTACAGTCGGGTTGCGCGCTCTCTCTACGTAGGTCAAGTCCTAAAGAAACCAAGTGCTATGCATCCACCAGCTTATAAATGATACTATTTAACGATGCTTAATAAAAATGTGTATATGATTAAGTGCTCAAACAATTGGAAAATAGCCTCGTGCATTGTGCAAATCCATTCTTTTCATGTTTCTATAATCTAACGCATAATCGCCGTAATGAGAGAAGACACCGAGCCTTACACTCATGCTATACTTCCCTTTATTTAACTTAACGTCATCCTATATGAATAATGCAACAAATACATTAGATTTTACAACATATTTCAATGCTCAAACTCCCCTCTCTCCCTACCGTTTAGAGTTTTGCTTGCGGTGATAGGTAAAAGGGTAATTTCATGTGTATTTCACACGAAATAAGCAATAAATACTCACAAAAACATATAAATGGGGATAACCTAAGGAAACCCTTCATGCTTTATCCTCATTATACACTCATAGACACATCCATAAATTTCCATAATTTTCCTCGTCCATTCCCTATTTTTTCCCTTTTAAAGAGCATTTTTTCTCATTTTTCCTTATTCTTCCCTATTTATTATCAATAAAAATGAAATAAAATTAGAATTAATTTAGACTTGTGGCTCTTAGTCCTTAAACAGCAAACATGTAGATTTTATTGGTGTTTTATTTCATGCTTTTCCCATTTTAAGCCCAAAAAACCCCATTTTTTCTCTAAAAACCATGCTTTTAGGGTTTTTTCAATTTATTTCCCACACTTTAAGTGTATATTTTCTGAGTTTTTTATTATGAAAGACTAAAATCAACAGCAAACAACATGTCCATCAATTTTTAGCCCATGTGAACATTACAAACCTCATCAAATGTGAAAAAAAAGCCATTTTCTTTGTAAAAATGACATTACCATGTATTTTTTATTATTTCGGGTTTTAAAACTTGTTGGGGCTCTCCAAACCAAGCCCCGTTTAATGCTCAGCCCACCTCCACACTGCAATCTTCAGCCCACCTTCAACTTGGAAGCAATCCGGTACCACGAGCATTCACCAACCGGGCTTCATTCTTCTTCACACGTAGGAACTGTACCTTGTAGGAGAGAGAGAGGAGAGAGAAAGACTGAAATGTGATCTCTTGAACCAGGCAGCCATTTGAGGAACGGAGTGGAGTGATGGAGGGCGAAGATAAAGAGTATCTCAGGCATGTAATCGGTTGGGAAGGTTGTTTGCAGCCCCCATATCCCATTTCTTCTCCCCAAATGATAGCTCCAACTTCTTCTTGGCGTGAAAACTCAGCCGCCTTCTTCTTCCCTAAAAAGATTTTTTTTTTTGATTGGGCCCCCTTCAGGGAGTCCCCCAAGGGTCATGCCCTTTGGCATCCCTTAAGTCCCATTTCCACTTGACTTTAGTCTTGGCCTCCCGAGTACTCCCTCTTCCGCGTCCGGTGTCCGAATTACAATCCGAAAATTTTTGGCCTTTTTTCTTGAAGTCCCCCACTGTTGGGTATCTCCCAGGGTCTCATCTGACATGCCAAATAATTATAAAAATTCTCCAACTGTCGTCAAGTGGGACTTTTAAGCATTTTTTGGGAATTAGTGCTTAAAATCCTACTGATTGCCACCGTCGCCTTTGACGAAGTCTATTTTTCCCCTGAAATATGGAATTTTTGGCTATTTTTAAGCACTTCTTGGCATAAAAAATCATCTGTCATTGGCGACCACGGGATAGGGCGACTTAGCCCGTCAAATCCCACAAATAAATCTGCACATAAACACAACCACTAAGAGCATCAAGCTGATACAAAATAGATACACAACAAAACACAACACAGCTCTCACCCTACCCCCTTGTCAAAATCAAGGCATGAAATCCACGAGGAGTAGGCCTAGCATAATCTGACAAAAAGTCGAAAGCGAGTCACTAACCAATTGCTCCAATGCAGTCAAGCTAAAAACAACCATCAAAGAGGTAATCCTCAGTGGTGGTCTGAACTACCTACCTAACTAAGGATAACTCAA
The DNA here is from genome assembly GCF_053477565.2 of Lygodium microphyllum. Lineage (NCBI taxonomy): Eukaryota > Viridiplantae > Streptophyta > Polypodiopsida > Schizaeales > Lygodiaceae > Lygodium > Lygodium microphyllum. The sequence goes on from NC_141150.1 coordinate 39,276,231, forward strand.
CTAGGAGCTCCTACTAGGTGAGGACTCCTATCGCCTAATCAAAAAATATTTTCTTTTAGCACATTGGGTCTTTAGCCTCTTATTTTCCATACTCAGGCATGTAAAAAGGAGGGAGCTGAGCGTAGTGACCCAAGGAGAGCAAGGCATCGGCCTTAGGTCTTGTCTCGGTACCCAAGAACCTACCAAGCCCGTGCAAGGCAACACTTAACCCTTTTCTAATGCTCACTTTTGTTTTCGCTCCAACCTTCTTTTATTCTTTGTTTTCCAGCTTGAAGCTACCCCTAGGAAGACAAGGCATCGGCCCTGGGTCTTGCCTCCTTCCTAGGCACCTACCAGGCCTTCGCAAGGAGATAAACAATAGCTCAAAGATTTTTCTTTCTTTCCATTTCTATTTTTATAGGGGTTAGAACCCCTTTTTACACACCTCCGTATATTCATATATTGTCTTTCAGATATTTAGGGTTTTGTCTCTTTCCATCATTATTTTTAGTAGGCTTCCCTAACTGCCTCACAACTAACAAGAACTCCTAGAATGACTGCCTAGCAGGTCAACAGAATAGGGTCACTAGAACTCCCATCAGAAACAGGTCTTACAATGCCTCATAATACCTTACAGGAGACAATGACTACTCAGACCTCCCCCAAACACACAGAGCCTAATCCTGGGACTTCATGCCTCGAGTACCGATCCCCAACAAACAAAAGAAAGTAACCCTTACACACATATATCATTAATTGCTTAAGGAAAAAGACTCAGAAAGGGGACGAAACCACCTGGAATGGCCACAAGAAAACTCCTTCACAGTAAAGGTTCCCTCTAGTGACTTCGTTAACCTATATAATGCAATCACTACAACAAAAAACCATTAACTGTACCCACACCAAACAGACAAATGGCCTTATGGGCCTAAAGAAATACCACATTTCACTGCAAACTAGCTGGCCCTATTGGCCTAAAGAAACAGATCATTAAAACCTGAAAATAATTGGCCCTCTTGGCCTAAAAAAGAAATAGCACATTTCACGGCAAACTAGTTGGCCCTATTGGCCTAAAGAAATAGATAATTAAAACCTGAAAACAAATGGCCCTCTTGGCCTAAAGAAATCAAGCAAAACTGCTCATATAGATCCCTCCTTGGAAGAAGGCAGAGATAAAAACACACGATCTACCCCAAGGGGAAAGACAGGGCACTCAGCCCTAAACTAAATGCATCAAGTTATGATCCATACCTCCTGCATATACAGCAAGAGGCATATGCATAACATGTAATCGAATCAACCTATGGGTCCAAGATAATAGTGGTAGATGGGTCTTCGTTACTCTTCTCATTACCCATATTAACCATCGCCTGCCATATAGCGTGTGGTATGATAACATTCCCCACAAGCGATCGGGTCCCGTCTCATTATCAATAACAACATCCAGACTAGGACCACAGTTGAAAAAGAGGACCTCCTCATAAGCAAAATTCACTAATGAATCCACAAACTAATTCCAATAACGTGGAATGAGTTGAAGATATATGCTCTCAAATTCATCAAGTAGGGTCATAGTAGTTCGATGGTACATACAAAGGAGAGGATTCCGGACTATATATGTCCCATTAAGTTGATTCAAGATCAACTGGCAATCCCCTTTTACTAACAATTGCCTAATGCCACCTTTCTTGGCAACATTCAATCCCATAATCAGGGCTTTATACTGCGCCATGTTGTTAGTGAATCCCATCCTGAGATAAGCAACTAATTTCATTGTAACTCTACGACGGGGATCTCGGATAACTACTCCAATACTCCCTTTTCTATTAGACCCCTTGGACGCTCCATCAAAGTATAACGTGTACGTCCACAATGGGTTTACACAGCCAGCCATCAGGAACTCCCTTATTCATAAGTATGATAATCAAAATTCAACATATTTAGAGGATGAACTGATGGCTCCATCCCACCTTCTTCATTAAACTCAATAGGGATGCTCGTCAAAATTTGTAAACAGTGATGGCAGAAAACTTTAATCTCCCACACAAAGCTACTATCTTCTTGCTCAACCTTGTATCCCTTGCTCCACCAGATAAGCCTCCGCTGATGATATCCTTGCTCTAGATATGGGTGTTTCAAATAAGGGATTAACCATCATGTCGATCAGTTTAAGCTCTCCTGCAGGTCTCAAATCAGCCCTAGCATGGACCTGCAATGCATTTAGCGTGATAGCATATTTAGAAATAATAAGATTGAATCTTATTAAGATTAACCTTATTCTTAAATTCTACTCCTTGTATATTAACTAATAAAACCGTGGACTTATTTTTACCTATCCCAGCTATCTTGTAAGGGCCATCCCATCTAGGTTTCAGCTTTCCTGGAAATAGCTCCCTTCACACATCGTAATACAAAACTAATTGCCATTTTTTAAAGGTATACTTCTTCGCCTTTAAATCATGCAACCACTTCATCCGACGTTTATCTATCTCCTGGTGCAACAAGCTCTACAATTTGAGCTCGTCCAAGTGGACTATAGTCGTAAACCGCTCAAATAAGGCATCTTCATCACCCAAAGAATGATTGATTGCAAATCTTATGGTCGGCAACTCAATTTCTAAGGGTGAGACACACTCCTCCCTGTAAACTAATTTGAATGGGGTGTGGCCAGTGGCTCGTTTAAACGTCATATTATACACCCAAACTGCCACATATAATTTTGTATCCCAGTCCCATTTCTTTTCAGAGACTATCTTGCATAGGATACCTACAAGCTGCGATATCCTCTGTAGTGGACCCTTCCTTAGATCCATTGCTTTATGACGTCTCACTATTAGATGGGTTGTCTACTTTTCTAGTTCAATGGAGGATAAAGGAGCTCTCTCACTCTGAGGAGACTCAAGGTAAGCATCCACTATTACATGATGGGCACCTTGACCTAAAATCACTCAACCAGCAGGTATATCAACTTGGCAATTTATTCGTAAAATCTAGCACCTTCCTAGCAGAACTCAATAGCTAGGACGTCCTACAAACCTTACCACCCTAAAGTCCAGATAGCATTACACGCTTGCCATAGTAACATGGACTTTAGTGATGCAATCTTCCAGTTGTCTTAGACTATTATCTGCCATCCTAAGAAGCGTGGTGCCATCTTTTTGAATTTTGAGACCTAGCCACTCCATTAAATTTGAACTTATGATATTAACGGAGGATCCAGTGTCCACGATAGCGTGCTCCACTAATATTCCATCCACATATGCTGGAACCCTAGGGCAGTGCTTTTCAGCATGATCAAACCAATCTTCGCCCAGTATAGCTATGCCCAAAGGTTCTACTACATACCCAATACGCAGGATTTTCTTGAATTCCTTGCGTACTCCTGGAGAAAGTTTAATCAATTGATGGAGATTCACATCTGGTTTGACTTCGCAAGGAGAACTTGCTAGGTCAAAGTCATGGTAATTAGCCAAAGTTCTCTTCTCGCGCTAGACCATTATTTCCTTTGGTTGTTGGACCGTCAGTTTAAGTGTTTCATTTTTTACTTTTGTCTTCTTTCTTGGCACCTCTCTATCCTTCTTGGGATCTACTTTATTGTCAACAGGCCTTAGAGGTCCACCTTCCATATTCGGATTCAAGACTCCCTTTTCCCTATCATCCTACTTAGGGTTTCCTTGACAGGTTTTACAATTCCTTTATCACCCTCTTTAATCTTTTGCCCTCTTGTTACGGCTCGTAGATTAGAAGTTTCTGCATCATTGACACGTACAGCCTCAATAAGGCTGACTCCACTGCCATGAGGCAACTCTTCTACAATAGCCTTTCCTTGTTGCAGTATTTGCCTTGGTCCCTCATCTTGCTAGATATTATTTCCTTGTGCATGATGGTTAACTGGACCAGGTTTTTTACTTCCTTGTTGGAGAGAACTGATCTTCCTCCAACAAGTGGTAGCTAAGTGGCCACACTTTCCCAAATATCACATTTGACATTCGGGCAATTCCCAATGGAAATGTTGGCCACCACACCACTTACATCTAAATCTTGAGGGGCCACCCTCTTCGGGGCATCGACTCCCTATCAAATTATGTTGCTACTTAAGAAAATTGACATCCATAGCTATTTGTCGATACTGTTCAAAGATCATATTGGTGTAGTGCTTCATCATGTCCTTAACTTCGTCAAGGACATTAGAGGCACTCAACTCGTAGAGCGATCATCAGTTTATCGTCCCATGGGCCTAACCACTTGATTAAGGATTGGCCATTGACCTACTGGGACCACATTAGGATTCATTATTTGGCCCCCACTATTTAGTGAGGCCGTTTGACTAGTCATGGGCATAGTCATGCTAGGTGGAGCTAATAACATAGGCAAATTCGGCATGATTCCTCCTCTCCCATTCGCGTTTGACATGGGATCCCCTTGACTCCCATTGGTCAAGGCCAAGTTATTACCATTCCAATTCATCCTTGCTGCATAAGCCGCTTGCAAGCACGACTCTACTCCTTCTTCTTGGGTAATAGCAGTGTCAATGTCGGCCAAAGCAACACTACTTAACTGCACATGGATATTAAAATCCAATCCATGTAGGAAATATTGTAGCTGGTGGAATGGGGATATAAGTATTTAATTTACGAAGAACTTGCTTTAATTTCTTAGCATAGGCATGGACATTCTCATTTGTCTCTTGGCGTGTTACATTCAAGACACACAACCAATATTGTTCACCCTTATCAAGGGGCAAACTCTCTATGGAAAGCCGTAAAGAATTGGACACTGCTAGTTATGGTTCCGGCTTCAAGACCGTGGTACCATACTACCGCTCTTCCTTTTAACGTCATGTTAAAGAACATCATTAGGTGTCCTTTATCTTGGATTGGATAATTAAACATGAGTGTTTAAAACTCCTTAATGTGGAGTTCTCCATCTTCTTCTGCTAACCCATGGAAAATGGGCAACGGTTGTGCCATGGCTACAACCGGATTGACAACAGGAGTTTGTGTAGGTAAAACTACATCCCCACTTGTTGTGGGTTGATTAATTGGAATTAGGAAAGTATTAAGACTTCCACTTGCACTCAAAGAGATACTCGTAACAATTAGGTTTCTAGAACCACTACCACTTATGCGCAACGGGCTGCTCCTTTGAGGAGAATAACAACTTACAATCTCCAACCGCCATCTACCCCTCTCAACACATTCTGCTTTTTGTATTTCAGCTTGACGGTCCTTGTAAGAGGACATAAACCAACTATTTGGTCCCTAGGAACCCTAGATTCGAGAACCACCACTTGTTGGCAACTCCTGGCAGATGCACCACTGATGGGACCTAAAAGGGACCAGCATTGGCTAAGGCACTAGCTAGACCTCATGCCCTCAACACACAACCCCACCTCACGACCTCACGGACCAGGAGCGTCTATCGAGGGATACATTATCCTAAACACTAATCACTGTGCATTTATCCTCAGTAGTCCAACAGATGTTCCCTTTTCTCTGTCTCCTCAAAGGGAGATTATACATATATCGGCATTAAATGCCATATATCACAAACACAAGGGCACCCCACCGGCTGATTGCCATGGCCCTACCGCAGCTCTCCTACATCTTTGGGATTGGTCCCTCGATGTGCTGTTTCCACACTTATACATATTTTAAACAACCTCCCCTCTTAGTGCCAAGCTATTTAACATTCTAGGAATGCACTTATCCTCACTTATCCATCCCCTTTAACCCATCGTCTAAACCTACAGCGAGGTTGCTCGCTCTCTCTATGTAGGTCAAGTCCTAAAGAAACCAAGTGCTATGCATCCAGGAGCTTGTAATTGATACCATTTAACGATGCTTAATGGAAATGTGTATATGATTAAGTGCTCAAACAATTGGAAAATAGCCTCGTGCATTGTGCAAATCCATTCTTTTCATGTTTCCATATACTAACACATAATTGTTGTAATGAGAGAAGACACCAAGTATTACACTCATGATGTACTTTCCTTTATTTAACTTAACATCATCCTATATGAATAATGCAGCAAATACATCAGATTTTACAACATATTTCAATGCTCAAACTCCTCTCTCTCCCTACCATTTAGAGTTTTGCTTACGGTGATAGGTAAAAGGGTAATTTCATGTGTATTTCTCATGAAATAAGCAGTAAATACTCACAAAAACATATAAATGGAGATAACCTGAGCAAGCCCAGTCAATGTCTGAGGATGAGGACGAAGAAGCAGTAGAACCAGCCTACCTAAGCATAACGGTCAGTGCCAAGCAAACGCACACCTTCAATGCATTGATCGATGAGGGATCTAGTCTTAATGTCTTAACTCACAATCATTGAGCATCATAATTGCAGCCCACCGATGCCAAACTCAATCCATACGGGGGCCGATCATTTGCACTCTTGGGAAACTGCAAGGCTGCAGCCTCTATCGAGTTTGAAGTCATACCAATGATCTTCTATGTGTTTCCAAGCACCAAAGATGCAAGTACAGAATCACTATTTTTCGGGTGCACATTTAAAAGCAAGCTCATTGTAATGTCAACTATGAGTCCTAGTGTATCCACCTCACCATAGGCAATGTACGTATAGTCACCACTTTCAGTAAGGGCTCCACGAGTCCTTAAAATTCCGCAAAGCCACCGATAGAGAAACCCACCTCTAAGTCTAAGGAGGGGGGTCATGACTTGCCACAACCCGCCAAACCTAAAGACCTACAAATCGCTCAAGCCAAAAATAAGACACCTGAAACAAGGCTTCAATTGATACCTAAACATCAAGGCCTGCCACCTAGAGGATGACACCAATGGCCCCACAAGAGTAAGGCCCCACACTTGAAACCTAGGAGGCCATGCCGAAACTATAAACATCTATGTACGGTCAAAGCCGTGATGGGTCTCCAAGACCTTATTGAAAGCGCATGGCTACTATGCAGGTAACATCTAGATCTAGGTACTTAAAGTCTAAATGACCAAAGGCCCTACTCAAATGCCACCCTCAAGCTTGACCACATAAAACATCAGGATAGAAATGCCAGGTTTCCTCCCACACAAGTGGGAAAGTCTACACAAGCATAGGTGAAGGGATAAGGAAACTTGAAGGGAATAAGGAGAAGTCATGTTAAGCTCACGTCGTAGTACCCTCGGAAGGCGTGAGGAGGCATCCGTCCAACACCATTGCCAATTTAAAAAATGGATCCGTCCATCTACCATTCTCCAAGAAGGATCCATCCAACGGGATCTTCAATTTCAAGGGATAGATCCACTCAAGGTTAGCATTAGGGAGGGATCTGCCCCAACTTTATCTTCAATTTCAAGGGCCAATCTATCCACCACAATCCCCTATAAGGGCTTGTATACAAATTCAAAAAAGCCATTTGGCTAGATCCATCCTACCTTCCAATAACTACCCCCATCAATGCCATGGGACTAGGAGGGGGTAATGTTAACCATAGCACAAGAAAAATAAAAAAAAGTAGAAAAGCGCAAGTCGGGAGAAAGGAAATAGGACACAATGGAAGAAGTAGGAGAAGGGAAATGGTCAAAAGGGGAAAGGCAACCTCAAAAGCTAAGTTAAAGGAAAAAGCAAATTTTTAAATGCAAGGCACTCCTAAAACATTTTCTAAAAGAGCACTACGTTTCCTCCTGTGCAAATTATAAAGGTCAGTGGGTGGTAGAAAGAAAGCTAGGAAGATAGGAGAACAATGGGAAAGAGGGCGGCCATGTAAAAAAAGAGATAAGGGGATGACTGCCCAAAAGGGATTTAGGGTTTTGTATATAAAGTTGAAAAGTGAATGAGGAGCTCATTCTTTGGTGTGTGGCAAAGTGGACTCATCTTCTTCTCTCCTTCTTGCTTGCTTGTGTGTGCTTGAGATAGGGAGAGAGAGTGTGAGGAAGTGAGTGTGTGAGGGTGAGGGATCAAGGAGAAGAAGCTCTTTATCATCTCCTCTCTTCTTCTATTCTCTTCTCTTCTCTTTTCTCGTGCATGGCTACTATGGAGGATGGAGGTTGAAGATGGAGGCTTGAAGTTGCTTGAGCTCGCATCACAAATCATGGAGCTACCGGTGTGCTTGAGGGAGGATGCAACTCTTTTGGGCATCAAGGTAAGCTCACTACACCCCGGTAGGATGAAAGGTGCATCGGCTAGGTGAGAGATAGCCATAGGTGTTCACTTGAAACACTTGAACAATAAGCGGTATGTGAGACTTGGTGGTTGAGCACACCTCTACATAACACTTTGGGAATCCATCATGGCATTGTGCTAACTCTTTGTCGACATTTTTTGTGATATCATAGAATATCTGTCTCCTTTTGCGGAGGGCTTGCTAGTATTAGCAATGGGATGAGAGTTATGAGATTCCTGGTTTTTTTTTGTAGGACTAAGGGACTTTGCATTGAGGGGCATTTTCTTTCTACTTATGCTTCCAATAGTTTTCTAACAACATCATGACTCTCTTCCATTGAGTTTCAATCTAGGGTAGAAATTGATTGCTTAACCTTATCTTGAGCAATAGCGAGGTTGCTTTTGCTAAAGATCATGATGATTTTGATGATAGATAGGGTCAAGTATATGAGATGTGCCTCATAGTATATATTGCACTTAGTTACATGTTTAAAGGTTAGCCAAGTAAGATTTCCTTCTCAAAGCTTGTATTTGCCTAGAAGAGAGTATGCTAATCCTCTGTAAAGACTAACTATAGTGTTTGTGGGCACTCATTCGGGTTGTCCTATGCAAGTCCAAGCATAAAAGGTGAGGATACTATAATCAGATCCTTTATTGATGAGAGCTTCAATGATGTGCTCTCCCTTTGTAATTAATTTGACCCTAAGATAGGTAGTGAGATTAGCTCATCATCTTTAGGGCCAATGATGATAGCCTTTGCCATATAAGTAGCAATTTTAAGGCAAATAGATGTAGGGAAATGCTATTGGTTATTGCACGTTCTGGACGTTCATGATGCATGGATATAAACTCAATGAACTGAGGGTTCTTAGCATCAATTTGCGGCTTTCGATAGTAGTAGGTTACATGATGGCAATTCGAATAAGCTCTAGGCTTTTAAGGTTGTGACATGAAGTTGGGGTGGGTCATGAGATGACTATATGGTGGTTGGGTTTTGTCTCATTTGGGCACATGGAATTTGCACTCTATCTTGTAGTTGGTTCGTCATATTGTGAAGTTACTCATTCCTAAATTTTTCTACGATGTTTGTGAGATAGTTAGACTTTTGGTCGCTCAGATTTTGGGATCGTGACATCATTGCGTACAAGTTTTATATGGAGAAGAATTTAATGTAGCCATGAAATTATTCAAGATTTTGTGGCGATGCTATGGTTTCTCAGTTGTGATGAGGACAAGTAGTTGAAAATGAAAGAGAGCTCATGAGGATTTAGGCATTTCTACCTCCAAGAAAATTGTTGACCTCTTGAAAACAATGGTTGCATTCCTCCTTCTAATTATGTGCAAGCACACAATGAATAAGCAAGCTTTCGATTCTTTACAAATACTTGTGAATTGTTAACAACTTACAATACTTAAATCGAGTCAATAAAGGTTATTACGATCGTGGTATCTGTTATGTTCCTTGGCTCCTATGCTTTTGATTGCCATTGAGAGTATATGGTTGGGCTTTTAGGCCCCTTCACTCTGCACTATCCAACATCTTGTTCAAGTCTACACCTAGAGGGTTACCTACAACACAAAGCCTTCATGTGCAATGGTGTGTCCTAAGTGGATGTGAGTATAGCTAATGTAGTGGGTAGTCTTGGCATGCAAGTGCACCATGTGTGTGTATTATTGGGTTTTGCATGTAAACATAGTGCAAGTAGCTATAGAAGAATGGCAAGTATGGAAGTTGTGATGCAAGTATGAGGGACTAGCATGTAGTTTAGAATCGTGTAGGGAATGTGTGCTTATCTACTCATGCACATGCAAATGCACAAAAAGCCCTAAAATGCATGTGAATGGCCCTATTTAGCATTGGTGCAACTACTTGCTAAATGCCCTATGACTATGAATATGCAATTACATGTACGTCTAAGGTGCAAGATGTGTCAAGGTGTGGTGACTATATACATGTGTGGGTAATGCACAATGGATTGTAATGCAAGTGCTAAATGTGTACAAGGCATGCCTAAGATGCTATGAGTGTACTATGGTGAAGTGTCGCAGATGCCACCATGTGAATGATTGCACACATGTGTATGGATATACACATGTGCATTAAGATATACATGGCTACACCTGAGTATGTGAATGCATGCATGTAGGCAACACCACATAGTGCGCTATGCATTGTGGGTGTGTGGATGCAAGGGTATGAATGCACTTTATGCATTTATGAAAGAAGATGTATAGTGGCATGTGGTTTAATGCAAATAGGATTGCATATGTGTTTAGTCAGATGTACACAAATACATACATGTGCAACCAAACAAGTGGAGTGTGTAATCGGCTACATAGTGAGTGATAGTCGACTACACTTGACTACATACATGGTGGTCCTTTCTAGTAGTGTAGTGTAGCAAGGATGGATGCAAGGTGACAATACATGCACCATAAACACTCTAGATGAAAGGATTAAATAGGTGTAGATGCATTGTGCATAATTGATTAGATGCTACATAGTGTGCACTCGACTATATGCAATTGTGATTGACTACACATAGTCGCATACATGTGAATGACTACATGTGGTGTGTAATCAACTATACATGATCACGTACATGTGGTCGGCTACATGTAGTGTTTGGTCTTCTACATGCGGTCGCTTATGTCCGATTGGCTACACACAGTATGTGGTCCACTACACAAAATCACCTACATGTGGTCACCTACATGTGGTGTGCAATTGAGTACATCTAGTTGCCTACACATGCTATGTGATCGACTATATGTGGTTGCCTACATACAATCACCTATACATGGTGTGCGATTGACTACATGCGGTCGCTTACCTGAGGTCAGCTAGATATAGTGTGCAGTCGACTATATGTAGATTCAAACTACGAATGCACAAGAAAATACAAATGTACAATGTGAAATGAGGGATGCATAAGTGAATATGCAAGTATGAATGAGTGCACTGCTATATACATGGATGCACATGTGTACGGTCAAGCACACTGTGTGTAGCTGGGTACAAAACACTGAAATGGATGCACTATGTGGGGTGATGGATGTAGCTAGTTTTGTGAAAGCACATGTGTATGGATCGTGTATGGTTAGGTGCACATGGATATACACATTTGTAGTCAAACACACATGTGGGTGTAATATGAAGCACATGAGTTATCACCCCAAATAGACGACCTTCAAATTCTAAGGGGGTGTGTGTGCGTGTGTTAAGTTTTGGGCATTGCAAGGATGGTACTATGTGTCACCATTTGTGTGTAAGGGGTATAGGTGTTTAGATTGTGTGTATGTGTGTAGTAAGTGTGTGTATTTTGTGTCTAGGTGTATACGTTTATGTGTATGTATGTATGGAGTAGTTTCTGTGCAATGTGTGTGTGTGTGTGTGTGTGTGTGTGTGTGTGCGTGCGCGCGTGCATGTGTGCGTGCGTGTGTGTGTATGTGAAGGGGTGAGAGGTGTGTGTGCATATGGGCTAAATGTGTGTAATGTGCACATGGTGTGTATTTTTAGTATATAGAATGCATGTGAGTAGATGCAATTTGTATGTGTGTGTGTGCTTAATGTGTTGTGGAGGCAAGATTCATGCGGGATAGGGTTTGTGTGTGTTTTGTGTTGTGTGTGGGGGTGTGGGTGTGGTGCATGTGGGGTGGAGGTGTGCCATTTGTGTGTGCAATGCATGTGTAGGTGTGTCAATGCCTGTGGTGAGAGGGTGTGTGCATGTGTGTAAATACAAGGCTAATGGCTTCTAATTGAGCTGTTTTTGTGAACGAGAGAGAGAGAGAGAGAGAGAGAGAGAGAGAGAGAGAGAGAGAGAGAGAGAGAGAGAGAGAGAGAGAGAGAGAGAGAGAGAGAGAGAGAGAGAGAGAGAGAGAGAGAGAGAGAGAGAGAGAGAGAGAGAGAGAGAGAGAGAGAGAGAGAGAAAGAAAGAAAGTTATATTAACGTCTTCTAAAGACCAAAACTGGCCTATGAGACAAACTGTGATACAACTGATGAGGTCCAGCTATCCAAAATAAAAGTGCTAAATGAAAAGCTGAAAACTGGAAACTGAAAATACGGTGCTGTGAGTGTGATAAGTGTCGTGTATGTGTATGTGCGTATATAGCTCTGGTACTCCAGATAATGGCTACAAAAGGGGAACAAATGTCGGCTATGATAGGGGAACAACTGTCGGCTGTGATAAAGTGGTGCGATGTGTATATGTAGCAGATGCAGGGAGATATACTATCCTAGGATGTAGTAGCAGTCGTCGAAGTCGCTAATAGCAGGTGATCCCTCCTAGATGCAGGATGTGGTACATCGGCGGTGGAGAAAGAGCAAACTGGAGATCTGAGATCCAATGTGTCGAGTGTCGTCGGATCTCAGTCTGCTGTCGATGTAGATCAAGAATCCTCTGGATCTCCTATCGGTGTGGCTGTGGGGTCCAAAACCCACGGATCCTCGTGTGGCATCGGGTACGCTGGTCCTCAGCCTGCTGTAGTGTGAGCCCGGAGGTCTGGCTGGAGGCTAGTATAGTGGCTCTCACTCTGTCTGTCTGAAAAAACTGTGTAATAGTCGTTTGGGTGGGCCCCTCTCTGACTGGGACCCGCTGTGTGCTCTGCTCTCTGATATGCCATGCCTCTCCCAGAAAATAGCCAAATGATCTCTGATCCATATCAGTCATACATCCCTGAAGTGAGCTGTTCAATGTGTATCTAGATCTCAACTCTGAGTATGCCGGGCATCTGAGAACAAAATGCTCCTCACTCTCCACCTCTGATCTGCAAAGGGGGCATATCCTCTCCTCCCGTGGGATGCCCCTGGCTCTGCCACTCTCAATCATAAGCTAATGTGATGATACCCTGAGCTGTCCAATAAGAACTCTCAATCGATGTGGCATATAGATCTGCATATATCTCGGAATCTCTATGAATCCCTGCTCTGATATGCTCAAGAACTGTGTATAATAATGTGCCATCTTCGATGGCAATGGTTGTGCAGGGCTGACCCATGTCCTCTGTATATAAATATGCCATATCTCCTCTCTGATGACTCTGTTCCTCTCAGAGAGAGAGAGGGTGTAAGTGGGAGCTTGAGTATCATATAGAAGAGGTGGGAGTCTATCAATGTCCAGCCCATGTCTGTCAAACCAAGCTCTAGTCTGTGCATACCATGATGTGATATCCCCTGCTCGAGCCATCTCCTAAGATGCCATATATGCTCTATATGCAATGCGATCTCTGTCCATATCCTGAAATCTGTGTAGGAAGCAGACTGTCTGAAATAATACCTCAACTAACATGGGCGGTGTGGCAAGCTCTGCTCGCACAATGTCATGTGGGACTGAGGCCTTGCTGCAAATCAATCTAGATATCATGATCACCTGAGGTCTCTCCATCAATGTCCATACATAATCGGCAAGGCCTGGCCCCCATATAGCTACTCCATACATCAGTGCTGGAGTGACTAGAGTATCAAAGAGCCATCCCTTGGTGCGGGGCTCCTGGAAATGTGCCTGATGACATTGTCGCTCCATAAGAGCCAATGCTGAGTATCCTCTAGTGAGGCGGTCACGAGCTGCCTGTGTCATCGAGAAAGTCCCTGAAGCTGCTGTAAAGGTGACTCCCAAATATACATATGATCCAGTGACCTCAATACTCCCTCCTGCTGCCATGAAAATACTCTGTCTGCGTATCTGAGCTGATGTATGGAATATAAGAACCTTGGTTTTATGAAGGTTCACTCTCATGCCTCTCTGTATGCAAAAATCATCCAATGCTAATAAATGCTGCTGTAATCCCTGAGCTGAGTCTGAGACCAACACAATGTCATCTGCATATAGTAAGATATGAATTGTGGCTCCACTGAGATCTATACCTCCACGGGCGTGCTGTTGAATAAACTCTGCTATCTCATCAATGTATAGCCCAAATAGAGTCGATGAGAGTGGGCATCCTTGTTTCACACCAATGGTGCTCACAAGGGGATCTGATATACCTCCCGGACATCTGACTCTGCCAGTAACCCGCTCATATAGTGCATAAATACCCCACATCATGTCATCATCCACCCCTAGATCAAGTAGGCGTCTGAAAAGCCTCTCTCTCGGAACCATGTCAAAGGCTTTGCGGAAATCCACAAAGCAATAGTACAATCTTTGTTTCTTCACTCGTGTCTGGTCGATCAGACAACACAGAGAGAGAGAGAGAGAGAGAGAGAGAGAGAGAGAGAGAGAGAGAGAGAGAGAGAGAGAGTGTGTGTGTGTGTGTGTGTTGAAAGTGGTTCATAGAGAGAGAGCATGTAAGTGTGTTAATAACATTTACAAATTCCTAAAATTAATGCATTTGTGGTGGTCATGGTGGTGCAAAAACTCAATCATGGTGATGCCAAACAAGCTCCGAATGGTGATTATGATTTCAAGCCATGTCTATGCCTTAAGTCGTAGGATATGTACAAAATTTTTTAGAACTTCCAAGTCAAGAAAAGATCATATTTTGGACATGGTGGTATACACACACCACATACGCCCACTCATTTATAGTGCATATAGCGTTCACCTGCACATTGTGCATCCACTCATATCCACGTGTGCATCCTACATCCAAACTGTGCATTGTAACCACATTCTAGACACTCTTGTGCATTCGTTCATCCTAGTATTCCCCCGTATGCATTTGATTGCACACGTGTGCATCCATGTGCATCTGACCATATACATGTGCTTCCACAAAACTAACTCCATCTGTCACCCCACATAGTGCACCCATTTCACTATAGTGTACCCACTTACACACATAGTGTGTTTGACCATACACATGTTCATCCATCTACATAGTGGTGCACTCATCGACACTTGCACATTCACTTATGCATCCATCACCTCACATTGTGTATTCATGTATTCTTGTGCATTCTTAGTTTGAATCACATTTTAGTGCATCTACATGTGGTCCACCACACACTACATGTAGCCAACTGCACATAAGCAACTGTGTGTAGTCCAACACACACCATGTATAGGCGATTGCATGTAGGCGATCGTGTCTAGTCTCACACACTACGTGTAGAACACATAGGTGACTCCATTTAGGAGACCACACACTATGTGTAGCAGACCGTACATAGGTGACCACGTATAGTCCAGCACACACCACATGTAGCCATTCATACATAGGCAACCATATGTAGTCGACCACACATTGCATATAGCCAAGCACACAATGTGTAGCACCTATCAATTATGCATAATGGATTTGCACTTATTTAATCCTTTCATCTAGAGTGTTCACAGTGCATGTATTGTCACCTTTCATCCATCCTTGCTACATTACACTAGTGGAAAGGACCACCTTGTATGTAGTCAAGTATAGCCAATTGCACACTATGTGTAGCTGACCACACACTGCATATGTATTTATATGTGTGTATCATTGAACACACACATGTACATATTGCGTATGTATTCATCTACATGTCACCATGAATCTGTTTGCATAAATGTATAAAGTGCATTTATACCTTTGTATCCACACACTCATAGTGTGCAGCACACTATGTATTGTAGCCTATACATACTCATGTGTAGTGGTGTGTATATTAATGCACATGTGTGCATACATACACATATGTGCAATCCTTCACATGCTTGCATCTGTGACCCTTCACTATAGTGCACTCGTAACATCTTAGGCATGCCTAGTACGCATATAGCACCACCCACATTGAACTCCATTATGCATTACCCACACATGCATATACCCACAACATCTTTACACATCTTGCACCTTAGACGTACATGTAACCACATATGCATCGTTCTAGGGAATTTAGCAAGTAGCTGCATCAATGCTAAATAGGCCCATTCACGTGGATTTTAGGGATTTGTGTGCATTCACATGCACATCAATGAATAAGCTTATATACCCTGCACAAGTGTAAACTACATACTAGCCCTCATACTTGCATAAAAAATTCCACACTTGCCAGCTATGTATAGCTACTTGCTCTATGCTTACATGGAGAACCCAATCATACATACACATGGTGCACTTGCATGCCAAACCTACCTAGTTCATTAACTACACTCACATTGTAATGTGTCCCCCTGTCCACTTGAAGGACACATCTTAGTAGCCCATCGGAAAGACCTAGATCGCAAACCCCGTGACATTCCTTGGGAGTGACGGCGCGGGCGGCGCTTTCTAGAGTCTCTTCCCGATGGGCTGCTAAGACGTGTCCTTCAAATGGACAGGGGGACACGTTATAGTTGGTATCAGAGCAAACCAACAGGATCTAATATTTACAAGGAAACTTAATGAGGGGAAATAGAGCAATGTTGCCGTTAGGAACATTTCCTTACTTACTTATGGATGCTGGCATGTAGAGTCGCGATGCATGGAACAAATTCTTGGTGTTCTAGGTTATGTTTATGACTACAATGCGTACTTCGGATTATCAACGGAGGCTAGGCATGATGAATATTCTAGACCCTATCTACAATCCTTCACCCTTGTACATGGAACGAAGATGGACAGGTGAATCAAGAATTTATTACATGGCGGCCCATTGACTTGCGTACCTTTGAACCAACTTGAAGAGAAAGTGGATGGAGGATTTAAAGATCGTGAAGTTGTACATCTTTGTTGAGACTCACGCAAACACAACCCTACATATCGGCAGTTGAAAAGTTAAACAAAACAAGTATGTGTACAAAGAAGTGAATCGAGTAATCCCTGCCGATAGAATCAAGGTGCTGGGACGTTATGAGAAGAACGCGTATCAAAGGAAGGGATACCCCAAGCTTCCTATGACCTATCGATTCTTGAAAATCCATGACCCCACTCCATATTATTACTCAATTTTTGTAGCCGAATGTAACACAATCCTATTTTTCCCAAGTTAATGTATTAGCGCGTTCTATCTTTCCAAAATAAATGTACTCGAAAGGGCTATGCCCACATGGATGAATAAGATTTTTTTTATCACTATCTGCCATGGTTGTAAGTGGTGGTAAAGGAGTTAAGTGATTAGAACACTTGGCTAAAAGTTGAACTAGGCATATTAATGTAATGTGAGAAATGTTTAGCAAGTTTTAACGTAAAGAATCTTATTGCCCAGACACAACCTCAAGTGCAGATTCCTAGTCCAATCCCTATACTAAGTACGGTTGTAATTTAAGAGAAGAAGTTTCTTCTCAAACAAATCAAGCCATCTGAATTCGATGGTAAGGGAAGGACCGTCTGAAATGACACTGAGGTCTGGATCGAATCCATGGAGGATTACTTTGAAGTAGCAGGTATTGCACCTGCCAACCAAGTTATGCTCGCTAAACTGAAGCTTACGGGCGAAGCAAGACTTTGGTGGAAACAATGGTGACCAAGGGATCTCGGGAGGGTTAGTTACCTGGGAGAAGCTTAAAAGAGCTGTGCAAGGGAGCTTAAAAGGTTAGACTATCCCTGGATGCATACTATTCAAAGTTCATCTCTCTCTTAAAGTACGCGCCACAAATGGATATGACACAACAGGTGTCAAAGTTTTGTGCTGGGTTAAATCCACCCATTAACACCCACTTGGAATCAATGCGTCCAATGGATCTACAGGACGCACTAGTTCGAGCTGCACCCATAGTACAGGAGGTGCAGACCAAGACAAGGAATAACATGACTTAGTCTTACATGGACCAGAACAAGGGGATGCTTAGATCTCAGACCAAGAGAGCGCAAGGCCAAAACCAAGGACAAAGGAAGAAAGCTAGGGTGAATGATGTCAACAACTTCACCCCTACACAAGGTAATGGCCGCAATATCTGTTGCTTCCATTGCAACGAGCCCGGTCACTTTAAAAGGCAATGTCCCAAGCTTAGCAGAGGACAACGACAAGGGCCATTCCAAGGAGCCGCCCAAGGCCAAGAAGCCACCGTCATAGACAGAGGGAGAACCTCCAATGTTGTCAACAAGGACCTCGGTGATGAAGAAGACCCATCCATGGAAGCAGACATTGAGAGGGCAACGGTTCACGCCGCTCTTTACAAGAAAGGCCCGAATCGCCAATTCTCGGTGATTCAAACTCCATCAGATTATCAAGGTAAAAGCTTCAAAACCTTGCCTCATTTCACAAGTCTGTGCAAGAAAATTAGGAATAGCCACAAAAGATGCACCTACCTTACTTGTGGAATTAGCAAATGGTCGTGAAGTCTCTTGTACCAAGCAAACTACTAAGGTGAAATTCCTACTGGGATGAAAGTCGACTTCGATCAGATTCTGAGTAATGAACTTAGGTGCCCACGAATGTTTGCTCAGTATGGATTAGCTAATACTCAATGATGCCCACATTCACTGTGGAAAGGGCCAAGTCTCCTTTCGAAATTCTGAAGGGGACAACTCAAGGAGAGGTTAGTAAGCCAAAAATTCAGCTGGCAAAAGCAACACAGATAATAAAAGGAGTTAGAAAGGGCTTACCTGTCTATTTGATTAAACTAAATATCAAAATCAAGAATCGAGGGAAGAATCTTCATGGTTAAAGGAATACGTAGACGTATTTCCTGAAGAGTTGACAGAACTTCCTCCTCAAAGGGAAGCCGATCACGAAATCAAGCTGGCACCAGGGGGCCGCACCAGTCGCAAAGAGAACATATAGGATGTCCATCCCAGAAGCGATTAAGCTGAAGGAGCAAGTCAAGCAACTGTTATACCAAGGCTACATCCTTCCTAGCAGCTCACCATGGGGAGTTCCAGTGATGTTCTAGAAGAAGAAAGATGGAATAGTTCGACTATGCATTGACTACAGAGGGTTGAATCAATCAACCATCAAAAATAAATACCCCATTCCAAGAATAGATGAACTTCTTGACCATCTTCAAGGTGCAAAGGTCTTCTCCAAGTTAGATCTCAGGTCTAGATATTATTAGATAAGGATCAAGGAAGAAGATATCCCAAAGATGACATTTAGCACAAGGTATAAACACTATGAATTCCTAGTCATGTCATTCAGGTTGACAAATGCTCCTACTACCTTCAACAGGCTAATGCAAGATATCTTTAGGCCCTATCTTGATGACTTCGTACTCGTCTTCTTTGACGATACCTTAGTCTACTCTAAGCAGGAAAAAGATCATGAACCCCAGCTTCGCATTTTCCTTGAAACAATGAGGGCACATAAGCTTTATGCCAAGAAGAAGAAGTGTGCATTTTTCAAACGACAGATTGAATATCTGGGATTCATTGTATCAGCGGAAGGAATTTCAGTGGATCCAGCCAAGGTTAGAGAAGTTCTGGAGTGGCCAACACCAACTTCTGTCAAAAAAATACATAGTTTTCTAGGATGGTACAGGGTCTTTATCAAAAACTATGCTTTGATTGCAACACCTCTAACTGATCTACTAAAGAAGCAAGTATCAATTGTATGGACACCTGCTGAACAGTCCAGCTTTGACAAACTAAAGCAAAGCTTGGTATCAGCACCCATCCTGGAACTTCCTGATCTTAGTAAGAAGTTTGAAGTGATAACTAACGCTAGCGCACTTGCCTTAGGATGTGTACTTATGCAAGAAGGTCATCCCATAGCATACTCTTCAAGGAAACTGAAGAGCCATGAAAGGAATTATGCTACCCACGATCTAGAGCTACTGGCTATCATCCATGCTCTCAAACTTTGGAGACACTACTTGCTGGGTAACAAATTTACCCTAGTGATGGACCACAAAAGTCTTAAATGTATTTTCACCCAGAATGAGCTCAATATGAGGCAACATTGATGAATTGAAGTACCGGAAGAATATGACTTTGAAATCAAATACATGCCTGGAAAGGAGAATGTAGTTGTCAACACACTCAGTCGCAAGGCATTTCTGAATTCTCTGATTTTGCAAGATCCATCAACAGCAAGATCTCTAGCCACAAAGGTATCCATGCCAAACAACCCAATTCTTGAGCTAGCTAGAGAAGAGGCATGTCATGACCCAACCTATCAGAAATTGCTAAGGGAGATCCCCATCAAAGATCAGGACCCGAAGCTACAAACAAAGTACCAAGAATTCTCTATCAGTAATGGACTTGTCTACTATAGGACAAGATTATGTAACCTAGCAAGCCAGTCACTCAAGTAGAAGATACTTTGGGAAGCCCATGACTCTTCTTCCTCAGGACATCCTAGCTATGCCAAGATCCTTAATGCGGTCAGGAAGAGCTATTATTGGGATAGACTCAAAGGTGGCGTTCTCAAATATGTCATAGAATGTTTGTCTTGTCAACACATTAGGGCCGAACATGTCAAAATGCCATGAAAATTGCAACCACTTGACATTCCCCAAATGAAATGGGAATTTATTAGTATGGACTTTGTTGTTGGTCTGCCCCAAGTTTAGGGAGGATACAAATCCATTATGGTCATGGTAGATATGCTCACCAAGGTTGCACATCTTATCCCTGTTAAGACAAACTATAAAGCCTTAGACATCGCAAGGTTATTCATCAATGAGATTTTCAAACTACATGGGTTACCCAGAAGAATCATTAGTGATCGTGACTCTCTCTTCACATCACACTTCTTCATTCGCGTACATCCAAAGAAGAGTTCCCTAGCCTTGGGTGAATGCAAAAAGCTAAGTCCAAGGTATTGTGGACCCTACAAGATTCTCAAGTGCCTAGGGCCTAATGCTTATAGACTACAACTCCCTGAAAACCTAAAAGTTCATAATGTATTTCATATCAGTCTATTGAAAAAATATGTGCCAAACCCTAGTCACATACTTGATGATCAACAAGTTGTAATGCCGAGCCAAGGAGTCCTTGAGCTACAACTTGACAGGATCTTAGATGTTAGGGAGAGGCATTTGAGATCCAGTACCTTGAGAGAATACCTCATCCAGTGGAAAGATTACCCCAAAGAAGACGCCACTTGGATGGATGAAAGTACTCTCAACCAACAATATCCCCAGATCTTCTCGAGATGAGGACATCTTGATTCCTCTAAGGGGGAGAGAATGTAATATTTCCGCAACAAAATATTAACGACTCTAGGCCTCATGAAAAAGTGGTTCAAAGTAATCTCCCACAATGGAAAAACCTTGGGGTAAGTGCCCCTTCCGCATGCATTAACAAACACCAGCCCTTTGTCGTGTGTAGGAAGTTGTGGCTCAAAAGTCGTAGTTCACCGCAGGAACACCCCTTCATGAGAAAAAAAAGGGATAAGAATTGCAATTTTTTTAAACATTAAACTCCCTCCCCTTCAGCCATTGCATGGGGAGAGAGGGAGTATGAGTGGTGGAGGGGCATGGGGAAGAGGCATGCAGCCCGCCACTTGTGTGGCTACCCCCTTCAAGCAATATTAACCCTCCCTCCCAAGCTTGAGGGGAGGGAGAGGAAGGGATCGTGGTGGTGTGCTACTCACCTGCTGCTGCCGCCTTCTACCTACTGCCGCTAAGCTACCGCTGCCACCTTCATCATCACTATCATCATCATCATCATCATCACCTCCCTCATCACCCAAAGTACAGGAGTGGACAATGCCTCAAATTCAAATACCCAAGTTTCGAGAAATATTTTCGCATGGAAAGGATGCATGAAGCATGTTTAATTCTCGTAGGGACATTTTAAATGCATTTACTCATTCGATTTCCAAAGCTTAGTGCATATCGAGTAGTTGCAATTGCTTGCACGTCCGTGGTCAAGGGTAGTTGTAATTCTAAACATATAATGCATAAGTAAAAAGACAAAATTGTGCAAAGGCATCCTTGTTGCATCGAGAAAAGGAGAGGGCATATAACACGTAACGCACTTATGTAATGTCCAAATAGTCGCAATGCATGGAAAGGATTTATGAACTTTGCAAATTACATGCGATGATAGTTACATTTTAGGATGGGTTAAGTGCTCAAGGAAGGATTAAATCAATAATGGACTCATGGCATTTGCTCATGCATGGAGTTCTTTTATCAAATTTTGAAATTGGGGAAAGGATGCATCTTGATTAAAATGCTAAAGCTTGAATTCAATGCATCAACGTAGGGTTTATAAGAGTTAGCTCTAAATGTCAATCATTATAATATAGAGCAAGGGAAAGAAAGATCACTGTAGATCCTTTAGTCGCATAAAGGCAAAAAGATCTTTGGTCTTGAAACTACATGGAATGATACATCTCACTCGTCTTGCAGTTACTTACACCTTTTAGAAAGTATTTGCATCTTTAAAAGGGAAGATCATCTTTACTCATGGGTTGGTTAGATCAACTAAGTAATTCGCGTATAATTGAATAGCTTACATGAGAATCATAAAGGTATGATTAGATAGTATATGAGGATCACCTCAATGTGCTGGGTAGGGTTAAGCTATGATAAAATTCTGCCTAGTATCACACTTGGGATGCCGACTTAATACTTCCAATCTTAAATATTCTACCCACATCCACAAAATGTTAGGATTATTTAATTGCTATGCAAGAACGATCTAGGGTTCTCACCCTAAGGATCGGTTGACCAAATGCTAGACTTCCGTAAAAGAATCTAGGAACCCTAGGGCCAAAACGTTTATCGGCCTAGTAGGGTTAGGGTTTGGATTGGGTCAAGAGGACTCCCAAGCCCTTATCTTGATCAACGGTATTCTTGATCAAGGAATACCGTGTGATGAGAAAAATAATCCCACAAGTTAGGTGCTGACACCTATCTCATGCAACAAGCTGTAGCGTTATATGCGCTTGCGCCTAAATCACTAAATAGAACCCCTACACCTTAGACCAAGTTTGGCGAGCTCTAATTGCAAGTTAAATTTCCTTGACCTTTCAAACATGCAACTAAGTGCAATATAGACTATGAGGCACATTGCATATACTTGACCCTACCTAGCATCAAGGTCATCATGATCTTTAGCAAAAGAAATCTAGATATATTGGAAGCACAAGATTGAAAGCAAAGACCTCTCAATGCAAAGTCCAGTGGTCCTAGCAAGAAAACCCAAGCATCTCATAACTCCCATCCCATTGCTAATACTAGTAGATATAGATCCCCTTGCAAAAAGAAAAAAAGATCCTAAGATACCGCTAAGAATGTCAATGAAGGGTTAGCACAATGCCATGATGTGTTTCTAAAGTATTCCTACATGTTCAAGGGTCTTACACAGCAAATTGATAGATTTGGTTGCCCAAACAACCTACATCACCACCTCTGTCACTCATAATCTAGACAAATCAATGGAAGCGACCTGAACTTGGAACATGGCCTAGGTTAAAAGTCATTCAAGAAATTGAGCAAGCTAAGACAGAAACCAAAAATCTAAACTTCACCTATCAAAAAAAGGAGATAGAGCCTAACATTGAGGTACAACCGCATAATGCAATTTTCAAAGCCAACAAGGAGGTGATGATAATACCTCATAAGATAACAAACCTAAAAGAGGAGTCAACAAAGACTCTAAAGCCAACAAATCATTACCCGTAAAAACAGATCTAGAGAGAATACAAAACACACAAGAGTCCTTTAACCTCAAGAATCCTTCCAAATAGAACCAGGATCTAAGATTGTAGTTGCCCTCAATTGCTACAACCTCTAAATCAATTGACTTACCTATTACTACTTCCCATCTCAAGAAGTAGACTTGCAAGAATTGTACTTCCTAGCTGTAGACCCACCAACCCCACTAAGGAAAATATGCCTACTACCTCAAGAAAGAGTCCTACTAGAACCAACCCACTGAGCCCTAGAAAGTCACCACATCTCAAGTGTAACATTCTCGAATCTAAAACATGCATTGTTTATATGAATCTCCTCTTAGGAGGCAAAAGGTTAGGATAATGGCAAAAAAAAAAATCCCCTTATCCCCCTAGCCGATTGTCATGCTAGAGGGGAGGGGAATAGCAAGTATGAATAAGCTCCTTGATGGAGCTTGCATGGGGGGAGAACCCCGTGCATAATGACGCATGGGGGAGGGAGGATCCCCTCCCCTCACCTATTTATTCTATGCCATGGGGGAGAGGCTACAGGGTTCATGCTGTAAATTGAGAGGGTGGTCGTGAGTGGAGAGAAAGGAGCCAACTCTCTGATGGGAGTCCGTGTCATCGGTGTCGTGATCTGGGAGTCTATGTCGTCGGTGTCGTTAAGAGAGGTGGAGGCATCAAGACTCTGAAGAACACCAGTCATGTTAGGAAAGCCGCCACTGTCGTTCGCTAGGCCGCCATCAAAGTTGCACGCCACCGCTACCGCCAATCAAATCCCAATTGGCCTCCTTCCACGTGGGCTTCTGCAATCACCAGAAGCTTTAGAAGCTTCTTGGAAGCTTCCAAGGTGGGCCTCCTAAGCCCCCTTTCATATCACATCCCCCATACAAAGTCTTTCGTGTGGGCTTCCTCCTAGCCCTTGTACTTGTGGGCTTAATAAACCCCCCCCCCCCCCCCCCCCAAAATCCAAAGGCCCGATTGTGGGTCTCATACCCCTTTTTCTTTTTCCCCCTTTTGCCCACCTAGTGCATCCTAAGACTACCCCCCCCTCGGGATCAAATAAAAAAGCTCGATTTCCGTGGCTTTAATAAGCCTTACTCTCAAAAGGTTTTCCTAACCCCCCTTCCTGGGATTTAAAACCCTTCCCGTAGGTTTTTCCCCCCACATATCGTTTTAGGGTCCTTTAAGCCCTTTTTTTTATTACAAAGTCCCTCAAAGGCTTATCTTAACCTCGCGATCCCTTAGAACCCTCTTCCTATTGACCTTCGCAAAACACCCTCTTTTCCCCCTTTTTGCATACCACAAAGTTACTTCCTTTTCTCCCTTTCCGTGTATACAATTTGCACCGAAGCTTCTACGAAAGGAAGGAAAAATAAATTCATAAAGGACGGTGGAATTACAAAGGGAGTTTTGTGTGCAAAGGAGACGGCCAACATCATAAATCTGCATCCAAGACTGAAAGGCTGCATTCGCGATGGCTCCTAAGAAAGCACAAGGTGCAACCGCAAGAGGATCGTCTCCTAACATCCATGTGGACATTTCACCACAAGTCCAAGTTTTTTTCTTCCTAATTTTGATTTACGTTGTTATAATTCAATCGTGCATGGATCATTTTTGGAGATAAGATGCATCTTTCAATTTAAATACTTTGACTAATTTAAAAGAAATAGCTCACGATGGAAGAATTCGGTCATTAGTATTTTTCAATAAAACGAACAAAATAAAGCAAGCATAAGATTTCTATGCATGTCTAGCAAGTGGGTTTTGTGCATTAAATATATTAATTAATGCCCATCTTTACAAAACGGAATTATGATAGTACACTTTAGCATGGAAGGAATAAACCGCATATCACATTATTGAACATATTTTTCGAAATGATTCATTATAGAAAGTTGCTAGCAACCATAGGAAATTGCTAGGTCTGCATGAAGAAGATTTACCTCTAGGCAAGTGGCCGAAAAACTCAAAATCAACGAAAGGTTGTGTAAGTTCTGCATACAACAAATTCATTCGGAAATGAAAGTAGAAAAAGGCTGCATGTTTTAGCATGAATCTTGTTTGCATGTTATAGGATGATCAATTGGAATTAGGCTATAACTTAACCTATGCTTTGACCTTAAACCGAAAAGTTAAGGTTTGTAAATAAACTTACACGTAGACAATGAATCATGTGGTTACGGAAATGGTAGCGTAATTATCTTCAAGAATAGACATGTTAAATTGGTTTAAACCTAAACACCTAAAACTGCGAGGTACTCGTTTAGGAAGGGTCAATTCAATGCAACATATCCCAAAGAGCTAACTAGGGTTAGCGCGTTGAGGACATTACCTAGTCACTCATATTACCAAAGCTAAAACTCTTATACCCCAAAGACTTGCCCACATTCACGGAATATAGGGACATTGGAACATACCTGTGAGAAGTGATCTAGGGTTTTTCCTAAGAATCTCTCCCTAAAAAAGATGAAACTCGGAACCTTAGGACCGACAATGTCGGCCTAATACAATCAGGAACGGATTGTTATATCTAATCATGATACCGTGATTAGAAGACACTGTTGATGGGTAGAATAGTTTCATAATCGATGCGACACTTGTGCAACAAGTTACAGAGTCACATGATCTTGTGATTTGATCACAAGGGAATGGCCAATTCCTCGGAATGATATTGATAGTATCTTACACAAGTTTATCTTGCAAGAGGATGAATAATTGTCCTGATATAGTACCTTTCTTGGGTAAAGTGACCAAGATACGGGGATTAGATTTTTGCTTGGAAGCAAAGGACTAATCAATAAATTGAAATAGTATATATACTGCTAATAGCACTTAAGATTTTTGTTAAGTTGGGTTAATAGGGTACGGCCCTAACCCAAGGATACAAGGATCAACAGTCAAACTCTTGGGGATCTTGCCAAGTCACAATTGATCCCGGATCGAGTGATGGATGCATTTGGAAAGAAGGATTCACTTCTTAGCAGTTGGTCAAATAACAACCAATGGAGAATGATTGTGCTTGTAACAGTTTTAAGAGCACTGTTTTGCTATGTTTGCTCAAAGAATTAAAGGATAAATGGATATCTAATGCTTCGGTCCTGAAGGGAAAGGCAGCTTCAGTTACCCCCGACTGCCTACCTGACCCTAACCAAGGGGGTTGTTAACCGCGTTGGGAAGGTGGATTGAACCCACAGCGCGAGAGGTCTCTCCGTTGAGCGCTACTTGGAGCAGGAGGATGCTTGGGTGCCAGGGGGGCTCTGGTCGTAAATCCATCACCTTCCGGGCCCTGCACAAGAGGCTAACGTGACTCGGGATTGGATCGCGAGGCCCGCATACTAGTCTACGGGCAGAATCTTGGATTAGTAATCCCTGTGGATTGCTGGATAGCCTTCGGGTGGATTATGGATAAGCCTACGGTCTGGACTTTATGTATTTCAAAGATAAATATGATAACCTCTTGAAAAGGAACTTGTTTGACATTGCTTTTCTATGTCAAGTGCTATGATTACGTAAAGGAACGAATGCCTAACAGGCTAATTAAGTAAGTTGATTGATACATGTCCAACTAAATGTGTTAGGTAATTAAATAACTAAAACAACCTGAGGAAAGTGTAGAGGATGTGGCCATGGGCCTATCCTACGGATGGATGGTCCCAGTTGGCCGGGAACTTTTCTAAATCACGATGGACAGTAATAAGATAATTCAAAGAACACGAACAACAAGAGCATTGATCTAGAGTCTAAGTTATAAATGATCCCGATTTATGCTATTTTAGGGGAATGGAATGGGACTATGCCTTATGGCAGAGAGGTTGAGCTTTGCATCCCTCTTGTTTCCCATTCTCCTTGAACCAAGTGCAGCGTGAATCCACTCTGGGCCTGGCGTTTCTGCGTAAAGTAGTTGGCTCAGGCTCGATGCTAGTTGCCATTAGGAAATGACCAATAGAGAAAACCCTAATTCAGGTCGGTCCTAAGTGGGAACGTTCGGAATACTTCCGCTACGTGGCAGACGCAGAAAGTCCTAGATCGCAAACCCCGTAACATTCCATGGGAGTGCCGGGTGGAGCTTTCTGGACATCCTTTCTGATGGACTGCTAAGACATGTCCTGAAGATAACAGGTGGACACGTTAAGTTGGTATCAGAGCGAACCAACGAAGGGTTTATTTTTAAAAAATCTTAATAAGATGAAGTAAAAAAAATGTTGTTCTTCCAAACATTTCCTTACTTTCAATGCTGTCTTACAGAATTATGAAGCATGGAACAAGTTCTTAGTGTTCCGAGTCATGTTTATGACTGTGATGCATTCCCCAGATTATCAACAAAGGGTTGGGATGATGAACATCCTAGAGCGTATTTATAATACATCGCCTTTGTACATGGAACCAAGATGGACAAGTGCCTCAGGAATCTACTATATAGCTGCCCACCGGTTTGCATATTTACAGACCAACCTAAAGAGGATCGAGTGGTTGGAAGACTTGAAAGTCGTAAAGCTGTTCATTTTTGTGGAGGCTCACGTAAACTCAACTTTACATATTCAAGGTCAGAGGGTTGAACTGAACTCATATGTATATGAGGAAGTGACTTGTGTAATCCCCGCCGACAGGATCGACAAAGTGTTGCGGCGCCATGAGAAGAAATGGGTTCCAAAGGAAAGGATACCCTAATCTTCCAATGACTTACCGATTCGTGAAGATCCATGACCCAAAACCATACTATTATCCAGTTCCTGCAAGATTGCAAGATTTGCACTACATTTCCTTTACAAGAGTTGGTTGAATATGAAGCATTGCAGAATGCAATCAGTTTGCATGGTTTTTTTTAAGTTTCCCATGAGGTACACTCTATGCTTCAATCTCCAACTGAGATGATTCATTGGTTTTTTGTTGAGCTTGAAAAGGAGAAAAACAGTCAATGTTGCAGCAATTGAAGCTTTGCTTGTTATTAATCGGCTTCAAGAGGAGAAAGCATTACTACGCCAGGAGGTTTCTCAATTGAGGAATGTAATACATTTCCAAGTTTCTCATTGTTTTAAAGTCATTAATAATCTTGAGGAAGTTGTTATGCAGAAGGATAATCAAATTACTTATTTGCAAACACAATTGGTATTTTCTCCTCATTCAAGTCAAGATGTTATTCTTGAGGATCTCTTTGCATTGAATGATTAGGTTGTTCTGCAAACCAGGCCCTGTTTGATGCTTAGCCTGTCTTCACATTGTCATCTTCAACCCACCTTCAGTTTGGAAGCAATCCGATACCATGCCGGACGAGCATTTACCAATCGGGCTTCATTCTTCTTCATATGCAAGAATTGCCCCTTGCAGGAGAGAGAGAGAGGAGAGAGAAAGACTGAAATCTGATCTCCATAACCGGGCAGCCATTTGACATGCCGTCTAGAGAGATGGAGAGCGAAGATCAAGGGCATCTCAGGCATGTAATCAGTTGGGGGGGTTGCTTACAGCCCCCATAACCCATCTCAATCACCTTCTCCTTGCTCACGCGAAAAAAACAGTGCCCCCCCCACAAATTTTATTTTATTTTTTGGGCTCCCTAAAGGGAGCCCCCAAAGGTCATGACTTTTGGACCATTCACACTTGCCTTTGGTCCTTGGTGGTGCACAGATCAGATGTTGTATGCTCGCCTACTGAATCCCGGAAGGTCCCCAATAACAAAAGAACTCTACTTTTTGCACAAAACTCAAGGTAATTGGGTGCAATCTCCCCCCATGCCTTGTGTGAGCACTCCACAAATCATGTATTTTTATGTATTAATCATCTTCAAGCTCAAATAATAGCCCAAATTACAAAATCGCACGCTTTTGGCTTTTGAGTTTGCTTTAGCACAAAATAGAAATAAAGCTAAGGGACAGGCGCCCAAAGAGTCAGGCATACCCAATACAATGTCCAAATACAAATATCATAATTGTGCGCCCATGTGCATATAAAATAATAAATAAATATCCAACGCCTTAATAAATAGGCACGACAAAATACAGGCGCCATGCTTAAGGTATGTGCTGTCGAAGGGTTTTCGAAAGCAAAGTCGCGTCCACGGAAGACCTTGACTAATTTCGTGATAAAAGATCAACAAATATGCGAAGAGGACAGGCATTCCCAGCATACGCATTCCACATTATTATTCAATGCATTATCTTTGTTGGTGTCTTTTAGAGAAGAAAAGATCCCATTCTCTATATTCAAATAGCCAGTTCTTTAACTTGACTTTGCTTCACTAGCCAATCTGAGACTGACCTTACAAGAAGCACAGAAACCGTGTCTAGTTTAACAGCAACTTGAATGTGCAGAACCAGAAGCTTATTGTATTCAGTTTAAGTCCAGAAAAGCCTCAACATTCCATGCTGCCCATAATCAGTAACTGCTAGTAATGGAATGGCAAACCTTGGTGAAAACCATGGAGTTTATCTACAATACACAGTCTTGTCAACCTCTGCACATATGGATAAAAGCCAGATGTCCCTCATCTACTTTGCTTGTAGAAAATACCATATTTCCACATCACAACGACAAAAAAAACTTCTGTTCGATGCGTATAAGTTTCTAACATCTGCTTAGCATGAATGTTCCTTTTGTCTTATCACCAGTAGAGGCCCAACAAACACCATTGAAGTTATCAGAATCAGTATTACAGCTACTCTTCAAGGCTCCAAATGTGACCTGCACCACTCGTTTTGACAGAGAAACTGTAGATATTGGCAAATCCCATAATACATGAAGTTACTGATCCACACAGTTGAATGGAAAACCAGTCTTTGAAGCGCTCCTTCGCTTACAACAAGGTTTTTTGAATTGTAAAGCTGACAGACCAATAGCAATGCATCACTGGTCACCCAACAAATAGTGTTGCATCCACTGATGAATCATCGATTAATCACCATGAGGGACGCAGTTGATCAGGACACATTAACCATCATCACGAGTCCATGAAACATGATTGCAGACACAATTGATTGCAATTATGAGGCGACAGAACTAGATCTGGGATCAACACACCTTTCTCAGGCAAAGTGGATTGTGAAACCTCCTTATGCTCTGCCAGGTTTTTCTTTTACCCCTATTCGAGTTTCCTTCTTCCACAAACAGCCGGCCTCATAGCACATAACCACAGCCCAAGCTCTAAAACACATATCAACAGGCACATTTTCCATGGTGGTTTGCAATCAGATTTGTTTACATATGCAGAGATAAAACTGATCCTGGCATCCTCTCTGACAGTGAGTATGGAAATGTCTTGTAGATAAATTTTTTTGTTCTCCCCGAAGCCTGGAGCTTTGATGGTACAAACCTTCAAGCCTGCACGAAGTTTGTCGACATTTTGAATGATCTGAATGCCAATCTTTTGGTCGAAATTGGCAGATTTGAGCTTATCCAGCTCCCTTGAGGCATATAACAAAGCAACACCACTACCTGGCACAATACCCTTATCAACAGCAGCTTTTGCTGCATTCAATGCATCTGTCACACGATCTTTTTTTTCTCGCTAACTTCCACCTCACTAGCCCCACCAATCTTCAGAACAACAACACCACCAGACAATTTAGAAAGCCTCTCTTGGGCTTTCTCCTTATCATAGTCTGATGTAGATACACTTCATGCTACAAACATCCTCCTCTGTCATATCGTCCACACAGCACACAGTAGGGTTCACCTGGAGCTGCAAAGCGTTAATCCTTCCTTCGCATAACTACATCATCTACAGGTTTGCAAGAAGCCACATGCATACGATCATCCTTTCCAGGTGGCTATGTACATGTTGTAATATCTCTCAAATGCTTTGTCGAAACAGAACTGACAGCACAGCAGTTCACTAATATCTGTCACATCACACGTCGGCTTGCAGCACTTTACCAAGCACTAAATCTTATATGAATACATGCGCCTATGTGATAAATGCTGCAAAAGATGCTCCATCAAGTGACCCATCACAAATAACACAATCACAATCCATACACATCACAAGATTTGAGCGCCTTCGGCAAACACTACACTCTGCATTCAGAGAATCAGCTGCGATCCTCCTGCATCTATTGTATAAATGCCATAGTTCAGAGCTGATAGTATTTTCGTCTGGATCATTATCAACTGGAATCAATTATATGTTAAGAGACTGCTGCCTCGAATCATCCAATGATGCTTGTCATAGTTCCAACAATCTGGCTTAAGCTCTGGAAGCTGAAGTGCCCCTCTTGGTGTGGCCAAGGAAACAAATTCAGATGAACCATCATTGACTTCCTCTGCACACTTGATTGCCTGCTCTCGTAAAAGCTCCTCCTTCTCCTGCCTGTTTTCCTTCGACCTCCACGCTCACAGGGCGTCATCCTTCTTTTTTCTCTCCCTCCAAAAAGCTCACATTTAAAAATAGCCATACATTTCAAAATAGCCTTCCCAACAATAACGTGTATCAAATGACAAAAAGGTATAGCACCACTTGTAAACATGGGTCTGCCCAAATATACGGTCATGTTCCATAAAGAGCATCTCTCTAGCACCTCCAGGAATCAGAACATAGATACAACCATCTTTTAATAAATCACAAAAAACCTTTCTTGAAGCAGAAACTAGTCCCAACCAAGTCCATATGTATCAAAAACCACACTACTTGCCAGACCCTTAACATTTCAACTGCAGAAACCTCCATTGCAAAATCCAAGGTAAATGGTAATTGATCTTCTAGTGCTTCTGAAACTCATCCAAACTTCCCAAACATTTCCATTACTATGCTTCCAAACTTCTCTCCACTATACTCGCATGCAGAAAATAAATGTAAACACAACGACTAAGTATGTACAAAGTAACAAATGTCACACACACAATATTTTGGTGAATTCCACACCTCGAATGCACAGCAATACGATATCCACCCCCTCTAATCCTGCACATCCTCTAGATGGGCCAACTACCCATGATCGTTATCATCAAGATCCACAAACACATGAATCTCTTCATTATGCATTTCCGGTATATCAATAAGATTATATGTCGTATCATCTGTCTCTTCCATTGGAATTTCTTCTCGTTGCTCTTCTCTTGCAAATTCTTCCAATCCATAATCTTCATCATCTCTTTTCTTGAAAATCTTGATTCTTTTTCCAGCAATAGGCACTCTAAGCATTGTCCCATCCAATTCTGTCAGCTCATATGTTGCATTATCAAAGACATGTTTGACTATGTACGGCCCAAACCATCTTTTCACCATATTCCGAAGTGGAGAATACTAATTTTCAAGGCTGCTATCAAAGACTAATACCCAATCTCCCTCTTCTATTGCTCTAGGCCGCAAGCGATGCCTGCTGTCAAACCTGTCCTTATTGCTTAGTGTAGCAACCTTCAACGTGTCAATAGCTAGCTGAATATCCTCTGGTCTTCTCTCCAACTGCCGAATCCGAAGAGCTAAGAGCTCCTCTCTCGTCAAATCCTCCTGCCAAGGTAAAACTGACCAAGTCAAAGCACAAGTCTTAGTCGGCATAACCGGTTTCTAACCATACATCAACTCTGCGGCGGGCATATATAACACTGTAAGTCGTATGATCAGCCCACAAAGCAAATGGTAGAAGTCTCGGCCATTCTCCAATTCGTCCTCTGTATGCTTTGGCTAATGCTTTCACTATTGGTGGATGCCCTCTTTCACTCTTCCCATTTCCCTCTAGATTGTATGCTGTGGTTAGAGCCAACTTGATTCCTAGTTGAGATAAAAACTCTCTAGCTTCATCTGCATCCAGTTCACCGTGATCTGCAGTGATCTTACCCACACAACCATACCTGCAGAAAATGTCTTCCAATAAGAACTAGTGGTCTTCGTTCTCAAAGATCTGCCCTCAACATGATTGGTAAGATCCTCCCTAGCCAAAACAATATACCTCATCTTCCATAGACCCATAGGCATAGTAACTAAGTCAACTAACCACTTATAATGAATGCATAGCGGATAGGTCGGATGAAGCTCATCTCGATGACGCACTACCGAATACATCTGGCAGTCCCTGCATGTCTCTACAAGGTGAGAAACATCTCTATACATGCCTTTCCACCAATATTTCTCCTTGATTTTCTCATAAGTAGCCCACACTCCTCTATGACCAGCCCAAGGACTCTCATAAAACTCCCTCATCACCTGTAACTGT
The DNA here is from genome assembly GCF_053477565.2 of Lygodium microphyllum. Taxonomy (NCBI): domain Eukaryota; kingdom Viridiplantae; phylum Streptophyta; class Polypodiopsida; order Schizaeales; family Lygodiaceae; genus Lygodium; species Lygodium microphyllum. The sequence goes on from NC_141150.1 coordinate 39,309,886, forward strand.
GTCTCTCTATCGCAGACAACCCGCAAAGGTAATCCACCTCTTTTCTTCGGATGCTTCCAAAGAAATCCGTCCTTGAGAAAATAACCATAGGCTTTCCTTCTGATCTTCTTGAACTCTTCATCTGTCCATTAATCTCTTTTGCTTAGTGTACTAAGGTACTTGCCAATCTGCAACCAATCTCCAACATAGATTTGTTCTATGAAAGCCACAATGTCATAGACATGGCAAACATGATCAACCATAGTGGCTGAAATTTCTGCATCATCCTCTTCTACAAGTAGAGTCTCCTCATCATCATATCTGGCTCTAGACAACATATCTGCCACTGGATTATCCTTCCCTGCTATGTGTTTAAATTCTGGATTTAATGACTTGATGTATGCAATCCATCTCAACATAGCTATATCTGGAGTAGAGCAACTCGTAATCATACCAATCAATGGCAAGCAATCTGTCTCTACCACAACTGAAGCTCCAATAAAGTACTCCTTGTCACATTTGAGAGCCGTAACAATCCCTAGTAACTCCCTCTTGATTTGCGAATATCTCCTCTGTCTCTCGTTTAGGACTTTGGCCCCAAACCGAATAGCATACCTGTTTCCATCTGCATCATCTTGATCCACAACCCAACCTATGCCAATTGGACTAGTGTCAACTGTCAATACAACAGGCCTTCCGCAACTATAATCCGCTTTCCTGAGAGTAGGAGCAAACTGCAATAACTTCTTCAATTTCCGCATGGCTTTAGTGTGGCTCTCATCCCAATAGAATTTCTGCCCCTTTCGAAGCAGCTAATATAAACAATCTGGGCTTTAGTCTGGCTCTCATCCCAATAGAATTTCTGCTCCTTTTGAAGCAGCTAATATAAACAATCTGCTATGTGTGCAAAATGAGGTATCCAAATCATATAAAACACACAAGCTCCAATGAATCTCCGTACCTCTGAAGTGGTAGAACAATACTCCGTAATCTTGCCTATAGCATCCACCTTATCAGGTGAGGGTTTCCTGCCATAATACCCACACATGTGTCCAACAATGACAACCTCATTCACTCCAAAAACAGATTTTTGCCCTGATAGTGTCAAGTTCACTTCTTCTAACTTGGCCAAAATCTTCTCACAAGCTGAAATATGATCAGCCACAAAGTATCTGCATCCCTGCTCGTTTAGACTCTCATTCTTCTCTTCTTTTGCACACCCCTTAATGGGCACATCATCCAAGAAAGGCATGGTAAGCTGAGGTATGTAATCACGAAGGACCTTATGCATGGCATTCATCATATGCGCAACAGAATTAGTGGCACCTTGAGGCAAGGTACACATCCTGACAAGCCCAATAGGAGTTCTCATGGTGGTTATGTCCCTGCTTTCCAAAGCCAACTGAAACTGATCATATCCTAAATACAAATCACCTAAAGAATAGATGGCACGTCCAGCAAATGCTTCTGCAAACTCATCCACAACTGGACCTATATCAACATTCCTGATAGTAACTCTGTTTACTGGCTGCATGTCCTCTATAAATTGGAGAGTACCATTCTTCTTTGGAACTGTAAACCACTTGTTTGAGTATGGTGCAGATGAAGGCTCAAGAATTCCCATCCTGATTTTCTCATTCAATAAATCAATCAGCTTTGGCAGGCGTGACTTAGGCACTGGAATAGGTCGGAGGTTCCATGGAATATGAGAAATAGTAAAGATCACCATAGGAGCAACAATATCCGGATTCACACATCCAATCTCATGTGGGAAAAAAGCAAACCCCCTACCATGTCACTCAAGCATCTCCTGAAAGCATTGCTTCTCTGTGGGTAGCAAGAAATCACCATTTCCAATTTTCAATTCAGCAAGAGTCTCTGCTAAAAATTTATGGCCAATATGCTCCGGATTCCTCAAAATTGGCTGTTTGGCAGCCCTCTCTATTTGCTGATCACTATCAGGTGGAAGCGGTACAGCTACCAGCTTCACCTTCTTATCCACATTCTTGTATTTCTGTCAACCCCGGCTTCATTATGCTCTTCTGCATTGCTCAAATCTTGCTGTAAATCAGCAATTCTGCACTCCAATGGCTAAATATCCTCAGCCCTCTGCTCTATGGATTGCATAGGAACAGCCCTAAACTCTGGATTCTGAAATATTTCAGCAGTAAACTCTGTTGGCTGAAAGTTTTTAGCCCTCTATGTCTCTGTAAGCTGATCATAATCAGCCGAAAACTCTGTTTGCTGAATTTCTTCAGCACTCAATACTTTTTGCTGAATCACCTCAGCCTCTGACTCAATCTGTGACACAAAATCTGCAATTTCATGAAACATGTCCAGGGATTGCACTAATACATTACTGTGACAACTCTGTATATCAGTTTTCAGCATATCTTCCATCTCTTCCATCATATCTGTACAAATCATACTGTCATACATCCCATCTATGTGCTCATCATCCTCTAAAATTCCTGCATTTTTCAAAAATTTCTCCTTCCTGCATATGTACTGCCTGGCAGCTCTAGGCAACTTAGAAGTCTTCTGATAGCTCATTGAACTGTTTGCTGAAATCCCAACAAAACCGGAAGAGAAAACACTGCTCCCAGAAGGCGAGAACTCCAATCTCCTTTGCTCTATACCATCGTCGTCTCGCGAAACGGCGGTACCTAATGAAAACCCGAATCTCTCACAGTGAGCAAAGGTGCATCTCTAAGAGTATCTCTGTTTCTAACATGGTTCACACACACACTCATAAACTGAACTGCTCTCATGCCATCTTTACTGCGAATCCGTGCATAAGCAGATCCATCATCCATTACCTTTGTTTCCATGCGCATCTCTGTGATGAATGGTTGTCCAAGAATTATGGGATAAGAGCATGAATCCTGCACAAAGAAATGGAAATCCTCCTCTACATCTCCAATAGAAACCCTGACACTGGGACATGCAGCATACAAATCACCTGCAGTGTTGTTGGCGGCTCTCATACGCCACCCATGCTCTACATCTATAGGCCATCTGTTACTCTCATAAACTCCACGAACTATGAGATTAATCTCTGAACCATGATCCACCAAAGCAACATAAGGCACCTGTTTCTCTCCAATTTTTACCATCGTCTCTATAGTTTCCCTATCCCAATGACTCCGCGAAAAGTGACTACGTGGTATCAAGACAGGCTCATCAATTTCAGCATAATGCATAGGCTGAACCCTCTTCTCTATCTATGGAAAAACAAAAGCATTCTCAACCGAAACCTCATCCTCATCCTCATCCAACTCCCCAATCAAAACTCCCTGTGTATCAGTATTAGACAATGCATGTCTTTTCCTCTTCAGGACCTCCTGAAACTGATCTTCAAACTCTCTTTTCGAGATGCCCAAAACCTCAGAAATAGTGAAAGTCACCTCACTGCCAAGTATCTTGTCATTAAAGATTTTCTTCATGTGCGTAGATGTCTCAATATCGGACATCAATCTAAACCCTGGCTGCTTTCTCTGTCTAGGCTCTTGTCTCTTCTCTTTCTTTTGAACATCTTCCATCTGTCGATCTGGCCCTGGTCTCAAAGACGGTCCTGTAGTAGTAGGTGGAGTAACAAACTCACCCCCTCTAGTCTTTTTAGATGCACTTGGATTTTCTTCATCCCTCTTACGCTTCTCCTCAACAAGTACATCTGCTCCCTGAGACTTAGCCAAGTAGGCATAAATAGAGTACCTGTCAACAGGCAAATCCCAACCTGTCTCTGATCTGATGCTAGAGCCTGCACTAGTCAAAACAGTTTGCTAAATTTTTCCCTTGTTTGCAGTCTCCATATCATAAGTCCATAGTGCTGACTGATTCTCTGATCCCTTCTCAATCTGAACTCCATATGCAGAAGCATCTCCTCTAGCTGTCACATAAGAAGTACGCGTAGCCATGTCATCCACTAACTTCTTCATTCCGCCTTTCCCAAAGTTGGTAGCAAGCGGAGCTCCTCTTTCAGTCAACCAAATCTTACCATCTTGTCCCCAAAATACCAAATTCTTCCTCCTTGCATCCTGAAAAGATTCACAATCCCTGCAATGCTGATGGTCCGTACTATCACACCAAATACATCTCCGATCTCTCCTAGGTGCACTAGGAGCACTCCTAGGTGCACTAGGAGCATTAGAAGAAATAGTAGGCGCAGTCGAAGCAAACTGCTCTTTCAATTTTCCAACCAACTCTGCTTTAACTAACTTCAGTGTCAAATCCGTTGTGCCTTTGATTATGTCATCAAGAGAGGAAGGCACCGATGGAGCAGATGGTTTTGGAGCAAAAGGTGCAGGCATCAGTCGTGGAACAGGAGGAATAGGAGGAGTAGAAACAGTAGGCACTGGCATAGGCCAAGAAACTGGCTGAGGAGGAGAAGAAATAAAAGGGATAGAAGCAGGCATAGGAGCAGAAGACGGTGTCAGTGTCACAGAACCATTCTGTAAGCGGGTCTTCCATATCCTCCTCTTGGTCAAAGTCCAGACTGCATCCTGGGCATCCTGCCAATCCGTTTTAAGTCCCATAGGCTTCGTGCGGTCCTCAAGAAGTTCTCCCAATTCTTCTTGAAGAGCAGGATCTGCAGCTTGCAAGAAAAGCTCAACTTTTTCAACATCCAATGCTCTTTGTTCAATGGCATCAAGCTGACTATACTTCAAATTCTCGAATCAACTCTAAAGCAGCTAAACCTTTGTTTGGCATGTAGACCCACTCTCGGAATGACCGCCATGTAGCCATCCCAAAATCCTCAAGGAAATACTCTTCTTTCAGGGCCTTCTTAAAATCTTGCCAATGTGTATTTTGAATAAAAAGATCAGTCACTTTTTCCCTCAAGGCGGGTGTGACAAGATGAAGGAAGTACTTACTCATAAGTCCAGCTGGAACTCCAAAAAACCCCATCTTGATCTCATATGTCTTCAAATATGCTGAAACATTACGGCCATCAAATAGCTTCTTCTCATTCTCAACTACTTCAATCGCCTTAGTCGCGCTGTTTGCATTCTACTGCTCTGAATATAGTTGCCTTTGCAGAGACAACTGTTGTTGATGCAATTGTTGCTGCTGCTGCATATACAATTGTGTCTGTTGATTTTGAAGCTGCATATACATGGACATATTCTGCAAAATCTGATTTAGATCATCTATTGAAGTACTTGACGCAGTAGTCATTGATGGAGCTGAAGTAGAGGACGCAGTTGGAATTGTAGAAGAGGCTGAAATAGATGCTGAAGTATCTCCCATCGTGAAATTTCTGCTGCGCTTTCACGTTGGGTTCACCAAAGATGTCGAAGGGTTTTCGAAAGCAAAGTCGCGTCCACGGAAGACCTTGACTAATTTCAGGATAGAAGATCAACAAATATGCGAAGAGGACAGGCATTCCCAGCATACGCATTCCACATTATTATTCAATGCATTATCTTTGTTGGTGTCTTTTAGAGAAGAAAAGATCCCATTCTCTGTATTCAAATAGCCAGTTCTTTAACTTGACTTTGCTTCACTAGCCAATCTGAGACTGACCTTACAAGAAGCACAGAAACCGTGTCTAGTTTAACAGCAACTTGAATGTGCAGAACCAGAAGCTTATTGTATTCAGTTTAAGTCCAGAAAAGCCTCAACATTCCATGCTGCCCATAATCAGTAACTGCTAGTAATGGAATGGCAAACCTTGGTGAAAACCATGGAGTTTATCTACAATACACTGTCTTGTCAACCTCTGCACGTATGGATAAAAGGCACATATCCCTCATCTGCTTTGCTTGTAGCAAATACCATATTTCCACATCACAACGAGAGAAAACACTTCTGTTCGATGCGTATAAGTTTCTAACATCTGCTTAGCATGAATGTTCCTTTTGCCTTATCACCAGTAGAGGCCCAACAAACACCATTGAAGTTATCAGAATTAGTATTACAGCTGCTTTTCAAGGCTCCAAATGTGACCTGCACCACTCGTTTTGACAGAGAAACTGTAGATATTGGCAAATCCCATAATACATGAAGTTACTGATCCACACAGTTGAATGGAAAACCAGTCTTTGAAGTGCTCCTTCGCTTACAACAAGGTTTTTTGAATTGTAAAGCTGACAGACCAATAGCAATGCATCACTGGTCACCCAACAAATAGTGTTGCATCCACTGATGAATCATCGATTAATCACCATGAGGGACGCAGTTGATCAGGACACACTAACCATCATCACGAGTCCATGAAACATGATTGCAGACACAATTGATTGCAATTACGAGGCGACAGAACTGGATCTGGGATCAACACACCTTTCTCAGGCAAAGTGGATTGTGAAACCTCCTTATGCTCTGCCAGGTTTTTCTTTTACCCCTATTCGAGTTTCCTTCCTCCACAAACAGCCGGCCTCATAGCACATAACCACAGTCCAAGCTCTAAAACACATATCAGTAGGCACATTTTCCATGGTGGTTTGCAATCAGATTTTTTTACATATGCAGAGATAAAACTAATCCTGGCGTCCTCTCTGATAGTGAGTATGGAAATGTCTTGTAGATAAAATTTTATGTTCTCCCCGAAGCTTGGAGCTTTGATGGTACAAACCTTCAAGCCTGCACGAAGTTTGTCGACATTTTGAATGATCTGAATGCCAATCTTTTGGTCGAAATTGGCAGATTTGAGCTTATCCAGCTCCCTTGAGGCATATAACAAAGCAACACCACTACCTCGCACAATACCCTCATCAACAGCAGCTTTTGTTGCATTCAATGCATATGTCACACGACCTTTTTTTTCTCGCTAACTTCCACCTCACTAGCCCCACCAATCTTCAGAACAGCAACACCACCAGACAATTTAGAAAGCCTCTCTTGGGCTTTCTCCTTATCATAGTCTGATGTAGATGCACTTCATGCTACAAACGTCCTCCTCTCTCATATCGTCCACAGAGCACACAGTAGGGTTCACCTGGAGCTGCAAAGCGTTAATCCTTCCTTTGCATAATTACATCATCTACAGGTTTGCAAGAAGCCACATGCATACGATCATCCTTTCCAGGTGGCTATGTACATGTTGTAATATCTCTCAAATGCTTTATCGAAACAGAACTGACAGCACAGCAGTTCACTAATATCTGTCACATCACACGTCGGCTTGCAGCACTTTACCATGCACTGCATCTTATATGAATACAGGCGCCTATGTGATAAATGCTGCAAAAGATGCTCCATCAGGTGACCCATCACAAATAACACAATCACAATCCATACACATCACAAGATTTGAGCGCCTTCGGCAAATACTACACTCTGCATTCAGAGAATCAGCTGCGATCCTCCTGCATCTATTGTATAAACGCCATAGTTCAGAGCTGATAGTATTTTCGTCTGGATCATTTTCAACTAGAATCAATTATATGTTAAGAGACTGCTGCCTCGAATCATCCAACGATGCTTGTCATAGTTCCAACAATCTGGCTTAAGCTCTGGAAGCTGAAGTGCCCCTCTTCGAGTGGCCAAGGAAACAAATTCAGATGAACCATCATTGACTTCCTCTGCACACTTGATTGCCTGCTCTCGTAAAAGCTCCTCCTTCTCCTGCCTGTTTTCCTTCGACCTCCACGCTCACAGGGCGTCATCCTTCTTTTTTTTCTCCCTCCAAAAAGCTCACATTTAAAAATAGCCATACATTTCAAAATAGCCTTCCCAACAATAATGTGCATCAAATGACAAAAAGGTATAGCACCACTTGTAAACATGGGTCTGCCCAAATATACGGTCATGTTCCATAAAGAGCATCTCTCTAGCACCTCCAGGAATTAGAACACTGCTACAACCATCTTTTAATAAATCACAAAGAACCTTTCTTGAAGCAGAAACTAGTCCCAACCAAGTCCATATGTATCAAAAACCGCACTACTTGCCAGACCCTTAACATTTCAACTGCAGAAACCTCCATTGCAAAATCCAAGGTAAATGGTAATTGATCTTCTAGTGCTTCTAAAACTGATCCAAACTTCCCAAACATTTCCATTACTATGCTTCCAAACTTCTCTCCACTATACTCGCATGCAGAAAATAAATGTAAACACAACGACTAAGTATGTACAAAGTAACAAATGTCACACACACAATATTTTCGTGAATTCCACACCTCGAATGCGCAGCAATACGACAGCGCCCATCAAAATACAAGTGATAACTCGAATACACGCTATCCTCCAATGCTTTCCTCGCCACTACTGCTATCTCTACACATCAACTGAAGCATTCACAATCGTTAGTAAAAGAATACAATTAAACCGACAAAAGTGAATACCTAGTAGTCTTCAGCTACATAAATAAATCAACTGGTTAGAAATCAATCCTAACCTTAATTTATCACGAGTGCGCACTCTAAACTCATAAACGTTTATTAATTTAGTATGTATTTTGCCAAATCACCCGCTATGGGATCACCCATGTACACACTAAATTAATGAAACGCCCGAAAAGGATAGGCGTCCCCATCAACTTCTCGCACAAAGAATCCACTTTGTGTATGAGCCCCGCTCAACAAAGTTTATGGAATCCACCGTAAAACCTCACGGAATCCACCTGGCACGGAATCCACCGTGAAATATGCCTCCTGGCATCACTTGGCCTCCCGGACATCCTATCTCCTGCATCCAGTACCTGAATCGTAGTCCGAAAAATCTTGGGCATCCATCTTGAAGTCCTCCACTGGCAAGCATCTCCCATGGTCCTGTCTGACATGCCAAAAAATTATGAAAATTCATCATCTATCGTCAAGTGGGTCTTTTAAGCCTTTTCCGGGCATTGCCGCTTAAAATCGTACTAATTGCCACTACCGCCTTCGAGGAAGTCTATTTTTCACCTAAAATTAGGAATTTTTGGCTATTTTTAAGCACTTCTCAGCATCAAAAATAATTTGTCACTCTCTTTCTTCCAAGGGGTGGTTCATGTGGGAAGAATCAGAAAGAGAATCAAGTGGTGAACGCTTGTTTGGCATGGTATCGGATCACTCCTTAATCGATGGAGGGATAGAGTTGGCTATTCGGAGGTGGGCTGAGCCTTGAATGAGGGCTGATTTGCAGTCCCGCATCATATTTTAAAACCCGCAAAGAAGGAAAAAAACAGTAACTCTATTTTACAAAGGAAACATTTTTTATTTTTAATTTCTGATTGAGCCAATGTTGTTCTTATGGAGTGAAAATTGGTATACATGCTATTTACTATTTGTTCTATGCTGGCATAGTGAAAAAATGGGAAAACATAAAGTCAAAATGCTAGAAATAATTTTTAGAAACGTGTAAAACATGGTTTTTATGAGAAAAATAGATTTTTTTGGTGTTTTCAGGTGGGATAAACCAATACACATGGGATAAAATACCAATAAAATCTATATTTCCACTATTCTAGGAATCAAGAGCCACAACTCTAAAAATATATCAAAATTTTTATTAGAAAAATAGAGAAAAATGAAAAAATAAGGGAAAAATAGGAATATGCCTCAAAAAATTTAGGAAAAATATAATAAGTGGTTGTGAATGTTTGGGAGTGGTAGAGCATGAGGTTTGGCCTTAGTTTGCCCTATCTTTTTGTCACAGTAAGTGATTGATTGCTTTTTATACATTAAACCATGACAAAACAATCTCTATACACCTATGCAACGAAGCAAAACCTAAAGAATGAGGGGGAGGAGGATTTTGTGCAATAGTTTGAGGACTGAAATAATACAAATTCTCATTGATTTTTCTATGCATAGCATTTAGGAAATGACCTATTTGGAAATAAGGGATCTAGTAGCACAAGGTCCGCTTTAGTGCTAGATTCTTGCAATGAAGCATATACGTATTAGTTGGAATTCATGAAAAGATTGTTTGCATACCAGTACATAGGCTAATTTCAAAACATAACTGTTTATATATGATGAGATATCCACTATTACATTGATCATATATATATGGTATCAACTCCTAGAAATGCATAGCAATTGTTGGGAAGTGCTAAGGTTGGGGAGTACCCCAACCTGAAACGCCAACTAGAGGCCATTGAGAAGGGGAAGGAGTGGGTAAAGGAGGCCCAAGAACACCTGAAGGATGCTGAGCCCATCTTAGAGGATGAGATTGAGGATCTCTTCATCATAAGTATGCCAGTCTTACCCCCTTGACCAAAATCGAGAGATGCGATTGTGCCACAAGCAGTACTACTTAGGAAAAGTCTTAACACTACGGGCCAACAAATCAGTCACAGCCATTGGCTAGGACAATCCGGAATAGGAGAAAGACGAGCAACCAACGGCCTCCTCACCACTCTAGTGACCACCCCTATGACGTTAAAGCTTGGGAGATCTGCTTAGGTAGCATCCAACCCTATGGCAAGACTTGGAGCAGTGGACTGAAGGATCACAAGAGCAAGCTGATGCAGACCTACAAGAACATGATGTAGTGATGCATATACTAAGTTTGATATTGCACTCTGTGCTTAAGTCCTTGCACATTAATGCTTTTTGGGAAGGCATCGAGATGCATGTGGTCTTACCGATCTTAGCCCTAGGTGACACAACATGGAAAAGGATTGTAGACATAGGGGCAGGAGTTAGTGTACTGAGCCACGTAGTGCTCTAGACTTGGGGCAACCCACCTGTCAAGACTACTAGGTTCAATGTCACACTAGCTAATGGAATGAAAGTGAAGCCATTCGGGGTACTAAACAATTGGCTAGTGAAAATTGCAGGAGTCCAATTCTCAATTGACTATATAGTCATGAAGGGAGTGGACTACAATATCCTATTGGGCCAACCCTGGATGTGCAATGCCAGAGTGATCGAAGATTGGGGGAATGGTCTTATCTTCCTAGGCAATAGAACAGAAGCTATAAGGGTAGAAATGGACTCCTGGAAGAATACAACAATCGACCTCGATGACATTTTCGCGATGCTTAAGGGTGATACTTAGATCAAGAAATCCTATGGGCCCCTGACTAACTATATCCCATGTCCTGAAGACAAGCAAGATAGGATGCATGTCCTTGCTCGCATTGACCTATCATTCTTAGACAATGAGGAGTACAAGCATGCCATCAAAATGATTGGAAAGCCCAAGGGTACACCCTCGGTACTAGTTTGCATGATGGTAGAAAATCTTTACAGAATACCCAACCCTGTCACTTTCCAAGTGCCAAACAATAAGAAGGAACCCCAAGAGATTTTAGAGTATTTGACTGGCAAGCTAGTTGGCAATCCAACAGCAAATTTCAAGCCTCTCCAACATCTCTTAGATGAACCAAGGTGGAAATGGACCAGGGTGCATGACCTAAACCTCATGTACAATTGGACCCTAGTCCTCAATCAAAGACAGAGACATACCAAGACCTAGGAGACGATGAGCAATCAGAAGAAGATGCTTCCGACAATGAATATGAAGGCTACCACTCCTTCAGTGATGAGAGTGAGGGTGAGATAGATACCATACAATACGACACTGAACGACGAGAGATAGAACAGATCCAAGTAAACTCCAAGCCACAAAGAAAGAACACCTTCAGGATAGAACGAGGGGTCATGCACGTGGATTGTGACCGCACTTGGCAACATATAGAAGGCATAGACTTTGAACAAGTAGTCCTAACCCAACCAGGTACCACGCAGTGCTTAGAAGAGAGTCACCCTTTGAGCTACGACCATCAAGAGAGACTACCTCTTCTAAAAAAGTCGGGGATTTTGATTCTGAGTCAGAAGTGAATTCAAAGAGTGACCCAGAAATACCTAGGCTTCCAAGACTAGACATACCAAGGGGGACCTACCTATCCACCTGAGGTGCAGATGGTTAAAGGAAGAAAGGGAAAAATAGCCTTAGGATGCATGAGCAGACAAACAATGGAAACCACAAGACCTCCCTAAGAGATTTACAAAGTTCAAGAAGGGTGATAGGGTAGTGATCTTGCTGGGTGCCAAACATCAAGGGCAAGCAAGTGAACCCATCGAGGGACCTGCCAAAGTCAAGGAGGTGAACCTAGCCCACGAAGGGGAGATACCTTGACGTGTCTCTATTGCCGATGACTTGATGGAGGAAGAGAAGACGCGTCTCATTACTCTCTTGCAAAAGTATATAGACATATTCACTTGGTCCTTAGAAGAGCTCAAGGGGGTAGATCGAGTATAGTGACTCATAACATACCCATGACGCCAGATGCAATGCCGGCCAAGCAGCGACCATACCCTATGAATCCAAAACATGCTCATGCAGTCAAGGAAGAGATTAACAAGTTAATGAGAGCGAGATTCATCTACAAAATTGAGCACACAGATTGGGTGTCACCCATAGTCATTGTAATGAAGAAAAATAGAAAGATTAGAGTGTGTGTCAATTACAAGAAGGTGAACGCTTCCACTAAGAGGGAAAACTACCCATTGCCGTATATCGAGTACATGCTCGAGAGAGTGGCAGGCAAAGAGGCCTACAGTTTTCTAGATGGCTTCTCTGGATACAATCAGGTGCAGGTGCATCTTGACGATAGGCATAAGATTGCATTCTCCAATGAGTGGGGTGTCTTTGCCTACATAGTCATGCCCTTTGGGTTGACTAATGCTCCAACAACCTATCAATGCCTTATGTGCATTATATTTAAAGACATGCTCAAGAAAGAGTTAGAATTCTTTGTAGATGACTTGTGAGTTTACTCGACCTGGAGAGAACACTTAGACAAACTCTGAGAATTCTTTGAACGGTCTCACCTATATCTTCTCTCTCTGAATCCCTTCAAGTACCAGTTCTGGGTAAAACACGGATGTATCCTAGCGCACGTGTTGTCAAAGAACAGCATTGACAGGTCATACAGGGTATTATCGGCAGTTTGTGTTGAATTATGCATTGATTGCTAGACCTTTGTACAAACTCTTGATTATATTAGAATGGACTGAAGAATGCCAACTCGCATATGAGGAATTGAAAAATACTCTGACTACATCATCGATTCTACGAGTCTTAGATTGGACCATTATTTTCCACGTGCATATTGATGCTTTGAAATTTGTTGTGGCCAACCTGGAGACTATCCAGTGAGCTTTGCTAGTAGACAACTCACTGAGACCGAGATAAATTACTGGACGACAGAAAGAGAAGGTCTAGCCATGGTATTTGTCATGAAAATTTTTTGGTATTATTTATTAGCCACACCTTTCACTTTCTTTGTGGACCATCAAGCCTTGCTATATTTAGTAAACAAACCTTGTGCTACGGGATGCATATCTCAATGGCTCCCGTAGCACAAGGCTAGCTATATAGGCTAGGGAAAGATGGATTGTTACGTAGATGCATATGACAGCATGAGATGCACGATGCGCTCTCAGAGGTGCACAACAAAATTACTGGAGGACACTTCATTGGAGATACGACAGATCGCAAGGTGCTGTAGTCTCAACTGTGGTGGCCCACAATTTCTCGCAATGCGACACGATTCGTTAAGCACTATGATGATTGTCAGCGGATAAAGGTCCCAATTCGCAAGGATCAAATGGAGCTAACCCAAATAATTTCATGACAACCCTTTGAAAAATGGAAAATTGACTTTATAGGACCCATTAGTCCTGTGGCACAATACTTGCAAGCCAAGTACATCATTGTATCCCACTGACTATCTAATGAAATGGGTAGAAGTAAGAGCTATGAGAAAGAATGATGCTAGAATGACTGCCAAGTTCCTATGGGAGCAGGTAATCTCACGATTCGATTGCCCCATCGAACTGGTTAGTGACCAAGACACATACTTTATTAATGAAGTGATTGCGCATCTTCTATTTACCTTTCTAATCATCCATCTGAAATCCTCACCATACTACCCTCAAGAAAATGGCCAAGCGAAATCCACAAATAAAATTCTAGTAAACATCCTGACCAAGGTAGTCTCTACTTCGCGTAGTGACTGGGATAACAAGTTGATGGTAGCCTTATGGGATTACCACACAGCCTATAAGACAACTGTAGACCAGATGCCTTTTAGGTTGACCTATGGAACTGAAGCAATTCTACCTATAGAGTTCTTTGTTCCTAGCATGAGGATCGCACTTCACGAATGATAGGAAGTGAAGGAGGCATGGATGGAACGTCTAGTTGAACTCGAATGCCTCTCAAAAACTCAACTTCTAGCTACCCACGCACTCATATGCAGGAAAGCATGATGCAAAAGCTCATTTGACAAGCATGTCAAGCACCGTGACTTTGAACAGGGAGACTTAGTGCTCTTGTACTCCATTATAAGGGGCATAAACAGAAAATGAAATTTAAAGTTCTAGGGCCTTTCAAGGTTCATGCCATCAGCCGAACTGGTAATGTTGAACTTGAGACTCTAGAAGGCGAGGGCATAGGCTTCTTCAATGGCAGTCGAATAAAAAAGTACTATCCTCCCACGCATCCTCTGCATGAACCACCAATGTTAGAACCTCCTATCAAGGTATGAGTAGCCATAATCACGGAGATTGATGATGAAAATGAGGAAGTAGTAGAACTTGCTTACCTCTGCATCATGGTCACTGCTAAGAAGACATGCACTTTCAACACCTTGATCGATGAGGGAGAAAACTTCAATGTCTTAACCCATGATCATTGGACCCACCTTGGCAAACCACAATTATAACCCACTATTGTCAAACTAAGCCCATATGGGGGCCGACCATATGCACTCCTAGGAAAGTGCAAGGTCACAGTTTCTATCGAGTCTGAGAGCATACCAATGATCTTTTATGTGTTGCCAAACACTAAAGATGTAGGCATAGAGTCGTTGCTAGGTTGAACCTTTAAAAAGAAAGCTCACTGCAATGTCAATTATGAGTTGTCGCGTGTCCACCTAGCCATTGGCAATGTCGACATAGTAACAGCTTTCAACAAGGGTTGCATGACTCCTACGAGATCCGCAAAGCCACCGGTAGAAACACCTATAGCCAAGTCTAAGGAGGGGGTTTGTGACTTGTTTCAACCAGCCAAGCCTCTATGCCAGCAACTCACTAAGGCAAAAGCTAATGCCCACGAACCCCAGTTTAGTTGGGTACCTAAACATCAAAGCCTGCCACTGAGGAGCAATCAGTTATGCCTTTTCAAGGCTAAGAATGCAACCTCAAAACCTAAGAGGCCAAGACAAAGCTACAGACAACGACGTACGGTCAAGCCACGACGGGTTCCTAAGATCCTATTACAAGCGCAAGGCTATTATGAGGATAATGCTTGGATATGGATCCCTAAGGTTAAAATAGCCAAAGGCATTGATTAAACACCGCCCTCATGCTTAACCATACCCAACCATACAACGTGTCAAGGCCTAGAGCCGCATAAGCCTCCAGACACCAAGCCCATAGACTTACAATTGATTAGGCCCATGAAGACTGACCAAGTCTATTGGCTCAAATCTCAGCCTGCTACTCCCAAACCCATACCACGTAACTCTACCAAGACTGAAGAAGCCACATTTGCAAGTAGAAGTGCCCCATTGGTAGTCCAATCCTAGCCCTCGTTGTGCAAGGGATCCAAATGCAATCTCAAGAACAACCAAAATGGCAACCATCTATTGCCAAACTCTCTAGTTCTGTCAAACCCCAACCACCTGCAGGCCTGAGACCCTCCTATGAGTGGAAATCATTTTTTATACTGGCCACAGACCTAGCTGAAGACATAGGGGATGACATGATTGCTTGCCTTAGATACTTAGATGCCACATTTATGTCGCTAGCTCTGAGCTACAATTGCTTGGACTTGGACTTGTCGCAAGAGCCCTTAGCAACCAAAGTCCGTATGATGCCTTGTTCATGGGACACATTCAAATCCGCATTCGTCAAAGTACCCCACTCATCTTTGTAGACTTGCTCAGCACTGAGGTATCTAGAGAGCAAGCCATCAACCATCATCTCATTACATCATACGATAAGCAAACTACTTCTGCTATCACTAACCAAGAAATCGAGGAGTTGAAACAGCTTGCTGAAACCAAATCCCCATTCTTACAGAATTGGTACGCTCTTCGATTGCAATGGGAACTCGAAGGATGCCAAATAATGACCAACACTCAGCAGTGATGCGCAATCAAGACATCAAAGTATGACCCAACTTATGTCACTCCAAACTCGTATAGGGTGTTAACAATTATTTGTGGCCGACCCATGGAAGAGCACATCAAAGGACACCCTTACCTTGATTGATCAAGGAAGAGTTACATATTGCTAGCCATGTCGATTTCAGCAACTTTTTAATGGATGTTCTTACTTACATCACACAAATAGGTAGCCAATCCTTCGATCCGGATGACGAAGTTGAGTTGGAGTACAATCTACACTTCTATGTGTAAAGAATTGTGTGGTGGGGGGACTTCCTTGAGCTGCTGCGCCAAACACACACTATATACACAAGAGGAAGCTCACTCAAGAACACAAGAAGAGATGGAGACCAAAAAGTTCTCTTGCTGATTTCTTCTTCTTCTTCCACACACTATACAATGTACACAAAGTATAGATAAGATACAACATAAAAGAAAGTGACCTACTAAGTCAAACACTGCATAACAGACTACATCAATCGACTGGCGGTATATCTTTGCCAGCTATAGGTAGGTGTAACAAACTAAATATAATAAGTGATAAGTTAGTGGCCATGTGAGTATCATAATGATCACCAACGTGCTAAGTGTAGATGTGTAGACTCATCTAGCCAGGCAGTCCATCATCAGTTGAGCTTTCCATCTCAACGCTCCTCTTCAAGCTCAACTCTATTATCTCTGCAACTCCAAGTAAGCTTCAAAACTTTCGAAGCTTCTCTGCACCCAATGCCTTTGTGAAAATGTCAGCTATCTAATCCTATGTGCTGATATATACCAAGTCAATCTCTCCTGCAAGTACCTTCTCTCTCACAAAATGATAGTGCACCTCAATGTGTTTTGTCCTAGCATGGAACATTGGATTCCTAGTTAATTGTATGCTGCTCATGTTATTACAATGAATGACAACTGGACCATCTCCCTGTACATCCAAATCACCTAATGACTTTTTCAACCATACCACCTCACATGCTTCTTTAGCAGCACCTCTATACTCGGCCTCTGTACTCGATAAAGCAATTATAGATTGCTTTTTGCTACTCCATGTAACTGCTGCACTACCAAGAAAAAACATGAATCCACTAGTAGATCTTCTGTCTGACATGCTACTAGCCCAATCTGCATCTGTGTATCCAAAGACTTGTACATCCTTACCTGCCTCATAAAAAAGTCCATAATGTAAAGTAGACTTTACATATCTCAATATACATCTAACTGCATCCAAATGAGGCTTTCTAGGCATTTGCATAAATTGATTGACAAGACCAACAACATAGCTCAAGTCAAGCCTTGTGATAGTCATGTAAATCAAACTCCCTACTATCCTCCTAAACATAGTAGGGTCTTCTATCTCATCCCCAACATCGGCACTCAACTTCACATTTTGCTTCAATGGTACTGAAAGAGGCTTACATGCTATCATACCATACTTGGATAACATATCCAAGCCATACTGCCTTTGGAATAGCCATATGCCATCATCACATCTGATCACCTCAATACCAAGAAAGTATCTCAGCTCACCCAAATCTTCCATCTCAAACTTCTTCTTCAAGAAGTCCTTAACTTCAGTAATCCCATTGTCACCGTCACTTGTAATAATCAAGTCATCCACATAAATGCTTATGATGACCAAACCTACATCTCCCCTTCTCACATAAAGTGAGTGATTAGCATTAGAAATAAAAAATCCAATATTGACAAGATGCTCTCCAATCTTGTCAAACCATGCTCTAGGTGCTCTTTTTAGCCCATAGAGTACCTTCTTTAACTTGCACACATATGTGGAATGCTCTAAATCCTCATAACTTGCTGGCTGGTCTATATACACTTCCAAGATTTAGAGGAGATGGATTGAATTTCAATGGGGAAAGCTTAGGCATGCCCTTCATTTTGTGTCCCTTTTGTTTGGACCTTGGAGACTTCTTTTTCTTGGTGGTTGCCATTTTCTTGCGTTTGCCCTTCATTATTGCCTATCCTTTGGAATTTTTAGCTGGGAGAGGGGAATCTAGGTCCACTAGTATAATTTCCCTATCTAAAACTAGTTTAATACACCTCTCCCATATCTACCATATGTATGCCTCAAGGTAGTCTCTGCATTGTAACAAAGCACACAAGTTATTTGAAGTAGCAAGAGACTTTCACTATAAAAAGGATAAAGCATAGGAGACTTATATTCATCTCCTCTATATTCAGTAACTTTGAATCTATTATCCTCAAAGCATTTGAAATCACTCTCTCAAGTCATAACTATGTATATCATTTTGCAATGGGACCTCTTGAAGTAGAAACTTGAAAGGTCTATGAGGATCATCAATGCTTTCAAACCTAGTGTGGAAGTGGGTAGTAACAAGTCTAGAAGCACTGCACATATTAACTTATTAGCAAATATTATAAACTTTATCCAATAAAGATAAAATAAATAGTATTTGTTGACAATACATCTTTGATTGGCCATGGATTCTTGAAGAGAATTCATTAAAATGACCTCTCTTGCATGAATGTCGACATAGATTAGGCTCCAATGTCCGCTGCAAACCAAAATACAAGTGAGAAATAATAATCCTAAAGACAAATCATCAAGAGATAGAATGTTGAAGAAAGTACATTTCAATATATGGAAAAAAAATATGATGGGTTGTGACACTATCGAAGTCCTTAAAAAACCTTGCAATATTTGAATCATATTTTGAAAACAAATCCACTGAGAGAAGTGGATCAATAACAAATATACTCTTAGCAATATTAATGCTAAGAGAAGCAACATATGCCCTGTATAAAAAGTAAAGAATGAATAAGAAAATGAGTAAAATATAAGGACCCTTGGAAAAATTCATTATAAATAAAGAGAAGCGAAATAACTTACCTCAAACAACAATAAACTATTGAATCTGTTAGTTGAGTATCCTTTTTCTCAAATAGGATCTTATCCTCTAGAGAAATACTAAGGTAGTCTTCTTTCTCAGGACTAATACAAACATTCATGACCATTTGGTCGTAAACTTTACCCATCCTCTCGTAGTTCACTAGGCCAAGAGTCAAAATATTTCTCTGCTAGATCAGATCCTCATTTTCTATTATCTCTTTCCTTTTCTTGTCCATGAAAAATTCTTTCTCACTTGCAACCCTTGTAGGATACAAAGGGTAACCTCTTCAATCTTGCTATGCATTTCCAATAGTTGATACCATATATATATGATCAATGCAATAGTGGATGTCTCATCGTGCACAAACAGTTATGTTTCGAAATCAGCCTATGTGCTGGTACGCAAATAGTCTTTTCATGAATTCCAACTAATACGTATCTGCTTCGTTGCAAGAATCTAGCACCAAGGCGGACCTTGTACTACTAGATCCCTTATTTCCAAATAGGTCATTTCCTAAATTCTAGGTGCCCGCTAAGAAGGAGCTCGAAGAGGAGCGCAATCAAGAGCTTGCGGGAGCAAAGCCAGAGAAGAGGATGAACCTCTAATGCTCGAGCAGCACTCCGACATCATCTGTGAACAAGCATTGGTGGCCACATTGTGGAAGGTGAGGCCACATTTTCAACCCCAACAATTAAAGACTCATCTACACCCCACTCCTTTAGAACCAATTCATGAGGTCGAGCACCACCAAAGACAAACATCCTTTTCTTAACAGATCCACTATCTGGTGTGATATCTACAACTTGAGACCGTGGTTTTAGATTGAGTCTTGGCCTCTCACTCTTCCAAGGGCATCATGCTTGCAGCCCCACTAGCTTCATGAATGGTTGAGCTACTACGGATAACACGAGGAGTCAACAGCCTACTTCAGTCAAGGCCATTCGCTGATGGTCCAACAACTGAGGGGTTGATGGTGCAGCAAATTTCTCATTTGGGGCAGAAATTATAAAGCATTGAGCACTTGGCACTTCAGTAACTAAAGAGGTAGTTTTACCAGACACTTTCTCCTCCTCATTCAATTCAGATGTTTGCTGATGCAACTTTGCAAATCTATTTCCTACTTCAAGAAAACAAGGTAGTAATGTGTCTCTTGAGTCCAATGCATTTCGAGCAACATGCTGCCAAATATTTTTGAGCTTGTCCTGGGATAATGGCTTGAGCAAGAATCCCATATTCCCAAGAGAAATTGATTTCACCATAATGAGCATATTTTCTATTATTACTCTTCCTACCCCCTTCTCATAGCCATGGTCTTCAGCGTTAAACCCCAGCTCCATGCACTCAATTGGTCCCACTCTTGATCTCCTTGGCTAACATTTCATCTTCTCGGCACTTCCCAAAACCCTATTGTGGGCAACAACCATGGCAGCTATGAAACCTTCAAGGGAGCTCAAGGTACACTGAAGACCCTTCAATTTCTTGTCCTAAGAGCCTTGGGAGCAGCCAACAAGCTTCAACAAGTGCAAGCCACAAGAAATTGAATGCTCCATATGACCATGGGCTGCAAGAAGGAGGATAACCATGAATTCCTGGGAGTGGGCAGTCACTACCATTTCCCCAATCTTAAGCAAGGTATGTCTCATGGGTCTTGGTCTCTCTTCATCAACCACTTGTTGAGCCCAACCTCTTGCTTGGAGAGATTAAAGAATTACATGAATTCTTATTTAGGTTGAAGCTATGGATCACCTATTGATTTCCTTCTTTCATTATGCACTTCTTGAAATGCATGCATGACTCAGCACACTTCAAATTTCTTTCCTATTAGGCTAAGAATTTAGCTCCTAATCCATAACCATGCTTGGTCTTGATTCTTGATCATTAAGCCAAAAATTGTAAAAATGGGTAAGTGATGCAATCAGTGAGTCATTGATTTGGAGAGGTAACCCCTTTCCCCATCCCATTTTCCTTATTGATCATGCACATCATGAAAAGCCCAATCCTCAATTTGTAAATGCATATCATGTTGATTGCTTAATAATGAATGTCTACCATGTATATTCTGCGTGAGAAAAAGCCTTATGCCAGGTGAGGTGGCAAGATAAAAGAGGGGTGACCCCCCCTTGCCATCAAAGACCCTGAAGGGGTACACAAACCGGCCCGGGGGGAACTTTGCCCACCTCCCGGTGATCCGAAGCCCAAAATTGTTTGCAGATGCACATACTCTAAATTGATGGCCCAAGCCCCAATCATTGACATCCAAGCAGCTTGCACATGTATGGACAAAAAATGTATGACTTGATGGATGTATAGTGGATGTATGCAGTGGGAGATAGGTGTACCCTATCTCAGCTCTGAAAAGTCAATTACAACAAATTTTGCATATTTACTGTGAGAAATATTTTTGCATGGCCTCCTAGAGGGGATCAAGGGCTCTGTTTAGAATTAAGAGGTTTGGAAATCAAAGCTTCCTAGCTTGAGATATTGCAGTTTTGTTATAGGGGGTTCGGTGGAGTGCACCCAGTATGGTAGGTCATAAGGGTGAAGCCAAGACCCAGGAGGACTTCCAACGCGAGATCAGAGATTCCCATGCACCTATGAATGCTCTGCCCAAGAGGATCGTGAAGACATACTTGAAGAAGGTGCCCCCAAGACGGACCTTTTTGCTATGCTTAATGACACACTATGCCAACATGAGACCCATCATGATAAGCGGCATTGAGAGCTAGAACAACACCATAGGGAGATGCAAAACTGCCAAGATCAGCATCATAGCGAGATGATGGTTAAGGTGGACTTTCTCATAAAGCGCATCGGCACCCTCATCTCCACCCTCTCACCCTCCTCACCTCAGCCCAAGGAGCATGGTCCTCACCGTGAGACCAATCACCCTCCCCCTTGGAGACATGATGTGGCCAGTAAGGTTTTGGTAGCACCCATGGTTTCCCCCATAGCACCTATGAGCTGGGTGAGCCCTCTATGTGACATGATGAACCCATCCTCCCATCACTTGGGGCGAACCCTTCCAGCCCATCCTTGGGATAGCAGCTCCCTTGTAGTGGAAGCTATATGCAAGGGCAAAATGCAAATTTTGGGTAGCATAGTATGTAGGGTGCACATGGGGAGCATGCACATTGCAATGGGCAACATGCACATGGTAGTTTTGGGCAGCAAGGCACTAATGTTCACTTTGGTTCTCATGTATTGCATGGGCAGCATGGAACTTTTGGGCAGCAAGGCCCTAATGCAGGTGCACATGGGTAGCATGGAAATTTTGGGCAACAAGGCCCTAATAATCAGTTTGGCCCACATGTAATGCATGGGCAGCATGGCACCCAAGGACATTTTGGTCAACAAGGTATGTATGGGCATTCTCACGGACATTATAAGTACCATGACCATTGGTATGGATTCGATGTGCAAAGGAAAGTGCATGTGCCTACTTATGGTCAACATGCATATGATGATTGTGAATATTTTGAGCAGCATGCATCTGATGACTATGTATGTTCTTATGAGCTACAATCTGGTCACATACATGGACAACCATCTAGACACCACTCTGTACATGGACAACATCATGCAAATGTATATGAGTATGTACATGGGGAGCAACAATCATTATCGGCAAACAATGGAGTGCTTGATATCATCAACTACTTGATCATTACTATCAACAATGTGTGCATCCTTATGAATCACATGATACTTCTCAAGAATGATGCCATGATGAAAGCATCTCATTGCTGCAGGCTCATGAGCAAGTGCCCCATCAGCCCAAGTCCCTTAACTTTAAATTCCCATTAGTAGCCATGCATGTGGCACTCATGAACATTGACTACCTAGGGATTGATGCAGTGAATGTTGTAGTGATTGCAGCCTCATCTGCTCTAGTTCGACTTGGTCTAGTGGTTCCAAATGAGTTTATGGACAAGTCAATGCATGCTATTGTATGGGTCAATAAGGATCTCGTGCCACCATCAGTGCTTGAAGATGACACTATGAATTACTTCTATGATGCAACTGGTGTATTGGATCACAATTATCCTTTTGACCCTAGTGGTAGTGCGTGACCCATGCTTATATGGATGACCCTTGTGCTCTTGATGCTTAATATGTAGGTTACCCATTTGATCCCAAGGAATGGAATGGTCTTGGAAAAGCCCTACCCCGATCAGCATTTCACCAGTGCAGTTCTATCCCTACTTCAAGGGTGCAATTTTGACTTAGCAGTAGCTAAATTTGCCCTAGTCTGCATTGCAGACAACTGTAGACAGCACACTATTTTAGAACAATTGTTACCCTATATTAATGACAGACAAGTGTCACCTATATAACTTGAGAGTATGCTTAATGAGCTTCATTTTGACATGTCACACCCCTCAATTGGAGCTGCCCATAGGACATTATGACCAGTTTTCTCTAGCATGCCTATTCTAGACAACATGTTGTTCACTGTTTGTTAGCCCCTAATTGTCAATAATTGGAGGCCAAACTTATACACTATCAACTTGCACATGTCGTATACATCATGTACACATTTGTATGTCCCAATTCCACATGAGATTGTACCTTCCCATACCTATATTCTCCTTTGTAATGCTTAGCAGAGCAGTACTCTATAACCCCCCCTTCTGCTGTGAGCCATAAGTCCTCTTTTTGTTTTTGAGGGAAAAAACCTTTAGGGTCGAGATGGAATGTAAAAGATTGGAGATAGATAGGTAGGATGCCGGTTAGCATGGGAATACCCAGTTGTACTAACGAGGTATATAAGGTGTTGAGAGACCCAATTAGGGCATCAGTTTATCATTATTCAAGTCTCTTTTACCCTTCCTTCCAACTTTCATGGCTTCCCTTCTCTTTCTCTCTCTTTTCATGTCTTTCTCTCTCTCTTCTTTCTCCTCTTTCTCTCTCCTCTGTGCAATCTCTCCTTTCTCTCCTAGGTCTCCTTCATTACAAGAATTGTCATCTGTGGTTTAAGGTGTTTTTGTAGCACTCTCTGTGCTAGAGACAACATTTGTTTGGGTTGGAGATGTGAGCCCTTCCCTTTTAAGATTGAGTTGTCTCTTTTTCTTCATTTCTTTGTATTCTTTTTGCCAATTATAGTTTCGTTCATCATCGTGAGTCCTTCAAGGTTGACTCCTCCCAATTGCCTTCATTGTGATGAGTGATGGCATGCATAGAAATAGGAATGTTTTCTTCATATGAAGCATTTTTTATGGTGAATAGACTCAAGGATATCAATAGCACAAATTCTTGCCTTGTGGTATAAACAATCTAAGGACATGTGTATAATTATGCATTCAGGGCAGCATTGATCAACTTTTTTGGCTATGACCTACTCTTGTTTCTGTGGACACCTCAAGGAAATGTGTCCTGGATGCCCATAATTCTAACAAGCAATGGGTTCTCTAGTTGGAAACATGCCTTGTCTGTGGCCTTATCCCAATATCATAATGGCATAGAGTGGTAGTTTATCAAGATTGGATGTCCTTAATTATCATAACAGACAAAGGGATTCATATATTCTCCATCTTCCCTTGGCTCTTCAATGAAGTGGATTGGGCATCACTGGTGAGCACATGCATGACAATGAACGATGAGGGTCTATGTATACTACAAGGGTTGATCTTGGCTCGGTAAGCGGCTACTTTGTGATCTAGGGGGCTAAAAAAGCCAACTATGGAGTGAATGTTGAGATGTTGAGCTCTACATGAGCTAGCATCCACTATGTGCCTTAATGATGTGGCAAGTTATTACTCACTAGCATGTTTGGTTACCAATATGAGGATACGCTAGAGATTCTATAGCAAACTTACACTAACATAGTGTATCCTTGGTTATGGCACATTTATTGTGTCGCCTCTTCTTTCCTTAGCAGCTTTAAGCTTAGTGATCACACGTACACATGTTGTGGTACTTTCATATTAGTGTTTTATCATGTTGTAGGCTTAGTTATTTTGCATAGAAGAAAGAGCAAACCAACCTCACCAAGTACTTTGTGATAGCTTTGTCATTCGGTCTCTTAATTGGAGGGAAATGCTTAAAGAAGCCCTAGACTTTAGAGACATAATCTCTTATACTTTGCTCTTCTGCTTGCTCAATGTTCATCAATCAAACAATTAGGTTATCTTCGTTAGCCAATCTCAATAAAGTGGTTGATGAACAAGTCCTTGAGTAATGAAAATGAGGCCTTCTCAATGGTGTCTATCCTTATGAATCATGTGTGCCCCTTTTATCCTAAGCACAATCCGAATGCTTGTGCCTACTTGGCATCACCAACGAGGTTTTTAGCCTTGAATACTTGCTCCAACTTTTTGATGAAACTATAAGGAATATCATTAGCTCAATAATTGTTTAGTTGTTTTGCCACTAAAGAAATTTTTGCTTGATCTCGATTACTGGGCATATATCCCATTCGCATGAGGATGGGTTGTACAAAATGGGTCCCTAACTACAACCTATTTAAGTAGACAAAGAGAATGTCACTATAAAAGATTTGATAATGAGACTTGCGAGGATCTTGTGACTCCAGCATTTAATAGCATTCTTCTAATGCTATCCATTCTAACATGTATACTTGCAAGTTGTTGCTAAGTGTCCTTGTTGATGTCTACTAGTTGGTTGAGCATGGTAGTTCCTTGGTCCTGTAGTTCTAGAAGCTTTCACCCCATATTCTTGAAGTCATATTGGACACATCAAACTAGGTAGTATTTTGGAAGGTATCTAGGGCCACTTTTGAAAAACATTTGACGCCTCCCGTGTAGTTCTAGTTGTTGCCATGGTGCTTTGTCCGTTTCCCATTGCTTCTAAGTTTACAGGCTCAATGACTTGGTCTATCAGCTTTGCGATTAGGGTGTTTTCTATGTCAAGTAATTCTATCATTCGGTTTGGGCTAGGACTTTTGCAAGGGGAGACAAGGTTTGGAATCCACTTCTTAAACACGCATACACTAGTCGAGTACATGGTGTTTTCACTAGTTCATCAATAGTTTAACTTTTGGAATTTGGTTGTCAATTTGGTTTGGCTTTTTTTATGTTTGAGGGTCTCATTCATTTGGATGTGCACTTCCTAAGTGCACATTCTAGGGATATGGTGCGCAGGGTTTGAGGATGACTATGCTTGGATGAGTTGTTGGAATTATTGCATGGGCCTTAAAAAAATAAACTCTTGTCCAAGAATAGGATATGAGGTTTCTAAGGATGATAGCTAGCCCTAGTGCGGTGCCTAATGCATGTGTTAATAAGGTCAAGTTGCATGATGTTGTCCTTGGTAACCTTAGAATATGCCTAAAGTTGTGTTACAAGACATGATGGTATTCTGCCTAAAGGAATAAATGATTGTTGTGCACTGAGTGTTGGTGGATTCCATAAATGGATGTGTTTATCAAGGTATACTTATGTATATATGCACGTGCAAGTGGGCCTATATGCTCAAGAGAAACACGGATCTAGATCTAGTTAGCTATGGTGGACGCAAATCAAACACACGATACATTATCAAAATGAGAGATTGTAACTCAAGTGTTCCAAGATAGATTAGCTTGGACTCATAAACACAATCTTGAGTGAATCAAATTGATAGTGCGATTATATTGAAATGAGTGTCAAGTACATGCTTATATAGCCTTTTTGGATAGTACCACTCTTCCTCTCTGTGCATATGGGATTTTAAACATCTCTTCTGGAGCATACAACTTTTGTCATCTCTCTTATACAAAGCCTCTTATAGGCATACATCATTTGATTTCTCAACATCTTTCTGCACATAGTTGTCCTAATCATTATCTTCATCCAAAAAACATCACCAGCAAGTGTATACCAACTTCCCATCTCATCAAAGATAACATCCCTGCTCACTCTGAACTCACCTGTGGCAGGGTTAAAACAGTAATACCCTTTCTACTCTAAAGAGTATCCAATAAAAACACATTTTTCTGCCTTTGGATCAAGCTTCTTCCATAGCTCATCTAACACATGAACATATGCAACACAACCAAATACTTTCAAGTGCGATACATCAGGCTTCTTGCCAGTAAAGCATTCTTCAAGAGTCATCCCATGAACTAAAGTTGTGGGAGTTCTATTCATAATATAGACAACACTATAGACAGTCTCAGACCAAAAATGTTTGGGCATATTCTTTTCAGCCATTAATGCCCGTGCAACTTCTGCAATATGCCTGTTTTTTATTTTTGCAACACCATTTTGCTGTGGGATATACTTGCAAGTAAATTTTCTCTTTATTCCATGAGTCCTCAAGAAGCCACTAAAATGATTAGAGAGGTACTCTCCCCCTCCATCTGATCTCAAACAATTCACTTTTAAGCATGTTTATGTTTCAACAGCTGCCTTAAAAGATTTGAAGTGCTCAAACACATCACTCTTTTCCTTCATGAAGTATACCCATAGCTTCCTTGAATAGTCATCAATAAATGTGATAAAGTATTTGCTGCCACCAAGAGATGCATTCTATGTAGGTCCCCAAACATCTGTATATACTACATCAAGTATATTTCTTCTCACTTCTCTATCATGCGAGAAGGGTTGTCTTGCCTCCTTACCAAACTGGCATGCTTCACAGACTTTATGCAATTCTGCAACTCTAAAAGAAGGAAACCCTGTAACCAATCCTCTGGATTGCATTAATTTCAGCCTTTGCACATTTGCATGTCCAATATGTTTATGCCATATTTCAATATCTGCAACTACTCATTTTCCTTTAGCATACATAGCAGCATCCATTGCAGAAATTTCAGCATCTAAAGTGAACATTCAGCCAACTCTACTTCCTTCAATCTGCACTTATCATTAAAGTCTTCTACAAAACAACCTTTTGCATTGAATCAGACCTGCAACCCCTACTCTACCATTTGGCCAACAGACACTAGATTCTTTGAAATTGAAGGCACATGTAATACATCTATCAGACTCTTTGTCTGGCCATCATACAAGAACAAGGAAACCTTTCCAATGTGTGAAATTGGGTGACATGAATCATCACCCATCTGCACATAACCTGGGTTTTGTAAGTCCTGCATCTCTCCAAACCATTCAACATGACTGGTCATATGATTAGATGCACCTGAATCAACATACCATACATCATCATATGTCCCCTTTCCTGTAACTGCATTCATCATATGCTGCATAACAAACATACGCTCATTTTTGTCTTCATTCTGTCATGAAGACGATGCATAGTTTCCTTGCTGCAATTTACCACTACAAATATCATCCTTCTTTTCATAGCAATGGGCTACAATATGGCCTATATTTCCATCATAATGGCAAACAATAGCAGAATTTCTAGAACCTCTATTCTTCCATCCACCTCTTTCTCTAGAGCTCCCCTGCCTCTAAAGTTTCCTCTACCTCCAGAAACCTGCATTTTACCAAACTGTTGATTGAACCTGTTTTAGTGATTATCGCCAGCACATCCCCTACCACTACCTCTCGAAGAGGATCTTCCACGCCCCCTTCATGAACTCAAGTAAAATGCTTGGATCTATTCACCATTTTTTTCAGACGAATCAGCCTGCATATTGATCTCTTCAATAATCATGAGAGAGATCAGCTCATCAAAATCTGAAAATGGCTTCCGTACATATACTGAAGTAACAAATGATTTCCATGCCTTCTCATTGTTAAGATCACTCAGAGTGGATGAAACCAAATCATCATCATCTGGCATTGCATCAATCACTACTAAGGCATCTGCAATGCTCCTCACCTTCAAAACATACTCATTGACAAAAAAATTTCATTTCTTCAAGGCATTCAACTCTTGCTTGAGTTGAATCTTTTATGCCTTTGTATTTACTGAAAACATGCTCTCAAAAATTGACCAAGATGCATGTGAAGTTTCTGCATTTGTGATATGTCCCATCATAGTATTATCAATTACTACAGATAGCCAATACATCACCTTTTTGTCTTTCGCATTCTAGTCTTTCCATGCTTTTAACTCATCTGCAGTTGGAGGGATACCGAGCTCTGGCTCCTTTTCTTCACATGAGACAAACTCATAAAGGCCCTTTCCAATAAGGAAGTTCGTCACACGGAACTTCCATGAAGGGTAGTTGTTCTTGTCGAGCTTCTCAATAATCAGATTTCCACTATTCTCTGCCATTTATCACAAACAAGGATACAATACAGCAAGCTAGTCTTCTGTAATCTTTCACAACACGTGCACAGCACTACACCAAGCAACCTTTTTCACTGATTGCTCAATAGTACATGTAATCTACAACTTGTGTGTAGATAAACCTTATGTTTGCTTCCTACAAACACCTCAAAAATTACAGATTCGCAATCTGTAACCTGTGCACCCACTTTCGGTCAATATAGCCGAAATCGCAGTGTACCGTGAAATTGATGTTCGCAACCTTGTGGCTCTTAAATGGGGCCTGAAACGGCCTCAGATGCCAAATCTCACAACAATCTGAGATTTTTGCTCGACCCTGCTTTCGGTGCCTCCATAGGCACTATCCAAGAGAGAGAGTGGAAGAATGGGAGAGCTTCTTACTCGTTGCTTGCTTGCTCAAACCTTGCTTCTTCTCCTTCACTTCAGCCTTCGAAATCAATCTCTTAGTGGTTCGGCTCTACTACTATGTCAAAAATTGCGTGGTGGGGGGACTTGTTTGAGGTACTGCGCCAAACACACACTGTATATACAAGAGGAAGCTCACTCAAGAACACAAGAAGAGAGATGGAGGCCAAAACGTTTTCTTTTTTATTTCTTCTTCTTCTTCTTCCTTACACTATACAATGTACACAAAATATAGATAAGATACAACATAAAGGAAAGTGGCCTACTAAGTCAAACAGTGCATAACCGACTACACTAATCGACTGGCGTTATGTCTTTGCCAACTATAGGTAGGTGTAACAAACTAAATATAATAAGTGATAAGTCAGTAGCCATGTGAGTATCATAATGACCACCAACATGCTAAGTGTAGACATGCGGACCCATCTAGCCAAGCGGTCCATCATCAATGTCCACACGTGTTGAGCTTGTCATCTCAAGATGTGTCTCTGTCTGTCTCTATCTTTGTCTTTGGCTCTACTTTTGTCCTTTTGATAGCCATGTAAGAGGGAGAATAATACACCCATGCCTTTATCTCATTGTTAGAGGTGACTTTCAAAGTCATTTCACGTTCAGGAAAGAGGTATTTACCCATTGACAAAGACTTTACTTCTTTCAAGGGTTGGCTTACAAGTGCCCATTGTCAGGAACTATGCCTTTGTTTTCTTGGGAAAGATATGTTTGATAGATTTTTTATCTCTTGACGTGTCATCTATTACTTTGTTGGAAGAGTCTGTTAAGAATTCAATGGAAGTGGATCCATAACCATTTTGCATTCCATGCAACTTTAGCACCACTTTGTAGGGTCCTCTACCTAGGGTTAGGGTTCCTTTGTACCAATTCTTATATGCCCTTGCTTCAAAAAGTAATGGTCTTCCTAGTAGCAGAGGGTAGGAGGTCCCATATGAATTTTTTTAAATCACAAAATAGGTCAACCAAGAGTCTCTTCATGCAAGGGTTGTCTTCACATGTATGGGATAATGATCAAAAGATTAATTTTGCCTTGGTTTGCTAGTCTAATAAGCCACTATTGTATACCTTGCAAGCCTAGATCCTTCATTGTCGCATCTATCATTATGTTTATTGATGAACCTTTGTCAATTAATATGTTTGCTATAAAGCATCTCTTAATCAACATATTGATCTCTTTGCTGCCAAGATCCAAGAAGGCATTAGCCACATCCACTTCTTTCACCCGCTCTCGGGCTTTGTTGGACTTAGGGACAGTGGTAGGAGCAATCCTTAGGCCTCCTCTTCTTATCAGTACACTTTTGAATTTATTTTGGCAACAACATCAACAATTATCGAAATGTTAGGTTTGGTTTAAATGTGTCTAGGTCTTTGACCAAGTCATATTCTTTGATAGCATCCATGGGCTTCTCCAGCCGGCTAGGAAATGGGGCAAACTCTACTTCTATCTTCTCTCTTTCTTCCAAAAGTGACAACATTTTCACTTCTTCTATTACTAGAGGTACTTATACATCCTCTATCTCTTGGACCTATAGTCTTATCTCTATAACTATATCCGTATCCTTTTGTGCTACTATGGATGGCTCTATACTGTACAATTTTGTTCTATATCATTCTGTTTCTCCTTGGGAAGATAAAACTTTACTATTTTGGTAGAGAGAATGTTCTCTTTTGGAACTATGGGTTCTCTTTTCTTGGCACGTGTCATTGCGGAAGCTTCCAATTCCACCAAGTTAGAGGCAAGTTCTTGGGTCTTCTATTGGGTATCGGGGGTAGCTTTCATAAGAGCCGGACTCGGACAGTCACTTTGCAGTGTGGATTTCTCCTTTGTATCTACTGCATAAGGGTTTATAGTCCATAGACCTTCACGGATTTGGGCATTTTGGTGATATATGAACCTTTTTCTCACATTTGTAACACTCAACTTCTGATCTCTAGCAACCGCCAGACTGACATCCTCTGTAACTCTAAGAGAAAAACCTCCTTGGGCTGAAATTAGGACCAAACTTTCTAGGCTTTGTTGTGATATCCTAACTGGTCATCTTGGATTCCAACAAGTTGAATCTTACTTCCTCATCTTTCTTTCTTCTTTCATGTATCTCCTGAAGAAAGTGAATATCCTTTGTATGGTTCTTCCTTAAACAACATACAAACAAAAGGCTCCAAGGATGGTTGGTTTTTAGGTGCATTCAACGGCTAGATGTCATGCTCTTGATGGAACTTTTTATACCATGTATTAGATTGCATCACATCTCTTTCACCTCCTGCAGGTTTGGATATATTGGCAATATTCACATTTAGTATTTGTAGCTAATCTGTAATCACATCTATCAACTCCTTGATACTTGTGATTGAATTGGACAGATAGTCATTCAAATTTTCTCCTCTTGGTGTAGTAATAGGTTTTAGGAAGCTTGTGTGATCACTACATAGACTGGTTGGGTTGATCTAGAGGGTTTTCTATTTTGATTCTGATTTAGAGCTCCTGTTGAGATTGGGGGTTGTTGGTTCTAGTTTTTGGTAGGGTTCCACTATTATTTTTGGGGCGCCATTGGGATAATTGTTTGAAATCATTGTTGTTTTGGTTGAACCATCATTTGAGGTACCGCCATCAGCAGCGGCCATTGTGGATTTGGTGCACTGTGCTGCAATAGTATTTGCATCTGAGGGTAGGGGTAAGAGGAATAGTCTCTTTGACTGTATTTTTGGTAGGTATACCATTCTTGGCATGGGAGGAGGTAAGACTCCTCTTCTTGAGGTCATCAACAGCCTTGCTTCAACTTCATTATACAGTCTTGCACCTTCCAATACAACTTGCTTGTTAACTGGTCTTTTCAATTCCACAAGTTATGAACTTCTAGATATAGGCCTTTAAGAAAAACTCCCTTTTGAATTCCTTCATCCAAGTGATGGTTAGTCCATCTCGTCAATGTGGATTCCATTCTAGAGACGTATGCTTCCATCCATTCTAACTTAAGTTCATGAACTCCTCTTGCATCCACTCTTCAAAGCCTTCATGCTTGAACTTAGTGATGATGAGGAAGGCCAATCATCCCATGAGCCAAAAGTTCTTGCTACTTGTTTCTCATACCATTGAAACGTCGTGCCTTTGAAAGTGGTAGGGAATATTGCCAACCAATGCTTGAGGGTTCTGACATCGTTAGCTACATATGCTACCATGAACTTAACTACATGAAGATAAGGGTCTTCATTGTACTCTCCCTTAAAGATGGGTGACATGACTACATTTGTTGTCCTATCATCAATATTTCTAGGATGGATCTAACTAGGAAGGGGACCTTGAGTCGCCATGGGGACTTCTACAAAGAGTGCCACTAGGGCATCAAAGGAGGCTTCTTCTCTGTTCGCTTTTTCTTAGCTTTGATTTTTGCTTTCTCTCTTCTCACATACCTCTTGACTTGCTCTAGTGCTTGCCTCTTAATCATGTCATTCATTAGGGAGTTATCTCCACCCAGTTTCTATGTACTCAACAAAGTAGAATTAGAAGGGCTTTAGATCTGGAGGACTCTCTTGCCAATATTTCTTCTACTTTATTATTTTTAACATCTCTGAATTTAGCTTTCATTTCACTACAAAGTGGAATATATTTAGTTCTGAAGGTATCAAAACTCATTCTTTTGGTGGGCATCATTGTGGTGCTATCATCATAGTAATGCCAGCTTCTAATGGTTTCAACAATGTATGTTATGAAGAACACTCTATCTACCAGCTTCTAGTGGGTTGCTAATTGGAAAAATAGAAGGTTGTCAATGTACCAAGTATCCCACATAGCTTGCTATTGAGCATCTACGAACATATCCCAACTCTTTTCTTTCTTGTTCTTATGAACTTCAACTGACCACGACTCCTAAATCTTCTTCACGATGATCTCCCACTTAATGATGTCTGGAAACTCTTCAATGAGAGCCAATTTCCCATGGATGCTCATTCTCTCTGTTTTTGTTCTTTAATTGGCTCCCAATCAACTTGCAACCAAGATGCACATCTCTGTTGCTTCTTCAACAAACCAGGGAGAGGAAATAGTCCACCACATAGAGCTTGCATCAAGATGGTAATATGTTTCCGCCATTGTGGGATAAATTTCTTGTAGAAAATGGCTTTGGAAATGAGAATTTTCAATTCTTTAGTGGTAAAAGTAACTTTGCAAGCATCCATTGAATTCTTCTCCTTTCAACAATACAATTTCCTTCATTTTCAGCCCCTTCTGATACCTATTGATAGTGGAATTCCTCCGCAGCACACCAGTCATGGCGCCCCAAGAGAAACACCTAGAAAACAAAGAATCTACTATAAGAAAATATATCATATATCATCACCAATAATGTTCTCCATATTTTATGTGACCACAAGGAGAAAAACAATACCAATTTTCTAATATCTTCATGCAGCTTCATATAATAATTATCCCATGGATCTATCACAACAAACTCCAACACATTCTTCATATTCTTCATCAAAAGAACAAAAGAACACAAAGAAATGCTCCATTTTGAATGGAAATCATCACATAGAAATCATCTTCTCTAATGTCCCTGCCCACCCCCGTATAGGACCCCCTTCCTAATAATCAAATTATTTGAATTTTTAAAAAAAATCTTTTTCCCTTGTCATCATCGATAGGTGGCAAGGAGGAAAGAAGGGGAAGAGGATGATGTTGGCATGTTGATAATGACGAGGGAGGGGGGAGCTACAATAATAGTCAATGAAGCCGGAGTACTAGAGGACGATGATGGAGTTGCAGATGATAATGTTAAGCATGATCAAGGAGTCAACGATCATCACGAGGCTCATGGTGAAATCGCTGGGGGGAGGGGCACACGTGTGCCACCTCACTCCCCCCCCACTATTCTTCCCCCCCCCTCCCCCCCCATAATAAACCTCCCTCTCCCTTATAAGACTCTCCCCCTCCTTAAGCGAGAGGTACCACCCTTGCCCCCCTTTTGCTACCATGGGATAGAGAGAGAGATCCCCCCTTGCTACGAGCCTGAGGTAAGAAGAAGAAGAAGAAGAAGAAGAAGAGGGAGAGAGAGAGAGAGAGGAAGAGAGAGAGGAGAAGAAGAAAAGACGAAGAAGAAAGGGGAGAGAGAGAGAGAGAGAGAGGGATAGAGAAGGTGAGAGAGAGGGAGGAAGAGAGAGAGAGAAAGCGGGTTACACAAAGGGTGAGAGAGTGAAGGAAGAATAATCCACAGGGTTCCCTTATCTTCCCCTCCATAGAGGGTGTCCACAAGCATTCCTTCTCTCCTGTTGGTTGTAGATGCATACCCCGTTTACACATGATTATCCTTCAACCGCAAGCTCATCTTGCTCCCCAACTAGTCCTCACTAATCGAGTACAAGACGTGGAAGTCTTGTGAAAAAGCACGTCAAAAAGAGCAGATTGGGGATGCCACCCAAACAAAAATTGTCACACACAGATGGCAATCCCTCAACAAGCAACGAAGCCTCGGGAGAGGGCGTCATTGCCAACCCGCATGCGATACCGGTCGTAAGTAATGTATTTCCAAATTAATAGATGCTTTCTTTGATTTCTTGCATGAGGAGCATTAGAACTGTATTATGCCACATGAGAATAGGACATTAAAAAGGAAAAACTGTATCGCAAGTATTTGAAGG
Organism: Lygodium microphyllum; assembly: GCF_053477565.2. Classification (NCBI taxonomy): domain Eukaryota; kingdom Viridiplantae; phylum Streptophyta; class Polypodiopsida; order Schizaeales; family Lygodiaceae; genus Lygodium; species Lygodium microphyllum. The sequence goes on from NC_141150.1 coordinate 39,344,973, forward strand.
ATTGAATTTCCCAAATGCATGTACAAAGAGAATTTAATTGTATTTAGATGCTATGCAATGAAATCATAAACAACATTTAAGGCTTCAAGCATGTTCTTGCAATAGTAGGTGCATTTTCCTTGCTTTGAAGGTATATATTGCAATTTCCATGCCTGAAGGATTGCATGGCAACTAGCTTAGTCTAGAAAAAAATTGTTATTGAAGATCTAGACCTTTGCCGAATTCTTGCTAATAGCTCATGCTGTTAGATTGGGAATCTTGATGTTGTGCTTAACTAGTACTACAGATAAATATCATAAGGATTAAAGACTAAGATGCATTGAGATCTAGCGACTATGTTTATCAATCCTATTCGGGGTTGGGCTAGATGAAACAACAACCTTAGGGCAAGGGAAGAGCTCAAGGATTAGGAAACCCTAAGTCAAAGGAAAGAGTGAACTTGTTGGAAAGAAGCTCAGGTTATCGATCAATGTAAGTGATTAATAGAACTTACATCTTGTATAGCATTTGAAACATTAGCATATGCCCTACCCAAAGGAAGGAAGTGTTAAGTAAATTTTGCATAAGATTGCCTAGATCCCAAGGGGGAGATCGAATACGTGATGGAAAGGTTATCACGAATTTCCTTGCAATGTTTGGAAAAGAGTATCATTGTTATGTTGATTGATCAAACAACGTTTTAAATGCTTTTACATTCAATTGATTGTTGTGTTGTGGTTTGGATGACTAATCCAAGTGCTTGTAATTGTTGGAAATTCATGGCAAGGGTCTGTGATGACAAGTTTCCATGGGGAATAAAGGAATGTTTTCCTAGAAGATTGTAATATTTCCGCGCACCCTGTACCGCAAATATTAACTTCCCGCACGCCGTGTAAACCCTGTGCAAGAGTATTCCCTACTTCGTGATTATTGGTAACCTAATCCACACCATGCACGCTCGAAAATGAGGTCTCCACGTCGAGAATTAAAGGCCGGGGTTGAAGACCGTAAAACCGCGGGGAAACGACCGCTTGGGAAGGGCAATTGGATAAATTCAAGGCAAATTTTTTATTATTATCCCTTCCCCCAGCCGATGCATGGCTGGAGGAGAGGGAGTGTGGGGGGGAATGGCCAAGAGGGAGTGAAGTGGGACTGCATGAGAGGGAGTCCTCCACGTGTGTGGAGGCCCTCTTCCCCACCCCCCATGCCTATATAAACACCCCTAGCAAGGGGGTGTGCTGGAGGAGCTGTGGGAGAGGAGCTGGGAGAAGGACGGGCCGTACAGAGAGAGGGAGGGCTAGAGGAGCTGGAGGAGGTGCCGACGTGAAGGGAGGAGGCCGGCTGAGAGGAGAAGGAGGTCGCCGTGGAGCGCCAACGCTGCCGCCAGTCCGCCATCGCTGCCGCCCAGACTGCCGCAGACCCACCGCCTGGATAACGACCCCCCCCCCCCCACGTGTTCTGTAGAAGCTGAAGCTTCTTAGAAGCTTCTTTAGAAGCTTCTAAGGGGGGGGCCTCCTTAAGCCCCCTTCCCACCACATTTCCCAAAGGGCATTCATACCCCTCCCCGGGACTTTGAAGAGGAGGAGGTGAAGGCCGTAAAGAACCCAAGACCCTTCGAAAAAGGCTTTCGCAATAAGTCTTTAAAGCCCTTTTGCCGCAAGCGACATCCCGTAAAGAAATCTTCCGCCTACGAGGAAAGGCAAAGGTCGGAAGGTTGCATGCCAAGGCAAGACACTCCGTAGACCACAAAGGCAAATCGGAAGTCGAATTTACGCCTACGATGGCCCCAAAAAGATCACAAGGTGCGACCGCGGGAGGCTCATCTCCGAATATACAAGTGGACATCTCCCCGAGTCCTCAAGTCCAGGTTCTTTCGAGTTATTCTCGCATGATTAGGCGCGCTTAGCTCATAAAGGAAATTGCATTTTTACGCTTAATTTTAAAGCATATGGAAATTGGAAAAAAACACATTTGATAAAGCATCTCTTGAACATTAGGCAAGATTGAAATATGTCATGAATTTGAACGAGTTATCCACCTTAGAAGGCTAGTTGCATGTAGTTTTCGTACCTTATCAAAGTAATGAGTCTAAACTTAGGCAAAGAAATGGAATTTATAAGTGCATTCTCTTTTGTCCTAGACATGGTAGGAATAAGCGTGTGCCGCATGTTAGGCAACATCCTTCTCGTAATGATTTCATGAGGAAAGGTTAGCACCATAAAGTATTATCCGAAAAGAAATAATAGAGTACGAAAATGATCGTATGGACTAAGTTAACATTAGCTTTAGTTGGTATAAACTTCGTTAACTACATTATAGCTAAGGGAATGTTGCGTATCGCATAATCATCATGCGATAACGCCATTCATCAGAAGCCGCATTTAGGAAAGGTTGCATGGTTCGTCAAAGCATAAGATTCGGAAGTATAGACTATAAGGTTGTAAGCATGATTAATTGATGTAAATCCTAGTATGTCTTAGGAAAAGTTAACTTCCAGATTATCATGCGGTTTTTGCTACACCAAGGAAAGATAAAGTTATCATGAACCATGTGATGCGTAGAAGAAATAAATCGCATGTTTACGCGTATTGGTAATTATTATTCTCCGTTAGATTTAGTTATTGCCTTTAGAAGGATCATCCTTGTCGCAAGACAAGCATAATTGAGTTGACTAAAGTAATCTAAACCACAAAGATTCGTATGGGCATGATTGAGTCGATATGATAGGAATCCCAAATGTTAACTAGGGTAATTCGACCTAGTTTACACTGGTTGCCAAGACAAAAACCGCAAATCTAAAGATCTTACACACGTTCACGAAATGTCGAAGCAATTGGATGTTCATGCATGAAATGATCTAAGGTTTTATCCCAAGGATCATTCGAAATGATGAAACTCCGACGGAGTTGCCTATTTCTAGGACCATGGGCCAACATAACTAGGAATGGTTTGGAGGATACCCTAAAACCCTGTTACTCGGCTGGAGGTAAATTCCGTGATCGGAAAACGCTAAACAATGGGTAGAATAATCCCGTGGAATAGATGCAATTCATGTGCAAAAAGCTGCAACTTTGTATAGACTTGAGATTTGCCCACAAGAGAGTTTTGTCATCTCTCGAAATGAGGTTGGCAAGTTATTGAAAGAATTTAACTTACAAGAGGATGAGTAATCATCCTGTTACTCACTTTTCTTGGGGGATAACTGCCAAGGAAAAGGAAAGGTTAGGTGTTTTCCTTGAAGCAAATGACCAGACAATAAACTAAAGCGACATGGTCGCTGGAACCTACCACAACAAACCTAAAGTATGGGTAGGGTATGACCCTAACCCAAGAATGATAGGAATCTTGCCAAGTTGCAATGGATTCCGGATCGAATGCGGGTTGCATTTGGAGAAAAGGAGTCACTCCTTAACAGTCTGCCAGCTAAACGACCACTGGAATTTGATTGTGCTTGTAACAGTTTAGGAAGCACTGTTTGCATTGTTTGCTCAATGAACTAAAGGACGAAAACATATCTAAATACTTCAGGTTGAAGCCTGAAGGGAGAGGCAGCTTCAGTTACCCCCGACTGCCTGCCTGACCCTAACCAAGGGGGTTGTTAGCCGCGCCGGGAACGTGGACCGAACCCGCCGTGAGAGGTCTTGCCGTTGAGCTCTACTTGGAGCAGGAGGACGCTTGGGTGCCAGGGGGGGCTCTGGCTGTAAATCCCTCGCCTTCCGAGCCCTGCACAAGAGACTAACGTGACTCAGGATTGGATCTCGAGGCCCGCATACTAGTCTACGGGCGGAAACTTGGATTAGTGATCCCTGGTGGATTACTGGATAGCCTTCGGGCGGATTATGAATACGCCTACGGGCGGGAACTCCTTGTATTGCAAAGATAAAAGGATAAAATGATAATAAAGAAGTTGTTTGGCATTGTTTTCTTTATGTCCTGTGATAAGATTACGTGAAGGAACCAGTGCTTAACAGGGTTAGTCAAGGAAGCTGTTTGTTATATGTCAAACTAATGTGGTAGGTAATTACATAACTAAAACAAACCGAGGAAAGTGCGGAGGATGGACCATGGGTCCGTCCTACGGATGGGTGGTCCTGGTTAGCCGGGAACTTTTCTCAAAGTCTTCGACGAACAGAGAACGATCGTCATCCCCAAAGCAAGTAACGAGAACGATGACTTGGAATTAACTATTACCCGATTCACGCTGTTTTAGGGGAACGGAATGGGACTATGCCTTATGGCAGAGAGGTCGAGCCTTGCATCCCTCTCGTTTCCCATTCTCCTTGAACCAAGTGCAGCATGAATCCGCTTCAGACCTGGCGTTTCTGCATAAAGTAGTTCGCTCGGGTCTGACGCTAGTTGTTACTAGTAAATGACCAAACAATTCCGGTCGATCCTAAGTGGGAAACGGCCAGGACACTTCCGTTACGTGGCAGACGCGGAAAGTCCTAGATGGCAAAACCCGCAACATTCCATGGGAGTGCCGGGTGGAACTTTCTAGACAACCTTTCCGATGGACTGCTAAGACGTGTCCTAGAGGATTCTAGTGGACACGTTACAAAGATGATATTAGGTTGTTTGCCTTGATTGTGCTTGATTCTTAATTGGGTTAATTAAGGAATGATATTTTGTGTGGGTGGATCATCTCCAAGGTCACACCGCATCTCAACCCTAGAGGGCATTGCTTGATTCAGGGGCCAAATGTTGAATGGTTAAAAGGTCAACCACAGAAGTTGTGTCTCACTCCTAGATTGCTTGGGGTTAGTTTAGCGATGGCGCGTAGCAATGCCCCAAAGGGAAAAAAAATAGGCCAAAACCCGAGCACAGGTTCATTTCGTGCATTTTTGTTGATCGTTTCGAGAAGGAGAGCGAGAGAGAGAGCGACCGTCGTGAGAGAGGGAGAGGAAGAAGGCTTGCTCTGCAACTGCTGTAGCAGCCACCACCGCCACCGTTTGCGAAGGAGAGGAGGAGCCTTCATCGCGAAGAGGAAGAGGAGCAGCCAAACCCTTGCCATATCTCATCGGTGAGTCCATTCTCTCCTTCTTTTGCTTATTAAGGTTTTAATTCTCTCCTTCTTTTGCTTGTTTAGGAGAGGAAATGAAAGAGAAAGAGAGAGGGAGGGAGAGAAAGAGAAAGAGAAAGAGAAAGAGAGGGAGAGGGAGGGGGAGGAAATGAGAGAGGGAGAGAAAGAGAAAGAGAGGGAGAGGGAGAGGGATGGGGGGGAAATGAGAGAGGGAGAGGGAGGGAGAGTGCATTCTCTCTCTCCCTCTCCCTTTTGCTTTTATAATTTGTGTATATATATTGAGAGAGGGAGAGGGAGAGGGAGGGGGAGGGAGGGAGAGGGAGAGGATGGAGAGGGAGGAAATGGAAGAGGGAGGGGGATGAAATGAGAGAACGAGAGAGAGGGAGAGGAAGGGAGAGAGAAAGAGAGAGGGAGAGAAAGAGAAAGAGAAAGAGAAAGAGAGGGAGACAGAGGGGGGGGAAATGAGAGAGGGAGAGAAAGAGAAAGAGAGGGAGAGGGAGAGGGAGAGGGAGGAAATGAGAGAGGGAGAGGGAGGGAGAGTGCATTCTCTCTCTCCCTCTCCCTTTTGCTTTTATAATTTGTGTATATATATTGAGAGAGGGAGAGGAAATGAGAGTGAAAGAGAGGGAGAGGGAGAAAATGGGGGAGGGAGGGAGAGGGGGAGGGAGGAAATGGAAGAGGGAGGGGGATGAAATGAGAGAAAGAGAGAGAGTGTGTGTGTATTCTCTCTCTTATTTATTTAATTTGTGTATAATTTGTATATAATGAGAGAGGGAGAAGAAATGAGGGAGAGGGAGAGGAGAAAGAGAGTGAAATTAAAGAGAGACAGAGGGAGGAAATGGGAGAGGGAGGGGAGGAAATGAGAGAGAGAAAGAGAGGAAGAGAGAGAGGAAATGAGAGAGGGAGAGAGGGAATGAGAGAGAGTGAGTGTATTCTCTCTCTTTTTTATTTATTTTTTGTATAATTTGTATGTAATGAGAGAGGGAGAAGAAATGAGGGAGAGGGAGAGGAAGAGAGGGAAATTAAAGAGAGGGAGACAGAGGGGGGAGGAAATGAGAGAGGGAGAGAAAGAGAAAGAGAAAGAGAGGGAGAGGGAGAGGGAGAGGGAATGGAAGAGGGAGAGGGAGAGGGGGGAGAGACGAAAACATAATAGGGAAATGAGAGAGGGAGAGGGAGGGAGAAGAAATGAGAGAAGGAGAGGAAGAGAGCAAAAGGAAATGAGAGAGGGAGAGGAGAGAGAAAAAAAAGAGAAAGAGAGGAGAGAGAAAAAGAGATAAGATGTTAAACATAATAGGCAAATAGAGCAAGAGAGGGTGTGGGTGAGGGTGAGGGCGAGGGAGGGAGAGGAAATGAGAGAGGGAGAGGAGAGAGAAAAAGAGAAAAAATATTAAAAATAATAGAGAAAGAGAAAAAGAGAGGGTCAGGGTGAGGAAGGGACAGGAAATAAGAGATGGAGAGAAAGAGAGAAAGGTAAATGAGAGAGGGAGAGGAGAGAGAGAATGAAATGACAGAGGGAGAGGAGAGAGAAAAAAATGAGAGAGAGAGAGAGAGGAGAGAGAAAAAGAGAGAAAAACCATTAAACCTAATAGGGAAAGAGAGAAAGAGAGGGTGAGAGCGAGGGAGAGAGAGGAAATGAGAGAGGGAGAGGAAAGAGAAAAAGGAATGAGAGGAGAGGAGAGAGAAAAAGGAATGAGAGAGGGCAAGGGAGGGAGAGGAATGAGAGAGACAGAAGAGAGAAAAAGAGAGAGGGAGGGAGAGGAATGAGAGGAAGAGGAGAGAAAAAAGGAAATGAGAGAGAGAGAGGAGAGAGAAAAAGAGAAATATGATTAAACTTAATAGGAAAAGAGAGAAAGAGAAGGTGAGGGCGGGGAGGGAGAAGAAATGAGAGAGGGAGAGGTAGAGAGAAAACGAAATGAGAGAGGAAGAGGAGAGAGAAAAAAATGAGTGAGAGAGAGAGGAGAGAGAAAAAAAGAAAAAAATTAAACCTAATAGGGAAAGAGAGAAAGAGAGGGCGAGGGCGAGGGAGGGAGAGGAAATGAGAGAGGGGAAGGGAGAGAAAAAGGAAATGAGAGAGAGAGGAGAGAGAAAAATGAATGAGAGAGGGCAAGGGAGGGAGAGGAATGAGAGAGAGAGGAGAGAGAAAAAGAGAGAGGGAGGGAGAGGAATGAGAGGGAGAGGAGAGAGAAAAGAAAATGAGAGAGAGAGAGGAGAGAGAAAAAGAGAAATATCATTAAACCTAATAGGGAAAGAGAGAAAGAGAGGGTGAGAGCAAGGGAGGGAGAGGAAATGAGAGAGGGAGAGGTAGACAGAAAACAAAATGAGAGAGGGAGAGGAGAGAGAAAAAATGAGAGAGAGAGAGAGAGGAGAGAGAAAAAGAGAGAAAAACCATTAAACCTAATAGGAAAAGAGAGAAAGAGAGGGTGAGGGCAAGGGAGGGAGAGGAAATGAGAGAGGGAGAGGAGAGAGAAAAAGGAATGAGAGAGAGAGGAAAGAGAAAAAGGAATGAGAGAGAGAGGAGAGATAAAAAGAGAAATATCATTAAACCTAATAGGGAAAGAGAGAAAGAGAGGGTGAGGGCGAGGGAGGGAGAGGAAATGAGAGAGGGAGAGGAAGAGAGAAAACGAAATATTATGTGCTAGGTACTGAGTACTAGATACTAAATACTAGTGTTCTATGATACTATATGCTAGGTCATAGAAAAAGAGAGAGATGGAAAGAGAGGATAACAATCTAAGAAAAGAAAAGAATGATAACAAAAACAAATTGTTTGTTGTAACGTAGACAAAATGGAAAATGAAGAAGGTCCTGTTGTTCAAGATCACGAGGTGTATTTTAATCAGCATGTCCCATGTCCTTGCTCTCAATGCAAGTTGGAAATTAGACGAAAATGCCAATTGTCTATAGAACACGTATGATGATTTGGCGAGTTTCAATCTGAGATCATTGATCAGGCAATTGTAGATTTTTAGCAAACGGTAATTTGAAGTTAATATCAATCATGCATTGTACTCGCAAGCTAATTGAATACCATATACAATAAGATTGGGTCTTGCTGGCAAATTTTCTATCCATGGAGGTGATGTATTGTCCCAAGGGGGAGTGCACCCTTTGCAGCAAATTAGAAGAGTACGTGGGCATGCAATGGATGGAGTGCAGGAGCCAATCCACCACTCGCAAGGCCAATCTATACCATTAATGCCAAAGGAGACAAGCAACCTTCCAGACTTACCTACAATCTTGGAGCCTCAGATGGAGGCAATGATCAATGCATTGATTCCCATGGATGTCGAGACTTCTGATCCACTTAGAGAGGAAGCATCCATACCATTATATGATGGGTGCCGAGTATCTCGGCTAAAGACACTGCTTGCACTCTCAAGTGTGCAAGCAAAATATGGGTGGAGCGATACGAGTGTGACCGAGTTGTTCAAATACCTTGTATATACGCTTCATTGATTTTTTTTTTTCGGCACTATTATTACAAAAATTTGTGCTTTTTCAAGGTGTTTTATGATTTTTTTCAGGTTATTGAAATATCATATATTACTACTTGCAAATACCATACCTGAGTCTCGTGATGATGCACGACATGTTTTACGGAAGCTTAGCATGGACTACAATAACATCCATGCATGTATCAACGATTGCATACTGTTTCGAGGAGAATACGAGACTATGGAGACATGTCCAAAGTGTGGTGCTCACAGGTATCGACAGGACTTGCAAGGGAAAATCATCCCTCAAAAAGTTCTCAGACACTTTCTGCTTATCCCCCGCATAAACCACATGTTTCGTACGTCCAGCATGGCGAGCTTGACAACGTGGCATGCGCAAAATAGGTCCACGGATGGAGTTCAACGAATATCAGCAGATTTGCACACATGGAGCCACATTGACTCTACCTTCCCAGGCTTTTTCCGAGAACCAAGGAATCTTCGGCTCAGTCTTGCAATGGATGGCGTGAACCCATTCGGTCAGCGCTCAACTTCTTACAGTGTGTGGCTTATAGTCCTTGTCAACTACAATATCCCTCCATGGCTTTCTACGAAGAAAGAACATCTCATCCTTAGCTTGCTTGTCCCCGGCCACTACAAAGTAAAAAATATGGACCTGTATCTTTGTCCATTAGTCGATGAGCTTAAGATTTTGTGGGAGGAGGGGGTCACCGTGCAAGATATGAGCAGGCGCGATGGTCGATGGTCAGCCAATATTCGGGCCATTCTCATGTGGACGATGCATGACTTTTCGAGATTGGGAGAGTGCTCAGGTGAGCAGGCCTCCATTCTCGCTGGTAATATCTACATTTTATCTCGTCTCAAGAAAGTATTTACTAGGTCGTGGTGTTGGAACAGGTCTGGTTACCTCACGTTATCATGCATGTCCGTTGTGCGGGCCACAGTTAGACTCCCGAAGGTCACGAACCATGAAGAAGATGGTATATCAAGGATACACAGCTTTCTTGCCAGAGGATCATGAACTCAAGGAAGGTTTCCTTGGATGACCTCCAACACGTATGAACCCCGCAAGCTGGTACGAGCTGAAAACGATCCACGCACAGAATCACATCCAAATGGAATGCGGCGGTTCTCAGTTTTCTATGACTTGCCATATTGGACTCACTTACAGGTCAACCACTTGTTGTATCCCATGCATATTTTCAAGAATGTGGGTAGCTTGTCATGGGACCACATCATAGGAAAGAGAGACACTATAGGGGCATGAATGGATTTGAAGGAGTTAGGTAAGATGGAGGTGCTTTGGCTGCAGTCGAGTGCTGATGGTTGTCTGCAGCTTCCTCGCGCTCCTTGGGTTTTGTCCACTAAAGAAGAGCGCATTGTGAAGCAAGTAATCAAGTCTATCTGCACTCTGACAGGTATGATGCGTTCTCTCAGGTCCGCATTTTCTAAAGACAACCAATTATCAGGGCTAAAATCCCATGACTGGCATAAGATATGTCAGGTTTGTACTATGAATGGATTGTAATTACCGTGGGCATTTTGCTATTTGGAATGTAGCCATTATTCATAATCTTTCTCATTTTTGGCAGTTTGTACTACCGATCGTGATCGCAGGATGTCTTACTCCAGAAATACGCGAGGCCATTTATAGGTTGTCGACTTTGGTGCAATGGATCTCACAGAAGGAGATTAATATGTCCTCTATTGAATCCGCGAGGCGGGGAGCAATGGAGATGGTCTGTCTCTTTGAGAAATACCTGCCCACCAGCATGCTCACGATACAAATCCACCTTCTTGTGCATCTTGTGGATGAAGTGGAGATTGCTAGACCTGTCCATACACGATGGATGTTCTTCTTGGAGCCCTTCATGAAAACCCTGAAAGGCTTTGTGCGACAATGAGCTCAGCCAGAAGGTAGCATGGCCGAAGGTTGGTTGGTGTCTAAGGCACTAGTGCATATTTCATAATGGCTACCAACGGTGGAACCACACAATGAAATGCTATGGTCATTGAAGGACGATGATAGACTGATTGGAGATGTGGTGGTTGGAAATGGGGTAGAAAAAAGAATGGATGCCTCAATGGAAGAGAAGGTGAATCGCTTTTGTATGTTGCACCATGCCTCTATGGAGACGTGGCTCGCCAAGTACCAGATTGCTAGGCAAGATCGAGAGGAAGCGCGAGTTGAATTCCGACATAGTACGCATCATCGATCAATTTGATATCCCAAAGGTATGGAGGAGATGCTACGGTTTATGTCAATGCGATGGTTGCATGGAGCTTTGGCCGCACCGTCTTGCGAAGGGACAGAGGTCTCAATGGAGGAGTGGGAATTCTCGAGGGGATGTAGTCCAAAGGTGATGAGGGGTTTAGAATTTTTCGTATCTAAATTTTATACGCGACATCTAATTTGAGTGTTTCAATGTACAGTACAAAATATATAGTGCAGGGTGGTCGTGTGGATGGCATTTTCGCGTGGAGCGTATTGACAAAATGCCCTCCACAATGGACTGTGGTATCATGGCAAGGTTCGAGCAAGAGAGCCGGCGATGAGCAACGGATCCAAACACGGTTGTGGATGAAATAGAGTATTTTGGAAACTTTCAAAGTATTGTTACGGTGGATTACCATAGCTTCTCCATGATACTATTCGATGTGTAGTGGTTCAAAGTGATACTGGGAGGAGCTGGAGCAACAGTTCGATGAGGTCCATCTGGATTTCTCGAAATACATTCCGAAAAAAAATGGACGGATTTGTGTGACACCTTTGCGTTGCCAGCCCATTGTGAACAGGTGCATGGACTCATTTGCTTGCTAATTGTATTACAACATGGTTTGTGTCACAATGGTTTGAACTCTCTTATATGTGTTTGTGAACATGTAATCTTCTATCCAAACCCGTGACAACCTCGATGGTAGTATGTTATACCTTCAACTCCCCGAAGTGTGAGAGTATATGATCAAAGCGATGTTCCGAGCATAGATAAAGATAATATGCAAATAGAGAGGTCGATATTGCAAGGGGTGGAGGCCATCGAAAGCTTGGAGCCAGCATCGGCTTACAATGATGGAAATACAGGAGTCCAAGAATTCTTTGAGAACGAGACGGACTCATTCTTTTGTGGTGACATGTCTATCGACCTTCTAGTGTATGCGGAGTTGTGTCAGGAGATTAACGTGGGACCATAGGATACTTCATACTTGGAGCATCCACTTACTCAATTCATTGACCAATCACTCATAAGGGTACATAACATATATATTTTAAGTGAGATTTTTTTTAAATGATTTATATTACTGTGCTTTGTATGATTTAAATTGATTATTCTAACATCAATTTTTATCTGTGTAGGTGACATTTTCAAGATGAGTGGAGGGATGAGCGATGAGGAGTTACAGGACATCTTTGCATGAATGTCTCCAGACCAGATTGCAAGATTCAGAAAGATGGCAGACCAAGATCTGTCTCGATCTTTGTTAGGGTACTTTGCTAGATCTGCTTCAGCGCGATTGGATGCTTCGGCTTCGAGCAGACGAGCTCAATGCTCACAACTTGGGCCAGAGGGAGGGAGTACATCGAGATCAGGGGGATGCTGCAGAGATACAGAGGTAGTGACCCCGCGGTTGACACGGGATACAGGTGCGACTCCTCGCTCTCGTGGCCCTTCCAGGGAGCATGCCTCAGGCTCAGGTGGATACTGTGGAGACATGGATGTAGTGTCTCCATCTCGTCGTTCAGCTAGAGGTGCGTCACCTCCATGATTTGTCACACCTATTGGGATGTCTACTCCAGTTACTCCAGATTTTGCATAGTCGTCAGCAGATGGCACCCCTGTGGGTGCCACTCTGAGAGATATTACCCTCGTCGATACACCGAATGCACAAGGGTCTCCTAGATATGCCCATGAGTGTGGACGCAGATGGGAGAGAACCCATCTGAGGCAGACTCCAGGGGGTTATGGATATCTAGTTGATAGTAGGTCAGGAGCCATCATCATGAATGATGAGGGGAGGAGGGTGATGGCTCGCATGAGAGAGTTGTGCCAACAAGTTTTTTGGCACAACATCTTGGATCATTGGAAGAACATATCGGAGGGGAGCAAGGACTACATAGTAGCATCCTTGCACGAGGAGCTTTCGGTGCCAACCTCAGTAGATAGATTCTCTATGGGCTGGATGATGGATTGCCTGCATGCATAGATGTCACATAGATGATCCGACGCACGCAAGGCAATCAAGAGTGGGGCTGCAAAGCCCGAGTGGTTAGATGCAGACGACTGGCATCGACTGAGGGAGGAGCCTATAGATTCTCTAGGACGTTGGAGTCAGTAGCACGAGGCAGTGAGGGCACGACTCGAGGTCGGAGTGGTCCATCATCTTGGGAGTTGCGGCCACAGGACATATTTGGAGGACTTTGTAAGTTTTTCTTTTGTTTTGCTTGTTTATTTTTTTGAAATATTCTTTGTACTGACAATCATGTTTCTAACAGTTAGCATTTTATTTTCTTTGCAGCACTCCATTACAAATTGTGATCCGACTGGCCTTGAGACTCGATATGCAGAGGGGCACGGTCTCACTACATTGATTGACTGATTGTATACACGCAACGGCCCTGTAAGTCACTCATCTTTCTTGTTCGTAGTTACCATGAGATATTTGAATGCATTATTGTATGGTGGACTGATGTGTTGTTTCTTTTTCTGTAGAGTCTGTTCGATGCTCCTTTGCGGCAAGACGAGCTTTCGGGGGATGAGGATTTGTAGCTCGCCCTTGGATCCTTGGAGCTCACACACCTTTATTTTTGAGTCACCTGATCTATGTAGACATTTTCTATGTATTAGTGATATCCTGTCATGATTGTACCAATCTCTTATTATGCGATCATGTATTTATTTCATGTATCACTTTTATGATTTCAGTATATATTGTTTTTGTTTGCAAGCACATTGTACACAGTTGTGAGAAATGCAGGATCTAGAGCATTGCAAAACCGGAAGCTATGGAGGATGAAATGAGAAGTGTGGACTCATGATGGACAAGACAAAGACACTGTTTGTTACACAAGTGAATTAGGTTCCAAGATTGAGACTTGGACTCATAAACACAATCTTGTGTATGTGAACAATGACATTGACACTTCACTGAGAAGAAAAGAGTACTATCATTACATTAAGAAAAGGAAGCAAGTACAATGCTTTATAGGAAAGTAGGAAACTGCAGTAGGCACCATTGTGCATATGGGATAGGTTAGCCTACATATCCTTGACCCTGAGGCTCCATACAAAGAGGCTATTTTGTTGAGTGTGATTGCTGATTCTCAACACCCCTCCTCAATCACAACTAGAAAAGGCAAAAGTGTGTAGAGGCTGTAATGAGAACCACCTACAAAGTGTGGGCATACCACAGACATGGCAAAACACCAGAGGCTGTCGCAGAAAAAGCTAAGTGTGGGTACCATAAACATGGTGGACATCCAGAGGCTGTAACAGGGGCCTCACAAAGTGTACAGGGACTGTAATGCCAAGTTACATAAGGAGTTTACAAAGCTTATGGCAGGAAGCATTAGGGCAAGGAAGTACAAGGCTTTTAAAACAGTCTATCAGAATTATGAGAGTATAAGGACTGATGAGTCTTGTCCTTCCGATCCTGATGGTCTTCATCTTTATCTTCTTCTTCCTTTGCTCCATTTTCTTCTTCTTCTTTGACTGCGACTAGATAGGCCTTTTGGGATCTCTTTCTTGCGTGGCAGAACTTCTCGGTGTGTCCGGTCCTTTTGCAGAAGTCACAGAAGAGCTGATCCTTCTTGCCTTTGTACCTGTTGCCAACATATAATGCATGCTCATCTCTAGAGGTACTTGGTTCTTCCTTAGTTTTTAGATTCTTTTCCTCTTCTAACAGTGATGCCTGAATATCAACAAGTTCAGGATTTGGCTAGTTGATTAAAGTTGTTGATACATTATTATATTCAGGAGGTAAGCTCTTAAGTAGAACACCGATGCAAACATCTTCATCCATTTTAATGTTGATTCCTGCAAGTTGGGTTAGGAGTCCTTCCATGTAATTAAGATGTGTGGCAAGTGATGTGCTGGACTTCATTTCAAGCCTGAAGAACTCAATCAAGAGACCATACTTTGATGATTTAGATTGTGCACCGAACAGGGTGTCAAGTCTTTTCCATGTATCCTGTGAGGTCTCACAGTTATCCACATGATGGATATAACTGTCGTGTAGCTCCAGTTTGATAATGGCCTGGGCTCTGTCATCATTCTTTTGGCAAGTAGTTGCAAGGTCCGCGTCCCGAGGTTTCTTCTCTTTGCCATTTGTGATGGCCCAGAGACCCTTTTTCATCAAGATGAGCTTGATGCGGGTTTGCCAGGTGTGGAACCCGACTCCTTTGAATCGAGCATTTGGAGAGTCTTTTCCCATGTTAGACTTACGGGAACAGTAGCAAATCAACTTCAGAATTATTAGGTTTGAGCAGCAGAAGAGTTGGTTGAGAGATACAAGTGCTAAAAAACACTAACTGAGTGTCAATGAATACCAAATCTGCAAAAGTCTTTTACTCTTTTAAAATCCAAGTGATCTTCCCCTTCTTAATTTGATGCTGATACCTTCAAATCTGAGTGACAGTACTTTAATGAACTTCAGAGAGTATTGCTTAGTGATTAAAATCACTGTTGATAACTTCAGTGAGAGAAACAGTGAGAAATGTCAGAATTTTGAAGCTTTGGCTATGGCTTCTGCATTAGGGTTTCTGGGGGCAGCCTGGTTTTTTGCTGATTGCAGGAGTTACAGTGGATCATTTTCAAAAATTTTTATATGCCTAGGAAGTTGACTTCATGGGCTATCAAAGCCCCATGATAATCGTCAACATCGTGGACTATATACAGCACGCAGGCAGCTCGAACGTAAGCAGGCGCAGTTTTGACAGATTTTCGCGATTTCCGCAATGCTGGAGTCAGGGCACAGTAATGCAGTCGATTTTTGTGCCAGGATGAATTGCCTTGAGTAGAAGAACAACTCCCTAGAAGAAATTGTGGGCTGAAATGGCCTGGTTGAGGAGTTATTGAAGCTCCAAGTAAGGTAGGTCCTGTCTAGCTATGGCAGACACAGAGCAGAGATTGAGGTTTTTCACAATGCTGAGCTCCAGATGGTCCAATATCCTTGATTGATGTGATATAGGGAAGCTTTGTGAGTTGGGGAATACTTTTCCAGAAGGAAGCTCCAAGAGATTTGACCTGTGGAGTGAGATATAAGCAGCTCAATATGACAGGGTGCTGCTGGCTATGGCTGCCATGGAAGCTTCAGTGAGAGTAGAGTTGGGAGATGAAGTCATGAGCTGACATTGAGCTAGACTGAGGTTGAGAGGAATCAAGAGAGGCTAGAGAAGCAATGCCATGCCCAACTGGGCTCTGATACCATGTGAGAAATGCGGGATCTAGAGCATGGTAAAATCGGAAGCTATGGAGGATGAAATGAGAAGTGTGGACTCATGATGGAGAAGACAAAGACACTGTTTGTTACACAAGTGAATTAGGTTCCAAGATTGAGACTTGGACTCATAAACACAATCTTGTGTATGTGGACAATGACATTGACACTTCACTGAAAAGAAAAGAGTACTATCATTGCATTAAGAAAAGGAAGTAAGTACAATGCTTCATAGGAAAGTGGGAAACTGCAGTAGGCACCATTGTGCATATGGGATAAGTTAGCCTACATATCCTTGACCCTGAGGCTCCATACAAAGAGGTTGTTTTCTTGAGTGTGATTGCTGATTCTCAACAACAGTAGTGTAGAAACTATTTTGTATGGCTCTATAAAAAAGAAAAATTCCCTGTTATCACTGTCGCTATTAGCGTCGCAAATTTTACTGCTCGCGTCGTTATTGGCGTTGTTATATACATTGCAAACTATCGCTATCAACGTTGGTATCAGCGTCACAAATGCGATGCTGATACCAACGCCAATACCGACGCTAATAGTGACGGTAATACCGACTATTCTATAGCGTTGCCAATAACGATTCTTTTTGCGATGACGGGGGAAAATTTTGTTATTTTCATTTTCGTCGCTTTAAACGTTGGTATAAGGCCTATATCTTGTAGTGTTAGGGGACTAGAATGGGACTATGCCCTACGGGTAGAGAGGTTGAGCGGCGTATCCCTCTCATTTTCCTGTCTCTTTGAACCAAGTGTGGCATGGATCTACTTTGGATTGGGTATCTCTACATAAAGTAGAATGTCCAAAACCCGATGCTAGAATGTTGTTAGGAGACCTTGACCCCTAGGAATTCAAATTTCAGGTTGATCCTAGTGGGTTCGGCTGCAAACATTCCGTTGCAAGACGGACTCGAGAAACCCTAGGAAACAAACCCCATGGCATTCCATGGGAATGCAAGGCACCGTTGCCTAGACTCATCTCTCGATGGACCCATAAAAACATGCCCAAAAAACCGATATGTGAGCACATTAGAGTTGGTATCAGAGCGAAACTTTATAATCATATGCGATTGTTTAATGCATGGCTCATAGACATATCCTAAATAGAATAACCTAAGTGGTATGGTTTGATTGTTAGGCATGTTTTGCACCCATGAATGCTAACATGCAAGAGAAGAAATTCCTTCTCAAGAATATTAAGGCACCTGAGCTTGATGGAGAAGGGATAGATGTCATAGCAGAGACAGAGATATGGATTGAGTCAATGGATGATTATTTCTCTACTTCATGAACTACTTTCTCCAATCAAGCAATGATAGCCAAACTTAGGTTAACTGGGCAAGCTCGGATATGGTGGAAGCAATGGTGCAAATATCAAGGTGTTTTTGAAGCCCCAGTCACTTGGGCTTAGCTAAAAGATGCTGTACGAGGATGATACTTTCTGCCAACCTACCAGACTTTGAGGATGAATGAATTCGTCAAGCTCAAGCAGTTGGAATAAACCCTGGAAGCTTACTACTCAAAGTTTGTAACCCTACTAAAATATGCACCACCTATGGATATTACCTATGGATATTGCACAACAAGTATCCAAGTTTTGCCATAGCCTAAACACTCCTCTAAACCATCGTCTTCAAGCAATGCATCCAACGGACTTGCAAGATGCATTACTTCGAGCAAAGCCAATCATCCAAGAACATAAACTGGGCAACTAAGACAAAGAGGACTCTCAAGATTAGGGCAAGAGATGCCACACGTGCAGAGAGATAGGGCACATCAGTAGGAGATGTCCCTAACAATTGAAATGAGGCTGGACACATCCAAGCAGACTATCGTGACTTAATCCCGGAAGACATCGAGCCTCAAAGGAAACAAAGCTATATAAGCACAGTCTATGGATATATAGAGGAGTCAGATGAAGATGAGGACCTAGTGTTGAGATATCGAGCTCCACTCCTGATACGCCAGGGTGACCGTTGTGTATTTATGTCACCGACTTGTCAGTTGCAGACGCGGTTGGTACACTGCCCATGAATAATAGCTACATGATAGCTATCCTTATCTACTCTAGTTCGTGGCTCAGTTAGTATGCCACCTTAGTTAGTTGAGTTTGGTTTGAGACCCATACATAGGGTTCTTCTATTTCTTTGTACTAGATTTCTTTTGGCTTATACAACTAAGAAGAGGAAAACTGTTTTTCAGCCTCCACCCTTGTGTGTCTTCCCCCATTGTGCAAGCAAGAAAGCTTCAAGCGAGACTCCTTCCTTCTCTCCCACAATCTTGACATGGTATTAGAGCCTTGTTCATGGTAAGGAGCTCAAGAAAGCAAGCCAAGCTCGCGGTGCTCTGGTAAGAGGAGCAGTGTTGCTTTCATTTTCTGTTTCGGGAGCAGATCTCTGCAGGTAGCACAGCCGGAAAGTGCAGGAGTGCATTGTCTCAGGTTGAGACGCCCTTCGCGGTGAAGCAAGAGGGCAGTATATGCTGCGGGAGAGAGCTTTAGCCCTTGGCGACCTTGTTTTTTTGATTTGAGGCCATTTCGGGGCCTGTTTTGGAGGCAAAAGTTTTGTGCACGCACTCAGGAAAAGGCCTAGTTTTATGCAGGGCAGCCACTGTTCTACAGGTCGGTGAAAAGTTACTGTAAAAATTGCATTGTATGCTTGTGCACAGAGACATTGGGAGTTACAGAATCATCCCTGTTGCCTGTTGATGCAAAATCGTCACTAGGAAGTGACTGTGTGGTCAAATACCACTTTCGCCAGTTTTGCAGATTTTCCCGTGTGAGGGTGAAGCTGTGGTTTTTGCAGTGACAGAATTTTTTCCAGTCTTCTGTAATGGCATCTGATTCTCTTTCACAGATTGTCACTGAAAAGCTTGACAAGAACAACTTCCAAGCATGGAAGTTTAGAATGACAAATTTCCTTATGGGAAAAGGATATTGGGAATTTGTTGCAGGAAATGAAGAAGAACCAGTTCTTCCTGATGTTCCCAATCAACAGCAAATGCAGGCATTCAAAACATAGCATGAGAGAGCCA
Organism: Lygodium microphyllum; assembly: GCF_053477565.2. Lineage (NCBI taxonomy): Eukaryota > Viridiplantae > Streptophyta > Polypodiopsida > Schizaeales > Lygodiaceae > Lygodium > Lygodium microphyllum. The sequence continues at coordinate 39,363,905 of NC_141150.1, forward strand.
GGAAAGTTATGTATTGGCTGTTTATCAGTATTTCAGACTCTATGATTGTGCATATTTAGGATGCAAGTACGCCAAAGGAGGCATGGGATACTTTGTCAAAAATGTATAGCACAAATACGCAAGCCAGGAAAATGCAGCTCAAGCAAGAGTTGCATAATGTGCAAAGAGAAAGTATGAGCATCAACGACTACCACATGAAGGTGAAGAAGATTGCAGATGCACTTGCTTCCATTGGGTCACTAGTGGAAGATGATGATTTATTTTCCGTGACCTTGAATGGTCTAGGAAAGGATTATGCACAGTTTCGAACATCCATTTCCGTCCGTGAAAGATTTCCTAATTTTGAGGAGTTGATTGCTTTTCTAATTTCTGAGGAGCAGAGAAATGGTGGTGCATCTTCTTCAGGAGGAACTTCAAAAGAAGCTGTCTTCTACTCAAATGCTGGAAGAGGTAGAGGCAGAGGTAGAGGAGGCCGATTTGGAGGCCGTGGCAGAAATCAGAATATGCAGCAAACTCAAGAAAACTAGTCCTATGGAGGAGGACGTGGTAACTCTTGAGGCAGGGGGAGCCAAAGAGGTCGTGGTGGATGGCAAAGAGGCCAAAATGCAAACAGTAATGTTGAATGCTACTACTGTGGTAAAATGGGTCATATGGCTAAAGACTGCTATAAAAAGCAGAATGACATCATCAATGGAAAACTGCAATAAGGGAATTATGCATCTTCTAGTAGACAGGGTGATGACAGAAATGAGCACTTGTTTATGGTGCAGCACATGAACAATTCTGTGACAAGTGCAGAAGAAAGCAATGATGTATGGTAAGTTGACTCAGGTGCATCAAACCACATGATAGGTCATGCAGAATGGATGGAGGATGCAAGGAAAATGGAAAAACCAGGATTTGTGGAGACTGGTGATGATACTGCACATCCTATTGTGCAGATTGGAAAAATTCCTTTGTCTATGCAGGATGGGAAAAAGAAATACCTATCCGATGTATTTCATGTCCCGAATATCACCAAGAATCTGGTTTCTGTTGGTCAAATGGTTGAACAGGGCTTGCAGTTCAGATTTAATCCTCATGGATACTTTGTTGAGGATATGAAAAATAAAGGTCACTTGATAGCAAAAGGAAAGAAGAAGGGCAAAATGTTTACATTGGATGCAGACATGTCTGAAATGAGTGCAGCAATGTTTGCACATGGGACCGGTGTAGTTGCATATATTGATATCTGGCATAAACGCATTGGTCATGTTAATGTACAGCGACTTAAATCAATGCAGGCCCAAAATATTGTTGCAGGATTGCCAAAATTCAAGGTTGCAGAAATGCATAAGGTATGTGAAGCCTGTCAGTTTGGAAAACAGGCAAGGAAACCATTTCCTAGACATGTTCAAGAGAGTGAGAAGCCATTGGAATTAATCCACTCTGATGTGTGGACTACTAAAGCTGCATCTCTTGGAGGCTGTCATTATTTTGTCACTTTTATTGATGACTATAGCAGAAAAGTTTGGGTGTATTTTATGAAAAAAAAAAGTGAAGTTTTTGGGCATTTCAAAACCCTTAAAGCTATGGTTGAAAAAGAAACAGGCCTGCAAATAAAATGCCTAAGGTCAGATGGAGGGGGAGAGTACCTCTCAAATGAGTTTGCAAGGTTCCTGCAGGAGCATGGCATAAAGCAGCAATATTCATGCAGTCATACCCCACAACAAAATGGAATTGCAGAAAGGAAAAACAGGCATATTGGAGAGGTATCTCGTGCCATGCTCAATGAAAAAGACTTGCCAGATTTTTATTGGGCTGAAGCAGTTGCTACAGCAGTCTACATAATGAACAGGACTCCCACTGCAACAATACATGGAATGACTCCAGAGGAGAGGTATACTGGTAGGAAACCAGATATTTCTCATTTGAAAATTTTTGGTTGCATTGCCTATGTACATGTGCCAGATGAGCTGAGATCCAAGTTGGATCCAAAAGCTGAGAAGTGCATCTTTATTGGTTACTCTCTGCAGCAAAAAGGGTATAGATGCTATAACCCTTCTACTCGTAAGTTTACAGTGAGCAGAGATGTTGTTTTTTATGAGATGAGTAGCTGGTATAAACCAATAAATGTGATTGATGATGTAGATGCACAAAATGGTAATGCTGCACAGAATTCACAGCAGCAGTCACAAAATATTAGTGGACCTGGAGCATCCTCTAGCAGTGGTTCACATTCTTTGCCATGGACAGGCAGATTGAGATTAGGAGAATCTTCTCAAAGCAATGCAGATAGTGGTATGCAGGTATCACGAAAAGGAAAAGAGAAGGTTGATCAGCCCATGTTTGATGTGAATGCAGGTCACTCTTATGTGGATGGTGAATCCAGTAGCTCAAAACAGAGCATTGATGATGAGTTGGGTATTCCTTCTATTGTTACACCTGGAGTAAGGAAGACCACGGATGTTTTGAGAGCACCTGGGAGTGAACCTACTTTGCGCAGGTCTACGAGAGCTAGGTATCCTATGGATAGGCTGAAATATGATGGATTTACAGCCATTCACTATGCATATATGGTCAAAGTGATACAGGAACCAGAACCCACTTCTTTTGAAGAAGCCATGGGAAAAGAAAAATGGGAGAAACCCATGGATGAAGAAATGGATGCCTTGGAAGCTAATGCTACATGGGAATTGGTACCTTTGCCTAAAGGTAAAAATGCAATTGGATGTAAGTGGGTTTATAAGGTGAAGCACAATGTAGATGGTTCTGTGAACAGATACAAGGCAAGATTAGTAGTCAAGGGGTATGCACAAACATATGGTATTGACTATGAAGAAACATTCAGTCCGGTTGCAAGGATGGCAACCATAAGAGCGGTCATTGCTATGGCTGCATCAAAGGGATGGTCTTTACATCAGATGGATGTAAAGAATGCCTTCTTGCATGGTGATTTGCAAGAAGAGGTCTATATGGAGCAGCCACCAGGTTATGTGCATGCTGTTCATCCTGAGTTTGTTTGCAGGTTGAAGAAAGCCTTGTATGGCTTGAAGCAAGCACCTAGAGCATGGTCTGACAAGATAGGACAGTATCTTGTCACTATTGGTTTTCAGATTTCCAAGGCAGATTTCTCACTTTATGTGAGAAAAACAGAGAAAGGTATTATGCTACTTGTCATTTATGTTGATGATTTGATTATGACAGGTGACAGTGATGAAGATATCCTTCATGTGAAAATGCTATTGAAGCAGAAGTTTGAGATGAAGGATTTGGGAGAGCTGTGTTATTTCTTGGGCATTGAGGTGATTAGATCACCAAGTGGGATACAGCTCTTGCAGAGGCAGTATGGATTGGACATGCTGTCCAAATATGGGATGACAGGCTATAAGCCTATTTCAGTTCCTTTGGAGCAGAATGTGAAGCTGAGCACAGATGCAGGTGAGCTTCTAGAAGACCCTACTATGTACAGACGCATAGTAGGAAGTTTGATTTATATGACTATTACCAAGCCATATTTGAGCTATGCTGTTGGATTGGTAAGTCAGTTTATGCAGGCTCCAAGGAAACCACATTTGGATGCGGCTAGACGCATACTCAGGTATGTGAAGTCCACATTGCAGTATGGACTATTTTATGAGACTGGGGTTCAGATACAGTTGCATGGATACACTGATGCTGATTGGGCTGGTAGTATTTCTGATAGACGATCTACCAGTGGATATGTGTTCTCTTTTGGGAGTGCTGCAGTCACTTGGAGCAGCAAGAAACAGCCTACAATTGCCTTGTCGAGCACAGAGGCTGAGTACAGGGGTGCAGCAATGGCTGCATGTGAGGTAGCTTGGTTGCATAAGCTACTTTATGATATGCATCAGTCTACAGATGGACCAGTTGTCATTTATTGTGACAACATGAGTAGTATACACTTGGCAAATAACCCAGTCTATCATGCTAGAACAAAGCACATTGAGGTGCATTATCACTATGTGCGAGAGAGGGTTTTACTAGGTCTTATTGATCTAGTTTATGTCAGCACAGAGGATCAGGTAGCTGACATATTCACGAAGGCATTGGGCGCAGAGAAGCTGCGCAAGTTCAGAGACCTGCTTGGTGTGCAGGAATTGGGATTGAGCTCGAGGGGGAGTGTTGAGATATCGAGCTCCACTCGTGGTACGCCAGGGTGACTGTTGTGTATTTATGTCACCGACTTGTCAGTTGCAGACGCGGTTGGTACACCGCCCATGAATAATAGCTACATGATAGCTATCCTTATCTACTCTAGTTCGTGGCTCAGTTAGTATGCCACCTTAGTTAGTTGAGTTTGGTTTGAGACCCATACATAGGGTTCTTCTATTTCTTTGTACTGGAGTTCTTTTGGCTTACACAACTAAGAAGAGGAAAACTGTTTTTCAGCCTCCACCCTTGTGTGTCTTCCCCCATTGTGCAAGCAAGAAAGCTTCAAGCGAGACTCCTTCGTTCTCTCCCACAATCTTGACACCTAGAGCCTACCACATCTTATCAGGATTATTAGAAATCCTAGAAATTTTATCAAAATTTAATAAAATTATATTGGGAATAAACCTGTAATATTTCCGTGTACCCGTACCCCAAATATTAACTTTCCGCACGCCGTGCAAACCCTGAGCAAAGGGTATCTCTTGCACTGAAATTATTGGCAGTGTAACGTGTGACCCGCGCGCATGAAATAGGGTCCTCTGCAATGGTAAATCGAAACCGGGAGTTCAAAACCGCAAGCCGCACGAAAACACCCTCTTGGGAGGGACAATTTTAATTAAATTAGTGCAAATTTTTTTTACTATTATCCCTTCCCCCAGCCGATGCATGGCTGGAGGAGAGGGAGTATGGAGGGGGGGATGGCCAAGTGAGGTTTGCATGGGGAAGCTCTCCACGTGGGTGGAGACCCTCTTCCCCACCCCCAAGGCCTATAAAAACACCCCCTAGCTAAGGGGGGTGTAGGGAGGAGGCTGTGAGAGGAGAGGGAGGAGAGGCCGTGAAGAAGGAACTGTGAGGAGGCTAGGGAGAGCCAGGGCCGTGCAGAAGTGGACGGGCCGTGTGATAGAGAAGGGAGGTCGCCGCCGTGCTGGTCGCCATGGGAGTCGCCGCCAGCTGCTGTAGCTGCCGCCGCCAGTCCAGTCCGCCGTTGCTGCCGCCCTGTCCGCCGACCAACTCAGGCCGCCGCCACGCTGTCACGAACCCCCCCCCCCACGTGGACCTGCTGAAGCTCTTGGAAGCTTCTTAGAAGCTTCTAGGGGGGGCCCTCCTTAAGCCCCTTTCCCACCATTTTCCCAAAGGCCCCTTCCCAAGGGTCCTTTCCCACCACCTATCCCGAAATCCCCTTCCCACCACAATTCCGAATAAGCCATTAATACCCCCTTCCCGGGATTTGAAGAGGGGCCATAAGGACCCCACTAGACCGTCGGAAAAAGGCTTCATCGCAATAAGTCTTTAAAGCCCTTCACCGCAAGCGACATTCCGTAAAAGAATCTTCCACTTACGAGGAAAGGCAAAGGCCGGAAGGTTGCATGTCAAGGCAAAACAATCCGTAGACGAGGAAAGCAAATTCAGAAACCGAACCTACGTGTACGATGGCCCCGAAAAGATCCCAAGAGGCGACCGCGGGAGGCTCGTCTCCGAATGTGCAAGTGGACATCTCCCCGACTCCACAAGTCCAGGTTCTTCCGTGTTAATTCCGCATAAGGAAATGATTAGGCGCACTTAACCCATAAAAGGAAATTGCATTTTTCGCTTAAATTTCAAAGCATATGGAAATGGGAAAGAAATACATCTCTTGAACATTAGGTAAGATTGAAATTGTCATGAATTTGAACGATTAGAAGGTTAGATGCATGTAGTTGGTACCGTTTCAAGGTAATGAGACTTAGGCAAAGAAATGGAATTTATAAGTGTATTATCTTCGTCCTAGACATGGTAGAAATAAATGTATACTGCACATTAGGTAACATACTTCTCGTAATGATTTCATAGAAAAAGGTTAGCATCATAAGGTATCATTCGAAAAGAATTAATAGAGCACTAAAGTGTACGTACGGACTTGCAAATAGCTTGTAAGTTGGAATAAATTAACACTAGTTTTGCATGAGTTTCATCGACTACTTCGTAGCTAGGAGAATGTTATAAATTGCGTAGTCGTCATGAGAAAAATGTCATTCATTAAGAGCCGCAATTAGGAGTAAAAGCATAAGATGCCAAAGGGTAAAGAACAAGGTTGTAGGTACGACTATTGATGTAAGACCTAGAAGGTCCTAGGAAAGTTAGTAGCCAGATTATCGTGCACCAAGGAAAGATAAAGTTATCATGGATCATGTGATGCGTAAAGGCAATGAATCGCATGATTACGCGTGTTGGTGTAGTTGTAAGTATTGTTACTCGTTAGATTTAGATTATTACCCTTGAGAAGGATTATCCTTGTCGCAAGACAAGCATAATTGAATTGACTAAGTAATCTAAACCACAAGGATTCGTATGGACATGACTGAGTCAATATGATAGGGATCCTAAGTGTTAACTAGGGTTTAGTGCAATAATAATTCAACCTAGCTTTAGGCAAAAACCGTGAATCTAAAGATCCTACACACGTTCACAAATTGTCGAAGCAATTGGATGTTCATGTATGAAATGATCTAAGGTTTTATCCTAAGGATCATGATGAAACTCCGATGAAGTTGCATATTTCTAGAACCATGGGCCAACCTAATTAGGGGTGACTTGGGGGATACCCAATAAAAACCCTGTTACTCGATGGAGGTAAACTCCGTGATCGGGAAACGCTAAGTAATGGATAGAAGGATTCCGTGGAATAGATGCAATAATTGTGCACAAAGCCGCAACATTGTATAGTCTTGGAATTTGTCCACAAGAGAGTTTTGTCATCTCTCGAAAATGAGGCTGGCAAGTTATTGAAAGAATTTAACTTACAAGAGGATGAGTAATCATCCTGTTAACTCACTTTTCTTGGGAAGTAATTGCCAAGGGAAAGGAGGATTAGGCGTTGCCTTGAAGCAAATGACCGACAATAAACTAAAGCGACATGGTCGCTGGATCCTGCCACAACAAACCTAATGTATTGGAAGGGTATGACCCTAACCCAAGAATGATAGGAATCTTGCCAAGTTGCAATTGATTCCGGATCGAATGCGGGTTGCATTCGGAGGAAAAGGAGTTACTCCTTGACAGTTTGCCAGCCAAAACGACCATTGGAATTTGTTTGTGCTTGTAACCGTTAGAAAAGCACTGTTTGCATTGTTTGCTCAATGAACTAAAGGAGGAAAACATATCTAAATACTTCAGGTTGAAGCCTGAAGGGAGAGGCAGCTTCAGTTACCCCCGACTGCCTGCCTAACCCTAGCCAAGGGGGTTGTGAACCGCGCCGGGAACGTGGACCGAACCCGCCGTGAGAGGTCTCTCCGTTGAGTTCTGCTTGGAGCAGGAGGACGCTTGGGTGCCAGGGGGGGCTCTGGCTGTAAATCCCTCGCCTTCCGGGTCCTGCACAAGAGACTAACGTGACTCGGGATTGGATCTCGAGGCCCGCATACTAGTCTACGGGCGGAAACTTGGGATAGTAATCACAGGAAGGATTACTGGATAGCCTTCGGGCGGATTATGAAAGCGCCTACGGGCGGGAACTCCTTGTATTTCAAAGATAAAAGGATATAATGATAATAAAGGAGTTGTTTGGCATTGTTTTCTTTATGCCCTGTGATAAGATTACGTGAAGGAACCACTGCATAACAGGGTTAATCAAGGAAGCTGTTTGTATATGTCAAACTAATGTGGTAGGTAATTACATAACTAAAACAAACCGAGGAAAGTGCGGAGGATGGACCATGGGTCTGTCCTATGGAAGGGTGGTCCCGGTTAGCCGGGAACTTTTCTCAAAGTTTTCTACGAACACAAGATGATCGTCATCACCGAAAAAGTAACGAGAACGATGACTTAGAATTAACTATTACCCTATTCACGTTGTTTTAGGGGAACGGAATTGGACTATGCCTTATGGCAGAGAGGTCGAGCCTTGCATCCCTCTCGTTTCCCATTCTCCTTGAACCAAGTGCAGCGTGAATCCGCTTCGGACCTGGCGTTTCTGCGTAAAGTAGTTCGCTCGGGTCTGACGCTAGTTGCTGCTAGCTAATGACCAAACAGGAAAACCCAAATTCAGGTCGATCCTAAGTGGGAACGGCCAGGATACTTCCGCTACGTGGCAGACGCGGGAAGACCTAGATCGCAAGTCCTGTAACATTCCATGGGAGTGCCGGGCGGAGCTTTCTAGACATCCTTCCCGATGGACTGCTAAGACGTGTCCGGAACGATTCTAGCGGACACGTTACAAAACCTGACTCTTGTAGCTATAGTTAACTCAAGTAAAATGGGTTGCATTACTTGAACCATTAAGGGTCGTATAGTAGACACATGGTGGGTCCTAACCTACAGGCCCTAAGCCCCATTAATGCTTGTCTTCCCCCAGTTCTTCCTGTAATATTTCTGCTGAAAATATTACGAGGCCATGTCAAGTCTCGGGCAAATGACAATGTCGGCATTGTGGTCATGGACGGTGTTGTCTTTAAATAGTATACTCTCCACTAGCCAATCGAGACTAAGGACTAAGAAAACTGCATATCTTCACGAGAACCTCCTCTTGGGAGGAGGTCAAGAGGATAATATTGGATTTATTGCAAATTTTTTTAATCCTCTTCCCCCTAGCCAAAGCATGGCTAAGGAAAGAGGATGGGGCCTATGTTGGGAAATAGGAGAGGTGGAGGAAGAGGAGCCATGCGGGCACCGCATGGGGGAGGGAGGCCTTACCCCCTCTCCCCATAAATACCTCCCCCCTCTAAGTCCATGAGGGAAGGGGAGGAAAATAATATCGTGAAGCTGTTAGAGGGAAGGAAGAGGCCAAGGATCGACGCCGCGAGGCCGTGAGAGGGAGAGAGGTGAGTCACACTGCTTTGAGTGCACCGTGAGGGAGGAGGATTGCTGCCGAAGATCTGCCACGGCCACCATTTCGCCCCTCGTTTGCCAACAAATCTGTCAGTAAGATAGTCGCCTCCTCCTCCACATGTAGAAATCACGGCTATAGAAGCTTCCCAGAAGCTTCTTGGGAAGCTTCTAAGGGCCCTTAGGAAGCCCCCCTTCTTATGGGCTTTCATAAGATGCTTTCAAGGTGGTTTTTATAATCCCAACACCCCCCCGGGTTTAAAGCAACCCTTCCCATGGGATTTCCTATACAAATCCCTTTTTGGGCCATTTACCCCGGGCTCTTCAAAACCCCTTTTTCCTTGCATCCCTGGAAATTAAACCCTTTCCGCCCTTGGTTTCCCCAAAAGTCACCTAGCCCGAGTTTTTAAGCCTTTACATAGCATTCCACAAAGCCATTTTTAAACCCTTCCGTGGATTTCCCCCACTCAATTTCTTTAAAGGATCCCATGGCATTCCCACTCAAACCGTATTAGCAAGTTTTACACCCTCTTTCATTGGTCCTCCTTAAGTTCACTCTAACCGCCGGATTCAAGAACCATCTTTCCTATTGCAACTCCCACAAGCCCATAAGCTCTTCTAAAGCCCGATTCGGAAAGATGGTGCAATCGGTCAAGGAAGCCGCATCTCAAAGGGACTTTCGTGTGCGAGGGAGACGGGCCAAGTTCATAAGTCTGCGGCCAAGGCAAGAAGGTCACAATGGCCCCTAAAAAGGCAGAAGGCGCAACTGCAGGAGGATCATCTCCTAACATCCATGTGGACATTTCACCATAAGTCTAGGTTTTCTTCCTAATTTTGATTTACATTGTAATATTACGATTGTGCATGGATCATTTATGAAATTAGGATGCACTTTTTTGATTAAAATACTTTGGCTAATTTAAAGGAAATATCTCATGATTGAAGAATTCGGTCATTGGTATTTTTCAATGAAACGAACAAAAAAAGAGCATAAGATCTCTATGCATTCTTAGCAAGTGGTTTTTATGCATTGCAAAGTAACGAAATTAGATCAACTAATGACCATCTTTACAAGTTGAAATTATGGTAGTACACTTCAATTATGCATGGAAAGAATAAATCACATGTCGCATTATTAGACATCTTTTCTTCGAAATGATTTTTTAAAGAATGTTGCTAATAATCATAGGAATTTGCAAGGTATGGAAATGACTCTAGGGCTGCATGAAGTAGATTAATCTCTCAGAAATTGGCATAAATACGTAAGTAGTTACGAAAGGTTGTATAAATCCAGCATACAAATAATTCATTTAGAAATGAAATTAGGAAAAGGCTGCATGGTTCACATAAAACCCTAAATCTTAGTAGCATGAATCTTGATTGCATGTTATAAAAGGATCAATAGGAATTATGCCATAACTTAACATACCATTTGATCTTAACCAAAAAAGTTAGGGATTGTAAATCTAATCATATGTAGGCAATAATTTGTATGCTTACGAGAATGGTATCGTAATGTAACTAGTTTTTCCCCTATTTGATCAAGACCATATCTTCATGAATAGACAAGTAAATTGGTTTATCCTAAACACCTAAAACCGCGAAGGAATTTCTTAGGAAGGGTTAAATCGATGCACCATATCCCAAAGTGCTAACTAGGGTTTAGTATGTTGAGAACGTGACCTAGTCGCACTTATTGCCAAGTTGAAACTCTCGTATCCTTAAAGACCTGCCCACATTCACAGAATGTAGGGACAATAGGACATATTTGCAATAAATATTCTAGGGTTTCTACCCTAAGGTTCCCTCGCTAAAAAGATGAAACTCGGTTTGAATTTGGAACCCTAGGACAGACAATGTCGGCCTAGTGCAATCAGGAACGGATTGGATATGAAGACACCCTAACCTTGTTTCCTATCTAATCATGATTTTGTGATTAGAAGACATCGTTTGCTGGGTAAAATAGTCCCATGGATTAGATGCGACGCTTGTGCAACAAGTTGCAGAGTCACATGATCTTGTGGTTTGATCACAAGAGAATGGCCAATTCCTCAGAACGAGATGGGCAGATTCTTGCACAAGTTTATCTTGCAAGAGGATGAGAAGTCATCCTGACATAGCACCTTTCTTGGGAAAAGTGACCATGATAAGGGGATTAGATAATTGCTTGGAAGCAAAAGACCAATCAGTAATTTGGAATAACATATTTACTGCTAATAGAACTTAAGGTATTGGTTAAGTTGGGTTAATAGGGTACAGCTCTAACCCAAGGACATACAGGTTAACGAACAAACCCTTGGGGATCTTGCCAAGTAAAATTGATCCCCGATCGAGTGCTGGATGCATTCGGAGAGAAGGATTCACTACTTAGTAGTTGGCCAAATAACGACCACTGGAAATGATTGTGCTTGTAACAGTTTAAAGAGCACTGTTTTCTTTGTTTGCTCAAGGAACTAAAGGTTGAAAAGATATCTAATGCTTCAGGTTGAAGGCTTGAAGGGAGAGGCAGCCTCAGTTACCCCCGACTGTCTACCTGATCCTAACCAAGGGGGTTTTTAGCCTCACTAAAAAGGTGGATTGAACCCCCCACGTGAGGTCTCTCCATTGAGCGCTACTTGGAGTAGGAGGATTCTTGGGTGCCAGGGGGAGCTCCGCTTGTAAATCCCTTGCCTTCTAGGCCCTGCAGAATAGGCCAACGTAACACGAGATTGGATCTCGAGGCCCGCATACTAGTCTACGGGCAGAATCTTGGATTAGTAATCCCTGTGAGTTGCTGGATATAGCCTTCGGGCAGATTATGGATAGCCTTCGGGCGGATTATGGATAAGCCTACGGGTTGGACTTTATAAATGTATTCCAAAGATAAATATGATAAGCTGTTGAAAGGAACTTGTTTGACATTGGTTTTATATGTCAAGTGCTATGATTACGTGAAGGAAACGGTGCCAGACTAATTAAGGAAGCTATTTGATGCATGTCCAACTAAATGTGGTAGTTAATTAGACAACTAAAACAACCTGAGGAAAGTGTGGTCGATGTGACCATGGGTCTGTCCTACGGATGGGTGATCCCGGTTGGCCGGTAACTTTTCTCAATCATGATGGATAGCAAAAAGATCGTTTCAAAGAAAATGAATAGCAAGGGCACTGACCTAGAGTCCAAGTTTTAATAATCTCGATTTACGTGGTTTTAAGGGAACAGAATGGGACTATGCCTTATGGCAGAGAGGTTGAGCCTTGCATCCCTCTCATTTCCCATTCTCCTTGAACCAAGTGCAGTGTGAATCCGCTTCGGCCCTGGCATTTCTGTGTAAAATAGTTCGCTCGGGGTTCAACGTTAGTTGTTGTTTAGAAAATGACAATTAGGGGAAACCCTGATTCAGGTCGGTCCTAAGTGGGAATGGCCAGAATACTTCCGCTACGTGGCAGACGCGAACATTCCTAGATCGCAAACCCCATAACATTCCATGGGAGTGTCGGGCGGAGCTTTCTAGATCTCTTTCCAATGAACTGCTAAAACGTGTCTTGAAGGGAATAGGTGGACACGTTATAGTTGGTATCAGGGTGAACCAACAAAGGATTTGTTTTTAAGAAATCTTAATAAGAAGGTAAAGCAAATGTTGCTGTTCAGAACATTTCCTTACTTTCGATGCTATCTTGCAGACTTATGAGTTCTTAGTGTTTCGAGTCATGTTTATGACCGCGATGCATGCTCCGGATTATTGACGAAGGATCGATATGATGAACATCCTAGACCGCATTTACAATCCATCGCCTATGTACATGGAATGGAGATGGATGGGTGTTTCACGGATCTATTACATAGTTTCCCATCGACTTGCATACCTTCAAATCAACTTGAAAAGAATCAAGTGGATGGAGGACTTAAAGATCATGAAGTTGTTCGTCTTTATTGAGGCTCATGCAAATGCGACCCTACAGGTCGGAGGTCGAAGGGTTAATCAGAATAAGTATGTGTATGGGGAAGTGACTCAAGTAATCCCCACTGATCGAATCAAGGTGTTGGGACATCATGAGAAGAATGGATATCAAAGGAAAAGATATCCTAATCTTCCAATGACCTATCGATTCCTGAAAATCGATGACCCCAATCCATACTATTACTCAGTTCTTGTAGCTAAATGCAACAGCATCTTATTCTCCTCGAATTAATGTATCAGCTTGTGCCATCGCCCAAGAATAATTGTACCCCGAAAGGGCTATTCCCATATGAATGAAATAGGACTTCTTCTTAACAATGATTGTATTGACTACGAATATTGTTAAAGAAGTAAAGTGACTTGGTCACTTGGCTAAAAGCTGAAGTAGATATGTAATGTAATGAGGAAGTCTTACTAGGAGGGAAAGTTGACTTCGGTCAGATTCAGGGTTATGAATCTAGGTATCCATGAGTGTTTACTCGGAATGGATTGTCTTAAACTTAATGACGCCCACATTCATTGTGGAAAGGGCCAAATTTTCTTTCGGAACTCTAAAGGGGACTTGGTCACAACTGAAGGAGAGGCTCGAAAGCCAAAAATACAATCGGCCAAAGCATCTCGGGTTATAGAGGGAGTCAGAAAGGGACTACCGGTCTACTTGATTAAGCTCAACAAGTTAGATCAGAAGCAGGAGTCTAGTGAAGAACCTTCATGGCAAAAGGAATATGCGGACATATTTCTTGAAGAGTTGACAGAACTCCCGCCTCAAAGAGAAGTGGATCATGAGATCAAGCTAGTGCCAGGAGCTGTGCTAATTGTAAAGAGACCTTATAGAATGTCCATCCCGGAAGCAATTGAGCTGAAGGAACAACTCAAGCAACTGTTAGATCAGGGCTACATCCGTCCTAACAGTTCACCATGGGGAGCTCTAGTACTATTCCAAAAAAAGAAAGATGGAACTTTTCGACTGTGTATTGATTATAGAGGGTTAAATCAATCAACTGTCAAGAACAAGTACCCTATTCCTAGAATAGATGAGCTTCTTGATCGTCTTCAGGGTGTGAAGATCTTGTCCAAGATTCATCTCAGGTCTGGTTACTATCAAATAAGGATCATGGATGAAGATATCCCAAAGACGGCCTTCAACACAATATATGGACACTTTGAGTTTCTAATTATGTCATTCGGGCTTACAAATGCGCATGCCACCTTCAACAGGTTAATGTAGGATATCTTTAGGACAAATCTTGATGACTTCATGCTCATCTTCTTTGACGACACTTTAGTCTATTCCAAACAGGAGGAAGATCATGAACCCCAACTTCGGATTGTGCTTGAGACAATGAGATCAAACAAGTTGTATGCTAAGATGAAGAAATGTGCATTCTTCAAACGTCAAATTGAATATCTGGGATTCATCGTATCAGTGGAAGGAATCTCAATGAATCCGGCCAAAGTTAGAGATGTTCTAGAATGGCCAATACCAACAACTGTCAAAAGAAATATGCAATTTTCTTGGATTGACAGGATGGTATATGGTCTTCATCAAAAACTATGCTTTGATTGCAACACCTCTGACGGACTTACTGAAGAAGCAAACATCCATTGCATGGTCAACTGCCAAACAAACCAGCTTTGATAAATTGAAGCAAAGTTTGGTATCAGCACCTATCCTAAAACTTTTAGACCTCAGTTAAGGAGTTCGAGGTGGTAACTGATGCTAGCACACTTTCCTTAGGATGTGTGCTCATGCAGGAAGGTCATCTTGTAGCATACTCTTTAAGGAAACTGAAGAGCCATGAGAAGAATTATGCTACCCATGATCTAGAAGTATTAGCTATCATTCATGCTCTAAAGCTTTGGAGACACTACCTGTTGGGTAACAATTTTACTCTAGTGACTAATCATAAAAGTCTCAAGTGGATCTTTACCTAGATAGAGCTCAACATGAGGCAACATCGGTGGATTGAAGTGCTGGAGGAGTATGATTTTGAAATCAAATATCAACCTGGAAAGGAGAATGTAGTTGTCAATGCACTCAGTCATAAGGCATTCCTTAATTCTCCAATCTTGCAAAATCCATCAACAACTAGAACCCTAGCCGCAAAGGTGTCCATGGCAAAAAACCCAATACTTGAGCTAGCTAGAGAGGAAGCATGCCATGATCCATCCTATCAAAAGATGCTAAGGAAGATCTCTATCAAGGACCAGGACCAAAAGCTACAGGCTAAGTATCATGAATTCTCTATCAATAGTGGACTTGTCTACTATAGAACGAGAGTATGTATATCGACAAGCTAGTCACTTAAGCAGAAGATATTGTGGGAAGCTCATGATTCCCCTTTCTCAGGACATTCTGGCTATGCCAAGACTCTCAATCCAGTTAGGAAGAGCTACTATTAGGAGAGGATTAAAGGTGACGTTCTCAAATATGTCACCGAGTGTTTGTCTTGTCAATGTATCAAAGCCGAACATGTCAAAATGCTAGGGAAGTTGCAACCACTTGACATTCCCCAAATGAAATGGGAATTCATTAGTATGGACTTTGTCATTGGTCTACCCCAAGTTCAGGGAGGATACAACTCCATCATGGTTGTGGTTGACATGCTTACTAAGGTTGCACACCTTATTCCAGTAAAGACAAACTATAAAGCCTCAGACAATGCAAGGTTTTTTATCAAGGAGATATTCAAGCTACATGGGCTACCCAGAAGAATCATTAGTGATCGTGATTCTCTCTTCACATCACACTTTTGGAGGGCTATCTTTGAAGCCATTGGGACTTAACTCTGTTTTAGCACAGCTTACCATCCCCAAACTGATGGGCAAATGGAGCGAGTCAATCAAGTTATCGAGGATATGCTTAGGGCACACTTCTATCGTGAGCCAAAAAGGTGGATTCAATACTTGCCCTTGGTTGCGTTTGCCTACAATGCTTCTTACTAACAAAGCATTCAGATGACCCCTTTTCAAGCATTGTATGGTCATGACTATCGAAGTCCCCTAAACTTCTCAGATCCAACCTTGAGGGTTGAAGCTTCTAGGTAGATGTTGGAAGAGATGGATGACCAAGTAAAGTCAATAAGACAGGACATCCAAGCCGCTAAGGATAGACAGAAGGCATACGTGGATTTGAAGCGTCAAGATAGAATCTTCGAGGAAGGAGACATGGTCTTCATTCGTGTATGCCCAAAGAAGAGTTCCCTATCCTTAGGAGACTGCAAGAAGCTAAGTCCAAGGTATTGTGGACCCTACAAGATCCTCAAGTGCCTAGGACCTAATGCTTATAGACTGCAACTCCCTGAGAACCTAAAGGTTCATAATGTATTCCACATCAACCTATTAAAAAAGTACGTACCAAATCCTAACCATGCACTTGATGACCAACAAGTTGTAATGCCTAGCCAAGGAGTCCTTGAGCTATGGCCTGACAGGATCTTAGATGTTAGGGAGAGACAACTAAGATCCAGAACCGTGAGAGAATGCCTCTTCCAATGAAAATATTATCTTAAGGAGGATGCCACTTGGATAGATGAAGGCACTCTCAACCATCAATATCCCTAGTTTATCTCGAGACGAGGACATCTCGATTCCTCCAAGGGGGAGAGAATGTAATATTTCTGTTGAAAACATTACGAGGCCGTGTGAAGTCTCGAGCAAATGACAATGCCGACATTGTGTCATAGATGGTCGGTCTTTAAACAGTACACTCTCCATTAGCCAATCGAGACTAAGGACTAAGAAAACTGCATATCTTCACGAGAACCTCCTCTTGGAAGGAGGTCAAGAGGATAATATTGGATTTATTGCAAAAAAATTTATCCTCTTCCCCCCAGCCGAAGCGTGGCTGAGGGAAGAGGATGGGGGCTATGTTGGGAAATAGGAGAGGTGGAGGAAGAGGAGCCATGCGGGCACCACATGGGGGAGGGAGGCCTTAGCCCCCTCTTCCCATAAATACCTCCCCCCTCTAAGGCCGTGAGGGAAGGGGAGGAAAATAATATCGTGAAGCTGTCAGAGGGAAGGAAGAGGCTGAGGATCGACACCGCCAGATCGTGAGAGGGAGAGAGGTGAGCCACGTTTCTTTGAGTGCACCGTGAGGGAGCAGGATTTCTGTCAAAGATCCGCCACGGCCACCATTTTACCCCTGGTTCGCCAACAAATCCGTCAGTAAGATAGTCGCCTCCTCATCCACGTGTAGAAATCACAGCTACAGAAGCTTCCTAGAAGCTTCTTGGGAAGCTTCTAAGGGCCCTTAGAAAGCCCCCCTTCTTATGGGCTTTCATAAGACCTTCCAAGGTGGTTTTTATAACCACCCCCTGGGGTTTAAAGCAACACTTCCTGTGGGATTTCCTATACCAATCTCTTTTTGGGCCATTTACCCCAGGCTCTTCAAAACCCCTTTTTCCTTGCATCCCCGGGAATTAAACCCTTTTGGCCCTTGGTTTCCCCAAAAGTCACCTAGCCTGGGTTTTTAAGCCTTTTCATAGCATTCCACAAAGCCATTTTTAAACCCTTCTGTGGATTTCCCCCACTCAAGTTCTTTAAAGGCTCCCATGGCATTCCCACTCAAACCGTATTAGCAAGTTTTACACCCTCTTTCATTCGTCCTCCTTAAGTTCACTCTAACCTCCAAATTCAAGAACCATCTTTCCTATTGCAACTCCCACAAGCCTATAAGGTGTTCTAAAGCCCGATTCCGAAAGACGGTGCAATTGGTCAAGGAAGCCGAATCTCAAAGGGAGTTTTGCGTGCGAGGGAGACGGCCCAAGATCATAAGTCTCTGGCCAAGACAAGAAGGTCGAATACGCGATGGCCCCTAAAAAGGCACAAGGCGCAACCATAGGAGGATCATCTCCTAACATCCATGTGGACATTTCACCACAAGTCCAGGTTTTCTTCCTAATTTTGATTTACGTTGTAATATTACGATTGTGCATGGATCATTTATGGAATTAGGATGCACTTTTTTGATTAAAATACTTTGGCTAATTTAAAGGAAATAGCTCATGATTGAAGAATTCGGTCATTGGTATTTTTCAATGAAATGAACAAAAAAAGAGCATAAGATCTCTATGCATTCTTAGCAAGTGGTTTTTATGCATTGCAAAGTAACGAAATTAGATCAACTAATGACCATCTTTACAAGTCGAAATTATGGTAGTACACTTCGATTATGCATGGAAAGAATAAATCACATGTCGCATTATTAGACATCTTTTCTTCAAAATGATTTTTTAAAGAAGGTTGCTAATAATCGTAGGAATTTGCAAGGTATGGAAATGACTCTAGGGCTGCATGAAGTAGATTAATCTCTCAGAAATTGTCATAAATACGTAAGTAGTTACGAAAGGTTGTATAAATCCAGCATACAAATAATTCATTTAGAAATGAAATTAGGAAAAGGCTGCATGGTTCACATAAAACCCTAAAGCTTAGTAGCATGAATCTTGATTGCATGTTATAAAAGGATCAATAGGAATTATGCCATAACTTAACATACCATTTGATCTTAACCAGAAAAGTTAGGGATTGTAAATCTAATCATACGTAGGCAATAAATTGTGTGCTTACAAGAATGGTCGGGTAATGCAACTAGTTTTTCCCCTATTTGATCAAGACCATATCTTCATGAATAGACAAGTAATTTGGTTTAACCTAAACACCTAAAACCGCGAAGGAATCGCTTAGGAAGGGTTAAATATGTAATAACTCCAAAATCCGAAATTCCCATATGAAAGCCCTCATAGGGATAAAATTCTTTTGATTAAGCAAATTTTTTTAAATTATTTCCCCTCTCCTCCAGCGGACTGTCGAGCTAGAGGAAGACGGAAATAGCAAGTGAGGCAAGCTCCTTGCTGGAGCTTACCTAGGCAATGGGGCATGCCCATGGACGCATGGGGGAGGGAGGATCCTATCCCCTCCCCCTATATAAATCATGGCTGCTAGTGGCTATGGTAGCCTTGGAAGGGAAGGACGAAGGAGCCGAGACCCTGTGAGTGTTGTGAGGAAGAAAGAGGACATCTTCGCGCTGTCACCGCTGTGAGAGGGAGAGGAGGAGTTGAGAGTAGGCACTGCAAGTCGACGCCAGGAGGGCGCTGTCTTCCATTAACTGCGCCCAGCCACCTGGTCGTCACCACCATCCGATAGCCTCCAAATTCCCCCTATCCCCCCACGTCTAGAAGCTTCTAAGGGCTTCGTAAGCCCCCTTTCCCCCCCAAAAGAAGTTGACCTTAAAGATCTTATCCCCCCCCCCTCCGTGTGTTTTAAACCCTCCTTAGGCTCCCTTCCCATGGCCTTTGGGACTAACCCCTAAATTTTTCCCCTAAGGGCCCTTAGGCCCCTTTCTTATAGCCTTTAAGGCTCCTTTTTTCCCCCCTTAAAATTCATCGCTAAGGGCTCCCTTAGGGTCTCTTTTCCCCCCCTTGGAATTTCTCCCTTAGGATCTTATAAAGCCCTTTTCCCCCAAGAAAGGATTTTACCCAAAAATCCCTTGAGAGGCTTAAGTGGTCTTTAAGGCTCTCCCCTCCCCCCCCCCTGAAATTTCCCCTTGAAGCTCTATAAGGCCCTTTTTCCCCCAAAAGATTTTACCTTAGGCCCTTTTTATACCTTTTATTTACCCCCTATTCGTGTGAATCTTTATAAGGCCATTAAGCCTTTCCCATGGCTTTAATGGGTCTTATTCGCGAGAGATTTTGAAAACACCCCCTTTTTGTCAAAATCCCTACTTCAAGGAGGAAGCCTTCGAAAACCACTTCCGACGGACAATGCAAGTTATCGCAAAAGGGAGCCACGGTGGAATTTCAAAAAGGAGTTGCAAAGCTGCATCCACGACGGAAAGGCTGCCTTCACGATGCCTCCTAAGAAAGCCCAAGGCGCAATCGCAGGAGGATCATCTCCTAGCATCCACGTGGACATCTCACCCCAAGTCCAGGTTTCCCTTCCTCATTTTTATTTGGTATTGTTATAATTCAATCGTGCAAAGGATAATTGTTGGAAATAGGATGCATTTTTTTTCCGTCTTAAATGCTCTAGAAAAATTAGCTCATGATGGAGGAATTTAGTCATTAATATTTTTAATAAAACAAACAAAATAAAGGGAGCATAAATGCATTTCTAGCAAATAACTTTATGCATTGCAATGAATTAAAATTAGATTAATGTCCATTGTTATAGAACAGAATTAAAATAGTATACCTTGTTTAAACATGGAAGTATAAACTGCATATCGCATTATTAAGCCATATCTTCTTCGCAATGAATCATCATGGGAAGTGCTAGGAATCCTTAGGAAAGTGCAAGGCATGAAATGATTCTTATGATGCATAACTCTAGGCAATTATCGGTTGTCAACTGCATAAATTATCAAGTAAAAGGTGGCTTGTTTAGCATGAATTTTGTTCGCAAGTTATAGGAAGATTAGTTGCAATTAACCTAACCTATGCTTGACCTTAAATCGATAAGTTAGGGTTGAAAATCAATTTAGGCGTAGACAATGAGTCATGTGGAAATGATAACGTAATTATCTTCTAGAGTTAAACAAATTGCATAAACCTAAAACACCTAAACCGTGGAGTACTCGTTTAGAATGAGTTAAACTCTAAGAAATTCACTAGGAATTAATACATGACCTAATCGTACGTATTGCTGAAACTGAAACTCCTATACCTTAAATACTTGCCCACATTCATTGAATGTAGGGACAGTGAAACATATTTGGAAAGTGAACTAGGGTTTGTCCCTAAGAATCTCACGAGATGGAACTTGGAACCCTAGGAGACTGATGACGTCAGCCTAATGTAATCAGGAATAGATTGTTTCATGACTCCATTCGATGAGAAGAATAGTCTCATAGTTCGATGCGACACTTGTGCAACAAGTGCGGAGTCATATGATCTTGTGATTGGATCACAAGGGAATGACCAATTCTCGCAATGAGGTTGGTAGGTCCTTACGCAAGTTATCTTGCAAGAGGATGAATAATCATCCTATTAAAGTATCTTTCTTGAGTAAAGATAATTGTTTGGAAGCAAAAGACCAACCAATAAACTGAAATAATCTATGAACTTAAGGTTTGACCAAGTCGCGTTAGTAGGGTACGCCCTAACCCAGGATATAGGGGATCTTGCCAAGTCTCAAGTCATCCCTAATCGAGTGCTAGACACATTCAAAAGGAAGGATTCATTCCTTAGCAATTTGCCAACAAAAACGACCAATGGAAATGTTTGTGCTTGTTACAGATTTAAGAGCACTGTTTGGCTTTGTTTGATCAATGAATTAAAAGATAAATGTATATCTAATACTTCAGGTTGAAGGCCTAAAGGGAGAGGCAGCTTCAGTTACCCCCGATTGCCTGCCTGACCCTAATCAAGGGGGTTGTTAACCACGCCGGGAAAGTGGACCAAACTCACCGCAAGAGGTCTCTCCATTGAGTGCTAGTTGGAGCAGGAAGACGCTTGGGTGCTAGAGGGGGCTCTGGCCGTAAATCCCTTGCCTTCCAAGCCCTGCACAAGAGGCAAATGTGACTTGGGATTGGATCTCGAGGCCCGCATACTAGTCTACGGTCGAAAACTTGGATTGGTAATCCTTGTGCATTGCTGGATAGCCTTCAGGCGGATTGTGGATAAGCGTACGAGCTAGACTTTTCGTATTTCAAAGATAAATATGATAACCTGTTAATAAGGAACTTGTTTGACATTGTTCTTCTATGTCAAGTGATATGATTATGTGAAAGAACCAGTGCCTAACGGGCTAATTAAAGAAGTTGATTATTAAATGTCCAACTAAATGTGCTAGGTAATTAAATAACTAAAACAACCGGAGGAAAGTGCAGTGGATGTGGCCATAGGTCCGTCCTACGGATGGGTGGTCCCGGTTGGCCGGGAACTTTTCTCAAATCACGATGGAAAGTCATTAAGAACACACACCACAAAAGCGTTGACCTAGAGTTACAATTGATCCTGATTTACATTGTTTTAGGGGAACAAAATGGGACTATGCCTTATGGTAGAGAGGTTGAGCTTGGCATCCCTCTCGTTTCCCATTCTCCTTGAACCAAGTGCAGTGTGAATCCGCTTCGGACCTGGTGTTTCTGCGTAAAGTAGTTCGCTTGGGTCCGAAGCTAGTTGCCGTTAGGAAATGACCAATAAGAAAAACCCTAATTCAGGTCGGGTCCTAAGTGGAAACGGCCGGAATACTTCCGCTACGTGGCACACGCGGAAAGCCCTAGATCACAAACCCCATAACATTCCATGGGAGTGTTGGGCGGAGCTTTCTAGACATCCTTTCCAATGGACTGCTAAGACGTGTCCTGAAGATACAGTGGACACGTTACAAAATTGATGCAACATATCCCAAAGTGCTAACTAGGGTTTAGCACATTGAGGACGTGACCTAGTCGCAATTATTGCCAAGTTGAAACTCTCATATCCCTAAATACCTGCCCACGTTCACGGAATATAGGGACAATAGGATATATTTGCAAGAAACGATCTAGGGTTTCTACCCTAAGGATTGCTCGCTAAAAAGATGAAACTCCGTTTGAATTTGGAACCCTAGGACTGACAATGTCGGCCTAGTGCAATCAGGAATGGATTGGATATGAAGACACCCTAACCCTGTTTCCTATCTAATCATGATTCCGTGATTAGAAGACATCGTTCAATGGGTAAAATAGTCCCATGGATTAGATGCGACGCTTGTGCAACAAGTTGCAGAGTCGCATGATCTTGTGGTTTGATCACAAGAGAATGGCCAATTCCTCGGAATGAGATGGGTAGATTCTTGCACAAGTTTATCTTACAAGAGGATGAGTAGTCATCCTGACATAGCACCTTTCTTGGAAAAAGTGACCAAGATAAGGGGATTAGATAATTGCTTGGAAGCAAAAGACCAATCAGTAGTTTGGAATAACATATTTACTACTAATAAAACTTAAGGTATTGGTTAAGTTGGGTTAATAGTGTATGGCCCTAACCCAAGGACATACGGATAAACAAACAAACCCTTGGGGATCTTGCCAAGTCGTAATTGATCCTGGATCGAGTGCTAGATGCATTCGGAGAGAAGGATTCAGTCCTTAGCAGTTGGCCAAATAATGATCACTGCAAATGATTGTGCTTGTAACAGTTTAGAGAGCAGTATTTGCTTTGTTTGCTCAAGGAACTAAAGGTTGAAAAGATATCTAATGCTTCAGGTTGAAGGCCTGAAGGGAGAGGCAGCCTCAGTTACCCTTGACTGTCTACTTGACCCTAACCAAGGGGATTGTTAGCCACGCCGAGAAGGTTGACCAAACCCACCATGTGAGGTCTCTCCGTTGAGCGTTACTTGGAGCGTGAGGATGCTTGGGTGCTAGAGGGGCTCTGGCCGTAAATCCCTTGCCTTCTGGGCCCTGCACAAGAGGCCAATGTGACTCGGGATTGGATCTCGAGGCCTGCATACTAGTCTACAGGTGGAATCTTGGATTAGTAAGCCCTGTGGATAGCTGGATAGCCTTCAGGCAGATTATGGATAGCCTTCGGGCGGATTATGGATAAGCCTACGGGCTGGACTTTATAAATGTATTCCAAAGATAAATATAATAAGCTGTTGAAAGGAACTTGTTTGACATTGCTTTTATATGTCAAGTGCTATGATTACGTGAAGGAGCTGGTGCCTAAGAGACTAATTAAGGAAGTTGTTTGATGCATGTCCAACTAAATGTGGTAGGTAACTAGACAACTAAAACAACCTGAGGAAAGTGCAGTGGATGTGGCCATGGGTCCGTCCTACAGATGGGTGGTCCTGGTTGGTCGGGAACTTTTCTCAATCATGATGGACAGCAAAAAGATCGTTTCAAAGGAAATGAATAGCAAGGGCGTTGACCTAGAGTCTAAGTTATAATAATTCTAATTTACGTTGTTTTAGGGGAACAAAATGGGACTATGCCTTATGGCAAAGAGGTTGAGCCTTGCATCCCTTTCGTTTCCCATTCTCCTTGAACCAAGTGCATCATGAATCCTCTTTAGCCCTGGCGTTTCTGCGTAAAGTAGCTCGCTTGGGGTTCAATGCTAGTTGCAGTTTAGAAAATGACCATTAGGGGAAGCCCTGATTTAGGTTGGTCCTAAGTGGGAACAACTAGAATACTTCCGCTACGTGGCAGACATGGACAATCCTAGATCGCAAGCCCCATAACATTTCATGGGAGTACCGGGCGGAGCTTTCTAGATCTCTTTCCGATGGACTACTAAAACGTGTCCTGAAGGGAACAGGTGGACACGTTACACTTCCAAAATGAGGACATCTTGAGTTGTCTAAGGGGAAGAGGATGTAATGTCCCCACCTGCCCTCCTATAGGACCCCCCCTCCGTAGTAATCCAATTATTTTAATATTTTTAAAAAAATCTTCTCCCCCCCGTCATTGCCAACATGTGATGAGGGGGAAAGAAGGGTGTAACATGTCCACTTGTATCTTTAGGACATGTCTTAGCAGTCCATCGGAAAGGATGTCTAGAAAACTCCGCTCGGCACTCCCATGGAATGTTACGGGATTTGCGATCTAGGACTTTTCGTGTCTGCCACGTAGCGGAAGTATTTCGGCCGTTCCCACTTAGGACCGACCTGAATTAGGATTTTGCTTATTGGTCATTTCCTAACGGCAACTAGCATTGAACCCAAGCGAACTACTTTACGTAGAAGCGCCAGGTCCGAAGCGGATTCACGCTGCACTTGGTTCAAGGAGAATGGGAATTGAGAGGGATGCCAAGCTCAACCTCTCTGCCATAAGGCATAGTCCCATTCCGTTCCCCTAAAATAGGGTAAATCAGGATCAATTTTAAATCTAGGTCAACGCTTTTGTTGTTCATGTTCTTTGACGATCTTCTGGCTGTCCATCGTGATTTGAGAAAAGTTCCCGGCCAACCGGGACCACCCATCCATAGGATGGACCTACGGCCACATCCACCGCACTTTCCTCAGGTTGTTTTAGTTAATTAATTACCTAACAAATTTAATTGGACATGTATGAATCAGCTTCCTTAATTAGCCCGTTAGGCATTGGTTCCTTCACGTAATCATATCACTTGACATAGAAAAACAATGTGAAACAAGTTCCTTTTTAACTAATTTTTAAAACATTTATCTTTGAAATACATAAAATCTAGCCGAGTTCGGTCCACCTTCAGGGTGGGATTAACAACCCCCTTGGTTAGGGTCAGGTAGGCAATTGGGGGTAACTGAAGTTGCCTCTCCCTTCACGCCTTTAACCTGAAGCATTAGATATCCATTTATCCTTTAATTCATTGATCAAACAAAGCAAAACAGTGCTCTTAAATTTGTAACAAGCACAATCATTTCCATTGGTCGTTATTGTTGGCCAACTGCTAAGGAGCGAATCCTTCTTTCCGAATGCATCCAACACTCGATCCGAGATCAATTGCGGTTTTGCAAGATCACCTATATCCTGGGTTAGGGCGTACCTTATTAACCCAACTTGATCAATATCTTAAGTTCATATGTTATTCCAATTTCATGGTTTGTCCTTTGCTTCCAAGCAATTATCTTTACTTAAGAAAGATACTATATTAGGATGATTGTTCATCCTCTTGCAAGATAACTTTCGTAAGAATTCGCCAACCTCATACTGAGGAATTTGGCCATTTCCTTGTGATTAGTTCACAAGAACGTGTGACTCTACTACTTATTGCACAAGTGTCGCATCAAGCTATGGGACTATTTACCCTTCGAATGGAGTTACGAAACAATTTTTTCTTGATTACTTTAGGCTGACATTGTCAGTCCTAGGGCTCCACATTCCATATTTTTAGCGAAATATTCTTAGGGAAAAACCCTAGATCACTTCTCAAGTACGTTCCAATGTCCCTACATTCCGTGAATGTTGGCAAGTCTTTAGGGCATAGGAGTTCCAGCCTTGGCAATACGAGCAACTAGGTCATGTGTTAACTCCTAGTTAATTCTTTGGAATTGGATTAACTCTTCCTAAACAATTCCCTTCACGGTTTTTAGGTGTTTAGTTTTAAGCCAACTTGTTTAATTCTTGAAGATGATTACACTATCATTTCAATAAACACATGACTCATTGTCTACGCGTAAGTTGATTTGCAACCCTAGCTTTTCGGTTTAAGATCAAGCATAGGTTAGGTTATAGCCCAATTCCAATTAATCACCCTATAACTTGCGAACAAGATTCATGCTAAAACATGCAGCCTTTTACTAATAAATATGCAGTTGAAAAATGATATTTATACCAATTTACTAGAGTTATGCAACCTAGGAATCGTTTCATGCCTTGCAATTTCCTATGGATTATTAGCACTTTCCATAATGACTCATTCCAAAGAAGATATGTCCTAATAATGAGACATGCAGTTTATACTTCCATGCCTAAACGGAGTGCACCATCTTAATTCCGTTTTGTAAATGTGGACATTAATCTAAGTTTAGTTCATTGCAATGTATAAAACTACTTGCTAGAAATGCATATCAATTTTCTGCTCACTTTATTTGTTCGTTTTATTGAAAATACTAATGACCAAACTTGTCCGTCGCGTAAGCTAATTCTTTCAAACTAACCAAAATATCCAAGATGAAAAATGCATCCTATCTCCAAAAATCATCTACGCACGTAAAATTATAACAACGAAAAAATAAAAATTAGGAAGGAAAACCTGGACTTGGGGTGAGATGTCCACGTGGATGCTAGGAGACGATCCTCTTGCGGTTGTGCCTTTGGCTTTCTTAGGAGCCATCGCGAATGTAGCCTTTCTATTTTGGATGTGGCTTTGTGAACTCCTTTTTGAAATTCCACCGTCCTTTATGAGTTTTCTTTTCCTTCCGTTCGTAGAAGCTCTTTGACGGGATACTTCTATGGAGGAGGGGAGAAACTACGGAAAGGGTTCAAAACCCAGCAAGGGGGTGTTTCAAAATCCTCCGCGAGTAAGGCCCATTAAAGCCACAGGAAATGGCTTAATGGCCTTTTAAAGACTCACAAGAAAAGGGGAAAATAAAAGGCGTAAAAGAACCCTTTGGATATAGGGGATTGTGTATGGGGAAAAACGGCTTAAAGAGCCCTTAGGAGGGGATCTCGCATGTGGGGGGAAAAAGAAGGGTTTAAAAGAGGCACATGAAGGCCCTTCAAGTCAAATGTCAAAGGGAGGGGGGGGGGGGGAAGGGGGCTTAAAAAAGCCCTTAGGAGGGAATTTTTGACTGGGGGGTGTTATATGAAAGGGTTAATAGGCCACATGAAGGTGCTTCGAGGAAAATTTAAGGGGGGGAAAGGTCTTATAAGAAGGCCTTAAGTAGACCACGTGAAAGGGGGGCTTCTAGAAGCTATAGAAGCTTCTGAGCTTCCTGGTGGAGTCGTGAGACCTCCACGTGGCGGAAAAGAAGGTGTTGGCGATGACTTCACGACTGTTCTCCTTCTCCACGGCAGCATGGTGGCGCCCACCTTCACGGCAGCTGGTTTCTCCTTCTTCTCCAGGCTGGTTTCCCCTTCTTCTCTAGCTGGTTTGCCCACAGAGTCTTACTCTCTCCCTCTATGCAGTTCGACGGCATCTCATGGCAGTGTACCCTCATCATCCCACCATCCCCGATTTAAATAGGGGAGGGGAGGGGATCCTCCCTCCCCTGCATGGCTTCACGCATGCACCCATAGCCTTAGCAAGCTCCAACAAGGAGCTTGCTTATACATGCTATTCCCCTCCCCTCCAGCACGCCTGTCGGCTAGGGGGTAAGGGGAATAAAAAAAAATTCCATTATCCAAATCAAAAATTATCCTTACTACTTATAAAGGGGGTTCACACGTGCTATTGGAAGTTCGGTATGTTACACTCTCCCCCCCTTGGAGGAATCGAGATGTCATCATCTCGAGAAAAACTAGGGATATTGATGGTTGAGAGAGCTTTGATTTATCCAAGTGGCATCCTTCTCAGGATAATCTTTCCAGTGGACGAGGCATTCTCTCAAGATTCTGGATCTCAGTTGTCTTTCCCTAACATCTAAGATCATGTTAGGCCTTAGTTCAAGGACTCCTTGACTAGGCATTACAACTTGTTGATCATCAAGTACATGGTTAGGATTAGGTACATACTTCTTCAATAGGCTGATATGGAATACATTATGAACCTTTAGATTCTCAGAGAGTTGCACTTTATAAGCATTAGGTCCTAGGCACTTGAGGATCTTGTACAGTCCACAATACCTTGGACTTAACTTCTTGCAATCTCCTAAGGATAGCGAACTCTTCTTAGGGCGTACGCGAATGAAGACCATGTCTCCTTCTTCGAACACTCTATCTTGACGCTTCAAATCCGAGTATGCCTTCTGTCTATCCTTGGCAGCTTGGATGTCCTCTCTTGTTGACTTTATTTGGTCATCCATCTCTTCCAACATCTGCCTTGAAGCTTCAACCCTCAACGTTGGATCTGAGAAGTTTAGGGGACTTCGACAGTCATGACCATACAATGCTTGGAAAGGGGTCATCTGAATGCTTTGTTGGTAAGAAGCATTGTAGGCAAATTCAACCAAAGGCAAGTATTGAATCCACCTTTTTGGCTCACGATAGCAGCGTGCCCTAAGCATGTCCTCGATGACTTGATTGACTCGCTCTGTTTGGTCATCTGTTTGGGGATGGTAAGCTGTGCTAAAGCAGATTTGAGTTCCAATGGCTTCAAAGATAGCTCTCCAGAAGTGTAATGTGAAGAGAGAATCACAATCACTAATGATTCTTCTGGGTAGCCCATGTATCTTGAATATCTCCTTGATAAACAATCTTGCAATGTCGGAGGATTTATAGTTTGTCTTTACTGGAATAAGGTATGCAACCTTAGTTAGCATGTCAACCACAACCATGATGGAGTTGTATCCTCCCTAAACTTTGGGTTGACCAACAACAAAGTCCATACTGATGAATTCCCATTTCATTTGGGGAATGCCAAGCGGTTGCAGCTTCCCTGGCATCTTGACATGTTCAGCTTTGATACATTGACAAGACAAACACTCGGTGACATATTTGAGAACATCACCTTTAAGCCTCTCCCAATGGTAGCTCTTCCTAACTGCATTGAGAGTCTTGGCATAGCTAGGATGTCTTGAGAAAGGGGAATCATGAGCTTCCCACAATATCTTCTTCTTAAGTGACTAACTTGCGGGTATACACAGCCTTGTTCTATAGTAGACAAGCCCAATATTGATAGAGAATTCATGATACTTAGCCCGCACCTTTTGGACATGATCCTTGATAGAGATCTCCCTTAGCATCTTTTGATAGGCTGGGTCACGGCATGCATCCTCTCTAGCTAACTCAAGTATTGGATTGTTTAGCATAGATACTTTTGTAGCTAGAGATCTAGCTGTTGATGGATTCTGTAAGATTAGGGAATTAAGGAATGCCTTGTGATTGATTGCATTGGCAACTACATTCTCTTTTCCAGGTTGGTACTTGATTTCAAAGTCATACTCCTCCAGCACTTCAATCCACCGACGTTGCCTCATGTTGAGCTCATTCTAGGTAAAGATCCACTTGCGACTCTTATGATTAGTCACTAGAGTAAACTTGTTACCCAACAGGTAGTGTCTCCAAAGCTTTAGAGCATGGATGACAGCTAGCAAATCCAGATCATGTGTAGCATAATTCTTCTCATGACTCTTCAATTCCCTTGAAGAGTATGCTACCGGATGACCTTCGTGCATGAGCACACATCCTAAGGCAAGTGTGCTAGCATCAGTTACTACCTCAAACTCCTTATTGAGGTTTGGAAGCTTTAGGATAGGTGGTGATACCAAACTTTGCTTCAATCTATCGAAGCTAGTTTGTTCGGGAGTTGACCATGCAATGGATGTTTGAATCTTTAGTAAGTCCATCAGAGGTGCTACAACCAAAGCATAGTTTTTTATGAAGACCCTATACCATCCTGTCAATCTAAGAAAGCTGCATATTTCTTTGACAGATGTTGGTATTGGCCATTGTAGCACATCTCTGACCTTGGCTGGGTCTACTGAGATTCCTTCCGCTGATACTATGAATCCCAGATATTCAATCTGACGGTTGAAGAATGCACACTTCTTCATCTTAGCATACAGTTTATGTGACCTCATTGTCTCAAGGACAATCCAAAGTTGGGGTTCATGATCTTCTTCCTATTAGAATAGACTAAAGTGTTGTCAAAGAAGACGAGCACGAAGTCATCAAGATATGGCCTAAAGATATCCTGCATTAACCTGTTGAAGGTAGTAGGCGCATTTGTAAGCCCAAATGGCATAACTAGGAACCCAAAGTGTCCATATCTTGTATTGAAGGCCGTCTTGGGGATATCTTCTTCCTTGATCCTTATCCGATAGTAACCCTCAATCTTGGAGAAGATCTTTGCACCCTGAAGACGATCAAGAAGCTCATCTATTCTAGGAATAGGATACTTGTTTTTTATAGTCGATTGATTCAACCCTTTGTAATCAATACATAGTCGAAATGTTCCATCCTTCTTTTTCTGGAATAGTACTGGAGCTCCCCATGGTGAATTGCTAGGACGGATGTAGCCCTAATCTAGCAGTTGCTTGATTTGTTCCTTCAGCTCAATTGCTTCTAGTATGGACATTCTATAAGGTCTCTTTGCAATTGGCGCAGCTCCTAATACTAGCTTAACCTCATGATCCACTTCTCTTTGAGGTGGGGGTTCTGTCAGCTCTTCAGGAAATACATCCACATATGCCTTTAGCCAAGAAGGTCCTTCACTAGACTCTTGCTACTGATCTAACTTGTTGAGCTTAATTAAGTAGACAGGTAGTCCTTTTGTGACTTCCTTTATAATCCGAGATGCTTTGGCCAATTGAATTTTTGGCTTCCCTGCTTTGCCTTGAGTTGTGACCAATTCCCCTTCAAAGTTTTGAAAGGAAATTTGGCCATTTCCACAATGAATGTGGGCATCATTAGGCTTAAGCTTTCGAGTAGACACTCATGGATACCTAAATTCATGACTCTAAATTTGACCGAAGTCTTCTTTCCTCCTAGAAAGAATTCCACCTTAGTAGTTTGCTTGGTACAAGTAACCTCACGACCATTTGCCAATTCCACAAGCAAGATAGGTGTATCTACTGTGGCTATTCCTAATCTTTTTGCACAAGCTGATGAGATAAAGGAATGTGTACTATCAGAATCAATCAAGGTCTTGAAACTTTTATCTTGATAGTCTGACGGTGTTTGAATCACCAAGAATTGGCGATTCGGCCCTTTCTTGTGAAGAGCAGCATGGACTATCGCCCTTTCAGACTCTACTTTTATGGTCGGATCTTCTTCTTCTTCGCACATTTGCCTATGGGAAATGCAGGCGGTTCTTCCTCTGCCTCGGGTAGTGGCTCCCTGACCATGGTCCATTCCTTGGAAAGGTGCTTGGAGATGTCCTCCTCCAAGTTTGGGACATTGCCTCTTGAAGTGACCGGGCTCATTGCAGTGGAAACAGCGGAGGTTTCGACCATTTCTTTGAGTAGGAACAAAGTTGTTGACATTATTAGTTCTTGATTTCTTTCTTTGTCCCTAATTTTGACCTTGAACTCTCTTCATTTGAGGCATGAATGCTCCTCTATTCGGGTCATTATAAGACCAGGTTTTGTTACCCCTTGGTCTAGCCTGCACCTCCTAAATTATAGGCGCAACTCGTATGAGAGCGTCCTGAAGATCTAATGGATGCATAGATTCGAGACGGGTATTTAGTGGTGGATTTAAACCAGTACAAAATTTGGACACCTGTTGGGTCATGTCCATCTGTGGGCATACTTAAGAAGTGTGACAAATTTAGAATAGTATGCGTCAAGAGTGAGTTCCAACTGTTTTAGCTCCTAGAACTCATTCATTTTTTGCATGCGATATGCAGGTGGTAAGTATCTTCCCTGCACGGCTTTCTTCATCTTCTCCCAGGTAACGGATCCTTCCGCGATCCCTTGATCCCTACACCATTACTTCCACAAAAGCTTGGCCTCGCCGGTGAGCTTCAGCTTGGCGAGCATAGCCTGATTGGCAGGTGCAATACCAGCTACTTTGAAGTAATCCTCCATGGATTCAATCCAAATTTCAGCATCTGCTTGGATGGACCTATCTCTCCCATCAAATTCGGGTAGCTTAATCTGCTTGAGAAGAAACTTCTTCTCCTGGATTACAACAGTACTTGATGTAGGAGGAGAACTGGGAATCTGTACTTGGAGTTGTGCCTAGACAAAGATTTCTTAACATTATTACTCGTTAAACGCTTTGATTTATATTTTGTTTCCATTTCAGCTATCAACCAAGCAATCTAACCACTTAACTTTTTATCAATTCTCATGCACAATCAGACATTGATAAAAAGAAGTCTTATTTGTATTTATAGGGGCATAGCCCTTTTAAAATACAACATGTCTTGGGATGATAAGCCAATTGTTTACATTTAGTTTGGGGAGAATAATGTTGTATTAAATTTATCTACAGGAAATGGATAATAGTATGGTTTCGTGTCATGGATCTTCAAGAATCGGTAAGTCATTGGAAGTTCAGGGTATCCTTTCCTTTGGAACCCATTCTTCTCATGGCACCCCAGCACTTTAATCCTATCGGCGAGGATTACACGGGTTACTTCCTCATATACATATGAGTTCATATCAACCCTCCGACCTCGAATATGTAAAGTTGAGTTTACATGAGCTTCCACAAAAATGAACAGCTTCACGACTTTCAGGTCTTCCAACCACTTGATCCTCTTTAGGTTGGTTTGTACGTAAGCTATATAGTAGATTCCTGAGGCACCCATCCATCTTTGTTCCATGTATAAAGGCGATGGAACATCATCTCAACCCTTTGTCGATAATCAGGGAATGCATCGCAGTCATAAACATGACTCGAAACACTAAGAACTTGTTCCATGCTTCATAATTCTGCAAGACAGCATTGAAAGTAAGGAAATATTTGGACAACAACATTTACTTTACTTTATCTTATTAAGATTTCATAACAACAAATCCTTCGTTGGTTCGCCGCCCGGCACTCCCATGGAATGTTACAGGGTTTGCAATCTAGGACTTTCCGTGTCTGCCACGTAGCGGAAGTATTTCGGCCGTTCCCACTTAGGACCGACCTAAATTAGGGTTTTACTTATTAGTCATTTCCTAACAGCAACTAGCGTTGAGCCCAAGAGAACTACTTTACGTAGAAACGCCAGGTCCAAAGCGGATTCATGCTGCACTTGGTTCAAGGAGAATGGGAAATGAGAGGGATGCCAAGCTCAACCTCTCTGCCATAAGGCATAGTCCCATTCCATTCCCCTAAAACGACGTAAATCGGGATCAATTTTAAATCTAGGTCAACGCTTTTGTTATTCGTGTTCTTTGATGATCTTCTGGCTGTCCATCATGATTTGAGAAAAGTTCATGGCCAATCGAGACCACCCATCCATAGGACGGACCTATGGCCACATCCACCGCACTTTCCTCAGGTTGTTTTAGTTAATTAATTACCTAATACATTTAGTTGGACATGTATCAATTAGCTTCCTTAATTAGCCCGTTAGGCACTGGTTTCTTCACATAATCATATCACTTGACATAGAAAAACAATGTGAAACAAGTTCCTTTTTAACAGGTTATCATATTTATCTTTGAAATACATAAAGTCCAGCCCGTAGGCTTATCCAGAATCCACCCGAAGGCCCCGCCCGAAGGCTATCGAGCAATCCACAGGGATCACTAATCCAAGATTCTGCCCGTAGACTAGTATGCGGGCCTCGAGATCCAATCTCGAGTCAAGTTAGCCTCTTGTGTAGGGCCCGGAAGGTGAGGAATTTACAGCCAGAGCCCCCCATGGCACCCAAGCGTCTTTCTTCTCCAAGTAGTGCTCAAGGGAGAGACCTCTCGCGGTGGGTTTGGTCCACCTTCGCGGCGCGGTTAACAACCCCCTTGGTTAGGGTTAGGCAGGCAGTCAGGGGTAACTGAAGTTGACTCTCCCTTCAGGCCTTCAACCTAAAGCATTAGATATCCATTTAATCTTTAATTCATTGATCAAACAAAGCAAAACAGTACTCTTAAATATAACAAGCACAATCATTTCCATTGGTCGTTATTGTTGGCCAACTGCTAAGGAGCAAATCCTTCTTTCCGAATGCATCCAGCACTCGATCCGGGATCAATTGTGGTTTGGCAAGATCCCCTATATCCTTGGTTAGGGCATACCTTATTAACCTAACTTGATCAATACCTTAAGTTCATATGTTATTCCAATTTATTGGTTTATCCTTTGCTTCCAAGAAATTATCTTTACTTAAGAAAGATACTATATTAGGACGATTGTTCATCCTCTTGCAAGATAACTTTCATAAGAATCTGCCAACCTCATTCCGAGGAATTTGGCCATTTCCTTGCGATCAATTCACAAGATCATGCAACTCTAATACTAGTTGCACAAGTGTCGCATCAAGCTATGGGACTATTTACCCTTCGAATTGAGTTACGAAACAATTTGTTCCTGATTACTTTAGGCTGGCAATGTCAATCCTAGGGCTCCACGTTCCATCTTTTTAGCAAAAGATTCTTAGGAACAAACCTTAATTTAGGTCGGTCCTAAGTGGGAACGGCTGGAATACTTCTACTACGTGGAAGACGTGGAAAGCCCTAGATCACAAACCCTATAACATTCCATGGGAGTGCCAGGCGGAGTTTTCTAGACATCCTTTCCGATGGACTGCTAAGACATGTCCTGAAGATACAAGTGGACACGTTACAAAGGGGAAAAGGATGAAGTTGGCATGTTGATGATGATGAGGGAGGGGGGAGCTATATTAATAGTCAACAAAGTTGGAGTACCAAAATACGATGGCGGATTTGTAGATGATAATGACGAGCATGATAAAGGAATCGTCAATCATCACAAGGTTCACCATGAAATCGATGGGGGGAGGGGCACACGTGTGCCACCTCACTCCCCCCACTATCCATCTCCCCCCCATAATAAACCTCCCTTCCCCTTATAAAACCCTCTCCCCCCCCTTAAGCGAGAGGTACCACCCCTTGCCCCCATTTTTCTACCATGGGATAGAGAGAGAGACCGCCCTTGCTATTGGCTTGAGGTAAGAAGAAGAAGGAGAGAGAGAAGAGAAGAAGAAGAATAAGAAGAAGAAGAAGAAGAAGAAGAAGAAGAAGAAGAGGGAGAGAGAGAGAGGGAGGAAGAGAGAGAGGAGAAAAAGAAGAGAAGAAGGAGAAGGGAGAGAGAGAGAGAGAGAGGGAGGGAGAGAAGGGGAGATAGAGAGGGAAAGATAAAGAGAGAGAGAGAGAGAGAGAGGGAGAGAGAGAGAGAGAGAGAGAGAGAGAGAGAGAGGGTGACAAAAAGGGTGAGAGATTGAAGGAAGAATAATACAAGGGGTTCCCTTCTCTTCCCCTCCGTAGAGGGTGTCCACATGCATTCCTTCTCTCCCATTGGTGGCAAACCCATACCCCATTTCTGCATGATTATCCTTCAACTGCAAGCTCATCTCGCTCCCCAAGTGGCCCTCGCTAATCGAGTACAAGACACAGAAGTCCTATGTGAAGCACTCTAAAAGAGAAGAGATCGAGGATGGCACCCAAGTGGAAATCATCGCACCCAGATGGAAATCCCTAAACAAGAAACGAGGCCTTGGGTGAGGGCATCACTGCCAACCCGCATGCGATACTGGTCATAAGTAATGTATTTCGAAATTAATAGATGCTTTCTTTGATTTCCTGCATGAGGATCATTAGACCCGTATTATGCCACACAAGAATAGGACATTGAAAAGGATAAACTACATTGCAAGTATTCAAAGGATTGAATTTCCCAAATGCATGAATCAAGAGAAGTTAATTGTATTTAGATGTTATGCGATGAATTCATAAACAACATTTAAGGCTTCAAGCATGTCCTTACAATAGTAGGTGTGTTTTTCTTGCTTCAAAGGTATATATTGCAACTTGCATGCCTAAAGGATTACATGGCAGGTAGCTTAGTCTAGAAAAGAATCATTATCGAAGCTCTAGACCTTTTCCAAACGCTTGCTAATAGCTCATGCTGTTAGATTGGGAATCGCTTAACTAGTACAAACAATGATCATGTGGATTAAAGACTAAGATGCCTTGAGATTGGTGTCCCATAGCGACTAGGTTTATCAATCCTATTCAGGGTTGGGCTAGATGTAACAACAACCTTAGGGCAAGCGAAGAGCTCAAAGATTAGGAAACCCTAAGACAAAGAAAAGGCCAATGTTTTTGTACTTGTTGGAAAGAAGGTTGGGTTAGTCGATCAATGTAAGTGATTAATAGAACTTACGTCTTGTATAGAGTTTGAAAACTTAGCATATGCCCTACCCAAAGGAAGGAAGTGTTAAGTAAATTTTGCATAAGATTGCCCAGATCCCAAGGGGGGAAAGTAAATACACGATGGAAAGGTTATCGCGACTATCCTTGCAATGTTTGGAAAAGAGTACCATTGTTACGTTGATTGATCAAACAACGTTCTAAATGCTTTTACATTCAATTTATTGTTGCGTTGTGGTTTGGCTGACTATTCCAAGTGCTTGTAAATGTTGGAAAATTCATGGCAAGGGTTTGTGATGACAAGTTGCCATGGGGAATAAAGGAATGTTTTCCTAGAAGATGATATTAGGTTGATTGCCTTGATTGTGCTTGATTCTTAATTGGATTAATTAAGAAAGGATATTTTGTGTGGGTGGATTATCTCCAAGGTCACGCCGCATCTCAACCCTAGAGGGAAATGCTTGATTCAGGGGCCAAATGTTGAATGGTTGAAAGGCCAACCACAGAAGTTTTGTCTCACTCCTAGATTGCTTGGGGTCAGTGGAGCTCTGGACACCCCTTGCTAAGTCTAGGACAAAGTTGTAGACTGCCATGAGCCCAACGTCTAGGGCATTGGAAGATCCTATTCTAGATAATGGATGGAAATTGTGGTGCCATGTGATTTGGACCAATTTCTTCTGTAGGGCAGAAGGGGTACTTCTATTGGACAGAAGTGAATATATAATTTCTCTTATATGGGCAAGAGACAAAGATTAACTTGAAGATAAGTTAAGAAACTTGTTTGTCAAAAGGACTGCTTGCTTCGCATTCGTGTCTGTGCCATAAATTACGCAAACAAACCCCCTTCCTTAAAAGGCCTAATTAAGGAAGCTGATTTTGAATGTCACGCATAAATGTGATAGGAGCTAATTAGAAAAATAGAGCTATCAAGGAAAGCGAGTGGGCAGAACCCCGACGGGTCTATCTTATGGCAGGGTGGTCCCAAAGAACTGGGAGGATTCTCCAAGGTACTACAGTCATAGGACCTTTAGTTATTATTAAGTTAGAACCCAATTCATGCCGTTATAGGGGATTGGAATGGGACTATACCCTACGGGTAGAGAGGTTGAGCGACGCATCCCTCTCATTTCCCATTCTCTTTGAACCAAGTGGTGGCATAGATGTCTTCATATTGGGTATCTCTATGTAAAGTAGGATGTCCAAAACATGGTGGTAGAATGTTGTTAAGAGACCTTGACCCTTAGGAACCCAAGTATCAGGTTGATCCTAGTGGGTTCAATGCAAACATTTTGTTGCGAGGTGGACTCGGGAAACCCTAGGCAACAAATCACGTGACATTCCATGGGAGTGCCAGGCGGTGTCACCTAGAATCATCCCTTGATGGACCACTAAAAACGTGCCTGTAAAATGGGCACGTTACATCTTCAATAGTTTCATAGTCTTTATAGTCTCTCTCTCAATCTCTCACTCATAGATACATTGTTTTGCATAGATTTGGCTATCTTTCACTCTCTATCTCTCTCACACATTCTCTCTATCAATAGTACATTGGAATAATAAATAATAATCATCCATAACCCCTCTTTTATAGTGGATAATCCTCCCAAGAGGTATTTCTAGATATGAAAGGTCACTAGAGCCACTCTAGTGTCCTTTCATAGCTCAACAATGTCATTATCACTTTAGTCTTTACTTGAGTCTTGAATAGCTACTTCTTCCGCTTCTTTGAGCTATTTTAAACTTATATTCATCTCTTTCCAAGATTATAAAAGTTCCCCAATCTACACATCTGTCCAACAGAACACTTATAGAGGCATACATAACAAAAATAGAACAGAGACAGAGGCTCTACAGAAGCTCAAGAGAGGCTCTATAGATCCATACAGACAGTCATTAAAAAGCCTTTAGCTCAACTAAAACAATTCAAAACCATCAAGAATTATTCAATAAGCTTCCAAACACTCTCAAAATCCATCAACCATTATTACATCCTCTCATATAGAAAGAAATAAGAACAAAGCATAAGCTAAATAGAACTGATCACAACCAATCAAACACTATTAGGACATCAATAGAACATTATATCTTCAGTGGAAAAACATCATGAGATTCTCAAACCTATTTAACCTTATCCAAAATACTCTCAAATAATAATCAATCATCATTCAAATCATATAAAAATCACCCAAAAATCTAACAAGAAAATCCTAAAACATAGTCATATCAACCCTCAACAATGCTCTAGAATCGAGAAATTTAGCTGAGAGATGACTCCCACCACAATGCACACACTGCATGTGGAATCACACTGGACTTCTCATGATATTTTGTAGCTTGGAAAACTCTAACTTCAAGTTATTTATTTCTTGGTTTTGGTCAATATTTTTTCCCTTATCCTAGATGCCATGGCTTGATTGATCACTATGAATTGAGGTTCTCTTAGTATTCCTAGAGGTGATGTTCTCTTATAGGGTGACTCTTGAGCTTCTCTCTCTCAATAATTCATCCACACATATTGCATCTTCAAATGGCTAACATGTCCCTTTACAGGTTCGCGTTACTAGCTAGGGCCTTATAGAGCTCTTCATTTTGGATTCCATCGATAAACACAATGGAGAATACTCTCTCATTGAGCTATCATTGAAATTCTCTTGTAGTGGAAACTCCTCACGTTAGTGACATAGTCTTGGATTTCCTCCTTGTATTTTTGGTTGACATTCATCAACTTGACAATGAGGTTGTTTGAGTAACCTACTTCAAAAAATCTTTTAATGAAAAGATCTTGAAGGATATTGAAGTTGTTGCACTGAGCATTGTCTAGGCTAGTAAACCAAGTCCCTTCTCTCCTAGATAGAGTCCAAAAGCTTGAGCATGCTGAGAGTGAGGTCCATGAGACTGTTTGCCTTACACACTTGCTCAAGTTGCTCAATGAGGCTATAAGGATCATGGCCTATCTGATACTTCTCAAGTTGCTTTGCAATTGTAGGTATCTTGGTCTAGATTCTAATGTTTGGTGTGACAACTAGCAATAAAGTTGCTAGGACTGCTCCACTTTGCTTTGTGAAAGTGTTATCTAACAACTTCTTTGTGAGGAGCTCACATAATGTAAGATCAACCTCTAATGCTCTCTCCCTATTAGCGTTTCCTCCAACTCTACCTACCTCCTACGAACCATTGGACCTTGTTAAGATCTATTTCTTGGTGTAGTCTTTGAGCACGTTGCTCATGGTTGTAGTTGGCTAAGCATTGTAGGGCAACTCTTCCTAGCCTCATCTCCTCTTTGAGATTAGCTATGATTTCATCTGTGGATCTCCCATGGTGTGCTATTTTTGTTTGATGGTCGTATCATGATATGAGTTGCTATATGCTGACTAGAAAATCCCCTAGGTCTAGATCTTGGTTGTCTATGTTCATGCTAGCACTTGCCATATTGGTGGTCTCTTGAACCACTAAGGTGTCAATGAGAGTGATTAGGCTGGCTAAGGACACATCTCTAATTGTGGTCCGTTCCTCTCTTCACTTGGTTACTATGTGGTATAAGACTATTCGCTTCTCAGTGTTGGGTTTCTTGGTTTGTCTATGTGGTCTAGGGATGTTGCAAGTCCTACTGGTGGCTTTGTTTCTTAGCTTAATTACCTTTTAGTGTGTTCCTTGTTAATGAAATCACTTCATAGATTTACACTTACTCACACATTTGGATGGTGTAGTGGAAGGTAACGTGCACAATCAGGCTTTCACTTTTCTCATGCATCTAAGTGTCTATAATGCAATGTGCAACCTTTAATGAAATCATTCACACACCCACCAGGCAGTCAAATAGTGTCTCTACTAGGTAGCAAGCTACAATTGATCAACTAATTTGATCAACTCTTGGGCTTGTTCATAACGTTGGTCAGCTCTATAGTCACATCATAGGTCTAGGATCCCAACTAGGGTCACTTGATATTTAGCTCATACCCTTGGTATGTTGGGGGGGCGGGTCTAGATGGTCCCTAAGAATGTGTTCTAGTTAAGGTATTCTTCCTATTAGAATCCTCTCAGATCACTCCTTGTCTCCTCTTCCTATTCGGAGTGTTGTTTGCTGCTTGAAAACTATGATTGCCCACAGTGCAAATTCAGGAGCCCTTCTTCTTTTAAAATGATATTTCCCAAAATTGGCCAAAAAGCAACTTGCTTTCTGCATGTCACCTTATTCTAGAATTCTACATATTTTTAGGATATGTATCCAAAATATAAAAAATAGTCTAAAATGATTGAAAATCCTATATTTTTTAACCATCCATACTATGGACACTGACACTAATGACTAAGATGACATTGACTCTCTAGATTAATAAGAAATCCAAATTATGATACACTCTGGTATTTTTCACACTGTGTTCGCATAGTGGCACAACATTGCATCTTTGTGAGAAGGTTGAGGATGAGAAGAAAAACTCTTGTGGGTCAAGGAGAGTACTAATACTTTTTTTACATTTTAGCAATAAAAACAAACCCTTACACTATTTCAAATTAATGATACA
The DNA here is from genome assembly GCF_053477565.2 of Lygodium microphyllum. Lineage (NCBI taxonomy): Eukaryota > Viridiplantae > Streptophyta > Polypodiopsida > Schizaeales > Lygodiaceae > Lygodium > Lygodium microphyllum. The sequence goes on from NC_141150.1 coordinate 39,404,594, forward strand.
ATTAATATTCTATTCATCCCTCCACTTCATCTAAGCTTCTCCTCTCCTAGGAATGGTTGTTGCTATACCAAAATCCCTTGAATATTTACATACTTCATGATAGAGACAATCCCCTTATATGCACCCATTAATAAGAACTAATAAGAATCCAAATATCATGACCCCCTCTATACTCAAATCCATCCAACATAATATCCTCTCAACTATCAAGAGGCTTCAAAATACTACTCATTATGCTTATGCTTTTAAGCATCAAAATAGAGGCAAGAGATATTGCATAAGTTGATGTTGCTTCCCGCACATGGTATTATAGCCTCGCTGCTACTCCATCTAATTATCTACTCACCACATCACAAAACACATTAATATTCTTCCATCTATCTGGTAGGCATAATGTGGCCAATATCACATTCACATCTTATGCTAATAAGTCACGGATCATGCAACAAATAAACAAAATCTATAATAAATGGACTTACTAAAAATTGATCTAAAAGTAGTCAATGGATCTGTCTAAAGATACTAGTGTACTACTAAAAGAAGTTATTGTCTTAAGTTTTGTGAGGTTAACTGAGTGTTTCCTAACTTTTGTGTTTGTTGAAGGTAAGGCACTTACGTGTGCATGACAATGCAACAACTATTGGTAGAAAAGATAGTCACCCCTACCTTTGGCAATATCAAATAGAACCTCAAAAGGTCCTCCATGCAAGCAATAACAAGTTAAATCCACATCATAATCTTGAATTCTTATTCTATTCCTTAATTTGTATCTTGTATTATAAGATTTCTACTCTTGGAATGGACCATTAGACCTCTATTAATGAATAATCTTGTAAGATTTGATGAAAACTTTGACTCAAAATGAATAACTATATCCCCTTTGATGAGGGGGTTAGTGAAAGTATCATCAAGAGAGATCTTTAAGGGTGTCCCTATCATAAGATATGTTTAGGTAGGGAAGCTCAAGAGAGAGTTTAATGTGAGAAAATTTAGTCTTTTTGAATAGTTCTCTCTTGAAATAAGAGAAGATTCACTCTTGTTAATGCTAAATAAAGGCACTATAAATGAAAGGTTAGCAATATACAAATTAATCAAATCAATGGTTTGAAAGGATCCCACTTGTATCTAGATTGAGACTTTTGGAAGTCGCAATGATGCTTTTTTTTTTATACAATAAGCAAAATCTCCCAAAGATTCAAAAGCTTTGAGAACTTTTGTTGAACATTGTAATAGAGATGGGTGAGTCAATAAAATAAGTGATTTCTAGACTATAGAGGGAAGCACATAATGAGGGCCAAAAGTAAGAAGCTTGACATAAGGAGTGAGGGAGAGAGGTTGGGACTCTAAGAGGAAAATATAGCTTTATGAGATGTTCCTTGGTTTGCTAGAAGGCAATACTTATGTGTATTCTATTATATGTAGAACACTAAGTTTCCTACAATAAAAGAGACTATACAAAACAAAACCTTAAGATCTTAGTATGTTTCCTAGGAAAATGCATTTTAGATATTAGAATCTAAGTAAGAGTATAAAAAAGACAGATATTTAAACCAAAGAGATCTAGAAAGAGAAGGAGTCCTAAAGACCATAAAATTATCTATCTATTTCTTATATTTCAATCCAAGCATATAAGGGATAAGAAAACAAAAAAAAAGTTCTCACCATATCCTTTGTGTTGTTGCATCCTCGTTGTTTTACACCACTCAAACAAAGTCTTGTTAGCTTAACTTTTTAATGTTGTCTATCTATATACATGTTCTCAATGTCTTTCTTCCCTATATGAATACATGAAGTCGGATCTCACACTCAACCACCAAGAACCACAAACCACTTATTGTTTCAAGCATTTCAAAAGTGAGCTCTAATGGCTATCTCTCACCTAGCCTTCATCCTTTCGATCCTATGAGTGTAGTGAGATTCCCTTGATGCTCGAATGAGTAGCCTCCTCCCTTAAGCACTCTGATAGATCCATGATCCATGATGCGAGCTCAAGCAAGCTCAATCCTCTATCCTCAAGCTCCATCCACCATAGCCGCATGCATGAGATAAGAGAAGAGAGGAGAAGAGAAGGGAAGAAGAGAGGAGAAGATGAGAACTTCTCCACCACGGTCCCTCACCCTCACACACTCACTCCCTCACACTCACACTCACACTCTCACTCTCACTCTCAAGCACAAGCACAAGAACAATAAAGAGGAAGAGAAGAGAAGAAGAAGAGAGCTACTTTTGCCACACACTGAGAATGAGCTTCCCATTCATTTTTTGAGTTTATATACAAGCCCTAAATCCTTTGGGCACCCATCCCCTTTTTTACATAACTGGGTGTCTTGCCAAGTCCTCTTTTCCTATTCCCTTCTATTTACCATATCCCTTCACCTATGCCTGTCTAGATTTTAAAAATCACACAGGAGACAGCCTCACGCTCTTTTACAAAATTTTAGGGGTGTCGTCCAAAAAATGCACCTTCCGTCTTTTGCATTTTTCAGAGGTTTCCTTTGTGCCTTTTTCCTTTTCTCCTTCTTGTTGAATTCACTGGGTCCGCATTTTGGAAATTTCTTGGATTTATTATTACTTTTCATTTTTCTTATTTCACATTGGGGTTAACATTACTCCCCTTCTAGTCAAGTGCTAGTCTCATGGCACTTGCAGTTCTTTCTTGATGAGAGCTCGGTGAGTTGAAGGGTGGTCACTTGGGTCGATAATGGGGCCTTGTTGGGATTGGTAATGGAAGAGAAGCTTATCAAATGATTGAGGTGGTGGAGGTTGAGGGTATATTGAGTGAACGACAGGGCGTTTGAGGTCGATGGTTGGTCACCTTCATCTTTACTTGAAAGAAAAAGAAAAGTGCACTACCTAGGGGATGTGTCTACCTTATCGTGCGGTGTAATGTACTCGTGCTAGTGGGTATTGTCCCACACTTGAGGACCTTGTTTGTGCATAAGGGAGGTGCAATGGGTGAAACTTAGGGAGATAGGTCTAACGATAGGAGTGTGACCTCCCTAGGTATGTTCTACCCTTGATGTGCCCTAAGCGTAAAGTGGAGAGTCAAAAGCAACTAGGGGTTTAGAGACGGAGCCAGTCGATCGAGGCCACCGGGTGCACCTAGCTTGAGGGCCCCTAGGTGTAGTGACTCTGGCGCTCATGTAGTGTGTTTCTTGCTTTCCCTTGTGATTTTCTTCTATGTTTACTAACTCTCTTTTTTTAAAAAGTAACGAAGAACTAATCTTCATTGCCATGGTCATGAGAAGAAGCTGGGGGCTTAAGGGACTTGCCAAGGAAGACTTTTCCCTACACATATAATTTTAGGTTCATTCTAACTTGGAGAGGAGTTTTGGACAAAAATGGGTGGTTGCACCTAGTGAAGCAGTTGTCGTTCATGTTCTCTAAGAGGGCCATGCAAAAGGAAGGTAAGAGGGAAACTCACATCATCAACCTAGCTATGGCACAACTATCTATGCCAACATTAAGATAAAAAATTTGAGGTGGGAGGTGGTATTCTTGTGGTGTGGGATCCTATTTAAGTAACACTCTAAGTAATATAAGATAGTTAGAAGTAGTGATAAAGGCAATATTTGGGCAATAAGTGAGCTCATTAAGAAAATGGGCAATGGAGTCCTGTAAGTCATTCTCGAAGAAGGTCAAGGCATCCTCCATCTTGGTGGAATTTACATTGTATATCTTTAGGAAATCATATATGTCGTGGATGTCAGGGTTGAAGTCCACCCCTACCCTTCTCGAATATGGCATGTATGTGGGGTTTTTTCTCTTGAAGGATAGTATGTTGCAAAATGACATCTAGGCGTCCATGTTGCCATCCCAGTTTCTCCTCCTACACTTTGGTTGGGACTTGTAGCCTTTCACTATCCTGGGCACCTCCCTGACTTTGTTCTCCTAGTAATCAAGTGCTTCCATTCCCCACTACATTGGATTCTTCTCCCTCTCTTGGTTCAACCTCTCACCAAGCCTTCCTCCCACACTTATCACCTCCTCTGCCAGTTTTATTGATAGCACTTTGCATACTGTAGAGGGGAATTTGAAAGTGAAGTCAAAGGGTCAGCGGCCATTCTTTTTCTTCTCCCACACTATGAGCTCTACATTCCAATTCACTGGGGAAAACAATCTTCTTGTGTTGGAATAGGTGCTTCTGGGGCTACTATGGGTTGGGTTTTTTATCTTCTTCTTGCCCACTTCCTCTTGATTTTTGCTTTTCTCTTGGCAGTGATATCCACCTCTTGTTGCATTTCTAATCATGGAGAGGGAGGTTGCAGGACTAGCTCCTCGTTTGGTTGCCCCATTTCAAATTCTAGCCCTAATTCGAAAAGTGGCCTTTGCATTTCATCTTCTCTCCTGGGATCTTGTAGCTCTCCTTTCTTGAATCCTAGCTGGTCTACATCTTGGACCATTAGCCCCACCCTCCAGGAAATAATTTATTTGATCTTGTGGGCTTAGACTGGTCCCTTCTCCTTATTACGCTTGAGCACATAGTGCATGCCTTATCGCTTTGTGGGCGATCTTTAACTTTTTCTCTAGTGTCTCAATAGCCTTCTCCTCTTTTGATTGTGTGACATCCAATATAGTGCTGATGAGGAAGCCACATTGTTGGGATTCCAATCTTGTTTGTTCAACCTCTGCCCTGCTTTCCACTAACACTCTATTCCCTTTTGCAAAGGGCTAGGAGGCTCGCAAGGTCTTTCATCTTCTTTCACTCTTCGTCACCCATTCATGGTATCTTTGTTTCATTTCCTCTAATCTTTTGTTCTCTCTTTGAGCTAAGGCCACTATGGTTGGTTCTTGCTCTTTCCACTTTTCGGTTATTTTCTCCTTCTCCTTCTTCAAGCATTCAATATCTCTCTCCAATCTCCCTGCTCTTCCATCTCCATCAATAGTCCACATGTCATTTCATCCATTTGTCTTTGATGCTTTTCTCCTTCTTGAACTTTCACTACTTCTGTTGCTACTACAAGCCAATCCATGGCTTCTTGGATTTTGTCCATCCACCTTGTTAGCTCTTCATTTTGCACAATGAGGAGTTTGTACTATCTTTGTAGGCCGATCAACTCCCCTGATGCTCTTCCTCAAGCCCTTTTCTCCACTTACCTTCTTCTTCTTCTTGTTTTGCCTTGAGCTCTACCTTCAACTCAATTATCTATCTTTGATAGCATGCTAGTTGGCATTTTCTCTTGAGTTGGTAAGTTACTAATGTCTCCTTATTAGCCTCCAACTCAGTTATTGCTATCTTCTTATCCTCCTTTGATTTCTCTAGCTGTGAGAGAAGCTCTTTGATGTATTTGTCATAGTCTATGGAAGGCGGGACATGGGTATGGAAGTGGTGGAGGCCTCTATCTTTTGCCATTTGGGGTCTTGTCTCGACTTGGCATCTACAGTTTCTAGTCCCTTAAGTTGAGTCACTAGGGTTTTTGCACACACATCCAAGGCTATCTCCTATGCCCTGTCCAGGAACTGCACCTAGGCCATGAGATTGATGGCATCTACCCTGGGCATAGTGTTTTGGGTAGTTGTGGTAGCTAGGGTAGTCGGCATGAGAGCGGGTGAGATTGGGTGAAGCAAGCCCTTGCCCTTGCCTTTTTCCATTGGGGGTGGTATGATGTTTGGTACATGGGCACTAGCTTCTCAGCCTTATTCTCTAAAAGGGCTCATGTCATCCAACTCCTCCTCCCTATAGCGCTACTCTACCAACATGTGGATGGCCCTAGCCATGTCCTCATCTTCTTTCCTTCTAATATCTTTGGCCTCTTCATTTTCCTTTCTTTTTCTCTCCTCTTTGGCCTTCTTGGACTCCTTTTATGCCTTGAGCAAGTTAGCTTGGTGTCATGGAAATGTTATGAGTCACTACACTCACATCTACTCCTTTCAGCTTGCCCAAGCAAAGATGTCTATGTATTCTCGTAGTAACGCAATGATATTTGCTTCTTCTTGCTTGGTTAGGTTGTCAACTACTATGAAGACAAGTCACGGGGCTTTTTCCCTTCTCTAGCTAGGTTGACTTCCTTGACCTTGGCAAGCGCTTCCATGGGTTTGTTCGCTTTTCCTTGCCTCTTGGCACCCAACAAGATCATTGCTCTATCACATTTCTTAAATTTTGTGAATCTCTTTGTTGGTAGATCTCGTGGTTTTTCCTACTCCTCAAAATTTGACTCCCTAGATTGTCTCTTTCTTTCCTCCTTCAACCATCCGTGCCTTAGGTGGACTGGCCAGTCCCCCTTGGTGCATTTGGTCTTAGGTGGTCAGGGTATTTTGGGGTCACTATCTGAGCTTACTTTCGATTCAAAGTCAACTCCCCGTATTTGATGGAAGAGGGAGTCTCTCCTAGTGGTCATAGCTCCAAAGGTGATCCCAGCTTAAGTAGCGATATGGCACTTGGTCGGGTGAGCCCTGCCCATTTGTAGTCAATTGCTCTTGTGTGCTCCAACCACATGTGATCACACTACATTCACATGATTTCTCTCTTGATTCTAAAGGTGCTCTCTTTTTGCAGTGTGGGATCTACTCATATTTGCTCAATCTCATGTCCATCATTGTCATGCTCTATCATGTCAATCTCTTCTTTGTCTCTTCACTAAAGGGACAATAGTCTTTGTACTCCTCATTCGAACTATCCTCGTCCAACTGCTCATCATCTCCTAGGTTTCTACACTCCTTTTACTTCTCATTTGTGACCAAGGACCAATTGTACATCAGGTTCAGATAATGTATATTGGTCCATTTCCACTTGGATTCATCCATGAGATCCTTGAGGGGCGGTTTAAGATTATTGACTGGGTTTCCACCTAGCTTGTCTGTTAAGTACTCTAAGATCTTGTGGAGCTCTCGCTTGTTGTGCAGGATGTGGAGTGTGACAGGGTTGGGCTAGCTACAAGAGCTTCTAGCCATCATGCATAAAGGTACTGAGGGCTTTATCCGTGGACTTATCAGTTGCCTTAGTGGCTTGCTTGTATTCCTCCTTGTTTGTCTGAGAATGACCGATCAATCATGGCTAGCATGTGCATCCAATCCCCTCATCCTTAGGGCAAGGGATATAATTTGTTAGGGGCCTATAAGATTTCCTAACTTGAGCTTCACCCTTCAGCATGGTGGAGATGGTATCTAGGGTGATTGGCATGGACTTCCAAGTATCCATCTCTACCCTTGTTGCTTTCATTTGATTTCCCAAGAAGATCAATTTGTTTCCCCATTCTTCTATGACTCGTGTGTTCCGCATCTAGGGTTGGCCTAGTAGGATGTCATAGTCTACCCCCTTTATGATGATGAAATCAACTAAAAACTAGACTCCTGCGATCTTCAACGGCCAATTCTTCAACACCACAAATGGCTTAACTTTCATCCCATTGGCCAGTGTTACATTGAACTTAGCATTCTTGACAAGTAGGTTACCACAAGCCTGGAGCACTTTGAGGCTAAGTATACTGACTCTTGCCCTCATGCCTATGATTTCTTTCCTTGTAATGTCTCACAAAGCCAGGACAGGCAACACCAAGTCAATCTCTCCTGCAAGTACCTTATCTCTCACAAAGTGGTAGTGCACCTCAATGTGTTTCGCCCTAGCATGGAATACTGGATTTCTAGCAAGGTTTATGCTACTCATGTTGTCACAATGAATGACAAATGGACCATCTCCCTGCAAATCCAAATCACCTAATAACTTTTGCAGCCATACCACCTCACATGTTGCCATAGCAGCACCTCGGTACTCAGTCTCTGTACTCGATAAAGAAAATGTAGGTTTCTTTTTGCTACTCCATGTAACTGCTGCACTACCAAGGGAAAACATGAATCCACTAGTAGATCTTCTGTCTGACATGCTACTAGCCCAATCTACATTTGTGTATCCAAAGACATGTACATCCTTACTTAACCCATTAAAAAGTCCATAATGTAAAGTAGACTTTACATACCTCAATATACATCCAATTGTATCCAAATGAGGCTTTCTAGGCATCTACATAAATTGACTGAAAAGGGCAATAACATAGCTCAAGTCTGGCCTTGTGATAGTCATGTAAAAAAAACTCTCTACTATCCTCTTGAACATATTAGGGTCTTCTATCTCATCCCCAATATCAGCACTCAACTTCACATTTTGCTCCAATGGTACTGAAAGAGGCATGTATGCTGTCATACCATACTTGGATAACATATCCAAGCCATACTGCCTTTGGGATAGCCATATGCCATCATCACATATGATCACCTCAATACCAAAAAAGTATCTCAGCTCACCCGAATTCTTCATCTCAAACTTCTTCTTCAAGAAGTCCTTAACTTCAAGAATCCCATTTCCAGTGTCACCTGTAATAATCAAGTCATCCACATAGATGACTGTGATGACCAAACCTACATCTCCCCTTTCTCACATAAAGTGAGTGATCAGCATTGAAAATACAAAATCCAATATTGACAAGATACTCTCCAATCTTGTTAGACCATGCTCTTGGTGCTTGCTTCAGCCCATAGAGTGCCTTTGTTAACCTCCTACATGCATATGTGTGATGCTCTAAATCCTCATAACCTGTTGGCTACTCCATATACACTTCTTCTTGCAATTCACCATGCAAAAAGGCATTATTAACGGCCATTTGTTTTGCAAACTCCAACCTTTGACTGCTGCCAAGGTAATCATGCATCTAACAATTGTCATCCTATAGCAACTAGACTAAATGTCTCTTCATAATCTATGCCATATATTTTAGCATACCGTTTTGCAACCAGCCTAGCCTTATACCTATTAATGGAACCATCTACATTATTCTTGACTTTGTAAACCCCCTTACAACCAATATCTTTCTTACCCTTAGCCAAGGGTACCAAATCCCAAGTCTTATTGGCTTCTAATGCAACCATCTCCTCATCCATTGTGCTGCATTCCAATGAGCATGACCAACAACATCCTAAAAACAAGTGGGCTCAATATTATCAATTACCTTCACCATATAAGCATAATGGTGAGCTATATAATGTCCAAAACCAAATCTTTTAACAGGGTATCTGACCTTGCTAGACTTGTGTACCACTGGATCACTCAGTGGAGCCTTTACATTACTATGTGCTCTCTATACACTTGGTTTCCTGACTGAAGGAATACCAATTTCATCATCCAAACTCTCTAAACCACTAGAATCTCCATCAAATCCCAAATGACTAGTAGATGCATCATTACCATCCAACATTTTCTTCTTTCCTTTTTCTTTGTCTGCAACACTTATAGATCCACCTGAAGATGTGGTCCTACTCCTTAGTCTCCTAGACCAAGGGCTCAGTGTAGGTGTAGTACCAGATGATGTTTCTAGTCCACTAAGACTCCGTGATTCTTTCTTTTCTTTTTGCACATAGCTATCATGTTGAGATGGCAAGCTCAACACCTGCGGACATTGATGATGGACCGCCTGGCTAGATGAGTCCGCACATCTATACTTAGCACTTTGGTGGTCATTATGATACTCACATGGCCACTAACTTATCACTTATTATATTTAGTTTGTTACACCTACCTATAGCTGACAAAGATATAGTGCGAGTTGATTAGTATAGTCGATTATGCACTGTTTCACTTAGAATGCCACTTTTCTTTATGTTATATCTTATCTATACTTTGTGAACATTGTATAGTGTGTGGAAGAAGAAGAAGAAACCAGCAAAAAAACGTTTTGGCCTCCATCCTCTTGTGTATACAGTGTGTGTTTGGCGCAGTAGCTCAAGCACATCTCCCCATCACGTGATTCTTGACATTGTATCAGAGCCATTCCATGAGAGAGTCTGATTTCGAAGGCTGAAGTGAAGGAGAAGAAGCAAGGTTCGAGCAAGCAAGAAACAGGTAAGAAGCTCTCCCATTCTTCCACTCTCTCTTTTGGATAGTGCCTGTGGAGGCACCAGAAGGAGGGTCAAGCAAAAATCTTAGATTGCTGTGAGATTTGGTGTGCAAGTAGATCAATGTGTATTTTGTAGATGAGTCCTTTAGGAAAATCCCACAGTTATTTTGGGCGTCTGAGGCCGTTTCAAGCCCTGTTTTAGAGCCGCAAGGTTGCAGACAACAGTTTCAGGGTACACTATGATTTTGGTTGTATTGATCAAAAGTGGGTGTGCAAGTTAGAGATTGTGAATTTGTAATTTTTGAGGTGTTTACAAGAAGCAAACATAAGGCTTATCTGCAAACAGGTTGTAGATTACATGTACTATTGAGCAATCAGTGAAAAAGGTTGCTTGGTGTATTGCTGTGCAAGTGTTGTGAAAGATTGCAGAAGACTAGCTTGTTGTGTTGTATCCTTGTTGTGATAATGTCAAAGAATAGTGAAAATCCCATTATTGAGGAGCTCGACAAGAACAACTACCCTTCATGGAAATTTTGTGTGATGAACTTCCTCATTGGAAAGGACCTTTATGAGTTTGTCTCAGGTGAAGAAAAGGAGCCAGATATGGGTATCCCTCCGACTGTAGATGAGTTAAAAGCATGGAATGCGAAAGACAAAAAGGTGATGTACTAGCTATCTGCAATCATTGATAATACTATGCTGGGACATATCAGTAATGCAAAAACTTCACATGCAACTTGGACAAATTTTTAGAGCATGTTTTCAGTAAATACAAAGGTACGAAAGATTCAACTCAAGCAAGAGTTGAATGCCTTGAAGAGATTAAAAATGTCTATCAATGAGTATGTGTTGAAGGTGAGGAGCATTGCAGATGCTTTAGCAGTGATTGATGCAATGTTGGATGTACGAAAGCCATTTCCAGATTTTGATGAGCTGATCTCTCTCATGATTACTGAAGAGATCAATATGCAAGGTCATTCGTCTAAAATAAATAGTGAACAGGTCTAAGCATTTTACTCGAGTTCAAGAAGGGGACATGGTAGATCCTCTTTGAGAGGCCATGGTATGGGATGTGCTAGCAATAACCAGCAAAACAGGTTCAATCAATAGTTTGGTGAAATGTAGGTTTCTAGAGGTAGAGGAAACTTTAGAGGCAGGGGGAGCTCAAGAGGAAGAAGTGGATGGCAGAATAGAGGTTCTAGAAATCATGCTATTGTTTACCATTATTGTGGAAAAATAGGCCATATTGCAGCCCATTGCTATGCAAAGAAGGATGATATTCGCAATGGTAAACTTGTAACGTGTCCACTAGAGTCATCTAGGACACGTCTTAGCAGTCCGTCGGGAAGAATGTTTAGAAAACTCCGCCCGGCACTCCCATGGAATGTTACGGGTTTTGCAATCTAGGTCTTTCCGCGTCTGCCACGTAGCGGAAGTATCCTGGCCGTTTCCCACTTAGGATCGACCGGAATTAGTGTTTTCCTGTTTGGTCATTAGCTAACAGCAACTAGCGTCAGACCCGAGCGAACTACTTTACGCAGAAGCGCCAGATCCGAAGCGGATTCACGCTGCACTTGGTTCAAGGAGAATGGGAAATGAGAGGGATGCAAGGCTCAACCTCTCTGCCATAAGGCATAGTCCCATTCCGTTCCCCTAAAACAGCGTAAATCGGGTAAGATGTACCTCTAGGTCATCGTTCTCGTTTTTTTTTTTGTTTTGATGATGATGATCATCCTGTTGTTTCAAGATTTTTGAGAAAAGTTCCCGGCTAATCGGGACCACCCATCCATAGGACGGACCCATGGTCCATCCTCCGCACTTTCCTCGGTTTGTTTTAGTTATGTAATTACCTAACACATTAATTTGACATATAACAAACAGCTTCTTTAATTAACCCTGTTAAGCACTGGTTCCTTCACGTAATCTTATCACGTGACATAGAAAAACAATATCAAACAACTTCTTTATTATAATATCATCATTTATCTTTGAAATACAAGGAGTTCCGCCCGTAGGCTTGTCTATAATCCACCCGAAGGCTTATCCAGTAATCCGCTAGGGATCACTATTCCAAGCATCTGCCCGTAGACTAGTATGCGGGCCTCGAGATCCAATCCCGAGTCACGTTAGTCTCTTGCGCAGGACCCGGAAGGCGAGGGATTTACGGCCACAGCCCCCCCTGGCACCCAAGCGTCCTCCTGCTCCAAGTAGATCACAACGGAAAGACCTCTCGTGGCGGGTTCGGTCCACGTTCCCGGCACGGTCAACAACCCCCTTGGTTAGGGTCAGGCAGGCAGTCGGGGGTAACTGAAGCTGCCCCTCCCTTCAGGCCTTCAACCTGAAGCATTTATATATCTTTTCATCCTTTAGTTCCTTGAGCAAACAATGCAAACAGTGCTTTCTAAACTGTTACAAGCACAATCAATTCCAGTGATTGTTTATTTGGCAAACTGTTAAGGAGTGAATCCTTCTCTCCGAATGCATCCAGCATTCGATCCGGACTCAATTGCTACTTGGCAAGATTCCTATTGTCCTTGGGTTAGGATCATACCCTATTAACCCAACTTAACCAAGGCCTTAGGTTTTATTAATAGTAAATCCCGGCGGCCATATCGCTTTAATTTATTGATTAATCATTTGCGTCCAAGCAAATACCTAACTACCCTTAACTTGGCAAATTTCCCCTAATGAGGGCGATGTAACAGGATGACTACCCATCCCCTTGCAAGTTAAAATTGCGCAAGAACCTGCCAACCTCATTCCAAGGATTGGCAAAACTTTCTTGTGATCAAACCACAAGGCTATGCGACGTTGCAACTTATTGCACAAGTGTCGCCTCCATTCCAAGAGATCATTTCACTTTTGAATGGTGTTTTCTGGTCAAGAATTATGATTAGACTCGAAGTAGGGTTTAGGGCGTCTTCTCACTCACCCCAATCCTAATTGCACTAGACCGACAACATTCAGTCCTAGGGATTCCAACTCAAACCTAGTTTTAGCACTAGATCGAATGGTCCTTAGGGTAGAAACCCTAGATCATTATTTGCGTGCGTGTCCCATTGGCTCAACTTCTCCGGGAAGGTGGGTAGGACCTTTGGGTTTGAGGACTTCGACTTGGTGTCCAATTACGTTACTTGGCCACATCTCTAACGTGCCAAGCCCTAGCTAGTACTTGAGGTTTTTATTGAATCGGCTAGCTATGCCTAAACGAAACCCTAGCAGTCGTGATACTACAAATGACTTGGGTAAATTGACCTACTTGTCTTTTGACAAGGACAATTCTTTCCTAGAGATGATATACTTTATCTAAAGTAGGAAAATAGTTGCAAAATGCTACCATACATGTAAACCTGTAATACATTACTTTCACATGCCATAAGATCCGCAGTAGTCCTATCCCTTCCTTTTAGTTAAAGTCAAAAGATAAGATAATTTGAAGAGTAATCTACATAGGGCTTACTAGGATTTAGGTCAAGGGATAACACCTACAACCTTGTGTCTAAGTATTTGCATTTCATGCTTTTATAAGCCATGCAATCCTTCATAAATGTTACATGATGAAATGAAGTTTGCGAAAGTAAAAGTGCGACCCTTAGATACAACAACATCGTGAGTGAAGTTCATGCAATACTAAGGCAAGAGTCGATCTAATCTATTTGCAAGCATCATCCTCCATGCCATTTATAAGATCGGGGTTCTTTATCATGCCGTGAAACAGAAGTTAATAAATCCCTCACGCGAATCATAACGAAGGGAGTTATTGACTAAATGCAAAAACACTCCTTTCCTACATGACCAATGCACTTTAACAATAATCCTAGGCCATATGTGGCTTCCACTTTGAAGATGCATGACGAGACAATTTGCAACTAAGTTCACAAGGAGAATAGTGCTTTTCATTCATAACTTTGTAGATGCATGATATGCACGGATCCTTTATCTATATTTTATCGAATGTACTATTATCACTACCCATGAATTAATGATAACGTAGTATGAATTTCCCTATGGAGTTAAGCGTATTTAAAACATCTCTTCATGTGGAAATATATTTACGAAACCTGGATTTGTGGATCCGCGGTGATATCCACGTGTAAGTCCGGGGAAGAACCTCCCACAGGTGCGCCTTGAGTCTTCTTGGGCGCCATCGTTGATGACTCTAACTCCGCGGATTCCTTCTATCCTTGGCAAAACAACCTCCACGTCTATCCGCTTCTCCCTTATACCGGAATACCCGTCACAAGGTGTGGGATTTTAAGCTCACTGGGTAAAGACCGCGTGCACAGGGCTTAGGGCCTTCCCTTTAGAAGCTTCTAGGAAGCTTCTATCCTTTACAGAAAACGTGGGTGGGAGAAGTAATGATTGGGGGAAAATTTTACGACGGCAGGGGGAAAAAGAAATTGTGAAGACGACCCCTGTGATCGTGGCGGCAGCCTGGCGGAAACTGGTGCAGCACGGCAGCGTTCATCAACGCGTCGACCTATCCCTCCTCGGATGCAGCACGATGACTGCCGGCCTGAGTAGGCGGCGACCCCAGGCCCCACTTCGCAATCCTCCTCTCCTTCTCTGCACGACGACGAGTTGTCAGAGCCTCCTCCTCCTCAGCACGGCGACTAGTATCCTCCCCCCTCCTCTGCACGTAAGCGGTTGTTTATATAGGCATGGGGGGGGGGAGAGAAGGGCTCCACCACGTGGCCCTTGCATGGGTTCCCCCCCTCCCATGCAGCCCACGACTCTTCCATGACCCATCCCCCCACACTCCCTCTTCTCCAGCCGTGCATCGGCTGGGGAAAAGGGATAATTTTTTTTTTTAAAAAAAATTGCCTTGATAATATTCACTTTGCCCCTCCCAAGAAGGTGTTTACATGTGATCTACGGTTTGAACTCTCGGGTTTTCCTTGCCAATGCGGAGATCCCGATTTCTTGCGTGTAGGTCACAGATCACACTGCCGGTAATTCCAATAGGAAGGATAACCTTAGCACGAGGTTTTACGCAGTGTGTGGGAAGTCAATATTCACGGGTGGGAATATTACATTCTCTCCCCCTTAGAAGAATCGAGATGTCCTCATCTCGAGATAAACTCGGGATATTGAAGATAGAGAGAGCTTTCATCCATCCAGGTAGCATCCTCTTCGGGATAATCTTTCCACTGGACGAGGCATTCTTTCAAGGTTCTAGATCTCAACTGTCTCTCCCTAACATCTAAAATCTTTTCCGGTCTTAGTTCAAGGACTCCTTGACTAGGCATTACAATTTGTTGGTCATCAAGTACATGATTAGGGTTGGGCACATATTTTTTTAAGAGACTAATATGGAATACATTGTGAACTTTTAGGTTATCCGAAAGTTGCAATTTATAAGCATTGGGTCCCAGGCATTTGAGGATTCTATACGGCCCACAATACCTTGGACTTAGCTTCTTGCATTCTCCTAGAGATAGAGAACTCCTTTTAGGGCGTACACGAATGAAGACCATGTCTCCTTCTCCGAAGACCCTCTCTTGGCGTTTCAAATCCGCATATGCCTTTTGTCTATCTTTGGCTGCTTGTATGTCTTGTCTTATTGACCTTATTTGGTCATCCATGTCCTCCAACATTTGTCTTGAAGCTTCCACTCTCAGGGTTGGATCAGAAAAATTTAGGGGACTTCGACAATCATGACCATACAATGCCTGGAAAGGGGTCATTTGAATGCTCTGCTAGTAAGAAGCATTGTAGGCAAATTCCACTAACGGCAAGCATTGAATCCACCTCTTCGGCTCTTGACAGCAGTAAGCCCTAAGCATATCCTCAATAATTTGATTCACTCGCTCTGTTGTCCATCCGTTTGGGGATGGTAGGCGGTGCTAAAACAGAGTTGAGTTCCAATAGCTTCAAAGATAGCTCTCCAGAAGTGTGAAGTGAAGAGAGAATCTCGATCGCTAATGATCCTTCTAGGTAACCCATGTATCTTGAATATCTCCTTGATAAACACTCTTGCAATGTCGGAGGCTTTATAGTTTGTCTTTACTGGAATCAGGTGTGCAACCTTAGTAAGCATGTCAACTACAACCATAATGGAGTTGTATCCTCCTTGGACTTGGGGTAAGCCCACCACAAAATCCATACTGATGAATTCCCATTTCATTTGGGGAATGTCAAGTGGTTGCAATTTTCCTAGCATCATGACATGTTCAGCCTTGATACGTTGGCAAGACAAACATTCAGTGACATATTTGAGAATGTCACCTTTGAGCCTTTCCCAATGGTAGCTCTTCCTAACTGCATTAAGAGTTTTTGCATAGCCAGGATGTCCTGCGAAAGGGGAATCATGAGCTTCCCATAATATCTTCTGCTTAAGTGACTGGCTTGTTGGTATACATAGCCTTGTTCTGTAGTAGACAAGTCCATTATCAATGGAAAATTCCCGATACTTAGCTTGTGACTTTAGATTCTGCTCCTTGGTAGTTATTTCTTTTATCATGGTTTGGTAGGCCAAATCATGGCATGCTTCCTCTCTAGCTAGTTCGAGTATAGGGTTGCTTGGCATAGATACCTTTGTAGCCAGAGATCTAGACGTTGATGGATTCTGCAAGATTAGGGAATTTAGGAATGCCTTGCGACTGAGTGCATCGGCAACTACATTCTCTTTCCCTGGTCGATACTTGATTTCAAAATCATACTCCTCCAATACTTCAATCCATCGACGTTGCCTCATGTTGAGCTCGTTCTGGGTAAAAATCCATTTGAGACTCTTATGATCGGTTACTAGAGTAAACTTGTTACCCAACAGGTAGTGTCTCCAAAGCTTTAGAGCATGGATGACAGCTAATAATTCCAGATCATGCTTGGCATAATTCTTTTCATGACTCTTCAATTTCCTTGAAGAATATGCTACTGGATGACCTTCCTGCATAAGTACACACCCCAAGGCAAGAATGCTGGCATCAGTTACTACCTCGAACTCCTTATTGAGGTCAGGAAGTTTTAGAATAGGTGCTGATACCAAACATTGCTTCAATTGGTCGAAGCTATTTTGTTCGGGAGTTGACCATGTAATAGAAGTCTGCTTCTTTAGTAAGTCGGTAAGAGGTGCTGCAATCAAAGCATAGTTTTTGATAAAGACCCTATACCATCCTGTCAAGCCAAGAAAACTGTGTATTTCTTTGACGGATACTAGTATCGGCCATTCAAGCACATCACTGACTTTGGCTGGGTCTACTGATATTCCTTTTGATGATACTATGAATCCTAGATATTCAATCTGACGTTTGAAGAATGCACACTTCTTCATTTTTGCATACAACTTATGAGACCTCATTGTTTCAAGGACAATCCGAAGTTGAGGTTCATGATCTTCTTCCTGTTTAGAATAAACTAAAATATCATTGAAGAAGACAAGCACGAAATCATCAAGATATGGTCTAAAAATATCCTGCATTAATCTATTGAAGGTGGCAGGTGCATTTGTAAGCCCGAATGACATAACCAAGAACTCAAAATGCCCATATCTTGTATTGAAGGCCGTTTTTGGAATATCTTCATCCTTGATCCTGATTTGATAATAACCTGACCTGAGATCAATTTTGGAGAAGATCTTTGCACCTTGAAGGCGATCAAGAAGCTCATCTATTCTAGGAATAGGATACTTGTTCTTGACCGTTGATTGATTCAACCCACGGTAATCAATACATAGTCGAAGTGTCCCATCTTTCTTTTTCTGGAATAGTACTGGAGCTCCCCATGGTGAGTTGCTAGGCCGGATGTAACCTTGATCTAACAGTTGCTTGAGTTGTTCCTTCAACTCAATAGCTTCTGGTATGGACATTCTATAAGGTCTCTTTGCAATTGGCGCAGCTCCAGGCATTAGCCTTATTTCATGATCAACTTCTCTTGGAGGTGGAAGTTCAGTTAATTCCTCCGGGAATACGTCAACGTACTCCTTTAGCCAAGAGGGTCCCTCATGAAACTCTTGCCTTTGATCTAATTTGTTAAGTTTGATCAGGTAAATAGGTAATCCTTTTCTAACCCCTTTTATGATCCGAGATACTTTGGCTAACTGGATTCTTGGCACTCCTGCCTCACCTTGAGTCGTAACAAACTCTCTTTCAGAGTTTCGAAAGGAAACTTGACCCTTCCCACAGTGGATGTGAGCGTCATTAGGCTTAAGCCAATCCATCCCGAGTAGACACTCATGGATACCTAAATTCATGACTCTAAATTTGACTGAGGTTTTCTTTCCTCCCAGATAGAACTCCTCCTTAGTAGTTTGCCTGGTACAAGTTACCTCACGACCGTTTGCCAATTCCACAAGTAGGGTAGGAGCTTCTACTGTGGCTATTCCTAATCTTTTAGCACACGCTGGTGAGATAAAGGAATGTGTACTGCCACAATCAATCAAGGTTTTGAAACCTTTACCTTGATAGTCCGACGGTGTTTGAATCACCGAGAACTGGCGATTCAGCCCCTTCTTGTGTAAAGCGGCATGGACTGTCGCTCTTTCGAATTCCGCTTCCATAGTCGGATCTTCCTCTTCTTCTGCTTCACATCTTTGCCTATTGGTAATGCAGGCAGTTCTCCCTCTTCCACGGGTGGCGGCTCCTTGACCGCGGCGCGCACCTTGACGGTGACCCTCGCTGAGCTTGGGACATTGCCTTTTGAAGTGACCGAGTTCGTTGCAGTGGAAACATCGGAGGTTTCGGCCATTACTGTGAGTAGGAACAAAGTTATTGACGTTATTTGTCCTTGCTTTCTTCCTTTGTCCCTGATTGTGGCCTTGAACTCTCTTAACTTGGGGTCTGAATGCTCCTCTGTTCGGGTCGCTATAAGACCAATTCTTAATACCCCTTGGTTTAGCTTGCACTTCCTGAATTATAGGTGCTGCTCGAATGAGTGCATCCTGAAGATCTGATGGTCGCATAGATTCAAGACGAGTATTTACAGGTGGATTTAAGCCCGCACAAAATTTGGACACCTGCTGCGTCATGTCCATTTGTGGCGCATACTTTAAGAGTGAGGCAAACTTAGAGTAGTATGCGTCAAGGGTGAGTCCTAACTGTTTTAGCTCATAGAACTCATTCATTTTCTGTGTATGATATGCAGGTGGCAAATATCTCCCCTGCACGGCTTGCTTTAACTTCTCCCAGGTAACGGACCCCTCTGAAGTCCCTTGATCCCTGCACCATTGTTTCCACCATAATCTAGCTTCACCGGTGAGTTTTAATTTGGCGAGCATGGCCTGATTGGTGGGAGCAGTACCAGCTGCTTCGAAGTAATCCTCCATAGATTCAATCCAAATTTCAGCATCAGACTGAACGAATCTGCCTTTCCCGTCAAACTCGGGTGGCTTTATCTGCTTGAGGAGGAACTTCTTCTCCTGGATCACAGCAGTACTTGATGTAGGGGGCGAATTTGGAACCTGTACCTGGGGTTGTGCCTGAGTAAAAATTTTCTTAACATTATTGTATGATAATTGACATTAACTTATCTTTAGTTCAGCTATCTCGTAAATCATGAAGCTACTTAACTTTTCGTAACAACCCTGATGCACAATCGGATATTGATAAAGGAAGTCCTTATTTATATTTACATGGGCGTAGCCTTATACAACATCTCGTGTGATGATAATCCAATCATTACATTTAGTTTGGGGAGAACAACATTGTATTGGATTTGTCTACAGGAACTGTGTAATAGTAGGGTTTTGGGTCATGGATCTTTAGGAATCGATACTTCATTGGAAGTTTAGGATATCCTGTCCGTTGGAATCCATATTTCCCGTGGCGGCCCAACACCTTAATCCTGTCAGCTGGGATTACACGGGTTACTTCCTCGTATACATATGAGTTCAATTCAACCCTCCGACCTTGAATATGCAAAGTCGAATTTACGTGAGCTTCCACAAAAATGAACAGCTTCACGACTTTCAAATCTTCCAACCACTTGATCCTCTTTAGGTTGGTTTGTAGATAAGCGAACTGGTGGGCAGCTATGTAGTAGATTCCTGAAGACCCAGTCCATCTTCGTTCTATATATAAAGGTGATGGATTATAAATCTGCTCCAGGATGTTCATCATTTCAACTCTCTGCCTATAATGCGGTGAATGCATTGCAGTCATAAACATGATCCGGAACACCAAAAACTTGTTCCACGCTTCATAGTTCTGCAAGACAGTATTGGAGATGGGGAAATGTTTGGACAGCAACAATTTCTTTACTTCATTTTATTGAGATCTCACGAAAACAATTCCGTTGTTGGTCGGCTCTGATACCAACTGTAACGTGTCCACTAGAGTCATCTAGGACACGTCTTAGCAGTCCGTCGGGAAGAATGTTTAGAAAACTCCGCCCGGCACTCCCATGGAATGTTACGGGTTTTGCAATCTAGGTCTTTCCGCGTCTGCCACGTAGCGGAAGTATCCTGGCCGTTTCCCACTTAGGATCGACCGGAATTAGTGTTTTCCTGTTTGGTCATTAGCTAACAGCAACTAGCGTCAGACCCGAGCGAACTACTTTACGCAGAAGCGCCAGATCCGAAGCGGATTCACGCTGCACTTGGTTCAAGGAGAATGGGAAATGAGAGGGATGCAAGGCTCAACCTCTCTGCCATAAGGCATAGTCCCATTCCGTTCCCCTAAAACAGCGTAAATCGGGTAAGATGTACCTCTAGGTCATCGTTCTCGTTTTTTTTTTTGTTTTGATGATGATGATCATCCTGTTGTTTCAAGATTTTTGAGAAAAGTTCCCGGCTAATCGGGACCACCCATCCATAGGACGGACCCATGGTCCATCCTCCGCACTTTCCTCGGTTTGTTTTAGTTATGTAATTACCTAACACATTAATTTGACATATAACAAACAGCTTCTTTAATTAACCCTGTTAAGCACTGGTTCCTTCACGTAATCTTATCACGTGACATAGAAAAACAATATCAAACAACTTCTTTATTATAATATCATCATTTATCTTTGAAATACAAGGAGTTCCGCCCGTAGGCTTGTCTATAATCCACCCGAAGGCTTATCCAGTAATCCGCTAGGGATCACTATTCCAAGCATCTGCCCGTAGACTAGTATGCGGGCCTCGAGATCCAATCCCGAGTCACGTTAGTCTCTTGCGCAGGACCCGGAAGGCGAGGGATTTACGGCCACAGCCCCCCCTGGCACCCAAGCGTCCTCCTGCTCCAAGTAGATCACAACGGAAAGACCTCTCGTGGCGGGTTCGGTCCACGTTCCCGGCACGGTCAACAACCCCCTTGGTTAGGGTCAGGCAGGCAGTCGGGGGTAACTGAAGCTGCCCCTCCCTTCAGGCCTTCAACCTGAAGCATTTATATATCTTTTCATCCTTTAGTTCCTTGAGCAAACAATGCAAACAGTGCTTTCTAAACTGTTACAAGCACAATCAATTCCAGTGATTGTTTATTTGGCAAACTGTTAAGGAGTGAATCCTTCTCTCCGAATGCATCCAGCATTCGATCCGGACTCAATTGCTACTTGGCAAGATTCCTATTGTCCTTGGGTTAGGATCATACCCTGTTAACCCAACTTAACTAAGGCCTTAGGTTTTATTAATAGTAAATCCCGGCGGCCATATCGCTTTAATTTATTGATTAATCATTTGCGTCCAAGCAAATACCTAACTACCCTTAACTTGGCAAATTTCCCCTAATGAGGGCGATGTAACAGGATGACTACCCATCCCCTTGCAAGTTAAACTTGCGCAAGAACCTGCCAACCTCATTCCAAGGATTGGCAAAACTTTCTTGTGATCAAACCACAAGGCTATGCGACGTTGCAACTTATTGCACAAGTGTCGCCTCCATTCCAAGAGATCATTTCACTTTTGAATGGTGTTTTCTGGTCAAGAATTATGATTAGACTCGAAGTAGGGTTTAGGGCGTCTTCTCACTCACCCCAATCCTAATTGCACTAGACCGACAACATTCAGTCCTAGGGATTCCAACTCAAACCTAGTTTTAGCACTAGATCGAATGGTCCTTAGGGTAGAAACCCTAGATCATTATTTGCGTGCGTGTCCCATTGGCTCAACTTCTCCGGGAAGGTGGGTAGGACCTTTGGGTTTGAGGACTTCGACTTGGTGTCCAATTACGTTACTTGGCCACATCTCTAACGTGCCAAGCCCTAGCTAGTACTTGAGGTTTTTATTGAATCGGCTAGCTATGCCTAAACGAAACCCTAGCAGTCGTGATACTACAAATGACTTGGGTAAATTGACCTACTTGTCTTTTGACAAGGACAATTCTTTCCTAGAGATGATATACTTTATCTAAAGTAGGAAAATAGTTGCAAAATGCTACCATACATGTAAACCTGTAATACATTACTTTCACATGCCATAAGATCCGCAGTAGTCCTATCCCTTCCTTTTAGTTAAAGTCAAAAGATAAGATAATTTGAAGAGTAATCTACATAGGGCTTACTAGGATTTAGGTCAAGGGATAACCCCTACAACCTTGTGTCTAAGTATTTGCATTTCATGCTTTTATAAGCCATGCAATCCTTCATAAATGTTACATGATGAAATGAAGTTTGCGAAAGTAAAAGTGCGACCCTTAGATACAACAACATCGTGAGTGAAGTTCATGCAATACTAAGGCAAGAGTCGATCTAATCTATTTGCAAGCATCATCCTCCATGCCATTTATAAGATCGGGGTTCTTTATCATGCCGTGAAACAGAAGTTAATAAATCCCTCACGCGAATCATAACGAAGGGAGTTATTGACTAAATGCAAAAACACTCCTTTCCTACATGACCAATGCACTTTAACAATAATCCTAGGCCATATGTGGCTTCCACTTTGAAGATGCATGACGAGACAGTTTGCAACTAAGTTCACAAGGAGAATAGTGCTTTTCATTCATAACTTTGTAGATGCATGATATGCACGGATCTTTTATCTATATTTTATCGAATGTACTATTATCTGTCAAGATTGTGGGAGAGAAGGAAGGAGTCTCGCTTGAAGCTTTCTTGCTTGCACAATGGGGGAAGACACACAAGGGTGGAGGCTGAAAACAGTTTTCCTCTTCTTAGTTGTGTAAGCCAAAAGAACTCTAGTACAAAGAAATAGAAGAACCCTATATATGGGTCTCAAACCAAACTCAACTAACTAAGGTGGCATACTAACTGAGCCACGAACTAGAGTAGATAAGGATAGCTATCATGTAGCTATTATTCATGGGCGGTGTACCAACCGCGTCTGCAACTGACAAGTCGGTGACATAAATATACAACGGTCACCCTGGCGTATCACGAGTGGAGCTCGATATCTCAACACTCCCCCTCGAGCTCAATCCCAATTCCTGCACACCAAGCAGGTCTCTGAACTTGCGCAGCTTCTCTGCGCCCAATGCCTTCGTGAATATGTCAGCTACCTGATCCTCTGTGCTGACATAAACTAGATCAATAAGACCTAGTAAAACCCTCTCTCGCACATAGTGATAATGCACCTCAATGTGCTTTGTTCTAGCATGATAGACTGGGTTATTTGCCAAGTGTATACTACTCATGTTGTCACAATAAATGACAACTGGCCCATCTGTAGACTGATGCATATCATAAAGTAGCTTATGCAACCAAGCTACCTCACATGCAGCCATTGCTGCACCCCTGTACTCAGCCTCTGTGCTCGACAAGGCAACTGTAGGCTGTTTCTTGCTGCTCCAAGTGACTGCAGCACTCCCAAAAGAGAATACATATCCACTGGTAGATCGTCTATCAGAAATACTACCAGCCCAATCAGCATCAGTGTATCCATGCAACTGTATCTGAACCCCAGTCTCATAAAATAGTCCATACTGCAATGTGGACTTCACATACCTAAGTATGCGTCTAGCCGCATCCAAATGTGGTTTCCTTGGAGCCTGCATAAACTGACTTACCAATCCAACAACATAGCTCAAATCTGGCCTGGTAATAGTCATATAAATCAAACTTCCTACTATGCGTCTGTACATAGTAGGGTCTTCTAGAAGCTCACCTGCATCTGTGCTCAGCTTCACATTTTGCTCCAAAGGAACTGAAATAGGCTTACAGCCTGCCATCCCATATTTGGACAGCATGTCCAATCCATACTGCCTCTGCAAGAGCTGTATCCCACTTGGTGATCTAATCACCTCAATGCCCAAGAAATAACGCAGCTCTCCCAAATCCTTCATCTCAAACTTCTGCTTCAATAGCATTTTCACATGAAGGATATCTTCATCACTGTCACCTGTCATAATCAAATCATCAACATAAATGACAAGCAGCATAATACCTTTCTCTGTTTTTCTCACATAAAGTGAGAAATCTGCCTTGGAAATCTGAAAGCCAATAGTGACAAGATACTGTCCTATCTTGTCAGACCATGCTCTAGGTGCTTGCTTCAAGCCATACAAGGCTTTCTTCAACCTGCAAACAAACTCAGGATGAACAGCATGCACATAACCTGGTGGCTGCTCCATATAGACCTCTTCTTGCAAATCACCATGCAAGAAGGCATTCTTTACATCCATCTGATGTAAAGACCATCCCTTTGATGCAGCCATAGCAATGACTGCTCTTACGGTTGCCATCCTTGCAACCGGACTAAATGTTTCTTCATAGTCAATGCCATATGTTTGTGCATACCCCTTGACTACTAATCTTGCCTTGTATCTGTTCACAGAACCATCAGCATTGTGCTTCACCTTATAAACCCACTTACAGCCAATTGCATTCTTACCTTTAGGCAAAGGTACTAACTCCCATGTAGCATTTGCTTCCAAGGCATCCATTTCTTCATCCATGGCTTTCTCCCATTTTTCTTTTCCCATGGCTTGCTCAAAAGATGTGGGTTCTGGTTCCTGTATCACTTTGACCATATATGCATAGTGAATGGCTGTAAATCCATCATATTTCAGCCTATCCACAGGATACCTAGCTCTTGTAGACCTGCGCAAAGTAGGTTCACTCCCAGGTGCTCTCAAAACATCCCTGGTCTTCCTTACTCCAGGTGTAACAATAGAAGGAATACCCAACTCATCATCAATGCTCTGTTCTGAGCCACTGGATTCACCATCCACATAAGAGTGACCTGCATTCACATCAAACATGGGCTGATCAACCTTCTCTTTTCCTTTTCGTGATACCTGCATACCACTATCTGCATTGCTTTGAGAAGATTCTCCTGATCTCAATCTGCATGTCCATGGCGAAGAATGTGAACCACTGCTAGAGGACGCTCCAGGTCCACTAATATTTTGTGACTGCTGCTGTGAATTCTGTGTAGCATTACCATTTTGTGCATCTTCATCATCAATCACATTTACTGGTTTATACCAGCTACTCATCTCATCAAAAACAACATCTCTGCTCACTGTAAACTTACGAGTAGAAGGGTTATAGCATCTATACCCTTTTTGCTGCAGAGAGTAACCAATAAAGATGCACTTCTCAGCTTTTGGATCCAACTTGGATCTCAGCTCATCTGGCACATGTACATAGGCAATGCAACCAAAAATTTTCAAATGAGAAATATCTGGTTTCCTACCAGTATACCTCTCCTCTGGAGTCATTCCATGTATTGCTGCAGTGGGAGTCCTGTTCATTATGTAGACTGTTGTAGCAACTGCTTCAGCCCAATAAAAATCTGGCAAGTCTTTTTCATTGAGCATGGCACGAGATACCTCTCCAATATGCCTGTTTTTCCTTTCTGCAATTCCATTTTGTTGTGGGGTATAACTGCATGAATATTGCTGCTTTATGCCATGCTCCTTCAAGAACTTTGCAAACTCATTTGAGAGGTACTCTCCCCCTCCATCTGACCTTAGGCATTTTATCTGCAAGCCTGTTTCTTTTTCAACCATAGCTTTAAGAGTTTTGAAATGCCCAAAAACTTCACTTTTCTTTTTCATAAAATACACCCAAACTTTTCTGCTATAGTCATCAATAAAAGTGACAAAATAATGACAGCCTCCAAGAGATGCAGCTTTAGTAGTCCACACATCAGAGTGAATTAATTCCAATGGCTTCTCACTCTCTTGAACATGTCTAGGAAATGGTTTCCTTGCCTGTTTTCCAAACTGACAGGCTTCACATACCTTATGCATTTCTGCAACCTTGAATTTGGGCAATCCTGCAACAATATTTTGGGCCTGCATTGATTTAAGTCGCTGTACATTAACATGACCAATGCGTTTATGCCAGATATCAATATCTGCAACTACACCGGTCCCATGTGCAAACATTGCTGCACTCAATTCAGACATGTCTGCATCCAATGTAAACATTCTGCCCTTCTTCTTTCCTTTTGCTATCAAGCGACCTTTATTTTTCATATCCTCAACAAAGCATCCATGAGGATTAAATCTGACCTGCAAGCCCTGTTCAACCATTTGACCAACTGAAACCAGATTCTTGGTGATATTCGGGACATGAAATACATCGGACAGGTATTTCTTTTTCCCACCCTGCATAGACAAGGGAATTTTTCCAATCTGCACAATAGGATGTGCAGTATCATCACCAGTCTCCACAAATCCTGGTTTTTCCATTTTCCTTGCATCCTCCATCCATTCTGCATGACCTGTCATGTGGTTTGATGCACCTGAGTCAACATACCATACATCATTGCTTTCTTCTGCACTTGTCATAGAATTGTTCATGTGCTGCACCATGAACAAATGCTCATTTCTGTCATCACCCTGTCTACTAGAAGATGCATAATTCCCTTGTTGCAGTTTTCCATTCATGATGTCATTCTGCTTTTTATAGCAGTCTTTAGCCATATGACCCATTTTACCACAGTAGTAGCATTCAACATTACTGTTTGCATTTTGGCCTCTTTGCCATCCACCACGACCTCTTTGGCTCCCCCTGCCTCTAGAGTTACCACGTCCTCCTCCATAGGACTGGTTTTCTTGAGTTTGCTGCATATTCTGATTTCTGCCACGGCCTCCAAATCGGCCTCCTCTACCTCTGCCTCTACCTCTTCCAGCATTTGAGTAGAAGACAGCTTCTTTTGATGTTCCTCCTGAAGAAGATGCACCACCATTTCTCTGTTCCTCAGAAATTAGAAGAGCAATCAACTCCTCAAAATCAGGAAATCTTTCACGAACTGAAATGGATGTCCGAAACTGTGCATAATCCTTTCCTAGACCATTCAAGGTCACGGAAACTAAATCATCATCTTCCACTGGCGACCCAATGGAAGCAAGTGCATCTGCAATCTTCTTCACCTTCATGTGGTAGTCGTTGATGCTCATACTTTCTCTTTGCACATTATGCAACTCTTGCTTGAGCTGCATTTTCCTGGCTTGCGTATTTGTGCTATACATTTTTGACAAAGTATCCCATGCCTCCTTTGGCGTACTTGCATCCTGAATATGCACAATCATAGAGTCTGAAATACTGATAGACAGCCAATACATAACTTTCCTGGCTCTCTCATGCCATGTTTTAAATGCCTGCATTTGTTGTTGATTGGGAACATCAGGAAGAACTGGTTCTTCTTCATTTCCTGCAACAAATTCCCAATATCCTTTTCCCATAAGGAAATTCGTCATTCTAAACTTCCATGCTTGGAAGTTGTTCTTGTCAAGCTTTTCAGTGACAATCTGTGAAAGAGAATCAGACGCCATTACAGAATACTGCAAGAAATTCTGTCACTGCAAAAAACACAGCTTCACCCTCACAAGGGCAAATCTGCAAAACTGGCGAAAGTGGTATTTGACCACACAGTCACTTCCTAGTGACGATTTTGCATAAACAGGAACCAAGGATGATTCTGAAACTCCCAATGTCTCTGCGCACAAGCATACGATGCAATTTCTACAGTAACTTTTCACCGACTTGTAGAACAGTGGTCGCACAGCATAAAACTGAGCCTTTTCTTGAGTGCGTGCAGAAAACTTCCGTCTGCAAAACAGGCCCCGAAATGGCCTCAAATAAAAAAAACAAGGTCGTCTTGCTTCACCGCGAAGGGCGTCTCAACCTGAGACAATGCACTCCTGCAATTTCCGGCTGTGCTACCTGCAGAGATCTGCTCCCAAAACAGGAAATGAAAGCAACACTGCTCCTCTTACCAGACCACCGCGAGCTTGGCTTGCTTTCTTGAGCTCCTTACCACGAACAAGGCTCTGATACCATGTCAAGATTGTGGGAGAGAAGGAAGGAGTCTCGCTTGAAGCTTTCTTGCTTGCACAATGGGGGAAGACACACAAGGGTGGAGGCTGAAAACAGTTTTCCTCTTCTTAGTTGTGTAAGCCAAAAGAACTCTAGTACAAAGAAATAGAAGAACCCTATATATGGGTCTCAAACCAAACTCAACTAACTAAGGTGGCATACTAACTGAGCCACGAACTAGAGTAGATAAGGATAGCTATCATGTAGCTATTATTCATGGGCGGTGTACCAACCGCGTCTGCAACTGACAAGTCGG
The DNA here is from genome assembly GCF_053477565.2 of Lygodium microphyllum. Classification (NCBI taxonomy): domain Eukaryota; kingdom Viridiplantae; phylum Streptophyta; class Polypodiopsida; order Schizaeales; family Lygodiaceae; genus Lygodium; species Lygodium microphyllum. Next base: position 39,432,821 of record NC_141150.1, read on the forward strand.
TGACATAAATATACAACGGTCACCCTGGCGTATCACGAGTGGAGCTCGATATCTCAACATTATCATTACCCATGAATTAATGATAACGTAGTATGAATTTCCCTATGGAGTTAAGCGTATTTAAAACATCTCTTCATGTGGAAATATATTTACGGAACCTGGATTTGTGGATCCGCGGTGATATCCACGTGTAAGTAAGGGGAAGAACCTCCCACAGGTGCGCCTTGAGTCTTCTTGGGCGCCATCGTTGATGACTCTAACTCTGCGGATTCCTTCTATCCTTGGCAAAACAACCTCCACGTCTATCCGCTTCTCCCTTATACCGGAATACCCGTCACAAGGTGTGGGATTTTAAGCTCACTGGGTAAAGACCGCGTGCACAGGGCTTAGGGCCTTCCCTTTAGAAGCTTCTAGGAAGCTTCTATCCTTTACAGAAAACGTGGGTGGGAGAAGTAATGATTGGGGGAAAATTTTACGACGGCAGGGGGAAAAAGAAATTGTGAAGACGACCCCTGTGATCGTGGCGGCAGCCTGGCGGAAACTGGTGCAGCACGGCAGCGTTCATCAACGCGTCGACCTATCCCTCCTCGGATGCAGCACGATGACTGCCGGCCTGAGTAGGCGGCGACCCCAGGCCCCACTTCGCAATCCTCCTCTCCTCCTCTACACGGCGACAAGTTTTCAGAGCCTCCTCCTCCTCAGCACGGCGACTAGTATCCTCCCCCCTCCTCTGCACGTAAGCGGTTGTTTATATAGGCATGGGGGGGGGAGAGAAGAGCTCCACCACGTGGCCCTTGCATGGGTTCCCCCCCTCCCATGCAGCCCACGACTCTTCCATGACCCATCCCCCCACACTCCCTCTTCTCCAGCCGTGCATTGGCTGGGGAAAAGGGATAAAATTTTTTTTAAAAAAATTGCCTTGATAATATTCACTTTGCCCCTCCCAAGAGGGTGTTTACATGTGATCTACGGTTTTAACTCTCGGGTTTTCCTTGCCAATGCGGAGATCCCGATTTCTTGCGTGTAGGTCACAGATCACACTGTCGGTAATTCCAACAGGAAGGATAACCTTAGCACGAGGTTTTACGCGGTGTGTGGGAAGTCAATATTCACGGGTGGGAATATTACAAAACTGCAACAAGAAAACTATGCATCGTCTTCATAACAAAATGAAGACAAAAATGAGCATCTGTTTGTTATGCAGCATATGATGAATGCAGTTACAGGAAAGGGGACACATGATGATGTATCGTATGTCGATGCATGTGCATCTAATCATATGAACATTCGTGTTGAATGGTTTGGAGAGATACATGACTTACAAAAACCAGGTTATGTGCAAACAGGTCATGATTCGAACCACCCAATTTCACACATTGCAAAGGTTCCCTTGTCCATGTATGATGGCCAGACAAAGAGTCTGACCGATGTATTACATGTGACATCAATTACAAAAAATCTAGTGTCTGTTGGCCAAATGGTAGAGCAGGGGTTGTAGGTCCGATTCAATGCAAAAGGTTTTCTTGTAGAAGAATTTAATGATAAGTGCAGGTTGGTCACAAAAGAAAGTAGAGTTGGCCGAATGTTCACTTTAGATGTTAGAATTCCTGCAGTGGATGCTACTATGTATGCTAAAGGAAAAGGAGTAGTTGCAGATATTGAAATATGGCATAAACGTATTGGACATGCAAATGTGCAAAGGTTGAAATTAATGCAATCCAGAGGATTGGTTATAGGGTTGCCTTCTTTTAGAGTTGCAAAATTACATAAAGTCTGTGAAGCATGCCAGTTTGGTAAGCAGACAAGACAACACTTCTCACATGATAGAGAAGTGAGCAGAAATATACTTGATGTAGTACATACAGATGTTTGGGAGCCTACACAAAATGTATCTCTTGGTGGCAGCAAATACTTTGTCACATTTATTGATGACTATTTAAGGAAGCTATGGGTATACTTCATGAAGGAAAAGAGTGATGTGTTTGAGCACTTCAAATCTTTTAAGGAAGCTCTTGAAACAGAAACATGCTTAAAAGTTAAGTGCTTGAGATCAGATGGAGGGGGAGAGTACCTCTCTAATGAGTTCAATGGCTTCTTGAGGACTCATGGGATAAAGAGGAAATTTACTTGCAGGTATAACCCACAACAAAATGGTATTGTAGAAAGAAAAAACAAGCATATTGCAAAAGTTGCACGGGCATTAATGGACTGAAAAGAATATGCTCAAAAATTTTTGGTTTGAGGCTATCCATACTGCTCTCTACATTATGAACATAACTCCCACAGCTGCAGTTCATGGGATAAATCCTGAATAATGCTTTACTGGCAAGAAGCCTGATGTATCGCACTTGAAGGTATTTGGATGTGTTACATACATTCATGTGCCAAATGAGCTACGAAAGAAGCTTGATCCAAAGGTAGAAAAATGTGTTTTTATTGGATAGTCTTTAGAGCAGAAAGGGTATTGATGTTATAACCTGTCTCACAGGTGAGTTCAGAGTGAGTAGGGATGTTATCTTTGATGAGATGGGCAGCTGGTATGTACCTACTGGTGATGTATTAGATGATGATAATGATTAGGACAACTATGTGCAAAAAGAAAAACAAGAATCACAGAGTCTTAATGGACCAGAAGCATCATCTTGTACTATACCTACAGTGAGCCCTTGGTCTAGGAGACTAAGGAGTAGTCCCACATCTTTAGGTGGATCTATAAGTGTTGCAGGGAAGGACAAAGGAAAGAAGAAAGTGTTGGATAGTAATGATGCATCTACCAAGCATTTGAAATTTGATGGAGATTCTAGTGGTTCAGAGAGTTTGGATGATGAGCTTGGCATTCCTTTAGTCAGGACACCAGGTATACAAAGAGCTCATAGTAATGTAAAGGCTCCATTGAGTGATCCGGTAGTACGCAGATCTAGCAGGGTTAGATATCCTATTAAAATATTTGGTTTTGAAGGTTATGCAACTCACCATTATGCTTATATGGTGAAACTAGTTGAGGATGTTGAGCCCACTTGTTTTGAGGATGTTGAGCCCACCTATTAAAAGATTTGGTTTTGAAGGTTATGCAGCTCACCATTATGCTTATATGGTGAAACTAGTTGAGGATGTTGAGCCCACTTATTTTGAGGATGTTGTTGGTCATGCTCATTGGGATGCAACAATGGATGAGGAGATGGCTACATTGGAAGCCAATAACACTTGGGATTTGGTATCCTTACCTAAGGATAAGAAAGCTATTGGTTGTAAGTGGATTCACAAAGTCAAGCATAATGCAAACAGTTCAGTTAGCAAGTATAAGGCTAGGCTAGTTGCAAAAGGCTATGCTCAAACATATGGCATAGATTATGATGAGACATTCAGTCTAGTTGCTAGGATGGCAACTGCTAGGTGTGTGATTGCCTTGGCAGCAAGCAAAGGTTGGAGTCTGCAGCAAATGGATATTAAGAATGCCTTCTTGCATGGTGAATTGCAAGAAAAAGTGTATATGGAGCAGCCAACAGGTTATGAGGATTTAGAGCATCCTACATATGTGTGCAGGTTAAAGAAGGCACTCTATGGGCTAAAGCAAGCACCTAGAGCAAGCTTTGACAAGATTGGAAAGTATCTTTTCAATATTGGATTTTGTATTTCTGATGCTGATCACTCACTTTATGTGAGAAAGGAAGATGCAGGGTTGGTCATCGTAGTCATCTATGTGGATGACTTGATTGTTACAGGTGACAATGACAATGGGAATACTAAAGTTAAGGACTTCTTGAAGAAGAAGCTTGAGATGAAAGATTTGGGTGAGCTAAGATACTTTCTTAGTATTGAGGTGATCAGATGTGATGATGGTATATGGCTATCCCAAAGGTAGTATGGCTTGGATATGTTATCCTAGTGTGGAATGACATCATGTAAGCCTCTTTAAGTACCATTGGAGCAAAATGTGAAGCTGAGTGCTGATGTTGGGGATGAGATAGAATACCCTACTATGTACAGGAGGATAGTAGAGAGTTTGATTTACATGACTATCACAAGGCCAGACTTGAGCAATGCTATTGGCCTTGTCAGTCAGTTTATGTAGATGCTTAGAAAGCCTCATTTGGATGCAGTTAGATGTATATTGAGGTTCATGAAGTCCACTTTACATTATGGACTTTTTTATGAGGCAGGTAAGGATGTACATGTCTTTGGATACATAGATGCAGATTGGGCTGGTACCATGTTAAACCGAAGATCTACAAGTGGATTCATGTTTTCCCTTGGTAGTGCAACAGTTACATGGAGTAGCAAAAAGCAACCTATAGTTGCTTTATTGAGTACAGAGGCTGAGTACAGAGGTACTACTATGGCAACAAGTGAGGTGGTATGGTTGCAAAAGTTATTAGGTGATTTGGATGTGCAGGGAGATGATCCAGTTGTCATTCATTGTGACAACATGAGCAGCATACAATTAGCTAGGAATCTAGTGTTCCATTCTAGGACAAAACACATTGAGGTGCACTACCACTTTGTGAGAGAGAAGGTACTTACAGGTGAGATTGACTTGGTATATGTCAGCACACAAGATTAGATAGTTGACATTTTTACAAATGCATTGGGTGCAGAGAAGCTTCGAAAGTTCCGAAGCTTACTTGGAGTTGCAAAGATAGAGTTGAGCTTGAGGGGGAGTGTTGAGATGGCAAGCTCAACACGTGCGGACATTGATGATGGACCGCCTGGCTAGATGAGTCCTCACGTCTACACTTATCACATTGGTGGTCATTATAATACTCACATGTCCACTAACTTATCACTTATTATATTTATTTTGTTACATCTACCTACTTAGAAGGCCACTTTCCTTTATATTGTATCTTATCTATACTTTGTATGAATTGTATAGTGTGTGGAAGAAGAAGAAGAAACCAGAAGAAAATGTTTTGGCCTCCGTCTCTCTTCTTGTGTTCTTGAGTCAGCTTTCTCTTGTGTATATAGTGTGTGTTTGGTGTATCAACTCAAGAACATCTCCCCATCACTTCTTGATATATTATGATCATTATCATCATCTAATACATCACCGGTAGGTGCATACCAATTGCTCATCTAATAAAATAACATCCTTGCTCACTCTGAACTCACTTGTGACAGGGTTATAACAATGATACCCTTTTTCCTCTAAAGAGTATCCAATAAAAATACATTTTTTAGCCTTTGGATCAAGCTCTTCTGCAGCTCATCTGGCATATGAACATAAGCAACACAGCCAAATACTTCAAGTGTGATACATCAGGATTCTTGCCTATAAAGCATTCTTCGGGGGTCATCCCATGAACTGCAGTTGTGGGAGTTCTGTTCATAATATAAATAACAGTATGAATAGCTTCAGACTAAAAATATTTTAGTATATTCTTTTCAATGTTTGTGCAACTTCTGCAATATGCCTATTTTTTCTTTCTACAACCCCGTTTTTCTGTGGGGTATACCTACAAGTAAATTGCCTCTTTATCCCATGAGTCCTCAAGAAGCCACTAAACTCATTAGAGAGGTACTCTGCCCCTCCATCCGATCTCAAGCACAACTTTCAAGCCCGTTTTTGTTTCAACAACTGCCTTGAAGATTTGAAGTGCTCAAATACATCACTCTTTTCCTTCATGAAATATACCCATAGCTTCCTTGAATAGTCATCAATAAATGTGATAAATTATTTTTTACCACCAAGAGATATATTCTATGTAGGCCCCCAAACATCTATATACACTACATTAAGTATATTTCTGCTCACTTCTCTGTCATGCAAGAAGGGTTTTCTTGCATGCTTACCAAATTGGCATGCTTCATAGACTTTATGAAATTCTGAAAATCTAAAAGAAGCAACCCTATGACCAATCCTTTGGACTACATTAATTTTATCATTTTCACATTTGCATGTCCAATACATTTATGCCATATTTCAATGTCTGCAACCACTCCTTTTCCTTTAGCATACATAGTACCATCCATTGCAGGAATTCCAGCATCCAAAGTGAACATACAGTCAACTCTACTTCCTTTTGCAACCAATCTGTACTTATCATTAAAGTCTTCTACAAAGCAACCTTTTGCATTGAATCAAACTTGCAACACTTACTCTACCATTTGGCTAACAGACATAAGATTCTTTGTGATTGATGGCGCATGTAATACATCTGTCAGACTCTTTGTCTAGCCACATATGGACAAGGAAACTTTTCCAATTTGTAAAACTGGGTGGCATGAATCATCACCCATCTGCACATAACCTAGATTTTGTAAGTCATGCATCTCTCCAAACCATTCAACATGACTAGTCATATGATTAGATGCACCTATGTCGACATACCATACATCATCATGTGTCCCTTTTCTTGTAATTGCATTCATAATATGTTGCATAACAAACAAACACTCATTTTTGGCTTCATTTTGTTGTGAAGACGATGCATAGTTTCCTTGCTACAATTTACCACTATGAATATCATCCTTCTTAGCATAACAATGTACTGCAATATGACCTATTTGGACACAATAATGGCAAATAATAACAGAATTTCTAGAACCTCGGTTTTGCCATCCACCTCTTCCTCTAGAGCTCCCCCTGCCTCTAAAGTTTCCTCGGCCTCCAGAAACCTGCATTTCACCAAATTACTGATTTAATCTATTTTTCAAGTTATCCCCAACACATCCCATACCACGGCCTCTCGAAGAGGATCTACCACGTCCCCTTCCTAAAGTTGAGTAAAATGCTTGGACCTCTTCACCATTTCTTTCAAACAAGTCACCTTGCATATTGATCTCTAGCTCATCAAAATCTGAAAATGGCTTCTACACGTATACAAAAGTGACAAATGATTTCCATGCATTCTCAGTATTAAGGCCACTCAAAGTGGATGAAATCAAATCATTATCATTAAGCATTGCATAAATTTTTGATACTAAAGCATTTGCAATGCTCCTCACCTTCAAAATATACTCATTCACATACATTTTCCCTTTCTTTAAGGTATTTTGAGTTGAATCTTTTGTGCCTTTGTATTTATTGAAAACGTGTTCTTAAAAATTATCCAAGTTGTATGTGAAGTTTCTGCATTCTTGATATGTCCTAACATAGTATTATCAATTACTCCAGATAGCCAATACATCACCTTTTTGTCTTTTGTGTTCCATTCTTTCCATTTCTTTAATTCATTTGCAATCGGAGGGATACTCAGCTCTGGCTCCTTTTCTTGACCTGAAACAAACTCATAAAGGCCCTTTCCACAATGAGGAAGTTTGTCGCACGGAAATACCATGAAGGGTAGTTGTTCTTCTCGAGCTTCTCAATGATGGGATTCCCACTGTTCTTTGCCATTATCGCAAAAAACAATACAACACAGCAAAGTAGTCTTCTGCAACCTTTCACAACAAGTGCATAGCAATATACCAAGCAACCTTTTTCACTGATTTCTCAATAGTATATGTAATCTGTAACTTGTTTGGAAATAAAAATTATTTTTTCTTCTTGTTAAACACCTCAAAAATTACAGATTCGAAATCTATAACCTGTGCACCCACTTTTGGTCAATACAGCTAAAACCATAGCATACCTTGAAACTACTATCTATAACCTTGCAGCTCTAAAACAGAGCCTGAAATGGCCTCAAATGCCCAAATAAAGTGCATGAAAGCCCTTAAGGACATATTTGCAGAATGTATAGTGCTCTTCTTGTACACCAAATCTCACAACAATCTGAGATTTTCACTCTATCCTGCTTCTGGTGCCTCCACAGGCACTATCGAAGAGAGAGTGGAAGAATGGGAGAGCTTCTTACCCGTTGCTTACTTGCTTGAATCTTGCTTCTTTCTCTTCATGTTAGGCTTCAAAATCAGCCTCTCTCAATGGAAATGCTTTGATGCCATGCCAAGAATTGTGTGGTGGGGGGACTTGCTTGAGCTATTGCACCAAACACACACTATATACACAAGAGGAAGCTCACTCAAGAACACAAGAAGAGGGATGGAGGCCAAAACGCTTTCTTGCTAATTTATTCTTCTTCTTCCACACACAATACAATATAATTTAAGTATAGATAAGATACAACATAAAGAAAAGTGGCCTACTAAGTCAACCAATGCATAACAGACTACACTAATTGACTCATGCTATATCTTTGCCACCTATAGGTAGGTACAATAATCTAAATATAATAAGTCAGTGGCCATGTAAGTATCATAATGACCACCAACATCCTAATTATAGATGTGCAGATCCATCTAGCTAGGCGGTCCATCATCAATGGCTGCACATGTTGAGCTTGCCATCTCAACATTCTTGGCCAATGGTCTTGTCTAGTTTGCTAGCCTATGGCACCTAAGCTTTGTAGAGTGTGTTATTTTTGCGAGCTTTGAATTTCGTGCTTTTGCAATTGAAATTGATTTTTAGAGCTTTTTGAAACAACCTTGGATGCTTTCTACAAACGACATGTCATGCACTACTGCTATTCTTTAACATAAACATATATTGTCCATCATGCATGCATCATCATTTGGGAGCTCCCAAGGAGAATACTAAACCATTGATGGACCTAAAAACGGGCCGGCACTGGCTCATGCACTAGCCGGGCCTCGTCACTACGCACAAGACAACCCCTCGGCCTCGCGGCCAGGAGCGTCTATCAAAATCTCTGCCTTCCTAAACATTGCGTTTGTAATACGTTGTAGTCCAACTGATCCTAACCCAATATTACTCCTCAGAGGGAGTCCCTTCCACATAGCCAAAAGGCTCGAATCACATACACATGGGGTTCCTCCTACGGCTGAATGCCGTCAACCCTCTGTGACTCTCCTACACCTTGGGGATTGGCCCCTCGATGCGTCGCTCAACATTTAAACATTTCGCACAAACGTCGCTCAAGGTACCAAATAAACGTATCCAGGAATGTACCATTGTCCTCACTTGCTGTCCCCTTTATGATCCCACGACTAGCCTACAGCATAGGAACCTCACGTTCTCAACGGTGGGTCACAGGCCTACTGAAAACAATTGCTATGCATATCCAAGAGCTGACTCTGATACTTTTAATTTCCTCTAAATGATCATGCAAAGAGGTGGATGCCTAGTGCTCAAACATTTTAAAAACCAGCAGCGTGCAAGTGCAAAACATCTCTTTCATGCTTTTCTTTCTAACCGCTTTGTGCTTCGCTGCAACACCTAGCACCGAAGTGATCTTCGTGCTACTAGGTTTTAATTTTTATCATTATTATTCCGTCCTAGATGCAATGCATATAACATCAACAAATTATTCCTCATGCTCAACGGCATTTAACCATTTTTTCCACAACTCTACCCTTCCCCGTTGATAGTGCATCATTATATTCATTTCTTTCAGGGTTTCCTTGTCATTTTATGTGGAGAAAGGAAGGAAACACGCACTAAAACATATAAACAAGGCTGAACTGAAGCATAACTTCATGCCCCAGCCTTGCTATACATCAACAAACATAAATCCTATTTTTCTATATTTTTCGTAGCCCCAAATGTATTTTTCCCCTATTTTTCAAGGGTTTTTATCATTTTCCCGCCATTTTTCCATTTTCTTGTATTTTTTAAATTGCTGAAAATGAAAACCAGTTTATGGGCTGTGGCCCTTAGTTCATTTGCAACAAAATTGAAAGATTAGTTGATGTGTATCGACGGTTTTCCCCATTTATACGCCCAAAACCCTTGTTTTTCCCCCTTTTTCATGCGTTTTCGGGTTTCTTGACATTATTTCGAGCCATGAAATGCATGGTTTTCATAATTTCTGGTTATAAACAGTAAGAACTCAGAAGAATCAGCAGCATAATCAAATCTTAGTCCATATGAACGGCATTCCATCAATCAAAAGCATAAAACACTAAATTTTCTTTGTAATTTTTTGGTTTACCGCTTAAACGCGTGTTTCGGGTTTTGTATCCATGGCTGTAGATTTGGAAAACAGCAGCACTTCATGTCCAGCAACATCACAAATCACCATTCTCAGCCCGTATAGCAATCCGATCCATGCCGGACAAGCCTCCACCATTCTTTCTTCTTCCTTCTTCTCCCCACATGAACTTGCCTTTAGAAGAGAGAGAGGGAGGAGAGAGAAAGACTGAAATCAGAATTCTTCATAGAGACCACCATTTCTCGGGCGAGAGGCGGCGATAGAGTCCACAGACAGAGGGGAATGAAGCCCCATAATCCATTGGGGGGGTTGTTTGCAGCAGCCATGATGCCCTCTCTCCATCCATGGCCAAAAAAATGGCGCCCTCTGTTGATCACGTTTTTTCATGCCTCTTCATTCTCTCTCCACGTTTTTTGCTTCATAAGGTGCATAAAATTTTTGGGGGGGGGTCCAAACTCAAAAGGCATGCTCAAATTTGGCCTCCCAAGTGTCCACCTTTTCATATCTTGACCGTTTCCTTGGCCATTTCCCCGTCCGGACTCCGAATTGAGCTCTGAAAAATCCTGGGCGTCCGACTTAGCATCCCGCATTGGCCAGTAGCTCGTGTCAACCCGCATGACCGTCTGAAAAATTATGAAAAAAACAACAAGTGTCGCTCGGGCGCCTTTAAAGCACTTTGACGCTTAAAATCGTCCTAGATGGAGCCGCCGCCTTTGACGGTGAATATTTTTCCCTTGATATTCATAATTTTTAGCTATTTTTAAGCACTTCCCGTCACCTAAATTCCGCTCTCATTGGCGACCACGGGATAGGGCGACTCAGCCCGTCGAATCCACGAACATATCTGCACATAAACAACCAAAGAAGCATCAAACTGCTACAAAACAATTATCATCATAAAACTCAACACAATGCTCCCCCCACCCCTGGCAGAACCAAGGCATAACATCCACAAGGAGTAGGCCTAGCATCATTTAATAGAAGATCCGAAGCGAGTTACTAACCAGCTGCTCCAACACAGCCAAACGAAAAAGAACTGCCAAAGAGGTTGCCCTAAGTGGTAGTCCGAACTACTTACCAACTAAAGACAACACAACTAGTGTGTGGTTGTGTATGGTGACCGTCTCGTCGTCGCATCGTCGCGTCGTCGTTGTGCATGATGGTGTGTGTGGTAGGCATAACATGGTGGATGGTGGTTGGTGGTGGTTGGTGTGTGTGTGTGTGTGTCTCGGTGGCGGCGGCCTGTGGTCGTTGGAGTCTGATGATATGTGTGTGTGTGTGTGTGTGTGTATGTATCTATCTAGATATAGTTGGGTGTGTGTGTGTGTGTGTGTGTATGTATCTAGGTTGGTGTGTGTGTGTGTGTGTGTGTGTACGTGTGTGTGTGTGTGTGTGTTTGTGTGTGTGTGTGTGTGTGTGTGTGTGTGTGTGTGTGTGTGTGTGTGTGTGTGTGTAACATGCATGTGTGTGTGTGTTTCATGTCATTTCTTTTCTTTGATAGGGGTTAGAACCCCTTTTTACACACCGTCGCATTTATATTCATCTTTTAGGATATTCAGGATTTCTTGGCATCATCATTATGATCTTCTAGCAGGCTTCTCTAACTGCCTCACTACTAACAGGAACTCCTAGAACGGCTGCCTAGCAGGCTAGCAGAACAGAGCCACTAGGGCTTCCTTCTAAAACAGGTCTTTCAATGCCTGACAATATCTTTACAGGAGGCAATGACTACTCCAACCTCCCTCAAACATACTTAGCCTAAACCTGGAACTTCATGCCTTGGTTGCCGGTCCCCTAAAAAAATATCCCCTCAACAAGTACAAATACACATATAACAGGAAAGAAAGGTACTCGTAAAGGAGAAATATCACCTGGATTGGCCACAAGAAGCTTCCATCGCAGCAAAGGCTCCTCCAGGCTCCATCAAATTCCACAAAACACGAAATCTGTCCAGCACAACACTAAAACAAAAACCCAATGAAACGCACCTGCACTAGACAGGGAAATGGCCCTCTTGGCCTAACGAAATCAAACATGACTTGGCTACAAAACTGTATCGGCCCTCTTGGCCTAATGAAATCAAACGATACTATGCAGAACATCCACCTGGAAACAACCATGATAGACATCAAAGCATACTATTCCCAGGGAAACAGGGCTTGTAGCCCTAAACTAGGTGCATTAAATTATGACCTATCCCTCCTGCGTATATCGCAAGAGGTGTGCGCATCACATGTCGTCGAACCAGTCTGTGGGTCCAAGATAATAAAGGTAGATGAGTCTCACTTACCCTCTGCATCACCCAGATCAGCCATCGTCTGCCAAAGAGGGCATGTTCAGAAAGCATACCCCACAAACGACCAGGTCCTGTCTCACCATCAATAGATATATCGGGACAAGGCCCACAATTAAAGAAGAGGTCCTCTTCATACGCAAGATTAGCCAATGAATCGGCAAACTGATTCCAATTCCGTGGAATCAGCTGAAAAGACACTCTATCGAATTCGTCTAGCAGGGCTATGGCAGTATGATGGTACATACAAAGGATCGGGTTCCGTACCATGTACGTCCCATTGAGTTGATTTAAAACCAACTGAGAGTCCCCTTTCACCAACAACTGGCGGATACCACCCTTTTTTGCAATATTCAAACCCATAATCAGGGCTTTGTATTCTGCCATATTATTGGTAAAATTCACCCCAAGATAAGCAGCTAACTTCATGACAATGCGTCGTCGGGGGTCTCGGATGACAACTCCTACACTTCCTTTTTTGCATGCACCCCTGGACGCCCCATCAAAGTACAAGGTGTACGTCCATAAAGGGTTTACATATCCTGCCATCCCGGACTCTACGCGTAATTATGGTAATCGAAATTCAGCATATTCAACGGGTGGACTGTAGGCTCCATCCCTCCATCATCATTGAATTCAACAGGGATGCTCGTCAAAAGTTGTAGGCAATGATGGCAGAAAACCTTGATTTCCCAAATAAATGTCCTGCCTTCTTGCTCAATCACCTTGTATCCTTTGCTCCACCAAATGAGCTTCCCCTGATGATATCTCTGTTCCAAATATGGGTGTTCTAAATAAGGGATCAACCGACCCATCAACCTCTATCACAATTTCCTTGCAGATGCTTGATCAGTCGTGCCTAGACCTGCAAGGAAGTCATAGCATTAGTGCAATCAGAAATAATAAGGTTTAATCTTATTAAGATTAACCTTATTTTTAAATTCTATCCCCTCAAGGTCAGCTAACAACACTGTAGATTTATTCTTTCCTATTCTAACGATCTTATAGGGCCCATCCCATTTGGGTTCTAGCTTGCCTGGGAATAATTCACGTCGTGCGTCATAATACAGAACAAGCTGTCCTTTCTTGAAGGTGTACTTCTTGGCTTTAAGGTCATGTAGCTTCTTCATTCGGCGCTTCGCCACTTCTTGGTGCAATAAGCTCTGCAACTTAAGCTCATCTAAATGTGCCAAGGTCGTCAAGCGCTCAAAAAGAGCGTCTTCATCGCTCAAAGAATGATTGATGGCAAATCGAATAGTCGGCAGCTCAATTTCTAAAGGCAAGACACACTCCTCCCCATATACTAACTTGAACGGGGTATGGCCAGTGGCTCGTTTGAAGGTCGTATTATAGGCCCACACTGCCACGTATAACTTTTTATCCCAATCCCGTTTCTTTTCCGACACAATTTTGGACAGGATGCCTACAAGCTGCTTGTTGGTGCTTTCAACCTGACCATTGGCTTGCGGATTATATGGGGTTGTCTTGTTATGCTTGATGTTCCACAACTCTGTCAAACCTTTGATCACCTTATTCAGGAAATGAGTTTCGCGGTCCGACACTAATTCTTTCGGTGGACCAAACCGGCATATTATTTGCTCTAAAAGGAAACTAGCAGTTTCTTTAGCATCATCTTTCCTTGTTGCACGTGCTTCTGACCACTTTGTGAAGTAGTCAGTTGCTACAATGATGTATCGCTTTTGCGTAGTCGACGACGGAGTAATAGGACCCACAAAGTCTATTCCCCACTTCTCAAATGGAAGTATCGCCATAATAGGGGTGAGTGGTCGTTTCCTATTCTCTCGACTATCATGCCGTTGGCAAATATCGCATCTCTTAACATACGCAAACGCATCCTGGAAGATGGCAGGCCACCAATAACCTGCTCTTAAAGCCTTTTGTGCTGTAAGCCGTCCAGCAAAATGGCCACCGCAAGCAGAATCATGGCACTCTTCCAAAATGAATGGCACCTCGTCAGGCGTCACACATTGGCGATAGATATCATCAACCCCTTGCCGATATAATGTACCTGCGATCAAGGCAAACTTTAACGCTTGCTGCTTAATTTTCCTTTTCTCAGCCTTAGATAGTTCGGATCCCGCCTCTCCTGTTGATAAATAATGCGTTATTGCAGCATACCAGGAGGGAATAGATGCCGTATCTATTTTAAATATCCTCTCCATGTCACTACCTTCAGCCACAGATTCTTTCGGCTCCCCAAAGTCCACTAGACATTCCACGATGCCTTGCAACCTTGGTGGCTTACTCTTGATTTCATAATCAAATTCCTGCAAAGTGATCAACCACTTCGCCAGACGATCAGGCGGCTGTAGCTTATTCAGCAACAATCGAAGTCCCTCCGCCTTCGTATAAAGCACGACTTTCTCATAGAGAATATAATGCCTGAATTTCTTGGTCCCAAAGACCATCGCTAGACACAGCTTCTCCATGTGGGTGTAATTGATTTCGGATACCCCCAGCTTCCGACTAGCAAAAGCAATCGGGTGGTACCACTTCTCTTCCCAAAATTGGGCTAAACAGCAGCTGATACTATACATGGTGGCTGCTGAGAATATATAGAACACCTCACCTCTTTTAGGTGCTTTTAAAACGGGCGCTCTTGCTAGCTCTTGTTTCACATCCTCGAATGCTACCTTGCAAGGATCACCCCACACAAACGAACAGCTAAAGGACAATAAATTTGTAAGTGGCAACGTTCTTTCTGCTAAGGCGTTAATGAATCTACAGTAATAACCAACCGAAGACAGAAAGCTATGAACTTCTTTCGGAGTGCGTGGTGGACCCATGGCAACTATAACTTTGACCTTCTCAGGGTCTGTCGCAATTCCTACCGAACTGACCACATGACCCAGCAATAGCCCATAAGGTACTCCAAAAGCACACTTCCGTGGGTTTAGGGCGATGCAAAATTGTCTACAGCGCTCAAAGCATTTTCTCAGAATGATCAACTGCCTTTCTCTCACGGTGGCGGCCCCTAAGTCATCAATAAACACCCTCAACTCTTCAGGGGATATGTCACCGAATGTCTTATCAGCTGTTCGTTGCCACGAACCAGGCGCATTGCATAAACCAAAAGCCATCACGTGGTAAGCAAAAGTGCCAAATACAGTGATAAAAGTTGTTTTCAACTTGTCCTCTTCTGCAATTTCCATTTGGTTGTATCCTGCAAAGCAATCCATAAACGAATATATCTCCCTACCCGCTAATTGATCCAAAATCTGGTCAATAAAAGGTAATGGGTAGTAGTCCTTAACTGTCTGCTTATTCAGCTCTCTAAAGTCTACACATAAACGGATCTGATTATTCTTCTTCTTTCTAATCACAACTGGCAAACACCATTCTGTGTGTTGCACAGGAAAAATCAAACCCGCTTTTCGAAGCTTCTGTAACTCTTCAAACAGCCCGTCCCTCAATTCGAAAGGCATACGCCTTACTTTCTGCCGTACAGGACGACTGCCCTCTTTCAACGGAATTGTATGAACAGCAAGACTGGGAGGGATGCCTCTCAACTCATCATAACTCCAGGCAAAGATATCACGGAATTCCTGGATCAAGGCCACATAGTCCTCCCTTTCTGCTGTGCTGAGCATGGACCCTAATTTGATTGGCCGCGAATCATCAAGCGTACCAAGGTCTAGCTTGATAACATCTGCATCTCTTATACGATCTTGGGCCTCTATCGGCTCGTTCAAAGTGATCTGATAGATGTCCTCCGTGGTGGATCCCTCTTTGGACTCATCACTCGATGATGTCTCACTGCCAGATAAATCTTCTAATGTCTCCAATTCTGTAGAAGATAGAGGAGCTCTTTCACTCTGCGGGGACTCAGGATAAGCATCAATCACCACACGCTGGGCACCTCTGCCGAATATCAATCGACCGGCGGGTATATCCACTTGGCAATCCGCTTGCAAGATCCAAGGTCGTCCGAGTAATACTTGGTAACTTGGACGGCCTGCAAAACGAATCACCCTAAAGTCCAACATGCATTCTACATTTGCAACAGTGACATGGACCTTAGTAATGCAGCCTTCCGGCTGTCTCAAACTGTCATCTGCCATTCTGAGAATTGTGGAAGTATCTTTCTAAATCGCAAGACCCAACCTTTCCATCAGTTCAGAACTCATAATGTTAACAGATGATCCCGTGTCGACAATGGCATAATCTACTAATATCCCATCGACATAGGCTGCAACCCTTGGGCAATGCTTCTCAGCATGCTCGAACCAGTCATCACCAACTCGCGCAATACCCAAAGGTTCTTCGATATACCCGGTACGTAGGATCTTTCTAAATTCCTTGCGTACTCCTGGGGAAAGCTTAATAAGCTGCAAAAGGTTCACATCCGGCTTGGCTTCGCAAAGAGAGCTCGCCAAATCGAATTCATGATAGTTCGATAGAGCTCGCTTTTCACGCCAAACCATCCGCTCTTTAGGTCGCTGCACTGGCTTTATTGCCTCTTTCTTAACTTTCACCTTCTTCTTTGGTGGTTCCTTATCGGCTTTACTCTCTACGGGCTTCAAAGGTCCCCCTTCTAGGGCAGGATCCAAAACTTGCGTTCCTTTGTTACCTTGTTTAGGGTTTCCGTCGACAGGCTTATCCATGTCGGCTTCTCTACCCTTTTTACCTCTTGTAAGGACAGCTCGTAGATTAGAGGTTTCAGCATCATTAACGCGTACAGCCTCAATCAAACTAACCCCACTACCACTTGGTAGTTCTTCCACTGTAGTCTTTGGTCGTTGAAGTATTTGTTTAGGCCCATTTTCTGGCTAGGAGTCATTTCCTTGGGCACGATGATTGACAGGCCCTGGTTGCCGACTTCCTCGCTGGAGGGAACTAATCTTACTCCAGCAAGTAGCTGCTAAATGGCCAGATTTTCCACAAATGTCGCACTTAACATTTGGGCAATTTCTTGGATAGTGCTGCCCACCACACCATTTGCAACTAAACCTCGAAGGTGCACCCTCCTCCGGGTATCTACTTCCTATCAAATTTTGTTGTTTTTTAAGGAAGTTGACATCAACAGCTATTTGTCGATACTGCTCCGTAATCATGTCGGTATAATGCTTCATCATGTCCTTAACCTCGCCAAGAACATTGGAAGAACTCGACTCATAGCCTTGGTCATTTCCATGTCGTTCCATCGGCCTAACAATTCGATTAGGCACTGGTTGTTGAGCCACAGGCATGGTATTAGAATTGACCGCCTGGCCTCCACCATTTGGAGCCATTTGACTGCCCGTAGGCATCAACATGCTAGGGGGAGCTGGTAATAAAGGGACATTCTGCATCATGTTCCCTCTCCCATTAGGATTAGCCATCGCTATCCCTTGGCCACTACTGCCATTGGCTATTGCCATATTGTTTCCCAATACTAAACCCATGTTCGAATTGCCTCTAGAAGCATAGGCTGCTTGTAGTCGGGATTCCACCTCTTGTGCTCGTGTAATGGCAGTATCTATATCCCCCAAGGGGACACTACTCAACTGCAATTGGATATTAAAGTCCAAACCATGTAGGAAATATTGCAATTGGGCAGCTGCGGGGATAGGGATAGAGGTGTCCAACTTACGGAAGACCTCTTTTATCTTCTTCGCATAAGCACGGATATCCTCGTGTGGATCTTGGCGGGTCACGTTGAGTACCCGCAACCAATATTGCCCACCCCTTTCAGGGGCAAACTCCCTTCGAAAAGCTCCATAAAATGCATCAATGTTCAATATGGTTCCGGCTTCTAAACCATGATACCATATAGCAGCTCTTCCTTTGAGAGTCATGTTGAAGAACATCATTAAATGTCCTTCTTCTTGAATGCGACAGTTAAACATCAGCTTTTGAAACTCCCTAATGTGGAGTTCCGCATCTTCCTCAACTAACCCATTAAAAATGGGTAGCGGGTAACCTAGAGCCGAAAAATCCGTCGTTCCTGCTGGAATTGCAATAGGCTGCGCCATGACGCGGATTGGATTTGTACTAGGAATAGGGGACGGTGGGGTTACACCTCCCGTACTTGACGTGGACTGACTTATAGAAGAAAGGGGAGCACTGGAGCTTCCACCTTCTCCTAACTTACTGCTTGTGGTCCTAAGACCACTAGATCCACTCCCTCGTAAGGGTTCAGCACCGCTACGCTTAGGGGAATATCTCCTAAAGATTTCAGCACGTCGCCTAGCTCTCTCGTCTCTTTCTTGCTTTTGGATTTCTGCTAGACGATGCTTATCAATAAAAAACGGGTCAAGCTCAGTATCCTCTGGCATAAACTGCTAGTTGGTCCTTAAACAACCAGGATTCGAGAACCGCCACTTTTAAGCAGCTCCCGGCAGACGCACCACTGATGGACCTAAAAACGGGCCGGCACTGGCTCATGCACTAGCCGGGCCTCGTCACTACGCACAAGACAACCCCTCGGCCTCGCGGCCAGGAGCGTCTATCAAAATCTCTGCCTTCCTAAACATTGCGTTTGTAATACGTTGTAGTCCAACTGATCCTAACCCAATATTACTCCTCAGAGGGAGTCCCTTCCACATAGCCAAAAGGCTCGAATCACATACACATGGGGTTCCTCCTACGGCTGAATGCCGTCAACCCTCTGCGACTCTCCTACACCTTGGGGATTGGCCCCTCGATGCGTCGCTCAACATTTAAACATTTCGCACAAACGTCGCTCAAGGTACCAAATAAACGTATCCAGGAATGTACCATTGTCCTCACTTGCTGTCCCCTTTATGATCCCACGACTAGCCTACAGCATAGGAACCTCACGTTCTCAACGGTGGGTCACAGGCCTACTGAAAACAATTGCTATGCATATCCAGGAGCTGACTCTGATACTTTTAATTTCCTCTAAATGATCATGCAAAGAGGTGGATGCCTAGTGCTCAAACATTTTAAAAACCAGCAGCGTGCAAGTGCAAAACATCTCTTTCATGCTTTTCTTTCTAACCGCTTTGTGCTTCGCTGCAACACCTAGCACCGAAGTGATCTTCGTGCTACTAGGTTTTAATTTTTATCATTATTATTCCGTCCTAGATGCAATGCATATAACATCAACAAATTATTCCTCATGCTCAACGGCATTTAACCATTTTTTCCACAACTTTACCCTTCCCCGTTGATAGTGCATCATTATATTCATTTCTTTCAGGGTTTCCTTGTCATTTTATGTGGAGAAAGGAAGGAAACACGCACTAAAACATATAAACAAGGCTGAACTGAAGCATAACTTCATGCCCCAGCCTTGCTATACATCAACAAACATAAATCCTATTTTTCTATATTTTTCGTAGCCCCAAATGTATTTTTCCCCTATTTTTCAAGGGTTTTTATCATTTTCCCGCCATTTTTCCATTTTCTTGTATTTTTTAAATTGCTGAAAATGAAAACCAGTTTATGGGCTGTGGCCCTTAGTTCATTTGCAACAAAATTGAAAGATTAGTTGATGTGTATCGACGGTTTTCCCCATTTATACGCCCAAAACCCTTGTTTTTCCCCCTTTTTCATGCGTTTTCGGGTTTCTTGACATTATTTCGAGCCATGAAATGCATGGTTTTCATAATTTCTGGTTATAAACAGTAAGAACTCAGAAGAATCAGTAGCATAATCAAATCTTAGTCCATATGAACGGCATTCCATCAATCAAAAGCATAAAACACTAAATTTTCTTTGTAATTTTTTGGTTTACCGCTTAAACGCGTGTTTCGGGTTTTGTATCCATGGCTGTAGATTTGGAAAACAGCAGCACTTCATGTCCAGCAACATCACAAATCACCATTCTCAGCCCGTATAGCAATCCGATCCATGCCGGACAAGCCTCCACCATTCTTTCTTCTTCCTTCTTCTCCCCACATGAACTTGCCTTTAGAAGAGAGAGAGGGAGGAGAGAGAAAGACTGAAATCAGAATTCTTCATAGAGACCACCATTTCTCGGGCGAGAGGCGGCGATAGAGTCCACAGACAGAGGGGAATGAAGCCCCATAATCCATTGGGGGGGTTGTTTGCAGCAGCCATGATGCCCTCTCTCCATCCATGGCCAAAAAAATGGCGCCCTCTGTTGATCACGTTTTTTCATGCCTCTTCATTCTCTCTCCACGTTTTTTGCTTCATAAGGTGCATAAAATTTTTGGGGGGGGTCCAAACTCAAAAGGCATGCTCAAATTTGGCCTCCCAAGTGTCCACCTTTTCATATCTTGACCGTTTCCTTGGCCATTTCCCCGTCCGGACTCCGAATTGAGCTCTGAAAAATCCTGGGCGTCCGGCTTAGCATCCCGCATTGGCCAGTAGCTCGTGTCAACCCGCATGACCGTCTGAAAAATTATGAAAAAAACAACAAGTGTCGCTCGGGCGCCTTTAAAGCACTTTGACGCTTAAAATCGTCCTAGATGGAGCCGCCGCCTTTGACGGTGAATATTTTTCCCTTGATATTCATAATTTTTAGCTATTTTTAAGCACTTCCCGTCACCTAAATTCCGCTCTCAACCATTCACAATAAATGGAGCAATGGTGTTGAATAATCACAACAAATAATAACATTCCAAAGTTTTGCATTACCCAAAAGGAGTACAATATCTAGAAAGGTTCCAAGATTGCTACACCTTGATCGATCTTCATGTAACAAAAAGGACATGTCACACCCTAATGAAGTGCATGATGATGAGTCCTCCAGAACAATGAATGAGCCATGCTTACGTTGGGCTTCCTACATAACAGGCCATATCTTACGTGTTTGCCCTAACACAAAGGCAAGGTCAGTGGGAGTTAGTGCAGGCTGATGTATGACCATGTGCTCCTTGGGTTGAAGGCCAAGTATGTGCATGTACACATAATACATATGTTTGCAAGCAAGAAATGCCTTTTGGGTAGATTCTCTTTTTTGAAAATCAGGACAAGTGCACCTAGGCTCTTCTTTGATGTGCACATCATAACAACTCTCTGTCAAGACTCGAAATACTGAATGTTGTCTCTCAAGTTGCACTACCTCCTCCAAGAATGTCACAACCATGCAACCAGCTGCCTCTATTCTCTTTTGTGCATATTTGGAAATTCCATATCTCCACTTGTGTCTTCTCCCGTTTGAACCACATTCTGTAGAAATAGGAGGTTTGCTCTTCTCGTTCCTTGGTGGTGCTGTAAAGCAAGCAAACTTGAAACCAGCCTGTCTTAGGCTGCTACACTCTTCCTTTGATATATTTGTTCCTATATCAACTATCCACAAAGATGGAACAATTGGTGATGCTATCACTTGTTTCTGCACAGCGTTTGTATGCTTGACATCATGATTACAGAACCATATCCATTGTGCAATGGCCTTGTTCTTATAGGCTCTCTTAGACCAAAAGCATGGCGCGACTAACCCCACTTGCCGACTCTGTAATTTGCTGCTGCAATTCTTTCTACCCTCCATGCCAAAACACTTTCTCACACAGTTAGGTGGTGTCCTCATAAAGCCCACTCCTCCTGTGCCACTTCTACCTCTTCTACGTGGGTTGATGTTTCTGCATTTGGTGCACTTACTCCACTTGCAAAGGGCTTGATTGGTATCTCCTCATCCTCTTGGATACATATCTCTTCCATCTTTCCATCGTATACTCTGCGGCCTGCCCCTGATTTTCCTTTGCCTTGACTCCATCACATACCCCGGTCTATGAGAACTTACAGTTGCTCCACCTCCCTTCTTTTTTCTTTTCACAATCTCCCTATCACCTTGCATTATAGGCTCCTCGTACAAAGGACTTCCAGCTACAACACCTTGCAACACACGTGCAATAGAGGTGGGATTTGGGGATTCCCTTTTGCTGGCACTAGCCAACAAAGACTCCATAGAAGGCCCAAATCCAATAAACCTCCCTGTGGTATAGCCCAACCTCTTTGCACATTGAATATATGCATTCAAAACATCACTAACACATGCATCATAAAGTGATATCTTTCATTTTCCACCCTCACCTGCTAACCAACTAGCATGGACACTTTCTGATAAGTTTATGCTTGGAATTTGAGCATGTTCCCAAGGAATTTTGTTAGCCTGCGGAGTCAAATCCAAAAATAGAATCAGTAGCTCTCCCCATTGCCACATTGTGCAACAAATCTTAATGAGCTGGAAAAGATGTCACACTTACATGAGATTCAACTCCTCCCCAGTGGGCAATTCTTTGCTCCCACCATTTCAACCAACTATCCAAAGCCTTGATGTGTTCCTTGTTTACATTTCGTGCCCACCAATCTCGGATAGCAGAGGCCTGAAGTGAGGCTAGTTGAGTTGTCGTTGCTATCCTCCATGCTTCACACAATTCAATGTGGTGCGTTTGTTTATCCACAGTGACTAATTTCTTGGTATGCTTTTGCAAACTTTGCTCCCAATGAAAAAGACAAGAACGCTCCCTCCCTTCCATTATGTTATGAGGTACTCCATTGTACACAGCCCTTATTTCCATCCAATTCACACTTGCCTCATCGGACATAAATCCAGCAAAGTCAGGTGGATCATGGCCACATTGAACCATGACAGAATTCAAATTTCTCCAAAACAGGATTTGAGACTCTTCGTCCTCCTCTTTAAATTCACATATTGCAATTACCTGTAATGCTCTCATGCTAGTTCATGATTGATACATTAGTATAGTGTTCATTAACAACAATTTAATTTCAATAAAAGCTTTAATTATGTTGCCACATACCCGTGATCATAAACTGAACAAGACATAGTTACCCACCCATCAATCCTATGGGTATGATCAAAGTGCACCCATGCACGTCGTAAATCTCCAGTCCCTATTCGCCTCATACGATTCACTAAGTCCACCCCTGATGCTGGTCCCTTGGTGGACATTTTAAGCAAGTAGCACTTCTCCTTGGCATCACCTTGTCCCAGAAATCTACTTCCATGGAAAAATGGGAAGACACAACGTTTTTGCAAAAGAAGTATGTTGTCATACCCATCACCAACCACCAGACCTTGTTTGGCTCTCTCTTGTGAAACAATGCCTTTGAACCTATGTGTTTATTAGAGGGTTGTTTCAAATGCAGGACATACATTGTAAGCAGAAAATAATAATGCACAAGCTTACCCTTTATTATGCACAAGTGGCATCATTTCTTCTAGAAAATGATTAAGGTCCACCTCAGTCGCCTTCGACTCGTCTTCTTTTATTAAAGATTCAAACAACATCTGCCGAGCGACTAGCATCTGTATTTCTCATGGGCCTCCCTTTTCGATCTTTAGGACTGTGCTCACAAGCCTCCGCACCTTGTCAAGGGTTGCCCTATTTGTGCCATGTTGAACACTGTGAGCATGCTCCCCAACATGGATCACCAAACGTGTAATTGTAGGATCCAGTGGCAACACATAATAGATCATGCATTTGCAAATAGCTACACAAGTAGCAACATTTTGACAATAGTGACATGTTATCTTGGAGTTTCCCTCACTTGCAGAATAACCCATGCTCACGATTCTATCCAAGTGACCATGGAAAAAAACATCATTGTATTTTCCCTCTGCTATGTAGTAAGGACAAGTGATCCTGAGACATTGAAGACTTCCAAGACAATAGCTCAAGTGCACAGTGCACTCAATTGCCATATTTGTTTGTGAGGGCCGCGACCACAGGTGACCATCATATTTTTGTTCCATACCCATCATTCATTTCTTGCTATGTGTGGCTGGAAGCTCAAAAGCAATTGTGCCATTATACTCGATTGGGAGCTCATCCACCCTTCGTGGAGGTCCACAGAGCGCTAGTAATTTTTTCAATCTACCTGTTCTAGCTTTCTCCTCAATGAAGGCTGCAATGGAGTTATCATAGGAAGATAAGTCCTCGCTTTGGCTGCCCACACATAGGTCCTCCTCGACATTTGTGTCATGTAGATCCTTATGGATCCCTCCATCATTGCATGCACCTATTGAAATTGTTACTTCATCAACATCCTTCTTGTTATCTGAGGGTATGTCAAGACACATTAGAGTTGATTTGCTACAACCAGGAGTATAATCAATGTAGTTGTCAATCTCATCTTCTATTGACTCAATACTGTTAGAGATGCACACATAGTCATGTGAGTGCATGATAGAGTAGGTGGCTGATAATGTACTATCAATCAGATAGTGCGTATGCCCTTGATGATCCCATCTTGGAGACATAGTGACGTTGTTTGCTCCACCATCATTCTCTATGACGGCTTGCAACCCCTGGAATTTTTGTGTTGGAGGCAATAGATTTTGTAGGTAGTACTCACTCAAAAGAACCTCTCCATTTCTTAATGAAACCCTGTGCTCTAAGCAATCACTAGCTAGTCTTCATGTCAAAATAGCAAAATTCGACATGTTGTGCCCTCTGATGGGTTAGTATTTGATGAAGAGAAGAAAACTCTGAATAGAGCTCACAGTGTGTATTTGATGAAGAGAAGGCAACAGTTCACCGTCGGATGACCGCGTAGAGAAAAAAGGGAGGCATGGAGGAAGTTACAAGAGGGTTAGAATAACCTCGAAGCTATAGCAACCGTCACTATAAGCAGAGATGACTAAATAATGAATATGCACACTCATCAAAATTTGAGAGCCACAATCATTCATTGACATTTAAGAGCAATAATAAATAAGCATAATCATCAGAAATTAAAAGAAAAATTTACGACTCAATCACCCGCCATCCTTAACCTTTATTGCCCTCTATCATTCAGACTATATATCTAACTAAATAACCAACTATGCACTCATAATTAAGAGCTCTCGCCCCATGATTTTGTCAAAATAATGTTGTAAATTAGATTAAATTAATATTTTTAAAATTTATTTATGTTGTATTAATTACCTAATTATGTAACGGCTAACTAATTACCTAATTACATAATTACCTAATTATTAATTATTTAATGACTAACTTACGAGAGAGAGACTAACTAGCTTATTAGTCTCTCTCTCTCTGTCTCTCTCTCTCTCTCTCTCTCTCCTCTCCCTCTCTCTCTCTCTCCCTTCTCTCCCTTCTCTCTTTCTCCCTCTCTCTCTCTCGCGACACACACACACACACACACACACATACACTCTTTCTCCCTTCTCTTTCTCCCTTCTCCCTTCTCTCCCTCTCTCTCTCTCGCGACACACACACACACACACCAAGGCAAAAAGACTATTTCTCCCTTCTCTCCGTCTCTCTCTCTCGCGACACACACACACAAGAACTCTCTCCCCCCTCCTCAGACCTACAGCCTGAACGCCCCGCAGCCCCTGCCCCACAACTCCTGCCCTTGTTGAGGTACGCCTCTCTGAAGCAAAATGCTCGATTGTGTGTTCTAGCGTGGTGTAGCTTGATTGTGTGTGCTCGATTGTTGAGGTTCGTGGTGCAGCTCCATTGTGTCCGTTAGCATGGCATGTGCAGCTCCAAGTGGCATCGTACAGCTCCACGTCCGTGCAATCGTTGACATACAAACTCCAAACGTTGAGATTGAAGCCCCCCAATCGTCCACGTCGCTGCAGACGATGGGTGGGCTTATGCACCTCTGCGTTAGCGTGGTGTCAGCATCTTGCACATCATCTCTCTTGCGTCAACTCTCCCGTGTCGTGTCAGCATCAGCATGGCATCAGCGTCCGCGTTAGCGTGGCGTCATCTCTCCCGTGTGGCGTCGTCCATGACGTCAGCTCTCCCATGTGGCGTCGTCCGTGACCTCAACTCTCCCGTGTGGCTTATGCACAATGATGGGTGGGCTTATGCACAAGCCTATTTTCATTGATCGGAAACGAGGTGGCTCGGGCGGCGGGCGTGCGGCTGGCGTGTGGGGGCTTCTTTTTTTTTTTTTTTTTTTTTTTTTTTTTTTTTTTTTTTTTTTTTTTTTTTTTTTTTTTTTTTTCTGCACAAACCTGCACCTGCACAAACCTGCACCTGCACCTGCACCTGCACCTGCACCTGCACCTGCACCTGCACCTGCACCTAAAAAAAAAAAAACTATTTGCAAGTGTGTAGAGAAAGTTATGGCACATAAAAGAGTGCTTAGAAAGAGAAAGAAATGTGTGTCACCTCATAGTAGCCGTGAAGTCTGTATGAAGCTACATTCAGGATGTGTTCCTGGGCGGATCTTAGAGCAAGAAGCATCATCGCATTTGAGATCAGTGGACACTCCTTCAACAAAGAAAGGATGTGGTCAAAAAAGATGTGTCTACATTGATGACGAAGCACAAGTTATGGGGACTCCAATAAAATTGACGGGGTTGCGGAGCACACAGGTAGTCACTTATGTGTCCATTTCATTTACATATGACTCTTTGTTCAGTGTTATGTATTATATACGATTGGTTTAATGCTACTATTTTTTATTGTTACTTATTAATATCTGCTCCTACAGAGACTAATGTGCAGCATGATAGTCTAGATGACAAAGAAGAGGTGAGTGGTGATAGTGATCAAGGGGAGAATGATGATGAAAAAGAAAAGAAGAACTCAAGGAACTTAGGCAAGCAAGTCTCTCTAGGACTGATGAAGGATGTGCTGAGTCAATTTTATATAAAAAAGAGGATGTTGCCTCCTCTTGTGCCTCTTTGCAGATTGGTGGCTCATGAGGCAGTCAGATTTGCTACGGATGATGCCCCGTGGTTGATTCCTTCCTTTGATTCCACTGGTTATCTTGAGACTATGGGACACTTCCTTGTGTCAGTTGAAGGTCTCAGATGGGAGACCATGTCTGTGACAGCCAGCAATCTAGATGAATGGGGTCCAATATGGCATCAAAGAAATGAGGACTTTGAGAGGGCTCTTGGAAGAGAGTGGCAAGACCTTAAGGGTAAAAAGTTCTTGGTTTGGGATGGAAACCAGAGGCTTAAAACGTGGTGGAAACGCATCAAAGAAAGTAAGTTGTCCACTATACATGCAAGTATTGAATGTTTGTATCCCATTCTTATGTTTGTTGGTTTTCAATTACAGAGTACTCCGACTGTGCTCACTACCATGTTAGTGTACGGTGCCAATTCATTGAGGTGCCAAAGGCGAAGGAAGCAGAGCTACTACTCGCACTAGACACCACCAACGCGTAAGTCTTCTTCCTTTAACTATGCTCCTCTTTGTAATATGTTACACTTACATTCTCATATTATGCTTTTGTTTGTTTTCAATAGTATTTCCAGAGCTCATGTTACTCCAAATATTGCGCATGAGGTGTATATGTTTCAAAAGTTTGGTATTTCAAACAAAGACTCCATTCTAGATAGATTGAGTCCAGCCATGAGGAAGTGGGCTGAGGTTGAGATGAGTATAGAGGCAATGTATTATCATGGTGTTGCTCCATGGTATAACTCTCCCTGCGGTTTAATATCTCAGCTTGTATGCAAGGTGATTTTCTATCTATGGCTAACTTGTATGAGATGTGCTTTTCTATCTGTAATTTAGTTTTTTTTTTGGAATGATAGGATGAATTTCATGTCTTCATCTCAAAAGAAACTGCGAAGCTTGAGGCTCTTGGTCTAGATGAGGTAGAGAGGAAGAAACGTTTGGAGAAGGCTACAAGGGTGGAAGAGGAGCGCCTTAAGGATAGGGGTTACAAGTACCTATCCATTGCTAATCCCCAAAATGGTGATGAGTTCTTTAAGTTGTTATTTGGGCTAAAGTGGGATGATGCAAGCATGCTCAAGATCACAAGAGACAAGCTGTATTGTCTCACAAGCTCAAAAATCCCTGCGGAAAGGTAATTTGTATATATAACGCAAGGTGTGTATGTGATGCTTTTTTCTTCAATGCTTTCTATTTGTGTATATTGTTGTGCATCACAGGAAAAAAATATTGTTCCATCTTATGAGTTTCACAAAGGCCAAAGACCCCCAATACCCGCATTTTGGTGATTATAAGCTCTTTCGGGTTTACATGAAGAAAGAGACATATTGGGCTCACTTGCATTCAGAGGCACTACTTCAGATTGAAATGATACAAGTAGAAGTTCCACAGCTACCAGATTCATTTGAGGAGTTCTTTGAGCTTAACATGAAGAATCATGTCATGCAGGTTGACTCAATGCAGTGCATTCATATTGCTTTCTTAAGTTCTTTCTTAAAATGTATATGTGCTAATGTTAAGCGCTTGTGAAACTTGTGTAGGCTTTTGTACACCTCTTGGATGGAGTGAAATCTTCAGATGTTGCAGAGAAGATGCCAGAGCTTACATTTTCAGCCAAACATGTGATTTATAGGTTAGCATCAAAACTATTTTTTTGCAAACTCTTCATCTTAAATGTAGTAGATATAATGCCACTTGAAAGCCTATTTATGTTATTGATTTTTCTATTCTAAGCTCCACATGAAAGCTCGAGGTTGGATGGTTTGTTTATTATTATAAAGCTATTGTCTTATATAAAGGAGATTGTGTGTCTAATTTTCATATTAGATTGCATGCATTTGCTTGTGTAATTGGCAAGAATGTTGCAGGTGGATACTACAATGTGTAGAAGAGAAGAGGCTGGATGCAGCTCCGCAATTCACAAGAGAGTGGATTGATGTTCATGACGAGAAAACTATGTATTCTCCATCATTACGTGAGAGAAAATTGACGGCATGGGAGGCAAGTGTTTGCCCTTGGTGGCTGGATTACCCTGTGGGGGTTATCCCTAAGCAAGAGAAAGATCTGCATGAGAGTAAGTACTTCAATCTATGTAAACATCTCGTCGCTTTTGTAGCAATAGTTTTTGTGCTCATGCATGGGAATCTAAGGGTGAATGATACTATGTAGGATTCAAGCAAGAAGTTGATACTCATGAACCGCTTACCGCACCCACCACTGTAGAGGAGCAAGCAACCAAGGATACCAAAGGTGCAGAAGGAAGTACTCAGGCTACTGAAGCTAGCAAGGATGCTACACATGCCACCCAAGGTACTCAAGGTAATCCAGGGAGAAAAAATGTGCCAGAGTCCTCTATGGCGCCCACCACCTCCTTTGTTGCAGATTCATCTCTTGGTCGAGAGAATTGGGAGAGGCGACCTATGACCCGTTTAGTAGGTGAGAAGTCTTATATTAACTTGAAATTCATGTGCTTTATTGGTTGCCCATGAAGATAGTCGTGTATGATTATTAAAAATAAATTACTTTGAAATAATTCTTGCAGGGTTCTAGTATCAAACATATGTCGATGCTCTATTAGTGGATGTGACCCAAATTGATAGATTTGCCCTTGATAGGTAGACATGACAACTACATATTGCAAGAACATCAATTTACATGTTGCATATAGCATTGCATCATCGTTTACTTTGCATTAATGACTATGTTGTTTTGTGTATAGCATCAACAAGTTTTTTGCAACACAAAAGATGCATCTTTATAGCAAAGATGGAGTTCCATGTCAAGAGGTGGCTCGATTGATATTTGCGGATTTTCCTACGAGCTTGTTTGTGGATGCTCTAGGTCCCATCCCATTGGGTAAGTTATGCTTTCTATCACACAAGGTTTACATCAAACTCACTTCTCATATATCATAATGCCAATGTTTTTTGTAGAGGGCATGACTATTCCCAAGTGGAACACGTTCTCAAAGGGTCTAGTTATGGGTTGTATGGACCTTGCTCACGAGTATTTGGCCGACCAGGGATTCTTAGTCACTATGTGCTTAGCAGAGCATATAGGTGAGTTTATTACGGATGCAGCAAGATTGGGGCTTGTGCTTCACTGCACTTGGACACTCATGTGTGACTCCAAGGCTTATCAACATCCCGTTACTAGAGAGGCGATAAGATAACAAAGTTGGATATGTTGAACGTATGGTTGTATGTTCTAAATAAAGTTTGTGTTACATGCTTTAAATAAAAACATGGATCACTTATTCTATTTCCACTCGTGAATAGGTACTTGATCTTACTGTGTGTCTTTGGCATTGTGCTGGTCATGTTGTGCCTTGCTACGATAGAGAAGCTAGGGAGAAGATTTCAGAGAGATTGTTTCAAGCGTATCGTAGCTACATGATGGATGATTGTGTCTTTCCCATGGACATTGATGGTGTCATTGTCAGAGGCAGAGCAGAGAGGTCTCATCTTTTCTATCGGTAAGTAGTCTTTTATGTTTTTGCTCTCAGGTTACCTTGTATGGTATTTTCATTGTTTCTACTTGCATGGCCGCAAAGATTCTGTATCTTGATCAGTGATATGTGATTGGTGATATGGTTAGGTGGTTACTAGCTACATTTACGAAGCGCTACGACTATGTTTTGGATGTGTTTGCAGGGTGTGGTGGTTTGGTGCGGGCCCGTGCAGAGGAGATGAGACATTGCATGTGTCTAGAAATAGATGATGTGCTCTATGGGGAGTGTTTGTCCACCATAGTGTGTGGACCGGTACCATGCTGAGAGAGAGTGTGTTTTTTTTTTTTGAGAGACTCTAGACATTTCATTTTGTTACTACTTTTATATGTTTATTATACACTTCGTCATGTGACTATGCCCGATTTTGTCTAAGAGATTACATGCATTGGGATCTTTGATTTGTTTTAAGGAAGAGTGTACCTTGCGACTATTTGACACGAATATATTTTACTAGTTTTCCATTGGTTTTGTTTTCTTGATGTGTGTTCATGTAAATGCAACGTGTCGTACTCCTTAAGTAAGACTATTTATATGCAGAATGGATATGTTGCACGAAAAAGCTCGAAAAAAAGAGATTGATTAGAAAAGAACGAAAATGAAAGCCCGCAAAAATAAAATCCCCAGCTTTGTCTATGTGGTACTACTTGTCGTGCAAGCATGTCTCTTGTCTTCAGTTTAGTTCAGTGAGACAAGCGTGCTCACACTAGAGAGTGTTAGATATGATCAATGCCCCACCCTCATTAGGTGCTACCAATGATCCATGGTGCTCAAAGTTGTAAGGCCCCCATTATGAGGAGAAGCCAAATGTGAGCGCGGACATTGGTTGGGTCCTGACTTGTACATCAAATGAGGTATATGTGACCAGATGGCAAAAAGGTGACTGTTGTGGGTCTAATCTTTGGGTTAGACGGAGTGGTTAAGCTGGTAGCAACTCGAGGCACATTGCATTGAGTTGCGTGGTAAGGGAGTTAAAAGGGGCCCCTATTGTGGGGTCCGGGGGCCGCGGAAGCGGCCCTTGGCTGGGGGGTCCCAGGGGGGCCAACGGCCCCCCTGCCCCCGGCCTGATGGTAAAGGGAATATTCCCTAGAATATTCCCTGGCCGACTAGTGGAGGTTCATATGGTAGGTCGGTCAGCAGGCCGACCTAACGACCTTCGCGGGTTATAAAAGCTAAACCCCTTCGCAGCCATCATACACTCATCTTTCACCCAGTCAGAGTTGTTGTTCCAACTAGCCTTAAACTCTTCACCTATCTTCTGTCTAGATCGCCATCTAAGCTTCACACAGTGGAAGCGCACGGGTGGACAGAGCCATCTTTGTATCAGTTGTTTGGAGTTAAAGAATTTACTAATTCCCCTCTTATCTGTTGTGTACTCTCTATCTCTTTCTCAGATTCTGTTCGCTGCGCCGTGTAATATTTTACATGGTATCAGAGCCCAGGGGGCTCTAGAGATCGGAGAGCGTGCAAGAGGCAAAGGCTTCAATAGCAAAGAGAAACGATGTCGACTTCGGGAAGCAGTTCTGGCGCATCAGGAAGCAGTGCAGGAGGTGGTGCTGCTGTACCGGCTATTCAAACACTGAGGATTCGTCCACCAACCTTCAACGAAGGCAAGTTAGATGGTACAAACTACACCTTGTGGAAGTTCAAAATTACAACTATACTTGATTCTTATGAGCTTATGGAGACTGTGCTGGGGACTGATGCAAAACCACAGCCTACCCCTGACCCATCAAATCCTAGTGTGATGATTCCTCCGAATGCAGATCTTCTACGAGCTTGGAAACAAAGGAATGCAGATGCATTGTGTGCCTTAGTTACAAGCTGTTCTGACAGTGTTTTGACTCTGATTCAGCATACAACCAAAGCGTCAGAGGCTTGGAATGTACTAAGGAGTCAGTATGAAACACGAAACCAAACAAGGATTCAAAACTTGGAGAATCAACTAGCAGCGGAGAAGTTTGCTGAAGGAGAGACGGTTGAAGCACTCATCACTCGGATTAAGAATCTGCGCGACCAGATGGCTGGCGCTGGGATACAAAAGTCTAGCGAAGAGCTAGCTCGGAGGTGTCTTTGGATTTGTCCACAAAAGTTTGATGGACTAGTAACTGCCCTTAATACTCAGGTGAGACCTCAAGCTTTGAATTTTGAGGAGTTTTGTGCATTATTAATGGAGGAGGAGTTGAGGCTGAAAGCCCGAGAAGGAAGCAACAATGGAGATGCTGCATTCTCTGCCAATGCAAAAGGCAAAGGTGTTTCCTCCACCAAAAATGATGGTGACAAAAAGAAGAAGGGCGGAAAGAAGAAGTTTCAAGGAGAGTGCTTCTACTGTAAGAAGAAAGGACATGCAATCGCAGATTGTCGTGTCAAGAAGGCAGATGAAAAGAATGGTACCCTTAAAAGTAAAGGGAAAGAGACAGCCAATACGGCTGAAGCAGAGTTGGAATTATTCATGGCGACCATTGAGGAAGTGTGCTCCTCGGCGCAAGAAGAATCTACCACTGACTCTTGGGTGTTGGATAGTGGGGACTCCCGTCACATGACCAACAAGAAAGGTCTATACAGCTCTATGCAGCCTCTACAAGAATCCATCACTGTGACGGTTGGAAATGATGCTAAGTGCCCTACTGCGGGCACAGGTACTATTTCTTTTGTTGCTGCAAATGGTGAAGTCAAAAAGCTTTCAAATGTGTTGTATGTTCCCAAAATCAGGAGAAATCTCTTATCAGTTGCTGCCATAACTGATCTTGGTCATGAAGTGAGGTTCAAGAAGACAGGTGCAGAAATTATTGATAGTGCTGGCACAATTGTTGGCAAAGGAGAAAGAAGGAACAACTTGTATGAGCTAAGTGCTCTTACAGCCACTGCTGGAGTGGGCACAAGTAAGCTTTGGCATGAAAGGTTTGGACACATCGGATTTGCAGTATTGAAGGAGATGCAAAAGCAAGGTATGGTTGCTCACCTACCTACAATAACTGAATTGAAGGAACCATGTGAAGCTTGTATGATGGGCAAGCAACAAAGAAAGGCATTTCCACAAGAAAGCAAGAATAGAGCACAGGCTTCTCTAGAGTTGGTGCATGCTGACTTGTGTGGTAAGATGCCTACACAGGCCTTGGGGGGATCTTCTTATTTTATGTTGATTGTCGACGACTACAGTAGGAAGATGTGGGTGTACTTCCTTCGTGATAAGGCTCAAGCTTTTGGTAAGTTTAAAGAATGGCTAATACTTGTTGAGAATGAAACAGGGAAAAGTGTGAAGAAATTTAGAACAGATGGTGGTGGTGAGTTCAACTCAAAGGAGTTTGAAGGCTTTTGCAAGAGCAAAGGGATCAAGCGTCAATTGACGACGCCTCACACACCTCAGCAGAACGGTGTTGTGGAACGCAGGAATCGCACCATTATGGAGATGGCAAGATGCATGCTAAAGGGCAAGGGATTGCCTAACCATTTTTGGGCTGAAGCTGTTAATACTGCAGTCTACATTCTAAATCGGAGCTATACAAAGGCTCTCAAGGAAAAAACACCTCATGAGGCTTACACTGGTAAGAAACCATCTGTTTCACATTTCAGAATTTTTGGATGTGAATGTTATGCACATGTTCCAGATGAGAAGAGAAACAAGTTACAACCAAAAAGTAGAAAATGTATCTTCTTAGGTTATAGTGATGAGCAGAAGGCTTACAAGTTATATGACCAAGAGGAAAAGAAGATCATCACGAGTCGTGATGTGGTGTTCAAGGAGGAGCCGCATACAGTGGAGGAGGAGAAGGCAAGTTCTTCCACTTTATCATCAAGCGAAGAAGTAGTCCATTATGAACCTGTCTCGAGAGCTATCCCTATCCTTAAGGAGGAGGAAGCATCATCTTCAGATGATGAGGAAAAAGTTCACCAACCTGACATCACCCCACCGGAAAAGCCATTGCCGCGCTAGGTGAAGCAGCTCTATGACCACAATAATCCTATGCCTGCATCTTTTGAGGAGAAGGCAGACGGACCAAGGAGGTCTCAGAGAATAGAGGAGCAAAGGAGGGCTTCTGCTCACATAGTCAATATGGCCTTGATGGTTGAGATTATGAGAGAAGTAAAGGAGCCAACTGACTTAGAAGAAGCACTTGCAGATCCATCATGGAAGGATGCTATGCAGGCGGAGTATGACAGCATAATGAAGAATGACACTTGGGAGCTAGTGGATCGACCAGCAAAGCGGAAGGTTATTGGCACCAAGTGGATCTGGAAGGTAAAGTACAAGGCTGATGGTACCTTAGAAAAGTACAAAGCTAGACTGGTTGCCCAAGGATTTTCACAAGTTGAAGGGTTTGATTTTCAAGAGTCATTTGCCCCAACTGCCAGAATGACCACTATTCGCATAGTACTTGCAGTGGCTGCCCACAAGATGTGGCCAGTGTACCAAATGGATGTTAAGTCAGCGTTCTTAAATGGTGACCTCAAGGAGGAGGTGTACGTGGCTCAGCCACCAGGGTTTAAGGCCCCCCATTCTGAGAATAAAGTGTGTAAACTGAAGAAGGCATTGTATGGGCTGAAACAAGCCCCCAAAGCATGGTACCAGCGGATAGATAGGTTCTTTTTAAACCTAAACTTCAAAAGATGTGCCTCAGACGCTAACTTGTATGTTTACAGGGATGGTAAAAAGTCTGTAGTGATTGTCCTATATGTGGACGACCTTCTTATTACAGGTGACTATGAAGATATGATCAACCAAACTCGAAAGGCTTTGAGTTCTGAGTTTGAAATGACAGACTTGGGCTTGCTACACTATTGTTTGGGGATTGAAGTCTGGCAAGAGCCAGGAAAGATCTTCATCTCTCAGAAGAAGTATGCATGGGAGATCTTGAAGGCATTTGGCATGACCGAGTGCAAGGAGATAGCTACACCTATGGAGGTGAATGCAAAGTTATCCGTCGAGGATACATCAGCATTAGCAGACATTGGGAGGTATAGGAGGTTGGTCGGCAGTCTGATCTACTTGTGTAACACCAGACCAGATATCGGTTTTGCTGTTGGTGTTTTGAGCAGGTTCTCAAACAAACCTCATGAGAGTCATTGGAAGGCTGGGATGCGGGTGCTCAGATACTTGAAGAAAACTCTTGACTATGGTATCACATACAGTTTCGAAACTTCTCTTGTGGGGAACTGTGACTCAGATTGGGCAGGAGACATTGATTCCAGGAAGTCAGTTTCTGGTTATTGTTTCTCTTTGGGTTCAGGAATTTTCTCTTGGATTAGTAAGAAGCAACCAACAGTGGCATTGTCTTCTACCGAAGCAGAGTACAAGGCAGCTTGTTTTGCTGCATGTGAGGCCGTATGGTTGAGAAGGATTCTATGGCATATGGGAGTGCAGGATGAAGAACCAACTGTGCTGAGATATGACAATCAGAGTTGCATCGCCATTGCCAAAAATCCAGTGTTTCATGCACGCACCAAACATATAGAGATCCAGTATCACTATGTGCGTGATTTGATGGAGGATGGGATAGTGGAACTAGTCTACTGTCCAACAGAGGAGAATGGAGCAGACATCTTCACCAAAGCACTTACAAAGGATCTGCTTCAAGTTCATCTTCAGAGACTCGGCATTGGGCCGAGGAGATAGTTCACCTATGGGTGGACATTGAGGGGGGGTGTTAGATATGATCAATGCCCCACCCTCATTAGGTGCTACCAATGATCCATGGTGCTCAAAGTTGTAAGGCCCCCATTATGAGGAGAAGCCAAATGTGAGCGCGGACATTGGTTGGGTCCTGACTTGTACATCAAATGAGGTATATGTGACCGGATGGCAAAAAGGTGACTGTTGTGGGTCTAATCTTTGGGTTAGATGGAGTGGTTAAGCTGGTAGCAACTCGAGGCACATTGCATTGATTTGCGTGGTAAGGGAGTTAAAAGGGGCCCCTATTGTGGGGTCCGGGGGCCGCGGAAGCGGCCCCTGGCTGGGGGGTCCCAGGGGGGCCAGCGGCCCCCCTGCCCCCGACCTGATGGTAAAGGGAATATTCCCTAGAATATTCCGTGGCTGACTAGTGGAGGTTCATATGGTAGGTCGGTCAGCAGGCCGACCTAACGACCTTCGCGGGTTATAAAAGCTAAACCCCTTCGCAGCCATCATACACTCATCTTTCACCCAGTCAGAGTTGTTGTTCCAGCTAGCCTTAAACTCTTCACCTATCTTCTGTCTAGATCGCCATCTAAGCTTCACACAATGGAAGCGCACGGGTGGATAGAGCCATCTTTGTATCAGTTGTTTGGAGTTAAAGAATTTACTGATTCCCCTCTTATCTGTTGTGTACTATCTATCTCTTTCTCAGATTCTGTTCGCTGCGCCGTGTAATATTTTACATAGAGCTCATTTATTTCATATTCTAAGATGGACTTTGCGTCGTTTAAGTACTCTTGGGATTCTCTTACCCACTCCTTGACATTATCTATGGCTTCAAGTTGGCGATTCGAGTTAGGGTACTCCTTGACCTTAGCACTCCCCTTCTCTTCGTAGTCTTTGGAGTGGATGTTTCTATCTTTGCATATGTGACTCTTTTTCTTGTGGGTATTGTCGTGGAAGTGTGACCTTTGCCTTATTTCTCTTCTTCCTTTGCACACAACTGCTTTTTCCTATTGAGACTGCTTTTTCCTATTGAGACTGCATATAAGTTACTATGCTATGGTAGTGATATGCTGTCTTGCTTCATCTGTGCTTAGGTCATAACATGTAACAAGATGGGTATAGCCTCTCTGTCGAGTGTTTCAATTCCGAATAGCCCCAACGCATTGATGGCATGATTGTTGAACTAGAGGACGGTTTTCTTCTAGGGAAATCAACAAACAAATGGGTGATTCCAAACTTTGGGCATCTAAGGTCAACCTTCTCTCTATTGGCTTGCTCCCTCTTGAGGCATCACAAAGAAATGTGCCCTAGTTGATCGCAAGTCCAACCTCCTAGGCCCCTACCTCTACCTCTTGAGGCAGCGCAAAGAAATGTGCCCTAGTTGACTGCAAGTCATTGGATTGGCTCTTGAATCTGCCCTCTTAGGCCCCTACCTCTATCTCTACCTAACATCATCACCAACACTGGTTGATAGTCCATGAGGGTGGGGTTTCCCTCTTTGTCATACAAGACATAAGGGTTCACATATCCTTCCTCATCATTTGGTTCCTCCATGTAATAGATTGGAGCATTGCTCGATGGGTGGGTTACAAAAGGTACAGGTGGCCTAGGGATGCATGTGGGATTAATCTCCATTCTAGGGATGGCCATTTTCATGTCGTTAGGTGCCGGAAGAGCCAATGGGACTTCTCTTCCAAAGAAGTTTGGTGGCATATTCTCTAGGTATGGCTGGTTGTATAGTTGAGAGTATGGAAGTCTCCTTGGTGTAGCCTGCAATACATGGCATCATGGCTGAACCTACCAAAATTTGTGCAAGATCGAGATTTAGGGTCCTGAAATTTAGCTGGAAGGTGACTTCCACTGCAATGGATGCAGTGGACATGTGGGTGCGTAGGTCTCCTCACTATCTCCTACAACCTTGCTAGCTCCTTTTTTATATCTGCTAGCTCTTGGCTTGGGTCAACACTTTTCTATTTATCTTGGATGCTTGGGACTCACTATTTTCCAGATGTCACGGTTCTATCTAAGGTTCTTGGAGTTAGCATCATCTTGATTTGAGTTCCTAAAGCTTCTCTCTTTGAGCTAGTCATCCATTCGTATGGCCTCTTTGAAGACCCTAGCTAGCATGACTCTCGACAAGCTTGAGTTGCTTGCCAAGGCCTTGTAGAGTTCCTCACTACTACAAATTCCATTTACAAAGACTGTGGAGATTGCTCTCTCAATGGGTCATTCGTTAGTCAAGATTCTCTTAAAGAGATCACACATGGGCAATGTAATCCATAAGGTCCTCCTTGTCCTTTTGCTTGACATTCAGTAGCTTAGCTATGACATTGTCGGACTACCCAACCTTAGAGAACCTCTTGATGAAGAGATTCTTGAGGTTGTTGAAGTTGTTGCATTGTGCTACGTCTAAGTTGGTGTACCATGTCCTACCCTTGTCACCCAAGAAAAGATGAAGGCTTGCAATCATTGGACAAGGTACATGAAGCCGTTAGCCTCGTAGACTTGCTTGAACTACTTGACAAAACTGTACAGTAGGTCATTGCGTGGCTGGCATTTGTCTAGTTATTTTGTGATTTTGGGGATTTTAGACTTGCTCTTGGAGCCCTGGGTGACTCCTAACCTTGTGACCAACGAGGTTGCTAGGGCTTGTGCACTTTGCTCTGTAGACATATGCCTATGAGCCACTTTGTGGAAAGCTTGCTCAATGTCAAGTCCACCTCTAACTCTCTCTCCCTTTCCACGTTAGGTCTTGTATGATTCCTATTGGCTAGAGCTAAAATACACTGGACTTCTCACATCTTGATGACTTGCTGCAACTTCCTAGTCTGTTGCTCATGGTTGTAAGCTACTATCTTTTGTAGCGCTTGCCATGCTAATCTGCTCTCCTCCTCAAAGTCTACTATGATGTCTTCAGATGGCCTACCATGGTGGTCCATCCTAGTTTGTAAGTCATATTTGTTCACCATCTGTTGGATGTCGATACGGAAATCTCCCAAGTCAAGCTCAAGTCAAGCTTGTCATTTTCACAGTTGGAGCTAGATCTTGGAATGTTTGTGGCTTCTTGCTCCACTAGGTTGTTGATGAGGCTGATTAAGTTGGGTTGTGTTGCTCCTCCAATGCTGCCAATCCTTCGATGCCTCTCACATTTTTTGATGGCTCCCGCTTAGTCCTACTACATGGGGTTCTCAATCATTTGCTAAGTCTAAGGGTCATCTCCTATTAGTGGGTTTGTTCCACTTGTTATGTTTGATTGTGTTCCTTCTTATTACAAACAATCCTCAACTTACGTTCACTCAAGGTGTGCATTGTGATCTTTTCATGCACGGTGCAAAATCAAGCTTTCAGCTTTCAAGTGCACTTCAAGTGACAAACAATATGGGGTGCAAATTCAGAATGATGAATGAAGTTCTCGCTCTCCCCTCATTTTGTTTTCAGCCAAAAATGACTCTAAGCATAATTGCTGACCGCTCTTATGGGTTCACTAGGGCCTCTATTGAATCTCTTAACTTGGTTAGGTGTAATCAGGGTCTATAGGTCAATTTGGGGCTCTAAATGGGTAGATAGCTAACGGGTTTGCTAACTGTCACTTTTAGATCATCAAGTTGCACTTTTCGTGGGGGAGTCAGGAGGCTACATGAGTTGTCCATGCATCTAGAAGGCTATCAAAAGGTTTCACTACTACAAGAGGTACTCTACCTAGCATGGGATGTGTTGAATCTGTAAATTTTACATGTCAGATACTAGTCTGATTTGCAAGTGTCCGATTTGTAGGTGTTTGATTATTAGAATTAGACTATCCGATTTTGGATGGTCCGATTGCCCAATTTTGATGTGTTTGATTGTCTAAATTTTTGATGGTCTGACTGTCCAAATGAAATGAGTCACATGTCCAATTGAACAGGTTGGGTGGTGTTCCAATGATCCGATTATCCAGAATCAGATGTCTGTGTCTAATTCTAGGAATCAGACTCTGTCAAGCGTGTTCAATTCCAGCAGCTACGGTTCCAATCAAGATAGAAATCACATCAATGGCAAAAATTTAGGCATGCCCAACCACACAAATTTCTAGAATGCAAGAATAAATAAGGGGCAAGGTTTTTATTATACCTAATGTGGCAGGAAAACACCCATACACGACGATCGACTCTCTCTTCTCTCTTCTCTCTTCTCTCTCTCTCTCTCTCTCTCTCTCTCTCTCTCTCTCTCCCCACTCACACTGTTGAGACTGAAACTAAGCCTTCACCCCCTCTTTTCCTTGGGTTTAAAACCCTCATTGTAGTGCTACCCAAGTATTTTCCCATTCATTCTCTTGCCTATGCAATGGATTTCAACCCCTTTTTCCCCTTGTTTTGGGCCTATTTACAAGGCAACCCTAAAGCGACT
This sequence comes from Lygodium microphyllum, assembly GCF_053477565.2. Taxonomy (NCBI): domain Eukaryota; kingdom Viridiplantae; phylum Streptophyta; class Polypodiopsida; order Schizaeales; family Lygodiaceae; genus Lygodium; species Lygodium microphyllum. The sequence goes on from NC_141150.1 coordinate 39,473,064, forward strand.
CGCTTCAATTTCTTGGTCCTATCCTACTCTAAACATGCAATAAAAATCAAGGCTCAAGTACTAAAATGATTTATCCTACTTGCCTAATCATTAGAAACTCAAAATAGTTACTTGCTTTGAAGATTAAACTCCCAAATCTCATTCCTACATATCAAGCAGCAATTCGGGAATGAAACCTTACTTTGATGCTTGATTTGAAGCGTGTAAGTGATCAAGCTTGAATCCGTTGGTCCTAGCAAACAAAACCAAAATGAAGTGGGAGCTCATGCTTGACCGCTAAGACCGACGGATCGCTTATTGTTTCAAGCGTTTCAAGCAAGCTCTAATCACTATCTCTCACTTAGCCGAGGCACTTCCAACCCTATGAGTGTAGTGAGCTTACCATCTTGATGCGCGAATGAGTAGCCTCCTCTGTCAAGAACTCTGATAGCTCCATGATTAGCGATGTGAGCTCAAGCAAGCTCAACCCTCTAGTGCCACGCTCCATCCACCATAGCTACGTGCGCGAGACATGAGAAGAGAGGAGAAGAGAAGGAAAGAAGAGAGGAGAATATGGAGAGCTTCTCCACCATGGTCCCTCACCCTCAATCACTCACTTACTCACTCACTCACTCCCTCATACTCTCACACCACTCACTCCCTCTCTCAAACACAGTCACAAGCAAGAAGAAGAGAAGAGAGCTAGTTTTGCCACACACCAAGAATGAGCTTCCCATTCACTTTTTGAGTTTATATACAAACCCTAGATCCTTTGGGCAGCTATCCCCTTTTTTACATGACTAGGCATCTTGCCAAGGTCCTCTTTTCCTATTCCCTTCTATTTTCCTTATCCCTTCACCTATGCCTGTCTAGATTTTACAATTTACCAAAGAGGGAGCATGGCATTTTTTTACAAAATTTTAAGGGCATCTTTCAAAAAATGTGCCTTCCATCTTTTGCATTTTTCTAAGGTTTCCTTGATGCCTTTTTCCTTTTCTCCTTCTTGTTGACTTAATTGGGTCCGCATTTCAGAATTTTCTTAGATTTATTTTTCCTTTTCTTTTTTCTTGTCCTGCAGTGGGGTTAACAATATACTTATCAAGCTAAAATATCCTATGTTTTTGCTTATATAGATTATGATATTAAGGTCCATTTTTCCTTTGATCTATCCAACATATATCTCATTTTTATTTATTTGCTAGTCTTTGTTATGTATCTAATGTGTTTTATATCCATCTTACTATATCTAATAAATAAAGAGAGAAAGATATAAGCAACATAAAACCTGTTTTTGGATGCACTTTGTATTACATAACTGGATTATTTGCTAGATACACTTTATAAATCGATATAAATTGGAAAAATTTAAATAAGGAATTCTAATAGATAGATTCAAGGAGTGCTCAGGTAAGTGGGATTTCGTTCTTGGTTTGGTGATACCTAACATAGCTCATTCAAGTTTGTGTTGACTAAATAGGGGTTGAAGAGCACCCTGCCACGGCACCATGAGAACCACGAACCGGCCAAGAGAGGCTGCAAATACATTTGCTGGCCACAAAACCTGCAAGAAAACTCTCCTTCTTCTCACCAAGAACCATGCTCTCCAAACACACAAGAGGAAGGCACACAAGAAATTGGACAATTCTTCCATCCTCACCCTCTTCCTCTTCCTCACTCTCCATTAGAAATGAGCATGAAGCACAAGAGAGGGAAACAAGAACAAGAAAGATGAGAGTTGTGCCAAAATGAGAGAGGGAGAAATGAACCGTGAGAGAAGAAGATAAAGGAAGAGAGAGGGTGTAACCACCTCAACCTCCCACCTCCTCAAATCCCACGACTGCAACCACCTCCTTTTCCTTTCTTGAATTATAAAATTCAAATTTGCATACATTGGCTAAGGTCTAAAGACCCTTCAATTTTTGGAATGAGACAAAAGGGTTTGACCTTCCCTTTCGCCACAAATGGATATGACACAATAGGTGTCAAAGATTTGTGCTAGGTTAAATCCACCCATTAACACTCGCTTGGAATCAATGCGTCCAATGGATCTACAGGACGTGCTAATTCGAGCTGCACCCATAATACAGGAGATGCAGACCAAGACAAGGAATAACACGACTTAGTCTTACATGGATCAGAACAAGGGGATGCTTAGATCTTAGACCAAGAGACCGCAAGGCCAAAACCAAGGACAAAGGAAGAAAGCTAGGGCAAATTATGTCAACAACTTCGCCCCTACACAAGGTTATGGCCGCAATATCCGTTGCTTCCATTGCAACGAGCCCGGTCACTTTAAAAGGCAGTATCCCAAGCTTAGCAGAGGACAACGACAAGGGCCATTCGAAGGAGCTGCCCAAGGCCAAGGAGCCACCGTCTCGCAGACAAAGGGAGAACCTCCACTGTTGCCAACAAGGACCTCGGTGATGAAGAAGACCCATCCATGGAAGCAGACATTGAGAGGGCAACGGTTTATGCCGCTCTTCACAAGAAAGGCCCGAATCGCCAATTCTCGGTGATTCAAACTCCATCGGATTATCAAGGTAAAAGCTTCAAAACCTTGATTGATTGTGGCAGTACACATTCCTTCATTTCACCAGTCTATGCAAGAAAATTAGGAATAGCCACAAAAGATGCACCTACCTTGTGGAATTAGCAAATGGTCGTGAAGTCTCTTGTACCAGGCAAACTGCTAAGGTGAAATTCCTACTGGGTGGATAGTCGACTTCGGTCAGATTCTGAGTAATGAACTTAGGTGCCCACAAATGTTTGCTCGTTGGTATGGATTAGCTAATACCCAATGATGCCCACATTCACTATGGAAAGGGCCAAGTCTCCTTTGGAAATTCTGAAGGGGAACTAGTTACAACTCAAGGAGAGGTAGGTAAGCCAAAAATTCAGCTGGCAAAAGCAACACGGATAATAAAAGGAGTTAGAAAGGGGCTACCTATCTATTTGATTAAACTAAATAACCTAGATCAAAATCAAGAATCGATGGAAGAACCTTCGTGGTTAAAGGAATACGTAGATATATTTCCTGAAGAGCTGACAGAACTTCCTCCTCAAAGGGAAGTCGATCACGAAATCAAGCTGGCACCAGGGGGCCGCACCAGTCACAAAGAAACCATATAGGATGTCCATCCCAGAAGCGATTGAGCTGAAGGAGCAACTCAAGCAACTGTTAGACCAAGGTTACATCCATCCTAGCAGCTCGCCATGGGGAGCTCCAGTGATGTTCCAGAAGAAGAAAGATGGAACGCTTCGACTATGCATTGACTACAGAGGGTTGAATCAATCAACCATAAAAAATAAATACCCCATTCCAAGAATAGATGAACTTCTTGACCATCTTTAAGGTGCGAAGGTCTTCTCCAAGATAGATCTCAAGTCTGGATATTATTAGATAAGGATCAAGGAAGAAGATATCCCAAAGACAACATTTAGCACAATGTATAAATACTTTGAATTTCTAGTCATGTCATTCGGGCTGACAAATGCTCCTCCTCCAACAGGCTAATGCAGGATATATTTAGGCCCTATCTTGATGACTTCGTACTCGTCTTCTTTGACGATACCTTAGTCTACTCTAAGTAGGAAAAAGATCATGAACCCCAGCTTCGCATTGTCCTTGAAACAATGAGGGCACACAAGCTTTTTGCCAAGAAGAAGAAGTGTGCATTTTTCAAACGACAGACTAAATATTTGGGATTCATTATATCAGCGGAAGTAATTTCAGTGTGGATCCAGCCAAGGTTAGAGAAGTTTTGGAGTGGCCAAAACCAACTTTTGTCAAAAAAATACATAGTTTTCTTGGATTGACAGGATGGTACAGGGTCTTTATCAAAAACTATGCTTTGATTACAACACCTCTAACTGATCTATTAAAGAAGCAAGTATCAATTGTATGGACACCTACTGAACAGTCCAGCTTTGACAAACTAAAGCAAAGCTTGGTATCAGCACCCATCCTGAAACTTCTTGATCTTAGTAAGAAGTTTGAAGTGATAACTAATGCTAGCGCACTTGCCTTAGGATGTGTACTTATGCAAGAAGGTCATCCCGTAGCATACTCTTCAAGGAAACTGAAGACCCATGAAAGGAACTATGCTACCCACGATCTAGAGCTACTGGCTATCATCCATGCTCTCAAACTTTGGAGACACTACTTGCTGGGTAACAAATTTACCCTAGTGACGGACCACAAAAGTCTTAAATGTATTTTCACCCAGAATGAGCTCAATATGAGGCAACGTCGACGGATTGAAGTACTGGAAGAATATGACTTTGAAATCAAATACATGCCTGGAAAGGAGAATGTAGTTGTCGACACACTCAGTCGCAAGGCATTTTTGAATTCTCTGATTTTGCAAGATCCATCAACAGCAAGATCTCTAGCCACAAAGGTATCCATGCCAAACAACCCAATTCTTGAGCTAGCTAGAGAAGAGGCATGTCATGACCCAACCTATCAGAAATTGCTAAAGGAGATCCCCATCAAAGATCAAGACCCGAAGCTACATACAAAGTACCAAGAATTCTCTATCAGTAATGGACTTGTCTACTATAGGACAAGATTATGTATCCCGGCAAGCCAGTCACTCAAGTAGAAGATACTTTGGGAAGCCCATGACTCTTCTTTCTCAGGACATCCTGGCTATGCCAAGATCCTTAATGCGGTCAGGAAGAGCTATTATTGGGATAGACTCAAATGCGACGTTCTTAAATATGTCACAGAATGTTTGTCTTGTCAACACATTAAGGCTGAACATGTCAAAATGCTATGAAAATTGCAACCACTTGACATTCCCCAAATGAAATGGGAATTTATTAGTATGGACTTTGTTGTTGGCCTGCCCCAAGTTTAGGGAGGATACAAATCCATTATGGTCATGGTAGATATGCTCACCAAGGTTGCACATCTTATCCCTGTTAAGACAAACTATAAAGCCTCAGACATCGCAAGGTTATTCATCAATGAGATTTTCAAACTACATGGGTTACCCAGAAGAATCATTAGTGATCGTGACTCTCTCTTCACATCACACTTCTGGAGGGCTATCTTCGAGGCCATTGGGACTCAACTCTGTTTCAGTACAGCTTACCATCCCCAAACTGATGGTCAAACAAAAGGAGTCAACCAAGTCATTGAAGACATGCTTAGGACCCACTGCTATCGTGAACCCAAAAAGTGGATCCAATATTTGCCACTAGTTGAGTTTGCCTACAATGCTTCCTACCAGCAAAGCATTCAGATGACCCCTTTTCAAGCATTGTATGGGCACGATTGTCGTAGTCCTTTGAGCTTCTTAGATCTAATCTTGAGGGTTGAAGCTTCAAAGCAAATGCTGGAAGACATGGATGACCAGATCAAGTCAATAAGACAGGACATCCAAGCCGCCAAGGACAGACAGAAGGCTTACGCATACTTGAAATGTCAAGAGAAATCCTTCATTGAAGGTGATATGGTCTTCATTCGTGTACATCCAAAGAAGCTTTCCCTAGCCTTGGGTGAATGCAAAAAGCTAAGTCCAAGGTATTGTGGACCCTACAAGATTCTCAAGTGCCTAGGGCCTAATGCTTACAGACTGCAACTCCCTGAAAACCTAAAAGTTCATAATGTATTTCATATCAATCTATTGAAAAAGTATGTGCCAAACCCTAGTCATGTGCTTGATTATCAACAAGTTGTAATGCCGAGCCAAGGAGTCCTTGAGCTACGACCTGACAGGATCTTAGATGTTAGGGAGAGGCATTTGAGATCCAGGACCTTGAGAAAATACCGCATCCAGTGGAAAGATTACCCCAAAGAGGACGCCACTTGGATGGATGAAAGTACTCTCAACCAACAATACCCCCAGATCTTCTCGAGATGAGGACATCTCGATTCCTCTAAGGGGGAGAGAATGTAATATTTCCACAAGGAAATATTAACGACTCTAGACCTCACACAAAAGTGGTTCAAAGTAATCTCCCGCAATGGAAAAACCTTGGGCTAAGTGCCCCTTCCACATGCATTAACAAACACGAGCCCTGCGTTGCGTATAGGAAGTTGTGGCTCAAAAGTCGTAGTTCACCGCAGGAACACCCCTTCATGAGAAAAAATAGGGATAAGAATTGTAAATTTTTTAAACATTAAACTCCCTCCCGTTCAGCCATTGCATGGGGGGAGAGGGAGTATGAGTGATGGAGGGGCATGGGGAAGATGCATGCAGCCCGCCACTTGTGTGGCTTCCCCCCCTTCAAGCTATATGAACCCCCCCTCCCAAGCTTGACGGGAGGGAGAGGAAGGGATCGTGGTGGTGTGCTACTCGCATGTTGCTTCCGCCTTCTACCTGCTGCCGCTAAGCTGCCGCTGCCACCTTCATCATCACTATCATCATCATCATCATCATCATCATCATCATCATCATCATCATCATCATCATCATCATCATCATCGCCATCTTCGCAATCATCTCCCCCATCCACGTCATCTCCCTGTGATATAGAAGCTTGGAAGCTTCTATTAAAGCTTTCCTAAGCCCAGTTCACCCATGTTAGACCAAGTTTGGTGAGTTCTAATTGCAAGTTAAATTTCCTACGAATTGAGTAGTCATCCTACTACAACACTCTTCCTTGGGACTGATTTGCCAAGCCAGGGTAGTAATGAATTGCCAGAAAGCAATTGACCAACCAAGTTAGGGCGACGAGATTGCCCAGGATTTATTGGCCTTAATATAAGAAAACCTAAGGTATCGACAATTTGGGTAAACAAGATATAAAGCCCAACCCAAGGAAAGAGGGTAAACAAGCAACTTAGCTTATGAAACCCTTGGGATCTTGCAAAGTTCTGATTGATCCAAGATTGAATGCTGGAAACATTTGGGGAGAAGGAATCACACCTTAGCAGTTGGCCGTACAAACGACCACTGGAATTTTCGTGATTGTATAATTAGAAGCACTATTTGTACTTCTTTGCTCAAGGAACTAATGCCAGAAAAATAAATAATGCTTCAGGTTAAAATATTGGAGGGAGAGGTAGTATCAGTTACCTTTGACTGCCTACCTGACCCTATCCAAGAGGGTTCTTAGCCGTGCCGGGTACATGGATTGAACCCGCCACAAGAGGTCTCTCTGTGGGTGCTACTTGGAGCAAAAGGACGCTTGGGTGCCAAGGGAGGCTCTAGCGGTAAATCCCTTGCCTCCGGATCCTACACAAGAGGCCGACGTGGCTCGAGATGGGATCTCGAGGCCCGTATACTAGTTAATGGGCGGAACTTAAAATAGCGATACCTGAGGATTGCTAGAATAGCCTTCGACTAGGTTTATTTGATGTATTTCAAAGATTGATAAATAAAGATCAAATGTTGAAAAAGGAACTTGCTTGACATTGTTTTTCTGTGTCAGTGCTTAAGTTACGTGAAGGAACCAGTGATTAATTTGGTTAATTAAGGAAGCTATTTTTGCTTGTCAAACTAAATGTGGTAGGTAATTAGATAACTAAAGCAACCCGAGGAAAGCGCGGTGGACGTGACCCTGGGTCCATCCTACAGAGGGGTGGTCTCGGTTGGCCGAGAACTTTTCTCAAAGGATTTAATAGCGAGTTAACAATGACCTAGAAACTATAGAGCTAAAGACCCGATTTATGATCTTTTAGGGGAACAGAATGGGACTATGCCTTATAGGTAGAGAGGTCGATCTTTGCATCCCTCTCGTTTCCCATTCTCCTTGAACCAACTGCAGCATAAATCGTGATTCAGGTCGGTCCTAAGTGGGAACGGTCGGAATGCATAAACCCTGATGTTTCTGCGCAAAGTAGTTCGACACTAGCTACCTCCTAGCAACTTGACAATTAGGAAAACCCTGATTCAGGTCGGTCCTAAGTGGGAACGGCCGGAATGCTTCCGCTTCGTGGCAGACTCGGGAAGACCTAGATCGCAAACCTCGTGACATTCCTTGGGAGTGCCGGGCAGCGCTTTCTAGACTCTCTTCCCGATGGGCTGCTAAGATGTGTCCTTCAAGGGGACAGGGGGACACGTTACACACATTCACTTAGGACACATGATTACACATGAAAGCTTTGTGCTGTAGGTAACCCTTTAGGCATAGACTTGAACCATAAGTTGTATAGTGCAAAGTGAAGGGACCTAAAAGCCCACTCATATACACCTAATGGAAATTGAAAGCATAGAGCCAAAGAACACAATAGATACCACGATAGCTACAACCTTTGTTGGCTTTATTTAAGTGCTACACGTTCTTAACAATTCAGAAGTGTCTGTAAGGAATCAAAAGCCTTCTTATGCACCATGCACTTTCACATAATGGGAAGAAGGAAAACGTAGAGCTATTGTTTTCAAGGGTCAAAAATTTCCTTGGAGCTAGAAATGCCTAAATCCTCACAAACATAACCTTTAGCTCTCTTTCCTTTTCAACTACTTGTCCTCATTACAAACCAAAAACCGTAGCATTACCACAAACTCTTGAATAATTTCTTGGCTACATAAAACTCTTCTCCATATCAAACTTCTCCACAATGATCTCATGATCCCTATATTTGAGTGACCAAGAGTCTAACTAGATTAGGAACACCATAGAAAATGTTAGGATCGAGTGGCCTAGCAATTCAACTATTGACTCTTGTAATGATACATGACTTAGCTCAAAGAACACCTAGTTTCTTCCAATGACAAAAACTTGAACCCAACTCATTTGCTTAGACATATCAAACTTCCTCTTTAACTCCACAAAATGACACACAGTGAAGCTCTCATTAACGAAGGAGTTGATTATACTATCCTCACCTATCATGCTTGGACTTGTATAGGACAACTTGAACTAGTGTCCAAAAGCACTATAGTTAGACGTTATGGAAGATTACCATACTCTCTTCTAGGAAAAATGCAAGTTCTTAATTGTCTAAGAAATTGAAAGCTTGCAAGCTACGTTTTATGTGCTTCCTAATCTAGAAGATATTGGGAAGCAAATCTTACTTGGTTGACCTTTCAAACATGCAACTAAGTGCAATATAGACTATGAGGCACATTGCATATACTTGACCCTACCTAGCATCAAGTTCATCATGATCTTTAGCAAAAGAAATCTAGATATTGCTCAAGATAAGGGTAAGAAATCAGTTTCTACCCTTGATTGAAACTCTATGGAAGAGAGTGATGAAGTTCTTAGAGAACTATTGGAAGCACAAGATTGAAAGCAAAGGCCTCTCAATGCAAAGTCCTATGGTCCTAGCAAGAAAACCCAAGCATCTCATAACTCCCATCCCATTGCTAATACTAGTAGATATAGATCCCCTTGCAAAAAGAAACAAAGATCCTAAGATACCACTAAGAATGTCAATGAAGGGTTAGCACAATGCCATGATGTGTTTCTAAAGTATTCCTATATGTTCAAGGGTATTACACAGCAAATCGATAGATTTGGTTGCCCAAACAACCTACATCACCACACCTCTATCACTCATAATCCAGACAAATCGATGGAAGCGACCTGAACTTGGAACGGGGCCTAGGTTAAAAGTCATTCAAGAAATTGAGCAAGCTAAGACAGAAACCAAAAATCTAAGCTTCACCTATCAAAAAAAGGAGATAGAGCCTAACATTGAGGTACAATCACATAATGCAATTTTCAAAGCCAACAAGGAGGTGATGATAATACCTCATAAGATAACAAACCTAAAAGAGGAGTCAACAAAGACTCTAAAGCCGACAAATCATTACTCGTAAAAATAGATCTAGAGAGAATAAAAAACACACAAGAGTCCTTTAACCTCAAGAATCCTTCCAAATAGAACCAGGATCTAAGATTGTAGCTGCCCTCAATTGCTACAACCTCTAAATCAATTGACTTACCTATTACTACTTACCATCTCAAGAAGTAGACTTGCAAGAATTGTACTTCCTAGCTGTAGACCCACCAACCCTGCTAAGGAAAATATACCTACTACCTCAAGAAAGAGTCCTACTAGAACCAACCCAGTGAGCTCTAGAAAGTCACCACATCTCAAGTGTAACATTCCCGAATCTAAAACACACATTGTTTATATGAATCTCCTCTTAGGAGGCCAAAAGGTTAGGATAATGGCAAAAAAATATATTTCCCTTATCCCCCCAGCCGACTGTTGTGCTGGAGGGGAGGGGAATAGCAAGTATGAATAAGCTCCTTGATGGAGCTTGCAGGGGGGAGAACCCCATGCATAATGACACGTGGGGGAGGTAGGATCCCCTCCCCTCACCTATTTATTCTGTGCCATGGGGGAGAGGCTACAGGGTTCATGCTCTAAATTGAGAGGGTGGTCGTGAGTGGAGAGAAAGGAGGCAATTCTCTGCTGGAGTTCGTGTCATCGCTGTCGTGAACTAGGAGTCTGTGTCGTTGCTACCATTAAGAGAGGTGGAGGCATCGAGACTCTGAAGATCACCGGTCATGTTAGGAAAGCCGCCATTGCCATTCGCTAGGCCACCATCAAAGTTGCACACCACCGCTACCGCCGATCGAATCCCAATTGGCCTCCTTTCATGTGGGCTTCTGCAATCACCAGAAGCTTTAGAAGCTTCTTGGAAGCTTCCAAGGGTGGGCCTCCTAAGCCCCCTTTCATATCACACCCCCCATACAAAGTCTTTCGTGTGGGCTTCCTCCTAGCCCTTGTACTTGTGGGCTTAATAACCCGCCCCCCCCTCGGAATCCAAAGGACCGATTGTGGGTCTCATACCCCTTTTTCTTTTTCCCCCTTTTGCCCACCTAGTGCATCCTAAGACTACCCCCCCCTCGAGATCAAATAAAAAATCTCCATTCCCGCGGCTTTAATAAGCCTTACTCTCAAAAGGTTTTCCTACCCCTCTTCCCGGGATTTAAAACCCTTCCTGTAGGTTTTTCCCCCCACATATCGTTTTAGGGTCCTTTAAGCCCTTTTTTTTTATTACAAAGTCCCTCAAAGGCTTATCTTAACCTCGCGATTCCTTAGAACCCCCTTCCTATTGACCTTCGCAAAACACCCTCTTTTCGCCCTTTTTTCATACCACAAAGTTACTTCCTTTTCCCCCTTTCCGTGTATACAATTTGCACCGGAGCTTCTACAAAAGGAAGGAAAAATAAATTCATAGACGGTGGAATTACAAAGGGAGTTTCGTGTGCAAAGGAGACAGTCAACATCATAAATCTGCATCCAAGACGGAAAGGCCGCATTCGCTATGGCTCCTAAGAAAGCACAAGGCACAACCGTAGGAGGATCGTCTCCTAATATCCATGTGGACATTTCACCATAAGTGTCAAGATTGTGGGAGAGAAGGAAGGAGTCTCGCTTGAAGCTTTCTTGCTTGCACAATGGGGGAAGACACACAAGGGTGGAGGCTGAAAACAGTTTTCCTCTTCTTAGTTGTGTAAGCCAAAAGAACTTTTGTACAAAGAAATAGAAGAACCCTATATATGGGTCTCAAACCAAACTCAACTAACTAAGGTGGCATACTAACTGAGCCACGAACTAGAGTAGATAAGGATAGCTATCATGTAGCTATTATTCATGGGCGGTGTACCAACCGCGTCTGCAACTGACAAGTCGGTGACATAATTATACAACGGTCACCCTGGCGTATCACGAGTGGAGCTCGATATCTCAACACTCCCCCTCGAGCTCAATCCCAATTCCTGCACACCAAGCAGGTCTCTGAACTTGCGCAGCTTCTCTGCGCCCAATGCCTTCGTGAATATGTCAGCTACCTGATCCTCTGTGCTGACATAAACTAGATCAATAAGACCTAGTAAAACCCTCTCTCGCACATAGTGATAATGCACCTCAATGTGCTTTGTTCTAGCATGATAGACTGGGTTATTTGCCAAGTGTATACTACTCATGTTGTCACAATAAATGACAACTGGCCCATCTGTAGACTGATGCATATCATAAAGTAGCTTATGCAACCAAGCTACCTCACATGCAGCCATTGCTGCACCCCTGTACTCAGCCTCTGTGCTCGACAAGGCAACTGTAGGCTGTTTCTTGCTGCTCCAAGTGACTGCAGCACTCCCAAAAGAGAATACATATCCACTGGTAGATCGTCTATCAGAAATACTACCAGCCCAATCAGCATCAGTGTATCCATGCAACTGTATCTGAACCCCAGTCTCATAAAATAGTCCATACTGCAATGTGGACTTCACATACCTAAGTATGCGTCTAGCCGCATCCAAATGTGGTTTCCTTGGAGCCTGCATAAACTGACTTACCAATCCAACAGCATAGCTCAAATCTGGCCTGGTAATAGTCATATAAATCAAACTTCCTACTATGCGTCTCTACATAGTAGGGTCTTCTAGAAGCTCACCTGCATCTGTGCTCAGCTTCACATTTTGCTCCAAAGGAACTGAAATAGGCTTACAGCCTGTCATCCCATATTTGGACAGCATGTCCAATCCATACTGCCTCTGCAAGAGCTGTATCCCACTTGGTGATCTAATCACCTCAATGCCCAAGAAATAACGCAGCTCTCCCAAATCCTTCATCTCAAACTTCTGCTTCAATAGCATTTTCACATGAAGGATATCTTCATCACTGTCACCTGTCATAATCAAATCATCAACATAAATGACAAGCAGCATAATACCTTTCTCTGTTTTTCTCACATAAAGTGAGAAATCTGCCTTGGAAATCTGAAAGCCAATAGTGACAAGATACTGTCCTATCTTGTCAGACCATGCTCTAGGTGCTTGCTTCAAGCCATACAAGGCTTTCTTCAACCTGCAAATAAACTCAGGATGAACAGCATGCACATAACCTGGTGGCTGCTCCATATAGACCTCTTCTTGCAAATCACCATGCAAGAAGGCATTCTTTACATCCATCTGATGTAAAGACCATCCCTTTGATGCAGCCATAGCAATGACTGCTCTTACGGTTGCCATCCTTGCAACCGGACTAAATGTTTCTTCATAGTCAATGCCATATGTTTGTGCATACCCCTTGACTACTAATCTTGCCTTGTATCTGTTCACAGAACCATCAGCATTGTGCTTCACCTTATAAACCCACTTACAGCCAATTGCATTCTTACCTTTAGGCAAAGGTACTAACTCCCATGTAGCATTTGCTTCCAAGGCATCCATTTCTTCATCCATGGCTTTCTCCCATTTTTCTTTTCCCATGGCTTGCTCAAAAGATGTGGGTTCTGGTTCCTGTATCACTTTGACCATATATGCATAGTGAATGGCTGTAAATCCATCATATTTCAGCCTATCCACAGGATACCTAGCTCTTGTAGACCTGCGCAAAGTAGGTTCACTCCCAGATGCTCTCAAAACATCCCTGGTCTTCCTTACTCCAGGTGTAACAATAGAAGGAATACCCAACTCATCATCAATGCTCTGTTCTGAGCCACTGGATTCACCATCCACATAAGAGTGACCTGCATTCACATCAAACATGGGCTGATCAACCTTCTCTTTTCCTTTTTGTGATACCTGCATACCACTATCTGCATTGCTTTGAGAAGATTCTCCTGATCTCAATCTGCCTGTCCATGGCGAAGAATGTGAACCACTGCTAGAGGACGCTCCAGGTCCACTAATATTTTGTGACTGCTGCTGTGAATTCTGTGTAGCATTACCATTTTGTGCATCTTCATCATCAATCACATTTACTGGTTTATACCAGCTACTCATCTCATCAAAAACAACATCTCTGCTCACTGTAAACTTACGAGTAGAAGGGTTATAGCATCTATACCCTTTTTGCTGCAGAGAGTAACCAATAAAGATGCACTTCTCAGCTTTTGGATCCAACTTGGATCTCAGCTCATCTGGCACATGTACATAGGCAATGCAACCAAAAATTTTCAAATGAGAAATATCTGGTTTCCTACCAGTATACCTCTCCTCTGGAGTCATTCCATGTATTGCTGCAGTGGGAGTCCTGTTCATTATGTAGACTGCTGTAGCAACTGCTTCAGCCCAATAAAAATCTGGCAAGTCTTTTTCATTGAGCATGGCACGAGATACCTCTCCAATATGCCTGTTTTTCCTTTCTGCAATTCCATTTTGTTGTGGGGTATAACTGCATGAATATTGCTGCTTTATGCCATGCTCCTGCAAGAACTTTGCAAACTCATTTGAGAGGTACTCTCCCCCTCCATCTGACCTTAGGCATTTTATCTGCAAGCCTGTTTCTTTTTCAACCATAGCTTTAAGAGTTTTGAAATGCCCAAAAACTTCACTTTTCTTTTTCATAAAATACACCCAGACTTTTCTGCTATAGTCATCAATAAAACTGGCAAAATAATGACAGCCTCCAAGAGATGCAGCTTTAGTTGTCCACACATCAGAGTGAATTAATTCCAATGGCTTCTCACTCTCTTGAACATGTCTAGGAAATGGTTTCCTTGCCTGTTTTCCAAACTGACAGGCTTCACATACCTTATGCATTTCTGCAACCTTGAATTTGGGCAATCCTGCAACAATATTTTGGGCCTGCATTGATTTAAGTCGCTGTACATTAACATGACCAATGCGTTTATGCCAGATATCAATATCTTCAACTACACCGGTCCCATGTGCAAACATTGCTGCACTCAATTCAGACATGTCTGCATCCAATGTAAACATTCTGCCCTTCTTCTTTCCTTTTGCTATCAAGCGACCTTTATTTTTCATATCCTCAACAAAGCATCCATGAGGATTAAATCTGACCTGCAAGCCCTGTTCAACCATTTGACCAACTGAAACCAGATTCTTGGTGATATTCGGGACATGAAATACATCGGACAGGTATTTATTTTTCCCACCCTGCATAGACAAGGGAATTTTTCCAATCTGCACAATAGGATGTGCAGTATCATCACCAGTCTCCACAAATCCTGATTTTTCCATTTTCCTTGCATCCTCCATCCATTCTGCATGACCTATCATGTGGTTTGATGCACCTGAGTCAACATACCATACATCATTGCTTTCTTCTGCACTTGTCATAGAATTGTTCATGTGCTGCACCATGAACAAATGCTCATTTCTGTCATCACCCTGTCTACTAGAAGATGCATAATTTCCTTGTTGCAGTTTTCCATTCATGATGTCATTCTGCTTTTTATAGCAGTCTTTAGCCATATGACCCATTTTACCACAGTAGTAGCATTCAACATTACTGTTTGCATTTTGGCCTCTTTGCCATCCACCACGACCTCTTTGGCTCCCCCTGCCTCTAGAGTTACCACGTCCTCCTCCATAGGACTGGTTTTCTTGAGTTTGCTGCATATTCTGATTTCTGCCACGGCCTCCAAATCGGCCTCCTCTACCTCTGCCTCTACCTCTTCCAGCATTTGAGTAGAAGACAGCTTCTTTTGAAGTTCCTCCTGAAGAAGATGCACCACCATTTCTCTGTTCCTCAGAAATTAGAAGAGCAATCAACTCCTCAAAATCAGGAAATCTTTCACGAACTGAAATGGATGTTCGAAACTGTGCATAATCCTTTCCTAGACCATTCAAGGTCACGGAAACTAAATCATCATCTTCCACTGGCGACCCAATGGAAGCAAGTGCATCTGCAATCTTCTTCACCTTCATGTGGTAGTCGTTGATGCTCATACTTTCTCTTTGCACATTATGCAACTCTTGCTTGAGCTGCATTTTCCTAGCTTGCGTATTTGTGCTATACATTTTTGACAAAGTATCCCATGCCTCCTTTGGCGTACTTGCATCCTGAATATGCACAATCATAGAGTCTGAAATACTTATAGACAGCCAATACATAACTTTCCTGGCTCTCTCATGCCATGTTTTAAATGCCTGCATTTGTTGTTGATTGGGAACATCAGGAAGAACTGGTTCTTCTTCATTTCCTGCAACAAATTCCCAATATCCTTTTCCCATAAGGAAATTCGTCATTCTAAACTTCCATGCCTGGAAGTTGTTCTTGTCAAGCTTTTCAGTGACAATCTGTGAAAGAGAATCAGACGCCATTACAGAATACTGCAAGAAATTCTGTCACTGCAAAAAACACAGCTTCACCCTCACAAGGGCAAATCTGCAAAACTGGCGAAAGTGGTATTTGACCACACAGTCACTTCCTAGTGACGATTTTGCATAAACAGGAACCAAGGATGATTCTGAAACTCCCAATGTCTCTGCGCACAAGCATACGATGCAATTTCTACAGTAACTTTTCACCGACCTGTAGAACAGTGGTCGCACAGCATAAAACCGAGCCTTTTCTTGAGTGCGTGCAGAAAACTTCCGTCTGCAAAACAGGCCCCGAAATGGCCTCAAATCAAAAAAACAAGGTCGCCAAGGGCTAAAGCCCTTCCCCGCAGCATATACTGCCCTCTTGCTTCACCGCGAAGGGCGTCTCAACCTGAGACAATGCACTCCTGCAATTTCCGGCTGTGCTACCTGCAGAGATCTGCTCCCAAAACAGGAAATGAAAGCAACACTGCTCCTCTTACCAGACCACCGCGAGCTTGGCTTGCTTTCTTGAGCTCCTTACCACGAACAAGGCTCTGATACCATGTCAAGATTGTGGGAGAGAAGGAAGGAGTCTCGCTTGAAGCTTTCTTGCTTGCACAATGGGGGAAGACACACAAGGGTGGAGGCTGAAAACAGTTTTCCTCTTCTTAGTTGTGTAAGCCAAAAGAACTTTTGTACAAAGAAATAGAAGAACCCTATATATGGGTCTCAAACCAAACTCAACTAACTAAGGTGGCATACTAACTGAGCCACGAACTAGAGTAGATAAGGATAGCTATCATGTAGCTATTATTCATGGGCGGTGTACCAACCGCGTCTGCAACTGACAAGTCGGTGACATAATTATACAACGGTCACCCTGGCGTATCACGAGTGGAGCTCGATATCTCAACAATAAGTCCAGGTTTTTTTCTTCATAATTTTGATTTATGTTGTTATAATTCAATCGTGCATGGATCATTTTTGGAGATAAGATGCATCTTTCGATTTAAATACTTTGACTAATTTAAAAGAAATAGCTCATGATGGAAGAGTTCGATCATTAGTATTTTTCAATAAAATGAACAAAATAAAGCAAGCATAAGATTTCTATGCATGTCTAGCAAGTGGGTTTTATGCATTAATTATATTAATTAATGCCCATCTTTACAAAATGGAATTATGATAGTATACTTCAGCATGGAAGGAATAAACCGCATATCACATTATTGAACATATTTTTCGAAATGATTCATTATAGAAAGTTGCTAGCAAACATAGGAAATTGCTAGGTCTGCATGAAGAAGATTTACCTCTAGGTAAGTGGCCTAAAAACTCAAAATCAACGAAAGGTTGTGTAAGTTTTGCATACAACAAATTCATTCGGAAATGAAAGTAGAAAAAGGCTGCATGTTTTAGCATGAATCTTGTTTGCGTGCTATAGGATGATCAATTGGAATTAGGCTATAACTTAACCTATGCTTTGACCTTAAACCGAAAAGTTAAGGTTTGTAAATCAACTTACATGTAGACAATGAATCATGTGGTTACGGAAATGGTAGTGTAATTATCTTCAAGAATAGACAGGTTAAATTGTTTTAAACCTAAACACCTAAAACCGTGAGGTACTCGTTTAGGAAGGGTCAATTCAATGCAACATATCCCAAAGAGCTAACTAGGGTTAGCGCGTTGAGGACATTACCTAGTCGCTCGTATTACCCAAGCTAAAACTCCTATACCCCAAAGACTTGCCCACATTCACAGAATATAGGAACATTGGAACATACTGTGAGAAGTGATCTAGGGTTTTTCCTAAGAATCTCTCGCTAAAAAAGATGAAACTCGGAACCTTAGGACCGACAATGTCGGCCTAATACAATCAAGAACGGATTGTTATATCTAATCATGATACCGTGATTAGAAGACACCGTTGATGGGTAGAATAGTCCCATAATCGATGCAACACTTGTGCAACAAGTTACAAAGTCGCATGATCTTGTGATTTCATCACAAGGAAATGGCCAATTCCTCGGAATGAGATT
This sequence comes from Lygodium microphyllum, assembly GCF_053477565.2. NCBI lineage: Eukaryota > Viridiplantae > Streptophyta > Polypodiopsida > Schizaeales > Lygodiaceae > Lygodium > Lygodium microphyllum. The sequence goes on from NC_141150.1 coordinate 39,491,000, forward strand.
GGTAGATTCTTACACAAGTTTATCTTGCAAGAGGATGAATAATTGTCCTGATATAGTACCTTTCTTGGGTAAAGTGACCAAGATACGAGGATTAGATTTTTGCTTGGAAGGAAAGGACCAATCAGTAAATTGAAATAGCATATTTACTGCTAATAGCACTTAAGGTTTTGGTTAAGGTGGGTTAATAGGGTACGGCCCTAACCCAAGGATACAAGGGTTAACAGTCAAACTCTTCGGGATCTTGCCAAGTCGCAATTGATCCCGGATCGAGTGTTGGATGCATTCGGAAAGAAGGATTCACTCCTTAGCAGTTGGCCAAATAACAACCAATGGAGAATGATTGTGCTTGTAACAGTTTTAAGAGCATTGTTTTGCTATGTTTGCTCAAAGAATTAAAGGATAAATGGATATCTAATGCTTCAGATTGAAGGCCTGAAGGGAAAGGAAGCTTCAGTTACCCCCAACTGCCTGCCTGACCCTAACCAAGGGGGTTGTTAACTGCGTCGGGAAGGTGGACCGAACCTGCCGCATGAGAGGTCTCTCCGTTGAGCGCTACTTGGAGCAGGAGGACGCTTGGGTGCCAGGGGGGGCTCTGGCCGTAAATCCCTCGCCTTCTTGGCCCTGCACAAGAGGCTAACGTTACTCGGGATTGGATCTCGAGGTCCGCATACTAGTCTATAGGCGAAATCTTGGATTAGTAATCCCTGTGGATTGCTGGATAGCCTTCAAGTGGATTATGGATAAGCCTATGGTCTGGACTTTATGTATTTCAAAGATAAATATGATAACCTATTGAAAAGGAACTTGTTTGACATTGCTTTTTTATGTCAAGTTCTATGATTACGTGAAGGAACCAGTGCCTAACATGCTAATTAAGGAAGTTGATTGATACATGTCCAACTAAATGTGTTAGGTAATTAAATAACTAAAACAACTAGAACGATCCTTTCCTTAGCTTTCTGGACATCCTTTCCGATGGACTGCTAGGACATGTCCTGAAGATAACAGGTGGACACGTTACAGTTGGTATCAGAGCGAACCAATGAAGGGTTTGTTTTTAAAAAATCTTAATAAGATGAAGTAAATAAAATGTTGTTGTTCCAAACATTTCCTTACTTTCAATGATGTCTTATAGAATTATGAAGCATGGAACAAGTTCTTAGTGTTCCAGTCATGTTTATGACTGCGATGCATTCCCCGGATTATCAACAAAGAGTTGGGATGATGAACATCCTAGAGCATATTTATAATCCATCGCCTTTGTACATGGAACTAAGATGGACAAGTGCCTCAGGAATCTACTATATAGCTTCCCACCGGTTTGCATATCTATAGACCAACCTAAAGAGAATCAAGTGGTTGGAAGACTTGAAAGTCGTGAAGTTGTTCATTTTTGTGGAGGCTCACGTAAACTCAACTTTACATATTCAAGGTCGGAGTGTTGAACTGAACTCATATGTATATGAGGAAGTGACTCGTGTAATCCCCACCGACAGGATCAAAGTGTTGGGGCGCCATGAGAAGAGTGGGTTCCAAAGGAAAGGATACCCTAATCTTCCAATGACTTACCGATTCCTGAAGATCCATGACCCAAAACCATACTATTATCCAGTTCCTGCAAGATTGCAAGATTTGCACTACATTTCCTTTACAAGAGTTGGTTGAATATGAAGCATTGCAGAATGCAATCAGTTTGCATGGTTTTTCTGAAGTTTCCCATGAGGTACACTCTATGCTTCAATCTCCAACTGAGATGATTCATTGGTTTTTTGTTGAGCTTGAAAAGGAGAAAAATAGTAAATGTTGCAGCAATTGAAGCTTTGTTTGTTATTAATCGGCTTCAAGAGGAGAAAGCATTACTATGCCAGAAGGTTTCTCAACTGAGGAATGTAATACATTTCCAAGTTTCTCATTGTTTTAAAGTCACTAATACTCTTGAGGAAATTGTTATGCAAAAGGATAATAAAATTATTGATTTGCAAACACGGTTGGTATTTTCTCCTCATTCAAGTCAAGATGTTATTCTTGAGGATCTCTATGCATTGAACGATCAGGTTGTTCTGCAAACCAGGCCCTGTTTGATGCTTAGCGTGCCTTCACACTGTCATCTTCAACCCATCTTCAGTTTGGAAGCAATCTGATACCATGCCGGATGAGCATTCACCAACCGGGCTTCATTCTTCTTCATACGCAAGAACTGCCCCTTGCAGGAGAGAGAGAGAGGAGAGAGAAAGACTGAAATCTGATCTCCATAACCGGGCAGCCATTTGACATGCGGTCTAGAGCGATGGAGAGCAAAGATCAAGGGCATCTCAGGCATGTAATCAGTTGGGGGGGTTGCTTACAACCCCCATAACCCATCTCAATCATTGGGAAGAAGATGGCGCCTTCTCCTTGCTCACGTGAAAAAAACAGCGCCCCCCCCACAAATTCTTTTTTTTTTTGGGCTTCCCGAAGGTCATGACTTTTGGAACATTCACACTTGCCTTTGGTCGTGGGTGGTGCACAGATCGGATGCTGTATGCTCGCGTAGTGAAAGCCGGAAGGTCCCCAAGAACAAAAGAACTCCACTTTTTGCACAAAACTCAAGGTAGAAAGCATGCACGACATGAACAAGAGACCAATTGGGTGCAATCTCCCCCCATGCCTTGTGTGAGCACTCCACAAAGCATGTATTTTTATGTATTAATCATCTTCAAGCTCAAATAATAGCCCAAATTACAAAATAGCACGCTTTTAGCTTTTGAGTTTGCTTTAGCACAAAATAGAAATAAAGCTAATGGGCGGGCCCCCAAAGAGTCAAGCATACCCAATACAATGTCCAAATACAAATATCATAATCGTGCGCCCATGCGCATACAAAATAATAAATAAATATACAATGCCTTAATAAATAGGCATGACAAAATATAGGCGCCATGCCTAAGGTATGTGCCCATCAAAATATAAGTGATAACTCGAATACACGCTATCCTCCAGTGCTTTCCTCCGCCACTGCTGCTATCTCTAAACATCAACTGAAGCATTCACAATCGTTAGTAAGATAATACAATTAAACCGACAAAAGTGAATACCTAGCAATCTTCAGCTACATAAATAAATCAACTGGTTACAAATCAATCCTAACCTTAATTTATCACGAGTGTGCACTCTAAATTCATAAACGTTTATTAATTTAATATGTATTTTCCGGAATCGCCCGCTATGGAATCACCCATGTACACACTAAATTAATGAAACGCCCGAAAAGGATAGGCGTCCCCATCAACTTCTCGCATAAAGAATCCACTTTGTGTATGAGCCCCGGTCAACAAAGTTTACGGAATCCACTGTAAAACCTTACGGAATCCACCGTGAAATATGCCTCCTGGCATCACTTGGCCTCCCGAACATCCTATCTCCTGCATCCAGTACCTGAATCATAGTCCAAAGAATCTTCGGTGTCCATCTTGAAGTCCTCCACTACGAGTATCTCCCACGGTCCCATCTGACACACCAAAAAATTATGAAAATTCATCAACTGTCGTCAAGTGGATCTTTTAAGCCTTTTCCAGGCATTGCCGCTTAAAATCGTACTGATTGCCACTGTCGCCTTCGACGAAGTCTATTTTTCACTTGAAATTAGGAAATTTTGGCTATTTTTAAGGACTTCTCGACATTAAAAATCATTTGTCACTCTCTCTCTTCCAAGCGGTGGTTCATGTGGGAAGAATCAGGAAGAGAATCAAGTGGTGAACGCTTATTTGGCATGGTATCGGATCACTCCTAAATCGATGGAGGGCTAGAGTTGGCTATTCGGAGGTGGGCTAAGCCTTGAATGAGGGCTAATTTGCAGTCCCGCATCATATTTTAAAACCCGCAAAGAAGGAAAAAAACGGTAACTCTATTTTACAAAGGAATTTTTTTTTATTTTTAATTTCTGACTGAGCCAATGTTGTTCTTATGGAGTGAAAATTGGTAGACATGTTGTTTACTATTTGTTCTACGCTCGCATAGTGAAAAAATGGGAAAATATAAAGTCAAAATGCTGGAAATAATTTTTAGAAACCCGTAAAACACGATTTTTATGAGAAAAACAGAATTTTTTGGTGTTTTCGGGTGGGATAAACCAATACACATGGGACAAAATGCCAATAAAATCTATATTTCTACTATTCTAAGAATCAAGAGCCACAACTCTAAAAATATATCAAAATTTTTATTAGAAAAATAGAGAAAAATTGAAAAAATAAAAAAATAGGAATATGCCTCAAAAAATTTAGAAAAAATATAATAAGTGGTTGTGAATGTTTGGGAGTGGTAGAGCATGAGGTTTGGCCTCAGTTTGCCCTATCTTTTTGTCACAGTGTGTGATTTATTGCTTTTTATACATTAAACCATGACAAAACAATCTCTATATACCTATGCAACGAAGCAAAACCTAAAGGATGAGGGGGATGAAGATTTTGTGCAACAGTTTGAGGACTAAAATAATAAAAATTCTCATTGATTTTTCTATACATAGCATTTAGGAAATGACCTATTTGGAAATAAGGGATCTAGTAGCACAAGGTCCGCCTTAGTGCTAGATTCTTGCAATGAAGCATATAAGTATTAGTTGGAATTCATGAAAAGATTGTTTGCATACCAGTACATAGGCTAATTTCAAAACATAACTGTTTGTATACGATGAGACATCCACCATTACATTGATCATATATATATGGTATCAACTCCTAGAAATACATAGCAATTGTTGGGAAGTGCTAAGGTTGGGGAATGCCCCAACCTGAAGCACCAACTAGAGGCCATTGAGAAGGGGAAGGAGTGGGTAAAGGAGACCCAAGAACACCTGAAGGATGCTGAGCCCATCTTAGAGAATGAGATGGAGGATCTCTTCATCATAAGTACACCAGTCTTACCCCCTTGACCAAAATCGAGAGATGCGATTGTGCCACAAGCAGTACTACTTAGGAAAAGTTTTAACACTACGGGGCAGCAAATCAGTCACAACCATTGGCTAGGACAATCTGGAATAGGAGAAAGACGAGTAACCAACGGCCTCCTCACAACTCTAGTGACTACCCCTATGACATTAAAGCTTGGGAGATCTGCTTAGGTAGCATCCAACCCTATGGCAAGACTTGGAGTAGTGGATTGAAGGATCACAAGAGCAAGCTGATGCAGACCTAAAAAAACATGATGTAGTGATGCAAATACTGAGTTTGATGTTGCACTCTGTGTTTAAATCCTTGCACATTAATGCTTTTTGGGAAGGCACTGAGATGCATGTGGTCTTACCAATCTTAGCCCTTGGTGCGCAGATCGGATGCTGTATGCTCCTGTAGTGAATGCCGGAAGGTCCCCAAGAACAATAAACTCTACTTTTTGCACAAGTTACAAGGTAAAAAGCATGAACGACAAGAGCAAGAGACCAATTGGGTGCAATCTCCCCCCATGCCTTGTGTGAGCGCTTCACAAAGCATGTATTTTTTTGTATATTTCATCTTCATGCTCAATAATAGCCCAATTTACAAAAATATATCAAGCTTTTAGCTTTTGAGTTTGCTTTTACACAAAAATAGGAATAAAGCTAATGGACGGTGCCCAAAGAGTCTGGCACGCCCAATACAATGTCCAAATAGAAATAACATAACCGTGCGCCCATGTGCATACAAAATAATAATAATTAATCGATGCCTCAATAAATAGGCATGACAAAATATAGGCGTGGCGCCTATCAAAATATAATCCATAGATCGAATACTCGCTATTCTCCAATGCTTTCCTCTGCCACTGCTGGTATCTCTACACATCAACTGAAGCATTCACAATCGTTAGTAAAATAATACAATTAAACCGACAAAAGTGAATACCTAGCAGTCTTCAGCTACATAAATAAATCAACTGGTTAGAAATAAATCCTAACCTTAATTTATTACGAGTGCGCACTCTAAACTCATAAATGTTTATTAATTCAATATGCATTTTGCGGAATCACCCACTATGGAATCACCCATGTACACACTAAATTAATGAAACGCCCGAAAAGGACAGGCGTCCCCATCAACTTCTCGCACAAAGAATCCACTTTGTGTATGAGCCCCGGTCATCAAAGTTTACAGAATTCACCGTAAAACCTCATGGAATCCACCGTGGAATATGCCTCCTGGCATCATACCCCCGGGGTGGGATAGCAATTAACCTCAATTGCTATTAGCTCAATGTGGAGCTAATAGAGTGGGGAAAGCATTTAAGTCTCTAGCGTGCATCCATTGTGCTTCCTCTACAAGATGGTTCTTAAATTTAACTAGATATCTAGAATACCTTCGGCCAGTTCTAGTGGTCATAAAGTCAGTATCTATGATAGCTTCTGGTTCAAGTATTTCAGTCTCTTCCTCTAATAAAGGTGGGTTTTCATAAACAGGGTGTACAGGTAATTGGCCTCTAAATGGTCTCAATAAACTAATGTGAAATGTGTTGTGAATTTTTCAATGAGATGGTAATTCTAATTTGAATGCATTGTCATTAATTTTATGAATGATCCTAAATGGTCCATAGAATCTAGGGGCTAATTTGACAACTGGATGTCTATCTACACTTTGCAGTCTACGTTTTTCTATTCTCAGCCAAACATAATCATCAACTTTGAAATTCATTGCTTGTCTTTTCTTGTTGGCTTGTTTGGTATATGATTGCTGGGCTTTAGCAATCATATCTTTAACCTCATCAAAAATAGTATTATGCATACTAGCAATATCATCAGCACTTTGAATTCTATTAGACAAAGATGCAACAGGTGTAGATAATCTATATCCATAAATGACTTCAAACGGTGCTTTCTTTGTGGATGTGTGTTGTGTATTGTTATATGCAAACTGTAATAAATGCAAATGTGTGTCCCATGTCTGAGGTTTAGAGATAGTATATGCACGTAAAAGATCTAGAATTGTGCTGTTAGTGGCTTCTGTTTGTCCATTAGTTTCTCGATGATATGCAATGAGAAATCAATCTTTGTGCCTAGGTTAGCAAATAGAGTAATCCAAAAGTTGTTACAAAATCTAGAATCACGATCTGAAATAATAACTTTTGGCAATCCATGGTTAGTAAAAACAGTTTTCAAAAATAACTGTGCTGCTTGTGATGCTGTTAAAGTTTTCTTACATGGAATGAAATATGCTTGTTTACTAAATCTATCTACAACTGTCCAAATCATATCATTGTTAGATTTAGTATTAGGTAAACCAGTAATGAAATCCATAGAAATTTGTTCCCAAGGTTTAGATGGAATAGACAAAGGCATAAGTAATCCATACTGTTTACCATGATGTCTCTTAACTCTTTGACAAATCAAACATTCAGAAACAAAGTTAGATACATCAGCATCCATATGCGGCCAATAAAAATCTTCAGTTAATGTACGTAAGGTAGATATGATACCTCTATGACCTTGATATGGGGGACAATGAATTTCATTCAAAACAAAAGATCGGAATGGAATTGTAACACACAATCTCTTTTCATAAAACATAAATCCATCATTATATGACAATGAATCAATAGGAATCAAATTATTTTGAACTAATTTATTCCAATCAGCATGAAAAGTAATATCCTGTTGATATGTATCTTTCATAGCAATCAAAGAATCAAAAGATATAACAGAAATATTATGAATGGTAGGTCTTCTACTCAATGCATCATCCACTACATTTTCTTTTCCGGGTTGGTATTGAATGATAGGATGAAAACTTTGAATAAAGGAGGCCCATTTGATATGACGGTCAGAGATTCGAGATTGGCTAAGTAAATGTCTAATACTTTGCTGATCGGTCTTAATCATAAATTTTGAACCCATTAATTAGTGTTTCCACTGTCTTAATGCTTGTACAATTGCTAATAGTTCTTTGTCATATGTGGAATATTTCAGCTCAGAAGGTTTCAGCTTACAACTAGAATAGGCTATAGGATGATTGTCTTGCATAAGTACAGCTCCTATTCCTGATCCACTAGCATCGGTCACTACTAGAAAGAATGGTCTATTAAAGTCAGGCAACTGTAAAACAGGAGCATAGGTTAATGCATGTTTCAGTAAGTCAAAGGATTTCTGTTGATTTTCGGTCCAATGATAAACAATTCCTTTCTTCAGAAGTTTGGTTAATGGTAAAGCAAGTAATGAAAAATTACGTACAAACTTCCTATAGAAACTAGAAAGACCAAGGAATGAGCGTAACTATGCACGTTTTTAGGTACATACCAATTCAATATTGCATCAATTTTCTTAGGATCAACTTTAATTCCATCAGATGATACAATATGACCTAAATACTCAATTTCTGATTTAAAGAATTCACTCTTTTCAGGATTTGCCTTCAGTTGATTTTTTTTCAATTATTGAAAAACCAATGACAAATGCTCATAATGTTCTTTCTCATTTTGACTAAATACCAAAATATCATCAAAGAAGACAATTACACAATGCTGATATTTCAGAAATATACGGTTCATCATTCTACTAAATGTAGCAGGTGCATTAGTCAATCCAAATGGCATCACTAAAAATTCATAATGACCAAACTTTGTTCTAAATGCAGTCTTGAATATGTTAGACTTATCTAGTCTTACCTGATGATAATCAGACTTAAGGTCGATTTTACTAAATATAACAGATCCTTGCAATTTGTCCATAAGGTCATCTACTCTAGGAATAGGATACCTATTCTTTACAGTGATCTTATTTAAAGCTCGATAGTCATTGCACATACGGTAGGTATTATTCTTTTTCTTGACTAACACAACAGGTGCACCGAACACACCAAGGCCTAGGAGACGACGAGTAGTCAGAAGAAGATGCTTCCGACAATGAATATGAAGGCTACCACTCCTTCAGTGAGATGAGAGTGAGGGTGAGATAGATACCATACAATACGACACTGAAGGACGAGAGATAGAACAGATCCGAGTAAACTCCAAGCCACAGAGAAAGAACACCTTCAGGATAGAGCGAGGGGACATGCGTGTGGATTGTGACCGCACTTGGAAAAATATAGAAGGCATAGACTTTGAACAAGTAGTCCTAACCCAACCAATTATCACGCCAGTGCTTAGAAGAGAGTCACCCTTTGAGCTACGACCATCGGGAGAGACTAACTCTTCTAACAAAGTCAGGGATTTTGATTCTGAGTCAGAAGTGAATTCAAAGAGTGACCTAGAAATACCTAGGCCTTCCAAGACTAGACATACCAAGGGGGACCTACCTATCCACCTGAGGTGCAGATGGTTAAAGGAAGAAAGGGAAAAATAGCCTTAGGATGCATGAGCATACAAACAATGGAAACCACAAGACCTCCCTAAGAGATTTACAAAGTTCAAGAAGGGTGATAGGGTAGTGATCTTGCTGGGTGCCAAACGTCAAGGGCAAGCAAGTGAACCCATCGAGGGATCTGCCAAAGTCAAGGAGGTGAACCTAGCCCACGAAGGGGAGATACCTTGACCTATCTCTATTGCCGATGACTTGATGGAGGAAGAGGAGACGTGTCTCATTGCTCTCTTGCAAGAGTATATAGACATATTCACTTGGTCCTTAGAAGAGCTTAAGGGGGTAGATCGAGTGTAGTGACTCATAACATACCCATGACGCCAGACACAATGTCGGCCAAGCAGCGACCATACCCTATGAATCCAAAACATGCTCATGCGGTCAAGGAAGAGATTAACAAGTTAATGAGAGCGAGATTCATCTACAAAATTGAGCACACAGATTGGGTGTCACCCATGTTGAGATATCGAGCTCCACTCGTGATACGCAAGGGTGACCATTGTGTATTTATGTCACCCACTTGTCAGTTGCAGACGCGGTTGGTACACCGCTCATGAATAATAGCTACATGATCGCTATCCTTATCTACTCTAGTTCGTGGCTCAGTTAGGATGCCACCTTAGTTAGTTGAGTTTGGTTTGAGACCCATATATAGGGTTCTTCTATTTCTTTGTAAGTGAGTTCTTTTGGCTTACACAACTAAGAAGAGGAAAACTGTTTTCAGCCTCCACCTCTGTGTGTATTCCCCCATTGTGCAAGCAAGAAAGCTTCAAGTGAGACTCCTTCCTTCTCTCCCACAATCTTGACATGGTATCAGAGCCTTGTTCGTGGTAAGGAGCTCAAGAAAGCAAGCCAAGCTCGTGGTGTTCTGGTAAGAGCAGCAGTGTTGCTTTCATTTTCTATTTTGGGAGCCATTTCCGGGCCTGTTTTGGAGGCGGAAGTTTTCTGCACGCACTCAGGAAAAGGCCCAGTTTTATGCTGTGCAGCCACTGTTCTACAGGTTGGTGAAAAGTTACTGTAGAAAGTGCATCGTATGCTTGTGCGCAGAGACATTGGGAGTTACAGAATCATCCGTGTTGCCTGTTGATGCAAAATCGTCACTAGGAAGTGACTGTGTGGTCAAATACCACTTTCACTAGTTTTGCAGATTTTCCCTTGTGAGGGTGAAGCTGTATTTTTTGCAGTGACAGAATTTTTTGCAGTGTTCTGTAATGGCATTTGATTCTCTTTCACAGATTGTCACTGAAAAGCTTGACAAGAACAACTTCCAAGCATGGAAGTTTAGAATGACGAATTTCCTTATGGGAAAAGGATATTGGGAATATGTTGCAGGAAATGAAGAAGAACCAGTTCTTCCTGATGTTCCCAATCAATAGCAAATGCAGGCATTTAAAGCATGGCATGAGAGAGCCAGGAAAGTTATGTACTGGCTGTCTATCAGCATTTCAGACTCTATGATTGTGCATATTCAAGATGCAAGTACGCCAAAGGAGGCATGGGATACTTTGTCAAAAATGTATAGAACAAATACGCAAGCCAGGAAAATGTAGCTCAAGCAAGAGTTGCATAATGTGCAGAGAGAAAATATGAGCATCAATGACTACCACATGAAGGTGAAGAAGATTGCAGATGCACTTGCTTCCATTGGGTCGCCAGTGGAAGATGATGATTTAGTTTCTGTGACCTTGAATGGTCTAAGAAAGGATTATGCATAGTTTCAGACATCCATTTCAGTTCGTGAAAGATTTCCTGACTTTGAGGAGTTGTTTGCTCTTCTAATTTCTGAGGAGCAGAGAAATGGTGGTGCATCTTCTTCAGGAGGAACTTCAAAAGAAGCTGTCTTCTACTCAAAATCCTAGAAGAGGTAGAGGCAGAGGTAGAGGAGGCCGATTTGGAGGCCGTGGTAGAAATCAGAATATGCAGCAAACTCAAGAAAACCAGTTCTATGGAGGAGGACGTGGTAACTCTAGAGGCAGGGGGAGCCAAAGAGGTCGTGGTGGATGGCAAAGAGGCCAAAATGCAAACAGTAATGTTGAATGCTACTACTGTGGTAAAATGGGTCATATGGCTAAAGACTGCTATAAAAACCGGAATGACATCATGAATGGAAAACTGCAAAAAGGGAATTATGCATCTTCTAGTAGACAGGGTGATGACAGAAATGAGCATTTGTTTATGGTGCAGCACATGAACAATTCTGTGACAAGTGCAGAAGAAAGCAATGATGTGTGGTATGTTACCTCAGGTGCATCAAACCACATGAGAGGTCATGCAGAATGGATGCAGGATGCAAGGAAAATGGAAAAACCAGGATTTGTGGAGACTGGTGATGATACTGCACATCCTATTGTGCAGATTGGAAAAATTCATTTGTTTATGTAGGATGGGAAAAAGAAATGCCTGTCCGATGTATTTCATGTCCCAAATATCACCAAGAATCTGGTTTCTGTTGGTCAAATGGTTGAGCAGGGCTTGCAGGTCAGATTTAATCCTCATGGATGCTTTGTTGAGGATATGAAAAATAAAGGTCGCTTGATAGCAAAAGGATAAAAGAAGGGCATAATGTTTACATTGGATGCAGACATGCCTGAATTGAGTGCAGCAATGTTTGCACATGGGACCGATGTAGTTGCAGATATTGATATCTGGCATAAACGCATTGGTCATGTTAATGTACAACGACTTAAATCAATGCACGCCCAGAACATTGTTGCAGGATTGCCCAAATTCAAGGTTGCAGAAATGCATAAGGTATGTGAAGCCTGCCAATTTGGAAAACAGGCAAGGAAACCATTTCCTAGACATGTTCAAGAGCGTGAGAAGCCATTGGAATTAATCCACTCTGATGTGTGGACTACTAAAGCTGCATCTCTTGGAGGCTGTCATTATTTTGTCACTTTTATTGATGACTATAGCAGAAAAGTTTGGGTGTATTTTATGAAAAAGAAAAGTGAAGTTTTTGGGCATTTCAAAACCCTTAAAGCTATGGTTGAAAAAGAAACAGGCCTGCAAATAAAATGCCTAAGGTCAGATGGAGGGGGAGAGTACCTCTCAATGAGTTTGCAAGGTTCCTGCAGGAGCATGGCATAAAGCAGCAATATTCATGCAGTCATACCCCACAACAAAATGGAATTGCAGGAGGAAAAACATGCATATTGGAGAGGTATCTCGTGCCATGCTCAATGAAAAAGACTTGCCGGATTTTTATTGGGCTGAAGCAGTTGCTACAGCAGTCTACATAATGAACAGGACTCCCACTGCAGCAATACATGGAATGACTCCAGAGGAGAGGTATACTGGTAGGAAACCAGATATTTCTCATTTGAAAATTTTTGGTTGCATTGCCTATGTACATGTGCCAGATGAGTTGAGATCCAAGTTGGATCCAAAAGTTGAGAAGCGCATCTTTATTGGTTACTCTCTACAGCAAAAAGGGTATAAGTGCTATAACCCTTCTACTCGTAAGTTTACAGTGAGCAAAGATGTTGTTTTTGATGAGATGAGTAGCTGGTATAAACCAGTAAATGTGATTGATGATGTAGATGCACAAAATGGTAATGCTGCACAGAATTCACAGCAGCAGCCACAAAATATTAGTGGACCTGGAGCGTCCTCTAGCAGTGATTCACATTCTTCGCCATGGATAGGCAGATTGAGATCAGGAGAATCTTCTCAAAGTAATGCAGATAGTGGTATGCAGGTATCACGAAAAGGAAAAGAGAAGATTGATCAGTCCATGTTTGATGTGAATGCAGGTCACTCTTATGTGGATGGTGAATCCAGTGGCTCAGAAGAGAGCATTGATGATGAGTTGGGTATTCCTTCTATTGTTACACCTGGAGTAAGGAAGACCATGGATATTTTGAGAGCACCTGGGAGTGAACCTACTTTGCGCACGTCTACCAGAGCTAGGTATCCTGTGGATAGGCTGAAATATGATGGATTTACAGCCATTCACTATGCATATATGGTTAAAGTGATACAGAAACCAGAACCCACTTCTTTTGAGGAAGCCATGGGAAAAGAAAAATGGGAGAAAGCCATGGATGAAGAAATGGATGCCTTGGAAGCAAATGCTACATGGGAATTGGTACCTTTGCCTAAAGGTAAGAATGCAATTGGCTGTAAGTGGGTTTATAAGGTGAAGCACAATGCAGATGGTTCTGTGAACAGATACAAGGCAAGATTAATAGTCAAGGGGTATGCACAAACATATGGCATTGACTATGAAGAAACATTCAGTCCGGTTGCAAGGATGGCAACCGTAAGAGCAGTCATTGCTATGGCTGCATCAAAGGGATGGTCTTTACATCAGATGGATGTAAAGAATGCCTTCTTGCATGGTGATTTGCAAGAAGAGGTCTATATGGAGTAGCCACCAGGTTATGTGCATGTTGTTCATCCTGAGTTTGTTTGCATGTTGAAGAAAGCCTTGTATGGCTTGAAGCAAGCACCTAGAGTATGGTCTGACAAGATAGGACAGTATCTTGTCACTATTGGCTTTTAGATTTCCAAGGCAGATTTCTCACTTTATGTGAGAAAAACAGAGAAAGGTATTATGCTACTTGTCATTTATGTTGATGATTTGATTATGACAGGTGACAGTGATGAAGATATCCTTCATGTGAGAATGCTATTGAAGCAGAAGTTTGAGTTGAAGGATTTGGGAGAGCTGCGTTATTTCTTGGGCATTGAGGTGATTAGATCACCAAGTGGGATACAGCTCTTGCAGAGGCAATATGGATTGGACATGCTATCCAAATATGGGATGACAGGCTGTAAGCCTATTTCAGTTCCTTTGGAGCCGAATGTGAAGCTGAGCGCAGATGCAGGTGAGATTCTGGAAGACCCTACTATGTACAGACGCATAGTAGGAAGCTTGATTTATATGACTATTACCAGGCCAGATTTGAGCTATGCTGTTGGATTGGTAAGTCAGTTTATGCAGGCTCCAAGGAAACCACATTTGGATGCGGCTAGATGCATACTCAGGTATGTAAAGTCCACATTGTAGTATTGACTATTTTATGAGACTTTACTGGAGGACACTTCAGCGGAGATACGACAGTTCGCAAAGTGCTGTAGTCTCAACTGTGGTGGCCCACAATTTTTCGCAATGCAGCACGATTCGTTAAGCACTATGACGATTGTCAGCGGATAAAGGTCCCGATTCGCAAGGATCAAATGGAGCTAACCCTAATAATTTCACAACAACCCTTTGAAAAATGGGAAAGTGACTTTATAGGACCCCTTAGTCCTGTGGCACAATACTTGCAAGCCAAGTACATCATTGTATCCCACTGACTATCTAATGAAATCGGTAGAAGTAAGAGCTATGAGAAAGAATGATGCTAGAATGACTGCCAAGTTCCTATGGGAGCAGGTAATCTCACGATTCGACTGCCCCATCGAACTGGTTAGTGACCAAGGCACATACTTTATTAATGAAGTGATTGCGCATCTTCTATTTACCTTTCTAATCATCCATCTGAAATCCTCACCATACTACCCTCAGGAAAACGGCCAAGCGGAATCCACAAATAAAATTCTAGTAAACATCTTGACCAAGGTAGTCTCTACTTCGCGTAGTGACTAGGATAACAAGTTGATGGTAGCCTTATGGGCTAACCACAGAGCCTATAAAACAATTGTAGGCCAAACGCCTTTTAGGTTGACCTATGGAACTGAAGCAATTCTACCTATAGAGTTCTTCATTCCTAGCATGAGGATCGCACTTCACGAATGATAGGAAGGGAAGGAGGCATGGATGGAACGTCTAGTTGAACTCGAATGCCTCTCAAAAACTCGACTTTTAGCTACCCATGCACTCATATGCAAGAAAGCATGATGCAAAAGCTCGTTTTACAAGTGTATCCTTTGGTATTGCTACTCATATGTCATTTTTGGGTGTGTTGTAGAGGTGTGTTTGTTTCTCATGGATGTACCACGTGTCCTTGCAAGTATTTGGACAATATTAAAGAGGCACAATTGAATATATCTTAAATTTGAGTCATTATCTCCTTAGCTCTATGAAAAGCTTTTTAAGTACTATGAATTAAGATAAAGTATGTTAAAAGGAATATAAATTTCTCAACACGTTCATCATGGAAACATTGGCACTATGTTTAGGCACAAAATTATTGTGCATGTAATTACTTATTTACAATTTCATACTTATACATTTCGAATGGTAATTTATAGAGTTTCACATGTATTTCTTTCTTACATAAAGCCTACATTCAATCTATATTCCTCGTATTGAGCATGCAATAACTTTCCCGCCTTAACTAGCACACTTTTTAAAACTATAACTATTCATTGACCTTTGTTCATTTTGAATTTGCATAGCGCATCGTTGAGTAAATGCTAACCCGCAAAGCATATAGCCTTGTGAGCTTCGAAATGATGCCACGAACTGCGCAAAGCACGGTAGGATCGTGCATGCTGGCCAAGGCCAGCTAGTTTTTATTGAGCATACAGGTTTGGCATTGTACGTAGGGATGATAGAAGGCCAATGTTTTTCGAGTGCAAAATGTCATCCAGTCTCATCAAACAAGAGACTTGTTAGTCTTTCATACTGTGCAGCGCAGCCATGGCGGCCACAACACGGGTGGAGTTGGCAACAATACACGGGTGCCGTATCGATGCAGAGACCCTGTCAAAGTTTGGTGCCAATTCCGCTGCCATATTGTCTTTCGAGAATCTTATTTGCATGACTGGTATGGACGCATATATTGACTCTGGCAACATATGCTGGACTCCCCTTGCCCATGATGTGGATGGCAGATCCTGGGAACGTCTACCCTCATCGGAGGGAGGCACATACAGGCTTCTTTACGTTCCAACCCTCGTGGAATGCTACGCCTTCGGGTTTATGACAATTAATTCACTGCCTTCCCATGCTGAAAGAAGGTTATCATCATATTAGCTCATTGAGTCATGACAATTGGGAATATGTAAATGTAAATGCTGCTTTATACTCTGTACACTTAGACGAGTAGCCCTATAGCTTGCAAACGAGCTCTCGGACTAGTTTGCAAGTAAGTCTGCAATTGCTATCTCTATCCACGGATTGCGGATATTAGAGGAGGATGTCGACAGCTCCAAACTCCTAGATTGCAGCCCTTCGACAAACATTTTGGGGATGAGTTTTTTTCCCTGCTTGAAAGCTCAATTAAGATGACAATCATGGCATGGTGGAT
Source organism: Lygodium microphyllum (assembly GCF_053477565.2). Lineage (NCBI taxonomy): Eukaryota > Viridiplantae > Streptophyta > Polypodiopsida > Schizaeales > Lygodiaceae > Lygodium > Lygodium microphyllum. The sequence continues at coordinate 39,507,500 of NC_141150.1, forward strand.
TGTTGAATATAATCCACCATGCAAGGCAATATGTTTCATCAGAGGCTTAGGTATCCACCTACACCTTTGACCCTTATTTAATGTTAAGTGGTGGAAAATGTGTTTACACCTAGACATGCACCTGTACACAGAATAATGTGTTCACACACGGGTGGATTGTTGAATATAATCCACCATGCAAGGCAATATGTTTCATCAGAGGCTTAGGTATCCACCTACACCTTTGACCCTTATTTAATGTTAAGTGGTGGAAAATGTGTTTACACCTAGACATGCACCTGTACACAGAATAATGTGTTCACACACGGGGATGAATAATTATCAACAATTCTTCCCTTCAAATCATGGGTGATTGAACCCATGATACGAAACATTGGAAAAAGGAAACAGGGAAGGTCATATCTCAAAGAGGCAGTGTCTAATCTTATAGAATGATTTAAGATACATAAGTAAGAGAGATGCAACATGAGGCAGGTCATGACATAGTCTACCAAGAAGCCGACATAGGATATGGTTCAGAGGTGCATTGCATAGCTTTCGGAATCAAATCGCACATCATGGAGAAAGTGGTTACGAAAACCCCCCACCCCCCACGGAAACGTAACTCCTTTGTGAATTGGAAAGGAAAAACAAATTTAAAGAAATACAACTCATTTTGGATTAAAATCTGTGGAGAGGACCCTACATAATTATTTAACAAGTGATGAAAGATCTTAGCATATGCATGCACATGGCCAGTGTCTAATTCTGATCATCTAATTTTAAGTTCTTAGCTTTTGTATTTTTTTAAAGAATAAATTTTTAAAAATAGTCAAGATTGAAATCCTCCCTTGATGTTGATGTCGAGGACATCCCAATTAGCACCGATCACTTGTGACAGTGTTGCCAACCACTGGACGCTTGGTGTGTCATTTTACACTTTATATCAAAGGCAACCGCTCAAATAGAGGTGAGAGAGAGAGAGAGAGAGAACTCTTGCAAAGACACAAACCGAAAGAGATAGATTGATAACAGGTCATGATAAAAGTACAAGTAATAGGGCATGAATATATAGACTCAGGTATCCACCTACACCTTTCACCCTTATTCAATGCTAAGTGATGGAAAAGGTGTTCACACCTAGACGCGTAATTTTACACACAATAATGTGTGTCCACACACGAGGATAAATAATAACCAGCATTGTTGGTTCTTTGATTTGGTTGATTCATACTTAGTCGGACATATCTTTTTTGGCAGCATTGTGGTCTTCTTTTATGAAGACTCATAAATAGGCTCACTGGAGAGCTACCTTGCATATTCAGTGATATTTACAAGGGACTCGATCCTACCGAATCATGTACAAACAGAGGGCTACTCTTTCTAGATGGAGTGACTCCGATTGGGCAGATGATGTGGATTTGAGATGGTCCACTACAAGTTATGCTTTCTCCCTTGGATCAAGAGCTATCTTGATGATTAGTAAGTAGCCTATTGTGGCAGTTTTTTTTATAGAAGCAAAGTACCACGCCCCTGTTCTATAGCTATGGAGGTAGCTTGCCTCCATTGGATATTGGCAGAGATTGGCTTTTCACAGACAGGACCCACTTAGCTCTATGTGGACAACTAGGGGGACCCTAGGTGTAGCACAGAACCTAACATTTCATGCTTCCACAAAGCACATCGATATTTAGTACCATTATATTCGAGAGAAGGTTGTGGATTTTGAGTTATTGGTGGCCTGCTGTCCCATGGAGAACAACACATCGGATGTCGGATCTCTTCAAAGGCTTCCATGCTTCATCACATTAGATTGTTTGGGAGAGGGAATGTTAGCTTGCCTATTTTAGACATTGGAGCCTAACAATTATGTGCATTTCCATGCATTTCATCTTTTATGCACAATTAGTATGCATTTCTTATGCATTTTTTGCATTTCCCAATTAGTCTCCACCTACCAAACATCATCCAACCACCCTAGTATTTTTGTCATGCTAGACAAGCATTTTCACATTTTTCTATGTGCTCTATTAGCGAGGTTGGTTGTTAGCCATGGTCATGGTTTCACACTTTATGAATCATGTAATATGCCCTTAGCATGGTTGGACCTTAATATAAGTCTTTGAGGACTCTAATCAATCTATCACTGAAGTTGTAATATCTAGAAGTATATTGATGTTGTATGAGGTGGATGCTTGTAGCAAGTGTACGTTACAATTTTCTATATCAAAAAAGCTTCAAAATGATCTGCAAGAACCTAAATTTCAGCAATTCTTACTACTGAATTCTGAATTCCTACAATAGTATCTTAACTTCATGCAACAGGAACCAAACTTCATGCAACGACAAGCTGAATTTCTGCAGTACCTATAGCAGCAAGCTGAATTCTTGTACTTCCTATAGCAACAAAATGTACTACAGCAAGCTGAAATGCAATTAGAATTGCTACAACAACCTCAAAAACAACAAATACAACAACCACATGCTGATTACTGGTTCCAAGTACTTGAAAATCAACAGTTGCAAGTTGTTGTGGATTATCTTACATGTTTCTTTCAGGATGCAATGTCTTATTTAAGATCCAAATTGGGTAGTACATTGCCATACATTTATTATGATGAAAATGCTAGAGCATCATTGATATCTTTTCAAGTCAATGCAATTATTCTTTGCATTTGGAGCAGTAATCTACTTATTTTATTATGGTTTTATATCTTCATTCTCTATGATATATCTGGATGTCATTGTATATGATGAGTTCTCAACCCTGGCATATTTCATTGAAATGGTTGTACTATAGAACTATGGCTCATTACCTGTCAACAGTTGCAGATACTTTCATTCTAGCTATAATGCAAGGGGACATTGCTCAAGTTGGTTATGATAAGCCACAAAACGATTCATGGGTTCAGCCACCAGTAGTTGGAATCAATTTTATACAAGTCACTATTGCAGTGTCTCACGCAACAATAGTGCAGAATTCTATGGACATTGTGGTTATTTGTCAACTTTATTAGATAAATAGTTCTCAAACTTTGACAATATCTCATTATACTTATTCTGGTGATATTTTAGTGGTGGCACTAGTATTTTTTTGTCTTGAATGGACAAAACAGATGTCATTCGTGTTACAGGAAACTACAATCTTGATGGAGGTGATTGTAACCTTGCTGTGAGAGACAGGGTTATTGCAGCAGATAATAAGGTTACTGCTGCAGGCAACATGGTTATTACTCCAAGCAACAGGTTTACCATTGTTAGTAAACAATAACCCCATGCAACAACACAGTTACCCCATAGAGCATGACAATAATTTCATACAGCCAGACATCAACTTGATTGCAGAAAGCAATGGTAATCTTAAGGGGATTAAGAGAACTGATATGGAGACACTCAAGAAGCAGCAAAAGCTTTTATAAAAAATAGAGGATTTTGATAGAGTATGGATAAATAGACACATCAAGAAAAAGATATTTAAGGAGGGAGATCTTGTTATGGTGTATAATTCAAGGCTTGGGAAGCATCTGGGAGAGTTGAAGTTGAGGTATTGTTGAGATATCGAGCTCCACTTGTGATATGCCAGGGTGACCATTGTGCATTTATGTCACTGACTTGTCAGTTGTAGATGCGGTTGGTACACCGCTCATGAATAATAGCTAGATGACAGCTATCCTTATCTATTCTAGTTCGTGGCTCAGTTAGTATGCCACCTTAGTTAGTTGTCTTTGGTTTGAGACCCATATATAGGGTTCTTCTATTTCTTTGTATGAGACTTCTTTTTGGCTTACACAACTAAGAAGAGGAAAACTATTTTCAGCCTCCACCTTTGTGTGTATTCCCCCATTGTGCAAGAAAGAAAGCTACAAGTGAGACTCCTTCCTTCTCTCCCACAATCTTGACATGGTATCAGAGCCTTGTTCGTGGTAAGGAGCTCAAGAAAGCAAGCCAAGCTCGCGGCGTTCTGGTAAGAGGAGTAGTGTTGCTTTCATTTTCTGTTTTGGGAGCAGATCTCTGCAGGTAGCACAGCCGGAAATTGCAAGAGTGCATTGTCTCAGGTTGAGACGCCCTTCACGGTGAAGCAAGAGGGCAGTATTTGAGGCCATTTCGGGGCCTGTTTTGGAGGCGGAAGTTTTCTGCACGCACTCAGGAAAAAGCCCTATTTTATGCTGTGACACCACTGTTCTACAGGTTGGTGAAAAGTTACCATAGAAATTGCATCGTATGCTTGTGTGCAGAGACATTGGGAGTTACAGAATCATCCTTGGTTCCGGTTTATGCAAAATCGTCACTAGGAAGTGACTGTGTGGTCAAATACCACTTTCGCCAGTTTTTGCAGATTTGCCCTTGTGAGGGTGAAGCTGTGTTTTTTGCAGTGACAGAATTTTTTGCAGTATTCTGTAATGATGTCTGATTCTCTTTCACAGATTGTAACTGAAAAGCTTGACAATAACAACTTCCAAGCATGGAAGTTTAGAATGACGAATTTCCTTATGGGAAAAGGATATTGGGAATTTGTTGCAGGAAATGAAGAAGAGCCAGTTCTTCCTGATGTTCCCAATCAACAGCAAATGCAGGCATTCAAAGCATGGCATGAGAGAGCCAGGAAAGTTATGTACTGGTTGTCTATCAGTATTTCAGACTCTATGATTGTGCATATTAAGGATGCAAGTACGCCAAAGGAGGCATGGGATACTTTGTCAAAAATGTATAGCACAAATACGCAAGCCAGGAAAATGTAGCTCAAGCAAGAGTTGCATAATGTGCAAAGAGAAAGTATGAGTATCAATGACTACCACATGAAGGTGAAGAAGATTGCAGATGCACTTGCTTCCATTGGGTCACCAGTGGAAGATGATGATTTAGTTTCTGTGACCTTGAATGGTCTAGGAAAGGATTATGCACAGTTTCAGACATTCATTTCAGTTCGTGAAAGATTTCGTGATTTTGAGGAGTTGATTGCTCTTCTAATTTCTGAGGAGCAGAGAAATGGTGGTGCATCTTCTTCAGGAGGAACTTCAAAAGAAGCTGTCTTCTACTCAAATGCTGGAAGAGGTAGAGGCAGAGGTAGAGGAGGCCAATTTGGAGGCCATGTCAGAAATCAGAATATGCAGCAAACTCAAGAAAACCAGTCCTATGGAGGAGGACGTGGTAAATCTAGAGGCAGGGGGAGCCAAAGAGATCATGGTGGATAGCAAAGAGGCCAAAATGCAAACAACAATATTGAATGCTACTACTGTGGTAAAATGGGTCATATGGCTAAAGACTGCTATAAAAAGCAGAATGACATCATGAATGGGAAATTGCAACAAGGGGATTATGCATCTTCTAGTAGACAGGGTGATGACATAAATGAGCATTTGTTTATGGTGCAGCACATGAACAATTCTGTGACAAGTGCACAAGAAAGCAACGATGTGTGGTATGTTGACTCAGGTGCATCAAACCACATGACAGGTCATGCAAAATGGATGGAGAATGCAAGAAAAATGGAAAAACCAGGATTTGTGGAGACTGGTGATGATACTGCACATCCTATTGTGCAGATTGGAAAAATTCCTTTGTCTATGCAAGATGGGAAAAAGAAATACATGTCCGATGTATTTCATGTCCCGAATATCACCAAGAATCTGGTTTCTGTTGGTCAAATGGTTGAGCAGGGCTTGCAGGTCAAATTTAATCCTCATGGATGCTTTGTTGAGGATATGAAAAATAAAGGTCGCTTGATAGCAAAAGGAAAGAAGAAGGGCAGAATGTTTACGTTGGATGCAGACATGTCTGAATTGAGTGCAGCAATGTTTGCACATGGGACCGGAGTAGTTACAGATATTGATATCTAGCATAAACGCATTGGTCATGTTAATGTACAGCGACTTAAATTAATGCAGGCCCAAAATATTGTTGCAGGATTGCCGAAATTCAAGGTTGCAGAAATGCATAAGGTATGTGAAGCCTGCCAATTTGGAAAACAGGCAAGGAAACCATTTCCTAGACATGTTCAAGAGAGTGAGAAGCCATTGGAATTAATCCACTCTGATGTGTGGACTACTAAAGCTGCATCTCTTGGAGGCTGTCATTATTTTGTCACTTTTATTGATGACTATAGTAGAAAAGTTTGGGTGTATTTTATGAAAAAGAAAAGTGAAGTTTTTGGGCATTTCAAAACTCTTAAAGCTATGGTTGAAAAAGAAACAGGCCTGCAAATAAAATGCCTAAGGTCAGATGGAGGGGGAGAGTACCTCTCAATGAGTTTGCAAGGTTCCTGCAGGAGCATGGCATAAAGCAACAATATTCATGCAGTCATACCCCACAACAAAATGGAATTGCAGAAAGGAAAAACAGGCATATTGGAGAGGTATCTCATGCCATGCTCAATGAAAAAGACTTGCCAGATTTTTTTTGGGCTGAAGCAGTTGCTATAGCAGTCTATATAATGAACAAGACTCCCACTGCAGCAATACATGGGATGACTCCAGAGGAGAGGTATACTGGTAGGAAACCAGATATTTCTCATTTAAAATTTTTTGGTTGCATTGCCTATGTACATGTGCCAGATGAGTTGAGATCCAAGTTGGATCCAAAAGCTAAGAAGTGCATCTTTATTGGTTACTCTCTGCAGCAAAAAGGGTATAGATGCTATAACCCTTCTACTCGTAAGTTTACAGTGAGCAGAGATGTTGTTTTTGATGAGATAAGTAGCTGGTATAAACCAGTAAATGTGATTGATGATGTAGATGCACAAAATGGTAATGCTGCACAAAATTCACAGCAGCAGTCACAAAATATTAGTGGACCTGGAGCGTCCTCTAGTAGCAGTGGTTCACATTCTTCACCATGGACAAGCAGATTGAGATCAGGAGAATCTTCTCAAAACAATGCAAATAGTGGTATGCAGGTTTCACGAAAAGGAAAAGAGAAGGTAGATCAGCCCATGTTTGATGTGAATGCAAGTCACTCTTATGTGGATGGTGAATCCAGTGGCTCAGAACAGAGCATTGATGATGAGTTGGGTATTCCTTCTATTGTTACACCTGGAGTAAGGAAGACCAGGGATGTTTTGAGAGCACCTGGGAGTGAACCTACTTTGCGCAGGTCTACCAGAGCTAGGTATCCTGTGGATAGGCTGAAATATGATGGATTTATAGCCATTCAGTATGCATATATGGTCAAAGTGATACATGAACTAGAACCCACTTCTTTTGAGCAAGCCATGGGAAAAGAAAAATGGGAGAAAGCCATGGATGAAGAAATGGATGCCTTGGAAGAAATGCTAGATGGGAATTGGTACCTTTGCCTAAAGGTAAGAATGCAATGGGCTGTAAGTGGGTTTATAAGGTGAAGCACAATGCAGATGGTTCTGTGAATCGATACAAGGCAAGATTAGTAGTCAAGGGGTATGCACAAACATATGGTATTGATTATGAGGAAACATTCAGTCCGGTTGCAAGGATGGAAACCGTAAGAGCAATCATTGCTATGGCTGCATCAAAGGGATGGTCTTTACATCAGATGGATGTAAAGAATGCCTTCTTGCATGGTGATTTGCAAGAAGAGATATATATGGAGCAGCCACCAGGTTATGTGCATGCTGTTCATCCTGAGTTTGTTTGCAGGTTGAAGAAAGCATTGTATGGCTTGAAGCAAGCACCTAGAGCATGGTCTGACAAGATAGGACAGTATCTTGTCACTATTGGCTTTCAGATTTCCAAGGCAGATTTCTCACTTTATGTGAGAAAAACAGAGAAAGGTATTATGCTACTTGTCATTTATGTTGATGATTTGATTATGACAGGTGACAGTGATGAAGATATCCTTCATGTGAAAATGCTATTGAAGCAAAAGTTTGAGATGAAGGATTTGGGAGAGCTGCGTTATTTCTTGGGCATTGAGGTGATTAGATCACCAAGTGGGATACAGCTCTTGCAGAGGCAGTATGGATTGGACATGCTGTCCAAATATGGGATGACAGGCTGTAAGCCTATTTCAGTTCCTTTGGAGCAGAATGTGAAGCTAAGCACAGATGTAGGTGAGCTTCTGGAAGACCCTACTATGTACAGACGCATAGTAGAAAGTTTGATTTATATGACTATTACCAGGACAGATTTGAGCTATGTTGTTGGATTGGTAAGTCAGTTTATGCAGGCTCCAAGGAAACCGCATTTGGATGCGACTAGACGCATACTCAGGTATGTGAAGTCCACATTGCAGTATGGACTATTTTATGAGACCGGGGTTCAGATACAGCTGCATGGATACACTGATGCTGATTGGGCCGGTAGTATTTCTGATAGACGATCTACCAATGGATATGTGTTCTCTTTTGGGAGTGCTGCAATCACTTGGAGCAGCAAGAAACAGCCTACAGTTGCCTTGTCGAGCACAGAGGCCAAGTACAGGGGTGCAGCAATGGCTGCATGTTAGGTAGCTTGGTTGCATAAGCTACTTTATGATATGCATCAGCCTACAGATGGGCCAGTTGTCATTTATTGTGACAACATGAGCAGTATACACTTGGCAAATAACCCAGTCTATCATGCTAGAACAAAGCACATTGAGGTGCATTATCACTATGTATGGGAGAGGGTTCTACTAGGACTTATTGATCTAGTTTATGTCAGCACAGAGGATCAGGTAGCTGACATATTTATGAAGGCATTGGGCGCAAAGAAGCTGCGCAAGTTCAGAGATCTGCTTGGTGTGCAGGAATTGGGATTGAGCTCGAGGGGGAGTGTTGAGATATCGAGCTCCACTCGTGATATGACAGTGACCGTTGTGCATTTATGTCACCGACTTGTCAGTTGTAGATGCGGTTGGTACACCGCTCATGAATAATAGCTAGATGACAGCTATCCTTATCTATTCTAGTTCGTGGCTCAGTTAGTATGCCACCTTAGTTAGTTGTCTTTGGTTTGAGACCCATATATAGGGTTCTTCTATTTCTTTGTATGAGATTTCTTTTTGACTTACACAACTAAGAAGAGGAAAATTGTTTTCAACCTCCACCTTTGTGTGTATTCCCCATTGTGCAAGCAAGAAAGCTACAAGTGAGACTCCTTCCTTCTCTCCCACAATCTTGACAGGTATAGTGGCCCTTATGAGGTTGTATAAGATGTGGATCAAGGTACTTTTGTGTTGGCTACTTTGCAAGGTAAAATAATCAAGCCAACAATAAATGGATTCAAATTAAGGAGGTTGGTACAATCAGATTATAATGATTTACCTCCTAAAGTTCAAAAGAAATCCACAATTGCAATTAATTTAATTCAACTTTTTGCAATTTTTCCCCATAGAGTAGGCAGTGCAGTTTTGCCTCATAGAGCAGTTTATGATTTTCTTACGCTTTCTCAACCTTGTGTAGTTTTACAGCAATCATTTGTGTCTAAAAATATGGAAGGATTTATTCATGAAAAGAATGCTCTTAAGGAGAAAATTGATGAAATGTAGGTTGAGTATTGTAGACTTATAGCAATGGTTACTACTTTGCAGAGTGTTAAGTAGATTGATCATGCTGAAAATCGGTCTTCTGATGTTGATGTTATCAAGGTTGATACTAATGATGTATTGCATGATATTCATAACCAAGTGCAGATCAGGGAGCTTATAGTGGATGAAATTCCTGATATGGATGTTTTACCTCTTGGATCACATGAGCAACATGACCAAGATTAGTTTGTTGTTACGGATTGCCATGATGCTCATGAGCCTCATTGATATCTATGCCTCTAGGATTATGCCTTTATATTTTGTTTTGACCGTCTTTTGAGGGGATTATGCAACTGCAGTAGAGGGCTATAAGTATCCTACTAGACAAGCTCTACTTATGGTTACTCTTTGTGGCTTACTTCATGGTGCAAGGCTATAATTAAGGCATAATTTTTCTCTTTAGATATGTCTAGTTTTGGATAAGGCATTTTGACTTCATGATTCATGTAAGGGTTGGAGTCATGGCTGTGCAAGCCATCCACCGAGCTGTGCCAAGTGTTAGCCATGGTCATGGTCTCACACTTTATGGATCATATATTATGCCCTTAGAATGGTTGGACCTTAGTTATGTTAGTCTTATGTGTGAGGCAACCTCTATTTGTCTCATAAAGTTCACTATCTCATGAAGTGCAGTTTTGGGACAGTTGCAAAAATGTGAACTGATGAGGCATTTTGTGTATTCTTCTCATCGATCTAGTCATATGTGATGTCTACGCCTGATGTATGATGGATTTATCTGATTATGAAGAGAATCTGGTAGTTGGTGCCATCATCTATGGTGTCTTTGTCTCATTTGCAGCATGTTCTTTGTGTTGCACTTCTCATTTTCTGATCTGTAGTACCAAATATAGTATGTTTATACTTCTATATGGTTAGTTCTGAGTTTCTATGGTTTCTAGGTACGATATCGAGTATTTACTCCATGAAGCCTTCTCTCAACTGTTATGTATTCTGCATAGATAGGGAAGCAACATTGGCGGTGCGTTTATGACAAGTCGATCCATTTTAAGGGCTTAGGCCAATTTGGAGGGATTTCTACTAATTATATCCCCCCCGCTCACTTGGCAGATCATTCAAATATTCATCTTTTGTAGGTTGCTAGTTTGTACACTTTGTCTCCAACATACTCCTCTGCTCCAGTGCTCCCATCATCATTCTTAGCTTATCTGGTGCCCTCATTGATGCAGTGGGCTCGGTGTAGGGACTGATCGGTCTACTCTCTTTCCCTTTTTTGTATTCAGCATTCATTTCAGATTCAACTCAGTTTATCACTTCTCTTTCATTACGTAATCTCACAAAAACACCTTCAACACATAATGATGAGCACGGCCTAGATGGTATAGTTATCTTTGCAGATCAAGAAGACCCACAACAAATTCTACCAAGTAGTAGTGAATGAAGTGAGACCTAGCCCGATGAAAAGGACTCACAAGCCGCCAACAATGACCCATGGGATTCTACAAAGACCTTGGTCCTTATTAAAGCAAGACCTAGAGGACATGATAGAGAATGAAAGACTAACGGCTCACATCCACACTATTGGTTGCACATGGAACTTTGTTGCTCACCAATGTGTGAAGTCCAATGTTCACGAAACCGACAAGCAATGCAAGACAAGGTGAAATAGTGTCCTTAGGGAATGAAAAACGATATACAAATACAAGAAGTGAATTCCATCGAGACATCCATCTTGGCAAATGACATCTCGTGAGAAGAAGTCAAGGAAGTTGCCAACTTCTTTAGATGAACAAATCTATGTTGTGGATCCCGGTGATGATGTGGTCAACACATCATCAAATGCTCCAAGTGCAGTATATTCCATTTTCCTTATTTCTTCATTGATCTCAAACACAACAAGATGCAAATTCTTGTCCATGCTATTAAGAATTTGACTTTTCTATTAAAATGATTTGATATTATGAACCATAATTCTAGGCACATCTATACGTGGAGATGTGACCACGAACACTGAAAATAAGCATTATCTATGCACGTTACTATGCAACAACCTCTAACCCAGATTTCCTCAATAGGGTATAGAAGCATTGGAAACCCAACTATATTACATTAGGAAGCAACGTAGAGGAGACCACCAACTAGCTCGTGAAGCACTTTTCAAGTACAAAGGAGAGACACACCACATGGGAGTGAAAGGTTCTTGAGGCAAACCTTACTTTGTAGAGGGAGTATCTCGATCATTAGATTAAGAATGATTGAGCTCGCCAAGAAAAAAAAGAGTGGAATGAGGTTATACGCAAGATGACAATTTCTATTTGATATCTCTATGAGGCAACCAATTCCTTATTTTGAAGACAAAGTCTATACATATTCTAGGTGCTTTTGATCATAGAGCTCTTCTAAAATTGAATACTCCTTCAAATCTCAATCAAGAGAATAAAAAATTGAAAACATTTATTGTTGCATATTATCATAAATATTCCTCTCATTGCATTGTGCATTTGCTAGAAATAGGCCCAAATAAATTTATTACATAATACCATATAAGCATAAAAAGGTTTTCACCAAGATTTCAATGTATTAGAATAAACAAAATCATTGGTAAGCATTGCCTAGGATACGTTACATAGTCCATACATCTTCAACATGGTAGTAGCAAAAACAATACAAGTACAAGAAAAAAAAACAACTAAGCTAGTCTACACAAAATATAGCAGGCAAGGCAATCCCTCTAGATTTTAACGCTAAAAGATCTAGTTAGTTGTTGTAAAGAAAAGCCCATTTTAGTATGGATTGCGAATGCGTACTCTATATCTCATCTCCATGTAAGAAAATATTATTAAGTACACAAAAAATGATACATTTCGCCAGAAACTTGGGTGAAGGTGGTGAAGGTCTCGATATCTTTCCATTTAGATATCTCCTATATTCCTTCAAGTATGCAAATGCTTACTCCATATGCTTTGCATGGATGCAATAACATAGTTGTACTCTTTTTCTATTTCCATTTGTATCAATTGGTAAGGCATCATCAACCAATCATAAATAACAAAGCCTCCATCCTCTATTATTATATTTTCTAGTGGAGAAATTTCCATCAATGAAGTGTGGCCCAGAAAGAGATTGTATGTTTTCAGACGGGGATAATATTGGTGATGTGGCTATGGATTCCTTGGCCCTCTATATTTTAGGGAGAAATTTCAAAAATCGTAACAAGCTTCTTCAAGGCTTATAGTATCCTTTGGGCCTTTTCTTTACACAATGACATCTTTTCTTCATCAACAAGTCATCATCCCTTGCCACTTAGCTCTTGGTTTCTATTGTTTCTATATAGCTTTTGGCACCTTTAATAGTTCCTCACTATCGTCTCATAATTGGATTAGAGGCTTGGCTTAGCTATCTCCACCAACTAAAGTTTGCAAAGGCTGATCCATTCAAGGCCTTTTTGTTTTTCTTCGCCTATACTCGTTGGATTGGGTTTTGACCTCGAGCGAGAATCCTACCCCTTGGCTGACATTCTTTATCGATGAACTTCATCAACATTGACACTCTTTCTGCTACCCTTAGATCAATATCTTACTTGGCCTTCACCCATATCCAAGATTTGAGAAGGGGTATTAGCAATCATCTATGACCTATATTGTCATCTCCTGGCTATGAGCCATTTTGAGTCAAATGAGGACATTAGAGCTCTAACATTGTATTTTGCTCTCATTTTATGTACTATAGGCACATTAGATGAAGGGCACACTAGTACATTTCTTTTTGGGCACTTTAGATTGTCCTAGGTGTCCATATTTTAGGCCTAGCCACTAGATTACCAAGTGGCCCCAGTTTGTCTAGTTAAAGGGAGAATGCCCTCCCACTCTCATTATCGATCCTTGATGCTTTGTGATCAACGAGCCCTTCTGATTCTCTCATGCCCCTGCTATGATACATAGAGATACATGTTGGAATTGACCATTGCAACCTTATATCTTTCAGCCATCGCCATCAAATTATTCTCTCTCACCTATATTTTTCTTTAGTCTCCTCTCTTTCCATGTTCACTTTTTTTCCACTACACTCCCACAAATGTAGCATGTCTCGCTTGTAAGTTGTAGTACTGCAATTGCCACCATCTTCTCAACAAAAATAAGTTTGCCACAAATGATTCTAAATGACTAGTGAATGCTTCCTTACTTCGTGTAATCATGCATCAATTATGCAAGCTATATGAACGTGTAATCATGCATCAATTATGCAAGAAGCAAAACCCCTCTTTGAAACGTGTATCATCCCTTCTCATAGCCCAAACATAGAAATCTCACTAACTTGGGGATTAAGGCTTCATATAAAAATCAGAGAACAAAACATTTTCATTTCTTTCCATGACTATACCTGAATTGCATTGAATATTAGAAAAAGACATGCATATATAAGATTACAATCCAATCATTAAAATGATGATTGTTATATTGAAATTTTTTATCAAGGAGCATCTCATCAATATCTTCACATTCACCATCATTTTGCAAGCGAACATATTCTTCGAGTACATATTGACTAGAATCATACACAAAGCAAGAACATTTTTCACAGCAATAATTATAAGAGAGGATGCATCCATATTTAACATAGTTAAGAGCCTTATCTTACAATCCAAAAACAGATTATTTAAGTACATTGTGCATGCAAACCTTCTCCAAGTATAGTTATTACAACTCTTAAGTCAACTTATCATTTTCAACAAGTACTTCCATAACTCCAAAGAAACCATCGTTCAATAGTCAAAGGCATGCATATACAGGATTGCAATCCAATCATTGAATTGAGAATTGTTGCATTGAAAATTTTCCATCAAGGAGCATCTCATCAATATCTTTACTTTCACCATCATTTTACAAACCATGTTCTTTGAGTACATACTAGAAACATGCACAAAGCAAAAATATTTTTCATAGCAACAATTGCAAGAGAGGATGCATCCATATCTAACATAGTTAAGAGCCTTCTCCTACAACCCAAAAACATATTATTTTAAATAAATTGTGTATACAATCCTTCTCCAATTATAATTATTACAACTCTTAAGTGAACTTATCATTTTCAACATGTACTTCTATAACTCAAAAGAAACCATCATTTTCCTCTACTCAATAAGCTTTGTTTCAAATAAGGTGGTCCCCTCACCACAAAACTACACTAATTAGTGTACAAACTATACCTAAATATTTTCTCATGAACAAACTTATAGATTACTCATGTTCTTCTTCAGAGAATTTATTAAAAGATGCTTTGAAAGATCCACCTTTGAAAAAGAAGAGATGTGTTGAAAGAGCTTCAACTTACACCTCAGATAGCTCCTCCACCAGCTCAAAAGATACCACTAGAAGAAGGTGCTCCTTCCCCCTCTGCTACACAATTTATATAGCTTGATCTTAATGCTTTCATAAAAGTCTTGTGTGAGAGGGTTTCATACTACATGGAGAATACTATCCTTTTTAAAAATCGACTGTGATGCAATGCCAAAATCTCGAGTTATTTAAAGGTTGATGTAGATCATTTGAGTAGAGTATATCAATTGTAAAATAAAAGAATTGCTTATTAACCCAGAGATTCTAACATTTGATGAAGCATTTTTCAAGCTCTTATGAATACACGTATCAATTCGATATCTTGTAGTCCAACATTGGTGGCCACAATATTAAAGGAATGGACCTCCGTCCAAGGCAAGATGAGCTTCTCATCCTTAGAAATCATGAAGATAGAAGTAACTTGATTTTCTATTGTACTCAAACAATTCTCTCATCGAGTTTATTTTCATTTTGCTATAGATACGTTCCATTTATACAAAGAAATTTTTAAAAAATTCGACAATCTATGGCTTCAACAATTCAACTTAAACAATCCTAGCTACCAAGTTGGATATCATCGAAATAACATTGAGATTATCTCTATGTTTTTTAAAAATTATACTATATATGTATGAAATTAACTCTATGTTCAATTTGATAGTCCACAGTACATTAAAAATCATAATTTTAAACAAAATTTAGAGATAATCTCATATTTACTCTACTATGATGACATCCAACTTGCTAACTAGGATTGCTCAAACTATATTGTTAAAACAAAAGATTATCAAGTTCTTAAAATTTTTCTTTATACAAATGAGACTTATCCACACGAAAATGAAAATAAGCTCAATGAAAGAATTATCCAATAATACAATAGATAATCAAGTTACTTCTATCATCGAGATCTTTAAGAAAGTGAAATCTATCTTGCTTTAAAAAGATGTCCATTTCTTGGCCATCAATATTGAACTGCAAGATACCATATCGATACATGCATTCTGCTTGTGAGAACAACTTAAGGTATATTTTTTCAAATGTCAAAATCTTTCAGCTGATAAGCATCATTTTATTATCCAACTAATATACTTTACTTATATGATTTGCATTGGCCTTCAAAGAACTCAAAATCCTAGCATTGCATTATTGCCGATGTTTAAAATGAATAGTATTCTCCATGTAACATAAAGCCTTCTCACACAAAGCTTTCGTGAAAGTAATAAGATCTGGCTATATAAACTGTGGAGTAGAGAAGAAAGAAGCACATTCTTCTTGTGGTATCTTTTAAGCTTATGAAGAAGCTCTCTGAGATATGAGTTGAAATTTTTCTTCAACACATCTTTGCTTCTTCAAAGGTAGATCTTCCAAAGCATCTCTTAGCGAATACTCTAAAAAAGAACACGAGTAATCTACAAGTTTGTTCCTGAGAAAATCCTTAGATACAATTCGCACACTAATTACTGCAATTCGATGATAAGGGCCACCTTATTTTAAACGAAACTACTCGAGTAGAAAAGAACGATACTTTCTTTGAAATTATGAAAGTATATGTTTAAAATAACAATTACACCAAGCATTACAATAATTATACTTCAAGAATTATCACATTCACAGTACACTTAAAATAATTTATTTTTGAATTCTCTTAAGAGGTGGCTCTTAACTATGCCAGATATGGATATACCTTCTCCTACATTTGCTGCTATGAAAAATATTCTTACATTGTTCATGATTCTAGTTAATATGTACTCGAAGAACATATTGGTTCACAAAATAATAGTGAATGTGAAGATATTGATGAGTTGCTCCTTGATGAAATTTCTTCACTGCAACAATCCTCAATTCAACGGTTGAACTATAAGCATGTACATACATGTGTCTTTCTAATATTCAAGGCAATTCAAGTATACTCATAAAAAGACAAGAAAATATTTTGCTCTAATTTTTATATCAAGCCTCGATTCCTAGACTAGTGGGTTTTCTATATTTGGACAATGAGAGGAGATTATGCATATTTGAGAGAGGTTTCGCTTCCCATTATCCTTGTTCATACACCTTACACAACTGATGCATGATCACATGAAGCAATGATACATTTTCTATTCATTCAAAAATCATTTGTGACGAACATATTTCTATTGAAAAGATAGTGGTAGCTGTAGTGCTTCAACTTATGAGCAAGACACGCTACACTTCTAAGAGTACGCAATGAAAAGGAAAGTAAATACTAAAAGAAAAATAAGACTAAAGAAGAATGCAGGTCAGAGAAACAACAATCTAACTACAATGACTGAAGGATACAATGCTGTAACGATTAGTCCCAACACGAAGCTCTATGCATCAATATGGGCATTAAATGGTAGCACGTGTCAAAAGATGACGTACCAACGAGACAATAGGATTGGCAGAGAGGAACACAGAGTGAACTCGGCAAACATGGAGAAAAGAAGAAAAATGATGAAGTTCCGAATCATGGAGTAATTGTGATACAAGGGAACAAGGGTGCCGTAGCACAAGGAAGATGATGAAGACAACTACGAACCACGAACCACAATGTTCTCCTAAAGAGGTGTGAGGGTAGTGGAGAGGCTGGAAAGAAGAGGTGACGGACTAAATGTATCAACCGTAAGGAATGAATGAGAGAATGGCCTATAAATAAGCACAATCACTCTAGGATGATGCCTCTTTTTGAGGCTGCAAACCATAAATGCAAACTCTAAACACAAAACGCAAAAACGCAAATTGCAGGTAAAGAGATTCTCAACACCCCCTATTAGGCCCAAAAAGGGGAACAAGAGAAGAGTAAGATGGCGATGTAAGGCTACATGCTGAAGAATGCTCATGCAACAAGTGTCAGTTGGACAGTGTCTCTCGTAGAAAAATTGTTCACTTGTCCAAGCATCCTAGTACATGGATGATGAAAACATGTAATGCGTAGGAGGAATATCGGACTCTGTGTGGTGCCGAGAACCATAAGGATATGCCCGTACTCGATCTCGCGAGGTAGCTCCATGCTAACCAAGTGACCAAGGCAAGAAAGAAGATGTAGAGGATCCCTAAGATCCAAGATTTTCACTGGAAAGGGAACCTGCAATAAAGACTAGTAGACAGAGTGAACTAGAGAAACCGAAACACAACCTCGGGAGATAAGCCACTAACTCCGTGCATCCATGTTGAAAGGAATAAGAAGGCCTCGTCACCAAGTTGTGGGCTGAACCTCTCAGGTCCCGATCTAGATGGTACCTGAAGATCCTAGATATCATTAGAAGAGATGACTGATCAAAGATAGCCACCCTAAGGGTGAAGAACTTCATCTAGAGTAGGTTCCCCCTCTGAGGTGGGAGGCGAAGGGGCCCCCACTGAAGTCAAAGAGGTAGTAGATGCCCCCTCTGAGGGCAAAGAAATAACATCCCCCTCTAAAGTAGAAAGGGAATCCAAAAACTCATGGATCATGGGCTCCGAAATGTCTGATGATGAAGGAAGAGCCGCCGATTGTACTGAAGAAGGTATCTAGAGTGCTAAAGAGCTCCCAGAGGTAGCCTCTCGAACTTAAGTCGTTGAGGGTGGAGAAGCCTGGGGTTCAAAATGTGGAAGAGGTGGGCAACAGTCCTTGTCTCTTAGTGGAGTAGATTGGGTAGCCAAAAAAGAGAAAGGAGTCGAGCAGCCACTGTCTCTTGAAGGAGCGGACTAACAAGTCTAATGACGAAGCAAGTGCCGCCAGTTGTACTGAAGAAGGTATCTGGAGTGCCAAAGAGCTCCCAGAGGTAGCCTCTCAAACCTGAGTAGTTGAAGGTAGAGAAGGGTGGGGCTCAAAATGAGCAAGAGGTGGGCAACAGTCGCTATCTCTCAGTGGAGCAGATTGGGTAGCCAAAAAAAAGAAAGGAGTCGAGCAACCACTGTCCCTTGAAGGAGCGGACTGACGAGGAGACAGTATCAAATAATCATTGTCTCTCGATGGAGTGGATAGCAGAACTGCGGGCTGTGGTAGCCATTGTACCCAAAAATAGGTGGGAAAAGTCTGCCATTGGCATTACGACGATCTCCAAGTGGTCGTAGCACCAATTGATCCTCCATGTGCTCGAAAGGACTTAGTGCGCAACGGATGCGTCTTATTGCCTTGATCATAGTACTTTGATAGTTGATGTGAAACAATCTCGGTGGCCCAGAAAGAAGTGGAGGCACAAGCAGTGCATGGTGGAAGACGCATATACTCTAGGGGGGTGGGGAGCAAAGGTCGAAGTTGGCAATCTTCGTTGGTGTGTCCGGTGATGCCAAAGTAGGAACGCCCGATAGTCTGGACATCTGTTGATAAAGAAGCCATGGATACAAATGTGCCTTGTTGAAAAAGGAAAAGGTCAGTCACCATGAACCACGAACCGCAATGTCCGCCTCAAGGAATGTGAGGGCAGTGTGAAACACGAACCGCAATGTCCGCCTTATAGGGTAGGAGGGTAGTGGAAGGGCTGGAAGTGAGCTGCCAGTGGAAGGAGGATGCAACCTGTAGTAAGAGGTTGCAACCAATAGAAAAACGCAGGTGAGGAGAGAGAAAGACTAAAAACGTAGGTAGCAGGTGAGAGAAAGACTAAAAACGCAATCACGATAGCCTACAGAAGAGAGAAAGACCGAAAACATAGGCAACAAGTGAGAGAAAGACTAAAAACGCCGACAACATGTAAGAGAAATACTAAAAACACAAGAAAAAAAACAGCAGCAATAGTCAATATGCTGAAATCAGCTCCGAACAGTGTGTGATAGGCTGGAAACAGGCACCAAACTGTTGTAGATAGCAATGGCCAGCTTGGATCACGATGTCCTTCGCGTTTGGGGTGCGAGTAGCAAGCTGAAATACCTGAAATTTTCAAAAATGAGATTATTTTTTGAATGGAGAGTGATCAACAACAGTTGTTCAGCTATAAATAGCTACAAACTGCGGGTGGAAGGCTGGAAATAGGTGTCATACTATAGATGACAACAAGGGACTGCTGAGACTGCGATGTCCTCTGCGAAAGGGGTGTGGACAACAAGCTAAAAACACCTGAAACATGTAAAAACGAGATTTTGATGCAACGGAAGAATAAGAGAAGTGGATGTCGAACTCGCCATCGGTCTTTGCCTTCACTGGAGTGGAGGATCTTTGCTACTAGGTGAGCAGATCCAGCTCTAATACCATGTCAAAAGATGACGTACCAGCAAGACAGTAGGATTAGCACGGAGGAATACGGAGTAAACTTGGCAAACATGGAGAAGAGAAGAGAAGAGAGAAGAAACTCTGATGAATAAAATGATGAAGTTCCAAATCATGGAGTGAATGTGATGCAAGGAAACAAGGGTGTCGTAGCACAAGGAAGATGATGAAGACAGCCATGAACCACGAACCGCAATGTCCTCCTGAAGGGATGTGAGGATAGTGGAGAGGCTGGAGAGGAGGTGACGGACTGAATTAAATCAGCCGTAAGGAATGAATGAGAGAGTGGCCTATAAATAGGCATAGTCAGTCTAGGATGGCGCCCCTTTTTGGAGCTGCAAACCCTAAACGTAAAACACAGAAATGCAAAAACACAAAAACGCAAACTGCAGGTGAAGGGTTTCTCAACAGCAAGAGGATGAGAGAATCAAAAGAGCTGGCTGATCACAAAGCACCAATGATGGATAATAAGAGTGGAAGGACAAGCCACAGCCACTTGGTAATCTAGTGTAGCCAAGCCCAAAATATGGACATCTAGGATAGCTTAAAGTGTCCAAAAAGAAATGCAATAATGTGCCCTTCATCTAATGCACATAAAATGAGATACAAATATAATGTTAAAGCTTCTAATGACCTCGTCTGAGCACCATCTCATTGTCATGCCCTCGTTCTAAGCCTCGTTGTGAGTTAGACGAGGACATTAGGCCAAAGAAGATGCTAATCCAAGGATAGCAAAAAGAGTGTCAATGTTGATGAAGTCCATCGATGAAGAAAGTCAGCCAAGGGACAAGACGCCCTCTCCAAATAAAAACCCAATCCAACGAGCATAAACCAAGCAAGACAAAAAAGCTTCAAATGAATCACTTCTGAAAACTCTAGTTGGAGATAGTTGAGCCAAGTCTTTAATCCAATTATGAGATGATAGAGAGGAACTATCAAAGGCACCAAAAGCTACATAAAAATAGTAGGAACCAAGGGCTAAGTGACATAGGATGATGGCTTGTCGCTAATGAAGAAAAGATATCGTTGCATAAAGAAAAGGCCCAAAAGATACTATAAGCCTTGAAGAAGCTCCTCACGATGCTCAAAATCCCTCTCTGAAACAAGGTCAGGGAATCCACAGCCACATCAACAATATAATCCCTCTTTGAAAGAGATGGGAGATACGAGGAACCTACCGGAGAAGAAGGTGAAGGATAGCAAAGAACCTATGGAATAGATGGTGCACAAACGAGAACAAGTGTAGTAATAGAAAGTTGCCTCAAACAGCTCTACACAATAGAAGGGAAATGGAGTATGTATAACCTCCTCTCCTACCAACCTATCACAAGAGTGGCTCTTGGAGAAAAATCCTCAACAAAAACAGCCTGCTTAGTGAAGATAACATGGGTCCCGGAGTCTAGTAAGGCCCTAAACTGAGACAAGACAGAAGGTCAAGTCAGAAACATATAGGGCCTTTGAATTGGAGCTCGATGGATGGTTAGATAATAGAGATGGTGCCAACACCACTAATCGACCCTGAAGAGTTGTTACCAACAGTAACTATACTCTTTAATGGATAGAGATCCTCGAACAAATCATCTCTACAATCATATGACTCAATGTACCACTGTTAATGAGCCAAGGTTCCTTAAGATACAAGACAATCAAAGAAGGCTCCTCCATCTAACAAATGTGTAGACACAAGAACTCAGCAATAATAGCTGGTGACAAAGTAGAGATAAACGAAGACTTGGATGTAGATCCACCATTTTCTCCCAGATAAAGGTGAGGGTATATCCTTCAACACGTCTTCTCGGGGTGAGAGGTCTTTCTACAATGAGAACTCATGAAATATTCTCTACGCTTTTCCACAAAATCTATATCAGAGTCTAAAGACAACTCCAACTTCTTCCTTTTTCCTTTCTTCCACTTGGCTTTTCTTGTACCTAAAGAGAAAGCCACAAAAGCATAGCTATGTGCATGGGCTCCGCTACGATTGATCTCACTATGATGTGTATTCTACTCAAGCACCAACGAGACTAGCTTCTCCCAAGTGAGAGTCTTCGAGGAGTCTCCCAACTTACGAGAGGCGATAAGACTAGTGTAAAACACATCATATGTCAGTGACCAAAGATGTGAGAGCAATATCATAGCTACGTCCTTCGAAGAAATATCCGTACCAAGGGATGCAAGCTCATTTCGAATCTTCTCCATCCTGTGAATATGATCCCGCATCATAGGGGAATCCACAATATAAAGCTATCCCAGCTTCAACTCAAGGGATAGCCGATGCCCAAAAGTATGAATCCAATAAAGAGTCACTAATCTCATCAAAACCTTTCCAATAGTGCAAATACATCTTACACGCACAAGCACAAAATCTACATAACTTAAAAAGAGAAAAGAGAGAGCTCTAGTGCTCAACCGATCCCATAAAGTTGTCGAATCTGAGATCACTTCATCATGGGAGTCCACAGTAGGTCAGGGAATAGAAACTCTTACAAAATCCCAAAGGTCACAAGTGTCGAGGATGTACTCAATGCAGCACGACCATAAAGGGTACAACAAGCACCTTCATCGGTGGTGCCATCAATGCCAATTGGGGTCCCTTAGCATACATGTTGGTCATATCTACCCTTTAAGAAAGTATTTGCAAGAAAACAAAGAAAATGTTGCAACTAGGATTTCCTTCACTTATGGGGTCTATCAGTCTACTAATCAACAAGGGACTAATGTAAAGCAATGAAGATGGGGATTATACTGGGCATGAGAGTGAACCAATGGTGGCAAGAAGGCATACTTTCCTACAAATCCAGGTGTCTATAGAACTATTGACTACAAAGGCAACAAAAAAATGGGCTGAAATCTACCACACCTATTTGGAATACATAAAGAGACTTGTCTTGAGCCAAAATGCAGGTTTGGCCACAAAGCTCTGCTCAAAATGAGATGGGAAGAGTACAATACAGCCATCAACGGTCAGCTGTGCAATGGCCTAGGCCATCAAGAGAGTTCCCAGAAAGAAACACAGCAAAAAAACGAGTTTGTCCACCTAATAAATAGGCCACCTAGCCCACAAAAGGGGTTGTCAAGAGCGTTGAGGTGTCGTCAGGCTCTAGAAGAAGACCCCAAGACTGAAAAAGTTGAATCTAGCTGCTTGAAAATAGCCTGCCCAGGCTGCTATGGCATTGCCCAGTTTAGGGGGAGACTCCTAGTAGTTAAACGCAAGGAGAGAAAGCATGTGTCCACCTAGAAAGGGGCCACCTACACCTAGAGAAGAACCACCTTGAAAAAGGGGACATTGTCCAACACAGGAGAGTACAAAATGCAAGGTCTTCAACCCAAAAAGTTAACGGCCAACTTATTGGATGCTCGGAGAAGTGACTCCTCTTCATAGACTCCAACTCCCATGTGTAGCTTTGATACCATGTGAGAGTGCGCAATGGAAAGAAAGTGAACATGGAGAGAAGAAGGAGACTGAAGAAGAACAGAGGTCAGAAGAAACAATCTAACTACAATGGCTAAAGGATACAAGGTTGCAACAGTCAACCCCAACACACAACTCTACGTGTCAATGTGCACGCTAGACTGTAGTAGGGGGATGGGAGAATGAGGAGGGCTAGTTGATCACAAAGGATTAATGATAGACAATGAGTGGGAGGACAAGTCGCCTATAAATAGGCAAATTGGGGCCACAATTCATAATCTAGGAGCTAGGCACAAAATATGAGTGCCCAGGACAACCTAAACTACCCAAAAAAAAATGCACTAATATGTCCTCCATCTAAAGTACCTAGAGCACATAAAATGGCAAGCAAATACAATGTCAAAGCTCGTAATGTCCTCATCTAACTCAAACTAAGGCTCACAAGCAAGCAATGATGGTAGAAGACACACATGACTCCTAACAATATTAAGATTAGAAAGCACTTTGGTATTGGAAAGTTAATCATTTTCAAGATAGTATACCAATTTGTTGATGCAATATTAATTCACATGTCTTGTTTTGTGCAATGGCCTCAAGATGCAAGCACTATTAGCATAGTGAAAGATGGCTTTTTGATATTTAAGGTGCTACCCAACTATTTGGGTCTAGTGGACATGACCCATGTGAACATGGACAAGCCAAGATATGTGAGCCCATGCTCTAAGCGGGCAATATTCCGTAATTCTAGATTGTGTGCCCATGCTCTAAGTAGACAATATCTTTATGGGCTGCACTTCATTGATAGAAATTTCTCCATCAAGGAATACATAATAGGGGATGGAGGCTTTGCTCTTCATGACTGCTCTACCAATTGGCACAAATGAAAATAGAAAAAGAGTATATTTTTGTTATTGCATCCACGCAAAGCATAGTGGAGCGAACATTTGGACATCTCAAGCAGCATTGGAGATATTTAAATGGAAAGATCGCTAGAGATTCACCAAAGTTTTTTGGTGAAATGCAGAGTTATTTGATGTCCACTCAACAATATTTGCTTAGATGGAGATGAGATAAGAGCACACATGTACAAATCATGCTGAAGCGGGTTTCCCTTTACTACAACTAACTAGATCGGATCCGTCCCAATAGGCAGTCTAGGCACTATCGCCGTAGACACACAACCACACTGCACTGAGTCCCCAAAGATCTCTTGCGGACACAAGGATACTACGAGGGAAATCCTTGGATTTGGGTGCCTAAAAGTGGCCATCTACGAAGCCCATCTACAAGCAATCTCACCCTAATGAGAGAGGCTTGCACAAGGGGCACCCAACACATAGTTAGCAGGCCATGGCCAGATGTGGCTAGCAAGCCTCAGCTCATCTATTGACCAAAGAAAATGCCACAAGCCTTAAACCTACCTACTCCAGAGAACTTACAAACCACTATGACTGCTCACTCAGAACCTAGCACGACCCCCATGCCTCCGGAGCCTCCTGCAGCATCTCAAAGTGCTTCAGAGTGCAAGGCCCAACCTGTGACACCGATGAGGAAGTCACAACTATCCAGTCCAATTGCACCACCCTTGTCAGCAGGTCTTAAACCTTCATACGCAATACGACCTTTCCTCTCTTTGGCTAAGGACCTTGCCGCAACTTCTGGGGATGACTTAATAATGTGCATTAAAATGTTAGATGAAACTTTCACTACATTTGCTAGGAGCTACGTGAGGCTAGACCTAGGCCTCCTTGATGAAATGCTTGCTTCGGATGTTCGTGCATTACCATGCACTTGGGAGGAGTACGAACTTATGACCACTAAAGTTCCCAAAATTGCTGCCGAACTGATAGCAAACGATGAAATCTCGAAGGATCAAGCTGCCCTCAGAAGACTTATCACTTCGTATCATAAGCCTCCTCGTTCTGATCCTGAACAGGAGTTGCAAGAGCTTAAGCAGATGGCAAGCTCACCTTCCACATTCTTGCAGCAGTGGTTTATGCTAAGGATCTAATGGGAGAAAAAGGGTTGTCGCATAATGACCAATGCTGAGCAACGCAGGGCAGTTAAAACTATCGAATATGACCCCACTTATGTGGCACCTATCTCGTTTAGAGTCTTGTCCATCACCCGTAATCAGCATTTGGACGACCATGTGCTCGCCCACCCCTACATTGACCAATTCCTCACCGAAGAGGAATTACATATTGCCAGTTGCCTCAATAGTGGAGATCTCTTCCACGATGTTTGGACCTACATTTCCCAAGTCTCCATCCAACCATCTACTCTGGATTGTCATGCCCAACTCGAATACAATCCAAGCTTCTATGATTGGCTATTGGCTAGGTAAGTCAACCCACGCGAAACAACGCTTACCTCGTCCTTCCTGTGCTAATCCTAGGAAGGACTCTTTGAAAGATCCCCGATGGAGGGGGGAGCAATGTGAGCAAGAGTAGAGCAAAAATGAAAAGTTATGCTATCTAGTAGATTGTTATACTTAAGTAAGTTTCTATGGAAGAATACTGTAGAGTAAAACAATAGCAATGGTCAAGCCTCTAAGCAAGTGTACCCATTTTGGGCACATATATTTTTCTCTCAAACTTAGTTTTGATTAGAAATAAGCCGATTGTTAGGCATTAATGTTGGCATGGTGTGTTGACAGGTCACCACCATGGCAGGACAGGACAAAGGGGGCAAACTCCCATTCTCTGAAGAGGAAATGACCAAATTCGGCATCAACAAATCGAGACGCGCGGATTCAGTCAATTCACTTTCAAGCACACACTGAATCTGGACAAGACCTCCTGGAGGAACCCGCGATCAAAGACTTGGTGGACAAATGCCACCTCCACAAGTACTGGAGAAGGTGGGGCAGGCTGTGGATTACAACATGTGTGCGGATTTCCTAAGGAACTTCGACAAGAGCCGAAACTTCGACAAGTGCACCTCAATGCAACAATCATAAAAAAGGCCCTAGGGCTTGTGCCAAAGAAAGAGAGAAGGCCGAGACAAGATGTTTACACCATGCTGGGGGTCAAGAAAGAAGCGGTGCACACCGTGGATGGAATCAGCTTGGCTGACATCCTGGACCTAGCGGTGAAATTACAAGCAAAGATGATCCATACTCTCTTCTCCGGCCAATATTACAATGCGCTGATGAACAGGATCGGGGTCCCACTGTTGGAAAGCATAGCAACAGGAGTTCCTGAAGAGATAGACTAGAATGGATTCATACAGAAGACCATTCAAAGTTCAGCTGTCCTCCTCACTCTGGCGGAAGCACCAGCAGGAGGAGAATCCCCTGCCTCAACTGCGCGCTCCGCGAGGAAGAAACCTGCGTCAAAGGCAGCTATAATCAGATACGGGGGCATCCTGACAGCCATCATAGACGAAGCAATAAAGAATGAGGGCGTCATGGATGAGGAAGCTGCGCATCAAAGCCCACCTCACCACGAAGGAGGGGAATCAAGCAAAAGAACAGTAAGCGACAAGGGAGAGCAGGAGGTGCTACCTCCACGAGCGAGCAAATCCAAAGAACAAAGAAAAAGTGATAGGAGACAGAAGGAAAAGAAAGAGAAATTAAGTAAGGAAGAATGGGCTAACATCAAAAGGGCTCGAAAAGAGTCTCGAAGGGCTAAGGAAGAAAGGAGGACGAAAGAGGAGGAGGAGCTTGCCAGAATAAGAGAGGAGTCAAAGAAGGCAGAAGAGGATAGGAAAAGAAGGGCGGAGGAAGAAGCTGAGGAGCAGCAACTAAAGGAACTGGCCGAACTGGCGGAAGCTACATGAAGATCGACGGAAGAGACCCATGGGGGTGGAGAACTCGAACCTGCAAGCCCTGGCCATAAAGCCGAAGCCAGCGCAAGTGTGGAAGCAGCACCAGTGGTCATAAGCAAGGGCAAGTCCGTCCTACATCCCCTCCTTCCCTCCTTTGTGCCGACAACGGCTGAAACTACGACTGCAACTACCGCACAACCCACGCCTCCCCTCGACATGGCACAACTCATGACCATGGTGCAGATGCTCATGAGCAAGGTGCCCAAAATCGTCCCTGAAACTAGATTGAAAAGGCCTACTGCCGCAAATGCAGAGTCACAGCAAGACCCCAAATGACAAAGGTTGGAGGCATCGACCACCACACCCAATACTCCCATACCTGGCGCAGACTATGACACATATGTGGCCAAGTTACTAACACAACTGGACAAGGAAAAAGAAGAGAAGAAAGTGGCCCTGCTGGAACTAGAGAAAGAAAAGGAGACTTCAGCGGCCCTCAGGCTAGAGGTCTCAAGGCAGGAAGCTGACAGACGGAGAGAAATAAAGGCCCTGCAGGACCAGCTAGCAGAAAAAACAAAGGAAGCCCAAAACAATGAAAGCCGCCTCAGGCAAAGACTGGAGGACGAGGAGCAGATCCTAGTAGCGGAACAAAGGAACCTAAAACTACTGATGGAGCAATACAATGATCTACAGCAAAGGGTTGCCCAAGTGGAAAAGCTCTATCGGGAGGTTCAGGAAGGCGATGCCACTGTTCCACAAGAACATGCCACGGAGCCCTAGTCATGGCAGGAGCAAGAAGAACAGAACAGGTTAATAAGGGAAATCGAATTCTTGAAAAATGAAGGGCTGGGAGTCTCAACAGAGCTGAAGCAAAACGGCTACAGGATGAAGTGCAGAGATTGCAAGATGCGCTAGAGACCTCCCAGGAAGACGTAGAAGCCCTCATGGCCATGGCCTTTAATAAAAAAAGGCTATTCCTTGCTGAAATCCAGAGCCAAGAACAGTTGGTACAAGAGAAATCAGAAATCCTGGCTGAGGCACCCCACAGGCACAGCATTGTCGATCAAGCAAGAGGGATCGCTGAAGAACAGCTCGCTCAGAAACTAAGAGAAAGAAACCAGTTATGGTTTTTATCAAATGAGCAGCAACACGTAGTAACCACCCTGGCGAGCTAGCTGGAGGAACAAAGGCAAAGGATGAAGGAGAGAGCCATGGAGTGGGAAATGAAAAACTTTGACAGGGTAAGGGGCTGAACTGAATGCCTGGCGGTGGCAGAATGCGAAAGAATGCTTGTGGAAGCTAGGGTTGAGGCTGCAGAGATAATCACTAAGACCCAGCGACATGCCTTTCTCAACACGGTGCTCCATGTGACGCAAGCCGAGGGCGATGATACAGTGGAAAAGGTAAAAAGAAAGTTGGAGCTAAGCACCCAGGCTCTAAGATACGGTCTTCAAGAGCGGGAGCTTCCAACAAGTATAGAAATAACTAAAGAGCAACAATTCTACTACCTACGTTGTACGGGCCTTTCCACTGCAGAGCTCAAGGAGTTAGGTCTTCAGGAGCAGGAGCACCCACCGCCACCACCACCAGTCATTCCTCTTGTGGTTGAGCGAAATGTCGAAGAGGGCCCGGACTTCAAGCAAGATGATGACGAAGAGCCACAAAGGATGCCGAGTCCGCCTCAACTCAAGATCCCATAGGAGGAACTTGTCGATGCCAAGCTACCTGAACACATAATTGCAGCAAGGAGAAGGAGACAAGAGTTAGCAAAGGAGGCCCAACGCCGAGCACCCATACTTTCACGACAACTCCCTGAGGAGCCCATGCCACTGAGAAATGATACACATCCTATAGATTGGCCCCAGGAGTTGGTCATCTGGCACTAGCGAGAGCTACATAAGAGGCCATTCGAGCTTTCATTTGCTTTTCCACGCTCCCTGGACTGGGCCCTGCCTTTAGGAGTTGTAGCCAAGATCAAAGATCTGGCTAACGAACTCGCAAATAGATGGATGGAAAAAAGAAGCATGATAATGACTAGGTGGAGACAAGAGCCACGAGAGTACTGGGAAGACAAGGTCAATCTGGTTCCCAAATTCGTCCAAGGCTATGAGGCACAGCCAAAATGGCGAAGGAGGATTTGGGACACCAATTTTGATACCTGGACTGCATTTTGTAGCTCCCTCCCTGAAGAGCGTAACAATCCCATCTACATGCCCTACCCTCGTAGGCATGGAGTGGACTACAACAGAGATTTACATGGGGATTATGACTTTCCAAAAATCTATAATGTAAATGCTAGAAGACCGGAGGAGTGCTTAGTATTTAGGGTAGAAGATATACTTCCCTCCATAAATAGTTTTCTTGTAGACTTCTCTTCCTGCCCCGATCTAGCATTCTTAACCACTTGTAATTACCTCTGACTTCTCAAATTCCTACTACTCCAGAAACCTGCAGCAGAGGAAGCCCATCTCCCTCCACTCTTTTTTGATATTAACCTAGGAATAGATAGTAGAGCCATGACGAGGTTGATGATGCGTGCTACTCTCTTCCCTGCCTTCTGCTTAGAGCTATTAGAAAATTTGAGTGACACCCCTTTTGCAAGGTGTAATCACCCCTTTTTGTCCACCACTCCTTTGAGAGCTAGAGCCGGTATTAAAGAATACCTACAAAGTCACGCATTTTTATCACAATGCTTGCGACCGCCCCGTGACTAAATAGGTGCCCCATACCTTGCCCAATGTACTCTCTCTCATTCAAAAAAAAAATGCTTGCAGTCTTCCTTCACTATTATGGTGCACCACCCTCACTGCATCTAGAGTCCTCTCTAGCCCCGCCTCCACTTCACACTTAGGGCACATCAAGGGCAGGACTTTCAGACCTGTCACCCTAAGTTTTGCACTGCACCTCCAACGCCGCACGAACTGGGTCCTCAAGTGTGGGACATTACCAAGGGCTTGCCCAAGGTTAGACCCATCTCCCAGTTCCACTGGCACGGGCACCATGCACTACACAGTGAGACAGACACACCCCCTAGCAAGTGCACCACTTTTCTTGTAGGTTATGTTCGTGTTTCAAGAATGGGCTGCTTGGTTGAAGGACATCATCTACTACATCCTCCAATGACAAGGAATTTTTCCAGGAGTCGGAAATGGCCACATTACCGCAACTTCAGGCACTTCGCTGCGAAGGTTTAAATGGCTCAGCAGATTTCATGTTGCCAATCATCCGCCTACTGATGGCTGCCATGACTGAACCAAATCAAGTAGAAGAAAAACCCAGTCATGGAGCTGCCATTGGCATAGATCTTTGAACCTCATCGCCCGATGATCCATGCCCACCGCCTCAAGATCTATGGATCACTTATTGATACCACAAGCTTGAAGACTTTCAACTCAAAACTGAAAATCCTCTATTCACCGCCGCCAGGGGTTTTCAGCCCAGGCCACGACTTTTCAAGGCAACTAGCATTCAGGGGGTTTCTCTAGAATAAATCCCTCCAATACCATCCTCCTACGGGATTGCTTATTGCTTCAAGCATCCCGGATCCTCAAAAGACGACTGCCTCCATAAAGGCACCAGAACAGTGTGAAGGATGCCCAGAATCTTCATGAAGCCTAAAGCATGCCGGAATCTCTACTGGTCATCGTCATCAAACTCCATCACCTCTCATTCACAAGCATCAGTGTCATCTCCCCACCAGTTCCACCTAGCAATAGCACCATCTATCCCACTACTTCCCACCATAGTGCCATGGGACTGGCACTTGGCTAGGAGGGGGGTAATGTTTACTCCAGCACAGAGGAGCAAGAAATGGAAAAAGAGAAAAAGAAAAGGAGCTTTAAATGGCAAATAGACCCGGCAAAAAAGTAAATTCACGTGCACGATCCTCAAGAAGTCTTGGAGTCGCCCAAGGAGAGTAAAAGAATAAAAAGCGCACTATTGAGTGCGAAAACACTTCCAAAACCTTGTAAAAGAGTGCCAAGCTCACTCCTGTGCAAATTGTATGCATTAGTTGGGGATATGATAGACTAGAATGGTGGGAAATGAGAAAATGGGTCTAGGCTAATGGCTGGATATGTAAAAAAGGGGGATGACTGCCCATGGAAATTAGGGCATGTATATAAAGTTGGAAAGTGAATGGGAAGCTCATTCTGGTGTGTGGCAAAAGTTTTTTCTTCTTCTTCTTCTCTTGTTTCTTACCTTCTTGCTCGTGCTTGAGAGAGGGATTGAGAGAGTGTAAGGGAGTGAGGGAGTGATTGTGTGAGAGTGAGGGATCTTGGAGAAGAAGCTCTCCATCTTCTCTCTTCATCTTCCCCTCCTCTCTTCTCTTCTCTTCTCTCACGCGTGACTATGGAGGATGAAACTCATGGGAGAGGGATTGAGGTTGCTTGAGCTTAACTCAAGGATCGTGGAGCTACCGGTGTGCAAGAAAGAGGAGGGCACTTGATCGAGCATCAAGATAAGCTCACTACACCCGTAAGGTAGGCATTGCGCGTCGGCTATGTGAGAGGTAGCCATGGCTGCTCGGTTCAAAACACTTGAGCAATAAGTGGTCCGTAGGTCTCGGGGTAGAGCTTGAAGCTCCCCTCCAATAGAGCACCAAAATCATAAGGATGCCATCACAAGCCTTCTTCATGTATAGATATAGATCCATATCACTATGAGTATACCCCTGTGAATGCATGAGAGTATCATACTTATGGTATCATTCCCTAGGTGCCTGCTTAAGGCCGTAAAGGCTCTTTCTCAACTTACACACTAGGTGTTCCTTGCCTTTTTCCTCAAAGCCCTTAGGTTGATCCATATAAATATCATCGTGCAAGTCTCCATATAAGAAAGACGTCTTGACATCCATTTGATAGAGGTCCAGATCAATCTATGCAACTAAAGCCAAAACCAAGCATAGGGTAGTCATCTTGATGACAAGAGAGAAGACTTCATTGAAGTCAACACCATGCCTCTACTTAAAATCCTTAGCAACCAATTTGGCCTCATAGACTAGCTTAGGGCATCCATGGGTACTCTTCAACTTGTACACCCACTTGCATGGCAAAGCATGTTTTTCACTAGGGAAAGGAACCAAATTCTATGTATGATTTTTTTGCATTCAGTCATACTTTGACTACATGGCCCTCTCCCAAGAGTGGCTATCACCTCTACGCGTGATGTCATCATAGGTAAGAGGATTACAACATCTACTGCCATAACATAGTCCATAGAGGACACAAATCAATCAAGTTGGCGTCTATCTCTAGTAGACTACTGCAAAATAGACTTTGGGGCATATATCTCTCGTCTAACATCATAGTCCTAGGCCACAAGAGTATCAACTGCTATAAGCGGTCTAGTTGACTGTATAGTAATGGAAGGCTTCTCCTAAAACATCACCATACACACCTCAACAACCTGCTTAGGCTGCTTATGCATTTTCTCCTCATGGAAAACAATATCATGGCTACATATGACCTATAGAGCTTGCAGATCGCAAAGATGATAGCCCATCTTGCATGCATCCCCATAACCAAGAAAGATGCATTTCACAAACTTAGGATTCACCTTATTACGTTTGTCCTAAGAACATGGCACAAAGAGTCACAACCAAAGATACACAAATAAGTATATGATAGAGGTTTTCCAATCCATACCTCCTTTGCAACCTGATAGTTAAGAGGAGTACATGGGGATCGATTAATCAAATGTACAACAATTATAACTATCTCACCAAAAGTGGTGTCACATAGCTAAGCATACTATGAACTTGCTCCTAAATCGTCCTATTCATGCACTTAGCCATACCATTCTATGCTAGGGGTGAATGGGGTGATCCAACTGACACTTAATATCCCTCCCACCATAAAACTACTCAAAGGCTTTAGAGACATAATTCTCCCCCATTGTCAAAACGTAGGCATTTTAGTCTATACCTAGACTAGTTCTCAACAAAAGCAAGCCAATGCTTAAATGTAGCTAAGACTTTCAATTTTTTCTTTATGTGATATGCCTAGACCTTATGCGAGTAATCATCAATGAAAGTAATGAAGTACTTTATGCCACCTAAAGACTTGTAGGACACAGGTCCACAAACATCAAAATAAACAAGAGCTAAAGGTTCATCCATGCGCATAATGTCAGACTTCTTATGGGAATTACAAGTTTTCTTGTCCCTAAAGACAGTGATCATAAGAATCAAAACACTTATAGTCAAGAGGCAGAAGATACTACAAATGGGTAACCATTTTCATTCCCTTTAGGGACATGTGCCCAAGGCAACAATGCCATAATGATACATGTGGTACTACAACCACCATCAAAACATGGTTGATAGACCCAAATACAAGTAAGGAATAAAGAGTGCTAGACTTGGCACCTCATGCTTCTAGGACAAGATTCCATGAGTAAGCTTCTAGGAGGAATCACCAAAGGAAATAACATAACCTACACCATCCAACTATCCAACTAAAAGTAAGTTTTTTAGTTAAAGCTGGAATATGGCATACATCATGCAAACTAAATATACTGCCTTAAGGAAACTATAGTTAGACATCTCCAATACCAATAATATCCTATGTCAGCAGGTCATTATCCAATCTGATAGATCATATCATGTTACGATAGGAGTGGAACCACTCTTGATATAGAGTGACATGAAATAAAGCATTTGAATCAAGCAACCAACATTGAGCATAGGTAAATAAGGCATTAGTCAACTATGAAGCATCAAGACATGAAGTTGCAAGTATGTAGTCATCATCAAAATCAATTTTCATGACATTAATCTCTTCAATCTTGACACTGGACTTGCCAGGGACAATGTCGTGATCATCATCCTTTTCTTGCACTTTATCCTTGGGCCTTTTCTTTGTGCTTGGTATCACACATTTTATGGCATTGTGGCCAAATATGATCTTGCTTCCTATAATAGTGGCAAGTCAATGTGGAGGTACGGCTATGGAACTTACTATGAGACTATCCATGTGACTGAGAATGAGACTTTTGAGAGTCTCTCCCACAACGATCATTACTACTTCTACCATTATTACCTCTAGCTTTTAAAGTATGAGAGGTGTGGGAAGCATCGATATTCTTTCTATTGTCCTCTTCATTCAAGAGCGCACTCTCTACATCCTGCAATTTCAACCCATCAACAGGTATATTTGCACACATAGCAATACAGAATATGTCCCATGACTCAAGCAATGTAACAAGCAAGAACAAGGAAGGAAGCTTATCCTTAAATTCAATTCCTTGTGAAGACAAGTCGTTATAAATAGAATGAAACTCATTCAAGTGGGCAAACATTTGAGTTGCTTCAACCAATATATTCCCTCTTCATTCAAGAGCACACTCTCTACATCTTGCAATTTCAGCCCATTAGTAGGCATGTTTGCACACATAGTAGTACGAAATGTGTCCCATGACTTAGGCAATGTAACTAGCAAGAGCAAGGAAGGAAGATTGTCCTTAAATTAAATTCCGTGTGAAGACAAGTCACTGAAAATAGAATGAAACTCATTCAAGTGGGCAAACATTTGAGTTGCCTGGAGTAAGAAAGAGTGTGTACTTCTTGAGTTGCCTGAAGACAAGTCACTGAAAATAGAATGAAACTCATTCAAGTGGGCAAACATTTGAGTTGCCTGGAGTAATGTTTGAGTTGCTTGGAGTAAGAAAGAGTGTGTACTTCTTGAGATGGACAATGATGATATTGTAAATGCTTTTCAAGGGAATTTGAATGTGTTCCATGTAGAGTGATTTGACAATGAGATGTTGAATTTGAATGACTTATGGGTAAAGTAGTGTGGTATCAATCACATGAGGAGCTTTAAGGATCTTCGCATGACAGTCTTGGTGAGTCAAGTGAAGAGGCTAAGGAAAATTAATAAGGTTGTCATTGATGTCAATTGTGCATTGACTACTAATACTTTTGTAGCACTTTGAACTTATTGTGCTACAACTAGTATTCCTCTGACTGTGTTTTTGCCAACAAACAAAATTTGAATTGCCCAACTGGTGCAAGGAATTGCAAATGGGGTAGTCTTATTGAGCTTGGACTGTTTACTTTCCCACATACTTGTGTGACACTCTCCTCTCCTCTCCTACAAGAAATCACTTGCATATAACAGAATTCTAGTCTACAAGTATGAGTTGAGATACATGATGGCTTTTAATGTGTTGTTCCTAAAGCCTTTTTCTTTTCACATTTTACGATGGACTTGAGACAAAAGAGGATGAAGATAAAGATGTGGACATTGAAGATGCTTTTACAAAAGATAAAAAGAGTAGGTTGACCGTCGAGCTTGGTGGTAATGAGGATGGACAGGTGTGGCCATCCGGAAGATGTGCAGGTTTGGAGGGGGCGGATGTCGTGACGCTGCATGTCTACCACTGCAAACTTGAGGGCAGAATTTTTTGCCAAAATTTTGGACTCTTAAGTCAGCATCATTATAAGTTTAATTTCTGTTATGAGTGTTTGCATGATGCACAAGCACATGTAGATAGGATAGGCATGAATTCCTCAATGCATTCATAATATTTTGTGGAGCATCACTCGATTGTTTGCATATCATGAATCAAAAATTTTGTATTTCCTTAAAGCATGAGTGATTGGGCATGAAGATTGAAACAATATTTAGCAGTCCATGGATATTCGTTCATATTATAAACATTTAAGTGGAATTAAGCTACAAACTAACACTAGTACTCTTTAAGGAGAAGGAGGAAACTTTAGCTTTGACCACTGTTCCTTTACCTTTATGTATTCACGTATCTTTGCTTTAAGAGATATGATGTAGCAAAACTAAAGGAAGGATCAATACCTGAAGGAGTCGAAGTAAACAAGTACCTAGAGAAGAAGTACATGGAAAATACCAAGTAGCATTAAAATAAGGACCAGCAAATGTAAAGGCACGCTAATATAAAGAAGCTTCTTACAAGATTTACATCTCTCTCTTGGGACTAAAAGCACTTTAAGGAACTTGATGGAAGAGATTAAGGATGCGGATTCATTTCTTCTCTCTCGGAGAATTCCAGGACTCGTTTAATTAAACAAGTTCAACTTACTTGTACAGATCAGCAGCTCATAAAACTACTCAGCAACATGCATGAAGATAGAGTAGCTATATCTACCAAGGGTGAGAGGTCACAACACAAAGTTATAAACCAAGTTCCCACAATGCTTGGGACTCGACTGGGCATAAAATTATGGCAGAATAATGATGTAATCAGTGACATCAATGGTGTGTTTTTTTTCGCGTCTCAAATAGAAGAGATGTATGCGAAGCTTTTAACTTTTCCAAAAGCATAAAGGAGCCATGTGTAACAATGTTGATTATTTAATGGAGAGAAGCGTGACGATGGAGGGCAGAAAAATCTCTCTATGGAGTATGAGATCTCAAAGGTGTGGACTTGTGTACCTGTCACCTACGTGTCTGTGAGATAGGAGGGTGCGTATCTTGAGAGGTCACAACAATCTGCTTATGGTTGACCTTGTTGATGGAGCCTCAAGAGGAACACGATTCTACTGCAAGAAAATCTATCTTGTAACATCGACAAGCTTTTATTTCATTCTTTTGATGACCAAAACAAAGACAATAGTAAATCTTCACGCAGCATCATAGTAAATATCTCCCACGGATTTGATAGAATCAATCATAATCTTCAACATCTTCATAGAATCCATCAATAGAACAAGGAACATAAAGGAATACACCATTTTTAAATGGAAATCAATCACATATTATTCATCTTCAATATCTTCATAGTTTTCTCTCTCAATCTCTCATATACAGTTACACTATTTTGATAGAATTGGCTATCTCTCTCTCTCTCTCTCTCTCTCTCTCTCTCTCTCTCTCTCTCTCTCTCTCTCTCTCTCAGTAGTACATCATCTCCTCACTAGAATACTCAATAATGACTCTCAATAATCTTGCACCAGAGCCACTATAGTGTCTCTTCATAGCTCATTGTTGTCACTGTTACTCCAGTCTTCAGCAGCTGCTTCTTCCATTTGTTTTAGCTCTTTTGAACTTAGATTCATCCTTTCCAAAAGTTAGAAAACTTTCCCAAAGTCACACATACATTCCACAGAACACTTATAGAATATCTATAGAACAGAACAGAGCAGAGACAGAGGCTCTATTGAAGGTTTACAAAGGGTTACAGAAGGTCATCAAAGAGCATCATAACCTCATAACTCATACTAAAATCATTCCAAACTATCAAAAACTATTCAATAAGATTTCAAAATATTTCAACCTTCATCAATCATCAATCCATGCTTCATACAAAAGAAAATCAACACAAAACAGAAGCTATACAGAAGGTATCAAAACCAATCAGAACCTCAATGGAACCTATTAGAACATCACAGAGCCTCATATTTCCACTAAAAATCATCATGAACTTCCAAAACATAATCAATATCATCCAAAACACTCTCAAAACTTCCATTAACAACCATACATCACTCTAGATCCATCAAAAATCAACCATTCAGACCTCAAAAACAACAAAAATCAGTCAAAATTTAAGTCTTTTTCCACTCTCGACATATCCCCACACTTAAAAAGGAAGCGTCCTCGTGACCTAAGGAAAAGGAAAATATAAGTTCACTAAAGAGCTCAATTTGATCTTCTTTAGTATCTTCAACAATCACTCCACCACAACCCCAACTTATCACCTGTATCTCTAAAAAAGAATACTACTAAAGGAAAACTTCGTTATTCATTAACACATCTGATAATCAATAAAAAGTCATAACAAATTTGTAAAGGATATAAGAAGTTTTTCAACTCTCCATCGTAGGCTTGCCATCCACCATCACCATCAATAGTTGAAAAGAGAGCTCTCGAACAAATTATTCAACCAACACGAACTCATCACATACAAATTATTACAACGCACACACAAACACAACCATCTGAATGGCACCCCCAAAAGATGTCTCATTAAGAAGCACAAAAGATACATCCAGGGGTATCAATGAAGATGGTCCCTCTTGAAGGCTTGATGATTTTGGAAGCAATCCAGGGATAAAGACTCATCTACAAAAGATTTTGGAGAATTCTAAAAGAATTGAAGGCAACACATCCATTTTAGCAAAACAATGTATCTACCAGGTAGACAAAGGGCATGAAAATATAGGACATCCAACTGTTGGGAATCAATGTTCACATTGACATTCATACAAAGCTTTGGAATGGCCTTTTGATCATTATGGGAATGCCTATGCATATATGCTAAGTACTAAGCAAAATGGGTTGTCAATCTCACTGAAGGATCTAGAGATTGTGAATATTGTTGAGAAAAATGGATGTAATTTTGGTATGCCCCCTGGAATTAATGGCCAATTAATCTGTGGTCCCGTGAGAGAATCAGTTGAGCTCCATCCTCTTCTTCTTGGAATTTGCTGATCAAATCCTTCATACCCACTAACCAACTGAGGGGGTTGAGAAATAGAAGTGGCAGGAGAAGAAAGATGAATAAGTAAAAGAGGATGAAGAGATGGGTAGGCAAAATCATAAAATGAGGAATAAGCTAAAGAAGGAGTGGCTGAAAATTTAAGCGAATCAGTTAGAAAAGGTGGCAATTGATAAGCAGGAAAAGTAGAAGGTATATGGATAGATGGAGAAGGACATGGCGGAGAAGGGGAAAAGACTCGATCTTCAATGAAAGAACAATAGGTAAAGATTGAAATTTGAGGAAAACCCTGAGGTTGGAAAAGGAGAGGTAAGATAGCTGCTGAGTTGGATTGATAAAGGGAAAACTAAGTATCATAATGATGGGCCATTTGTTGATAGTACAATAAGCTAGGAACAGAGGGACCTAAAACAGATCGTTGATGGCAGGCATCAAAGAAGGATGAATTAAATGGATGGTTCTTGGAAAGATAAGCTAGGAGATCCACCCTCAAGAATACTTTGGTCAAGAAGTAGGGTTTGGGAGTCCTCTTGACCCAATCCAACCTTAACCCTACTAGGACGATAACACTTAGCCCTAGGGTTTCTAATTTCCTTGCAGAAGTCTAGTATTAGACCAATTGATCCTTAGGGTAAGAACCCTAGATCGTTCTTGCATAGGCGTTTAGCTAACCCTAACATTTCATGGATGTGGGTGGGACTTTTTGTTGAGATATCGAGCTCCACTCATGATATGCCAGGGTGAAAGTTGTGCATTTATGTCACCGACTTGTTAGTTGCAGATGCGGTTGGTACACCACCCATAAATAATAGCTAGATGACAGCTATCCTTATCTACTCTAGTTCGTGGCTCAGTTAGTATGCCACCTTAGTTAGTTGAGTTTGGTTTGAGACCCGTATATAGGGTTCTTCTATTTCATTGTACTAGAGTTCTTTTGGCTTACACAACTAAGAAGAGGAAAACTGTTTTCAGCCTCCAACTTTGTGTTTATTTCCCCATTGTGTAAGTGAGAAAGTGACAAGTGAGACTCCTTCCTTCTCTCCCACAATCTTGACATGGTATCAGAGCTTGGTTCGTGGTAAGGAGCTCAAGAAAGCAAACCAAGTTCGCGGTGTTCTGGTAAGAGGACTAGTGTTGCTTTTCTTCTCAAACAAATCAAGCCACCAGAATTCGATGGAAAGGAAAGGACCGTCCAAACTGATGCCGAGATCTGGATCGAATCCATGGAGGATTATTTCGAAGCAGCAGGTACTGCACCTGCTAACCAAGCGATGCTCGCCAAACTAAAGCTTACTGGCGAAGCAAGACTTTGGTGGAAGCAATGGTGCTGTGAGCAAGGGATCTCAGAAGGATCAGTTACTTGGGAGAAGCTTAAAAGAGCTGTGCGAGGAAGATCTCAGAAGGATGAGTTACTTGGGAGAAGCTTAAAAGAGCTATGTGAGGAAGATACCTACCATCTGCCTACCACACACAGAAGATGAATAAGTTCTATGAATTGAAGAAACTTGATCTATCTCTTGATGCCTACTATTCAAAATTTGTCTCTCTTTTGAAGTACATGCCACAAATGGACGTGACACAACAAGTGTCAAAGTTTTGCCAACAAGGAGCTCTAGTGTTGCCAACAAGGAGCTGTGTGATGAAGAAGACCCATCCATGGAAGCAAACATTGAGAGGGAAACCATTCATGCCGCTCTTCACAAGAAAGGCCCGAATCGCCAGTTCTCGGTTATTCAAACTCCATCGGATTATCAAGGTAAAAGTTTCAAAACCTTGATTGATTGTGGCAGTACACATTCCTTTATTTCACCAATTTGTGCAAGAAGATTAGGAATAGCCACAAAAGATACACCTATCTTACTTGTGGAATTAGAAAATGTTCATGAGGTCACTTGTACCAGGAAAACTGCTAAGGTGGAATTCCTGCTGGGTG
Organism: Lygodium microphyllum; assembly: GCF_053477565.2. NCBI lineage: Eukaryota > Viridiplantae > Streptophyta > Polypodiopsida > Schizaeales > Lygodiaceae > Lygodium > Lygodium microphyllum. Next base: position 39,547,966 of record NC_141150.1, read on the forward strand.
GAAAGTCAACTTCGGTCAGATTCAGGGTTATGAACCTAGGTGTCCACGAGTGTTTGCTCGGAATGGATTGGCTTAAACCTAATGATGCCCACATTCACTGTGGAAAGGGTCAAGTTTTCTTTTGAAATTATGAAGGGGAATTGGACACAACTCAAGGAGAGGCTGGGAAGCCGAAAATTCAACTGGCTAAAGCATCTTGGATAATAAAAGGAGTAAGAAAGGGGCTACTTGTCTATTTGATTAAGCTAAATAAGCTAGATCAGAATCAGGAGTCTAGGGAAGAACCTTCATGGCTAAAGGAATACGTAGACGTATTTCCTGAAGAGCTAATAGAACTTCCTCCTCAAAGGGAAGTCGATCATGAAATCAAGCTAGCGCCAGGAGCTGCACCAATCGCAAAGAGACCATATACGATGTCCATCCCGGAAGCGATTGAGCTGAAGGAGAAACTCAAGCAACTGTTAGACCAAGGCTACATTCGTCCTAGCAGTTCACCATGGGGAGCTCCAGTGCTATTCCAGAAGAAGAAAGACGGAACACTTCGGCTATGCATTGACTACAGAGGGTTGAATTAATCAACCATTAAGAACAAATATCCCATTCCATGAATAGACGAACTTCTTGACCATCTTCAAGGTGCAAAGATCTTCTCCAAGATTGATCTCAAGACCTGGATATTATCAGATAAGGATCAAGGAAGAAGACATCCCAAAAAATGCATTTAGCACAAGGTATGGACACTTTGAACTCCTAATCATGTCTTTCAGGCTAACAAATGCTCCTAAAGACCCGTAATCCGCGCAAAAAGCAAACTAAAACAATCTCCCGCATCAGTAAATGTTGGTGGTTAAGTTCTTACCCTGTGCCCACGTCAATAAACTCTACTCCGCATGGAGCACAAGAGCCGAGGCTTGAAACCCGTAGTTCCACACGGGAACACCCTTCACGGGAAAAGGCAAATGGATAATGGACAAAATTTTGCAATTTTTTAAAACTATTAATCCTCTCCCCTCAGTCGATGCATGGCGGGGAGAGGGAGTATGGGTGTAAGAGGAGTTGTGTTGGAGAAGTATGAGGGAGGGAAGGCATGCAAACTAGCCACGTGGGTGGCTATCTCCCCCCCCCCCCTCTATTTATAAGACCTCCCCCTTGAAGCTTGGGTGGATATCTCCCCCCCCCTCCATGTAGGTAGGGGGGGGGTGGCTATCTCCCCGCCCTCTACCTATAAGACCTCCCCTTGAAGCTTGGGAAGGAGAGAGAGGAGTCGTGATCCTGCTTGTGCCGTTGCTGCTACCGCCACATCACCTACATGCCACCAGGGCTACTGCCACGCTGCGCCATGCCACCTCCGTCCTCAACACCATCATCATCGTCGTCTTCTTTGTCGTCATCTTCCTCCTTCCTAATCATTTCCACCCCCCCATGTCATTCTATCCTGGGCAGAAGTATAGAAGCTTCTAATTAGAAGCTTCTAAATAGGCTTCCATAAGCCTTGTTTCCACCCCCACGTCATTCTGTCCTGGGCAGAAGTATAGAAGCTTCTAATTAGAAGCTTTTAAATAGGCTTCCATAAGCCTTGTTTACACGGCTTCCCCCAGTTTTCTTTCAAACCATGTCTTGTAAAGGCAATTTCTGCGCGAGGGGGAGTAGGCAGTTTTTGGGGTTGATTTGCCAAAGCCTGAAGGGAGTTCGAAGATTGGATAAAGGCAAGGACAAGTTTGCCGAGTCAAGAATCTACGTCATCGATGGCTCCAAAGCTAAAGACGTGAGGCACACACGTGGGAGCTTCCAACCCAAATTCATGCGTGGACAACACTGCAAGTCCTCGTGCCCATGTTCCAATTGTATTCTCGCATAAGAGGGGATGCGTTAAGCATGATGGTTTTTAGGAAAACTTAAATGCATCTATTCATTCGTTTACGAAATTAGTGCATGTCATGCATTTGAAATTGCTTACACTTCCAAGTTGCAATCCTGAATGCATATTGCATAGGTTAAAAAGATGGATTTGTCTAAATGCAACCTAGATTGCCTCGCAAAAAAAGAATAGCGCATAATGCATTTAGGTAACAATTTCCTAGCTATGTTTTGAGTATAAAATCATTGTAGACACCCATTAAATGATGTCCAAATGGTCACAATGCATGGAAAATTTGCACGCGAAGATGGTTGCATTTTAAGTCGGGTTAAGTGCTAAAGGAGGGATTAATTAAATATCAGACTCATCATATTTACTCGTGCATGGAGTTCTTTTATTGAAGTTTGTATTTAGAAAAGGATGCATTTCATATCAAAAATGGAATTCAATGCATTAAACAAAGGCTTTATAAGCATAGTTCTTGATGTAGATCAATGTAGGGTTTATACGAGTAGCCCTAAATTGTCAATCATTATAGCTTAGGCAAGGAAAAGAAATGGTCATTGTAAATCTTATAGTTGCAAAGAAGGTAAAAGTCTATGAATCGCATATTTGCATGGAATGTTGTATCTTGAATTTATTTACATCTCTTAGGAAAAGTATTTGCATCTCTTCTAAGGAAAGATCACCTCTTGTCGCAAGACAAATAGATCAATTAGGTAAATCGCTTGTAATGGTGTAACTCAAATGAGGATCACCTCAATGCGCTAGGTAGAGCTAAGCCACGTTAAAAATTTTGCCTAGTATTGCACTCGAGAAACCGACTTAATATTTTCGACCTCAAAGATCCCACCCACATTCATGGAATGTTAGGATTAGCTAAACGCATATGCAAGAACGATCTAGGGTTCTTACCCTAAGGATTAATTGGCCTAATACTAGACTTACACAAGGAAATTAGAAACCCTAGGGCTAAGTGTTATCGGCCTAGTAGGATTAGGGTTGGATTGGGTCAAGAGGACTCCCAAACCCTACTTCTTGACCACAGTATTATTGACCAAGGGATACCGTGTTTTGGGAGAAATAATCCCACAAGTTAGGTGCGACACTTGTCTCGTGCGACAAGTTGGAACGTCGCATGGTTTTGTATCTAAATCACAAAATGGTATTGCTACTCCGTAGAATAAGTTTGGCGGGTTCTAAGTGCAAGTATAATTTCTAGAGGATGAGTAGACATCCTGCTTCATCACCCTTCTTTGAGGTTGATTTGCCAAGTTAGGGAAATTATGAATTACCTAGCAAGAAATTGACCAATCAAGTTAGGGCAACGAGGTTGTCTAAGATTTATTGACCTTAATGTAAGGAAACCTAAGGTATTTGTTAATTTGGGTTAACAGGGTATAAACCCTAACCTAAGGATAAAAGGGTAAACAAACAACAAAACCCTTGGGGATCTTGCCAAGTCGCAATTGATCTCGGATCGAATGTTGAATGCAATCGGAGAGAATGATTTACACCTTAGCAGTTGGCCAAACAAACGACCACTGGATTGATTGTGTTTGTATAGTTAGGAGCACTATTTTTACTTCTTTGCTCAAGGAACTAAAGATGGAAAAATAATTAATGCTTCAGGTTGAAGGCCTGGAGGGAGAGGCAGCATCAGTTACCCCCGACTATCTGCCTGACCCTATCCAAGGGGGTTGTTAGCCACACCAGGTACATGGACTGAACCTACCGCGAGAGGTCTCTTCATGGGTGCTACTTGGAGTAGGAGAACGCTTGGGTGCCAGGGGGGCTTTGGCCGTACATCCCTTACCTCCGAGTCCTGCACAAGAGGCCGACGTGACTCGAGATTGGATCTCGAGGCCCACATACTAGTCTATTGGCAGAACCTTGGAATAGCGATCCCTGAGGATTGCTGGAATTGCCTTCGGGCGGATTATGGATTAGCCTTCGTGCGGATTATGGATTAGCCTTCGGGCAGGATTATATGATGTATTCCAAAGACTGATAAATAAGATCAATTGTTAAAAAGGAACTTGCTTGACATTGTTTTTCTATGTCAGTGCTTAAGTTACGTGAAGGAACCACTGATTAATTGGCTAATTAAGGAAGGTGTTTTTACTTGTCAAACTAAATATGGTAGGTAATTAGATAACTAAAGTAGCCTGAGGAAAGTGCGATGGATGTGACCATGGGTCCATCCTACGGAAGGGTGTTCTCGATTGGCCGGGAACTTTTCTCAAGGAAATTGACAGCAAGGTAACGATGACCTAGAATCTAGAAAGCTAGAGTCCCAATTTATATTGTTTTAGGGGAGCGGAATGGGACTATGCCTTACGGGTAGAGAGGTTGAGCTTTGCATCCCTCTCGTTTCCCATTCTCCTTGAACCAAGTGCAGTATAAACCCGCTTCGACCCTAATGTTTCTGCGTAAAGTAGTTCCGTCTGGGGCTCGACGCTAGTTACCTCCGAGAAACTTGACCATTAGGAAAACCCTGATTCAGTTCGATCCTAAATGGGAACAGCCGGAATGCTTCAGACTCGGGAAGACCTAGATTGCAAACCCCATGACATTCCATGGGAGTGCCGAGCGGCTCTTTCTGGACTCTCTTCTTGATGGGCTGCTAAGACGTGTCCTACAAGTAGACAGGTGGACACGTTACACGGGGGAGGAGGTGGTGCAAAGAGGTGAGGAGGACAACAATGACGGGTGGCACGAACGATGACGGCCAGGGGGCGATGGACATCGGCAGAAACGGCGGCACGGGCCACTACGGAGAGGGAGCGATGGACATCGACGGCGACGTTGTCTCGGGCCATGACGGGCGGAGGATAGCAACGGTAGGGGAGCGCATGAAGAGGAGAAGAAAGGGAGGTTGGAGACGCCGAACAACAATCAGGTACACATGCTTTTTTTTTCTTTTTTTCTTATTTTCGTCTTGTTTGTTTTACGTTGGTGTTGATATGGTATGTGTTTTGTTGGTTTAAAGGTTATTATATATATACCATTTAAAAAAATGTGAGTTTTTTTTTGTTTCTTCTTTTTTTTGGTTAATTTTTAAATTTTTAAATTTAGATGTTGTGTTTTTTTTTTGAAATATAGGTGTGCAAAAGAACGCACCCCCATCCCGTGCGCATGTGCGGGGCGAGGGTAAAAAAAAAATTTGCAGTGATGATATCAAACAAGGCAAGGATGATGGCGATGTGTAAGCCACAGATGAGCGAGGGCATCTTGAGGCGCGTAAAACCAGAAACAAGCGCGTTCACGCGCGACACAAGAAAAGCGATCACACGGCAAAAAGAAAGAAAATTTAAGAAAATCCAAACCGTATGTCGGATCGAAAAACTGTAAAAAGAAAAAATGTGTCAGGAGATGAGAGGAAAATGACAGAAACATGCAATACGTATTCAGGGGAAAAATCAGGATGTTCACATGGAAAAAACGCCAAAAACAGGCCCGAAAACACATACGAGTATTAATATCAAAAAATCTACACATCGGAACGAAGTGTAGAAAGAAGGAAAATTGTGCAAAACAATGTGTCCAACAATCTTATCATGGGAAAACATAGTTTTGATAAGATAGGACGCGTTCACATGGGAAAAACCCCAAAAAGAGACCCGAAAATGGACTCGAAAATTAATACGGGAAGCACTGTGCATCGGAATAGAGGACACTAGAAAGAAAAATGTCCAAAAGAAAGGGATTCATAGGGTTGGCGCATCAAAACCCAGTTTGGGGGAAATTGGGAGAGATTCACATGGAAAAAACATAAAAACGCACCCCAAAACACTCGAAAAAATTAATAACTAAAAATCCGACAGTCGGAAGAGGGGGGAGGAAAAAGAAAAAAGTGGGGAAAAGGCTGGCAAGACACGAGTGTCAAATTAAACTGGAATTCCGGTGAAAGGAGGGCAGGCTCACATGGAAAAATGTGAAAAATAGACACGAAAAAGGGCCCGAAAACCCACAAAAATTAATAACTGACGACCGTGCATTGGAATGACAGGGAGTAAAAATGAAAAATATCAGGGGAAAGGGGCAAGATAGGACTGGCACATCAGATCAGGGTTCCGAAGCAATGAAGATGCGTTCACATGGAAAACCGTCCATTTTACGGGAATTGCTTCAAAAATTAATAATTTGAGAACCGCCTGTCGGAACAGGGGTTGGTAAAAAGGAGAAATTGACAAGTCAAAGGGATGAACAGGACTGTAAGGTTGGATGTGATTCTCAATGAATGTAGGGTGCATTCGTAACAGTCAAAGAACAGCTCCAAGGACAGGGTGAAATAGAATAGAAGAGTAGGGAAGGGACCCCATCAAGGTAAAATGAAGTCATGGCATAGATGCATGATCGTAGCAGGGTGTATGCATGGGGGTATGCATCATAGACGCGCAGGGACGTGTCCCCACACTTAAAACCTTAGCAGGAAGGGTAAACCGAACATCAAGGACCTAGTACCTCACATCAGACCAATCACGAGCATCCCCACACTTAAGACATTACCGTCACTAAGAAACAGAAGGTGTAGGGTTAGAATAACTTGGCCCATATTGCCGAGGAGGAATGTCGACTATTGAGGTTGCGTCTTGTGTCATTGTCGACTGCAGGAGCTAACAAGGTGTCTTCACAACTCACGTTCTTCGTCCTTCATGGCAAGGACCAAGCGGTAGCACCCAGGGAGGTAGCTAGTAAGGAATCGCAGGAAATTCGTCGATGTTGAGGGATATTGCACTCAACTCACGATCACTCAAATGGAATGAAAGAACAGTCACTCACTCCATGACTAATATCACTCGAGGAAATAATGATGAAAACCCAGAGCTTACACCCAGTTTAGAAATCGACAAGGGAATGGTACAGAGAGAGTATGCCAGGGTGCACAATTAATGGTGCATCAGTGTGTCCAACCCCGTCTAGCATAGGTGCAAGAAGAAAGGCCAGGGAGCCTTGTAGTGTAGTGTATAGAACAAAGTGACGTGTCCTACGCTGCTCGCAGAGACCCAACACGTGGGTGCAGAGGGAAACAGAAATGTACCTAGCTCCAATGGTCGCAACGTCCCTCAATCCTCACCTCTTGATAATTGATTGAAGAACCACTAGTCACACTTAGCCCACCCTCTGTCTCATGCTCTGTTGAAAGATACAGAGGGCAACCCATTCCTGAAACCCATTGATGTAAACCTTACTGTCACTTGTGCAGAGGTTGTATGCCTTGTGCACAATTGATGGTGCAATTGTGCATCCTGCCCTTTGCCGGCATACAGTGCAAGAAGGAAGGCCAGGGAGCCTTATGGTGCAGTGCACATGAACAAATCGTGCATTGTGCGGTGAGGCCCATCCCATGGATGCAACACTCCGTTCACACATCTCACCTCTCATTTGATTTGAAGGGAAAGACCGGTCACTCACCTCACCCTCTATCTCACTCTCTGATAGATACAAAGGGCAACCCATACGCATATCCCCATCCTGTTAGGATGAAAGCTCGCATCACTCAAGGGGTTGGTGATGAAGACCATGTCGACTGTTGTTGTCATTAGGATTTTAAGGAGGAGGCATACCCAGGGAGACAGCCTACAAATCTCATACTTCATTGACTTGTAAGAAGAGTTGTTTGTTAAGAAGGACAGACGGATTGATATTGCAGAGACAGCACACCAAAGGAGGTGTCTTCAAACTACTTGCTGGAAAGATTCTGCTAGTGAATCAGCTATCTTGAACTGCGTGGTGTTGCCACCTTTTCCACAGTCAACAGCTTCCCGCCCAAGGGTGTTTCCACCTTTTCTTGGAACAAGGTCTGTTATGACAGGAAATTTCTTCCTTTTCTCCCATAACACTTTTGTTTTTTTGTTTTTTTGTTTTTTTTTTCATTTGGTGAAAAAGAGAATGGTAGAAATACCATATGTCAGGACCAACCTCGCCACCGTTGTTGGATCGGACGAGAAGAGAACAAATTTGGGTTGAGATGTATCTGCTAGGGGTTAGGAGAACGAGATCACCTCATGAGAAAAATCATAAGGGCTATTAGAAGCACGATGAGAAGGACAATGCACTGCCCAAAAGGAAAGGGTAGGTTGACTGTGATTGTCAAGATCCCCAGGGAGGGAAGTACATCTTCAGGCGATAGCTATTGATCAGGAAAGGATCAACAGAGGCATCAACGACCTGCACTTGAACAAAGCGGTTAGGATTGATAGCAAGTACCTTATACGCGCCCATCCACCGTTGTTGAAGCTTGCCAGGAAACTTGCCAAATCTCAAATCATAGGCCAGGATAAGATCACCTTCTTTGAACTCCTTGTGCTTAATGAAACTGTCATGATAGGCCTTGCATCGCACTTGAGTAGTTTCCATGCACTGTAGGGCCATCCGCCGTATCTCATCCAAGCATTTCAAGTGCAATAGACGGCATTGCAGTGACTCATCATCTCCCAAGCATTCTTTAACTGCCACTCGTAAAGAGGGCAATTCCAATCAACAGGGAAGATGGCTTCTCTACCATAAACTAACTGGAAAGGGGTGTGTCCTGTAGCTGCCTTATGGGAGGTTCTATATGCCCGGAGGGCCTCTGTAAGTCGATCGTCCCAGTCGCGACAATGTGCGGCAATTGTTCTTGTCAGAATCGAGTAGGGAATGTGATTGGTGACTTCAACTTGGCCATTGGCTCTAAGGTAATAACGAGTGGACTTACGATGGCGGATCTTATATAGCTCTGTCAGCTCCTCCATGATTTTATTAAGGAAATGAGTACCTCTATCACTTACTAACTCGAGGGGACTGCCAAAATGGGTGATAATATTCTCGTACATGAACATGGCTACGCTATTGCCATCATCCCGCTTTAGGGCTTTATCTTTATACCACTTTGTGACATAATCCGTACATACTAAGATGTATCTGTTCTGCTTTTGCCTAGTAGGTGGATCAATGGGACGCAGAAATCAATCCCCCACTTCTCGAACGGCTTTAGGGGAAGAATGGGTTGCAATGGCATGGCACTTATTTTGGTGGGTTTTCCCATTCGCTGACAAGCATCATATCTCTTACAGTAGTCTCCTTGTGGAGAGCCGGCCACCAATATCATGCTAAGAGAGCCTTCCTGGCTGTCGCTTCTCCTGCGAAGTGTCCACCACATGGTTCGTCATGGCATGCATTCAATACTGTGCCGATTTCATCCCCTGCAACACATCTTTGCAATACTTCATCTTTGCCTCTCTTGTACAATGCACCGCCTAGCAAAGTGTAGGGGGATGATTCTAATTGTTGCTAGGAGATTGGCTATGTCTGCATACCATGGGGAGACTGTTTCAACTAAAAACAATGAAGCATCAGGAAGGTCTGGATCATCTTGTTCCTCTTCTTCTGTTTGAGGGATCCGTGATAGATGATCGGCTAGGACATGGGAATGGCCAAGCTTAGTGCCCACTTCGAAGTCAAACTCTTGGAATAGTAGCAACCATCTCATTAGTCGTCCTTTAACATCTGCTTTTTTCATCAAGAAGGACAAGGCTTCATGATCCACGTAGAACTTGAAATGCATCGACAGTAGATAGTGTCGAAACTTCTCTAGTGCAAACACCATTGCCAAGTACTCAAGCTCTGTCACTGTGTAGTTCCATTCCCGATCAGTGACCTTTTGGCTTGCATAATATATTGGTTGATCTAATTTAGAGGGGCCCTTTTGACATAGGACAACACCTAGCCCTTCAACTGATGCATGTGTGTGCACATGGAACTCCATCCAATCAGGAGGCTGCAAGATAGGTGCTTGGATAAGGCACTGTTTTAGGATATTAATGGCTTCTTCATAGTCATCAGTCCAAAGGAAATCAACTTATTTCCTTAGGAGCTTGTGCAGAGGGGTTTCCTTGAATGCAAAATGTGCAATAAATCTTCTGTAGTAGCCCACATGGCCAAGAAATCCTCTCAATTTCTTGAGGTTTATTGGTGCTGTCAAAGCAGCAATCTTTTCAATCTTTGCCGGTCTGTTGCAATCCCTTGTGCGAAGACAATATGACCCAAAATAACTGTTGAGGAGACGCCAAAGACACATTTGTCAGGGTTGAGAGAAATCCCATACTCTCGGCATCTATCAAAACATTGCTCTAGGTGTCCCCAGTGCTCACGGATCAAACTATAGACATAGAAGTCATCAAGATACACCTCAATGAAATCATGAAGATGATTCTGGAATGCAGCCATCATTACTCATTGGAAGATGCCATGAGAATTACAGAGCCCAAATGGCATCACTCTATAGGTATAGGTCCCCCATTCTGTGGTGAAGTTTGTATTAGATTTGTCCTCTTCTGCGATTTGGACTTGGTTATATCTGCTAAATCCATCCAAGAGGGAATAAAACTCATGGCCTGCCACTCTGTCCAACAGTTGATCTGTAAAAGGGATACGGAAATGATCCTTCTTCGTCTTGAGCTTTCAAAAGACGACACATATTCAAAGTTTCCCGTTCTTCTTGGGTACTACCACAATGGGCGAAACCCATTCACTGTTAACCACGGGATAAATGAACTCTACTTCAAGAAATTTTAATACTTCAGCCTTCACCAGAGCAAGGTAATTAGGATTCATACGCCTTTGTCTTTGCCTTACAGGTTTGGCAGCAAAGAAAGGGAATTTATAAGTGCATTATCTTCGTCCTAGACATGCTAGAAATAAGCGTATACTGCACATTAGGTAACATACTTCTCATAATGATTTCATAGGAAAAAGGTTAGCATCATAAGGTATCATTCGGAAAGAATTAATGGAGTACTAAAGTGTACGTATGGACTTGCAAGTAGCTTGTAAGATGGAATAAAATTAACACTAGTTTTGCATGAGCTTCAGTAACTACTTCGTAGCTAGGAAAATGTTATAAATTGCGTGTCGTCATGAGAAAAAAGATCAATCATTAAAAAGCCGTAATTAGGCGTAAAAGCATAAGATACCAAAAGGTAAACAACAAGGTTGTAGGTACAACTATTGATGTAAGACCTAGTAGGTCCTAGGAAAAGTTAGTAGCCAGATTATCATGCACCAAGGAAAGATAAGTTATCGTGAACCATGTGACACGTAGAGGAAATTAATCACATGCTTACGCGTAGTGGTGGAATTGTATCTATTGCTCTCCGTTAGATTTAGTTATTACCCTTAAAAGGATCATCCTTGTCGCAAGACAAACCTAGTTGAATTGACTAAGTAATCCAAACCACAAGGATTCGTATAGACATGACTGAGTCAATATGATAGGAATCCTAAGTGTTAACTAGGGTTTAGTGCAATAATGATTCGACCTAGCTTTAGACAAGAACCGTGAATCTAAAGATCCTACACACATTCACAAATGTCGAAGCAATTGGATGTTCATGCATGAAATGATCTAAGGTTTTATCCTAAGGATCATGATGAAACTCCGATGAAGTTGCATATTTCTAGAACCACGGGCCAACCTAATTAGGAATGATTTGGAGGATACCCAATAAAACCCTGTTACCCGATGGAGGTAAACTCCGTGATCGGGAAACGCTAAGCAATGGAATAGATGCAATACTTGTGCACAAAGCCGCAACATTGTATAGTCTTGAGATTTGTCCACAAGAGAGTTTTTGTCATCTCTCGAAAATGAGGTTGGCAAGTTATTGAAAGAATTTAACTTACAAGAGGATGACTAATCATCCTGTTACTCACTTTTGGAATAATTTGCCAAGGAAAAGGAAAGTTAAGTACTTGCCTTGAAGCAAATGACCAGACTATAAACCAAAGCGACATGGTCGCTGGAACCTACCACAACTAAACACTAAAGTATGGGTAGGGTATGACCCTAACCCAAGAATGATAGGAATCTTGCCAAGTTGCAATTGATTCCGGATCGAATGCGGGTTGCATTCGGAGGAAAGGAAGTCACTCCTTAACAGTTTGCCAGCTAAAAGACCACTGAAATTGATTGTGCTTGTAACAGTTTAGAAAGGACTGTTTGCATTGTTTGCTCAATGAACTAAAGGATGAAAATACATCTAAAGCTTCAGGTTGGTGCCTGAGAGGCAGCTTCAGTTACCCCCGACTGCCTGCCTGACCCTAACCAAGGGGGTTGTGAACCGCGCCGGGAACGTGGACCGAACCCGCCGTGAGAGGTCTCTCCGTTGAGTTCTGCTTCGAGCAGGAGGACGCTTGGGTGCCAGAGGGGGCTCTGGCCGTAGATCCCTCGCCTTTCGGGCCCTGCACAAGAGACTAACGTGACTCGGGATTGGATCTCGAGGCCCGCATACTAGTCTTCGGGCGGAAACTTGGGATAGTAATCACAGGAAGGATTACTGGGTAGCCTTCGGGCGGATTATGAAAGCGCCTACGGGCGGGAACTCCTTGTATTTCAAAGATAAAAGGATATAATGATAATAAAGGAGTTGTTTGACATTGTTTTCTTTATGTCCTGTGATAAGATTACGTGAAGGAACCAGTGCTTAACAGGGTTAATCAAGGAAGCTGTTTGTATATGTCAAACTAATGTGGTAGGTAATTACATAACTAAAACAAACCGAGGAAAGTGCGGAGGATGGACCATGGGTCCGTCCTACGGATGGGTGGTCCCGGTTAGCCGGGAACTTTTCTCAAGGTCTTCGACGAACAGAAGGATGATCGTCATCACCAAAACAAGCAAGGAGAACAATGACTTGGAAGTACCGATTACCCGATTCAGGCTGTTTTAGGGGAACGGAATGGGACTATGCCTTTTGGCAGAGAGGTCGAGCCTTGCATCCCTCTCGTTTCCCATTCTCCTTGAACCAAGTGCAGCATGAATCCGCTTCAGACCAGGCATTCTGCGTAAAGTAGTTCGATCAGGTCTGGCGCTAGTCGCTGTTAGTAAAATGACCAAACAATTCCAGTTGATCCTAGTGGGAATGGCCAGGACGCCTCTGTTACGTGGCAGACGCGGAAAGTCCTAGATGACAAAACCCGCAACATTCCATGGGAGTGCCGGGTGGAGTTTTCTAGACAACCTTTCCGATGGACTGCTAAGACGTGTCCTAGAGGGTTCCAGTGGACACGTCACACTCTGCTTCTATAGAGGCTCTGTAGGAGAAGAGCAATCTTCTACCTCTGCATCTACTTCTGCATCTGTCACAGCTTGTGACTCTGCTTCTGGCTCTAGCTCTGTGTCTATTACTGTCTTTGTGACTATCTCTATATCCGCTCTATCTCTGTTCTACCTCTGCTCTGTCTTGTATTTGTTACTGCTCTATATCTGTCCTGCCTCTGCTCTGTCTTTGTATCTGTTACTGCTCTGTATCTGTTCTGCATCTGCTCTGTCTTTGCGACTGTCATGTAACAGGGAGAATAGTACATCCATGCTTCTATTTCATTGTCAGAGGTGATTTCAGAAGTTGATTCTAGTTGAGGCAGGAGGTATTCTCCCATGGACAAGTGTTGAGAATAGCAAATGATGTGTGGTATGTATGCCCATAGAGGCTAAATGTGTGCCCAAAAGAGGCTTGCCCATAAGTGGCTTTGTATGAGAGATATGACAAAGATGTATGCTCTAGAAGCTCTAAAAAGAGATGTCCAAAATCCCATATGCACAGTGTGGTACAATGGTACTATCCAAAAAGCTATAAAGGCATGTACTTGGTTGACACTCATTTAAAAAAGAAGAATGGTACAATCAATTTGAGTCACTCAAGATTGTGTTTATGAGTCCAAGCTAATCTATCTTGGAACCTAATTCACTTGAGTTACAATTTCTCGTTCTGATAATGTACCGTGTGTTTGACTTACGTCCACCATAGCTAATCTAGCTCTAGATCCGTGTTTCGTGATATGGTATTAGAGCCATGGCGAGCTAGTTCTAGCATCACTAGTGAGTCATACACTAGCATAAATGGATAGTAGGAGTTGAACCCACCTTAAGGCCCTCTTCCATATCCATACCTTAAGCCCATCCTTCTCTACTTAGCAACTCGCTATCTTTTACTCTCTTCCTTAACTTACTTCACCTCATCTTCTATCTTCTTCTTGCTGCCTTGCTCAATCTTTATCTTGTATATCAGATCTACAAGTGCAATCACTTCCATCTTGAACTCAACAACTGATGTGACCAGCATCACTGTCGCATTTGCTTCCTCCCAAGGTAAAGATAAACACTGGAAAAGAGAGAGACAGATAGAGAGAGAGTGCCATATCCAAGCATGATCAGTGAGACTCTTGCTTCTGTCCTGAACCATGGCGTTGCTTTTGCTTCTTCTTTTTCCTCTTCAGCCCCCTGTTTGTCAAAGAATCAGTCGCCCCTGGCTCTCCCCGCCTCTGCACAAGGCACCCTGTAGTACGAACTCCTTGAGCTCATCCCCGATGTAGGCCTCTCTGACATCAAGCAGGCCTATTGGTAGATGGCCAGGAAGTACCACCTGGATGTCTGCTCCCAGTCCGAGGAGGAATCCACCAGACGGTTCATCAAAACCCAGGAGGGCTACGAGACCTTTTCTGACCCCTAGCACAGGGCCATGTATGACCGTGCTGTCACCATAGGCATGGCCAATGTCTTTGCTATTGCCGCTGGCGGAAGGGTTCCATGGAACGCTACAGAGAGGGAATTTCACCCATCTGATTGAGTGTGCTATCGTCACCTCTGGAAAAGAAGAAAACTAACGCGGGCTGCATCCAGGCAAGCAGCAAATGAGCAAAGCTCCACAGTTCAGCAAACTCAAGTAATAGCAAGTAGTAGGTTTGAACCCAAAGGAGTAGATGATAGATTAGGCGCTGCCTGCTGGAGCCTCAAAGGGAAGCCTCACATTTGACATTAATAGATTTGTTGCGAACCACAGTAGCAAAGAAGCGTCATCTTCAATTTGTCATGTGTTCTTTAAACCTTGTCCTAAGGTTCACAAAATCAAAAAGGCTTTAACAAGGCCTACTATAACCTGTTCTACTCATAATCTTGATCTGAAAAGTAAGTTTATGCTTCATTGATTAAAATCCTTATAAATGCTATCCAGAGAAATATGTATCCACCCCAAGTTCATTAAGTAAAAGAAATGTGTTAAGAAGACTGGAACAAAAAGAATGTACCACACATCAACAAAAGGGACAAAGAGCATAACCAAGGTAAAGAGTATGAAGACAAAAAGAGAAGGAGTCCAAGAAGATTAAAGACACCCAGAAGATCGAGAAAAGCAAAGGATGCCCAAGAAGCATGGAAAAGATAAAGAACTTTCCACTGCTGACAACAAAGAATTTCCCATAGTAGATCTCTTATAGTGGATCTTGTTTCCCATAGTAGATTTAAAACCCTTACCAAGAATGTAAAGTTTCAAGCCTTAACTTGACTAGGCTGCCAAAGAGCTAGTCTCCTGGTCCATGTTCACATGAAGGGGGGGCAAAAGCCAGCAAGGGTAGAGACTCATCATTTGAGAGGGGGTGTTGAGAATAGCAAATGATGTGTGGTATGTATGCCCATAGAGGCTAAATGTGTGCCCAAAAGAGGCTTGCCCATAAGTGGCTTTGTATGAGAGATATGACAAAGATGTGTGCTCTAGAAGCTCTAAAAAGAGATGTCCAAAATCCCATATGCACAGTGTGGTACAATGGTACTATCCAAAAAGCTATAAAGGCATGTACTTGGTTGACACTCATTTAAAAAATGAGAATGGTACAATCAATTTGAGTCACTCAAGATTGTGTTTATGAGTCCAAGCTAATCTATCTTGGAACCTAATTCACTTGAGTTACAATTCCTCATTCTGATAATGTACCGTGTGTTTGACTTACGTCCACCATAGCTAATCTAGCTCTAGATCCGTGTTTCGTGATAACAAGGATTTTGCTTCCCTTGGCAGTTGGCTTACAGTGTCCACTATTAGGGATTGTGCCTCTATTTTCTTAGGAAAGATATGCTTAATAGCCTCTTCATCTCCTATTGTACCATCTGTTACCTCGTTGGAGGAGTCAGTTATGACTTCGATGGATGTGGATCCTTTGCCTTTTTGCGATCCATACAACTTCAACACCACTTTGTTGGGTCCTCTACCTAGGGTTAGGGTTCCTTTGAACCAGTCCGTCATGGCTCTTGCTTCAAAAAGCCAAGGTCTTTCCAACAGCAGAAGGTATGAGGTCCCAAAAGAATTTTGTTTGACCAGCAGATATGTCAGCCAATAGTCTCTTCCTGCAAGGGTTGTTTTTACATATGGGGGGAGGATGCCCAACGGCTTAATCCTGCTTTGGTCTACCAATCTGATAAGCCATTGTGTAGGTTGAATTCCTTGCAACCCTAAGTCCTTCATTGTCACATCTGTCATTATGTTTACTGATGAGCCTCCATCAATCAATGCATCTAAAATAACGCATCCTTCTATCCATACACTAATCTCTGAGGTTCCAGGATCTAGGAAGGCATTAGCCACATCAACTTCCTTTACAGGCTCTGGGGCCTTATTAGTCTTGGTCGTTGTTGAAGGAGTGATCCTTAGTACATGTCTTCTTGTCAAGATGCTTTTGAATTTCTTTCAGTAGCTGGGAGACAGCATCAACAACTGTCGAAATGTTAAGTTTGGTTTAAAGGTGTCTAGGTCCTTGACTAAGTCATAATCTTTGATAGGATCCACAGGCTTCTTCAGCTGGCTGGGGAATGGGGATACACCCATTTTCATCTTTCTTTTTTCTTCTAATAATTGCAGTATCCGCACTTCTTCTATTTCTGGAAGTGCTTCTGTCGCTTCTATCTCTTGGGCCTCTTGTCCTATTTCTGGGACTGTCTTTGTGACTCTCTGTGGCACTACAGTGCTCTGTACTGCACTGTTCTATCCTGTACTGCTTTGTCCCTCTGTTGGCAGGTTGAACTTCATAGTCTTGGCAAGAGAATTATTTTTGTTTTGAACAACTGGTTCCTTCTTCTTGGCGTGTATGACAGTGGTAACTTACAACTCTACCAAATTGGAGGCAGACTCTTATACCTTTTGTTGGCTATCAGTGGGATTGGCCTTTACAGGGGCTGGAGTTGGACAGTCCTTTGTAGTGCGGCCTTCACCTTTGCATCGACTACATAAGGGCTTGTAATCCATAGATCGTCTAGGGTTTGGACAATTCGGGGAGTTATGTCCCTTTTCTCCACACCTATAACATTCCACTTCTGATCTCTAACCACCACCAGACTGTCGTCCTCTGTAACTTTGAGAGGGAAACCTCCTTAGACTAGAATTAGGATCAAATTCTCTAGGCTTTGGTCCAATATCCTGTGTTGTCATTTTGGATTCTAGCAAGTTGAATCTTGCATTTTCATCCTTTTGTCTTCGTTTCTGCAAATATCCTCTCTATGGTTCTTTCACAAACAGTAGGAATAGAAGACCCCATGAATGGTTGGTTTTCGGGTACATTCAGTGGCTAAATGTTCTGCTTGATGACACTTTCCGCACCATGTATTCGAGCGCATCACATCTCTTCCAGCTCCCATAGGAGTGGATACATTAGCGGTATTCACCTTCAGTGTCTGTAGCTGCTTTGTAATCACATCCAGAAGCTCTTTCTTGATACTTGCAATTGAGTTGGATAAGTAGTCCTTCAGATTTTCACCTCTTGAAGTACTTGTAGTAGGGTTTTGGGATGCTTCTGTAATCATTGCATACAACTGGTTGGGTTGATCCAAGAGGTCCTCTATTCTGGCTCTGATTCAGAGCTCCTGCTGAGACTTGGGGTTATTGATTCCAGTTGGTAAGATTCCATTGTTGTTGAGTCACCATTGGAGGAACTGTTTGAGGCCACTGTTGTTGTGGTTGAACCATCATTTGAGGCACTGTCATCTATGGTGACCACAGCGGATTAGGTGCATTATACTGCGGCCTTGTTTGCATCTGGGGATAGGATAGGGAACTGTCCCTAGGACTGCATTTGGTGGGTATACCATTCCTGTCATGGGGGAAGATAAGACTCCTCTTCCTGGAGTCATTGACAGCCTTGCTTCAACTTCATCATACAATCTTGCACCTTCCACTACAGCTTGCAGATTGACTGGTCTTCTCAATTCCACAAACTTGTGAACTTTTGGTTGTAGGCCTCTAAGGAACACTCCTTTCTGAATGCCTTTGTCTAGATGATGGTTAGTCCATCTCTTCAGGATGGATTCCATTCGCGAGACATAAGCTTCTACTCTTTCTCCATATGACTGACTTAGGTTCATGAACTCCTCTTGCATCTACTCTTCAAAACCTTCACGCCTGAATTTAGTGAGGAAGGCCAACTTCATGTTGTCCCATGTGCCAAAAGTTCCTGTTGCTTGTCTCTCATACCACTGAAATGCCACGTCCTTGAAAGTGGCAAGGAATATTGCTAACCAATGCTCAAGGGTTTTGGCATTGTTAGCCACACATGCTACCATAAATTCTGCTACATGAAGATCAGGGTCTGCATTGTACTCTCCCTTAAAAACTGGAAATGGGACTACATTTGCTGGCCTGTCATCAATATTTCTAGGATGAATCTGACTAGGAAGGGGACCTTAAGTTGCCATGGGGACTTCTGTAAAGAGTGCTTTTAGGGCGTCAAAGGAGGCTTTTGCTACAAGCTCGTTCTCAGCTTTGATTTTTGCCTTCTCTCTTC
Source organism: Lygodium microphyllum (assembly GCF_053477565.2). NCBI lineage: Eukaryota > Viridiplantae > Streptophyta > Polypodiopsida > Schizaeales > Lygodiaceae > Lygodium > Lygodium microphyllum. Next base: position 39,566,408 of record NC_141150.1, read on the forward strand.
TTATGTACCTCTAGACTCATTCTAACACTTGTCTCTTGATTGCGTCATTCATCAGGTCTTGGCTCCAACCAGATGGTCTGTACTCAACAGGATAGTATCAAGGAGGGGCTTCAGCCTCTGAGGGATTCTCTGGCCAACATCTCTTCTACTTCCTTCTTTTCAACATCTCTGAATTTGGCTTTCAAACCACTACTACAGAGGGGGAGGTATTCCTATCTGAAAGTATCAAAACTCATTCTTCTTAGGATCATTGTTGTGTCATTATAATAATGCCAACTTCTGAGGGTTTCAATAGTGTATATTGTGAAAAACACTCTGTCTACCAACTTCCAGTAGGTTGTTAATTGGACAAACAGGAGATTGTTAGTGCACCAAGTATCCCACGTATCTTGCTATTGAGCATCCATGAAAAAATTCCAACTCTTTTCCTTCTTGTTTTCATGAACCTTCACAGACCACGACTCTTAAAGCTTCTTCACAATCTCACACTTAATGATGTCTGGAAACTTCTCAATGAATGCCAAATCTTCCATGGGTGTTCATTCTCTCTGTTTCTTCTCTTCAGTTTGTTCCCAAATAGTTTTCCACTAAGATGCAAGTTTCTGCTGCTTCAACAGGAAGAGGAAACAATCCACCACATAGAGCATGCATCATGATGGTAATATGTTTCCGTCATTGTGGGATAAACTTATTGTGGAAAGTGGCTTTGATAATGATAATCTCCAACTCTTCAGTGGAAGAAGGAACTTCGCAAACATCCATTGAATTCTCCTCTTCTTGGCAATGCCATTTCCTTCATTTTCAGCCTCTTCTAATGCTTGTTGATGGCAAGTTTCCCCGGATGCGCACCAAAAAAATGGAGCCCCAAGAGGGAAACCAAGGAAAAGGGGATTCTACTGCAAGAAAATCTTTCTTGTACCATCAACAAGCTTTTATTTCATTCTTTTGATGGCCAAAACAAAGAAAACAACAAATCTTCACGCAACATCATAGTAGATATCTCCCACGGATTTGATAGAATTAACCATAATCTTGAACATATTCATATAATTCTTCAATAGAGAAAAGAACATAGAATAATACACCATCTTTGAATGGAAATCAATCACATATTATTCATCTTTAATGTCTTCATAGTTCTCTCTCTCAATCTCTCATATACAGTTACACTGTTTTGATAGAATTGACTATCTCTGGTTTTCTCTCTCTCTCTCTCTCTCTATCAATAGTACATCATATCCTCACTACAATATTCTCATAACAACTCTTAATAATCCTTATTAGGTAGTGGATGCACCTCCTAAGAGGTATGTTTGATATGAAGAGGCACCAGAGCCACTACAATGTCTCTTCACAACTCACTACTGTCACTGTCACTCAGTCTTCTCTTCAGTCTTCAGCAGCTGCTTCTTCCATTTGTTTTAGCTCTTTTGAACTTAGATTCATCCTTTCCAAAAGTTAGAAAACTTTCCCAAAGTCACACATACATTCTATAGAACACATATAGAAGATCTACAAAACAATACAGTACAGTACTAGAGCAGATACAGAACAGTTATAGAGCAGAGATAAAGCAGAGACAAAGGCTCTACACAAGGTTTATAGAGGGTTACAGAAGGTCATCAAAACCTCATAACTCATACTCAAACCATTCCAAACTATCAAAAAAATTCAATAATCTTCCAAAAGATCTCAGTCTTCATCAATCATCAATCTATGCTTCATACATAAGACAATTAGAACAAAACATAAGCTATACAAAACCAATCAGAACCTCAATAGAACTTATCAGAACATCACAAAGTTTCATATCTCCACTGAGAATCATCATGAAATTTCAAAACATAATCAATATCCAAAACAAGGAGGTATGCAATGTTTCTTATCTTGCTCATAATTCTTCTCTATGTCATAGCTAAGGGGGGAAATTTTTAGCGATCTTGCATAGGTGAGGTTTTTTGGATTTATTGACTAAATAGCAAGCTTCGCTGCAAAGATTTACATTCCATGATATCATGTTTAATTACACCTCATACCCACAATTTGTAACTTTCAAATGCATGACTACACAATATATTTTACATCATCCATTTATAGCAAAAGTCAATTTGTCAAATTTCTCATTGGTGTGGTACAAAAGCTACAAGGAAGACAACACAAAAATCACAACACAGCATATGCCAAGACAAAGAAAGAGGTTTCTAGGACAAAGAAAGAGGATCCTAAAAACTCATTGTGTGATTTATGCAATTTGGATCAAAGCTCTCCCTTTTCTTAAAATCAAGGCATGTACAAGAAGCCTCAACTTTTCTATGACCGTGTATAACCCCTCATTATCCATGGCTACATGAAAAACAAAATGTTTGAGGCTCTCAATGTTGACTCACTCGTAGGGCTTGCAACAATACCTTGTGCACTTGCAATCCTTTTGGCGGCCTCTCATGAAATCCCATGCCTCCACTAATTTGTGGATCTTGTGGATATTAGGATTGGAGGGATTGAGCACTCATGGTTGCTACAAGCATGGTAACACCAATGCCAATGTCCACATGTCCTACTCTGTTTCTGATCTTAGAGGCTCTACATGCACAATTGCCCACTAGACCTATGTTATTTTTTTTCACCCCATCAAACAAGATATTTTGAGGACGGCCTCTTTATCCTTGCTCCTTGGTTTTCATGATAAACCAAGCTTGTGCAAACAAGTTATTGCTACATTCATGGTTTCTTCCTCTTGTATTGCACAATTTCCTTGTCCCGTTATAAATTCAATGGCTTCTCAAACATGGGGGTCCCTACCAATGTTTTACTTTTATCCTGATTTTAACTTTTTGGCTAAAAATATGGATCCGTAAACATTTCAGGTAAAAAATATGGCCATTTTTAAGCCCCCAAAATCATAATGATTGGCTAATATTGAAAATTCTAGTATGAAATTTGAGTTTAGATCACCTAAAATGGCTATTTCTATAGACTACAAGTATAGATATCCAAAGTAACAACGAGACTACATAAAGGCATCAAAATTTTTCATAAAGCCCTCTAGCTACTGCATGTAGATCTCATCATGAAGCTCACCATGTAAGAATGCCATCTTGACACCCAAATCCATAAGGTCCATATCTTCTTGAGCCACTAAGTCAAGCACAGTGCGAAGAGTAGTCACTTTCACCACCTTTAAAAACATATAATTAAAGTTCACATCTTTCTCTTACTTGAAGCCTTTGGCTACCAAACATGCCTCATACTTTGGCTTAACATTATCAGTCGTAACTTTCAATTGGTAAACCCACTTACATGGAAAAAAAATCTTGCCCTTTGGTAAAGGATCTAACTCCCAAGTTTGATTCTTCATGATAGAATGCATTTTTGACTACATATCTCGCTCCCACTTAACCTTGTCATCATGATTCATGGCCTCTTTATAGCAAGATATTTCCCGACAATCTATTAGCATCACATAGTAAAATTGAGGCTAAAATATCTCAAGGGGATGAGTGACACAAGTAGATCTTTGTAACATAATGGGATGACTTTGAGTGGAAATTTCAGCCTCCACTCTTTTCTCATGAGGCATAGTAGGGCTCTAAACTTACTGCTTTGGCTAAAGTACTTCAGCCCTCCACTCTTTTTGTTGAAAATCATGCTACATCTTATTTTTCAACATAGTTCAAATAAATGCAACAAAATCTAAACGTGAAATCCCATCACATAATCCTGTCATGTCATGCTTTTTTTCTTTCTTCTAGGTGGCTTTCATAACCTACTCAAGATTAGGTCTACCAAGAGAAGTAGACTACTCACTGCCTCTAGTTGATTTCTTCAAAGCATTTGGATTGCCATCATATTGCTCACTACAAGGATATGGAGGTATAGCGACAGTGGTTTCCGATGCAAAATAGCAGCGTCACTATTTTCGTTGCTATTAGCATCGCATTTGCGACACTAATAGCGATGATACTCAGATGAAAAAAATGCGGGCCAAAACCCGAGCATGTTATTTTATGTGCATACACGAAAGAGAGAGCGAAAGGGAGAGTGAAAATCTTGCATTTGAGAGGGAGAGGGAGAGAAAGAGGGAAAGAGGGAGAAAGAAAGCTTCTCACCACCATCGTCGCCATTTGTGAAGAAGAGAAGAAAGTGTACGGAGGGCGAAGAGGAGCCGCCAAACCCTTCTTCGAGTCTTTATGGTGAGTGCATTGTTCCTTCTTGATTTGCTTTTGTGTTTTTTCTTTTTCTTTTACTTGTTTTTGTTAAAATTCATGTGTATTGAGAGAGGGAGAGGAAATGAGAGAGAAAGAGAGGGAGAGGAAGAGGGAGGGAGAGGAAATGAGAGAGGGAGGGAGAGGGAGAGGGAGAGGGAGGGAGAGGAAGAGAGGGAAACATTAAACATAATAGGGAAAGAGAGGGAGAGGGAGGGAGAGGAAATAAGAGAGGAGGGAGAGGGAGAGGGAGAGGGAGAGGAAAGAGAGGGAAACATTAAACATAATAGGGAAATAGAGGGAGAGGGAGAGGGAGAGGGAGGTAGAGGAAATGAGAGAGAGAGAGAGAGAGAGAGAGGGAGAGAGAGGGAGAGGAAGAGGAAGAGAGAAAAAAAATTAAACATAATAGGAAAAAAAATTAAATATAATAGGGAAAGGGAGAAAGAGAGAAAAGAAAATGAGAGAGGGAGAGGAAGAGAGAAAAACATTAAACATAATAGGAAAAGAGAGAAAGAGAGGGAGAGGGAGAGGGAGAGGGGGGAGAGGAAAGAGAGGGAAACATTAAACATAATAGGGAAAGAGAGAGGGAGAGGAAGAGAGAAAAAACATTAAACATAATAGGGAAAGAGAGAAAGAGAGGGTGCTTCCATACATGTAGTATTTTTTGAGCAACATCCGACTACTTTAGCTTGATCTTTACTTGTTTGCATAAGATTACATCCCAAACACCCAACCTTTCTAGAATTTATAGCCACCTTTTTTTCCATTATCCATAGTTTCAGATTGACCAACAAAGTCTAGTTAGAATGTAGCTTTTTTTGGGCACATTAATCTTATTATAAAATCATGTAGAGTGTCCATAAAAATCAAATCTACTAGAGTCAAAACCATGTAGAGTGTCCTCCTTTGTTTCCAATATCCATAGTTTCAGAATGACCACCCAAGTTTATGATTCAATGTCCATGTAAAACAAAATCTACTAAATTCATGATTCAATGTACATTAAAATTTATTTAAAATTCAAAAAATTACAAAAAAATCCTAATTTTTTTTAACATTGTGGAAATAATTTGCAATATTTTCTAAAGTAAAAATTCAAGTAAATAAATTGTAAAAATTCAAAACCTCAAAATTACTTCAAAAATACATGTAAAATGAGCAAAAATCATTAACAATTAGTAAAAATTCAAAAATATTTTAAAAAAAAATCCAAAAATTTCCAAAAACTCCCTTGTCCCTTTTGCCAATAATTTCTCAATTGAAAATGCTTCCATAAATTGCCAAAGTATTATTTGAAGCCAAAACCCTAAATTTCATACTTCACCTCATGAAGATTCATTTTAAATTTCAAAACTCAGGTAAAAAATCATGGATAAATTAAAACACATACTTGTTGGATTTTTGAAATGCCACCCTTAAACTTCACAACATATTCATGTGTCCTATATCTCGATTTAATTATTTTAAAAAACATAGAAAAAAATAAAAAATAACAAAATAAACAAAACAAAACCAAACCATATACACAATACAAACACACCTAAAATACAATTGAAAAAAAACAACAAATAAAATAAATAAAATAAAAATAACACTAAAACACTAAGGTGCTTTATTTTTTCCAATTAGTGGTATTTGTTTTTTTGACTAGATTCCTTGCATTTGGGACTACTCCGTGCACCTTTAGTCTATTGCATACACACCCCTACCAAGTATTTATTTATTTTTTGAGCTTTATTCATTTTCATCATCCCTTAACCACAATTAATTGCTAAAATGAACTATATTCAAACACTTTTCCATGCGCGCTTGCGCTAAACACATAGTTTCTAATAATTTAAAATCAATTAGCCGTGCACTATGCACGCACTACGTGCGCTTAAGAGGCACTTTAATTTTTAATAAAAATGAACAAACAGTCACAAAAAGCACGCACTGGCAAAAAAGTGCTCCACATCACCATTAATTTTTAATTAATGAATTTACATTTAGAGACCTCTGTCTAGGAATCGTAGTTCAGGTTTCGTTAAAGCACCGCTTCACCCTAATAAATTGTAATTAAAATTTTAAGAAAGAACCATCGTTTTCTTATTAAGGTTTATCACTTAATAAAATGTCACCAATTGTTAATCATTTCTTAAAATGAACCCTTCATTAAAACCATTTTTCCTCACTACACTTTTTTTCTCTTTTTAATAAATACGCTTCGTAGGATGGGCGCGTTAAGTCCTCTTAGCTGAAATTGTTGGTCAAGGTTATGGTCAGGTTCTGATTAGATTTTTATGGTATTATGGTTTGCTTATGTGCTACGATTACGGGTGCGGTTTGCAATTTTTCTTTCTCTTTTGCCTGATACGGGGTCTTGGGTGCCAGCTTGTTGCATCGCATGAAGTTTTCGATCGCATATGTGGAGAGGTCATGCCGAATTTTTTCTAGGATGTGGGTTGTTTGGGGTAGTAAATTGGTTAGTTATGTCTATGTGTGTGTCTTTCTTTTGATTGATTTCTTTTTTATAGCTATTTTGGTTGTTTTGCAGGCATTCTTGTGATTGTCTGTGTTTGTGGTGTGTGTGTTTTCCATCTAAATGGCGCCTCACGGTCCTCCTCCTATCCAGTATGTCCCGTTGATCAATAGGGATTATTCTTCCCTACTAGCTTTTGAGCCTATAGTGAAAGCAGGACTTACAACTTTCGTGGCTGCTTCATTCCCATTGATTCCAGATGATCCATCCTTGTGTGATGAGTTTCTTGCATCATACAGTAAGAAGTCGGGCCTGGTTCATGGTGCTTCCATGGTGTTGACACCCTGAGGGTTAGAGAAGGCTTTGCCTCTTCCCTACAAAGGAGAGCCCTTTGTCACAGCTAGATAATTATTCTCCAATGATGAGATTTTAAAGTTGTTATAGAGCAGACCAAGGAGATTCACGATGTCAAGAAAGTGATAAACACTTCAGGAGTATCTTTTTCCATGATCACTGATCCTCTTTGGAAGTTAGTCTGCCAGTTCCTCCAAGACAAGTTTATACCTACTAAAACACCATCTCAATATTTGTCCAAAGATCTCTTCACAGCTTCTAGGATGGTGTTAAAAGGGGTGGCCATTCATTGGAGTACTTACCTCCTTACAAAGATTGACAAACATTTTGTCAAAGTAACCAGAGAAAATGTCACAAATGTCACTTATGGTTCCTACTTATATGCTTTCTTGACATACTCAAGCCTTAAGAAGGGTGTGCTGATCCAGTTCCTCCCCCACCACCTTCAAAAGAGTTAGAACCTATTGACATAGAGGATCTTGATTCCCCTCCTCCATTGGTCATTCAGCGGAAGCACTTGAAGTATGTGGCGGATAAAACTCCTTCAGTCACAATTCCTGCTACATCTGGCTATGACCTCCCTGCTTACCTTACATGCAACAATTTATTCAAGGCACATCGAGAGGGTTCTTTGGAAATATGAGTCCCTTCACTGAATAGTTTAGTGTCAGGAGATGCTATTCCATTCCTTTGTAATGACATCCAGAGTTCGATTGAACTTTCAGTGACAGCTTGTGTTCAATAGCTGTATGCTTCTTTCTATGAAGAATTGATGCAGTCCAAAGACCAGTTGCATAAGGCAACCTTAGAGTTAGCCTTTGCTAAAGACAAACTTGCAAATCTATTTAAGCAGATGGAGCAGCAGACCCAAATGATTGAGACCCAGAGAGAAGAAATATCTTCTTTGAAGATTCAATTAATAGAAGCTCAGTCAAAGGTCACTAGAGTCTTAGAGGAGAAAGAGAGAACGTCCAAAGAAGCTCAAGAGTTTTAGACTCTTTTAGATGCAAAACTGTCAGCTTTACAGACTGCTCATAATACAGTGGAATCACAAGCTTTCCAGATTAAGTAGTTGCACGACCAACTGATGCAGTCACGGTCCATTTCTCCAAGCCCCAATGTTCCTATGATTCCTTCTATCTCTAAGCAGGACTTGGCAGTTCTCCAAAGACAGGCCACATTGTGTCCATTGTTTCAAGATAAAGTGGAAAGATTGCAGTCCATGATGGATTTGTTATGGTCTACATTTGAGCACTTTCAAGAGTATGTTCCTCCGAAGCATTCTTTCTTTGTCCACTATCAGTAGAAGTTAGCCTTCTATATGAAGCTTTCAACGATGGATTTTCCTCTTCCAGAGGATGGTTGGAGTGGGGCTTGGTCTCCTGATTTGCTGACAGAAGTGGTCTGTATGGTTTTTGAAGATTCTGTGATGACAGATACCATGTTGTTTTCTTACATGTATCTACGAGGTGATCTGTTGATTTCAGATGATGTAGATCTGGCCTGGTATATGGGGGATGTGGTGTTGCAAGCTATCTTGTATGTCAACTATTTGGAGTTGAGGATAGATTACATGTTCCAGTGTTATTGTTCAAAAGTGGCTACTTGCCCTAACAATTCCTGGCATTCAATGATTGATTATGTGGTCCTGAATCAACGTCAGAATACAGCTTCTACTTATGTGCAGAGCACTAACCAACTGAGGGTGGATCTCCTAGCTTATCTTTCCAAGAACCATCCATTTGATTCATCCTTTTTTTATGCCTATCAGAGAATATCTATTTTAGGCCCCTCTATTCCTAGCCTATTATACTCTACACCTACACTGCATTCGGATTCTATGAGTGCCATTCAGTTGGCTAAGAATCTGGTCTTCCATGCAAAGACGAAACACATTGAGGTGAGGTATCACTTCATACGTGGTGTCGTGGAGGACAGGTCTGTTGACCTTGTCAAGATCTCCACTGATGAGAATCCTGCAGATCTGCTCACGAAGAGCCTCACTACTGAGCGCTTTGCCTTCCTCAGGAGGTTGATGGGCGTTGGATGAGATGTCGCCTTTCCTCATCCCTTGTACCTATGTACATTTGTACTGTCTTTTCTTTCTTTCTTTTCCCTCTCACTAGGGCAGATTCGCCTTTAAGTGGGAGGTTGTTGGGGGTAAAGGCGCCTCCGCCGTGCCGCCCCGTGTATTACTACACTGACAGTACCCGCCACTGCACACTGCAGGTGGCGGGCGCCCGTCACGTCACTTTATTCTTTATTCTTTTAGTGACAATTTGAATAAAGGAAGGCCCGGTCACCATTGTGACTGTTGAAGTTCCCATTTCTTGTCTCTCTCTTTCTTGCTCTTGCTCTCCCGCCATAGCTCGCGTGCAAGCTTCGATCCTTCTTACATTTCAAAGTCCAAGGTATTGTGGACCATACAAGATCCTCAAGTGCCTAGGACCCAATGCTTATAGACTGCAAATCCCTAAGAACCTAAAGGTTCATAATGTATTCCATATCAGCCTACTCAAGAAGTATGTACCTAATCCTAGCCATGTACTTGATGACCAACAAGTTGTAATGCCTAGCCAAGGAGTCCTTGAGCTACAGCCTAACAGGATCTTAGATGTTAGGGAGAGACAACTAAGATCCAGAACCTTGAGAGAATGCCTCATCCAGTGGAAAGATTATCCCGAGGAGGATGCCACTTGGATGGAAGAAAGTACTCTCAACCAAGAATACTCCCAGTTCTTCTCGAGATGAGGACATAACGATTCCTCCAAGGGGGAGAGAATGTAATATTCTTGCTTGTAAATATTGACTCTCCGCATGCCGCGTAAAACTCGTGCAAAGGTTATCTTCCATATTGGAATTGCTGGCAGTTTAATCTGTAACCCGCATGCGAGAAATTGAGACCTCCGCATTGGCAAAGCGAGCCCGAGGGTTCAAATCCGCATAGCCGTGGGGAAACACCCTCTTGGGAGGGGGTTAAGTGGATAATGTTCAATTCATTGCAAATTTTTTTTTGCTAATTTTCCCTAGCCGATGTGTGGCTGGAGGGAAGGGGATGGGCTAAGTGGGAGAGGTGGGTTACATGAGGGAGTCGTGGGCTGTATGCACAGCCCATGTGGTGGGGCTCCCCTCTCCCCCCCTTGGGCTATATAAACCCCCCTTAGTGGGGAGGAAATGATGGACTGAAAGGATGCTGTGCTACATAAAAGGAGGGAAAAGATTGCTGCAGGAGGCCGCCGTGCAAGAAGAGCCGCCGTGCTGTTGTGGGGCCGCCGCCGTCATGGAGGGCACCAAGATCACCACTATTGCCTACTGAATGCGCCTCCACCTCATGGGTTGAAGCCGCCATCGCCTGTCGTCATATTCTCCCCCCTCAATCATCTCATTGATCCACATACTCCTGGGGAAGCAGAAGCTTCCTAAAGCTTTGGAAGCCTGAGAGCGGAATTTTGGTGCCGAGAATTGCTTAAAAATAGCTAAAAATTAGGAATATCAAGGAAAAAATATTCACCGTCAAAGGCGGCGGCTCGATCTAGGACGATTTTAAGCGTCAAAGTGCTCTAAGGACGCTCGGGCAACACTTGCGGATTTTTAGTAATTTTTCCATTCGCCTGTGGCGGTCAGTGGAGCTATCAGTCAGTGCGGGATGCCGAGACGAGCTCACAGAAATTTTGAGACTGCGATTTGGACACCGTATGCGCGAGAGGCGTGGAAAAGGCCAAAAGGCCGGTCAAGAATTGGGAGGTGCCCAAAAAATTGAGAAATGAGGGGGTGCCTTTGTGAAGGGGCACCCCCCTTCTAAAATTCGTGATTGAGGGGGGGCGGCGGCTATTCAGCGCCGCCGAAACCCCCCCCCCCCCCCCCCCCCCCCACAAATCGAGATGAGAGGCTGCAAGTAAGCCATGAAGCCAAGCACTCCAGGCCACTACACTCGATCTCCGCTCCGCATCACTCCGGTTAATGCATTCAATGGCAGCCTGTAGGGGGAGAGAGAAAATCAGTCTTTCTCTCTCCTCCCTCTCTCTCCTCTAAGAGGGAGTTCATGTGGGAAGAAGAAGGAAGAAGAAAGAATGGTGGAGGCTTGTCCGGCATCGATCGGATTGCTTCACGGGCTGGAAATGGTGACTTGTGATCGACATGAGCATGAAGTGCTGCTAATTTTTAGATTTGCAGCCATGGACATGAAACCCGAAACATGCAAATAAGCGGTAATTCAATTTTTTCAAAGGAAATTTGAGATTTCATGGCTTTTGATTGATAAAATGTTATTCATGTGGGCTAAAAATTGTTTATGTTGCTGTTTTCCATGAGTACTTGCTGTTCATAATCAGAAAATCAGAAAAACATGTATCTTGTGGCTCAAAATAATACACTAAAACACGTAAAATATGGAAAATCAAGGGAAAATGATGTTTTTGGGCATAAAAATGGAAGAATCAATAGGAACACCAACTAAATTTTCAATTTTTTCTGCAAGAAGGAACTAAGGGCCACAACCCATAACCTATTTTGAATTTTTAGTAATTAAGTAATGCAAAAAATAAGGAAAAATACAAGGAAAATAGAGAAAAATCACTAAAAACAGGGGAAAAATGCATTTTGGGTGCGGAAAATTAATGAAAATTAAGAACAATGTTTGTGAATGTTTGTGCGGACTGAGGCATGAGGATTTGCCTCAGTTCAACCCCACCTTCTTGTTCTAGTGTGTTTTTCCCGCTTTTTACACATAAAATGATGGCAAAATGCCCTATAAATCTATACCACAATGCAACATTTGATGGATGGGAGGGTAGAGTGGTTAAAATGTGTCTAAATGTGGAGTAATGATGAAAAGATTGCTGGCTTTTGTTTGCATGCCATATAGGTCGGTGAATAATTATAAAATAAGAGCCTAGTAGCACGAGGGTTTCCTTGGTGCTAGGTTCATGCAACGCCGCATAAGAACGGTAGTTGAAAACCATTGAAAGGATGTTTTCCATATGTGCACAATATTGATTTTATAATTGTTTGAGAACTTAGCATCCACACTATGCATAAGTCATGGAAATATTTAAAGGTATCAGAAATCCTGGATGCACAACAATTGCTTTCATTAGGACCTTGACCCATGTTGGGTGAGAGACAGGACACCCTAAGCCATAGGCTAGTCATGGGGTCTAGGGGAAAGAGAAGTAAGGACAATGGTACATTCCTGTATACGATTAAATGGTACCTTGAGTGGATTTTGTGCGACATGTTTATATGTTGAGCGACGCATCGAGGGGCCAATCCCCAAGGTGTAAGAGAGTCGCAGAGGGGTGGCGACATTCAGCCGTTGGAGGACCCCCTATGTCTGTGCTTCGTGCCATTAGGCAATGTGTAAGGGACTCTCTCTGAGGAGTAGTGGGTGAGAGAAGAGTGGACTACAAACGACGTAATACAAACGCAAGGCATTTAGGAAGGCAATGTATGTGTTATCAACGCTCCTGGCCGTGAGGCCAGGGGGTTGTTGAGAGCGTGAGATAGAGATCTGGCTAGTGCACGAGCCAGTGTCGGCCCGTTCTAGGTTCCATAAAAGCCTCTTTAAAAAAAACAAGGCCTAAGACCTTGCGCACACAGGGTCTATTCCGGGGGTTAAAAGCCTTCCCTTAAACCCTATTTCCCATAAGCTTATTTCCTGCAGCTTCATTCGTAAGAGCTCTTTTCCGCAAATAAGCTTCAAATCCCACAAGCCATCCATAAGTCCATTCCTAGCCACCCGGGGTTTTTAAAAGAAGCTCATAAAGCCTCCATTCTTGCAAGCTCCATTTGTAAGAGCCCTTTCCGCAAACCCCTTCGTAAGGCCTCAATTTTCGAAACTCCATTCATAAAAGCCCCTATTCCCAAGAGCTTTTGTAGGAGCCCCATTTTCACAAACCAAGCTCCATAAGGCCTCCCATAAGCCCAAATCCCTCAAGTTGGTAGTCTCAAGGATCCACACTTCAGAAGGGATCTCCTGTGTACGAGGGAGAAGGGCAAGATCTTGAGGCTGCTTACTAAGGCGAGCAAATTCACCGATTGTGTAAGGGCAAAGGCAAACCGGAAGTCCGTAGTCACACCTACGATGGTCCCCAAGAAGTCACAAGTCACGCCTGCTGGAGGATCTTCTCCTAATATTCACGTGGATATTTCCCCAAACCCACAAACCCAGATTTTTTTTTTACTATTTTAATTCCACGCAAAAGTAATGCATCATGCACGATAATTTCATGGACTAGGAAGCACCTATGCATGTTGAATTTACCTAGCCTAGTTAAATGCAATTGGAAATAAATTGACTATTTGAACATTTACTAGAATTAGCTTGTACAGCATGAACAGCATGCTGAAAATGGTTTACAGCAGCAAATGAATGCTGAAAATAATATACCTCCACATGTAGACCCAATTCTTGAAAATGTTGATCATTGGGTACGCAGGTCTACACGCGTAAGAAGGCAACCACATAGGTTTGACCCCTCCTTGCATTATGTAATGCTTACAGATGAGGGTGAGCCTCTTACATACAAAGAGGCCAAGTCATGTGAATTCAGCAGTAAGTGGGAGCTAGCTATACTGAAAGAGATTAAATCTCTATATGCAAATGATAATTGGGATCTTGTGTCATTGCCAAAGGGAAGAAAACCACTTCCAGAAGCTTTTGAGAAGTTGGCTATGGCTGTCAACTCTAGGGTTTCTTGAAAGCCCTAGTTTTTTAGTCTGTGTGCAGCTCATGATATGAAATCTTTCATTGGTATTTTCAATTTGATAAACAAAAAAACGTAAGTTGTCTATGCATCTTACGACCTTATCAGTAGTTGCCTTTCGTCCATTTTGAAGTGACGAGCCTAGAACAATTGTTGCTTATCATTATAAGGTTGAATTGTTAAGTGCACCTTTGACTAGGCATGGAAAGACTAATCGCATGTCACATTTTTAGACAAATCTTCGTTATAATGATTCATTAGGGAAAGTCGTTAACCCCCATAGGAAATAGAAGAGCACAGAAATGATTCTAGGAATTTGCGTGTGACATGTGATTGTAAATTGGAATAGGTTAACTCTAGTTTTTTTGGCATGAATTTCCCTACGTTGTAGTTAGGAAAGGAGTGCATGTTGCACATGCGTCACACGAAAAATTTCATTCATCAAGAGTTGTATTTAGGGAAAGACTGCATGGTTTATTGAAGCATGAAATCTTAAAATCTTAGAAAAAGAATTGTGGGTATGATTCTTGAATGCAATTCCTAGTAGGATCAATGGAAGTTATGTCACAATTTAACATGTGTTTTGATCTTAACAAGAAAAGCTAGGGCTATTGCGAATCTAGTGGTAGGTAGAAGCAATGAATCGCGTGCTTACGTGAATTGTGACATGTTGCAACTAGTTTTCTCCTTTAGATGAAGTTAACATCTCTAGGAATGGTTCGTCCTTGTCGCAAGACAAGTAGATTGAATTATCTAAATCACCTAACCCGCAAGGGATTTGCATATGATGGTTTGAGCGATAAGATAAATAACCCAAGTGCTAACTAGGGTTTAGCACGTTAAGGACTCGGCCTAGTTTCGCACTTGTTGTTGCCAAATCGAAACCCTCATAACCAAAGGTCCTACCCACATTCACGGAATGTAGGGACAATTGGATGCTCATGCAAGAAACAATCTAGGGTTTCTACCCTAAGGATCACTCGTTCAAATGCTAAAACTTGGATTGAGTTGGAATCCCTAGGACCGAACGCTGTCGGCCTATTGCAATTAGGAGTGGGTTGGGTAAGAAGACACCCTAAACCCTGCTTCTTTTGTCTAATCATAATTCCTTGACCAGAAAATGTCATTCAATGGGTGAAATGATCCCATGGAATAGTGCAACAAGTTGCAACGTCGCATGGTCTTGTGGTTTGATCACAAGAGAGTTGCCATTCCTTCGAATGAGGTTGGTAGGTTTTTGTGCAAGCTTAACTTGCAAGAGGATGAGTAGTCATCCTGTTATATCACCTTCTTGGGAAAAATTGCCAAGTTAAGGGAAGTTAGGTATTTGCTTGGAAGCAAAGGATCAATCAATAATTTGGAGTGACAAGGTCGCCAGGATTTATTGTTAATAAAACCTAAGGTACTAGTTAAGTTGGGTTAATAGGGTACCGCCCCAACCCAGGACAAAAGGGTGAACAGACAAACGCTTAGGGATCTTGCCAAGTCGCAATTGATTCCGGATCGAATGCTAGATGCATTCGGAGAGAAGGATTTACTCCTTAGCAGTTAGCCAAATAAATGACCACTGGAATTGATTGTGCTTGTAACAGTTTAGAAGCAATGTTTGCATTGCTTGCTCAAGGAACTAAAGGATGGAAATATATTTAATGCTTTAGGTTGAAGGCCTGAAGGGAGAGGCATCCTCAATTATCCCCAAGTGTCTGCTTGACCCTAACCAAGGGGGTTGTTAGCCGTGTCGAGAACGTGGACCAAACCCGCCACGTGAGGTCTCTCCGTTGAGCGCTACTTGGAGCAAGAGGACGCTTGGGTGCTAGGGGGGCTCTGGCCATAAATCCCTTGCCTTCCAAGCCTTGCACAAGAGGCCAACGTGACTCGAGATTGGATCTCGAGGCCCGCATACTAGTCTACGGGCGAAATCTTGGATTAGTAATCCCTATGGATTGTTGGATAGCCTTCGGGCAGATTATAGATAGCCTTCAGGCGGATTATGGACTAGCCTGCGGGTTGGACTTTATGGATGTATTCCAAAGATAAATCAGATAACCTATTGAAAAGGAACTTGTTTGAGATTGTTTTTCTATGTCAAGTGCTAAGATTACGTGAAGAAACCAGTGTCTCAATGGCTAATTAATGAAGCTATTTGATGTGTGTCCAAGTAAATGTTGTAGTTAATTAGACAACTAAAGCAACCTTGAGGAAAGTGCGGTGGATGTGGCCATGGGTCCGTCCTACGGATGGGTGGTCCCGGTTGGCCGGGAACTTTTCTCAATCGTAATGGATAGCAAGGAGCTCTTCTCAAAGGAAATAAATAGAAAGCGCAATGACTTAGAGTTTAGGTTACAAAAATCCCAATTTATGCTAATTTAGGGGAACTGAATGGGACTATGTCTTATGGGCAGAGAGGTCGAGCATTGCATCCCTCTCATTTCCCATTCTCCTTGAACCAAGTGCAGCATGGATCCGCTTCGTCCCTTGCATTTTTGCATAAAGTAGTTCGCTTGGGGTTCGACGCTAGCTGCCATTTAGGAAAGTGACCATTAGGGGAAACCCTGATTTAGGTCGGTCCTAAGTGGGAATAGCTTGAATACTTCCGCTACGTGGCAGACGTGAAAAGTCCTAGATCACAAAACCCGTAACATTTCATGGGAGCACTGGGCGGAGCTTTCTAGACTCTCTTTCCGACTGCTAAGACATGTCTTGAAAGAGAACAGGTGGACACATTACAATGACCGAGATGCTAAGTTTATGAGTAACTTCTAGTGGGTAGTTTTCAGCTCTATGGACACTCAGTTAGCCCTCTCCACTTCTTACCATCCACAGACAGATGGTCAGACAGAAAGGGTTAACAAATGGCCGGAAACTTACTTGAGGCATTTCTGTCATGATGTGCAGCATGCTTGGGACTCATGGTTGCATTTGGCTGAGTTTGCCTATAATAACTCTACACATGCTAGCATTGGAGTTTCACCTTTTGAGGCCTTGTATGGCTACAAGGTGCCCCTTCCTGTGGTTATCTTCAATGATAAAATAAATCCACAAAGCAATGAATAATGGATAGAATGCATGTCTTACTTCAAGAGTGTAAAGCTAACTTGAAGAGAGCTCAAGATCAAATGAAGCTTTATGTTGATGACAAAAGACGGGATGTGGAGTTCCAAGAAAGGAATTTGAAAGTGCCTAATTCTAGATATGCCTCCCTTAAAGATGGGTCCAGCAATAAGTTGGTACATAGGTTCTATGGACCATACCGGATTATCAAGAGAGTGGGAGACTTGGCATATTGATTGGCATTACCCCCATATACGAAGATCCATAATGTCTTCCATGTGAGTCAATTGAAGCCCTTCATTGGGTCAGTAGTGGACTATGTTGAGGAACTCCCACCGATTCAGTTTTGGAAGAGTTCCCATACCTTTTAGAAGTAAATTTTTCTGAAATCTAGCTAACTATGGCCCTATTTTCTCCCAGACTAACTGTAGCCAGCACTCCTTTTTAAAGAAAATTTTATTCTGCACTATGGACAACAATGCACACAATACATGGGCTGAAATTACTTCTTGAGAGCTTCGTTTTTATGTATAGCACACCCCGTTCGGAGCCTCCCACAAAAAGTTATGACAAATTAACTACAGCAAGGTCCTGTAGTAAACAACTTGCTGTCCACTGTCTGCAGCCCGCATTTACTCCAGATATTTGGGTCAAAACCCATGTTTATAACTCCCCAATAAGGCCCATGTATCGTACATACCCCATGACCTATCATACACAATAATACCTCTTCATTCATCAGTATACCCTTGTAATAATGCTGCAAAGTAGTACTCTGATTGCCCCTCCCAGTTACCACACATGTCCAAATTATTTTTGAGGGCAAAAACCTTCGGGTGGGGATGGAATGTAAGAGAGGGGGACTTAATAACGGAAAAATACTAGCTACACTAGCTGGTATATAAGGTGAGAGAGACTTAATTTTTCATCATCTGATAATTAATACAAGTCTTCTTTCTCCTTCACCTTGCTCCCCAAGCTTCCATGTCTTCTCTCTCTCTCTCTCCATTTCTAGTATTTCTCTCTCCTCGTACTTGTCTTTCTCTCTCTTCTGCTCTTCTTCTTCTTCTTCTCTGCAATCTTCTCTCTTTTCTTTCTCTCTCCCAATCCCTCTCCTTGGCATAGGGATCCAAGGGCAAGCTATACATCCTCGCCATCCGAAAGCTTTGTCCCGTCGCAAAGGAGCATTGAACGGACTCTGCAAAAAAAGAAACAATTACACGTTAGTCCACCATACAATAATGCATTATAATTAAACATGGTAACTATGGACAAGAAAGATGAGTGACTTACAGGGCTGCCACGTCTATACAATTGGTTGATGAATGCAGTGAGACCGTGCCTCTCTGCATATCGAGTCTCAAGGCCGGTTGGATCGTGATTTGTAATGGAGTGCTGCAAAGGAAACAAAATACTAACTGTTAGAAACATGATTGTCAGTACAAAGGATATTGCAAAAAAATAAGCAAGCAAAACAAAAGAAAAACTTACAAAGTCCTCTAGATATGTCCTATGGACTCCACTCCCAAGATGATGGACCACTCCGGTCTCTAGTCGTGCCCTCGCCGCCTTGTGTTGCTGACTCCAACATCCTGGAGAATTTGTAGCCTCCTCCCTTAGTCAGCGCCAGTCATCCACATCTAACCACTCAGGCTTTGCAACCCCACTCTTGACTGCCTTGTGTGCATCCGATTGTCTGTGTGACATAAACCTATCTGCTATGGCTGGAATTGGAAAATCCTCATGTAAGGATGCTATTATATAGTCCTTGCTCCCCTCCAGTATGTTTTTCCAATGATCCAAGAAATTGTGCCAAAAAAATTGTTGACATAACTCTCTCATGCAAGCCATCACCCTCCTCCCCTCATCATTCATGATGATGGCTCATGACCTATCATCTACAAGATAGGCATACCTCTCTGGGGTATGCCTAAGATGGGACCTCTCCTACCTACGATCATGCTCTCGGGCATATCGAGGAAACCCCTATACATTTGATGTACTGATCGCGGTAGTATCTATCGGAGTAGCACCCATAGGGGTGCCACCTATGGAGGACGGCTGAGAAAAAGCCGAAGTAATTGGAGTAGACGTCCCTACAGGTGTGACAAATCCTGAAGGTGACGCAACTCTAGAAGAATGACAAGACAGAGACACCACGTCCGTGCCTCCACAGCAATCACCTGAGCCATGTTCTCTAGAACTGCCATGAGAGTGAGGAGTAGTACTTGTATCCTGAGGCAACCGCGGGCTCACTGCATCCGTATCTTTGCAGCATCCCCTTGACCCTGAAGCACTCCCTCCCTCTGGCCCAAGTCTGGAGCATCAACCTCATCTACTCGAAGCTGAAGCATCTAATTGCCCATAGTAGATCTAATAGAGTGGCCTGATGATGTCCGAGACAGCTCCTGGTCCGCCATGTCTCTGAATCTCGCCATCTGATCTGGAAACATGCGCCTGAAGATATCTTGAAACTCCGCATCGCTCATCTCTCGACTCATCCTGATGATCTAGGTATCCACAAATGTCACCTGCATAGACAGAAAATGATGTTAGTGTAATCAATTTAAATCATACAAAGCACGGTAATATAAATCTTTGAAAAATGATCTTACTTAAAATGCATATCTTATGTACCCTTGTAAGCGATTAGTCAACGAATTGAGTAAGTGAATGCTCCAAGTATAAAGTATCCTATGGTCCCATGTCAATCTCCTGACATAACTCGGCCTAAACTGGAAGGTCGATAGACATATCACTACAAAAGGATGAGTCCACCTCGTTCTCAAAGAATTCTTGGACTCTTATATTTCCATCATTGTTACCTGATGCTGGCTCCGCTACATGCTCCAAGCTTTCGGTGGCCTCCATCCCTTGCAATATCGACCCCTCTATTTGCATATTGTCCTCATCTATGCTCGGAACATCTCTTTGATCATATACTCTCTCACTTCGGGGAGCTGAAATTATAACATACCACCATCGAGGTTGTCGGGGGTTTGGATAGAAGATTACCTGTTCATAAACACGTACAAGAGAGATTTAACTACTATGACATGTATCATGTCGTAATACGATT
This sequence comes from Lygodium microphyllum, assembly GCF_053477565.2. Lineage (NCBI taxonomy): Eukaryota > Viridiplantae > Streptophyta > Polypodiopsida > Schizaeales > Lygodiaceae > Lygodium > Lygodium microphyllum. The sequence continues at coordinate 39,586,259 of NC_141150.1, forward strand.
AACAAACAAATGAGTTCATGCACCTATTCACAATGGGCCAGCAACACAAAGGTGTCATGCAAATCCATCCATTTTTTTTCGGAATCTATTTCAAGAAATCCAGATGGACCTTGGCGAACTGTTGCTCCACCTCCTTCAAGTGCCACTTTGAACCAGTACACATCGAATAGTATCATGGAGAAGCTACGGTAATCCACCATAACAATACTTTGCAAGTTCCCAAAATACTCCATCTCATCTATAACCGTGTTTGGATCCATTGCTCGTCGTTGGCTCTCTTAATCAAACCTTGTCATGATACCATAGTTTGTTGTGGAGCGCATTTTGTCAATAGTACGCTCCACGCGAAAATGCCGTCTGCATGACCACAGTGCACTATATATTTTGTACTATACATTGAAACACTCAATTAGTTGTCGCATATAAAATATGGATACGATAAATCCTAAACACGTCATCACCTTTGGACTACATCCCCTCGAGAATTCCCACTCCTGGGTTAAGACCTCTGCCCCTTTGTGAGATGCTGTGGTCAAAGCTCCATGCAACCATCGCGTTGACATAAACGGTGGCATCTCCTCCATGCCCTCAGGATATCAAATCCATCGATGGCGCATACTACATCAAAATTCAGATCACGCTTCCTTTCGATCTTGCCTAGCTTGCTGGTACTTGTGGCGAGCCATGACTCCATTCTGGATCCACAATTGCTAGCCATTATGAAATATGCACTAGCGCCCTCAGACACCGAACAACCTTTAGCCATACTACCTTCTGGCCAAGCTCGTTGTCGCACAAAGCCTTTCAGGGTTTTCATGAAGTGCTCCAAGAAGAACATCCATCACGTATGGAAAGGTCTAGCAATCTCCACTTCATCTACAAGATGCACAAGAAGGTGGATTTGAATCATGAGTATGTTGGTAGGTAAGGAGACGGTGGTGGCGATGAGGGAGAAGAGGGAGAGAAGGCGGACGTGGGGTGCAGACGGGCGAGAGGAGGGAGAGAAGGCGGACGTGGAAGAAGAGGAGGAGGAGAAATCGGATGTCACTGCCACGTAATGGAGGAGAACGAGGGAGAGGGCAGCACGGCGGGAGAGGGTGGGGGAGGAGGAGGACGTGGAGAAGGGGGCGCTGAGGGTGGAGGAGGCAGCGCGGCGTGGGGGGAAGTCAAAAGGGAGGAGATTGATGGAGAGCGCAGGAGGCGTGGGGGGAAGGCAGAAGGGAGGAGGGCCAGGGAGACGGAGAGGAACGCGGGCGCACACGAACCGCAGGTAAGACCGTTTGTGTGTTTTTTGTTTTTTTTTAAAATTGTTTTTTTTGTTTTCATTCTTTGTTTTCTTTTTTTTTTGAATAAATGAGTTTTATGTGGGTGTGTAGTTTATGTTATGATTATTTTAAGATGTGTTTTTTTTGTTTATGTGTGTATGTTTTGGTGTTTTTGTTTTTTTTTTTGGGTTTTTGATGTTTTTTTTGTTAAAGTTTTTTAAAAATATTTTTTTGTTTTATTTGGTGTATTTGTTATGGGTGTAGTTTTATTTATTTATTTATTTTTAAAAAGATAAATTTGGTATGGATATGAAAAAGGAGTGCACCCTCATCCCGCGCGTATGCGCAGGGCGGGAATTAAAAAAATTTGCATCAGCAGGATCAGACGCGACAAGAGCGGCGACATGCAAAGTATCGAGATCACGGGGACATCCCGAGGTGCATAAAACCAAAAACATGCACGTTCACGCGCGACACGAGAAACGCGGCCACACGGTAAAAAGGAATAAAAATTAATAAAACCCAAACGGCATGTCAAATTGAAAAATCGTAAGAAGAAAAAATGTTCCAAGAAACGAGGGGAAGATGATAGAACAATGTGACACCTAGTCTAAGGAAAAATTAGGGTGTTCACATGAGAAAACTGCAAAAATAAGCACAAAAATACATACGCGTAATAATATCGTAAAATCCGCACATCAAAATGAAGGGTGGAAAGAAGGAAAATTGTGCAAAAAAATGTGTCCTACAACGGTATCCTGGAAAAACACAGTTTCGATCAAGATACGATGCGTTCACATGGAAAAAACCCCAAAAACGGACCCGAAAATAGACTCGAAATTTAATACGGGAAAAACCATGCACCCCAGTAGAGGACAATAAAAAGAAAAAATGTCCAAAAGAAAGGAATTCAGAGGTCTGGTACATCAAAACTCAGGTTGGGAGAAATTAGGAGGGGTTCACATGGGAAAAACACAAAAAACACACCCAAAAATACTCTGAAAAGTTAATAACTAAAAATCTGGAAGTCGAAAGAGGGGGGAGAAAAAAGGAAAAAGTGGGGGAAAGTCTAGTAGGACACGGTTGTCAAATTAAATTGGAGTTTCGATGCAAATAGGGGATGATCATAGCAAGGTATAGGCATGGGGGTATGCAACATAGACGCGCATGCGCGTCCCCACACTTAAAACCTTAGCAAGAAGGGTAAACTGAACAACAAGGACCTAATACTACACATCAAACCAACCACGAATGTCCCCACACTTAAGACGTAACCATCACTAAGAAACAAAAGGTGTAAGGTTAGAAAAACTCGGCCCATATTGCTGAGGAGTAATATCGACTATCAAGGTTGCGTCTTGTATCGATGTTGGTTGCAAGAAGTACCCAGGTGTCTTCACAACACACGTCATTCATGGCAGGGACCACGCGGCAGCACCCAGGGAGGTAGCTGGTTGAAGGAATCACAATAAATTCATCGATGACGAGGGATATTACACTCAACTCACGATCACGCAAATGGATTGAAAGAACAATCACTCACCCCATTATTAACATCACTCAAGTGAATAATGATGAAAACCCAGAGCTCCCACCCAGTTTAGGAATCAACAAAGGAATGGTGCAGAGGAAGTATGCCAGGGTGCACAATTGATGGTGCATCAGTGCGTCCAACCCCTCTGGCATAGGTGCAAGTAGGAAGGCCAGGGAGCCTTGCAATGCAGTGTACAGAATAGAGTGACGTGTCCTGTGCTGATGGCAGAAACCTATTTTTGGGTGCATAGGAAAACAGAAACGTACCTGACTCCAATTTTCGTAACGTCCCTCAATCCTCACCTCTCGATAATTGATTGAAGAAACACCAGTCACACTCATTCCACCCTTTGTCTCATGCTTTGTTGAAAGATACAGAGGGCAGCCCATTCCTAAAACCCATTGATGTAATCCTCACTATCACTTGTGCAGAGGTTGTATGCCTTGTGCGTATTGGATGGTGTAACTGTGCATCCCACCCTGTGCGAGCATACGGTGCAAGAAGAAAGGCTAGAGAGCCTTATGGTGCAATGCACAGGAATAAATCGTGCGTTGTGTATTGAGAGGCCCATCCCGTGCGTGCAACACTCCGTTCACACATCTCACCTCTCATTTGATTTAAAGGGAAAGACTGGTCACTCACCCCACCCTTTGTCTCACTCTTTGATAGATACAGAGGGCAACCCATATGCACATCCCCATATTGTTAGGATAAAAACTCGCATCACTCAGGGGGTTGGTGATGAAGATCATGTCAGATGTTGTTGTCATCAAGATCTTGAAGACGAGGCATACCCAGGGAGGCAGCCAACAAATCTCATACTTTAATGGCTTGTAAGAAGAGTCATGTGTTAAGAAGGGCAAACGGACTGATATTACAGAGACAACGCACCAAGGGAGGTGGCTTCAAATTACTTGCTGGAAAGGTTCTATTAATGAGTCAGCTATCCGGAACTATAGGGCGTTACCACCTTTTCCACAGTCAGCTTCCCGCCCAAGGGTGTTTCCACCTTTTCTTGGAACGAGGCCTGTTATGACAAGGAATTTCTTCCTTTTCTCCCATAACAGTTTTGTTTTTTTTCTTTTTTTTTTTCTCATTTTTTTTCTTTTTTTCCCCTTTTTTTTCATTTAAGAAAGAAAATGGTAGAAATTCCATGTGTTAGGACTAACCTCGCCCCCATTATTGGATCAGACGAGAAGAGAACAAGGTTGGGTTGAGATGTATCTATGAGGGGCTAGTAGAACGAGACCACCTCATGAGGAGAATCATAAGGGCTATTAGAAGCACCACGAGAAGGATAGTGCGGCGCCGCCCGAAAGGGAGAGGGTAGGTTGATTGTGATTGTCAAGATCCCTAGGGAGGGAAGTACATCTTCAAGCGATAGCCATTGATTAGGAAGGGATCATTAGAGGCATCAATGGTCTGCACCTGAACAGAGCCGTTAGGATTGACAGCAAGTACCTTGTACGGGCCCATCCATCATTGTTAAAGCTTGCCAGGAAACTTGCCAAACCTCGAATCATAGGCCAGAATAAGATCACCTTCTTTGAACTCCTTGTGCTTCAGAATAAGATCACCTTCTTTGAACTACTTGTGCTTGATGAAACTGTCATGATAGGCCTTGCATCGCGCCTAAGTAGTTTCCATGCATCGTAGGGCCATCCGCCGTATCTCATCCAAGCATTCCAAGTGCAGGAGAGGGCATTGCAGTGACTCAACATCTCCCAAGCGTTCTTTAACTGCCACTCACAAAGAGGGCAATTCCAGTTCGACAGGGAAGACGACTTCTGTACCATACACTAGCTAGAAAGGGTTCTATCATGTAGCTGCCTTATGAGAAGTTCTGTATGCCCAGAGGGCCTTTGTAAGTCGATCGTCCCAGTCACGAAAATGTGTGGCAATCGTTCTTGTCAGAATCGAGCAAAGGATGCGATTGGTGACTTCAACTTGACCGTTGGCTCTGGGGTAATAATAAGGAGTGGACTTGTGATGGCAGATCTTATACAGTTCCGTCAACTTCTCCATGATTTTGTTAAGGAAATGAGTACCTCGGTCACTTACTAGCTCAAGGGGACAGCCAAAACGGGTGATAATATTCTGGTATATGAACAGGGCTACGTTGTTACCATCATCTCGCTTCAGAGCTTTAGCTTCACACCACTTTGTAACATAATCCATACATACTAAGATGTATCTGTTTTGGTCTAGTGGGTGGATCAATGGGACCCACAAAATCAATCCCCCACTTCTCGAATGGCTTTAGGGAAAGAATGGGTTGCAGCAGCATGGAACTTGTTTTGGTGGGTTTTCCCATTCGCTGACAAGCATCACATCTCTTGTAGTAATCATATGCATCCTTATGGAGGGTCAGCCACTAATATCCTGCTAACAAAGCCTTCATGGCTGTCGATTCCCCTGTGAAGTGTCCATCACATGGTTCGTAATGGTATGCTTTCAATACTATGCCAATTTCATCCCCTGCAACACATCTTCGCAGCACTTCATCTTTGCCTCTCTTGTACAATGCATCGCCTAGCAAGGTGTAGGGGGCTGATTCTAACAGAAGCTTTTTCTTCTCACGGCTTGAGATGTCAGGAGGATACTATTGAGTTGCTAGGAGATTGGCTATGTCTACATACCATGGAGTAATTGTTTCAACTAGAAACAAGGAAGCATCAAGGAGGTCTCGATCATCATGTTCCTCATCTTCTATTTGAGGGATCCGTAATAGATGATTGGCTAGGACATGGGAACGGCCAGGCTTAGTGACTACTTCAAAATCAAACTCCTCGAATAGGAGCAACCATCTCATCAATCATCCTTTATCGTCTGCTTTGTTCATTAGGAAGAACATGGCTTCATGATCCACGTAGAACTTAAAATGCGTTGACAATAGAAAGTGTCTAAACTTCTCCAGTGCAAACACCATTACCAGGCACTCAAGCTTTGTCACTGTGTAGTTCCATTCCCTATCAATGACCTTTCGGCTTGCATAATATATCAGTTGATCTAATTCAGAGGGGCCCTTTTGACATAGGACAGCACCTAGCCCTTCAACCGATGCATCTATATGCACATGGAACTCCTTCATCCAGTCAGGAGGCTGTAAAATAGGTGCTTGGATAAGGCACTGTTTTAGGGTATTAAAGGCTTATTCACAATCATCAGTCCAAAGAAAATCTACATCTTTCCTTAGGAGCTTGTGTAGAGGGGCTGCCTTGGTTGCAAAATGTGCAATAAATCTTTTGTAGTAGCTCACATGGCCAAGAAATCCTCTCAATTGCTTGAGGTTTGTTGATGCTGTTAAGGCGGCAATCTTTTCAATCTTTGCCAGGTCTGTTGCAATCCCTTGTGCCGAGACAATATGGCCCAAAAGAACTCGTGATGAGATGCCAAAGACACATCTATCAAGGTTGAGAGAAATCCCATACTCTCGGCATTTGTCAAAACATTGCTCTAGGTGTCCCCAGTGCTCACGGATCAAACTATAGACACAAAAGTCATCAAGATACATCTCAATGAAATCATGAAGATGATTCTGGAAGGCAGCCATCATTACTCATTGGAAGGTGGCAGGAGCATTACAGAGCCCAAATGGCATCACTCTATAGACATAGGTCCTCCATTATGTGGTGAAGGTTGTTTTAGATTGGTCCTCTTCTATAATTTGGACTTGGTTATATCCACTGAATCCATCCAAGAGGGAATATAGCTCATGGCCTACCACTGTGTCCAACAGTTGGTCTGTTAAAGGGATAGGAAAATGATCCTTCTTCGTCTTCGAATTGAGCTTTCAAAATTCGACACATATTCGAAGTTTCTCGTTCTTCTTGGGTACTGCCACAATGGGCAAAACCCATTCACTGTTAGCCACGGGATAAATGAAATCTCCTTCAAGAAGTTTCAATAATTTGGCTTTCACCAGAGCAGAGTAATTAGGATTCATTCACCTTTTTCTTTGCCTTACAGGTTTGGCATCAGACTCTATGTCAATGTGATGTTAACATACTGTGGGATCAATCCCCTTTATGTCTTTATATGACCAAAAAAACACATCTAAGTTCTCCTTTAATAAGTCTCGCAGGGCCACTAGTTCTTCTTCTGGAAGATTGAGGCTCACTTTCAAGTGACGTTCAATACCATCAGTATCCAAGAACGTCACTTATCTTTCACCTTCCACTTCGTGGATAAATGTCCCACGGAATGCTTCTGGATAGAGGTCTCACTCTTTCAAGGGAGTAGTATCCTCATCTGATCTGCCACTAGAACTAGTGTCCTCCTTCTAAACAGATGACTCATTTGTCTGTTGAGGTTGCTGGAAGGGTATCAGAGCTTTGTCTGCTTCTGTTTGAGTGGTGATTTCTTCTAGACTTAGGGATTCATCTTCAGAGGATGATTCCAAGAATGTCACATAGTACGTACCTTCTACAGGCCGTAGCTCTGAGGGCTTTGGCTTCTGTTGGCAGGGGGCATCATCATCATATTTTCTCTCGACTGAATAGTCAGGGCGACAGGAGCCACTGGTGAACTTAATTTTTATGCTTTTAATCCATTGCTTATACAGATTATGCATACTTTGTGGTCCACTAGCCAACCCAAATGGAATCATGGTCATTCCATACAGCACCCTGAGATCTTCGGCCTCTAAGATCTCTGTAGGGACATCAGCAAGATCATCCACTATGAGAGGAAATTCTTTATCTGCACTTTCATAACCTGCTCCATTTTCTTCTTCATCATTTTTGTCCTCTTTCTCTGGAGGCTCTGTCTCTGCTTCTGTAGAGGCTCTGTAGGAGAAGAATAGATCTTCTGTCTCTGCATCTGCTTCTACTTCTGTCATAGCTCCTGACTCTACTTCTACCTCTGTCTCTGGCTCTGTGTCTATTACTATCTCTGTGACTGTCTCTGTATCCGCTCTATCTCTGTTTCGCCTCTGCTCTGTCTCTGTATCTATTCTGCCTCTGCGACTGTCATATAATAGGGAGAACAATACATCCATGCTTCGATTTCACTGTCAGAGGTGATTTCAGAAGTTAATTCTAGTTGAGGCAGGAGGTATTCTCCCATGGACAAGGACTTTGCTTCCCTTGGTAGTCAGCTTACAGGGCCCACTATTAGGGATTGTGCCTCTATTTTCTTAGGAAAGATTCGTTTGACTGCCTCTTCATCTCCTGATGTACCATCTGTTACCTCTTTGGAGGAGTCAGTCATGACTTCAATGGATGTGGATCCATTGCCTTTTTGCGATCCATACAACTTTAACACCACTTTGTTGGGTTCTCTGCCTAGAGTTAGGGTTCCTTTGAACCAGTCCGTCCTAGCTCTTGCTTCAAAAAACCAAGGTCTTCCCAACAGTAGAGGGTATGAGCTCCCATAAGAATTTATTTTGACCACCAGATATGTTAGCCAATAGTCTCTTCCTGCAAGGGTTTTTTTTACATATGGGAGGATGCCCAATGGTTTAATTATGCTTTGGTCTACCAATCTAATAAGCCACTGTGTAGGTTGAATTCCTTGCAATCCTAAGTCCTTCATTGTCACATCCGTCATTATATTTACTGATGAGCCTCCATCAATCAATGCATCTAAAATAAAGCACCCTTCTATCCATACACTAATCTCTGGGGTTCCAGGATCTAGGAAGGCGTTAGCTATATTGACTTCCTTTATAGGCTCCAAGGCCTTATTGATCTTGGTCGCTGTTGAAGGAGTGATCCTTAATCCATGTCTTCTTGTCAAGATGCTTTTGAATTTCTTTCGGTAGCTAGGAGACAACATCAATAACTATTGGAATGTTAATTTTGCTTTAAAAGTGTCTAGGTCTTTGACGAAGTCATAATATTTGATAGGATCCATAGGCTTCTCCAGCCTGCTGGGGAATGGGGCTATACCCATTTTCATCTTTCCTTTTTCTTCTAATAATTGCAGCATCGACACTTCCTCTATTTCTGGAAGTGCTTCTGAATCATCTATCTCTTGGACCTCTGGTCTTGTTTTTGGGACTGTCTCTGTAACTCTCTGTGGCACTACAGTGCTTTGTATTGCACTCTTCTGTCCTGTACTACTCTGTCCCTCTATTGGTAGGTTGAACTTCATAGTCTTAGCCGGAGAGTTATTTTTGTTCTAAACAATTGGTTCCTTCTTCTTGGTGCGCGTGACAGTGGCAACTTCCAACTCTACCAAATTGGAGGTAGGCTCTTGTACCTTATGTTGGCTATCAGTGCCATTGGCCTTTACAGGGGTTGGGCTTGGATAGTCCTTTGCAGTGTGGCCTTCACCTTTGCATCAGCTCCATAAGGGCTTGTAATCCACAGATCGTCTAGGGTTTGGACAATTTGGGGAGATATGTCCCTTTTCTCCACACCTATAACATTCCACCTCTGATCTTTGACCACCGCCAGACTGTCATCCTCTGTAACTTTGAGAGGGAAACCTCTTTGGACCAGAATTAGGACCAAATTCTCTAGGCTTTGGTCCAATATCCTGTGTTTTCATTTTGGATTCTAGCAAGTTGAATCTTGCATTTTCATCCTTCTGTCTTCGTTCGTGCATCTCTTTCAGAGAGCAAATATCCTCTGTATGGTTCTTCCGCAAACAGTAGGATTAGAAGGCTCCAGGAATGGTTGGTTTTCGGGTGCATTTAGTGGCTAAATGTCCCACTTGATGAAACTTTCCGCACCATGTATTAGAGCACATCACATCTCTTCCAGCTCCCGTAGGGGTGGATATATTGGCGGTATTCACCTTCAGCATCTGTAGCTGCTTGGTAATCATATCCATAAGCTCTTTCTTGATACTTGCAATTGAGTTGGATAAGTAGTCCTTTAGATTTTCACCTCTTGAAGTACTTGTAGTAGGGTTTTGGGAAGCTTCTATTATTACTCCATACACTGGTTGCGTTGATCTAGAAGGTCCTCTATTCTGGTTCTAATTCAAAGCTCCTACTGAGACTTTGGGTTGTTGATTCCAGTTGGTAGGGTTCCAGTGTTGTTGAGTCGCCATTGGAGGAACTGTTTGAGGCCATTGTTGCTGTGGTTGAACCATTATTGAGGCACTGTCATCTGTGGTGACCATAGTGGATTAGGTGTATTATATTGCGGCACTGTTTGCATCTGGGGATAGGGGTAGGAAATTGTCCTTGGAACTACATTGAGTATACCATTCCTTACATAGGAGGAGGTAAGACTTCTCTTCTTGGAGTCATTGATAGCCTTGCTTCAACTTCCTCATACAATCTTGCACCTTCCACTACAACTTGCACATTGGCTGGTCTTCTCAATTCCACGAACTTGCAAACTTCTAGTTGTAGGCCTCTGAGAAAGACTCTTTTCTGGATACCTTCGTCCAAATGATGGTTAGTCCATCTCTTTAGGATGGATTCCATTTGCGAGACATAAGCTTCTACTCTTTCTCCAGAGGATTAACTTAGGTTTATGAACTCCTCTCGCATCCGCTCTTCAAAACCTTCATGCTTGAATTTAGTAAGGAAGGCCAACTTCAGGTCATCCCAAGTTCCAAAAGTTCCTGCTGCTTGTCTCTCATACCACTGAAACACCGCGCCTTTGAAAGTGGCAGGGAATATCGCTAACCAATTCTCAAGGGTTCTGGCATTGTTAGCCACACATGCTACCATGAATTCTGCTACATGAAAATCAGGGTCTTCATTGTACTCTCCCTTAAAAACTAGCAATGGGACTACATTTGTTGGCTTGTCATCAATATTTCCACGACGAATCTGACTAGGAAGGGGACCTTGAGTTGCCATGGGGACTTCTATGAAGAGTGCTTTTAGGGCGTCAAAGGAGGCTTCTACTGTGAGCTCGTTCTGAGCTTTGATTTTTTCCTTCTCTCTTCTTACATACCTCTGGACTCGTTCTAATGCTTGCCTCTTGATTGCATCATTCATCAGGGGGTTGGCTCCAACCAGTTGGTCTGTAATCAACAGGATAGTATTAGAGAGGACTTCAGTCTCTGGGGGATTCTCTGGCCAACATATCTTCTACTTCCCTCTGTTGAGATATCGAGCTCCACTCGTGATACGCCAGGGTGACCGTTGTGTATTTATGTCACCGACTTGTCAGTTGCAGACGCGGTTGGTACACCGCCCATGAATAATAGCTACATGATAGCTATCCTTATCTACTGTAGTTTGTGGCTCAGTTAGTATGCCACCTTAGTTAGTTGAGTTTGGTTTGAGACCCATATAGAGGGTTCTTCTATTTCTTTGTACGAGAGTTTTTTTTTGGCTTACACAACTAAGAAGAGGAAAACTGTTTTCAGCCTCCACCCTTGTGTGTCTTCCCCCATTGTGCAAGCAAGAAAGCTTCAAGCGAGACTCCTTCCTTCTCTCCCACAATCTTGACATGGTATCAGAGCCTTGTTCGTGGTAAGGAGCTCAAAAAAGCAAGCCAAGCTCGCGGTGGTCTGGTAAGAGGAGCAGTGTTGCTTTCATTTCCTATTTTGGGAGCAGATCTCTGCAGGTAGCACAGCCGGAAATTGCAGGAGTGCATTGTCTCAGGTTGAGACGCCCTTCGCGGTGAAGCAAGAGGGCAGTATATGCTGCGGGCAAGGGCTTTAGCCCTTGGCGACCTTGTTTTTTTGATTTGAGGCCATTTCGGGACTTGTTTTGCAGACGGAAGTTTTCTGCACGCACTCAGGAAAAGGCTCAGTTTTATGCTGTGCAGCCACTGTTCTACAGGTCGGTGAAAAGTTACTGTAGAAATTGCATCGTATGCTTGTACACAGAGACATTGGGAGTTTCAGAATCATCCTTGGTTCCTGTTTATGCAAAATCGTCACTAGGAAGTGACTGTGTGGTCAAATACCACTTTCGCCAGTTTTGCAGATTTGCCCTTGTGAGGGTGAAGCTGTGTTTTTTGCAGTGACAGAATTTCTTGCAGTATTCTGTAATGGCGTCTGATTCTCTTTCACAGATTGTCACTGAAAAGCTTGACAAGAACAACTTCCAGGCATGGAAGTTTAGAATGACGAATTTCCTTATGGGAAAAGGATATTGGGAATTTGTTGCAGGAAATGAAGAAGAACCAATTCTTCCTGATGTTCCCAATCAACAACAAATGCAGGCATTTAAAACATGGCATGAGAGAGCCAGGAAAGTTATGTATTGGCTGTCTATCAGTATTTCAGACTCTATGATTGTGCATATTCAGGATGCAAGTACGCCAAAGGAGGCATGGGATACTTTGTCAAAAATGTATAGCACAAATACGCAAGCCAGGAAAATGCAGCTCAAGCAAGAGTTGCATAATGTGCAAAGAGAAAGTATGAGCATCAACGACTACCACATGAAGGTGAAGAAGATTGCAGATGCACTTGCTTCCATTGGGTCGCCAGTGGAAGATGATGATTTAGTTTCCGTGACCTTGAATGGTCTAGGAAAGGATTATGCACAGTTTCGGACATCCATTTCAGTTCGTGAAAGATTTCCTGATTTTGAGGAGTTGATTGCTCTTCTAATTTCTGAGGAACAGAGAAATGGTAGTGCATCTTCTTCAGGAGGAACTTCAAAAGAAGCTGTCTTCTACTCAAATGCTGGAAGAGGTAGAGGCAGAGGTAGAGGAGGCCGATTTGGAGGCCGTGGCAGAAATCAGAATATGTAGCAAACTCAAGAAAACCAGTCCTATGGAGGAGGACGTGGTAACTCTAGAGGCAGGGGGAGCCAAAGAGGTCGTGGTGGATGGCAAAGAGGCCAAAATGCAAACAGTAATGTTGAATGCTACTACTGTGGTAAAATGGGTCATATGGCTAAAGACTGCTATAAAAAGCAGAATGACATCATGAATGGAAAACTGCAACAAGGGAATTATGCATCTTCTAGTAGACAGGGTGATGACAGAAATGAGGATTTGTTCATGGTGCAGCACATGAACAATTCTATGACAAGTGCAGAAGAAAGCAATGATGTATGGTATGTTGACTCAGGTGCATCAAACCACATGACAGGTCATGCAGAATGGATGGAGGATGCAAGGAAAATGGAAAAACCAGGATTTGTGGAGACTGGTGATGATACTGCACATCCTATTGTGCAGATTGGAAAAATTCCCTTGTCTATGCAGGGTGGGAAAAAGAAATACCTGTCCGATGTATTTCATGTCCCGAATATCACCAAGAATCTGGTTTCAGTTGGTCAAATGGTTGAACAGGGCTTGCAGGTCAGATTTAATCCTCATGGATGCTTTGTTGAGGATATGAAAAATAAAGGTCGCTTGATAGCAAAAGGAAAGAAGAAGGGCAGAATGTTTACATTGGATGCAGACATGTCTGAATTGAGTGCAGCAATGTTTGCACATGGGACCGGTGTAGTTGCAGATATTGATATCTGGCATAAACGCATTGGTCATGTTAATGTACAGTGACTTAAATCAATGCAGGCCCAAAATATTGTTGCAGGATTGCCCAAATTCAAGGTTGCAGAAATGCATAAGGTATGTGAAGCCTGTCAGTTTGGAAAACAGGCAAGGAAACCATTTCCTAGACATGTTCAAGAGAGTGAGAAGCCATTGGAATTAATTCACTCTGATGTGTGGACAACTAAAGCTGCATCTCTTGGAGGCTGTCATTATTTTGTCAGTTTTATTGATGACTATAGCAGAAAAGTTTGGGTGTATTTTATGAAAAAGAAAAGTGAAGTTTTTGGGCATTTCAAAACTCTTAAAGCTATGGTTGAAAAAGAAACAGGCTTGCAGATAAAATGCCTAAGGTCAGATGGAGGGGGAGAGTACCTCTCAAATGAGTTTGCAAAGTTCTTGCAGGAGCATGGCATAAAGCAGCAATATTCATGCAGTTATACCCCACAACAAAATGGAATTGCAGAAAGGAAAAACAGGCATATTGGAGAAGTATCTCGTGCCATGATCAATGAAAAAGACTTGCCAGATTTTTATTGGGCTGAAGCAATTGCTACAGCAGTCTACATAATGAACAGGACTCCCACTGCAGCAATACATGGAATGACTCCAGAGGAGAGGTATACTGGTAGGAAACCAGATATTTCTCATTTGAAAATTTTTGGTTGCATTGCCTATGTACATGTGCCAGATGAGCTGAGATCCAAGTTGGATCCAAAAGCTGAGAAGTGCATCTTTATTGGTTACTCTCTGCAGCAAAAAGGGTATAGATGCTATAACCCTTCTACTCGTAAGTTTACAGTGAGCAGAGATGTTGTTTTTGATGAGATGAGTAGCTGGTATAAACCAATAAATGTGATTGATGATGAAGATGCACAAAATGGTAATGCTACACAGAATTCACAGCAGCAGTCACAAAATATTAGTGGACCTGGAGCGTCCTCTAGCAGTGGTTCACATTCTTCGCCATGGACAGGCAGATTGAGATCAGGAGAATCTTCTCAAAGCAATGCAGATAGTGGTATGCAGGTATCACGAAAAGGAAAAGAGAAGGTTGATCAGCCCATGTTTGATGTGAATGCAGGTCACTCTTATGTGGATGGTGAATCCAGTGGCTCAGAACAGAGCATTGATGATGAGTTGGGTATTCCTTCTATTGTTACACCTGGAGTAAGGAAGACCAGGGATGTTTTGAGAGCACCTGGGAGTGAACCTACATTGCGCAGGTCTACAAGAGCTAGGTATCCTGTGGATAGGCTGAAATATGATGGATTTACAGCCATTCACTATGCATATATGGTCAAAGTGATACAGGAACCAGAACCCACATCTTTTGAGCAAGCCATGGGAAAAGAAAAATGGGAGAAAGCCATGGATGAAGAAATGGATGCCTTGGAAGCAAATGCTACATGGGAGTTAGTACCTTTGCCTAAAGGTAAGAATGCAATTGGCTGTAAGTGGGTTTATAAGGTGAAGCACAATGCTGATGGTTCTGTGAACAGATACAAGGCAAGATTAGTAGTCAAGGGGTATGCACAAACATATGGCATTGACTATGAAGAAACATTTAGTCCGGTTGCAAGGATGGCAACCGTAAGAGCAGTCATTGCTATGGCTGCATCAAAGGGATGGTCTTTACATCAGATGGATGTAAAGAATGCCTTCTTGCATGGTGATTTGCAAGAAGAGGTCTATATGGAGCAGCCACCAGGTTATGTGCATGCTGTTTATCCTGAGTTTGTTTGCAGGTTGAAGAAAGCCTTGTATGGCTTGAAGCAAGCACCTAGAGCATGGTCTGACAAGATAGGACAGTATCTTGTCACTATTGGCTTTCAGATTTCCAAGGCAGATTTCTCACTTTATGTGAGAAAAACAGAGAAAGGTATTATGCTGCTTGTCATTTATGTTGATGATTTGATTATGACAGGTGACAGTGATGAAGATATCCTTCATGTGAAAATGCTATTGAAGCAGAAGTTTGAGATGAAGGATTTGGGAGAGCTGCGTTATTTCTTGGGCATTGAGGTGATTAGATCACCAAGTGGGATACAGCTCTTGCAGAGGCAGTATGGATTGGACATGCTGTCCAAATATGGGATGACAGGCTGTAAGCCTATTTCAGTTCCTTTGGAGCAAAATGTGAAGCTGAGCACAGATGCAGGTGAGCTTCTAGAAGACCCTACTATGTACAGACGCATAGTAGGAAGTTTGATTTATATGACTATTACCAGGCCAGATTTGAGCTATGCTGTTGGATTGGTAAGTCAGTTTATGCAGGCTCCAAGGAAACCACATTTGGATGCGGCTAGACGCATACTTAGGTATGTGAAGTCCACATTGCAGTATGGACTATTTTATGAGACTGGGGTTCAGATACAGTTGCATGGATACACTGATGCTGATTGGGCTGGTAGTATTTCTGATAGACGATCTACCAGTGGATATGTATTCTCTTTTGGGAGTGCTGCAGTCACTTGGAGCAGCAAGAAACAGCCTACAGTTGCCTTGTCGAGCACAGAGGCTGAGTACAGGGGTGCAGCAATGGCTGCATGTGAGGTAGCTTGGTTGCATAAGCTGCTTTATGATATGCATCAGTCTACAGATGGGCCAGTTGTCATTTATTGTGACAACATGAGTAGTATACACTTGGCAAATAACCCAGTCTATCATGCTAGAACAAAGCACATTGAGGTGCATTATCACTATGTGCGAGAGAGGGTTTTACTAGGTCTTATTGATCTAGTTTATGTCAGCACAGAGGATCAGGTAGCTGACATATTCACGAAGGCATTGGGCGCAGAGAAGCTGCGCAAGTTCAGAGACCTGCTTGGTGTGCAGGAATTGGGATTGAGCTCGAGGGGGAGTGTTGAGATATCGAGCTCCACTCGTGATACGCCAGGGTGACCGTTGTGTATTTATGTCACCGACTTGTCAGTTGCAGACGCGGTTGGTACACCGCCCATGAATAATAGCTACATGATAGCTATCCTTATCTACTGTAGTTTGTGGCTCAGTTAGTATGCCACCTTAGTTAGTTGAGTTTGGTTTGAGACCCATATAGAGGGTTCTTCTATTTCTTTGTACGAGAGTTTTTTTTTGGCTTACACAACTAAGAAGAGGAAAACTGTTTTCAGCCTCCACCCTTGTGTGTCTTCCCCCATTGTGCAAGCAAGAAAGCTTCAAGCGAGACTCCTTCCTTCTCTCCCACAATCTTGACACCCTCTTCTCAACATCTCTAAATTCGACTTTCAAACCACTATAAAGGGGGAGATATTCCATTTTGAAAGTATCAAAACTTATTCTTCTTAGGATCATTGTTGTGGCATTATAATAATACCAGCTTCTGAGGGTTTCAACAGTGTATGTTGTGAAAAACACTCTGTCTACCAGCTTCCAGTGGGTTACTAATTGGACAAATAGAAGATTGTCAGTGCACCAAGCATCCCACGTATCTTGCTGTTGAGCATCCATGAACAAATTCCAACTCTTTTCCTTCTTGTTTCCGTGAACCTCCACTAACCACGACTCCTGAAGCTTCTTCACAATCTCCCACTTGATGATGTCTAGAAACTTCTCAATGCATGCCAAATATTCCATGGGTGGTCATTCTCTCTGTTTGTGCTCTTCAGTTTGTTCCCAAACAGTTTGCCACCAAGATGCAAGTTTTTGCTGCTTCAACAAGAAGAGGAACCAATCCACCACATAGAGCATGCATCATGATGGTAATATGTTTCCGCCATTGTGGGATGAACTTCTTGTGTAAAGTGGATTTGATGATAAGAATCTCCAACTCTTCAATGGAATAAGAAACTTTGCAAGCATCCATTGAATTTTTCTCTTCTTGGTAATGCCATTTCCTTCATTTTCAGCCTCTTTTGATGCTTGTTGATGGCAAGTTTCCCGGGCTGCTGTGCACCAGAAACATGGAGCCCCAAGAGGAACACCAAAGAACAGGGGATTCTACTGTAAGAAAATCTATCTTGTAACATCAACAAGATTATATTTCATTCTTTTGATGATAAAAAAAAAGAAAACAACAATTCTTCACGCAGCATCATAGTAGATATCTTCCACGGATTTGATAGAATCAACCATAATCTTCAACACCTTCATAAAATCCATCAATACAATAAGGAACATAAAGGAATACACAATTTTTGAATGGAAATCAATCACATAGTATTCATCTTTAATTTCTTCATAGTTCTCTCTCTTAATCTCTCATATACAGTTACACTCTCAATAATCATTCTTAGGTCGTGGATACACCTCCCAAGAGGTATGTCTAATGTGAAGAGGCACTAGAGCCACTATAGTGTCCTTTCATAGCTCACTACTATCACTGTCACTCCAATCTTCTCTTCAGTCTTTAGTAGCTGCTTCTTCCATTTTTTTTAGCTCTTTTGAACTTAGATTCATCCTTTCCAAAAGTTAGAAAACTTTTCCAAAGTGACAAATACATTCTACAAAACACTTACAGAATATCTACAGAACAGTATAGTACAGTACCAGAGCAAATACAAAACAGTTACAAAGTAGAGACAGAGCAGAGACAGAGCAGAGACAGAGCAGAGATAGAGGCTCTACAGAAGTTTTACATAGGGTCATTAGAACCTCATAACTCATACTAAAACCATTCCAAACTATCAAAAACTATTCAATAAGCTTTCAAAAGATTTTAATCTTCATCAATCATCATTCCATGATTCATACATAAGAAAATCAGAACAAAATAGAAGCTATACAGAAGGTATACATAACCAATCAGAACCTCAGCAAAACCTATTAGAACATCACAGAGCTTCATATCTCCACTAAGAATCATCATGAACTTCCAAAACATAATCAATATCATCCAAAACACTCTCAAACACTTCCATTATCAACCATACATCACTCTAAATCCATCAAAAATCAATCATTCAGTCCTAAAAAATAATAAAAATCAATCAAAAATTCAGTCTTTTTCCACTCTCAACAAAAGCCAATAATTTCTCTTGAGGTCAAGGGAGTAGAAAGAACATTCGATTTTCTTGAGATAGGTAAGAAGAAGGGAAAGAAGGAAGAATCAAGATTTCACATGTTTGAGAAATTCTTTCCATTTGGTCCAACAACACAATTTCCTATTCTCATTGATAGGTGCTATGAGGTACCTCCTTTGTATGCTTATAGGTCACTCCATTGGGATTATGTAGAGAAGCTAACCACGCCTTTCATAAAGAATCCCATGAATCTAGTAACAACAACATATCTTATGCCTTTTGTACAAGACAAAAATGAGAAGAGACCCATGCATCGTAATGAAGTGGATGCTAATAAGTTGGACACTTATAGTTATTGGATTATATTAGGGCTTCACTCAATTCATGCAGCAAAGATATATATTTAGAGTAATACTACACGTTGTCTAGCAACCAAGCATTTATACACCATGAGAAATGCTAGAATATTAGTTGATTGTCCTGCAAAAATGTGCATTGATCTTTCATGAATGACAAATATGGAATCGCATAATGTTATGAAGAATGCCCCTTATGTTGAGCAACTTTAACAATTAAGAGATCAATGGCTAGCATTTGGTTCTCCACCAAAATCCCAACACGATCTTTCTAAGATAAGCTCTCAAAAAGTACCATGGTAGGTAATCACATATAAGCTTACCTTCTCTTTTTGTGAAAATTAGTGTGATGCTCTTTCTTTTGTTCTATGCTCACTATTTTGATCTTTTTTTTTGCAGAGATTTGTGGCATACATTGGAGAAATTTGTGCATCTAGAGATTTCCATATGTTTGTTATCTCCCAAGAAATATTTGATAGTTGGATCAAAGTTATGAAGAGATACTCTAGAGGTGAGCTTATATCCCAAGAGGAGAGTTCAAGAAAAAAGGGAAGGTAACCTTCTCGTGCTTTATTTCGTTGCCTTATGGGTTTAAAGGATGGAGACATCCTTACACTACAAGAGGAGATCAATGAATCTCATATCCTTTTTCTTAGAAACAAATGGGATAAGGAAGATATGATTGACATGGAAACAACGGCTAAGAAAATCAAGCAAGATAGGGTCCTAAAGGAGGAACTAGTCACTCTTTTCAATTCCTCAATTCCAGAAAGTAGCACTGTGATGAAGACTTGGGAAGAGCTTGTTGATGATTATGATATCAATGATGAAGTCTACAAAAAGATTTTAGGAATTTGCAATGATTGGGTATTAAAGAAGCTCACACGTAGAGTTGATGCAGGGTCCCTACCAAATTGAGCAAAAGATATTGTAAACTTCCTAATTGGAAAAAAAAAATCCTCTTCAATCCTCCACTACTTCCCCTTGGCATGTATATGTTGTCGAATGCAATATAGAAACTTTTGATCTTCTACAAAATGTATATAGAGATCCAATTACCATTGGGGTTGTTGTTCTAGATACAGCACATGGGGTTGAGGGAATGAAATGGGACTCTATAAAGTTTGGAAAGGTTGTATCCACTCTACTACAAATGACATGTGAACCTAAACAATTCATGTTGTTATCATTTATTGATCAAAAGCAGATGGCAGCTTTGGAAAATTCTCTTGAAAGCATTTCTTGTAAGTGTCACATACTAGTTGGTAGTGTTGACTTCCTACCAATGGATAGAACCTTTACTTTTGAATCTATAGATTCTTTTGTGGTTTTGACATTAGTGGCCATGGAGAAAAGCTTCATCAATTTTGAGCGACATATAAACAATGTCAACAAGCCTTCCATTTTGGACTTTGAAGGCTTGGACAAGGAGTGC
This sequence comes from Lygodium microphyllum, assembly GCF_053477565.2. Lineage (NCBI taxonomy): Eukaryota > Viridiplantae > Streptophyta > Polypodiopsida > Schizaeales > Lygodiaceae > Lygodium > Lygodium microphyllum. The sequence goes on from NC_141150.1 coordinate 39,606,201, forward strand.
AATGGTGAAGATCTTGAAGAAGAACAAAGTGTAATAAAGGAGACCTAGGAGAGAGAAGGAGAGAAGGGAGAGCTTGCAAAGAGGAGAGAGAAAGAGGAAGAAGATGAGAGAAGAAGAGAGAGAAATACTAGCAAAAGAGAGAGAAAGATAGGAAAAGAGAGAGAAAGAGGAGGGAAGCCATGAAAGCTAGAAGGAAGGATAAAAGAGAGACTTGATTATTGATAATTGATGCCCTAATTGGGTCTCTCAACACCTTATATACCCTATCAGTATAACTAGGTATTCCCATGCTACTCCATGTCCTACCCATCTATCCCCACTCTTTTACATTCCATCCCGATTGCGAAGGTTTTTGCCCTCAAAAACAAAAAGAGGACCTATGGCTCACAACGAAAAAAGGGGGGGTTGCAGTACTACTCTACTCAGCATTACAAAGGAGAATATGGGTATGGTGAAGTACAATCTCATGTGGAATTGGGGCATAGAATTGTGTATATGATGAATATGACATGTGCAAGTTGATAGCATATGAGTTTGGCCTCCAATTCTTGACAATTAAGGGCTAACAAACAGTGGACAGCATGTTGTCCAGAATAGGCTTGTTGGAGAAAATTGGTCATAACTTCCTATGGGCAGCTCCGATTGAGGCATATGACATGTCAAAATGAAGCTCATGAAGCTTACTTTCAGGCCATATAGGTGACACTTAATTATCATTAATGCAAGGTAAAAACTATTCTGAAATAGTATGCTATCTATAAGTTGTCTGCATTTCAGACTAGGGCAAATTTAGCTACTACCCAATCAAAATTATATCCTTGAAGTAGGGAAAGAACTGCACTGATGAAATGCTGATCAACATAGGGATTTTCCAAGACCATTCCATTCCCTAGGATCAAATGGATAACATGCATCATAAGCATCAAGAGCACAAGGGTCATCCATACAAGCATGGGACACCATACTGCCACCGAGGTCAAAAGGATAATTGTGATCCAATGCATCCGCTGTATCATAGAAGTAATTCATGGTGTCATCGTCAAGCACTGATGGTGGCACAAGATCCTTACTGACCCATATGGTAGCATGCATTGACTTGTCCATAAACTCATTGGGAACCACTAGGTCAAATCGGACTGGAGCAGATGAGGCTGCAATCAATACAGCATTCAATGTATCAATCCCTAGGCATTTCATGTCCATGAGTTTCACATGCATGGCTATTATTGGGCATTCAACTTTAAGGGCCTTGAGCTGATGGGGCATCTGCTTATGAGCCTACAGCAGTGAGATGCTCTCATCATGGCATCGTTCTTGAGAAGTATCATGTGGCTCATAAGGATGTGCATGTTGCTTATAGTAATGATCAAGTGGCTGATGATATTGAGCACTCCATTGCTAATAATGATGTTTCTCCCCATGTACATACTCATATACATTTGCATAATGTTGTCCATGTACATAATGTTGTCTAGATGGTTGTCCATGTATGTGATCAGAATGTAGTTCATAAGAACATATATAGTCATCAGATGCATGCTGCTCAAAATATTCACACTCATCATATGCATGTTGACCATAAGTAGGTGCATGCACTTGCCTTTGCACATCAATTCCATGCCAATGGTCATGGTACTCATAATGTCCATGAGAATGCCCATACATGCCTTGTTGACCAAAATGTCCATGGGTGCCATGCTGCCCATGCATTATATGTGGACCAAACAGATTATTAAGGCCTTGCTGCCCATGTGCACCTGCATTAGGGACTTGCTACCCAAAATTTCCATGTTGCCCATGCAATACATGCAAACCAAAATGAACATTGGGTCCTTGCTGCCCAAAACTACCATGTGCATGATGCCTATGTGCACCCTGCATACTATGTTGCCCAAAATTTGCATTTTGCCCTTGCATATAGCTTCCACTACGGGGAAGCTGCTGTCCCAAGGATGGGCTAGAAGGGTTCGTCACAGGTGATGGGAGAATGGGTTCATCATGTCACATAGGGGGCTCACCCAGCTCATAGGTGCTATGGGGAAGGCCATGGGTGCCACCAAAATCTTGTGGGTTATGCCCGGTCTCCAAGGTAGGAGGGGAGTTGGCCTCACAAGGAGGGACATGCTCCTTGGGCTAAGCTGAGGAGGGTGTGATGGAGGGGATGAGGACACCCATGCGCTCGATGAATAAGTCCATCTTGGCCATCATCTCGGAATAACACTGATCTTGGCGGGTTTCCATCTCCCTATGGCATTGTTCTAACTCTCGATGCTAGTCGGCATGACGGGTCTCATGTTGGCATGGAGTATGGTTGAGCATAGAGAAGCGGTCCATCTCGGGGCACCCTCTTCAAACATATCTTCATGATCCTCTTTGGTTGAGCTAGGATCATTCATTGAGGTACGGGAGTCCCTTATTTCACGCTGGAAGTCCTCTTGGGCCTTTGCTTTACCCTTGTGGCCTGCCATCCCAAGTGCAGTCCACAAGACCCCCTGTTACAGAAATGGCAATATCTTGAGCTAGGAAGCTCTGATTGCCAAACTTTTCGATTCAAAATAAATCTCTTGATCCCCTCTACGAGGCTATGTAAAAATATCTCTAACAACAAATGATCAGGTCTTTGCTGTACTTGACTTTTATGGGCTGACTGTGTAGGACTACTGCATGTCCCACAGTACCTCTGAGCACAAAATTGAGCGTATCTCCCAAACCTTAGGGTAGAATGGGAATATTTTTGGCTCAAATAAAAGGAAATGATGCCCTCTTCAAATCAAGCTATGGGTTCTATGCTTAATCACATAAGAAGGCTTTGCTGTAATTGACTTTTATCAGCAGTTCCTTGAGTCTACATCCATGCAATGCTTTGCAACTTCCATGCATCACTGTGCATGGGAACCATTGCCAATATGAGCCAAATCCTTGTTGATTAGGGCTAATACATTTCCAACAAGAGCATAACCTTACCAGACATGGCATCTCAAGACCAATCATAAGCATCATTACCAAGATTGCCAATCAAAGGCATAGGCATATCCCGTGAGTACCATTGCCACTTGCATAAACATCTTCACACCAACATAAGCATATAAGTGCCACTATCAAGAAAATAAAAGTGCCAAGCCTTAGCTTTACAACTAAATCTCTACATTTTAGGCATACACCCCATGATTCCTCACATATCCAATGCATTCCATTGCTTCAAAACCCCTCGAGTTTAAAGCTGGTAGCGCTTTTCCAATTTCCTTTTCGTTGGGCAGATCAATAAGCTGATGTGAAGCTTTGGTTTTCAGAGAGACCCAGAGATTGTTGGAAATGCTTCTAAAGAATACAAATTGCTTCAGACAACAAAAGTTCTGTGATCCAGAATTTCCCAGCTAAACACATTTGTGATGATACCCTCAATACATGTCCTTGAGGGCATGTGATGATACCCTCAATACATGTCCTTGAGGGCATATGTCAAAGAATATGATGATACCCTTAATAAACCAATCCTGGTGTCATTTCCACAGACACAACCAGTGCAATAGCAACCATCCATGAGGGCTGGATATGGAGAGAGTGACCCAAATCCACACCATAGTATCAAGAGTGAAGCATATGACATAGAACAATTAATAGTTAAGCTCTAGCTTGGGGCAAAGTTCTATGTTGTAGGCTAATCTATTGGAGGCTATGTTGCATGGGGATGTATCAAATACCTTCCATACAGGCTATCTAGAGTGGGAATGATAGTCCTAGTCACAAATTTCCAGTGATCTGGTGCGAGTCCTAAAGAGTTCAAGCAGGCAATGTCCACACAAGTGCTTGGAGACTGCTGGTTCCTAACAGTGACCCACTAATTGCCATGGCTTTCATATTGGTGGATGACACAACACCTCTTCCCAATGTCCACTCCTGTGCAACTGAGAATTGATGTGTTTGATGACCTTGTCAAGTACTTGCTCATGGTTAGGAGGAAAGTCAAGGAACCAAAGGTGGATTTTGAGCTCATATATGCTTATGCCAAGATTGATAGATTGGGTGATATAGAGGAGTTCATTCTGCAGCCCAATGTGGAAAATCTCTAAAATGTTGGAGATCGCCTATTTGATAAAGCTTTATACAAGGCAACTAAAATCATCTTCACCAACATCTCCAACTGGGCTAGACTTGCCAGTACTCTAGTCAAACTACACCAATTCCAAGGAGCAGTAGATGCTGCACATAAAGAAAATAGCTCAAGGACATGGAAGGAGGTCTGCTTTGCTTGTGTTGATGCTGAAGAATTTAGGCTGGTTCAAATCTGTGGCCTTAATGGAAAGTGGTTTGGGTTTGGAAAGAGCACAGATGGGCATCTTCACAGAGCTTGGAACTGTTGAGTGTTGAAAAGACTTGTTTTTTGGGCTGATTTTTGTTGTTTTTGAGAGCTGAATGGTTGATTTTATGAGATGATTGATTGGTTTGGAAGTGGTTTGAGAGTGTTTTGGATGATATTGATTATGTTTTGGAAGTTCATGATGTTTATTAGTGGTTCTGTTATGTTCTGATAGGTTCTGATTGGTTCTCTATACCTTTTGTTTTGTTCTGTTTTATTCTGATTATCTTCTGTAAGGAGGGATGGAGTATTGATTGATGAAGATTGAGATCTTGTGAAATTTTATTGAATGGTTTGAGTATGAGTTATGTGGTTTTGATGACCTTCTGTAACCTTCTGTAGGTCTTCTGTAGAGCCTCTGTTTTCTGTTCTGTTATGTTCTGTACTGTAGCTGTTCTGGTATTGTTCTGTGACTGTTCTGTATGCTTCTGTATGTGTTATGATGGATGAGAGTGTAGCTTGGGAAAGTTTTCTAGCCTTGGAAAGAGGTGAATACAAGTGCAAAAGAGCTGAAAGAAGTAGCTGCTGAAGACTCAAGTGAAGACTAGAGTGAAGTGATAGTAGTGAGCTATGAAAGGACACTGTAGTGGCTCTGGTGACTCTTCATATCAGACATACCTCTTGGGAGGGGTATCCACGACCTAAGAGGGATTATTGAGAGTGATTTTTGAGAGATTGTAGTGAGAATGTGATGTATTATTTATGGAGAGAGAGAGAGAGAGTCAGAGATAGCCAATTCTACTCAACCAGAGTGATTGTATGTGAGAGATTGAGAGAGAAGACTATGAAGATATTGAAGATGAATACTATGTGATGTATTTCCATTCAAAGATGGTGTATTCCTTTTCTTTCTTTGTTCTATTGATGGATTTTGTGAAGATATTGAAGAATATGGTTGATTCTATCAAATCCGTGGGAGATCTACATGATGCTGTATGAAGATTTGTTGTGCCTGGTGTTCTTTTCTTCATTGTGATCATATGAAACATAATAAACAAGCTTGTTGATGTTACAAGATAGATTTTCTTGCAAGAGAATTCCCTTTTCCTTGGTGTTCCTCTTGGGGCTCCATGTTTTTGGTGTGCAGCCGGGAAAACTTGCCATCAACAAGCACCAGAAGAGGTTGAAAATGAAGGAAATGGCATTGCCAAGAAGAGAAGAATTCAATGGATGTTTGTAAAGTTCCTTATTTCACTGAAGAGTTGGAATTCCTCATAATCAAAGCCACTTTCCACAAGAAGTTCATCCCATAATGGCGGAAACACATCACCATCATGATGCATGCTCTATGTGGTGGACAATTTCCTCTTCCTGTTGAAGCAACAGAAACTTGCATCTTGGTGGCAAACTGTTTGGGGACAAACTGAAGAGAAGAAACAGAGAGAATGACCATCCATGGAAGATGTGGCATTCATTGAGAAGTTTCCAGACATCATCAAGTGGGAGATTGTGAAGAAGCTTCAGGAGTCTTAGTCTGTGGAGGTTCACAAAGACAAGAAGGAAAAGAGTTGGAATTTGTTCGTGGATGCTCAACAGCAAGATACATGGGATGCTTGGTGCACTGATAACCTTCTGTTTGTTCAATTGGCAACCCACTGGAAGTTGGTATACAAAGTGTTCTTTACAACATACACTGTTGAAACTATCAGAAGCTGGCATACTATGATGATGGCACCACCACAATGCTCAGACGTATGCATTTTGACACCTTCAGAATCGAATACCTTCCTCTGTGCAGTGGAATGAAAGCAGAATTCAGGGACGTTGAAAAGAAAGAAGTAGAAGAAATGTTGGCAAGAGAGTCCTCCAGAGACTGAAGCCTTCTGTCAACCCTCTGTGGAGCACTAACAACATAGTGGAGCCAACCCCCTGATGAATGACACAATAAAGAGGCAAGCGTTAGAACGAGTCCAGAGGTATGTGAGAAGAGAGAAAGAAAAAATCAGAGCCGAGAACGAGCTCACAGCAGAAGCCACCTTTGACGCCCTTGCGGAACTATTTACAGAAGTCCCAATGGCACATCAAGCCCTTCCTCCTCCTACTGGAGGTCCACTTCCAAGCCAGATCCATCCTGGAAATATTGATGACAGGCCAGCGAATGTAGTTCCATTGCCAGTTTTTAAGGGAGAGTACAATGAAGACCCGATCTTCATGTAGCAGAGTTTATGGTAGCATGTGTGGCTAACAATGCCAGAACCCTTGAGCATTGGTTAGCAATATTCCCTGCCACTTTCAAGGGCGTGGCGTTTCAGTGGTATGAGAGACAAGCAGCAGGAAATTTTGGCACATGGGACGACCTGAAGTTGGCCTTCCTCACTAAGTTCAGGCGAAGGTTTTGAAGAGCGGATGCGAGAGGGATTTATGAACCTAAGTCAGTCCTCTGGAGAAAGAGTAGAAGCTTATGTCTCACAAATGGAATCCATCCTGAAGAGATGGACTAACCATAATTTAGATGATGGCATTCAGAAGGGAGTGTTTCTTAGAGGATTACAACCAGAAGTCCGTAAGTTTGTGGAGCTGCAAAGACCAGCCACACTGCAAGCTGCAACAGAAGGTGCAAGTCTGTATGATGAAGTGGAAGCTAGATTAGCGATGAATCTAGGAAGATGAGTCCTACCTCCTTTGATGCCATGAATAATGTACCCATCAAATGCAGTCCGAGGGACTGTCCCCTACCCCTACCAACAGATGCCCCCAGTATCACAGTACTGTGTATCAAATCCACAGTGGCCACAATCCATGCGTCAAATGATGGTTTAACCACAACAACAATGGTCCCAACCAATTTCCTCAATGCAAAATCAGCAGCAACAGTGGAACCCTACCAACTGGAGCCAACAGCCAACAGTTCAAACAGGAGCTCTGAATCAGAATCAGAATAGAGACCCCTCTACACCAGCCCAACCTGTTTATGCAGTGATTACAGAGACTCCTCAAAACCCTCGTACCTCCGGAGGAGAAAGCTTGAAGGATTACTTATCCAACTCAGTTGCAAACATCAAAAAGGAGTTGATGGATGTGATTACAGAACAGCTATAGACGCTGAAAGTGAATACCGCTAACATATCCAATGTTGCAGGAGCAAGAAGAGATGTGATGCGGTCAAATACTTCGTGTGGTAAGTATCATCAAGCAAGCCATTTAGCCACTGAATGTACATGAAAACCAACCATTCCTGGAGCCTTCTGTTCCTACTGTTTGCAGAAGAACCATACAGAGGACATTTGCTCTCTGAAGGAGACGCATGATAGGAGAAGAAAGGAAGAAGACGCAAGATTCAACTTGCTGGAATCCAAAATGACAACACAGGATATTGGACCCAAGCCTAGAGAGTATGGTCCTAATTTTGGACCCAGAAGATTTCCTTCCCAAAGTTACAGAGGAAGACAGTCTGGCGGTGGTCAGAGATCAGAAGTGGAGTGTTATAGATGTGGAGAAAAGGGACACATTTCACCAAATTGTCCAAATCCTAGAAGGTCAGTGGATTACAAGCCCTTATGCAGTCGATGCAAAGGAGAAGGCCACACTGCAAAAGACTGTCCAAGCCCAGTCCCAGTGAAAAACAGTGTTACTGATAGTTCGGCCAAGGCCCAAGAGCCTACCTCCAATTTAGTGAATTGGAAGTTGTTGCCATCACGTGTGCAAAGAAGAAGGAATCATCTATCCAGAAAGAAAATAATCCTCCTGCCAGAACAGTGACGTTCAATCTTCCACCAGAAGAACAGAACAGAATAGAGCCTGACAGTGCCGTACAGAGGCCTAGAGTGCCACAGAGAGTTACAGAGACAGTTCCAGAGACACGACCAGAGGTCCAGGAGACAGAAGAGGAGGAAGAGCCACAAGTGACAGAAGAAGTTTCCATGATTCCCCTATTGGAAGAGAGAGGGAAGATGAAAATGGGTGTTGCCCCATTCCCTAACCAATTAGAGAAGCCAGTGGATCCTATTAAGGAATACGATCTGGTCAGAGATCTAGATACCTTTAAACCAAACCTCACATTCCGACAATTATTGATGTTGTCTCCCAGTTGCCGGAAAAGGTTCAAAAGTATATTGACAAGAAGACATGGCTTAAGGATTGCTCCCTCAACAGCAACAAAGTCCAATAAAGCTCCAGATCCTGTCAAAGAAGTGGACGTAGCTAACACCTTCCTAGATCCAGGTACTCCAGAGACTGGCGTGTGGATAGAAGGCTGCTTTATTGCAAATGCACTAATTGATGGTGGTTCATCAGTGAACATTATGAGAGATGTGACAATGAAGGATCTAGGCCTACAAGGTGTGCAACCCACCCAATGGCTCATCAGACTGGCAGATCAGAGCAGAATCAAGCCTTTGGGCATTCTCCCATAAGTGAAGACTACAGTGGCTCGAAAAGATTATTGGCTAACCTATCTGGTGGTGAAGCTGAACTCTTATGGTACATCCTACCCTCTATTATTGGGCAAACCATGGCTTTTTGAAGCCCGAGCAAGGACGGATTGGTTCAAAGGAACCTTGACCTTGGGTAGAGGACCCAACAAAGTGGTGTTGAAGTTATATGGTTCTCAAAAAGGACATGGATCCACCTCCTTGGAATTATCTTCTGACTCCCCTAATGAGGCTACAGATGGAACATCAGCAGACGAAGATGCTGTCAAACAAATCCTTCCTAAGAAAACAGTGGCACGTTCCTTAAAAGTGGATACTGTAAGCCAACTTCCAAAAGATGCAAAGTCATTATTAATGGGAGAATACTTCCTGCGTGAACCAGGAACTATTTTCGAAATCACTTCTGACAATGAGATAGAAGCATGGATGTACTGCTCTCCCTGTTACATGGCCATAGTAGAGCCAGAGACAGAGGCAGAAGATGAAATAGAGAACCTCTTCTTCTCTTACAGAGCTCCTACAGAGACAGAGACAGAGATAGAGATAGAAGCACAGACAGAGACAGAGACAGAAGAGGATGGAGATGATATGGAAGAAGAAGGTTATGAAAGTGAACCAAAAGAATCTATCTCACCCGAAGCGAATATATATGAAAAAGAAGTTCCAGAAGCATCAGAAGCAGACGAGCTCATGCTATGGGACAGAATGACGATGGTACCATTTGGTCTGGTAAATGGATATTCTCATATGAAAAAACTTTATAAGACATGGGTTAAGAAGAACAAGCTGTCTTTCAGCAGTGGCTCATGCCGTCCTCACCCATCCTTGCCAAAGAATGATGATGATGATGCACCGTGCCAATAAGCACCAGTCCCACCAACCCAACAGGCATCAGAGGGTCCCTGTTATGTGACGTTCCTGGATGTGTCATCTTCAGAAGAGGAGTCTTCAAGCCAAGAGGTAATTAATTTTGAAACCAAACCCGAAACGGCTCTAATCCCATTCCAACATCTCAAGAGGCAACCTAAGTCTCTATCAAAAGAAGAAGTTGGTTCTAGTGGGACATCAGAAGAGGTTACCACTCCTTTGAAGGAGTCGGATCTGTACCCAGAAGCAGTCCGTGGGACCTTCATCCGTGAAGTAGAAGGTGAAAGGTAGTTAACCTTTGTGGATGCAGATGGCACGGAACACCACTTGAAGGTGGGTAGCAGCCTTCCTGAAGAGGAGTTGTCAACTTTGCACAACTTGTTGAAAGAGAATTTGGACGTGTTTGCATGGTCCTACAAGGACCTAAAGGGGATTGATCCCACAATATGTCAGCATCATATTGACTTGGAGCCTGATGCCAATCCAGTACGGCAACGACAGAGGCGAATGAACCCGAATTATTCCACATTGGTAAAAGCAGAGCTACTGAAGCTTCTGGAAGCCGAGTTCATCTATCCAGTGGCAAATAGTGAATGGGTTTCACCCATCGTGGTGGTACCCAAGAAGAATGGCAAACTGCGAATCTGTGCGGATTTCCAAAAGCTCAATTCCAAGATGAAGAAGGATCACTTTCCTATCCCTTTCATAGACCAACTGTTGGACACAGTGGCAGGACATGAGCTTTACTCCCTTCTGGATGGATTCAGTGGATACAACCAAGTCCAAATCACAGAAGAGGACCAATCCAAAACAACCTTCACCACAGAATGGGGACCTACGCTTACCGAGTGATGCCATTTGGGCTTTGCAATGCCCCTGCTACTTTCCAGCGAGTCATGATGGCTGCATTCCAAAATCATCTACACGATTTTATTGAGGTATATTTTGATGACTTCTGTGTCTATAGTTTGATCCGTGAACATTGGGAACACCTAGAATAATGCTTTGACCGATGCCGGGAGTATGGGATTTCCCTCAACCCCGACAAATGCATCTTTGGGGTCTCTTCTGGAGTTTTGTTGGGCCACATTGTCTCTGCACAAGGGATATCAACAGACCCTGCAAAGATCAAAAAGATCGCAGCTTTGACAACACCCACCAACCTCAAACAGTTGAGGGGATTCCTAGGCCATGTGGGTTACTACAGAAGGTTCATAGCCCATTTCGCAACAAAGGCAACCTCCTTGCACAAGCTTCTGAGGAAAGATACAGAGTTTACTTGGACGGAAGAATGTGACAAAGCCTTCAACACTCTGAAGCAGTGTCTGATTGAGGCTCCCATTCTGCAACCTCCTGATTGGACGAAAGAGTTCCATGTACACACTGATGCATCAATTGAAGGCTTAGGCGCAGTTCTCTGCCAGAAGGGTTCCTCGAAGCTGGAGCAACCCATCTATTACGCAAGCCAAAAAGTCACTGATAGGGAACGGAACTACACAGTGACAGAGCTGGAGTGCTTGGCAATGGTGTTTGCCCTAGAAAAGTTTCGCCACTACCTCCTATCCACCCACTTTAAATTTTATGTGGATCACGAGGCCCTATCCTTCCTAATGAACAAAGCAGATGTGAAAGGACGAATGATGAGATGGCTCCTTTTATTTCAGGAGTTTGACTTTGAGGTAATTACTAAGTCGGGTCGTTCCCATGTTCTGGCTGATCATCTGTCGCGTATCCCACAAACTGCAGACGAGGAGCAGGATGATCCAGACCTTCCTGATGCTTCCCTATTCTTGGTAGAAACTGTAACTCCCTGGTATGCAGAAATTGCCAATCTGTTGGCAACCCAACAGTATCCTCCTGGTATTTCTAGTCGGGAAAGGAAGAAGCTTATGCTAGAATCAGTCCCCTACACCCTGTTAGGCGGTGCACTGTACAAGAAAGGCAAAGATGAAGTGCTCCGAAGATGTATTGCAGGAGATGAGATTGGGATTGTTTTGAAGGCTTGCCATGATGAGCCATGTGGAGGTCACTTTGCAGGAGAAGCCACAGCCAGGAAGGCTGTGCTAGCAGGATACTGGTGGCCTACCATTCATAAGGATGCCTATGATTACTGTAAAAGATGTGATGCTTGTCAGAGAATGGGAAAACCGACAAAGACAAGTGCCATGCCACTGCAACCTATCCTTCCCTTAAAGCCGTTTGAGAAGTGGGACATTGACTTCGTAGGCCCAATCGATCCTCCCACCAGAAGGAAACAGAACCGATACATCCTCGTATGTACGGATTATGTCACAAAGTGGTGTGAGGCTAAAGCCCTGAAGCAGGACGATGGTAACAACGTGGCCCTGTTCATGTACGAGAATATCATTACCCATTTTGGCAGTCCCCTAGAGCTGGTAAGTGACAGAGGTACTCATTTCCTTAACAAAGTCATGGAAGAGTTGACAAAGTTGTATAAGATCCGCCATCGCAAGTCCACTCCTTATAACCCCCGAGCCAACGGCCAAGTCGAAGTCACGAATCGCATCCTCTGCTCGATTCTGACAAGAACAATTGCAGCACATCGTCGTGATTGGGATGATCGACTTACAGAGGCCCTCTGGGCGTACAAAACCTCCTATAAAGCAGCAACAGGACAAACGCTCTTCTAGCTGGTGTATGTCAAGATTGTGGGAGAGAAGGAAGGAGTCTCACTTGTAGCTTTCTTGCTTGCACAATGGGGGAATACGCACAGAGGTGGAGGCTGAAAATAATTTTCCTCTTCTTAGTTGTGTAAGCCAAAAGAACTCTCATACAAAGAAATAGAAGAACCCTATATATGGGTCTTAAACCAAACTCAACTAACTAAGGTGGCATACTAACTGAGCCACGAACTAGAGTAGATAAGGATAGCTGTCATGTAGCTATTATTCATGGGCGGTGTACCAACCGCCTCTGCAACTGACAAGTCAGTGACATAAATACACAACAGTCACCCTGGCGTATCAAGAGTGGAGTTCGATATCTCAACACTCCCCCTCGAGCTCAAACCCCATTCCTGCACACCAAGCAGGTCTCTAAACTTGCGCATCTTCTCTGTGCCCAATGCCTTCGTGAATATGTCAGCTACCTGATCCTCTGTGCTAACATAAACTAGATCAATAAGACCTAGTAAAACCCTCTCTTGCACATAGTGATAATGTACCTCAATGTGCTTTGTTCTAGCATGATAGACTGGGTTATTTGCCAAGTGTATACTACTCATGTTGTCACAATAAATGACAACTGGCCCATCTGTAGACTGATGCATATCATAAAGTAGCTTATGCAACCAAGCTACCTCACATGCAGCCATTGCTGCATCCCTGTACACAGCCTCTGTGCTCGACAAGGCAACTGTAGGCTGTTTCTTGCTGCTCCAAGTGACTGCAGCACTCCCAAAAGAGAACACACATCCACTGGTAGATTGTCTATCAGAAATACTACCAGCCCAATTAGCATCAGTGTATCCATGTAGCTGTATCTAAACCCCAGTCTCATAAAATAGTCCATACTGCAATGTGGACTTCACATACCTAAGTATGCGTCTAGCCGCATCCAAATGTGGTTTCCTTGGAGCCTGCATAAACTGACTTACCAATCCAACAGCATAGCTCAAATCTGGCCTGGTAATAGTCATATAAATCAAACTTCCTACTATGCGTCTGTACATAGTAGGGTCTTCTAGAAGCCCACCTGCATCTGTGCTCAGCTTCACATTCTGCTCCAAAGGAACTGAAATAGGCTTACAGCCTGTCATCCCATATTTGGACAGCATGTCCAATCCATACTGCCTCTGCAAGAGCTGTATCCCACTTGGTGATCTAATCACCTCAATGCCCAAGAAATAACGTAGCTCTCCCAAATCCTTCATCTCAAACTTCTGCTTCAATAGCATTTTCACATGAAGGATATCTTCATCACTGTCACCTGTCATAATCAAATCATCAACATAAATGACAAGTAGCATAATACCTTTCTCTGTTTTTCTCACATAAAGTGAGAAATCTGCCTTGGAAATCTGAAAGCCAATAGTGACAAGATACTGTCCTATCTTGTCAGACCATGCTCTAGGTGCTTGCTTCAAGCCATACAAGGCTTTTTTCAACCTGCAAACAAACTCAGGATGAACATCATGCACATAACCTCGTGGCTGCTCCATATAGACCTCTTCTTGCAAATCACCATGCAAGAAGGCATTCTTTACATCCATCTGATGTAAAGACCATCCCTTTGATGCAGCCATAGCAATGACTGCTCTTACGCTTGCCATCCTTGCAACCAGACTGAATGTTTCTTCATAGTCAATGCCATATGTTTGTGCATACCCCTTGACTACTAATCTTGCCTTGTATCTGTTCACAGAACTATCTGCATCGTGCTTCACCTTATAAACCCACTTACAACCAATTGCATTTTTACCTTTAGGCAAAGGTACCAATTCCCATGCAGCATTTGCTTCCAAGGCATCCATTTCTTCATCCATGGCTTTCTCCCATTTTTCTTTTCCCATGGCTTGCTCAAAAGAAGTGGGTTCTGGTTCCTGTATCACTTTGACCATATATGCATAGTGAATGGCTGTAAATCCATCATATTTCAGCCTATCCACAGGATACCTAGCTCTCGTAGACCTGCGCAAAGTAGGTTCACTCCCAGGTGCTCTCAAAACATCCCTGGTCTTCCTTACTCTAGGTGTAACAATAGAAGGAATACCCAACTCATCATCAATGCTCTGTTCTGAGCCATTGGATTCACCATCCACATAAGAGTGACCTACATTCACATCAAACATGGGCTGATCAACCTTCTCTTTTCCTTTTCGTGATACCTGCATACCACTATCTGCATTGCTTTGAGAAGATTCTCTTGATCTCAATCTGCCTGTCCATGGTGAAGAATGTGAACCACTGCTAGAGGACGCTCCAGGTCCAGTAATATTTTTTGACTGCTGTTGTGAATTCTGTGCAGCATTACCATTTTGTGCATCTACATCATCAATCACATTTACTGGTTTATACCAGCTACTCATCTCATCAAAAACAACATCTCTGCTCACTCTAAACTTACGAGTAGAAGGGTTATAGCATCTATACCCTTTTTGCTGCAGAGAGTAACCAATAAAGATGCACTTCTCAGCTTTTGGATCCAACTTGGATCTCAACTCATCTGGCACATGTACATAGGCAATGTAATAAAAAAATTTCAAATGAGAAATATCTGGTTTCCTACCAGTATACCTCTCCTCTGGAGTCATTCCATGTATTGCTGCAGTGGGAGTCCTGTTCATTATGTAGACTGATGTAGCAACTGCTTCAGCCCAATAAAAATCTGGCAAGTCTTTTTCATTGAGCATGGCACGAGATACCTCTCCAATATGCCTGTTTTTCCTTTCTGCAATTCCATTTTGTTGTGGGGTATGACTGCATGAATATTGCTGCTTTATGCCATGCTCCTGCAAGAACTTTGCAAACTCATTTGAGAGGTACTCGCCCCCTCCATCTGACCTTAGGCATTTTATCTGCAGGCCTGTTTCTTTTTCAACCATAGCTTTAAGAGTTTTGAAATGCCCAAAAACTTCACTTTTCTTTTTCATAAAATACACCCAAATTTTCTGCTATAGTCATCAATAAAAGTGACAAAATAATGATAGCCTCCAAGAGATGCAGCTTTAATAGTCCACACATCAGAGTGGATTAATTCCAATGGCTTCTCACTCTCTTGAACATGTCTAGGAAATGGTTTCCTTGCCTGTTTTCCAAACTAACATGCTTCACATACCTTATGCATTTCTGCAACCTTGAATTTGGACAATCCTGCAACAATATTTTGGGCTTGCATTGATTTAAGTCGTTGTACATTAACATGACCAATGTGTTTATGCCAGATATCAATATCTGCAACTACACCGGTCCCATGTGCAAACATTGCTGCACTCAATTCAGACATGTCTGCATCCAATGTAAACATTCTGCCCTTCTTCTTTCCTTTTGCTATCAAGCGACCTTTATTTTTCATATCCTCAACAAAGCATCCATGAGGATTAAATCTGACCTGCAAGCCCTGCTCAACCATTTGACCAATAGAAACCAGATTCTTGGTGATATTCGGGACATGAAATACATCGGACAGGTATTTCTTTTTCCCATCCTGCATAGACAAAGGAATTTTTCCAATCTGCACAATAGGATGTGCAGTATCATCACCAGTCTCCACAAATCCTGGTTTTTCCATTTTCCTTGCATCCTCCATCCATTCTGCATGACCTGTCATGTGGTTTGATGCACCTGAGTCAACATACCATACATCATTGCTTTCTTCTGCACTTGTCACAGAATTTTTCATGTGCTGCACCATAAACAAATGCTCATTTCTGTCATCACCCTGTCTACTAGAAGATGCATAATTCCCTTGTTACAGTTTTCCATTCATGATGTCATTTTGCTTTTTATAGCAGTCTTTAGCCATATGACCCATTTTACCACAGTAGTAGCGTTCAACATTACTGTTTGTATTTTGGCCTCTTTGCCATCCACCACGACCTCTTTGGATCCCCTGCCTCTAGAGTTACCACGTCCTCCTCCATAAGACTGGTTTTCTTCAGTTTGCTGCATATTCTGATTTCTGCCACGGCCTCCAAATCGGCCTCCTCTACCTCTCCCTCTACCTCTTTCAGCATTTGAGTAGAAGACAGCTTCTTTTGAAGTTCCTCCTGAAGAAGATGCACCACCATTTCTCTGCTCCTCAGAAATTAGAAGAGCAATTAACTCCTCAAAATCAGGAAATCTTTCACGGACGGAAATGGATGTTCGGAACTGTGCATAATCCTTTCCTAGACCATTCAAGGTCACTGAGACTAAATCATCATCTTCCACTGGCGACCCAATGGAAGCAAGTGCATCTGCAATCTTCTTCACCTTCATGTGGTAGTCATTGATGCTCATACTTTCTCTTTGCACATTGTGCAACTCTTGCTTGAGTTGCATTTTCCTGGCTTGCATATTTGTGCTATACATTTTTGACAAAGTATCCCATGCCTCCTTTGGCGTACTTGCATCTTGAATATGCACAATCATAGAGTCTGAAATGCTGATAGACAGCCAGTACATAACTTTCCTGGCTCTCTCATGCCATGCTTTAAATGCTTGCATTTGCTGTTGATTGGGAACATCAGGAAGAACTGGTTCTTCTTCATTTCTTGCAACAAATTCCCAATATCCTTTTCCCATAAGGAAATTCGTCATTCTAAACTTCCATGCTTGGAAGTTGTTCTTGTCAAGCTTTTCAGTGACAATCTGTGAAAGAGAATCAGATGCCATTACAGAACACTGCAAAAAATTCTGTCACTGCAAAAAACACAGCTTCACCCTCACAAGGGAAAATCTACAAAACTGGCGAAAGTGGTATTTGACCACACAGTCACTTCCTAGTGACGATTTTGTATCAACAGGTAACAGGGATGATTCTGTAACTCCCAATGTCTCTGCGCACAAGCATACGATGCAATTTCTACAGTAACTTTTCACCGACCTGTAGAATAGTGGCTGCACAGCATAAAACTGGGCCTTTTCCTGAGTGCGTGCAGAAAACTTCCACCTCCAAAACAGGCCCCGAAATGGCCTCAAATAAAAAAAACAAGGTCGCCGAGGGCTAAAGCCCTCGCCTGCAGCATATACTGCCCTCTTGCTTCACCGCGAAGGGCATCTCAACCTGAGACAATGCACTCCTGCACTTTCTGGCTGTGCTACCTGCAGAGATCTGCTCCCAAAACAGAAAATGAAAGCAACACTACTCCTCTTACCAAAACACCACGAGCTTGGCTTGCTTTCTTGAACTCCTTACCACGAACAAGGTTTTGATACCATGTCAAGATTGTGGGAGAGAAGGAAGGAGTCTCACTTGTAGCTTTCTTGCTTGCACAATGGGGGAATACGCATAGAGATGGAGGCTGAAAACAATTTTCCTCTTCTTAGTTGTGTAAGCCAAAAGAACTCTCATACAAAGAAATAGAAGAACCCTATATATGGGTCTTAAACCAAACTCAACTAACTAAGGTGGCATACTAACTGAGCCACGAACTAGAGTAGATAAGGATAGCTGTCATGTAGTTATTATTCATGGGCGGTGTACCAACCGCGTCTGCAACTGACAAGTCGGTGACATAAATACACAACGGTCACCCTGGCGTATCACGAGTGGAGCTCGATATCTCAATAGTGTATGGTACAGAAGCTGTTTTCCCTGTTGAACTGAAATTACCCTCTTTGAGAGTGGCTATCAAAGAGCGTTTGGGGGACGATGATTCACTGCAACGCCGTCTCTTGCACCTGGAATGTTTGGACGAAACTCGTAGGATGGCTCTACAATGCATGGAATCCACGCAAGCTCGACGCAAGGCTTACCATGACAGCTTCATCCAACACAAGGAGTTCAAAGAAGGTGATTTAGTCCTAGCCTACGATTCACGATTTTCGCAAGTTTCCTGGCAAGCTCCAACAGAGGTGGATGGGCCCATATAAGGTACTTGCCATCAACCCTAATGGCTCTGTCCAAGTGCAAACCATTGATGCCTCTGATGATCCCTTCCTGATCAATGGATATCACCTAAAGAAGTACTTCGCTCCTTGGGGATCTTGACAATCATGGTCACTTGATCCTTTCCCCCGTTGGCGTGGCACTATCACTCTTATGATGCTACTTCTGATAGCCGTTCGTCAGCCACTCCTGATGAAGTGGACGCAACCTGCTGTCCCCTCACCACTATGGTTCTCACACTCCTACTGTGTGGTGGAATAGGACGCTTATGCATAAGTGTGGATGGGATCGATGGGGTGTCGATGGTGTACCGATTGTCCCTGTTTGTGGCTAGCATTCCAAAACCCTGCAACTAGCTTAGGAAGACCAAATTGGAAGGAAAAGGATCATTGGACTAGGATTGACAAGATTGGAATAGGTCAGAGTAGTTTGTAAGGGAGAGGACAGGAGAGAGAGAAAGAAGAGAGAGAGGGGCTGCAGAAGAGAGAGAAGAGGTGCAAGAAGAGAGAGAAATACTGTAGAGAGGAGAGAAGGAGAGAGAAAGAAGGGAAGAGGAGAGAGAAATGACTGGTAGCCACCATGGAAGGACAGGAGAGAAGGTGAAGAAGGTGAAAGGACAGATGTATATTAAAAATTGGTACCTATGCAGTGTCCCTTACACCTTTTATACTTAGGTCAACCTGACACTAAGTATTCCCCTCCATTACAATCCATCCCCACTAAAAATAAAGCTTTTGTCCTCAAAAACAAAGATTGGACTTATTGGTATGGCTAGGTAGTATGGCCAGGTAGTGGGCTACAGAGTAATACTCTGTACAACGTTACAAGTGGGAAAAGATAGTTGGGGGGGGAGGCAGGGCTGAAATCATGTATGCAGTGTGAGCATGAGGGAAGGTGTCTCTGTACAAGATGATCACTAATTCCAAACTTCGGGATCAAATGGATAACCTGCATGGTAAGCATCACTAGCATGCAGGTCATCCATACAAACGTGGATCTCTGTACTGCCACTAGGATCAAAAGGAAAGTGGTGATCCCTTCTATGTAGTGGATTATCATTCATGAGTGAAGCTGGAATGATCATGACTGTTGACTTTTGCATCAAGTCTCTGATGAGAATCATATGATTAAACTTGGCATGTGCATGGATGCTGTTGGAAACATACAGTACTGCATACTTTGAAAATTTTCCTGCATCATTCCCGATGTGTTGCATGTCCATGATCCCAGCATTCTTTGCAATTACCGGGCATACAAACACAACATCCTTGGACTGAAGAGTCTCCTCATGGGGCTGCAATGGAATGTCCACTTGATCAACGATCTTCTCATGATCTTCAATCTAATCAATATGCTGCCCATGATCTTCATCATGCTGGTCATGATCTGCAAGAGTCACATGATCTCCATGGTCTTCAACGTGCTGCGCATGATCTACTTGCCCATTCACTTGAGACTTCATCCATTGCGAGATTTGAAGACCAAGGTTGTCCATAGTGGCTCTCAGTTTGAGCATTTCACCCATCATTTTTGTGTGATTGGCCATTACAGCTACATGTCGTTCAGCTTGCCTCCTCTCATGTAAACATAGAGTGTGTTTAAGGGCATTGAGGCCTACCATATCTGGTGAATGATCTTCAACATCCATGATGTCCTAGTTTGAGGCAACTGAACTAAATGCTTTAGAGTTAGAGAATCTGCTACTCAATATTGTTGGATAATGATTACTGATTACTTGCTACTAAATCAGACTTTATTATTGTTGCTCTAGTTTGGTTGTTGCTCGCTGCTACTGGAAATTTCCCACTCTATGCCACTCTCACAAAGTACACACTATGCTGAAAATTTAGAAGCAGGAGTCATGTTAAACTCTGGTTTCTTCTTATCTCGCCTTAGGAGATCCAGAGTCTAAATCAAAAGATCAACAAGACAAATATGCTACTGTTGTCTATCTCGTAGTCTCCTGCCAGTCAATGCATCAGGGTGGGCTCCTGCCCACAGTCACAAATGAGCTGCAACCATAGTCACAAATGCATTCAGCACTTCATGCCACCTTGGGAAAGCTTCAGAATCTGGACGGGATGTCATCTAGCTATATTTAATCACTTAGTCTCAAGTGTTGTTTATATGCAGGTTGTTGAGGAGCTCCATATTCTCAGAAACTCAATTTCAACCTTCTGAAGGACTTGAAAAGATCAAACCAATTAGGCTATTTCAAATACCCCTTGGCACAGCACTCGATGCATCTCAATCAAGGGTCTTCCCTCGTGGCTGATGGGTCTGTATATCACTCAACACAGGAGCAAGAAACATTAAGGAGATAATGTCTTTGACATTCAAAGCGTTGAGCCCTTCTCCATGGCATGTTCTTGATGCCCTCCTTATACATGATTTGGTCGCAATCTCGTGTCATGTGACATGTATTAATCAGTGTGATTCTAGCTGCCTAGATTTCCTGAGGCGGTAATGTATGCATTCAAGCTTTTGAGGAGGAAAACTCTCACTTTGGAGAGGCTAAATCAGGCTCTTATAGATGCTTTTGCTGAAGATTCAGGCATGAAGACTGCTAGTAGACTATTCTGCCTTATTAGATTCTCAAGTCATTCCAGTGCCACAAGGAGCACAAACCATCTCCTCTTTACCTAAAGATACTCGTCAGTCCAATATAAGCCCTTCTATAAAATGCTTAGAGCTTCTCATGATGCCTCTGTTAGCTATCATGAACGGTGAAAGGGATCAATCTGTTCAGCTAGCTTGTTGGCGCACTTGGACTTATCTTGCTCACAAACATGGGTCTGGGATTAATAATTCATTGGCATCAACTCTGGTGGTTGCTCCTATGTTTGAGTCAATCCTCAAGTCTGGACATGATAATGGTAATTCTTGGGTCTGGGATCCCTGCCTTAATTCTTTAGAGGCATTGATTGCTTGCAAAGTTGCTTTCACCACTCAGTTGTTTTCAATAAGCACTGAGGGTAAAGTAGCATACCAGAGAAACCAGAGCCTCCTAATCATCCGAAGAAAAAGCTTGGAACTCTGAGAAGCAAGATCCAATGAGGTCAATGAAACCTTTCTGAAGTGCAACGCGATCATTTCGTAAAATTTGAAGCAACTTCCCAAGATAGAGTCCTGCAATCAGAATAGAATTCTTTCTTATGGCAAAGTCTGCTAAGATTGACATCAATAACTCCACTTCATCAAATAAATGTGCCCTCTTTCCCAACACAGCAGCATTTAGATTTTGACTGATATGAACTGCAGTCGTGACAGGAAAGTTATGCCCACTGATTGGTCGCAACACATCAAATTAAAGATGCATATAAGTGCCTTCTTCAGGTTTTGTAAGGAAGCTTTTGATAATGCAGCTCTCTCACCCCATTTCTGATGAATTACACATGCAGTTGCTATTGTTCTTATCAATGACCTAGCTATCTTCATGTCTGTTTGATAAGCATCACAATCTGTTGTTATTACGCGTAATATTTTGTAGAGAAGTGATATCACTACCATCTTCAGATCTAGCCATTTGGCACTATCGATATTTGAAGCACCTTTGGAGCCCTGAGTTGCTTTATCCAGTGCTCCCTCCAGATTCTGCTGAATGGAGCCTTAAGAATGCTGCTTCTGCTGGTAAGAGGGGTAGAGGGAGATGAGAAGGGTACAATCAAACCCTCTCAACAACATATTGAATCATTGCATACATTGCTAAGATTTGTGAGTGCTCTTTCCTGTGAGAGTGTGTCAGCTGCAGACACCAAGGTGTTTGTTTTTGCTGTTCGGTCTGCTTTAGAGTGTCTAATGGAACTTCACTCACTTGTTTTGTCTTCTTCCTTCTACAAGTTACCTCTTCACGGTTCATCTCCTCGAGGAAGACAACATCAGAAAGAGATTGACAATACTACAGGAGATCTTGTGACTCCTATTGTATTCATGATTGCAATGTGGTTTCAGTTTGGTGGTACCATAGTTACTAAAGATGAAGACAAAGAACAGATTTTGGAAAGGTTGAAAAGGCTTGCTGTGTCTGCAACTTCAGGTCTAGGTGTCATGGGTAACCTTCTAGGGGTTGTAAATTTATTAGATTGGCTACAGGAGACATTTCAAACTAGCAGACGGGCAAATAGGTTTGATGCCAAGGAAGGGCACAGTGCTAATGTTCCTCCACATGCATGAAAACTTTAGTCCTGATGTTCTTCTAGTGTCTGGCATGGGCTGCCAAAAACAATCCATTGTTCCTAACAGCTACTTCACAGATCTGTACCTAGAAATTCTTCAAAATTCAATGAGGCCTTGCTATATGGCTGCATTTTTTTCTTTAGCAATCCCCTGTGAGGTAGTGGATCATGGCTTAGACCAGAATACTCTCAAAAGGGCCTCGGGTGGCTTGAGCTGTGTGCATTGTTGGATAGCAAGACCATTTGCTTTAGCTACTCGTTGCTCTCTTCAACGTTTGAACCTGCTAGCTACTACTATGGTTTATGACCTTGAAAAGTAACCTCAGTTAAGCTTTAACTAAGCCTCTTACCATAGCTTGTGTGGAGTCCAAGAAAGCTGCGAGCACCTTGTGGTACTCCATTAATTTTCCTTATAGCTACTGTACCTATTTGACTAGGGTTTCTCTTTCTTTCTTTTTTGAAAACTATAACTAGATGTGAGGAAGGAGAGAGAAGACTAGATCAAAGACTGAAGCTCTGATACCATTGTAAGGGAGAGGATAGGAGAGAGAGAAAGAAGAGAGAGAGGGGTTGCAGAAGAGAGAGAAGAGGTGTAGGAAGAGAGAGAAATACTGTAGAGAGGAGAGAAGGAGAGAGAATGAAGGGAAGAGGAGAGAGAAATGGCTGGCAGCCACCATGGAAGGATAGGAGAGAAGGTGAAGAAGGTGAAAGGACAGATGTATATTAAAAATTGGTACCTATGCAGTGTCCCTTACACCTTTTATACTTAGGTCAACCTGACACTAAGTATTCCCCTCCATTACATAGTCATAAACACAAAACACAAAATTAAAAACAAAAACCCAAAACATAAAATACAAACCTCAAACCTTCCTTGTTTGGACATCTTGTGTTGCAACATTGCAATGATGGTTTATCTTGCTTACCTTGTCATTCATTGCATATGTACTTATGATTACAATCTAACCTAATGTAAAGCTAGAACTTATGGTTCCTTGGGTGGCTTTTGCATTATCGATACAAAGGTAGCACAGAAGAACCAATACAAAGTAAAAAGAAGAAAACAAGTAGAAGAAGATGGCTAAGAGAAAGAAAAGAAAAGAAGAAGTTGAAATGAGAAGAAGATAATAGAAGAAAAGAGGAGAAAGAAGAAGAAGAAGAAGAGGAAATGGAAGAAAAACAAAGAAAAAAATGAGAAGGTAGAAAGAAGAAGACAAAGAAGTGGGTGACTTTACAACTCTACTGTGCTTCTTGACACGAGTGATCCTAACATGTGCTATTGTGTAGACATATTTTGTCCTTGCATGTGGTGACACTTGTGATGCCTTTTGTTGCATTGGATGTCTTCTGTTGCCTAGGGTGCCTCCAACCCGCATTCACAAGAAATTTTTAATCATTCTCTACATATAGGAAGAAAAAGGGATTTTTCTATCAATTCCCCAATAATAAATACACATAAGTAGGTAAAGTAAATTGTAGGAAAAATGAAACACTTATTGGTTGGAGAAATTAGAGAATTACATATGAAATTTCCCACATATGAAAATTTCTCTGCATAGGGAAAAATGTGATTTCCCTATATATAAAAAATTTTCTATGTAGGAAAAAGTAAAATTTCCTATATAGGGAATATTTGATTCTCTCATTTCTCTAACTAGGAAATGTTCTATTTTTTCTATGTTTTATTTTCCCTGATTACGTGTGTGTTTAGCTAGGAAATTAATTTAAATCCTCTCTTTTTTCCTTCCTATGCAAGAACATTTCCCTAGGTGGGGATTTTCCGACATAAGAATTTTTTATTGTGTCTCCCAATATAGGAAAATTTTATTGCATATGATAGTTTTCTTATATAAAAAATTTCTTATGTAATTCTATTTTTTCTCTAACTTGGAGACATTACATTTTGTAATAGCTTTCCATTCTCTAAAAGTTAATGAATGATTTCATGTATCATATTAACACTTGTTGGTTTTTTGTATCTTGACAAAAGACCCAAAAGCTAACATCACTTTTTTAAAGATTTATATATGTACTTTTCAATGAAAAGTACATATTATGAATTGTATGCATATACTAAGATACTTTAAAAGTATCATTTCTATTTTTTTTTGTCATATAGTTTTAAACAACTACCATATACATATTTTAAAAATAAGTCACTAGAAAGTTACTCTTTGAAAGTCACTAAAAATATCAATTTCAATGCTTAGGTTTGAAAGATCCCTACATTTCTAATCTAAATGAAATAACCAAATAAGATTGCTTCTCTAATATAAAACTTAAAAAAAATAAAATTCATGTATAATACCTTTAATCTATTTTCTTTGATGTTGTTACCTTCTTTTTAGCTTGTTTGTTGCATATTAGTCATGATTTTTTATTTTGGTTGAAATAAACATATAGATAGTTTAATGCTAGATTGTGTTTTTAATTTTACTAAATTATGTAAATATTATTATCACAAAACATTAATATTTATCTTTTACTTTCTCAAAATTTTTCATAATACTCCATAAATTTTTTCATCTACATGAACCTATATTTGAAAATAAACTTAGTAATCAAATTTCAAAATGTATAACTATAAGAAAATAAAACATATATCTGATCTTTAATTGAGTTGTTGATGTTTTGTTATATGGTTCTTTAGAGTATACTCTTTTTGTTAAACCATGTAACAACAACTTTAAAAATCTTGCACAACTTTCCATGTCAAGATCCTCGTCTTTATTTTCAAAATTCTTTAGTAATAACACATTTTAAGAAAGTAAATAATAAAACAAAATATTAAGATTAGAGATATATAGTCAAAATGAATTTTAACACAACTATCAAAACTTGATTTGTTGTATGACCTTGAAATTATTGAAATCTTTCTTCTCTAAGTCTACCTTCCATAAGTCCAAGGATCCTACTGTTCTGTCATCTTTGACAAACATGATTGACCAATCCACTACCTTATAAGTTACTACTTCCAATTCGACGCTTGAACCCGCATAGTCCCAATCCTTGGCTACAACCAAACTTGTCATTCCCACTTAAGGAACAACCCTCCAATACTTCAAACTCACAATAGAATAATCATTCTTGCCCAAAGAGCACAATGAATCCCATGATTTATTAATCTTGTTCTCCTTGGGCAAAAGCTCAAGTGCATTTAAAGCTCATTAAGAGATCTATAATGGAGGCTTTGAGAAATATGGAGCACCAAAGTATTCAATCCAAGGTTAGAGTTCTAGAAAGCTAGATGATATACTATTGCCTTCACTCACATGTGTGCATATTCATATCGACATTGGAATTTAGATTCCTAAGAATAAGACTCTCTTAGTAGGAAGGCCTTTGACATAGTTAGATTAATCATAAATTTATTTGTATTATCTAGTATTCATGGAAGAAGTCATGAAGAAAAGGAAGAAGGTAGAGTAAGAGAATCATTACTTGACTCATGTGCTCCAATCAAGTAGTGCATGGCAAGCAAGGAAGATATTGTGGCGTTGGCTCAAAAAGAAAAATATCAAAGCAAGTTTGAAAGACAATGGTATTCTAGTGAAGGTTTAGCTACAAGATATGGCAATTATTTAATGATTATTTCTAAGAAAAGAAAGGCATATTGCACTTCCATGTATAATCCAACATATGTATGACCCTACGTCTATGAGAGTGCTTGCGAGTGTGTGTAGTGTGAACATTTCTAAACTTGCCAAACAAGATCCCTTATGTGAAAACATCCTTTTAGAGAAAGAGCTACACATTTCAAGTTGATTGGGACAAAGTAATATGATGATTGATATCATTAGATATATTTTCTACCTCACACATGACCCACAACTCCTTGATGGCCATGCTTTGTTATTACAATACAATCCCCAACTTCTATAGGTGGATTATTCCAAGGTTGACTGACACAAAATCTCATATTTCATCTACTTCTACCACCATTTAGAGTGCATCTTCATTACATAACGTGAAACAAAGTGATGTACATAAAACTTCTACTAACACCAACACATTGGCTAAAAGAAATGTGCTTGAAATTCCAAACTCTAAGGCCACAACTACTAACATCCCTACTAATGATGCCAGGAGGCATATTTCACGGTGGATTCCGTGCCACGGTGGATTCCATGAGGTTTTGCGATGGATTCCATAAAATTTTATTGCCGGGGCTCATACACAAAGTGGATTCTTTGTGTGAGAAGTCGATGGGGACGCCTATCCTTTTCGGGCGTTTTGTTAATTTTATGTGTACATGGGTGATTCCATAGCGGGCGATTCCGCAAAATACATATTTAAATTAATAAACATTTATGAGTTTAGAGTGCGCACTCGTAATAAATTAAGGTTAGGATTGATTTCTAGCCAATTTATTCATGTAACTGAAGACTGTTAGGTATTCACTTTTGTCGGTTTAATTGTATTATTTTTCTAACAATTGTGAATGCTTCAGTTGATGTGTAGAGCAAGCAGCGGTGGCATTGGAAAGCATTGGAAGATAGCGTGTATTCAAATTATCATCAATTTTTTATGGGTGTGTATCTTAGGCATGGTGCGTATATTTTATCGCGCTTATTTATTAAAGCACTTGATATTTATTTATTATTGTATGTGCATGGGCGCATGATTCAAATATTTGTATTGGACATTGTATTTGGGTATCGCCTGACTTCTTGGGCACCCATTAGCTTTAATTCTTTATTGGCACAAAAGCAAACTCAAAAGCTAAAGCATACTATTTTGTAATTTGGGCTCACACAAGGCATGGGGGGAGATTGCACCCAATTGGTCTCACACAATTTGGGCTTACACAAGGCATGGGGGAAGATGAATACTATATTAAATACATGCTTTGTGGAGCGCTCACACAAGGCATGGGGGGAGATTGCACCCAATTGGTCTCTTGTTCATGTCATGCAAGCTTTCTTCATTGGTTTTTGTGTAAAAAGTAGAGTTCTTTTGTTCTTGGGGACCTTCTAACGCTTACTACGCGTGCATACGGCGACTGATATGTGCACCAACTAATCCACACCACCACTTCTACCAAGCTGTGCTCGATGAGCCCCAAAATGCTCCAAGGGAGGTTTCTTCGACTCACCTATAATCATCCCTACTAAACCTAACCCTCCTTGTGGTCTTTTCTTGTTTATCAACCATTCAATATCATGGGAGATCACTTGGAAAATAAATTCAATTTCTCAAAAAAAATATCTACTCCAATTTGGTGCCATATTCACTACTTATGCCAAGCTATTTGCAATGATTGACTTAGGTCCCATATGAGGTGATCCAAGGCACTTCAAACTGGCACTCTACTTGGAAAGAGAGTGAACACTTCCGTTTTGCAAAAGCCTCTTCGTTCAAGCTAAGTATGCTACAACCCATCCTTAGAAGCAATGGTAGTAATGTTGACTAATTTTGTCTTATACTTCTACTACCAAAATAAAAACCAAGTAGCACTTGATTAACTTGAGAAGAATTGCAATTCCTCAAGTTCATTTTTACAGAATTGGTTTTCTCATTGACTTCTACTAGGTTTATTTGGAAACAAGTCATCTCGGGATTTGGATATCCCATTAAAATAGTTAGTAATCAAGGGATACACTTCCTAAATGAGGTCATCCATCACCTACCATACACTTTCCTTGTTGTCCATCAAAAATCTAGTCCATACTATTCTCAAGCCAATGGCTAGGCTGAAGCTACCAACAAAGTCCTCAATAGTCTCTTGTCAAATACAGTTTTAGCTTCAGGCTGGGACTAGGATCACAAGCTCATTGTAGCTCTGTAGGCATATCACACAACTTATATAAGTATCATCAATCAACCAATCCCCTCATGCCTATAGAATTACTGATTCCTAGTCTATGCATTGCTATTTAGAAACATTGATAGGACACTAAAGCAAATTCCTTGCATTAGTTGGAATTCTTAGTTGTGACATGACTACCAGCTACTCATGCCTTGCTTACAAAAAGGGCCAAATAAAATGCTTGGTTTGACAAACACATCAAACAATGCTCTTTTGATAAGGCAAACCATATTCTACTTTATTAAATCAAAGGGCACAAGGAAAAACTCAAAATAGGAGCCCTTAGACCTTTCCATATTTGCGTGATTAGTAGAACTAGGAATGTAGAGTTAGAAACTTTAAATGGCTAGCCCATTGGCTAGTTGAATGGCAGCAAAAATTTGAAAGTATTACCCACCCACACATCCTTTGCATGAACCACCAATGGTAACCATACACTATAATATATAGAACCAATACCAAATTTTAAACCAATAAAATTATTCATGGAAAAAATTACCCCCACCATTGTTATTTACATTGCTACTACCAATGTGAGAAATCCAATGCTATATGTGTCACTATTGGCATCACTATTTGCATCTCTACTTACAATTCTAGAGTCAAAGAGCAATGCATATAGTGATGCAGATAGCAACAATTGCACATTAAATTTTTTATGCAAATAGAAAAGGTTACAAAAGGGGAAGAAAAATTAGGTTGCATGGCATGTAGCCTTGCCACTCTTCTAGCTATATATATTGAGTATTCTTGCATAGTTCATTTACTAATGTAATATGCACTTGAATGCCCAAAAATAATCCTTTCACACTTCTCCCCTTCTTTATCTTCTCCTTCATGGATTCTCTCCTTCTCCTTCAAACTTGTCTCCTCTCTCTTTGTGGATGGTAGTAGTAGTGGCAATGATGAGAACAACATCATGTGTGTGTCTCCCTTTCTCTCTCTATCTCATTCTCTTTATAAAATTTTTCATTAACAAAAATAAAGAGAGAAGCACAAAGAGAAACACAAAGAGAAAAAAGATAATGCGCTTACCTCAAAGCTTGAAGAAGAATCCGTTCACACTTTCCTTCTTCTTCTTTTGCTCCTTCGTAGGCTCCCTCCTTCTCCTTTATACCTATCTCCTCTGTCTTCATGGATGGTAGTGGTGGTGGTGATGGTAGCCTCTCTCTCTCTCTTTCTTGACCTCCCTTTCTTTGAGCTCTCTCCCTCTCTCTTTTACTCTCTCACTCTCGCTCATTTACAAACATGTAAAATGTTATACTCAAATTTTGGCCCATTTCTTTTTCTCTCTCTAATCGCATCGAGAACACCCATCGCTATGGTGATACCACCTTAGCATGTCAAAAATGTCCATTGTTATGCTTCCATTTACTTGTAGTGATAGATAGTCATGTGCCATGCATTGAACAAAAATTCTATGAACAATATAAGCAAGGTTAGCACTTGACTTCATTTGAGTCGACAATTGTGAATATAAGAGTTGTGACCATTAGTTGTATTGAGTCAGATGACGAACTTCTCATCCTAGCTATATAGCTTGAGATTTGACTCACCACCATCCCATCAATGGCAACCAATGCTCTCATTGATGAGGTATCCAATTATAATATCTTTTCATACTTCTATTGGAAGAGAACCTAGGGAAACCCACATTAAAGCCTACCAATGCAATGTTTAATCCCTATGGAGCATGACCATACTCTTCATTGAGTTGGTGCAAGCTTGTAGTCACAATTGAGATGGAAACCATTCCACTCCTCTTCTATATTCTCTCTAATACTAACAAAGTAGGTGCTGATATTCTCTTAGGATGCACCATCAGGCATCTTATCAATTGTCACATAAACTACCTTGACAAATGCATTCACCTTTAGTTAACCTATACTCATGTGATTACTACATTCACCTTATAGGATGGATAGCCTAAATCCAATTCAGATAACTACTATCCTCCACCTAGCCAACCCTCCAAGAAGACCACAACCTTGTTAACTTGACTTCCAGACAATCCTGCCAAGAAGTAAACTTTTGTTAGCACCACAACACAATGGTAGAGGCAACTAGAAAAATTTTCACTTGCTAGCCCCACAACCACCACAAATAATTCCTGCATAACCCATGCTTTACAGAACATTGGGTTCCCATGAAGCTTCTAGAATATCAATGCTATTTTCAAAGATCCTAAAAGCTACGGTTCCCTAAGTTTCTTAAACTTCATACTCAAGCAACCATTGCATCTTTTAATCCTTCCACTAATAGACTTTACTTTCACCCTAACCCTACTTCTAAACCATTTTCCCAACAAGTTCCTTATCCTCTACCACCTTGCCAAAGATCCCAACCCCCCACCTAAATTAACATAAACAATTAAAAAACAAATCCTACAGCAGGATGCCCTCCCCTCAAAGGAGGGCATTCTATCAAATAATCTCTCCATTGTCCCATACCAAATCATCCCTTTTCAACCCCTACCCCTAGCCCATATTCATTAACCCCAAAAATGTTGATCCATATATCAAAAGGCTAAGGACTTATCAAATCCACACCTAGAAGCCTCTCCCCGAGTGCTTTGTCCTCTTGGACACCACTTTTGGCAACTTTGCCAAACTCTTTGCTATGATGAACTTAGGCACGATTGACATGACATGCTCTCATTAGCATCCCAATGGTCTCTTACATGGGAAGAGAATTGAGCATCTCTTTTCCAAAAGCATCACCATTTTGAAAAAATTGTCACATGCAATCCCTCGAGATCAATTAATGAACTGTTGGCTTCTTCCCTCCTACAAGAAAAACACACTCCTCATCAAGAATAGCTTGGTCTAGCTTGCACTTCCTGAATTATAGGCGCCGCTCGAATGAGTGCATCCTGAAGATCTGACGGACGCATAGATTTGAGACGGGTATTTACGGGTGGATTTAAGCCCGCGCAAAATTTGGACACCTGCTGCGTCATGTCCATATGTGGCGCATACTTTAAGAGTGAGACAAATTTAGAGTAGTATGCGTCAAGGGTGAGTCCTAGCTGTTTTTAGCTCGTAGAACTCATTCATTTTCTGTGTACGATATGCAGGTGGAAAATATCTCCCCTGCACGGCTTTCTTTAACTTCTCCCAGGTAACGGACCCCTCTGAAGTCCCTTGATCCCTGCACCATTGTTTCCACCATAGTCTAGCTTCGCCGGTGAGTTTTAATTTGGCGAGCATGGCCTGATTGGTAGGTGCAGTACCAGCTGCTTCAAAGTAATCCTCCATAGATTCAATCCAAATTTCAGCATCAGACTGGACGAATCTGCCTCTCCCGTCAAACTTGGGTGGCTTTATCTGCTTAAGGAGGAACTTCTTCTCCTGGATCACAGCAATACTTGATGTAGGGGGCGAAGTTGGAACCTGTACCTTCATACACCACTTCAAATTAATTCCTAAATAAAATTTTTATACTCCACCATGAAGTAATGTCACTTAACAGGAAGGTGATTACAACTACCAAACATTACAAGATTGTTAGCTTTCTAAAACATGATCCCAATTACTGGGGGCACACATCTCTCTAGGCCATCATTGAAGCTTGTGTCTTGTCTCCACCTAAAGAGTTGCTACATCATCCACTCATTAATAAATTCTTAACCGAAGAAGGACTCAATGTCACCAGTGGCTTCAATGGATCATAACTCCTGGACAACCTCATTTCATATCTTTGTGAACTTCTAATTCGGTTGATTGACCTAGACTCTCCCACTTAACTAGAATATAACCCCAAATTTTATGATTAGTGGATTTTGGAACCCTCTTTTACACACACCTAAACTTCATCCTTTTTACATATAAATAATATTGTACCATAAAAATTATATTTTAAGAAAACGTTTATGGTTGTATATATTTAACACCTCTCCCAAACTATGGGACACTTGCCACATTTTTGCCAAGAAGGAGGGCGACCATACCAATAAACAACATGTAGACAAATCTGACTAACTGGTGTGTAACCCATGAATAGACCAATGACTTTGACTAATGATCAAATGACACAAGGAATCTACTAGGACCCTCGACCCAATAGACTAGAGCCAAAACAAGTAACAATTTTTGTTATAAAAAGTGATATGGTGATTTTCAACTATAAAATAGATGCAAGAATTGAGATATTGGTAAAGTTTGCCTAAAAATAGTATAATAAATAGTGTTCTCTATTGAATATGATTTTCTCAAGATCTATTCCTTTGCTTATAGAAGTTAGAACAATAAGTGATTGGAATGTACTAGTATTATCCAAAGATCCCCTTAATGAGGGTAAAGACAATAGTTCTCTACAAAGGGCCACCTTCAACATCCAAGTAAACATGTTTGAAGTTGGACAAATCCACTCCACAAGCACAAGTAGTCTCAACCACTTTATCAACCATCATCAAGCACTCTAAGAAATGATAGAAAATTTCGAGCTAGCTACCCTTATCAAAGCATCTACCCACCCTATTAACTTTATAGATTGTAAAGCCATGATCTATGGTTACCGACCAAAAAAAAGGGTTTCTAGATGCGATTCTTAAAAAAAAATGGAGATCACCATCAAGAACACCAAGAAAAGGTCATTGAACTCACACTTGAACTAGTGGAATAAACGTTGAGTTTTAAAAGAGAAAGAGAAAGATACAACCAGATGGCAAAGGTAGTGATGATAACCGAGAATTGGAAGAGATGTGGTGACACAAAAATGAGTTCTCTTTACAAAACTGGGAGATAAAGAATTGATGGCCACTACATAAGTCTTGCACTTCCTCTTCACTTACAACAAGTCTAACTCTAGCCTACCAAGAATTCCAAAATGGTTCATGGAGGATATCATGATAGGGAACATAGTGAACCAAGATTTGAATGCAATATGGTGGACTCTATTTTTGAGTCCCTAGTACAAGCTCACAAGGTTTTTGAAAAAGATGCACCCTCAAATTGAGTTACATAGAGACTAAGAATACAATCATCAACAATGGATCAGTGCTACCTCACTTGCTAGCTGCCCATCTTGGAGTCCCTTATCAAGAAACTAATGCTTGGTCCCCTATGAAACAATTTTGTAAGAAAATAATTGAAAAAAGAGTAGCAATGAAAGACGCCAAAGGAAGGCATGGTTGGTGAGGAGGAACAAAGATTGTTTGATATGGTAGTCCAAATCCCCTCTTGAAAAGGGAGAATTGAGCTCCAAGAAGGGCATGGAGAGGTTAGATGAAGAACCTATCCCCTCATCCCTCTTTCTTGATATGAAAAGAAATATGGATCAACTAAAAGCGTAGGTCTCTAAATTGGCCGACCCACAGAAGACCACTACAAACAATCAGTAAGACAAGTGGCAATGTGTAGAGTCAAGAAGAAAGGCCCATAGCCATCTTGAATGACATGGAAAGAGAGGAGGGATGTTGGAGAGGAATTTTGAAAACCTCAAGAAGGAAATGACTAATGCGGTTAAAGAAAAAAATTATTTGCAAGAAGAGCTAGATGAATTTCAAGGAAACTACATAATCTTCATTATAGAAAAAGAGAAATAGATAGTAGAAGTGCATGAATAGCTCGAGGAGAAGGAAGCACAAATCCAAGAAAAAAGAGAACTCAACATGGTCAAAGCCATGTGGGACAAACACATCCAAAAGGCATTAAAAGAAAAGAATAAGTCCCTACAAGAAGAATTCCAAAAGGTTTGGTTGGAAAAAGAAAACCTCCTAAAGAAACAATTCTAGAGGGAGAGTGCCTTAAAGGTGGAAAGACAAACTACCAATCGAAAGGAAGTAGCTCTTCCGAAAGAGCTTGAGTATAAAGAAGGAACCCTCCAAAACACCAAGGAAAGACTTGAGGAAGCACAAATAAGCTACATAGTATACCAAATGGAGAATGCAAGGCTCATGGAAGAAAACCTAGGATTGAGACCATGATTGAGTCATGCAGTCACTAAAAGTAAAATGATGATTTCCCAAGAAAAACCAAAGTGCAACAACAAGAAAGAGATCACCAAGTACATCTACATGAACTATAAGAGTGGGAAAAAACCTTTAATGTCCTACAATAGACCATAATCAGTTGATTAGGGCAAGCTAGAAACTCTATGGAAAGAGAAGGCTTGAGACTACAAGGAGAAATGCTCCTCAAACTCTCCAATGATTTTGGTAGAGCCTTGTACCAAGAAACCTAGTATAAGATCCCCTTGGATGCTTATAAGTGTATCCTTGTCAAACAATAGAAATCTTGCAAAGTCATTAGAGCCAAAAGGAGGTACCTCACCATTAAGCCATGGGAAGCATGGTGAAGAAACCAAAATGGGGATACTTTATCTTGGAAAATGACAAAATAGCTTGGTATGCCTTTTTCTGCTTAAGCATGGCGAAGAAACCAAAATGGGGATACTTTATCTTGGAAAATGACAAAATAGCTTGGTACGCCTTTTTCTGCTTAAGCAACATCGCAAAGGTGAACCCACTCCATTGCCCTTATGCTTGTCAACATGGTAAGGAATACACAGAAGGAGAGCATGCTAAGTATAACTTTCCCCAAATCCTTGATATCAGATCCATTGATAAGAAGATGACCTACCTATTCCAACCACTTGACCTCATTCTATCATTTACCATCTTTGTGATAAGACTTACTAACTGCCTTGAACCTTCTTTTATCACCACTTGTTGCAACTATATTTGACTACTTACTACTCTACTCTAACAACTAGTGACACCATATGAGGAATGACTTTCATCTCTATTCTTTAATGTAAACACAAAGATTTTCCTAGTGGTGATGATAGAACTTCCTCTTAAAGCTGCATTATTTCCTCCATATTATATTAAGCTATTAGAGGATATGATGGATAGCCAGTTTGCACTATTTGCACATCCCTTCTATTTTGTCACTCCTACAAATATATTATTCATTGAAAGATATACATGGTCAGCATGGGATGCCTTCCAGCATGTGCTCAAGGCAATTCCTGAGTAGTATGTCCACATGTAAAACTCTTATACTCACCTTCTACTTTTATCTCCTATTTATTTCAAGAAAATATTTAAAAATATAAGGAAGAGGAGAAAAAAATAAAGTAAAATGAAATGTAAGAAGCACAAGATCACGTGCACAACACCTAGGGTCCATCCCCTAGCCCATTCCCCTACATCACCACTTTAGGGCATATTAAGGACAAGGCATCCCAAGCTTTCTTGGTGGACCTATCTCCTTGAAGTCAACATAGCACCAAAAACTTTAACAAATTGAGTCCTTAAGTGTGGGATAATGCTCCAAGTTTACTTGGAACTCGACTCATCTCCCAATTCCATTACACAAGAACTACATATCACAAACAAGTAGTCACCCCCCTCAGGGAATGTACCACAACATGAAAGTTACTTAGAGCATTCAAAGACCCATCAATGATAGTTGCCCAAATCTACCTCATCTTAAAAAATTTCCTAAACCTTGACCTCCACAACCTTTCTTGTTTCCACTCTATCAAACCCTCACCCTCACCATTGGAGCATCCTTTCCATTAGATCTATTGTAGTCATCATTCATCTACCTTCCACAAATCTCATTTTTCCTAGCTTGAAAGAGAGAAAGAGTGCCATGGGACAAGCACTCCATTAGTAGAGGGGTAAATGTTAATAGGCTTAGAAGCATGAGAATATTAGACCTTGTTGCTACATGATATTTGGAAAATTATATCAATTATTCAAAGCCTGTATTAATTCTTTGAGAGCCGTGCTCTTCTCCTATGAAAATTGTCAAATATTAGAATAAGAAAAGGGATTAAAATTGTGTAAAAGAGAAAAGACCATTCATCTATTAGTTAGATAGGATGCCCAAGGGAAAGTGAAAAACCCTAACCCTAGAACTTATGTATAAAAGTATTACACTTAAATGGAAATGGTTACTTTTCTATGTGAAAAATTTGCTCCTCTACTTTCTTGCTCCAAAGTCTTGTATGAGAGAGAGTGTGAGAGTGTGATATTGTGAGATTGAAGGAAAGAGAGAGTGTGAGTGGTGAGGGACAAGGAGAGTAAAAGCTCTAGCCTTATCTCTAGTACTCTCTCATGCTACCCACCATGATTTCTTTTGCATGATGATGGTTGTAGAGGGTTGAGAGGCAATGGAGTGCTCACTTGGATTGTGGATCTAGGCCTTGTGGCCCTCTTGGTAGGAGGATTATGACCCTATGCTCAATACAACGGGTTTTTTCAATCTGCTTTCGAGTGGCTAGGTGAGAGCTAGTCTACAACACATGCATTCAAGCTCTTTAAAAAAACAGAGTGTGCTCATTGGACTCAACATGTGGAGTGTGTAGCACAAGAGTGAGACTAAATGGCATGACAACATATTCAAAGTGTCATGCACTATGCGAAATGTTCTCCTCCATTCATCACCTTTCCTTTTTCCAACAAGATTCCAAGCTCCCCAAAGATTTAGTCTTTGTGAATATCCTTGTTGTTCCAAGTTTCTCCAAGATTTTTGGGATCAAGGGAAGTGGATAAGGATTCTTAATGGTTATCTTATTGAGTCCTTCACACATATGAATGTTGTGTGACTACAAGTCCAATCAAGGAAATAAATAAAAAGGTCCATCTAGTACTTTATCAATATATATATGGGACACTAGCCATGCGTTTGCATGAAATTTTAAGCCAATTAGATAATGTGTGATAGACTTTTTCCAAGTGTTTAGCATTCCAAGGAAGTAGAAAGTCTTTTACCTACCCTAGACCAAACCAATATGCATAGTGTTGATACTTAGAACAAAAAGGAGACACTTTACTTGAGTCAAGGTATGCTTTTTGGGGCTAATTGGAATTGTGTGGAAGAGAGAAAAATGTCAGCTACTATCCTTGAAAATTTACACTTGTTTTGGAGGAGTTGTAGGCATGGAGTCTTGAAGGGTTTTCAGGGCAAGAGGATACTCATTATTAAGAGGGAGAAAAGAAGCATTCTACAATGCATACATGTTACAAATGAAGTAGAGCATTGGGCTATCCTTTGGGGCTAAACAAGGGTTGCTTCATAGTCCCCTATACATTGAAACACATTATTGATCATGGAGGGAAATACTCTTGTACTACTATTATACATGTTCTCCTATAGTTACATGCTCATGAAGCCTTGTTTTAAGAAGATTAAGTAGATTGTTTTGAAGTCGTCTTATATGTATACCATCTTAAAGATAAAAGCAAGGAAGTGAAAAAATTTGTGGGTTGCTTTTGGTCTTATAGAAGGGTTTTTTGTATTTATATAGGTTGTTATAGATACAATTATTCTAAGGACTATGCTTGAGCTATAAAAGCATTGTATGCTATCAACTCTTAACCATAGTGATATAAATGATTTCTGATGATATTAATCATTCCCATAGTGATATAAAGGGTTTTGGATTATATTAATCATGTCCATGGTGAAATATGTAAATAAGTTGTGTGTATGCTAGTGTTGATTCACATTTATAAATATTGGATGCTTCCATGAAATATAAAGCAGTTTTTGTCCCTACATCTTAAACCTCTATTTGATAATGATCATTCTTCTCCTTTTTGTTATAAGTTTAGAATTTATTTCTCCCTCTCTTTAGCCCTCCTCACTTGTTTCCATGTCAATTTTGACTATAAAATCCCTCAACATCTTAGATGAAGGTGATGTTAAAGGCCAAAGGAAGTTTTCTAGAAGATGGGGGATAATGCATACAACTAGATGAGATTGTGCAAAAGAGAGTGAGGGCTTGAGAGAGGGAAAGAGGGGCATAGAGAGAGAGAGAGAGAGAGAGAGAGAGAGAGAGAGAGAGAGAGAGAGAGAGAGAGAGAGAGAGAGAGAGAGAGAGAGAGAGAGAGAGAGAGAGAGAGAGAGAGAGAGAGAGAGAGAGAGAGAGAGAGAGAGGGTTGAAGAAGGAACTTGAAGAGAAGGACAAGGGTTAAA
The DNA here is from genome assembly GCF_053477565.2 of Lygodium microphyllum. NCBI lineage: Eukaryota > Viridiplantae > Streptophyta > Polypodiopsida > Schizaeales > Lygodiaceae > Lygodium > Lygodium microphyllum. The sequence continues at coordinate 39,644,261 of NC_141150.1, forward strand.
ACATAGGGGAGGAGAGAGGGAGCTTGAGCTAAGTCAAGACACAAAACATACATAGAGAATGCACACAAGGTAGGAAGTTGAAACATGAGTCTTTCTTCTTCTTCTTCTTCACTATGTGAGACCACCAAGAATAAGAGAGAGTATAATATACATAATATACAAGTGGTTCACAGTGTGAACATGTGAATTAGAAATATGACTAAATAACATTTCCCATATTTTGGTTAGGTGGACTAACTAATGCCGAAAGCTACAAAATTATAATGGAATGATATGTTGATGTAGCTTCCAACCACGTCATTGATATGAGTGAAGAGACAATCATTTAGGTATGTGAGTGTCAGCTCCTATTGAGCTTGACATATAAATGCTCCCCTCTCAACCTCAACTCCACACAAAGCTTCTCTACTCCTATGGTCTTGGTGATAATATTTGTAAGTGCTACTCTGTGGTCACAAGAGTTATGAAGATTTTGCCACTTGATAGCTCTATGCGAATTTTGCAACTTGAGGAGCTCTTAATCTATGCTTAAGGTAGCTAATGAGGACAAGCCATCATCATGTATGCTTCTTTTTGTACATATGTTTATATGTAAAACATTGCCTAACGATACCAACTTATGTTGACAATATATTGGTGGACCATACCATTGTGAACACAATATCCTCCGTTAACATTATGAACTCAAATTTGATGGAGCGGCTAGGATTAGAGATCCAAAAATATGCATCCACAATTCTAAGGATGGCTAATGATAGTTTGAGACAACCGAAAGGTGTGTTGTTATCATAAGAACTTCCTTCCATGAACTAATCAATTGGTTTAATATTCTTGAAGCTTTCACCTTGAAAATGGCTTGAGAACACATAATAGACTTGTGATAGAATTAAAGATTATGAATGTTGGGTTAAACTTAAAATACTTAGGATATTGGGAAGAATTTTGTTGTTTCAAAAGCTTCAATTCACCCGGACGACAACTCATTGGATGCCCTCATATTAGATTGGTTGAATTAATATACAAGTAAAGGATGTAATCCAAAGTTACTATCATTTAGAAGTTCTCCATACGACTATCACCACCCACTATATGAGACTTACATGTATGGTGAAATTACCAAAAGACATGTACAACACTAGGGAAATTAAGAGTACACATGTAACTACTAGAATAAATTGGTTAGGCCTTAAAGAAAAAGGAAAACTAGACTTATCTATGACCTTGTTAAGTATGATTTTGTCTTCTTAATCTAAAAAAAGGAAACTTGAAAATATTTTAGGCAAGAGATATGCATAGTGGAAGCCTTACCTTCAAAAGGAAATGAACTCTAGATTCCCTTAAAGTGATTAGAGACAAAACCTAGACTTTAAGTTCATGCCCTTGAAGTGATAATCTAAGAAATTGACTTACTTAAATTAAAATTCTTATTTGAACTTTGTAAATAGAACATTGCACCTTTGGTTGTTAAGGACATATTTATAATATTTAATTAAGATTTTGTGCTCAAAATACATTAAAAGCATCTTCTTTTACTTCTTTCTTTTTCTCTCCTTGCACGATTTGATATTGTGAAAACAAATCAAACATAATCTATTATTAATAGATTTATTACATTTTTTTGTTTTTTCTATTAAATACATCAAAATAAATCTATTGCGCATGTGCACACTAAGCCCTTGTGCTAATAGATGCATTTAAAAATCTAATGTTTTTGGAAAAATATTCCACACTATGAAGTGCATAGACTCCATGCTACAAAGTAGTGTATAAATTCCATGCATTATATCTGACAAGCATTAATACAACCAATAAGTCGTGAAACATGTGGGATATTTAAAAAATCCATAATAATAATCATCTACACTCCATCATAAATTCTAGTAAAATATCATGACAAATAAAATTCCATAACACATACTATACTCCCTAATCCTATTCTCACAAATGAGTTTTGGGCTAAAGCTTTAGCAATACATTTGTCAAGAGGTCTCCTAGCAAGGCATTGAGTGGTAAGATACCATAGGAGTTTTGGTCTAGCCAAAGACCTAGTTATGCTCACTTGGATGTTTTGATTGCGAGGCATTTATACATATTCCTAGGGACAATTGGATTAAGCTTGGCTCTAAGCCTAAGAAATGCAATTTTCTTGGCTATTGAAGAATCTAGTGAAATGGGCTACCACTTGTGGGATCCTAAATGAAAAAAGGTATTACACAATCATGATTCTAAGTCTAAGAAATGCACTTTTCTTGTCTATTGAGAATCATGTGAAATAGGCTATTGCTTGTGGGATTCTAAATAAGAAAATATAGCCTACAGTCATGATGTTATCTTTAATGAGAATAAAATGCATAAGCATTCCATTAAGATGGTTCAATTATGTAGAGTAATATATTTCAAGAGGATGGGTAGCCAAGTCACTAGTGGATTGTATGAGTTGTTTCACATGATGCAAGGCATAGACAACTACCAAATATTAAGGTGGAAGTGACACTAGATGGTAGACAATCCCATGGTTTATAAGATAGAAAAATGGGATATATGGAGGTTCCCATTGAGATAGTTTTATGCATGTCTGCAAAGGTTTTTGGACCACCACATAAATACATTCTATCTCTAGACTATATCATGGTCACAGATATGGTGAGCCTTCTTGTTATATAAATGCTATGGCTAGGGATGAAATACATAATAAGTGGATGAGAGCTATACAAAAAAAGATGGATTCCTTGGAGAAGAATGCTAGCCTAAGGGTAAACATGCATTTCTATGTAATTTGGTCATACATTTACTATTTTGAAAAAGGTCATTACTATCGTCACCATACACTCAATTATCTCTCTTTCCCTCCCTCTTAATAACATTAGAATTATTATTTTTTCTCTATAGTTTCTCATCACCTTGTGCAACAATTTTTCCTTTGACATAATTATTGACATCTCAACAACCTATTCCTCCAAAACAATGCATGGTGGGACTCATAGATTCCATCAATTCCCTCATTGAGTGAATCAAAATCTATATCTTAGTCATTTTCCCTCATTCAACTCCTCCAATAATACCATTTAGCTCATCCAAGAACTCTACTTGTAGATGCCTTGGGTACTCTTAGTAAGAAAAAAACATGTTTATAGCTTAGTCTCTCTCTCTCTCTCTCTCTCTCTCTCTCTCTCTCTCTCTCTCTCTCTCTCTCTCTCTCTCTCTCTCTCATACATACACAGACTGTCTCTCCCATAGACTATGTGTGTGAGTGAGTGAGTGAGTGAGTGAGTGTGTGTGTCTCTCTCTCTCTCTCTCTCTCTCTCTATATATATATATATATATATATATATATATATATATATATATATATATATATATATATATATGTGTGTGTGTGTGTGTGTGTGTGTGTGTGTGTGTGTGTGTCTCATTTGGGCATAATACTATGAGGGAATACGGTGATAGTGATGGCAACTTGCAATGCGAAATAGTAGTGTTGATATTTATGTCACAATTAGCATCACTATCTATGTCACAATTAGCATCTCTAACTTGAATTTGCAAATCTAATAACCATGCATATAGTGATGGCAATAGTAACACTAATTGTGATGCAAATCACGACACTAGTTTGAGAAAAAAAGTACCAAAAACTCGAGCATGGCATCTGGTGCAAACATTTTTGAGAGAGAGTGAGAGATCACTACCTTGAGAGGGAGAATGACAAGAAGAGGGAGAGAAGGAGAGCTCCTCACCATTTTTGCCATTGCCGCCGCCATACACAAAGAAGAAAGTGAAGTGGATAAGCAAGAAAGAAGGGACACCAGGAAGAGGAGGCAGAAAAGAATTCATCTTCAGGCCTTTGAGGTAGGTACATTGCCTCTTCTTACTTTGTTTTTGTGTTTTCTTCTTTTATGTTTTTCTTTTTTCTGTATAATGAAATGAATTAAAAGAGAGGGGGAAAGAGAGTAAAGGAGGGAGGTAGAAGAAGGAAGGGAGAGGAAGAGAGAACAAGAGAGAGAGAGAGAGAGAAAGGGGGAAAGGTGTGAGAGAGAGAGAGAGAGAGAGAGAGAGAGAAATGAGATATTAACGAAGGGAGAGAAAGAGAGAGAGAGAGAGGAAGAGAGAAATGAGATATGAAGGGATGGAGGGAGGAGAATGAGTAAGAGAAACAACGAGGGGGAAGAGAAACAAAGAGAAAGGCAAGAAAAAATAGAGAGAGAAAGGAAGAAAGAAAGAGAAGGTGGAGAGAACGAGAGATGGATAGAGAAGGAAGAGATAGAAAAAAAAAGGTAAGGTAAAGAGAGAAAGGAGAATGAAAAGAAAAGAGAGAGAGGGGGGGAGAAAAAGGGATGAAAAGAGAGAGAGTGGGGAGAAAAAGAGAGAAACATTTAGAGAGAAGAAGGGAGGGAAAGGAAGAGAGAGTCGGGAGGGAAGATGGAGGAGAGAGAGAGGGGGAGAGAGAAATAAAGAAAGATAAAGGGAGGCAATTAAAAAAAGAAAAAGGGAGGGAGAAAGAGGGATGGGGAGAGAAATAAAGAGGGGAGAGAAAAGGGAGTGGTGGAAAATATAAGAATGGAGATCAAGAAAGATAAGTAGCTATTAACATAGAGGAAGATCATCAATGAGGAAAACAAAAACATATTGTTTGTTGTAACATAGACTCCAGTAGGTTACTAATGAATATATGTGTGCATCATGTGGGTTCAAAATAAGATATTTTTAAAACACCATATTTATAACTTTTTTACATATCGAAGCATGCAATATAAAGGTGTTATTTACAGATTGAATAGAAAAGGGTTATACCTTATTCAGAAAAAATTCATAGATAATGATATTTATAAATAGGCCTTGAACACAGGTGTGATGTAGAGGATATACATATAGTAACTTTTCCAAAACATAGACCAAATGAAGAAAGACGATGGTCTTGATGTCAAGATCACGAGGTGTAATTTAATCAGGTGTTCCATGTCCTTACACTCAATGCAAGCTGGCAATTCGACAAAAGTGTCACTTGTCCATAGAACATGTACAATGCTTTGGTGAGTTTCAATCAAATATCCTTGACCAAGTGATCTCAGACTTTGAGCGAATGGTAAGAAAAGTGTGTATCAATCATTCTTTACATTCACAAAGTAATTGAATATCATATATAAAAATATTAAACGTACCCTAGAAATTTTTTGAGAGAGGTGAAGCTTCATCCCAACAAATGCACTTATTTTGTGCATTATTGCTGGAGGAGGAGTTGAGGCTGAAAGCGCGAGAAGGAAGCAACAATGGAGATACTGCATTCTCTGCCAATGCAAAAGGAAAAGGTGGTTCGGCCACCAAAAATGATGGTGACAAAAAGAAGAAGGGTAGTAAGGAGAAGTTTCATTAAGGAGAGTGCTTCTACTGCAAGAAAAAAGAACATGCAATCGCAGATTGTCGTGTTAAGAAGGCAGATGAAAAGAATGGTATCCTTAAAAGTAAAAGGAAAGAGACAGCTAATATAGTTGAAGTAGAGTTGGAGTTAGTCATGGAGAACATTGAGGAGGTGTGCTCCTCTCGACCCAAGAAGAATCTACCATTGACTCATGGGTGTTGGATAGTGGGGCCTCCCGTCACATGACCAACAAGAAAGGTCTATATAGTTGTATGCAGCCTCTACAAGAATCCATCACTATGACAGTTGGAAATGATACAAAATGCCGTACTATGGGCCTAGGTACTATTTCATTTGTTGCTGCAAATGGTGATGTCAAAAAGCTTTTAAATGTGTTGTATGTTTTTGAAATTAGGAGAAATCTGTTATTAGTTGCTACCATAACTGATCTTGGTCATGGAGTGAGGTTCATGAAGACATGTGCAGAAATTCTTGACAGTGATGGCAAAGTTGTTGGCAAAGGAGAAAGAAGGAACAACCTATATGAGCTATGTGCTCTTATAGCCACCATTGGAGTGGGCACAAGTAAGCTTTGGCATGAAAGGTTTGGACACATTGGATTTGCAGTGTTGAAGGAGATGCACAAGCAATGTATGGTTGTTCACCTACCTACTATGACTGAATTGAAGGAACCATATGAAGATTGTATGATGGGCAAGCAACAGAGAAAGGCATTTTCACAAGAAAGCAAGAATAGATTACAAGCTTCTCTAGAGTTGGTGCATGCTCACTTGTGCGGAAAGATGCCTACATGAGCCTTGGGGGGATCTTCTTATTTTATGTTGATTCTCAATGACTACAGTAGGAAGATGTGGGTGTGGGATCTTCTTATTTTATGTTGATTCTCAATGACTACAGTAGGAAGATGTGGGTGTACTTCCTTTGTGATAAGGCTCAAGCTTTTGGTAAGTTTAAAGAATGGCTAACACTTATTGAGAATGAAATAGGGAAAAGTGTAAAGAAATTTAGAACAGATGGTGGTGATGAGTTCAACTCAAAGGAGTTTGAAGACTTTTGCAAGAGCAAAGGGATCAAGCATCAATTGACAACCCCTCACACACCTCAGCAGAACGGTATTATGGAACGCAGGAATAGCACCATTGTGGAGATGGCAAGATGCATGCTAAAGGGCAAGGGATTTCCTAGTCATTTTTGGATTGAAGTTGTTAATACTGCAGTCTACATTTTAAATCAAAGCTACCCAAAGGCTCTCAAGGGAAAAACACATCATGAGGCCTACACTAGTAAGAAACCATCTGTCTCACACTTCAAAATTTTTGGATGTGAATGCTACGCACATATTCAAGATGAGAAGAGAAAAAAGTTACAACCAAAAAGCAAAAAATGTATCTTCTTGGGTTATAGTGACGAGCAGAAGGCTTTCAAATTATATGACCAAGAGGCAAAGAAGATAATCATGAGCTGTGATGTGGTGTTCAAGGAGTAGCTACATACAGTGGAGGAGGAGAAGGCAAATTCTTTCACTTTATCATCAAGAAAAGAATCCCGAGAGCTATCCCTATCCTTAAGGAGGAGGAAGCATCATCTTTAGATGATGAGGAAAAATTTCACCAACCTGACATCACCCCACTAGAAAAGATATTTCCGCATTGGGTGAAGTAGCTCTATGACCACAATAATCCTATGCCCACATCTATTTAGGAGAAGGCAGACGGACCAAGGAGGTCTCAGAGAATAGAGGACCAAAGGAGGGCTTCTGCTCACATAGTCAATATGGCCTTGATGGCTGAGATTATGAGAGAAGTAAAGGAGCCAACTAACTTACAAGAAGCACTTGCAGATCTAGTATGGAAGGCAGCCATGCAAGCCAATTATGATAACATAATGAAGAATGACACTTGGGTGCTAATGGATCAACTAGCAAAGCGGAAGGTTATTGGCACCAAGTGGATCTAGAAGGTAAAGTACAAGGTTTATGGTACCTTAAAAAAGTACAAAGCTAGACTTGTTTCCTAGGGATTTTCATAGGTTGAAGGGTTTGATTTTCAAGAGTCATTTGCCCCAACTGCCATAATGACCACTATTCGCACAGTAATTGCAGTGGCCGCCTACAAGCAATGGCCAATTTACCAAATGGATGTTAAGTTAGCATTCTTAAATGGTGACCTCATGAAGGAGGTGTATGTGGCTCAGCCACCAGGGTTTGAGGCCCCCATTCTGAGGACAAAGTGTGTAAGCTGAAGAAGGCATTGTATGGGTTGAAACAAGCCCCTAGAGCATGGTACCAGTGGATAGATAAGTTCTTTTTAAGCTTAAACTTCAAAAGATGTGCCTTAGATGATAACTTGTATGTTTACAGGGATGGTGAAAACTCTCTAGTGATTTTCCTATATGTGGAAGACCTTCTTATTACAGGTGACTATGAAGATATGATCAACCAAACTCGAAAGGCTTTGAGTTCTGAGTTTAAAATGATAGACTTGGGATTGATACACTATTGTTTGGGAATTGAAGTCTAGAAAGAGCCACGAAATATCTTCATCTCTTAGAAGAAGTATGCATGGGAGATCTTGAAGGCATTTGGTATGACCGAGTGCAAGGAGATAGCTACACCTATGGAGGTGAATGAAAAGCTATCCATTGAGGATACATCAGCACTGGCAGACATTGGGAGGTACATGAGGATGGTCGGCAGTCCGATCTACTTGTGTAATACCAGACCAGATATCAATTTTTCTGTTGGTGGCACAATAGTTTGCTACTATAATACAAGATAGGCATGTTGCTCTCGACTATCCATAGCTTTTATAGGTAAAGCTCTCTTAAGTCAGGTGCAATCAACTACTCTTGGCTATCCGAAATAGGGGGAAAGATATAGATAGATTTGAAGCTTTCTTTTCATATGTTGTAAAGAATGAAAGATAGACATTTTGTGCTATAAACAAAGTACAACACAAGTAGCACCACTATTACACATATTTCTTCTAGACCTAAATTCTTCTTGAAGATTGTTGCATGCAACCTAGTGGACACATATGATGCTTTTGGCCATTTCTTCTTTAATATATGATAATATTGATGCTTGACTATGCAAGAAGGGTCAAACACTATTCTAGATGAAAGAAACATAGGTTTATGTTGGCTTTTATTGCCTAGGACTATTCTTGTGAAATAATAGGACTATTTTGATACATCCACTCTATGTATGCATTCCAAGTAGATATACATCACCTGATTAGAAACATGGGTATGATCTTGGTCAAACCATTAAGAAATATGGTCTAGCACATTAAAATATCTTACTAAAACTATATGAATAATGTTGAATGTATGCATGAAGTGAGCACAGATCAGAAGTTGATTCTTTTGGAACCATGTTTTCCATATGCAAACCCTTCTCTTCTCTTCTTCCTATCTTGCATATAAGTCACCTTTTGCTAAACTTATACTAAATCATTGGGACTTTGGCACTCAAGTAAAACTCATTTCACATTTTTGCTAGACCCAAGATGAAAACCTACACAAGAGTTTAGCAAGATGGGTGATGCTATATGTTTTGCATCTGATGTAAGGAAATGGTTGCAAACTTTTCTTACATATTTGTAGCAACATAATTTAACAATTTTAAGATACAAATTTTTCTAATTATTTGAAGGTCTATGCTCAAGATATGGATTTTATGCAGTTTCTCTACATAGGATGGGCTGGTACATTTTGCGGCTTGTAGTGCATGATCTAAAGTCAATAAAACTTCTGCAAAAAATGTTGATTGCTATGAGTTCAAAAAAGCATAAAACATGAGTTTTTTTAATTAAAGATATAGGTTTGGTGACTTGTAGGATATTCATGTAGTGGCTTCTAAAATCAAGTAAAGGTCTTGCAGCCACAAATCTTTTTTGGGAATTCGAGCATAGATCTCGGCAGTCGAAAAATATAGCATAGCAAGGTCTTGAAACTCAGAAACTAAAGTTGTTCTTATAGGCTACAAATTCTATTTTGTGTTTAATCTTAAAAGAGATTTTGGAATATGAGACTACTAACCAAGCCATAGAGACTATTTTGTAGGACATTAAGGATGTTGTATCTATGCTAGTTAAGAGGCAAGGAGATGGTCTTGATATATGTTGGACCTATGCCTATGGTAAGCAGTAAGGTTGCAAAGTCTATAGGAATGCAATCTCTTTCTACAACTGCTCTAGTTAAGGAGAATATCATGAATGAAACAGTTAAGAGCATGCACATTGTGTAGTTCAAAACCTCAAAGATGGAAGGAAAAGGTTGGTTTGTTACACCAAGAGTCCCAGTGTGGGAGTGATTTTTATGTTGATGTGCAATAGTAATGATATATATGGCCATTGTAAAAATTGAATTTGATATGAAGGATTTGGAATAATTGAAGTTCTTTTTGGGCATTGAGGTTTTGATTTCAACTCCTAGATTTTGGATGATGCAAAGACAATGTGCACTTGAGATGTTGAAGAAATATGATATGATATACTAAAAACCTTTGGATACTCCATTAAATTAGAATACTAAGTTGGATGCTAACACTAGAGCTGAATTTTGAAATATTACTATGTATAGGTAGATGGTAGTAGAAAGTCTTTTCTACCTTACTATTACTAGATGCGACTTGAGTTACTCAGTGTTGGACTTATCACAATCAAAAGAATTATGTGCTATGTCAATGCTATAGTAGACTATGGACTCTTCTATGACACTGACAAGTACTTAAACCTCATGGAATATGCTAATGTTGATTAGGAAATTTTTATATATAATAGAAGGTCTACTACTGGTGGATAGGCTTTCAATCTTGGTAGTGGTATGATTAGCTAGAGTAGTAAGAAGAAATCGACAACTGCACTCTCTAGTATTGAGGCTGAGTATAGAGGTGTTGTATTAGCAGCTTGTGATATTGCTTGGTTACTAAAGTTATTAATAGATTTTGGTATGCAAATATATGCTCAAGTCACATTACATTGTCTTCTAGCTACAAATCATATGTATCATGCTACAATTAGATACATTGAGGGACACTATTATTTCATACAAGAGATGGTCCTTACAAGGAAGATAGATCTCCTACGTGTCAAAAAAAAATGAAGACCAGGGTGTTGATATCTTTACCAAGTCATTAGGTAAAGATAAGTTCAATCACTTTACAAAACTACTTGGAGTACAATGTTTGTCTTGAGCTATCTTGAGCTTGAGGGGGAACGTTAAGAATCAAGATCCATTAAGTCTTCTCTGTATATGTAGTCTAGTTGTACACACATATGGTACAATAAGGTCACTTTTAACTCAAACATGGCTAGCTAGGATGATTAGTTAGACCTATCTCTCTTTTTTTAGTATTTGTAGGCTTGTTGACTATAGATGAAGAATAATGGAAAAATGAAGATTGATAGAAATCACACTAACATTAGCTCTTACTTCATCCCTATGTCTCATTCTCTCTTGATTCTTGATAGAATATGATTATGAATCATGAATAATGAAGCTTTAATGATCATTTTCCATTCAATATTGAGCATTAATTTATGTTCATTTCATTTGTGATCAATGGATATAAAGATTTGTTGTGACAAATCAATGGGAGATTCATTCTAAGATGTTGAGTAGAGATTTTTATTATTGGCATTCTTTTTCATCCTATGGTTTCTTGGAAGCATGAAGAACAAGCATGTTGGTGTAAAAAATATTTTCTAATGTTCTCTAGAGAGGTCTATATTTTGGTGCATAGTTGGGGAAATCTACTATCAACAAGGACCTACTACAGGAGGCTAGAAATGAAGGAAATGGCACTATTAAAGAGGGAAACAAGCACAAAAGATTGTAAGATTCAAAGTACTACAAAAGTATTGGTAGAATTAATAGGTAAATCCACTTTCTTCAAAAAACTTGTTCCCCAATGGTGAGAGCACAATGCTATCAGAAGTCACGTGTGGTGGGGGGACTTGCTTGAGCTATTATGCTAAATACACAAGAGAAAGCTCATTCAGGAACACAAGAAGAGAGATGGAGGTCAAAATGTTTTCTTACCAGTTTCTTCTTATTATTTTACACAAATATAATATACATAAACTATACATAAGATACAACATAAAGAAAAGTGGCCTGCTAAGTTAAACAATGCATAATTAATTATACTAATCGATTGGTACTATAACTATGCCAGAATATGTGGGTGCAACAAACTTAATATAATAAATGATAAGTCAGTGGCCATGTGAGGATCCTAATGACCAACGATGTGCTAAGTATAGATATGTGGACCCATCTAGCCAGGTGTTCCATCATCAATGTTTACATGTATTGAGCTTGCCATCTCAACATTACCCCTTAAGCTTACCTATATCTATGCAACTCCAAGTAAGCTTCAAATTTTTGAAGCTTATCTACATCCAATTCCTTTGTGAAAATGTTAGCTATTAGATCCTATATGCTCACATATATCAAGTCAATCTCTCATGCAAGTATCTTCTCTCTCATAAAGTGGTAATGCACCTCAATGATCTGTTTTTTCCTAGCATGGAAAATTGGGTTCCTAGCTAAGTGTTTGCTTCTCATGTTGTCATAGTGAATGACAACTAGACCATCTCCCTACATATCCAAATCACCCAATAATATTTTTAACCATATCATCTCACATGCTGCCATAGTATCCCCTTTATACTCAACCTCTAAACTTGATTAAGCAATTGTAGATTTCTTTTTGCTACTCTATCTAGATGCTACACTACCAAGGGAAAATATCAATATCTTGGTAGATCTTTTGTGAGACCTACTACTAGCCCAATCTACATTCGTGTATCCAAACACCTATATATCGTTACTTGCCTCATTAAAAAATCCATAATACAAAGTGGACTTCATATACCTCAATATGTATCTAACTACATCAAAATGGGTATTTCTAGGAATTTGCATAAAGTTTTTAACAAGAACAATAGCATAACTCAGGTCTAGTCTTGTGATAGTCATGTAAATCAAACTCCCTATTATCCTCCTTTACATGGTAGGGTCTTCTATCTCATCCCTAAAATTAGCACTTACCTTTATATTTTTCTCCAATGGCACTAAAAGAGGATTACATGCTTTCATACCATACTTAGACCTCACTTAGACAATATATCCAATCCATATTATCTTTGGGATAGCCATATATCATCATCACATCTAACCACCTCAATACTAAAAAATTACCTAAGCTCACTCAAACCCTTCATCTCAAATTTATTTTTCAAAGGGTCCTTAACTTTAGCAATTTCACTATCGCTGCCACCTATAATAATCAAGTCAACCACATAGATGATCATGATTATCAAGCCTACATCTCCATTCCTCACATAAAGTTAGTAGTCTACATATCATAAACATAAAAGCAAATGTTGAAAATATACTCTCTGATCTTGTCCACACCATGCTCTAGGTGCTTGCTTCAATCCATAGAGCACTTTCTTTAACTTGTACACATATATGGGATGCTCTAGATCCTCATAGCCTATTGGTTGCTCCATATACACCTCTTTTACAATTCACCATGTAAGAAGGCATTCTTGCCATCCATTTTTTGAAAAATCCAATCTTTGGATACTATCAAAGCAATCACATATTTAACATTTTCCATTCTAGCAACTGGATTGAATGTATTCATAATCTATACCATATGTTTAAGTATAGGCTTTTGTGACTAGCCTAGTCTTATAGGTATTAAGAGAACCATCTCTATAATGCTTGATTTTGTAAACCCACATACAACCAATAGCTTTCTTACCCTTACACAATGGTACTAGATCCCAAGTCTTATTGCCTTCTAATGTAGCCATCTCCTCATCCATTATTGTATCCCAATGAGCATGACCAAGAGCATCCTCAAAACAAGTGGGATCAATATCCTCAACCACCTTTATCATATAAGCATAATGGTAAGATTCATAACATTCAAAACAAAATATTTTAATAGAATATCTAACCTTGCTAAACCTGTGTACCACTCGATCAATTAATGGACTCCTAAGTGCATGGCAAGGAGTGCACTTCCATTGCTAATGTCTTGTCTAGGAGATCTGAGTCCAGGCATTCATAACTTCTAGGTAGAATGGTGAATGTGGCATCCAAGCATGTGATATAGGTGATGATTTCTTCTCCTATATTTTGGCTTAGTTTGAGACCAATGTAAGAATGGATCTCCACTTATGGGAGGTTCTAAGGCATACGTGAGGTTGGGAGCTAGAAAACTCCACAACTGGTACCTGCCTTCTGCACTATTCAATGGGGTGCTTATCAGCCACTTGTGCAATGGGTTGGATAATTCTTTTCATTGTTATGGGTGCTTTGGTTAGATCTGTCAATAATGGTCATATCTCTCTCTAAGATTCAAGAGGCAGTGTTGTCCTAGGTTGTGCTCCTCTCCTTGAGTAGGTCATCCACTCATATGGGTTCCTTAAAGACCCTAGATAGCACATCCCTTTGGAGGGTTGAGTTTCTCACCAAGGCCTTGTAAATCTCTTTGCTTTGAATCCCACTTACAAACATGATGGAGACCATTTGTTTGCTACTATTGCTCTATGGCTGGGATTCTCTTAAAGAGACTCCACACGTAGGTGACACAATCTCGAATATCCTCCTTGTCCTTTTGACTAACATTCATCAACCTAACAATGACGTTATCAGAGTATCCCACCTTGGAGAATCTCTTAATGAAGAGACTCTTGAGGTTACTAAAGTCATTGTGTTTTGACATTGTCTAGACTAGTGTACCAATTCCATCCTTTGTCTCTAGGCAATGTCTAAAAGCTTGTGTGCATGCAGTTAACCTCAGATACTTGCTCAAACTACTCCACAAAGCTATACGGGTCATTTTCGGGTTGATACTTGTTGAGTTGCTCAGCAACCACATGTATCTTTGTCTAGCTCCTAGAATTCAAGGTGATTCCTTGTCCTACTAGCAATGAATTTGCCAAGGCTACTCCACTTTGTTCTGTAGTTGTGTTGTCTAAGAGTCATATTGTGAGAAGCTTGTTGAGCCTCTAAGGCTCTCTCTCTCTTCGAATTTGGTCCTATCCTGGTTCTATTGGCAAGAGCTAAGGCACGTTGGACCTTGTGTATTTCTATATCTTCTCTCATCTTTTGAGCTCGTTGTTGTCAATTATAGATAGCCATGCTTTGTAGTGCTTTCCTTGCTAACCTTCTCTCCTCCTCTAGATTGGCTATGATGTCCTTGACTAGTGTACCATAATGCTCCATTTTGGTTTGCAGGTCATACTGGATTTTATCAATTACTGGATGTTGATTGGGAATTCTTCCAAGTGAAGCTCATTATTTTTTAGGTTGGCATTGATTCTCAACATGTTTCTGACTTCTTGAGCCAATACGGTGTTGATCACATTGATCAAGTTGAGTAGAGGTGCATTCCTAATCATGGATGTTGCTATTTCTCCCTAAGCAGCTTGAGGACTCAAGTCTCCCAGTGTTTGGTGATTGGGATCCTTGGCCACTATTCAATGTTTAGGATCTCCTTCTACTAGTGGGTTTGATCAGCTTATCTTATCTTGTGTGAAATCCTTGTTATTTAAAACAATTCTTAATGTTATGTGCACATAGATGCTAGTGAGGTGCTTCTCAATGTGCGCTATGTGAAATCAAGCTTTAATATTTTCTAGTGTAGTCCAAGTGTTTATGTGACAAAATATGTGAATTAAATCACAATCAATGTAGATCACACTCCCTTTAATTGATTTTGGCTAGTGCTAGCTTTTCCATGCATGTGCGGTAGCTGCTCGTAGTGGTCCAATCTAGGTCCTTACTATACATTCAAGTGTAGTCTGAAGGGTAGCGGATTCAAGTTGTCCATTTGGATCTCTATTGGGATATGGTCAATGCCCATATTCGCTCTTGGACTATTAGATCTCAACTCTTGAGTCAATCGGATCTATTGCGCATTTCACTCACCTAGGGATCTACTCAGATGTCCTAGAGCTAGGGCTTGGTCCCTATAGGGTTTACTGATGCTAGAGTTTATCAGAATATGAAGTTTGGTTTTCCCATCCAATTTATAGGTTGTTCCATCCAATTTTCAAAATGTGACGCTCAATTATGGACGTCTGAGTGGTCCTTCTGTTAGAATTCGATTCGTTCAGATTGGTGGACACTCAACTGTCCAATTTTTGGGCCATCTCATTTTGGGTTAGTCAAGGTTTGTCTGATCAAACAATCCAATTGCATTCGATTTTGAGAACCGTATGACTTTGAGGTAGTCAGACGGTTTGAATGTAGTAGCAAAACTAACACAAACTTGACAAAAATCTAGCGTATCACCCTCGATGCTTTCTCCTAGTCTTTGGCAAGCTCTAGAATCAAACAACAAGGGATCAGTAATCAAAATAACTCATTTGTAGCCACGGAATGTGCTTGTGTATTGTGCATATCCAAGTACATTTTAGTGGCCCATCGAGAAACAATCTAGACATCGCCACCCGGCACTCGCATGAAATATTCCAAGGTTTGTCGCTTTGGGTTTTGCAAGTTTGCCTCGCAATGGAACGTTCATGGCCGAACCCACTAGGATTGACCTAAAATTTTGGTCTCTAGTAGTCAAGGTCTCATGTCAGCATTCTAGCATCGCGAGTCTTAGACACCCCACTTTACGCAGAGATGCCCAAGCCAAAGCAAATCCATCATACTACACTTGGTTCAAAAAGAATGGAAAACGAGAGGGATGCATCGCTCAACTTCTCTGCCCAAAAGGCATAGTCCCATTCCAGTCCCCTAAAATGGCATGAGTTGGATACTAATCTAACAATACCCAAAGGTCAAGTACCAATAAAAACCTTGTGAGAAGCCTCCCAGTTCTCTAGGATGACCCTTCCGTAGAATAGACCCATCAGGGTTTGGCCCACCTGCTTCCCTGGATAGTCATTCTTTAGTTGTCTAACTAAGTCCTATCATATTTATGTGTGACATTTAAAATCAGCTTCCTTAATTAAGCCTTTAGGGAACAGGGTTCATTCGTGTAATTTACAATACATGCACAAGAACAAAGCAAGCACTCCTTTTGACAAAAAATTTCCTTAACTTATCTTCAAGTTAATCTTTGTCTCGTGCCCATACAAGAGAAATTTTGTATCCTTTTTGTGGAACAGAATTTCCTCATCCAAATCACATGGCACATTAATTTTTGTCCATTATCTAGAATATGATCTTCCAACATCCTAGACTTGGACTCATGACAGTCTACAACTTCGTTTTGGACTCAGCAAGGGGTGTTTAGAGCTCCACTAACCCCAAGCAACCTAGGAGTGAGAGACACTTTTCGTGGTTGGCCTTTTCACCACTCGACCTTCGACCCGTGAATCCAGTAGTGCCCTCTCGAGTTGAAACACGACATGGGATTGGAGATGATCCACCAGCGTAAAATATTATTCCTTAATTAATCCCATTAAGAATCAAGCACAATTAAGGCAATCAGACCTATTCTCATCTTCCAAATTTATTTATTCCCATGGCAACGTGTCATTACAGATCCTTGCCATGCATTTACCATCAAACACAAGCACTTGGAAGTATCATCCAGATCACATTCCAACAATCAGTTTAATGCAAAAGCATTTAGAATTTTATTTGATCAATTAGCAAAACAATGGTATCCTTTTCCAAAATTTACAGGAATAGTCGTGATAACCTTTCCATCGCATATTTGATCTCCCCCTTGGGGTCAAGAGAGATTCTATGTAAAAATTACTTAACACACTCTTCTTTCAACAAAGGCATATGTTAAGGTTTCAACCACAGTACAAGACATAAGTTCTATAGGTCGCTTATATTATTTGATAACTCTTTCCAAAGAGTAGTGGTCTTTAATTTGTCTCAGTCTTCTCAATCCCTTGAGCTCTCTACTTGCTTTTGGGGGTCGGGGATCTAGCCCAATCCAAATAGGGTTGATAACATAGTGATTATCAGTTGGAACTGAAGACATTATTAGTCTTAGGCCTTATGACTGTTGTTTGTGTTAACTACGCATATCATCAAGATTCCAATGATCTAATAGAGTCAATATTGAATTTCCCTTAGGCTAGATTTCTTATCATGCAATCCGTCAAACATCCAAGCTACAACATACTTTTAGTGTGGGGAAAATACCCATCTATTAATTTCATGAAAAGAAGAGTTGACAATACCTTGAGATACTATTATGCTATGTGTGAGTTGTCGCATAGCATCCAGATACAATTTACTTCTCTTGATACATGCGCTTTGCAACTTTATCTTTTGAATGTAAGAGATGAAGCCTACCCCTTCTCATGTCCTATTCTTGTGTGGCATCTAATATACTTCATGCAAGAATCAAAACAAGTATCTACTACTTTGGAAATACATCACTTACGACTGGTACGGCATTTGGATTGGTAGTGATGTCCTCACCCGAGGCTGTGTTGCTCGTTGAGGGATTGCCATTTGAGCATGATAACAAGCACTTGGGGGCCATTCTCAAACCTTGTCTCCCTTAGGCGTGAGTCACACAAGACTTTTGCACTTTGTGCTTGATTAATGGGACTAATTTGGGGAAATAATTAGGCCATCCTAGGAGGGCAAGAGAAATGGGTCCCTTTGGGGACTCTCTCTCTCTCTCTCTCTCTCTCTCTCTCTCTCTCTCTCTCTCTCTCTCTCTCTCCCTCTTGTTCTTCTCCTTCTTCTCTTGTTCTTCTCCTTCTTCTCTCCTTCTCACCTCTTCTACTTATTCTCTTCTTCTTCTCCTTCTCTTTTTTGCCTTCTTCTTCTCCTCCTCTTCTCCTCCTCTCTCTCTCCCTCTCTTTTTCTATTATTCTTCTCCTCATCCTTCTTCTCCTTCTCTTTCTCTCCCTCTCTCTTTTTCTCCTCTCTCTCCCCCCCCTCCGTTCAGGCTGCTAAGCCTTCTCCCTAAGGCCTCTTCTTCTTGTTCTTGTTATTGTTCTTCTTCTTCTTCTTCTCTCTTGCCCTTTTGTCTTCTTCTTCTCCTCTTCTCCTCCTCCTCTTCTTCTCCTCTCTCTCTCTCTCTCCCTCCTCCTCCTCCTCTTCTTCTTCTCCTCTTCTTCTGTGCTTTCTCTCCCTCTCTCTCTCTCCCTCCTCTTCTCATCATCAATAGAAAAGGGGTAAATAGTGTGTCGAGTCTTTTTTTCAAGCCTATCTCTACCTTGTGATTGGGGGGGAGGGGGTTTGTAAGGGGAGATATAATTAGGGGGAAGAACACGGGGAGAAGGTGGTGTGGTGGTGACCTTACCCACCCACCACCTATCTCTATGGTGGGATGCTAGCCAAAGGGGGGGGTTGGTAGGACCGTGGCCTCCCCCTTGTCGATATCATTGTCAAATTCACCTTCTTCCTTGTCTTCTCCATCACCGTCGCCTACTTGATGTCGAAAGCTTCCTTCCCCCTTCAGAACGGTTTAGTTTCCCTTTTCTTTCCCCCCCACCACCAATTGACGACGATAGGGGGGAAAAATGGTTTTTTCTTTGCATTATCCTTAATCTAAAAAGGGGGTTACCATGGCTCGCATGGGGATGTTATATCCTCTCCCCCTTAGAGAACTCGAGATGTCGTCATCTCTCAGAAGAAACTAGGGAAGACAAGCATTAATGGGCTTGGGTTAGGACCACCTTGCATCCACTGCGCTACTCTGATCACTCATAAGCATGCGGTCTTTTGAATCAACAACTTATTGTATTAGATCTATCTGAGTCTAGATTACAAGAGAGAGTTTATTATTGTTACATCTCATGGGTATTTTCTAGGTCTTTCCTAAGTATCTGGTATATTATAGATCAATGGAGCTTATACAATTTCATTCCTTGTAAGTCCAAGTTCTCTTTGAGTTCTGTTGGGACAATTGCCATGGTTATGTCCAAGGTTGTAGTACTCAGAGCATCGGTGTTTAGGGTGCTTTGGACATTCCCTTTTGAAATAACCTAGCTCCTTGTAATAGAAACAACGTGAAGCTTTATCACTTGGAGTCAGAAGATTTTTGGTCGTCCTTGGCAAGATTTTCTTCTTTAGGCCAAATTGTCCTAGGATCCTTTTAGCAGACTGAAGTGGTCCTTTATCGCAAAAACTTTGTTTTTGAATTGTCCTCTTTTTAGACTTTGACTGAGGTCAATGGTCAATAAGCTTTGCTTGTAGTATTAAAGAGTACTCCCAAACTTTGTCATTTTGGTAAGACCCAATCTATATTAGTCCACAAGAACACCTGAGGAAAACTCATTGCAAGTTACAGTTGCCATTCCTCACTAGAGTATCTCTAATCATTTTCA
The DNA here is from genome assembly GCF_053477565.2 of Lygodium microphyllum. NCBI lineage: Eukaryota > Viridiplantae > Streptophyta > Polypodiopsida > Schizaeales > Lygodiaceae > Lygodium > Lygodium microphyllum. The sequence goes on from NC_141150.1 coordinate 39,663,926, forward strand.
AGTTCTAGGCTCAAAATAGATGCAACTCATATTACTCAAGTTAAGTGTAGTTACAAGAGCAAGGTTTATTCCCAATATAATTTGTATTACATGTTGGTAAAATTTCTAGGATTGCTAATCGTCCTAGAAAGGTGTAGTAGGCTCTAGGTCTTTGTCTTTGTCTTCATGTGATTCCTCTATATATCCAAAGACTACACTTGTGTAGCTTCATTTCCTTGGAGGTTCAATGTCTTCTGGACTGAAGTCAAGGTAGTCTCCTTAAACATGCCCTAGCTCATTGCAATGGAAGCATTGACGAGATGAGCTAGATGGTACAAATTTGAAGATTCCCATTGTAGGAAATAGAAGGAAGATTTTTAAGTGATGCAATGTAAGTGAACTAATTGAAGAACATGTGTAGGACGAAGAACAAGTTTATGTTAACCTGGATTATCAAGAGAACAATGATGATGTAGGGATGGAAGATGAATATATTGATCTAGATGAAGATTAACCATGTGGCACATACCAAAGGATGTGCACATTCATAGAGGGTGGATATCGTGCCGCTACGTCGACACAATGTGAAAAACCCTCGATTGCATCATCATCTGGCTTTCTTATTAAACTAGAGGGTCAATGTCATTAGTATTTGTGTCCACAGTATGGATGGTTTAAACTTACGAGATTTTAGGATAATTTTAGCCTATTTTTGGTATTCTAGATATTATTTCCTATCAATTATCCTAAAAAGGTGTAAAAAATTCTAGAATAGGGTGTCTTGCAAAAAGTAGTTGCTTTTCAGCCAGTTTTGGAGATCTCATGCAAAAAAGGGCTCTTGAATTAACTTCGCATGTGCGCAATTGTAGTTTTCAAGCAAGAAACAACACTCCAGATGGGAGGAGGGAGACGTAGCAATCCAAGAGAATTTTGATCAAATGTCCTAGACTTTTATCCCCATTTTGGAGCCAATGGAACCATCAGATTTGCCATCCAAGCAATAGAGTAGAAGATAGTGTTTGGTGCGATTTTTGGATATAATTGGGTGAGAGTGGACATAGCAAAGCCGAGATTCATTGTAAATAGGTTTTCTTAATCAAAGATTGGTTTTTGGTTACTTTAAACCTCTGATCTCTTACATGTTTGTTGTTTTATCTCTTATTGGTCTCTATTCTATGTAATCTCTATAATCATCTTTGCTCTCATATAAGAATCAGTACAATTGAAGACTATGACATGGATGAGGAAAAGGGAGGTAGAGAAGAAGAGAACGTAAGAGGTAATAATTAGTTATCACTCACTCTCTTGTATGGTTTTGCACTTATTTATAATTTTTGTTTTTTTGCAATCAACATATTAATTATGTGCCAAAATCCTTGTATGCATCAAAAAGCTCCTTTGAGTTTATGCCTTTTATAGAACTCTTTTAAAGCTTGAAAATTAGAATGCTTTGATTTTGAGTATAAAACTTGTATTCTAGGTTTTAGCTTCTAATCACCTAGACTCTAACCCAATCCCCCCTCCCCCCTCCTTGGGGGCTGTTGAGAAACATGGATCTAGAGCTAGCTAGCTATGGTGGACGCAAGTCAAACACACAATACATTATCAGAATGAGGGATTGTAACTCAAGTGAAATAGGTTCCAAGATAGATTAGCTTGGACTCATAAATACATTCTTGAGTGACATAATTAATAGTACCATTACATTGAAATGAGTGTTAAGTATATGCCTTTATAGCTTTTTGGATAGTACCACTTTTTCTCTTTGTGCTTATGGGATTTAAGACATCTCTTCCTAGATCATACATCACTGTCTCTCTCTCATACAAAGCCACTTGTGGGAAAGCCTCTTTTGGGCACACATTGAGCCTCTATGGGCACACATCATTTGCTATTCTCAACACCCCCCTTAAATGATGAGTCTCTACCCTTGCTGGCCTTTTGCCCCCCTTGCATGCAAACATGGACCAGGAGACTAGCTCTTTGGCAGCCTAGTCAAGTTAACGCTTGAAACTTTATATATTGGTAGGGTTTTTACATCCACTATGGGAAATAAGGATCCACTATAGGAAGATTTTTGTTATCGGAAGAAGAGAATATTTTCTTCATCTTCTTTGTGCATCTTTCACACTCTTTTGTGCAATCTTTAACCTTCTTGGACTTCATGCTCTTTGTCTTTGGTAACGCATGATACTTCTCTTTTTGCTTCAGTCTTCTTGATGACATGGTTTTTTTGCTTCATGCTTTTACACATGATAACACTGATGGATACATGGGCTTCGTTTGACAAACTCTCACACATGAGATAAATTTCGGGATACATGGTTTTTGGGTTTTCATTTGGCATTGCCTTTCCTTTTGAAATCTTGTGCAAGCAAATCATTTCTTGTGGGAAGGTCTTACTGCGAGTGTACTCAAGAAATATTTAATCCCTTACAAGAATAGGGGTTCAATAGACACTCTAATCACAAGTAACCTCTTAGGATTTTTAATAAGAGTATTAACTTTTAGTTCAAGCCAAGTGGAGACACATATAGTGTGAAAGCTAGTTAAATGTGAAGGAAATTTGGTTGTGAAATAGGCTTGTGAGTGGAGTGGTTTTGGAGAAGGAGGTGTGAATGGACTTTATGAAAGACTTTATAGCTTAAAGGAAAGATTTAAAAAATATATATTTCTGTTGATCTCGCTAATGATTGACTTTATCAGGAGCTACTTTGAATGCAGTGCTATGGAGCTGAGTTGGAGCCATGAGGATGTAGACATAGCCCCTTACATGATGCCATCAATTCGGGCTGGTATTACTTGGATGCCAGAGACATTTGCGATCCCTTGGAGCTTGACCTTGCCGCCAAGGACTGCAGAAGCTAGATGATTGGCCTTATGAGGTCCATCTGCTTGCACGTATCTATGACTCGTAGTCATAGCTATCTTTTCTGCGGCTGACTCTTTGGCAACATCCAGTCAAAGCACAGACAAATTTGCAATGCGGTGCCACTTCCCTTGGCGAGAGCTCTGGACAAGCCCCTCAACATGAATCTTCTATGTGATACTAGTTGTGAGCACGTCATTGCACGTTGTTGACTGAGAGTCTAAGCTTCCTTTTCGGCAATAGTAGGTAGCAGTAATAGATCTCTTCCTCATTTCCTTTTCAACAACAGTAAGCTACAGTGATAGATCTCTTCTTCATTTCCTTTTCAGGAACAGTAGGTGGTAGTGATAGATCTCTTCTTCATTTTCTTCCTTTGTCACATATCAAATCTCTGATCTGGATCATGATTCACTAGGCTCTGAAGGTTCCTCGAGAGTGTGGTGTGCCACAACTGGCTCTAAGATAAAGTAGTTGACTATGATAAAAAAATTGTTTGCAATAGAAGCCCTCTTCTTCTTTCTCTTCTATGGCTTTCTTTTGAAGTGCCAAAACCTTATGCTGAAGCAATTCAATAGAGGCCCATTATAATGTTTGCAGATCAACCTCAGTGATGGCATTGAGGGATATAGGAGATAATAAGGAAGGAGATTGAGAAAGGACACACACGAGCTAACTAACTCAGCCATGGCTCTGATACCATGTTGAGAAACATGGATCTAGAGCTAGCTAGCTATGGTGGATGCAAGTCAAACACACAATACATTATCAGAATGAGGGATTGTAACTCAAGTGAACTAGGTTCCAAGATAGATTAGCTTGGACTCATAAAGACAGTCTTGAGTGACACAACTGATAGTACCATTACATTGAAATGAGTGTCAAGTACATGCCTTTAAAGCTTTTTGGATAGTACCACTTTTCCTCTATGTGCTTATGGGATTTTAGACATCTCTTCCTAGAGCATACATCATTGTCTCTCTCTCATACAAAGCCACTTATGGGCAAGCCTCTTTTGGGCACACATTCAGCCTCTATGGGTATATATCATTTGCTATTCTCAATAGGGGCTGACCAAATGATGTAGCGTTGTCAAGATAAGTTGCATGTATGTCAGGAAGATATCAGATCTCTAGCTGTGCTAGGGAGTAAGAATAGTAATTGATGGATAGATGCATATATTGCTAGAGAGATTCTTAAGTGATAATTAATCATTTTAATAATTAAATATTTAATATTTAATTATTTAAGATTAATTAATATAATATTTGATATTTGAATACTAAATATTTAATGTTATAAGTTTTAAAGAAACAACTACATCAAAACATTAAATATTTAACAATAAAACACTAATAACTCTATGCTTAATAAGTGTAAATAAGATGATAATTAATCATGCTACATTTAAAGCATAAAGAATATATAATGTTTTATTGAAAACGTTTTGGATTGTTGGAAAATAACAGAAATCGAAACCTTTTTGTTGAGAGTGGAAAAAGACTGAATTTTTGATTGATTTTTGTTGTTTTTGAGGTTTGAATGGTTGATTTTTGATGGATTTAGAGTGATGTATGGTTGTTAATGGAAGTGTTTGAGAGTTTTTTGGATGATATTGACAATGTTTTGAAAGTTCATGATGATTCTTAGTAGAAATATGAAGCTCTGTGATGATCTAATAGGTTCTGTTGAGGTTCTGATTGGTTCTGATACCTTCTGTATAGCTTCTGTTTTGCTCTGATTTTCTTTTGTATGAAGCATGGATTGATGATTGATCAAGGTGGAAATATTTTGAAAGCTTATTTAATATTTTTTGATAGTTTGGAATGGTTTTAGTATGAGTTATAAGGATATCTTGTTCTCTAATGACCTTCTGTAACCCTTTGTAAACCTTCTATAGAGCCTCTGTCTCTGTTCTATCTCTGCTCTGTTTCTGTTCTGTTCTGTTCGGTAGATCTTCTATAAGTGTTATGTAGAATGCATGTGTGACTTTGGAAAAGTTTTCTAACTTTTGTAAAGGATTAATCTAATTTCAAAAGAGCTAAAACAAATAGAAGAAGCAACTGTTGAAGACTGAAGTGACAGTGACAGTAGTCAGCTATGAAGAGACACTGTACTGGCTCTGGTGCCTCTTCGCATCAGACATACCTCTTGGGAGGTGCATCCACGACCTAAGAAGGATTATTAAGAGTCATTATTGAGTATTTTAGTGAGAAAATGATTTACTATTGAGAGAGAGAGCTAGAGATAGTCAATTCTATCAAAATAGTGTATCTGTATATGAGAGATTGAGAGAGAAAACTATGAAGACATTGAAGATGAATACTATGTGATTGATTTCCATTCCAAAATGGTGTATTATTTTATGTTCCTTGTTCTATTGATGGATTCTATGAAAAAGTTGAAGATTATGGTTGATTCTATCAAATCCGTGAGAGATATCTACTATGATGTTGCGTGACGATTTGTTGTTTTCTTTATTTTAGTCATCAAAATAATGAAATAAAAGCTTGTTGATGTTACAATATAGATTTTCTTGCAATAGAATCCCCTTTTCCTTGGTGTTCCTATTGGGGCTCCATGTTTTTGGTGCATAGCCGGGGAAACTTGCCATCAACAAGCATAAGAAGAGGCTGAAAATGAAGGAAATGGCATTGCCAAGAAGAGGAGAATTCAATGGATGTTTGCAAAGTTCCTTCTTCCATTGAAGAGTTGTAGATTCTTATTTCCAAAGCCACTTTCCACAAGAAGTTCATCCCATAATGGCGGAAACATATTACCATCATGATGCAAGCTCTATGCGATGGACTGTTTCCTCTTCCTGTTGAAGTAGCAGAAACTTGCATCTTGGTGGAAAATTGTTTGGGAAAAAACTGAAGAGTAGAAGTAGAGAGAATGACTATCCATGGAAGATTTGGTATTCATTGAGAAGTTTCCACACATCATCAAGTGGGAGATCGTGAAGAAGCTTCAAGAGTCGTGATCTGTGGAGGTTCACGAAAAAAAGAAGGAAATGAGTTGAAATTTATTCATGGATGCTCAACAGCAAGATACGTGGGATGCTTGGTGCACTGACAATCTTTTGTTTATCCAATCAGCAACCCACTGGAAGTTGGTAGACAGAGTGTTTTTCACAACATACATTGTTGAAACCCTTAGAAGCTGACATTATTGTAATGGCACAATAACGATTCTAAGAAGAATGAGTTTTGATACTTTCAGAATGGAATATCTCCCCCTCTGTAGTGGTTTGAAAGCCGAATTCAGAGATGTTGAAAAGAAGGAAGTAGAAGAGATATTGGCCAAAGAATCCCCCAGAGACTGAAGACCTCTCTGATTCTATTCTGTTGAGTACTGAACAACTAGTTGGAGCCAACCCCTTGATGAGTGACGCAATCAAGAGGCAATCCCGTGATAAAATCAAAGCTGAGAACGAGCTTGCAACAGAAGCCTCCTTTGATGCCCTAAAAGCACTCTTTACAAAAGTCCCCATGGCAACTCAAGGTCCCCTTCCTAGTTAGATTCGTCCTGGAAATATTGATGACAGGCCAAAAAATGTAGTCACATTGCCAGTTTTTAAGGGAGAGTACAATGAAAACCTTGATCTTCATGTAGCAAAATTTATGGTAGCATGTGTGGCTAACAATGCCAGAACCCCTGAGCATTGGTTTTCCCGCCACTTTCAAGGGCGCGACATTTTAGTGGTATGAGAGACAAGCAGCAGGAACTTTTGGCACTTGGGACGACCTAAAGTTGGCCTTCCTCACTAAATTCAGGTGTGAAGATTTTGAAGAGCGGATGCGAGAGGAGTTCATGAACCTAAGTCAGTCCTTTGGAGAAAGATTAGAAGATTATGTCTCGCGAATGGAATCCATCCTGAAGAGATGGACTAACCATCATTTGGACAAAGGTATCCAGAAAGGAGTGTTTCTCATAGGCTTACAACCAAAAGTTTGCAAGTTTGTGGAATTGAGAAGACTAGCCAATCTGCAAGTTGTAGTGGAAGGTGAAAGATTGTATGATGAAGTTGAAGCAAGGTTGTCAATGACTCCATGAAGAGGAATCTTACCTCCTCCCATGCCAGGAATGGTATACCCACCAAATGCAATCCCAGGGACAGTTGCCTACCCCTATCCTCAAATGCCTCAGATGACAGGCCTCAAATGATGGTTCAACCACAACAATAGTGGCCTCAAACAGTTCCTCCAATGCTGACTCAACAACAGTGGAACCCTACCAACTGGAATTAACAACCCCAAGTCTCAACAGGAGCTCTGAAGCAGAACCAAAACAGAGGACCCTTTGGATCAACCCAACCAGTGTATGTAATAATTACACAAGCTTCCCAAAACTCTACTACAAGTACTTCAGGAGGTGAAAATCTGAAGGACTACTTATCCAACTCAGTTGCAAGTATTAAAAAAGATAGAAGGATGAAAATGTAAGATTTAACTTGCTAGAGTCCAAAATGACAACATAGGATATTGGACCAAAGCCTAGGGAGTTTTGTCATTATTTCTATCCAAGGAGGTTTCCCTCTCAAAGTTACAGAGGACGACAGTTTGGCGGTGGTCAGAGATCAGAGGTGGAATGTTATAGGTGTGGAGAAAAGGGTCATATCTCCTTGAATTGTCCAAACCCTAGAAGATCTGTGGATTACAAGCCCTTATGCAGTTGATGTAAAGGAGAAGGCCACACTACAAAGGACTATCCAAGTCCAGGCCCTGTCAAGGCCAATGCCATTGATAGCCAACAGAAGGTATAAGAGCTTGCCTCCAATTTGGTAGAGTTGAAAGCTGCCACTATCACGCGTGCCAAGAAGAAGGAACTAGTTATTCAGAATGAAAATAATTCTCTTGCTAAGATTGTGAAGTTCAACCTACCAGCAGAGGGACAGAGTAGTACAGGACAGAACAGTGTAGTACAGAGCACTGTAGTGCCACAGAGAGTCACAGAGATAGTCCCAAAAACAGGACCAAAGATCCAGGAGATAGACGATGCAGAAGCACCTCTAGAAACAAAAGAAGTGCCGATGCTGCCATTACTAGAAGAAAAAGGAAAGATGAAAATGGGTGTAGCCCCATTCCTCAATAGGCTGGAGAAGCCTGTGGACCCTATCAAAGATTATGACTTGGTAAAAGAACTAGACACTTTTAAACCTAACTTAACATTCTGACAATTGTTGATGCTCTCTCCCAGCTACCGAAAGAAATTCAAAAGCATCTTGACAAGAAAACGTGGACTAAGGATTGCTCCCCCAACAACAATAAAGTCCAACAGAGCCGCAGAACCTGCGAAGGAAGTAGATGTGGCTAACGCCTTCCTAGATCCTGGAACCCTAGAGATTAGTGTATGGATAGAAGGATGCTTTATTTCAGATGCAGTGATTGATGGAGGCTTATCATCAGTAAACATAATGAGGGATGTGACAATGAAGGACTTAGGGTTGCAAGGAATTCAACATACATAGTGGCTTATCAGATTAGCAGACCAAAGTAGAATTAAACTGTTGGGGGTCCTCCCATATGTAAAAGCAACCCTTAGATTACTAGCTGACATATTTGGTGGTCAAACCAAATTCTTATGGGATCTCATACCCTCTACTGTTGGGAAGACCTTGGATTTTTGAACAAGAGCAAGGACGGACTGGTTCAAAGGAACCATAACCCTAGGCAGAGGACTTAACAAAGTGGTGTTGAAATTGTATGGATTGCAAAAAGGCAATGGATCCACATCTGTCAAAGTCATAACTGACTCCTCCAACGAGGTAACAAATGGTATATCAGGAGACAAAGAGGCTGTTAAATAGATCTTTCCCAAGAAAACAGAGGCACAGTTGTTAACCCCAACACGAAGAAAGCAAAAGGAAGTGGAAAAGACGAAGTGCAAAGGTGGAAAAATGGTAGCTCGACTGAAGAAAGAAAAGGAGAAAAGGCCAAAAGCGCAAGGGCAACCTTAAAAGTCCAAGGCAAAGGCAAAAGGGGAAAGGCGCATTTTAAAATAAAAAGGTGCACCCTGAAATCTTGTAAAAGAGCGCCAGGTTCTCACCCGTGCAATTTGTAAATGTAGATGGGCGGTGGACAGGAAGCTAGGAAGATAAAAGGACAATGGGAAAAAAGGGCCTAGGCTATGGCCGGCCATGTAAAAAGGGGAAAAGGGGATGACCGCCCAAAAGGGATTTAGGGTTTTGTATATAAAGTTGAAAAGTGAATGAGAAGCTCATTCTTGTGTGGCGCCAAAAGTAGCTCTCCTCTTCTTCTTCTTCTTCTTGTTCTTACTTGCTTGAGCTTGTGCTTGAGAGAGGGAGTGTGAGAGTGTGAGGGAGTGAGTGTGTGAGGGTGAGGGACCGAGGAGGAGAAGCTCTCCATCGTCTCCTCTCTTCTTCTCTTCTCTTCTCTTCTCTTGTCTTGCTCGCGGCAATGGAGCTTGGAGCGTGGGGCTTGAGGATGGAGCTTGCTTGAAGCTTGCACTTGGATCATTCTACCGGAGTGTGCGAGAGAGGAGGTAACTCGAATGGCATCAAGGTAAGCTCACTACACCCGTAGATATGGATGGCGCGTCGGCTATGTGAGAGGTAGCCATTAGTGCTCGGCTTGGAACGCTTAAAAAAATAAGCAGTCCAAGGGTCTTGGCGGTTGAGCGAAAGCTCCCACAACAGTCCCTAACAATGGGCACTGTAAGCCAACTACTAAGGGAAGTAAAGTCCTTGTCCATGGGAGAATACCTCCTACCTCAACTAGAATTGACTTCTGAAATCACCTCTGACAGTGAAATAGAAGCATGGATGTATTGTTCTCCCTATTACATGGTAGTCGCAGAGACAATAGCAGAGACAGAGCCAGAGACAGAAGCAGAACCTAGACATAACCTCGCTGGGAAAGAAAAGCTAGAGGAGAAGGAGAAAGAGAGTAGATGCAAGGATCACTCTTAAGACTGAGGAAGATACAACCTTAGTGGCAGGAAGAGGGGTCGTAGACGCCAAGGTAGAGACCTCCCACCCCAAGACGGCGGAACTAGGTAGTGCGAGAGATGCCACAAAGGCAAGACTAGGAAGAAGCTTATCAAGAAGCTAGCCACGACATGTGGCTGAAGAGCGGTGACCGAGGAGAAAGCCAACTACCCAACAATCTCCTCACCACCGTAGTAACCACCCCAGTGACCATTAATTTGGGAGACCTGCTTCGACAGCACCCTGCACTGTGGCGAGGATTGAGGCACTGCGTGGAGGGAAAGGGGGAGCATGCTACCGCTAACTTGCATGAGCAGGACACAGTCACGCGAATTCCAAGCTGAACGCTACACTCGTCTCCAAGGTCACTACACATCAACGCTTTCTGGGAAGGCACGGAGATGCATGCAGTCCTACCTATCCTAGCCTTAGGGGATGCAACACGGAAAGGAATTGTGGACACTAGCGCAGGGGTTAGTGTCTTGAGCCACACAGTTCTACAGGCCTGGGGAAACCCACCTGTGGAAGTGGCTAGGTTCAATGTTACATTGGCCAACGGAATGAAGGTCAGACCATTCGGGGTCTTTAAAAACTGGCCAGTGAAGATCGCAGGAGTGCAATTTTCCATAAACTTCATTGTCATGAAGGGGGTGGACTACGACATACTGCTAGGCCGGCCATGGATGAGGAATGCACGAGTGGTCAAAGAGTGGGAAAACAACCTCATAGTCTTGGGGAATAGGACGGAGGCGGTGAGGGTTGAGATGGACACATGGAAGACTACCCCAGCCGACCTCGATGCCATCTTGACCATGCTAAAAGGCGATACCGAGGCATGCAAGCACTATGGGACGCTGACCAAGTATATTCCCTGCCCTGAGGATGAGAGGGATTGGATACACGTCTTGGCAACCATTGATCTGCCATTCTCAGATGAGGAAGAGTTGTATAAGCAAGTGGCTAAGTCACCGAGCATGCCAGCAGAGGAGCCCACTGTGCCACTCTGCATGATGGCGGGGAGCTCGCAGGATCCAGGGAGACCATTCCCGTTCCACACCCCCACGAACAAGCTCGAGCTTCAAGGAATAGTAGGGTACCTAACCACTAAATTGAAAGACAGCGAAGCGGCTAATCTAAATCCCCTAAGGAATCTCTTGGCTCGGCTTGAATGGGAATGGACCAAAGTGCACGATCTCAACCTAACATACAATTGGGGAGGAGAACTTAGGGGATGAGGAGTAGTTGAAGGGGAAAGATTCCACTAATAAGGAGTATGAGCACTATTGCTCTGAGATGGACGAGAGCGAGGAAGGGTTTAATACCATAGGTTATGACACTGAAGGGAGAGCAATCGAGCAGATTGAGGCAGACTCTAGACCAAAATGGGAAAGGGATGGAAAATGAGTCGTGCGGATGGAATGCAATAGGACCTGGTTGGAGTAGGTGGGAGCTATGGATTATGAGCAAGCAGGGGTGGCACAATTGCTGGTAGTCCCAATACTAAAGACGGAGTCACCTCTACTGAACTACGACCCCCGGGCGAAACCCCTTACTCAAGCGAGGGATGCAAGTTACCCTAACCCTCTAATGTTAGACGCACTAAAGGGGACTTGCCAATCCACTTAAGGTGCAAGCGGATTAAGGAGGGGACCAAGAAGAAAACTAGAGACTTAGAAGGAGAGAGGCAAAAGAAACCACAAGACCTACCCAAACGCTTCACAAAATTTAAGAAGGGTGATAGAGTGGTGGTTCTGCTAGGAGCAAAGAGACAAGGGAAAGCGAGGGAACCAATTGAGGGACCCGCCAAGGTCAAGGAAGTTGACTTGGCAAAGGAGGGCAAGAAACCACGACCCTTGTTCATTGCTGACGACTTGACCAAGGAGGAGGAGGCTAGGCTGGTTGCTCTCCTGCGGGAGTATGTCGTTGTGTTCGCCTGGTCCTTAGAGGAACTGAGAGGAGTTGATCCTAGGGTTGTGACCCATAACATTCCCATGGTTCCAGAAGCTGTGCCAACAAAGCAGAGACCTTACCCTATGAATCCCAAACGTGCTCATGCGGTGAAGGAAGAGATCGATAAGCTCATGAAGGTGGGATTTATATATGAGATCAAGCACATAGATTGGGTATCGTCCATAGTGATAGTTATGAAAAAGAATGGCAAGATTTGAGTGTGCGTGAGTTAAAAGAAGGTGGATGCCGCTACGAAGAGAGACAACGACCCTTTGCCATATACCAAGCACATGTTGGAGAGAGTAGCAGGTAAAGAAGCTTATAGCTTTCTGGATGGATTCTCAAGCTACAATCAAGTGCAAGTGCATCCTGACGACAGGCACAAGACTACCTTCGCCACGGAGTGGGGCGTCTTTGCCTACATCGTTATGCTCTTTGGGCTAATGAATGCTCCTACAACCTTCCAACGATTAATGTGCACGATCTTCAAGGATATGCTGCGACGCGAGCTAGAGGTGTTTGTGGACGACCTATGCGTACACTCCAGTTGGGCTGAACACTTAGAGAGGTTGGGAGCCGTCTTCGAACGATGCCGACTATACAAAATCTCGTTGAACCCCTTGAAGTGCTAGTTCTCGATGAAGCACGGATGCATCCTAAGGCATGTAGTGTCATGGAATGGCATTGCCACTGACTTTTCAAAAGTTAGGGCCATCACCGACCTCCCACCGCCCACCAATTACAAGGGCGTCCAGTGTTTCTTAGTCCACACAGGATACTACTGATGCTTTGTACTAAACTACGCATTGATTGCTAGACCATTGTGCAAGCTACTGATTGTATTCGAGTGGACTGAGGAATGCCAATGCACGTATGAACAATTAAAGAAGGCCCTCACCACTCAACCCATCTTATGAGCCCCAGACTGGAGTGTAGCATTCCATGTACACATAGATGCCTCCAAATTTTCCATGGGAACTGTTCTATGCCGACCTGGTGAACAAAGTCTTGATTACCCTGTGAGCTTTGCTAGCAGAAAGCTCATCGAAATAGAAATAAACTACTCCACTATAGAAAGGAAAGGGCTAGCCATGATGTTCGCCATGAAGAAATTTAGGCATTATCTATTGGCCACACCCTTCGTCTTTTATGTGGACCATCAAGCCCTGTTGTATCTCGTAAACAAGCCATGCGCCACAGGTCGCATAGCAAGGTGGTTACTCCTCCTACTGGAGTTTGATTTCTCAGTGATTGTGCGTAAAGGGAAGCAGGACTACATGGTGGATCACATGTCTCGCATATGCACCGGGGAAGCTACTGGCCAAGGCATCCCTGATGATTTACCGGACGCGCACCTCTTTGGCCTATCTAGCGAAGGGGACTTGTTTAGAGCTGATTTGACACCCTACTAGGCAAACGATATTGTCCAAGTGTTAGAAAACAGCCTGCTAGAGAGACCTGTTGAGAAAGCCAGGCTAAGGAAACTCATCTTAAAAATCCAGCCATACTAATTAATTGCTGGCCAACTCTATAGGTTGCGAAAGGACGGGCTATTACATAGATGTGTGTGCAAGCACGAGATACATGATGTATTGAGAGAGGTGCACGGTGGGATAGCTGGCGGGCACTTTAGTAGGGACACGACTGCCCATAAGGTATTACAATCCCAACTCTGGTGGCCCACCCTATTCCGCGCGACGCCGCTCAGTTCATCAAACACTGCGACGAATGCCAGAGGACTAAGATACCTATGCGCAAAGATAAGATGGAGTTAACCCCCATAATAGCTCGACAACCCTTTGAGAAATGAGGCATTGACTTCATCGGACCTATTAGTCTAGCGGCTCAATACTCCCAGGCGTGCTACATCATTGTGGCAACGGTGTCGAAGGGTTTGCCAAAGCAAAGCAAAGTCGTGTCTACAGAAGACCTTGACTAAATATCAAGATGGAAGATCAAACAAGTGACTGAGAAAAATGATATCAAATAGTATTTATATTTCTGCCTTGAAGTTTGCAAAATACAAGATGACTTCAAATCTGTTCAGTTCACTGATTTTAGGCTTTGAGATCCTTGACCTCAAGTCTTATATGCAGAATTTCAGATTTCAATATACACCATTATTGCGAACTTCTTGGATTCAGATATCAATAATGTGCAGGAAACTGCCATCAGTGAGTTTACAAACAAGAGGCATGAACTGTAATAAAATCTTTACTATCCACCAAGATTATCAATGTCTTCTGAATTCGCAGTCATTGTTCATATTTGGAGCCAAGAAAAATAAAGATGTGTCATGAAAAAGGGAGTGCGTTGCAACTGTCCAAAGGCCTGATGACAATAGGGCTTTATTGTAATTACTGTTTTTGGAAGACTAAGGAATGAATCTATGGACACTATTCAGCACAGGTTGTAGTAAAATTGGAGTATGTTTTGGAAGATGCCAAGGAAGATAGATCTAAACTCAGAGTGAAGAGGAGGGTGGTTATAGTGGAGTAGTGTAGCTGACTCTTCATCATCGTCTTCTTCACCAAAGAGGTACAGGATTCAGTTCCATCTTCAATTACCTCACAACCTCGTTCACGCCTTCGTCACTCGTTTTGTCACAACAATAACATCTGCATCCTGCACAGATTCAATATCATCTCTGAGAAGATCCAAATGTATCTGCGCAATCACTCCAAACACAAATTATCTCCAGGAAACGGAAAAGCTAGATCCACTCGTTGTGAAATAGGCTGCTACTTGGAGAAGATAGGCCAACATCTATCATCTGTCATACGCCGCCTAACTTCCGGTGACAGGAAAATACTCAAAAACACCAGCCCTGTAGAGAAGGGTGTGAACTTGGAAGGCCTGACGGAGATCCCTGGCTTTGTTGCCTTCATTATTACCGACCCTACACCGATTCATGGTGGATGGCAAGTGCTGATCGACTAGCCAATAACTCCAGGAGGTACTAGTTGAGGAGCTGGAATAGAGAAGGCGGTGCTTCAATCATTGGGCATCCTCCAAGATGACAAGATAGAAGTCGTGTGCCTTCTGCCTCACCTCTTTGTCTTCTGCTTTGTAATCATCTTATTGCGTCCTTTTTCAGAGCTCGCCTTCATTCTTCCCGTCATCTTCTACTACTTCTTCTTCGTCGTCATTGCTTCATCTTCTCGTGCTTCATCAACTTCTCTGTATGCTTTGTTTGTCACGCGTCCTGCCTCTGTATACAACTCTGTCCGCTTCTTCGTTTGCAGGTCTTTGTCTTTGTCATCCTTCCTCGTTTGTCTTCCCCATAGTCGATCCTCCCCTGCACATTCATCTCTGACATTGTCTTTCCTCCTTTCCTGATTGCAGAGCACTCTTTTTCCTTTCCAATTTGTGGTGGGCGTGTTCTATGTGCGTTTCCCAACCTTTGTTTTAGATACAGAAATGGAGGAGCTATTGGACACTGTCTCTACTTTGATTTTAGTTTCCACTGTCACATCGACTGTTGTTTGAATCTTTCCCACAGGAGATTGCTTCGATAATCCTTCATCAGAGACCATGGTCTCACAACAATGATAGGTTTTCCCATCAGCTTTTGTGTCGATCTCAGCCCTTGTTAGTAGGCAAGAAGCAACATCCAGGCCAAGCTTCTTATCCTTGTCCAATGTAAATCTGTATCCTCTAACTTGAAGCTTGTCCACTCCACTGAATTCCGAGCTGTTGAATCCGTTTCTCCCGTAGCCTCTATTTTCTTTCCTCTCTGATCGCTCCCATCAATCTTGAGCTTAAAGTGGATGCCTAGAGGATAAATCAAACACGGAACGTCGACTGAGTGGCTGTCTCATGCTCGCAGAAAGAATGAAGGGTGTTAAATCAGAGATTCTGTAATGTGCCGGAGAAAACCCTCAGATGTAATGGCCGATTATCTCCCTGTCCACGAGTTGAAGTGAATGCCCCTTGAAAGAACAAAACACGCCAGATTCTGAATGCCTGTTCCCCCCCCAAAATACCTCTTTTTTTCAAAATAGCTCCCCTTCCTCCCTTCATTCGTATCCTCTGTTCTCTTTTTTTTCCCTCTCCCTTGTCTATTTTCTTTCCTCCTTTTTCTATTTTCCCTCTCTCTCCCAATTCAAAAAGCTCCTCTTTTCAAAAATAGATCAAAAGCTTTTCTTTTTCCAGCCTGATCCACATCTTCTTTAACCATTCAAAATCCCCTCTTTAGCCTTTGTAACTCCCATATTATTATTCTTGGTTTAATTTTAAACCATCTATTCTAGAACTTGTAGGAATTTTAGCTTCTTCCTTCTCCTCCGATGCGTGTGTAGTCACATATGCATGCACTTGTGTGTGCTCATGGCCATGGCCACCGTGCTCCCATGGACGCCACAAACCCAGAAGGACAGGGCCATCCTCTTTCGCTCTATAGAAAACCCAAAACCACATGATGAAGCAGCCTCAGTCATTAAGCTCAAACCGTGAATCCGTCCAACAATCAATGGCTCCTCGTCTACGAGCAATAGTGCTGATGGATTTTGGCAAGCAATGATTCCAAACCTTTTTGCAGCAACATGTATCAAAATAGGCTGAAAGCATCTCATCATGTTCACTCATGCGCAGAAAATAAATGTAAACACAACAACTAAATATGTACAAAGTACCAAATCCCATGCACAACTTTTGGGTGGTTTACACACCTCGAATGCGCAGCAATACGACAACGGACTACCTGATGAAGTGGGCGGAGGCATGAGCCACCAGAAGGAACGACGGTAAGACCACTGCAAAGTTCCTGTGGGAACAGGTCTTTTCACAGTTTGGTTGTCCAATCGAACTAGTGAGTGATCAAGGTGCATACTTTGATAACGAAGTAATATCCCACCTGCTCTCAACCTTTTTAAATTTTTCGTAGAAGGTCTTCCCCCTACTATCCACAGGCAAATGGCCAAGCGGAGTCCACAAATAAAATCTTGGTCAATGTGCTTACTAAGGTAGTATCCACATCAGGAAGAGACTAGGATAATAAGCTGATGGCTGTCTTGTGGGCTTATTGGACAGCTTATAAGACATCTGTCGGGCAAACACCCTTTAGGCTGACCTATGGGATAGAGGCCATTCTACCTCTAGAATTTTATGTCCCTAGCTTGAGAATAGCAGCGCAGGAGCATTGGGAGGGGAGAGAGGCTTGGACTAACCGCTTAGAGGAGCTAGAGCGTCTCACAAAAACTCGACTTTTAGCCACCCACGCTCTAATCTGCGAAAAGGCACAACGAAAGTTGTGGTATGACAAGCACGTCAACCAGCACAACTTTGATCATGAGGACCTCGTGTTACTCTACTCAGTGAAAGGGCACAAATAGAAAATGAAATTTCAAGGACTGGGGCCTTTTCGGGTGCGTGTAATTAGCAGAACGGGAAATGTCGAGTTAGAGACGCTCGAACGGGAAGGAATAGGCTTCTTCAATGGCAGTCGCATAAAAAAATACTACCCCCCTTCCCACCCGCTGCATGAACCACCAATGCGCGACCCCCCTGTCACTATTTGCATGGCCACAATCACTAAACTAACTAATCACGATGAAGATGCAGTGGCACTCGCCTACCTTCAAATCACGGTCACGGTAGAGCGGACATATTCTTTTGATGCTCTGATTGACGAAGGGGCCAACCGGAATGTCTTGACACATGATCATTGCACAGGCATTGGTCAGCCCAAATTACAGTCCATGAACGCGAAGCTTAGCCCATTTGGGGGCAACACATACCCTCTCTTAGGGAAATGCCAAGCGACTGTCTCCGTCGAGTCTGGGAGTATCCCAGTCATCTTTTATGTGTTACAAAACACTAAAGGGGCCAGTGATAAATCACTACTAGGGCACACTTTCAAAAAGCAGACAAGCTGCAATGTGGACTACAACCTAGACCGCATTCACCTCACCATGGGCAGTGTGCGTATAGTAACTACTTTCAACAAGGGCCATCTTGCACCTTCTACAACTGCAGAGCCACCGATGGAGACCCCCGCAGCCAAGCCTAAGGAAAAGGGTAGGGATGCCTTACCCCGTACCCCAACCACCAGAGGCAAACCCACCCAAGCCGTCCACATGGCCAGGGAGCCCACGCACATATGGGTGTTGAAACGACAAGCGCCGCCTCCTGCTAGACCACAGAAAAATGCTCCTAAATGCAAAAATTATCAGTCGCGGCCTAAGAGGCAGCCCAAGCGCCATCGACATGGGTGCACCGCCACGCCACGATGGATGCCGAAAGATCTCCTGCGAGCGCAGGGATACTATGAGGGCAACCCCTAGATATGGGTGCCTAAGGTCACACACCCGAAAGAGTCAACTTTGGCCAGCCCCACTCTAGCTGGACAGACCGACAAATGCAAAGCACAAGTCGCACGGAACATCAAACCAACAATGGTGACAGTTAAGGCCACCTAGCACCTTCAGTGCCCTAAGCCGAATGATCCAGCACCATCCAAGTTAGACAAGGTGCACACCCCCATGCCTGCTCAAATGAATTGCAACACACTCCCTAGGGCACGGGAGCCCGCCGCAGCATTTCCAAATGATCCAAAGTGCACAATTCCATTAATAACCCCTGCAAGGGAGTCACTACTATCTAGCCCAACTGCTCCATCGCGACCAGCAGATCTGAAACCTTTGTATGAAAGACAATCCTTCCTGTCAGCGGCCAAGGATCTCACTGAGACCTCCGGGAATGATGTAGTGGTGTGCATCAAGGAGTTGGACGACACCTTCACTACATTCGCTAGAAGCTACGAGAGACTTGACCTAGGACTTCTTGATGAACCCCTCGCTTTCGATGTTTGCTCATTTCCATGCACTTGGGAGGACTACGAGTTCATGACCATCAAGTTTCCCAAAATTACGGCCGAGCTAATCGCTAATGGAGAGATCTCGAAGGAACAAGCTGTTCTCAGATGACTAGTTACCTCATACAGCAAGCCCGCTCGCTCTACGCTCGGAACGTGAACTGGAGGAGCTTGTGCAGCTTGCCAGCTCTGCTTCTCCATTCCTGCAACTGTGGTATGCCTTACGACTCCAACGGGAGAAAAAAGGCTGCCGGATCATGACTAACGCTGAGCAAAGGAGGGCAATCAAAACAATTGAATGCCACCCTACGTACGTGGCACCTCTTTCATTCAAAGATCTGGCCATTACACGCAACTTACACTTAGATGATCAGGTGCTGGCCCACCCGTACATTGACCAATTCCTCACAGAGGAGGAGTTGCACATTGCTAGTTGCCTCAACTCGGGAGACATCTTCCATGACATCTTAACCTACATCACTCAAGCTTCCCTCCAACCAGGCGAACTTGATCGCCATGCCCAGTTTGAATACAACCCTAACCTGTATACCTCACTTATGGCCAAGTAGCTCACCCCACACAGCCCATGAGAGCCTTCCCTCTCCCATGCCACTTAGAAAAGAGGGGGGAAGAGCCATGATGATCAAGATACTGACCGAGTGAGGTAACAAAAGGGTGAATGCTAACAACACTCTACTAAATTCAAAAGAGGAAAGGAAGCAAGGAGGAAAAGATGTTGGTTGCTAATTATTTCTATTTAAAAAAAAGGTTTTCATTGCCTTAAATCTGCTCAATAAACTGGCACACATGTTTTTCTTGGTATATGCTAGGAATGAATCAAATCGTAACTCTAACATTAACTAGGGTAATGACAGGCACATACCATGGCAGGACAGGGCAGACTTCCATTTACGAAAGCAGAGATGACAAAATATGAGATCAGCATCAAAACACGGGGATTCAGCCAATTTACTTTCAAGCATACCATAAACCTGATGAGGCTATCTTGGAGAAACCGTCCGTAAGAGAGCTGGTGAACAAATGCAGCCTCCAAAAGTATGTAGAGAAAGTCGGGCAGGCTTTCGACTACAATATGTGCGCAGAGTTCTTGAGAAATTTCAATGAAAGACGAAGATGTAGCACGGTCACGGTAAGGGAAGGTAATCATGAAAGAAGGGTACAGGTGCCCCTTGATGCCGCCACTATTGAAAGAGCCTTGGGACTCGTGCCCAAAAAGGAAAGACGTCCAAAAAGGGACGTATACGCCATGCTAGGATTCAAAAAGGAAGATGTACACATAGTCGATGGAATTAGTGCAGCCGACATTCCAGACCCACTGGCGACAAGGATGCAGGCTAAAATGATCCATTCTCTCTTCTCGAGCCACAGGTACAACGCCCTCATGAATAGGATCAGCATACCACTGCTGGAAAGCATTGCGGCAGGGGTCCCAGAGGAGGTGGACTGGAACGGTTTCGTCCAAAAAACTATAAAGAGTTCAGCCGCCCTCCTAGCTCCAGCCGCAACGCGAGCCGGTGGGGAATCCCCAGCCTCCACTGCACGATCCACGAGGAAAAAACCTGCCATCAAGGCCTCCACGATTAGGTATGGAGGTATATTTACAACAATCATTGATGAGGCCATCAAGGGTGTTGGTGTGGAGGGAGAGCAGATTGAGCACCAAGACTCACCACGTCGAGAGGAAGAAGTCTCAAGTGAAATGATGGCTAGTGATATAGGGGACCCTGAAGTACCACCCCTGCAAAAGGCGGGGCCTGAAATGCAAACGAAGGACAACAAGGGCCAAAAGAGGGTGAAGACACTGAGCAAAAGGGAGCGAGCGGAGGTGAAGAGGGCTTGAAAAGAGTCATGTGGATTGGAAGAACAATTGTAGAAGAAGGAGGAGGAAGAACTTACAAGAGTTAAAGAGGAGTCAAAAAGGGCAAAAGAGGAACGGCAGAGAAGGGCAGAAGAGGAAGCCTACGAACTAAGCATGAAGGAACTGGCCGAGTTGGCTGAGGCCACTCGCAGGTCAGTTGAAGAAGCTCACAGACCAGGAGAAATCAACCCCTATGGTCCTCACCATGAAGTCGAAGCGAGTGGCAGTGCGAGGGCAGCCTCGATAATCGCAGGCAAGGGAAAGTCACCATTACACCCCGTGCCTCCCTCCTTCATGCCGACACCAATGGACAGCCCAAATGCCCCACACCCCGCGCCTTCTTCGGACACGGCCCAACTGATGAGCATGATGCAGATGCTCGTTAGTAAGGTGTCAGAGATTGTCCTAGAAACTGGTGCAAAAAGACGTGCTACCGTTGATGCTGAATCCAGGAAAGACCCTAAATGGCAAAAAATCAAAGCATCGACCACCACAGCTCCCATCCCCCTGTCACCAGGAGTAGACTACGATGTCTATGTGGTCGAGCTCTTAGCGTAGCTAGAGGCAGCAAAGGAGGAAAAGAAGGTGGCCCTATTGGAGCTAGAGAAAGAAAGGGAAACCTCGGCGGCCCTAAAGCTCGAAGTTTCAAAGCAAGAGGCTAACCGGTGAAGGGAGGTCAAGGCATTACAAGACCAACTGGAGGCAAAAAAGGAGGCCCAAGACAATGAGAACTACCTACAATAGAGGCTGGAGGATGAAGAACAGAACCTGGTGGCCGAGAAACAGAGTTTAAAGTTGCTGGTGCAACAGTATGCCAACCTAGAGCAAAGAACGGCCAGACTAGAGGGGTTACGGCCTATTGGCAACTCAAGAAGGTGAACCGAGCGAGGGGTAGGGGGACGCTATTGCAAAGCTTCAGTATGAGCTCGAGGAGCAAAATAGGCTAGAAAGAGAGATAAAATTCATGGCACAGGGCCGGTCCACAACCCTTGCAATGGAAGTGCAAGAACAACAACAAGAGGTACAACGACTGCAAGGGGCATTGGAAGTTGCCAATGAAGACACTAAGGCCCTCATGGCCATGGCCTTCATGCAACGGAGACTGCAGCTTGCAAAAATCCAGAGCCATGAGTAGCTGGCATAGGAGAGATCAGAATGAATTAATGAGGTAGAGCATAAATTCAGTATCGCAACTCAAGCGAAGGAAATCGTCGAAGCACAGCTGGCTCAGAAGTCTAGGGAATGGCATCAACTCTGGGCTTTAACAAACGAATAACAACAAATGATGACCACATTGGCAAGTGCGATGGAAGAGGAAAGACAAAAGATGGATAAAAGGGCCAACACTTAGGATGTAACTAACTTTGACAGAATCAGGCAATTAACAGAGCGCTTGGCGGTGGCAGAGCGCGAGAGAGTGCTTGCCGAATCTAGAGCTGAAGCAACCAATGTATGCACCCACGCACAAAGGCTAGCCGTTCTCAGCACTGTGCTACATGTCACCCAAGCACATGGCAATGATTCAGTGGAAAGGGTGAGAAGAAAACTGGAATTGACTACCTGAGCGCTAAGGTACGGTCTTCAGGAACAAAAGTTCCCCTCTAGCACAGGACTCACCAAGGAACAACAATTCAGCTACCTGCACAATGCCGACCTCTCCACTGTTGAGCTCAAGGACCTGGGATTTGAAGAGCAGGAGCCGCCCGCACCACCATCGCAAACAATCCCAGCCATGGCCGAACAAGATACCGAGGAAGGCCCGGATTTGAACCTAGAGGCCGACGAAGAACTATGGAAAGCACCCATTTCCCCTCTACCAGATCTCCCACCAGACGAGACTGAAGATGCCCACATGCCAGAGTGCATTGTGGCAGCCACAAGAAGGAGACAGGAGCTGGCAAAGGATGCACAACGCAGAGCTCGATCACTGCTAAGATAATTCTCTAACGAGCGAGTACCACTACGAAGGGACCCCAACCCCATTGATTGGCCACAGGAATTGGTCATCTGGCGTGATCAAGATTTTCATACAAGGCCTTTTGAGATGTCCTTATCCTACCCATGCTCGCTGGACCAGGCGCTTCTGCTCAGTATCCTATCCAAAATCAAGGATCTAGCCAATGACCTAGCGAGCCGATGGGTGGAAGAAAGGGGCCTAATTATGACCAAATGGAGGCAAGAGCCTGCAGACTACTGGTAGGACAAGGTGAACCGGATTCCCAAATCCATCCAAGGCTACGAGGCCCAACCAAAGTGGCAGTGGAGGATTTGGAATGCCAATTTTGACGCCTAGATCTCCTTCTGCAGCTCACTCCCCGAGGAGCGAAGCAACCCCTCCTACATGCCCTAACCCCTCCAGCATGGAGTGGACTATGACCATGCCATTCATGGGGATTTTGACTTTCCTAAAATATATAATGTAAATGCCCAAACTCCCGAGGAATGCTTAGTCTTTAGACAACAGGATATCCTTCCATCCATCACCCACTTCCTTCCGGACTTCTCCTCCCGCCCGGTTGCCCCCCTCTTTTCTTACATCAATCTAGGCATCAATAGTAGAGCCATGACTCGATTCCTATTACTATAGAAGCCTAGTCTAGGTTGCTCAAATTCCTATTACTACAAAAGCCTACCGCTGAAGAAGCTCACCTTCCCTCCCCTCTTTTTTTACATCAATCTAGGCATCGATAGTAGAGCCATCACTAGATTAAAGATGAGGGCATCCCTCCTCCCCTCCTTTTGCTTAGAGCTCTTAGAAAACATGAATGACACCCACTTCACACGGTGTAACTGCCTCTTTTTGTCATCCATGCCTCTGAAGGCCCGAGCTGCAATTAAAGAATATCTCCAAAGCCGTGCCTTTCTATCCCAATGCATGCAACCTCCCCACGCTTCGGCTGACAGTAATCGGCACTAGCCAAACGCCTTCAAAAAAAAAAAGCACACACTGTGCTCACCACACCTAGGGATCACCCCTAGCCCCTCTCCCCACTCCATGCTTAGGCCACATCAAGGGTAGGACTTTCAGACCTGTCATCCTAAGCTCTGCACTGCACTACACCTCCAACAACGCACAAACTGGGTCCTCAAGTGTGATACATTACCAAGGGCTTACCCAAGGTTAGACCCACCTCTCAATTCCACTACACATGCGCTTACACCTCACCGTGAGACAGATACCCCCTTAGGGAGTGCACAACTTTCTCTTGCAAGCTGTTCGTAACTCAATTGGGCCCGCCATTGGCTACACATCTTGGCACCAGGTGTTCTTCAATTGATTACCAAGCCCCGGTTTTGACAATCATCACTGATGACAAGCTCCAACTGTGTAACCAAGGCCGAGCATCTTCATGCAGATCAAAGCAAGCCAGAACCTCTCCAAATCACCAGGAACCAACACCCCATCATCTCTCATCAGAGCGCCACCTTTTTGACAGTGGTCATCTACCCACCATTTCCACTTAACACCAATCCCAACTACCCTGCTGCTCCCCACACCAGTGCCATGGGATTGGCACTCTGCTAGGAGGGGGGTAATGTTTACCGCAGCACATAGGAATGAAAAATGGAGTAGAAGTGCAGGAAAAATGGAAGAAGGAGACAACTAAGAAGGCACAGGACAAAGGAAGGAAAGGCATCCTGGATGGAGGTACTCTGAAAATCTGAATGACGGTGTCGCCTCGAGAAAAGAAAAGAGTAAAAGCACGAGCGCCAGGCTCATCCTGTGCCAATTTTATGCATTAGTAGGAATGGGATAAGTTAGAATCGTGGGAAATAGGAAAAGAGGGCCTAGGCTAATGGCCGGCCATGTAAAAAGTGGGGATGACCGCCCAAAAATTAGGGCATGTATATAAAGTTCAAAAGTGAATAAGAAGTTCATTCTTGGGTGTGGCTAAAGCTTCTTCTTCTTCTTCTCTTGCTTCTTACCTTCTTTCTTGTGCTTGAGTGAGGGATTGAGGGAGTGTGAGGGAGTGAGGGATTGAGTGTGTGTGAGTGAGGGATCGTGGAGAAGAAGCTCCCCATCTTCTCTCTTCATCTTTCCTTCCCTTCTTCTCTTCTCTCGTCTCACGCGGCTATGGAGGATGGAGCTTGACGGAGAGGGATTGAGGTTTCTTGAGCTTGCCACAAGGATCGTGGAGCTACCGGAGTGTGAGAGAGAGGAGGAAACTCAATCGAGCATCAAGGTAAGCTCACTACACCCACAAGGTAGGCATTGCGCGTCGGCTATGTGAGAGGTAGCCATGGAAGCTTAGCTTGAAACGCTTGATCAATAAGCAGTCCGTAGGTCTTGGGATAGAGCTCCGTAGCTCCCCTACAGGTACCAACAAATTTCAAGCGATTGAGAGGATTTCTTGGCCATGTGGGCTACTATAGAAGATTTATTGCACATTTTGCAACCAAGACAATCCCTCTGCACAAGCTCATAAGGAAAGATGCTGATTTTCTTTGGACTGATGACTGTTAAGAAGCCTTTAATACCCTAAAATAGTACCTTGTCCAAGCACCTATCTTCCAACCTCCTGACTAGACGAAGGAGTTTCATGTGCACACAGATGCATTAGTTGAAGGGCTAGGTGATGTTCTATGTCAAAAGGCCCCCTCTAAATTAGTTCAACCAATATATTATGCAAACTGAAAGGTCACTGATAGGGAACGGAACTATATAGTCACAGAGCTTGAGTGCTTGGCAATGGTGTTTGCACTGGAGAAGTTTCGACACTATCTACTGTCAACGCATTTCAAGTTCTATGTGGATCATGAAGCCCTGTCCTGATGAACAAAGTAGATGTTAAAGGACGATTGATGAAACGGTTGCTCCTATTCAAGGAGTTCGATTTTGAAGTGGTCACTAAGCCTGGTCATTTCCATGTCCTAGCCGATCATCTATCACAGATCCCTCAAACTGCAGAAGAGGAATAGGATGATCCAGACCTTCGTGATGCTTCCTTTTTTCTAGTTGAAAGAGTTACTTCCTGGTATGCAGACATAGCCAGCCTCCTGGCAACTCAATAGTATTCTCTTGGCATCTCAAGCCATGAGAAAAAGAAGCTTCTATTAGAATCAGCCCCCTACACCTTGCTAGGTGGTGCACTATACAAGAGAGGCAAAGATGAAGTGCTTCGAAGATGTGTTGCAGGGGATGAAATCGACATAGTATTGAAAGCATGCCATGATGAACCATGTGGTGGACACTTCGCAGGAGAAGCGACAACTAGGAAGACTCTGTTAGTAGGATACTGGTGGCCGACCCTCCACAAGGATACACATGACTATTGTACGAGATGTGATGCTTATCAGTGAATGGGGTGTTGAGATTCAGACAATCACACCTACTAACAGCCTCTTTGTATGGAGCTTCAGGGCTAAGGACATGCAGGCTTACCTATCCTATATGCACAATGGAGCCTATTGCAATTTACTACTTTCCTATAAAGGATTGTACTTGCTTCCTTTTCTTAATGCAATGATAGTACTCTTTTCTTTTTAGTAAAGTGTCAGTGTCACTGTCCACACACACAAGATTGTGTTAATGAGTTCAAGTCTCAATCTTGAAACCTAATTCACTTGTGTGATAGTCAGTGTCTAAGTCTATGTCTATATGAGTCTTCTTCTCGTCTTTGAACCACCATAGCCATGCTCTAGATCCATGTAGTTTCACATGGGGAAACCCACAAAAAAAAGTGCCATGCCACTGGAACCTATTATTTCCCTAAAGCCGTTCGAGAAGTGGGGGATTGATTTTGTGGGTCCCATTGATCCACCTACTAGACGGAAGTAGAACAGATACATCTTAGTATGTACGGATTATATCACAAAGCGATGTGAAGCTAAAGCCCTGAAGTGGGACGATGGTAATAGCATAGCCTTGTTTATGTACGAGAATATTATCGCCCGTTTTAGAAGTCCCCTTGAGCTGGTAAGTGACAAAGGTGCTCATTTCCTTAACAAAATCATGGAGGAGCTGACAGAGCTGTATAAGATCCGCCATCACAATTCCACTCCTTACTACCCTAGAGCCAATGGCCAAGTTGAAGTCATCAATCGCATCCTTTGCTCAATCCTAAAAAGAATGATTTTTGCACATCTTCGTGACTAGGAAGATCGACTTACAGAGGCCCTCTAGGCATATAGAACCTCCCATAAGACAGCTACAGAATAGACCCCTTTCTAGCTAGTGTATGGTATAGAAGCCATCTTCCCTGTCAAACTGGAGTCGCCCTCTTTGCGAGTGGCAGTTAAAGAATGCTTGGGAGATTATGAGTCACTATAATGCTGCCTCGTGCACTTGGAATGCTTGGATGAGATACGGCGGATGGCCCTAGAGTGTATGGAAACCACTCAAGCACAACACAAGGCCTATCATGACAGTTTCATCAAGCACAAGGAGTTCAAAGAAGGTGATCCACTACAAGATATAGGCCTTATACCGATGTTACAAGCAACGAAAATGTAAATAACAACAATTTCCCCCGTCATCACAAAAAGTGTCCTTATTGGCAACACCATAGAACAGTCGGTATTAGTGTTGTTATCAACATCGCTATTTGCATTGGTATCAACATCGCATTTGATATCGACGCTGATAATGATGCTCTGCGATGCTAATAACGACGCATGCAGGTAAATTTGTGACGCTAATAGCGATGGTAATAGGGAAAAAGAAAATTTTGTGGCAAGGCAGCTATAGCACTGCCTCCTTTATTTGGGCCATACAAAATAGTTTCTACACTGTGTACAGTGCTCGTATAAACAAAAACAAGTGTACTTAAATCATAACACTGATACATGAAATAAATACATGATCACATAATGAAAGCGACTGATACAATCATGGAAAGATATCACTACTACATAGAAAATGTCTACATAGATTAGGCGACCAGAAAAGAAGGGTGTGTGGCTCCAGGGATCCAAGGGCGAGCTATACATCCTCGCCATCCGAAAGCTCTTCCCGCCAAAAAGGAGCATCGAACGGACTCTTCCAAAAAAGAAACAACTACACATCATTCCACCATACAATAATGCATTCTAATTAAACATGGTAACTACGGACAAGAAAGATGAGTGACTTACAGGGTCATCACGTCTATACAATCGGTCAATCAATGCAATGAGACCGTGTCTCTCTACATATCGAGTGTCAAGGCCAGTCAGATCATGATTTGTAATGGAGTGTTGCATAGAAAACAAAATACTAACTGTTAGAAACACAATTGTCTGTACAAAGGATATTGCAGAAAAATAAATAAGTAAAATAAAAGAAAAACTTACAAAGTCCTCTAGATATGTCCTGTGGCCGCCACTCCCAAGATGATGGACCACTCCGGCCTCTAATCATGCCCTCGTCGCCTCGCGCTGCTGACTCCAAAATCCTGGAGAGGCTATAGCCTCGTCCCTCAGTCGGCGCCAGTCATCCGCGTCTAGCCACTCAGGCTTTGCAGCCCCACTCTTGAGTGCCTTGCATGCGTTCGATCGTCTGTGCGACATATATACGCGCATGCAGTCCATCATCCAACCCGTAGAAAATCCATCTGTTGTGGCTGGAACCAGAAACTCCTCATGCAAGGATGCTACTATGTAGTCCTTGCTCCCCTCCGGTATGTTTTTCCAATGATCTAAGATGTTGTGCCGAAAAACTTGTCGGCACAACTCTCTCGTGCGAGCCATCACCCTCCTCCCCTCATCATTCATGATGATGGCTCTTGACCTATCATTGACAAGATAGGTACATCCCTATGGGGTATGCCTAAGATGGGTCCTCTCCCACCTGTGATTAAATTTCAATGTCCACATTACTAGGCCTAGGCATTGATACAACTACCTCTTTATGTTGTGTCCTAGTCAACACATTGAATGGTATGGGCATGGCTTCATCATCAAGGGATTCAACACCAAAAATACCTAAGGGTACTAATGGCATGCCTAAATTACTCATTCATGGTTTTCTCTTAGGAACGTATGTATACAAATGTGTAACACCACATTCACGACATCTCAACTCAACTTTTTCCTTGTTTAATTTTTATTTTTAGCACAACAGGATGATATGTGTTGTCTAGAATGAGTGCAGTTCTAGCAGCTCAATAGTTTATGTGACCACATTACTCCTTATCCTCATCCTCTTTACCTAATTAATGCAATGATCAAGATGGGCCTATAGTCCATAAGAACCAAGTTTCCCTCTTCATCATATGAGATGTAGATATTTACGTATGGTCTCTCCTTAAGAGGTTCCTTACTATAATGCATAGAAGCATTGCTCTATGGTAGGGTTATAATTGTGTAGGAGGACTAGGTATGCTCATTGGAGCGCTAGGTATATCTAGTGTTTGATCATCACGTGCCAGTAGATCTAGTGGAGCTCCTTAAACAAACTAGTATTGGCATCTCATTAGGTACTACTACTAGTAAGACTGCTACTAGTAAGGCAATCTTTGAGGTAGTGTGCAATGTATAGCCTCATGCCCACCACCTTCCATAGTTAGTACATATTCTAGGTTTTGCTTCTAGGCATTCTATTGGTAGGTGCTTCCTTATTTAAAAAGACTTAGACTCCATAGCCAAAGAGATACAGAAATAGACTCAAGAAAATAGGGAAGCCATAATTAAGATTATCATAGCCTATGAATTGAATATTAATTTGAAGTATTACACCATGGAAATAGAGGTAGCAAGGAACTGACCCCTTGCAATGGTGGAGCAAGGTACTCATCCCTTAGCTATGGTGGGAGATCCACACAGGCAAGCTCAAAGAGAAATATTTGATTAATGGAAAAAAGATAATGGATATGTGTTTCCCATAGCTCTATATACCCAAGTGGAAGCCTCAAGACTTGAATTTTCAAGGCTGAGTAAGATTCAAGTGAGGGACCAACCAGCCATTGAATTTGGGGTAAATTTTATTTCATAGAAGTGGGTGAAGGCCAATTTTCTCATGCAAATCAAGGGGCAAACTAGATTGAATATTTTTTGGTCATTAGTGATAGTAAGGGGCTTTTGGATTGTGAAGGGGATTTTGGAAGAATCCCATTGTACTCAAATCAATCACAATAGAAGATAAAGAAATAGTAAAAGGGGCACCTGTTTTGGGACCAACATTGTGTTGCAAATCAAGGTGCAAACCAGATTGAATATTTTCTTGTCATTACTAATAGTAAGGGGCTTTTGGATTGTGAAGGGGATTGGAAGAATCCCATTGTACTTGAATCAATCACAATAGAAGACAATGAAATATTGAAGGGGGAACCTATTTTGGGACCAAGATGGTGTTCAATGTCTAAGATTATTTGGTATATCTTTGAGTCTCAACTTTTCATTGTTTGTTATTTGTTGTAATTAAGTTGCAATCATGTTCTTAACCAGCTCTCAATGGAATGAAGGCTAGTTTCATGTTTCCATTTCCAAGATACCATCAAATACTTTGAATTACTACGTCCAAGATACCACATGCAAGTTAGAAGCTTGCATTTTTGCTAAAATTGTGCTTAGTTGTAAATTATAGCAAGTATGTGTTCGCATGTATGATGCATCTTAACATGATCATTCGTGTGGTGAAGGGAAAAATGCAATGGGGCTGATCTTGGACAAAGTTTTCAACATGGATAACAAGTTCAAAATGTGGGAAATGACCCAAATGCAAGGACTTTTATGCCTAAAGATACTAATGATGACTAGCAAGAGGGTGGAGAATTTGATGATAGCTTTGTTGATCAAATGAGGAAAATATTAAATCTCTCTTCTTCATTGGCAAAGGATTCTCAATTCACTTAATTCTTGAATGCCCCAAAGAGGAAAGTAAAGACAAAGAGAAGAATACACTTTCTAGACCTTCAAGACAGCTACAAGGATTGAAGGAAATGCCTAAGCCTTCATTGGAGGAGCCCAAAGTTCTTCATGAGCACAAATAGTTAGTACCCATGGGACAACAAGTGCAAATGCATGGCCAACTTGGTAGTGCCAATCTATGGGAATATGGATAGCAAGGAATTCATGCAAATGCAATCATGGAATAGCAAGGATACTTTGGTGGTGTCACTATTTTTCATGCAATGGTCGGTCAAGGATTGCATATAAGAATGTATAGTAAAAATCCCTATGGCATGCATCAACCAATGCATGGTTCTCAAGACCCAATGTATCTAGGTATATCAAGCGGAATGTAGAATCCCATATATGGTAGCATAGGCATGATGCCTATGGTACAAAGTGGGCCATATGGACCTGTATCTATATCCCTTGGGGCTGTTGGAGCAAAAGGAATTAGTGTTGGTCATATAAATTCATCTAATAATGGTGTTGGTTATCATGAAAATCTAGTAAGTGCACCCATTTTGCAGCAGCCTACTTATGACAATTTAACTCCCATAGGTCTGGCAAAGGACTATAATAAAGGTGCAAAATTGTGAATTTTGCACCTTTCTATGGTGCATAAGATAGACTCAAAGCTCTCACTTTCATACAATATTTTGATGCAACCTATTTGAGGGGGACAATTTCATAGAGACATTTAAAATTCACAAGGTAGCAATGTTTTTAAAGGGAAATGCATTATGGTGGTGGTCTACCCTTCTTATATAGGGAAGAACACCTACCACTTCAATTCAGTTTAAGCAAATACTTATTTAAAACTAGTTGACAAGCACATTTGAAGTGGACATAATGACATCATGGAACCAATTAGATACAAAATATTGCAAGAACTTGGACCAATATAGTAAAAAGCTTTGGGATGCTTTGTTCCTCGTCACTTGTTATTGGTTAATTCTCCTTCATGAGTAGATGGAGAAGTATATATTGGTTCATCAAAGGGAATTGGAGATTTTGGCATTAAGTCCATTGTTTTTAGCATGTCACGACTTATAGAAACTACTACTACAATTGAAACATTAGTGCATGGAAATGATGCATGATTACAACACAGTGATTTCAAGTCAAATGTTAAAAAGGAAAAGACTAAGAAAAATATAAAATTTAAAAATAAAACTAGAAATGAGGGCATATTTGAGAATAGGGCTAAAAGGAGAAGTAGATGCAAAGAAAGACTAGGAAAAGTGAAATGTTGCACATGTGAGTTGTAATTAGGATTAGAGTAAATTTACAAGCTTAGGACCTGAGGAAATCGTGGGATGTCAAAGGCAAAAGATACTTGGTGGTATCTGGTGCTAGCTGTTGGCCTACATCATTCATTTGGTCATAAGTGTCAATTGATGACACTAGAGAAGTGGTGTTTAACGGTACCTAATGCCAATCTAATGATCAAAGAAGACATAGAGACACTTGGGAATGGAAGTTGCCTAGTAGATTTTGACTAGTCATATTATTTTTCTAGACAACCAAATAATTATTAGATTAAATTTTAGTATTTCAAGATTGAACATTAATATTTAAATATGGATAATGTTGGAAAAACCATTTAGGAAGGTTGTCACTTGGCAAAAATTCCCATGCAAGATTGAAAAATGTCTTTAGAGGGTGGAGAGAGGCATTTTAGTGCATTGAGTCTACAAGAGAGAGGGACGAGATATTGTTGGTCTAATCTATAGCCATTGGAGGATTTTTGAGGTAGTTAAGGAAAGGAGAAGACTAATTTGTAGTAGGCAAGGACATGTACAAGCTGTTGAGACAGGGAGATGGCAATAAATGAATGATTTTCTTCAATTATTTGGAAAGAAAGTCTAAAATTTCTCTCTCCTAGAAATTCTCTCTCATCTCCTAGACTTTCTATAGCCTTGCTCCAAAGATTACAACATTTAGATCACCAAAGGTTGAGAAATTTTAGATTTCTTTACTACAAACTCTAATCTACAGAGCAAAAATTAGGATTTAGTAGTAGCCTTGAGCTGTGTGCCAAAAATTGGAAGCTCCAAGACTTGGATTCAACAAGGCTGATGCCATTTTCAATCCAATTCAAGTGGAGGGACTAGCAAATCAATGAATTTGGGGCATTTTCCATCTCCATCAAGGTGGGTAAAGGCCCCGAATCAAGGGGCAAATGAGATTCAAGACTTACTGGACATTTTGGATAGCAAGGGAAGTCACAATACCAAAAGGGATTCTCATTGTACATCAACTTCTTCTTCAATTAAGTTAAAGAAATACCAAAAGGTGCACTAGTTTTGGGGCTAATAGGGTGTCCATTGTCCGAGATTGTGAATTAATTTACATTTCTTCGGTTCGTAATAAATATTACTACTATAACTAAGTTGTAATCATGGAATTGCCACCCATCCATAGAAGGAAGGCTAGTTTCATGGCTCCATTGCTAGGATACCATCAAATTCTTTGAATTGTTGGGCCCGTTGCACCTGATTGCATCTTGGGACTATTGCATTAGTGCTAAAATTTCTCTCAACTAGTGAATTACAGCAAGCATGTCTTCACATGGTGATATTGGCTAAAGTGGAGGGGATGCATCACTCCTTTGTCAGTCACGTGGTGAAGGAAAAAATGAAATGACCAATGTTGGGCATGGTTTTTAGCATGAATAGCAAGTTGAAACTATGGAAAATGACCCAAATGTTGGCACTTCAATGCATAAAGAGATTGATGACTAGCAAGGGGTTGAAGAATTTGATGATAGTTTCAAGGATTAAAGCCTAAAACAACAAATCTTTTTGCTAAATTGGTAGATGATCCCAAGTTTTCTTGATTCATGAATGCCCCAAGGAAGGACAACAAAGGTAAAGAGAAGAAGACACCTTCTACAACTTCAAGATAGCCACAAGAAGTAAAGGAAATGCATAAGCCTTCTTTGGAGGAACCCAAAATGCCTAATGAGCACAAACAATTGGTACCCATGGGGTAGCAAGTACAAATGCATGTCCAACTTGGTAGTGCTAATCCATGGGACATAGGCAGCAAGCATGGGACAAGAAGGATACTTTAGTAGTGGCACCATTTTTCATGCTACAGTTGGACATGCATCGCATACGCGAATGTATGGCTCAAATCCCTATGGTATGCAATAGCCAATGTATAGCTCACAACACCCAATGTATCGGGGTAATGCAAGTGGAATGCCTAATCCCATGTATGGCAGCATACATAGACATGATGCTTGGGGCATAAAGTGGGTCATATGGATATGTATCTGCATCACTAGGGACTCTCGGAGCACAAGAATTTGGTGTTGCTCATATAAGAGCATTTGAAAGTGTTGGTTATCATGTAAATACAGAAAAATGCACCCTTGTTACAGTAGTCTATTAATGATAACTTGACTCCCATTTGAAAGTGTTGGTTATCATGTAAATACAGCAAAATGCATCCTTATTACAGTAGTCTATTAATGATAACTTGACTCCCATATGCATGTCGAAGGACTATGATGAAGGTGGAAAAAGTGTGAACTTTGAGCCTTTCAATGGTGCATAAGATAGGTTGAAAGTACTTGTTTTTATTCAGCAGTTTGATGTAGCCTACTCTAGAAGAAACTTTACAGAGGCATCTAACATACAAAAGGTAGCCACAATTTTGAAGGAAAAAGCATTGCAATGGTGGTCTACACTTCTTATTCAAGAGAAGTCACCTACCACTTGGGTCCAATTCAAGAAAATGTTTGCTTCAAATTGGTTGTGATAAGTACCTTTGAAGTAGATAGTATGACATCTTGGAATCAATTGAATTCAAAAGATTGTAATAACTTGGATCAATATAATAAGAAGTTTTGGGATGCATTCATGGAAGTTACTTCTTATTGCAGAGTACCCCTCCATGAGCAGGTGGAGAAGTATATTTGTGGTTTCCCAAAGGGTATTAGAGATATTTGCATTAAGTCCATTGTTTCTAGCATGTCTTAGCTTATAGAACTACTTCTACACTTGACACATTGCTGAGTGGAAAGGATGCAAGATTCCAAGATAGTGATGCCAAGCCACATGTCATTGGGCCAAGCCACATGTCACTGAGGCCAAGGCTTAGAAAAAGGGTAAATATCAAAATAAAGCGGAAAATGAGAGGAGATTTTGGCACACAAAGAGCAGAAGATCAAGGGTAAGGTTTTAATAAAGTACTTGGTGAAGTTTCACAATTATTCACCAATGGATACCAAATATATGGAGTAAGATGACGTAGCAAACCATCCTCAATTGTTATAGCTTTACCTTGATGTTTTCTAGTTAAAGTTGACGTTAGTTTGGGCTCAATCAGGTTCAACAAGGTAGGGGTCTAGAGTATTAGCTCATGCTTGTAAGGGTGCTAGCACCTCTGCTCCTTCTCATAGTGAGACACACAACTCTAGATGTAGTGGATCTCAAATGTATTCACCATACATTCAGGGTACTAATGATAGTATTTTGCAAAGAGATCACTACTTAGTATACTAGTCATTATGTTTGATATGCAGATGAGTATGGTTTTCACTATAGCTTTGAAACTGTATATTTGCATTGATTAATGATCATGAGGGACACTAATTAATGAATGCTATTTCTTAGTGTATGATCATCAATATTCAGTGGTATTTAGTTGGCTTTATGGATAGCAGTATATGTTATGATACCATTGATGTTCTAGCCATGGGTTATCCTTAGTTTATGCTATGCTATGGTTTGGTTGTTTTACCAAATGAGTTGAGCTCCTGAGAAATAGACATATCACATGATAATTTGGCAATGTTTTTGAGATTCTTTGTGAGTCTTATCTTATGTTATGCTATGTTGCCTGGTAATTTTGAGCATGTGTTGGGCATATTGAATGGTTGAGCAGCAGTGTGCAATGTTATGTTAACTATGATGCCTTATGGAAATTCCAAGACACTATTTTGCTTTTGATACATCTAGCAATGCAATTGAGGACAATTGCAAGGGTTTTCAAGGGGAGGGCTTTCATGAGGACATGTATTTTTGAAACCTCACTTAACATGTGGATTGATTTTTAATCACATGGTTAAGTAAATATTGCACATGTGAGGTGTAACTAGGGTTAGAGTAAATTTATGAGCTTGGGACTCGAGGAAATCATGGGGTGTTAGAGGCAAAAGCTGCTATAAGTTATGCTCCACATGTACTTAGTGGTATCTCGTGCCAGTTGTTTGCCTAGGTCATTCATTTGGCCATAAGTGTCAATTGGTAATACTAGGGAAGTGGCATTTAATGGTACTTAACTCTAATCTGATGGCCAAAGGTGGTGCAAAGACACTCGAAAATGAAAGTTTCCTAGCCAATTTAATTATTTGTTAGTCCGATTATTATTTTTAGGCATCGAAATAATTATTAGACTAAATTTCAATATCTAAATATTGAAAATTAATATTTAATTATGGATAATACTAAAAAAACCATTTGGGAAGGTTGCCGCCTGGTAGAAATTTCCATGCAAGTCATAACAATGTATTTAAAGACTAGAAAGAGGCATTTTAGTGCATACAACGTGCAAAAGAGTGGGAGGAGATGCTACTAGTCTAATCTGCAACAGCCTCATCAGAGGACATTCTAAGGTAGCCAAGGGTAAGAGAATACTAATTTTCAGCATGCAATAATATCTATAGGCTACTGAGATAGGGAAACAATTTGCAAAGAAGGTCTGAATTTTCTCTCTCCTCAACATTCTCTCTCATCTCCTAGTCTTTCTACAATCTTGCTTCAAAGATTACAACATTGAGATCACCAAAGGTTGAGAAATTTCAAATTTCTCTACTATAAACCTTGATCTACAAATAGAAAGTAGGATTTAGTAGTAGCCTTAAGAAGTGTACCAAAAATTAAAAGCTCCAAGTCTTGGATTCAATAAGGCTAAAGCTATTTTTAATCATATTCAAGTGGAGAGACAAGAAAATCAATGAATTTGGGGCATTTTCCATCTTGATCAAGGCAAATAAAGGCCAATTAGTTGCCCAATCAAGGGTCAAATCACATTGAAGACTTGCAGGTCATTTTGGACAGCGAGGGGAGTTACAATACCGAAAGGGATTCCCATTGTACATCAACTTCTTCTTCTTCAATTAAGTTAAAGAAATACCAAAAGAGGCACTAGTTTTGGGGCCAACATGGTGTCCATTTTCCAAGATTGTGAGTTAATTTACATTTCTTAGTTTTGTAATAAATTGTAATACTGTAACTAAGTTGTCATCAGGGAAATACCACCCATCCATTGAAGGAAGGCTAGTCTCACAAGGAACTCATGCAAACCAAAAGAATTTTGAAAAGTTGTCTTAGATACATTCTTAGGCTTAATCAAAATCTGATGGTACCCTCATTTCAAATCTATATGATTGAAAATGGTTGCTCCTTGCTATCTATCCAAGATATCATCAATCCTTGGGATCGGAGATCTATTCTTTATCATGAGTTTATTCAATGCATGATAATCAATGCACATGTGTCGTGATCCATCCCCTTTTTGGACTAGAAGTACTAGTGAACAAAGTGGAGATGAGCAAGGTTGAATCAGCCCTTTATATAACATCTTATTTACTTGACTCATAAACTCCTCTTATTACTAAATTTCACTTACTTTGTAAGGTGACTTGTTAGGAGGGCTACTGCTAGGGATCAAGCCTATGCCATGATCCTCAAGCCTTTCAAGTAGTAGTTACTCCGGAAGTGATGACTGAGAAAAGGAGTCACCATATATTTTTAAAAATGACATGCAATCTTTGTCCAAGTGAGTCATATTCCCAACATTTTCATTATCACTTTTATCTTTAGTGAAAATCGAGTACATTGAAAGCTGGTTTTTCATTACTTTGAAAATGGTAGAAGTAAATACAATAGAGACCAATTCTCCTTTCTAGTTTACATCAAAAGTATAATCTTTTCCTTTAGGAGAAAGGGATGTAGTTCTATAATGAGTATCAACAATTGCATGCACACGATGGCATCAAGGCATCCGGAGTAAGACACCACATGCTTCCAAAGGTGCAATAGAGAACACTTCACTATCCATATAACTCTGATTGTGTAAACAAAGTTTTCCAATGATAGGAGTGATCGGCTTAGCGGGCCCCTTACATGCCATACCAATCTCACCCATGGGCCCCATCTCATCCTCTCTGATGCCTAGATGAGTAGCCATATCAATAGAGATAAATTTTGATCGTACTCCTTGGTCAAGAAAAATAAGTGCATATTGATCTCTAATTTTACCCCATGCT
Organism: Lygodium microphyllum; assembly: GCF_053477565.2. Classification (NCBI taxonomy): domain Eukaryota; kingdom Viridiplantae; phylum Streptophyta; class Polypodiopsida; order Schizaeales; family Lygodiaceae; genus Lygodium; species Lygodium microphyllum. The sequence goes on from NC_141150.1 coordinate 39,701,455, forward strand.
CTACAAAGCTCAATACTATCATCATTGGGCTAATTGACCAGTACATAAGACACTAAACTAGTTGAGGTTTTGTCTTTCTTATCCTTACTTTCATCTTTTTTATATTTTATATATTAGGACAACTCCTTGCCATATGCCCCTCTTTCTCAAGCATGAGTTTCTTCCATTGTGAATCATTTTTCCTAGACTTTCTTTGCTATCTATTCCTCTTTCTAGCTCTATGTTTAGATTTTCCCAGATTTTCAGCTTTGATTTCAAATCCACCCTTTTTCTCAAACTCTACTTCTTTGACATTTGATTGGCATCTATTAGCAATATTTTCAACTCATGTGTGAGTTTGTGCATGCCAAAGTGGGTTGGGCACATAATAGATTATTTAGGATATTTGGCATTTTATATGGTTTCTTTTTCCATTTATAATATTTTATGATTGGCCAACAACAATGAAATGCTAGCAAACTTGTACTCATTTATGGAATTCTTTTTCCCTATTTATTCACGCTCCTCCTCCACATTCTTCCATTCATCACTTGAATATCTAGTGCATACCTTAGTGGAGAGAGCACTTCATAACATTGCCTATGTAGCAAGTGACTCATTGTTCTACATGACTATCTCGTGTTCTGTATATGGATTCCATTTCCCAAGCATTCTTCTGAGTTCTATTCTTTACAATGTTCTCTCTTTCTTTATCTTTTGTCTTTTGTTTAGTAGTTTATTTCAACACTTGTTTATACTTCCATTGTTGTATCACTTCTGACATGACTTGTATTGGTATTCTATAGGTTTCAGGACTTGTTTTCAACATTGACCTTCCCCCCCTCCCCCTATTGTACCTTCCCACTTTGCCTTGCATGATTTCATCATCTTTGTACTAGGTCACTTGGGAAAATGAACAATTTCCCGAAGAGATTCACTATCCAAGTAGATGGATCCTAAGTCGTTTCCAGAGGTAGTTTGTCCACCACACCCCCATTCCTTACCATTCCCTTGTCAACGACATCCTCAACTAGATGGGTAGCTTTTGTGTTTTGTGATGGATTGGACCTAACCATACCTTCTCATTCCCCCATCTTCTTATCAATTGATTGCCAACCATCTCTCAAAAAAATAAAAAAAGTTCAAATTTCATTGTAGTTCCATTTTCCTTTCTAAGGCTTGGTGGGCCACTGAGCAGTCAATGAGCACCCTTTGTCCAATGACATTTCCTCTCTAGGGTGACTACTTGAACTCCCTTGGTAAGATAACCATCACCTCTCTAGCCTTGGTAGGCCGCTGAACACACTATACACCCTTTGTCTAATACCTTGACTGCTTTGGGGTGGCATGCCTTGGGAAAAATGGATTGGCCTTTCTTTCTCATTCTACTTTGGGCTTGATTTCAGCTAAGAAAAGCATTCCATGATGATTAGCTACTTAAAAAATCCCAAAACAAGCTTAATTTAATGAAAACCCTAGAACGGGGATTGGTTCAAGAGAGTTCAGTGAAGCCCTAATTTGGGAGGATCCATCCTCATCTATAAATAGACAGACTACCCCCATTTAGTCTTAACCTCATCTCTATAGGTTTCTCACCCTTTAGTGAAAATTTTAGCCGTGAGCCCACACACATGTAGCTCTCTAGCCCCAGTAATTGTTGCCATACCGTCCTCTGCATCTAGCACTCCTTCATCAACATTGGTAATAGCTCTTTTACCCTCCTTTGCTTGCATTTGGAGTTGACACAACTTAGCAACATCATACACTGTGTGTATCAGCCCTTTTCAACTTGCGTTTGGTGCTCCAAGTCCTCCTGTGACACTTGCATTTGCTTCATCCTCTCCATCCTACGCTCTGATTGGTGGTCACAAACTTAGGATGCATCTCTGGTGGACATCACTCTGCAACACACTAATCTGCCCTTTGGCACTCTTTATACTCTTAGATCCATTTACAACATTCATTCACTTGAGAGTTGTGTTCTTTCCATCCCTTCTTCTGTTCGTGTTTGAGTTGCTATGTTTGAGTTTTGAGTTTTATATTTAGGGTTTGAGTTTTTCTTTTTGTGTATGTGTTTGTCTTATTGTTCTTTTGTCATGGTCATACACTCTCTGTTTCCTTAATGTAAATCTTAGTGGTGCCTCCACACTCCATTTCACACTACTTGCTACTCTTGCCCAATTTGTCACTCTCTAGAGGCGGTGTTTTTTCTCCAACTACTTGCATTTCATTCTTTGCCACATTTAATGCAAGTTGCTAATAGGTCATTTGTAGTTAATGCTTTCTAACCTATGTTTTTACTTACATCTACTTCATTTTCTGCATCTAGTAGTTTTGAAGTTGAGTGGAAAAATCTACTACCTTCTAACAATGTTTGTCAGCTATTTTCCATTTCATGCAGTTTATTTTATGTTATCAACTTGTGAATACTACACATAAACTCTCATTTTGAGCAGTCTTACCTATTGGTTTGGCCATCTTCTCTCTTTGTCCATGTTCTATCCTCTATGTTCTCTTCCTCTCCTCTCCACATAGATCCTTTGTGCACTTCTACTGATGATAAGCTACATGGCCTTCAGTATCGCACTTGGACTACTGTTATGAAAGCATAGTTCATGCAAAAATAGTTATGGTACATTTTTTGTGGAGCTATTCCACGTCCTCATCATCCTTTCCTAGTTCAAGAAGATTTTGATGAGGACAATCATGAGGAAGTTGTGCTTACATGGGATACAAGTGATGTGTGTGCCTATTCTATTTTTCTTTGATGTATTTCTAAAGCAAGTCTACTAGTACTTACCTTGTTATAAAATCCGAGATACACGCTCGACTTTCTTATATACTTAAAATATATATGGCGAATATTATGTTGGCATAGATGGAGAATAGATGAGAGAAAAGAAAGATGTAGAGAGAGAGGTAGAGAAATTGGCAACACACTAGGGACTGGAAGATGGGCCAGTCTCCCCCCTTGTGGAGTTATATTATTGACAAGGAGCAAGCTCCTCCTAACACTTGCACAACTTGAAAGTTGGTACCTTTTGATTCTTCTTGAGTCTCCTTCTCTCCTACACAATATGTGTAGGGCTCTCCTCTTGGCACTTGATTTCAACAAAGCTTCCACAACACTTGTACCTTCTCTTCTCCTCTTGGAACTTGATTTCTTATGGGACCTGAAATGGGCCGGCACTGGCTACGGCACTAGCCGGACTTGATGCTCATGAAAGACAAACACACCCTCACAGCCTCGCGGACCAGGAGCATCTATCTACTACTAAAGGACAAACTGCCCTAAAGCCTAATCTATGCGCTTATAGTTTTTTTTTAGTTTTTTAGTCCAACATTTCCCTTTCTATGAACTCCACGGAGGGAGAACCCATACACACTGGCAATGCCATGACAATCAGACACATGGAGGCAACCTCTCGGTAGAAATACCGCAGCCCCACTGCAGCTCTCCTACATCGCAGGGATTGGCCCCTTGATGCGTTGCTTAACATATAAAACAAATGAACAAACTCCACTCTTCATTTTGAATCCAGGAGATATACCATGTGCCCTTACTTAACAGTCCCTTAGGAAACCGACCCCCTATCCTATGACAAGGGATAACCTTACACTCTCAATCGTGGGTCAAATTCCTAAGAAAACAAGTGCTATGCAGTCCAGGAGCTTTTCCATTGATACCATGAACTATGCATAGTGCATAATGTGAACAATTTAGTGCACAAACAAAAGAAAATCAGCATAGTGCATCGTGCGAAACCAATCTTTTTATGATTTCCATGCTAGCGTTTGTATAATGAGAAAAGACACCGAGCCCTACGCTCATGCTGCCTTTCTCTTTATTTTAAAACAATGTCCTATAGGCATGATGCAACACATAAACCAGATTTTAGTTTATATTTTGACACTCAACCTCCCCTCTCACCCTATTGTTTAATGTTTTGCATTCGTTGATAGGTGAAAGGGTCGTTTTATGTGGGTTTCCTTACAAAGAAAGTGATAAACATGAACGCAAACATAGAAACGAAGGTAAAATGAGGCCAACCTCGTGCTTTACATTCATTATACGCTACACAAACACACATGTAATTTTTTGAAATTTTCCTTTTATCATTTCCTAATTTTCTACCATTTAAAACCCATTTTCCACCATTTTGGGTATTTTTCCTCTATTTTCTTCAATAAAAAATGACTAAAAATTAAGATTGATTGTGGATTGTGGCCCTTAGGTTCCTTGATAGCAAAATTTCAGGTTTTTGTAGGAGTTATGTCTCATATTTCCCATTTATTTTGCAAAAATCCCATTTTTTTACCCCTTAAACGCATGTTTTTCGGGTTTTATAACATTAATTTCAGCCATATCACTTATGATTTTCTAATTTTCTGATTATAAACTGTTGAAACTCATTGAAAACAACATCATAATGAATATTCAGCCCATGGGAACAATGTTTCATCAATCAAATGGCATAAAAACTCATTTTTCTTCATAAAAAATTGAATTACCGCTTAGGTTTCGTGTTTCGGGATCTCAGTTTTGCTGCGGGACTGCAGTGTTGAAGGATTTGTCAAAGCAAAGCGAAGTCGTGTCTACAGAAGACCTTGACTAATTTCTGGATAGAAGATCAGCAAAGATGCGAAGATGAAAGAATATGTGTGCAATAATAGATCCGCCAAACTTTCATTGAGACCTCATCTATGCAGCAATGATAAGACCAAAAGCAAGTTTCAGCTAAGCATAGAATTCATCCTTCAATGTCTGGTTGCTTTCAGTTCATAGGAGTTGAACATATGCATAATCAATCTATCTTCAAGCTTTATGTTTGAATCAAGGTATCAAGGAAATTGATTCATAGAATTGTACTAAAGTCGATTTAAAAAAAATACATGCATACTAGCAAAAATTTTCTGTTATTCTGCCAACATTCAATCCAGAAATTTTGTACAAAGCTGTTGTCACTATTTTAACAGTGACCAATTGAGCTAGCAGCCCTTTTCTAGGTATAGACGCAGTCTTTTGAAAATGCAAAAGCTCTTCACCATTTGTAAAGCTCAATACAGGATTCCAGGGTACTTCAATACAATCAATTCCAGCATGTTTTGTGTTATTTTTTATAAGAAAGATCCACCAGCAATAGACTTTAACTCATAGGGTGGCATAGTAAAAGCATGCCTTTGTCAAAACATTCAGAAATTTCCTGACTCCATTATGATCATGGAACGTTTTTGTCTTCTCCACATTATGTAGGTGTAGAGCTTGTACAACTGCAATCTTTTCCAGACTGACCAGTAAAATTTTCATAGTCCAATGAAATGTATGGGTTGAGTGATGTAGTTTGACCCACACAAGAGGGAAGTCAATAACCCCTTCAGACATCACTTAATCATCCTGCAACATCCAAAGATTTGAATATTACTCATCAAGGATTTCGGTGGCTCTTTGTGTGCAAAAGTTAGGTACTTCTAACAGCTGAACATCTGTAGATGACAGATTCTGTGCCCTTAAATGCTTGCATCATCTCAACAGTTGTGACTGCCTTCATTTGAGTATCATTTAAGATCACTTGCATATCTGTTCCACTGAAATTTTGTGTCTGTAATGGAACCCAATAGAGATTAATTTCCTCAGCTATGGGCAGCTGCTGTGTAAAGATTTTCAATATCTTAAATGTTCTTTAACTGTAGGTAAGTCGCACGAAAGAAGCTGATCCAAGCGCCCAAATCAAAGCAAGGTTACATTGAGCAATTTTGATCAATTCGTAGGAACAAAACAAACACACTAATAAGAGTTTCTACACCCTCAAGTTCTGTCCACAATTGATTTTTGTAAGTGATCCATTTATCCTCAATCAATCTGACAAGACCGATGAGGTAATGAGCTCCGTCGAAATTCTATTATATGTCACCTTCTTTTTTACCTGCACTTCCGATTCCCTGTGCCGTTCAGCATTAGTTCAGTACCGCAAGGTTCCGTTCCAACGACATCTATCGCTTTTTCATACTGACGGACTGCAACTGAAACATCTATGTCATGTGCTAGCTCAATCATTCGATTACACAAACGTTCGGTGTGAATTTCACACTGCTGGAAGCATTGAATTCCATGATCAGAGAGAAGGAATTCCACGATCAGAGAGAAGAAATTCCAGGTTTCCTTTGTAACAAGCATCAATCACCTCAGTGTTGTTCAACATTTTTCTGTCCCTTCTGAGCATAGAAAGCAATGTCACAGTGACCTCTCCAGCAGGTCTCTTCAAAGAGGGAATCTGTTTCGTCCCTCGATCTTCAAAATTCATCCAGGTCATATGATAAGCATTTTTATGTTAAATGGATTGCTTACCCTTCCAATTTTTTCCAGCGCCTTCCATCTTTGTCGTTTTCCCACAAACATGAATCTCCCTCCAAAAATAAGTGGTTTCCCCCTAATAGAAAAGCCCTTTTTCGAATTTTCCTGCGCCTTCCCAGAGAAAGCTTTCCCCCCCAAAATAGCCTTCAAAGCCAGAATATACAAAGTATTTGCAAGAAACTTCAAGTGGCTTGCCCCAATAAGCCTTCTTGACAATCTTGGCTTTCAGCAAAAGCCTAGTATAACATAAAATTGTTTGTCCCTATTTCAGAAATGATGAACTCTGTACAAATGGTGCATAAGTCCTGCAAATCAAGAAAAGAAGCGGCAACCAACACATGAAATGCATTTCCATCATTTAACTTGGGATGGTGTCCATAAAGGTAAGCCAAAGAGATAGCCATTGCACTCCATGATACGACATTTCGAAACGGTAAGCCAATAAACATACTCTCTGCTTCTTGTATGGTCCCATGTGCTCCATACATACTCACAAGGCCACTACCAACAAAGACATCTGAAGTATAACCCCTCATACAAGCATCATGATGCAATGTCTGGCCAATTTCCAGAAACCCAAGTAGAGGCAATTGTTCCTCCCAAACAATAGCTTCTGCATCTGTAAGTGCACCACAAGCTTGAAGGGCAATTGTGTATGTCTGCTCATCATGACTTATTTCTTCCTCTTACTTCAAACCCCTCTTCACTATATTACCCACATAAAATAAAAGAGCAAACATAATGACTAAGTATGTACAAAGTATCAAATCACACACACATCTTTTGGGTGGTTTTCACACCTCGAATGCGCAGCAATACGACATCCACCCCCTCTAATCCTACGCATCCTCCGGATGGGCCAACTATCCATGATCGTTATCATCAAGATCCACAAACAGATCAATCTCTTCATTATGCATTTCCAGTACATCAACACGATTATCTGTCATATCATCTGTCTCTTCCATTGGAGTTTCTTCTCGTTGCTCTTCTCTTGCAAATTCTTCCAATGCATAATCTTTATCATCTCTTTTCTTGAAAATCTTGATTCTTTTTCCAGCAATAGGCACTCTAGCACGGTCCCATCCAATTCTGTCAACTCATATGTTGTATTATCAAAAACATGTCTGACTATGTATGGCCCAAACCATCTTTTCACCATCTTCCGAAGTGCAGTATGCTAATTTTCAAGACTGCTATCAAAGACTAATACCCAATCTCCCTCTTCTATTTCTCTAGGCCGCAAGCGATGCCTACTATCAAACCTGTCCTTATTTCTTAGTCTAGCAACCTTCAACCTGTCAATAGCTAGCTGAATATCCTCTAGTCTTCTCTCCAACTGTCAAATCCGAAGAGCTAAGAGCTCCTCTCTCGTCAAATCCTCTTGCCAATGTAAAACTGACCAAGTCAAAGCACAAGTCTCAGTTAACATAACAGGTTTCTTACCATACATCAACTCTGCAGGCATATATCCTGTGGTAACACTATGAGTCGTACGATCAGCCCACAAAGCAAATGGTAGAAGTCTCGGCCATTCTCCAATCCGTCCTCTGCATGCTTTGGCTAATGCTTTCACTATTGGCGGATGCCCTCTTTCACTCTTCCCATTTCCCTCTGGATTATATGTTGTAGTTAGAGCCAACTTGATTCCTAGCTGAGAGAAAAACTCCCTAGCTTCATCAGCATCCAATTCACCGCGATCCGCAGTGATCTTACCCACACAACCATACCTGTAGAAAATTTCCTCCAATAAGAACTTACACACTGCACTAGTGGTCTTCGTTCTCAAAGATCTACCCTCAACATGATTAGTAAGATCCTCTCTAGCCAAAAAAATGTATCTCATCTGCCATAGACCCATAGGCATAGTAACCAAATCAACTACCCACTTATAATGAATGCATAGTGGATAGGTCGGATGAAGCTCATCTCGATGACGCACTACCGAATACATCTGACAATCCCTGCAAGTCTCAAAAAAGTGAGAAACATCTCTATACATGCCTTTCCACCAATATTTCTCCTCGATTTTCTCATAAGTAGCCCACACTCCTCTATGACTAGCCCAAGGACTCTCATGAAATTCCCTCATCACCTGTAACTGTGTCTCTCTATCGCAGACAACCCGCAAATGTAATCCGCCTCTTTTCTTCGGATGCTTCCAAAGAAATCCGTCCTTGAGAAAATAACCATAGGCTTTCCTTCTGATCTTCTTGAACTCTTCATCTGTCCATTCATCTCTTTTGCTTAGTGTACTAAGGTACCTGCCATTCTGCAACCAATCTCCAACATAGAATTCTTCTATGAAAGCCACAATATCATAGACATGGCAAACATGATCAACCATAGTGGCTGAAATTTCTGCATCATCCTCTTCTGCAAGTAGAGTCTCCTCATCATCATATCTGGCTCTAGACAGCATATCTGCCACTAGATTATCCTTCCCTGCTATGTGTTTAAATTCCGGATTTAATGACTTGAGGTATGCAATCCATCTCAACATGGCTATATCCGGAGTAGAGCAACTCGTAATCATACCAATCAATGGCAAGCAATCTATCTCTACCACAACTGAAGCTCCAATAAAGTACTCCTTGTCACATTTGAGAGCCGTAACAATCCCCAGTAACTCCCTCTTGATTTGCGGATATCTCCTCTGTCTTTCGTTTAGGACTTTCGCCCCAAACTGAATAGCATACCTATTTCCATCTGCATCATCTTGACCCATAGCCCAACCTATGCCAATTGGACTAGTGTCAACTGTCAATACAATAGGCTTTCCACAATTATCATCCGCTTTCCTAAGAGTAGGAGCATTCTACAATAACTTCTTCAATTTCCGCATGGCTCTAGTGTGGCTCTCATCCCAATAGAATTTCTATCCCTTTCGAAGCAGCTGATATAAACAATCTGCTATGTGTGCAAAATGAGGTATCTAAATCATATAAAACACACAAGCTCCAATGAATATCCGTACCTCTGAAGTGTTAGAACAATACTCCGCAATCTTGCCTATAGCATTCACCTTATCAGGTGAGGGTTTCCTGCCATAATATCCACACATATGCCCAACAATGACAACCTCATTCACTCCAAAAACAGATTTTTGCCCTGAAAGTGTCAAGTTCACTTCTTCTAATCTGGCCAAAATCTTTTCACAAGCTGAAATATGATCAGCCACAAAGTATCTGCATCCCTGATCATTTAGACTCTCATTCTTCTCTTCTTCTGCACACCCCTTAATGGGCACATCATCCAAGAAAGGCATAGTAAGCTGAGGTATGTAATCTCGAAGGACCTTATGCATGGCATTCATCATATGCGCAACAGAATTAGTGGCACCTTGAGGCAAGGTACACATCCTAACAAGTCCAATAGGAGTTCTCATGGTGGTTATGTCCCTGCTTTCCAAAGCCAGCTGAAACTGATCATACCTTGAATACAAATCACCTAAAGAATAGATGGCACGTCCAGCAAATGCCTCTGCAAACTCATCCACAACTGGACCTATACCAACATTCCTGATAGTAACTCTATTTACTGGTTGCATGTCCTGTATAAATCAGAGAGTACCATTCTTATTTGGAACCGTAAACCACCTGTTTGAGTATGGTGCAGATGAAGGCTCAAGAATTCCCATCCTGATTTTCTCATTCAATAAATCAATCAGCTTTTGCAGGTGTGCTTTAGGCACTGGAATAGGTCGGAGATTCCATGGAATATGAGGAATAGTAAAGATCACCATAGGAGCAACAATATCAGGATTTACACATCCAATCTCATGCGGGGAAAAAGCAAATCCCCTTCCATGTCACTCAAGCATCTCCTGAAAGCATTGCTTCTCTATGGGTAGCAAGAAATCACCATTTCCAATTTTCAATTCAACAAGAGTCTCTGCTGAAAATTTATGGCCTATATGCTCGGGATTCCTCAAAATTGGCTGTTTGGCAGCCCTCTCTATTTGCTGATCACTGTCAGGTGGAAGCAGTACAGCTACCGGCTTCACCTTCTTATCCACAGTTTTGTATTTCGTGTCAACCCTGGCTTCATTATGCTCTTATGCATTACCCAAATCTTGCTGTAAATTAGCAATTCTACACTCCAATGGCTGAATATCCTCAACCCTCTGCTCTATGGACTACATAGAAACAGCCCTAAACTCTGGATGCTAAAATATTTTAGCAGTAAACTCTGTTGGCTGAAAGTTTTTAGCCCTCTGTGTCTCTAAAAGCTGATCATAACCAGCTGGAAACTCTGTTTGCTGAATTTCTTCAGCACTCAACACTTTTTGCTGAGCCACCTCAGCCTCTGACTCAATCAGTGACACAAAATTTGCAATTTCATGAAACATGTCCAGGGATTGCACTAACACATTACTGTGACAACTCTGCATATCAGTTTTCAGTATATCTCCCATCTCTGTCATCGTATCTGCACAAATCACACTGTCATACATCCGATCTATGTGCTCATCATCCTCTAAAATTCCTGCATTTTTCAATTTTTTCTCCTTCCTGCATATGTACTGCCTGGCAGCTCTAGGCAACCTAGAAATCTTCTGATAGCTCATCGAATTGTTTACTGAAATCCCGACAAAACCGGAGGAGAAAACACCTCTGCCAGGAGGCGAGAACTCCAATCTCCTCTACTCTGTACCACCGTCGTCTCGCGAAACGGCAGTACCTAATGAAAACCCGAATCCCTCACAGTGGGCAAAGGTGCATCTCTGAGAGTATCCCTGTTTCTAACATGGTTCACACACACAGTCATAAACTGAACTGCTCTCATACCATCTTTACTGCGAATCCATGCATAAGTAGATTCATCATCCATTACCTTTGTTTCCATGCGCATCTCTGTGATGAATGGCTGTCCAAGAATTATAGGATAAGAGCATGAATCCTGCACAAAGAAATGAAAATCCTCCTCTACATCACCAATAGAAACCCTGACACTAGGACAGGCAGCATACAAATCACCTGCAGTGTTATTGGCGGCTCTCATACGCCACCCATGCTCTACATCCATAGGCCATCTATTGCTCTCATAAATTCCATGAACTATGAGATTAATCTCTGAACCATGATCCACCAATGCAACATAAGGCACCTGATTCTCTCCAATATTTACCATCGTCTCTGTAGTTGCCCTAGCCCAATGGCTCCGCGAAAAGTGACTACGCGGTATCAAGACAGGCTCATCAGTTTCACATAATGCATAGGCTGAACCCTCTTCTCTACCTGCGGAAAAACAGAAGCATTTTCAACCATAACCTCATCCTCATCCTCATCCAACTCCCCAATCAAAACTCCCTGTGTATCAATGGTAGACAATGCATGTCTTTTCCTCTTCAGGACCTCCTGAAACTGATCCTGAAACTCTCTTTTCGAGATGCCCAAAACCTCAGAAATAGTGAAAGTCACCTCACTGCTAAGTATCTTGTCATTAAAGATTTTCTTCATGTCTGTAGATGTCTCAATATCGGACATCAATCTAAACCCTGGCTGTTTTCTCTCTCTAGGCTCTTGCCTCTTTTCTCTCTTTTGTGCATCTTCCATCTGTCGATCTGGCCCTGGTCTTGAAGACGGTCCTGCAGTAGGTGGAATAACAAACTCACCCCCTCTAGTCTTTTTAGCTGCACTTGGATTTTCTTCATCCCTCTTACGCTTCTCCTCAACAAGTACATCTGCTCCATGAGACTTAGCCAAATAAGCATAAATAGAGTACCTGTCAACAGGCGAATCCCAACTTGTCTCTGATCTGATGCTAGAGCCTGCACTAGTCAAAACACAAATTGTCTAGGGGTGGCACACCACTAATGTGGACACTCACTAAAAATGGCCTAGAATGAGGGGCCAACCCTTTTTAGGGTTGTTGGTGAGAAACCCTAACTGAAGGAAATGAACTAAATAAGTAATTCCTCAATACACCAACTCATTCTTATGGCTAATAAAATGTCTTAGGCCCATTTCTAGGACCACATACCATGTAATATCTATGAAATATAACTTATGGAAACTTTTGTCTTTGACATCCACTAATTTCCTTAGGTTCCTAGCTTGTAAATATAAAATAATCTTAGTTGCACCCTCACATGTGCAACATGCACTTAAACATTTAATTAACAATCAATCCAAATGTTAGTAGAGGAAAGAAAATTTCACATTCTCTTGGTCTCTTGTTGCAATAGAAGCAAACTTGGAAGAATGTTGCCATTTGTTCAAGTGATGTTACCATGATCTTGAAGTATAAAAGCAAAGGAAATGTCAAGCAAAACATGAAAAATCAACAAAAGACTAATGTGGGACTGCCATCAAATAAAGTTTCCAAGACATAGACCAGCCAAAGGAAAGGAAAATTTTTCATTATTGCAAAATGTTTGGTCATTATATTGATGAATATAGGAAGCAAATGGTCAAGGAAAAGAAGAAAGACTTGAGTTTGATTATCCAAGAGATATCAACCATCAAATCTACTAAATATGGTGATAATATAGCCAATTTTGTGGAGGAGGATTTTGCATTCATGACATGCACTTTTGATTCTTCAATGGTTGATTCAGCATTCAATGTTGTTGGAATGTAGGATACGTGTTATTTTAACAATGGGGTGTCTAGACATATCACTCCTAAGAAGTGTATCTTTACATCTTTGCATTCAACCCCTACAGGGAAGCGCATTGCATGTGCAAAAAATAGAAATTATGATATATGTTACATTGGTTTAGTCATGATTATTATTGCAAATGATTTTGTTTATGCTTGGTATCACAAAGAGTCTATTGTCTATATCTACTTTCAATAAGCATGGCTTTTAACTCATCTTTGAAGATGACAAATGCACTATTAATAATAGAGAGATGGATTATTCTCTTAGGTTATTTGGCACCCTATATAAGGGTCTCTTTTTGTTGGATACATATGGCAAATGGTCTCATGATGCTCTAGCAATTAGTACTCTTTTGTCTGCAATGCAGATTGTGGAGCTTTGGCATGCCCGCCATGGACATATTAGTTTTGGCAGTCTAAAGGCCCTTCAATTGGTGTCAGATGGTAGATGCATTTTCTCCTGTGGAGATCCCACCTCTCCATGGCATATGAAGGATGTATTTTGGGAAAAATGCACAGGCTTGGTTTCAAGAAGGATGGTTCAATGCATGATATCCACAAATTGCAACTATTACACTCGAATATGTTTCGTCCCATGAGAGCACGTGCACTTAGGGGTCATCTTTATTTTGTTACTTTTATTGATGACTACTCAATGTATACATGGGTGTATGGGCTGAAAGAGAAATCTAATGTATTTATGCATTTTAAACATTTTGTTGCAAATCTTGAGGCTGAAATTAGCTTGAAAGTATAGACACTTCGCACAGATAGAGGGGGGAACTACATGTCTCATGCATTTAAGATGTCAATATGCATTAAGCCATTATTACAAATACACCTCAGCAAAATTGTGTTGTTGAGAGGAAAAATTAAACACTTATGGGAATACACAAGCTTTGGCTTGAGGGCCTTAGATTGTGTAAATCATGTCTTATATCTTGCATGGACAAAAGCACTAAAGACAATCATACCATGTGAGGCTTGGAATCACAAGAAACCCAAGATTTATTACTTTTCACTTTTTGGATGCATAGCCTATGCACATGTCCCCAAGGAGCTTCGTTGAAAGTCGATAGAAAAGGAATAATTTTTTAAAAAATTGGCTATAGTTCAGAGAGAGGAAAGATTATCGTTCATATGATCCATGTACTAAGAAAGTATTTGTGAGTCTGGATGTCATTGTTGCTGAAAATGCATCATTTTCACATGATCAATTTGAGATGCCAGCCACTTCTAATATCAGTGATGTATTTGTGTAACAAACCATTTGTATATCAATTGTTACGAAGACATATTGGCTCAATGATTCCAAATTAATTTGATTCTCATATATTTTAAAGGTGATCTATATTATTTAAGTGTTTCAAAATATTATTTAAGTGGTCAATTGGTTGCCGGAATGCCTTATAATTATTCTTGGGTGGTCATTGATGAGATGCCCAAGAGAAATTAAAAGTTTAGTCAAGTAGTTAGATTGACCAAAAAGCTCAAATAACTAAGACTTTTACATTTAGATAGTGACATTGACTAGAAGCCCGTATAATGAGTGGTTTTAGAAAGTGAAACCAAATGCTCATGATCAAATAAACAAACCATGAACCGGTGAACCTAAATAATTAAGCTCTCTAGAAGCTAAATTTGTCAACCCCTAAAATTTAGGAGGTTATTATTTTTATAAGTTTCTCAAATAGAAATTCTATTTGTGTTAAAGGCTTCAAAATATCACAAGGAAATTTTTTTGTCTTCCAGTAGCTATCTCAAATTCTTAACCATTTGAGAGATTTTTAGAGTAGAAGGTTTGGAAGATTCTCTCTAGAAAAGTGACATATAGTATCTAGTATAGGACACGCATCATTTTTGTCAAAGATGCGGGATCTAGATCATGACAGATGCAGAAGCTATGGAGGTTGGAAGAGAAAGAGTGAGTTCATGAAGACATTGACATAATTGATTGTTACACAAGTGAATTAGGTTCCAAGATGGAAGCTTGGACTCATAAACACAATCTTGTGTATAGACTGACAATGGCATCAAGACTTTACTGATGAACAAAACTACTATGACATTGCATTAGAAAAGAGAGCAAGTACAATGCTTATAGGGAACTCGATGGTAGAACTTCTCCTACAGTGCATATGGGATTCTGGTATTGTGCCCTCAGTGCTCCTTACCAAGAGACTAAAGTAGGTGTGTTTGCAAACATCTAAACAATTTTGAAGAGACAAGTGTCCCTAAAGTTCTCATTTTCAGCAAATACTTGTCATTTCTAGCCTATAGTTTCCACTTTTGAGCACCCAAGCCCCACACCTATATATTGGAGCAGTCTCTCTTCATTTGCAATAAGCTCTCATGGTGAAATTTCAGCCACATGCTTTGTACTCTTCTATCTATCTCTCATCTAAGAATCACTTTCTAGTTAGCTTGATCTAATCCAAGCATGAAATAAGAAAATCAGCTTGCTATTGAGAGTTTTCAAAAATTAGGGTTTTAAAAAAGTCCTAGTTTTCAAAGTTGCAACAAATCATTCCTTTTGTATATGGTTCAGACACTCACTACCCATGGTCTGTTTCAATAAACTCCCATAAAGGAGGGGGGCGGTTCCCCTCTCAATGTGGTATGGACTCCTCTCTCTCTCTCTCTCTCTCTCTCTCTCTCTCTCTCTCTCTCTCTCTCTCTCTCTCTCTCTCTCTCTCTCTCTCTCTCTCTCTCCCTCCCCTTAATTTTCATGGTAATAATTGATTGAGTTAGTTAAGTTCAGAGTATTGTCATTTTCACTTTCTTCCCCATGCTTACACTTTGAGGGTCTTTTTCCACTTTCTTTTAGTTCTGTGCCTACTGTAAATGGGTGGATGGAATTATTACAACAAGTTATTATTACACCACATTATCCAGAAGAACAAGCACTTGATCTTGGATTGCCTCATGTAGTAGAGGATGTAGTATTGTTAGTTCCCTAATCTATACATAATTCATAATAGGATAAGTAGTGCCTCATACAAAAAATACATAATCCCGTTGTCGTAGATTTCGTGTAAAGGCTGCAGAACACGGGGTTCAAGGTACAGCAAGAAATAAAGACTTTCAAGAAGATCTCGATAACACAATATTTGTTTGTCAAGTACTTTACAAAAGAAGAGTCAAAAAAAATAAATGACAAAGCATGTCAATCTGTCCTCTGGTTTACAATAAGTGTATGAACTTAGATTCAGGGCACCAAGTAAATCTCTCAGTTTCAAGATTTAATCATAAACAGCTTTACTGTTTACTGTCTAAAAGGGTACTTTAGACCATTCAAACCATTCAAACATGAAAGACTGTTTGAATCTCTAAGTAGTTGAGATTACAAGGTTCCAAGTCAAGGCTGCTCAAAAACTGTGTAGAACAAACATTGGGCTTTCCACTAAGATATGGACAAGTTGAAAGTTATTTCTGCTTCTGCGAGAACACTCTTTTGTATTGCCACTTCATAATAATCCAGTCCATCATATAATAGAAGAGATGTTTTAACTTGAAAAGCCCTCAATCAGATCAGGAATAGGGAATATCATCTGTGATGTTCTTCCATCCTGCCTCAATTCTCCATTTACCCAGCAACAAATCTGCAGATCTTGCCCATTAATTTGAGAATCTGGAACTGCTGATGTTTTTTCCAAATACATGAGACATGGCAGATTCCTTTGTAATTTTGTACCCTTCTTTTCCAATGATTACTGCTAGCTCTGTCATGCTGCTTCATAGTCCACTTGTGATGAAAGCGCATGAGGATACTTGATCAGCTCTCTAGGTCCAATAACTGATTGTGGTGCCTTTGTAAACACTATCGGATGCTGTGGAATAGCTGGAGCAGTTATTCCTGGGGCACTTTTCCGTGTGTCGACTTCCTTCACATGATCAGCATAATTCAGTGAGGACGATGACGACAGCATGTGCAGAGAACTCGACGGTATATTGTGAATCTATGATGAGATGACAAGGACGATTGAGGATTATGGGACCGCAGTGGCCTCAGAAGCAAGGCCTCGTTTATTGCCTCTTTGTCAAATTTCTCTTCTTCAGCAGCTCCAGACTTCAATCACCCAATCATCAGGATCAGCAACTCTGAGTTCACGCACCAATTCCTGTGCACCACAAAAACAACATGTTGCTATAGCACAGCTTGTTCCAGTCGATGCAAGTAGTCGAAAAGGACTTTGCCTTTGAACAATCCCAATCGCCACTCCACTAAATGCTCCAACGCAAAACCAAAGCAAGCTGTGCTTGAGCTTTTGATCTTGAGGGTCCGTTCTTAGCTCCTAGTCAATGGACCAATATACTCGTTGAGAACCCATGACATACGCCATCGAAGTCTGAAGACATACGCCAGTTGAGAGCCAAAGACACACGCCACGATACGAACCTGTACGGTGTGTGCAGTGGCTGGTGGTTAAGCCTGCATATGGAAGGGTTTGGTCCCTGGTCCTTATTATTGATCATACACTGCTGCTGATTTTCCTCTTTCTTTCTTTCTTTCATTCACTCCTGGATTGTTTGAACCGGAGGTCAACCAGAGGTGCTCCAAAATGGCTGCAGGGAGAAGGATGATCATGCAGCAGGTGCGTTCCATCTTTTGTTCGTTCCTTCCTTTTGTTCTGCACTTTTAAGGAAGAAGAAGTATTAAGGCAGAGGAGGGATTTACTTTGAGGTAAAAACTGCAGACCCTGGCGAAGCTACGGTTGACTTCGATGCATTGTGTCACGACTGTGCTGCCATGTGTTTCGCCATAGCCATTATTTTATATTGCTACATGGCGATCGCGAGGAAGCTCTCTGGAGGAACGGAAATGAGCCCGCAGGGCCAGGCAGCGTTTAGAAGTCTAAAGGAAGCGCAAACCTCTTCTCCCTCTGATTTCCTTTAGCATCTTTTTTTTTTAGCTGATGGTGTTGCTCAACGGGTTCGCCCCCGATGCCATGATGATCCTCCTTTTTCAATCTGATCCCTGCTTTTCGAAAATCTTCACGATCCTCCCTTCTTCCGAAAGTTGCTGAACTCCCCCACTCTGGTCCGCCCACAGCCCGCCATATTCGCCTTTTCAAAAATATCCCCTTTTCTCCCAGAATTAGCATTTTCTGCTGCAGGAATAGCTGCCTCTGCACTATTTCGCCTAACTTTTTACCCCCTTTTAGCTATAGCGTACCTCTTCAGACTTTAGTTCATCCTTAAGTTCAGGTAATAAATGAGGCTCATGAACATCCAAATCTTAGATGCTGATTTGCCTTGAAAGCAAACTTGATGTCCATCATATGTTCTCCAACAATCCATTGCTCTAGCCTTAAGAGCTTTCATTACTAGTTGCAACTGTTTTGCTGAGTACTTTGATGCCTTCAAAACAATGCCACCTGTCCTATCACATTTATGACCCCCATACATGTACCAATAGGCAAGAGTGCGTGGCGTCAACCACCTAATAATAATCCTGGTAATTTCTCTCGGTGCTCCATTGTAAGTTTCAACTTTTCCTTTTTTGACATAAGTTTATTTACACCAATCATGGATTGTATGTGGACCTTGACATTAGAATCCACAAGGCATCCTCTTGCTAGCCAACCACATTTAGCATACATATCAATTAATGCAATGCCCACATCCACATTTGTCTTCAATAGCCCTATCTTACCAATCTCAGCATGTATTCCTTAGCCCTTGTTTATAGCTCCAGCCATGCCACAAGCTTTTAAGGTGCAGACAATTGTGATACTATCCAAAGAGATATCCTCCTCATGCATTTGTTTGAATAATTGTAATGTCTTGTCTCCTTGATCCTGCCTGAAGCAACCCTTCATGCTCGCCACTATACTCATACGCAGAAAATAAATGTAATCACAACAACTAAATATGTACAAAGTACCAAATCCCATGCACAACTTTTGGGTGGTTTACACACCTCGAATGCGCAGCAATACGACATCCACCCCCTCTAAACTTGCGCATCCTCCGGATGTGCCAACTATCCAGGATCATTCAATTCCACAAACAGGTCAAGTCCATCTTTTGATTCTAGTAAACCTGTTTCTCCATCAGCTTCATCATCCCAATGAAATTTCTGCCCCTTTCGAAGCAGCTGATAGAGAACATCTGCAATATGAGCAAAATGAGGAATCCAAATCATATAAAATACACAAGCTCCCACAAATCTCCGCACCTCTGAAGTAGTCGAGCAATATTCTGCAATCCTGTTTATGGCATCCACCTTTGCAGGAGAAGGCTTTCTGCCATAGTATCCAACCATATGCCCAACTATGATGACTTCATTAACAGCAAAGACAGATTTCAGCCCTGAAAGTGTCAAATTTACCTCCTCTAATCGTGTCAATATTTGCTCACAAGCAATCAAGTGGTCAGCCACAAACTGTCTACATCCACGCAAATCAAGACTTTCATTATTTTCTTCTTCTGCACAACCCTTAATAGGCACATCATCTAGAAAAGGCATGGTATACTGCGGAATATAGTCTCGAAGAACTCTATGCATAGCATTCATCATATGAGCAACTGAGTTTGTAGCACCTTGAGGCAAGGTACACATCCTCACAAGACCAATAGGTGTCCGCATAGTAGTAATATCCCTGCTTTCCAAGGCAAGCTGAAACTGATCATAACCTGAATACAAGTCACCTAGTGAATAGATGGCTCGTCCTGCAAAAGCCTCAGCAAATTCATCCACAACTGGACCTGTTCCCACATTCCTGATTGTCACTTTGTTCACGGGCTGCATATCCTGAATAAATCTCAAAGTACCATTCTTCTTTGGTACAGTAAACCACCTGTTAGAATAGGGTGCAGAAGAGGGTTCCAAAATCCCCATTTTAATCTTCTCATTCAGCAACTCTATCAGCTTTGGCAAGTGTGCTTTAGGCACAGGTATAGGGCGTATATTCCATGGTACATGAGGAACAGTGAAGATGACCATAGGTGCAACCAATTCGGGACTAATGCAGCCAATTTCATGTGGAAAGAAAGCAAATGCCTTACCATGACGTCCAAGCATCTCTCTAAAACATTCTTTTTCCACTGGAAGCAAAAAATCCTCATTTCCAATCTTCAATTCTGCAAGAGTTTCAGCTGTAAACTTATGTCCAATATTTGCAGGATCCCTCAACATAGGCTGCTTCATAGCTTTTTCAATCTGTTCATCACTATCAGAAGGAAGCGGGCCTGCAACCGGCTTAACCTTCTTATCAACTGTTTTATATTTTGTGTCAACCTTGGCATCATTCAAGCACTCTTTCCTTTGCTACAATTTCTGCAAATTTTCAGCATCTTTCAACTCTGTTGGCTGAAAAATTTCAGCCTTTAGCTCTATGGACTGCATGGGTGCAGTCTGAAACTCTATATGCAGAAATTTTTCTGCATTCAACTCTGGTGGCTGAATAGATTCAGCCCTCGGCTCTATGGACTGCATAGATGCATCCTGAAACTCTGTATGCAGAAATTTTTCTGCATTCAACTCTGTTGGCTGAATGGATTCAGCCCTCTGCAATTCTATTAGCTGATCAAGATCAGCCATAAATTCAGTTTGCTGAGTTTTCTCAGCCTCTAACTCTGTTTGCAGCATAAAACCAGAAATTTCCTGAAACATATCCAAGGTTTGCACAGGTATGATCTTTGAACCCTTGCATACATCAGTTTTCAGCATTGCTCTCATCTCAAACAATGTATCTGCATAAGACATCCCTTCATACAATCCATCCACATGCTCTTCTGCTTGCAAAATACCTGCATTCTTCAACTCTTTCTCCTTACGACCAACGTACTGACTGGCAGCTCTAGGCAAATCTGAAATTTTCTGATAACTTACTGAACTATCTGAAGTAATCCCAACAAAGTTATTGGAGAAAGACTGGCTGCCAGGAGGCGAGATCTCCACTTTTCTCCGCTCCGTACCACTGGCGTCTCGCAAGACAGCGGTACCTAATGAAAATCCAACTCCTTCGCAAGTAGTGGTGCCTCACGCAAGGAGTCCCTGTTTCTCGGATGATTTACCCCAACAGTCATAAACTGAACAGCTCGCATACCATCTTTACTGCGTATCCGCGCATAAGCTGATCCGTCATCCATCACTTTTGTTTCCATTCTTGCTTCTGTAATGAAAGGCTGTCCAAGAATAATCGGATAAGAACATGAATCCTGAACAAAGCGATGATAATCCTCTTCAACATTACCAATAGAAATTCTGATACTCGGACAAGCAGCATACATATCACCAGAAGTATTATTGGCGGCTCTCATGCGCCAGCCATGCTCTGCATCCATAGGCCACTTGCCACTCTCATAAACACCTCGAGCAATAAGATTAATTTCAGAACCATGATCAACTAAAGCAATCAAGGGAATTTGTTTCTCTCCAATCCTTACCACTGTCTTAGTGGTTGCTCTAGCCCAATGACTTCGTGAAAAATGGCTGCGAGGAATGAGAATAGGGGTCTCATCATCTTCATACTACATAGGCTGCACTATTTTCTCCAATTGCGGATTAACAGAAGCATTCTCAACCATCACTGCATCATCATGCTCTTCTCCAAGAGCTCCATGCCACAATCCCTGTAAAGCAGGTCCTTCCATCGCATGTCATTTTCTCCGCAAAAGATCCTGCATCTGATCCTGTATTTCTCTTCTAGCAATCCCAAGAGCTTCTCCAACAGTAAAAGTGACTTCACTATTCAAAATTCTTTCATGAAAAATCTTACTCATATCCGTTTGCATATCAAGGTCTGACAAAAGCTTGAATCCTGGCTCTTTTCTTGGTTGCTTCTTTTCCTTTTGCTTGTCTTCCATTGGTTGATCGGAACCTGTTTGAGTTGGAGAATTTGACATAGGTGGAGCTGTAACAGGTGGTGAAACAAAGTCACCCCCTCTAGTCTTTTTGGAGGAGCTAGGACCCTCCTCATCTCTTCTTCTCTTTTCTTCAACCATGGCATCTAAACCCTGCGTTTTAGCCATATAAGCAAAAATAGAATACCTATCAACAGGAGAATCCCATCCTGTTTCTCCTCGGATGCTAGAGCCCACACAAGTCATAATAGAAGTTTGAACTTTCCCTCTTCTCGCTATCTCCAAGGCAGAAGACCACAAAGCAGAGTCTCCATCAGATTTCTGCTCAAGCTGGACTCCAAAAGCTGAAGCATCTCCTCTAACACTCACATAAGCTGATCGCGCAGCCATATCATCAACAAGCTTCTTCATACCTCCCTTACCGAAGTTCGTGTCAAGAGGAGCGCCAATCTCTGTCAGCCATATCTTCCCATCTTGTCCCCAGAACACTACATTCTTCTTACATGCTTCCTGAAAAGCATCACAATCTCTGCAGTGTTGGTGCTCTGTACTATCACACCAAATACATCGTCGCCCTTTTCTTTGACCAGCTGGAAAAGCAGTCACTGGAGCAGGTGCTACAGCAGGTACTGACATAAGTTGCTCCTTTAACTTACCAACTTCAGCTTTGACTGCTTCAATCGTCAAATCCGCCAAGCCTTTAATAACATCATCTACAGATAAGGGCACTGGAGCAGCAGGAACTGGTGGATTCACAACAGGAAGAGTAGGCTTAGGCAAAGAAGCAGCAGGGGTAGAAGAAGAAGGCTCCAAGGATTTTTCAGGAACTGATCCTGTATTTCGATGCAATCTGACTCTCCTGCGCTGCTTCTTGACAAGAGCAGTCACAGCATCAATGACATGTCTCCACTCAGTCTTTAAACCTGAATCAGTAGCTTGATCTTCCAAAAGATCATCTAACTTTTCCTGTAAATCAGCATCTGCAGCTTGCAAAAATAACTCCACTTTCTGCATCTCCAAAGCTTGCTGTTCAGTCCCATCCAGCTGATCATAACGGCTTTCAAACTCTCGCAGAAGAGCGGTAACAGAAAGTCCCTTATTAGGCATAGAAACCCATGCTAAAAAATTCCTGCGATTCATAAGACCTGTATCCTCCAGGAAATATTCATCTTTTAATGCCTTTTTAAATTCAGCCCAACCTGCATGTGCCTCTTGAATTTCTGCAATTCGACCTTCAAGAGCGCGCACCACGATCCGCAAGAAGTAGCGGCTCCAAACATCTTGAGTAACCCCAAAAAACTTCATCTTTTCTTCATACAAATGCAGGTAAGTTGACACTTGCTGGCCATTAAACTGCTTCATCTCCTGTTGGACAGCTTTCAAAGCATCCATAGCATCACTGTCACGTTTTGCATGAACTTGCTGCTGCATATACATGGTAAATGACTGAAACAGGTTCTTCATAACATTATCATCTGTCATCTCTTCTTGCGAGTCTCCCATCTTGCTGATGACGCAGCACTTTCACGTCGGGTTCACCAGAAATGTCGTAGATTTCGTGTAAAGGCTGCAGAACACGGGGTTCAAGGTACAGCAAGAAATAAAGACTTTCAAGAAGATCTCGATAACACAATATTTGTTTGTCAAGTACTTTACAAAAGAAGAGTCAAAAAAAATAAATGACAAAGCATGTCAATCTGTCCTCTGGTTTACAATAAGTGTATGAACTTAGATTCAGGGCACCAAGTAAATCTCTCAGTTTCAAGATTTAATCATAAACAGCTTTACTGTTTACTGTCTAAAAGGGTACTTTAGACCATTCAAACCATTCAAACATGAAAGACTGTTTGAATCTCTAAGTAGTTGAGATTACAAGGTTCCAAGTCAAGGCTGCTCAAAAACTGTGTAGAACAAACATTGGGCTTTCCACTAAGATATGGACAAGTTGAAAGTTATTTCTGCTTCTGCGAGAACACTCTTTTGTATTGCCACTTCATAATAATCCAGTCCATCATATAATAGAAGAGATGTTTTAACTTGAAAAGCCCTCAATCAGATCATGAATAGGGAATATCATCTGTGATGTTCTTCCATCCTGCCTCAATTCTCCATTTACCCAGCAACAAATCTGCAGATCTTGCCCATTAATTTGAGAATCTGGAACTGCTGATGTTTTTTCCAAATACATGAGACATGGCAGATTCCTTTGTAATTTTGTACCCTTCTTTTCCAATGATTACTGCTAGCTCTGTCATGCTGCTTCATAGTCCACTTGTGATGAAAGCGCATGAGGATACTTGATCAGCTCTCTAGGTCCAATAACTGATTGTGGTGCCTTTGTAAACACTATCGGATGCTGTGGAATAGCTGGAGCAGTTATTCCTGGGGCACTTTTCCGTGTGTCGACTTCCTTCACATGATCAGCATAATTCAGTGAGGACGATGACGACAGCATGTGCAGAGAACTCGACGGTATATTGTGAATCTATGATGAGATGACAAGGACGATTGAGGATTATGGGACCGCAGTGGCCTCAGAAGCAAGGCCTCGTTTATTGCCTCTTTGTCAAATTTCTCTTCTTCAGCAGCTCCAGACTTCAATCACCCAATCATCAGGATCAGCAACTCTGAGTTCACGCACCAATTCCTGTGCACCACAAAAACAACATGTTGCTATAGCACAGCTTGTTCCAGTCGATGCAAGTAGTCGAAAAGGACTTTGCCTTTGAACAATCCCAATCGCCACTCCACTAAATGCTCCAACGCAAAACCAAAGCAAGCTGTGCTTGAGCTTTTGATCTTGAGGGTCCGTTCTTAGCTCCTAGTCAATGGACCAATATACTCGTTGAGAACCCATGACATACGCCATCGAAGTCTGAAGACATACGCCAGTTGAGAGCCAAAGACACACGCCACGATACGAACCTGTACGGTGTGTGCAGTGGCTGGTGGTTAAGCCTGCATATGGAAGGGTTTGGTCCCTGGTCCTTATTATTGATCATACACTGCTGCTGATTTTCCTCTTTCTTTCTTTCTTTCATTCACTCCTGGATTGTTTGAACCGGAGGTCAACCAGAGGTGCTCCAAAATGGCTGCAGGGAGAAGGATGATCATGCAGCAGGTGCGTTCCATCTTTTGTTCGTTCCTTCCTTTTGTTCTGCACTTTTAAGGAAGAAGAAGTATTAAGGCAGAGGAGGGATTTACTTTGAGGTAAAAACTGCAGACCCTGGCGAAGCTACGGTTGACTTCGATGCATTGTGTCACGACTGTGCTGCCATGTGTTTCGCCATAGCCATTATTTTATATTGCTACATGGCGATCGCGAGGAAGCTCTCTGGAGGAACGGAAATGAGCCCGCAGGGCCAGGCAGCGTTTAGAAGTCTAAAGGAAGCGCAAACCTCTTCTCCCTCTGATTTCCTTTAGCATCTTTTTTTTTTAGCTGATGGTGTTGCTCAACGGGTTCGCCCCCGATGCCATGATGATCCTCCTTTTTCAATCTGATCCCTGCTTTTCGAAAATCTTCACGATCCTCCCTTCTTCCGAAAGTTGCTGAACTCCCCCACTCTGGTCCGCCCACAGCCCGCCATATTCGCCTTTTCAAAAATATCCCCTTTTCTCCCAGAATTAGCATTTTCTGCTGCAGGAATAGCTGCCTCTGCACTATTTCGCCTAACTTTTTACCCCCTTTTAGCTATAGCGTACCTCTTCAGACTTTAGTTCATCCTTAAGTTCAGGTAATAAATGAGGCTCATGAACATCCAAATCTTAGATGCTGATTTGCCTTGAAAGCAAACTTGATGTCCATCATATGTTCTCCAACAATCCATTGCTCTAGCCTTAAGAGCTTTCATTACTAGTTGCAACTGTTTTGCTGAGTACTTTGATGCCTTCAAAACAATGCCACCTGTCCTATCACATTTATGACCCCCATACATGTACCAATAGGCAAGAGTGCGTGGCGTCAACCACCTAATAATAATCCTGGTAATTTCTCTCGGTGCTCCATTGTAAGTTTCAACTTTTCCTTTTTTGACATAAGTTTATTTACACCAATCATGGATTGTATGTGGACCTTGACATTAGAATCCACAAGGCATCCTCTTGCTAGCCAACCACATTTAGCATACATATCAATTAATGCAATGCCCACATCCACATTTGTCTTCAATAGCCCTATCTTACCAATCTCAGCATGTATTCCTTAGCCCTTGTTTATAGCTCCAGCCATGCCACAAGCTTTTAAGGTGCAGACAATTGTGATACTATCCAAAGAGATATCCTCTTCATGCATTTGTTTGAATAATTGTAATGTCTTGTCTCCTTGATCCTGCCTGAAGCAACCCTTCATGCTCGCCACTATACTCATACGCAGAAAATAAATGTAATCACAACAACTAAATATCAAAGTACCAAATCCCATGCACAACTTTTGGGTGGTTTACACACCTCGAATGCGCAGCAATACGACACCGTATCAATCATCTCATAGGAAACTAATATATAACCACACAGAAATATGAGAACACATACTTCATTACTATTACTCAGAGAATCTGAAATAGAACACAAGGAACACGCTGGAAATATAGCAGAAACATAATGAATGATAGTGCCAAATGTCAGATCTAATATATCATGATAAGAATTCACCATACACTAGTTGTGAATATCAAGGATGATCCAAAAAATGAGAATGACACCAATTTCCTCCTGAAGTTAGGTTTTTACAACTATGCATAAAATTGATTCCAACTACTTTACTGAACCTATGAATCCTCTGGAGATCATGATAATCTACTTGAATTAGTATTTAGAGCCTAGATCCATTAATTCCAAGTTTAAAATGTGTCCTTGTATTATAGAGACAATGAAAGTATCTGCAACAACTACTGATAGGTAATGAGCCATAATTATATAGTACAAGCATTTCAATGAAATATGCCAAGAACTGAGAAGTTATAATATACAATGACATCCATAATATGTCATAGATAATGAAGATATAGAACCATAACAAAATAAGTAGATTATTGCTCCAACTACAAAGAATAGTTGCACTCACTTGAAAAGATGTCAATGATGCTCTAGCATTTTCATCATAATAAATGTATGGTAATGTACCACCTAATTTGGATGTATAAGACATTGTATCTTGAAAGAACTATGTAAGATAATCCACAACAACTTGTATCGAGTGATTTTCAAGTACTTGAAAGCAATAATAATTATGTGATTTTTGTATTTGCTATTTTTGAGGTTGTTGTAGCACTTTTGACTATTTTCTAGCTTGTTGTAGTACATTTTGCTATGGTAGGAAGTAAAGGAATTTAGATTGCTCCTCTAGGTACTATAGAAATTTAGCTTGTTGTTGTAGGTAGAGGGAAAATACAAATTTCTCCAGTAGGAAGTTTGGTTGCTACTATAGGAAGTCAATATACTCTTACAGGAATTCAGAGTTCAACAGTAGAGATTGATGAAATTTAGGTTATTGCATATCATTCTGAAGCTTTCTTGATACAAAAAATTGTAACATACTCTTACTACAAGCATTCACCTCATACAACATCAACACTTTCATGCTCAAAAACCAATCAACATGAATACCATCAACCATTTCTATTGCAATATGAACTGCATAGATATCCATTTAGGTACTTGCATACTTCCAGATACTTCAACTTCAATGATGGACTAATCAGAGTCCTCAAAGAATTTAGAAATAGTATTTTGAATCGAAACATCAACAACCTCATTATTCAATGCATAGAGATCCTCAAGAATAACATCTTGACTTAAATAAGGAGAAAATATCAACTATGTATGCAAATCAACAATCTCATTATCCTTCTGCAGAATAACTTCCTCAAGAGCATTAATGGCATCAAAACAATAAGAAACTTGTAAATCCATTGCATTCCCTACTTGAGAAACCTCTATTGCAATAATACTTTTTCCTTTTGAAGCAAATTAATAATTGCTGCAACATTGGTTGCATTTCTCTCCTTTTCAAGCTCAACAAAAAACCAATGAATCATCTCAGTTGGAGATTGAATCATAGAGTGTATCTCATGAAAAATTTCAAAAAAACCATACAAACTGACTGCATTCTACAATTCTTCATGTTCAACCAACTCTTGCAAAGAAAATGTAGTGCAAATCTTGTAATCTTTCTCTTCTTGCAAA
This sequence comes from Lygodium microphyllum, assembly GCF_053477565.2. NCBI lineage: Eukaryota > Viridiplantae > Streptophyta > Polypodiopsida > Schizaeales > Lygodiaceae > Lygodium > Lygodium microphyllum. The sequence goes on from NC_141150.1 coordinate 39,729,388, forward strand.
GGAATTACAATGCTAATCTTACAATTCCATAAGGCTTGTAGTGGAACACTAACTTGTTCTTCAGATTGAGCAATGCAATGATTTGAAATATTATCTTGCACATTGAAAACATGGGTATCCTAAACAAATACATCCAAAGATGATGCATTTTGCACTACGAGTAGTGGCACTTCTTCAAGTTTGTGCAAAGTTCCTTAATTGAAATCCAACTTATCACTACATTATCTTCCTTAGGATCAATAAGAGAACCAATAAAATCATCCACAATGTCATCTTCATTGAAAAAACCATAATCCTCAAACTTATCATCCATAACAACACCATCTTCTTGAATATATATTTGATCTTCTTGATCACCAGTTTGAGCATCTTCATTGTTCATAATTGCTTGATTTTTTTCTTCTTGATTAAAGATGACTGGAGATTGATTATGAGAGTTTGCAAAATACCAAAATATGAAAAATGCATTGACATTATTGATGCAAATTGTGTGATGATCCACTCTCCTATTAGCAAGTTTCTCTATTAGGTTTGGAGGATTCTTGGCTTGTTTGGCTCTTGTCCTCTCTCACTTCCTTTACCTCAATCCTTGGCAAGACCATGGATAAAGAGCACCAATCATCATCATCATCGCTTGAACTTGAGTTAGAATCTAAATCGGAATCCAAAATTTCTTCATATATTTCCTTAATCTTTCAACTACCGTAAGCAATCTCCCAATATGCTTAATACTTGAACAAGACATGACTTTCTTGCCTTCATGATCATCATGCTAGTCAGAAGCATCATGAATAATATCCTCAAAAGAATCCAACTTCTCCCATGATCTATCTATCTTCTAACATGAGCCCTTCTTTGTTGTGCTGATGAAAACCTCTTCTGAATACAAGCAAACTCATTGCATAAATCAAACATGCAAAAATACTTGTAGAAATTTCCTTCTTCACAAGACCCATGAACATAAGAACACTGCTCTGGAGTATGTCTAGAGACTCAAAGAAAACTTTTCACCACTTTTTCTTCTCCTTGAATTACCCATTTCAATTAATTAGATTGAGATTTTAAACTTTAGAACTGAAAATGAAACATGAATGCTCTCTTGTTAATGCTTTGTAGGCTTCCTGTAGCAAGAAAAAGATAGTGCTTCCTCCTTCTCACTAGATTTAGTTGGAGTTTGTTATAGAGATGGTATTCCTACAATAGTGCTTGCATTTTGAAATATCTATGTGAACAACCTATCTCCATTCTCATGCAGGATTGAAAATCTTCATGCTTCTCCTCATGCAATCTTCTGAAACTCTTGATGTTGTTGCTTTGTGAATGGTTTTTGCAATTCCCAAAACTTGCAGCTAAACAAAATAACATAGTAATTGGCCATCATATGAGAAGAAAGGAAAAATTAACCCTTTGAAATGTATCATTCTTCTTTAGGTAATATATCACTACTTCACACAATTGTCATTGCTTTAGGTGGTTGTCATTGCTTCAGGTAATTGTCACTACTTCAGGAACTCTGTCCATTACTTCAAGTCTTGATAAAAATTTCAAATTTCTCACACCATAGAAAAATACTTTGATTATGCTTTAGATCCAAAAATAGAGAAAATCATAGAAGGGGTTGTAGCTTCTTGCTTTTAGAAGTGTACTGTTACTTCATACAAGACGTTCTACTTCAAACAGGAACTTTGCTTCATGCAACAATTTTGCTTCATATAGGAACTTTGCTTCATGTAGGTATACTACTTCATGCACAAATTTTGCTTCATGAATTTTTGGCCTCAACCTTTGCCATTTGTGCTAGTATTTTAATGTAGAGAAATAGGGAAGCAATGGTAGAATGCATACACAAAAAACCCTTTCAACTCCATACAAAAAATTCATTTAAAACAAGAATGCATAATAGGATAGGTAGTGCATCATACGAAAAATACCCAATTGTATATCACGCATCTCATATAGGAAACTCAAATATAACCACATAGAAATATGAGAACACATACTTAATCACTAATAATCAGAGAATCAAAAATAAAACATAAGGAACATGATAGAAATATCTCGGGTAAGTTACCCATGAATATATGTGTGCATCACATGAGTTCAAAATAAGGTATTTTTAAAATACCATTTTTATACATTTTCTACATACAAAAAGGTATAATATAAAGGGGTTATTTATAGATTGAATAGAAAAGGATTATGTTTTATTTAGAAAAAAATCATAAATAAGGATATTTATAAATAGGCCTTGAACGCACGTGATGTAGAGTTTATATATATAGTAACTTTCCCGACAGAAATATTGCAGAAACATAATGAATGATGGCATAAACTGACATATCTAATATATATAATGATAAGAATCCACCATACACAAGTCCTAAACATCAAGGATGATCCAAAAAATGAGAATGACACCAATTTCCTCTTCAGGTTACGTTTTTACAATTGTCTATAAACTACACTTCATGAGGCATACAACCTCATGAGGCATTTAAGGATTGGCCCACACATAGAACTAATATGACTACGGTACTACTCATACGAAGGACAAACATAATGTATGAAATTTGAATCCATAGCTAACAAGTACCACATGAAATACTGTTGTAAATGCATTTAAATTAGTCTCTAGATGGCTATTACAAACTCTCTAGGAGAGTAAATTGGATGCTTCCTTAACTCAGAGGAATAAAGGGCTATTATATATGAATCACCTAATTCAAGGGGGGCACATTTAGCTGATTTTATAGAAGTAGATGATGTTTTTGATGAGCACATATTCATGATCCTACTTCCTTAGACCTAGCCCAGCAAGATGTACATTGGTGGTTTCCAGGCCGTGTTAGACAAATTGAACTCTAATGCCAAGATGTACATTGGTGGTTTCCAGGCTGTGCTAGACAAATTGAACTCTAAAGCCAATAATAGTACTTGGGAACTTGTTGATTTGCAATCTGGCAAGAAAGCTATTAGCATGAAATGGGTTCTTACCCTCAAAACACAAGGCTACTTGTACTATTGATGGGTATAAGACGCATTTGGTTACCAAAGGCTATGCTCAAAAGAAGGGCATAGATTATGAGGAGACATTGTCTCCTACATCCCATATAAGTACATTGAGATATGTTATTGCTATGGCTACTCATCATGGTGGTTGGAAGGTATATCACTTGGGCATTAAGACAACATTCTTAAACGGTGACATGTATGAGGATTTTTATGTGCCACAATCTCCAGGGTTTGTGGTTAATGGAAAAGAGCACTTGGTTTGTGAGCTAGATGAGGCTCTTTATGGATTGAACTAGGGTCCTTTTTCTTGATATTTGAAAATTGATGCTTTTTTGCCAAGCAAAGGGTTCAAAAATAGTGCAATTTCTCCCACTTTCTACATTAAGAATAAAGAAGGGGGAGAGTGGACGGGAGGACTTATTGGTTATCATCATTTATATGGATGATATGCAACTCATCGGACCTAAAGATGATGAAATTGTAGATTTCAAGACTAAATTGAAACATGCATTTGCTATGTCAAATATGGGCTATCAATACTATTATTTGGGAATTTAGTTCAGCCAAAATCAGCATAGTATCATCATGTCATGATCACAATACGTGGAAAAGATTTAAAATAGGTTTAACATGCAAGACTATAGACCTATGAGCACTTTGATGGAGCCAGGTTGAAGCTGTCCATGCATGATGGTAGTGAGATGCTCGTGAAAGTTACTATATGTATATCATCTACATCACGTGTGTTCAAGGCCTATTTATAAACATTCTTATCTATGAATTTTTCTTGAATAAAACATAACAATTTTCTATTCAATATGTAAATAACCCCTTCATATTACACCCTTCTATATGTTAAAAATGTATACAAATGGTATTTTAAAAATACTTTATTTTGAACCCACGTGATGCACACAAATATTCATGAGTAACTTACCCGAGGTAAGATGTATGATGTTGCAATTTACAACTAGGTTGTTGGATGTCTTATTTATCTTTCAAACACATGTTGTGGCATAGAGTTTGCAGTATCTCTAGTGAATAGGTTTATAAATCGGCCATAGACCATACATTGGCAAGTTATTAAGTGGGTCTTCAGATATTTGCAAGGTACTGAATCACATGCATTTTTATTTCCCAAGGGGGGATACTTGCATCTACATGCTTACAACGATTTAGATTGGATTGGTGATTCACACTAGGCAGTTTACTAGTGGGCACTTTCTTTCTGGGCCATTCATGTGTTTCATGGCCAAGTAAGAAACACCCTATACTCACTACATTCTCTTGTGAGGTTGAGTACAGGGCCACTTTCATAGCAACAATGGAATATGTTTGGCTATGTAGATTGTTGATTGATTTGCAAAATACTTTCGGGGTCCTATACTTACTCTTTTAGATAAAATCAAAGTCCTATCTTTGTAGCACAAAATGTTGTGTTTCATGCTCGCACAAAAACACATTGAGATGCATTACCATTATGTGAGAGAGAGATTCTATGTAGGAGATATTAGCTTGATAATGTGCCCACATAGGAAAATAATGAAGACATTTTTACCAAAGCGCTACCACATGAGAAATTTGAGGCTTTTCAAAAGTCCTTCAACTTATTCCCCTTTGGTGATTGATTTTCCTTGTACTTCATCACATTGGTGCTATAAAAGGTGTTAGAAGTTTCCAATTCTAGGTAGTGCCCAATGTAATGTGTGTTGTGTGAACACTTATTAAAGTGACAATGTAGGATGTGTACACTGAGTACCTTAGGCACTTAAAGTAGTGAAAATAGGCTAAAGGTTAATAAACTTAGTATGCAGAAGGCTAGTTACACTACAAGATATAGACCTTATAGCGACGTTTAAAGCGACGAAAATACAAACAACAAAATTTGCCCCCGTCGTCGCAAAAAGCGTCGTTATTGACGACGCCATAGAATCGTCGCTATATCCGTCGCTATATGCGACGCATATAGCGACGGTTACAGAGAATTTGCGACGCTCATAGCGACGCCAATAGCGACGCGTGCAGTAAATTTGCGACGCAAATAGCGACGGTAACAGAGAAAGAAAAATTTTTGTGGCAGGGCAGATATAGCACTATGTGCTGTATGAGAGCCATACAACATAGTTTCTGCACTGCTGCATACAAAGCGTTTGCAAACAAAAAGAATAAAACTGATACATGAAATAAATACATGATATCGCATAAAATGCGATTGGTACAATCATGAAACGATATCACTAATACATAGAAAATGTCTATATAGATCGGGCGACTAAAAACTAAAGGTGTGTGAGCTCTAAGGATCCAAGGGCGAGCTACAAATCCTCGTCCCCCGAAAGCTTGTCCCGTTGCAAAGGAGCATCAAACGGATTCTGTAGAAAAAGAAACAACATATCAATCCACCATACAATAATGCATTCAAATATCTCATGGTAACTATGGACAAGAAAGATGAGTGACTTACAGGGCCGCCGCATCTATACAATTGGTTGATCAATGCCTTGAAACCGTGCCTCTCTGCATATCGAGTCTCAAGGCCTTGCGGATCGCGATTTGTAATGGAGTGCTGCAAAGAAAACAAAATGCTAATTATTAGAAACATGATTGTCAGTACAAAGAATATCTCAAAAATTCAAATAAGCAAAACAAAAGAGAAACTTACAAAGTCCTCCAAATATGTCCTATGGTCGCCACTCCCAGGATGATGTACCGATCTGGCCTCGATTCGTGCCCTCGCCGCCTCCCGCTGCTGACTCCAACGTCCTGGCAAATTTGTAGCCTCCTCCCTCAGTCGGCGCCACTCGTCTGCATCTAACCACTCGGGCTTTGGAGCCCCACTCTTGATTGCCTTGCGTGCGTCGGATCGTCTATGTGACATGTATGCACGCATGCAATCCATCATCCAGCCCGTAGAGAATCTATCCACTGCGGCTGGCACCGGGAACTCCTTGTGCAAGGATGCTACTATGTAGTCCTTGCTCCCCTCCGGTATGTTCCTCGCGACCATGCTGCACTATATATTTTGTACTGCACATTGAAACACTCATATTAGATGTAGCAAGCAAATTTAGATACGACACATTCTAAACCCCTCATTACCTTTGGACTACATCCCCTCGAGAACTCCCACTCCTCCATTGAGACCTCTGTCCCTTCGCTGGATGCTGCGGTCAAGGCTCCATGCAACCATCGTGTTGACATAAGCCGCGGCATCTCCTCCATGCCTTCGGGATATCGAATCGGTCGGTGACGCGTACTGCGTCGGAATTCAGCTCGCGCTTCCTCTCGATCTTGCCTTACAATCTGGTACTTGGCGAGCCACGTCTCCATGGACACATGGTGCAACATACAAAAGCGATTCACCTTCTCTTCCATTGAGGCATCCATTATTTTTTCTACCCCATTTCCAACCACCACATCTCCAATCAGCCTATCATCGTCCTTCAGCGTCCATAGCATTTCATTGTCTGGTTCCACCGTTGGTAGCCATTGTGAGATATGCACTAATGCCTCTGACACCAACCAACCTTCCGCCATGCTACCTTCCGGACGAGCTCGTTGTCGCACAAAGCCTTTCAGGGTTTTCATGAAGTGCTCCAAGAAGAACATCCATCGTGTATGGACAAGTCCAACAATCTCCACTTCGTCCACAAGATGCACAAGAAGGTGAACTTGTATCGTGAGCATGCTAGTGGGCAAGTATTTCTCAAAGAGACAGACCGTCTCAACTGCTCCCCGCCTTGCGGATTCAATAGAGGACGTCTTAATCTCTTTCTGTGAGATCCATTGCACCAAAGTCGACAACTTGTAAATGGCCTCGCGAATTTCTGGAGTTAGGCATCCTGCGATCGCGATCGGTAGGACAAACTGCCACAAATGAGAAAGCATTGAGAATAATGGTCACTTTTCAAATTTCAAAATGTCCACGCTAATTAAAATCCATTCTGTTCACAAACCTGACATATCTTATGCCAATCATGGGATTTTAGCCCAGACATTTGGTCATCTTTAGAAAATGCGGACCTGAGAGAACGCATCATACCCGTCGGAGTGCGGATAGACTTGATTACTTGCTTCACAATGCGCTCTTCTTTGGTAGACAAAACCCAGGGAGCGCGAGGAAGGTGCACTCCCCCTTCAGCACTCGACTGCGGCCAAAGCGCCTCCATCTTACCTACCTCCTTTAAATCCATTCATGACCCTATAGTGTCTCTCTTTCCTGTGATGTGGTCCCATAGCAAGCTGCCCACATTTTTGGAAATATGCATGGGATCCAACAAGTGGTTGACCTGTAAGTGGGTCCAATATGGCAACTCGTAGAAAACTGAGAACCGTCGCATTCCATTTGGATGTGATTCCGTGTTTACCATTTTCAGCTTGTACCAGCTTGCAGCGTTCATACGTGCTGGAGGTCGTCCAAGAAAACCTTCCCTGAGTTCATGATCCTCCGGCAAGAAAGCGGCGTGTCCTTGATATACCATCTTCTTCATGGTTCGTGACCTTCGGGAGTCTAACTGTGGCCCACACAATGGACATGCATGATAACCTGAGGTAACGAGACCTGCAAGGCAATCCACGACCTAGTGAATACTTGATTGAATGAAATAAAATATAGATATTACCAGCGAGAAAAAAGGTCCGCTCACCTAAGCACTCTCCCTATCCCAGAAAGTCATGCATCGTCCACATGAGAATGGCTCAAATGTTGGCTGACCGCCGACCATCTCGCGTGCTCATATCTTGCACCATGACCCCCTCCTCCCACAAAATCTTAAGCTCATCGACTAATGGACGAAGATACACGTCCATATTTTTTACTTTGTAACGGCCCGGGACGAGTAAGCTAAGGATGAGATGTCCTTTCTTCGTAGAAAGCCATGGAGGAATGTTGTAGTTGACAAGCACTATAGGCCACACACTGTAAGAAGTCGAGCGCAGACCGAATGGATTCACACCATCCATGGCGAGACCGAGCCAAAGATTCCTTGGCTCTCGCGCAAAGCCTGGGAAGGTAGAGTCAATGTGGCTCCATGTGCGCGAATCTACTGATATTCGTTGAACTCCATCCGTGGACCTATTGTGCACATGCGACGTTGTCAAGCTTGCCATGGCAGACGTGTGAAACATGTGGTTTATGCGGGGGATGAGCGAAAAGTGTCTGAGAACTTTTTGAGGGATGGTCTGCCCTTGCAAGTCCTGTCGATACCTGTGAGCACCACACTTTGGACATGTCTCCATAGTCTCTTATTCATCTCAAAACAATATGCAGTCGTTGATATATGCATGGATGTTATTGTAGTCCATGCCAAGCTTCCGTAAAACATATCGTGCATGGTGTTTGCAGGTGGCAATATATGATATTTCAATAACCTGAAAAAAAGCATAAAATACCTTGAAAAAACACAAATGTTTGCAATAATACTATTTTTTAAAAAAACAATGAAGTCTATGTGCAAGGTACCTGAATAACTCAGTCACACTCGTATCACTCCAACCGTATTTTGCTTGCACACTTAAGAGTGCAAGCAATGTCTTCAACCGAGATACTCGACACCCATCATATAATGGTATGGATGCTTCCTCTCTAAGCGGGTCAGATGTCTCAACACCCATGGAAATCAATGCATCGATCATTGCCTCCATCTCAGGCTCCAAGATTGTAGGCAAGTCGGGAAGGTTGTCTGTCTCCTCTGGCATTGACGGTATAGATGGGCCTTGCGAGTGGTCGATTGGCTCCTGCAATCCATCCATCGCACGCCCACGAACTCTTCTAATTGGCCGCAAAGGGTGCACTCCCCCTTGGTTCGAGACATCACCCCCCTGGATACAAAATTTGCCAACAAGACCCAATCTTTTTGTGTATGGTTTTCAATTAGCTTGAGAGTACAATGCATGAAAAATGCTAACTTCAAATTACCGTTTGCTGAAAATCCGCAATCGTCTGATCAATGATCTCAGATTGAAACTCGCCAAATCGTCGTACGTATTCTATAGACAATCGGCGTTTTTGTCTAATTGCCAACTTGCATTGAGAGCAAGAACATGGGACACGCTGATTAAGATACGTCTCGCGGTCTTGAACAATAAAACCTTCTTCGTTTGCCATCTTATCTACATTACAGCAAACGAGGCTTAAATGGATAGCTTTATGGAGATGTAGGAGATGTACGTCAAGTTGCAAGTTGACCATAAACCTTGCATTGTATATAGTAGTCGAGAGATTTTCCGATGTTATATCTCGGCCTTGTATCATGCTCAACGATTTGTTTGTCCCGGTAGATAATTATTTGTTATATCTCGGCTTTGAGTATAAGTAATCCATTTTAAAATTAATGCGCGCCATCTATGAAATTTTATAACTATAGTAATAAAATTTATTTCAATCAATTCTACTCATAGTCATAAGACCTGAGAGAAATTATCCTATACTCAATTTAAGGGTTTCTTCTTCTATAACAATAATTTTGGGTTCATTTTGATGAAGTACGTGGCCCATGGCAAAGCACATTGCATACCATTATCAATAAGTCTATTATCTTAAATTTCCTTCCCCTCCCTCTCCCTCTCTTTCTCTCCCTCTCTCATTTCCTTCCCCTCCCTCTCCCTCTCCCTCTCCCTGTCTTTCTCTCACCCTCTCCCTCTCCCTCTCGTTCTCTTTCTCTCCCTCTCTCATTTCCTTCCCCTCCCTCTCCCTCTCCCTCTCTTTCTCTTTTTCTCCCTCTCCCTCTCTATCTCTCTTTTCCTTCCCCTCCCTCTCCCTCTCCCTCACTTTCTCTCACCCTCTCCCTCTCCCTCTCGTTCTCTTTCTCTCCCTCTCGTTCTCTTTCTCTCCCTCGCTCATTTCCTTCCCCTCCCTCTCCCTCTCTTTCTCTTTTTCTCCCTCTCCCTCTCTATCTCTCTTTTCCTTCCCCTCCCTCTCCCTCTCGTTCTCTTTCTCTCCCTCTCTCATTTCCTTCCCTCCCTCTCCCTCTCCCTCTCCCTCTCTTTCTCTTTTTCTCCCTCTCCCTCTCTATCTCTCTTTCTCTCTCATTTCGTAAACAAGCAAAAAATAAAGTGATTTAAACATCCTCCAAGCAAAAGGGAGAGGGAGAGATACAATGCACTCTCCCTCTCTTTCTCTTTCTATCCCTCTCTCATTTCCTTCCCCTTCCTCTCCCTCTCGCTCTCTTTCTCTCTCATTGCCTCTCCTAAACAAGTAAAAAATAAAGTGATTCAAACATTAAACAAGAAAAAGGGAGAGGGAGAGAGAGAATGCACTCTCCCCCTCCTCCCTCTTTCTCTTTCTCTCCCTCTCTTATTTCCTTCCCCTCCCTCTCCCTCTCCCTCTATTTCTCTTTCTCTTTGTCTTTCTCTTTCTTTCCCTCTCCCTCTCCCTCTCCCTCTCTCTCTCCCTCTCTTTCTCTCTTACTCTCTCGTTTCCTCTCTTCAACAAGCAAAAAAGAAAGTAATTTAAACATTAAACAAGCAAAAGGGAGAGAGAGAGAGAGAGAGAATGCACTCTCCCTCTCTTTCTCTCCCTCTCCCTCTCCCTCTCCTTCTCTTTCATTTCCTCTCCTAAACAAGCAAAAGAGAACGATTTAAACCTTCAACAAACAAAAGAAAGAGAGAGGGAGACTCACCAATGAGATATGGCGAGTGTGGGTGGCTTCTCTTTGCAACGAGGGCTCCTCCTCTCCTTCGCGAACAACGGCGGTGGCGGCGGCGGCGGCAAGTCTCTTCCTCTTCTTCTCTCACAAAGCCTTCGCTCTCTCCCTCGCTCTCGCTCTCAAAAGGCGAAGAAAAGAAAATGAAAACGGCGCTCTGGTTTCGGCCGCGCTTTTTTTCCCTGCGGCGTCGCTATTGGCGTCGTTATTTGCGTCGCAATTGCGACGCCAATAGCGACGCCGCTATCCGCCGTCGCTAATCGGCATCGCTACTAGCTCAAATCCTTGTAGTGTTAGGCCAATTGATGACCTAAACATTAGTTGTAATTTCACTCTATCTTTTCTATTCAACAAGCACATTCGTATGGTTTCGGCTCACACTCTCTTGCTATCGTTGTCTCTTCTCTCTCTCTCTCTCTCTCTCTCTCTCTCTCTCTCTCTCTCTCTCCATAGCTAGTACCATTTTTTATAGATACATCCTTAGGTACATCATCATGAAAAGGCCTCAACAAGCTCACATGAAAGGCATTGTGTATCTACCAATGTCGAGGAAATTTCAAGCCAAGAACAACATGGGTGATCCTCTCCAACACCTAAAAGGGTCCATAGTATATCATACTTGAGCTTCAACTTCAGATACAATCTCTTTTTGCCTTTCATCTTTTTCAGCCTTGCCTTTTCAAGATGCAACAACACATAATTGCCCTCTGCAAAATGCAAAGCACGTTGATAATGATTAGTTGCTCTCGTTTGCCTTTCTTGAGACCTCTAAAGTGCATCCTTAACCTTTTCATAGGCTGCATCTATGTTTCCCACAGAGTGATTAACATTAAAGATCTTATCCTTAGTGTGCAAGATGGATGGTACCTTCTTGCCACCCTCCACAACCTCAAATGGAGCCTTGCTAGTGGAACTATGCATTGTATTGTTATATACAAACTCTACCAAAGGAAAATACTACTCCCATTGTATCTTATGCTTAGATACATAGCATGTTAGAAGATTCAACATTGTGGAGTTTTCCTCTTTGGATTGACCATCTGTCTATGGATGAAAGGATGAAGAGAATTTTAGCATAGTATCCATGTCTTCAAACAAGTATTTCCAAAACAAACTGGTCATTTGAGAATCTCAATCGTTGATGATTGAATTTGGCATACCATGATACTTGTAAAAATAAGTGTGCCATATGATCACCGTTTATCTTCTTCATCATGGAATACTTAATAACCTTGCAAATAATGGTATGTATCCTATCATTCCTTGTCAATATCCTTGGAAGCTCAAAGATAAAGTCCATAAGAAATGCTTTGTCAAGGTATATCTAGAATAGGAAAGGGTTGCAACAAACACGTCACCTTTTGGCTATCATACTTCAATTTTTATACACCATGCATGTCTCAAAAAGCTTCTCAACATCGTGTCTCAAAGCAAGCCAATGAAAGAGGTGCTCCATTGCCTCTACTGTGGCATCAATCCCTCTATACCTTGCATAAGGAGAAGCATGGATCTCAAACATCACTTTAGTACTCAACTTCTTTGTGATGCACAACCCTCATGCATCATCAAAAACACATCTCTAAGCACAAAGTGCTCATGCTTTGGCCATTGCAAAGCTCATCTTACACATTTTCAAAGTTTGAATCAACAACATTTTGATCCTTCATGGCATCCAAATGTGATATACCATGATGATAGGTAATATCTAAGGCTTAGGTGATAGTGTATTAGCTACTACATTCTTTTTTCCATCTATGTGCATAATGTGAGAGTAAAACATAGATACAAAAATTTCCCATCTAATATGCTTCTCACATAACTTTGTTTGAGTCAAAAAATAGTGCAATGTCTAAGAGTTAAAAAAATACTTGGTGTGCAAGTTGAAAAAGGATTTATATGGTTTGAAGCAAGCTTCTCAAGCATGGTATGCAAAAATTGATACCTTTTTACTTAGCCAAGGGTTCATAAATAGCTCATCATAGTCTACCCTTTACATTCGTAAAGAGGGGCGATCCTTCCTGATCATATGTCTATATGTTGATGATCTTTTGCTTATAGGGACACGTGCTAATCAGATTTCATCATTCAAGTAAAATTATTAGCAAAATTTTGAGTTGTTAGATTCTGGGCTTTTGCACTATTACTTGGGCATTCTGTTCATTCATGATGCTAGAGGCATTGGATTGTCATAGTGTAAATACATTGGTAAACTTCTTGAGAGGTTTGGCTTATAAGATTGCAAGAAAATTTGTACACTAATGGAACCTGGACTAAATTTGACATTGCATGATGATAGTGACTTGTTTGATATCCATACATATACTACAGTAGTTGGATGTGTTATTTACTTATGCAACACAAGACCAGACATACAATTTGTAGTTTCAGCCCTAAGAAGATATATGCATCCACCATGCATGTCACATTGGCAAGCTCTTAAACATGTTTTCCATTCATTACTTGCAAGGTACTAGGACACTTGGATTGCTCTATCCCAAGGGGAACCACTGCACTTACATGCTTTCACTGATTCTAATTGGGATTTTGATTATGATTCTCATCACTCCAATAGTGGTATTTGTTTCTTTCTTGGCTCATCTTGCATCTCTTAGCTTAGCAAAAAACAATCCATTGTTGCCACATCATCATGTGAAGTTGAATACCAGGCAGCTTTCACTACCACAATTGAATGTGTATGGCTTAGATGCTTGTTAGCTGATTTGGATGTATTTGTCATGGAGCCTACTCCTTTGTGTAGTGACAATCAAAGTTCCATTGCATTGGCATGGAACCTAGTGTTTCATGCACACATGAAACACATCAAGATTCACTATCACTTTGTTAGAGAGAGGCTACATACAGGTGATATCAGCCTTGTCTATTGTCCTACCAGCAATAATGTGGCAAACATATTCATGAGAGCTCTTCCTCAAGAAAAATTTGAAGCATTTTCCAATGCTTTAAACTTGATCTTCTTTGGTGGATGACCCTTATATCTTGATCTCTCTTCACCCCAGGGGGGTTTGTTGGGTTTGACTCATGCCCACACTCACAGAGGAGTGTCGATGATCTTCAGTAGAACACTGGGGCACTTTTTAGTCTTTGTATGAGAAGTTTTTTCCCCCATATTTATTTCTTTTATTTCATGTGCCTATGTTACATAGTTTGGGCACTTATCGTGTTTTACACTCTTTAGGTGTGAACACTCTCTTATGACCCTATGGTTAAAGAGTTTTACTTTGTATTTGCATCTTATACTTCATATTATTGTATTGGGTGTCATGCTATCACACTCTTACACTCTTCTCACTGTCAACTGTACTCTCAATTGAGCTTTGATCTCTCTTTTCTCCTCACAGTGTTGTGAGTTTATCATGCTACCATGTCTATGCTTGAATGGAAATGTTAGAAATATGATGCTAGCTAGGGAGGCTAAATATCTTTTCAACTTGCGCTTTCTTTAGCGTAGCTTAGGCATTTTTAACTCATTACTTAACTTTGTCAATACTAATTAACTATTGGATTCGATAAGCATGGTCTTTCACTAGTGTCTCTTTTTCTATAGATGGTGCACTAGTATTCAATTTGAGTTTAGCTTTCCTTCTCTATTTCTTGGCACCTTTCTTGCCAATGATCAATCCATTCAAGGATATTGGCCCCTCAAGACTAATTCATTCAGCTTTGCCTTGAGCAGATTTATAGCATCCATGGGAATGAGACTAGTTTCTTCATCTTTAATCATCTCTATAGAGAATAGGCTTAGGAAAATAGAGGGTACAATGGACTTGCTCCTATTTGGCTTACATTGTGGAGGAAAATCATAGGGGGTGCACCTATAAAAAATCATTTATAGAATGTGTATTCACAAATATTAAGAAATACTCTTGCTCTACATGCTATAAAGCCATAGAATGACCCCTTTTACTTTACTAAACTTTCAATTTTTTAAAAAAAATATAATTAAAAAATATCTTTTGTAAATAAAATTCTAAAATTTTAAATAAATAAAATACCCTTTCCTTGGAACTCACATAGTATTTTACATATTGTATAAAATGGACTCCCTAGGTATTTAACTCTCAGATAAGTTACTCATGAATATATGTGTGCATCACGTGGGTTTAAAATAAGATATTTTAAAAATACTATATATATATATATATATATATATATATATATATATATATATATATATATATATATATATATATATATATAAGGTGTAATATAGAATGATTATTATGGATTGAATAGAAAAGGGTTATGTTTTATTCAATAAAAATTCCACATATAAGGATATTTATACATAGGCCTTGAACGCACGTGATGTAGACGATATACATATAGTAACTTCCCCAAGATTTAACTGCACATGTCTAGACAACATTGGTTTTCTTGATTTCCCTTTGCTTGATCTTGTCCTTTTGGCCACCATGGTTGGCTACAAGTCCAATATACAGTAGGATCTTTAGTGGACATTACCCCTTGCTCGTGGCCTCATCCTAACATCATCATGGAAAATGATCAGTTAATCAATGATGATTGGATGCCCTTATTGTCATAATAAAAACATGGAATTGTGTATTCATCTTCTTCTTTGGTATTGAAATATTAGAGTGAGAGCAAGAGAGTGTACACAAGAGGGAGAGAGAGAGCTCAAGTACAAGAACAAGATATTGCTTAATGAGTTGTTCACAAGCACAACTAGTGCACTCTACTCTACATTGAGAGTGATCTTTAGGTTGGATAGGGTTAGGGTTTTCCCTTGCCCTCCAGTTCATTCACACTCAGCTACCCTTATCCACCCTTGCATACATAGGGTTTACATGCCTATCTCTCAATACCCCCCCTCAATGCTAGAGTAGCATTAGACTACAAGACTTGTTAATTCCCCTGCTCAAACAAAGTGGAATCCCTTTATAAATCAGGCTACAAGAGTGCTTACAAGTAGAGGATTTCTAGATCTATAAAAGTCAATCATCACATGGGTTAGAGACAAAGGTGGCCTCCAATTCTTTTGGTACTGTAAGAATGGTAAAACATTTATTGGTAATATGCCCTATCTTCTTACATTTTTTACACTTCATTTTGTTAGGACATTTTTTCTAACAGTTTCTTATAAGATGTCCATTTTTGTTGTAGAAGGAGCATTTAGTTGATACACTATGAACCAAGAGTTGGTAATGGGTTGTTCAAGTGGATCCCTAACTAGTGCTACCTTCTTTCTTATTTCTTTTCTTCTCATCTAAACAAGTTTGGATGGTGCTTTCCAAGGTTTGATCATGGCTATTTGTAAGAGTATTTACAAGGATTTTAAATACCTTCTTTAGAGCTTTCAAGAGAATTGCAATGACATCTTCATAATGAATTGGAGCTTGAACTAAGGATAGTTGTGCCATGAGCCCTCATGTGAGAAAGGAACTTACCTAGGTCCTCTCCTTGTTTATAATCCAAGATAAAAAATCTTGATCTTAAGGAAAATTTTAGAGTTCTTTCCTTTAGCACCATAAATTTTTTCAAGCTCATCCCATTCCTCCTTGGATAGTGGGGAGTTGGTCAATGTGATGGATTAGGGATTCATCTAGATGAAGCAAGATTATGGCTTAGGATCTTTCATCATCTTCTACATCAAGTGGGTTTGATGGAGCAATAACCTTAGTCCCTTTGATAAAGGGCCAATAGCCCTATTCCATCACCTTATACTAAACTTGTACATGGCATGGATGAAAGAATTTTCCATCAAACTTATAGAATTGAGGTCTAACATATGCATAAGCCATGGCCATTGATCCGGGTTTTTTACAAACCGGATTTCTACCACAAAATTTGGCCAAAAACCCTATCAAGAGCCTTACCATATCACTTTGGGTTTACTCTTCTAGCACTAGGTATGCTACATTTCTTCTCAATTATGATAACTCTAGCGAATGGGGGGAATAAGTTCTTAGGAGGGATGTTAATATAAAGGGTAAAAGGGATGGTTATCTTAGTGAAGATGGAAATGGATTACACCTAGGAGTTGAGTGAGTGCATAGATTTTTAAAAGGACTAGTTTCCAACTAAACGTGGGTTTCACCTGCATCACTAAGATTTGGAATCTATCACCATCATTAGAGAACCCCTCACCCTAGTACACAAGTAAATATCTACATCATGGTTTCACTTGGATATTACACAAAAGCTTACAAGCATGGACCCCTCTGTCACATGCTTATATGTATTTATATATATATAAGAAACTAAAGTCAAAGCATCTTTTGGAAGCCTTTTTTTATAATCTCAATAACTTCAAAGAGAAAGCAAATTTCAAGACAATTCTCACGATACCCACTCGGTTTTGACCTGGTCTACAAAGTTGTAGAATAAACATTTTTCAGATTCTTCACCGATTTGAAGTTACAAAGGCGCAGACTACTGGCTACATCTAATTTTCTTCTCTCTTTCACCACATCAACTTTCCATTCTATCCTTCTTGTAAATATATTATAATAATGTGCTTTGAACACCCACCTCTTGTAATCTAGCTCCCTTTCTCTATTTTTTCTAGCACCACCCTTGGTTTCTTGCATGATGACCAAGGTGGGAACTTGTCCCATCCACTATTCTCCATATTTTCAAAGATGACATACATCATCTAGGATTATGTTAATCAAGAAGATTAGCTTAATATAATCTCTCATGGAGGCTATATAAAGAGCCCATGGAAATGTAAAGAAGAGAATGAGAATGACAAGCACATGAGAGCACTCTAGAATACCCTCATGCTAATCCATCTCTTTGAGGTAAGCTATGAGTGAGTTTTTTTATTATGTAGCATAATGGAAAGCTTCCTCTACCTGCTCTCCTCTTGTCTCCCTCTCTTCTCATCTTCTCATTCCATGAATACATAATGGCAAGCTTTCTCTACCTCTTCTCCTCTTGTCTCCCTCTCCTCTCATCTCTCTCTATCTCATATTCTAATATGGTGTCTAGTACATATATTCTCTCTTGTGAATTTGTGTCTTGGTTCTTTTGATTCTCTTTGAGAAAAGGGATGTCCTAGCCCATCCTCCCTTTGGCTAGGTGGTTCCCCTCTTTAGTTCTCTTAGTGAGGATTGGAGGTTGGATGGGTAAGAGACAACCCATTCATCATTTCAGCCCTCATTTTGGGTGCCCTAGCTGAGGAGTTCTCAAGCTACGCTCTACAATTTCTATGAAGGAAGAAACATCTAAGGAGTTGTCCTCTTCTTCAACAAGTGTTTTTCAAGGAATTACTAAGGTGAAATCTTTATCAAACCCTATTCAAGGGATTCATTGCTCAAGATAACCACTATGGTCTCCAAAAGAAGCTCAAGAGAAGAAGAATCTTTATCAAAAAATGGCACGTATGCGGATAAAGCAAGTTAATTACACACACCCTTTTTTGCTTCAAGAGAAATCTTGCTCTCATCAAGTCTCTAGGTCAAGGCATTTTGTTGAGTGCTTGGTGTCTAGTGTAAAGACACTCCCTAAGGAGCCTCATCTTCAAGTGGTGAAGGTGCTTTCAAATTCGGGGATTAACAAGTTTTTGGAAGGGAAGCTACACATCAATGGTGTGCGGTATTGGCAAGAGGCTACATATGGTGATGTGCTTGAACTACTACTAGCAAGAAGACTCAAAGTAATTGAGAATGTGGCTATCAAAGCCTATGAACTTTACAAGGCTGATGATGGTCACACCAAAGCTACACTAATAAGTGGTGAGCAAATCCTTCGTATCTCTCGAATGGTGGGATCTAAGAGACCAGAGCTTCAACAACACGCTTCATGAAAGTTTTTAGTGGAAATTTGTAGTTCATGCATAAATGACTACTCCTACTTTCTACAATTTTCAATGAGTTTAAAAAATTTGGGTGGATGTGTGCATTAGTAGAAGGATACATTTTTAGCAAAGGTTGGTTTTCTATTTTGGAGCTGAGAGGTTGAGAGAGATCTTGTTGTCCCCTAATCCCATAATAATAACTATTTTGGATTATAACATCTCCTTTAATGTGCACATATTCATTCTACTCTAAGTGTATCCCATGAACCATAGGGATTTGTACGGACCTATCCATCCACTTGCTAGGCAAACCGTGCATATAATAGTTAGCACCAAGCTCAAGTTTCAAAATATCATAAGGGGCTTATTGGGCCCTCATCGTCTTGCTAAGATTAATACATCTATGAATCCTTTTATTCTACCCTTAATAAGATATGACTTGGACCTAGACGTGTTCATCTTTATTTTGTATTGAGCTAAATCAACATCTTCCTATCATGGCTTTTCTAAGTTTTTTTAGGCACAAAGGGGAGAAAGCTCTAGACTTTCTAGATGACTTAGAAATGGCATTCCTAGTCACAGATTGGGACGATGAAGCAACCAAAGTAGGGGCCTTCTCTTTAGTTCTAAAGGGTAATGCTCGAGTGTGGTATCAAGCTCTCCCGGAGGCTACAAGGGGTAACTGGGAGGATCTCAAGATTGCATTCATGCATGGGTACCAAGATAGAGAGCCTCCTAAAGATATTTGGAGACAGCTCCTAGATCTTCACCAAACCTTACCAGGGGAGCACCAGGTATATAAAGGCATGTTTATAAAATTGTGGGATAAATGGACAGCCTCCTTAGCCGAGGAAGAGAGAGTATCTGATTGCCTTAAGAAAGATTGTTTTTTGGCTAGACTCCACCCTCTACTAAGGGAGAATGTCAAAGGAAAGTTTCCCACATCCTATGAAGAATCAGTCACTTATGCTAGGGAGAAAAATAGAAAATTGAAGTATCAAGCCCAATTGAAGGGGGGAGTTGAACCCATGCAGGTTTTACCAACCATGCCAAGGCCTAGAGAAATAGTAAAGGCCCCACCTGAACTAGAGATGCCACAGTAAGAGCTCCTACAATGCATTACTAATCAACTTGGATCCTTTCATTGAATTTGGTGCAAGGAGTACGACCCCCTCCCCTCACAGATGAAGGCAATCAAGATCCAAGGAGACAAGAAAGAGAGTATGTTTGCTATACTTGTGGGGAGACTGGCCATGGTATGTACTTTTGCCATCTTCCCAGGCATTTGCCAAGAAATAGGTTCCAACCAAGAAGGAGGGGACAACAAGTGACACCACCTAGGGAGAGGCTTATTCCACCAAATCCAGAGCCTCCACCACCGGTTCAAGTTCTCCAGCATCCTCGACCACTTGTAGAGGTGCCGTCCTTGCCTGTCCAACCACCAAAGAATCGTGGCGTCAGGATGATCAATTTGGATGAGAGTGATGTCAAAGGGAAGGCCAAATTAGTAGAGGTTGAAGCAATGCCGGTGAAGAAAGCCTGTAGAATTGAGAGGACGGAGCCTACACCACCAGAGAAGGTTGAAAATATGGAAGAGGAGGCAGAGTCTTCAAAGGCTGCAAAGATGCGTGGCAGTAAAATGAGGAGGGCTCACTCATGCCGACACATTGAGCCAGATGATTTTTCCCTAGGTTAAGGTACTAGAGCTTATGATTTGCTTGCTAATGTGAGGGATCAAGAGCCAAAAATTTCATGGCCACAATTACTATATCTATCTCCACCAGTGCGGCAAAAATGGTCAAAGTTGGTAAGCATTAGACCCATGAAGAATAGACATGTGAATGCAATCCATGCTAGAAAGATGAAATATATTGTGCCTCTAGTGAAAGCTGAACTCAATGGGCAGTGAGTATCAAAGACATATGTGGATGGAGGTGCACATATTTGTGTCATGAAAGAAAAGCCGATGCATTATTTGGGACTAGAGGTAAATGAAACTACTCAAATTGGGGCCAAAATGGCTAACAATGTAGTAGTAAATTGTTTGGGAGTTATAAAGAGAGTCAAGGTAAAGGTGTGTGGAGTGAAATTGGAGCTTGACATGTATGTGATGCTAGTGAAGGGGGACAACTATCCACTCATTCTCAGGAGACCATGGATAATGGGAATGAAAGCCAGACAAGATTGGGAGATAGGGGCTTTAGAGCTAAGGCCACAGAACGGATTGCAGGGCTGCAGAAAAAATGGAAGAGCACTATCTACAACATAAAGAAGGGCCGACAAGAGGATCTTATGTTAGAGACCATCTCTGATGAATGGAGTTTCAGTGAGAGGATTGGTAATCTACGACGATAGAGGGGGAGTCTTCTATTGAGGAGGAAGAAAGCTCTCTAAAAGTGATGGGGATTACATTAAAAGGGCCTTCTAGTAGTGAAATTCCGCAACAGCTTCCAAAGGTCAAGAAGGAGGGGTTAGAAAAAATGTTGGTTAAGGATCTATCAGTTGAGAAGAAGGAAGCCTACATGGAAGTGGTGATAAAACACTATGTACTTTTTATTTCTGATTATGAACACATCACAAGCATGATAGCGGTACAACATCCCATTAATCTAAAAGAGGGAGCAAGGCCAGTGGTGTAGCGACTACGACGATTGGGAGTAATTCAACAAAACGCTCTACTCACTGAGGTGCAGCGACTTTTGAAGGCATATTTCATCTATCCAATAGGGGACTCAAAGTGGGTTTCACCTGTAGTGGTAACACCGAAGAAGAATGGCAAATGGAGGATTTGTGTGGAATGCAAGCCGCTAAATGTTGCAACAAAGAGAGATCACTTTCCTCTTCCCTTTTAGGATGAAATACTCAACGAGGTGGGTGGGCATGAGAGATACACTGTTTGTGATGGGTATTCAGGTTATTTCTAGATCTGAATAGCTGAGGAGGATCAACAGAAGATCACCTTCATCACACCTTGGGTGTGTTTTGCTTACAAAGTGATGCCATTTGGATTAACAAATCCCCCAGCTACCTTCCAGCGATTCATGAATTATGTCTTCCACCCATATTTTGGGAGGTCCATTAGGGTCTTTATTGATGATTTTTGTATTTATAGTTCTAAGGCTCTATATCTAGGGAAGGTGGATGAAGCTTTCAACCGCCTCATACAAATGGGGAAACAGCTAAACCATGAGAAGTGTTGTATTGGTGAAAGTAGTGTAACTTTGTTAGAGCATGTCGTAAGTGAGAGGGGCATTGAAGCGGATCCAAAAAAATTAAGGCCCTGTTGGTGATGCCATCACCATCTTTTGTGAGGCAACTAGCCTCTTTCATTCAAAAGGTGTATGGGGCAGTTCATTCATGGCCTGATGAGGGTGATTTACTTTTCTAGTCGAGTAATGGCAGCATTCAAATGAGTATAAAAGATGGTGGAGGTGATGGTTTTGTCTTTAATGTTCGCTGTAAGAAAGTTTCATCCTTATCTTCTCCTTAGGCTGTTTACAGTGATCATGACAGAAGAGCATTTTTCCTATGCCTTACAACATATGGATGTTTCAGCTAGAATCGCTAAGTGGGTGATACAATTCCAAGAGTTTGACTACACCTTCAAGGTGGAGGACTCTACTTGGGCCTGCCTAGTTGACTTGTTGACCCATAGATGCCATCAAAAGAAGGAAAAAGAGAAGGGAAAGTCAAAAGAGGAGACATCTCCTCTTGAGGATCCAGCATGGGTGGAGAATGCCCATGCCCTCTACTTCGATGGGGCCTACAAGCGTATTAAAGACAGAGCAGCAACAGGAATAGTGGTGTTCAGTCCCAAAGGTGACAAAATTTATGGAGAAGGTATTAGCTTGGAGGATGTTCATTCTAATAATGAGACATAATATCAGGCCTTGCTTTTAGGTTTGAGGTGGTGTCTCTCACATGGTGTCACTCGACTTAATGTTTTTGGGGATTCTATGCTAATTGTTAAGAAAATGAAAGGAATCTGGGCTTGTAAAAATGATAACTAACTAGTGAAAATGAGAGAAGCTAAAACTCTCATGAGAAAGCTACAGGAAGCCCAAATCTATTTTGTGCTAAGGTGCACAAATGGTGACGCAGATGCTCTAGCAGTTGAAAAGTTGAAAGAGGTAACGGTGGGCATCATTGCAGTAAAGCTTCCCTTATTTCAGGGTAAGTTTCAACTACAAGATGTGCTTTATTTTCTTGAGCATGGTGAGGCACCTACACATATGAGTAAGAGTGAGAAAATGTGGCTAGCTACTAAGGCCACTCAATACCACTTGATAAATGATGTGTTGTATTGCAAAGGAAAAGATGCAGTGCTTAGAAGGGTGCCAACAACAAAGGACATTATGGATGTGATTAAGAGCTGCCATGAGGGGGTTTGTGGCAGACATTTTGCTCAAGAAATAACCAACAGAAAGATTCTCCAAGCCAGTTTTGTGTGGCCTAGTCTGCATTGAGATGTACAACATTGGTGCTGCTCTTGTGATGATTGCCAAAAGGCCTGCCAAAAGGCCGGACCAAGAAAGCTAGTGCATAAGGAACAAGATCCCATAACTACATATGGCCCATTTGAGAAATGGGGGATTGATGCAATAGGTCCACTCCCACGAACTCAGTCTAGCAAGGAATAGATCATATAAAAGCGGAGTTTTGAGCCTAGGATGTGCCTAAAATTTGCCAAAAAATCCGAAATTTAAGGGAAAAATATTTAACATCGAAGGCGGTAGCTCCAGCTAGGGCTATTTTAAGCACCAAGTGAAAGACGGCTTTTAAAAGGCACCCGAGAGAAACTTGTGGATTTTTTATAATTTTTTTGACTACCGTATGGGGTGTCAAGAGTTGCCAGTCATCAGTGCGCGATGTTAAGCCGGATGCCCAGAATTTTTCAGAGCTCGAATTGGATGCCGGACGGGGAAAAGGCCACAAGATGGGAAATATATGAAAAGGTGGACCAAACCTTGGACAAGAGGGGGGTGCCCTTTGGGAAATTTTAACCCCCCCAACATTTCATGCAACATTTCGTGGAGCAAAAACGTGGCGTGATGGCGTGAACTGCACGATCGAAAATTGGGCCTCATGGATGATGGATGGAGATTCCTGGCTATGAAAACCCTATGCAATTGAGATTGGGGGCCAACTTCTCCCTCTTGGCTGGTCTTATTGCTACCCTTCGTGCATGGAATGATGGAGTGGATGAAGAGATCAGATTCTAGTCTTTCTCTCTCCTCCCTCTCTCTCTTCCCTATGGGCTGTTCATGTGTGCCATCTTGAAAGAGGAACCGGGGAAGGAGAATGAAGAAAATGGTTATGGAAAGTGATGAAGATGCTGAAGATTGAAGTACAACATTGGATTGAGAGAAATGGAGGCTCCGTCTGCTGATTATGCAGTCATTCAAGGCGTCTCGGGTTACATAAAAACACGGTATGATCATTTTTATGAAGAAAATGAAGGATTTTTGATAGTTTATGATGATAATTGTGTTCTTATTAGATGAAAATTTGTTTGTGTGCCGTTTGCATTATGAGTAATTGCCGTTTATCAAAAAATCTTGGCTTTGCAATGATTTACATGCTTTATTTAATTCTCGTAAACTCGAAATGCGGTTTTTAAGTGGCAAAATGGTAGTTTTTCTGTTTTGGGTAGGTAAAAAGGTGGTCCCATGGGGGAATATGGAAGATAAAGTGAATGTTAGTGGGTTGAAGTAATTGGAATAAGAAAAACCAGAAAATATCCTATTTTATTATCAAATAAATCAAAAAAATAAAAAAAAAGGAAAAATTTAGAAATACGTCTTGAAAAAATAAGAAAAAACATACGAATTATTTGTGGATGTGTAATAGTGGCAGAGCATGAGATTTAGCCTTAGTTTGCCCTATCTCTTTCTGAAAGTTTGTGATTTATTGCTTTCTATACATCAAAACATGGAAAAATGAACCTCTACACCTATGCAACGAAAGCAATACCTAAACCTAGGGGGTTGGGATTTTTTAATGGTGTGATTTGCGTGCTGATTGTTGCTGATTTTTTGATACATTTCATGACATAGAGTTCATGTGTTTTGATTAAGAGGATAGTAGCACGAGTGTTATCTCGGTGCTATCCTTTCATCGCTGCAATGCGTTAATGAAAAGCATTAAAGCCTGGTTGCGCACAAGCACGTTGCTGATTTGAAAATGATGTTTGAGCACTTTAGAATCATTCACCTTTGCATGTGCATGAAACCATGGTATTGGATAAGAAAAACCTGGATGCATAGCACCTGTTCTCAATGACAATGACCACGTTGAGTGTGGAAAGGCATCCTAAGCCGTAGGATAGACATTCATTTCTTGGGGGATTATTTGGAAAGGAAACATGGTATATCTCCTGGAGACGCTCGAAATGAAGAGTGGAGTTTTTTCATTTTTTTTATATGTTGAGCAGCACATCAAGGGGCCAATCCCTGTGATGTAGGAGAGCTGCAGTGGGACCGCGATATTTCTACCGAGAGGCTGCCTCCCATGTATGCGATTATCATGGTATTTATTGCTAATGTGTATGGGTTCTCCCTCTGTGGAGTTTATAGAAAGGGAAACGTTGGACTACAAAACTATAAAACTATAAACGCATAGATTAGACTTTAGGGCAGTTTGTCCTTTAGTATTAGATAGACGCTCTTGGTCCGCGAGGCCGTGAGGGTGTGTTTGTTTGTTATGAGCATGAGGTCCGGCTAGTGCCATAGCCAATGCTGGCCCATTTTAGGTCCCATCAGTGGTGCGTCTGCCGGGAGTTGCCAACAAGTGGTGGCTCTCGAATCTAGGGTTTTTAGGGACCAAAAAGTTAGTTTATGTCCTTTGACAAGGACCATCAAGCCGAAATACAAAAATCAGAACGTGCTGAGAGGGCTAGACAGCGGTTAGAGATTGTAAGTCATTATTCTCCTCAAAGGAGTAGCCCAATATGCATAGGAGGCAATTGTCTTAGTAACCCAACTGCTGCACATAGTCCGGTAGGTGCAGGAGGAAGCACAAAGTCTTACTCTCTTCCACCAATTCAAGCCACTTCAAGTGGGGATGTGATCCCGTCAGTTCAAACTCCTATTATCAATCTGATTGTCGTCATGGCACAATCCATTGCAATTCCTGAAGGGACGCCGGATTTGCCAACTTTAGGAGTTTCTTTGCCCATTTTTAATGGGTTAGCCAAAGAAAATGCCGAGTTTCACATTTGTGAATTTCAAATATTAATGTTTAATTACCGTATCCAAGATTAGGGACATCTCATGATGTTCTTTAACATGACATTAAAAGGAAGGGCTGTCGTATGGTATTATAGCATAGAGACTGGAACCATAACCACAATCAACCAATTTTATGCAGATTTCTGAGGAGAGTATGCCCCTGAAAGAGATGGCCAATACTGGTTGTGTGTTTTGAATGTAACATGCCAAGACCCCCATGAGAATGTGAAAGCCTATGCCAAGAAGCTTAAGGAAGTGTTTCATAAGTTACAAACTTACATTCCCATTCCGCCCGCTGCCCAATTGCAATACTTCTTGCATGGATTGGATTTCAATATTCAAGTCCAATTGAGCAGTGTGGCTTTGGCTGATATAGACACTGCCATCGTGCAGGCAGAAGGAGTAGAAGCACGATTACAAATGACCTACTCCTCACGAATAAATCTTAATGCGGGTTTAGTACCTAGAGGCAATTTACCATTGATGAATGGAAGTCAAGGGATGCCTATGAATAACCCTAATGGGAGAGGAAGCATGGTTCAAAATGTACCTTTGCTGCCAGCTCCTCCTAGTATAACTATGCCTAAGGCTAGTCAGTTGGCTCCACTAAATGTTGGAGGCCAAGTTTTGAACCCTAATGTTGTTCTTGTGAGTCAACAAACAATGCCCAATCAAAATTGTTAGGCCAATGGAACGATGGATAGACGATCAAGGCTATGAGTCGAGTGCATCTAATGTCCTTGGAAAAGTTAAGGATATGATGAAGCACTACACTGACATGATTTCTGAACAATATTGGCAAATAGCTGTTGATGTCAATTTCTTGAAGAAGCAACAGAATCTAATAGGGAGTTGACGCCCTAAAGAGGGTGGTCCCTTAAGATTCAGCTGTAAGTGGTGTGGCAGACAACATTTTCCTAGAAACTGTCCAATTGTTAAATGTGATATTTGTGAGAAGTCAGGCCACTTAGCCGCTACCTGTTGGAGCAAGATTAGTTCCCTCCGACAAGGGAGTAAATAGCCAGGTCCAGTTAATCATAGAGCGCAAGGTAATAACCTGCAGCAAAGTGATGGACCAAGACAAATATTGCAAAGGGGAAAGACTACTATAGAAGAGTTACCACAAGGAAATGGAGTCAGCCTTATTGAGGCTATACGAGTCAATGGCGTTGAAACCTCTAACCTACAAGCCGTGACAAGAGGCCAAAAGTCTAAAGAGGTTGATAAAGATAATGTAAAACCGGTTGAGGGAAACCCTAAGAAAGGGGATAAGGGGATGCAAGTCCTGAATCCTGGCGTGGAAGGTGGACCTGTAAGGCCTGTTGACAAGAAAGTCGATCCTAAGAAGGATGAGGAAGTGCCAAGAAAGAAGGCAAGAGCTAAAAAAGAAGCACCAAAGCCGGTCTTGAGACCAAAAGAGAGAATGGTTTGGCGAGAAAAGAGAGCTTTGGCTACCTATAATGATTTTGATTTATCAAGTTCTCTTTGTGAAGTTAAACCAGATATAAACCTCTTACTGTTGATTAAATTATCTCCAGGAGTACACAATGAATTCAAGAAGACCCTGTGTATTGGGTATATTGTAGAACCTTTGGGCATAGCACGAGTAGGGAAAGATTGGTTTGATCATGCAGAAAAGAATTTCCCTAGGGTTCCAAAGTATGTGGATGGAATATTAGTAGAGCATGCTATTAGTATGTGGATGGAATATTAGTAGAGCATGCTATTGTAGACACTCGGTTCTCTGTCAATATCATGAGTTCAGAGTTTATGGAGAGGTTAGGCATCCAAAAAGATGGCTCCACCATTCTTAGAATGGCTGATGATAGTCTAAGGCAACTAGAAGGTTGCGTTACTAAAGTCCATGTCACAATTGCAAGTGTAGAATGCTTCTTGGACTTTAGGGTGATAAGTTTTACAGGATGTCCTAGATATCGAGTCTTGCTAGGCAGGCCTTGGATCTTACAAACAGACTGCCAAGTCGATATACCCGCTGATCGAGTAGTTCTAGGTAGAGGTGCTAATCGAGTAATAGTTGATGCTTACCCTGAGTCTCCTTAGAGTGAGAGAGCTCCTTTATCCTCTACTGAATTAGAAACAGCAGATGATCCATCTGGTAGTGAGACATCATCCAGCGATGAATCTAAAGAGGGGTCCACTACAGAGAATATTTATCAGATAACTCTAAATAAGCCGATAGAGCCACAAGATAGGATAAGAGATGCGGATGTGATTGAGTTGGACCTTGGCACGCCGAATGATTCGTGGCCAATTAAATTAGGTTCCATGCTCAGTTCAACAGAAAGGGAGGACTATGTGTCCTTGATTCAAGAATTCCATAACATCTTTGCTTGGAGTTATGATGAGATGAGAGGCATTCCTCCCAACCTGGTTGTTCTTACTATTCCTGTAAAAGAAGGCAGTCATCCTGTGCGTCAAAAAGTAAGGCGTATGCCTTTTGAATTGAAGGACGGGCTATTTGAGGAGTTACAAAAGTTACTGAAAGCTGGTTTAATTTTCCCTATACAACACATAGAATGGTGTTCACTAGTTGTCATTAATAAGAAGAAAAATAACCAGATCCGACTATGTGTAGATTTTAGAGAGCTGAATAAGCAGACGGTTAAGGATTACTACGCGTTGCCATTTATTGACCAGATTTTAGATCAATTAGCGGGTAGGGAAATATATTCGTTTATGGATTGCTTTGCAGGATATAACCAGATGGCAATTGCAGAAGAGGACAAGTTGAAAATGACTTTTATTACTGTCTTTGGTACTTTTGCATACCATGTGATGGCCTTTGGTTTGTGCAATGCACCTGGATCATGGCAACAAACAACAGACAAGACTTTGGTGACATTTTCCTTGATGAGTTGAAAGTATTTATTGATGACCTGGGGGCAGCCACTGTAAGGGAAAGGATGTTGATTATTTTAAGAAAGTGCTTTAAGCGTTGCAGACAATTTTGTATCGCTCTTAATCCACGGAAGTGTGTCTTTGGAGTGCCTTATGGGCTATTGCTAGGCCATGTGATCAGTTCAGTAGGAACCGCAACTAACCCTAAAAAGATCAAGGTTATAGTTGCTATGAGTCCACCGCGCACTCCGAAAGAGGTACGTAGCTTTCTGTCATCGATAGGGTACTATTGGAGGTTCATAAATGCCTTGGTAGAAAGGATGTTTCCACTAGCGAACTTGTTATCCTTTAGCTGTCTATTTGTGTGAAGTGACCCTTGTAAGGTAGCTTTCGAGGATGTGAAGCAAGAGCTAGTAAAAGTACCAATTTTAAAAGTACCTAAAAGAGGCGAGGTATTTTATATATTTTAAGCAGCCACCATGCATAGCATCAACTGTTGTTTAGCCCAAATTTGGGAGGAAAAGTGATATCATCTGATAGCTTTTGCTAGTCGAAAATTGGGAAATTTCAAAAATTAACTATACCTACATGGAGAAGTTGTGCCTTGCGATGGTCTTTGCGACTAAAAAATTCAGGCACTACATCCTCTATGAGAAGGTAGTTTTCTACATGAAGGCTGAAGGGCTTAGATTGCTTATGAATAAGCTGCAACTGCCTGATCATCTGGCAAAGTGGTTAATCACTTTGCAGGAGTTCGATTATGAGATTAAGAGTAAGCCACCAAGGTTGCAGGGGATTGTGGAATGCCTTGTGGATTTCAGGGAGTCGAAAGAGACTTTAGCTGAAGGAAGTGATATTGGAGAAAAATTTAAAATTGATACAGCTTCTATTCCATCTTGGTATGATGCTATCACGCATTATCTATCAGTAGGAGAGACTGGAGCTGATTTAGCAATATCTGAAAAGAGGAAAATCAGGCAACAGGCTTTGAAGTTTTCCTTGGTCGTAGGAACACTATATTGGCAAGGTGTTGATGATATCTACCGCCGATGTGTGATGCTTGATGAGATTCCTTTCATCTTGGAAGAGTGCCATGACTCTGCATGTGGAGGGTACTTCGCTGGACGGTTGACGGCACAGAAAGCTTTAAGAGCTAGATATTGATGGCCATCCATCTTCCAAGATTCATTTGAGTATGTTAAGAGATGTGATACCTGTCAAAGACATGACAGTAGAGAGAATAGGACACGCCCACTTACGCCTATCATGGCTATCCTTCCATTTGAGAAGTGGGGCATTGATTTTGTGGGTCCTATCACCCCGTCGTCTACTACTTAGAAGAGGTACATTATAGTAGCAACTTATTATTTTATAAAATGGTCAGAAGCACGGGCGACGAGGCAGGACAATGCAAAAGAGACTGCAAGTTTCCTCTTAGAGCAGATTATCTGCCGTTTAGGTCCACCGAAGGAACTAGTATCGAACCGTGGAACCCATTTTTTGAATAAAGTGATCAAAAGCTTGACTGAAGCTTAGCAAATCAAGTACAATAAAACGACCCCTTATAATCCACAAGTGAACATGAAAGTCGAAAGTACTAAAAAGCAGCTTGTAGGTATCTTGTCTAAAATAGTCTCTGAGAAGAAACGAGACTGGGACACGAAGTTGTATGTGGCAGTATGGGTGTACAATACAACGTTTAAGCGAGCCACCGACCATACTCCATTTAAATTAGTTTATGGGGAAGAGTGTGTGTTACCCCTTGAAATCGAGTTGCCAACCATACGGTTTGCAATTAATCACTCTTTGGGAGATGAGGATTCACTCTTTGAACGGTTCACGACCATAGCCCACCTGGATGAACTGAAATTGTAGAGTTTATTACACCAAGAGATAGCCGAACGTCGGATGAAGCAGTTGCATGATCTTAAAGCCAAGAATTATTCCTTTAAAAAAGGGCAATTAGTTCTATACTACGATGCGTGTAGGGAGCTGTTTCCAGGAAAGCTGGAACCTAGATGGGATGGCCCCTACAAGATTGCCAGGATAGGGAAAAATAAGTCTACGGCTCTACTAGCTAATTTGCACGGAGTAGAATTTAAAAATAAGGTTAATCTTAATAAGATTAAACCTTATTATTTCTAAGTATGCTAATACGGAAAAATGCATTGCAGGTCCATGCTGGGACTGATTTGAGACCTGCAGAAGAGCTTAAAGTTGGTTGATGGGGCAGTTAATTCCTTATTTGGAGCACCTATATTTGGAGCAGAGATACCATCAGGGGAAACTTATCTGGTAGAGCAAAGGATACAAAGTGATTGAGCAAGAAGACGGAACCTTTGTGTGGGCGATCAAAGTCTTTTGCAATCACTGCTTACGAATGTTGATAAGTATCCCTGTTGAGTTTAATGAAGAAGGTGGGATGGAGCCGTCAGTTCATGCTCTAAATATGTTAAATTTTGACTATCATAATTACAAATAGAGAGGATCATGAGGGCACGCTGTGTAAACCCATTGTGGGCGTACACATTATATTTTAATAGAGCGTCCAGGAACCCTAATAAAAAAGGGAGTGTTGGGGTAGTAATCCGAGATCCCCGACGTAGAGTTACGATGAAGTTATATGCTTATCTCGAGGTAGGATTCACTAACAATATGGTGGAGTATAAAACCTTGATTATGGGACTGTATATTGC
Organism: Lygodium microphyllum; assembly: GCF_053477565.2. Taxonomy (NCBI): domain Eukaryota; kingdom Viridiplantae; phylum Streptophyta; class Polypodiopsida; order Schizaeales; family Lygodiaceae; genus Lygodium; species Lygodium microphyllum. The sequence continues at coordinate 39,760,607 of NC_141150.1, forward strand.
CAAGCAAGGTGGTATTCGACAGTTGTTAGTAAAAGGGGATTTCCAGGCTCTAGTTCTCCCTATCCTTCTGAGCCAACAATCTATCTTTTTCCATCAAAGAGTGCACACATCCCGGACGCCAGGATTTTCCAGAGCTCGAATTGGATGCCGGACGAGGAAAAGACCACAAGATGGGCAAGATATGAAAAGGTGGACCAAACCTTGGACAAGAGGGGGGGTGCCCTTTGGGGAATTTCAACCCCCCCAAAATTTCATGCAACATTTCGTGGAGCAAAAATGTGGTGTGATGGTGTGAACTGCACGACCGAAAATTGCGCCTCATGGATGATGGACGGAGATTCTTGGCTGTGAAGACCCTATGCAACTGACATTGGGGGCCAACTTCTCCCTCTTGGCTGGTCTTATCGCCGCCCTTCGTGCGTGGAATGATGGACTGGATGAAGAGATCAGATTCTAGTCTTTCTCTCTCCTCACTCTCTCTCTTCCCTATGGGCTGTTCATGTGTGCCATCTTGAAAGAGGAACCGGGGAAGGAAAATGAAGAAAATGGTGATGGAAAGTGATGGAGATGCTGAAGATTGAAGTACAACATTGGATTGAGAGCAATGGAGGCTCCCTCTACTGATTATGCAATCATTCAAGGCGTCTCGGGTTACATAAAAACACGGTATTACCATTTTTATGAAGAAAATGAAAGATTTTTTATAGTTTATGATGATAATTATGTTCTTATTGGATGAAAATTTATTTGTGTGCTATTTGCATTATGAATAATTACTGTTTATAAAAAAATATTGGTTTTGCAATGATTTACATGCTTTATTTAATTCTTTGAAACCCGAAATGCGATTTTTAAGTGGCAAAATTGTAGTTTTTCCATTTTGGATGGGTAAAAAGGTGTTTCCATGGAGAAAATATAAAAGATAAAGTGAATGTTAGTAGATTGAAGTGATTGAAACAAGAAAAACCAAAAAATAGTCTATTTTATTACCAAGTAAATCAAGAAAATGAAAAAAAATAAGGAAAAAAATAGAAATATATCTTGAAAAAATAAAAAAAAACATAAAAATTGTTTGTGGATATGTGGTAGTGGCAGAGCATGAGGTTTAGCCTCAATTTGCCCTAACTCTTTGTCAAAGTTTGTGATTTATTGCTTTCTATACATCAAAACATGAAAAAATGAACCTCTACACCTGTGCAACGAAAGTAATACCTAAACGTAGGGGGTTGGGATGTTTGAATGGTGTGATTTGCGTGCTGATTGTTGTTGATTTTCTGATGCATTTCATGACATAGAGTTCGTGTATTTTGATTAAGAGGATAGTAGCACGAGTGTTATCTCGGTGCTATCCTTTCATCGCTGCAACGCGTTAGTGAAAAGCATTAAAGCCTAGTTATGCATAAGCATGTTGCTGATTTGAAAATGATGTTTGAGCACTTTAGAATCATTCACCTTTACATGTACATGAAACCATGGTATCGAATAAGAAAAACCTAGATGCATAGCACTTGTTCTCAATGACAATGACCACATTGAGTGTGGAAAGGCATCCTAAGCCGTAGGATAGACATGTTGGAAACTGCAAGGAAGACGAGAGACGAAAGGAAGAGAGGAGAGAAGAGAAATATGAGACACCGGAAGTGGAACCCCAGAAGTGTGTCAACTGAGCACACATGATAGGAATATATAGAGGGGACCTGGGACACTATATATAGACAAACTATATATATCTAACACCCCCGCTCAAATAAAGATCCCTTACTATGGATGAAAAAACCCTTGGGGACTCAAGGGAAAAACCCACAGCTCTATATAGGCCTATCGTTATATTAATATTCAAAATATAAAATTACAATGTTAAACTTACAAGAGCCTATTCATAGGCATCAAAGGAGCTACATCACTGGTGAATTACAACATCAACGGAGAAGTAGCTACATCACTCAGGAGCTACATCACTCCTGAATTACAACAACCTATTCAGAGGTATCAAAAGATCTTTATCACTCCTAGGCATCAAAGGAGCTACATCACTCGTGAATTACAACATCAACGGAGAATGTATATTAAGGATAAGCGAGATCACTACAAAAGATAAAATCTCCAAGAAATTCTTGCAAAACTGAACTTGGGATGTAAGCAGTATATCTGTCACATCAAAACTTAAAGAAAAACGTTACAGTGACATTAGAACAACAGACATTAGAACAACACAAGGTCTATAGAGACGGTTCGCGACGCCACTCTATAGACAACATAACACATGTGGGGCCCCATGAATAGAATATAAATGAAACAAATTGTCATCAGTAGACGCTCATCAGCTGGAAAGAATATAAACGAAATAATTTGTCATCAGCTGGAATATAGACCCAATATAAACGAAATAACGTGTCATCAGTTGGAATATAGACCCTCATCAGCTAGAAAGAATATATGCCTTTCTGAGGCTTTTCATGAACCAACAGATTGGCCTGTTACTGGAATATAGACCCTCATAAGCTGGAAAGAATATATGCCTTTCTGAGGCTTTTCATGAACCAACAGATTGGCCTGTTATAACTTTGTTGTCATGAAGTTCAGTATGAGGATGCAGCACAGAGTCACTCCTAAAGTTGACATTACCTTCCAAGTTAGCTTCCACAACCTCGCCAATGTCCTCCACCCTTGACTTTTCAGATATTTCAGGTAATATCTTAGCATCCTCACCTTCCATGTTTGTCGAAGGAGCTGCTTCATTGTTATCCTCAGAATGAGGACTATACTTGACATCCGAGGATGAATTTGCCCCATTCTCTTCATTTTCAGTATCCTGATGCTCCTCCCCTGTACTCTGTTCTTCTACTGCAGTCTCTTTTTTGGAGACTTCTTGTGGTTCTTCGTAATCCGGATCCAAATTAGATGGGTTGAAAGATCTCAAAGACAAATAGTCAGAAGCTTTCTTCTGCTGGAAAGAAGTTGACGATGGAGAACTCTTATCACATGAGTCTCCTACAGTCTCAGCAACCATACCATTGGCAGCTTCCTCTTCCAGCATAGACACATCCTTGGAGTTCTAAAATTTACAATTGTTGTCATCTGTTATTTGCCTCAAGAACATCTTCCCTTCCTTCCGTTGCTTTTCATTAGTTGAGCTCAAGAACTCAAAACAGGCAGCAAAAACACTCTGGATGAAGATAAAACAACCTCACTAGATTGTAGGACACCAAAGTCAATAGCCTATCCTGCATGGACAAGTCATTCTCCAGAAAAGCAGAGACATCCTCAGCAAGGTTGCACTTTATCAAATCTCTTCCTTCCAGTCGACAAAGAAAATAGTATGCTATATTATGACACACTGCTATTGACATATCAGAAATATCTGGTACTTCAGAAGCTGCAGCTACTACTGCAGATGAAAGTTCTAGCATGCCTGCTAAGCATGCTTTCACAGTCTTGAATGCAACACCATCAAAATCCTCATCTTGGAAAACTAAGTCCTCACTCCACTCTAAAATTTGTATCAAGGCATTAGATGCAAGATCAATCGCACTTGGACAAAATTTAGCATATCTCGGAATCAGCTCTGCAGCAATTCGTTGAACACTTGAGCATCCCAGAGATAGCTTGAGGATAGAGCAATACGCCTCCTCCAAGTCCTTGCTCAGAGCCGCAGTAGATCTAACAGTGCATTTGCAGTCCAGACAGAACTTGAGACACCTGTACAGCTTGTAAAAGGACCCGATTTCATCCCGTTTTTTCTTCTTGCGGAGCTTCTATTCTTCCGTGAGGACAGCAGGCACAGACGCACTAGCGGGTGGCGAGGAGGCTTCAGAGGCGGCCGCCCCCGAGTCCTGCGCATCATCGGCTGCTTCCCTCCAGCCTCTACGTGTCCTTTGGGAAGCTCAACCCTCTGACCCATAAAAAGATACCAGGAGCCATCTCACATATGTCACACCGGCGAACTGCACTTGCTTCTGCAAGTGTCAGCCGTACATGCCGGCTTGCCAGTTTGTTGCAACCATGAACCTTCACATGAACTAGATGTTACTTGAAATTTGTTGGCTCTAGATGCAAGAAATGGCTACTGGCAGGAGCACCCATCTAGCAAGAGCACCCGTCTTGGTGAGGCTGGATGAATCCGGCATCCATGGCATTAGAATGTCGGAGCGGCTGCTTTTGTGACGGTCAGCTTCTTCCACCGCCAGCGCCGACATATGCGTCCCTTCTCCGCCAGGGCCTCTGAGCATGCCTCCCTTTATCTCCATCTCTCCCTAAGCCTCTGTGTCCATGTTCCTTTCTCTCTCACGTGTAGGCGGAGAGTCTCTCTATGGAAGAGTCCGAAGGTAAAAATCTGGAGGGGGAGCGAGCAGGCATATGCAACAAGCTCCCAATCTACGCTTCCGCTTCCCCTGCTCGGAGGTGAGAGAAGAACATGCTCGTCGCTAGTATCTGCACCTTTGGTGCTGAGATTGTCCGCCATTGGGGTTGCAGAGGCCGAGGGGAGTCAATTTGAGGTCACAATAGATCGGGTGTATTTGTGCGCTCTGATACCATGTTGGAAACTGCGAGGAAGACGAGAGACGAAAGGAAGAGAGAGAAGAGAAATATGAGACACCAGAAGTGGAACCCCAGAAGTGTGTCAACTGAGCAAGACATTCATTTCTTGGGGGATTATTTGGAAAGGAAACATATATATCTCCTGGAGACGCTCGAAATGAAGAGTGGAGTTTGTTCGTTTGTTTTATATGTTGAGCATCGCATCAAGGGGCCAATCCCTGCGATGTAGGAGAGCTACAGTGGGGCCATGGTGTTTCTACCGAGAGGCTACCTCCCATGTATGTGATTATCATGGTATTTATTGCCAATGTGTATGGGTTCTCCCTCTGTGGAGTTTATAGAAAGGAAAACGTTGGACTACAAAACTATAAAACTATAAACACATAGATTAGGCTTTAGGGCATTTTGTCCTTTAGCATTAGATAGACGCTCCTGGTCCGCGAGGCCATGAGGGTGTGTTTGTCTGTTATGAGCATGAGGTCGGGCTAGTGCCATAGCCAGTGCTGGGGCCCATTTCAGGTCCCATCATCATAATGGGTGTGGACTACATAACGGGGTGGGCAGAGGCTTCAGCAACTAGTAGGATCACATCCTAAGAAGTGGAAAATTTTATATTTGAAAATATTTGTTGCATGTTTGGCATACCTTTAGAACTTATCTCTGACCGCGGTCCTGGTTTTAGGGCCAATCTAGTGGGGAAGCTAATGGAAAGGCTAAAAATCAAGCGCATGCATTCTACTCCCTACTACCCACAATGTAATGGTTTGGTCAAAAAAGTAAATGGGCTGATTTGTAAGATAATTACCAAGCAAGTACACATGCATCCCAAGCACTGGGATAAAAAATTGAGTGCAGCTCTTTGGGCCTATAGGACTTCATTCATAACCTCACTTGGCTATACTCCAATTCACCTTGTCTATGGCCAAGAGACTTTTCTTCCTATAGAGATGGAACTGGCCAGCTTACGTGTTTTAGTAGCCAGTCGAGAGAAGAATCAAGAAAAGAAGTTAGAGGAAATGATCTTCGATCTAGAAAGGCTGGAGTTAGATAGAGAAGCATCAGTCAAACACTATTCCATGCAGGCTGAAGAGAGGAGAAAGACATTTAATAAGAAGCCGGCTAGCAAACACATAAGGGAAGGATCACTTGTGCTACGCTATGATAACCGCTTTAAAAACAGAAAGGATGCTAAACTTGTGTTTAAGTGGGAAGGGCCGTTCATGGTCATAGGGAGATATTCAAATGGCAGCTATAAGCTAGGTGACATGCATGGGAGGGTTCACAAGACAAGGGTAAATGGATGGCAGCTTAAGCCTTATTTTCAAAGAAATATGGACACTTTGGAGCAATCATTCAATGAAGAGCAACCAATGAGGGGGTGCAGTCCTCCCTGCTCTATTGGACAATTATTAGCAAGCTAGAGGCATCAATGCCTCTAGCTTAAGGGGAGGGCTAATGATTTCTATCACTAAATTTGGCCAAAACCCCTATCAAGAGCCTTACCATATCACTTTGGGTTTACTCTTCAAGCACTAGGTATGCTACATTTCTTCTCAATTATAATAACTATAGCGAATGGGAGAAACAAGTTCCTAGGAGAGATGTCAATGTAAAGGGTAAAAGGTATGGTTATCTTAATAAAGATGGAAATGGATTACACCTAGGAGCTGAGTGAGTGCATAGATTTTTCAAAGGACTAGCCTCCAACTACACGTGGGTTCCACCTACATCACTAATATTTGGAATCTATCACTATCATTAGAGGACACATCACCCTAGTACACAAGTAAATATCCATATCATGGTGTCACTTGGATATTACACAAAAGCTTACAAGCATGGACCCCTTCTATCACATGCCTATGATGTATTGATATATATATATATAAGGAACTAAAGTCAAAGAAGCTTTTGGAAGCTATTTTTTAAAATTTCAATAACTCCCAAGGAAAAGAAAATTTCAAGATAATTCTCGCTATTCCGATCGGTTTCAACCTGGTCTACAAAGTTGTAGAAGAAACTTTTTTCAGATTCTTCACCGATTTGATATTACGAAGGCATAGACTACTGGCTACATGTAATTTTCTTCTCTCTTTCACTACATAAACTTTCCATTCTATCCTTCTTGTAAATATATTATAATAATGTGCTTTGGACACCCACCTCTCGTAATCTAGCTCCCTTTCTCTATTTTTTCTAGCACCACCCTTGGCTTCTTGCATGATGACCAAGGTGGGGACTTGTCCCATCCACCATTCTTCATATTTTCAAAGATGACATACATCATCTACAATTGTGTTAATAAAAAAGATTAGCTTAATCTAATCCCTCATGGAGACTATATAAGGAGCCCATGGAGATATAAAGAAGAGAATGGAAATGACAAGCACATGAGAGCACTCTAGAATATCCTCATGCTAGTCCATCTCTTTGAGGTAAGCTATGAGTGAGCTTTTTTATTATATAGCATAATGGCAAGCTTCCTCTACCTCTTCTCCTAATGGCAAGCTTCCTCTACCTCTTCTCCTCTTGTCTCCCTCTCTTCTCATCTTCTCATTCCATGAATACATAATGGCAAGTTTTCTCTACCTCTTCTCCTAGACTTGTCTCCCTCTCCTCTCATCTCTCTCTATCTCATATTCTAATATGGTGTCTAGTACATATATTCTCTTTTGTGAAGTTATGTCTTAGTTCTTTTGATTCTCTTTAAGAAAAGGGATGTCCTAGCCCATCCTCCCTTTGGCTAGGTGGTGCCCCTCTTTAGCTCTCTTAGTGAGGATTGGAGGTTGGATCGGTAAGCGGCAACCCATTCATCATTTCAGCCCTCAGCCATGATAAGAAAGTCTTACTGATTACTCTAGACAATGGTATGTCTAGTCCTTTATACAATTGCCATTAAGTATGGAAGAAAAAGGAGATGATTAATACGTAGCAAGCTCAAATGTGATGAGATGAGGAATGAGGAAAATGTATTTATAATAGACTCAATAAATAAGTAAGTGATTAGAAGGTTAATTAATAGTGTTTAAAAACACTAATATCAAGCTTAGTGAGATGCTTGACTGAGGATAGGTTGAAAGGTGGCTTCCTGGTAAGCACATTGATGTCCCCTGAGTATTGAAGCTGCTCCTAGATTTGGAACAACCTTCAAAGAATATGCTTCAATGATTAGAATCTCTAATAATGATTCCCAGAGTGAAAACAATGAAAATAGGAGAGCTTGAAGCTCTCCTATTTTCATTGTTTTCAATTATTAGAATCGCTAATAATGATTCCCATAGTGAAAACAATGAAAAGCTTTGAAGGCTTTTCCATATAAGCCTCGAAACAACTTTCATTACTGTCTTTGGCACTTTTGCGTACCATGTGATGGCCTTTGGTTTGTGCAATGCACCTGGATCATGGCAACGAACAGTAGACAAAACCTTTGGTGACATCTCCCCAGATGAGTTGAAAGTATTTATCGATGACCTGGGGGCAGCCAGTGTAAGGGAAATGATATTGATTATCTTAAGAAAGCGCTTTGAGTGCTACAGATGATTTTCTATCGCTCTTAACCCACGGAAGTGTGTCTTTGGAGTGCCTTATGGGCTATTGCTAGGCCATGTGGTTAGCTCAGTAGGGATCGCAACTGACCTTGAAAAGATCAAGGTTATAGTCTCTATAAGTCCACCACGCACTCCGAAAGAGGTACATAGCTTTCTATCATCGATAGGGTACTATTAGAGGTTTATAAATGCCTTGGCAGAAAGGATGTTGCCACTAACAAACTTATTATCCTTCAGCTGTCTATTTGTATGCAGTGACCCTTGTAAGGTAGCTTTCGAGGATGTGAAAGAGGAGCTAGTAAAAGCACGAGTTTTAAAAGCACCTAAAAGGGGCGAGGTATTTTACATATTTTCAACAGCCACCATGCATAGTATCAGCTGCTGTTTAGCCCAAATCTGGGAGAAAAAGTGGTATCATCCGATAGCTTTTGCTAGTCAAAAATTGGGCATATCAGAAATTAACTACACCTACATGGAGAAGTTGTGCCTTGCGATGGTCTTTGCGACTAAAAAATTCAGGCACTACATCCTCTATGAGAAGGTAGTTTTCTATACGAAGGCGGAAGGGCTTAGATTGCTTATGAACAAGCTACAACCGCCTGATCGTCTGGCAAAGTGGTTAATCACTTTGCAGGAGTTCGATTATGAGATTAAGAGTAAGCCACCGAGGTTGCAGGGTATTGTGGAATGCCTTGTGGATTTCAGGGAGCCAAAAGAGACTTTGGCTGAAGGAAGTGATATTGAAGAAATGTTTAAAATTGATACAGCTTCTATCCCATCTTGGTATGCTGCTATCATGCATTATCTATCAATGGGAGAGACTGGAGCTGGTTTATCAAAATTTGAAAATAGGAAAATCAGAAAACATGCTTTGAAGTTTTCCTTGATCGCAGGAACACTATATTGGCAGGGTGTTGATGATATTTATCGCTGATGTGTGATGCTTGACGAGGTTCCTTTCATCTTGGAAGAGTGCCATGACTCTGCGTGTGGAGGGCACTTTGCTTGACGGTTGGTGGCACAGAAAGCTTTAAGAGCTGGATATTGGTGGCTGTCCATCTTCCAAGATTCCTTTGAGTATGTTAAGAGATGTGATACATGTCAAAGACATGACAGCAGAGAGAATAGAAAATGCCCACTTACGCCTATCATGGCTATCCTTCCATTTGAGAAGTGGGGCATTGACTTTGTGGGTCCTATCACCCCATCATCTACTACCCAAAAGAGATACATTATAGTAGCAAATTATATTTTTACAAAATGGTCAAAAGTGCGGGTGACGAGGTAGGACAATGCAAAAGAGATTGCAAGTTTCCTTTTAGAGCAGATTATCTGCCCTTGTAGACCACCGAAGGAACTAGTGTTGGACTGTGGAACCCACTTTTTGAATAAAGTGATCAAAAGCCTGACTGAAGCTTAGCAAATCAAGCACAACAAAACGACCCCCTATAATCCGCAAGCAAATGGGAAAGTTGAAAGTACTAATAAGCAGCTTGTGGGTATCTTGTCTAAAATAGTCTTTGAGAAGAAACGAGACTGGGACAGGAAGTTGTATGTGGCAGTATGGCGTACAATACAACATTCAAGCGAGCTACCGGATATACTCCATTTAAATTAGTTTATGAGGAAGAGTATGTGTTACCCCTCGAAATCGAGTTGCCAACTATACGGTTTGCAATTAACCACTCTTTGGGAGACAAGGATGCACTCTTTGAAAGTTTCACAACCATAGCCCACCTGGATGAGCTGCAATTGCAGAGCTTATTACACCAGGAGGTAGCTAAACATCAGATGAAGCAGTTGCACGACCTTAAAGCAAAGAAGTATACCTTTAAAAAAGGGCAATTAATTATGTACTATGATGCGCGTAGGGAGTTGTTTCCAAGGAAGCTGGAACCTAGATGGGATGGCCCCTATAAGATTGTCAGGATAGGGAAAAATAGGTCTACGGCTCTACTAGTTGATCTGTAGGGAGTAGAATTTAAAGGTTAATCTTAATAAGATTAAACCTTATTATTTCTAAGTATGCTAACGCAGAAAAAAATGCATTGCAGGTCCAGGCTAGGGCTGATTGGAGACCTATAAAAGGATCTTAAGCTGGTTGATGGGGCGGTTAATCCCTTATTTGGAGCACCCATATCTAGAGCATAGATACCATCAAGGGAAGCTTATCTGGTGGAATAAAGGATATAAAGTGATTGAGCAAGAAGGCGGAACCTTTGTGTGGGAGATCAAAGTCTTTTGCCATCACTGCTTACGAATGTTGACAAGTATCCCTGTTGAGTTTAATGAAGAAGGTGGAATGGAGCCATTAGTTCATCCTCTAAATCTGCTAAATTTTGACTATTATAATTACGAATAGAGAAGTTCGTGATGGCAGGCTGTGTAAACCAATTGTGGACATACACATTATATTTTGACAGAGCATCCAGGGGCCCTAATAAAAAAGGGAGTGTTGGAGTAGTAATCCGAGATTCCCAACGAAGAGTTACGATGAAGTTAGCTGCTTATCTCAGGGTAGGATTCATCAACAACATGGCGGAGTATAAAGCCTTGATTATGGGATTGCATATTGCCAAGCAATGTGGTATTCGGCGGTTGTTAGTAAAAGGGGATTCCCAGTTGATCTTGAATCAGCTAGATGGAACATACACAGTGCGGAATCCCATCATTTTTATGTATCATGGAACTGCCATGACCCTACTTGAGGAGTTTGAGAGAGTGTCTCTTCAGCTCATTCCACGTTACTGGAATCAGTTTGCGAATTCACTGGCAAACCTTGCTTATGAAGAAGACCTTTTCTTCAACTGTGGTCCTAGTTTGGATATTGTTATCAATGATGAGATAGGACCCGATCGCTTGTGGGGAATGTTATCAGAGCATGCAATATATGGCAGGCGATGGTTGATATGGGTGATGCAAAGAGTAGCAGAGACCCATCTACCGTTGTTATCCTAGACCCATAGGTTGATTAGCCAACATGTTATGCATATGCCTCTTGCTATATATGCAGGAGGGATGGGTCACAATCTTATGCATTTAGCTTAGGGCTACGAGCCCTATTTTTTCTCCTTGGAAAGGATCATATTATTGTATATCTGTACTATTTTGGGGAGGGATGTGTAGGTGCTACTCTGTTTGATCTCGTTAGGCCAAGAGGGCCAGTTTTGTGAGGTTTTAATGTTTTATTTCATTAGGCCAAGAGGGCCAATCAGTTTTTGTAGTGAAATGCTTTATTTCATTAGGCCAAGAGGGCCGATCAATTTTTGCAGTGAAATGATTTATTTTATTAGGCCAAGAGGGCCGATCAGTTTTTGTAGTGAAATGCTTTATTTCATTAGGCTAAGAGGGCCATTCGTCTGTTTAGTATGGGTGCGGTTAATGGTTTCTTGTTTTAGTCATGTGCTATACAGGTCCAAAGAAGAGCTTGGAAGGAGCCTATGTCGCGCGGAAGCTTCTCATGGCCCTATCCAGGTGATCTCTCTCCTTTATGAGTACCGTGTTTTTATGCTATATGTGTCTATGTACTTGTAGGGGATTTTCTTGTCTTGTTGGGGACTGGCGTCCAAGGCATGAAGTCCCTGGTTTAGGTTAGGTATGTCTAAGGGATATATGAGTAGTCATTGCCTCCTGTAAAGACATTACCAGGCATCGAAAGACCTATTTTAGAAGGTAGTTCTAGTGACCCTATTCTGCTAGTCTCCTAGGCAGCCGTTCTAGGAGTTCTTGTTAGTTGTGAGGTAGTTAGAGAAGCCTGCCAGAGGAAAAAATGATGATGATTGAGAGAAGAAAAGGAAAAAAAAAACCCTGAATATCTCAAAGGAAAAATATATATAAAGGTGTGTAAAAAGGGGTTCTAACCCCTATACAAGAATAGCAAAAGGAAAAAATATTAGAAGCAGTTGATCATCGCCTTGCGAAGGCTTGGTAGATTCCTAGGGACGAGTCAGAGACCCGAGGCCGATGCCTTGCCCTTCCTTGGGATGACATCTTGCCATAAGGAAAATGAAGGAAGGTTGGAGCGAAAATAAAAGTGAGCATTCGAAAAGGATTAAGTGTCGCCTCGCGAGGGCTTGGCAGGTTCTTGGGTACTGAGATAGGACTCGAGGCCGATGCCCTGTTCTCCTTGGGTCACTACGCTCAGATCCCTCCTTTTTACACGCACGAGTATGGAAAAATAAAAACCTAAAAGAAGAAATATACTAAAAGAAAATACTTCTTGATCAGGCTATAGGAGTCCTCGCCTAGTAGGAGCTTTTGGATGTGTTGTCCTTAGTTAGATAGGTAGTTCAGACCACCACTTAGGGCGACCTCTTTGATAGTTCTTTTTAGTTTGGCCGTGTTGGAGCAGTCGGTTAGTGACTACCTTCGGACCTTCTATCAGATTATGCTAGGCCTACTCCTTGTGGATTTCATGCCTTGGTTTTGTCAGGGGTAGGGTAAGCATTGTGTTGTGTTTTAATTTGTATCTATTTTGTATCAGCTTGATGCTTCTTTTAGCTGTTTTTTGTAGATCTGTTGTGGGATTCGACGAGCTGAGTCGCCCTATCCCATGGTTGCCAATGAGACCAGAGTTTTGAGCCCAGAATGTGCCTTAAATTTGCCAAAAAATGTGAAAATTAGGGGAAAAATCTTCGACATCGAAGGCGGCGGCTACAACTAGGATGAATATAAGCACCAAGTGAAAGACGGCTTTCAAAAGGCGCTCAAGCAACACTTGTGGATTTTTGATAATTTTTTTGACTGTCATGCGGGATGCCGGGAGCTGCTAGTCAGTGCGAGACCTCAAGACAGATGCGTAGAATTTTTCAGAGGTCAAATCGAAGTCCGGTCGCGAAAGCTGCTAGAAATTGGCCAAATTTGAAAAGGTGGACATTGAGAGATCAAAGGGGGGTGCCCTTTGGGGCCTTAACTCCCCCCATTTTTTTGAGGCATGATGGCAACATGTCGACGCCATGATTAGTCACGTGAAAAAAATGCCCCCCCTCCTCAATCGATGAGATGGCTTCAATAGAAGCCATACAACAGATCATAGCAGGCAAATCAACAATTTTTCCTAATCTTGTCACCACCCTTCGTGCGAGATATGGTTGACCGAATGGAGAGATCAGAATATAGTCTTTCTCTCTCCTCCCTCTCTCTCCTCTTTATGGGCTGTTCATGCACACTATCTTGAAGGAGGAATCGGGAAGGAGATTAAAGGAAACGATGATGGAGATGCTGAAGATTGATGTGCAGCATTGGATTGAGAGCATTGGAGCCTCCGTCCATTGGTCACATAATCATTTAATGCATCTCGGGGTTCGTAAAAACACGGTATGACTATTTTTATGAAGGAAATGAAGGTTTTTTTGGTATTTTATGATGGAAATGATGTTTTTATTGGATGAAAATTTGTTTGAGTGCTGATTGTATCATGTTTAATTGTTTTTTATCAGAAAATTCTGATTTTCCAATGATTTACATACGTTATTTAAATTCTTGCAAAACCTAAAGTGTAGTTTTTAAGCGGTAAAATGATAGTTTTGTCGTTTTGGGCGGGTGAAATGTGTTCCTATGGAGGGAAAATGGAAAATAAATTGAATGTTAGTAAGTTGAAGTGATTGGAACAAGGAAAATAAAAAAATAGCATATTTTATTGACCAATAAATCAAAAAAATTAGAAAAATAAGGGGAAAAATAGAAATATGCCTCACAAAAATAAGAAAAAATATATTGAGTGATTGTAGATGTATGGTAGTGGCAAAGCATGAGGTTTAGCCTCATTTTGCCCTATCTCTTCGTCAGAGTTTGTGATTTACCACTTTTCATACATCAAAACATGACAAAATGAACCTCTACACCTATGCAACGAAAGCAATATCTAAACGTGGGGGTGGGATACTTGAATGGTGCAAATTACATACTGATTGTTTGCTGATTTTCTGATGCATATCATGATATAGGGTTTGTTGTATTTTAATTAAGAAGATAGTAGCACAGACGTTGTCTCGGTGCTATCCTTACATCGCCGCAACGAGTTAGTGAATGAGCATTGGAAAGCCTGGTTGTGCACAACACATTTTTGATTGAAAATTATGTTTGAGAACTTTAGGATTATCCACTTTTGCATGTGCATGTCAACCATGGTATCAAAATACAAAGAACTGGATGCATAGCACCTGTTTTTGATTACGATGACCCACACTTGAGTGTGGAAAGGCAACCTAAGTCGTAGGATAGACATTCGTTTCTTGGGGGATTATTTGGAAAGGACACATGGTATCTCTTGGAATACTTTCAAAATGAAAGAGTGGAGTTTGTTCGTTTGTTCTATATGTTGAGCAGCCCATCAAGGGGCCAATCCTTGCGATATAGGAGAGCTGTAGTGGGGCCGCGGTGATTCCATCGAGAGGTTGCCTCCCATGTATGTGATTATCATGGCATTTATTGCCAATGCGTATGGGTTCTCCCTCTGTGGAGTTTATAAAAAGGGAAACAATGGACTACAAAACTAAAAACGCATAGATTAGGCTTTAGGAAAGTTCGTCCTTTAGCAGTAGATAGACACTCCTGGCCCGTGAGGCCGTGTTGGTGTGTTTGTATGTTATGAGCATGAGGTCTGGTTAGTGCCATAGCCAGTTCCGACCCATTTGAGGTCTCTTCACTTCATTTGTGCAAATATACTCTGTATGGTTCTTTTGCAAACAGTAGGAATAGAAGGCCCCAAGAATGGTTGTTTTTCGGGTACATTCAGTGGCTAAATGTCCTGCTTGATGACATGTTTCGCACCATGTATTAGAGCGGATCACATCTCTTCCTGATCCCACAGGAGTGGATGTATTAGTGGTATTCATCTTCAGCATCTGCAGCCGCTCTATAATCACATCCAGAAGCTCTTTCTTGATACTTGCAACTGAGTAGTCCTTCAGATTTTCACATCTTGAAGTACTTGTAGCAGGGTTTTGGGATGCTTCTTTAATTACTGTATACACTGGTTGGATTGATCCAGAAGGTCCTCTATTCTGGTTCTGATTCAGAGCTCCTGCTGAGACTTAGGGTTGTTGATTCCAGTTGATAGGATCCCACTATTGTTGAGTTGCCATTGGAGGAACTGTTTGAGGCCACTGTTGTTGTGGTTGAACCATCATTTGAGGCACTATCATCTATGGTGGCCATAGTGGATTAGGTGCATTATACTGCGGCACTGTTTGCATCTGGGGATAGGAGTAAGAAACTGTCCCTAGGAGTGCATTTGGTGGGTATACCATTCATGTCATGGGGGAAGGTAAGACTCCTCTTCCTAGGATCATTGACAGCCTTGCTTCAACTTCATCATACAATTTTGCACCTTCCACTACAGCTTGCAGATTGACTGGTCTTCTCAATTCCACAAACTTGTGAACTTTTAATTGTAGGCCTCTAAGGAATACTCCTTTCTGAATGCCTTTGTCTAGATGATGGTTAGTCCATCTCTTCAGGATGGATTCCATTCGCGAGACATAAGCTTCTACTCTTTCTCAAGAGGACTGACTTAGGTTCATGAACTCCTCTCACATCTGCTCTTCAAAACCTTCACGCCTGAATTTAGTGAGGAAGGCCAACTTCAGGTCGTCCCATGTGCCAAAAGTTCCTGTTGCTTGTCTCTTATACCACTGAAAAGCCGTGTCCTTGAAAGTGGCGGGAAATATTGCTAACCAATGCTCAAGGGTTCTGGCATTGTTAGCCACACATGCTACCATAAATTCTGCTACATGAAGATCAGGGTCTTCATTGTACTCTCCCTTAAAGACTGGAAATGGGACTACATTTGCTGGCCTGTCGTCAATATTTCCAGGACGAATCTGACTAGGAAGGGGACCTTGAGTTGCCATGGGTACTTCTGTAAAGAGTGCTTTTAGGGCATCAAAGGAGGCTTCTACTGCAAGCTCGTTCTCAGCTTTG
The DNA here is from genome assembly GCF_053477565.2 of Lygodium microphyllum. Classification (NCBI taxonomy): domain Eukaryota; kingdom Viridiplantae; phylum Streptophyta; class Polypodiopsida; order Schizaeales; family Lygodiaceae; genus Lygodium; species Lygodium microphyllum. The sequence goes on from NC_141150.1 coordinate 39,776,617, forward strand.
ATTTTTTCCTTCTCTTTTCTTACGTACCTCTGGACTTGTTCTAATGCTTGCATTTTGATTGCATCATTCATCAGGGCTTGGCTCCAACGAGTTGGTCTGTACTCAACATGATAGTATCAGAGAGGGTCTTCAATCTCTGAGGGATTCTCTGGCCAACATCTCTTCTACTTTCTTTTTTTCAACATCTCTGAATTTGGCTTTCAAACCACTACAGAGGGCGAGATATTCCTATCTGAAAGTATCAAAACTCATTCTTCTTAGGATCGTTGTTGTGTCATTATAATAATGCCATCTTCTAAGAGTTTCAATAGGTATGTTGTGAGAAACACTTTGTCTACTAACTTCCAGTGGGTTTCTAATTGGACAAACAGGAGATTTTCAGTGCACCAAGCATCCCACGTATCTTGCTGTTGAGCATCCATGAAAAAATTCCAACTCTTTTCCTTCTTTTTTTCGTGAACCTCCATAGACCATGACTCGTGAAGCTTCTTCACAATCTCACACTTGATGATGTCTGGAAACTTCTCAATGAATGCCAAATCTTCCAAGGGTATTCATTCTCTCTGTTTCTACTCTTCAGTTTGTTCTCAAATAGTTTGCCACCAAGATGCAAGTTTTTGCTGCTTCAACAGGAAGAGGAAACAGCCCACCACATAGAGCATGTATCATGATGGTAATATGTTTCTGCCATTGTGGGATGAACTTCTTGTGGAAAGTGTCTTTGATAATGAGAATCTCTAGCTCTTCAGTGGAAGAAGGAACTTTGCAAACATCCATTGAATTCTCCTCTTCTTGGCAATGCCATTTTCTTCATTTTCAGCCTCTTTTGATGCTTGTTAATGGCAAGTTTCCACGACTGCGCACCAAAAACATGGAGCCCCAAGAGGGACACTAAGGAAAATGGGATTCTACTAGAAGAAAATCTTTCTTCTAACATCAACAAGCTTTTATTTCATTCTCTTGATGGCCAAAACAAAGAAAACAGCAAATCTTCACGCAATATCATAGTAGATATCTCCCACGGATTTGATAGAATTAACCATAATCTTCAACATCTTCATATAATTCTTCAATAGAAAAAAGAACATAGAAGAATACAACATCTTTGAATGGAAATCAATCACATAATATTCATCTTCAATGTCTTCATAGTTCTCTCTCTCAATCTCTCATATACAATTACACTGTTTTGATTGAATTGACTATCTCTGGTTCTCTCTCTCTCTCTCTTTATCAATAGTACATCATATCCTCAGTACAATAATCTCATAACAACTCTCAATAATCCTTATTAGGTCGTGGATGCACCTCCCAAGAGGTATGTCTGATATGAAGAGGCACCAGAGCCACTACAGTGTCTCTTCACAGCTCACTACTGTCATTGTCACTGAGTCTTCTCTTCAGTCTTTAGCAGCTACTTCTTCCATTTGTTTTAGCTCTTTTGAACTTAGATTCATCCTTTCCAAAAGTTAGAAAACTTTCCCAAAGTTACACATACATTGTATAGAACACTTATAGAAGATCTACAGAATAGTACAGTACAGTACCAGAGCAGATACATAACAATTATAAAGCAGAGAGAGAGCAGAGACAAAGGCTATAAAGAAGGTTTACAGAGGGTTATAGAAGGTCATCAAAACCTCATAACTCATAATCAAACCATTCCAAACTATCAAAACTATTCAATAATCTTTCAAAAGATCTTAATCTTTATCAATCATCAATCTATGCTTCATACAGAAGACAAACAGAACAAAACATAAGCTATATAGAAGATATACAGAACCAATCAAAACCTTAATAGAACCTATTAGAACATCACAGAGCTTCATATCTCCACTGAGAATCATCACGAACTTCCAAAACATAATCAATATCATCCAAAACACTCTCAAACACTTCCATTATCAACCATACATCACTCTAAATCCATAAAAAATCAATCATTCTGTCCTAAAAAACAACAAAAATCAATCAAAATTTCAGTCTTTTTCCACTCTCAACATATCCCCACCTCTCCAATGTGGGAGAATAATGAGCCGTATTTTGGTGAAATTTTTGTTGTTGTATGGTGCTAGGCATTCTTTAATGTATTGTAATTACAAACAATTTTTCACATGGATTATTAATTTGTACTTGGTCTAAGGCTATAAACCTCAATCAACAAGACCATGTATTTTATCATTTTACATCATGAATAAAAGGGGGATGTGAAGAGTCCTGGGAAGGTGGTTGGAAGGGGTGGACTTGTCCCTCTCTTATTTATCTTCCAATTTGATGATTCTTTCTCTCTCTCTCTTGATTTTGTGTAACTCTCTTTCCTTCTCTAGTGCTTCATGTTAATCTCATGCGAGAGAGAGAGTGAGGTGGAATTTCTTATGAAATCTGTTGTGCGCAGTGGTTCATGGTTATTGTGTATAGGAGAGAGCTTTGGTCCTTTATTTGTGTGTTTTCAAGGTTTGTGAGAGTACTCACAACCTCCCTTTCCTGGGATTTCTCGGTGCTTGGAAGGTAGTTATTCAATTCACAAGCAACACAAGTAGTGGAATATTTATGTCATGCAATGTGAAAGTAAAGGGAAGGGTAACCCTTCTAAATAGAAAATATTGAATGTATTTCAATAAGGACCTAGAGGAACATAATCGCACCTTTTGTGGTTGGAGTGATCATCTTGAGAAGAAAATATTCTCCCTAGTATGACACCTCTAAGATGTTCAAAGTAAAGAGGAAAAAAGAAAGGCAAAGGCAAAGACACCAATAGTGCCACTAAAGCCAACGATAAAGAAAATACAAAACAAGGAGGTATGCAATGTTTCTTATCTTGCTCATAATTCTTCTCTATCTCATAGCTAAGGGGGGAAATTTTTAGCGATCTTGCATAGGTGAGTTTTTTTGGATTTATTGACTAAATAGCAAGCTTTGCTGCAAAGATTTACATTCCATGATATCATGTTTAATTACACCTCATACCCACAATTTGTAACTTTCAAATGCATGACTACACAATATATTTTACATCATCCATTTATAGCAAAAGTCAATTTGTAAAATTTCTCATTGGTGTGGTACAAAAGCTACAAGGAAAACAACACAAAAATCACAACACAGCATATGCCAAGACAAAGAAAGAGGTTTCTAGGACAAAGAAAGAGGGTCCTAAAAATTCATTGTGTGATTTATGCAGTTTGGATCAAAGCTCTCCCTTTTCTTAAAATCAAGGCATGTACAAGAAGCCTTAACTTTTCTATGACTGTGTATAACCCCTCGTTATCCATGGCTACATGAAAAACAAAATGTTTGAGGCTCTCAATGGTGACTCACTCATAGGGCTTGCAACAATACCTTGTGCACTTGCAATCCTTTTGGCGGCCTCTCATGAAATCCCATGCCTCCACTAATTCGTGGATCTTGTGGACATTAGGATTGGAGGGATTGAGCACTCATGGTTGCTACAAGCATGGTAACACCAATGCCAATGGCCACATGTCCTACTCAGTTTGTGATCTTAGAGCCTCTACATGCACAATTGCCCACTAGACCTATGTTATTTTTTGTCACCCATCAAACAAGATATTTTGAGGACGGCCTTTTTATCCTCGCTCCTTGGTTTTCATGATGAACCCAAGCTTGTGCAAACAAATTATTGCTACATTCATGGTTTCTTCCTCTTGTATTGCACAATTTCCTTGTCCCCTTATAAATTCAATGGTTTCTCAAACATGGGGGTCCCTACCAGTGTTTTACTTTTATCCTAATTTTAACTTTTTGGCTAAAAATATGGGTCCTCAAACATTTCAGGTAAAAAATATGGCCATTTTTAAGGCCCCAAAATCATAATGATTGCCTAATATTGAAAATTCTAGTATGAAATTTGAGTTTAGATTGCCTAAAATGGCTATTTCTATAGGCTACAAGTACAAATATCCAAAGTAACCACAAGACTACATAAAGGCATCAAACTTTTTCATAAAGCCCTCTAGCTACTGCATGTATATCTCATCATGAAGTTCACCATGTAAGAATGCCATCTTGACACCCAAATCCATAAGGTCCATATCTTCTTGAGCCACTAAGTCAAGCACAGTGCGAAGAGTAGTCACTTTCACCACCTTTAAAAAGATATAATTAAAGTTCACATATTTCTCTTACTTGAAGCCTTTGGCTACAAACCATGCCTCATACTTTGGCTTAACATTATCAGTTGTAACTTTCAATTGGTAAACCCACTTACATGGCAAAAAAAAATTGCCCTTTGGCAAAGGATCTAACTCCTAAGTTTGATTCTTCATGATAGAATGCATTTTTGACTACATATCTCACTCCCACTTAACCTTGTCGTCATGATTCATGGCCTCTTTATAGCAAGATATCTCCCCACAATCTATTAGCATCACACAGTAAACTCGAGGCTAAAATCTCTCAAGGGGATGAGTGACACAAGTAGATCTTTGTAACATAATGGGATGACATTGAGTGGAAATTTCAACCTCCACTCTTTTCTCATGAGGCATAGTAGGGCTCTCAACCTACTGCTTTGGCTAAAGTACTTCAGTCCTCCACTCTTTTTGTTGAAAATCATGCTAATCTTAGTTTTAAAAATAGTTCAAATAAATGCAACAAAATCTAAACATGAAATCCCATCACATAATCCTATCATGTCATGCTTTTTTTCTTTCTTCTAGGTGGCTTCTGTAACCTACTCAAGATTAGGTCTAGCAAGAGAAGTAGACTGCTCACTGCCTCTAGCTGATTTCTTCAAAGCATTTGGATTGCCATCATATTGCTCACTACAAGGATATGGAGGTATAGCGATGGCGGTTTCCGATGCAAAATAGTGGCGTCGCTATTTGCGTTGCTATTAGCGTCGCATTTGCGATACTAATAGCAATGATGCTAATAGCGACGGTACTTAGAAGAAAAAAAAGCTGGCCAAAACCCGAGCACGTTATTTTGCGTACATACATGAAAGAGAGAGCAAAAGGGAGAGCGAACATCTTGCATTTGAGAGGGAGAGGGAGAGAAAGAGGGAAAGAGGGAGAAAGAAAGCTTCTCACCCGCCGCCGTAGCCGTTTGCGAAGAAGAGGAGAAAGTGTACGGAGGGCGAAGAGGAGCCGCCGTCATGAAGAGGAGCCGCCAAACCCTTCTTCGAGTCTTTACGGTGAGTGCATTGTTCCTTCTTGCTTTGCTTTTGTGCTTTCTCTTTTTCTTTTACTTGTTTTTGTTAAAATTCCTGTGTATTGAGAGAGGGAGAGGAAATGAGAGAGAAAGAGAGGGAGAGGGAAAGGGAGGGAGAGGAAATGAGAGAGGCAGGGAGAGGGAGAGGGAGAGGGAGAGGGAGGGAGAGGGAATAAGAGAGGGAGGGAGAGGAAAGAGAGGGATACATTAAACATAATAGGGAAAGAGAGAAAGAGAGGGAGAGGGAGAGGGAGAGGGAGGGAGAGGAAGAGAGAAAAGGAAATGAGAGAGGGAGAGGAGAGAGAAAAAGAGAGAAAAAACATTAAACATAATAGGGAAAGAGAGAAAGAGAGGGAGAGGGTGAGGGAGGGAGAGGAAGAGAGAAAAGGAAATGAGAGAGGGAGACGAGAGAGAAAAAACATTAAACATAATAGGAAAAGAGAGACAGAGAGGGTGAGGGTGAGGGAGGGAGAGGAAATGAGAGAGGGAGAGGAATAGAGAAAAGGAAATGAGAGACGGAGAGGAGAGAGAAAAATAAAGAAAAAACATTAAACATAATAGGGAAAGAGAAAGAGAGGGAGAGGGTGAGGGACGGAGAGGAAATGAGAGAGGGAGAGGAAGAGAGAAAAGGAAAGAAAGAACGAGAGAGAGAGGAAGAAAACATTAAACATAATAGGGAAAGAGAGAAAGAGAGGGAGAGGGAGAGGGAGAGGGAGGAAGAGGGAGAGAGAGAAGGAGGGAGAGGTTATTGTTTTCTTGTTTGTAGTAGTAGTAGTTTTTATTTTCTTGTTTATTGTTATTTAGTTTTCTTGTTTTTTTTTTTTGTAGTAGTAGTAGTAGTTTTTTCTTCTTTTCTTGTTTATTGTAGTAGTAGTAGTAGTAGTAGTTGTTGTTGTTTTTTTTTTCCCTTCTTTTCTTGTTTATTATAGTGGTAGTGGTAGTCGTGGTCATGGTTGTGGTCGTGGTAGTAGTAGTAGTTGTTGTTGTTATTGTTGTTGTTGTTTTTTCTTAATTTCTTGTTTATTATAGTGATAGTGGTAGTGGTAGTGGTAGTGGTAGTGGTAGTGGTAGTGGTAGTGGTAGTCGTGATCGTGGTCGTGGTTGTGGTCGTGGTTGTAGTCGTAGTCGTGTTCATCGTCGTCATCGCCATTATTGTCATCGTCGTCATCTTAGTCGTAGTCCTAGTTCTGGTCATGGTCATGGTCATTGTCGTGGTTGTGGTCCTGGTCCTGGTCGTAGTCGTGGTCATAGTCATAGTCATCGTAGTCATGGTTGTAGTAGTAGTAGTTGTTGTTTTCTTGTTTGTTGTTGTTGTAGTAATGGTTTTTTTTGTTTTCTTATTTATTGTTGTCTAGTTTTCTTATTTGTTGTTATTGTTGTAGTGGTGGTAGTAATAATAGTTTTTTTTCTTTTCTTGTTTGTAGTAGTGGTAGTAGTGGTAGTAGTAGTAGTAGTTGTTGTTGTTGTAGAGAGAGATATATGTTTTGTTAAAGAAAATGAGAGAGGGGGAGGAAGATAAAAAAGAAGAAGGAACGAGAGAGGGGGAATAAACATACAACATAATAAAGAAAGAGAAAGAGAGAGAGAGAGATGGAAGGAGAGGAGATAATAAATGGATAAAAAAACAAAGAGAGAGTGGTGGCGAGGTCCGGTGAGGTCCAGTGCAACACCATGAGACGGGAAACACTCCGACATACGTTAATTTGTGGGTGGGTAGGTAAAGACTTTACATACGTTAATTTTTTCTGAGTTACAAGAGAAAAAATCCATTCTCAAACAATTTAATAAAGAAAAAAAGAATGATAAGAAAAACAAATTGTTTGTCGTAACATAGACAAAATGGAAAACGATGAAGGTCTTGATGTTCAAGATCACGAGGCATATCTTAATAAATTTAATAAAGAAAAAAAGAATGATAACAAAAACAAATTGTTTGTCGCAGACAAAATGGAAAATGATGAAGGTCTTGATGTTCAAGATCACGCTGGCAATTCGAGGAAAACGTCGATTGTCTATAGAACACGTATGACGCTTTGGCCGCACTCTATAGGCAAGATAGAGGTACTTTGACCGAAGTCGAGTGCTGATGGTTGCGTGCAGCTACCTCGCACTCCTTGGGTTTTGTCCACTAAAGAAGACCACATTATGAAGAAAATAGTCAAGTCTATCCGCACTCCGATGGGTATGATGCATTCTCTCATGTCTGCGTTTTCTAAAGACGACCAATTATCAGGGCTAAAATCCCATGATTGGCATAAGATATGTCAAGTTTGTACTATGAATGGATTGTAAGTGGCCTACGCATTTTGCTATTTGGAGTGTAGCCATTGTTCATAATGCTTTCTCATTTGTGACTGTTTGTACTACTGATCGTGATCGCATGATCGCCATTTATAGCTTGTCGACTTTAGTACAATGGATCTCATAGAAGGAGCTTAAGACCTTCTCTATTGAATCTGCAAGGCGGGGAGCAGTGGAGACGGTCTGTCTCTTTAAAAAATACTTGCCTACCAGCATGCTCACGATACAAATCCACCTTCTTGTGCATCTTGTAGATGAAGTGGAGATTGCTGGACCTTTCCATACGTGATGGATGTTCTTCTTGGAGCGCTTCATGAAAACCCTGAAAGGCATTGTGCAACAATGAGCTTGGCCAGAAGGTAGCATGGCTAAAGGTTGGTTGGTGTCTGAGGGCGCTAGTGCATATTTCACAATGGCTACCAATGGTGGATCCAGACAACAATATGCTATGGTCACTAAAGGACAATGATAGACTGATCGGAGATGTGGTGGTTGGAAATGGGATAGAAAAAAGAATGGATGCTGCAATGGAGGAGAAAGTGAATTACTTTTGTATGTTGCACCATGTCTCTATGGAGACGTGGCTCACCACAGGTACTAGCAAGCTAGGCAAGATCGAGAGGAAGCGTGGTCTGAATTTCGACGTAGTACGCGCTATCGATCGATTCGACATCCTGAGGGCATGGATGAGATGTTGCGGTTTATGTCAACGCGATGGTTGCATGGAGCTTTGACCACAGCGTCTCACAAAGGGACAGAGGTCTCAACCGAGGAGTAGGAATTCTCGAGGGGATGTAGTCCAAAGGTGATGATGTGTTTAGGATTTATCGTATCTATATTTTATATGCGACAACTAATTGAGTGTTTCAGTATACAGTACAAAATATTTAGTGCAGTGTGGTTGCGTGGACGGCATTTTTGCGTGGAGCGTATTGACAAAACGCACTCCACAACAGACTGTGGTATCATGGCAATGTTTGAGTAAGAGAGCCAAGGATGAGCAACGGATCCAAACGCGATTATAGATGAGATGGAGTATTTTGGAAACTTGCAAAGCATTGTTACGGTGGATTACCGTAGCTTCTCCATGATACTATTCGATGTGTAGTGGTTCAAAGTGGTACTCGAAGGAGGTGGAGCAGTAGTTCAATGAGGTCCATCTCGATTTCTCGAAATAGATTCTGAAAAAAAATGGACGGATTTTCGCGATACATTTGTGTTGCCGCCCCATTGTGAACAAGTGCATGAACTCATTTGTTTGTTAATTGTATTATGACATGGTACATGTCACAGTAGTTAAATTTCTCTTGTACATGTTTGTGAACATGTAATCTTCTATCCAAACCTCCGACAACCTCGATGGTGGTATGTTATAATTTCAGCTCCCTAGAGTGCAAGAGTATATGATCAAAGCGATGTTTCGAGCATAGATGAGGACAATATGTAAATAGAGGGGTCGATAATATTGCAAGGGGTGGAGGCCATCGAAAGCTTGGAGCATGTAGAGGAGCCATCATCGGGTAGCAATGATGGAAATATAAGAGTCCAAAAATTCTTTGAGAACGAGATGGACTTATCTTTTTGTGGTGATATGTCTATCAACCTTCCAATTTATGCTGATTTGTGTCAGGAGATTGACATGGGACCATAGGATACTTCATACTTGGAGCATCCACTTACTCAATTTCATTGACTAATCGCTAATAAGGGTACATAGATATGCATTTTAAGTAAGATCATTTTTTAAAGATTTATATTACCGTTCTTTGTATGATTTAAATTGATTAGGCTAACATCATTTTTTGTCTGTGCAGGTGACCTTTGTGGATACTTAGATCATTAGGATGAGTTGAGGGATGAGAGATGCAGAGTTTCACGAGATCTTCACGCGCATGTCTCCAGATCAGATGGCGAGATTCAAAGACATGGCGGACCAGGAGCTATCTTGGACAACGTTAGGCCGCTCTATTAGATCTACTTTGGGCGATTAGATGCTTTAGCTTCGAGCAGATGAGGTCGATGCTCCAAACTTGGGCCAGAGGGAGGGAGTGCATCAGGGTCAAGGGGATGTTGCAGAGATATGGATGCAGTGAGCCCGTGGTCGGCTCAGGATACAAGTACTACTCCTCACTCTCATGGCGGTTTCAGAGAGTGTGGCTTAGGTGATTGCTGTGGAGACACGAACATGGTGTCTCCGTCTTGTCATTCTGCTAGAGTTGCGTCACCTCCGGGATTTGTCACACCTGTGGGGACATCTACTCCAGTTACTCTGACTTTTTCTTAGCCGTTTGTAGGTGGCACCCCTATGGGTGCTACTCCGATAGATACTACCCCGATCGATACACTAGATGTATAGGGGTCTCCCTTATATGCCCGCGAGCATGGTCATAGGTGGGAGAGAACCCATCCTAGGCATACCCCAGAGGGGTCTGCCTATCTTGTAGATGATAGGTCATGATCCATCATCATGAATAATGAGGGAAGGAGGGTGATGGCTTGCATGAGAGAGTTGTGTCAACAAGTTTTTTGGCACAACGTCTTGGGTCATTGGAAAAACATACTGGAGGGGAGCAATGACTACATAATAGCATCCTTACATGAGGAGTTTCCGGTTCCAGCCACAGCAGATAGGTTTTCTACAAGCTGGATGATGGAATGCATGCGTGCATATATGTCACATAGACGATCGGATGCACGCAAGGCACTCAAGAGTGGGGTTGCAAAGCCCAAGTGGCTAGACACGAACGAGTGGCGCCGACTGAGGGAGGAGGCTACAGATTCTCTAAGACGTTGGAGTCAGCAACGCGAGACAGCGAGGGCATGACTAGAGGCCGGAGTGGTCCATCATCTTGGGAGTGGCAGCCACAGGACATATCTAGAGGACTTTGTAAGTTTTTCTTTTGTTTTTCTTGCTTTTTTTTTTTGCAATATCCTTTGTACTGACAATCATGTTTCTAATAGTTAGTATTTTGTTTCCTTTGCAACACTCCATTACAACCGGCCTTGAGACTTGATATGCAGAGAGGCATGTTCTCACTGCATTGATCGACTGATTGTATAGATGCGGCAACCCTCTAAGTCACTCATCTTTCTTGTCCCGTAGTTACCATGTTTAATTATCATGCATTATTGTATGGTGGACTAATGTGTAGTTGTTTCTTTTTTTGCAGAGTCCATTCAATGCTCCTTTGCGGTGGGACGAGCTTTCGGATGGCGAGGATGTATAGCTCGCCCTTGGATCCCTATGTCAAGGAGACGGACTGGGAGAGAGAAAGAAGAGAGAGAAGATTGCAGAGAAGAAGAAGAAGAAGAGCAAAAGAGAGAGAAAGACATGTACGAGGAGAGAGAAATGGAGAGAGAGAGAGAGAGAAAGAGAAGACATGGAAGCTTGGGGAGCAAGGTGAGGGAGAAAGAAGACTTGTATTAATTATCTGATGATGAAAACTTAAGTCTCTCTCACCTTATATACTACGTACCAGCTAGAGAGAGAGAGAGAGAGAGAAGACATGGAAGCAACGTGAAGGAGAAAGAAGACTTGTATTAATTATCCGATGATGAAAAATTAAGTTTCTCTCACCTTATATACCAGCTAGTGTAGCTAGTATTTTCCCTCTATTAAGTCCCCCTCTCTTACATTCCATCCCCACCCGAAGGTTTTTTCCCTCAAAAATAATTTGAGCACGTATGGTAAATGGGAGGGGCAATCAGAGTACTACTTTGCGGCATTATTACAAATGTATACTGATGAATGAAGAGGTATTATTGTGTATGATAGGTCATGGGGTATGTATGATACATGGTCCTTATTGGGGAGTTATAAACATGAGTTTTGACCCAAATATCTGGAGTAAATGTGGGCTGTAGACAGTGGACACCAAGCTGTTTACTACAGGACCTTGTTATAGTGAATATGTCATATTTTTCTATGGGAGGCTCTAGATAGGGTGTGCTATACATCAAAATGGAGCTCTCGAGAAGTACTTTCAGCCCATGTATGGTGTGCATTGTTGTTCATAGTGCAAAATAAAATCTGCTTTAAAACAAAGTGTTGTCTACAGTTAGTCTAGGAGAAAACAGGGCCATAGTTAGCTAGATTTCAGCCAAATTTGCTTCTAAAAGGTATGGGAATGGAGCCCCAAGAAGAACACCAAGGAAAAGGGAATTCTCTTGCAAGAAAATCTATCTTGTAACATCAACAAGCTTGTTTATCATGTTTCATATTGTCACAATGAAGAAAAGAACACCAGGCACAACAAATCCTCATGCAGCATCATGTAAATCTCCCACGGATTTAATAGAATCAACTATATTCTTCAACATCTTCACAAAATCCATCAATAGAACAAAGAAAACAAAGAAGTACACCATCTTTGAATGGAAATACATCACATAGTATTCATCTTCAATATCTTCATAGTCTTCTCTCTCAATCTCTCATATACAATCACTTTGTTTCAATAGAATTGGCTATCTCTGACTCTCTCTCACACACTCCATCAATAATACATCATATCCTCACTACAATCTCTCAAAAATTACTCTCAATAATCACTCTTAGGTCGTGGATACCCCTCCCAAGAGGTATGTCTGATATGAAAGGTCACCAGAGCCACTACAGTGTCTCTTCACAGCTCACTACTGTCACTTCACTCTAGTCTTCTCTTGAGTCTTCAGCAGCTACTTCTTCCACTTCCTTCAGCTCTTTTACACTTGTATTCACCTCTTTCCAAGGCTAGAAAACTTTCCTCAAAATCACACATACATTCCACAGAACACTTACAGAACAGTCTACAGAACAGTACCAGAACAGTTACAGTACAGAACAGAACAGAACAGAACAGAAGCAGAAGCTCTACAGAAGACCTACAGAAGGTTACAGAAGGTCATCAAAACTACATAATTCATTCTCAAACCATTCAAAACTCTCACAAAACATTCACTAAGCTTTCACAATATCTCATTCTGCATCAATCAATACTCCATCCCTCCTTACAGAAGACAATCAGAACAAAACAGACCAAAACAGAGCAAAACAGAACAAAACAGAAGGTATACAGAACCAATCAGAACCTATCAGAACATTACAGAACCATCAACAAACATCATAATCTTCCAAAACACAATCAATATCATCCAAAACACTCTCAAACCACTTCCTAATCAACCAATCATCTCATAAAATCAATCATTCAGCTCTCAAAAACAACAAAAATCAGCCAAAAAACAAGTCATTTCAACACTCAACATATCCCCACACTTAATAAGGAAGCGTCCTCGCGACCCAGGAAAAAGGTAATACAAGTTCATTTCAAAGCTTCACTTTTGATCTTCAATATCTTCTTACAAAGAATCCATCCACCACGACCCCATCTTATAACCTGTTTCTGATATAAAAATACAAAGAAAGGAAAACTCTTTTATACATTAACACCTCTTAGCAAACTAAAAATCACCACAAATTGGTAAAGGATATAAGAGTTTACTTCTTCTTCTTCTGCATCAGCTTCAACTCTCCAACCACGACCCCATCTCGACAAATCTCCAAAACATAGCTCGTACACAAGATTCAATACGTTCGTTTGACATAAATGAACTCAGAACACTAATACGAATACACAACACAACCATCTGAATGACTTTCTCAAAAAGAAGAGTTTGGCATTAAAAAGCTTGCACCATACATTGGAAAGGTATCAATGAAGATGATCCCTCTTAAAAGATTGATGTTGTCTGAATCGATCCATAGATAAGGATTCATCTACAAAGTTTTTAGGAGGATTTTGGAAAAATTGGAGACAACACATCCTTTCCAATAGGACCAAGTATCTGCTAGGCAAACAAAGGGCATGAAAATACAATATCTCCAACTGTTGGGAATCAATGCTAACATTGACATTCATGCACAACTTTGGGATAGGCTTTGAATCAGTATGGGAATGCCTATGCATATACGCCAGGTACCAAGCAAAGTGAGCAGTTAATCTCACTGAGGGATCTGCAGACTGTGAATATTGTTGGGCAAAATGAACATAGTTTTGATAAGCTTGACTTGAAACTGTCCATTCCCCTGGAATTACTGGCCAATTAATCTGCGGTCCTGTAAGGCAATCATCTGAACTCCATGCCCTTCTTCTGGAAATCTGAGTATCAAAACCAGCACAGTCACTAACCAACTGAGGTGGTTGAGATATGGAAGTGCTAGGAGAGGGTAATGGAATAAGAGAAAGTGGATGTAGGGAAGGATAGGAAAAATCATAAAAGGAAGAAAAGGTTAAAGAAGGAGTGGCAGAAATTTGGAAGGAATCACTAAGGAATGGTGTTAACTGATAAATAGGAAATGTGGAGGGTACATTTATGAGGGGTGAAGGACAGGGTGGAGAAGGGGAAAATACCCTATCCTCAATAAAGGAACAGTAAGTGAAAATAGGAATTTGAGGAAAATTAGAAGGTTGGAAAAGAAGTGGTAAAATTACTGTGGAATGAGTTTGACAAAGGGAGAAATATATAGCATAGCGGTGAGCCAATTGTTGGTAATAAAGGAGGGTAGGAACAGAAGGTCCCAAGAGAGATCGTCTCTGATAGGCATCAAAGAAAGTAGCATCAAATGGATTATGTTTGGAAAGATAGGTTAAAAGATCCATCCTCAGTTGGTTAGTACTCTGTACAAAGGTAGGAGCTGTGTTTTGTCTTTGATTGAGGACCACTGACTCAATCATGGGATGCCACGAACTATCCTGACAATCAGCCACTTTGGAGGAATAACTTTGAAACATATCAGCTATGCGCAACTCCAAATGATTGACATAGAGAACAGCCTGTAAGACCACATCCCCCACATACCAGGCCAAATCTACTTCATCTGGAATTAACAAATCACCTCGGAGATACATGTATGACATCAACATGGTGTCTGGCGTGACAGAATCTTCAAAGAGCATTCTAACTACCTCTGTCAACAACGCAGCAGACCAAGCCCCACTCCAGCCATCCTCTGGAAAAGGTAAATCCATCGTGGAAAGCTTCATATAGAAGACCAGCTTCTGTAAATGGTAGTGGACAAAGAAAGAATGGTCTGGTAAGACATAGTCCTGAAATTGTTCAAAAGTAGACCATAACAAGTCCATTCTGGACTGCAATCTTTCCACTTTGTCTTGGAAGAGAGGGCACAAAGTAGCCTGTCTCTGTAAGGCAGCCAAATCCTGCTGTGAAAGAGAGGGAATTAATGGAACAGGAGGGCTTGGAGGAACAGAGCGGGACTTCGCAAGCTGATCTTGCAACTGCTGGATTTGGGAGGCTTGGTTGGCCACTGTGTCATTAACCATTTGTAAAGCTGAAAGCTTGTCATCTAATTGAACTTGGAATTCTTTCGCTTCGGTGGACATCCGCTCCTTCTCTGCTGAAAGGCTAGTAACCTGTGACTGAGCCTCGAATAACTGGGTTTTCAATGAAGAAATCTCCTCGCTTTGGGTGGCAACCAGTTGGGTTTGCTGTTCCATTTGCTTAAATAGATCTGCTAGGGTATCCTTAGTAGATGCTAATTCAGATGTTGCCTTATGCAACTGGTCTTTGGACTGCATGAGCTCCTCATAGAAAGATGCGTACAGCTGTTGAACACAGGCTGTCACTGACAACTCAATGGAACTTTGAATATCCTTGCAGAGGAAAGGAATGGCATCTCCTGAAACGAGACTGTTCAGGGAAGGAACGGAGATCTCCAAGGATCCTTCTCTATGTGCCCTGAATAGGTTATTGCAAGTGAGAAACCCAGGGAGGTCACTGCCAGAAGTAGCAGGGATAGGCACTGAGGGAAGTACAGCAGGGGCTTTGTCCGCTACCCGCTTCAAGCGTTTGCGATGTATCACCAGGGGAGGCGGAGAATCATCATCCTCTATGTCAATAGGTGCTGACTCTTCGGAAGGTGGAGGAGGAGGTACTGGATCTGATGGAGGAGGTGGAGGCACAGTCTTCTGTAAACCTGAATAGGTCAAGAAGGCAGACAAATAGGATCCATAGGTAACATTGGTAACATTACCCCTCGTGACTTTAACAAAATGCTGATCCATCTTAGTAAGAAGGTATGTGCTCCAATCAATGGCAACTCCTTTCAGCACCATCCTGGAAGCTGTGAAAAGCTCTTTGGACAAATAGTGGGATGGCGTTTTGGCAGGCATAAACCTGTCCTGAAGGAACTGGCACATGGTCTTCCAGACGGGATCAGTGATCATAGAAAACGAAACTCCTGAAGAGTTTATCACTTTCTTAACATCAAGGACCTCCCTTGTCTGCTTCTGCAACAGTTTGAGAATCTCTTCATTAGAGAAGAGTTGTCGAGTGGTCACAAAAGGTTCCCCTTTGGAGGGTAAGGACAGAGCCTTCCCTAAGCCTCGAGACGTCAATGTCATAGACATGCCTTGGACTACTCCTGTCTTCTTGCTGTAAGAGGCCAGGAACTCATCACAGACGGACGGATCCTCTGGAAGTAATGGAAAAGGAGTGGCCACAAAAGCAGCAAGTCCTGCCTTCGTGAGGGGCTCAAAAGTAAGTAGGGATGAGTAATCCCTACTAACTAGTGGGACGTACTGGATAGGGGGAGGAGCATGAGAAGGCGCCATTCAGATGGTTACACACACACCACAAACACAGACAATCAAGGTGAATGCCTGCAAACCAACAGACAAAAAAAAACCAAGGATAAGAGAATTACCAAAGAAAACGTGACACGACCTACTAACCCCAGGCAAACCACATCCTAGAAAAAATTTGACATGACCTCGAGACAAATGCGACCGAAAGCTTCATGCGATGCATCAAACAAACACCCTGAACCCCGTATCAGGCAATAAAAGAAAAAAACTACATACCGTACCCGTAACCGTAACAAAGACATGAAACCAAAACCATACCATATCCAACACATATCAATACGACATCTATGATAAACCAAGACTGGACCATGGAAAACATCACTAAGAACTGCGTATACCCATCCCACGAAACGTTTCATTAAAAAGGGAATTAAGTGCAGTGAGGGGGGATTTAATTTAATGAAGGGTTGATTTTAATCAATTATTAAAAATGGGTGAAGTGTTATTAGGTGATAAACCTTAATAAGAAAACGGCGGTACCTTATTACAAATTAGTTACCAATTATTAGGTTAAACGGGTGCAGTTACACGAGTCCCGGACTTCGATTCCCGACTGGGTCTCTAAATGCAATTCATTAATTATAATTAAAGTGATGTGGAGCGCTTTTTTGCCAGCGCGTGCTCATGTGACGGCTGGTTGATTTTAATTAAAAATTTAGAGTGCCTCTGTAGCGCACGTAGCGCGTGCGAAGTGAACGGCTGGTTTATTTTAATTAAAAAAGGATGTGTGTTTAGCGCGAATGCGCGTGCCATGGTGGGTGAATTAAAGAGTTTAGTGTAACAATTAATTGTGATTAAGGGGGAAAATAAATAAATAAATAACAGAAAATAAATACCTGGCAGGGTGTGTATGAAATGCAGGAATGCGCACGGAAGAGTCCCAGGAAAGGAAAAGCAAAAAGCACTGATGAAACAACAATGAACACCTTAGCAGATGTGTTAATTTGATTTATGTTGGGTTTTTATTTTTATTTATTTAATTGTATTTTTAGTTGTAATATTTTTTTTTATGTTGGAATAAATGAAAAATGAGCAAGGGACGTGAGGGAAATTTTTTAGAATGTTTTTAGAATTTTTTACAAATTTTTACAATTTTTAAATGATTTTTCCTATTTTTTTGGCAATTTATGGGTAATTTTAGGAAAGATGGATTTTTCTAAAATTATAGTAAAGGCAATTCCTAGCAGACAAAGATCCAAAAATTAACAAAAGACAGAAGGAATTTTTGAGAAATTTTTTTGAAATTTTTTTATGGAAAAATGAAGGTTGTGATTAAGTAAGTCACATTGATCTCATAAATCACATAAGTCACATTAGTCACAAGTCACGTAAGTCACTTAAGTTACTTAGGTTACTTAGGTTACGTAAGTTAGTTAAGTTACTTAGGTTACTTAGGTTACTCAGGTTACTTAAGTTAGTCATGGAAAGCAACCTAGGTTAGTTCTTAACTAACTAAGTTAGTGAATTAGGTTTTAACTAAGTTAGGTTAGTTATGAACTTAGGTTAGTTAGTGACTAATCTTAGGTTAGGTGGTTACTAACCTAGGTTAGTGGGAGGGTGGAGGTGGAAGGGAGGAGGAAGGGAGCGGTGACGGGCAGGGAGGCGAGGTGGCGGCGGACAGCGCGGAGCCGGGCGAGGTGGCGGCGTTCGAAGGCGATCCGGGCGGCGCGGTCGTGGCGAAGTGGCGCGGGCGCGGCGTCCAGGCGGTCAGTGGCAGCGGCCAACGGCAGGGGGTGGCGACGACCAGGCTGACGGCAGCGTTCGTGGCGACGAGGGCGATCGCGCGAGGCGGCGACGGCGCCCTGGAGGAAGGAGGTGGCCGAAGGCAGTAGAATGGGGGGAGGAGGAGGAGTGAGGGGAGAAGAAGGAGTGGGAGAAAGAGAAGGAGTGGGGGGAGGGGAAGGAGAAGGAGAGGAGAACGCGCGGGGGGGCAGCAGCAGAAGGGGAGGAAGGAGGAGGAGTGAGGGGAGAGGAGAGAAGAAGGGAAGAAGAGGTCGTGGAGGTGGAGGGAGAAGAGGGAGGAGGGCGTCGTGAGGGAGGAGAGAGAAGGAGAGAAATGGAGTGGGGGTGGAAGGAGAGAGAAGGAGTGAAGGTGGAGATGGAGGGAGAAGAGGGAGAGGGAGAAGAAGTGGGTGGAGAGGGAGAAGAAGTGGAGATGGAGAGGGCGTCGTCGGGAGGGAAGAGAGAAGGAGGGAGAAAGAAAGGGAGAGTGAAGGAGGGAGAAAGAAAGGGAGAGTGGGGGAAGGCAGTTGGGATTCGGGGGGGGGAGGGTGTCCGTTGGGGACATGGGTGGGGTAAAAAATTTGGTTATTTTTTTTCATCTCTTTTTTTTGTTGTTTTTGTTTTTTTTTTTTTAAAAGGAGGTAAGGGCAATGGCCGGGGGGCAAGGGTGGATGGGCAGGGGCAATGGCGAACGTATCCCCGTCCCGCGCACGTGCGCGGGGCGGGGTAAAAAAATTTGCCGTGACGGGATTGAAACGACGCTGGGAGGATGGTACGGGGTACGCGGACACGACCGGGGCGCGTGGAGACGCGTTAAATCGAAAACGGGCGCGTTCACGCGCAAAACGAGCGCGAGAGAAAAAACACAAAAATACAGAAAAATTAATAACTCCCAATCCGGATGTCAAAACGAAAGACCGTAAAAACGAAAAGTGGGCAGGACGACAGGGGGGAAACATTAAAAATACGGGACGGGGGTTCCGGGAGGAGTAAAGGGTAGTTACGTGCAAAAAACACAAAAAATGAACCAAAAACGCAATTTAAAAATTAATATCGAAAGATCAGTGCATCGGAATGAGGTGCAGCAAAAAGGAAAACGGTGCAAAAAGATGTGCCCAACAATCCTATCACATCAAAATAGAATTCCGACTGAGGTAAGACGCGTTCACATGGGAAAAACCCAAAAAACAAACCCGAAAATGGGATCGAAAATTAATATCGGACGAACCGTTTACCGGAATGACATGCAGTAAGAAGGAAAAATGTCCGCAGGAAGGAGTGGCACAGAGTGATCACGTTAAAACGTAGTTCCGGCGAAAATAGGAGGGGTTCACATGTGAAAAACTCCAAAAATACTCCCGAAAAGGCATTTAAAAATTAAGAAGTAAAAATCCAGAAGTCGAAAAGGGGTAGAGGAAAAAGGAAAAAGATAGGGGAAGGCACAGCGGACACGACTGTCAAATCAAATTGGAAGTCCGATGCCAATAGGGCAAGTTCACATAGAAAAATGTCAAAAATACGCACGAAAAAGGCTTAAAAACCCGGAAAATTAAGAACGGACAAACCGTGTATCAGAATGATGTGGAATAAAAAGAAAAAATGTCAGGGGAAAAGATTTGGTCAGGGCTATGAGGTCAAATCACGGTTCTGAAGCAAGAAAAGCGCGTTCATATGGAAAACCGGCTAAATTGCGGAAAATGCGTCAAAAATTAATAACTCAAAAACCGTGCACCGGAACAGGGGTAGGTAAAAAGGAAAAATGGTCAGTTCAACAGGAGGAACAGGGCTATAAGGTTGGATTTGGACTTTGGTGAACGTAGGATGCATTCACAGGACAGGACCGCAAAATCAGGGAATGAAGGAAAACTGCAAAGGAACAGCCCCAAGGGTGGGTGGAACATAACCGGGTGGGTGGGAAGGGACCCCAGGAAGGTAAAAGCAAGTCAAGGCATTCATGCTTGAGCAAGATAAGGCATATGCAGAAGGGTATGCAATGTAGACGCGCAGGGACGCGTCCCCACACTTAAGTCCTTAATGGATAGGGTTAACCGAGCAACAGGGACCTAGGACCATGCCACAGACCATCCACTAACTTCCCCACACTTAAAACATGAACATCACTAAGAAACGGAAGTTGTAGGGTTAGAAAAACTTGGCCCGTTTCGTCAAGAATCAAGGTTGAGTGTCAACGGCACGTCCAGTGTGGTTGTCGGCGCTGGAGGGACCAAGGCATCTTCTCGGCACACGTTCGTCATGGCAGGGACCACGCAGCAGCACCCAGGGAGGTAGCTGATGGAAGGAATCGCAAGAAATCCGTCGATGATGAGGGATATTGCACTCAACTCACAGTCACTCAATTGGAATGAAGGAACAGTCACTCGCCCCATGACTAATATCACTCGAGAAAGAATGATTAAAACCCGTAACGCATACCCGGTTGAGGAATCAACAAGGGGGAAATGGTGTAGAAAGGAGTATGCCAGGGTGCACAGTTGATGGTGCATTAGTGCGTCCAACCCGTCTGGCATAGGTGCAAGGAGGAAGGCAAGGGAGCCTTATGGTGCCGTGTACAGAACAGGGTGATGTGTCTTGTGATGATGGCAAAAACCCATCCCGTGGGTGCATAGGGAAACAGGAACATACCTGACTCCAAATGTCGTAACGTCCCTCAATCTCACCTCTCGGTAATTGATTGAAGAAACTCCAGTCACACTCAACCCACCCTCTGTCTCACTCTCTGTTGATAGATACAGGAGGGCAGCCTTTTCCTGAAACCCATTGATGTAATCCTCACAGTCACTTGTGCAAAAGTGTATGCCTTGTGCGCATTTGATGGTGCAACTGTGCATCCCGCCCTGTGCCGGCATACGGTGCGAGAAGGAAGGCCAGGGAGCCTTATGGTGCAGTGCACAGAAACAAATTGTGCTTTGTGCATTGAGAGGCCCATCCCGTGCGTGCAACACTTCATTCACACTTCTCACCTCTCATTCGATTTGAAGGGAAAAGACTGGTCTCTCGACCCACCCTCTGTCTCACGCTCTGTTGATAGTTACAGGAGGGCAGCCCATACTCACTTCCCCATCCGGTTAGGATGAAAGCTCACATCACTCGATTGTTTGTCGATGAAGATCGCGTCATCAGTTGTTGAAGAGGCGTACCCAGGGAGGTAGCCATCAAATCGAACATTGTGTTGGATAGGAACATGTCGTCTAGTAGAGGACAGGTAGTCACTTTGCAGAAAGACCCAGGACACAGCGTACCAAGGGAGGCAGCTTCGGAATTGGATCCTAGGGATATCAATTAATGAATCCACTTTCTGGACTGCTGGGTGTTACCACCTTTTCCACAGCCAGCTTCCCGCCCAAGGGTGTTTACCACCTTTTCTTGGAACGAGGCCTGCTATGACAGGGAATTGCTTCCTTTTCTCTCATAACAAATTTGTTTTGTTTGTTTTTTTTTTCTTTTTCTCTTATTTATTTATTTATTTATTTTTTTTTCCCCTATTCCCGAGGGTGTTTCCACCTTTTCTCGAAGAATAGGTCGGCATGACAGGGACCTAAGTCCTTTTCCCCCATGATCGATATGTTTTGTTTTTTTTTCATTTTTTTTTTCTTTTCCTTTCTTTTCTTTTCTTTTTTTTTTTTCGAATTGAGCAAGGGAATGGTAGAACTACCATCTGTCAGAACCCACCTCGCCACTGATGCTGGTGGAAAATAGAGGATAAGAGATCAAGGCTGGAAGGGGGGTTTGAGGGGACAGAGGGTTGCACCCTCTTCATCAGAAGTGGCTGAAGAACGGCTATCAGAAGTAACATCATAAGAAGTACAATGCCGCGCCAACGAGGGAAAGGATCAAGTGTCCGTAATTGTCAAGATCCCCAAGGAGGGAAGTACTTCTTCAGGCGATATCCATTGATCAGAAAGGGATCATCAGAGGCATCCAGGGTCTGTATTTGGACAGAGCCATTAGGGTTGACTGCAAGTACCTTATAGGGGCCCATCCACCGCTGTTGGAGCTTGCCAGGAAACTTGCCAAAGCGTGAATCATAGGCTAGGACCAAATCACCTTCTTTGAACTCCTTGTGCTTGATGAAGCTGTCATGGTAAGCCTTGCGTCGAGCTTGCGTGGCTTCCATGCACTGTAGAGCCATCCTACGAATTTCGTCCAAACATTCCAAGTGCAAGAGACGGCGTTGCAGTGAATCGTCATCCCCCAAACGCTCTTTGATCGCCACTCTCAAAGAGGGTAGTTCCAGTTCAACAGGAAAAACAGCTTCTGTTCCATACACCAACTGGAAAGGTGTTTGTCCCGTTGCTGCTTTATGGGAGGTTCTGTACGCCCAGAGGGCCTCTGTAAGTCGATCATCCCAATCACGACGATGTGCGGCAATTGTTCTTGTCAGAATCGAGCAGAGGATGCGATTGGTGACTTCGACTTGGCCGTTGGCTCTGGGGTAATAAGGAGTGGACTTGCGATGGCGGATCTTATACAATTCTGTCAACTCTTCCATGACTTTGTTAAGGAAATGAGTGCCTCTGTCACTTACCAGCTCTAAGGGACTGCCAAACCGGGTGATGATATTCTCATACATGAACAGGGCCACGCTGTTACCATCGTCCCGCTTGAGGGCTTTAGCTTCACACCACTTTGTGACATAATCCGTACATACGAGGATGTATCTGTTCTGTTTCCTTCTGGTGGGAGGATCGATCGGACCTACGAAGTCAATGCCCCACTTCTCAAACGGCTTCAAAGGAAGGATAGGTTGCAGCGGCATGGCACTTGTCTTGGTGGGTTTCCCCATTCTTTGACAAGCATCACATCTTTTACAGTAATCATAGGAATCTTTGTGAATGGTAGGCCACCAATATCCTGCTAGCAGAGCCTTCCTGGTTGTAGCTTCTCCTGCAAAGTGACCTCCACATGGCTCGTCGTGGCAAGCCTTCAAAACAATCCCAATTTCTTCTCCTGCAACACATCTTCTGAGTACTTCATCTTTGCCTTTCTTGTACAGTGCACCACCTAGCAGGGTGTATGGGGCTGATTCTAGCATGAGCTTCTTCCTTTCCCGACTAGAAATACCAGGAGGGTATTGTTGGGTTGCCAGCAAATTGGCAATGTCTGCATACCAGGGAGTTACAGTTTCTACCAAGAATAGGGAAGCATCAGGGAGGTCTGGATCATCTCGTTCCTCGTCTACAGTTTGTGGGATACGCGACAGATGATCAGCCAGAACATGGGAACGACCAGGCTTAGTAATCACCTCAAAGTCGAACTCCTGGAATAAAAGGAGCCATCTCATCATTCGTCCTTTCACATCTGCTTTGTTCATTAAGAAGGACAGGGCCTCATGATCCACATAAAATTTAAAGTGAGTAGATAGGAGGTAATGGCGGAACTTCTCCAGGGCAAACACCATTGCCAAGCACTCCAGCTCTGTCACTGTATAGTTTCGTTCCCTATCAGTGACTTTTCGGCTTGCATAATAGATCGGTTGATCCAACTTCGAGGAGCCCTTTTGGCAGAGGACAGCACCTAAGCCTTCAATTGATGCATCAGTGTGTACATGGAACTCTTTCGTCCAATCAGGAGGTTGCAGAATGGGTGCCTCTATCAGACACTGCTTCAGAGTGTGGAAGGCTTTGTCACATTCTTCCGTCCAAGTAAACTCTGCATCTTTCCTTAGGAGCTTATGCAAGGAAGTTGCCTTTGTCGCAAAATGGGCTATGAACCTTCTGTAGTAACCCACATGGCCTAGGAATCCCCTCAACTGTTTGAGGTTGGTAGGTGCTGTCAGAGCTGCAATCTTTTCGATCTTTGCAGGGTCTGTTGATATCCCTTGTGCTGAGACAATGTGGCCCAACAGAACTCCAGAAGAGACCCCAAAGATGCATTTGTCGGGGTTAAGGGAAATCCCATACTCCCGGCATCGGTCAAAGCATTGTTCCAAATGTCCCCAGTGTTCACTGATCAAACTATAGACACAGAAGTCATCCAAATATACCTCAATAAAGTCGTGCAGATGATTTTGAAATGCGGCCATCATGACTCGTTGGAAAGTAGCAGGGGCATTGCAGAGCCCAAATGGCATCACTCGGTAAGCGTAGGTCCCCCATTCTGTGGTGAAGGTTGTTTTGGATTGGTCTTCTTCTGCGATTTGCACTTGGTTGTATCCACTGAATCCATCCAGAAGAGAATAAAGTTCATGTCCTGCCACTGTGTCCAACAGTTGGTCTGTGAAAGGGATTGGAAAGTGATCCTTCTTTGTCTTGGAATTAAGCTTTCGGAAATCCACACATATTCGCAATTTGCCATTCTTCTTGGGTACAACCACGATGGGTGAAACCCATTCACTGTTTGCCACTGGATAGATGAACTCGGCCTCCAGAAGCTTCAACAGCTCCGCTTTCACCAATGTGGAATAATTCGGGTTCATTCGCCTCTGTCGTTGCCGTACTGGCTTGGCATCAGGCTCCAAGTCAATATGATGTTGACATATTGTGGGATCAATCCCCTTTAGGTCTTTGTAGGACCACGCAAACACGTCCAAATTTTCTTTCAACAAGTTGTACAAGGTTGACAACTCCTCTTCTGGGAGACTGCTACCCACCTTCAAGTGGCGTTCAGTGCCTTCTGAATCCACAAAGGTTAACTGCTTTTCACCTTCTACTTCACGGATGAAGGTCCCGCGGACTGCTTCTGGATACAGATCCGACTCCTTCAAGGGAGTGGTATCCTCTTCTGATGTCCCACTAGAACCAACTTCGTCTTTTGGTGGAGACTTAGGTTGCTCCTTAAGACGTTGGAATGGGATAAGCGCCGTTTCGGAGTTGGTTTCAAGATTAATTACGTCTTGGCTTGAAGACTCATCTTCTGATGATACATCCAGGAACGTCACATAACAGGGACCCTCTGATGCTTGTTGGGTTAATGGGACTGGTGCTTGTTGGCACGGTGCATCATCATCATCTTTCTTTGGCAAGGATGGGTTAGGACGGCATAAGCCACTGCTGAAAGACGGCTTGTTCTTCTTAATCCACGTCTTATAAAGGTTTTGCATATGAGAAGATCCATTTACCAGACCAAATGGTACCATTGCCATTCTGTCCCATAGCATGAGCTCATCGGCTTCTGATGCTTCTGGAACTTCTTCCTCAAATGTATCCTCTTCAAGTGGGATAGACTCTTCCATTTCACTTGCATAATCCTCTTCGTCCATATCATATTCATCCTCTTCTGTCTCTGTCTCTGCTTCTGCTTCTGCTTCTGTTTCTGCCTCTGCTTCTGCCTCTGCTTCTGTTTCTGCTTCTGCCTCTGCTTCTGTAGGAGCTCTGTAACAGAAGAACAGATTCTCTGTTTCCTCTCCTGCCTCTGTCTCTGTTTCTGCTGTGGCCATATAACAGGGAGAGCAGTACATCCATGCCTCTATCTCACTATCAGAAGTGATTTCAGAAGTCATTCCTGGTTCAGGCAGGAAGTATTCACCCATTGATAATGGCTTTGCATCTTTTGGAAGTCGGCTTACTGTATCTACTGTTAAGGAATGTGCCACTGTTTTCTTAGGAAGGATCTGTTTGACAGCATCTTCGTCTGCTGATGTTCCATCCGTAGCCTCGTTAGGGGAGTCAGAAGATAATTCCAAGGAGGTGGATCCATGTCCTTTTTGAGAACCATACAGTTTCAGCACCACTTTGTTGGGTCCTCTGCCCAGGGTCAAAGTTCCTTTAAACCAATCCGTCCTTGCTCGGGCTTCAAAAAGCCATGGTCTGCCTAGTAACAGAGGATAGGATGTACCATAAGAGTTTGGCTTCACCACCAGATAGGTTAGCCAATAATCTTTTCCAGCCACTGTAGTCTTCACATATGGGAGAATGCCCAAAGGCTTGATTCTGCTCTGATCCGCCAGTCTGATGAGCCATTGGGTTGGTTGCACACCTTGTAAGCCTAAATCCTTCATCGTCACATCCGTCATAATGTTTACTGATGAACCACCATCAATCAGTGCATTTGCAATGAAGCAGCCTTCTATCCATACGCCAGTCTCTGGGGTACCCGGATCTAAAAAAACATTAGCCACATCCACTTCTTTTACAGGCTCTGGAACCTTGTTGGACTTTGTCACTGTTGAGGGAGCAATCCTTAAACCACGTCTTTTCGTCAGTATACTTTTGAATCTTTTCCGGCAACTGGGAGACAACATCAATAATTGTCGGAATGTGAGGTTTGGTTTAAAGGTATCTAGATCTCTGACCAGATCGTATTCCTTAATAGGATCCACTGGCTTCTCTAACCGGTTAGGGAATGGGGCAACACCCATTTTCATTTTCCCTCTTTCTTCCAACAAAGGAATTACAGGAGCTTCTTCTGCCACTTGTGGCACTTCCTCCTCTTCTGTATCCTGGACCTCTGGTCCTGCCTCTGTAACTGTCTCTGTAACTCTCTGTGGCTCTGTAGGGCTCTGTACGGCACTGTTAGGCTCTGTTCTGTTCTGTTCTTCTGGTGGAAGATTAAACTTCACTGTTCTGGCAGGAGGATTATTTTCTTTCTGGATAGGTGGTTCCTTCTGCTTTGCACGCGTGATGGCAGCAACTTCCAATTCCACTAAATTGGAGGTAGGCTCTTGGGCCTTGGACGGACTATCAGTAGCACTGTTTTTCACTGGGGCTGGGCTTGGACAGTCTTTTGCAGTGTGGCCTTCTCCTTTGCATCGACTGCATAAGGGCTTGTAATCCACCGACCTTCGAGGATTTGGACAATTTGGTGAGATGTGTCCCTTTTCTCCGCATCTGTAACACTCCACTTCTGATCTCTGACCACCGCCAGACTGTCTTCCTCTGTAACTTTGGGAAGGAAATCTTCTGGGTCCGAAATTAGGACCAAACTCTCTAGGCTTGGGTCCAATATCTTGTGTTGTCATTTTGGATTCCAGCAAGTTGAATCTTGCGTCTTCTTCCTTCCTTCTCCTATCATGCATCTCCTTCAGGGAGCAAATGTCCTCTGTATGGTTCTTCCGCAAACAGTAGGAACAGAAGGCTCCAGGGATTGTTGGTTTCCGTGTACATTCAGTGGCTAAATGGCCTGCTTGATGACACTTACCACACCAAGTATTTGACCGCATCACATCTCTTCCTGCTCCTGCAACGTTGGATATGCTCGCTGTGTTCACTTTCAGCGTCTGTAGTTGCTCTGTAATCACATCCATCAACTCCTTTTTGATGTTTGCAACTGAGTTGGATAAATAATCCTTCAAGCTTTCTCCTCCGGACGTACTGGCAGGAGGGTTTTGAGGAGTCTCTGTAATCACTGCATAAACGGGTTGGGCTGGCACAGAGGGGTCTCTGTTCTGGTTCTGATTCAGAGCTCCTGTTTGAACTGTTGGCTGTTGGCTCCAGTTGGTAGGATTCCACTGTTGCTGCTGATTTTGCATTGAGGAGATTGGTTGGGACCATTGTTGTTGTGGTTGAACCACCATTTGAGGCATGGATTGTGGCCACTGTGGATTTGGTGCACTGTACTGTGAGACCGGGGGCATCTGTTGGTATGGATAAGGAACAGTCCCTGGGACTGCATTTGGTGGGTACATCATTCCTGGCACCAGAGGAGGTAGGACTCCTCTTCCTGTATTCATTGCTAATCTAGCTTCCACTTCATCGTACAGTCTTGCACCTTCTGTTGCAGCTTGCAGGGTGGCTGGTCTTTGTAGCTCCACAAACTTACGGACTTCTGGTTGTAATCCTCTGAGAAACACTCCCTTCTGAATGCCATCATCTAGATTATGGTTAGTCCATCTCTTCAGGATGGATTCCATTCGTGAGACATAAGCTTCTACTCTTTCTCCAGAGGACTGACTTAGGTTCATGAATTCCTCTCGCATCCGCTCTTCAAAACCTTCACGCCTGAATTTAGTGAGGAAGGCCAACTTCAGGTCGTCCCATGTGCCAAAAGTTCCTGCTGCTTGTCTCTCATACCACTGAAACGCCGCGCCCTTGAAAGTGGCGGGGAATATTGCTAACCAATGCTCAGGGGTTCTGGCATTGTTAGCCACACACGCTACCATAAACTCTGCTACATGAAGATCGGGGTCTTCATTGTACTCTCCCTTAAAAACTGGCAATGGGACTACATTTGCTGGTCTGTCATCAATATTTCCAGGACGGATCTGGCTTGGAAGTGGACCTCCAGCAGGAGGAGGAAGGGCTTGATGTGCCATTGGGACTTCTGTAAAGAGTTCCGCAAGGGCGTCCAAGGCGGCTTCTGCTGCTAGCTCGCTCTCGGCTCTGATTCTTGCTTTCTCTCTTCTCACGTACCTCTGAACTCGTTCCAACGCTTGCCTTTTTATTGCGTCATTCATCAGGGGGTTGACTCCACTATGTTGTTAGTGCTCCACAGAGGGTTAACAGAAGGCTTCAGTCTCTGGAGGACTCTCTTGCCAACATTTCTTCTACTTCTTTCCTCTCAACGTCCCTGAATTCTGCTTTCATGCCACTACACAGGGGAAGGTATTCGGTTCTGAAGGTGTCAAAATGCATACGTCTGAGCATTGTGGTAGTGCCATCATCATAGTAATGCCAGCTTCTGATAGTTTCAATAGTGTATGTTGTGAAAAACACTCTGTCTACCAACTTCCAATGGGTTGCTAATTGAACAAACAGAAGATTATCAGTACACCAAGCATCCCATGTATCTTGCTGTTGAGCATCCACGAACAAATTCCAACTCTTTTCCTTCTTGTCTTTGTGAACCTCTACAGACCAAGACTCCTGTAGCTTCTTCACAATTTCCCACTTGATGTTGTCTGGAAACTTCTCAATGAATGCCAAATCTTCCATGGATGGTCATTCTCTCTGTTTTTGCTCTTCAGTTTGTTCCCAAACAATTTGCCACCAAGATGCAAGTTTCTGCTGCTTCAACAGGAAGAGGAAACTGTCCACCACATAGAGCATGCATCATGATGGTGATGTGTTTCCGCCATTGTGGGATGAACTTCTTGTGGAAAGTGGCTTTTATTATGAGAAATTCCAACTCTTCAGTGGAAGAAGGAATTTTACAAACATCCATTGAATTCTTCTCTTCTTGGCAATGCCAATTCCTTCATTTTCAGCCTCTTTTGGTGCTTGTTGATGGCAAGTTTCCCCGGCTGCGCACCAAAAACATGGAGCCCCAAGAAGAACACCAAGGAAAAGGGAATTCTCTTGCAAGAAAATCTATCTTGTAACATCAACAAGCTTGTTTATCATGTTTCATATTGTTACAATGAAGAAAAGAACACCAGGCACAACAAATCCTCATGCAGCATCATGTAAATCTCCCACGGATTTAATAGAATCAACTATATTCTTCAACATCTTCACAAAATCCATCAATAGAACAAAGAAAACAAAGAAGTACACCATCTTTGAATGGAAATACATCACATAGTATTCATCTTCAATATCTTCATAGTCTTCTCTCTCAATCTCTCATATACAATCACTTTGTTTCAATAGAATTGGCTATCTCTGACTCTCTCTCACACACTCCATCAATAATACATCATATCCTCACTACAATCTCTCAAAAATTACTCTCAATAATCACTCTTAGGTCGTGGATACCCCTCCCAAGAGGTATGTCTGATATGAAAGGTCACCAGAGCCACTACAGTGTCTCTTCACAGCTCACTACTGTCACTTCACTCTAGTCTTCTCTTGAGTCTTCAGCAGCTACTTCTTCCACTTCCTTCAGCTCTTTTACACTTGTATTCACCTCTTTCCAAGGCTAGAAAACTTTCCTCAAAATCACACATACATTCCACAGAACACTTACAGAACAGTCTACAGAACAGTACCAGAACAGTTACAGTACAGAACAGAACAGAACAGAACAGAAGCAGAAGCTCTACAGAAGACCTACAGAAGGTTACAGAAGGTCATCAAAACTACATAATTCATTCTCAAACCATTCAAAACTCTCACAAAACATTCACTAAGCTTTCACAATATCTCATTCTGCATCAATCAATACTCCATCCCTCCTTACAGAAGACAATCAGAACAAAACAGACCAAAACAGAGCAAAACAGAACAAAACAGAAGGTATACAGAACCAATCAGAACCTATCAGAACATTACAGAACCATCAACAAACATCATAATCTTCCAAAACACAATCAATATCATCCAAAACACTCTCAAACCACTTCCTAATCAACCAATCATCTCATAAAATCAATCATTCAGCTCTCAAAAACAACAAAAATCAGCCAAAAAACAAGTCATTTCAACACTCAACAGGGAACTCTTCCAAAATTGAATCTGGCCTCCAAGAAGCTTCCTCGAGTGGTAAACCTTGCCACTTAATCAAGCATTCCATGATCTAGCGAGAGCGAAGCCTCTTTTCCCTTTGTCCTATGACTTTTTCAGGTATGTATTGAATGATGCCTTCTTCATCTATCCGTGGGAGTTCCTCAACATAGTCCACTATTGAGCCAATGAAGGGCTTCAACTGACTCACATGGAAGACATTATGGATCTTCGTAGATGGGGGTAATGCCAATCAATATGCCAAGTCTCCCACTCTCTTGATAATCCGGTATGGTCCATAGAACCTATGTGCCAACTTATTGCTGGACCCATCTTTAAGGGAGGCATATCTAGACTTAGGCACTTTCAAGAGCACTAAATTCCCTTCTTGGAACTCCACATCCCGTCTTTTGTCATCAGCATAAAGTTTCATTTGATCTTGAGCTCTCTTCAAGTTAGCTTTACACTGTTGAAGTAAGGCCTGCATTCTATCAAATTCTTCCTTGCTTTGTGGATTTATTTTATCATTGAAGATAACCACAGGAAGGGGCACCTTGTAGCCATACAAGGCCTCAAAAGGTGAAACTCCAATGCTAGCATGTGTAGAGTTATTATAGGCAAACTCAGCCAAATGCAACCATTAGATGCTACACATCATGACAGAAATGCCTCAAGGAAGTTTCTAGCCATTTGTTAACCCTTTCCATCTGACCATCTATCTGTGGATGGTAAGCAGTGGAGGGGGCTAACTGAGTGCCCATAGAGCTGAAAACTGCCTGCCAAAAGTTACTCATAAACTTAGCATCTCAGTCATGCACAATGACCTGTGGTAAGCCATGTAATTTGAAAACATATTCCATGAATTGGCTGGCTACTTGAGAAGCATTATATTGAATGAAATGGGCTGCCTTTGTGAGTTTGTCCACAACTACATAGATGTTGTCCCAACCTTTCTTTGTCACCGGTAGGCCGGTAATGAAATCCATAGTGATGTGTGTCCACTTGCCTTCAGGCATAGGCAATGACTGAAGTAAACCAATTGGTTTTAAGGTGATGTCCTTGTTTTATTGACAAGGCATGCAACCCAAGACAAAGTCTTTCACATCCCTCCGAAGCCCCTTCTAGTAAATTCTTTTAGCAATTCTGTCATAGGTCTTAAAGACTCCCAAATGACCAGCTATAGGGGTTGAATGCATCTCCTGCATGATTTTTTGCTTGAATGGGGAAGCATGAGGGATGGCAATTCGGCCATTACACCATCAAATCCCTTTTTTTAGCTGATATAAAGAGTTTTCCACACATTGTCCTTGCTGTAATTTCTGAAATACATTGCTGAAATCAGCGTCTAACAGGTAAGCCTTCTGAAGCTCATGTATCCAATCACTGTGTAACTCCATGATAGCAAAGACTTTACATGCCCACATCCTAGACAGGGAATCGGCCACTACATTGTCCTTCCCATGAGTGTGGGTGATGCCAAAGTCATAATTCTGTAAGGTGGCTACCCATCTCCTCTACTTGGAAGTCAAATTTGACTGAGACAAGAAGTACTTGAGTACTCTATGGTTGCTTTTCACTCTAAACCGGCTACCATACAAATAATGATGCCATTTCTTGATGGCTAGCATTTCCTGATCATAGAGATTCATCACCCTCTCATTTTCAGCTAGCTTCTAGCTCTCAAAAGCTATGACCCCATGTTCTTGCAGCAAGACTGTACCGATTCCTCTCCCACTAGCATCACACTGAATGGTGAATTCCCTAGAAAAATCAGGGTATACCAAGATAGGGGCTGAAGTAAGCAAATCTTTCAGCTCATTAAAGCTTCTATATGCCAATGCATCCCAGAAAAATGCTTCTTTCTTCAGCCTATCAGTGAGAGGGGCTACAATGGTGGCATAGTGCCGAATGAATCTGTGGTAAAATGAGGAGAGACCCAAGAATCCTCTCAAAGAGGTAGTATTTGCAAGTGTGGGCCAATCTCTGACACACTGCACTTTCTTCAGGTGAGCTCTAATGCTTGTCTCACTGACAATGTGTCCCAAGTACTCAACCTCAGTCTGCACATGAACGAATATTTTGTCTCCTTATCAAAGAGTCTATGGTGTCTAAGTATATCAAATATCTGCCTCATGTGCATAAGGTGAGCTTCCTTTGAGTGACTTTAAATGAGGATGTCATCGAAAAATACCAATACAAATTTGAATAAGTAAGGCTGAAGTATTTTGTTCATGAGGCTCTGAAACGTGGCTGGTGCATTAGTCAAGCCAAAGGACATTCCTAAGAAGTAATAGAGCCCATGATTATTCCTGAATGCAGTCTTTATCTTATCCCCTTCACGCATGCGTATCTGATGGTAGCCGGATCTCAAATCAATCTTTGTGAAATACTTAGCTCCCTTCAACTCATCCAACAGGTCGTCCACCCTAGGAATAACGTATCTATTCCTGATAGTGATCTTACTCAGATCTCTGTAATCAATGCACATCCTGAAAGTACCATCTTTCTTTTTGACCAACAAGACAGGTGATGCAAAAGGGGATGAGCTAGGTTCAATGAATCCCATATCTACTAAATCCTTGACCTGCTTGGCCAGTTCTTCTCTTTCACATTTGGACAACCTGTAAGGGGGTTTATTGACCGGCTTGGAGTGGGGCTCCAAATCAATGGGATGATCAACCGCTCTCTTGGGAGGTAATGTTGTAGGTAACTGAAAAAGTCACCATACTCCACAAGTAGAGCCTTAAGGGTTGAATTATCATGCATTTTTTGGGGCTAATCTGCATTTTCCTTGTTTAATTTCAGCACAAAAATCTGGGAGCATTTCTAGAACTCTTTCTTGAGTTATTTGGCTGTAATAAGCTAAAATTCACTGCTATTTTTAATTCCCTGTAGGTGAACAAGCTATCCGGCCCTGAAAAACTACATGTATAGCAATGAAAAATCCATGGAAATGGTGCCCAAAGTTTTCAGCCAATTGCAACCCAACACAATGTCTATCGGTCCCATATTGAGTGCAATCAAATCCACTTTCTGCTCATAATTTTCAGCAAGTTGAATAGGTACAGCTGGGCATACGTGAGTACTAATTTCCTCACTCCCATTGGCCACTTGCACCCTCATTGGTTGCTGTAAATAAGAGACAAAACATTTCAGCCTTTCCATGACTGCTCTATTTATGAAACTGTGTGTGCTACCACTATCTACCAAGACAAATACATCTTTCTCGTGAATGTTGCCTTGAAGACGAAGAGTGTAGGGGCTCTTAAATCTTGTCCAAGCATCGAGGGAGATAATACAAATAGTGGCACTAGCACATGAACCATTCTTATCACCCATATTTACATCTACATGACCGTCGGGGTCAAATGGAAAGGTGTCAGCCAGGTCAAAGAA
This sequence comes from Lygodium microphyllum, assembly GCF_053477565.2. Classification (NCBI taxonomy): domain Eukaryota; kingdom Viridiplantae; phylum Streptophyta; class Polypodiopsida; order Schizaeales; family Lygodiaceae; genus Lygodium; species Lygodium microphyllum. The sequence goes on from NC_141150.1 coordinate 39,810,137, forward strand.
TTCTTCTTGCCCACATTCCTCTTCAACCTCATCATTTTTGGCCATGAATGCAAAGGCACTTGCATCCTCATGATCCTCATCAAATTCATCAAAGACTAATATGCTATGCACCCTTGCTTTTGCATTCCTATAAGCACATTTAGATGCATGCTCGACTGTATACTTTTTCCCGCATTTAAAGCAAAGTCCTTTTTCTTTCCGCTCCTTATAGAGGTCCATTGGGATAGAGCGTTGACCACCAAAAGCTAAAGCATTTTTACCCCTGCTATCCCCTTATCTATTTTCAACTCTTTCTTGATTTGCAGTCCTGAAATTACTATTTTGCCTAGAGGCATTAAAGGTGGGGTATGTGGGGATCTTTGGGGTGTTGAATGGCATGTTTCCACCACCATAACCTACCCCAAACTGCTCGAGCCTTACAACACTTCTTTGCTGCCCAAAATGTGACTGCATAGGTTCTCTTTGCTGCCTAAATAGTCATTGAGATGCCCCTCTTTGTTGTCCATGCTAAAATGAAGTGTCTCGGTGGTACTTACGAGAGTACCTCTTAGCCAACTCAATAGCTTTGAACAAATTTGATGGAGTTTGGCTGAAACATCAGCCGAGAGTTGGGGATCCAAACCATAAATGTACTTGTGAAGCTTTGCATCATCACTAATGGACTCTACATACATTGTGAGATTGAGGAATTGGTTTGTATAGTCACCCACCGTTATCCCACGTTGCTTTAAGCCATACCATTTCCTTGCAAGCTTCTCCTTCTCAACCGGAGATACAAAGACTTGAATCATAAGAGCTTTGAATGCATCCTAAGTGTCACAAAGCTGCTTATTTTCCCTCTTTATGTACCGCCACCACGTGTGGGCAAAGCCCTCTAAGTGTATCATGGCAAAGTGTATCTTTTTATCATCATTTCTTGGCATTATGTCAAAGTAGTCTTCAAGCTTTGAGAGCCATTATTCTAATTTAGCTAGGGAGGAAGAGTGGCCATTGAACTTTGAGAAAATGACTTTGTCTCTCAACTCCCTTTCATGGTTGGGGGCTATCCCATATACCCAAAGTGGGGCTGATCCATTGGGCTGCCAAGAAATGACCCATTGTTTGAGTGATTCCTTCCAAAAGATGGCTGGGCATGCATAGGTGGCATGGGCGCTGGTGGTGGTTGAGAGTTACTTCTCATCCCATTGTTTGTGGGCTCCTCATGCCTTTGTGAGGGCTCTCCTTACTCAAAGCTAATGTTGGGAATGCCCATTCTTCCCAAAATACCTTGGGTACTTGCATAGGCAGTATTCACAGATGGGATGGTCACTCTTTCAACTTTCATGCTTGGTCTATCCTCTTTTTCCTTGCCTTTCATTTGGGAATCCATCCACTTTGAGAACTTGGATACAAGCGATTCTATGGTAGAGGTCATTTCGCGCATCTCCGTCACCATTTGAGCTTGACCTTCCATTACTTCCCTATGCCTCTCTGCATGTCTAGTCTCGTGTGAACTGAGGGTATGATTGAGTGCACTAAGTCTTCCCATGGAGTGAGAGAGGTATTTCTCTTCAACCTCAAAGTTTGTGTCATCCCTTGGGGTGCACGTATCCCTTATCTGTTGCTGAACATCTTCATTTTCTTTGTTTTTTCCCCTATTATCCGCCATGTCTAGGTGTAGTCTTGTGATACCACTTGTCACTGTTTTGGCTATAACTAGAGCTAGACAACTCCGATTAACCTATTTTGTGTTCAAAATAGAAGTACCAATGCCCTCTTCAAGATGATAATAGGCATGGGTTCCTAGGTTTTATACAAGAAAATTCTGTAATCAGAAATGTGGAATTGTTCTGTGCAGTCCAGCACCCTATCCACACCTAGGAAAGGCCTGTTTTGGGCTGTAGGTATTTGGTATACTCCAAGTGGGTATCCAAAACTAAGAGGGGTTCTTGGCAAGGAATTAGATTACTTTCCAAGGTTAGCATCTCAATTCTTGGGAGTGGCAACACCTCTGCAAATGCAAGCAATTTATCTACAGCACCCTAAAATAGTTACAAGAGGGCTGAAATTGCAATTACCATCTGGTTGTATCTGGCAAAGCAATCCATAAACGAATATATTTTACTACTTGCTAATTGATCCAAAATCTGGTCAATAAATGGAAACGGGTAGTAATCCTTAACCATCTGCTTATTCAGCTCTCTAAAATCTACACATAGTCGGATCTGGTTGTTTTTCTTCTTCCTGATGACAAATGGTGAACACCATTCTGTGTGCTGTATAGGGAAAATTAAACCAGCTTTCTGTAACTTCTGTAACTCCTCAAACAGCCCATCCCTCAATTCAAAAGGCATACGCCTTACTTTCTGATGCACAGGACAATTGCCTTCTTTTACAGGAATAGTATGAACAGCCAGGTTGGGAGGAATGCCTCTCAGCCAAGCAAAGATGTCACGGAATTCTTGAATCAAGGACACATAGTCCTCCCTTTCCGCTAAACTGAGCATGGAACCTAATTTAATTTTTCGCGAATCATTCGGCGTGCCAAGATCCAACTCAATCACATCCGTGTCTCTTATCCTATCTTGAGGCTCTAGCGGCTCATTTAGAGTTATCTGATAAATATCCTCTGTAGTGGACCCCTCTTTAGATTCATCACTAGATGATGTTTCACTACCAAATGGATCATCTGTTGTTTCTAATTCAATAGGGGATAAAGGAGCTCTCTCACTCTAAGGAGACTCAGGGTAAGCATTGACTATTACTCTATTAGCACCTCTACCTAGAACCACTCGACTAGCCAGTATATCGACTTGACAGTCTATTCATAAGATCCAAGGCCTGCCTAGAAAGACTTAATAGTTAGGATGTCCTACAAATCTTATCACCCTAAAGTCCAAGAAGCATTCTACACTTGCAACTGTAACATGGACTTTAGTAACATAACCTTCTGGTTGCCTTAGACTATCATCAGCCATTCTAAGAAGGGTGGAGCCATCTTTTTGGATGCCTAGACCCAACCTCTCCATCAACTCTGAACTCATGATATTGATGAAAGACCCAATGTCTACGATAGCATGCTCCACTAATATTCTATCCACATATGCTGAAACCCTAGGGCAATTCTTTTCAGCATGATCAAACCAATCTTCCCCTACTTGTGCTATGCCCAAAGGTTCTACAATATACCCAATACGCAAAATCTTCTTGAATTCCTTGCGTACTCTTGGAGATAATTTAATCAACTGTAAGAGGTTTACATCTGGTTTGACTTTGCAAAGAGAACTTGCTAAATCAAAATCATGATAGGTAGCCAGAGCTCTCTTTTCTCGCCAAACCATTCTCTCTTTTGGTCTCGGGACCGGCTTTGGTACTTCTTTTTTAGCTCTTGCCTTCTTTCTTGGCACTTCCTCATCCTTCTTAGGATCGACTTTTCTGTCAACAGGCCTTAGAGGTCCACCTTCCACGCCAGGATTCAAGACTTTCATCCCCTTATCCCCTTGCTTAGGGTTTTGCTCGATCGGTTTTGCATTATCTCTATCACCCTCTTTAGCCTTTTGGCCTCTTTTCACGGCTCGTAGGTTAGAGGTTTCAGCGCCATTGACGCATACAGCCTTGATAAGGCTGACTCCATTGCCTTGTGGCAACTCTTCTATAGTGGCCTTTTCCCTTTGCAGTATTTGTCTTGGTCCATCATTTTGCTAGAGGTTATTACCTTGCACTCTATGATTAACTGGACCTCGCTGTTTACTCTCTTCTTGGAGGGAACTAATCTTACTCCAACAGGTAGTGACTAAGTGGCCCGACTTTCCACAAATATCACATTTAACATTTGGACAGTTTCTAGGGAAATGTTGTCCGCCACACCACTTACAGCTGAATCTTGAGGGACCACCCTCTTCAGGGCGTCGACTCCCTATCAGATTCTGCTACTTCTTCATGAAATTGACGTCAACAGCTATTTGCCGATATTGTTCAAAAATCATGTCAGTGTAGTGCTTCATCATATCCTTAACTTCGCCAAGAAAATTAGAGGCACTCGACTCATAGCCTTGATCGTCTATCCGTCGTTCCATTGGCCTAACAATTTGATTGGGCATTGGTTGTTGACTCATAGGAACAACATTAGGATTCGAAGCTTGGCCGCCAACATTTGGTGGAGCCAAGTGACTAGCCATAGGCATAGTCACACTGGGAGGAGCTGGCAGCAAAGGTACATTTTGAACCATCCTTCCTCTCCCATTAGGGTTATTCATAGGCATCTCTTGACTTCCATTTATCAATGGTAAATTGCCTCTAGGTACTAGACTTGCATTAAGCTTTATTCGAGAGGAGTAGGCCATTTGTAACTGTGACTCTACTTCTACCCGCGTGATGGCGGTGTCTATATCAGCCAAAGCCACACTGCTCAATTGTATCTGAATATTGAAATCCAATCCATGCAAGAAGTATTGCAATTGGGCAGCCGATGGCATAGGAATGTAAGTTTGTAACTTACGAAACACTTCCTTAAGCTTGTTGGCATAGGCTTTCACATTCTCATGGGGTTCTTGGTGTGTTACATTCAAAACACGCAACCAATATTGGCCACCTCTTTCAGGGGCATATTCTCCTCAAAAAGCTGCATAAAATTGGTCGATTTTAGTTATGGTTCCAGTCTCTATGCTATGATACCATACTGCAACCCTTCCTTTTAACGTCATGTTAAAGAACATCATAAGATGTCCCTCATCTTGAATGTGGTAATTAAACATTAATCTTTGGAATTCACAAATGTGAAACTCCGCATCTTCTTTGGCTAACCCATTAAAAATGGGCAAAGGAACTCCTAAAGCTGGCAGATCCGACGTTCCTGCAGGAATTGCAATGGGTTGTGCCATGACGACAATCAGATTGACAATAGGAGTTTGGACTGATGGGATCACACCCCCAGTTGAAGTGGGTTGACTTGGTGGAAGAGAGGAAGAAGTTGCGCTTCCTCTTGCACCTAAAGGACTATGTGCAGCAGTTGGGTTACTAAGACCATTGCCTTTTATGCGTATCAAGCTGCTCCTTTGAGGAGAATAGCGTCTTACAATCTCCAACCGCCGTCTAGCCCTCTTAGCACGTTCTGCTTTTTGTATTTCGGTTTGATGATCCTTGTCAGAGGACATAAACTAACTTTTCGGTCCCTAAAAACCCTAAATTCGAGAACCACCACTTGTTGGGAGCTCCCAACAGACGCACCACTGAAGGGACCTCAAATGGGCCGGCACTGGCTATGGCACTAGCCGGACCTCATACTCATAATAGACAAACACACCCACATGGCCTCGTGGGTTAGGAGTGTCTATCTGCTGCTAAAGGACAAACTGTCCTAAAGTCTAATCTATGCATGTTTAGTTTTGTAGTCCAACCTTTCCCTTTCTATAAACTCCACAGAGGGAAAACCCATACACATTGGCAATAAATGCCACGATAAGGAGGCAACCTCTTGGTGGAATCACCGTGGCCCCACTGCAGCTCTCCTACATCACAAGGATTGGCCCCTTGATGCACTGCTCAACATATAGAACAAACGAACAAACTCCACTCTTTCATTTTGAAAGTATTCCAGGAGATACCATGTGTCCTTTCCAAATAATCCCCCAAGAAACAAACGTCTATCCTACGGCTTAGGTTGCCTTTCCACACTCAAGCGTGGGTCATCATAATAAAAAACAAGTGCTATGCATCTAGTTCTTTGTATTCTGATACCATGGTTGACATGCACATGCAAAAGTGGATGATCCTAAAGTGCTCAAACATAATTTTCAATCAAAAATGTGTTGTGCACAACCAGGCTTTCCAATGCTCATTCACTAACTCGTTGCGGCGATGTAAGGATAGCACCGAGACAATGCCCGTGCTACTATCCTCTTAATTAAAATACAACAAAACCTATATCACGATATGCGTCAGAAAATCAGCAACAATCAGCATGAAAATCACACCATTTAAACATCCCACTCCCTACGTTTAGGTATTGTTTTCGTTGCATAGGTGTAGAGGTTCATTTTGTCATGTTTTGATGTATGAAAAGCGGTAAATCACAAACTCTGATGAAGAGATAGGGCAAACTGAGGCTAAACCTCATGCTTTGCCACTACCATATATCCACAAACACTCATTATATTTTTCCTTATTTTTTGAGGCATATTTTTTTTCCCTTATTTTTTCAATTTTTTTGATTTATTACTCAATAAAATATGCTATTTTTTTATTTTTCTTGCTCCAATCACTTCAACACACTAACATTTAATTTATTTTCCATTTCCCCCCCATAGGAACACATTTCACCCGCCCGAAACGACAAAACTATCATTTTACCGCTTAAAAACCGCACTTCGGGTTTTGCAGGAATTTAAATAGCGTATGTAAATCATTGCAAAATCAGAATTTTCTGATAAACAACAATTAAACATGATGCAACCAGCACTCAAACAAATTTTCATCCAATAAAAACATCATTTCCATCATAAAATACCAAAAAAACCTTCATTTCCTTCATAAAAATAATCATACCGTGTTTTTACGAAACCCCAGATGCATTAAATGACTGCGTGACCAGCGGACGGAGCCTCCATTGCTCTCAATCCAATGCTGCACATCAATCTTCAACATCTCCATCAATCTCCATCATCGTTTCCTTTAATCTCCTTCCACATTCCTCCTTCAAGATAATGCGCATGAACAACCCATAGAGAGGAGAGAGAGGGAGGAGAGAGAAAGACTAGATTTTGATCTCTCCATTCGGTCAGCCATATCTTGCGTGAAGGGCAGCGATAGAAACAGGAAAAACTATTGATTTGCCTGCTATGATCTGTTGTATGGCTTCTATTGAAGCCATCTCATCAATTGGGAGGGGGGGGCGTTTTTTTCGCGCGGCTGATCATGGCGTCGATATGCTGCCACCACACCTCAAAAAAATGGGGGGGTTTAAGGCCCCAAAGGGCACCCCCCTTTGATCTCTCAATCGATTCCTGAAGATCCATGACCCAAATCCATACTATTACCCAATTTCCGTAGCTGAATGTAACACAACCTTATTCTCCCCGAATCAATGTATTAGCTTGCTCTACCATCCCAAGAAATATTGTACTCCAAAAGGGCTATGCCCATATGAATGAAATAAGACTTCTTTTTATCAATGATTGTCTTGACTATGAGTATTGATAAAAAGTTAAGTGGTTAGGTCTCTTGGCTGAAAGTTGAATTGGGTATGAAATGTAATGTAAGAAACGTTTAGCGAGTTGTTAACGTTAAGAATCTCAATGCCCAGGCACAACCCCAGGTATAGATTCCTACTCCGAACCCTACACCAAGTACGTCCGTAATTTAGGAGAAGAAGTTTATTCTCAAGCAGATCAAGCTACCAGAATTTGATGGCAAAGGAAGGATTGTCCAATCTGATGCTGAGATTTGGATCGAGTCCATAGAAGATTACTTTGAAGTGGTTGGTACTGCACTCGCCAACCAGGCAATGCTTGCCAAGCTAAAGCTCACCGACAAAGCCGGACTTTGGTGGAAGCAATGGTGCAAAGACCAAGGAATCTCCAAAGGGTCTATTACCTGGGAAAAGTTGAAAAAAGCTGTGCAAGGAAGATACTTACCACCTGCATACCGCACGCAGAAGATGAATGAGTTCTATGAGCTGAAACAGCTGGGTCTGTTTCTTGACCCATACTACTCAAAGTTCATCTCTCTTAGTATGTGCCACAAATGGATATGACACAACAGGTGTCGAAATTTTGTGCCAGATTAAACCCACCTGTAAATACCCGCCTCAAATCAATGCGCCCAACAGATCTTTAGGACGCACTCATTCGAGTTGCGCCCATAATTCAAGAGGTGCAGGCCAGGCCAAGAAGTAACAAAACTTAGTCTTATAATGATTAGAACAAAGGATCATATAGGTCCTAGGTGAAGAGAATTCAAGGTGAAAATAGAGGACAAAGGAAGAAAGCAAGGACCAAAAATGTCCATAACTTTGTTCCTACCCAAGGTAATGGCCGCAATCTCCGTTTCTGCCATTGAAACGAGCCCGGTCATTTCAAAAGGCAATGTCCCAAACTTGGCGGAGGACAACGTCAAGGACCATTCGAAGGAACCGCCCATGGCCAAGGAGCCGCCACCCGAGGTAGAGGAAGAATAGCCTGTGTTGCCAATAGGAAAATGTGCGAAGAAGAAGATCCAACCATGGAAGCAGACTTTGAGAGGGCAACAGTCCATGCCACCGTTCACAAGAAAGGCCCGAATCGCTAGTTTTCGGTGATTTAGACACCATGAGACTATCAAGGTAAAGGCTTCCAAACCTTGATTGATTGTGGCAGTACGCATTCCTTTATCTCACCAACTTGTGCAAGAAGATTAGGAATAGCCACAATAGAAGCATCTACCTTACTTGTGGAATTAGCAAACGATCGTGAGGTCACTTGTACCAGGAAAACTGCTAAGGTGGGATTCTTTCTAGGAGGAAAGTCGACTTCAGTCAGATTCACGGTCATGAACCTAGGTATCCATGAGTGTTTGCTAGGGATGGATTGGCTTAAACCTAATAACGCCCACATTCATTGTGGAAAGGGTCAAGTTTCCTTTCAAAACTCTAAAAAGGAATTGGTCACAACTCAAGGAGAGGCTAGAAAGCCGAAAATTCAATTGGCTAAAGCATCTGAGATTATAAAGGGAGTTAGAAAGGGACTACTTGTCTACTTGATTAAGGTTAATAAGCTAGATCAGAAGCAGGAGGCTAGTGAAGAACCTTCATGGCTAAAGGAGTACGCGGATATATTTCCTGAAGAGCTGACAAAACTTTTGCCTCAAAGGGAAGTTGATTATGAAATTAAGCTAGTGCCAGGAGCTGCACCAATCGTAAAGAGGCCATATAGGATGTCCATCCCGGAAGCAATTGAGCTGAAGGAGCAACTCAAGCAACTGTTAGATCAGGGCTACATCCGTCCCAGGAGTTCGCCATGGGGAGCTCTAGTGCTATTCCAGAAGAAGAAAGATATTGTGTATTAATTACAGAGGGTTGAATCAATCAACCATTAAGAACAAGTACCCTATTCCAAGAATAGATGAAGTTCTTGACCGTCTTCAAGGTGCGAAGATCTTCTCCAAGATTGATCTCAGGTCTGGATACTATCAGATAAGGATCAAGGAAGAAGATATCCCAAAGACAACATTCAACACAAGATATGGACACTTTGAGTTCCTAGTCATGTCATTCGGGCTGACAAATGCACCTGCCACCTTCAACAGGTTAGTGCAGGATATCTTTAGGCCCTATCTTGATGACTTCATACTCGTCTTCTTCGACGATACCTTAGTCTACTCCAAAAAAGAAGAAGATCATGACACAAGCTTTATGCCAAGATGAAGAAGTGTGCATTCTTCAAATGTCAGATTGAATATCTAGGATTCATCGTGTCAACGAAAGGAATCTCAGTGGATCCGACCAAAGTCAGAGATGTTCTAGAATGGCCAATACCAACAATTGTCAAAGAAATACGCAGTTTTCTTGGATTGACAGGATGGTATAGGGTCTTTATAAAAAACTATGCTTTGATTGTAGCACCTCTGACAAATCTATTGAAGAAGCAAACATCGATTGTATGGTCAACTGCCAAACAATCTAGCTTTGATAGTCTAAAGCAAAGTTTGGTATCATAACCTATCTTGAAACTTTTGGACCTTAGTAAGGAGTTCGAAATAGTATCTGATGCTAGCACGCTTTCCTTAGGATGTGTGCTTATGCAAGAAGGTCACCATGTAGCATACTCTTCAAGAAAACTGAAGAGCCATGAGAAGAATTATGCTACCCATGATCTAGAGTAGTTAGCTTTCATCCATGCTCTAAAGCTTTGGAGACATTACCTGCTGGGTAACAAGTTTACCCTAGTGACGGATCATAAAAGTCTCAAATGGATCTTTACCCAGAACATGAGGCAATGTTTGTGGATTAAAGTGCTGGAGGAGTATGATTTTGAAATCAAATACTGGCTTGGAAAGGAAAATGTAGTTGTCGATGCACTCAATCGCAAGGCATTCCTTAATTCTCTAATCTTGCAAGATCCATCAATAGCTAGATCTCTAGCCACAAAGGTATCCATGCCAAACAACCCAATACTTGAGCTAGCTAGAGAAGAAGCATTCCATGATCCAACCTATCAGAAGATGCTAAGGGAGATCCCTATCAAGGATCAAGACCCGAAGCTATAGACTAAGTATCAAGAATTCTCTATCAATAGTGGACTTGTCTACTATAGAACGAGATTATGTATACCAGCAAGCTAGTCACTCAATAAGAAGATACTTTGAGAAGCTCATGACTCCCCTTTCTCAGGACACCCTGGCTATGCCAAGACCCTCAATGCAGTTAGAAAGAGCTACTATTGGGAGAGGATTAAAGGTGACATTCTCAAATATGTCACTGAGTGTTTGTCTTGTCAACGTATTAAGACCGAACATGTCAAAATTCCAGGAAATTTGCAACCACTAGACATTCCCCAAATGAAATGGGAATTCATCAGTATGGACTTTGTTGTTGGCCTACCCCAAGTCCAGGGAGGATACAACTCCATTATGGTTGTGGTTGATATGCTCACCAAGGTTGCACATCTTATTCCTGTTAAGACAAACTATAAAGCCTCTGACATTGCAAGATTATTTATCAAGGAGATATTCAAACTTCATGGGTTGCCCAGAAGAATTATTAGTGATCGTGATTCTTTCTTCACATCACACTTCTGGAGAGCTATCTTCAAAGCCATTGGGACTCAACTCTGTTTTAGTACAACGTACCATCCCCAAACCTACAGTCAAATGGAGCGAGTCAACCAAGTCATTGAGGATATGCTAAGGGCACACTACTGTCGTGAACCAAGAAGGTGGATTCATTACTTGCCACTGGTTGAGTTTGTCTACAATGCTTCTTATCAACAAAGCATTCAGATGACCCCTTTTCAAGCATTGTATGGGCATGATTGTCAAAGTCCTTTAAACTTCTCAAACCCAACCTTGAGGGTTGAAGCTTCAAGGTAGATGTTGGAAGATATGGATGACCAAATAAAGTCAATAAGACACGACATCCAAGCCGCCAAGGATAGATAGAAGGCATACGTGGATTGGAAACGTCAAGATAGAACCTTCGCTGAAGGAGACATGGTCTTCATTCGCGTACGCCCAAAGAAGAGTTCCCTATCCTTAGGTGAATGCAAGAAGGTAAGTCCAAGGTACTGTGGACCCTACAAGATTCTCAAGTGCCTAGAACCCAATGCTTATAGACTGCAACTCCCTGAGAACCTAAAGGTTCATAATGTATTCCACATCGGCCTACTGAAGAAGTATGTACCTAATCCTAGCCATGTACTTGATGATCAACAAGTTGTAATGCCTAGCCAAGGAGTCCTTGAGCTACGGCCTTACAGGATCTTAGATGTTAGGGAGAAACAATTGATATTGAGATCCTTGAGAGAATGCCTCGTCCAATGGAAAGATTATATCGAGGAGGATGCCACTTGAAAGGATGAAAGTACTCTCAACCAACAATTTCCCCAGCTCTTCTTGAGATGAGGACATCTTGATTCCTCCAAGGGGGAGAGAATGTAATATTTTCACTCAAAAATATTGTTGAACTTGACTCCCCGCACGCTGCGTAAAACTTGTGCAAGGTTATCTCCCACATCGTAATTATCAGTAGATTAATCTGTACCCCGCACGCACAAAAATGAGGCCTCCACATTGTGAAATCAAGGCCAGGTTTGAAGACCGTAAAAGCTCGCAGGAGAACACCCTTTTCGAAGGGGAAATTTGGATAATGATGAAATTTAAGTCAATTTTTTTTATAATTATCCCTTCCCCCAGCCGATGCATGGCTAGAGGAGAGGAAGTGTGGGGAGGAATGGGCTAAGGTAGGGTGGTGTGGGTTGCATGAGGGGGGGAGCCATGCATAATCCACGTGGTGGAGTTTCCCTTCCCCCCCTAAGGCTATAATATGAACCCCCCTATGGTCAAGTGGAAAGGAGAGGAGTGAGGCGGCCGTGCCGTTGGAGGAGAAGGCTACGTGCTGAAGGATCGAAGGAAGGCGAACGATCATAGAGTAGACAGGGGTGCGCTGCCGTGAGGAAGGGAGGAGGCTGCCACATTGGGAAAAAAAGACATGGGAAGGCACGATCAGAGTGGAGAGGCCAAATGCTTCCATGAGGGAAAAGGGAAGGATCAGACGATTCTGCCACTGCCATCGCCATTCTGCTGCTTGTTGCGCCACGGTCTACCTACGGCGTTGGGCTATTGTCCATAATCCCTACCATCATCACTATAATCATTATTTTTCCCCCTTTTCCATCGTCGACCTCTACTCTAATCATTACCCCCTTTTTCCTCCCAGGTCACAGAAGTTTCCTTAGAGCCTTCTAAGGATAAGGATACTTTAGGCCTTGTGCACACGGGTTTTGGCCCGGGTGCTTATAACCCACAATTGTAAAGGTACTCTCACATAAGGAAGAAGTGGTCAGTCTTTGAGGCTATTTACCAAGCTCATAGAGGATTTGTAGATCACGTAAGGGCGAAGGCAACCCGGAGTCCATAATCACGTCTATGATGGCTCCCAAGAAGATGCAAGGCGCACCCGCGGGAGGTTCCGCCCCGAACTTACACGTGGACATCACCATGGATCCACAAGCCCAGGTTTCATGAATTTATTTCCACATAAAGAAATGCTTTAAGCACACTTAATTCCATAGGGAGAATGCATTTTACGCTTATTGTTAATTCTTGTAGTAGTGATAAAAGTACATTTGCGAAAGTATCTCTGTAAATGATGGTTAAGGATTGGTGCATATCATGCAATTGGATCATTTGCATCTCCAAAGTTATGAATGTAAATCTTACTTGCCCTATGAACTTAGTCATAAATTGCCTTGTCATGCATTTTTCAAAGTGGAAGTCTAAAACCCATATTGCCTAGGGTTAAAGAGGAAATTGTTAAGTGCATTAGCCGTGAAGAAAAAGAGTATCTTGCATTTAGTCAATAACTTTCTTGTTATGACTCACATGGAAAGAATTGTTAACATTTGTTGCACGGCAGAAAAAATGAAACAATGGACATTGCACGTTGCTTGCAAAGATGTTTATTGAATGGATTAAAGGTTGCATGTCACATGAACTTCATTAACAATATTGTATTTAGAAAAGGGTCGCATGTTACATATTTGTAAATTTTATTTCATCGAGTTGCATTTAGAAAAGATTGCATGGCTTATCAAAGCATGAAATTCTAAAGCTTAGACAAAAGGGTTGTAGGCATGATTCTTTGATGTAAACCCTAGTAGGTTTCATGCAAGTTATCATTCGTCACGACTTTAGTAGGAAAAGTAAAGGGTTATTGCATACCTTATAGAGCAGATGCAACAAATCGTATACTTGCATGAAAGGTGGTATCTAGCATTTGTTTACACCTTTAGAACAAGGTTAGTATCTCTAAGAAAGGATCGCCCTTATCGCAAGACAAGTAGATCAATTTATCTAAATCACCTAACCCGCAAGGGATTCGTATAGGCATAACTAGTCGATACGATAAACACCTCAAGTACTAGCTAGGGCTTGGTACGTTAGAAATGCAGCCAAGTATCGTACTTGGATGCCAAGTCAAAACCCTCAAACCCAAAGGTCCTACCCACATTCACAGAATTTTTGGGTCAACTGGACGCTCATGCAAACAACGATTTAGGGTTTCTACCCTAAGGATCATTCAACCTAATGCTAAAACTCGGATTGAGTTTGGAAACCCTGGGGACGGCCTAGTACAATTAGGGTTGGGTTGGTAAAAAGACAACCCAAACCCTGCGTCTTGTCTAAACATAATTCCTTGACCAGGAAACGCCGTTCAATGGGTGAAATGTTCCCATGAGTTAGGTGTGACACTTGGGCAACAAGTTGCAACGTCGCGTGGCTTTGTGGTTTAATCACAAGATAGATTTGCCATTCCTTGGAATGAGGTTGGCAGGTTCTAGCGCAAGTCTAACTTGCAAGAGGATGAGTATTCATCCTGCTACATCACCTTTCTTGGGCTGATTTGCCAAGTTAAGGAAAGTTATGTATTTGCTTTGTAAGCAAAGGATCAATCAAGTTAGAGCGACATGGTCCCCAAGATTTACTATTAATTTATGAAACCTAAGGTATTGGTTAAGTTGGGTTAACAGGGTATGGCCCTAACCCAAGGACAAAAGGGTGAACAAACAAACCCTTGGGGATCTTGCCAAGTCACAATTGATCCCAGATCGAATGTTGGATGCATTCGGAGAGAAGGATTCACTCCTTAGCAGTTGGCCAAATAAACGACCGCTGGATTGATTGTGCTTGTAACAGTTTAGGAGCACTGTTTGTATTGTTTGCTCAAGGAACTAAAGATGGAAAGATAACTAATGCTTTAGGTTGAAGCCCTAAAGGGAGAGGCAACATCAGTTACCCCCAACTATCTGCATGACCCTTACCAAGGGGTTTGTTAGCAGTGTCGGGAACGTGGACCGAACTCATCGCAAGATGTCTCTCTGTTGGGCGCTACTTGGAGTAGGAGGATGCTTGGGTGCCAAGGGGGGCTTTGGCCGTAAATCCCTTGCCTTCTGGGCCCTGCACAAGAGGCCAACGTGACTCAGGATTGGATCTCGAGGCCCGCATACTAGTCTATGGGCAGAATCTTGGATTAGTAATCCCTGTGGATTGCTAGATTGCTTTCGGGTGGATTATGGATTGCCTTCAGGCGGATTATGGATTAGCCTACGGGCTGGATTATATGGATGTATTCCAAAGATAATAAGATAACCTTTTGAAAAGGAACTTGTTTGACACTATTTTTCTATGTCAAGTGCTAAGATTACGTGAAGGATCCGATGTCTAACTGGCTAATTAAGGAAGTTGTTTTTGCATGTCCAAGTAAATGTGGTAGGTAATTAGACAACTAAAGCAACCCTGAGGAAAGTGCGGTGGATGTGGCCATGGGTCCATCCTATGGATGGGTGGTCCCGGTTGGCCGAGAACTTTTCTCAAGTGAAATGGACAACAAGTAACTTTTCTCGAAGGAAATGAACAGCAGGCAATGCTGACCTAGAGTTCAGGTTGCTAGAATCCCGATTTATGCTATTTTAGGGGAACGGAATGGGGCTATGCCTTATGGGCAAAGAGGTCGAGCTTTGCATCCCTCTCATTTTCCATTCCCCTTAAACCAAGTGCAGCATGAATCCTCGCTTCGACCCCAACGTTTCTGCGTAAAGTAGTTTCCCTAGGGTTCGACGCTAGTTAGTCTCTAGGAATTTGACCACAAGAGGAAACCCTGATTCAGGTCAATCCTAAGTGGGAACGGTCGGAATACTTCTGCTATGTGGCAGACTCGAAAAGACCTAGAGCACAAACCCCGTAACATTCCAAGGGAGTGCTAAGCGGAGCCTTCTAGAGCCTCTTTTCGATGGGCTGCTCAGACGTGTCCTGCAAGCAAACAGGCGGACACGTTACAGAACCTAGGTGTCCACGAATGTTTACTCGGTATGGATTGGCTAATACCCAATGATGCCCACACATTCACTATGGAAAGGGCCAAGTTTCCTTTTGAAATTTTGAAGGGGAACTAGTCACAACTCAAGGAGAGGCTAGGATGCCAAAAATTTAACTGGCCCAAGCAACACGGATAATGAAAGGAGTTAGGAAGGGGCTACCTGTCTATTTGATTAAACTAAATAAGCTAGATCAGAATCAGGAGTCTAGGGAAGAACCTTCATGGTTAAAGGAATACACAGATATATTTCCTGAAGAGTTGACAGAACTTCCTCCTCAAAGGGAAGTCGATCATGAAATCAAGCTAGCACCAGGAGCTGTACCAATCGCAAAGAGACCATATAGGATGTCCAACCTAGAAGCGATTGAGCTGAAGATGCATCTCAAGAAACTGTTAGACCAAGGCTACATCCATCCTAGTAGTTCACCATGGGGAGCTCCAGTGATGTTCCAGAACAAGAAAGATAGAACGCTTCGGCTATGCATTGACTATAGAGGGTTGAATCAATCAACCATTAAGAATAAATATCCTATTCCAAGAATAGATGAACTTCTTGACCATCTTCAATGTGCGAAGATCTTCTCTAAGATTGATCTTAGGTCTGGATATTATCAAATAAGGATCAAGGAAGAGGATATCCCAAAGATGGCATTCAGCACAAGGTATGGACACTTTGAATTCCTAGTCATGTCATTCGAACTGACAAATGCACCTGCTACCTTCAACAAGCTAATGCAGAATATCTTTAGGCCCTATCTTGATGACTTTGTACTCGTCTTCTTTGACGATACCCTAGTCTACTCCAAACAGGAAGAAGATCATGAACCCTAGCTTTTCATTGTTCTTGAAACAATGAGATCACACAAACTTTATGCCAAGAAGAAGAAGTGTGCATTTTTCAAGCGACAGATTGAATATCTAGGATTCATTGTATCAGTGGAAGGAATTTTAGTAGATCGGGCCAAGGTCAGAGACATTCTGGAGTGGCCAACACCAACTTCTGTCAAAGAAATACGTAGTTTTCTTGGATTGACAGGATGGTACAGGGTCTTTATAAAAAAGAATGCCTTGATTGCAGCACCTCTAACTGATCTATTGAAGAAGCAAGTATCAATTATATAGTCACCCCCGCTGAACAGACAAGCTTTGACAAACTAAAGCAAAGCTTGGTATCAGCACCCATCCTAAAACTTGCTGATCTTAGTAAGAAGTTTGAAGTGATAACTGATGCTAGCACACTTGCCTTAGGATGTGTGCTTATGCAAGAAGGTCACCCCGTAGCATACTCTTCAAGGAAACTGAAGAGCCATGAAAGGAACTATGCTACCCACAATCTGGAACTGCTGGCTATCATCCATGCTCTTAAACTTTGGAGACACTACTTGCTAGGTAACAAATTTACCTTAGTGACAGACCACAAAAGTCTTAAATGGATTTTTACCCAGAATGAGCTCAATATGAGGCAACGTCGATGGATTGAAGTGCTGGAGGAATATGACTTTGAAATCAAATACCATCCTGGAAAGGAGAATGTAGTTACTGATACACTCAATCACAAGGCGTTTTTGAATTCTCTGATTTTGCAAGATCCATCAATAGCAAGATCTCTAGCCATAAAGGTATCCATGCCAAACAACCCAATTCTTGAGCTAGCTAGAGAAGAGGCATGCCATGACCCAACCTATCAGAAATTGCTAAGGGAGATCCCTATCAAGGATCAAGACCCAAAGCTACAAACAAAGTATTAAGAATTTTCTATCAATAGTGGACTTGTCTACTATAGAACGAGATTATATATACCGGCAAGCCAATCACTCAAGTGGAAGATACTTTGGGAAGCCCATGACTCCCCTTTCTTAGGACATTCAAGTTATTCCAAGACCCTCAGTGCGATTAGAAAGAGCTATTATTGGGAGAGGCTCAAAGATGATGTTCTCAAATATGTCATAGAATGTTTGTCTTGTCAACGCATTAAGGCCGAACATGTCAAAATGCCGGGGAAATTGCAACCCCTTGACATTCCCCAAATGAAATGGGAGTTCATTAGCATGGACTTTGTTGTTGGCCTGCCCCAAGTTCAGGGAGGATATAACTCCATTATGGTTGTGGTAGATACGCTCACCAAGGTTGCACGTCTTATCCCTGTTAAGAAAAACTATAAAGCCTCAGACATCACAAGGTTATTCATCAAGGAAATATTCAAACTGCATGGGTTACCTAGAAGAATCATTAGTGATCATGACTCTCTCTTCACATTACACTTCTAGAGGGCTATTTTCAAGGCCATTGGGATTCAACTCTGTTTTCGTACTGCTTATCATCCCCAAACTGATGGTCAAATAGAATGAGTCAACCAAGTCATTGAAGATATGCTTAGGGCACACTGCTGTCGCGAACCCAAAAAGTGGATTCAATATTTTCCACTGGTTGAGTTTGCTTATAATGCTTCTTATCAACAAGCCATTTAGATGACCCCTTTTCAAGCATTATATGGGCACAATTTCCGTAGTCCTTTGAGCTTTTCAGATCCAACCTTGAGGGTTGAAGCTTCAAAGTAGATGTTGGAGGACATGGATGACCAAATCAAGTCAATAAGACAGGACATCCAAGCCACCAAGGACAGATAGAAGGCTTAGCGAACTTAAAACGTCAAGGGAGATCCTTCGTTGAAGGTGATATGGTCTTTATTCGCGTACATCCAAAGAAGAGTTCCCTATCCTTGGGTGAATGCAAAAAGCTAAGTCCAAGGTATTGTGGACCCTTCAAGGTTCTGAAGTGCCTAGGGCCTAATGCTTACAGAATTCAACTCCCTGAAAACCTAAAAGTTCATAATGTACTCCATATCAGTCTACTAAAAAAGTATGTGCCTAACCCTAGTCATGTGCTTGATAATCAACAAGTTGTAATGCCTAGCCAAGGAGTCCTTGAGCTACGTCCTAACAAGATCTTAGATGTTAGGGAGAGGCATTTGAGATCCAGGACCTTGAGAGAATACCTCGTCCAGTGAAAAGATTACCCCAAAGAGGATGCCACTTGGATGAATGAAAATACTCTCAACCAACAATACCCCCAGTTCTTCTTGAGATGAGGACATCTCGATTCTTCTAAGGGGGAGAGAATGTAATATTTCCACACAAAATATTAATGATCTTGGACTCCTCACATCCCGTGAAAGATCAACTTAAATTAATCTCCCGCAACAATAAAATTTTGGGCTAAGTGCTCCCTCTGCGTGCACTAGCAAACTCCAGCCACATTGTGCATAAGAGTCCGTGGCCAAAAACCCACAGGCCTACGCAGGAACACCCATCATGGGAAAATCAAATGGATAAATGTTTGGAAAATTTTTCTAAAAAAACTCTCCTCCCCTTCATACGTTGCATGGTGGGGGAGAGGGAGTGTGAGAGGAGTGGGGGTGGAATAGGAGAGCACTGGGGGGAGGAGGCATGCAACTAGCCACATGTGTGGCTATTCTCCCTCCCCCCTTTCCACACTATATGACCTCCCCCCTACCCAAGCTTGAGAAGGGAAGAGAGAGGACATGCTGATACTACCACCTATGGATGCCGTGCTGCCTGCCATTGCCAGGACTGCCACCGCCTCTGCTGCTACATCATGCCGCCTGCATCACCACATCATCATCATAATCATCATCCTCTTCCTATCCTTCATCGTCATCGTCATCATCATCTCCTCCATTATTTTCTCTCTCCACATCATCTGTTGTAATCAGAGGCTTGGAAGCTTCTATTAGAAGCTTCCATTAAGGCTTCCATAATCCTTGTTTACACGCGCCATCCCCAATTTTTAAAACCGTGTCCAGCAAGGCTAGTGTCCTACGCAAAGGAGAAGATATCAGACTGAAATGGCTTCTAACGCGTAAGAGAGCCAAGAGGGAGTTTGTTGAGTCGAGATCTACATCCTCAATGGCTCCTAAACAAAAGTCGTGAGGCACACACGCGGGAGCTTCCAACCCGAGTACAAGAGTGGACAATGCCCGGACTCTAAATACCTAGGTTTCGAAGATTAATTTCTGCATGGGAAGGATGCATTAAGCATGATTAAATTCTCGTAGGAAAGTTTGAATACATTGGAAAATTGCATGTCGTGCATTTGAAATCACTTGCACTTTCGTGGTCAAGTTGCATTCTTGAACGCATATTTCATAAGTTAAAAGGTGTATTTGTATAAAAGCATCCTTGTTGCCTCGCGAAAAGAACAGCGCATAATGCACTTGGATAATAATTTTCTAGTTATGACTCGTGTATGAGATAATCTTAGATGCCCATTGAATGATGGCCAAATAGTCGCAATGCACGGAAAGGAAATTATGAACTTTGCAAATTGCATGTGAAGATGGTTACATTTTAGGTCGAGTTAAGTAATAAAATGAAGGATTAAATCAAGGATAGACTCATGGCATTCGCTCATGCATAGAGTTCCTTTATCAAAGTTTGAATGCATCTTCATTAAAAATATTAAAACTTTGATTTCATTGCATCAACGTAGGTCTTATAAGAGTTAGCTCTGAATGTCAATCATTATAGTTTAGGGCAAGGGAAAGAATGATCTCTAAATTTCATAAAAACAGAAGGTCTATGGTTTGAAGTTGCATACTCGCATGGAATGATGCATCTCACCTATCTTCCAGTTTCTTACATCCTTTAGGGGAAAGTACTTGCAAATTTAGAAGAATGTATTTGCATCTTTAATAGAAAGATAATCTTAAATCGTGGGCTAGTTAGAGCAACTAAGTAATCCGCATGAAAATCATGAAGGTACGATTATATTGCAACTAAAAATCACCCCAAAGTGCTAGGTAGGGTTAAGTTACATTAAAATTCAGCCTAATATCGCACTTGGATGCCAATTTAAGACTTTCGATCCCCAAAGATCCTATCCACATTCTCGAAAATGCTAGGTTTATCTAAACGCCCATGCAAGAATGATCTAGGGTTCTCACCCTAAGGATCAATTGACCAAATAACTAGACTTCCGTATGAATTTTAGGGTTGGATTGGGTCAAGAGGACTCCCGAACCCTACATCTTGACCAAGGAATACCGTGTGATGGGAGAAATAATCCCACAAGTTAGGTGCGATGCTTATCTTGTGCAACAAGTTGCAACATCGCATGTTTTTGTGTGTCTAAATCACAAATAGAATTGCCCCTCCTTAGAACAAGGTTGGCGAGTTCTAAGTACAAGTCTAATTTTTCTAGAGGATGAATAGTCATCCTGCTACATCACCCTTCCTTGGGCTGATTTGCCAAGTTATGGAAATTATGAATTGCCTAGTAAGCAATTGACCAATCAAGTTAGGACAACGGGGTTGTCCAGGATTTATTGACTAAGACATAAGGATACCTAAGGTAATGACAAATTGGGTTAACAGGGTATAAACCCTAACCCAAGGAAAGAGGGTAAATAAGTAACTTAGCTTACGAAACCCTTGGGATCTTACCAAGTCCCAATTGATCCCGGATCGAATGCTAGATGTATTCGAAGAGAAGGATTTATACCTTTGCAGTTGGCTGTATAAACAACCACTGGAGTGCTTGTATTTGTATACTTAGGAGCACTGTTTGTTCTTCTTTGCTCAAGGAACTAATGCTGGAAAATAAATAATGCTTCAGGTTGAAAGCCCAAAGGGAGAGGCAGCATCAGTTACCCCCGACTGTCTGCTTGACCCTATCCAAGGGGATTGTTAGCCGCCTTGGGTACGTGGACCGAACCCGCCGCGAGAGGTATCTTTGTGGGTGCTACTTGGAGCAAAA
This sequence comes from Lygodium microphyllum, assembly GCF_053477565.2. Taxonomy (NCBI): domain Eukaryota; kingdom Viridiplantae; phylum Streptophyta; class Polypodiopsida; order Schizaeales; family Lygodiaceae; genus Lygodium; species Lygodium microphyllum. The sequence goes on from NC_141150.1 coordinate 39,831,456, forward strand.
GGACGCTTGGGTGCTAGGGGGGCTCTCGTCGTAAATACCTTGCCTTCAGGTCATGCACAAGAGGTTGACGTGACTTGAGATGGGATCTCGAGGCCCGCATACTAGTCTAAGGGCGGAACTTGGAATAGCGATCCTTGAGGATTGATGGAATAGCCTTCGGGCAGAATAGCCTTCGGGCTGGATTATATGATGTATTCTAAAGAATGATAAATAAAGATCAAATGTTGAAAAGGAACTTTCTTGACATTGTTTTTCTATGTCAGTGCCTAAGTTACGTGAAGGAACCAGTGATTAATTGGCTAATTAAGGAAGCTATTTTTACTTGTCAAACTAAATGTGGTAGGAACTTTTCTCAAAGGAATTGACAACAAGGTAACGATGACCTAGAATTTAGAAAGCTAGAGTCTCGATTTATACTGTTTTAGGGGAACGTAATGGGACTATGCCTTACGAGCCTTACGGGCAGAGAGGTCGAGCTTTGCATCCCTGTCATTTCCCATTCTCCTTGAACCAAGTGTAGTATAAATCCGCTTTGACTCTGATGTTTTTGCATAAAATAGTTCTTCTAGGGCTTGACGCTAGCTACCTTCTAGGAACTTGACCATTATGAAAACCCTGATTCAGGTTGGTCCTAAGTGGAAATGATCGGAATACTTCCGCTTCGTGGCAGACTCGAAAAGACCTAGATCGCAAACCCCGTGTCATTCCATGGGAGTATCGGGCAGCGCTTTCTGGACTTTCTTCCTGATGGGCTGCCAAGATGTGTCCTACAAGTGGTAAGGGGGACACGTTACAAGTAGAGTCCCCCATTTGAATCTTCCTTCATGGTCTAGCTTTCCTATTGGTTTTTGGATCATCTGCAACTTGTTTTCCCTTTTTAATCCTTGCTCCCTTTGGGTTTAAGTTTCGGTATCTCTCTCTGACTCTCTTATTAGCTAGAACACTTGAAATTTCCCTATTATCAGACATGCTAGTTTTGATCAAATTCATACCTGGTGTGTCTTCATTAGGTCTTCTTTCCAACTATTGCCTAGCTAGTTTAAGTGGCATTTGTTCCTATTGAGGTCTAGCATCTTGCCTAGCATTCCCTTGTGGCATGGGATACATCTCCCCTCTTCTTCTTCTTGGATAATGGCAATCAGGAGCAATATGACCTCTCTCCCTACAATTAAAGCATTCAAAGTTTTCCCATCTATTTCTGGGAGATCCTCTAAATCTAGGTTGCATTTGAGGCTCCCTTGCCTGCAATAGGCTCATATTCAAATTCAGATTTTTCAACTGTTCCTGCAATTTATTAATCACATCATCATCTAGTTTCCTATGGCCTCATTGAGTCCCATTCTCCGCTCTTTCAAATTCCCTATGAAGATTTACAGCTTGTGGTCTTGCATTTCCTGCAACATTGTCAACTTGATTAGGCCTAAAAATGCACGCACAAAAATACCTCTTGATTGATCCAACCTCAATCGTATTTTCCTTTGCTTTTTCTTGGCTATTTCGATTGCATCTCCATATGTATTAGGGTCTTTGATCAAAATATTTTTTCTAATTTTAGGTTTAAGTAATGAAACAAACTTGTCCTTTTTCAAAACCATCATGGGAGGTTGCTCCATACTCTGTGCAATTTCTATCCATTTTGCTTCAAGTCTCACAGAAAATTTAGACACTTCCTTATTTTCTCCCTGAAACATCTTTTCCAAAGATTTCCATAAACTCTCAAGAGTTTTCTTAGTTGAAAACCTTGTAAGGAACTCATTTTTTACTTCATTTCAATTTTCCCTTGTCTCTTCATTCAGTGAGCTCCACCATAATCTTGCTAAACCGTCAAGCAACATGCTAATCATTCGAAGCTTATCTACATTTAGTGTCTCTTCAATCTTGGTAAGCCATCCAATCCAATCTCTTGATAAACTGATTAGCATCCTCATTTTCAGTACCAAAGAAGGGTTCATATCCAAAAGCTGCCATCCTTGAATTTGTGTATAGGTTATTTTCCAAACCTTACACTTCCCAATCAATAAGATCATCAGAGATATTCAACATGAGAGATCCTGAGCGGGGGCACCAATCGATGGTTGAGAATTGGGTAGTCGGCCTCTAACAACCCTCAAGAAAACAGCACAGGATAAAGCCCGAGGATCTCACCTTAACGAAAATCACGAGATAGCACCATTGAACACATGATCCAAAATTCCTGATCATTCACTCCTCACTGAGACTTCAACTCAACACCTAAATAGTTTAATAAACCTTCAAGCTCAAATTTTACCACTTTTAGAGAAGATTTGATGTTGAAACAACCATGGCATAAACTCTGACAACAAGAGCTTTCAGATTCACACAACTCCTATTTTTTTAGGGATGGCAACCCCACACAGCAAACTACCCCACAAAGCATGGTTGCTTCAGGCAATACAAAATCAACTGTAGACCCTCTTTGTTCTTCTTTCCTTAGAGCACACATAAATACAAACCAAATACATGGGTAACCAAAGATTTATACGAGAAATTTTCATGCCCATTCAACGCTTCAAGCATTTCACTATTGTAGACATTCCATTACTACATCAAATCAGAGTTTACATAGATATAGCACTGTATAATCATGATGACTTTCATGGGAAACCAAGCTGGTGGCATAGATGCTACTGAATTTACCTATTTCCTCATAGAGCACATAAATTGCCTCATGGAGCATTACACAGAAGAGTTCATAACTTTCTAACCAGATCTCGAATTTCTGAGCTTTAAAAAGGAAAGTTGTAGCTATCTTTCCAATCTATACCTCTTTAGAACAATATAGAGTCAAATTCCTTGATCTGCTACACTGAAACAACTTTGCATAGTGTGCAGTCCTAAGTTTCCTCATGCTCTATATAGCAAACACAACTACTCTGTTCCATAAGCACAAACTTGAAAATGGGAAGAAACATTCTTTGACTTCATATTTTCATTTCAACATACCAACAGATACATCTCAGCATATCTTGCATTGATGATGGAGTTGTGGGATCTTCGAACTTTATGAACTCTGATTCATTATTTCCCTGGCTGCAAATCCTTCAAGATTTCCATTAACTTGAGTTCGTACATCCAACACCTTCCCATAATACATATTCCATACTACATACCCAATTTTAGATGTAGAGACACTCCACATCCATTCTTCTCTGCTAACGGGAAACCTCACTCAACAACTAACAAACATTAGTCTCAACATGATGAAGAACAGCCCTCTGCTATCTTTCACTCATATCCATATAGAAAAACTGATCTACAAACTCTCTGCCCCACAAAGTTGTAGAAGAAATAAGACAAAAGAAAGACTCTTATTACCATCATTTGAAAACTGAGAACTCGCATGAGCCCATTAACTTTAGCAGCCATGCCATCCTACTCCATGACTCCAATTACTTCAACTTCACAGTCTCTTTTTTCTAACAATTTTTTCTTCTTCCTGTGAGCTTTAGATTTCTCCCTTCTTCAACCTGCAATATTCTTCTTCTCCCCTCCCCCCCCCTCTCTCTCTCTCTCTCTCTCTCTCATTGATTGTCTTGTGTCTAATACTTCTCTTCTCTTTTTTGCCCCAAAAAAACTACTCATGTTTTTGCTTTTTCCCTTAATTTTCAAGTTGCCCCTTTTCTTCTCTTTTAATTGCTAGATGGCAAACATGCCCCTTTGAAGCGCTATCATGCCGCACATGCACACCGTGTAAAAAATAATGATAATCTAGAGTGTGGGTTTCTTATTGATTTAGAGAGCCAATGCCATTTTAGACATTAGTATTAGTGTCCATGATTCAAAAATATTAGATTTTACCCAATTTTTCATATTTTAGATATTATCTCTTGTAAAAATCCATAAAACTATAGACAATTTCTAAATTATGATAACATGTGAAAGAAAGCATGTAGCTTTTACCTAATTTGAGAGGATTTTATGTAAAAAGAGAGATTGGAGAAATCATGCGATCCGTGATCGATGTTTTCAGGCAGTGAACAACACTTCAGAGTAGGAGATGAATGAGTGATCTAGCAAAATTCTAGCCAAGTGTGCTAGTATTTTACTCCCCTTTCGAAGTCAATGGAGGCATCAAATTGGCAATATGAATAGCATAGAGAAAGGTATTGTTTTATACACGGTTTTGTCTATTAGAGTTTTATCTTCTCATAATGCTGAAATAAACTGACATGCTTAATCTCTATTAGTATTCTTCTTCATTTTCTATTTCTTTTTGGGAGTATTATTCTACTTTTTATATTTCTTCAAGCCCCTTCTCTTTTGTCTACTCCTCTCCCTAAATCTACCTTTACCCTGTGGTCTCTTACCCCCATGGTGGACTCTCGAGATCAAACACACCGACATTGTGTTAGGGGAAGTTTTTGCTATCATCAGAGGTGAATTTTGGAAGATATTTGGGCTGATTTGGGGCTGATATCTTCAGCCATATTTAGAGAATAAGCTATAGCATTGTTCTTTTAATTCATTTCTTACTCTACAGAAGACATCTTGTCAAAATATGCAAGTATTATGTGCCCCTATGGCAAGGAAATGTTTGTAGATCATTCATAGATGCTTTGAGTTGAATTAATAGGAGCTTTTTCTCTTATTTCTTGAGTGTGCTAACTTATCCTTACCAAGAACTCAATTTTAAGCTCTCTTGAAGCAAGTCTCTTTGCCCTACAAGCCTTGTAATTGACTCATAAGCTTTTGTCCCTAACAGTCTACATTGAATGTAATCATGAAAGGTTGACTCATGCTATGGCATCATGTATGAATGATGGGATGCAAAGTTGTTTATGGTACATGACAACATACTGTACTTGATTTTATAATTTGTGATTGCTCTTACAGTCAAGAAAACAAGCTTGATTTGAGTTAGAACTTATGAGATAATATTCTTGTTATCTTTTCTAAGAACATGCAATTGGAAGCTCTATCAACATCTTCAAGGACATGGCTTGATACCTTTAAACCTTCTCTTATCTCTACCATCTCCGGAGTCTAAGCTCTTGAACCCCCATACATTCTTCTCTTGCCAAACCCTTGTGGTGACCTTCAACCCTACTCGTTGAGACATTGGTGAACCGGATGTGAAGGTTCGGTGTAAGAGAACTCCACGATGGGGGGTTCTTCAAGAGATACTCTACAACAATTGGTGCGAATTACTGCAATAGAATCAACAACAACAAATCCAAATGTTACAACAACAACAACAATAAAGGCAAGACAAAGAGAAGATTGATTCCATAGCTATCAAGGCCCTAGAGGAAGTTGGGAGGGAATAAAAAAAATTTAATGGTCAAAATGTCTCTATTTTCATTTGCTTGTATGTTGAGAAAATGCTCTTCTTTGGTGTACTGCAACATACATGGAGTCGCTATTTTGCAAGACTAGCCAAGCATGGTCTTGAAGAAAGAATCCATGGTCTTTTTTAGAGAGATATGGATTGGACTGCATTCAAAAAATCCCTATGCAAAGAATTCTTCTTAGAAGACTCTAGCCTAATGACGAAGAAAATTTTCACTGATTGGGTTGAGAAACCGAACAAAGGTTTAGTTGCAACCGCTTTATACCATGATTTTGAAAGTAGATTTGAACAACTTGATGCTGAAGACCAACAAATTATGGAAGGTCAGAAGATTGAATTATTCCTTAAGGCTGCAGATCCCATTCTGCAAGAGAAGCTTGCTGATCGCCTAGAAGATGCTACCTCTAAATCAGGAGTCAAGACTACATGGACAAATTTTATTGATGTAGTTAGCATGATTGCTTGAAGAGAGTAGATGCGACTAAGATTGGCCTCTACTTCAACTCAACAACTCCATTAATGGAGCTTGTTCCACCTTCAAAATCCCCTATTCCTTTGACTAATCAATCAACTCTTTCTTCTTCTGATCCTTCTAAAAATGGTGTCATGGATGAACTCATTAAAAGCATGCGTGACCTTCATCTGAATCTTATAGAAATTAGTTCCAAGGTGGAGAAGCTGGATGTCAAAGTTGAAGAACGAAGATGATCATCAACTCAAAGACCCATGAGAGAAGGCTTTAAGAGGCGTTGTATTTAGTGTGATAGCCAACAACATGACAAGAGGGAGAGTTCTGCCTTCCATGAGGCTGAAGCACAGAAGCTCGTATTTTGGAAAGATAGAAAAATTCATGCAGCTGAAATTGGTCTTCCATTGGAGCCAAATTTTGGCAATAGTGGAATGAAGAAAAGATTAGAAGATTTAGATGTAAAGAATGCCTACGCAGTAATTGATGCATCTACCTATGGGCTGCAAATTGAGTCAACTAAATCAAATTTGAAAGCATGTCAAGCTAATCTGCAATCTAAAGTATGGATGCAGGCACTAGATCGAATGGAACGTGGTAAAGCAGCCAAATAAGATTTGGCTAACCCCAACAGTCACTGCATTCGAGGAATAACTGGTTGGAAAGAACCGGTAGATTCTTTTTCCATCTTTGCACATTCGGTTGATGTCAATCATAAATAAGTTTTGATTAAAGAAAAGAGAAGAAGAGAAGATGGACCAGGGCCTTCCTCTTATGGCCCTCCAAAACATGTAACTAGAAGAATTCCTAAATAACCAAAGCTTACTGAAAATATAACCCCAGATCAAGAGATGGAAGATGCACCACAAAGAAAGAAGACCGAATGAAAGAAGAAAGGCAAGTAGCCAGGCTACAAAATGTAGTCTGACATAGAATCTCCAACCGATCTCAAACGAGTCCTAGGAGAACGAGTTCTGGGAAGCAAAATTGCATTCACTTTTGGAAAAATTCTTGGAATTTCCAAATGTGAATTCCATGATGTAATTATTAATGTAATCAACAGGAAAAGACAATATGTTAGTGATGAAGCTAAAGAAAGAGTGCATGCTTTTTTGCAAGTTCTTCGAGTTTTTGTGCAAATGAAGAGAAGCTACCTTCACAAGGAATTCATCTTGAAACAATTGAGGAATTAATTATAGGAGATGAAGTTGAAGATAAAGAAAGCATGAATGCAAAAATTAAATAAGTGAAATCTAAAAATGTAATGGTTGGCTAGTCAAACCGGTTGGGCAACCCATCTCTCAAAAAGAAGGTCGTCTATAGCACATGCATGGGGAGGAAGAGGCTCGGTTCATTCCAAGCAGTCACTACTCCTGTACACATTGGGCAAGAGCAACAACATAGACAGTCATCAAAATTGGAGAAAAAGAAACACCATGCATTGCACTCTTAGACCATGGTTCTGAGATAAACATTATGGCAAGGAGTCTCTATGAAAGCATCGGATGGCCCCTAGATGTTGATCTAGGGTGGTGAATGAGAGCTCTATAGCCTCTCCCATTTTTTGAATACTAAAAACATGGCTCCCGGATAACATGCCCATAAGTTTCTCAAAACCATATGATGTGACCTATCATTGGAAAGCGCTTGAAAAATGAAATCTATTGAGCTATAGAGTGCTCAATTTGGAGTTATAGTGTTTAAATTATGACAAATCCAAAGATTTGACCACGTGTCCCAAACTTATGGGAAATTTCCATATTCCTCAATATGGTTTTTCAAGCCTGTGGAAGTCCCAGTGCCTCTCCTCAAAGTGAAGGGTTGGCTGATAGGGTAGCAAATCAGCCAAGTCTTTGTGATACGTCCAACATTGGTCACAAGTTCACATTTGAAAGTATAAAAGAGCTCAAAATATGTGAGAATTCTTTTCTTTTGCTGGCTGAAAAACACTCTTTTATGCAAATACTAATGAAACATGAAAAATATTTTGCATTTCAACCAAGTGAAATAGGCTGTGTGGATCCAAATATTGTGGCTCCTATGGTCATTTTTACAGTCCCACATATGCATTGGAACCTCAAGCCTATTCTTGTTCCAAGGGCCCATTTTTCCAAATTACTAGAATGAAGATTTGAGAACCTTCTTCAGTACCTTAGTCTAATGGATGGTTTATGGTGCCCAAGAAAAATGGATCTTTACGATTCATTCAAGATCTACAGCGTGTTAATCATGTCACAATCCAAAATGTTGGTTCTTCGGATCCAATTGTTGACAAGTTTGCTGAAGCTTTTGCAGCAGGTAGAGCAATTTATTCTATGGGTAACCTATATTCAGGATGTGACTAATTTCATCTTTCATTAGAAAGCCAAGACATTACCACAATGAAGATACCTCTTGGATTAGTCTGCATGTGCACTCTAACACAAGGTGCAAAAAAATCCATAGCCCATATGATGAATGCCATGCACAAAGTCTTAAGGGACTTTATTCCACAACTTACTCTTCCATTTCTTGATGATGTACCTATCAAGGGATGTGAAGTCAATGAAAAGAATGAGGAGCTTGATGAAGATCGTTGCAAGACATTTGTAGTTAACCATATTCATGATTGTGATAGGATTTTGACAAGGGTAGAAGAGGTAAATTTTGCCCTTTCTGGAGCTAAGTTGATTTTTGGAGTAGAAGAAGTCCTAGTGGTCAGACATCAGTGTGGCCCCTATGGACATAAACCTTCACCAATCAAGATAGATGCCAGTAGCAAAATGAAAGAAAAATGCACAAATATCTCAGAGGTGAGAAGATTTCTTGGTGCATGTGTATTCTATCTCATATGGATACCACATTTTTCTCATGTCATCAAAAATCTTTATCAATTATTAAGAAAAGGCCAAAGATTCTCTTGGGGGGAAGAGCATACTCTTACTATACTACGCAAACTAAAGAAGTTGTTAATTTCAGTCCCCACTCTCAAAGGGACTGATTATTCAAATGGTCAATCCATCATCCTTACTAAGGATACAAGTCCCATTGGGATAGGATGGGCTCTTGGCCAAGAAGACCTTGAAGGTAACAGGTATGAAATCTGTTTTGGAGAAAAGGTTCTCAATGAACGTCAAAGAAGGTATGCACATGTAAAAAGGAAATTGTGGGGAGTTGTAACAACATTAAAGTGTGATTGTGAATACTTTATAGGTGCTTTCGTAGTGGTAGAAACTAATTGTCTTCCACTTTTGGGCTTGATTGCCAACTACTCTACACCTGGCATTGCTATGATAAGATGGATTGCATATATTAAATCTCTCAACCCCGAATTAGAGCACATTGTAGGAAAGGCTAATCCAGTTGCTGACATGCTATCATGCGCAAGATATGACAATGAAGAAGAGCTGATGGAAGAAGATGAAGCTGAAGAATCTATACTTATTGAATTTCATGCCATGGCTACTGAAAGTACCTTTTCTGTTGTTGCATATACAAACCCAAAGCTGAATCTTGCAAATGAAGCTTATCTTTTTAATGTCATAGCATTAAGTACAGTAAGAAACAAAAAAGGTGCTACTGTAAATCAACATACCTCAACGAAGATCAAAGATTTATCTATGGAAGAAGGGTGGTCAACTAGAAGCCAACATTCTCATTGCATTGCTCAAGTTCTAGATTATTTCCTTGAAGAAGATTATGAAGAAGATTGGCTAAATATTGGCCAATATTTGAGCACAATGAAGAAGGAGGAGTCTTGGCCTGATGAAGAGTTCAAGCATATTAAGAGGAAAATTTATGGCTTTTTTCTTAAAGAAGGGCATCTGTGGAAGCACGCAAAGAAGAAGAAAGGGGCACCTATCCTAGTTTTAGGTAACAAAAGATTGAAACAATAGGTAATGAAGGAATTTCATGAAAGCCTATGGGCTAGCTAAAGAGGCATATGGGGAACCTTTAGTAAAGTCAAAGAAAAATATTGGTGGCAAAACATGTATCATGACATACCACACTTTGTTGAAACCTGCTATGTGTGTCAGATGTATTTTAGAGTCAAGTATCTAGATGTGTTACAACCAACTTATCCTTTGTCTATACATTATAGATGGGTTATTGATCTTATAACTATGCCTACAGGAATATGGAATATGTGATATTTAGTGCTTGTAACAGAGGATCTAACCAATCAATTTGAAGGCAAAGCCTTAACAACCAAGACCACTCAAGTTGTTTGTCATTCTTTTATTGAAGAAGTATTTTGTAGATATGATTGTGTGGGTAAAGTAACTGCAGATAGAGGAGAGTTGGATGCTGATCATCGTGCAAAGTTGATTCATGCCATGGCATCATGTATGAATGATGGGATGCAGAGTTGTTTATGATACATGACATCATACTATACTTGATTTTATAATTTGTGATTGCTCTTACAGTCAAGAAAACAAGCTTGATTTGAGTTAGAACTTATGAGATAATATTCTTGTGATCTTTGCTAAGAACATAAAATTGGAAGCTCTATCAAAATCTTCAAGGACTTGGCTTGAAACCTTCAACCCTTCTCTTATCTCTACCATCTCCAGAGTCTAAGCTCTTGAACCGCCATACATTCTTCTCTTGTCAAACCCCTTTGGTGACCTTCAACCGTAGGCGTTGTGACAGTACGTGTCTCAAAACTTAAATATCACAAGCACGTGTCGAACATGCATGGTACCACTTGGAATTTCCATTTATCAATCTGACTTCTGCTACGGGTAAGTGTTAAAAAAACAAAAAAATGATATTTGCATATGTTATCTAACTTGACTTCACACAGCATCATATCCCCTATCACTCATTTTCACTCATGAACATGTGAGGTGCCTCCTCCAACAAACTCGGAGGAGTCCTCTAGTAGTCGACTGAAATTCATATCTATGGACATCACCATCCTGTCTCCCCATGGGAAACCATGGACATAGTTGAGCATGGGAATCTCAGTTCTACTTGACAAAGGAAGTGTGGATAAGTCACCCCTAACAGCAATCTAACATCCACCTAAGAAAGACCACTTTGTAATACATGAAAGGGAGGAGTGAGGTTAACACTACACTTGGTTCAAAGAGAGTGAGAGATGCAGGAGAGTGTAATTGGACCCCCATACCTATAAGGTAAAATCTAAGCTCTGGCCTTCTAAAATAGTATTAAACTTGGTAACTAATCCTACCAATATTGGGAGGGTCACGATACTTATCCGATCCACCCAGCCATAGGCATCCAATAGTCAAGATCAAAGCCTCCCACTTTCCTAGATGGGGTTTGCTTAGTTTTCTCATAAGTAAAGCATACTACCACACTATTTGGATATATAAATTCAATTTTCTTTTATTAATCCATTAAATTGTGTTAGTTAAACTCAATCTTTAGCACTTAACAAATAATTTGGATATCAGATACTTTATTTCACCATCACTCTGCAGAGTGGTACAAAACTGTCTTTCCACAGAAAGACACCATCCAACCTAGGATCTTCTAATCCCTTGGGATTGTACTGTATGTGATCACACTCCATCTATAGTCAATAGGGAATTTACTGGCTTAGAGCCCCTCAAATATTTTTTGAGCCTCCAAAGCCATCCTACATAACAGGGACACTTACCACTCAGCCCTTTTCCCTCTAAAGTGCTTGAGTGATCAAAATCAAAAACACCTACCTCCCTTGGGAGCGTAGGACCCCCACATTCATGTGAGTTTTTCCACACTCTGCAAAGTGCTAAGGAGCAGTGGATTGGGGATCCCAATGTCCTAAACCACTACAATCCACAACTCATCTATTTGTGCAAGCACGAAATCATAAGAGCCATAACTCATCATTTGCAAGTCCAAAAGCAGTCATAACCATAAGACATTTTAACACGGTGGTCAATACGATGCATATAATATATCCCCTTAATCAATTTTTGTATTCCTTCCTAAAGAGAATTTGATAATACTAACATTTTTTTACAAGTCTATGTGAGTTCTAACTAATCGTGATCATTTTCTTATGTACTAACCTGATTATCTCCGTTTGGCCATCCATTGTGATTACGGGTTATAGCTGCAATCCGAGTTTGGATGAATGGGAGACAAGTGCACACCTCCATTTGTTGTGGGATGGATGGTTCTTTGGTTTTAATGGGTTTTGGGTTAACTTCCACGTGTGCTTTGATGGAACCTAGAACGGGCCGGCACTGGATCGTGCACTAGCCGGACCTCTATCTCATGCGCTCAACAACCCCACGGCCTTGCGGCCAGGAGCGTTGATGACACATACATTGCCTTCCTAAATATCTTGCGTTTGTATTACATCGTTTGTAATCCACTCTTCTCTCACCCACTACTCCTCAGAGGGAGTCCCTTACACATTGCCTAATGGCACGAAGCACAGACATAGGGGGTCCTCCAATGGCTGAGTATCGCCACCCCTCTGCGACTCTCCTACACCTTGGGGATTGGCCCCTCGGTGCGTCGCTCAACATATAAACATTTCGTACAAAATCCACTCAAGGTACCATTTAATCGTATACAGGAATGTACCATTGTCCTTACTTCTCTTTCCCCTAGACCCCACGACTAGCCTATGGCTTAGGGTGTCCTGTCTCTCACTCAACGTGTCAAGGTCCTAATGAAAGCAATTGTGTGCATCCAGGATTTCTGATACCTTTAAATATTTCCATGACTTATGCATATTGTGGATGCAAAGTGCTCAAACAATTATAAAATCAATATTGTGCACATGTGGAAAACATCCTTTTAATGATTTTCAACTACCGTTCTTATGTGGCATTGCACGAACCTAGCACCGAGGAAACCCTCGTGCTACTAGGCTCTCATTTTATAATTATTCACCGAACTATATGGCATGCAAACAAAAACCAACAATCTTTTCATCATTTTACTCTGCATTTAGACGCATTTTAATCACTCTACCCTCCCATCGATTAAATGTTGTATTGTTGTATAGATTTATAAGGCATTTTGCCATCATTTTATGTGTAAAAAGCGGAAAAAGACATACTAGAACAAGAAAGTGGGGCTGAACTGAGGAAAATCCTCATGCTTCAGTCCCCCCAACCATTCACAAACATTGTTCTTAATTTTCATTAATTTTTCGCACCCAAAATGCATTTTCCCCTATTTTTAGTGGTTTTTCTCTATTTTCCTTGTATTTTCCCTTATTTTCTATATTATTTAATTACTAAAAATTCAAAATAGGTTATGGGCTATGGCCCTTAGTTCCTTCTTGCAACAAAAATGAAAATTTAGTTGGTGTTCCTATTTATTCTTCTATTTTTATGCCCAAAAACATCATTTTCCCTTGATTTTCCATATTTTACGTGTTTTAGTGTATTATTTTGAGTCACAAGATGCATGGTTTTCTGATTTTCTGATTATGATCAACAAGTACTCATGGAAAATAGCAACATAAACAATTTTTAGCCCACATGAACAACAGTTTATCAATCAAAAGCCATGAAATCTAAAATTTCCTTTGAAAAAATTGAATTACCGCTTATTTGCGTGTCTTGGGTTTCATGTCCATGGCTGCAAATCTGAAAATCAGTAGCACTTCATGCTCATGACGATCACAAGTCACCATTTTCAGCCCGTGGAGCAATCCGATCGATGCCGGACAAGCCTCCACCATTCTTTCTTCTTCCTTTCTCTTCCCACATGAACTCCCCCTTAGAGGAGAGAGAGGGAGGAGAGAGAAATATTGATTTTCTCTCTCCCTTTATAGGCTGCCATTGACTGCACGGAACGGAGCGATGCGGAGCGCGGAGTGAGTGTAGTTGCCTGCTGCCATTTGTTTCATGGCTTGCTTGTAAGCCATCATCTCCATTTTTGGCGCCGGGGGGGGGGGGCGCCGTTTTTTTCGCGGCACCTTCTGCACGCTGCCCCTCCTCAATCTCGTTTTTTTTGGAAGGGGGGGGTGCCCCTTCACAAAGGCACCCCTTCACTTCTCTTTTTTGGGCACCTCCCAAATTTTGACTGCCTTTTGGCCCTTTTCCCCCTCTCTCACACACAGTGTTCGAATCGAGATCTGAAAATTTCTGTGAGCTTGTCTCGGCATCCCGCACTGACTGACAGCTCCTCTGACTCGTGCAGGTGCATGGAAAAATTACTAAAAATCCGCAAGTGTTGCCTGGGCATCCTTAGAGCACTTTGACGCTTAAAATCGGCCTAGGTCGAGCCGCCGCCTTTGACATTGAATATTTTTTCCTTGATATTCATAATTTTTAGCTATTTTTAAGCAATTCCCGGCACCAAAATTCCGCTCTCATTGGCGACCACAGGATAGGGCGACTCAACCCGTCGAATCCACGAACATATCTGCACATAAACAACCAAAGAAGCATCAAACTAATACAAAACAAATATGCGATAAAACTCAGCACAATGCTCCCCCTACCCCTGGACAGAACCAAGGCATGACATCCACAAGGAGTAGGCCTAGCATCATCTAATAGAAGATCCGAAGCGAGTGACTGACCACCTGCTCCGACATAGCCGAACTAAAAAACCTATCAAAGAGGTTGCCCTAAATGGTAGTCTGAACTACTTACCAACTAAAGACAACACAACTAGGAGCTCCTACAAGGCGAGGACTCCTATAGCCTGATCAAGGAGTATTTTCTGTCAGTACAGTTCTTCTTTTATGGTTTGTATTTTATTAATATACTTGGGCATGTAAAAAGGAGGGAGCTAAGCGTAGTGACCCAAGGAGAACAGGGCATCGGCCTTAGGACCTGTCTCAGCACCCAAGAACCTACCAAGCCCTCGTAAGGCGACACTTAATCCTTTTCTAACACCCACTTTTATTTTCGCTCCAACCTTCCTTGTTTTGTCTTTTTTTTTTTCCAGCAAGAAGCCACCCCTAGGAAGACAAGGTATCGGCCCCGGGTCTGACTCGTCCCCAGGAACCTACCAGGCCTTCGCAAGGTGATGATCAACTGCCTACACATTTTCATTCCTTTTCTTTTCTTTTCTTTGATAAGGGTTGAACTGTTGAGAGAGAGAGAGAGTACGAGAGAGATACACAAGACATGCTCCCAAAGAATGATTCATATTGATGTAGAGTTAGTATATATAGGTGAGACCCAAGTCAAGTGAGAGATGATATATATAGTTGTAACATCCCCACTCAAACAAAGGTCTCTGGTTGCGAGTGAAAAAACCCTTGGGGAGAACAAGGGAAAAACCCGAGCCCCTACACATACCTACGATACAAAAATGATTTACTATAAAGTTTTCTTGAATACAATGATACATGCCTCAATCAGTGAGACAAGAACTTGGAACAATACCAAGTTCATGTCTTAATGAGCTAAAGCGAGCTTCACTAAGAGCTTTTGTGAAGATGTCTGCAACCATTTGATCACTGGGACAATGCTCCACCATAATGGAACCTTTCTTGACTTCATGTCGAACATAATGATAATGAATAGCAATATGCTTTGATTTAGTATGTTGTATATAGTCTTTGGTAAGACTAATAGCACTTTGGTTATCTCATCGAAGAGGTGTACTAGATGATGAAGGATGTCCCAAATCTGCAAGTAGTTGTCAAAGCCAAACTAGCTCGCGAGCTGCTAATGATGCAGCAACATATTCGGCTTCAGTTGTAGAAACCGCAACACATCGTTGTTTCTTGCTGGACCAAGAAACCAAACATCCATTTACAAAGAAAAAATTCCCACTTGTAGATCGCATGGATAAGTGTGAACTTGCCCAATCAACGTCTGTATATCCAATAAGGTCAATAGAAGTTGAAGAAGATAAAGAAGAATCCTCTCGACAACGATAAATAAGACCAAATTCCTTAGTACCCTTGTGGTACTTAAGAATAGGTTTTGCAGCACTCCAATGAATAGTGGAAGGGGAAGAAAGATACTGTCCCAAAAAGTTAGCTGCAAATAAAATATCTGGTCTTGTGTTTAAACCAATAAATTGAAGACAACCAACAAGATTAGCAAAAGGTTGATGAATGGCTGATTCTTCATTGCGTGTTGTAGATGTACCCTTGGTAGAGCTTGAAAGAATGGGAGTGTTAGCAGAGTGCACATTTGTCAACCCAAACTTCTTAACAATATCATTAATAAACTTTGTCTGGCGAAGAAGAAGAATGCCTTGTTGTCGGTGTCGTTGAACTTGAATACCCAAACAAGAATGTATCTCACCAAGATCCACCATTTGAAATGCAGTCGATAAAAGCTTCTTCATAGCATCCAAGAAAGCAATATTATTTGACACAAGAATAGTATCATCAACATATAGAGCAAGAATAATAAAATATTTGTCCTCCCTTTTGATGTAAAGATTTGGGTCAGCAAAACATGCAACAAAACCTTTAGATGTGAGGAACTGATCAATCTTAATATACCAAGCACGAGAGGCTTGCTTCAATCCATATAATGCACGATGAAGCTGACATACAAGATGCTCCTTTCCTGCAATCATAAAACCTTCAGGTTGCTCTAAATAGATTTCTTCTTCAAGATCTCCATTGAGAAAAGCCGTTTTAACATCCATTTGGTGAATTTCTAGATCAAATAGTGTTTCAAAAGCCAAAATCATACGAACAGTTGTGGAGCGCACAACGGGAGAAAATGTTTCTTGATAATCTACTCCTGCAATCTGTGAGTAACCTTTTGCAACAAGTCGTGCTTTGAACTTATCAAACGAGCCATCAGCTTTGGTCTTGGTTTTATAAACCCATTTACATTTGATAGGAACACGATTTGGGGGGAGTTCAGTAAGAATCCATGTACCTTTGGAGATTAAAGAATCATACTCAGCTTGCATAGCTTCTTGCCATTGATCCCTTTGAGACGAATTGATAGCTTCCATATATGATATTGGATCCTCTTGGACAGACATAGCATCATCAAAGACATCATATTCAATAGAATAGAATCCATGCTCTATCTCAATAGGAAGATCAACATAGATCTCCAAATTTTCATCAATCTTCTTTGGAGGTGAAGGAGGTTTATGATCATTAGAATTAGTAGAATCACAAAGCAAGTAAGGAAATGCACTAAGCAAAGATTGTGTATCATCTGAAACATCTGACGACCATGTGCCACCCATAGTCTTCTCATCAAATATAGCATCACGACTAATGATAACCTTTTGAGAAGAAGGATCATAAAATTTGTAACCTTTGGAATGATCTGAATAACCAAGAAAAATAACCTTCAAACCTGGAGGATCCAACTTATGTCGAGTGTCCTTGGGCACATGAATATAAGTAATGCAGCCAAATGTGCGAAAGTGAGAGATTGAAGGTGTCTTCCCTGTCCAAATTGTTATAGGAATGCAGTAGTTGGAAGATGATTTTGAATAAAAATAGCTGTTAGAAGTGCTTCAGTCCAAAACTTTCGAGACAAACCAGAGTGTATAAGCATGCAACGTATATCATTAAGAATCGTGCGATTTTTGCACTCAGCAACACCATTTTGCTGAGGAGAATAAGGAACTGTAAACTCATGATGAATACCTTGATCCTTACAGAAGTCATCAAATAGATTGGATACATATTCACCGTCGTTGTCACTGCGAAGCGTCTTTATAGAGAATCCAGTTTGAAGCTCCACACTTATCTTGTATTGTTTAAATATAGATAAAGCCTCAGACTTATGTCGAAGAAGATAGACATGTGTGTACCGTGAGAAATCATCAATGAAAGTTATAAAATATCGATATTGAGACTTTGAGGCAAGAAAAGGACCGCAAATATCGGTATGAACCAAATCCAAGAGAGCACAAGAATGTGATGAAGTAGAAGTGTGGAAAGGCGAACGATGGTGTTTTCCAAGTGCACAGTACTCACATATTCCCATACGTGGATGAGATTTAAGATCCATACCTTGCACAAGACCATGACGATGAAGATCAAGAATTTTGGCAAAATCGGAGTGTGCAAATCGTTGATGCCATAATTTGCAATCTGCATCTCCAGGGGCAGTAACAACATTTGCAACTGTATCATTCAATGATAGCTCAAATAGATTACCATGTCGAGGAGCCACTGCTATAGTATGCCCGTCTTTCTCTATACGACATTGATTATGATCAAAGCCAACAAACAAACCAAGATCAACTAGACGAGCAACAGAAAGAAGATTTCTTTGCAAATCTGGAACATGAAGAACTCCTCTTAATATTCTAGTGGATGAAACAGTCCCCAGATATAAATCACCCACTCCTTTGACTTGACAAGTCGTATCATCCGCAAGGTAAACAAACTTCTTGACAGGAAGAGAATGATAATTGTGAAGCCATTGCGATTGGTATGTCATGTTTCCAGTGGCACCTGAATCAACGATGAATAGAGAACCATCATGAACATGAAGTACCTTTTCTGGAGAGATATCATAATGGACGAAATTGAGTTCCTGATGAGTATGATCATCATCAGTTGTAGTTTGTTGAACAATATAAGCTCGAGAACGTTCTTCATCATATCTGCGTTTATAACAACGACGAGATGATGATCTGTATGTGCACAATAATCACAATGAGAAAAACTTTTGGACGAGCGAGGTTGCTTTGTAGTAACTCCATGCTCCTCATCATATTGACGTGCCCAGCAATCAGAAGCCACATGACCTTTCTTATCACAATAAGAACAATGTTTGTTAGGATAAGCAAGACGAGAAGATTTACTACCTGGATTAGGGCGTCCACCCTGTTGAAAACGTGAAGCAGGGCGCTTGCGAGCAACAAAAGCAGCATCAAAATCCCTTTGTTCCTGAGTGACCAAAACAGCATCAGATTTTTCCAAATGATGCTCATGACGTTGAGAATATTCAATAAGAGATATACATGCTTTGTCAAAGTGGATATCATCCTTGTTAGACAAAATAGTGATGATATTGTCATATAAAGGATCTTTGATGGTATGAAGAAGTTGAGCAACAATCTGATTTTTAGCAATAGGAGCGCTGGCAGTACCAAGCTGATTGATAATGTCTTTAAAAGCCTCGATATGAGAGTGCATAGAGGTACCAACCTTATATTGAAGATTCTTCAAACAAGTTTGGAGTTATAAAATTTCGGTGACCGATTTCTTCTCAAATGTTGAGATAAGATACTCCCAAATAGCATGAGAGGTTTCCAGATGAAAGACATCCAACATAAGTGAGTCAGGAAGTGTAGACAATATATAACGACGAGCCGCTTTGTCACGACGAATCCAATCAGTATGATCAATTTTCCATTGTTCAAATAATGGACCATCAGTAATCATAGAATTGTTATTCATCACATCAATAGGTTGAACGGGGCAAGACAGGTCACCCAAAACAATATCAAATAATTCGTCCCCTTCAAGAATTAGCATCATCTTTGCTTTCCACCCAGGAAAGCCTTGTCCTTGGAAGAAGGGAACCGAACGTTGGCCAGACGGATATCCGTTAACAATTATGCAATTGGCCATGCTTGTATGTCGAGAGAAAACAAATAAGATGAGATCGCAGAATCTACAAACCATGATCAAGACGAGCGTAGTTGTGACACATGACAATCAAAATAGGGATATGCACGTAAGAACGATGAAAAATATTGAGTGACTAAAAAGAAAGCCCGAAGTAGAGAGACGTAACGTGCAAGACGAGATGACGCATATAAGAAAAGTGCTATTTCGGTCGAGCAAAGAACGTGAACGATAATAAAACATCGCTAAAAATAGCAAGATGTTTGCTTGTCATAATCAACATCATTAACGAAGATGAGCGATTAATAAACTGTAATTGGGGATTACGAACTGTAATTAGAAATACAGTTTTAAATAAAGAATCGCAGATTCGAGCAGAATTACTGTCTTGAATCCTAAATTGTCATAACTTTTGATCCAGAACTCCGATTGACAAGTGGTTTTGACAGGATTCGAGAGCACGACGAGAGCACGACAAGTGGTTTTGTTTTTAAAGAAAAAATTAACTAATACTTCTAATTTGAACAAGTTCATGTATCAAATCATCACTTATGCAAAGAATTCAATCAAGTATAAACAATGAAACAACTTATCTTCCTTGTTGTTGCTACGCATCCATAGCTCAGATACCATGTTGAGAGAGTATGAGAGAGATACACAAGACATGCTCCCAAAGAATGATTCATATTGATGTAGAGTTAGTATATATAGGTGAGACCCAAGTCAAGTGAGAGATGATATATATACTTGTAACAAGAACCCCTTTTTACACACCTTCGTATGTATATTCATCTCTTAGGATGTTTAGGGTTTCTTGGCATCATCATTATTATCTTCTGGCAGGCTTCTCTAACTGCCTCATGACTAACAAGAACTCCTAGAACGGCTGCCTAGCAGGCTAGTAGAACAGGGCCACCAAGACTTCCTTCTAAAACAGGTCTTTCAATGCCTGACAATGTCTTTACAGGAGGCAATGACTACTCCGACCTCCCTCAAACATACTTAGCCTAAACCTGGGACTTCATGCCTTGGTTGCCGGTCCCCAACAGAAATATATCCCCTCGACAAGTACAAATACACATATAATAGGAAAGAAAGGTACTCGTAAAGGAGAGGTATCACCTGGATTGGCCACAAGAAGCTTCCATCGCAGCAAAGGCTCCTCCAGGCTCCACCAAATTCCATGAACCACGAAACCTGTCCAGCACAACACTTAAAACAAAAACCCGATTAAATGCACCCGCACTAGACAGGGAAAGGGCCCTCTTGGACTAATGAAATCAAACAATACTACTCATAACATCCTCCTGGAAACAACTATGATAGACATCAAAGCATACCATTCCCAGGGGAACAGAGGGTCGTAGCCCTAAACTAGATGTATTAGATTATGACCCATCCCTCTTGCGTATATCGCAAGAGGTGTTCACATCACATGTCATCTAATCAGTCAGTGGGTCCAAGATAATAAAGGCAGATGAGTCTCGCCTACCCTCTGCATCACCCAAATCAACCATCGTCTGCCAAAGAGGGCATGTTCAGAAAGCATACCCCACAAACGACCAGGTCCTGTCTCTCCAACAATAGATATATCGGGACAAGGGCCACAATTAAAGAAGAGGTCTTCTTCATACGCAAAATTAGCCAATGAATCGGCAAACTGATTCCAATTTCGTGGAATTAGCTGAAAAGACACTCTATCAAATTCGTCTAGCAGGGCTATGGCAGTATGATGGTACATGCAAAGAATGGGGTTTAGTACCATGTACGTCCCATTGAGTTGATTTAAAACCAACTGAGAGTCCCTTTTCACCAATAATTGGCGGATACTACCCTTCTTTGCAATATTCAAACCCATAATCAGGGCTTTGTATTCTGCCATATTATTGGTAAAATTCACCCCGAGATAAGCAGCTAACTTCATGACAATGCGTCGTCGAGGGTCTCGGATGACAACTCCTACACTTTCTTTTTTGCATGGACCCCTGGACGCCCCATCAAAGTACAAGGTGTACGTCCATAAAGGGTTTATATATCCCGCCATCCGAAACTCTACTCGTAATTATGGTAATCGAAATTCAACATATTCAATGGGTGGACTATAGGCTCCATCCCTCCATCATCATTGAATGCAACAGGGATGCTCATCAAAATTTGTAGGCAGTGATGGGCAGAAGACCTTGATCTCCCAAATAAATGTCCTACCTTCTTACTCAGTCACCTTATATCCTTTACTCCACCAAATGAGCTTTCCCTGATGATATCTCTATTCTAAATACGGGTGTTCTAAATAAGGGATCAGACGACCCATCAATCTCTATCAGGATTTCCTTGCAAAAATTTGATTGATCTTGCCTAAACCTGCAAGGCAGTCATAGTATTAGTGCAATCAGAAATAATAAGGTTTAATCTTATTAAGATTAACCTTATTTTTAAATTCTATCCCCTCAAGGTCAGCTAACAAGACTATGGATTTATTCTTTCCTATTCTAACGATCCTATAGGGCCCGTCCCATTTGGGCTCTAGCTTGCCTGGAAATAATTCACATCGTGCGTCATAATACAGAACCAGCTGTCCTTTCTTGAAGGTGTATTTCTTGGCTTTGAGGTCATGTAGCTGCTTCATTCGGCGCTTCGCCACTTCTTGGTGCAATAAGCTCTGCAGCTTAAGCTCATCTAAATGTGCCAGTGTCGTCAAGCGCTCAAAAAGTGCGTCTTCATCACTCAAAGAATGATTGATGGCAAACCGAATAGTCGGCAGCTCAATCTCGAAAGGCAAGACACACTCCTCCCCATATACTAACTTGAATGGGGTATGGCCAGTGGCTCGTTTGAAAGTCGTATTATAGGCCCACACTGCTACGTATAACTTTTTATCCCAATCCCATTTCTTTTTCGACACAATTTTGGACAGGATGCCCACAAGCTGCTTGTTGGTGCTTTCAACTTGCCCATTGGCTTGTGGGTTATATGGGGTTGTCTTGTTATGCTTGATTTGCCAAGTCTTTGTCAAGCTTTTGATCACCT
This sequence comes from Lygodium microphyllum, assembly GCF_053477565.2. Taxonomy (NCBI): domain Eukaryota; kingdom Viridiplantae; phylum Streptophyta; class Polypodiopsida; order Schizaeales; family Lygodiaceae; genus Lygodium; species Lygodium microphyllum. Next base: position 39,853,695 of record NC_141150.1, read on the forward strand.
TATTCAGGAAATGGGTTCCGCGGTCCGACACTAATTCTTTCGGCGGACCAAAACGGCATATTATCTGCTCTAAAAGGAAAATAGCAGTTTCTTTAGCATCATCTTTCCTTGTTGCATGTGCTTCTGACCACTTTGTGAAGTAGTCACTTGCTACAATGATATACCTCTTTTGCGCAGTCGACGACGGAGTAATAGGACCCACAAAGTCTATTCCCCACTTCTCAAATGGAAGTATCGCCATAATAGGGGTAAGTGGTCGTTTCCTATTCTCTTGACTATCATGTCGTTGACAAATATCGCATCTCTTAACATACACAAACGCATCCTCGAAGATGGCAGGCCACCAATAACCTGTTCTTAAAGTCTTTTGTGCTATAAGTCGTCCAGCAAAATGGCCGCCGCAAGCAGAATCATGGCACTCTTCCAAAATGAATGGCACCTCGTCAGGCATCACACATCGGCGATAGATGTCATCAACCCCTTGCCGATATAATGTACCTGTGATGAAGGCAAACTTTAATGCTTGCTGCTTAATTTTCCTTCTCTCAGCTTTAGATAATTCGGATCCCGCCTCTCCCGTCGATAAATAATGCGTTATTGCAGCGTACCAGGAGGGAATAGATGTCGTATCTATTCTAAATAACAACTCCACGTCACTACCTTCAGCCACAGATTCTTTCGGCTCCCCAAAGTCCACAAGACATTCCACGATGCCTTGCAACCTTGGTGGCTTACTAAGGATTTCATAATCAAACTCCTGCAAAGTGATTAACCACTTCGCTAGACAATCAGGCGGCTGTAGCTTATTCATCAATAATCGAAGTTCCTCCGCCTTCGTATAAAGCACGACTTTCTCATAGAGAATATAATGCCTGAATTTCTTGGTCCCAAAGACCATCTCCAGACACAACTTCTCCATGTAGGTATAACTGATTTCGGATACCCCCAGCTTCCAGCTAGCAAAAGCAATCGGGTGGTACCACTTCTCTTCCCAAATTTGGGCTAAACAGCAGGCAACTGATACTATACATGGTGGCTACTGAGAATATATAAAACACCTCACCTCTTTTCGGTGCTTTTAAAATGGAAGCTCTTGCTAGCTCTTGTTTCACATCCTCGAATGCTACCTTACAAGGGTCACCCCATACAAACAAACAGCTAAAGGACAATAAATTTGTAAGCAGCAACATTCTTTCTGCCAAGGCGTTTATGAATCTACGGTAATAACCAACCAAAGACATAAAGCTATGAACTTCTTTCAGAGTGCGTGGTGGACCCATGGCAACTATAACTTTGACATTCTCGGGGTCTGTCGCAATTCCTACCAAACTGACCACATGACCCAACAATAGCCCATAAGGTACTCCAAAAACACACTTCCGTGGGTTTAGGGCGATGCAAAATTGTCTACAGTGCTCAAAGCATTTTCTTAAAATGATCAACTGCCTTCCTCTCATGGTGGCGGCCCCTAAGTCATCGATAAACACCTTCAACTCTTCAGGGGATATGTCATCGAATGTCTTATCTGCTGTTCGTTGCCACGAACCAGGCGCATTGCATAAACCAAAGGCCATCACATGGTACACAAAAGTACCAAATACAGTAATAAAAGTTATCTTCAACTTTTCCTCTTCTGCAATTGCCATCTGGTTGTATCCTGCAAAGCAATCCATAAACGAATATATCTCCCTACCCGCTAATTGATCCAAAATCTGGTCAATAAATGGCAACGGGTAGTAGTCCTTAACTGTCTGCTTATTCAGCTCCCTAGAGTCTACACATAATCGAATTTGATTATTTTTCTTTTTTCTGATCACAATTGGCGAACACCATTCCGTGTGTTGTACAGGAAAAACCAAACCTGCTTTCCGAAGCTTTTGTAACTCTTCAAACAGCCCGTCCCTCAGTTCGAAAGGCATACGCCTTACTTTCTGTCGTACAGGACGACTGCCCTCTTTCAATGGAATTGTATGAACAGCAAGACTAGGAGGAATGCCTCTCAGCTCATCATAACTCCAGGCAAAGATATCACGGAATTCCTGAATCAAGGCCACATAGTCCTCCCTTTCTGCTGTGCTGAGCATAGAACCTAATTTGATTGGCCATGAATCATCAGGCATACCAAGGTTTAGCTCGATAACATCTGCATCTCTTATACAATCTTGGCCCTCTATCGGCTCGTTCAAAGTGATCTGATAGATGTCTTCCGTGGTGGATCCCTCTTTGGACTCATCACTCGATGATGTCTCACTGGCGGATAAATCTTCTAATGTCTCCAATTCTGTAGAAGATAGAGGAGCTCTCTCACTCTGTGGGACTCAGGATAAGCATCCACCACCACACGCTGGGCACCTCTGCTGAATATTAGTCGACCGGCGGGTATATCTACTTGGCAGTCCACTTGCAAGATCCAAGGTCGTCCGAGTAATACTTGGTAACTTGGACGGCCTGCAAAACGAATCACCCTAAAGTCCAACAGGCATTCTACATTTGCAACAGTGACATGGACTTTAGTAATGCAGCCTTCTGGCTGCCTCAAACTATCATCTGCCATTCTGAGGATTGTGGAGGTATCTTTCTGGATCGCAAGACCCAACCTTTCCATCAGTTCAGAACTCATAATGTTAACAGATGATCCCGTGTCAACAATGGCATAATCTACTAATATCCCATTGACATAGACTGCAACCCTTGGGCAATGCTTCTAAACATGCTCGAACCAGTCATCACCAACTCGCGCAATACCCAAAGGTTCTATGATATACCCGATACGTAGGATCTTTCTAAATTCCTTGCGTACTCCTGGGGAAAGCTTAATAAGCTGTAAGAGATTCACATCCGACTTGATTTTGCAAAAAAGAGAACTCGCCAAATCGAATTCATGATAGTTCGATAGAGTTCGCTTTTCACGCCAAACCATCCGCTCTTTAGGTTGCTGAACCGGCTTTATTGCCTCTTTCTTAACTTTCACCTTCTTCTTTGGTGGTTCCTTATCGGCTTTACTTTCTACGGGCTTCAAAGGTCCCCCTTCCATGGTAGGATCCAAAACTTGCGTTCCTTTGTCGCCTTATTTAGGGTTTCCGTCGACAGGCTTATCCTTGTCGGCTTCTCTACCCTTTTGATCTCTTGTAAGAACAGCTCGCAGATTAGAGGTTTCAGCATCATTAACGCGTACAGCCTCAATCAAACTAACCCCACTACCACTGGGTAGCTCCTCCACTGTATTCTTTGGTCGTTGAAGTATTTGTTTAGGCCCGTCTTCTCGCTGCAAATCATTTCCTTGCACACGATGATTAACAGGCCTTGGTTGCCAACTACCTCGCTGGAGGGAACTGATCTTACTCCAGCAAGTAGCTGCTAAATGGCCAGATTTTCCACAGATGTCGCACTTAATATTTGGGCAATTTCTTGGATGGTTTTGCCCACCACACCATTTGCAACTAAACCTCAAAGGTGCACCCTCATCTGGGTATCTACTTCCTATCAAATTTTGTTCTTTTTTAAGGAAGTTGACATCAATGGCTATTTGCCGATACTGCTCAGTAATCATGTCAGTATAATGCTTCATCATGTCCTTAACCTCGCCAAGAACATTGGAAGCACTTGACTCATAGCCTTGGTCATTACCATGTCGTTCCATCGGCCTAACAATTCGATTAGGCACTGGTTGTTGAGCCACAGGCATGTTATTAGAATTGACCGCCTGGCCTCCACCATTTGGAGCCATTTGAGTGCCCGTAGGCATCGACATGCTAGGGGGAGCTGGTAATAAAGGGGCATTCTGCATCATGTTCCATCTCCCATTAGGGTTAGCCATCGCTATCCCTTGGCCACTACTGCCATTGGCCATCGCCATATTGTTTCCCAATACTAAACCCATATTCGAATTACCTCGAGAAGCATAGGCTGCTTGTAGTCAGGATTCCACCTCTTGTGCTCATGTAATGGCAGTATCTATATCCCCCAAGGGGACACTACTCAACTGCAATTGGATGTTAAAGTCCAAACCATGTAGGAAATATTGCAATTGGGCAGCTGCGGGGATAGGAATAGAGGTGTCCAACTTATAGAAAACATCTTTTATTTTCTTCGCATAAGCACGAATATCCTCATGTGGTTCTTGGCGGGTCACATTGAGTACACACAACCAATATAGCCCACCCCTTTCAGTGGCAAACTCCCTTCGAAAAGCTCCATAAAATGAATCAATATTCAATATGGCTCCAGCTTCTAAACCATGATACCATATAGCGGCTCTTCCTTTGAGAGTCATATTAAAGAACATCATTAAATGTCCTTCTTCTTGGATGCGATAGTTAAACATCAGTTTTTGAAAATCCCTAATGTGGAGTTCTGCATCTTCCTCAACTAGCCCATTAAAAATGGGTAATGGGTAACCTAGAGCCGGCAAATCCATCGTTCCTGCAGGAATTGCAATAGGCTGCGCCATGACGAGGATTGGATTTGCACTAGGAATAGGGGACGGTGAGGTTACACCTCTCGCACTTGATGTAGACTAGCTTATGGAAGAAAGGGGAGCACTAGAGCTTCCACCTTCTCCTAACTTACTACTTGTGGCACCAAGACCACTAGCTCCACTCCCTCGTAAGGGTTCAGCACCGCTACGCTTAGGGGAATATCTCCCAAAAATTTCAGCATGTCGCCTAGCTCTTTCGTCTCTCTCTTGCTTTTGGATTTCTACTAGACGATGCTTATCGATAAATAACGGATCAATCACAGTATCCTTTGGCATAAACTGCTAGTTGGTCCTTAGACAACCAGGATTCGAGGACCGCTACTTTTAAGCGGCTCCCGACAGACGCACCACTGATGGAACCTAGAACGGGCCGGCACTGGCTCGTGCACTAGCCGGACCTCTATCTCACGCGCTCAACAACCCCACGGCCTCGCGGCCAGGAGCGTTGATGACACATACATTGCCTTCCTAAATATCTTGTGTTTGTATTACGTCATTTGTAATCCACTCTTCTCTCACCCACTACTCCTCAGAGGGAGTCCCTTACACATTGCCTAATGGCACGAAGCACAGACATAGGGGGTCCTCCAATGGCTGAGTACCGCCACCCCTCTGCGACTCTCCTACACCTTGGGGATTGGCCCCTTGGTGCGTCGCTCAACATATAAACATTTCGTACAAAATCCACTCAAGGTACCATTTAATCGTATACAGGAATGTACCATTGTCCTTACTTCTCTTTCCCTTAGACCCCACGACTAGCCTATGGCTTAGGGTGTCATGTCTCTCACTCAACGTGTCAAGGTCCTAATGAAAGCAATTGCTGTGCATCCAGAATTTCTAATACCTTTAAATATTTCCATGACTTATGCATATTGTGGATGCCAAGTGCTCAAACAATTATAAAATCAATATTGTGCACATGTGAAAAACATCCTTTTAATGATTTTCAACTACCGTTTTTATGTGGTGTTGCACGAACCTAGCACCGAGGAAACCCTCGTGCTACTAGGCTCTCATTCTATAATTATTCACCGACCTATATGGCATGCAAAAAAAAACCAGCAATCTTTTCATCATTTTACTTCGCATTTAGACACATTTTAACCACTCTACCCTCCCATCGATCAAATGTTGCATTGTTGTATAGATTTATAAGGCATTTTGCCATCATTTTATGTGTAAAAAGCGGAAAAAGACATACTAGAATAAGAAAGTGGGGTTGAACTGAGGCAAATCCTCATGCTTCAGTCCCCCCAACCATTCACAAACATTGTTCTTAATTTTCATTAATTTTCCACACCCAAAATGTATTTTTCCCCTATTTTTAGTGATTTTTCTCTATTTTCCTTGTATTTTCCCTTATTTTTTGTATTATTTAATTACTAAAAATTCAAAATAGGTTATATGCAATGGCCCTTAGTTCCTTCTTGCAACAAAAATGAAAATTTAGTTGGTGTTCCTATTTATTCTTCCATTTTTATGCCCAAAAACGTCATTTTCCCTTGATTTTCCATATTTTACGTGTTTTAGTGTATTATTTTGAGTCACAAGATGCATGGTTTTCTAATTTTCTGATTATGATCAACAAGTACTCATGGAAAACAGCAACATAAACAATTTTTAGCCCCACATGAACAACAGTTTATCAATCAAAAGCCATGAAATCTCAAATTTCCTTTGAAAAAATTGAATTACCGCTTATTTGCGTGTCTCGGGTTTTATGTCCATGGCTGCAAATCTGAAAATCAGTAGCACTTCATGCTCATGAGGATCACAAGTCACCATTTTCAGCCCGTGGAGCAATCCGATCGATGCCGGACAAGCCTCCACCATTCTTTATTCTTCCTTTCTCTTCCCACATGAACTTCCCCTTAGAGGAGAGAGAGGGAGGAGAGAGAAATATTGATTTTCTCTCTCCCTCTACAGGCTGCCATTGACTGCACGGAACGGAGCGATGCGGAGCGCGGAGTGAGTGTAGTTGCCTGCTGCCATTTGTTTCATGGCTTGCTTGTAAGCCATCATCTCCATTTTTGGCGCGGGGGGGGGGGGGGGGGGGGGCACCGTTTTTTTCGCAGCGCCTTCTGCACGCCCCCCCCCCCCCCCCCCCTCCTCAATCTCGTTTTTTTTGGAAGGGGGGGGTGCCCCTTCACAAAGGCACCCCTTCACTTCTCTTTTTTGGGCACCTCCGAAATTTTGACCGCCTTTTGGCCCTTTTCCCCCCTCTCTTGCACACGGTGTCCGAATCCAGATCTGAAAATTTCTGTGAGCTCGTCTCGGCATCCCGCACTGACTGACAGCTCCTCTGACTCACGCACGCGCATGGAAAAATTACTAAAAATCTGCAAGTGTTGCCTGGGCTTCCTTAGAGCACTTTGACGCTTAAAATCGGCCTAGGTCGAGCCGCCGCCTTTGACATTGAATATTTTTCCCTTGATATTCATAAATTTTAGCTATTTTTAAGCAATTTGCGACACCAAAATTCCACTCTCATGCTTCAGCATCGTGTCGAGTTCCCTAAGCAGTAGTAGCGACCACTTCCTTGTGTTGGGGAGCTCTCTGAGTGTGACCTCACTTAGTATCTCAACATCTCTTGGGAGCCATGGAGGAAGCTTGATGGTTTGGGCAATGCTTCCACGTAGTGGATGGAGAGAGAGAGAGAGAGAGAAATAAGGAGAGGATCGGTTGATTGCAAGAGAGCTTCATTGCATCATTAGCAAGTAGAGAGACTTCTACATGGATCGTTTTGTGTCTATGTGTGTTCCTGATGTGATGCTCTACCCCTACTTATATAGTAACCAGGGGTGTAGAGAGGGGTAAAAAGAGGACGTTTTCTTTTTAGCGTTTCTGATGATGCCATTAATGATAAAGAGGGGATGATTTCTTTTATCATTTTTCATGATGTCATCGATGACGTCAAGGAGGGGGCTCCATTTTCGTAGCACAAATATATAGGCAAGCACTGCAATGTACATTGCGTGGCCAGGCAATTGTTACTCCAAGGCGCACGACCAAGGAGATGACCAAGGCATACACATTGGCATCTTGGACTTGGTACACTTGGCAACATGCTACAAAGTCTTTGTTGGCACCACTAGCTGCGTGTGAGAAGCTCCCACTAGCTTGTAGGAAAATCTTCGTGGAAGGTCACCCATTCCGGCAGTGTTGTCACCCGAGTGCACTTAACTGCCAAGTGACTATCCACTAGGCTAGTTCCTTTTTTGTTGTTATATACTACAAATATAGTTTTATTAAGCTAGTCTTGGGAGGGTTTTCCAAGTCTTTCTTCCATGAAATGGCATATAATACCTTATTAATTATAACAATTATCTTCATAAGTAAAGCCAATTTCATAATTTTTAAAAAAACAATGTGCAACATAAATCATTTTTCTTGGGAATGTATATGCACATCGTTTATTAAAATAAACTAAGCAATGGGGACATTACATTCTTTCCTCCTTAGAGAAATTGAGATGTCCTTATCTTGAGAGAAGCTGGGGGTATTCTTTCATAAGGGTTACCTCATTGACCCAAGTGGCATCTTCTTTAGGATAATCCTTCCATTGTACTAGGTGTTCTCTTAGAATTTGTTTCTTAGAGGTTTCTCCCTTGTATCTAGAATCTTCTCTAGTTGCATTTTGAGAATTCATTGGGCAGGCATGACTATTTGTTCATCATTAAGCACATGATCGGGGTTTGGTACATAAGGTTCCAGTAGGCTTACATGAAATACATTGTGAATCTCGAGATGGGGTGGCAATCTAAGCTTGTAGGCTTGTCTTCCTATTACTTTGATTACTTCATATGGTCCATAGTACCTTGGACTAAGCTTTTTGTATTTCCCCAAGGATATTGAGCTCTTTTCCATCTTACCCTTAGAAACACCATGTCACCTTCCTTGAATGTTCTTATGGATCTTTCAAGATCTGCATAGGATTTTTTCCGATATTGAGTAGCTTAGATGTCATGTCTGATCAATTGGATTTTTTGGTCCATCTCTTCAAAAATAGCCTTAGAGGCCTCTACCTTGAAAATGGGATCTCAGAATTTTAGAGGTATACGACATTCTTGCCCACATAAGGCTTGAAATGGCAACATCTTGATTTTTTTTTGAAAGGCAACATTATAAGAAAACTCCACCAAAGGTATGTTCAATCCACCATTTTGGTTCTTTGCCACAATAAGAGCTTAGAATATCTTCAATGGTCTGGTCTACCCTCTTAGTTTGTCCATTAGTTTCAGGATGATAAGCAGTAATGAAGCATTGCTTTGTTCCAATTGCTTGGAATAGGCAAGTCCAAAACTTAGAGGTGAATCTAGAGTCTCGATCACTAATTATGCTCTTTGGAAATCTGTCTAACCTAAATACTTCTTTGATAAAGACTCGAGCAATGTCAGATGACTTATAGGTTGTTTTGACTAGGATCAAGTGTGCAACTTTTGTCAATCTATCAATGTAATATTCCCACCCGTGAATATTGACTTCCCGCACACGACGTAAACCATGTGCAAAGGTTATCTCTCGTATTGAAATTATCGGCGGTGTAATGTGTGACCTGCACGCGAGAAATGAGGTCCTCCGCATTGGTAAATCAAAACCGAAAGTTCGAAACCGCAAGTCTCACATAAACACCCTCTTGGAAGGGGCAATTTGAATATTCAAGGCAAATTTTTTTTATTTTTCCCCAGCCGATGCACGACTGGAGAAAAGGGAGTGTGGGAGAGATGGGACTTGAGGGAGTCGTGGACTCCATGGAGAAGGGGGAACCCATGCAAGGGCCACGTGGGGGAGCCCTTCTCTCCCCCCCCCTTGCCTATATATACCCCCCTCTGAAGGGAGGAGATGGGGGATACTGCTGGCCACGCCGTTGTTGGAGAAGGGAGGAAGACGAGGCCGCTGCCATCGCCATAAGCTTGTGGCTACGTGGAAAGAGGAGGGGAGAGTCGCTGTCTTGCTGGGGAGCCACCATGAGGACGCCCAATCTGACGCCGCTGCTGACAAGATCCGCCGCCACCTCGACCAGCCGTCAAACGGCCGCCATCACGTCACAACTCCTCCCCGTCCCGACACTGATTTTTTCCTCCCTCTCAACCTTTACCTTTATTCCATGTGGGCTCGTGTGGAGCATCAGCTTCCCAGAAGCTTTTGGAAGCTTCTAAGGTACAAGGCCTAAGGCCTTGTGCACACAGGTTCCACCGCAAGGGTGGGGGGGATTAAAAAGGCCTCCCTTAGAGCCTTTTCCCGCAACTTCTCAGGAATTTCCTGCGTACGAGGGAGAAGGCACATCTCAAGGCTGTTCGGAGAAAGCGTGGAAGCGAGGGTAACCGCAAAGTTTGTGACCACGCCTACAATGGCTCCCAAGAAGACGCAAGGCGCACCTGGGGAAGGTTCTTCCCCGGACTTACACGTGGATATCACTGCGGATCCACAAATCCAGGTTCCGTAAATATATTTCCACATGAAGAGATGTTTTAAAAACGCTTAACTCCATAGGGAAATTCATACTACGTTATCATTAATTCATGGGTAGTGTTAATAGTACATTCGATAAAATATAGATAAAGGGTCCGTGCATATCATGCATCTATAAAGTTATGAAATGAAAGCACCTATGCATGTTCAAATTTACCAAGCCGAATTAAAAAGGCAATTGAGGAAAATTTGTCTATTTGATCTATCTCATGACATGAAATGGAGTTATTAGCATTTTCAATAGGATGATCGTAAGTTGTCTATCCGTCTTACGACCTTAGTATTATGTTGCCTTATCATGCATTTCAAATTAGCGAGCCTAGAACACCTACCGCCTATCATTATATGGCTGAAGTTATTAAGTGTATTTTTGACTAGTCATGGAAAGAATAGGCATATGTCGCAATTTAGGAAAAATCTTTAGTGTAATGGTTCTTGGGGAAAATTTGTTAACACCCGTAGGAGGTTATCCGAAGAGTAATGGTGGTGTATCAAAAATGAATCTATGGATTGGCATGTGGCATGTGCTTGCAAGAAAGAATATACCAACACTAACTCTACAATAACCTCATTTAACTACGTTGTAGTTATGAAAGGGTTGCATGTTGCACTTTCATCGTGCATAAAATTCATTCATCAAATGTTGCATTTGGGAAGGATTGCAGGGTTTAAACAAAGCATGAGACTCCAAAGTGTAGATAACAAGGTAGTAGACATGATTATTTGAAGTAAGTCCTAGTAGGTCCTAAGGAAGTTGGTATCCAGCTTATCATGTATTTTTACTTTACCAATGAAAGATAGAGTGAGTCGCATGTCTACATGTATGGTGATAGTCGAAACTATTTTTCTTCTTTAGATCTAGTTTATTATCTCTAGGGAAGGATTCATCCTTGTCGCGAGACAAGCATAGTGAATTACCCAAATCACCTAGCCGCAAGAGATTTGTATGGCATGGTTCAGTCAATACGATAGATACCCCAAACACTAACTAGGTATTAGCACGTTAAGGATTCGGCCAAGTTTTCCAATTGTCGCTAAGTCGAAACCTTCATGCCCAATGGCCCTAACCACATTCCCGAAATGTTGAGTCAATTGGGTGCTCATGCAAACAATAATCTAGGGTTCCTACCCTAGGGACCAATCGTTCAAAACGATGAAACTCGAATTGAGTTGGAACCCTAGGACTAAACGTTGTCAATCTAGTGAAATTAGGGATGGGTTGTAAAAAGACACCCTAAACCTTGCTTCTCGTCTGAAGATAATTCTGTGACCAGAAAACGCCATTCAATAGATAAAATGATCTCTTGGAATGGAGGCGACACTTGTGCAACAAGTTGCAACGTCGCATAGCCTTGTGGTTTGATCACAAGAAAGTTTTGCCATTCCTTGGAATGAGGTTGGCAGGTTCTTGCACAAGTTTAACTTGAAAGGGGGTGGTTAGTCATCCTGTTACTTCGCCGTCATTAGGGAAAATTTGCCAAGTTAAGGAAAGTTAGGTATTTGCTTGGACGCAAATGATTAATCAATAAATTAAAGCGTCGTGCCACCAGGATTTACTATTAACAAAACCTAAGGCATTGGTTAGGTTGGGTTAATAGGGTATGACCCTAACCCAAAGACAATAGGAATCTTGCCAAGTTGCAACTGATTCCGGATCGAATGCTGGTTGCATTCGGAGAGAACGATTCACTCCTTAACAGTTTGCCAAATAAACAACCACTGGAATTGATTGTGCTTGTAACAGTTTAGAAAGCACTGTTTGCATTGTTTGCTCAAAGAACTAAAGGATGAAAAGATATATAAATGCTTCAGGTTGAAGGCCTGAAGGGAGAGGCAGCTTCAGTTACCCCCGACTGCCTGCCTGACCCTAACCAAGGGGGTTGTTGACCGCGCCGGGAACGTGGACCGAACCCGCCGCGAGAGGTCTTTCCGTTGAGCTCTACTTGGAGCAGGAGGACGCTAGGGTGCCAGGGGGGGCTCTGGCCGTAAATCCCTCGCCTTCCGGGTCCTGCACAAGAGCCTAACGTGACTCGGGATTGGATCTCGAGGCCCGCATACTAGTCTACGGGCAGAAGCTTGGAATAGTGTTCCCTAGCGGATCACTGATAGCCTTCGGGCGGATTATGAACAAGCCTACGGGCGGAACCTCTGTATTTCAAAGATAAAATAATGATATGATAATAAAGAAGTTGTTTGATATTGTTTTTCTATGTCACGTGATAAGATTACGTGAAGGAACCAGTGCTTAACAGGGCTAATCAAAGAAGCTGTTTGTTATATGTCAAATTAATGTGTTAGGTAATTACATAACTAAAACAAACCGAGGAAAGTGCGGAGGATGGACCATGGGTCCATCCTATGGATGGGTGGTCCCGGTAGGCCGGGAACTTTTCTCAAAATCACTCGACGAATAGCGGAATGATCTTCATCATCAAAGCTAATAATGAGAACGATGACCTAGAGTTACATCCTACCCGATTTACGCTGTTTTAGGGGAACGGAATGGGACTATGCTTTATGGCAGAGAGGTTGAGTCTTGCATCCCTCTCGTTTCCCATTCTCCTTGAACCAAGTGCAGCGTGAATCCGCTTCGGACCTGGTGTTCTTGCATAAAGTAGTTCGCTCGGGTCTGACGCTAGTGGCTGTTAGCTAATGACCAAACAAGGAGGCCCTAATTCCGGTCGATCCTAAGTGGGAAACGGCCAGGATACTTCCGCTACGTGGTAGACGCGGGAAGACCTAGATTGAAAAACCCGTAACATTCCAAGGGAGTGCCGGGCGGAGTTTTCTAGACATTCTTCCCGATGGACTACTAAGACGTGTCCTAGATGATTCTAGTGGTCACGTTACAGTTGGTATCAGAGCCGACCAACAACGGAATTGTTTTCGTGAGATCTCAATAAAAATGAAGTAAAGAAATTGTTGCTGTCCAAACATTTCCTCATCTTCAATACTGTCTTGCAGAACTATGAAGCGTGGAACAAGTTTTTGGTGTTCCGGATCATGTTTATGACTGCAATGCATTTTCCGCATTATAGGCAGAGAATTGAAATGATGAACATCCTGGAGCAGATTTATAATCCATCACCTTTATATATAGAACGAAGATGGACTGGGTCTTCAGGAATCTACTACATAGCTGCCCACCGGTTCGCTTATCTACAAACCAACCTAAAGAGGATCAAGTGGTTGGAAGATTTGAAAGTCGTGAAGCTGTTCATTTTTGTGGAAGCTCACGTAAATTCGACTTTACATATTCAAGGTCGGAGGGTTGAATTGAACTCATACGTATATGAGGAAGTAACCCGTGTAATCCCAGCCGACAGGATTAAGGTGTTGGGCCGCCATGGGAAATATGGATTCCAGTGGAAAGGATATCCTGAACTTCCAATGAAGTATCGATTCCTAAAGATTCATGACCCAAAACCCTACTATTACACAGTTCCTGTAGACAAATCCAATACAATGTTGTTCTCCCCAAACTAAATGTTATGATTGGATTATCATCGCGCGAGATGTTGTATAAGGCTACGCCCATGTAAATATAAATAAGGACTTCTTTTATCAATATCCGATTGTGCATCAGAGTTGTTACGAAAAGCTAAGTAGCTTCATGATTTACGAGATAGCTGAACTAAAGATAAGCTAATGTCAATGATCATACAATAATGTTAAGAAAACTTTTATCCGGGCACAACCCCAGGTACAGGTTCCAAATTCGCCCCCTACATCAAGTACGGATGTGATCCAGGAGAAGAAGTTCCTCCTCAAGCAGATAAAGCCGCTCGAGTTTGACGGGAAAGGCAGATTCGTCCAGTCTGATGCTGAAATTTGGATTGAATCTATGGAGGATTACTTCGAAGCAGCTGGTACTGCACCTACCAATCAGGCCATGCTCGCCAAATTAAAACTCACCGGTGAAGCCAGACTATGGTGGAAACAATGGTGCAGGGATCAAGGGACTTCAGAGGGGTCCGTTACCTGGGAGAAGTTAAAGCAAGCCGTGCAGGGGAGATATTTGCCACCTGCATATCGTACACAGAAAATGAATGAGTTCTATGAGCTAAAACAGTTAGGACTCACCCTTGACGCATACTACTCTAAATTTGTCTCACTCTTAAAGTATGCGCCACAAATGGACACGACGCAGCAGGTGTCCAAATTTTGCGCGGGCTTAAACCCACCTGTAAATACTCGTCTCGAATCTATGCGACCATCAGATCTTCACGATGCACTCATTCGAGCGGCACCTATAATTCAGGAAGTGCAAGCTAGACCGAGGGGTAACAAAAATTGGTCATATAGCGACCCAAACAGAGGGGCATTCAGACCCCAAGTTAGGAGAGTTCAAGGCCACAATCAGGGACAAAGGAAGAAAGCAAGGACAAATAACGTCAATAACTTTGTTCCTACTCACAGTAATGGCCGAAAGCTCCGATGTTACCACTGCAATGAACTCGGTCACTTCAAAAGGCAATGTCCCAAGCTCAGCGAGGGACACCGTCAAGGTGCAGGCCGCGGTCAGGGAGCCGCCACCCGTGGAAGAGGGAGAACTGCCTGCATTACCAATAGGCAAAGAGGTGAAGCAGAAGAAGAGGAAGATCCAACTATGGAAGCAGAGTTTGAAAGAGCGACAGTCCATGCCGCTTTACACAAGAAGGGGCCGAATCGCCAGTTCTCGGTGATTCAAACACCGTCGGACTATCAAGGTAAAGGTTTCAAAACCTTGATTGATTGTGGCAGTACACATTCCTTTATCTCACCAGCGTGTGCTAAAAGATTAGGGATAGCCACATAAGAAGCTCCTACCCTACTTGTGGAATTGGCAAACGGTCGTGAGGTAACTTGTACCAGGCAAACTGCTAAGGAGAAGTTCTATCTGGGATGAAAGAAAACCTCAGTCAAATTCAGAGTCATGAATTTAGGTATCCATGAGTGTCTACTCGGGATGGATTGGCTTAAGCCTAATGACGCTCACATCCATTGTGGAAAGGGTCAAGTCTCCTTTCGAAACTCTGGAAGAGAGTTTGTTACAACTCAAGGTGAGGCAGGAGTGCCAAGAATCCAGTTAGCCAAAATATCGCGGATCATAAAAGGGGTTAGAAAAGGATTACCTGTTTACCTGATCAAACTCAAAAAATTAGATCAAAGGCACGAGTCTCATGAGGAACCCTCTTGGCTAAAGGAATACGCTGACGTATTCCCTGAGGAATTAACTGAACTTCCCCCTCCAAGAGAAGTTGATCATGAGATAAGGCTAATGCCTGGAGCTGCGCCAATTGCAAAGAGACCTTATAGAATGTCCATACCAGAAGCTATTGAGTTGAAGGAACAACTCAAGCAACTGTTAGATCAGGGTTACATCCGGCCTAGCAACTCACCATGGGGAGCTCCAGTACTATTCCAGAAAAAGAAAGATGGGACACTTCGACTATGTATTGATTACCGTGGGTTGAATCAATCAACAGTCAAGAGCAAGTATTCTATTCCTAGAATAGATGAGCTTCTTGATCGCCTTCAAGGTGCAAAGATCTTCTCCAAAATTGATCTCAGGTCAGGTTACTATCAAATCAGGATCAAGGATGAAGATATTCCAAAAACGGCCTTCAATACAAGATATGGGCACTTTGAATTTTTGGTTATGTCATTCGGGCTTACAAATGCACCTGCCACCTTCAATAGATTAATGCAGGATATTTTTAGACCATATCTTGATGATTTCGTGCTTGTCTTCTTCGATGATACTTTAGTTTATTCTAAACAGGAAGAAGATCATGAACCTCAACTTCGGATTATCCTTGAGACAATGAGGTCTCATAAGCTGTATGCAAAAATGAAGAAGTGTGCATTCTTCAAACGACAGATTGAATATCTAGGATTCATAGTATCATCAGAAGGAATATCAGTAGATCCAGCCAAAGTCAGAGATGTGCTTGAATGGCCAATACCAGTATCCGTCAAAGAAATACGTAGCTTCCTTGGCTTGATAGGATGGTATAGGGTCTTTATCAAAAACTATGCTTTGATTGCAGCACCTCTTACCGAATTACTAAAGAAGCAGACTTCTATTACATGGTCAATTCCCGAGCAAAATAGAAGTCTGCTTCTTAAGTAATTCGGTAAGAGGTGCTGCAATCAAAGCATAGTTTTGATAAAGACCCTATACCATCCTATCAAGCCAAGAGGAAGCTACCACTTGGGGTGTGTACTTATGCAGGAAGGTCATCCAGTAGCATATTCTTCAAGGAAATTGAAGAATCATGAAAGGAATTATGCCACGCATGATCTGGAGTTATTAGCTGTCATCCATGCTCTAAAGCTTTGGAGACATTACCTCTTGGGTAACAGGTTTACTCTAGTAACCGATCATAAGAGTCTCAAATGGATTTTTACCCAGAACGAGCTCAACATGAGGCAACGTCGATGGATTGAAGTATTGGAGGAGTATGATTTTGAAATCAAGTATCGACCAGGGAAAGAGAATGTAGTTGCCGATGCACTCAGTCGCAAGGCATTCCTAAATTCCCTAATCTTGCAGAATCTATCAACGTCCAGATCTCTGGCTACAAAGGTATCTATGCCAAGCAACCCTATACTCGAACTAGCTAGAGAGGAAGCATGCCATGATTTGGCCTACCAAACCATGATAAAGGAAATATCTACCAAGGAGCAGAATCTGAAGTCACAAGCTAAGTATCGGGAATTTTCCATTGATAATGGACTTGTCTACTATAGAACAAGGCTATGTATACCAACAAGCCAGTCACTTAAACAGAAGATATTATGGGAAGCTCATGATTCCCCCTTCGCAGGACATCCTGGCTATGCAAAAACTCTTAATGCAGTTAGGAAGAGCTACCATTGGGAGAGGCTCAAAGGTGACGTTCTCAAATATGTCACTGAATGTTTGTCTTGCCAACGTATCAAGGCTGAACATGTCATGATGCCAGGAAAATTGCAACCACTTGACATTCCCCAAATGAAATGGGAATTCATCAGTATGGATTTTGTGGTGGGCTTACCCCAAGTCCAAGGAGGATACAACTCCATTATGGTTGTAGTTGACATGCTTACTAAGATTGCACACCTGATTCCAGTAAAGACAAACTATAAAGCCTCCGACATTGCAAGAGTGTTTATCAAGGAGATATTCAAGTTACATGGGTTACCTAGAAGGATCATTAGCGATCGAGATTCTCTCTTCACTTCACACTTCTGGAGAGCTATCTTTGAAGCTATTGGAACTCAACTCTGTTTTAGCACCGCCTACCATCCCCAAACGGATGGACAAACAGAGCGAGTAAATCAAATCATTGAGGATATGCTTAGGGCATACTGGTGTCGGGAGCCGAAGAGATGGATTCAGTACTTGCCGTTAGTGGAATTCGCCGACAATGCTTCTTACCAGCAGAGCATTCAAATGACCCCTTTCCAGGCATTGTATGGTCATGATTGTCGAAGTCCCCTAAACTTTTCTGATCCAACCCTAAGAGTTGAAGCTTCAAGACAAATGTTGGAAGACATGGATGACCAAATAAGGTCAATAAGACAAGACATACAAGCAGCCAAAGATAGACAAAAGGCATATGCGGATTTGAAACGCCAAGAGAGGATCTTCGGAGAAGGAGACATGGTCTTCATTCGTGTACGCCCTAAAAGGAGTTCTTTATCTCTAGGAGAATGCAAGAAGCTAAGTCCAAGGTATTGTGGGCCGTATAAAATCCTCAAATGCCTGGGACCCAATGCTTATAAATTGCAACTTCCGGATAACCTAAAAGTTCACAATGTATTCCATATTAGTCTCCTAATAAAATATGTGCCCAACCCTAATCATGTACTCGATGACCAACAAATTGTAATGCCTAGTCAAGGAGTCCTTGAACTAAGACCGGAAAAGATTTTAGATGTTAGGGAGAGACGGTTGAGATCTAGAACCTTGAAAGAATGCCTCGTCGAGTGGAAAGATTATCCCGAAGAGGATGCTACCTGGATGGATGAAAGCTCTCTCTATCTTCAATATCCCCAGTTTATCTCGAGATGAGGACATCTCGATTCTTCTAAGGGGGAGAGAATGTAATATTCCCACCCGTGAATATTGACTTCCCGCACACGACGTAAACCTTGTGCAAAGGTTATCTCTCGTATTGAAATTATCGGCGGTGTAATGTGTGACCTGCACGCGAGAAATGAGGTCCTCCGCATTGGTAAATCAAAACCGAAAGTTCGAAACCGCAAGTCTCACATAAACACCCTCTTGGAAGGGGCAATTTGAATATTCAAGGCAAATTTTTTTTATTTTTCCCCAGCCGATGCACGACTGGAGAAAAGGGAGTGTGGGAGAGATGGGACTTGAGGGAGTCGTGGACTCCATGGAGAAGGGGGAACCCATGCAAGGGCCACGTGGGGGAGCCCTTCTCTCCCCCCCCCCCCCTTGCCTATATATACCCCCCTCTGAAGGGAGGAGATGGGGGATACTGCTGGCCACGCCGTTGTTGGAGAAGGGAGGAAGACGAGGCCGCTGCCATCGCCATAAGCCAGTGGCTGCGTGGAAAGAGGAGGGGAGAGTCGCTGTCTTGCTGGGGAGCCACTGTGAGGACGCCCAATCTGACGCCGCTGCTGACAAGATCCGCCGCCACCTCGACCAGCCGTCAAACGGCCACCATCACGTCACAACTCCTCCCCGTCCCGACACTGATTTTTTCCTCCCTCTCAACCTTTACCTTTATTCCACGTGGGCTCGTGTGGAGCATCAGCTTCCCAGAAGCTTTTGGAAGCTTCTAAGGTACAAGGCCTAAGGCCTTGTGCACACGGGTTCCACCGCAAGGGTGGGGGGGATTAAAAAGGCCTCCCTTAGAGCCTTTTCTCGCAACTTCTCAGGAATTTCCTGCGTACGAGGGAGAAGGCACATCTCAAGGCTGTTCGGAGAAAGCGTGGAAGCGAGGGTAACCGCAAAGTTTGTGACCACGCCTACAATGGCTCCCAAGAAGACGCAAGGCGCACCTGGGGAAGGTTCTTCCCCGGACTTACACGTGGATATCACCGCGGATCCACAAATCCAGGTTCCGTAAATATATTTCCACATGAAGAGATGTTTTAAAAACGCTTAACTCCATAGGGAAATTCATACTACGTTATCATTAATTCATGGGTAGTGTTAATAGTACATTCGATAAAATATAGATAAAGGGTCCGTGCATATCATGCATCTATAAAGTTATGAAATGAAAGCACCTATGCATGTTCAAATTTACCAAGCGGAATTAAAAAGGCAATTGAGGAAAATTTGTCTATTTGATCTATCTCATGACATGAAATGGAGTTATTAGCATTTTCAATAGGATGATCGTAAGTTGTCTATCCGTCTTACGACCTTAGTATTATGTTGCCTTATCATGCATTTCAAATTAGCGAGCCTAGAACACCTACCGCCTATCATTATATGGCTGAAGTTATTAAGTGTATTTTTGACTAGTCATGGAAAGAATAGGCATATGTCGCAATTTAGGAAAAATCTTTAGTGTAATGGTTCTTGGGGAAAATTTGTTAACACCCGTATGAGGTTATCCGAAGAGTAATGGTGGTGTATCAAAAATGAATCTATGGATTGGCATGTGGCATGTGCTTGCAAGAAAGAATATACCAACACTAACTCTACAATAACCTCATTTAACTAGGTTGTAGTTATGAAAGGGTTGCATGTTGCACTTTCATCGTGCATAAAATTCATTCATCAAATGTTGCATTTGGGAAGGATTGCAGGGTTTAAACAAAGCATGAGACTCCAAAGTGTAGATAACAAGGTAGTAGACATGATTATTTGAAGTAAGTCCTAGTAGGTCCTAAGGAAGTTGGTATCCAGCTTATCATGTATTTTTACTTTACCAATGAAAGATAGAGTGAGTCGCATGTCTACATGTATGGTGATAGTCGAAACTATTTTTCTTCTTTAGATCTAGTTTATTATCTCTAGGGAAGGATTCATCCTTGTCGCGAGACAAGCATAGTGAATTACCCAAATCACCTAGCCGCAAGAGATTTGTATGGCATGGTTCAGTCAATACGATAGATACCCCAAACACTAACTAGGTATTAGCACGTTAAGGATTCGGCCAAGTTTTCCAATTGTCGCTAAGTCGAAACCTTCATGCCCAATGGCCCTAACCACATTCCCGAAATGTTGAGTCAATTGGGTGCTCATGCAAACAATAATCTAGGGTTCCTACCCTAGGGACCAATCGTTCAAAACGATGAAACTCGAATTGAGTTGGAACCCTAGGACTAAACGTTGTCAATCTAGTGAAATTAGGGATGGGTTGGGTAAAAAGACACCCTAAACCCTGCTTCTCGTCTGAAGATAATTCCGTGACCAGAAAACGCCATTCAATAGATAAAATGATCTCTTGGAATGGAGGCGACACTTGTGCAACAAGTTGCAACGTCGCATAGCCTTGTGGTTTGATCACAAGAAAGTTTTGCCATTCCTTGGAATGAGGTTGGCAGGTTCTTGCACAAGTTTAACTTGAAAGGGGGTGGTTAGTCATCCTGTTACTTCGCCGTCATTAGGGAAAATTTGCCAAGTTAAGGGAAGTTAGGTATTTGCTTGGACGCAAATGATTAATCAATAAATTAAAGCGTCGTGCCGCCAGGATTTACTATTAACAAAACCTAAGGCATTGGTTAGGTTGGGTTAATAGGGTATGACCCTAACCCAAAGACAATAGGAATCTTGCCAAGTTGCAACTGATTCCGGATCGAATGCTGGTTGCATTCGGAGAGAAGGATTCACTCCTTAACAGTTTGCCAAATAAACAACCACTGGAATTGATTGTGCTTGTAACAGTTTAGAAAGCACTGTTTGCATTGTTTGCTCAAAGAACTAAAGGATGAAAAGATATATAAATGCTTCAGGTTGAAGGCCTGAAGGGAGAGGCAGCTTCAGTTACCCCCGACTGCCTGCCTGACCCTAACCAAGGGGGTTGTTGACCGCGCCGGGAACGTGGACCGAACCCGCCGCGAGAGGTCTTTCCGTTGAGCTCTACTTGGAGCAGGAGGACGCTAGGGTGCCAGGGGGGCTCTGGCCGTAAATCCCTCGCCTTCCGGGTCCTGCACAAGAGCCTAACGTGACTCGGGATTGGATCTCGAGGCCCGCATACTAGTCTACGGGCAGAAGCTTGGAATAGTGTTCCCTAGCGGATCACTGATAGCCTTCGGGCGGATTATGAACAAGCCTACGGGCGGAACCTCTGTATTTCAAAGATAAAATAATGATATGATAATAAAGAAGTTGTTTGATATTGTTTTTCTATGTCACGTGATAAGATTACGTGAAGGAACCAGTGCTTAACAGGGCTAATCAAAGAAGCTGTTTGTTATATGTCAAATTAATGTGTTAGGTAATTACATAACTAAAACAAACCGAGGAAAGTGCGGAGGATGGACCATGGGTCCATCCTATGGATGGGTGGTCCCGGTTAGCCGGGAACTTTTCTCAAAATCACTCGACGAATAGCGGAATGATCTTCATCATCAAAGCTAATAATGAGAACGATGACCTAGAGTTACATCCTACCCGATTTACGCTGTTTTAGGGGAACGGAATGGGACTATGCTTTATGGCAGAGAGGTTGAGTCTTGCATCCCTCTCGTTTCCCATTCTCCTTGAACCAAGTGCAGCGTGAATCCGCTTCGGACCTGGTGTTCTTGCGTAAAGTAGTTCGCTCGGGTCTGACGCTAGTGGCTGTTAGCTAATGACCAAACAAGGAGGCCCTAATTCCGGTCGATCCTAAGTGGGAAACGGCCAGGATACTTCCGCTACGTGGTAGACGCGGGAAGACCTAGATTGAAAAACCCGTAACATTCCAAGGGAGTGCCGGGCGGAGTTTTCTAGACATTCTTCCCGATGGACTACTAAGACGTGTCCTAGATGATTCTAGTGGTCACGTTACAGTTGGTATCAGAGCCGACCAACAACGGAATTGTTTTCGTGAGATCTCAATAAAAATGAAGTAAAGAAATTGTTGCTGTCCAAACATTTCCTCATCTTCAATACTGTCTTGCAGAACTATGAAGCGTGGAACAAGTTTTTGGTGTTCCGGATCATGTTTATGACTGCAATGCATTTTCCGCATTATAGGCAGAGAATTGAAATGATGAACATCCTGGAGCAGATTTATAATCCATCACCTTTATATATAGAACGAAGATGGACTGGGTCTTCAGGAATCTACTACATAGCTGCCCACCGGTTCGCTTATCTACAAACCAACCTAAAGAGGATCAAGTGGTTGGAAGATTTGAAAGTCGTGAAGCTGTTCATTTTTGTGGAAGCTCACGTAAATTCGACTTTACATATTCAAGGTCGGAGGGTTGAATTGAACTCATACGTATATGAGGAAGTAACCCGTGTAATCCCAGCCGACAGGATTAAGGTGTTGGGCCGCCATGGGAAATATGGATTCCAGTGGAAAGGATATCCTGAACTTCCAATGAAGTATCGATTCCTAAAGATTCATGACCCAAAACCCTACTATTACACAGTTCCTGTAGACAAATCCAATACAATGTTGTTCTCCCCAAACTAAATGTTATGATTGGATTATCATCGCGCGAGATGTTGTATAAGGCTACGCCCATGTAAATATAAATAAGGACTTCTTTTATCAATATCCGATTGTGCATCAGAGTTGTTACGAAAAGCTAAGTAGCTTCATGATTTACGAGATAGCTGAACTAAAGATAAGCTAATGTCAATGATCATACAATAATGTTAAGAAAACTTTTATCCAGGCACAACCCCAGGTACAGGTTCCAAATTCGCCCCCTACATCAAGTACGGATGTGATCCAGGAGAAGAAGTTCCTCCTCAAGCAGATAAAGCCGCCCGAGTTTGACGGGAAAGGCAGATTCGTCCAGTCTGATGCTGAAATTTGGATTGAATCTATGGAGGATTACTTCGAAGCAGCTGGTACTGCACCTACCAATCAGGCCATGCTCGCCAAATTAAAACTCACCGGTGAAGCTAGACTATGGTGGAAACAATGGTGCAGGGATCAAGGGACTTCAGAGGGGTCCGTTACCTGGGAGAAGTTAAAGCAAGCCGTGCAGGGGAGATATTTGCCACCTGCATATCGTACACAGAAAATGAATGAGTTCTATGAGCTAAAACAGTTAGGACTCACCCTTGACGCATACTACTCTAAATTTGTCTCACTCTTAAAGTATGCGCCACAAATGGACACGACGCAGCAGGTGTCCAAATTTTGCGCGGGCTTAAACCCACCTGTAAATACTCGTCTCGAATCTATGCGACCATCAGATCTTCACGATGCACTCATTCGAGCGGCACCTATAATTCAGGAAGTGCAAGCTAGACCGAGGGGTAACAAAAATTGGTCATATAGCGACCCAAACAGAGGGGCATTCAGACCCCAAGTTAGGAGAGTTCAAGGCCACAATCAGGGACAAAGGAAGAAAGCAAGGACAAATAACGTCAATAACTTTGTTCCTACTCACAGTAATGGCCGAAAGCTCCGATGTTACCACTGCAATGAACTCGGTCACTTCAAAAGGCAATGTCCCAAGCTCAGCGAGGGACACCGTCAAGGTGCAGGCCGCGGTCAGGGAGCCGCCACCCGTGGAAGAGGGAGAACTGCCTGCATTACCAATAGGCAAAGAGGTGAAGCAGAAGAAGAGGAAGATCCAACTATGGAAGCAGAGTTTGAAAGAGCGACAGTCCATGCCGCTTTACACAAGAAGGGGCCGAATCGCCAGTTCTCGGTGATTCAAACACCGTCGGACTATCAAGGTAAAGGTTTCAAAACCTTGATTGATTGTGGCAGTACACATTCCTTTATCTCACCAGCGTGTGCTAAAAGATTAGGGATAGCCACATAAGAAGCTCCTACCCTACTTGTGGAATTGGCAAACGGTCGTGAGGTAACTTGTACCAGGCAAACTGCTAAGGAGAAGTTCTATCTGGGAGGAAAGAAAACCTCAGTCAAATTCAGAGTCATGAATTTAGGTATCCATGAGTGTCTACTCGGGATGGATTGGCTTAAGCCTAATGACGCTCACATCCATTGTGGAAAGGGTCAAGTCTCCTTTCGAAACTCTGGAAGAGAGTTTGTTGCAACTCAAGGTGAGGCAGGAGTGCCAAGAATCCAGTTAGCCAAAATATCGCGGATCATAAAAGGGGTTAGAAAAGGATTACCTGTTTACCTGATCAAACTCAAAAAATTAGATCAAAGGCAGGAGTCTCATGAGGAACCCTCTTGGCTAAAGGAATACGCTGACGTATTCCCTGAGGAATTAACTGAACTTCCCCCTCCAAGAGAAGTTGATCATGAGATAAGGCTAATGCCTGGAGCTGCACCAATTGCAAAGAGACCTTATAGAATGTCCATACCAGAAGCTATTGAGTTGAAGGAACAACTCAAGCAACTGTTAGATCAGGGTTACATCCGGCCTAGCAACTCACCATGGGGAGCTCCAGTACTATTCCAGAAAAAGAAAGATGGGACACTTCGACTATGTATTGATTACTGTGGGTTGAATCAATCAACAGTCAAGAGCAAGTATCCTATTCCTAGAATAGATGAGCTTCTTGATCGCCTTCAAGGTGCAAAGATCTTCTCCAAAATTGATCTCAGGTCATGTTACTATCAAATCAGGATCAAGGATGAAGATATTCCAAAAACGGCCTTCAATACAAGATATGGGCACTTTGAATTTTTGGTTATGTCATTCGGGCTTACAAATGCACCTGCCACCTTCAATAGATTAATGCAGGATATTTTTAGACCATATCTTGATGATTTCGTGCTTGTCTTCTTCGATGATACTTTAGTTTATTCTAAACAGGAAGAAAATCATGAACCTCAACTTCGGATTATCCTTGAGACAATGAGGTCTCATAAGCTGTATGCAAAAATGAAGAAGTGTGCATTCTTCAAACGACAGATTGAATATCTAGGATTCATAGTATCATCAGAAGGAATATCAGTAGATCCAGCCAAAGTCAGAGATGTGCTTGAATGGCCAATACCAGTATCCGTCAAAGAAATACGTAGCTTCCTTGGCTTGATAGGATGGTATAGGGTCTTTATCAAAAACTATGCTTTGATTGCAGCACCTCTTACCGAATTACTAAAGAAGCAGACTTCTATTACATGGTCAATTCCCGAGCAAAATAGCTTCGACCAATTGAAGCAATGTTTGGTATCAGCACCTATTCTGAAACTTCCTGACCTCAATAAAGAGTTCGAGGTAGTAACTGATGCCAGCATTCTGGCCTTGGGGTGTGTACTTATGCAGGAAGGTCATCCAGTAGCATATTCTTCAAGGAAATTGAAGAATCATGAAAGGAATTATGCCACGCATGATCTGGAGTTATTAGCTGTCATCCATGCTCTAAAGCTTTGGAGACATTACCTCTTGGGTAACAGGTTTACTCTAGTAACCGATCATAAGAGTCTCAAATGGATTTTTACCCAGAACGAGCTCAACATGAGGCAACGTCGATGGATTGAAGTATTGGAGGAGTATGATTTTGAAATCAAGTATCGACCAGGGAAAGAGAATGTAGTTGCCGATGCACTCAGTCGCAAGGCATTCCTAAATTCCCTAATCTTGCAGAATCTATCAACGGCCAGATCTCTGGCTACAAAGGTATCTATGCCAAGCAACCCTATACTCGAACTAGCTAGAGAGGAAGCATGCCATGATTTGGCCTACCAAACCATGATAAAGGAAATATCTACCAAGGAGCAGAATCTGAAGTCACAAGCTAAGTATCGGGAATTTTCCATTGATAATGGACTTGTCTACTATAGAACAAGGCTATGTATACCAACAAGCCAGTCACTTAAACAGAAGATATTATGGGAAGCTCATGATTCCCCCTTCGCAGGACATCCTGGCTATGCAAAAACTCTTAATGCAGTTAGGAAGAGCTACCATTGGGAGAGGCTCAAAGGTGACGTTCTCAAATATGTCACTGAATGTTTGTCTTGCCAACGTATCAAGGCTGAACATGTCATGATGCCAGGAAAATTGCAACCACTTGACATTCCCCAAATGAAATGGGAATTCATCAGTATGGATTTTGTGGTGGGCTTACCCCAAGTCCAAGGAGGATACAACTCCATTATGGTTGTAGTTGACATGCTTACTAAGATTGCACACCTGATTCCAGTAAAGACAAACTATAAA
The DNA here is from genome assembly GCF_053477565.2 of Lygodium microphyllum. Lineage (NCBI taxonomy): Eukaryota > Viridiplantae > Streptophyta > Polypodiopsida > Schizaeales > Lygodiaceae > Lygodium > Lygodium microphyllum. The sequence continues at coordinate 39,879,856 of NC_141150.1, forward strand.
GCCTCCGACATTGCAAGAGTGTTTATCAAGGAGATATTCAAGTTACATGGGTTACCTAGAAGGATCATTAGCGATCGAGATTCTCTCTTCACTTCACACTTCTGGAGAGCTATCTTTGAAGCTATTGGAACTCAACTCTGTTTTAGCACCGCCTACCATCCCCAAACGGATGGACAAACAGAGCGAGTAAATCAAATCATTGAGGATATGCTTAGGGCATACTGGTGTCGGGAGCCGAAGAGATGGATTCAGTACTTGCCGTTAGTGGAATTCGCCTACAATGCTTCTTACCAGCAGAGCATTCAAATGACCCCTTTCCAGGCATTGTATGGTCATGATTGTCGAAGTCCCCTAAACTTTTCTGATCCAACCCTAAGAGTTGAAGCTTCAAGACAAATGTTGGAAGACATGGATGACCAAATAAGGTCAATAAGACAAGACATACAAGCAGCCAAAGATAGACAAAAGGCATATGCGGATTTGAAACGCTAAGAGAGGATCTTCGGAGAAGGAGACATGGTCTTCATTCGTGTACGCCCTAAAAGGAGTTCTTTATCTCTAGGAGAATGCAAGAAGCTAAGTCCAAGGTATTGTGGGCCGTATAAAATCCTCAAATGCCTGGGACCCAATGCTTATAAATTGCAACTTCCGGATAACCTAAAAGTTCACAATGTATTCCATATTAGTCTCCTAAAAAAATATGTGCCCAACCCTAATCATGTACTCGATGACCAACAAATTGTAATGCCTAGTCAAGGAGTCCTTGAACTAAGACCGGAAAAGATTTTAGATGTTAGGGAGAGACGGTTGAGATCTAGAACCTTGAAAGAATGCCTCGTCGAGTGGAAAGATTATCCCGAAGAGGATGCTACCTGGATGGATGAAAGCTCTCTCTATCTTCAATATCCCCAGTTTATCTCGAGATGAGGACATCTCGATTCTTCTAAGGGGGAGAGAATGTAATATTCCCACCCGTGAATATTGACTTCCCGCACACGACGTAAACCTTGTGCAAAGGTTATCTCTCGTATTGAAATTATCGGCGGTGTAATGTGTGACCTGCACGCGAGAAATGAGGTCCTCCGCATTGGTAAATCAAAACCGAAAGTTCGAAACCGCAAGTCTCACATAAACACCCTCTTGGAAGGGGCAATTTGAATATTCAAGGCAAATTTTTTTTATTTTTCCCCAGCCGATGCACGACTGGAGAAAAGGGAGTGTGGGAGAGATGGGACTTGAGGGAGTCGTGGACTCCATGGAGAAGGGGGAACCCATGCAAGGGCCACGTGGGGGAGCCCTTCTCTCCCCCCCCCCCCCTTGCCTATATATACCCCCCTCTGAAGGGAGGAGATGGGGGATACTGCTGGCCACGCCGTTGTTGGAGAAGGGAGGAAGACGAGGCCGCTGCCATCGCCATAAGCCAGTGGCTGCGTGGAAAGAGGAGGGGAGAGTCGCTGTCTTGCTGGGGAGCCACTGTGAGGACGCCCAATCTGACGCCGCTGCTGACAAGATCCGCCGCCACCTCGACCAGCCGTCAAACGGCCACCATCACGTCACAACTCCTCCCCGTCCTGACACTGATTTTTTCCTCCCTCTCAACCTTTACCTTTATTCCACGTGGGCTCGTGTGGAGCATCAGCTTCCCAGAAGCTTTTGGAAGCTTCTAAGGTACAAGGCCTAAGGCCTTGTGCACACGGGTTCCACCGCAAGGGTGGGGGGGATTAAAAAGGCCTCCCTTAGAGCCTTTTCTCGCAACTTCTCAGGAATTTCCTGCGTACGAGGGAGAAGGCACATCTCAAGGCTGTTCGGAGAAAGTGTGGAAGCGAGGGTAACCGCAAAGTTTGTGACCACGCCTACAATGGCTCCCAAGAAGACGCAAGGCGCACCTGGGGAAGGTTCTTCCCCAGACTTACACGTGGATATCACCGCGGATCCACAAATCCAGGTTCCGTAAATATATTTCCACATGAAGAGATGTTTTAAAAACGCTTAACTCCATAGGGAAATTCATACTACGTTATCATTAATTCATGGGTAGTGTTAATAGTACATTCGATAAAATATAGATAAAGGGTCCGTGCATATCATGCATCTATAAAGTTATGAAATGAAAGCACCTATGCATGTTCAAATTTACCAAGCTGAATTAAAAAGGCAATTGAGGAAAATTTGTCTATTTGATCTATCTCATGACATGAAATGGAGTTATTAGCATTTTCAATAGGATGATCGTAAGTTGTCTATCCGTCTTACGACCTTAGTATTATGTTGCCTTATCATGCATTTCAAATTAGCGAGCCTAGAACACCTACCGCCTATCATTATATGGCTGAAGTTATTAAGTGTATTTTTGACTAGTCATGGAAAGAATAGGCATATGTCGCAATTTAGGAAAAATCTTTAGTGTAATGGTTCTTGGGGAAAATTTGTTAACACCCGTATGAGGTTATCCGAAGAGTAATGGTGGTGTATCAAAAATGAATCTATGGATTGGCATGTGGCATGTGCTTGCAAGAAAGAATATACCAACACTAACTCTACAATAACCTCATTTAACTACGTTGTAGTTATGAAAGGGTTGCATGTTGCACTTTCATCGTGCATAAAATTCATTCATCAAATGTTGCATTTGGGAAGGATTGCA